>NC_090352.1:14963867-17363867 GCF_035084215.1 Heptranchias perlo | reverse complement strand
TGGGGGAGTCCAAAACTAGGGGCCATAAATATAAGATAGTCACTAATAAATCCAATAGGGAATTCAGGAGAAATGTCTTTACCCATAGAGTGGTTAGAATGTGGAACTCACTACCACAAGGAGTTGTTAAGGCAAATAGCATAGATACGTTTAAGGGGAAGCTAGACAAACACATGAGGGAGCAAAGAATAGAAGGTTATGCTGATAGGATTAGATAAGGAGGAGTGGGCGTAAGCTCGTGTGGAGCATAAACATGGACCTGTTGGGCTGAATGGCCAGTTTCTGTGCTGTACATCCTATGTAATTCTATGTAATAATTGCATCAGTGGTAAAACAAAAAAAACATACATAATATGGCAAATCCCTATGTTATTTTGTAGCAACTTTATTCTAACATCAATCAAACAGACTCCCCGGGGAGTTGATTTTGACCCTTGGCTGACCGCGTAGAAAAGGCGGCCGTGATTTTGAGGCACCAACCTCATTAATATCGAGCGAGCGAGCTGCGGGACGCCAAACGGGTGTCCTGATGCGACTCACCGGATTGAGGCCTCCCATTATCGGGCTGCCCTGGCCGCCAACAAGATAAGTGTAGAGGGAGGGTGGGATTGCAGAGAATGGGGGTCCCGAAGTGTCTCCTGCTCCTCCGAGCCCCACAAAAATAAATCCAAACTTACCTTGGCTGGGCCTCTTCAGCTCCATCGTCCGTGGAACTGGTCGGAGGGTGCACAGCGCACACTCCAACAGTTTCTGACCTAAATTGGGCCCCAATTTGCATATTAATAGGGGTCTATCACCTAAGACAGGAGAACGCTTCAGGCACCCAGCAGTTGGCCTCTTTCAAAATGTTTTTTTTATTCGTTCATGGGATGTGGGCATCGCTGGCAAGGCCAGAATTTATTGCCCCTCTTGCCGACAGCTTCCTCGGTGTTGACGGTAAGGCTACCATTCCCATTTAGAAGCCGTTACCGCCTAGTTAACGTCAGGTGATAGAAGTAAAACTTGACCCCCCCCACCCATTTAAGAAAAGGACCCAAAATGACAGAACGAGCCTACCAGCCGGTGCCCGCTCCATACGGGTGCTGAGTGACTGAAGCACATTTCAGGCGCTCTGACCACATCATGCGTTCAACAATTCATTTAAATCATTTTTATGGTCTCAATAACCCGTGAGTGTGCAGGCTCACAGCGCAGCATATATTTTCCAGCCACTGAGAAAGCTGTACAGCAGGCCTGAGCATCTGCTAATCTGGTTGTTTGCATCTGATGCACGTTTTGGTCACCAACACTGACCCTTGCAAAATCATCTCCCTTAAAAGAACATCTCCTACTTAATGGATGATAAAAGTTTTGCATAATATACCAGATGAGATTGAAGATGTTAAGGGAGTTAAAGAGAAAGCTGGGTCCTAGGCTGGTGAGTTGGAATGCTGAAGGGATGAGCTGAATAGCCTTTTCTTGTCCTTGACTTTTTCTTATGTTCATATGTCAGTCTAGCGGAGCCTATTGTCCAATCTCATGTTCTGAGCCCTTGCTAACTAGTTCCCCTTGCAACCCTTCTATTTATGCTCCCTATCCTGCACAAAATTGTTGATTAATATGAAAAATGTCCAAGAAAAAAAAAACAATCAGCATCTCTGGTCCTGGTGATTATGGAGACACACACTCAACCGACACTAAATATTTTGTCTTAGTCAATATTTCAGTACAACATCTTTAACAGAGACATTTCTGTTTCCCTCCTTCCCAACTTATTGTGCAAGTGTCAGAAAATAATACATAAAGCTGGTTTCTCGACCTCTGTCGAGAATGGTTTACATCTGTGTATTGCCTTTCGCTGCGACTGTCAGCCAGAATACTGATGAATTTGGTCAGCAGCTTACGTCAGCAGCAATCCATGAGGGCTGGGGGAGGGGAACAGTTTTCAGTCTACCTCATATAACAGCACCACTAGTACAGCCATGGGGGTACAGTACTTGCTCTGACTCCAAAATTAAATACACAGCCCTGCCGTTACCCACCAGATTTGCTCTAAGAGGACAGGCTTCAGCAGCAGCATGACGAAATGAATGAAAAACTAAGGCATGACCTCTGCAACCCCCTACCCCCATCTCCCCTCCTCATCGCGCCACACACACAAAAATACCTGGAATTGCCTCCATTGGCACAATCTGGAAATTGCGCCCAAAATGCACTCGACACTGCCCCCGTCTGGCTGAGGTGAAATTGCGCCCAAGTTTCCGCGCAAACCAAGTAACATTAAGTCTTAACTGTATAGCAGGAAGATGCAAAAATGCAGTGCTAAATTGAAAATGTTAATTCTTTTTTTAACATGATTTGATTCACTGTCAATCTAATCTACTTTAACTTCCTGCTATGCATGTGCATGTAGCAGTCTCCTCTGAAATATTCAGAAAGTAACTCTCCTTTCCCAAACTGTATAGATTGTTTTTCTACAAATCCTAGACAGGATTTTACAGTCAGCAGTGATCAGTACAGCACTTTTTTTTCGATGAACTAGGCTATAAATTGGAACGTATAGCGCCCATTTTGTAGGTGCTACGCAGCCTCCTAAGGATCCAAAATGGCGTCAGGAATCTACACTACTAGCATGACATGCCCTAGACGCCATCTTGGTAACGTTTGCACATGCTCAGATAACGAATGCTGGCAGCATGTAAAGTAGGGAGATTATATGGTAGATCAGTGTGTAACATTGATTTAAAGGGACAGATGCAATTTTGGAACTCAACTTTCCAGCCAACGCATTGTCTTAACCTCGCACAGCTGAACAGGTCATAAATGGCATGGAGGGCCCTCCACCAGCGCTATTTAAAGGGATCATGCAGGAGTTACAGGTTACTTGCTCGATTATTGCTTCTGGCTGCTGATGCATTTGTACCTGTTTTTGGAGGTCTCTCATACTTGAATACTAGGACTAGGGAACATAGCCTAAAAATTAGAGCCAGAACTTGTAGGAATGAAGTTAGGAAACGTTTCTACACTCAAAGGGTGGTAGAAGTTTGGAATGCTCTTCTGCAAACAGCAGTTGATGCCAGCTCAATTGTTAATTTTAAATCTGAGATGGATAGATTTTTGTTAACCAAAAGTCTTAAGGGATATGGGTATATGGAGTTAGGTCACAGATCAACCATGATCTCACTGAATGGCAGAAAAGACTCGAGAGGCTAAATGGCCTACTCCTGTTCCTATCTTCCTATGTTCCTATAATAAAGTTTCAATACTCTACGGGGAGTGGGCTGGCTAGCTGACAAGCAATAGCAGGGGCACTGGCAAAATGGCAGGAGTGGGACACGAATGCTGTCTTCCTGAGAGAGGACAGCAGGTTCATGTTCCATGGAGCCACTGCCACTTGCTGTCTCTTGTTATGCGCCACCTTCTCCTGCAAGAAGGTGGGACGTGTGTCGGTGAGTGTCCTGCAAGATGTTTGGGTGATGTGCCTGTCATGGTTGAATAGCTGCCAGTGTGCATGGCCTGTGAGTTGTGGGTGTGCAGCTTGCAACAGTGGTAATGTATGAGGGTGAGAGGAAGCATCTGAGTGGAAGAGTTAAGCACTGATGGAAAGAGTTTGTTGGTGTGTGGGTGATGGGGGTGTAGTGTGTGGAGCAGTGGATGAAGCTAGTGGTGCAGTTGGTAGGAAATACCACTTAACAGTTGACCTCACTCATCTTGACCACTCATGTCAAAGCATTGAACCTCTCCCTGCACTGCATCCACGTTCGTGGTGCTATGTGCCTGGCATTGACTTCATCCCCTACTGCCTCCCTCTGCCCCTGGAGCTTAAGTTTGGAGGGCCTCTTGCCCCCCTGTGGATATAGGATGCCCCTCCTTCTGTCCACCTCTTGCACCAAGGCCTCTAGTGCATCATCAGAGAACCTTGGTGCACGCTGTCTCGGCCTGGTACAAACTCAGATCGGCAGATTGGTGAGGTCTCGTGTGCAGATTGGAAGATGTGGGATTTAGTGGTATGCAACCTTTATTCAATGTTTTAAAATAACTCAACAGTTTGAGTTGAGTTATTCAACTCAATAACTGTTGAGTTATTGCATCTGTCTTTTATGTGTGTGATGTTTGATCTCCGTTCAGACTCCGTGCGGACCTGTATCTTATATTTAGCAAATAAGAGGTGCAGGCTGCCTTTTAGTCGTGCTAGCCACTCGTGATATTGGGTTCCCCCTGCTGGTGAGCAGCCACTCAATAGCGCAGGTAGGCCTGGCTGCTCGCAGCTATCATGTAAATCCCCAGGCAGCACGAATGTTACGTGCTGCCTGCATCTCAACAACCGGGCATGAGTTAATCACCCACCGCGATTCCCGCACCCGGATTCGGGGTTTATCCAATATAACCCCCACTATCTCTCAAGCAGTTTTAAGATATTAAGCACTGGCGTTTCAAGATAATTAGTTTAGAAGGATGAAATAAATATTCTCCAGTTTAAAATACTTTACTGTTCCCCTTCCACCCCTAATTTTCTTCTCTGTTCCCCTGCTTCCTCTTCTGAAGAGCTGAGGTACAGTTCCAGGATGGGGACTTAGAACATGAAGAAACAATATTGAAATTTGTTGATGACACCAAACTGGGGGTATGGCAAGTTGTGCTGAGGATTTTGAAAAACTGCAAGAGGAGCTAGATGGGCTATCAAGCTGAACAGGTAGGTGGCAGATGCAGTCCAATACAGAAAAATGAAAAGTAATACTTTTTGGAAATAAGAATGGGGAAAGGAAATGTTTTGTTTTTAGACTTTTACCACAGATGCATTCCCTCAGGTTCAGTGCCAAAGACCACTCTTATAAGCAAGATTTCGGTCCCTACAACTTACATTTAAAAAGAGCCTTTAACATAGAGAAATATCCCTACGTCACAGAGTCATAAGCAGACAAAAATCAACGGCGAACCAAAGGAGGACACATTTGGAGGTGTAACTTGGTCAAAGAGGCGAGTTTTAAGGAGGATCTTAAAGAAGAGAGGAAGATGGAGAGGCAGAGGAGGTTTAGAGAGGGAATTACAGAGCTTAGGGTCTAGATGGCTGAAGGTATGGCCACCAATGATGGGGCAAAGAGAATGGGGGATGCACAAGAGGCCAGAGTTGGAGGAACACAGAGTTCTAAGAGGGTTGTAGGGCTGGAGAAGGTTGCAGAAATAGGGAGGGGCGAGGTCATGAAGAGATTTGAACACAAAGATGAGAATTTTAAATTTAAGGCATTTGGAAAACCAGGAGCTAATGTAGTTCAACTAACACAGAGGTGATGGGTTAATGGGATTTGTTGTGGGATAGGATATGGGCAGCACAGTTTGGCTAAGCTGCATGAGTTCGGTGACAACAATCAACTGATCCAATCCATGACTAGCCAGTAGACCGGTAGAATTGTGTTGCCCTATTCATAGCCTCTTGAGATGTGTTCTTTTATCTTTTCCAGGTGGCAGCTGTGCTTGGAACGGTGGGCCCACTGCGTTACACAACACTGCACCTTGTGTGCTACCAACACTATGGGCAGCTCTTTCCTGCTTTATGGTCCCTCTCAACAAACTGCAGTGCTAGTGGAGCACTGAATCCAATTGACATGTTGGACAAATCAACAACAGTGACTTGCATTTATATAGCATATTTAATGTAGCAAAACATCCCAAGGCACTTCACCAGAACATAATCAAACAAAGTTTGACGCCGAGCCACATAAGGAGATATTAAGAGTGGCGACCAAAAGCTTGGTCAAAGAGGTAGGTTTTAAGGAGCATCTTAAAGGAGGAGAGAGAGGTAGAGAGGCAGAGAGGTTTAGGGAGGGAATTCCAGAGCTTTGGGCCTAGGCATCTGAAGGCACGGCCACCAATGGTGGAATGATGAAAATCAGGGATGCATAAGAGGCCAGAATTTAATCAGCTCAACTATTAGCAGCTCATCTGTCTATGCAGGTAAACCTCAGCAACAACACCGTTTTCATATGAAGGATAGCATGTGCGAGGTGAGAGCCCTGGAACGTGGTAAACTTGCAACAATTAGCCTAACACACAATATCAGTATTGTAGTGCCCACAGCTACTTCCTTCAAACATCAATCTGGCAGTGTGTGGTAACGGTGCTTTGTTCCACACTCCTGATATTATTTTCCTGTAGCCCACAATGCTCACAATCTTTGTAATGCTGACAGTAATATTGCTAATGCATTTCATTTCACTTTATTAATAGCAGAACTGTCACATCATTTATGTTCCCATTCATCATCTGACTACTGCAGAAAAGCTACCAAAATTTAGTACATGTCTTGTGATGTTGCCTACGGTAAGTCGGATGATGTGACGTTTGATCAAGATAGGAGCATTAAACCATGTATTGTTCTGCTGCTACGGTTCAACTATGTTTAACTGGACTTTTCCCTTTAAATTCACAAAGACTAATTGCTGTGAATAGGAGATGCTGACATCAATTAGAGGTTAATTGTTGTTAGTGAGGGAGCTTTGCAGATTGGGAGGTGCTTGTAAATTTTGGGCTTCAGATCAGAAAAAAATATCAAATGATTGCTTTCTGTCTTTTTTTAACACTTTTGACACTTTGAAGTGTGATGGACTCAAAACATTTATATATACTAGTGAATTTATGTAGCATTGCTGATGTTACGTTGGATTAAATGCAATTTTATCAGAACAGGAACATTATATTACGTAGTGCACAGTGTGTTATCCTGTTGCTAAAGTGAAGCTGCCTTCTTTTTCAACCACAAAGTCTAATTGCTGCTAAGCAAACACTAGGTGAGGTTAGAGTTCATAGAATCATACAGCACAGGAGGCCGTTCGGCCCATCGTGCCTATGCCAGCTCTTTGAAAGAGCTATCCAATTTAGTCCCACTCCCCTGCTCTTTCCCCATAGCCCTATAAATTTTTCCTTTTCAAGTATACATCCATATCCCTTTGAATCTGCTTCCACCACCCTTTCAGACAGTGTATTCCAGATCATAATAACTCGCTGCAAAGAAAAAAATTCTCATCTCCCCTCTGGTTCTTTTGTCAATTATCTTAAATCTGCGCCCTCTGGTTACCGACCCTCCTGCCAGTGGAAACAGCTTCTCCTTAATTGTCTTTCAGACTGCAGGTCAGGCTGATCGGTATGGTCAGTCAGGTGTTGCAGGCAAGCTGGCTCCTGAGTCAATTAAGGCATTTTGAATCACTGGGGAACTTTATACATTCCAAACGACTGCATTCTAATGTTTCTTCTTTTAGGTGTGAGACTTGAAATGTGATGGACAATTGTGATGCACAGGGAATGCCAACTTATATAACCAGACGATTTCTCCTAGTGTTTTTTACAATAAATCAAATGATGGCTACTTTACAAGGACAGCAGCTTTATACCATGTAATGCAAAGAGTATTATTCTGCTGGTAAGGGGACATTGTGTTCTTTAAGGGAACAAAGTCTACTTGCTGCCAAGTAAACACCGGGAGTATACTTGATTTTAAAAGTCTCATCCTTGTTTCAAATCCCTCTAAGGCCTCGTCCCTCCCTATCTCTCTAACCTCCTCCAGCCCTACAACCCTACAAGATCTCTGTGCTCCTCTAATTCTGGCCTCTTGCGCATTCCCGATTTTCATTGCTCCACCATTGGTGGCCATGCCTTCAGATGCCCAGGCCCTAAGCTCTGGAATTCCCTCCTAAAACCTCTCTCTCTCTCTCTCTCTGGGCATGATTTTAGCATGGAGCTGGGAACTGAGTGGATGGGTGGATAATCGCATGGGAAACCCGGAAGTGAAGTGAGCGCGCTGGATTCTGCGATCGCAACTCAATTGAAGGCAATTGATTTCACTTATGGATTTCCCGCGCGACAACCAGCCAGGGGTATGGATAGATACTTGAGCTGGCCGGCTGTCAGGAGGGAAAGCAGCCGGGAATCGGAGAGGGAGGGAGATATCGTGGGCCGTGGTGGACATGTCGGTGGGGGGGGGGGGGCTGGTTTTATGCCGGGGGACTGCCATCGGCGGGGTGGGGGGGGGGGGGTCTCGACCATTGTGGGGGGCGGGACTCGGCATGAATGCTGGTTTAATATCCTAAACAGCAATTTCTGAGATGGGGTGAATGAGAGTTTGCGATCCTTTGCCAGAATTTTTGCTCAGTGGGTGGGTTTTGATTTTTATTTTTTTGCTCAGTTGAGTGGGGGCAACGTTTATTATTCTACCAGGGGATGAAGAAAGTGATGCAATGGTGGTGCCACAAGGGAGAGATTTCTTTTCATTGGTTGAAGTTCTTGCTATTTGATCTCCCGTGGCATTGCACATGGGGAGTCAAAACCAATGCAACTTTTCACGTCAACTAAGGGAGATGTTTGAACCAAGATAGGGAGGGGTGGGGTGAGAGAAAGGGGAGAGGGTGAGAACAGTTAAGGCAGGCTGAGTGAGGGGGAGAGGAAAAGTAGGGAAAGGCGGCAGCGAAGGGAACGAATGGGGAGGGGAGAGAGGGCAGATAGACTGTGAGGACAGGGGAGGGGTGGGGTGAGGGAGAGATGAGGGGAAAGGAGGATGGTAAAGGAGAGGGAAAATGAAAGTGGAGGGGAAGAATAGAGAGGGAGCAGGAGGAGGGGAGAGGGAGAGAAGGAAGTGAGGTGGAGGAGAAACACGATTTCATGATCAGCACAATATAAGCAACATCCATTTTTTGAACTTCCTAACAGCATCAGCACTAGCATTAGCATTAAAAGATGAAAAGCATAATGGATGTCCCTGACAGTTATATTCCGCCGCATATGGGAAATGTGGTGGATTCAATCAAAGGGCCTGTCAACCACTGCTGAGGGAAGACTCCGCTGAGGATAAAGCAGGTCCTTTAGGAACTCTGGTGTGGAAAGTAGATTTATTAGAGCAGATATCAAAGAGAAGGAGAAAATTAGAAAAAGGGATGAAGTATTTACTGGAAGTGGGGAGCGAAGAAACACAATCCAAATAGTTGTGGGAGTCTGAGCTTGTAACAAAAATCTATGGAAAGCCTATTGCCAAAGATGGAGAGAGAGAAATCCAGAAAAAGGGAAGAGATGGAGCACACAAATATAAAGAATGGATGAGAATGGGAAACACATTTGGAGTTCTATAATTTTTATTAGCAAAACAGCCAAGTTTTTTTAAAATGTTTTGATTCTTTCAAGTAACTTGACTGCAGAATCTTCCAATATTTCAGATGTTGTCATCATTCTTAAAAATATAAATTTGTGCACACACTCAAGATTGATTCAGGATGTTAACAATTGATTATTTTCAGTTTATTTTTAATTTAATTGAGTGATGACTGGAAGATTAAATAGAGACCCAACACAAACAACTCTCGGCCAAAAAACGTTTGCCTGAGAAAGCTGAGAGTCCAGCTGCAATCCCTGAGCTTGTCTTACGATGTGTCAATCACAGGTTTAAAGGGCCAAATCAACTTCTGCATGAATCTCGCCTCTGTTTCACTGGTGAGGTTTAGAAGCCAAGGGAAACCCGTGCAGGTAAGGTAAAATTCGTTTCAGGTTCAGAATCCACAAAAAATTAAATACCTCAACAGTTTAAATTACCTACACTGTCCCTTTAACAATCTGTTCACCGGCATTAATGGGGGACGCAACTTCCGGGTTTCGACTGCGCGCATCCAAATGCACCTGGGTTAAACCTAGAAGTGAGCACATTGGAGCCGGGTTGCGGTCCCGCTGATTAAATCAACAATTTTTACTGCCCACCCGTTCTTGGGGGTTAAAATTAGCCCTTCTATCTCTCCCTGCTACTTTGTTAGCCCCTCCATCTCTCTCTCCTACTTTTAAGATGCTCCTTAAAACCTACCTCTTTGTCCGAGCTTTTGATCACCTGTCCTAATCTCTCCTTATGTGGCTCCATGCCAAATTTTGTTTGTTAACGTTCCTGTCAAGCACTATATAAATTCAGGTTGTCGTTGTTAAGTTCATATAGAGGTTAATTAAAAGGCTTCAAAAATTCTGGCTCCAGTATATTGTATTCCTGTGTCAGAAACAGGGGTTCCTAAGGTGATGCACTGGTCTGGGGTCTGCTAGTACTAATATCGGGCTCCTGGGATCTGGTAATACTGGATGGCTGAGACTGTGAGCACTGTGGTGCTCCCCCCTCCCCCACATCCCGGGACCATGTGCGTACTGGACTCTGAGAACCCCAAATGTGGGAATCGTAGGGTCTGGGAACACTGGGAGTGATCTCAAAGTTTTGGATCATGGGTGAGAGGGGATTCTGGAACTTGGATGTACTGAGAGATCTCAGGATCTGTGGAATCTGGAAGGGGTATTAGGTGGGGCGGGGCAGGATCTGGGAGCATTGAATGAAGAGTCCTGGGATCAATGGAAGTGGATCCCGGGGTTTGACAACGCTGGAAGGAGATCCCGAGGTCTTCAGCATGATGAGGGTGGTCCCAGCTACATAATGATTCCACTCTCTGTGTCTGTATCTTTACCTCTCTATCTCTGCCTCTCTCAATCAGTAAATAAACACACAGGTATTTTTAATAAATTAGTGCCTAAACTCTTTAAAAACCTAGTGATTGAAATTGGCCTTCGTCAGTAGCGCTAAACGGCCGGTATTGTATCTGCCATACATTATATTCCCCGCTCGATATCTGGTCCCATTGACTTCAATAGAAGCGAATATCAAACGAGGGGTATAACAGGGGGTGGATGCGAAATCACTTGTTTGGCACTAACATCCAAAGTGAATTTCTGCCCCCTAGTGAATAAATTGTTGTAAAAATAACCTCCCAAAGATTTCAAAATAATTACATTTTATATTGTTTAAATGCTTTGATATAAAAAGCTATTTATTTTCACTTTACTGCAGTGAAATTCTGTCAATTACTAAGGTTTCCAGAATTTATCTCAGAAAACATTACTTGCCTTAAATAAAAGCCTCGAAGCCAGATTGAAAATTGAAATGGCTTGCTGTGATTAGCATGGATAGTAGTTAAATCAGGAGGTAGCAAGAGATTCAAAAGAAAAAATAGACAGCAATTTGTCTCCCATCTGGGAAAAACAAACTGAAACACTAAGCAAAGACTCATTTGATTTCTCCGCTGAGAAAAAAAATAAACATTTCTATTTACAATCTTTGGTTTTGTAACTATAAAAAATAACAACTTGCATTTATATAGCATCTTTAACAGAGAAAAACATCTCAACGTGCTTCACAGAGGAAAAAAATGGATGCCGAGCCAAAGAAGGAGATATTAGATGGGGTGAGCAGAGGGGTGGCCGAAGGCTTGGTCAAAGAGATGGATTTTAAGGAGGGTCTTAAAGAATGAGAGGGAGGTGGAGAGGCGAAGGGGTTTGAGGGAGGGAATTTGGAGCATGGGGCCTAGGTAGCTGAAGATACAGTCACCAATGATGGCAAAAGGAGAGGGGTTTCAAAAGAGGCTGGAATCAGTGGAACAGAGAGTTCAGGGAAGGAGTTGTACCACTGGAGAAGTTCAGAATCATAGAATCATAGAATGATTACAACAAAGAAGGCCATTCGGCCCATCGAGCCTGTGCCGGCTCTTTGTAAGAGCAATCTAGTTAGGCCCATTCACCCGCTCTTTCCCCGTAGCCTGCAAATTTTTTCCCTTCAAATATTTATCCAATTCCTTTTTAAAAGCCACAATTGAATCTGTTTCCACTATCCTTTCAGGCAGCGCATTCCAGATCATAACTACTCGCTGCGTAAACAAGTTTTTCCTCATGTTGCTTTTGGTTCTTTTGCCAATCACCTTAAATCTGTGTCCTCTGGTTCTCAACCCTTCCACCAATGGGAACAGTTTCTCTTTACTTACTTTATCTAAACCCTTCATGATTTTGAACACTTCTATCAAATCTCCTCTCAACCTTCTCTGCTCTAAGGAGAACAACCGCAGCTTCTCCAGTCTATCCACTGAAGTTCCCCATCTCTGGAACCATTCTAGTAAAGCTTTTCTCTAAGGCCTTCACATCCTTCCTAAAGTGCAGTGTCCAGAATTGGACAAATTACTCCAGTTGTAGCTGAACCATTGTTTTATAAAGGTTCAACATAACTACTTTGCTTTTGTACTCTATGCCACTATTCATAAAGCCCAGGATCTTTTTGCTTTATTAACTGCTTTCTCAACCTGTCCTGCCACCTTCAAAGATTTGTGTACATATGCCCACAGGTCTTTCTGTTCCTGCACCCCCTTTAGAATTGTATCTTTTAATTTATATTGCCTCTCCTCGTTCTTCCTGCCAAAATGTATCACTTTGCACTTCTCTGCATTAAATTTCATCTGCCATGTGTCCGCCCATTCCACCAGCCTGTCAATATCCTCTTGAAATCTATTACTATCCTCCTCACTGTTTACTACACTTCTAAGTTTTGTGTCATCTGCAAATTTGGAAATTGTGCCCTATACACCCAAATCCAAGTCATTAATATATATCAAAAAAAAGCAGTGGTCCTGGTACCAACTCCTGGAGAACACCACTGTATACCTTCCTCCAGTCCGAAAAACACCCGGTCACCACTACTCTCTGTTTCCTGTCACTTAGCCAATTTCATATCCATGCTGCCACAGCCCCTTTTATTCCATCAGCTTCAATTTTGCTGACAAGCCTATTATGTGGCACTTTATCAAACGCCTTTTGAAACTCCATATACACAACATCAAACGTATTGTCCTCATCAACCCTTTCTGTTACCTCATCAAACAACTCAGTCAAGTTAGTTAAACAGGATTTGCCTTTAACAAATCCATGCTGGCTTTTCTTTATTAATCCACACTTGTCCCAGAATATCGTTTCTAAAAGCTTCCTCACCACCGAGGTTAAACTGACTGGCCTGTAGTTACTGGGTTTATCCTTACACACTTTTTTGAAAAAAGGTGTAACATTTGCAATTCTCCAGAACTCTGGCATCACCCCCATATCTAAGGAGGATTGGAAGATTATGACCAGAACCTCTACAATTTCCACCCTTACTTCCCTCAGCAACCTACTGATGAAAATTGGAACAGCATTTTAGGCGAGGAGCAGATGCGCGGTTAAATGTGAAAATCCAAAAGTTGCTGACCGTGTTGCGCCACTCTGCCGTTAGCTTCGCGTAAGCGGCATCTCGTCCTTAGCCTCCCCATTTTTTTATAGCAACTTGCTGTGTTTGCCCATTAATTGCCCATTAAACTCGCCACAGAAAGTTAAGTCTTGTCATTACAAGCGTAAGTAACCTTTTAAGGACATGATAAGTGTTAATTACTGCCAATCAACCTCTCTGGCACGAAAATTAACTATTACAAGTGTGGAGTCTCATTCCTTCAGTTTTTGAATTTTTCGGGGTGATTTTAAAAATTTAAAATTATAAATTTAACATTTTTTTCCTTACTTCTCTTTTCTGTTTCTTTTTTCTCTCTCTTAATCCAATCTTTCCTTCTCTTTATTTCTCTTTCTCTACCTGATTTGATATTGAATTCACCTTCTTTAATTCACCCTCCTTCTCAGTCCTTCCTGTGTTTATTTCCCAATCATGGTAGGTACCCTTTTGCTTGCCCTGTTCATTCAGGTCTCAAATGCCCTGTTTCCCTCGTTGAACTGTTATCAGCTCACACTTTGTGGGCAAAGTGCGAGCTGATAGCAAGTCTAACTAACGGCAGACGCCAATAGATTCCCTGCTACAGCAAATTCTGGCCCATAGTCACAAACCACAAGGGCAAGCACAGCAGTTTGAACAGATTCCACACATGCACATTAATAAAAGCAAAAATTAAACACTCAACACTTCTGTCAGTATTTTTCCATGTAAAATGAATGTAAAAACAAATTGTTTTATACTTGACAATGAGGAACAAAAGAGGTACTTCTAGCAAAGCAATAATGCCGAGCAATTTTTATTAAAATGTTTGTATAAATGTTTGTGTCGTATTTGCAGTGAGTGCCACAGTCAGGCCTCCAGCTGTTTGATGCGAACACTACAGCTACAAAGAAATGAATAATTACTCTGTCACTGCATCCTGTGCAGTGATGTCTTAATTTGAGTGGATGGCTGCCCAATAATGGGAAAATGATTAGAACTGAATAGCAGCGATAAGTGGAGTTTTTGTAACATTGAAAATGAGCACACAATAGGCTTGTCTGCTTCCTAGCTAATGGCACAATCATTTTAAAGCAGACTAGTTACTTTTTAAATAGGTGGATGAGGAAAGAGGCTTAAAGGACTACAATGGAAATAAAAAACGGGAGAGATGTAAAACGGGCTGCCGATTCACGATCGCCCATTTTACACTATAGCACAAAGTCAGGATCTACCCCCATATGTCCTAAGTGGAGGAGAAGTGGAAGCGGGAGATGCATATCAGCTATGTACATTCCAGCTGAGAGAGCCAGCATCACAGTCAATTGTAATCCCGACCAGAAGATCAGCTAATCCTGCCGGCGGGATTTTCAGAAATGAGTGCTTTTCATGAATAGTGTTGATCTCACTCATGTCTGGGAGCAGGAGAGATCAGATCAGGTACAGCAATTGTTTTAAATGAAAAGCTGTTCAGCAGGTCAGATAAAATGGTGAGATGAATGGATTTGTCCCACGGGCTGCTGGTTGGGCACCGCAGACACAGGGGGACTCATTTTCGGATTTTGCACTCCTGGCTGAGAGCCTTGTCAGCAGGGAGTGTGCATCGGAAAGCCAAGCACCTACTGCCAGCAGCACGAAGTTGGAAAATAGTGATTTGAAGCCAGCAGTCTCACAAAGGGACTAGACAATGTCAGAAACAGTGAGAACAATGCCACAGCGGTTTGTAACTGTCAACTAAACCCTCACCCCTGCCAGCAATGGTATCATTCTCACTGCATCTGGTATTTTTATAAGACCTACAGTTCACTGAATTTTAATTAAATCTGGGCTCACTTTCTTTTACTGGCAGTCAATACCATGGCAGAAGTTAATGACCTGTGCACTATCTGTGCTGTTGATATAATATCCATGCAGAAAGATTCATGACTGAGGTAATTAGTATAAATCTATTGGGTGATAATCACTTTCTTCTGCTCCGACTCATTCTTTCCCAGGACTTCAGAACTGTGCAATTATTTACCTTTCTCAGAGTTCCCTTCCTCTTACAATCTTTTAAAGAAAGAAGGAACTTGCATTTATATAGCGCCTTTCACAACCTCAGGAGGTCCCAAAGCGCTTTTGCAGTGTAACCACTGTTGTAATGTGGGGAAACGCGGCAGCCAATTTGCGCACAGCAAGATCCCACAAACAGCAATGAGATAATGACCAGATAATCTGTTTTTTAATGATGTAGGTTGAGGGACACAGTGAAAATTTCCATGCTCTTCTTTGGATAGTGCCATTTCATCTTTTACGTCCACCTGAGAGGGCGGACGGGTCCGTGATTTAAGGTCTCATCCGAAAGAAGGCACCTCTGACAGTGCAGCACTCCCTCAGTACTGCAT
This sequence comes from Heptranchias perlo, assembly GCF_035084215.1. Taxonomy (NCBI): domain Eukaryota; kingdom Metazoa; phylum Chordata; class Chondrichthyes; order Hexanchiformes; family Hexanchidae; genus Heptranchias; species Heptranchias perlo. The sequence continues at coordinate 17,348,450 of NC_090352.1, read as the reverse complement.
TGAAGCGTATGACTGAATATCTGTGCTCAAGTCTCTGAGGTGGATCTTTAACCCACAACCACTGAGCCAAGGCTGACAAACTCTTAATTTTAAAACCTTCATCTGACCACTACCTATTGATTTATCTAATTTTCTCTCCTGTTGTTTTCAACCTCAGTATGTCCTGTATTATTGGGTTTGGCCTTTCACCTCGGCTCCTCAAATAACAAAATTGTCACATCACATGTTGGTTTGATCAGTGGTCTCTGCTGAGTGAGCTGATTGTAGCCAGGACAGAGTTACAATTGGCCTCAGTGGCTTTGGGTTTCGCAAAGGGAAAATCAGCCAGGGCTCTCACTTTGATTGTTATCGATTGATACCTACTGAACTGCGGCTGTCTGAATCCCAGGTCAGAGCAAAGTCAACTTGGCCGTGACATCCTCCAGATCTGGACAGCCTGTTGGCACACGCTGTGCTGTTTTAAATAAACCAATAGGGGTGACATTGGGTTGCCACAGTGTCACTAACAGAAAGGCAATTACACAAGCGTTCCTTCAAACTGAGGAGGCACCACTAATATAATTAAACATAAAACCTAATTAAATTAAAATAAACTCACAATTTAAACCACAACATTATTACCGGTGTCGATCAGCTGTCAGTGCTCCCAAATGAATAGTAATGAAGTGTCAGAGGATAACCATTACCCATGGAACCACAACGCAGTGAGGCACTAAATACCTTCGGGAGAGGGGGAAGGGAAAAAATATTAGGGAAAAGGTAAAGAAAAATGTTACATGTGTTGGTTGCGAATACTTATCATAGGCTGGTGATTTTCCAAAATAAAACCAAATGGTGGTAACTGCATTACTGACTGCGCAATAAATTATAGAAACCACAAACTGAGGGAGCTTTATCCTCTGTAAAGCACTGATCAGCAGTACTACTCTATCTATAAAACACATGCAGGGTGTAATAAGGTCTCTGCATCAATGGTAAAGAAAACATAGATATGATTAAACTGGTGAGAAAAAGTACAAACAAGACTCTTCTTTCTCTTGTTATTGCTGGGCTCAGTTTTGCTCACAGCTTAACATGTATACAAGGAAAGTACTGAAAGATATTAAAGAAATTCTGCTACTACACGTGTAACCTTGTGTAAGTCTATCTTAAGATACAACCCACTCCCTTTGAGAGTTTTCCTGAAGCAACCCAACTCCAAATTTCAGTCCTTCTGACTCAACCCAAATCCTGATGTTAATTTTTCCACCCGACTGGACTCCCAAAATCACCCCTCCTAACCTGTTCCAACTCCCAGTTACAGCTCACACACTTCATAGAACAATAGAATTTTACAGTACAGAAGGAGGCCATTTGGTCCATCATGTTTGTGCCAGCTCCTTGCTCGATAATAGAAAATTAATCCTGCTCTATCCCTACGGCTCTATAACTTCCTCTGCATCAAATATTTATCCACTTTTCCCTTAAAAGAAGCAATGGTTTCTGCCTCAACTACTCCTGGCAAAACATTTCATGCTCCAACAATTCTATGCATAAAGAAATTTCTCCTAACCTGTTTCCTTGCTCAACTTACAGCTGACAAGTGTGCCACTATTAATATGGAAAGGCTCGATACAGATGAGAAGATTTGCCATGTATGGTCAAGGAAGTTATAAGTTCTTCAATTTTTAGATGCAAATGTGCTCTAGTAACTGAACTTGTGACTAAAGGTTCTGTGATAAAACGGGACAAGACAATTCTCTGTCTCTCAACTTTTTTAATGGTTTTAATTAAACATTAACTGGGTCAAAGATTCTGAGAATAGGAGGGTTTTGCACCGACATCCCAGAAGAAGGTGAGACAACCGGATCAACCACATGGATGAGATTAACTCGGAGACGCGTGGGAAGAGACAGGAGTTCAGGTCTTGAGTGGGGAGGAAATTGCTTTAGTGGGCAAGTGGAAAGTGGGGATACAGCAATGGCAGCTGAACCGATGATCCCTATGTTGTTAGAGGTGAGGATGGAGGAGGTAGGGATGAGTGGTTAAAGGAAGAGGTTGGTAGTGAAGAAAAGGAGCCTGGGGTTCAACGTCCTGGCTTTTTGTTACTCTAAATATTAAGAAGAATATGAATAAATGTTAACAGTACCAGACAGGTGACCAAGATACCTGTGAGTTGAAATTGCATTGTGTGATATTAGTAATGAACATGGTAATGCAATCCAGTGAATTTCTCTGTCCCTATTTTGATGAAGGTGGTAACCTATTTAAAATATCCCATATAACGAAGAGTTGATGCCGTCAGTAAAATTGTGAAAAGGGGAATTTCATGCAAAATGTATCAGTGTTTGTTATTAATATCGCACAGCACAATTTCAACCTATCCTGTGGCAGTTAATTCCCAAACAGACAATTTTTAAAGGGGCTGGTATTTATAATGCTAGCGTATCAAATAAATTTAAATAACGAGCACTGTGATCATTATTAAGGCATATGTTCTACTTTCAAAGTATTAAATGAGATAGCTCCAAGGATCAAGTGGGGGACAAAATTAGTCCTAGTTTACATATTTGAATAAATTATGCAAATAAATAATTTTTTAAAAAGTATTTATCAGCCTCTAATCCCAAGAATGGTGGAAAGGTGATTTCATATGCAACAAACAATTAGCATAAAGTGTTTTGGTTGTAAGTTTAGTGTAAAATGTCTGGGGACCAATCTGTTTTCTTGCAAATAAATGTTGATGTTATAGCTGCCATTAAATTCTGCATTTATTGCTAACTGCTACAGTCAACACCAGAATAATATTGTGCTTGCCGTAGAGTGCTGATAATGAAAATGCAATGCTAGCTCAGTTTACAAACTCATTTCACATTGACCATTTTGGAAACATTTCATAACAGTACTGCATATTCGCAGCAGGCAAATAGTACCTCATAGTAACAGATTTTCAAGCAAGCTCACTAATTTGGCTATTGCTCTGTCACTTAACCTCTTTGTTACCTTGATCTGCTCCCACCTTCTCCTGCTGTAAGGGAGGATTTACGAGGTATCATGTTGCCGGGAACCCATCAGAAAACGACAGTAATCCAGTGCTGCCGAATCTCCACTCATTCCAGGAATTTTCAGTCAACCTTGTGAGGGGCTCAGTCAAGACTGGTGGCTGACACACTAAAGGAGATGAGGCTTTTCAGCCTCCAGACAGGTGCAAGTGGGCACCAACGTGGCAAGGGAGAGGGTCCAAGCAAGATGAGTGGTCTGGATCCCAAAGAAAACAGAAGTGATTTATCTGTCTAATTATTGGATTGGCCTCTTTGCAAAGGGTGCTGAGGGAAACTGGCTGGGATATCATGGGTGAAGAGGAGGGGGGAAACAGGTCCTGGACAACACCTCTCAATGGTGGAGGTCCATTGAGACTGGATTTTCCGGCTGCATGGGGCAGGCAGGTGTCGGACGTGTGCCATAATGGCCCGTGCACCCACCAGCCCCATGTAAATGAGGTGCCCTCCTATTGATTACTGAGCCTTACAATTAAGAATTATTGAGAAGACAGGAGCCATGGTTTTCAGTCCCTGCCACAAACTCCATTCCCTAGCCACCGATTCCATCCCCCTCCCTGGCCACTATTTCAGGCTGAACCAGACCATTCGCAACCTCGGCATCTTATTTGACCCAAAGCTGAGCTTTCAATCCCATATCCTCTCCATCACTAAGACCGCCTACTTCCATTTCCGTAACATTGCCCGTCTCCGCACCTCAACCCATCTGCTACTGAAACTCTCATCTATATTTTTGTTACCTCCAGACTCAAGTATTTCAATTCCCTCCTGGCTGGCCTCCCATCTTCCATCCTCCATACACTTGAGTTCATCCAAAACTCTGCTGCCCATGTCCTAACTCGCACTCACACCACCCCTCTGCTTGCTGACCTACATTGGCTTCCGGTCCAACAATGCCTCAAAGTTAAAATTCTCATCCTTGCGTTCAAATCCCTCCATGGCCTTTCCCCACCCCACCCACCCCCCCACCCCCCAATCTCTAAACTTCCTCCAGCTCTACAATTCTCCGAGATGTCTACGTTCCTCCAATTCTGGATCTTTTAAATCCACAACTTCCTTCGCCCCACCACTGACGGCCACGCCTTCAGCTGACTAGGCCCCAAGCTCTGGAATTCCCTCCCTAAACCTCTATGTCTCTCCTCCTCTCTCTCCTTCTTTAAGACTTTCCTTAAACCTCGGTCTTTGACCAAGCTTTTGGTCACCTGTCCTAATGTTCTTTGGCTCGGTGTCAATTTTTTTGTCTGATTATTGCTCCTGTGAAGCATCTTGAGTCATTGTTAAAGGCATTATATAAATGCTTGTTGTTATTATAATTACTAAAATCAGGTTCCACTCCGAAATTCACAACTTCAGAAGTCTAAACTGCGCCTGCAAGAAAATTGTGCCATTCCAGCTTTGACCCAATGAAACTGTGTGGCAAAAGGGAAATGGTTATGTAAGTTCCTGGAAAGATACCTCCCAAAGAGTGTGATAGCTATAAACTTAAGTTTGTACCATGTTTGATGGGTCTAGTAGAAATGCATGCTAAAGTGAGAATCACACTTACCTTTACCATTGTCCTGTTTTCAATAAACGTTTTCCTCATTGGTAGCCAGGTACAAGATAGGTGGAAGAGTGCATTGACTAAGTTGGCCATGTGCTTTTCCTGTAGGATGGCCTTCAGCCCCAAGTAATATCCATTAACCCTGAGTCTTTCCTCCTGTCCATCAAGCAAGTTTCTATGTGTGCTGCTACATTTCCCCTTATACCAAATGCCTGAGATTTTGTAAGAGGCCTCCCAGTTGTCCTCAACCAACACCTAAAACAGATGATCTGATCATTTATTTCATTGCTGTTTGTGGGACCTTGCTGTGCGCAAACTGGCTGCCACATTACCTACATTATAACAGTGACTACACTTCAAAAGTACTTCATTGGTTGCAAAATGCTTTGGGATATCCTAAGATCATGAAAGGCGCTTTTTTTCTATCTGTGAGACATCTTATTGAACGCCTTCTGAAAATCCATAGACACCACACCTACTATATTTCTTTTATCTATCCAATCAATCACATTCTTCAAAAAATATTATTAAATTTGTCAAACATGAATTGTCTTTAACAAATCTGGGCTGGCTGCCCTTGATTATCCCATGCATCTCTAAATGCTCACTAATTTGGTTACTGTTGGATTATTAAGTGAGGTACTTAAGGCACTAATTAGTCAAATGTTTCCACCGGGAAATGACAGATAATCAAATAATTGTCATAAGTACATTTTTGTAACCTTTACTGGAATGTTTGTTTAAAAACTGCTACTGACCAGTTGCTTCATACTTGGCTGCACAGCAATGTGCAAGAAACACATGGCCATCAGCTCTCCCTGTAAATAATGTACTGTTAGATGTTTGAGTGAGTGAAACCAAAACACACAGAGAGGCACAGCTTAACCTAATCTATTAGCATTCTAACACTGGTTTGCTAATCATTTTAATGTTTATGCTACAACTCTTTAGGTGAACAGAAAATAAATGCTTCTTGCAGATAGTGTGCAACATCATTAACCATCCAGTTATTGGTTTGATCAGCATATACTAATATTTTCTGTGTCCTAATAAAGAATGATCATGGTGCCCCTGTGACTCAGTAGGTAAGTCGACCATGTGGTGCGGTACTGAGCCACACAGGCCAGGAAGGTCCCAGGTTTGATCCCCAGTCTGTGCTGAGTTAGGTGATCTCAACTTGGGCAGCACTGGAGATGCTATAATTGATCTCACTACCCATGGGTTCAGGAGGACAAAAAAAGTCAGCCATAGTCCACGCTCCCAAACAGTATCCAGTGATGGAAAATGCATGGGCGTGGACATCTAGTGGAGCCAGTTTGTGATGCCATCTGTAGTTGAATAGCCTTCTGACACTCTCTGCCTTGGCTGAAGAATTGTAGTTCGGGCTAGGCAGCTTTAAGTAACTGCAGAACCCCACCAAGATTAGGTTACCTTAAGTGATTAGAGATAATAAGGCGGAAAAAATTGAAGGAGAGAACTAAGGTACAGGGCAAATAATCTATTGGCCAGGAATTTCCTCGGACTTGCTCCTGCTCCACTGCCATAATTTCACCAGAAGTTCAGTGTAAATGGGGTTTCTGCTACACTCCAGTGAAGTTACAGCAGCAGAGTGGGAGCAGCGCTTAGGAAATTCTCAGCCTTTGTCCATATAGATGTTGCTCATAATATATTTTTGTCAATGACCTTATTTGCAGTCGGTACAGATGAAATTGAACCACTGATGTCTTCAACGTTCAGGTCTGCCAAAGAATAACTAACAACACAACTCACAACACAAAGAACATGGTCCATCATAATGACAATCAACAGCTCATCAACGCTTGAGTACTGACCAGTGCCTGAAGATGCAGCTCTACATAGAAAGAAGCAAATCTAAATTCACCAATTTCTATTCAAAGGGATTGCAAGCTGCAGAATAAGGATTCAGTGGGTTCCTTGTACTTACCTTCGGGGAAAGAGCTTTGCTGAATAAACTCAATACAAGGGAAGAGACATTTATTGCACGCCATGATGTTATGATTTATGCAATATTGATACTGTCAACGTGTACTCAGATCCGCAAGTCTTGCACATCGTATTGAACTCCCAACTGAAAAGGATTTGCTCCACTATTCAGGAGGATGCAGAGGCTGGATGATAATCTCCCTAATACTGTGGTTTTCTTCTGACAGACATGTGCTGTGATTCAAATCAAGTCTGCTTGAAGCCTTTACTGAGAGGGCTTTCAGTCCATACATTATGAAGGCTGACAGAAATTCTCGCATCCACTGGACTGGTTTCACACTGAACCAGACTGTTCACAACCTCAGTATCCTGTTCGACACTGAGCTGAGCCTCCAACCCCATAGCTTTTCCATTACAAAGACCAGCTACTTCCACCTCTGTCTCTGAAACCTTCATTCACGCTTTAGTTATCTCCAGATTTGACTATTCCAATGCTCTCCCGACTGGGCTTCCACCTTCCCCCCTCCATAAATTGCAGCTCATGCAAAACTCTGCTGCCTGTATCTTATCTCACACCATGTCATGTTTGCCCATCACATCCGACCTTGCTGACCTATATTGGTTCCCAGTCCTCCAACACCTCAAGTTTAAAATTCTCATCCTTGTTTAATTTCCTCCATGGTCTTACTCCACCCTATCTCTGTAACCTTCTCTAGGACTACAACTCCCCCCTCCCCCCCCCCAAACTCTGCATTCCACTGATTCCAGCCTCTTGTGTTTCCCCCCTCCCTTTGCCCCACCATTGATAGCCATATCTTCAGCTGTCTAAATCCCATTCTCTGCAATTCTCTCCCGAGACCCCTCTGCCTCTCCATTTGCTCTCTACCTATTAGACCTTGCTTTTGGCCCCCTTTCCCAACCTTTCCTTCTTTGACTTAGTGTTCAGTTTTTTTCCTTACGGCTTTATGAAGTACCTGGGATGTTTTTCTAAGTTAAACGCACAATACAAATGCAAGTTGTTGTTATTTAACTGTACTTTCAGTCAGGTGGATGACCACATACCAAATCTGAACAGCACATCATTGCGAGCACAATTATAAAGTCTTGTTATGTATCGCAATATTCCAATATTCCACTAATGTGTGACATATGGGGCTTGATTTTGAAAGAGTGGCAGGATGGCAGCTGTGGTGAGGGGGGGGGGGTCAATGGGAATGCGGGTAACCTGACTACGAAAATCCTACCGTTTCCCACACGATCACAACTAAATTGGTGGCCCTTTACGTGGCTTCCGGGTTTGCCGTCTGAAAGCTGCGCAGTGGGCGGACTGCACACCCGCATGACAGGCTGTTCACTGGAGTGGCTCTATTTAAAGGGCCATTGCTTCAATGGCTTTTGCTGCAGCAAACACCAAGAACACACAATACGGAGTAGCACAGTGGCAAGGCTGCTCCAAGGTTCAATGATGTCTCTCTGCAGCAGCTACTGGCCGGGGTGAGGAGGAGGAGGGAAGTCTTTTACCCGGCCGACGGAAGGAAGTGCCCTGCCTCCGTCAACAAGGCGGCCTGGCTCGAGGTGGCAGACGAGGTCACCAGCAGCAGCAACATCTCCCGCACTTGGGCCCAGTGCAGGAAGCGCTTCAATGACCTAACTAGGTCAGCAAAAGTGAGTACACTTACTGATTCTCCTGCATTCCGTGGTTCACATCACCCCCACCCCCACCCCAAAAGTCATTCGGCACTGCCAAGACGACTCCATCACATCATTCCTCACACCCACTTAAGGCTCATCCTCAACTTACCTTCACTTCCTCAGCACTTCCTCACCTCCCCATTAGTCACCCCACCACTACCACTCACCCCCATCCTCATCCAATGTGATTGCTCTGTTTCATACTCACCCTCTGACACATCTCTTTCACAGTCAGCCTCACCCAAAGCAATGCATTCATCGATTAGCCAGTTCACTCACACATCGGCACTTTCACCCCTTCTGGAAGAGGGCTCAAAATGCATGTGAGATGGTGAGGACTGGAGGGGGGCCACAGTAAAGTGATTCTCACAGACCCGGAGCTGGAGGCACTGCAGATCAGCCGCACTGGCACCCCACAAACATCTGGTGACACAACTTTAACATTCATCACACACAACATAAATTGATCTTAACAATGATTGGCATGTTGAACACCTCAGTGTGCTCATCACAACATGACACATCCGTGATGATGATAAATGTTGCCTTCTGTTCTCTTACAGGCCCTTCAACAACCTTCAGTGACAGCAGAGGATAATTCCTCGGAGGAGCTCCAGAGATCCGCGTCGGTGGGCGTACTCCTCTCCAGGCTCTGCTCAGCTGGACGCAGATGTTGAACCCTGGGGGCCATCCTTTAAAAGGAGAATGATCAAGAGACAGCAGCACATTTACGAGGTACTGGAACAGGTGCCACGTGCACCCTCCACTCCAGTGCTGAGGATAGAGGAGTCCAGCTCCTGCATGAGTGGAATGGTGGCACAGGCGCGGGAGGGAATCTCTGAAATAGTGTCGCAGGGACGTGAGGGACTGTCTCAGATAGTATTGCAATAACTGCTGAAATGTCTGAGATAGTGTCGCAGGTAGGTGCGGGAATGTCTGCGATGAAGAGAAGGCTAGACTCCGTTGAGCTTCAAGCACGGCTCACCAATGAGTCCATTCAGGTCCTGACAAAGACCGTTTCGACTCAGAGTGAACGACATTCTGCCACCTTAAACAGGCCGACAGATACTTTAGAAGTGGCCTTCGAAGGCATCACACATGTCCTCCAAACTACTGTCCAGCAGGGTGGTAGGAGTGATGTGGGCCTGGCGGAGAGGGATGATGGCGAAAGGGGACATGGAAGTGGGGATGCCACTGAAAGCGCTCCCACCTCTCACCCATTGCCCCTCTCTCAACCAGCAATGCTGCCTCCTCTCCAGGCAGCCGAGTCTGCCCCTGCACAGGTGCAAGCAGAGCAGTCTTTGGAGGGGCCCTCACAGGCTCCAAACCCCAGAGGGCGTAGGCCAAAAGCATCTAAGCGGTCAGGGCATGAACATGAGCAACCTGCCACTACCTCTGCCGCAGCTACACGGGATGCACCACGTAGAAGTAATAGGAAGAGAAAGGCTAAGGTTTTGTGATCATGACGGGTATGCACAAGGGTGTTTCATATTAAATGTTATTATTCTCACCACTACTGCCACATCTTGCCCATTCTTGACTGGCTTTTGTGATAACGCCCTTTCATGAGCTTCATCAAGAACGGCGACACTTGATGCCACCCATTGGGTCACTTTACAGTGGGTGTATGTGTAGTTGCAGGACTGTTTTGTGCGGGGGGGGGTGGGGGAGAGGGCTGGTGTTGGCGATGGTCTTTCCAGGTGGTGTGAGAACTGGACTTTTCATACTTTCTGATGTTAGGAAAACCGTTCACATATCAGTGACTCCCTGGCCTCACAAGCAGCCAGGTGAGCCGCTGCTATGGCCATGGGTTTGTCCTCCTCCTCCTCAATGTGGGTGGCAGATGTGGATGGGGCCTCCTCAAGTGGCACCCCTCTCTATTATGCCATGTTGTGCACGTCACAACACACTACTATAAAGTGTCCCACTCTGTCTGGTGCGTATTGAAGCGCTCCCCCAGAACAATCAAGGCACCTAAATCATATCTTGAGCAGCCCTATAACATGCTCAATTGTAGACCTGATGGCGATGTGGCTGCTGTTGCTCGGTGATGGGGTTCCTCAGAGGTGTCATGAGCCATGTGTGCAGGGGGTATCCCTTGTCCCCGAGGAGCCAGCCCTTAAGGGTGTGCGGTGCGTGGAAGAGGAGCAGGATATTGGATTCCCTCAGAATGAAGGAATCGTGACAGCCGCCAGGGAATCTGGCGCACACGTGAAGGAATCTTTTGCGGTGGTCACAAACAAGCTGAGTGTTGATGGAGTGATACCCCTTCCTGTTGATGAACAGTCCTGGCTCATGTGGAGGTGCTCGTATTGCTATATGGGTGCAATCGATTACACCCTGCACCTGTGGGAAGCCAGCCACAGAGTGGAATCCCACTGCCCTCTCCGTCTGGCTGAGGTCGTCCATGTGAAAGTTGACATACTGCAAAACTCTGCGAAACAAGCTGTCGCTGACCTGCCTTATGCACTTGTGTGCAGACGACGGAGAGACCCCGGGAATGTCCCTGGTGGCAACCTGGAATGATCCGGAGGTGAAGAAGTTGTGGGCAATGGTGATTTTAACTGCGACGGGTAATGAGATGCCGCTCGGCACAGCTGGGAGCAGCTCGGCATGAAGGAGGCCGCAGATGTCTGCCACCACCTGGCGACTCATTCTGAGCCTCTGTATGCACTGCTCCTCAGAGAGGTCCAGGAAGCTGAGCCTCGGTCTGTAGACCCTCTAGCGAGGGTAGTGCCTCCAGCGACGTCGCTCCGTCTGTTGTTCCCCTCTGTGCTCTTGTGCAGGTCCCTGTGGCGCAGCACTGTGTTGTGGAGCTCCAAGTGGCCGAAGAGCACGCAGTGCCTAGCGAGGATGGTGATGTTGCTCGTCCTCGGATGTAGCGGTGAATGCAGCCATTGCGCCCCACCATCCTGATGGTGTCAGTTTGAGGGGGTCCAAAAAGTTGGTAAATATGTGTAAACAGAAGAATTCTGAGTGTAAACTAAGAATTTTCAGTCTAAACACAAAGATCTCCCAGCCAAAAGTTTGTCTGAGACACCTGAGTGCCCTGCTGCAATAACTCACCTTTAATCCCCATCTGTCAAACAGGCATTTAAATGTCCAACTGGCTGCTGCCTGAAACATGTCTCCTTGAACATGGAGTGTTTCCCACAGCACAGGAAACACGCTGAAGTTGAATTAAAATCGCACCCCTGCCTCAATCTCCACAAAATTAACGAGTTAAACAAGATCAACTATGTCAATAAGTGCTTTAAGTATTGTGCCGCTTGCTTTAATTGCCGGCAGGACTTACCGATTCATGAAGTGAGCGCTCACAGGTGCGTCTGTGGCAACCCCGGAAGTCGGCGGGTTGGAGCCAGCTTCCGAACCCACTCAGGATTTTCGCAGCCCACCACCCCCGACCCCACTCCCAACGCACCCGCAATTTGATTTTAAAATTAAGCCCATTGCTTCTGTCAGTGGAGACTGCAGTAACTAGTCTCTCGTGGTGTTGAAACCTACTAAAAAATCAGACTTATAGCATGTTTGTGTAAGGTTTCAAAATGTGGATGATACCATTTGGGTACCACAATTGGCCTCGTGGCCCCTGGTCTAAGAGGGGGAAAATATCAGCCAATTCATCCACTCCTGATTACTGTCCAATGATTCATACTGAAAAGTGTACATGTATGGAAGTCAAGCAAGTGAAGGATTGAGCTCAGGTGTAATCAACCCATGGTTGAATAGTCTCCTGACACTCCTGTCTAGACTTACAGCTGAAGAATGGTCATGTGAGTGAGGTATCAAAAGGGTTGCTGTGAGCATTGGAACTGCGCCTCATAAAGGATTCAGCACCTTCAGCAAAGGAGGGCTGAAAACTATTTCTTAAAATACAGGATGGCAAGAGAAGAATGACAAGACTATGTTTTTCCAGCAAAGATCAAACATCAAACGTTTTGGAAAGGAAAATAGACCTGAAGAAGTAATCTTTTGAAAGGGAATGAGATGAATCAGAAACTCAAGTACTGTGACAGATTGCTGTACAGTTTATATGTTTTTAAATTAAAGGGTCTCTTTGCTTTAGTTCTTCACACACTGCAAGATAAAGCAACCAGAGAAAAAACATATCGATATTAATATTATTCTTGCCACCAATCTTAAATTGACAAGAAGTATTCGGTAGTAACTAAATATGATTCAGCAAATCATCAAGAAACATTTGCATCTACGATATGAAGAGCAGCATTACATTTCTGCTTTTCCATTTCCGTGTCATAACCAAGAAAAAAGTCAGAAAAATTAAAAACGGTTTCATTCAATATAACACACCTGACAGGCCCAACAATTTTGTTTTGACTTCTAAACATGAAGTGGTATTTTTGTCACCAACAATGTACTTGAATGTTTAATTTGCAGAGACTGCATGAACTAGTACAGGTTCATGGGTTGATGCGGTATCTGTTTAGAAAGGGATTAGGAGAGTAATTAATGCTTTGTATTGCACAGCCATTCTTTCATCTTTAAAAAGCGTCACTTTTTTGCTCTCATAAAACTGGAAAATTATCAGTGGGTCCTTTTTTCTAACTAGCTCCTCTTCTCTCCTGAAGGCACCATAGTCATAGAGTCATAGAGTTATACAGCACGGATAGAGGCCCTTCGGCCCATCGTGTCCGCGCCGGCCATCAGCCTTGTCTACTCTAATCCCATATTCCAGCATTTGGTCCGTAGCATTGTATGCTATGGCATTTCAAGTGCTCATCCAAATGCTTCTTGAATGTTGTGAGGGTTCCTGCCTCCACAACCCTTTCAGGCAGTGAGTTCCAGACTCCAACCACCCTCTGGGTGAAAAAGTTCTTTCTCAAATCCCCTCTAAACCTCCTGCCTTTTACCTTGAATCTATGTCCCCTTGTTATAGAACCCTCAACGAAGGGAAAAAGCTCCTTAGTATCCATCCTATCTGTGCCCCTCATAATTTTGTACACCTCAATCATGTCCCCCCTCAGCCTCCTCTGCTCCAAGGAAAACAAACCCAATCTTCCCAGTCTCTCTTCATAGCTGAAGCGCTCCAGCCCTGGTAACATCCTGGTGAATCTCCTCTGCACCCTCTCCAAAGCGATCACATCCTTCCTGTAGTGTGGCGACCAGAACTGCACACAGTACTCCAGCTGTGGCCTAACCAGTGTTTTATACAGCTCCATCATAACCTCCTTGCCCTTATATTCTATGCCTCGGCTAATAAAGGCAAGTATCCCATATGCCTTCTTTACCACCTTATCTACCTGTTCCGCCGCCTTCAGGGATCTGTGAACTTGCACACCAAGATCCCTCTGACCCTCTGTCTTGCCTAGGGTCCTCCCATTCATTGTGTATTCCCTTGCCTTGTTAGTCCCTCCAAAGTGCATCACCTCGCACTTTTCCGGGTTAAATTCCATTTGCCACTGTTCCGCCCATCTGACCAACCCATCTATATCGTCCTGCAGACTGAGGCTATCCTCCTCGCTATTTACCACCCTACCAATTTTTGTATCATCAGCGAACTTACTGATCATACCTTTTACATTCATATCCAAGTCATTAATGTAGACCACAAACAGCAAGGGACCCAGCACCGATCCCTGTGGTACCCCACTGGCCACAGGCTTCCAGTCACAAAAACAACCTTCGACCATCACCCTCTGCCTTCTGCCACTAAGCCAGTTTTGTATCCAAAGTGCCAAGGCACCCTGGATTCCATGGGCTCGTACCTTCTTGACCAGTCTCCTGTGGGGGACTTTATCGAAGGCCTTACTGAAATCCATGTATACCACATCCACTGCGTTACCCTCATCCACACGCCTAGTCACCCCCTCAAAAAATTCAATCAAATTAGTCAGACATGATCTTCCCTTGACAAAGCCATGTTGACTATCCCTGATTAATCCTTGCTTCTCCAAGTGGAGACTAATTTTGTCCTTCAGAATTTTTTCCAATAATTTTCCTACCACTGATGTTAGGCTCACTGGCCTGTAGTTCCCCGGTTTTTCCCTACTCCCCTTCTTGAATAATGGTATTACATTAGCGGTTCTCCAGTCCTCTGGCACATCCCCTGTGGCCAGAGAGGTTCTGAATATATGTGTCAGAGCCCCCGCAATCTCCTCCTTTGCCTCACACAGTAGCCTGGGATACATTTCGTCCGGGCCTGGGGATTTATCCATTTTTAGGCCTGCTAAAACCGCCAATACCTCCTCCCGCTCGATGTTAATATGTTCGAGTATATCACAGTGCCCCTGCTGTATTTCTATGTCTACATCGTCCTTCTCCATAGTGAAAACAGATGCAAAAAATTCATTTAGAACCCCTCCTACATCTGCCGGCTCCACACACAGATTGCCATTTTTGTCCCTAATGGGCCCTATTTTTTCCCTAGTCATCCTCTTACCCTTAATATACTTATAAAACATCTTAGGATTTTCCTTTATTTTGCTCGCCAGTGTTATTTCATGGCCCCTCCTTGATCTCCTAATTTCTTTTTTAAGTATCCCCCTGCACTTTTTGTACTCCTCTAGGGCTTCCTCCGTCTTTAGCCTTTTGTATCTGCCAAAAGCCCTCCTTTTTTTCCTAATCCATTCTCGTATATCCCCTGACATCCAAGGTTCCCTGGAGTTCTTGGAACCACCCTTGACCTTTACAGGAACATGTTGCCATTGTATGGTCTCAATCTCCCTTCTGAAAGACTCCCATTGCTCCGATGCGGATTTTCCTACAAGCAGCTGATCCCAGTCCATTTTGGCCAGATCCTGCCTTATCCTATTAAAATCGGCCTTCCCCCAATTTAGAACCTTTATTTCCGGCCCCTCCCTGTCCTTTTCCATGACCACCTTAAATCTCACCGAATTATGGTCACTCTCACCAAAGTGCTCACCTACTAGCACTTCTTCCACTTGGCCGGCCACATTCCCTAGAATTAGGTCCAGTACCGCCCCCTCTCTTGTACGACTTTCTACATGCTGGCTCAAAAAGCTCTCCTGGATGCACGTTAAGAATTTTGTACCCTCTAAGCCTTTTACACTCTGAGTATCCCAGTTAATATTGGGGAAGTTGAAATCCCCCACTATTATTACCCTATTATTTGCACAATTTTCTGAGATTTGCCTGCATATCTGTTCCTCTATCTCCCCCTGACTGTTTGGGGGCCTATAGTACACTCCCATCAAAGTGCTTGCCCCCTTTTTGTTTTTAAGCTCCACCCATATGGCCTCATTAGAGGAACCTGCTAATATATCATCCCTCCTTATGGCAGTAATTGATTCTTTAATTAATATTGCGACCCCCCCTCCTCTTATACCTCCCCCTCTGTCTCGCCTGAAGATTCTGTACCCCAGTTCATGCTTGAGTGCTAGCAACTCTCCGGTACCTCACCCAATTGACTATTCCTCGTAGGCAGATTACTTGTCCGTGTGGGGGATCATAACAGAGTCTGATCTTGTACTCACCCAAAGCCCGCATGTATGCACTGTCCAGCAGGGGTCACTGGAGAGCAATTCGGAATGGGAACTCTGGCTAATTTTCCTCTCCCAAGCCTGGGGTCAAAGCCACCAGTTGTAGTACCTCCAACTATCACCCCACCTGATATCAATTTACTCAGTGCAGACTGGAGATATAAACTGGGACACTCTTAGTCTGTATGCCTCAGTACAATACTGGAGAGTGCATTTATCCGTTAAGCCATCAGCGAAGCATCAGTAAATCTTTACATAGAATTACATAGATCTATGACACAACTGATCTATGCTGGTGTTTATACTTCACACAAGCCTCATCACATTCAAATTACCTCTTCCCACCCTGCCCCTGTATCCCTCTGTTCCCTTCTCTTTCATGTATGCATCAAGCCTCCCCTTAAATCTGCCTCAACCACTCCATGTGACAGCAAGTTCCACATTCTCACCACTCTCTACATAAAGAAATTCCTCCTAAGTTCTATATTTGATCTGTTACTGGCTAT
This sequence comes from Heptranchias perlo, assembly GCF_035084215.1. Lineage (NCBI taxonomy): Eukaryota > Metazoa > Chordata > Chondrichthyes > Hexanchiformes > Hexanchidae > Heptranchias > Heptranchias perlo. The sequence goes on along the minus strand of NC_090352.1, from coordinate 17,332,267 downwards.
CTTATATTTATGTCCTCTTGTTTTGGATTCACCCATAAGTGGATGATGCCTGTTAAAAGAAAAATTCACCAAATGATGGTGCAGTGGACATGGTAATATCTTGGCAATCAATTCTATTATCCTCTTTAAAATGCTGCCATATCCTGCCCCGGTTGATACAAACATATGAACATAAGAACATGGTAGTCAGGAAAAGAGCAGCTGACCCATCGAGCCTGTCCCATACGGCCATGGTGCAATTGAACATCATGATTCGAACACGACCCACCAACAGCCATGTAATCTCCCGAGAGAGGGAAAAAAAATGGTAAATAAAAACCCTTGGTCAATTCAGGGGGAAAAGATCTGGGAAATTCCTCTCCAACCCCAAAAGGCAGTCAAAACGAGTTTAATGAGACCACAGTGACCATGAGACACATCACCCAATACCCCACCTACCGTTTGTATGTTATGATATCAACCACAACGAGGAACTTAACCAGCTCGCAGAGAATCTGCTCTCTGCATGAGCCAGCAATTTGTTCCAAAGGTCAAAGATCCTTTGCAAAAAGAAAAACTTCCCCTGACATCTAACCTTATTCTATGCTTACATAACTTATACACATGTCCCCTGATTCTCCCAAACCTATCTAATTCAAATAGTCTATCCACATGAACACAGTCTAGTCACTATTATTTTAAAGACCTCAATTATACCTTCCAGAAGTCTACACCTTTCTAGAGTAAAAAGACCTGCTTCCCTATAGCTATTGTGATAACTGAGAGCTTTTAAGCTAGGTATAAATCTAGCGATCCTAGTCAGGGCCTCTATATCACCCACCATGTAAGGGTAGCAGCACTGAACACAGTATTCTAGATGAGGCCAAATAAAGGTCTTATACAAGACCATATAGTGCTGTTTGTTTTATATTGGGTCGTCCTAGCAATATATCCTAATACCTATTTGCTTTTGCTATAGCCTCGTGGTACTGGTCATGAACTTGAAGAAATCAATGTACTATAAGACCTAGGTCTCTTTCCCGCTCAACAGGCCTTCGTTTAGAACCCTATATGGTATACACATGGTTGGCATTAGCCCTATGCATTACATTTATCTATATTAAACAGCATCTGCCAGACATAGGCCCATTCCCCCATCACATCTAGATGTGAATGTAGTCAAATCTTCTCATCCAAGGTTCTAACACTCACACAAATCTTTGTTTCATCCATGAACTTACAGACAGTTCCCCCAATGCCAAATAAATAATAAAGATAATGTAGAGCAATGGTCCTAACACCTGAGGTCTCCATTAGTAACTGGTCTCCATGCAGAACCACTACCATCAATTACAACCTTCTGCCTATGAGAATGCAGCCAATTGCTTGTCCTACCCAAGATCTGCCTTCCAGGCCTCACAGGACTGTCTTATAAACTAGCCTATTGTGTGGCACCTTATCAAAAGCTTTTAGAAAATCCAGTTGTATGATGTCAAGTGGGCTACTTACATCCACCAACCTAATAACTTCCTCAAAGAATTCAACCAGGTTGGTAAGACATGACATTCTTTTCCAGAAATCATGTTTAGAGTCTCTATTAACCTGTGCTCTGTCCAGGTGGCCATACAAAGTATCTCTAAAGATCCCTTCTAGCAACTTGCCTACAACCAAAGTCAAGCTAATGGGCCTATAATTTCCGGTTTCTGACTTGTTGCCCTTTTTGAATATGAGCCTCCCTCCAGTCCATGGGATGGTAGGGATTGGAAAAATATATTCTACTGCTGTATTCTGAAGGCTTGGAAATGCTTCCACAGGCACCAGCAGCCCTCTTGTAGCCATTCTTCATATCTGAACTCAGACAGTCAGTGTTGGCAGGCTCTTTAATCATAAAGGGCTTCACAACTGAAACCAAACCTGTTATCATCCAATGGTAATGTTTCAACAGGAGTTACCAGATAGGTTCAGGAGCAGGAGCCTTGGTTGATGTTTCTCTGATAACTCTGCTGTTACTCTGGCTTAGACCAGTCAACTCAACACAGACCTGGCCTTCAATACTCAAGAACTGCACCATTTGCCACGTTACACCAACAGTAACATGTTGGCCACTGTTTGCAGACCCAATTCAATTTGTATAAATAACAATAACAACAACAACTTGCATTTATAAAGCACCTTTAATGTAATAAAAGGTCCCAAAGCACTTCACACCAGAGATTATCAAACAAAATTTGACACCAAGCCACATAAGGAGATATTAGGACAGGTGAGCAAAAGCTTGGTCAAAGAGGTAGATTTTAAGGAGCGTCTTAAAGGAGGTGAGGCAGAGAGGCGGAGAGGTTAAGGGAGGGAATTCCAAAGCTTAGGGCCACAGCCGCCAAGGGTGGGGCGATGAAAATCAGGGATGTGCAAGAAGCCGGAACTGAAGGAGCACAAAGTGCTCAAAGAGTTTAGGGCTGGAAGAGGTTACAGAGATAGGGAGGGATGAGGCCATGGGAGGGATTTGAAGACAAGGATGAGAATTTTAAAATTGAGGCCCTTAAAACATTTAACAGGACATTACTAAGGTTTTGAGGTTATTGAATTTTCCTTGCTAAAAGGATAAAGCCGTACCCTCTAAACACTCCAAAAGTACATTGTTCAGTACAAAAGTTCCGTTTCTATTACCTCCTGACAAATGCTTTTTAAAAGACTTGTTATTTTTCCTTACTTAAAGCATCACTTTTTATTCTTATGATACCTTACAGATTGTCTCATGGTTGGCTAGACTCGTGTTTATTTAATATCTGTGATAAGATATAATATTTTACAAATCCCCAACACAATCTTTTAGAAGGTAGTTTGAACTGTTCACGGTGCGTAAATATTGAGACGTTTTGAGTGCACATTTGGTCTTTACTACTGACAAGTTCAAAGGCTGATGTCTTGATTGTGTTTATTTCTTGCTATTAGAACTGTAAACGATAAGCCTCCTGTGCTTACATCTTGCTGCATCAAATTTTTAAACACCGTAGTAGAGAGGGGCCCTGGTTTTTCAATTGACACCACAGCTGTCGGTTCTCTCTCTCCAATTTATTGCGGGCAAAGAACTCAATTTAAATGTGATGGAACAAGGCGTGGGATAATAAATGTATGTATTCAAATTAATCACAAATAAATAGGGACAAATAACCCAGTTCTTGTGCAGGTGCACCATGAATGCCGTTCCTTGGGCACTGTGCGCACATGTAACACATATTGCTGATCTCGCTATAGAGTGAAGTCAGTTCGTTTAAATAAATGATCAGTGCTCCTGGAGTACAGAAGAATAAAATGGAATTGACTTTCCTAAACAGGAAGTGCAGCTTCCTCAAACAGTATTAAAAATCTGAATCTAGATCTATTCAATCTTACAATTGGATGACTCAAAAAAAATTAAGAATCAAGCTTTACTTCTGCCAATCTGGAACCTGTTAATATCTCAGACGGCAGCATCTACATGGGGACTGGGAGATACAGACCTGTTCAAATGCCTTTTCACCTCTGGAGTCTGGGTTCCAGTCCACCACTAGTGGGATGAAAATCTTCTCTGTCTGTTGTCCAATATACAATTACTTTTGGCTGTCTTTCCCCCCCAGTTCCTGATGGGTATGGCCGCATATCCCAAAATTGCGCAATTTGGCCACAAATTAGCTTTAACTTGGCAATCTCACTCAAAGCTCCCAGAAGATGTCAGAGTAGGAAACATAAAACACCTCCTGGGTTTAGCAGCGGGTAGTCTTTTCAGACAAGTAATATGGTATATTGTTTGGGGGGGTTAGAGACTCTCTATCTGACTTGCACTTTACTTGAGTTGGGAGTGCTTGATATTGATACTAGATGAATAAAAATGATATTTTTTTTAAATGTTCCATTCCCCAGCATGACACCCATCACTTTGATAACTACATAAAAATCACCAGAAAAAAACATGTGAACTTGCAGTGCATCTGGATGTGATCTCCTTGTTTAATCTGCTGACATCAGCCATTGTAAGTATTTTACTCTAAATTCAAGTAGTTCAAAACTATCCTATTATTATAAATATACAATACCAGCATTTCAAATCAATGGGTTTGTGGAACGTTCTCTTTACTCTATGTTCTATAGGGGTGATTCTGCGATTTAGTAGTCCCAGCAGGGAGCGGTATCCACAGGGAGCACACCTCGTGAACCGTGGACCTGCAGCCTGCAATTTTCCATTGTTTACAATGAATAGACAGAATATTATGGGAGTGCCTCTACATGCTGGGGTGCAGAATTACCTTTTCATACGCCTAACTAATTCCCAATTAGCACACTAAAGGGGTGAAGGTGCACTGTGGGAATTTGCATTTAAACGTGATAAACATTTAGCGGGTTGATGAAGGTAGTGCAATAGATGTTGTATATATGGGCTTTCAAAAGGCATTTGATAAAGTAACACATAACAGATTTATTTGGAAGATGGAAGCACATTAGATTAAAGGGACGGTGGTAACATGGGTACATAATTGGCTAAGGGATAGGAGGCAGTGAAGAGTGGTGAACAGATGTTTTTCTGACTGGAGTGAAGTATGAGGTGGGGTCCCCCAGAGGTCAGTATTAGGACCATTGCTTTTCTTGTTTTTATAAATAACTTGAACTTGGATATAGGGAGTACAATTTCGAAGTTTGCAAATGACACAAAACTTGGCAACATAGTAAATAGTGAGGAGGATAGTAACAGACTTCAGAAGGGCATAGGCAGACTGGTGAAATGGGCAGACACATGGCAGATGTAATTTAATGCGGGTAAGTGTGAAGTGATGTGTTTTGGGAAGAACAACATGGAGAGGCAGTATAATCTAAATGGTACTATTTTGAGGGGGGTGCAAGAGCAGAGGGACTTGGGGTACATATTTACAAATCTTTAAAGGTGGCAGGACAAGTTGATAAGGCGTTTAAGAAAGCATATGGGATACTTGGCTTTGTAAATAGGGGCATTGAATACAAAAATAAGGAAGTCATGCTAAACCTTTACAAATCACAGGTTCGGCCTCAGCTGGAGTATTGTGTACAATTCTGGGCACCACACTTTAGGAAGGATGGCAAGGCCTTAGAGAGGGTGCAGAGGAAGTTTACCAGGATGATACCAGGGATGAAGGACTTCAGATATGTGGAGAGATTGAAGAAGCTGGGATTGTTCTCCTTACAGCAGAGAAGGTTTAGGGGAGACCTAATAGAGGTAATCAAAATAATGAGGGGTTTTGATAAAGCAAATAGGAAGAAACAGTTTCCTCTGGCAAGTGGGTCAGTAACCAAAGGTCATAGATTTAAAATAATTGGCAAAAGAACCAAAGGGGAATGATGAGAATTTTTTTCACACAGAGGGTTGTTAAGATCTGGAACGCACTACCTGAAAATGTAGTGGAAGTAGATTCCATAGGAACTTTCAAAAGGCAATTGGACATGTACTTGAAGAGGACTAACTTGCAGGGTTATGGGGAAAAAGTTGGGGTTTGGGGCTAAATTGAACAGCTCTTTCAAAGAGCCGGCACAGGCACGACAGGCTGAATGGCCTCCTTCTCTGCTGTAAGATTCTGCTTCTATAAACGTATTTGTTGTTTTAACAAACGCAGTGAGCTGTTTACATACTAATTTTGCATGTTTCTTTGTTCATTTTGTGTACACATTACATTTAAATAGTAATTTATCATTTTATAAGCCAATTTTGCATTTTATATGTTAAAGTTATGCTTAGATGCTAATCTGACATGTCTAAATGCTAATTTTGTGCATATATGCTGATATCACTCAGCACAATTTCATCCCATAAAAGGAAGAAAATCAATTCTACACTCAACAAAAATACTACAGAGCTGTCTCTGAACTGAATCCAGGCCAAGATAAAGGCGGGGGCAGGGGAAGGTATCAGGGCTCGAGTTCTAATGTTTGCTTGTTTGTTGATGAAAAATCATTGAACACCTGAATCACAATACTTCCACATCATAAGACACAGAAGTGGAAAAAAAGTATCTTGCATTTTAAAAGTCAAATTTCTGTGTCCGGTTATATTTTAGAATTATCCAGACACTTTGCTTCAATGCTGGCCCAATTCCATGACTCTGTTCCACTTTGTGTTATATGATTAGATGGAGGGCTCCAATTTACAGTTGATGGTACTAGGAGATGCAGAGATTAAGAGAAGGGAAACCAGAAAAAAAATTACTAAATAATAAATTCTTCCAAAGCTTTAGAGTCTTGGAGATTATTCTGACCATAGGTTCACTCACATTTCCATTCCTTGGTGGTTTTTAATTGACCATTTGACACAACGCACAACATCTGCTGAATCCCACTAAGATGTCCCATTTCCATTTGCCAGGGTTTGCTGAGCAGGCCCCGGTGGTTTGAATGTTTTTATTTGTGTGCGGATACGCATAACATTTGATGAGAAAACTCAGTCGTGAGCAATATTTAATAAAAATACAACTGAAATCTTAAACACAGTTTGCAAGCATTACGTAGCATTTTTTCTAGATTCACGAAAAGAACATGGCTATAACTTTCTCCGTAAGTGATTAAGGAATGTGTTGAATCTGATTGAGAATAAAGTGCAACATCCCTGACCCTGGCAATCTGGAGACAAGCCTGCACCGCACTGAAGGTACCTATCGGCCCTCTCCCGACTGTGGCAAAATAGCAACCTGTTTGAGGACTCTGTGCCAGTGCCTTCAAGGCATGACATGAGGAAGGCATCACTGGGTTAAACAAATTGCTCCATCAGAGTCAGATCATGTCCTTCCAGCAGCTGGCAGAGAACTTTCACATCACTCAACATAACTATTTCCGCTGGTGCCAAGACCCCCGCTTCATCCAGGGCCCCACTGTGCTCTGTAAAATCCAACGCAAGCCAACCCCATTAGAGTTGGTTCTCTACAACACAGAGCCACCCTACAGGCATACCTCAACCTTCTACTCAATACTCTGCACCAGACATCACCGAAACGTGGCTCCTGGAAGCACGATCGAAGCCATCCACTTTCGGGGGAAGACTAGAAGTTAATGAGACTGGCCCTCATTAACCCACAGCGGAATGACAGAGGATCAATTCATAATCTTCCACCACACATACCTCATCCCACATAAAAGTAGAAAATTCCACCTGAACTTGGAAGATGAGTGTGGGTGGAGCTGTGGCCACAAGAACATGCTCCTGCATACATTCTGGTCCTGTTCCATCCCCCAGCCCAGAGGTGCTGGAGACTACTAAAGCTATGACAGACCTAACTATAACCTGTGGACTCAAGCAATACATACTCAGCCTACTACTAGCAGCACAATGAACCCCTACCACTTACAAGCTCAATGATTGAACACTTCAGCCGCAGGGTCCTGGCGTCCTACAGTTCAGTCACACTCCCTATCCTCAGCGCACAATGACAAGAGCAATAGGACGCTGCCAGGTTCGTCACAATGCCTGGTCCCAAGTGAGTCAACCGGGCTGGCATGGGTCCTGTCATTTCAGGGAGCAAATACATTTTTTTTAAATTCAATTTGCATTTAGGATCACTAACATGAAGCTTTAAAAAGTGCTGAAGTGAAAGAAGTGTACCTAAATCTTTCAAAATTATATAGCACTGCTATTTAAATCTAACCTTTACACTGACTAGAATCTGACACTTAGTGAATAATGAGGCATCAAACTGACACGATCGGTGCCCAATGAGTGATTAGCATTTCTAAAAGGATGGCAATTAGGGACATTAATTTGCTGCCTAAATACATCTTAAATGTATGAACTGCGAATGTGTACAGTGGGCTACCATTACCATGACTACCCCATCGGGAAAAAATCCGTTTAAAGCAAATGTCATTTTTTTTAACTTCTGCCTTTCAACTGCTTTCTATAAATATTTTTTGTTTAGACAAATACTGCTGATAACATAACTGCATGGGCACTGGTTTGAACGTGTTGAACCACGCAGTGTGAGAGAGATAAATTAACAAAGACACTTAAAACTCAAGCACTCCATGTTAATGACTCTCCACTGACATTAATCAGCTCCCTCACACTGTCAAATGAGTAACCTCTCCAAATCAGCACCTCAATGACATAATCAAAATTCATTGCTTATCGTAAAATTCATGGCACAAATGGAGGCCATTGAACCCATCTCTTCAACTGGAACTATCTACTATAATTCCACTTTCCTCTCTCCTTTTATATTCTTCATTTTCAAATACTTATCTGATTCCCTTCTGATTGACAGTCCCATGGGTGGGGACCGAAGGAACGGTCCCTGCCTCTCAGGTTATGCGTCGAGGAGGGAGTTCAGGAGGGCGTGCGATCGAGGAGGGGTGGGGGGAAGCTTGGGGCAGAGCGGGCCTAAACTTTCCTGTGGGGCCCGGTGGAGCGCCCCTGGCCCCATAAGGAAAGTCAAAAATTAAAAAACAAAGTTTCAGTTCGCGCGAGGTATCTGGGGTTAGATTCCGAATGAAAGGAGCTATATCCTGTAATGATGTCCTTGCAACAAAATTATTGGCCCAGCATTTACTGTGAAAATAACAGAGAGGCTAACAGCGCTCACCGTTATTTATTCACAAATCGGACAGCAACTTCCGGCGACCGCACATGCGCAGTTAAACGCGGAAATCTAGAAATTGCTGTCCAAGATGCGCTGACCCGCTGTCAGCTTCATGAAAAGGGCACATCGCCGTCTGGCTCACCATTCAAATACATTTAACGGCATGAAGTTCCTGTACATACATGGTAGATACAGGCCAAATACGCCACAAAAAGCTACTACTTGTCCATTCCAGTCTAAGTACTCTTTTAACAGCACGGCAAGTCTTAAATGCTGCCACAAAAACCTCTCCGGCATTGAAAATTAACTTTTACACTTGTGGAGTCTCATTCCTTCAGCTTTTATTTATATTTGGAGATTTTTTTTTAAATTTAAGTAACATTCTTTTTTAACTTTTTCTTTCTGTCTCTTCTTTCTCTCTCTCAATCCAATCTTTCTTTCCCTCTCTTTATTTCGCTTTTTGTATCTGATTTGACATTGAATTCACTATCCTACTTATACTTCCTGGTTCACACAGGTCCCAGATACCCTGTAGAGGGTGCTGCGCTGTTTGGATGTTCGGCTGACATCAATTTGCCGTGCAAAACCCCATAGAAAGTCTATGGGCAAGTGCACGTCGAAGGGTTGGCGGGTGTTGTTCGTTTGTTGCTCACAGTAAATTCTGGCCCGTAATAACCTTTCCAGGATAAATTATATTTGGCTTGAAAGACAGACTTACAGTAGGTTCCAAAACGCTGGTTAATGCACCAAGATATCAAAAAGCTTACTTTTCTGGAGGGGCAGAAGTGAGCCCATAGAATTTACTGGAATATAATTCTTATGTTTCTTCGACCTAAGTCCATCATTGCTGCTGATGTGCTTTTAAGTGATCAAATCTTAGATATACTAGGAATTTCGGTATGACAAGCTCCTGTCCTGCTGAGCTTTCAGTCTCACACCTTGTTTACATGCATCATGAGGTGCATACTCAACGCTGTTTTTAAGCTGTCAGCTTTTTTGGGCTGTGTCAGCTTTTTCTAGTTTCCTAGGTTGGCATGTACGCTAATTAAAGATGAGGATTTACATTTGATAACATTTGTTAAAGAGGCTTTGCTCCGTGTATTCTCAAGGCTCCTTCTTTTGCCAGAAGACCGAAGATTCGGTTAAGCAGGCTGGGGATCTTTTCTCTAGAAAAGAGAAGGCCGAGGGATGACCTAATAGAGGTCTTTAAAATTATGAAGGGGTTTGATCGGGTAGACGTTTCCACTTGTGAGGGACTCCAAAACTAGGGGCAATAAATATAAGATAGTCATGAATAAATCCAAGAAGGGATTAAGGAGAAACTTCTTTACCCAGAGAGTGGTTAGAATGTGGAACTTGCTACCACAAGGAATAGTTGAGGCGACTAGCATAGATGCATTTAAGGGGAAGCTAGATAAGTACATGAGGGAAAAAGGAATAGAAGGAGACACTGATAGAGTGAGATGAAGTAAGGTAAGAGGAGGCTCGTGTGGAGCATAAACACTGGCATAGACCTGTTGGGCCGAATGGCCTGTTTCTGTGCTGTAATTTCTATGTAATTTTATGTAAAAGATTCAATTGAGCAAGGGATGGCACAACACAGAATGAAGTTTTATTAATTGTTTCAACTTCACTGTGAGAGGACAGAGAAAGAGAACAAAACAAGATGTAGGATGGAGCCACGTTTATTTAGTTCAAGAACCCAAAACTTTTAAGCTTTACAATTGCTTGGTTTAGAATTTAATAAGGTGGGTATGGTATCTATAGGGTTGCCAGGTAAAAGTACTCATTCCCACTTAATGAACAGAATGAACATTTGTCTGTTGAGAGTGTTGTCTGTGTGGAGATCTAGTGCAATAATCCAGGCTCAACAACCAAATCCATGTTTGTGGATTAGTGGTTCTGCCCCATTTTATTGTGGCAACACTAGTTTTCCATTTGTTTTAGATGCTTTTACATTTGCTTTGGGGTCCTAGAGATTGGTGCTCAAACAAAGACCCATGCCCTCTTGTGTGCCACCCTGCCATGTTTATTTTAGCTGGTTCCACTGTGGTTAAGGAAGACCTGTTGGAAGCTGCTGACCTGTGACTCCCGTTGCTAGAAGCAAAGGCAATCTGGCCCCATGCTTTTAGTTTTAAACTGGAACCCATCACAGCTCACAAGAGCCACAAGTAGGTGTCTCTCTGCCGGCCAGCTCTATTATAAGGTGGATGAGGTGCGCATTTGATGTTGGCTGCATTCTTCAAATGTAAAAGCTCCTTTTTACCCTATTCATGTTCCAGTGGTTGGTTGGCTGTGTTCTAAATTTACCCTGTTTACAAAATGGCGGTCATTTGAATTTGACAGCAGCAGCACTTTTTCTCTGGAGGGATGGCAGGATGTCACCTTGTAAGCTGGTATTCCCTGCCTCTGGAGGTATGAACACAGCTTCATTCATATAACACACATCATCACCTCATTCATATTACATAACTGTGTCTGTCCACAGTGGCACGATAATGTAGTCGGGCTACAAAATGTTTAATTAATTTGGACACATATGCAGGCTACACTATGTCTGTCCACAGCAGGATTTGCCTGTGTATTCAATGTGCATGTGACCACATGCAAAGACAATAATATTTGTAATACATTTTTTGCCCTGCAGCAAGCGTAGCACATTTGATTTATTCTTTATACAGTCACGCGGAGCTGCAAAATCCTGGAACTCCCTTCCTAACAGCACTGTGGGAGAACCTTCACCACACAGACTGCAGCGGTTCAAGAAGGCGGCTCACCACCACCTTCTCAAGGGCAATTAGGGATGGGCAATAAATGCCGGCCTCGCCAGCGACGCCCACATCCATGAACGAATAAAAAAAAAATTCCTCTCACATGCTAAAACTACCCCATGTTAGACATGGTGGTCAGGTACTTCTGTGTGACAGTATGTAGCTTCCATAAGTAATCTGCAGAAACCCAGGTACCTTTTTTTTAAAAACTTCCTTTTCCACCAGTTTTCTCCCCTGAATGTGCTGACCCCTTATTGCGATACCAGGTACCCCTTCAGTACCTTACCCCAAAAACCATTCTTCAAGCATGAACCTACGATGTGAGTGTTGAAAGGTTGTTCAACCATAGGGGGCATTACAGCTGAGCACAGCACTGTTCCGAACTTGACCTGCTGCTCACTTCCAGCAGGGGTTTGTGAATGGCAGTCAGGAGTGGGGGTGTTGGTCACTTTAATGCCGCTGTAACCCAGGGGCACTGAGCCAATTATAGCAACCCTACTGCCACCCTGGCAGTGATAGTTAATTCAGACCGGAGATTGGAGGTGTGACCTTATTGGTTAGTATGGCTCAGCTACTTGCTGCCTTAACCAGCAGAGCCATGCTGGACGGAGTACAATGTTTTTAATGTCATTTTATTTGCAATCACTTGTGGACTAGAAGTTTAATTAATAAACATAGGTTGTTAATTTTCAGTGAGAGATTAAAATCTATACCCTGAGCCAAACAGATTGGGCTGCGCGATTGCTCTAGCTTGGTGTTTGTACTATTGTTGGGCACAAAGGTGGTCCAATGATAACACTCAACAAATGAGCTGCTAACTCTTAATTCGTACCAGCTCTTACACAGTTCTGAAAATAACTGTGAGCTGTTTAACCACTGACATTGCAACACCAACACGCAACAATTTATTCATTCATGGGATGTGGGCGTCGCTGGCGAGGCCAGCATTTATTGGCCATCCCTAATTGCCCTTGAGAAGGTGGTGGTGAGCCGCCTTTTTGAATCGCTGCAGTCCGTGTGGTGAAGGTTCTCCCACAGTGCTGTTAGGAAGGAAGGGAGTTCCAGGATTTTGACCCAGCGACGATGAAGGAACGGCGATATATTTCCAAGTCGGGATGGTGTGTGACTTGGAGGGGAACGTGCAGGTGGTGTTGGTCCCATGTGCCTGCTGCTCTTGACCTCCTAGGTGGTAGAGGTCGCGGGTTTGGGGGGTGCTGTCGAAGAAGCCTTGGCGAGTTGTTGCAGTGCATCCTGTGGATTGTACACACTGCAGCCACTATGCGCCGGTGGTGAAGGGAGTGAATGTTTAGGGTGGTGGATAGGGTGCCAATCAAGCGGGCTGCTTTGTCCTGGATGGTGTCGAGCTTCTTGAGTGTGGTTGGAGCTGCACTCATCCAGGCAAGTGGAGAGTATTCCATCACACTCCTGACTTGTGCCTTGTAGATGGTGGAAAGGCTTTGAGGAGTCAGGAGGTGAGTCACTCGCCGCAGAATACCCAGCCTCTGACCTGCTCTTGTAGCCACAGTATTTATATGGCTGGTCCAGTTAAGTTTCTGGTCAATGGTGACCCCCAGGATGTTGAGGGTGGGGGATTTGGCGATGGTAATGCCGTTGAATCATCTGGAAATGAAGCAATGAGGGTTCAAATTGCCACGTTAGAGTTCCCAATCGCAAGTCACATGGAGTGCTTCTTGCCAGATGGCAGCTTTCCAATGGCCTTGGAGCAGGATACTTGCCCTGTCCTCTCAGCCGTAAACAGGTAAAGCCCTGGATGGGGTTATGCAAGGGATATAAATAGGGGGAAAAGAGAAAGAGAGTATGACCTCACTGAAGGATAGCATGTCTTCAAAAAAGCAAACAGGACCAACATTGTTTACAACTTACCATTTATTTCATTCCAAAGTTATACCTTAAAGCCATGACTTGTCCATTAGTGAGGTTCAAAATTTAGAACGAAATTCTACTGAATTCATTCATACAATAGGCTGCAGACTGTTTCCAAGGTAACTCATACGTCAAATACATTCTGCTCAAGAATATAGATTCCAGGCAGCACTCTGAACATTCAGAGAACACTCCTACAACCTGTAAATATAAAAGATACTGACAAACCAGCTCTGCACTTGTGACAATTTCCTTTTGCCATTAAGTGTTTCCTCTAATTGCTGAGAAGTGGTGTAAATAATTTATCAGTTCAGTTAAAAAAGGTGAGCAAGATCACTTTGCTGGACTGTGATTTCCTGACCTGAGCTCCCTGTGAGTGTCAGACATCGCTGAGAGCGCCCAATTGAGGAATCAGCCCTAACGGGTGATTATTGCCTGGGTGCAGTAGTGGAGCAACCTTCCATGCTCAGCCCAAAACGGTGCGCAAGTCTCTTCAAGAGGGAATTAGCTGCTGTGATGAGGGATTGTACTTTCTAGATGGGCCGCATGGCCTCCCTCGACTGCACTTATCTTTGAGAGCTCCCGTAATTAAAAGGTGAAAGCTCTGAATTTAATTGTAGACTGGCCCTGTTGTCAGATATTTTCTGTGCAACTAAACATCCAGCATCCATTACATCCACTGGAAGTAGACGTGCCTTTTTTTCCACTGACCCTTTCGTTAAAGGAGTTTGAGCTTATTACATAACTATATAAGATAATTGACAAAAAAGCCAGGGGGAGTTGAGGAGAATTTTTTCTCTAAGCTCGGCGAGTTGTTATGATTTTGGAATGTACTGCCTAAAAAGGGTGTTGGAAGGAGATTAAATAGTAACTTTCAAAAGGGAACTGGATATAAACTGAAATGGAAAAATATGCAGGGCTATGGGGAAAGAGCAGGGGAGTGGGACTAATTGGATATCTTTTTCAAAGAGCAGGCACAAGCACGATGGGCCGAATGGCCTCTCTCTGTGCTGTATCATTCTATAACAGATCCATTGGCATTCCCTCCTACGGAGGCTCCCTTCCCATCAAGCCCTTAGGGCAGCATTTCCATGGGTAATCCTGCAATAGTTCATCACTTCAGCCTGAATTCCCGTAAAAGCTGGAGGGAAGATTCCCATGCCTGTCGTTTTCTCCCCAAGAAAACTATATATTTTTTGTGTCACCGATAGTTTTGTGCACAGTGTAAATAGTGACCTGCCAACAGGTGCCTCGGTCATGAGCCAGCATGGGAGCTGCCTGATCGCGAAGTATGCGCACAACTTCAGCATGTGGAGAAGACTTATGTGCAGCGTCGTGAGGTGACTCTGGGACAGTGGTGAAGCACTTCAGGAAGTTTAAATCTGGGAATGATTTTTGTCAGTAAGCACTGAGAAGTGGACACAATCTAACAACGTCGACTATCGACGTGAAGTGATGTTGCCTAAAGCAGCAGGACCCCAAAGCAACGAATACAACACTTGCCACAAGTGCTCTGAGCCAACTCACAGCATTTCCTGAGGTTATCTTCATTAGCAACTCATCGTGAGTTTTTTTTCTCTGAGGGTCGTGAGTCTGTGGAACTCCCTTCGCCAGAGAGCGGTGGAGGCAGGGTCATTGAATATTTTTAAGGCTGAGTTAGATAGATTCCTGATTAACGAGGGAGTCAAAGGTAGGTAGACAGGAAAGTAGGGTTGAGGTCACAATCAGATCAGCTATAACCTTATCAAATGGCAGAGCAGGCTCGAGGGGCCGAATGGCCCACTCCTGCTCTTAATTCATATGTTCGTATGTATATGAGCTTCAAGGCCAGATTGAACCTGCCCAAGACAGCTCACTGTCAGGTGGGGCTGCACTTCGTAATGGCTACAGCTGCTATTTCAAGGGACTGCTTCCATTGACAGGCTCAAAAGGGGTACTGCTGGAGAAAGCTCAGTTTACCTCCACTTTTGGAGGCCTGGTTGCAGGTGCTTGTGGAAGAACTACAGCAAACGAGGTTTGTCTTCTTTGGTTTCCCAGAGCTCCTCCTCACAGCTGAGATAATCCAGGCAAGAGATATCCACCAGAGCAAATGCAGCGACAAACTTCCAGAGGGTATGGCAGCAGATGAGGAAAAGAGTTAACAGCCTCAAATTAATACTAACCAGCCTCTGCACTATATCAAGAAAAAGGAAGTCTTGCATTTATATAGCGCCTTTCACGACCTCAGGACATCCCAAAGCGCTTTACAGCCATTGAAATACGTTTGAAGTGTAATCACTGCTGTAATGTAGGAAACGGAGCAGCCAATTTGCACACAGTAAGGTGCCACACACAGCAATGTGTGATAACGACCAGATCATTTTAGTGATGTTGGTTGAGGGATAAATATTGGCCAGAACACTGGGGAAAACTCTCCTGCTCTTCTTCGAAATAGCGCCATGGGATCTTTTACATCCACCTGAGAGAACAGACGGGGCCTCGGTTTAACATCTCATCTGAAAGACGGCACCTCTGACAGTGCAGCAGGCAAAGTGTGCAGGACAGTAACTCTTTCCTCCCATCCTGTTACATCCCGAGCCTGCATGCCCTCAGAAAACAGTTCCTTTCAAGTTCACATCCATGCTCATATTGCAACAGTTTATTACAACCACTTCAAACTGGAATTATGGTCACCTCACCATTTGGAAAGACACAGCAAGCCTATCCCACAGCTAAGCTGCATGCTGTATGCTCAGTTATTCACACAAAAGCTGAAAGGAGAGCGGCAACTTGGCAATCAATCATCTATGTGCTTTTTAAAAGATCAAACATTTCAGCACAACTTCTCTGGTTGCAGGACAAAGTGGTACACAAGAGGCAATAAACCACGCCCAGAGGAGCTACCCTTCATTGTAGACCCCTGAGTCAATATTACATTTGTAAACAATTTTACAACACCAAGTTATAGTCCAGCAATTTTATTTTAAATTCACAAGCTTTCGGAGGCTTCCTCCTTCGTCAGGTGAACAACCTGACGAAGGAGGAAGCCTCCGAAAGCTTGTGAATTTAAAATAAAATTGCTGGACTATAACTTGGTGTTGTAAAATTGTTTACAATTGTCAACCCCAGTCCATCACCGGCATCTCCACATCAATATTACATAGAATTGCATAGAATGTACAGCACAGAAATAGGCCATTCGGCCCAACAGGTCCATGCCGGTGTTTATGCTCCACACAAGCCTCCTCCTTCCCTATTTCACCTAACTCTATCAGCATTTCCTTCTATTCCTTTGTCCCTCATGTGTTTATCTAGCTTCCCCTTAAATGCATCTATGCTAGTCACCTCAACTACACCTTGCGGTAGCGAGTTCCACTTTCTAACCACTCTCTGGGTAAAGAAGTTTCTCCTGAATTCCCTATTGGATTGAAAAGTCCGCATGGTATCTGAGAACATACAGCAACTGGACCATGGTGAACCTGGACACCTTCCTGAAGCTTAGGGCTACTACCATCTTTTTTCCATTATTATTTCTCCCCTTACTTGCTCACTAACACCATGACACACTTTAGCTATGCAAACTGTTTCAGGGATGTTTTACAGTCACACCACCAGGACACGGTATATGTTCTTTTTCTGGTTCTACAGGCCTCGCCGAAGAAATTGTTGCATGCCCTAATAATGCTCATAAACCCAGCACGCAATGTCGTTCGCTCTATCTGTAGCAAGTAATAGCCTGAGAGGATTTAGGTAGGCAGGTTGAGCTGGGTGCACCGGATGGATGAGACTCAGAATGAGTGAATGGCAGCCAGCCCATATCCTGCCTCAGAACCCGGAATTTGGATTTCATGGAGCCTGCATATAAAAAGAATGCTGTATAAGCACCAACATTTTCTCTCGCTATTAGAGGGTGCAACTAGCAACCTTCAAGATCTAGAGGTGACTTCGGAAAAGTCCACCAACTACATCTGTGCAGACGTGCATGACCATTTAATAGAGCTAGAGTCCAGCAAGGAGCATGTGGCAACTCCAAGCCTATCAGCAGCTAAGCCCCAGTGACAGAGTACCTCCCAGTCACAGTACCTCCCAGTGACAGAGTACCTCGTGTGAATGAGCTTCTGGCGCTCCCAGGTGTCTCCGCAGGGTCAGCTTATTTAAGTATTCTCCCCGTGCACTTTTCCTGTGCACAGGGAGTCACACTGCACGGAATCGGGAATACAGCAGCACTTAAAAGGCTGCTGCACTCTTAAAGGGAGGCAGGAATTTATATTGGTGGCTGAATTAATGATTTGAAGAGCTCCCGGATCTGCCCAACCAACTCCTTCAGTGAAGGGAGCCTGGGGCTTTTACTGGAGAAGGTGGCCCCGAGAAAAGAAGTGGCAATTTTTGGGGCCGAGAGAAATCCTCCAAATAGAGCCAGTGTATAGTAAGCAAGGCAGGAGGTGGCCAATCATGTGAATGCTGTCTTCTCCATGCACGTCCCAGTGGAGCAAATGAGAAACAGGTTCTTCAGATTGTGGAAGTGTGTCAAGGTAAAGAACACTAATGCTAAAACCAAAGGCATGCTTGCACTAAGCGTACACCAAACACTCTGCCCACAGAATGCTGCCACATCTGTAATGCAGCGTGCAAACCACTAGCTCCAATTCTCACTTTTAAATGTTCTAAATGTCTGATGCTGCACTTTCAACTTCCTTTTACTCACACAACTCTGCCTGATTTCTAACCAATTCGTTACTTGGCTTCTGGAGTTTTTCGCATGATCTCTCATCATTCGTTCACACCAAATTCAACATAGGCTGCTCACTATGGCGTTCCTCCTGTTACCTTCTAATGCTCAAATGGTCTCTTTCTTTTCTTTCAAAGGAGAAGGCTGTGCATAATCATCAGATTCAAACCGGCATTGTAAACATAAGAACATAAGAGCAGGAGTAGGCCAATCGGCCCCTCGAGCCTGCTCCGCCATTCAATAAGATCATGGCTGATCTGATCCTAACCTCAAATCTAAATTCATGTCCAATTTCCTGCCCGCTCCCTGTAACCCCTAATTCCCTTTACTTCTGGTGAAACAGCCAACCTGCGGTGCCTCAGCCTCTATAAGGAATAGGGCCTCCAAATCACTGGGGTGGAGACCATGGAGAGAGCAGGTGAGGGATAGTTTGGTAGCTTCATGCCGGCGCTACAGTATAACAATCTGCTTCAAGGGACGTTGCCTCTGGCAAGCAATGCTGCAGTGACCTGCTTGATGCAGCGATGTACGGATGATTCACATATTTGTTAAATGTCACTAGTGGTGGCTTGAAATAAACCAGTTGCATAAACGGTCAATGCAGTGTTGACTTTGACCATGACAGGCAGGGCTATCCCTATACTAGATGTCATCTGCAGGTCAGGTTCCCATATATGGCACAACAATGTGACTGCCTCCTTGCTGAAGCATAGACAACAAAGGCAGATCTCTTCCGACATATCTAAGTTGTTGTGCCTGAGCTGCACGACTTACTCCTGGGCCACTTGCGGGTCAGTGCGAGGCACCTACCTCTTCTTCCTCTACAGTAACTCCTCCTCCTCCAAATCTAGGACATCGCAGTGTATTGATCATAGCCAGCATTGCTTACAGCTGCAGTGGTGAACTGCTGGCAGCAGAAATGCAGCTGTGACAGGAGTGCACCAAAAGAGTAATCAATTGAAGGAAAATAGCAAACCAAAAAATTACTAGCTCTAAAGATATAAAGTTCAGTTAGTCAAGTCAAAAACAGCAGTCAGAGTGCACATCTCAACAATATGGCAACCTAGCTTAAAATGGTAGAGTTCTTGGTGAATAGCTTGCAGGCCTCCCGCTGCTCAATTTATATGAACACTCACTGAATCAATATTTACGCTGCAAAAATATACAAGGAATCCAGAGTGGGCTCAGTTTACCATTAACTAACAAAATGTTATACTGTGCAATGAGGCTGTAACAAGCATAAAGTATTACCTCGGAATATAGGAACTGCTAGACGAGAAAAGATCAAGGTCCATCTAGTTCACCTTCTACCATCCTGGTAGACACATGATACAATGATATGGAGCCGTTGACTAATGATAGCAATCAATCTCTATCAATTAGTCTACAACAGACCCAGACATGACACGATAAAAAACACCAGGGGAAGGATTTTAAAAGGGGAAAACGGGTAGGTTGGTGCTGGGGGACAATCAAAAATCACTGTTTTTGGGAGGGGGCAGACAACCCGGCTGGAACCCACACATTTTTGATTGAGACTCAGGCAAATCTGTTTGCGTGCGCATATCACCAAGAAGTCCCACCCCCACTTAAATCCGGCGAGCCGATAATTAAAGGGGCGAATGTACCTCATTGAGGTACTTAAGGTAGTTTATTTTTTGTGTATTGGACTCTTAAAAAGATATTAACGTTACCTGGGCGGCTTTCCCACAGCTTCCGATTCACGCCTGGTAAAACCAGGCAGGAAGAGCCGGATCAGGCAAAAATAGACAAAATAAATTAAATAAAATTACATTTCCCAGTGTAAAAAAAATAAATAAACGTACCTTAAAAACGATGTTGCCTTAACCCCCTCACCCTGATCTCTAATGTCGGATGTCTCCACTCTGATCTTTGTTCCCCGCACCCCCCCATCTCTATCCTAACTGCTGATGAGGTCTCTCTCTCTCTCTCTCTCTCTTCCTCCCCCCCTCCCGCCTGCCCACCCCCTCAGCTCCTGTGCAGCTCCTGTTGGCAGCCAATCCGTCAATAAGGCTGGCTGCCAGGTGCAAAATCCATAAGAGGCTTTGATTGGCCTCATGATTGCGACCCGCCTACCTCCCTTTCGGGTTTCGCACCTGCAAATCACCCACCCCCCGGTCTCTTCCCGCTGGCATATTAAAATCCTGCCCCAGTAGTGCAAAGTTTTGGGAACCAAAGGTCCAAAGTCACCTGTACCTCCCAAGGGTGCTACACTTACCATATTGTCATACCTCAAATTACACATGTACTGTATCCCAAAATGTTATTTTCTGAAAGAAATCTATCTAATTTGCATTTGAATGAATCAATACTAACCACTTCCACTGTCTCCCTAAGGAGCCTGTTCCATAGATCAACCACTCCCTCACTGAAATATTGTTTCCGCAGATGAGTTTTGAATTTAACTCCCTTCAAGCGCAGGCCGTGTTCTCTGGTTTTACTGTTCTGGAGAAGGTTAAACAGCTTGGCATGGTCTACATTATCTAGTCCCTTTAGAATCCTGAAAACAGCAATCATATCACCTTTCAACCTTCCCTTCCCGTGAGACCATGCCCAATTTACATTCTTTTCCTCCTGCGGAATTGGAAGTTCAACATCAAATGCGCTGAGGCCCATCATCCTGATTCAGTGTGTCACAGATGCTGTTAGCGAGGGGTTGCTGCGCAAGCTGCACCACCATGGAAATGGCTCTTAAGAATGCTAGAAATGGTTGCATTAAAAGGAAGGCAACTTACAGGAGTCCTTTACTGAGGCATTTAAGATCTTCAAGGAGCAGATAAACTGAATACCAGAATGGTGTTCAATAGTAACACAAGCTCCAGGACAAGTGGAAGTGGATACAAAGTTAGGCAAGAATGGGTGAATACACAGTAAAGATCGAAGGAGTGATTTCACGATCCCACAGTCCCACTGGGAACTCACACTTACAAGCAACGTGGGTCAGGGAATCAGAGCTACAGTAGTTAGCCCCTGTAAACACAGCACATCCACTGGGAGAGTGGGATCATGGAATCATGCACAGGGTGGTAAATATGTGGACTAGCCTACCCAGGGAGATAATGGAAGTGAAAGTCATTATAAATTTCAAAGAGAGTGAAGGATAAATTGGCAAAGTTTTGTCTTCTCCAGGAGTTATTATTCAGGCTATTAGGGAAGGTGTGGACTACATTGCACCATCTAATAGTTAGGATGAGCAAAGATAGGTCTAATGGTCTTTTCTCACCTTTCTTTTTATCTCCTCATGGTCTGTAGGGCTCAGTGCTACAGTGGGAGATGCATTCACCCACTGAATTATCAATGGAACTAGAATCATAGATTTGTTACAGCACAGAAGGAGGCCATTTGGCCCATCGAGCCTGTGCCGGTTCTTTGTAAGAGCAATCCAGTTAGTCCCATTCACCCGCTCTTTCCCCGTAGCCCTGCAAATTTTTTCTCTTCAAATATTTATCCAATTCCTTTTTGAAAGCCACGATTGAATCTGCATCCACCACCCTTTCAGGCAGCGCATTCCAGATCATAACCACTCGCTGTGTGAAAAACTTTTTCCTCACGTCGTCTTTAGTTCTTTGCCAATCACCTTAAATCTGCGTCCTCTGGTTCTTGACCCTTCCGCCAATGCGAACAGTTTCTCTTTATTTACTTTATCTAAACCCTTCATGATTTTGAACACTATCAAATCTCCTCTCAACCTTCTCTGCTCTAAGGAAAATTGCAGGGGCAGTCTGTAAACACCATGTTTTATTGTTCAATATGTATAAATGCGTAGGCTTCAAGGAGATCTTGAAACATTTGCCTGAGGAAGGAGAAAATCTCCGAAAGCTTGTGAATTTAAAATAAAATTGCTGGACTATAACTTGGTGTTGTAAAATTGTTTACTAAGGAAAATAAGCCCAGCTTCTCCAGTCCACGTAACTGAAGTCCCTCATCCCTGGAACCATTCTAGTAAATCTTTTCTGCACCCTCTCTAAGACGTTCACATCCTTCCTAAGGTGCAGTGCCCAGAATTAGACACAATACTCCAGTTGTGAGCAAACCAGTGTTTTATAAAGGTTCAACAAAACTTCCTTGCTTTTTCCTCTATTTATAAAGCTTTTTTAACTGCTTTCTCAACCTGTCCTGCCACCTTCAAAGATTTGTGCACATATACCCCCAGGTCTCTCAGTTCCTGCACCCTCTTTAGAATTGTACCATTTAGTTTATATTGCCTCTCCTCGTTCTTTCTGCCAAAATGTATCACCTCACACTTCTCTGCAAAAAATTTCATATGCCATTCCACCAGCCTGTCTATGTCCTCCTGAAGTCTATCACTATCCTCCTCACTGTTTACTACACTCCCAAGTTTTGTGTCATCTGCAAATTTTGAAATTGTGCCCCATACACCCATGTCCAAGTCATTAATATAAATCAAAAAGCAGTGGTCCTAGTACCAACCCCTGGAGAACACCACTGTATACCTTCCTCCAGTCCGAAAAACAATCGATCACCACTACTCTCTGTTTCCTGTCACTAAGCCAATTTCGTATCCATGATACCACTGCCTCTTTTATTCCATGGGCTTCAATTTTGCTGACAAGCCTATTATGTGACACTTTATCAAACGCCTTTTGAAATTCCATATACACCACATCAACCGTATTGTCCTCATCAACCCTCTCTGTTACCTCATCAAAAAACTCAATCAAGTTAGTTAAACACGATTTGCCTTTAACAAATCTGTGCTTGCTTTCCTTTATTAATCCACACTTGTTGAAGTGACTTTTAATTTTGTCTCGGATTATTGTTTCTAAGAGCTTCCCCACCACCGAGGTTAAACTGACTGGCCTATAGTTGCTGGGTTTATCCTTACACCCTTTTTTGAACAAGCGTGTAACATTTGCAAGTCTCCAGTCCTCTGGCACCACCCCCGTATCTAAGGAGGATTGGAAGATTATGGCCAGTACCTCCGCAATTTCCACCCTTACTTCCCTCAGCAACTCAGGATGCATCCCATCCGGACCGGGTGACTTATCTACTTTAAGTACAGCCAGCCTTTCTAGTACCTCCTCTTTATCAATTTTTAGCCCATCCAGTAGCTCAATTAACTCCTTTTTTACTGTGACATTTTTTTTGGCAGCAACTTCTTCCTTGGTAAAGACAGATTCAAAGTACTCATTTAGTACCTCAGCCATGCCCTCTGCCTCCATGCGTTTTGGTCCCTAATTGGCCCCAACCCTCCTCTTACTACCTGTTTACTATTTATATGCCTATAGAAGACTTTTGGATTCCCTTTTATGTTAGCCGCCATTCAATTCACATACTCTCTCTTTGCCCCTCTTATTTCCTTTTTCACTTCTCCTCTGTGCTTTCTGTATTCAGCCTTGTTCTCACTTCTTTTATCATCCTGACATCTGACAGATGCCCCCTTTTTTCTCTCTCTCTCTTTCGTCATCCAGGGAGCTCTGGCTTTGGTTGCCCTACCTTTCCCCTCGTGGGAATGTACTTCGACTGTACCCAAACCATCTCCTCTTTAAAGGCCTGCCATTGTTCGATTACAGTTTTGCCTGCCCATCTTTGATTCCAATTTACCTGGACCAGATCCATTCTCAATCCACTGAAATTGACCCTCCTCCAATTAAGTATTGTTACTCTAGATAGCTCCTTATCCTTTTCTATAACTAATCTAAACCTTATAATACTATGATCACTGTTCCCTAAATGTTCCCCCACTGACACTTGCTCCACTTGACCCACCATTTCCCAGAACCAGATCCAGCAATGCCTCCTTCCTTGTTGGGCCCGAAACACACTGATCAAGGAACTTCTCCTGAACACACTTCAGAAATTCCTTCCCCTCTTTGCCCTTTACACTATTAGGATACATTAGGATACACCCAGTCTACATTAGGATAGTTGAGGTCCCCCATTATGACTACTCTATGTCTCTTGCACCTCTGTAATTTCCCTGCAAATTTGCTCTTCTATATCCTTCCCACTAGTTGGTGGCCTATAGAATACATTCAATAGTGTAATGGCACCTTTATTGTTTCTTAACTCTAACCAAATAGATTCTGTCCTTGACCCCTCCAGGACATTCTTTCTCTCCAGCACTGCAATATCCTTCTTAAAGCAATACTTCTACCAACCCCCCTCCTTTTTTTCCTCCCCCTTCTTCCCTGAGCACCCTTTATCCAGGAATATTTAGTACCCAATCCTGCCCTTTTTTGAGCCGGGGGTCTCCATTATTGCTACTACATCATATTCCCATGTGGCTATTCGCGCCTGCAGCTCATCAATCTTATTTACTATGATTTGTGCGTTTATACACATGCACTCTAAACCTATCTTTGACCTTCTCGTATTCTCTTAGTTTGATCCCACCTATCTGTCTCTCCCAATCCTCTGTGCACCTTGTTTCTCCTTTCTAATACTACATCCTACGAACATACGAACATATGAATTAAGAGCAAGAGTAGGCCATTCGGCCCCTCGAGCCTGCTCTGCCATTTGATAAGAATCATGGCTGATCTGATTGCGACCTCAGCCCTACTTTCCCATCTACCTACTAAAACCTACTAATCAGGAATCTATCTAACTCAGCCTTAAAAATATTCAATGACTCTGACTCCACCGTTTTCTGGGGAAGGGAGTTTCACAGACTCACGACCCTCAGAGAAAAAAAATTCTCCTCATCTCTGTTTTAAATGGGAGACCCCTTATTTTTAAACTGTGGCCCCTAGTTCAAGTCTCTCCCACAAGGGGAAACATCCTCTCAGCATCGACCCCTTCTAGTCCCCTCAGGATCTTATATGTTTCAATAAGATCACCTCTCATTCTTCTAAACTCCAGTGTATACGGGCCCAACTTGTCCAACCTTTCCTCATAAGATAACCCCCTCATTCCAGGAATCAGTCGAGTGAACCTCCTCTGAACCATGTCCAAAGCAATTATGTCCTTTCTTAAATAAGGAGACTAATAAACTGCGCACAGTATTCCAGATGTGGTCTCACCAATGCCCTGTACAACTGTAGCAAAATGTCTCTACTTTTATATTCCATTCCCCTTGCAATAAATGACAACATTCCATTTGCCTTCCTAATCACTTGCTGTACCTGCATACTAACTTTTTGTTATTCATGTACTAGGATACCCAGATCCCTCTGTACCTCAGGATTCTGCAAACGCTCTCCATTTAAATAATATACTGCTTTTCTATTCCTCCTGCCAAAATGGACAAGTTCACATTTTCCCACATTATACTCCATCTGCCAAATTTTTGCCCACTCACTTAATCTATCTATATCCCTTTGCAGACTCCTTGGGGGTGATTTTAAACCCTAAGA
The DNA here is from genome assembly GCF_035084215.1 of Heptranchias perlo. Taxonomy (NCBI): domain Eukaryota; kingdom Metazoa; phylum Chordata; class Chondrichthyes; order Hexanchiformes; family Hexanchidae; genus Heptranchias; species Heptranchias perlo. The sequence continues at coordinate 17,307,021 of NC_090352.1, read as the reverse complement.
ACAGATGGGTTGGGGGCGGGTGGAAGTTGAAAATAGTTGTTTTTTTGGGTCGCAACTGCAAAATTTTTGAACTTTGCATTCCCAGTGGGAAGCCTGTACTTTTACGCACCAACATTAAAGCCGGGTTGCAGTCGCAACCCAAAAAAACAACTATTTTCAACTCCCACACTCCCCCACCCACCCGTTCTTGAGGTTTAGAATCAGCCCCCCATCCCCCCTTATGTCCTCTCCACAACTTACTTTCTTACCTACCTTTGTGTCATCAGCAAATTTAGCAACCATACATTCGGTCCCTTCATCTAAGTCATTGATATAGATTGTAAATAGTTGAGGCCCAAGCACTGATCCTTGTGACACTCCACTCATTACATCTTGCCAACCTGAAAATGACCCATTTATGCCTACTCTCTGTTTCTTGTTAGCTAACCAATCCTTTATCCATGCTAATACGTTACCCTCTACACCATGAGCTCTTATTTTGTGTAGTAGCCTTTGATGTGGCACTTTGTCAAAAGCCTTCTGGAAATCCAAGTACACCACATCCACAGGATCCCCTTTATCTGCATTGCTTGTTACTTCCTCAAAGAACTCTAATAATTTTGTCAAACACTATTTCCCTTTCACAAAGCCACGTTGACTCTGCCTGATTGCATTGAGATTTTCTAAGTGCCCTGCTATAACCTCCTTAATAATAGATTCTAGCATTTTCCCTATGACAGATGTTAAGCTAACTGGCCTGTAGTTTTCTGCTTTCTGTCTCCCTCCTTTCTTGAACAGAGGAGTTACATTCGCTATTTTCCAATCTGATGGGACCCTTCCAGAATCTAGGGAATTTTGGAAAATCAATACCAATGCATCTACTATCTCTGCAGCCACTTCTTTTAAGACCCTAAGATGAAGTCCGTCAGGACCTGGGGACTTGTCAACTTTTAGTTCTAATATATTTTTCAATACCCTTTCCCTGGTGATTGTAAATGTTTTAAGTTCCTCCCTCCCTTTCACCTCTTGATTCACAATTATTTCTGACATGTTATTTATATCCTCTACAGTGAAGACGGTCGCAAAATATCTGTTCAATTCATCTGCCATTTCCTTATTCTCCATTATTAATTCCCCAGGCTCACTCTCTAGAGGACCAACGCTCACTTTACTTACTCTTTTCCTTTTTAAGTACCTGTAGAAACTCTTACTATCTGCTTTATATTTCTAGCTAGCTTTCTCTCATATTCTAATTTCTCCCTCCTTATGATTCTTTTAGTCATTCTTTGCTGTTTTTTATATTCTGTCCAATCTTCAGACCTGCCACTAATCTTCATGGAATTGTATGCTTTTTCTTTTAATTTGATACTATCTTTAACTTCCTTAGTTAGCCACGGATGGTACGTCCTTGCCCTAGAGTCTTTCTTTCTCACTGCTGCCCATCCCCCTGCCAAACTAGTTTAAACCCCCCTGCGCGCCACAGTACTTGTGAACCTCCCTGCGAGAACATTGGTCCCAGCTCTGTTGAGGTGCAACCTGTCCATCTTGAACAGTCCCTCCTGCCTTGGAACTGGTCCCAATGCTCCAGGAATCTGAAGCCTTCCCTCCTGCACCATGTCTCTAGCCATGCATTAACCTGCCTTATCTTCTTATTTCTGTACTCACTAACACGTGATTACTACCTTTGAGGTCCTGCTTTTTAAGCTTGCTCCCTAGCTTCTGAAACGCTAGCTGCAGGACCTCATCCCTTTCCTTTCCTATGCTGTTGGTACCCACATGGACCATGACTTCTAGCTGTTCCCCTTCTCCCCGCAGAATGTTCTGCACCCTCTCCATGATGTCCTTCACCCTGGCACCAGGGATGCAACACACCATACAGGACTCATGTCGACTGTCACAGAAACACCTGTCCGTCCCCCTGATTATCAAATCCCCTATGACTACTGCATTTCCACACTTCATTGTGTCCCCCCCTGCAGTCCTTTGCCCCATTGTGTCATGCTCAGGACAGCACTCCTTCGAGGTGTCATCACCCTCACTGGAATACCAGTTTGAGAGTGCCACATACCCAGAAGATTCCTGCACTGCCTGCCTCTTCCTACCCTTTCAGATGGCCACCCACTTACTATCCTGACTTCTCTGAGGCTGTGGGGCAACCACTTCCTGGAACGTACGATCAAACCTTCAGCGTCCCTTATGCTCTGCAGTGACTCCAGCCACCCCTCAAGCTCAGAAACCCTCAGCTTGAGCTCGAGCAACTGGAGGCATTTCCTGCACATATGGCCCTCCAGGACACTTGAAGCATTCTGAAGCTCCCACATGGCACAGGAATTGCAGGTCTCAGCTGCCCATATTATGTTTAGAAACCTTTTTTTCTAAACTCCCTTTAAATACATATTATTAGTTTACTTACTGTTTACTTGCCCCAATTAACCTACCCTTTAATTCCGCGTCTCTCAGACCTCTTCCTCTCTGTTAACTGTCCTGCCCCCTCTACGCCTAAGTCTCAAGTTCCCACTCTATTCACAATCCACTCCATTTGCTCTATGCTTCAGCAGATACCTTTGACTTTATACACCTTTTGAGAGCCGCAGTTACAACTGCTCAATCAGCTTCCAGCCCACAGTAATTGCCCTCTATTCTAACAAACACTTACAGGTGATTCACTATTAACTGTACTGCCACTAACACAACCTAAATGTTAACATTAACTAGGCTACTATTTCCTTTTGCTGCATCATTCATTCCTGTACTGCTGAATCTGCAGAACAGTTAGGGTTATAAATTTTGGGCATAAGGCCTTTAACTCCAATAGGCTTTTACCTAAACTGTACCACAATCATTCCAGTATCATAAGTTACCAATAACACTATCACTAGTTTTTAGAATGCAACTTTATTTTTTCCAAGTAAAATCATTACCATATTCACATCTAATTGGGAAAATCTGTGATATTATAGTGGAATTTCCACTCATGATCCTCAGTGTGAACTGAATGCATCATCCTGGATAGCCAGGGGGCACAACGATTGAGTATGCTGCTGGCCTGGGTAGGGTTGGTGTTGGGCTGCTGATGTACACAGAAGCTGAAAACCAGCTGGATACTACACATACAACTGAATAATCCAATCCCAGCCATCTGCTAGTTTAGAAATAAATATTGACCTTATTTCATTCGACAGAATACAATGGTTTTACTAAGAGTCGGTGTGTGAAAGGACTGTCACAATGAGCACATCTCTACGCTGAAGGTTTAAATATTTTTAATCAAATACAATTCATAAAGTTATATGTGACAGATAAAAATGGCAGATTTGAGTACACTTTGTGACATTTAAATTTAAAAGAAAAGAATACTCCTTCTAAAAATGCTGATTGGGACAGTACCAAAACCACATTCCCCTCCCTAGTTTTTATGTTGTGTCTACAATTGGCCTTACAGAACAAAATACCCTTTACAAATGCTTTAATTGCATCACAATATGTGAACAGTAATCTGGGGTCACTTCAATTAACCTATTTACATGAACAGAAGTCGATAAATTTCCAGAATTCAACTGTGACCGCACTGAGTAAAAGGAAAAAGGTGACAAGTTCATTTGGATTCATTAAAACAAAAGTACTTCACGTTATTTAGTTGCTGCTTTCAAATCCTAATTGGAGCTGAAACCGGACTAGATCCAAGTGACATTAAAGCCAAACCAAATGTTGAAGTTTTTCACACACTTCTCTGAAGTGTCCATTTTGATTGACGTGATGCACTATCTTGTCATGAAAATATAATTGCTCTGATGGCAATTTCCTGCTGGCTGTTTCTAATGTCTATTCCAATCTAAAATAGAAATCAAACTACTTTCAGGGCAGCTATCCTAGTGCCCTTGCTGCTGTTCTAGGAATACACCAATGTATCTGAATGACAACATTTGAAAAAAATGAATTCTTCCACCCGCTCTGCTTCTGAAGGCATCGCCTCCTTCAACGGGGGTGAATTCCCCAGGGCAGCAGTTACTTCTTGATACCTCGTCCAAGCAGCCATTTTTCATGTGTAAGCGTCAACAGAGTTGGCAGGCTATTCAACCGTAGAGGGCATTGCAGATGAGTTTGATCCTGTCCTTACCCAGAATGCACTTCTAGCTGTATACTGCTCAGGAGGAGGAAATGTTTGAACAATTTTCCACTTTCTAACCAAGGAGCACTGAGGCAACTGGAGTGCTCTTACTGATACCACAACTGCGATCAGCTAGCTCGGCACAAACCTGGAACTGAACTTTATGGATGGAAGCTATACCTCTGAGCTAGTGGGATGGATATAATAATAACTTTAACCAGCTCACCCAGCACTGGACTGAATCATTCTCTCCTCCTCAGGCCTTTTAAGTTATTACATGATACACCAACCACTCCACCAAGAGAAGCCTATAATAAGGCCTAAATGAGATAGGTCCTCAATGGTATAGCCTTTCTATTAACATGAGTGTGTGTGTCTAATTACCGTAAAAAGAACAAACATTCTTTGCAACTGTAAAAAGTTTAATATTGACTATCAATTTTGAACGGTCAGTATTCTGAGGTAGGGATGTGTGAAATAAGCAGACAACCAGAGCATAAAAGAAAAACTAATATTTATATAGAACCTCATCGGGAAAGTTTCAAACCACTTCACACCATGGCCCTGATTTTAGAATGGAGGCGGGATGGTAGCAGAGGGGGCGGGGTGAATGGGCGCGTGGGTAATCTGACCAATAAAATATGTCCGTTTCCCACGCGATCACAAGTGAATTGGTGCCACTTAACGTGGCTTCCGGGTTTGCCGTCTGAAAGCCGCGCAGTGGGCGGACTGCGCACCCGCATCACAGGCTGTCAGCTGGAGGAGCACTATTTAAAGGGCCATTGCTCCAAAGACTTATGTTGGAGCAAAGACCCAGAAACCACAGTGGAGCAGCACAGGGGCAAGGCTGCTCCAAGGTTCAGTGACGCCTCACTGCAGAAGCTACTGGGCGGGTGAGGATGAGGAGGGAAGTGTTTTACCCCGCGGACAGGAGGAGGTGCCCTGTCTCTGCCACCAAGAAGGCCTGGCTCGAGGTGGTAGACGAGGTCACCAGCAGCAGCAACATCTCCCGCACCTGGATCCAGTGCAGGAAGTGATTCAGTGACCAGCCAAAGTGAGTACACTTATCGATTCTCCTGCATTCCGTGTTCCACATCACCGCACCCACCCCACCCCGCCAAGTCATTCTGCATTGCCAAGACTACTCCATCACATCACTCCTCACACCCACTTAAGGCTCATCCTCAACTTACCTGCACTTCCTCACCTCCCAATTTGGAACCCCACCACTACCACTCATCCCAATCCTCATCCAATGTGATGTCTCTGTCTCATACTCACCCTCTGATGCATCTCTTTCATGGTCAGCCTCGCCCAAAGCAATGCATTCATCGGTTGGCCACTTCACCATCACTCACTCACTCACCTCTGTTCTTTCTCCCCTTGTAGGAGAAGAAAGCGCAAAATTCACACAAGAGGATGAAGACTGGAGGGGACCACAACAAGTAGTGGTCCTCACAAACGCGGAGCAGGAGGCACTGGAGATCAGTTGCATCCTCGAGTGCCTGTTTGTCGAGGACGCTGAGACTGGGACCCCACAAATATCTGGTGACACAACTTTAACATTCGTCACACACAATATGAATTGATGTTAACAATGATTGGCATGTTGAACACCTCAGTATGTTCATCGCAACATGACACGCCTGCAGGCCTCTGAGGGCGCACCGTCACATCTTAGCGAGCCATCCACCAGCGCAGATACTCACACCTCGGTGGGTTCTAGTAGCGAGTTAGTTGGGTTGGCACCTGGTGAGTCACCACACACAAGGGAGCATGAGCAGACACTGGTGGCAGGGGCAGTTGCAAAGAGTCTGCATCGGTGGGCGCACTCCTCTCCAGGCTCTGCTCAGCTAGACGCAGATGCTGAACCCTGAGGCCATCCTTTAGGAGGAGAATGATCGAGGAACAGTAGCCCATTTGCGAGGTACTGAAACAAATGCCACGTGCACTCTCCACAATAGCACTGAGGATGGAGGAGTCCAACTCCTGCACGTGTGGAATGGTGGCACAGGTATGGGAGGGAATCTCTGAGATATTGTCGCAGCGATGTGAGCATCTGTCCGAGATAGTGTCGCACGTAACTGCTGAAATGTCTGCGATACTGTCATGGGTAAGTGCGGGAATGTCTGCGATGGAGAGAAGGCTAGCCTCCGTTGAGCTTCAAGCACGGCTCACAAATGAGTCCATTCAGGCCCTAACAACAGACGTTCGGACTCAGGATGAACAACATTCTGCCGCCTTAAACAGGCTGACAGATACTTTAGAAGTGGCCTTCCAATGCATCATACATGTCCACCACACTGTTGTCCAGCAGGGTGGTAGGAGTGATGTGGGCCTGGCCCAGGGGAGGGATGATGGCGAAAGGGGACATGGAAGTGGGGACACCACTCAAAGCGCACCCACCTCTCACCCGTTGCCCCCCTCGCAACCAGTACCTGCGATGCTGCCTCCTCTCCAGGTGGCCAAGTCTGCCCCTCCACAGGTGTAGGTGGAGCAGTCTTTGGAGGGGCCCTCACGGGCTCCAAAACCCAGAGGGCATAGGCCAAAAGCATCTAAACAGCCAGGGCATGAACATGAACAACCTGCCACCATGTAGAAGTAGTAGGAAGAGAAAGGCTAAGGTTTTGTGATCACAAAGGGTGTCTGACAGACTGTCATGTTTTTCATTTATATTTGTTTTTTGTTAAACTCACATTAAATGTTATGATTATCACCGCTACTGCCACGTCTTGCCCATTCTTGTCTGGCTTTTGTGATCGGGCCCTTTCATGAGGTTCACCATGAACGGCGACACTTGATGCCACCCATTGGGTCACTTTACAGTGGTTGCAGGACTATTTTGTGCAGAGAGAGGTGGGGGTGCTGGTGTTGGCACTGCTCTTTCCAGGTGATCTGAGGACTGGACTCTTCACACTTTCTGATGCTAGGAGAACCGTTCACATATCAGTGACATCCTGGCCTCACGGGCAGCCAGGTGAGCCGCTGCTTTGCCCATGGGTTCCTCCTCCTCCTCAATGTGGGTGGCAGGTATGGATGGGGCCACCTGAAGTGGCACCCCTCTCTGCTGTGCCACGTTGTGCAGGGCACAACATACTACTATAATGAGTCCCACTCTGTCTGGTGCGTATTGAAGCGCTCCCCCAGAATGATCAAGGCTCCTCAATCGTATCTTGAGCAGCCCTGTAGCATGCTCAATTGTAAACCTGGTGGTAATGTGGCTGTTGCTATATCAACATTGTTACTCGGTGATGGGGTTCCTCAGAGGTGTCATGAGCCACGTGTGCAGGGGGTATCCCTTGTCCCCGAGGAGCCAGCCCTTAAGGGTGTTCGGTGCGTGGAAGAGGCCCGGAATGCTGGATTCCCTCAGATTGAAGGAATCGTGGCAGCTGCCAGAGAATCTGGCGCACACATGAAGGAATCTTTTACGGTGGTCACAAACGAGCTGAGCATTGATGGAGTGATACCCCTTTCTGTTGATGAACAGTCCTGGCTCGTGTGGAGGTGCTCGTATTGCTATATGGGTCCAATCGATTACACCCTGCACCTGTGGGAAGCCAGTCACAGAGTGGAATCCCACTGCCCTCTCCGTCTGGCTGAGGTCATCCATGGGAAAGTTGACGTACTGCAAAACTCTGCGAAACAAGCTGCCAGTGACCTGCCTTATGCACTTGTGTGCAGACGACTGAGAGACCCCGGCGATGTCCCCGGTGGCACCCTGGAATGATCCGAAGGCAAAGAAGTTGACAGCAGTGGTGACTTTAACAACGACGGGTAGTGAGATGCCACTCGGCCCAGCCGGGAGCAGCTCGGCACGAAGGAGGCCGCAGATGTCTGTGACTACCTGAGAACTCACTCTGAGCCTCCGTATGCACTGCTCCTCAGAGAGGTCCAGGAAGCTGAGCCTTGGTCTGTAGACCCTGTGGCGAGGGTAGTGCCTCCTGCGACGTCACTCTCTCTGTTGTTGCCCTCTGTGGTCTTGTGCAGGTGCCTGTGGCGCAGCACTGTGTTGTGGAGCTGCAAGTGGCGGAAATGCACGCCATGCCTGGCGAGACTGGTGATATTGCTCGTCCTCGGATGTAGTGGTGAATGCAGCCCCCCCCCATCCTGATGGTGTCAGTTTGAGGGGGTCCGAAAAGTTGTTAAATATGTGTGAACAGAAGAATTGTGAGTGGAAAGTAAGAATTTTCAGTGAAAACACAAAAGTTTGTCTGAAAGAACTGAGTGCCCTGCTGCAATAATTCACCTTTTATTCCCTGTCAAACAAGCAATTAAATGTCCAACTGGCTGCTGGCTGAAACATGTCTGGCGGAATATGGAGTGTTTCCCACAGCACGGGAAACACACTGAGGATGTTTGATAATCAGACCCCTGCCTCAATGTGGACAAGATTAAGTACTTCAAGTACTTCAACCCTCTAAATAACTCTCTTAACTCTCATCCCGCCGGCTTTAATTGCCGGTGGGACTTCCGCATTCGGGAGGCGAGCGCACACTCAGATGCGTCAGTGGGGAACCCGGAAGACTGTAGGTTGGAGCCGGGTTCCGAACCCGCTCGGGATTTCCCCAATTTTCGAAGCCCCCCCCCGCCCCCAACGCACTCGCACTTGGATTCCAAAATCGAGCCCCACAAATTACTTTGAAATGCAATGACTATTGCTATGTTGGTAAATGTGACAGCCATTGTGAACAGCAATGAGATGAGTGACCAGTTATAATTTGTTTCTGCAATGGTGCTTTTGGGACGAATGTTGCCAGGACACCAGACAGTACTTTCCACTCTTCAAATAGTAGATTTTTAATGTCGATTTGACCAACAGAACAGGAAGACATCTCATCCAAAGTACAGCACCTCCAGCAATACAGCACTCCCTCAGTTCTGTGCAACAATTTTATTTGAAATTCACAAGCTTTCGGAGGCTTCCTCCTTCCTCAGGTGAATGTGAAAATGAAATCCTCGAACCCTTTGCATTTATAAATCACAGAACAATACCTGGTGATTACAGATAGTCTTTCCAACTGCCCGTTGCCAAGGCAATCACAGTGTGCAGACGGAGAGGTGTTACCTACATGGCCACCGAATATACAAACAACCAAAAAAAAACAGAGAGAGAGAGGCAGAAACATAGTTGCGCGACATGCCAGATCATCGACACAGATACCACCGACTGGGAGGGAACCCTCCTGTCTGGCGACTGTTGCGCGACATGCCAGATCATCGACACAGATACCACCAACACACGAGAGGACACCACCCACCAGGTGCATGGTTCATACTCCTGTGACTCGGCCAACGTTGTCTATCTCATACGTTGCAGGAAAGGATGCCCCAGAGCATGGTACATTGGCGAGACCATGCAGACGCTGCGACAACGGATGAACGGACACCGCGCAACAATCGCCAGACAGGAGGGTTCCCTCCCAGTCGGGGAACACTTCAGCAGTCAAGGACATTCAGCCACCGACCTTTGGGTAAGCGTACTCCAAGGCGGCCTTCGAGACACACGACAACGCAAAATCGTCGAGCAGAAATTGATAGCCAAGTTCCGCACCCATGAGGACGGCCTCAACCCGGATCTTGGGTTCATGTCACGCTACACGTAACCCCACCAGCGAACAAAAGTTATCTGTTTTTAATATAACGGGTCATTTGCTGTCTTTCTCTTCCTTCTGGATGTTTCTATGTTTCTGCCTCTCTCTCTCTCTTTTTTTTTGGTTGTTTGTATATTCGGTGGCCATGTAGGTAACACCTCTCTGTCTGCACACTGTGATTGCCTTGGCAACGGGCAGTTGGAAAGATTACCTGTAATCACCAGGTATTGTTCTGTGATTTATAAATGCGAAGGGTTCGAGGATTTCATTTCCACATTCACCTGAGGAAGGAGGAAGCCTCCGAAAGCTTGTGAATTTCAAATAAAATTGTTGGACTGTAACTTGGTGTTTTAAAATTGTTTACATTTGTCAACCCCAGTCCATCACCGGCATCGCCACATCAGTTCTGTGCAGCATAGGTTATGTGCTTAGGTCCTGGGGTGACGTTTGAACCTACAACTTTCTGCCCCAGAGGCAAGAATGCTGCCAAATGAGCAATCTGACATTAAAGTATACCTTTAACTTTTAATCAATTAAAAGCCAAGATTAGAATCTTGTTATAAGTGGAGCATTTTAGTTTTGATGCAACATTGCAGTCCTCAGAATGTACAGCATCATGAGCTGTGGTGAATATTTTTCATCAGTTCTACTTTCATTGACAGTGGGATTGTGCTGTCAATCTAGCTCCTACTCCACCAGTGGCTGTGAAAAGCTTCTGATCATATGCACTTTCAATCATAACTGTACCAAATTATTAGGAAAAGGTAATATACATCTCTGTCTGGAGGCATTACACTATTAACAATTTAAAGGAAGAAAGAACCTGCATTTATATAACACCGTTTATATCCTCAGGATGTCTCAAAGCATTTCAAAGGCAGTGAATTGTTTTTCAAATGTAGTCACTGCTCTACTGTAGGCAAATGAGGCAGCCAATTTTCACACAGGAAGGTGCCACATACAACAATTAAATAAATGACTAGTTAATCTGTTGGTGATGTTAGTTTAGGGATAAATGTTGGCCAGGATACCAGGAAAAATCCCCTGTTCTTCTTTGAATAGTGCTGCGGGATATTTCAAAATGTATTAGAAGGAGGACCTGTGCCTGAAGGGTGTTGCACCTTTGTTCAATAAGAGGTAAGGGATAAACCAGGCAACTGTTGATTGATTCGCCTTACGTCAGTAGTAGAAAAGTTATTAATTAGAGATAAAATAAATGAATACTTAAAAAGGCATGGATTGATCAGAGATCGCCAACATGGATGTGAGATTCAACAGAAAGTATAAACAGAGGTGATGCAGTAGATGTAATTTAGATAAATTTCCAGAAAACATTTCATATGGTGTTGCATAAGAAATTGATTGAGAAACTTAGGGCCCAAGGCATAAAATGGAATGTGGTGGTATGGATACAGAGAAAGGCAGACAACAAAAGTTTGCTGTAAATGGGTGCTTCTCAGTCTGGTAGGTGGTGGCTTTGTAGGGTGTCCCAGGGATTGGTGTTGGGACCATTAGTGTTCTCTGAATATATAAATGATCTGGACTTAAAAGCAAAGGGATGAATATCAAAGTTTACTGATTTTGTAAACTGGGAGGAGGAATAAATTACCGAGAAAAATGCAGGAGATGACAGGAGGTCATAAACAGGCCAAGAGAATGGGCAGATAAAAGGCAGATGCTGTATAGTACAGAAAAATGTAAGATAATACATCTTTGGAACAATAAAGAATGGAAGTAAAGCTAAATGGTAAATTTCTCAATGCAGTGGAGCTAAAAAAGAATCTAAAATAAAAACAGAAACACATAGAAGGTCAGTTAGCATAGGTGGAGAGACCAGACTGATCGATATCCTCTCCAAGGATGCTGACTGACCTGCTGTGTGTGCCCAGAATTTTCTGTTTTTGTTTCACATTTCCAACATTTCCAGCTTTTTTGCTTCTTGCGAGCAAAAAAAATCTAACTGGGCAGAAACACAAATCTTTAAAAGTGGGAGGACAGGTTAAAAAAGCCTTTTAAGATGGGAAATGGATTTTGATATTTATATCGAGAAGGACTGAATACATCGAGTTACATCAAAACTACAGCACAGAAACAGGCCATTCGGCCCAACTGGTCTATGGCAGCGTTTATGCTCCACACAAGCCTCCTCCCTCCTTACATCATCTAACCCTATCAGGATATCCTTCTATTCCTTTCTCCCTCATGTGCTTATCTAGCTTCCCCTTAAATGCATCTATGCTAGTCGCTTCAACTGCTCCTTGTGAATCATAGAATCATAGAAATTTACGGCATAGAAGGAGGCCATTCGGCCCATCGTGTCTGTGCCAGCTGAAAAAGAGCTATCCAGCCTAATCCCACTTTTCAGCTCTTGGTCCATAGCTTTGTAGGTTATGGCACTTCAAGAGCATACCCAAGTACTTTTTAAATGCAATGAGGGTTTCTGCCTCTATCACGCTTTCAGGCAGTGAGTTCCAGACCCCTTCCATCCTCTGGGTGAAAAAAATTCTCCTCAACTCCCCTCTAAACCTTCTACCAATTACTTTAAATCTATGACCCCTGGTTATTGACCTCTCTGCTGAGGGAAATATGACCTTCCTATCCACTCTATTTAGGTCCTTCATAATTTTATACACCTCAATTAAAGAAAACAATCTAGTCTATCCAATCGCTCCTCATAGCTAAAATTCTCCAGTCCTGGCAACATCCTCGTAAATCTCCTCTGTACCCTCTCTAGTGCAATCACATCTTTCCTGTAATGTGGCGATCAGAACTGAAGCCAGTACTCTAGTTGTGGCCTAACTAGTGTTTTATACAATTCTAGCATAACCTCCCTGCTCTTATATTCTATGCCTAAGCTATTAAAGGAAAGTATACCGTATGCCTTCTTAACCACCTTATCTATCTGTCCTGCTACCTTCAGGGATCTGTGGACATGTACTCCAAGGTCCCTCTGTTCCTCTACACTTCTCAGAATCCTACCATTTATTGTGTATTCCCTTGTCTTGTTTGCCCTCCCCAAATGCATTACCTCACACTTCTCCGGATTGAATTTCATTTGCCACTTTTCTGCCCACCTGACCAGTCCATTGATATCTTCCTCACTATCAACCACATGGTCAAACTCTGTATCATCTGCAAACTTCTTAATCATGCCCCCTACATTTAAGTCTAAATCATTAATATATACCACAAAAAGCAAGGGACCTAGTACTGAGCCCTGCGGAACCCCACTGGAAACAGCCTTCCAGTCACAAAAACACCGTCGACCATTACCTTTTGTGGTAGCGCGTTCCACATTCTTACTACTCTTTGGGTAAAGAAGATTCTCCTGAATTCACTATTGGATTTATTAGTGACTATTTTATATTTATGACTTCTAGTTTCGGACTCCCCCACAAGTGAAAACATTTTATCTACATCTACCTTGTGAAATCCTATCATTATCTTAAAGACCTCTATCAAGTCACCCCTCAACCTTCTCTTTTCTAGAGAAAAGAGCCCCAGCCTGTTCAGCCTTTCCTGATAAGGATATCCTCTCAGTTCTGGTATCATCCTTGTGAATCTTTTTTGCACCTTCTCCAATGCCTCTATATACTTTCTATAATATGGATACCAGAACTGTGCACAATACTCCAAGTGTGGTCTAACCAAGGCTCTATATAAGTTTAACATAACTTCTCTGCTTTTCAATTCTATCCCTCTAGAAATGAACCCTAGTGGTTGATTTGCCATTTTTATGGCCTTATTAACCTGCATCGCTAATTTTAGTGATTTGTGTATTTGTACCCGAGATCCCTTTGCTCCTCTATCCCATTTAGACTCTTATTATCCAAGCAATATGTGCTATTATTCTTCCTACCGAAATACACTACCTCACACATATCCACATTGAAATTCATTTGCCAATTACACGCCTATTCTGCAAGTTTATTAATGTCCTCTTGCAGTTCAACACATTCTTCCTTTGTGTTAACTACACCCCCCAATTTGGTGTACAATACAAAAGTGAAGAGGTTATAATGATTGTACAAAATTACGATTAGGCTACATCTGGAACACTGTGTGCAGTTTTGGACACCTCACCATAGGACAGAGGAAGTGCAGTACAAATTTAGTGGGATACCAGGGCTGTGGGTAGAGACAACAACGACTAGGGCTGTATTATCTTGAACTGAGAAGATTGAGGGGGAATTTGATAACAGGTCTTCAAAATGATTTATAAAATGGAAGGGATGAACCATTTCCATTGGTAGGCAAATCGAAGACAAGAGGCCATAATGTCACGGTAAGGGCTAGATAAAGGGGAACATGTATCATACCTCTTCACAAAAAGAGACATCAGAAGGTGGAATGCTTTGCCACAAGTAATGATTGATGCTAAATCTATCACAGAATTCAAAAATGTACTGGATAATTACTCAAAGAGCAATTTGAAATAGTTTGAGGAGAAAGCAGGAAATTGGGAATGTGACTGAGAGGGGCCTAAACTCAGCGCAGACACGAGGGGCTGAAAGTCCAACTCCTCTGCTAAAATGTTCATGTTTCTATGGAAGGATTCTTGTAGAAAGATATGTTGATAGGGTTGGATGTAGTAGGGTGGGAGGAGGCTGGTGTGGAGCATAAACATCAGCATAGGCCTGTTGGGCCGAAAGGCCAGTTTCTGTGCTGTAAATCCTAGGCAATTCTATGTGATGTAATGTCTTTGTATTTATCAATCAATATTCTGAGCTCCCCACTTGAGCCACATCAAACCATGATACTGTACTTGGGAGGCACTCTACTCACCACTGGGCTAGCCAGTGGGATATGGTGATATCCCACTGGGCTAGCCAGTGGGATATCACCATATCCCACTGGCTAGCCCAGTGGTGAGTAGAGTGCACCAGGTTCCCAGCTGAGTCGCCAACAACACACTGTCATCTGCGAAAAGGGGCAGAAACAGCTGGAACGGACACTCCAAGAGTGTCATTGATGAAGGCATGGAATAGGATGGATGATAGTGGACAACCTTGTCTCACTCCTCTTTTCAGAGAGAACATTTGAACACATTAAAATATCCTGAAATTAAGTTAATGTCACCGTATGTAAATACTGCTCACATTTAATGGACATAATACTTAGTTATAATAGAGTCATAGAGTCATAGAGTTATACAGCACGGATAGAGGCCCTTCGGCCCATCGTGTCCGCGCCGGCCATCAGCCCTGTCTACTCTAATCCCATATTCCAGCATTTGGTCGGTAGCCTTGTACGCTATGGCATTTCAAGTGCTCATCCAAATGCTTCTTGAATGTTGTGAGGGTTCCTGCCTCCACAACCCTTTCAGGCAGTGAGTTCCAGACTCCAACCACCCTCTGGGTGAAAAAGTTCTTTCTCAAATCCCCTCTAAACCTCCCGCCTTTTACCTTGAATCTATGTCCCCTTGTTATAGAACCCTCAACGAAGGGAAAAAGCTCCTTAGTATCCATCCTATCTGTGCCCCTCATAATTTTGTACACCTCAATCATGTCCCCCCTCAGCCTCCTCTGCTCCAAGGAAAACAAACCCAATCTTCCCAGTCTCTCTTCATAGCTGAAGCGCTCCAGCCCTGGTAACATCCTGGTGAATCTCCTCTGCACCCTCTCCAAAGCGATCACATCCTTCCTGTAGTGTGGCGACCAGAACTGCACACAGTACTCCAGCTGTGGCCTAACCAGTGTTTTATACAGCTCCATCATAACCTCCTTGCTCTTATATTCTATGCTCAGCATCAGCACGACAATGATTCATGTATTTATGAGTGTAAAAATCTTCTTGTTAAAAAAATGTAACAGCATCAGCAGCTTGTAGGATGTGCTTTAAAAATTGGGCCTAATTCTTCTGGTGATAAAAGTCTATTTACAGGTGAAACCTTTCCTACCTTTAAAAGCTTCTTTTAATGTTGCTTGTGGCAGTTGGAAAATGAATTCATCAGCAGTAGAATCCTGGCATGTAAATGTATCTGAGGCACACAGAGAGAAAACGGAAATACAGTTCCGTTAGGATTCAGAATATGCGCTATGCTATCTCCCAGTGTTAAAATTCACCCATTGTTAATTGTATCCATGTGATTTATATCAGTTAGTGTTAATTGTATCCAGGTGGTGGGTATCAACTGGGACTCTCTTGTATCCATTTATAGGAGGGAGCTTATCTAGGGGATGCACAATGTGTAAGGGGGATATCTGAGAGTAAAGGCTTGGAAGCAACTGAAGACTAGGCTCTAGTATTCTATCCTTCAACCCCTGGCTATCTGACTTTTTACACCCAATGGGCATCCCAGTAATAGCCTTTAAACTCTGTTCCAACAACAGATGAGAAACACATTGATGGATTGGAGATTGGTGAAACTATTGCAAGTAGCATGTATGGGGGGCATTTTCTGACAGGTGGCAAGAAGCCAGCGCATGGTGACAAATTGTGGGCCCGCTGACTGCAATTTTCCAATATTCATGCAGGTGTAGTTGGGTGAGGTTTCTCACTGCCAGCACATGTTCAGAAAATTTAGGCTTATAAAGTTGCACGAGAAACCAGACTTAGAAACAGGATGAAAGCAAGAGTAAGGAGATCTTGGTGCAATTATACAGGACCCTGGTGAGACCACACCTGGAATACTGTTACAGTTTTGGTCTCCTTACCTAAGGAAGGATAAACTTGCCTTAGAGGGGGTGCAACAAAGGTTCACTAGATTGATTCCTGGGATGAGAGGGTTGTCCTATGAGGAGATCTCGAGTAAAATGGGCCTATATTCTCTGGAGTTTAGAAGAATGAGAGGTGATCTCATTGAAACATATCAGATTATTAGGGGGCTTGACAGGGTAGATGCTAAGAGGCTGTTTCCCCAGGCTGGAGGGTCTAGAACTAGGGGTCATAGTCTTAAGATAAGGGGTCGGCCATTTAGGACCAAAATGAGGAAAATTTTCTTCACTCAGAGTGTTATGAATCTTTGGAATTCTCTACCCAAGAGGGCTATGGATGTTCCGTTGTTAAGTATTTTCAAGACTGAGATCGATAGATTTTTGGACACTAAGGGAATCAAAGGAAATGGGGATCGGGCAGGAAAGTGGAGTTGAGGTAGAAGATCAGCCATGATCTTATTGAATGGTGGAGCAGGCTCGAGGGGCCGTATGGCCTACTCGTGCTCCTATTTTTATGAAAGAAAGACTTACATTTATATAGCGCCTTTCATGATCTCAGGATGTCACAAACACTTTACAGCCAATGAAGCACCTTTTTTAATAAAGTGTAGTCACTGTTGTAATCTAGGTAAATGCAGCTCTCAGCAAGGTCCCACAAGCAGCAATGTGATAATGACCAGATAACCTGCTTTTAGGTGTTGGTTGAGGGATAAATATTGGCCAGGACAGTGGGAGAACTCCCCTTTGCTTCTTCAAAATAGTGCCAGGGGATCGTTTACGGCCACCTGGGAGGGCAGACAGGGCCTCGATTTAATGTCTCATCTGAAAGATGGCAACTCCGACAATGCAGCACTCCCTCAGTACAACACTGGAGTGTCAGCGTTACAGGCATTTAACACAGTCAACTCTGAATAGAACAAAGACCCATTTAGTACAGATGCTTAGTGTACCAAGATGGTCTTTGTAACATGTAGAGTTGACTGTGTTGCAGTTTGTTTCAGTGTCACATTGTGGATGCTGAAAGCTTTGGAAAAATAAGGCTCACCGAGGGAAATTAGAATTCCCCGAAGTTGCTGTTATGCATGGACATCACAAGGTTACAGCTGGAAATACTTAGAAATATTTCTGAGAAGAACTCAGAAGGCTCAGCAGCACTGCTGCACCAATACATAATAGCGAACTGCATCAGGAAACCTCCTGCTGATTACCACCTACCGTCCTCCCTCAGCTGATGAATCAGTCCTCCTCCATGTTCAACACAACTTGGAGGAAGCACTGAGGGTAGCAAGGGCACAGAATGTACTCTGGGTGGGGGACTTCAATGTCCATCACCAAGAGTGGCTTGGTGGCACCACTACTGATCGAGCTGGCCGAGTCCTGAAGGACATAGCTGCCAGACTGGGCCTGCGGCAGGTGGTGAGCGAACCAACATGAGGGAAAAATTTACTTGACCTCGTCCTCACCAATCTACCTGTCACAAATGCATCTGTCCATGACAGTATTGGTAGGAGTGACCACCGCACAGTCCTTGTGGAGATGAAGTCCCGTCTTCGCACTGAGGATACCATCCAACGTGTTGTGTGGCACTACTACCGTGCTAAATGGGATAGATTCAGACTAGATCTAGCAGCTCAAAACTGGGCATCCATGAGATGCTGTGGGCCATCAGCAGCAGAATTGTATTCCAGCACAATCTGTAACCTCATGGCCCGGCATATTCCTCACTCTACCTTTACCAACAAGCCAGGGTATCAACCCTGGTTCAATGAGAACTGTAGAAGAGCATGCCAGGAGCAGCACCAGGCGCACCTAAAAATGAGGTGCCAACCTGGTGAAGCTACAACTCAGGACTACATGCATGCTAAACAGCGGAAGCAACATGCTATAGACAGAGCTAAGCGATTCCACAACCAACGGATCATATCCAAGCTCTGCAGTCCTGCCACATCCGGTCGTGAATGGTGGTGGACAATTAAACAACTAACGGGAGGAGGAGGCTCCGTGAACATCCTCATCCTCAATGATGGCAGAGCCCAGCACATGAATGCAAAAGACAAAGCTGAAGCATTTGCAACCATCTTCAGCCAGAAGTGTCGAGAGGATGATCCATCTCAGCCTCCTCCCAAGATCCCCACCATCACAGAAGCCAGTCTTCAGCTAATTTGATTCACTCCACCTGACATCAAGTGTCATCACCTGTCATCCACCTTGCTCAGTGCACTGGATACAGAAAAGACAATGGGCCCCGACAACATCTCGGCTGTAATGTTGAAGACTTGTGCTCCAGAACTAGCTGCGCCTCTAGCCAAGCTGTTCCAGTACAGCTACAACACTGGCATCTACCCGACAATGTGGAAAATTGCCCAGGTATGTCCTGTCCACAAAAAGCAGGACAAATACAATCCGGCCAATTACCGCCCTATCAGTCTACTCTCAATCATCAGCAAACTGATGGAAGGTGTCGTCGACAGTGCTATCAAGCGGCACTTACTCACCAATAACCTGCTCACCGATGCTCAGTTTGGGTTCCGCCAGGGCCACTCGGCTCCAGACCTCATTACAGCCTTGGTCCAAACATGGACAAAAGAGCTGAATTCCAGAGGTGAAGTGAGAGTGACTGCCCTTGACATCAAGGCAGCATTTGACCGAGTGTGGCACCAAGGAGCCCTCGTAAAATTGAAGTCAATGTGAATCAGGGGAAAACTCTCCAGTGGCTGGAGTCATACCTAGCACAAAGGAAGATGGTAGTAGTTGTCGGAGGCCAATCATCTCAACCCCAGGACATTGCTGCAGGAGTTCCTCAGGGCAGTGTCCTAGGCCCAACCATCTTCAGCTGCTTCATCAATGAACTTCCCTCCATCATAAGGTCAGAAATGGGGATGTTCGCTGATGATTGCACAGTGTTCAGTTCCATTCGCAACCCCTCAGATAATGAAGCAATCCGAGCCCGCATTCAGCAAGACCTGGACAACATCCAGGCTTGGGCTGATAAGTGGCAAGTAACATTCACGCCGGACAAGTGCCAGGCAATGACCATCTCCAACAAAAGAGAGTCTAACCACCTCCCCTTGACATTCAATGGCATTACCATCGCCGAATCCCCCACCATCAACATCCTGGGGGTCACCATTGACCAGAAACTGAACTGGACCAGCCATATAAATACTGTAGCTACAAGAGCAGGTCAGAGGCTGGGTATTCTGCGGCAAGTGACTCACCTCCTGACTCCCCAAAGCCTTTCCACCATCTACAAGGCACAAGTCAGAAGTGTGATGGAATACTCTCCACTTGCCTGGATGAGTGCAGCTCCAACAACACTCAAGAAGCTCGACACCATCCAGGACAAAGCAGCCCGCTTGATTGGCACCCCATCCACCACCCTAAACATTCATTCCCTTCACCACCGGTGCACAGTGGCTGCAGTGTGCACCATCCACAGGATGCACTGCAGCAACTCGCCAAGGCTTCTTCAACAGCACCTCCCAAACCCGCGACCTCTACCACCTAGAAGGACAAGAGCAGCAGGCACATGGAATAACACCACCTGCACGTCCCCCTCCAAGTCACACATCATCCCGACTTGAAAATATATCACCGTTCCTTCATCGTCGCTGGGTCAAAATCCTGGAACTCCCTTCCTAACAGCACTGTGGGAGAACCTTCACCACACGGACTGCAGCGGTTCAAGAAGGCGGCTCATCACCACCTTCTCAAGGGCAATTAGGGATGGGCATTAAATGCCAGCCTCGCCAGCGATGCCCACATCCCATGAACGAATAAAAAAAATCGTAGGAGTTCACCCTTGCATGTAACAGGCCCACCAGTGCCAAGCTAGGTCTCCTCATCAAAAGACTATTTTACATTTTTTTCATGGAAGATTATGAAACTCATCTAAATTAATTCCAATATAAATGCGGGCTAGAATATTAGTCAGGGAACAGTCATTTCTTGGGATAAACCACCTTGTGATCTGAACATTATGGGGGAGAATTTCTGCTTCAGCGTTCCCCATGCACACAGGGAGTGCAATATTGGGAAGTGGCTCACCCTCAGCCGCTGATTTCCCGTCCTTTAAAATTGACGGATGGAAAAGCTTGGGCTGGGAGTGTGCAATACCCTGATATGTGTTCCCTGAGTGTGCCAGGAGTGTCAAAGTGGAAACTCTCCTCTTATAATTCACTCCTGACATCTAAATCAATTGTCCTGTCCAATATCACTTAGGTTCCCACCCCCCTCCTCTAATTTTCTTCTCCTTTCTTCCCTCGTGAAGGCCTAGCTTTTGCAAGGCTGCAGTGCCATGGGTACTGCTAGCTCTCTGATCCCTCATGCAAGTGGCTGTTTTTCATTTGTCAGCCTCAGCAAGTGAGTGCTTGCAGGCTATTCGGCCACTTAAGGCATCACAGACAAACCTGATCCTGTCCTCACCGGACACCCACACACATGCGCAGCAATCACTGAATAACATTGAGGAGCTGGATCCTTAATTAATTCCCCCCCACCTCACCGGTCCTTAGCTTACGAGCTGAGGTGCCTTGTGGTGGTATAATTGCCACCCTGGATGACTTACGCTAACTAAGCAGATTTATTTCTTCCTCAGTAAACCACTGTTCTCTGTCATGTATCCTGTAGTTCAACCAGAGGTGGTATCTGTGAGCACAGATTCAGCTGTGTGTTAGTGCGTGAACACTAATCCAGGGCACTGCAGTGGAACTGGAAGTTTTTGCAAATAAATTATCAATCATATCACAGCCAAAAGCAGCAGGAGTCTCACATTATCTCTTTCAGTTCAGATGGTTCTCATTAAAATTTTGTCGAAGAATATCTGTTTCTTTCCTATTGCAAGCAGTTTATGCTGGAGGCCAACATTGAACACACCAGTGCCAATACAGAAGTGCCATGATTAATGATTAATCACAAGGCAGATATAGATGAGAAAAAACAATAGGCCCATCTGAGCTCACCCAGTCAGAAAAACCCTGCAGTTCCCACATTACAGTATTCAATAGTTTTCTTAAAGGATTCCAGGATCTTGCCTCTGTTACCTACCCCGGAAGTTCATCCCGTGCTTTGTGCAAGAGAAACTTCTGGAAATCAGTCAGAAACCTTTAAACGGGAGATGATCAGGGAACAGATGAACATATTTCCACAAGAAGAAAAGGATGGAGCAAAAGCTTCCGTTCCTTGGACGAGGAAAGAAAGTAAAATTAAAACGAGATTTAAAAAGAGGTGTATGACAATCTAATAATGCAAAAGAAAATCAAATAGAAAATATAGACAATAAAAAGATTAGAAAGGCTAAGGGGGTGTATAAAGAAAGAAAGCATGAACTTGCCTTTACGTAGCTCCTGCCACAGCCACTGGACATCTCAAAGTGTTTCACAGCCAATGAATTTCTTTTGAAGTGTAGTCATTGTTATATAGGCAAATACAGCAGCCAATTTGCATACCTCAAGGTCCCATAAACAGCATCAGTGGTGTTGGTTGAGGGATAAATATTGTCCAGGACACCAAGAGAACTTCCCTGCTCTTCTTCGAATAGTGTCGTAGGATCTTTTACATCCACCTGAGTGGGCAGACAGGGCCTTGGTTTAACATCTCATCTGAAAGACGGCACCTCCGACAGTGCAACACTCCCTCAGTAATGCACAGAAGTGTCAGCCTAAATTATGTGCTCAAATCTCTGGAGTGGGGTTTGAACCCACAACCTTCTGATTCAGACAAGGGTCCTACCACTGAACCATTGCTGAGAGGTAACATTAAGGGAAATTGATAAGGATTTCATGAACACATAAAAAGTAAAAGAATAGTTAAAGAAAAGAATCAGGTCTATTAGAGATGAAAAAGAAAATCATGTCTTGGAGGATAAAGAAATGGCAGGCATAATAAATGAGTACTTTGCTTTGGGTTTCCCAGAAGACTGAGGTAGTGTAATGCAGCATCACTGTCCCTGCTTCATTACTGCATATTTAGTTTATTTCAGAGTTTTCTTATTTAGCAGTACAGTGCACTAATGTTACAGTATAGAGCTGTGAAGGCTGGAACGTAGGACCAACATAATTTAGGACAGAAATTGTCAACCATGTATTATTTTATATTACTAGGCGGAGCTAGTTAACCTTAACAACTACTGTAAAACAATATATGTCGAGCTACTGTTATAATTACTGTTTCGTAAAGTTGTTTGCAGTTAAAGATGATTCTGCTGCCTTCCAAAGATAAGGAGGATCCCGACAAAGCACAGGATAGAACCAGTAGCTGATATAATCTGAAAAGGTTTCTTTGTTTATTCCCTCGAGCGCACTATGAATTTTACAGAGATATCAGAGTAAGTGAAAACACTCCCTGCGATGCAGATAGCTGAGCTCAGGGTAGCCTGAGACACAAAAGTCAATAATATCTAGAGTGAAAAAGATTTTTAAAAAAACAATAGCATAACAGAGGACATGGGGACATTGGTTCAAACTGGTAAAAAGGCAACTTGGTACTGTTGTCAGGAAGTTCTTCTTCAAGCAGAGTGATCAAAACAAGGAACGGCCACCGCGGTGGAGTAGTGGAGGGAAAAACCCTGTAATAATTTAATAATCAATTGGATGCCGCGATGAAGGCGAGGGTGGGGGGTGGGGGAACTGTGGGGCCTTTCTGATGGATGAGTTAAGATAAGACAAAAACCAACCTCATCTATATCCTCAACAAGAGCCTCATTAGCCTTACTGCAATGTTTCAGAAAACTAATGGAATCAGCAGTCAAAATGAACGAGTACCTGCATGGAACTGACCCAAAAAATGAAAGTCAACACACTGTCAATAAAGGTAAACCTTGCCTGAAGAAACTCATTAACTTATTGAGGAGCTGACATCCCGAATGGATTGGGGAAGCCATGTGATCTAATGCATGCTGACTAAAGTGCAGCACAAGAAACTAGGATTAGTGGTAACATTGGTAACAAGTGGATATGGGTTAGCGATTACCTAAAAGGAAGGAACAGAGGTTAGTCATAATGGAGCTAGATTGCAATGGGGGGGTGGGGAGGTATTTAGTGGAATGCTCCAGGGTCCATGCTGGGACCTTTTCTGTTCCTAGTATAAAATGACCTCGAATTGCAGTTTGAATGCAAGGTAGTTAACTTCACAAGTGAAACGAAGTTGAAGGGAGAACTGTGGACTCAGACGAGGCAGCCAAGATCTTACAAAGAGAAATCAATAACTAGTGGCTAGGTGACACCAGGTCTGGGTTATTTGCTTGTGTGTTATTTGATTTATTTGGGAAGAATTTGCTGACTCACCAAAGACTTTTCATTCACTGATTGTAATCAGATCTCTAATCACTGGGTGCCCCCATGAGGGTTGATGGTTGATGGTTATTTGTCATAATCATTCAGGTTTGTAAAGAACTCATCCGTTGTTGAATTGGGAACACCCAAAAATTGATTTTGTAAAATTCTTCCAAGCACTGTTCCTCCCTCTTCAGTTACCAGTCACCCAGAGGTGACCACCCAAGTGGTACTAAACTATATCGAGCAGGAGAGTCCTATCTTTGAACCCTATTCTGTGTTGCATTAGCTGATCCTAACCAAGGGGACAATGGTGTTTATAATTGACATCAATGTCACTAGGATAAGGAAGGCAATAAAAATCAGCCAGGGTTCCTGATCCTGATCACCAGCCAATGGCCCCTACTGGAAAATGCTGTGCATAGATTTTAGGCTTTTCTTCCCGTCAGGCCATTTGCATAAAGGAGCAAGAACCTTGAGGAACTCCAGGCATAGGGGCATCTCGTGGCTGGGCTTTGTGTCTAAAAATCAAGGACGAAATCTGAGTGCAGCTGCAGACCTGTAGGGCTCTGTTTCACTTCCTCTAGGAAGCCCTATCCAAGAAACGATTCACTCCCTGGCCTGCTACGCCCCTTCCAGACATTGTCCCTGATTTTTTATTTTACGCAGGGCAGTTCATCTCAGCGTAAGCACCGAGATGCATCTGCCCCTGACCTCTGCTAGTGACCTCAGCAAAGATGGGGTTAGGGGGAGGTCTCATGATTAACATTCCTTTGGCAGGCCAGGGATGCATCTGTGGCAACCTCATCAAAGCAGCCAGAAAGTTCAGCAGAAGACTCCCAGGCTTGGGGAAAGGCAGATATTACCCCTGTCCCCAAGAAGAAAACATAAACTCCCCCTTGACTCAATACCAATGGGACCACTGTAAAACTTTTTTTTAAAGTTTTGGGTGCAAATCTTCAGGTGGACCCTGTCAGACCAGACAAACCAAGGCCAATCGTATATCAGGGCATGGGAACTCCATTTAATGCAAGGCCATCCCGGTAGTTTCAGCACTAGGCCGCAACCCGTCATAACCAGGTACCAGCCTATAACAGTGGTGAATTTTTGGAGCCACTGTATTTTGCCATAATTTTGAGAAATCAAGTGGCCTTCCCCTTTAAGCTGCTGCAGCAGTATGTGATTTCCCATCACCAATAAGCAGGCTTCTAATCACAGATGTTTCCCTCGCCTGCCAGTTTGCCCGCATTGGTTAGGCTGACCCGGAAATACATGAGGGATCAGGGTACTACAGGTTGGCTGGATGTCGTTCTTGCCCCACTTCCAGTCAGGCTTATGCTCAATCAGAAAATTAGGCCCCACCGTCTTTACTCACACTTGAACAACAGACACTTGGACAAGGTATCGGGGGCTTCTGCTACCTGTGAAACTGTACCCCAGTATTGGCCACTGCCTGTACGAGAGGTACAGGGGAAATGTGAGGTTATTCACTTTGGTAGGAAGAATAGAAAAACAGAATATTTTTTAAATGGTGAGAAACTATTAAATGTTGGTGTCCAGAAAGACTTGGGTGCCCTGGTACAAGAAACACAAAAAGTTAGCATGCAGGTACAGCAAGCAATTAGGAAGTCAAATGGTATGGTGGCCTTTATTGCAAGGGGATTGGAGTACAAGAGCAAGGAAGTCTTACTACAAATGGACAGGGCTTTGGTGAGACCTCACCTGGAGTACTGTGTACAGTTTTGGTCTCTTTATCTAAGGAAGGATATACTTGCCTTAGATAAGGAGACCAAAATCCTTCACTAGATTAATTCCTGGGATGAGAGGGTTGTCCTATGAGGAGAGGTTGAGTAGAATGAGCCTCTACTCTCTGCAGTTTAAAGGAATGAGAGGTGATCTCATTGAAACATATGAGATTCTGAGGGGGCTTGACAGGTTAAATGCTGAGAGGTTGTTTCCCCTGGCTGGAGAGTCTAGAACTAGGGGGCATAGTCGCAGGATAAGGGGTCAGCCATTTAAGACTGAGATGAGGAGGAATTTCTTCACTCAGAGGGCTGTGAATCTATGGAATTCTCTACCCCAGAGGGCTGTGGATGCTCAGTCGTTGAGTATATTCAAGGCTGAGATAGATAGATTTTTGGACTCTAGGGGAATCAAGGGATACAGGGATCGGACAGGAAAATGGAGTTGAGGTTGAAGATTAGCCATAATCTGATTGAATGGTGGAGCAGGCTCGAGGGGCTGTATGGCCTACTCCTGCTCCTATTTCTTATGTTCTTATGTAGAGAAGAAAAAAAGAAAAGAAAAAAAAAATCAACAAACTATCAAAGTGACAAAGGGAATTGCATTTTAAAATGTAGTTCAGGCCCAGGAGCTCAGACATCCTTCCTTTACAATTGAATACACCACTACAACATAATAACACATCAAATTCAATTTTGACTTATTCAATCTACAGTGAGTCATCTTCTATCGCAAGCCTTCACCAATCTCAGTCTGCTGCCAGAAATAATAAAAAGGTGTTTTTATGGGAGGGGAAGCTGGCAAAACCAATAAACTTTACTCAATCAGAGCCTAACCCTAACCCTCCAAGCTAACTGTAAAGAAGTTTGAAAGGATCCTGACTTTAAGATTCCCAAGCAGCCCGAAAAGTAGTTGGAAGGACCATCTCACCATGAGACTCAGTGTAAATGAAATTTTCTCAAACATTTCTACTTGCGACAAAATCAAATTATTGTTTCTCATATAAAGCAAAAAAAAAGCTGATATTTTGAAAGATGGAGCCTTGCTGCTTCAACTGCAGAGGAAGAAGGAGATTCCATGAGAGTTGCCAATGTCTTAAAGGGAAACTCAGGTTTTTTTTTACAAAAGAAGCAGAAGGTGGGGGCACCTCATTCTGAGGTTGAGAACTGAATAAATTGGAACCATTCTCTGATTGTTTTTAAACATAGAAACATAGAAACTAGGAGCAAGAGTAGGCCATTCGGCCCTTCGGGCCTGCTCCGCCATTCAAAAAGATCATGGCTGATCGTCTAACTCAGTACCCTGTTCCCGCTTTTTCCCCATATCCCTTGATCCCTTTAGCATTAAGAAATATATCTATCTCCTTCTTGAATACATCTAATGACTTGGCCTCCACTGCCTTCTGTGGTAGAGAATTCCACAGGTTCACCACCCTCTGAGTGAAGAAATTTCTCCTCATCTCGGTTCTAAAACTTTTCAGTGTTGAATAGTTGAGTGAAAAAGCTCATGTGAGAAACAAATAGCGCAATTATTTCAACAAAGTTGCGAGGAACGAGAGCTTGTAAAGAGTCATGGTGGGAAACGAGGGAGTCATGAGGGATCTTGTAACAATGAATTTTTGTCCATTATATGGATGAATGATACATTTGCCTATATTTTTTACCTGAAGTCTGAATTTGTTATGGACAAGTTTCCCAAGTAAAGGTCCCAACTGGGATAATTACCTGGAACACTGGGTCATAAAGTACCTGGCAGCCAAGTACTTTAAATGATATGCTCGTGCTCCATTTGAGACGACTTGCATTGAGAAACCTGTCCATAAGGAAGTCAGTCTGAAATCAGCATGTTACCGTTCCTGTGAGAAAAAGCATCTGACTTACAAATTGGATTTTTCTGCAACACAGCTGCCTCAGAGTTGAGAATTTGGTACAAATTAACATTTATCATTTTTTTTAATGAGGCTCATTTCTTCTTTAAAATAGCTTTCAGTTTTGAAAGAGCTGCACAAATGTTGTAACTGTATATGAAGATTCTTGCCTTTATGTTTAGAGTGTCTCTGTGAGACTCCCTGCCATGGTCTAGAATGGCTCTGCAGAAGTCAAGCAGTTTTGTCAAATGTTAGGGAGCGGACAATATACATTCTCAACATTAAGTACTTCCGTGGAGTAACATTTTATTATGAACCATTCCTCCCATGCACACCAATAAATTGAGATTCAACACATCGACAGTTGCCATGGCAACGAAACTTAAGCTCGCTGTGAATGCACAATCCAGGCATCTGGTAGGCCATCGAGAGTGTCCTCTCACATCAGGAGGCCATGCTCCCGATTGGTCAGGAACACTGTGAGAATTGATCTTTTATGAAGCGATTTCTGCCATTTATTTTTTCCTTGTTACGTTTTCCCCCTCAGTTTTGTCAGTTTAGTGGATACAGATACACAAACCACTAAAAGTAGCGATGCAGGTTAATAAGGCCATAAAAAAAGGCAAATCAAGCACTGGGTTCATTTCTAGAGGGATAGAATTGAAAAGAAGTTATGTTAAACTTATATAGAACCTTCATTAGACCATACTTGGAGTATTGTGCACAGTTCTGGTCTCCATATTATAGAAAGGATGTAGAGGCATTGGAGAAGGCGCAAAAAAAGATTCACAAGGATAATGCCAGAACTGGGAGGATATAATTATCAGGAAAGGCTGGTTAGGCTGGGGCTCTTTTCTCTAGAAAAGAGAAGGCTGAGGGGTGACCTGATAGAGACCTTTAAGATTAGGAAGGGGTTTGATAGGATGGAAGTAGAGAAAATGCTTCCACTTATGGGGGAGTCCAAAACTAGAGGTCATAAATATAC
Organism: Heptranchias perlo; assembly: GCF_035084215.1. NCBI lineage: Eukaryota > Metazoa > Chordata > Chondrichthyes > Hexanchiformes > Hexanchidae > Heptranchias > Heptranchias perlo. The sequence continues at coordinate 17,278,821 of NC_090352.1, read as the reverse complement.
GATAGTCGCTAATAAATCCAATAGGGTATTCAGAAGAAACGTCTTTACCCAAAGAGTGGTAAGAATGTGGAATGCGCTACCACAAGGAGTAGTTGAGGCAAATAGCATAGATGCATTTAAGGGGACGCTCGATAAACACATGAAGGAGAAAGGAATAGAAGGGTGTGCTGATAGGGTTAGATGAAGAAGGGTGGGAGGAGGCTTGTGTGAAGCATAAACGCGGGCATAGACCAGTTGGGCCGAATGGCCTGTTTCTGTGCTGTTGACTCGGTGTAACTCGATGTATTTCTCCCTGCCTTCCTCCTATTCTAAAGGCATTGGGGTTGATTTTGACTTTTGGGCAACCAATTGGCGGAGCGAGCTGGTCTGCCACCCATTCCGGTGGCGAAGAGGCCCCCCACCCCCGTGATTTTGAGGCTGAGGCCTTACTTAAATTCACCAGGTGAGCTTCAGGATGCCAAACAGGTGTCCCAACTCAACTCACCGGATTGAAGCCTGAAAATCGGGCCACAGCTGCCGCCAGCAAGGTAAGCTGCGGGGGGACAGTCGCGGAGGGCGGTGGTCCCGGACAACAGCGGCCCAGATTATTTTTGTGGCCCCCTGAGGTACACTTTGCTCCTCCAGGGCCCACAAAAATAATTGAACACTTACCTTTGCTGGGCCCCTTTTCTTCCATCACCCTCTTCCATTTTCCTACCTGAACGTCATGGAACACCGATTTCCATATAAAAAGTGGCCTATCGCCTGAATCAGGCAGTCGCTTTGGACAGCCGGCGGTAGACCCCTTTTAAAATGGAGTTGGTTGCATCGCAAATATTAACGGGGCAATAAGACTTATGACCCCATTTTGAGACCATTACCGTCCCGTTAACGCCAGGCGAGGGCATTCAAAATCAACCCCATTGACCCTTTGCTGGGGTAAAGTTCCACAGGTACGGGCTGCCCGCCAGTATCTTGTTCAATTGCCTATAATTCATGCGTGAGCCTAGTCAGCAAGTGTCGTTGGGCTATTTAACTGTGGAGGGTATCACAGTCAAGCCCAATCCTCCTCTTATCTGGTGTCTACATGCATGCACCTTCCAGCAATCAGTGGAAAGAGCAGGAACCCTGATTGATTTCCTCTTCCTTCGCCCAGGGGTACTGCTGCCCTGATTGTGATCAGCTAACTCAGCACAGACCAGGGATCCAACTTGGGACCTCCTCTCTTAACGGCTTAGTGCTACACTGGGTGGTATTTCTACTCTCCGTAGCGTCATAGAATTTTACATCGTAGAAAGGAGGCCATTTGGCCCATTGTGTCCGTGCCAGCACTATGAAATACCTATTCACTTAATTCCATCCCCCTACCCTTTTATTTTTTTTCTTTTACAAATATTTATCCACTTCTCTTTTAAAAGCTATTATGGATTCTGTTTCCACCACTTTTTCAGGTGGGGCTTTCTAAGTCCTAACAACCCTCTGTGTAAAAAAGAATCCTCCTAAACTCTCTCTTCATTCTTTTGCTGATGATCTTACATTTATGTTGTCTAGTTATTGACTTACCAACTAGTGGAAATAGGTTTTCCCCATTTACCTCATCAAAACGTCTCATTATCTCCATTATGACTTCTCTTAACCTTCTTCGCCCTGGTGAAAAAAGCCCCAGTTTCTCTCGTCGCTCCTCATAAATAAAGCCTCTCATCCCTGGTATTACCTTCATAAATCTCATCTGCACCCTCTCAATGGCCTTGACATCCTTCCTAAAGTAAGGAATCCAAAACTAGACACAGTATTCTATCTGTGGCCTAACCGACGAATTGTATAGATTGGGCATTACGTTGCGGGATACTGGTGTATCAACAGTTAACAATTCTCCTGACATTATCCTAAGGGATACTGATGTGTTCACAGTAATGAATTCACCTTAAATTACACACTAGGATATTGGCATCACTTCCGGAGGAAAATCCCAGAAGTGCAGAGGACTGGTGGGGAGCCTGCGGAACATCTCCCTGCCCAATTTCCTTCTCCCACCTGCCCCAAAGCCGCACAAAAATAAGTTGTAAATGAGAAGATAATCTAGCCCATCAAGTCTTACAGGTGCCATAACTCTATTCTACATTAATGCAACCATTCCTACTTCTCACACACATTCTAAAATACGTTGCATACTCTTTTATCATGGCCACCTACCAACTCACAAATCATTTACCTATGGAAAGTATCCAATGGAATGTTATAATGACAATACTGACCAATACCTCATTTTGGAACCACATTGAGCTTGGTCCATCCTCAATCTCAAACTACATCTCAGTAAATAATTGTGACTATACAATCATTTTCTTTTTGCAGTGAAATATATGGAGTTATTTACTACTGTGTATGTGTTATAGTTTCAGGTAATCTTTTCATTATTTTCTTGTTGAATGTCTTCACCACAGTTCCCAGGAGTTGACCTTGCCTCCACCACCTACAAACCACTGTTTATTTCCAGCTGTGCTTCCACGTTCCCTGGACTTGGAGACTAACAACTATCCCACTTGCAGCAGTCCGTTACTTCAGGTGAGGAAAATTTTAAACACAAGTCATAATAACTAAGCAAATTTATTTAAAATGTTGTAGAGCTATAAAACACAGAAAATTAGGCTAATACTACCGAGCACAAGGAAACTATATTTATAACCATGTGGCAAGAAAAGTCTGTCAGATGGTAAATGACCTCACAAGCACTTTTCAGGCAGAATCTTTTGATATTATACTGAGAATTGTACAGACCGCTGGCACATTGTATGCAATCAATCAGCCTTCTCGTGCTGCTTTCAATGTCAGATTAATATCTCAAGAGGTATAACGCCTTTCACAACCTCAGGACGCCCAAAGCACTTTACAGCCAATGAAGTATTTTTGAAGTGTAGTCACAGTAGTCTATTTGCGAAATTTGATTCAGAGTCGAAATGGTATCACTGAGCCACGACGGACACACAGTCTATCCTTTAGGTAGGGAGTTTCATTTGAAATATGGAGTCTGATCAATCCTTTATAATTCCAGCGAAGAACTGTAGGAAGTGCCTGTTTATTATCCACTTAATTTTCTTTGAAGTGATACAGTAGAAAACAGTTTACACTTATAACTACAACATGACAAGACGATGGGTCAGAACATTCAACCTGCTGGTTTCAGGTACAAAATCCAACCATTTTTAACACACAACAATTACGCCACTGTGGCGTCTGACATAATTCATGGCAACAATGTTCCCAGACAATTGGACTGATAGAGATATAGTTACCCAGGGAAACCAATTCCCACAGACAAAACACAGGAACACCTCTGAAAGAAGTCATTCGCAATTTAAGTGATTATTGGAGGATTACGATGGATCAAATTCCCCTGATTAGCCCTTTCCCAAATGCTATATCCTGTATGAATCTTGTATACCAAAAATAACAGCACAAAATTAGAATTAAGATCATCTGCTTTGGACCTCAACATATGACTCCATTTACCAACACAACCTCCCAGTCGCTGTGTACTTTACACTCCCATGGACACAGACGTCCTTAGGTATGTTACAAATGTCTACAAATGAAATTGCAACAGCCCCAGCTACAGAACACAATGATCTCAAGAAATTCCCTTGTAATAATGTTCTGTGAATCAACAGGAAAAAATTACCACTGTCACAAGTTTATGAAGTAGAGCAGTAGGATAAAATAATCTCCTGGACCTCAGAAGATTAAACGCATTTCAAGGCTCCAGGGATTCAGAATAAAATTTAGTGTCAAGATTTGATCAGGACTACAGTAGAAAACTATGAAACTACTGCAGTGCGTCAATACGATCATTTGCAAGTAGTAACAGGATTAAATTATTTTCTGGTGCTTGGTGATATATGAACACTCAAACTATCAACTCAGTTAGGGCAGCCATTCTTAATAAATAAAAACAATTAAATTGCATCGGTGGGTGCTGTTAAACAATGGTATTGGTATCTGACATTAAACGTTAAAATCATGCAAACAATTGGTCTTTTGGCAGTAGTGCAAAACGGGTATTTGATTTTGCTTTTCTTTAGTCCTTCATGTTTGCATTCTTTTTCAAGGGTTTCCCCATCGTACCATTTTTTGGGAGCTGCAATTTTAGTTACAGCAACCAAGGGCTCGATTTTAGGGTCGGGTTACCTGCGGGTTTCCAGCGGGGGGGCCCCGAAAATCCCGATCTCCGATCACGTGACCGGATTCGGACGAAATCCCGGCCACTTCCGGGTACCTTGCTGCGCGCGCAAGCCCCGCTGGTGGGAATCCCGCAGGCAATTAAAGCCAGCGGGGTTCCACTTGAGAGTACTTAACTTGCTCGTTGTGGTCAGTTAATGAGCTGAAGCAGCTGTCAAAAGAGGAAGTGTGGGATTTTACGTTCAAAGCAGTCAGTTTCCCACACTGGGGGAAACAGGACCCTTCAAACCAGGCGTGTTGCAGCCAGCAGCCTGTGGCAGGTGCCAAGGTGCGCTCTACGGGGGAGCGCCCTCACCCACGCAGGAGGCCACCGCGTCACATAGGGCAACCCCTGCCCCCCACCACCCCCCGGCCAAGCCAGAGGACAGACCGACACGAAACCGCAGCCCCAGTCCGAGGACCCACACACCTACCCTGCACAACCCCTCAGACCAACACCTGCCAGTTGGGTGGTGTGTGGACACCCTCGGAGGACGAAGAGCATGACCAGCACCAGCAGCCTCGCAGTCCACGCCGTCCGCCGCAGAGACGTGGATCCCCCCAACACGGTGTGGTTGCACGCCCACCTGCACAGCAGGAGGGAGGGCTACCGCAGAGAGAGACGCGTCGCAGAGGGCACTACCCTCGCCACAGGGTCCACAGACCGAGGCGCAGCTCCCCGGACCTCTCCGAGCAGCAGTGCACAGGGAGGCGCAGATTCGCTCGACATGTAGTCGTGGAGATCTGCAGCCTCTTTCATGCCGAGCTGCTCCTGGCTGGCCCCAGCACCAACTGCTTACCTGTCGCTGGCAAAGTCACCACTGTCCTCCACACCTTCTCCTCCGCATCCTTCCAGGGTGCAGCCGGCAACACCGCCGATGTCTCTCAGTTGTCTGCGCGGACGAGCCCTGCAAATACACCTGCACCTACTCTGCAGTAACACGATAGGTGGCATCAGTGGTGGGTCCTCATAGTGATACCCAGGAGCGGGCATTATTGGACACAATGGACAGGATTCGCGGAGACATGGCAGTGGTGGTGTCAATATAATGTGTGCTGTTTGTGGCTCTGAAATTCAATATGGGTAACACCCATGACAAACCCTCAAACACCCTTGTGCACCCCCTTCATGCTCACGACACGTTTGCCTTACGCTGCCTACTGCACATATGTGATGCATGCCCTGTGGCTGCAGCACAGGTGGTGGCAGGTTGAGTGAGGCTGGTCGTGAGGGAGATGCACGAGAGGGTGAGTATGGGATGGAGCCATGAGATTGTATGAGGATTGGGTCGCGTGTTAGTGGCAGGATGAGTACTGGCGAGGTGAGTAGGTGGAGGTAAGATGAGGATGGGGTGTGAGTGGGCATGAAGGGTGATGTGACAGAATAGTGTTGGCGGTGCCGAAGGAGATTTGGGGTGGGGGCAGTGTTGTGGCAGACGGAGTGTAGGGGAAAGACTTCGTGTTCTCACTGTGGCTGACCTACTGCGGTCATTGCAGCGCCTCCTGCACTGTATGCAGGTGGGCGATATGTCGGTGGCGCAGGTGACCCCCTCTTCCACCTCGAGCCAGGCCTTCTTGGTGGCAGAGGCAGGCCGCTTCCTCCCGCCCGCCGGGGGGAAGATCTGTGTCCTCCCCCTCCTCCTCACCCCATCTGATGATACCTGGGGTGAGGCATCATTAAACTGGGAGCAGCCTTCCCCCTGGGCTGCTCCATGCTGCAATTTGTCCCATTGGTTGCAGCATCTGTCAGTGGAGGACTGCCCCTTTAACTAGAGAGCCTCCAGCTGACAGATCGTACTGCGCATGCGCAGCCCGCCCGACGCGCAGGCCAGCGCCGTGGACCCCGGAGGAGCAGGTAATTGGATCCTATTAGTGGATTGCCTGCTACGATCGCGTGGGCAACCCACTAATTTCGCCGTTCGCGTTTTCGACGCTCCCGGAGGACCACCCGCTGGGAACCCGCAGGCCTGCTAAATTCGAGCCCCAAATATCTGATGATAAGAATTCCTAGAATATTTAGATCAGAAAGAAAGCTATCTGAGAAAGGTTCAGAAGCATGAGTCACTGATCCCACTCTCCTGCTCACTCCCCATTTATTTCTGTTTTTCAAGCAACTCATTTTCTTTTTAAAGAATTTATAGACTTTGCTTCAATACCGATTTGCAGCAGAGAATTACACATTCCACTCACACTCTGTATGAAGACATTTTTCCAACCTCCACTTTAATTCTCTGACATTATCTTAATTTTATGCTCATTTGCCAATGTCTCGCTGACCAGTGGAAACAATCTATCACTGTTTATTTCATCCATAATAGTGAAGATCTGTATCTCAGCTCTAATGAAAAAAGTCTTAACCTCTCAACCCTGGCAACATCCCAGTGAATCTACGCTGCAACTTTTCCATTACTTTTATATCTTTCTTAGAATGAGGTATCCAAAGCTACATGCAAATTTAAAATCGTGTACATAATCTAGGCTGATATTTCAGTGCATTACTGAGGGAGTGCTGCACTGTCAGAGGTGCCATCTTTTGGATGAGACGTTAAACCAAAGTCCCATCTGTCCTCTCGGATGGATGCTAAAGATCCCATAGCATTATTCAAAGCAGAGCCAGATGTTTTACTGGTGTCCTAGCCAACATTTATCCCTCAGCCAACATCACTAAAACAGAGTATCTGATCACTTATCTCATTATGGGACTATGTTTGTGGGACTCTGCTGTGCGTAAATTGGCTGCCGCATTTCCTACATTACATCGCTGACCAGATAGTCCATTTTAGTGAAGTTGGTTGACGATAAATGTTGGCCAGGACACTGGGAGAACTCCAATGATCTTCAAATATTTCTGTGGGATCGTTTATGTCCACCTAAGAGAGCAGGCAAGGTCTCAGTTTAATGTCTGATTAAAAAGATGGCACCTCACACAGCACAGCACTCTGCGCTAACATTTTTAGGTACTTTTAAATCTTCTTACCCTAGATTATTTTGGCTGTCATATTTTAGATCACTCTAACAGTGAGTCCCAATTCCCCATACCTTTGGAAGTGTCTAGCTTTGCCTTGAGATCTGGGGAAACATTTGCCAACACATCCAGCTAAACGAAGAGCAAACCCTGTTTGGTATTGCTTTAAGCTACTGGCCTATTTTATACCTCCATAAATTCTCACATCAGTCTTTGAAAGCGATCATCAGACCTCGTTTAAAGTTTGAAATATGAAGCAAATTTATTAAACAATTAAGAGGCAAATAAACTATAGTTACTTATTTACAGTAGGAAGCCTTCTATCTAACTCGAGTAGAAAAAATAATCAAAAGGTCGCAACTCTAAGAACTAATCTAATCTCTTAAAAATGACTTAAGTACACACAGCGGGGATACTTTTGACTTTTGAGCGATAGCGTAAAACTGTCCGTTTTACATCTCTCCTGATTTTTATTTCCATTGAAGTCAAAATGACCCCCAGTGGGTGGGCCAGGTGGGGGCAGAAAATGGGACAGAAATGCACTCTGCTACATCCCTGCCCATTCTCAGGCTCATCTGAGTTCCCACATGTGTCGTTCAATAAGTCCACCCATATGTGGATAAGGTATTGAAATCATACTCAAATGATAGAAATATGTCATCCATTGTGTTTTCTGTCATTTGGCCATAGCAACACTGAGCACCAGGGATGCCTGTTTGTCCCTGGCATCTAGCGTTGCTATGGTTGTGGAGGGGATTTTTTAAATGTTTAAATGGTGGGATGCAATCAAGAGAATTGAAAATTTACAAAATCATTTTTTTTTTAACCAGTTTTACCTGGAGGCGCGGAGCCCTTGGCAGAGGCAGGGGAGTTAAATAACCCTGAGGCTGGAAGATTGGCCAGGGACCGGCGTGCACCTGTATGGCAAGTGGAAATCCAGCCACGCCCTGGACGTGTCCCAATTCCATGAAAGCAGGAAGATCAGGCCAGTGTTTCTTCTGGGAGAAACGGTCAGAAGATTTTTAAAAAACAAGCATTGCTTTCTCACTGGCTCTCCTGTGGGCCCACAATCACCAGCAGCAAACTGCAAAAATGGAAAGTGGAGAGCACTGCTCGGAGGCCCTGGGTCCCCACTCAGACCTGCACTCCTGGCTCTTGCCTTTTGTATAACTAAGTCTTGAAATCTGGTAAAATATGTTCAGCAAAAGCACTGAACAGCAATTTACATCTAAATTCTATCAGTTAACAGGACTGATCACAATAGTGAGAGATAAGAAACGGTTCTATATTTCCAATCGAATTCATATGACAGAAATGGTCACCTGACAGTGCTGGATGCAAGTGACATTCATTAGAACTGAAAGGTTAACCCTTTCCTTGTTATTCTGTGCTATAGCATCGTGCTAATATACTCTAGTGTGGTTCAGTATCATATCAGAAGGTGCAAGTACCACAGAGATACCAGGGAGCCAAGTTCAAATTTTAATTAAAGCATAAGTCAAACATTTTCTGAAGCAATTTACTTGTCATTCATCATCATTAATTACTCAAAAATCAATTTAAATTCCTTTTTCATGGGGTTCTCCAATGGCTTAGTGAGTGTGTGCAGTGAGTAACAGAGTCATACAAACAGACAAGATCCCAAATTTGTCTTGAGTTAGCTGGTCCAGGCTGGGGTGGTAATAGAGAAGCTGCAATTGGCCTCAGTATCCCTGGGTTAGGAGGAGTAGGCCAACCAGGGCTGTGTTTCTGATTGCTCTCTAGCGACCCCTACTGGAATGAGTGTGTGTGAACGCCAGGTGAGGACATGATCGCACTTGCTTTTGGTACGTCCCTGAATTCAAACAGACTGCTAACACTCGCTGTCAAGGCTCACATGTGAAAATGTCACTTGAACGAGGTACCAGAAGGTTATTGGCATCCGTGAAACCATGTTTCCCGTGGAAGCCAGGTTCTCCAACTGGGAGGAGAGGAAAATTGGTGGAAAGAAAATCAATCCTTTTTTTAGGGATCGCAATTTTCATGTAATTGTTTATGTTTCTCATTTAATTGATTTTGTAATGTTTTCACATTTTATCTCTTTACCAACCGTTTTAATGATGATAAACTTTACAGCCCAGCAGGATTTTTAATTGTTTGTCTCAAATAAATGAGGTCCCTGTACAAAGTAAACAAGGGTATGTTATAATTATCTGCTACTTTGCATTGCATTTGAAGGGTATGCGGTATGTATAAAATTGGAAATGTTTGTATCTTATTGTGTATAATAATTATGTACAATTTGTAAGGTTTCTGCATTACTCCTTTCAGTGCTGTTCAGGAATTCTTTCAGTACATTTAAACCCATTATCTCAAGTTCTACTTGCTTTCATTAAACTGTTGGGATTAAAAGTCTGTGGCTACTCTTTAACATTCATGAGTGATGAGGCAATCATTTCTGATGCATACCTTTGCTATCTGCTTCATTGTGCATGTACTGCAGGTTACTTGCTCCCATGTTAGCTAATGAGCGTTGCCTTATGCTAGTCCTCTTGGGAACGGAGGAGATGGCTATGAGGGTCACAACTGACCTGAATTTTTTACGCAACAGGGTCACTCAGGCTGCCTCAGGGGACATCAGTGGTGTTAGCCAATTAACTGTGGGCAGATGCATAAAACCAGTAACAGATAATCTACTGAAAGTATCCAGTACATCGGCTTCCCAAGGACACCCACCACTACAGTTTTACAGAGTAGCCAAATTCCTCAAAGTAAAGTGTCATAGATTACACTTAAATGGCCGTATGTGCTCCCTGGAACCGTCCCACCAACTATGTCAACAGTAAAGGATTCTACTGTCTCATTTTAGGATAATTGGCAAAAGAACCAAAGGGGAGATGAGGAGAAATTTCTTTACGCAGCAAGTTGTTATGATCTGGAATATAATTTGCAGGGCTATGGGGAAAGAGCAGGGGAGTGGGACTAATTGTACAGCTCTTTCAAAAAGCCAGCACAGGCACAATGGGCTGAATGACCTTCTTCTGTGCTATAAGATTCTATGATTGACCAGCTTGTTTGGGACCAGCAGTACCACACCATGCATGCAAATACTCACTTTCCCGGAAGCTGTCACAGTACCTTCATTTTAAGGTAGTCTACCATACCATTATTCTTTTGACCAGAAAGGCAAGTCCCTGAATAGATCCTGGGAGATCAAGGTTACCTTTAACAACCATGGCTAATGATTATTGTGTGCTTTTCCGGATACCAACTGAGCATTGATACAATGAGATCTATTCATCCACCACAATCATCATACAGCAGACTATTGGCATTCCGTAGACATATTACAGATTTCTGAATCAGTTGGGGGACACGCTACAATATAGTTTGGCTAGGATGTAAAGGTGGTGTGCTACACACGACACACAGGGGAGATTTTAATGCCTCCGCCCAGCAGAAACCAGGGCGGAACGGGAATTAAAATCCAAACGGTACACTTACTGCTCTGTTTCTGCCCCATGGCCATTTTACCTTTGCTGTTTTCTTGGGCAGTTGAGTCGCCCGCCTGACTCAGGGTAGAGCCTCATAAATGTATGTAAATCAGGGTCCTATCACTTGACCTTGAGGCCATTTTAACAGCCCAGTGAGCTGAACGTCCATGATAGAAGCTCCACTCAGTAGAAGCATTCGGAGCAGAAACAGAGGCTCCAAAAGGTAAGTATAAAATGGATCTTTGCAGGGCCTTAAGGAGCAGGATTGCTCTTCCGGACCCCACCAAGAAAATTTGGGCCGTTGCCTGCTCGGGCTCCCCACCTTCTGCGCTCGCGAAACCCTCCCGCACCCACTCCCCCAATGACTTACCAGAGTGCCGGCTGGGCAGCACAATATTCGCCAGCCAGAACTCGGCAAGCTGCCTCTGGATGCCCGTTTCAGACCAAATAAATGGGATGCAGAAGACAACACATTGTCAGCTGTTAAAGAAAGAAAGAACTTGTGTTTATATAGCGCCTTTCACAACCTCAGGATGTCACATAGCACTTCACAGCCAATGAAATACATTTGAAGTGTAGTCACTGTTGTAATGTAGGGAAACATGGGAGCCAATTTGTACACAGCAAGGTCCCACCAACAGCAATGTAAGCAAGGGCAATTAGGGATGGGCAATAAATGCTAGCCTTGCCAGTGACACCCACATCCTACGAACGAATAAAAAAAAATGTAATAATGACCAGCTAATCTTTTTTTGATGGTGTTGGTTGAGGGATGAATGTTAGCCAGGACACTGGGGAGAACTCCCCCTGCTCTTCCTCCAAAAATGCCATGAGATTCTTTACATCCATCTGAGAAGGCAGACGGGCCTCGGTTTAATGTCTCATCCGAAAGAAGGCACCTCCAACAGTGCAGCACTCCCTCAGTACTGCACTGAGGTGCAAGTCTAGATTATGTGCTGAAGTCTCTGGAGTAGGGTTTGAAACTTCTGACCCCAGTCTGACATGTTTTTAGACATCTTTATCAATCTGACACAGGCCACTTTCTCCTGAGTAGTAAATATGCCCACTGCATAAACACCATCTTCCCCCCTTCCCACCCCAACAATTAATTCATGTCTAGATACTTGTCCGTCAATTACAAGTTACATGCATCCTATTCATGCAAACAACTTCAAGGCACTTCCACACCAGGAAAAAAAAATCTCTGCACACACAACTTCAGTGCAAGCATAATTTTAATGCAAAACTAATCTGTGTGTCTCGCTATGTTTTTTTTCCACTGTGCCATTCCTTGGTGCACATCACTTGTGTGCCCCTTCCAACCTAACCTCATGCTTCTCCTTGGTGTTCCCTCAGTGGCAGAAGGGTGTGTGGTGGCTCGCTGTCGTGTTCCTTCAGGGACTTAGGTGGCCATCACCTCAAGGCAGCTGAATCCTGAGAGGGACCTGCTGCCAGCTGTATCTCCGATGCATAGGCAGACTGATACAGATACAAATAGAAACATAAAGAGACTACACCTAGACTGAGAGAGAAACAGATAGATTACAGCAAAAGAAATAGAGAAACAGGCATACATTAAGCAAATCTTGCAGGTAGTCCGCAGGCCACCAGCACCAACACTAGTGAAAACTGGACAGCAATATTCTATCCAGAACCACTCAGCTTCATAATCCATCTATTTATACCGAAACTGTTATAACTCTAGAATTCTGAAAGCAAGGCATGAATAAAATCTATAAACTAATTTGCCTTTCAGCGTGGCTTTTACTAAATCGATGAATGGTAATTACATTATTATGTAGCGTTGATTTCTCTTTAACTAGAAAATGACCATTAACCAGCACAAATCACCATGCATTAAAATCTGAAAAAAACCTGCATTTATCACATCTATCGTGAACATTTCAAAACACTTCACACAATGAATTATTCTGGAACGCAGTGACTATTATTCTGGAGACAAATGTGACTGACATTTTGTGAACAGCAATAAGATGAATGACCATTTAATCTGTATTTGATGAGGGAGGAATGTGGGTTCATTCCCTGCTCGTTTTCAAATAATGGCACAGGATCTTTAACATCCACCTGCAAATCTCATTTAAAGGACAGCAGTTGTAACATTGCAGCACTCCCTGAGTTCAGTAATAAAGTATCAGGCTAGATGATGTGCTCAAAGTAGGGCTTGAATCTACAACCTTCTGATTCTAAAAGTGAGAGTTTTACCAACTGAGGCAAGCTGACATAAATCTGACACTTTCTAAATGGCTTAACTCACGAACCAGACATTTGAGTTTATGTAGCTCCCATTATGGCACAATTTAGTTTGAGTTCCACTACACTGTGTTGCGTGTTTGTCATGTGGCCTTATCAATATACCACTTCCAGAACATTGTAAGCAGCCTGTGCACTTTTTACTCCTCAGAGTAGTGCTTAATAAGGAATGATGTGTCACTGACAGTGAGTGCGCCTCACTTGTGTCATTCTTGATCACACCAAGGTTAACTGACAAGTCCCGGATATACAAATCTCAGAGATATTTACCGTCAGACTTTATTCGTTCTTTGTTCATCTCCTGACAGCCCTGAGACATGCTGGGGCACAGTTCTATGGGCACCCGCCGCCCACAGTTGGCCATTCTTTATGTGTGACCCTAGACAGTGGCTGTCAGCAGGCCACTGACTGTGGAAGACATCGCAGCTGGGCCTGAGGATTTTTTCTCAACATGGGCCGCTAGATAGTGATCAGGATTAGGAACCCTGCCTGATATTTACCCTCCCTAGCTCAGGGTGCTGTGGTGAATCATGGTGCCCATTCTGTCACCTCAGACGAAATGAGTGAACTCAGCACAGACCCGAAAGCAAATCTGGGATCTTTCTGGTCTCTTTTGGCTGGAGACTGAGCAGAAAGGTGCCATCAATTTTTTTTTAAAACATGGAAGGCATCTGAAGAGGGAGTAGGGGCAAATCTACCAAGAGTCATCAAGAGTGACACTTGCTAAAAATGTGTTTAAATATATATTTTTTTATTCGTTCATGGGTTGTGGGCGTCGCTGGCAAGGCCAGCATTTATTGCCCATCCCCAATTGCCCTTGAGAAGGTGGTGGTGAGCTGCCTCTTGAACTGCTGCAGTCCGTGTGGTGAAGGTTCTCCCACAGTGCTGTTAGGAAGGGAGTTCCAGGATTTTGACCCAGCGACGATGAAGGAACGGCGATATATTTCCAAGTCGGGATGGTGTGTGACTTGGAGGGGAACATGCAGGTGGTGTTGTTCCCATGTGCCTGCTGCCCTTGCCCTTCTAGATGGTAGAGGTCGCGGGTTTGGGAGGTGCTGTCGAAGAAGCCTTGGCGAGTTGCTGCAGTGCATCCTGTAGATGGTACACACTGCAGCCACAGTGTGCCGGTGGTGAAGGACGTGAATGTTTAGTGTGGTAGATGGGGTACTAATCAAGCGGGCTGCTTTGTCCTGGATGGTGTTGAGCTTCTTAAGTGTTGTTGGAGCTGCACTCATCCAAGCAAGTGGAGAGTATTCCATCACACTCCTGACTTGTGCCTTGTAGATGGTGGAAAGGCTTTGGGGAGTCAGGAGGGGAGTCACTCGCCACAGAATACCCAACCTCTGACCTGCTCTTGTAGCCACAGTATTTATGTGGCTGGTCCAGTTAAGTTTCTGGTCAATGGTGACCCTCAGGATGTTGATGGTGGGGGATTCGGCGATGGTAATGCCGTTGAATGTCAAGGAGAGGTGGTTAGACTCTCTCTTGTTGGAGATGGTCATTGCCTGGCACTTGTCTGGCGCGAATGTTACTTGCCACTTATCAGTCCAAGCCTGGGTGCTGTCCAGGTCTTGCTGCATACGGGTACGGACTGCTTCATTACCTGAGGGGTTACGAGTGGAACTGAAAACTGTGCAGTCATCAGCGAACATCCCCATTTTTGACCTTATGATGGAGGGAAGGTCATTGATGAAGCAGCTGAAGATGGTTGGGCATAGGACACTGCCCTGAGGAACTCCTGCAGTGATGTCCTGGGGCTGAGATGATTGGCCTCCAACAACCACTACCATCTTCCTTTGTGCTAGGTATGACTCCAGCCACTGGAGAGTTTTCCCCCTAATTCCCATTGACTTCAATTTTACTAGGGCTCCTCGGTGCCACACTCGGTCACATGCTGCCTTGATGTCAAGGGCAGTCACTCTCACCTCACCTCTGGAATTCAGCTCTTTTGTCCGTGTTTGGACCAAGGCTGTAATGAATTCTGGAGCCGAGTGGTCCTGGCGGAACCCAAACTGAGCTTCGGTCAGCAGGTTATTGATGAGTAAGTGCCGCTTGATAGCACTGTCGACGACACCTTCCATCACTTTGCTTATGATTGAGAGTAGACTGATGGGGCGGTAATTGGCTGGATTGGATTTGTCCTGCTTTTTGTGGACAGGACATACCTGGGCAATTTTCCACATTGTCGGATAGATGCCAGTGTTGTAGCTATACTGGAACAGCTTGGCTAGAGGCGCGGCTAGTTCTGGAGCACAAGTCTTCAGCACTACAGCCGGGATGTTGTCGGGGCCCATAGCCTTTGCTGTATCCAGTGCACTCAGCTGTTTCTTGATATCACGTGGAGTGAATCGAATTGGCTGAAGACTGGCTTCTGGAAGGTGGGGATATCGGGAGGAGGCTGAGATGGATCATCCACTCGGCACTTCTGGCTGAAGATGGTTGCCAACACTTCAGCCTTGTCTTTTACACTCACGTGCTGGATTCTGCCATCATTGAGGATGGGTACGTTCAATTACTTTGATGCTTATCACTTTTAAGAGTACACACACCTTTATTTAAATGAGTTTGTAATTTGCCCCAGGTTTTGTGATCAGAAACTCAATCCCAACACTTTCTCTGCTTGACAACCCTGAAAAGGAGCTAAGGGGTCACTTTTGTTAAGCAAAATCAATCATGTAAGGAAAACTTTCTTGGGTTGTGGCGCTGCAAAAACTGACAAGAAAGATTAGCTGGCTTTCCTTCATTTCATGCATGTAGAACAATGAAAATGGAGACCCGTTTGATCCCACAGATTGAATTATATTAAAAGGATACACTGATAGGTTTAGATGAAGCAGGTAGGAGGAGGCTTGTGTGGAGCGTAAACACCAGCACAGACAAGTTGGGCCGAATGGCCAGTTTCTGTGCTGTAAATTCTGTGCATTTCCATATTATTGCAAAACCTCCAGCGGATTGAACAAATATATTCAGCAAATAGAAGACACAGAATCATCGCACTCTGAGTCAGGTATATCATGGAACCTGCACGTTGCTCAGGTTGTGGGAAATTGTAAAGTTTTACGTGTGTGGCAGCGCGATCCCAGAAACAAAATATGGGGAGTATAATATGCGCCCATCCACCCAAGAGCAGGTGCAGAAGTCTCAGGGAATTTCTGTCCAACTTTCCCGTTAGCTAACCTCAGCCATGCAGACGTTGGGGCTGCTAAGTATTACATAGAATATTACATAGAATTTACAGCACAGAAACAGGCCATTCGGCCCAACTGGTCCATGCCGGTGTTTATGCTCCACACGACCCACCTCCCTCCCTACTTCATCTAACCCTATTAGCACACCCTTCTGTTCCTTTTTCCCTCATTCTTTTTCTATTTCATTTGCTCAATTGTGTGACTTCTTGTGATGAAAAGTCTGCTGTGCATGATTGTACGTGAGATTTCCAGCTAACTCTGTCTTATCCATAATATTCTACTGAACCCATGATGCTTGCATTAACTATTCTACCTTGGGGTGTTATTAAAACCAATGCAAAAGCATAAAAAAGTATATTTATTGTGTGGTTATTGTTATCAGGAAAGCTGGAACAGGCTGAGCCTCTTTTCTCTAGAAAAGAGAAGGCTGAGCGGTGACCTAATTAAGGTCTTTAAAATTATGAAAGGGTTCGATAGGGTAGACGTAGAAAAGATGTTTCCACTTGTGGGGGAGATCAATACTCGGAAGTCTGTCTGTTCACCAATAAATCCAATAAGGAATCCAGGAGAAACCTCTTTACCCAGAGAGTGGTTAGACTGGAGTAGTTGAGGCAAATAACATAGATGCATTTAACAGGAAGCTAAATAAATACATGAGGGAAAAAGTGTGTGAATACTGGATGAAGACCAGATTGGATCTCACCTATGGTGCCCCTCCTATAGTCAATCAGCCTGCCAACACTTAATGCCGGGCTCGCACATAAAGTATGGCCACTTGGGCAAGGTACAAATGGACTCTTAGGACCACCAGTATGGTAAGGTGAGAAAATAATCAGAATGACAATTGGCAGCATAAAATACATTGCACTTGGTAATCTCTTGTCATGAAAACCAATTCAGAGGATATTCAACTAGGAGTCTTCAACAGCTCCCCAGACCTTACACAGGAAATACATTGACACTATTGATTTGGTATTCCTAAATTTGCCCTCAGACTATATCTGTTCATTGAATCATAGAATCATACAGCACAGAAGGAGGCGGTTCATCCCATCGTGCCTGTGCCGACTCTTTGAACGAGCTATCCAATTAGTTCCACTCACCTGCTCCTCCCTATAACTCTGAAATTTTCTCCCCTTCAAGTATATATCCAATTCCCTTTTGAAAGTTACTACACAATCTGTTTCCACTACCCTGTCAGGCAATCCATTCCAGATCATAATAACTCGCTGCATAAAAAAAATTCTCCTCATCTCACCTCTGGCTCTTTTGCCAATTACCTTAAATCTGTGTCCTCTGGTTACTGACCCTTCTGCCACTGGAAACAGTTTCTTCTTATTTACTCTGTCAAAACCCTTCATGATTTTGAACACCTCTATTAAATCTCCTCTTAACTTTCTCTGCTCTAAGGAGAACAATTCCAGCTTCTCTAGTCTCTCCACATAACTGAAATCCCTCATCCCTGGTATCATTCCAGTAAATTTCCTCTGCACACAATTTTGGCTGAGGTAGCTGATTTGTGAGAGTAGTTCTCCACACTTATCAATTAGAAAGTGACACTTACTGCAGCCAAATAACAATTGAAATACTGGAGGGGTCATTAAAATTGATCACAGTTGTACAATAATCTCTCATGCTATTTGGATCTAATTAAAGTGTAATTATCAACAACAACTTGCATTTATATAGTGATTTTAATGCAGATAAAGCACCTCAAGCTGCTTCACAAAGGTGTAAGGATAAATGGACACCAAGCCAAAGAAGAAGAGATTAGGAATGGACCAAAAGCTTGGTCAAAGAGGTGGGTTTTAAGGAGGGTCTTAATGGAGGAGAGGGAGATGGAGAGGCAGAGAGGTTTAGGGAGGGAATTCCAGAGTGTGGGGCCTAAGCGGCTGAAGGTATAACTGTCAATGGTGGGGTGAAGACAGGAGGAATGTAGAACAGGCTGGAGTCAGAGGAATGGAGAGTTTATGGTGGGGGATTACAGAGATAGGGAGGGGAAAATCTTTGGAGGGATTTAAACACAAATGTCCTCAGGGAATGGGCTATGGGAAGGTGAGAATGGCTCTTCCCATCAGTGGAGAAATGGATAGGGGGAGTTGGGTATGTAAGGGACAAACCAGAAGGTTCTATGGAAGGACAGAGAAAAAGACAGAAAGTGTAAATGTTGTTGTAGTTGTTGGCTTGTATCATTATTACTGGTTAGAATTAAGCATGCCCTGTTCTACGTACTTAAATGCATTTGGAGTTTTGTCTGGAAGACATTGAAGATCCCATTTTCTGGTCATTACGTGGGTCCTCGCAGAAGCCAGTGTGCCACTGTCCATTGGTGTGAATCTTGATAGTGAGTGTCACCAGACAATTCGACTGCAGCTAGCATCACTCCCGAGCCTGGCCCTGTTCTTACCCAATAACCAAATACACACATATCTCCAGCATAGGTTACTAGATAGCAACTTGGAGTGAAACCCTGACCGATTTTCCCCTCCTGGTCGATTTTCCCTTCCCTAGCCAGAGGTGCTGAGACCAATTTTAGTGCCCTTGTAATTGATTGACTGAGATCAGCTAACACATCACAAATTAGAGATTGAACCAAGGAGTTTCCTAGTTTGCAAGGCTTAACTGCTCACTGGGGCCCTGATAAAGGGGTCCTAGCACAGCACAGCTGGAACCTTTGCATCTCAGGAGCTGCATGTACCCCACCTAGCTGTTGGCTTGATAAATATTTTTGGGGCGCTCCTAGTACTTCGCACCTGGAGTACTACAGGAGTTGGGTGCTGAGTATTCAGATACCAGCAGCTAATAAAGGGCTGTCGGCTGGCCTAAAAGGTGAGGGATATTCCTTGGGCCAGAACAGATAGGCAGATACCAAGGATCAGGAAGGCCAGGAAAAAAAGATGGACCTTTTTGGAGGCGAGGAGGAGTAGGATCCATTTACCTAAAGGCCTCCTCTGACATGTCAAACACAAACGGGAGCTAAGAGTGTGCAGAGCTGGCCAGGCTAATCTGAAGTCAAATTTCTTGGCTTTGGCAGTAAGCCCTTTTCAATTTACAAGTAAATCTGTGTTTGCATTTTTAAAGAAATTATACTAAAAGCTGAATAGGAAAAAAATAATTGCTATAAGTTCCTCTGGAGAAGATGATTATTTAAGATGTGTCTCATGGTGGCATTATTATAAATTATGTCTCCCTTTAACATTTTAATGTTCTGTATCCTTTGTGAATGTAATGCATGAAGGGAGGATATGTTGAGTTTATTGTACTAGCGCTTTTCTTTGTTCTGTTAGGACTCTAGTTAAGGTGCATGCTCTGCCCGGTTGTTTAGGGTATTCAGTGGCCTAACCGGTAGTCCTTAAAGAGGCCGCTGGAGGCCAACAAGAAAAAGGTTAAAAAAAATTAGCATTTTGTTTCTGCGGACAGGAGTGCTCCTCCATATTCGAATTTCTCCTCCATAGTCCCATTCTCCTGCTTTTGCCTGACACCCTTTAATATTCTTCTTCTTTAAGTAATTATCTAGTTTGAAAACTGTAATCGATTTAGTATCGATCACCGTTTGTGGCAACGCATTCTAAGTAACTAGTGCTAGTCCTGAAAGCACGGCCTCTTGGCTTTGATGTACATACCAACAAAAACAATCTATATTAACCTTACCTATCCCATTTATCATTTTGAACATCTCTATCAAATCTTTCCTCAACTTTCGCAGTTTGAGTGAACCAGCCCTAGTTACTCTAGCTTTTTCTCATAACTCAGGCATTTCAATTTTAGTACCATCCTGGTACATTGGTACATTGGAACAAAGGAACAGGAACAGGCCATTCAGCCCCTCGAGCCTATTCTACCATTCAATTAGATCATGGCTGATCTGTATCATAACTCCATCTACCCACCTTGGTTCCGTAACCCTTAATACCTTTGCCTAACAAAAATCTATCAATCTCAGTTTTGAAATGTTCAATTGACCCAACATCTACAGCTTTTTGGGTGAGAGAGTTTCACATTTCACTACCCTTTGTGTGAAGAGGTGCTTTCTGATATCACCGCTGAGTGGCCTAGTTCTAATTTTAACGTCATGTCCCCTTGTTCTGGACTCTGATACCTGAGGAAATAGTTTCTCTCTATCTACCCTATCAAATTCTTTAATTATCTTAAACATCTCAATTAGATCACCTCTTAATCTTCTATATTCAAGAGAATACAAACCTAGTCTATGCAACCTGTCCTCAGAATTTAACACTTTTAGCCCCAGTATCATTCTGGTGAATCTGCACTGTGCCCCTTCCAAGGCCAGTAAATCCTCCGAGGTGTGTTGCCCAGAATTGAATGCAGGACTTCAGATGGGGACTAACCAGAGCTCTGTACAGCTGTGACATAATTTCCACCCCTTTGTATTCCAGCCCCCTTGAGATAAAGGCCAGCATTCCATTAGCCTTTTTAATTATTTTTTGTACCTGTCCACTTTCTCCAGGACTATTGTACCTCTTCTGCAGTGAGGAACCCAAAATGGCACACAATATTCCAGATGTGACAGAACCATTGTTTTCTACAGAGTCATCATGAACTCTTAGCTTTTGTCGTTAAACCCTCTCGATATAAATGCGAAAATCCCATTTGCTTTCTTAATGAATTTTTTAAAAAACTTGTCCAGCTACTTTTAAGAATTTATATATTTGTACCCCAGAATGCTTTGCTTCTCCACTGGATTGAAAAATTTACCATTTGAGGATATTTCCATTCTTTATTCTTGTTCCCAAAGATGTATTACCTCATGTTTTTCTGTATTTTACTTGTCAACCACTTAACTATCCATTCTTATCAACTGTTTATGTCCTCCTGTAGTCTCCTGCATTCTTCCTGGCAATTTGCATAGGTAGATTATTTTCATCGGTAGGTAAATTGAAGACAAGCGACTGTGATAGAAAAGAAGTACAAAATTGTGTGGTTTGCAGGAACAAGCAACAGAAGCTGAAATTTGTGCTCCCTGGTGAATTTTACTGACTGCTTCTGGTCTGGAGCTTGGAATCCATTTTATTCTCATTGATTACCGATGTCTCTCCTCATAGTTCACTATGACTGTTGCCGACTCTAATGCAGATAGTACAGGCTCTCTTTCCAGCTATTGCACAGTAACCTCCACCCCGGTGCGTAAACAAACTGAAAATAGTTTTTAAAGTCATAGTACATAATTGAGCACAGCACTCACATGCAAACAGACCAACCTTCCAAATCACACAAAGCAGTCGTACAATGTTGTGAAGTCTTAAATGTAGGAATCTGGGTGTAATTGTTTTTAAATTAAGCTACCACTCCTAAACTTGCTCCCTGATTTATTTCCGAATCCTGGCAATTCTCCAAGTGCAGTCACAGGAATGCTCAAACAAAACCAGTTAAAGTACTCATACCAGGCAATATCCTCATGTCTTAAAAAAGCAAAGAAAATAAACCTTCAGACAAGACAACAGCAGGCAGCTAGAAAATAGTTTTTATAAGAGTTGCATTTTTACAGCTTATTTTATTATATCTAATTCCTTGGGGTCAAATACTAAATAAACACCCCTGTAAATATGACTCTCCAAAGCCATCAGCTCATTTTAACACTTTTCTTCCTCAAATTCATGTACACCCAATATTGGGAGTAGATAACATCTGATTGATTCTGATTAGCTCCTATCGTACCATCCAACCAACCTGATTCGTTCTGTCAGCCTCCAGTTCTGCCTTTGATTTGATTTTATTGGTTAATAGTGACAGCCTCCAATTGCAATGGAGAAAGCTGACTTTCTTTGTGAAACACTAACGAGCTGACACATGGATTGAAACACTGACGGTCAGCTTCAAACACAAGATTGTTAGCACATATGAATTACTGAAACTGTATGCTACTCTCGTTTAATTCTCAGAAACAATGTAATTATGAAGCCAGTCAGGGACCTCAAAATTTGTTGCATCCTGGGACTAGTTTTTCCAATTCATGGAATCATACAGCACATATGGGAGCCATTCAGCCCATCATGCCTGTTCTGACTCTTTGAAAGTTCAATCCAATTAGTCCCACTCTTTCCTCATACCCTGCAAACTTTTCCTTTTCAAGTATCTATCCAATTCCCTTTTGAAAGTTACTAGTGAATCTGCATCCACCACCCTTTCTGGCAATGCATTCCAGATCATAACAACTTGCCACGTAAAACAATTCTCCTCTCTGGTTCTTTTGCCAATTATCTCAAATCTGTGTCCTCTGGTTACCGACCCTCCTGCTAATTGGTGTTATTTTAAATGGGGTATCACCAGTGTTAAGATAACGCTGATCAGAAAGTCTAGGCCTGGACGTCTTCCTAGCAGCTAATTTGTTTAAAATATAATTACATTTTTTTTTTAAAATGCGGCCTGCATTATTTCTGCTTTCTGAATCGCTGTAGTTGAATAATTCATTCTGAACATACAGGAGTCAGTCACAGGCTTTCAATGAGGTTCTGAGCACCTTCACCGAAGGAAATCAATTATCAGCGATATTATTTTGTCTTGTTAGACACAAGAATTGGCGACTAACGGTTGACTTGAAACATTATACTATCTGCCCTCGCCAGCTGAACTGATGATAGTATATACATGAATACCATTGTGTCCATGGAAACAGCAAATTTCCATGAGTGACTGTTCAAGAAGCAGCTCCTAATCATTCACACACATGCAGGAGTATGCAATGGTTACTTTAGGGTCCTTCATGAGCACGTATCCACAATCACAATTTTGCAATTCAACAAATTCCATAAAACTGCCAGATATAAACTGACTTTCACACCTTGGAGTAGATTTTGACTTTGTGCGATCGTGTAATACGGATGATAGCGAGTCGGCACCTCATTTTACATGAAGTCAAATAAAAATCGGGAGATATGTAAAACAGGCTGCCGTCTCGCTATCGCCCATTTTACACTGTCACACAAAGTCAAAATTTATCCCATTTTTGTGAGTTACAACATTTTTTGTCAATACAGTAGTAGTGCCTTAGTACTTCAAGGGCAGAAATCCAGAATGATAAAAATGGTGGATCTTGAATTGAACCAGTTAATGTACAGAATCTCAACACTTAGGCACTGAAATATCCCAAAGTGCTACTTTATTATGCTACATTCATACTCATGCTATTTTGATCCCATGTTATAAAGGTACAGCCTTGTATGGGTTCTTTATTGGAGAGGAGCCAGGAGTCTTACAAAGGGGTCGATTGCATGAAAATATCGCTGTGCTCTCCTTATGGCGTAGCGGCAAAATAAAATAACTGGCATGCTGGTGAGACAGGAACAGGTCAGGTTCAATCCACAGCTCATCACAGCAAGGAAGAGGGTAAGGATGTTACAATGGGGCTCAGTGTCCCTCAGATAGGGAGGGAAAAAAAACAGCAACATTCCTTCTCCTGGCTGCTGTCCCGTGACCCCTGCTGGAAAGAGCATTTGTAGAAATCGAGTAAGCAGAGAATTAGATTTGGCTTTGTAACATTCCATGATAGAATAGCCTGCTGATATTCAGGACCTAAAATTCCTGGGCAGGCATGGGGGGAGGGGGTCTAGGGGGAGCAGAAATTCGACCCTCCCACTGCTGATGTCCCTGACCCTTCGAGAATCGCAGAGTCAAGGGGGTAGATCTTGACTTTGTGAGATTGTGTGAAACGGGTGATGGCAAGTCAGCACCCCATTTTGCATCTCTCTCGATTTTTATTTCCATTGACTTCCAACCTGACCGAGGCAGGAGGAACTTTGCTACTACATCTCATCACATTGGTAGCAAACCCACACACCTCTGTAATAATCTTCAATCATTTTTAAAATGCACTGCTGGCTTCTTCTGCTGGTTTCAGCAATGCAATCGATCACTCTATGGTCAAATCCATTGTGAAACTGACCTTTACATTTTCGAACTGCCCGCCCCCGCCGCCACCCCTTCCCACAGCCCAAGCAACAAGTATCCCTGGCATTCAGGCTGCTAAGGGTGCATCTGAGGCAGATAAGTTGTATAGCATTGTACCCTCATTTAAATTGGATTATAATAGACCAGCAGGCATATTATGGGCCCATCCCTAAATGTGCCAGGATTTCCGATGGGACTGACAAGCGGCAGAACCCTGCTGAATCCAAGCTCTGCCCAAATATTAAACCCCCTTCCCCCGCCACTATACTGTAGAACCGCCTTCCCCAGCCCCAGGAATTTCAGGACTTCACTGTCTGGGCTCATACATGAAAAGCAATCCCTTCGATGAGGACGAATTTTGCCTGCGGAATCATACACCAGCATCGTCAGTGCCTTGAGAAGAGGAGAAGAGAAATATCCTTAAAATGCAGCACATTGGCACAGCATGTTAGGACACTCACGTATGGTGCTATGCCACGGGGGTGACACTGGCAAGTGGTGTTGTTCACCATGCCACTCATGAGTCATTCCTGGTTGCTACTGTTCACCCACTGAGGATTCAAACCTGTGCTTGTCAGTTGTCTAATGACTAATTTGTAACGATCATCTTTGGGGGCGAGGAGGGGGTGAGCAAAGTCATTTTGCAGTCGAGTTGGCTCCATTTACATAAAAATCATGACCATTATTTCAATGCACATATCATTCAAGACAAACTGCGTTTCCCCAGCAAATCTTACAAGCTTGTCACCCCGTGGAGAGTGCAGTTTCCAGAGCTGAGCAGCAGAAGGATCAAGAAGCAGGAACAATCGAGTGCCTTTCACTAACAGTACCAGACATCAACCAGCCGTTACAGAATAAAAATCAGTGCAGTACCTTAAACTGCCACAAACAAGACTGGCAAATTATCACCAGCCACACTAAGGTTATACCACATCATATCATCACATATTAACCATTACTTTAAAATCCCCAAAATTATAAAATGTTATTAAACAAAAATAGTTCTCAACCCACTGCCCCCCACTGAGCATCCTCTTTATACTACAGACAAATATGTAGATCCCAAGGAGAAAATGTCCTTTTTGCTATTTGTAGTGAAATTGTAAATGCATTCTTTATAAACGTGTTTACAATTAGAAATAGTACATAGACCAAATCCTCCCCGCAAAACTAGTTTTAAGTATAAGTTCCTGGGTTGAATGTGCAGAACCAATAACACCCTGATGTTGAACATCTTGTGACATCAGAATAGCTTCCTTGTGACATCATAAATGAATGAATCTGCTTAATGTTGTCACAGGGAAGCTGTTGTGAAGTCACTGGAGTTATTGTGACATCACAAAGAATATGCGAACATTTTTATGAATGAGCATACTTGCATTTTTATGCAAATTTACAAATCCAATTTTACCTCATTTGATGTAAATCGATCATTGCATCTTAAAATCAGAATGCTTAGCTGATAACCTCTGTGATTGTAGATCTTCTGCATGTGATTTAAATATCAAGCAGACCTTGTTGCTATGTGACACGGGACAAGACTTTAATATGTGGACAGTGCTGCCTAGTACCACAAAGTTATCCAATTAAATAAATATCTTACCTGCCAAAAAATGGAGTCTATTGTGCTGCCATGAAATCCTTCTCGAACTTCAGATGACAACAATTTAGGGCCTAGTATTGTCATAAATTCGTCAAAGTCCACTTGTCCATCTCCTGCGACACACAAATAAAGTGAACAATTATTCTTACTGAAGCTCCTATTTTCAGATTTTTGTTTTCATGTTGGTGGAAGGAGACGCGAGCAAATAAGATAGTGTGCGATATCCTTTAGCGATGTTTGCTCCAGCCTCCTGCACCTGCATCTGCATCAGAGCCCGTTGTAACTCATCAACTCACTCACCTGTCCGCTCAGCTGAAGATCGTCACGTGGGGGACGATGTAATTAGGAAGAGGCAGGGAATATGGGAAGAAATGAAAATGCAAAGCGTACATAAAATGTATTTATATAGCTGACCAGTTTGTTGCTGGCAGATTCTTTGAGTTCTTACTAAGTGCATATGTTAGCAATTGGTGGTCATCCAATGAACTATTAACATTTGGTGATCTACAATCTGGATAGGACTGGTGTCACCAAGCAGAAGTATGAGTGGGTGGACATTGAAAAGATTGGACTACAGTATCAGTAGACGAGGACACATTTCTTGAGACTGTGGAATACAAACAGGACCTAATTAAATGCTTCATTATATTTTTCCTCCCAACTCTGTCCTTTGCTTGTAAGGTTGGATTGGGAACCTTACAAGCTAGTGTGGAATCATGGCACAATCTGCAACTTTCCAATCTTTGGCACAATTCACAGGATCTCCAGCTTACTGCACCAACACACTCCGTCGACCTGAAACATTGGACCAGAAATCGCTCCCGAAATAACGGAGGAGCTCAACAGCGCTCTCAGTTTTTAGTGATGAATTGAAGGAGCAAGTTCCAGCGTTCACACATGCGCAGTAAAACGCAGAAAACGTGAACTGGCCCCTAGTGGTTCGCCGGCGATATGACAGCTTCAAATTAAAGGGCCATCGCACTCTGCAATCAGAGAAATCATTGAAAAAGCTGCAACTTGCTTATCTGCCCAGCTGGAAAATAACTAATTATGCCACCAAACAAGTAAGCTTAAAAATACCGGGTCTAAACTAAGTTTTAACAGCACGGCTAGTCTTAATGACTGCCAAACAACTAAAAACGAACTTTTAAAAATGTGAAGTCTCATATTACTCCTTATTTAATAGTTTTTGATCATTAAAAAAAGACTTTTTAAATTTAAAAATTGTAAATTGTTTTTTCACTTTTCCCTTCTGTCTCTTTAATTTAATTCAATTATTTCTTTGGCCTTTTATTTAAAAAAAATTTTTAATTTACAATGACATGCAAAATACTAACTTTAAATGAATGAAGTCTGCTTGCCTGCTTGAGCAATTCAACCTGAATCAGTGGACGTGACTTCTCTTCCTGACAGATTTTGTGGGCGTTCCTTCCCCTCACAGACTTTTCCAGCCGTGTGGTAACTCACGCTGCTCAGAGGCTGGGTTGATAGCGCACATTTTGTTTAAAGTTTAAATTCAAGCAATTCGACGCCACAGAGCCCACAGTAAGTATTTTCATTAATTAAATTCGCAGGAGCTGCGGTGAGCGGCACCTCACTGCTTGGAGCGATTTCTGGCCCATTAACTCTGTTTCTCTCTCCACAGATCCTGTCTGTCTTGCTGAGTATTTCCAGCATTTTCTGTTTTTATTCCATATAGGCGTACTTATTTGTCATGGTTCATCTTCCCTGAACAGTTTCAGCAAAGACTCTCAGTCCTTTAACCCTTCTATTTTTCCTGTTATTTTCCCCATTGTCATTCTCTACTGACCCTGGCCAAGCTGAAGCTTATGTGGCATGACTGCAGACTCACGTTGCAGTACAGCTATGAGTGGCAGCAGCCCTCTAGTGCCTTGCCCGATTAGGCCATTCTACATGTAAAGCCTAGACAATGAGTGTAAGTAGGCCATGTAAGTCCTTGGAGCAGGAAACCTGGCTGGTTTCCCCTTCTTTAGCTTGAGATGGCGGAGGCCAACTCTCCCCCACTCCAAGTAATTCATTACTGCCAGAATCAAACCTGGGGCTTTCCCAGTTTAAATGGCTAATGGCCACACTACACGGTGCATTCACCCATTCAGCAATGAGGCATTTTAACCCTAATTTCCTCCCTCTTTGCTATCCCATGTATCTTGTCACCCTGTCGTTGTTCCTTCTCTCCATTTCATAATGGCAGTTGGTCTTCCCCATGAAGAAATCACTTTATAAACAATTTTATCCTTACCAAAAAAATATGGGCAACAAAACTACAATTTTGGACCAAGGAAGAATAGAACTGATGGCAGGCTTACACTTAGTATCAAAAATCTCTTCCACACATAAAATGTGGAATCTGTATTTTTCCTCCTCCCATTTAAACCTCTATTTTTAATCTCCCACCATAACTTCACTTCACCCCTGTCCCGAAAGTGGGTAGGTAATCTAGGCCACTCAGCTGTGCACCAGTTCAGCCCAGATCAACTCTCCTGAATTTTTCGCTCTCCCCACGCATCATATGAAACCAATCTTCTTCTACTTTATGTCTTCTACTGACAAAATGGTCAAGTCAGCAATTTATCATGGGCCGAAGACCACCTTGCAGCATTCCATCAAATAGAGCATGGCAGGAGTTATGGGGTCTGGTACTGAGCCTCATTAACCTAAATATTGTTATGCATTTGAGTTAATGTTTTACAGAACAGGATTATGATGTTCAGCTCATCAAATTGTTCTGCCATTTTGTTAGCCCTAGTAGCTCCAAAGGACCTCAATTGATTCTGCACCAATGGCCTTGTGGGACAGTCCATTCTCACAACGCTTTGTGTGAAGACAATTTTTTCTGGATTTCACTTGTAGCCGGCTTAATCTGAATTCTAACATTTTGGGGGTGATTTTAAAACCCAAGAACGGGTGGGTTGGGGGCGGGTGGGAGTTGAAAACGGTTGTTTTCTCAGGTCGCAACCGCAAAATTTTTGCACTTGGCATTCCCAGTGTAAACTTTGCCGCGCCGACGTTAAACCCGGAAATAAAGCCGGGTTGCGGCCACGACCCAAAAAACAACTGTTTTCAACTCCCACCCGCCCCAACCCCCCGTTCTTGGAGTTTAAAATTTCCCCCTTTGTCTTTATGTTCTAAAGTCTCCTACTAGAGGAAAGAGTCTTTCTCTATTTACCCTTCATTATTTTAAACACCTCAAGCTTCTCATCTCCAGAGAATGTAACCTAAGTTTACTCGTCTCAGCTAAGTCCCTTCATCCCAGGTATCATCCTGGTAAATGGTCACTGAAGTCCTTCTGAGACCTATATATTGTTGCTAAGTTGGGGTGCCTGAAACTGACCAAAATGGGGCAGATATTATGAATTAATGTTCCTGGCACACAGCCTCATGTTATGTAAGCGCAGAGGTCAGTGCCCCATCCAGATTTCTGTCCTTTAAAATTAATTGTCATGCACTCCAGTCACACAAAGCTGTATGCTGGGAATGCTAATTTTTAAAATCTATCCCAATATTCCAAATGAGGTCTGTGCAGCACTCTGTATAATCTTGTTTATATATTCCATACCTATCGTAATCAAGGCTAGCATCCCATTAGCCTTTTTTGATTGCTTTTTGTTCTACAAGCCAGCATTTAGTACGTATGCCCCTAGACTGCTGAACCCCTTCGTTCATTTAACACTCCCCCCACTAAATGCTTCTCCGTTTACACTGTATTTCCATGTGCCGTTCTTACATTCAAAGCGCACTACCTCGCGTTATGTTAAGCTGTATCTGCTATCATTCCCCCTGCATTGTTTCATTATTAAATGTTTGTCGGGGATACTTCAGTTTACCTTCTCAGCTCAGAGATTCCTCGCTTCATGCACAAACATCGGATAATCCATTAAAAACCAGAATGGCAACCCCTCTCCTCTAAAAGACGAAAATACTCTTGTGACATGATTCAACAGCTTTCAGCAAATATCTGTGAGAAGTTCAGTTATATTTCCCACTGCGTATTTTTCTTAAATATAATTATTATTTCTTCTGCCAGTTTTTTCATTATTTTTTACTCTGAAGTTATTAAATTCTGAATTTAAAGAAACCTGTCTTCTATAATGTATCATTTGGTATAAACTAGAGATAAAGTTAATTTAGAAAGAAAATTAGTGTTATCAATTACTGCTGACCACTCTCTGCCAGTTAGCTCCTCTTCCAGTAAGTATTTTTCGAACAAGGTTAATTCTATTACTAATACAGTCCCCACCGCTTATAGTGGGCGCACTGGTACTAATGCGATTTGCCCGCTACATGTGTTGGATGGTTTAAAGGGGTAGTACTATTACTATTGAACAAGTATGTAACTAGCTTTATCTAAACCACACCTGCTAAAAACTCAAATACTTATGTTAAAAAATATTTTAAAAGTTATTAAAATAATTAGTTCAACATTAAAAATTATATAATTGAATAGAAATTTTACACCATAGCAGTCCTAGACGTCTCCGGCAAAGAACTCTGGAATCCGAGTCTGAATGGATGCCAATCTACGTCCACCTTTCTGAGAGCTTCCAAGTCTGGTTTTATATTGGAATGCTGCACCACAGCACGCCGCAATGTGAGCACCACAGAACGAACATCAGTTGGCGTCACCATAACCAGTTGCTATTTACTTATTGACTAGGTTTGTTATTGCAGTCAGTGCAGAGTAGTGCAGGCCTAACCTGCCACTAGATAGAGGTGATTAAGTATACTAGGCAATTGCACCTTAATGAGGTGTGAAGTAATGAGTAAACACCTGTTTCCGCCCAGAACACATCGAGCGCTTAACACGCTGAGGAAAGGCCACTGTGTAAGGTCAACCCACCTTGTATTGTACAGCATGTATTATAAGATATGTACTGTGTTTTAAACTGTAATATTTGGATCATATTATGTATGATCCACGTTGTATTGTTTTGAATTGTATCGCCTTAGAATTGTGGTAGCCTTAAATTTTATGAAATAAAGTATATTTTGATATATAAAAAAAAGCGTAACACGCTGTAAACGGCAACATTATAATTGACTGGAAATGGCAAAATGGTTAGCGTTTTTTGGCCAAAAGTGTAATGGCCAAAGTGTGATGGACAAAGCACACACAAACATCCCTTATCTATAAATAAAGATATATATGAGTATATATACAGGCACAAGTCGACGTCCAGTGGCATTGCACATGGAGAGTCAAGACCAAGTGTAGTTTTCAGGGCAAATGGGGTTCGACAGCAAAGGATAACTAGACCTGGGTGTGCAGATCGAATTCAGTCTCAATTTTAAAAATCATATATTCTGCCTTCACTTTTAGATAATACTTTGATTTAATATTTTTTTAGAGTTAAATAGAAAAATTTACAGCAATTTGGAAACAGAGAAGCAGAGTTGATTGGAGTATAGGGGTTTCTCTGCAGTACAGGCTGAGGAGCTGACAATGTAAACCTGAGGAACAACAGTGGGAGAATGTAATTACAATGTGACAAATTTGCAGAGGCATTTTCCGCTATACATGTGGACAGACATTTACATTGAAAAAAAAGTTGGCACAAAAGCGTGAGAAAAATGTGACAAGAGTAAGTGGGATTCTGTACATGGGGAATGTGTGCAGGTGTAAGATTTTTAATATATTGTAGATGTAGAACTTTTCAAATATTTTTCCAATAAGTTTTACTTCCTAAGAGAATACAGAGCAGAGGAGTCGTATTACTCATTATCCAGTCGAATACAGCAGAAGTTGGAGGATGTGAATACTCCTGAGGTTGCTATCCTAATTACATATTCATGAGGTGATGTATGCTGACAGCCAGTCATTGTGATTGATGGAAGGCAGAGATACTCAGCTGCTTCTTTGATACTCTATAAGTTATTGACTTTAAATGTGAATTTGTAGAGTATAGTAATAAAAGAATAAAAGAAGGATATTCATGTGGGAGTATTTTATGAAGAACTGAAGATTATTAAGAATTTTTAAATTATTAGCACTAACCATACAAGATTATAGTTATATTCCAGCTAAACAAAGACAATTATCTTTTCAAATTAATTGAAAGACTGCAGAAAATTAACAGGGACAGCTCTTCAATTAAAACAAATCTAAATTCTATATGCAAATGTTGATTCCCATTTGCACCTGATTGGCTAATATTGCATATTCATTAATCTGCAATCTAAAACATCAAATTTTTTCAATGCTGTGTGCTTTGGTGTTTCACTTTTATTACACACAGATTAATGAAAGACTAAAACACAGCTCTTTTTATTTCCATATTTTACTATAGGATGAATCTCCAACATCATAGAGCTAAATTCATTTAAGACCAGTAAAGATATAATCAAGATTTCAAAAAATATATAATTTAATGTTAAAATATCCTTCATGAATGGATACACAAATGGATTCTACATCTGGAAAAAAATATTTTCTGTGAACGATAAACAATTTGGTGAGTTTATTAGGGATTATGGAATACAAGGGATTATTTTGGTATGAGGTTAAATCCTACCTTATGTCCATATCTGTGAGAGATGGTAGTACCTTCAGAAGACCAAGGGGCACTGGCAATATTGCAGGGAGTCAGTCGCCTACCCAACTGAATCCTCATTTGATTATAGAGATCAGCCAAAGCTCCCACTATGTCCAGAATTAAGGGGATTATAGCGCAATGTCTATAGTGCAATGTCCATAATGCTGATGCAAATTAGTTAGAGTTGACCCACATTAGAAGGTGCAGTGAGCCATAGTCCACTGTGACACCGAGGGCTTGTGCACCAGGAAGGCTCATAAAGGCCCTGGAAATTATTTAAATGATCTATGGCTGAGCAGCACTGCAGGTGCTCAGCCCATATCAAATGAAAAAAACAAAGAACTTGCATTTATATAGCACTTTTCACGAACTCGGGATGTCCCAAAGTACTTTACAGCCAATGAAGTACTTTTGAAGTATGGTCACCCATGTAATGTAGGAAACACAGCAGCCAATTTGTGCACAGCAAGGTTCCACAAACAGCAATGTGATAATGACCAGAAAATCTGTTTTGGTGATGTTGATTGAGAGATAAATGATGGCCAGGGCACCAGGAGCCCTGCTCTTCTTCAAATAGTGCCATAGGATCTTTCACGTCCGCCTGAGAAGACAGACAGAGCCTTGGTTTAATGCCTCATCCAAAAGACGGCATCGCCGACAGTGCAGCACTCCCTCAGTACTGCATTGAGGTGTCAGCCTGAATTTTGTGCTCATGTCTCTGGGGTGAGACTTGAACCTACAACCTTCTGTCTGAGAGGTAAGAGTGCTATCACTGAGCCATGGCTGACACTTTAAATGAATACTGCATGGTACGCCCATTCAGCTATATTGAGTCCTCTTTCTTAAAAGAGAATCAACTTGGTCATTGTAGCAACTTGCTGTATGTTGACTCAGCAATTTGACTGTTAATTTGCTGAATGATTTTGCTATCAGTACTGAAGCTATTCTGACCTTAAAGCTACACCCTACTTCCCATCTGACGGTACTTTTAAGGGAATTTTAATTACTCACGGCCTACATAGGACATATAGCTATCTGCTTAGATATCCCTCTCGATCTAAAGAAGAGGAGCATCTGAGAGTACCTGCAAGACAGGTGCCATTGCACCTTAATTTCTATAGAAGAAGCTGTTTTGACACTACTACTTGTGTATGCAGTTAATGTAATGATATCTGGATATGTCTGCGGACATTTGCGCACAGCAACAAGGATCCTCATCACAGAACTGCTCAGTCTCCTGGGAATCACTTCCAGGAAAGAGGCTGCTATGTCAGTGGCTGTCAAGGTGACCAATGCCTTGAACTTTTATGCCCCTTGGCCTTTACAAGTAACAGCAGGAGATATCGGACAAGTCTCAAAATCTGCAATGCACTATTGCTTCAGGCAGGTGACAGAGGCCATATCTCATCAATTTCCCCATGAAAAACAGCCAGCGACATACAACAGTCTTGCTCTTTTACCATCTGGCAGGACTCCACAAAATGCGGCGTATTATTGATGGTATGCAGGTGGTCAAATCGGCCCCTATGCCCAATGCCAGCCAGCTCTGGAACAGAAAGGGGTTCTATTCTATGTCATGAATGAGCAGCTGGTCTGTACAGAAGCATGCATATTAATGCCCACTACCCTGACAGCTGTCATGATTCCTTTACAGCAGTTGATGTGATATTATTTTAAGGACCTGGAGAACTGGATAGATGGCTGCTAAGGGACCAAGGCTATTCACTGGAGCCTTGTATCATGTCCTCTTTGGCACACCCATGTACAAGACAGGAAGAAAGATACACCGAGACACATGCAACTACCCGTGACATGTTGGAGCAGGCCATTGGAATGGTAAATCACTGTCATCTTTCTGGGTTTTTTAACTATTTTTCCATAGTAAGGAGCTGGAAAAAATTAATTTTTATTCTGTATTTTTAAAAGCAATCTGTATTCTCACAAATTTTAAAACTACAGGCACCTAGACGAAAGGTGGTTAATATGCTAATCGCAAATTGCATCTCCCAGAGACTACACAATAAGCGATTTGTTTGTTTGTCTGGGTATTTGGAAAGGCAAATCACCATTGTGTTAGAAAACTCTTTGATCTCTGTTGGTGTGTGAGAGGGTCAGGCTTATTGACACAGAGGGAGAGCAGAACAAAGACACCAAAAAACAAGTGTTTATGACTCCACTGTGTCAGTCAATGAGTTGGAGGTGGAGCAAGACTTACGTCCAGACTTACAGCAAACAAGTGTATTTTACAGCAAACAAAGTCTATTTATTCAGCAGAGTCTATTTAAACAGCACACTATAGCAAACAGTCTATTTACTCAGCAAACAGAGTCTATTTAAAAAGAGTCTCTACCAACTACAGCAAACAGAACTCATGACCGAAACTACAGCAAAGTCTCCCAACGAAAGCAGGGTTATTTCTCCAGCAGAATGCAGTGAGTGGAGCATAGTTACATAATATAAATTGATTATTTCTCCATCAAAATGCAATGCGTGGAGGAAGATACGTACAAACTTTCTGCATAAAATCAATCCCAGTCACTTACAGTAGTGCAGTCTCCAGGTGTGATTCACGGGGGATTTACCCAAACACCTCCATTCTGGCCAAGAATAATGGTGTCACTATATGCAGCCACCAAAAAAGGCAGTCAGGCTTGTGGAAATGGGACATTGCACAGACTGTGAAAGACAGGAGATTGCAGGAAGGGTGGCTCTGCCCTGAGAACAGGAAGCAGAGAGATTATTCTGTTTAAGTAAGATGATCCACTGAAGTGGGGGTAGTGTTCTTTGCTTTGTATCATTACGTAAAAATAAGTTGTACCAATGAACTAAACTATCCTGATCCTATCCATTGCTCTATATGTTTCACTTTATAGTGGAATAAAGCAGAAAATTGTTGTTTATATAAAGATCTGCACTCATAAAGGGGGTAATCTACTCTTGAAAACAAAGGACTGTTAACAGGCAAAAAAACCTTAAGAAACCGCACCAAGTCCTGTTCACCCTGCACTCGCTGACCTAAATTGGCTCCGGGTCCGGGAATGCCTCTATTTTAAAATTCTCATCCATGTTTTCAATTCCCTCCATGGCCTTGACCCTCCCTATCTCTATAGCCTTCTCCAGCCCTACAACCCTCCGAGATCTCTGCGCTCCTCCAATTCTGGCCTTTTGCGCATTCCCTATTTTCATCTCTCCACCATTGGAGTCCATGCCTTCAGCTGCCTAGGCCCTAAGCTCTGGAATTCCTCCCTAAACCTCTCCACCTCTCTACCTCTCTCTCCTCCTTTAAGACGTTCCTCAAAACCTACCTCTTTGACCAAGCTTTTGGTCACCTGCCTTAATATCTCCTCATGTGGCACGTTGTCAAATTTTGTTTGCTAACCCTCCTGTGAAGCGGCTTGGGACGTTTATATTAAAGGCGCTATATAAATGCAAATTGTTGTTGTTATTGTTAAAAACAAGATAAGGAAGAATAACAGACACAGGTGGGTGTCTGACATTATGGTCCAACTACGTTAAGTAAGTCATGCAAGCTGGACGTAACAAATGGGTTATAAAAACCTAAAGATGACCATCTTCAGAAGAGAAGAACTCTTGGCCCGGGTGGGTATAAGTATATGTGAGCCTGAGTTTATGTTATGTGATATCTTGATCATCCACTCCCTCTACCACTGGCGCACCGTGGCTGCAGTGTGTACTATCTACAGGATGCACTGCAGCAACTCACCAAGGCTTCTTCGTCAGCACCTCCCAAACCTGCAACCTCCACCACCTAGAAGCACAAGTGCAGCAGGCGCATGCAAACACCATTAACTGCACGTTCCCCTCCAAGTCACACACCATCCCGACTTGGTCACATATTGCCATTGCTTCATTGCTGGGTCAAAATCCTGGAACTCTCTACCCAACAGCACTGTGGGAGAACCTTCACCACATGGACTGCAGCGGTTCAAGAAGGCGGCTCACCACCACCTTCTCAAGGGCAACTAAGGATGGGCAATAAATGCTGGCCTTGCAGCGACGTCCATGTCCCCAGAATGAATATTTTTAAAAAGGTAAGCGAATGCAAGCAAGGTTAGTTAGCAACTAATCGTGTAATTGAATAAATATTGAAAATTAATCAAACTCAGTGGGATCATTTTAACCCCCCACGATGGGCGGGAGAGGATTGGGGAGGGGATTAAATTGGTAAATATGTGAAACCCAAACCCAACCCATCGCGAATGTGCCTATTTTCAGTTTAACCACGGCAGGTAGGGGGGCGGCCGAGTAACCTGCTCTGGAGAGGCGGGTTCATAATTATAATATTTAAATGAGGCTCCATTCCTCAGATTTTGGCAGCCATTTGAGAACTGCCGACTCCAGCAGGTAAGTGCTCTTTAGAGCACTGTTTGTGGGCTAGGAAGAGCAGGAATGCTTCCCCCCTGGCCCCCCAAGCAAATCTTCTGCCGTGATCAGCCTCCTTCCCCACGATCTCCACCCCTCCCTGCAATCGGCCTCCCTCCCCACAATCTGCCAACCCCCCTCACCCCCCGTGATCTGCCGACCCTCCCTGTGATCTCTCCCTTCCTGCAATTGACCCCCCTCCCCATGATCAGCCAACCCCCCCCCGCCCCCCGTGATCTGCCGATCCTCCCTGTGATCTCTCCCTTCCTGCAATTGACCTCCCTCCCCATGATCAGCCGACCCCCTCTCCTTGATCTGCCGATCCCCCCATGATTGACCTCCCTCCCCACGATCGGCCTACCCCCCCCCCCCCCCACTATGACCCATCTTTCCCTCCCTCCCTCCTCACTGCCACACTCCGAGCCCCCCCACCATGCCCCGATGTTTTCCGATTGCCGGGGACCATCCCTAGCGCTCCTCGGCTGTGGCCTTCCACTGCAGGCTTTCTCGCCCGGCAACGGCCAGCCCCTCAGTCTAGGCCGGCTGCCGGGCAGGAAACAGAGTAGAAAAATTCAGCTGGATCTCCGCCTTCTCGGCATTCCCGTGTTCCCCAGCCGCTAACATGCACCTCCTTCTCCCTTCCCACCTCCCAATAAATATCGGGGCCAGTGTCTCTCTCTGTTCTTGGCTTTGAACTAATTGGGAATCAGATATTCAGCAGTTTGTCACTTCCTGATTGAATGGCTGGGCTACATTGGGTGCCTTATGGTTCGAATATCATTTGAACAAATAAATTACCTTTGGTGCATCGGGTGCTCATGTGAAGCCAGCATGGGCTCCCTCTACACCAAAGGCATTATTATTTAACTTACAACAGGTAAAAGGGAGCCAATACTCTGACTGAGATAAGCCCACCAGCATTGCCCATAGCCTCACATCAAAGCCCATGAATACAACAGCATTTCTACACAACTACCTTAATCTGTTTCATCCCAAATGAAATGTCATGACACATTAGAATAGCAGTGAAACTAGAATTCATTAATTTCTTTCTAGTTTGCTGTGCAGGCATGTTCAACATATTTTGCTCTGATGTTTCTCTTTTATAAAAGTATATGTTGTGTGCCTTTTACTCTCCGATGTTCTTTCTAAGTGTTTCCATATTGGGAGGAGGAAGTGAGGCGGATGGCTGCTAGATGGCAGTGTCACCCTCTAAGGATGGAGTTAATTCAGTGTTGGATTAGTACAGGAGCTTCCAACTATAAGTGCCACGAGTAGTGAAGTGGTGGCTGCAGGGCCTGTACGCTATCTAACGCAGCTTAGACATTTGAGCGGGGTGGCTAGGTGATAGAGGTGTGGCTCCATCCTCAAAGACATCTCCTGCCATTCCTCTGCTGCCCGGCAGTCCATCAGCATGATCAGTGTGAGAGCAGACCTCTGGACAACAATGGGTTTGGTGAAGCCTTGCGTTGTGGCTTTCGCAATGTGATTTCCCCAACATGGTGAATCAAGACAAGATAGACAATTGTAGATTGGAGCCCAAGATCAATGAGAAAATTTGTAATGAAGCTGTGCTCAAATTTGGGATCTCAGCTGAATAGATTCCACACACTAAAACCCGGAATGACCATGCACTCCATGGTGGATCTGCAGCTCAGTCAGATACAAAATTGGATTGACAAAGAAGACAGAGGGTGGTTGTAGAGGGTTGTTTTTCAAACTGGAGGCCTGTGACCAGCGGTGTGCCTCAGGGATCGGTGCTGGGTCCGCTGTTATTTGTTATGTATATTAATGATTTGGATGAGAATTTAGGAGGCATGGTTAGTAAGTTTGCAGATGACACCAAGATTGGTGGCATTGTGGACAGTGAAGAAGGTTATCTAGGATTGCAACGGGATCTTGATAAATTGGGCCAGTGGGCCGATGAATGGCAGATGGAGTTTAATTTAGATAAATGTGAGGTGATGCATTTTGGTAGATCGAATCCGGCCAGGACCTACTCCGTTAATGGTAGGGCGTTGGGGAGAGTTATAGAACAAAGAGACCTAGGAGTACAGGTTCATAGCTCCTTGAAAGTGGAGTCACAGGTGGATAGGGTGGTGAAGAAGGCATTCAGCATGCTTGGTTTCATTGGTCAGAACATTGAATTCAGGAGTTGGGATGTCTTGTTGAAGTTGTACAAGACATTAGTAAGGCCACACTTGGAATACTGTGTACAGTTCTGGTCACCCTATTATAGAAAGGATATTATTAAACTAGAAAGAGTGCAGGAAAGATTTACTAGGATGCTACCGGGACTTGATGGTTTGACTTATAGGGAGAGGTTGGATAGACTGAGACTTTTTTCCCTGGAGAGTAGGAGGTTTAGGGGTGATCTTATAGAAGTCTATAAAATAATGAGGGGCATAGATAAGGTAGATAGTCAAAATCTTTTCCCAAAGGTAGGGGAGTCTATAACGAGGGGGCATAGATTTAAGGTGAGAGGGGAGAAATACAAAAGGGTCCAGAGGGGCAATTTTTTCACTCAAAGGGTGGTGAGTGTCTGGAACGAGCTGCCAGAGGCAGTAGTAGAGGCGGGTACAATTTTGTCTTTTAAAAAGCATTTGGACAGTTACATGGGTAAGATGGGTATAGAGGGATATGGGCCAAGTGCAGGCAATTGGGACTAGCTTAGTGGTATAAACTGGGCGACATGAACATGTTGGGCCGAAGGGCCTGTTTCCATGTTGTAAACTTCTATGATTCTATGGCCATGAAGCACTGTTAAAGATGCAATTTGCAGACTCTTCCATAGATATCCCCAAACTATGCTGCCCGCTTGGTACATTCTCAAATGGCTGCATGAACTGCTGTTGCTGCAATGCCAAAATGTGTTTGTAAGTAAGCCCCGTGAGGTCTTAATCCCTCGCTTGTCCGATTCCACCTGCACTTGCCCCTTCTCAATCAAATTCTATGCTTCACTTAAGTGCTCTCTGCTGCACATTACTATGTGGAACTGAGACTTGGAGCATGACTGAAGTGAAGGAAGAAAGCTTAATGTATTTTATCAGGTAGGCCTCAGAAGGATGCTCATGTCTAAATGGCAAAAGAGGATTAAGAATGCGGTTGTGAGTGAAAGAACACAGTAACCAACGGTGCTTGTAAGGATTTAGCAAAAGAGGTTAACAAGCTCCCAAGAAAGTTCTCCCTAATAGTTTCAACAGAAAAGAGAAAATAAGGTTGACCTAGATGGAGAGGTAACATCACTAAAGATGCAGAAGAGAAGGATATTAAGTTGGAAAAGTTGCACGCTCCGATATTGCTCTTGGAGATGCCCAAAGGCAAGAGTGGGCACACCAGAAGTGCACTGATTCCAAATGCACCCATCAGTCCCAGCTTTGATACGCTGACTAATCTGAATAGGGTGCACATGCAATTGGCATTAGTTGTGCCTCTGGACACACATCCATTTCAAGACAGAAAAAACTCATGCATGAAGGCCTTAAAGGCCTGTGGACCATTAAAAGGGCTCTAGCTAAGTGTCTGTCAGGACAGTAGTAGGAGAACTCTGTTTGTTCTGCTAAACAAAAAAAGGCAAGGCAAACTTCTGATTACCTCTCTCAGCTATTTTGTTCACTGTGGCATTCAAATTCTTTTGCATTGAACCTGGAATTGGCAACTTAGGGGGCACAAATATAATGTAGTTCTCAAATTGTTAACAGTGACATAATCTAACTTAACACTGAAAATGTTTTTAAAAATGGGCTTGATTTTCTTGACCTTTGACTGCTGGGGAATACCCATTCCCTGAGTGCAAAGGTCAGGAAAAAAAGGGGGGGCGGAGACCCATTATGCTGGGTCTCCAGCTACTTTACTTTGCTCCAGCCCATCATTCCTTGTTAATGAGGGGCATTCCCAGCCTCCTGTCTCTTTTTTTTTCTGTTTTGGCAATGAGGTGTCCAGGCGCAGGCAGGGGTGCCCTAAGATGCGGTGGGAGATGGGGGGTGGGGAGGCAGGAAACAGAAGAGGGCCCCTGAAGGTAAGTCAAGGTGACCAACTGGATCTTCGAGCCTGGAGAGTAGCAGACAGAAGGTCCCAAAGCTGACAACCAGGACCACAGCTGCAGGCCTCTCAGGCTGGCAACTGTCCTGCTTTTTGCACTCAGTTTTCCGGTGCTAGGTGCTGTTAGGAGCTGGGCCTGTGCCAGGCTTGTCCCTAGGCCACATTAGTGGCCTGGAATACCAATATCAGTCACTGCTCAGGCTGGACAGGCTCAGCACACTTTGAACACATTGCTCCCATCCAGCAACAGGGCAGGGGGAGGGACCAGGAAAATCAGCCCCATATAATTTTCAGTTTTAACGAACCACCATATTCTTCAGGTTATATTAAAAAGAAAAATTGTGCAATCAATGATTATTATGTCATGTAATATGACGAAATTAATTCTGACACTCAACCCGAGTCTCATTTAACAAATGTGCTACTTCTGGGGTGGTGGGTGTAATACGTTTATTGAATTTTAGTTTTTAGCTTGACATAGTGGAGAGCTTGCAGTCTGGAAAAAAATTACTGCATAATCCAAGTACAGACTCCAGTTTACATTCCCACTCTTATTTTACTGATATTCTGATTAAGTGTAGCCCATTCCATGTAAGGGTAAATAGCTGTTGAGTGGATTGTATATTTGTGTGGGTAGGTGGGCTCAGGACCCTTCTATTTCTGGCATGAAGGTGCATTCCTGTTATCTGACAAACAGAACCTTTGACACAATTGCACGTATTTGCATCCTTTGAAAGACAGTTCAGGCAGAGGGGGTGATGCACTCTCTCCAACTGGATGAAGGTCATTGTCTCAATATTTGGACCCAATTTTATGGTTTGCTGGAAGTGTGCATCAGGAATTAATAAGATGGCTTGTATTTTTGATTGATTGATCTTACTCCGAAACGATAGATTAATAATACAGTCCTGGCACAGCAGCACATCGGGCACACTGCGGCCAAGCAGCTGAGCTCATGAGGCCAATTCATTTAAATATTTTGACAGCGTTCCCAGAGTTTTCGTGTTTGTTGTGCTGGGAGAACTCAAAGATTGGGATTTCTAATGCCAGCAGTTCTTACATCGCTGCTAGTTGCGTTTAAAGCTGTGCTTCAGATTTTTTTAAATAAATGGCTGGGGCTGAACTCTTCAGGAGTTGGGGGTCCGACTGCAAATGGTCTTGGGGCAAAAGATGACCCTATATGGAAGAGAGGTCCACCCAGCAGTAAAGACATCTGCCAGAGCAGAATGGATGGAAGTGATAGACGACGTAAATGTAGTGTCCCATGTGGCCTCAACTTGGAAGCAAGTGAGAAAGACATCTTCTCAACTGCACAAGGTTGCCACGGTAAGTGTGCAAATACACAGCTATATTTTAGTAGACTGCCTTACAAAGCATCTTTATTCCTCTTCACTGGAAGCTTGGTACACCATCACAGAGGGAGATTGCAATACAGTTTGCCAACTGGTGACCTTTGTAAATGCACCAACCAGCTAGGTTTCTTCCATGACACTACCTAGTGCTGACACATCAAACCATGCCAACCTTGGCAAGTATGAAGCATCAAGGAGAATGACAGCACAAGGTTCATTATTGCTGAAAATTCACACACTCACATAAGGCGGCACACGTCTTCTTTCAAATTGCACTCTCTCACAGATGGCCATTTTGTATCTGCTTCCAGGTGCACATAATGGAAAGCAGTGCATGCAGAAAGTGGGGGGGGCCTGCAAGCTACTTCGGACCTTGACTACGGGGGAGGAGATAGGGTTGCCAACTCTAGTTAGATGTATGCCTGGAGGTTTCATCACATGACCTCCCACCTACAACCACCTCACCCAGTCAAACAGCCTTTTTTCCCATCTTCAATATTTTTATATCTAATAAATGAAAGTGTTTAAAGACATTTCTTTTAAAAAACACAAATTTTTTAACGTCCCTCTGATTTTTCTCCCGGGTTGCTCGCCGCAGTGTCCAGGAGATTAATCTTTAATTGCTGGAAACTTTTTTTTTATTCGTTCATGGGATGTGGGCGTCGCTGGCAAGGCCGGCATTTATTGACCATCCCTAATTGCCCTTGAGAAGGTGGTGGTGAGCCGCCTTCTTGAACCGCTGCAGTCCGTGTGGTGAAGGTTCTCCCACAGTGCTGTTAGGAAGGGAGTTCCAGGATTTTGACCCAGCGACGATGAAGGAACGGCGATATATTTCCAAGTCGGGATGGTGTGTGACTTGGAGGGGAACGTGCAGGTGGTGTTGTTCCCATGTACCTGCTGCTCTTGTCCTTCTAGGTGGTAGAGGTTGCAGGTTTGGGAGGTGCTGTCGAAGAAGCCTTGGTGAGTTGCTGCAGTGCATCCTGTGGATGGTACACACTGCAGCCACTGTGCGCCGGTGGTGAAGGGAGTGAACATTTAGGGTGGTGGATGGGATGCCAATCAAGTGGGCTGCTTTGTCCTGGATGATGTAGAGCTTCTTGAGTGTTGTTGGAGCTGCACTCATCCAAGCAAGTGGAGAGTATTCCATCACACTCCTGACTTGTGCCTTGTAGATGGTGGAAAGGCTTTGGGGAGTCAGGAGGTGAGTCACTCGCTGCAGAATACCCAGCCTGTGACCTGCTCTTGTAGCCACAGATTTTATATAGCTGGTCCAGTTAAGTTTCTGGTCAATGGTGACCCCCAGGATGTTGATGGTGGGGGATTCAGCGATGGTAATGCCGTTGAATGTCATGGGGAGGTGGTTAGACTCTCTCTTGTTGGAGATGGTCATTGCCTGGCACTTGTCTGGCGTGAATGTTACTTGCCACTTATCAGCCCCTGGAGGTTGTCCAGGTATTGCTGCAAGCGGGTTCAGACTGCTTCATCATCTGAGGGGTTGCAAATGGAACGGAACACTGTGCAATCATCAGCGAACATCCCCATTTCTGACCTTATGATGGAGGGAAGGTCATTGATGAAGCAGCTGAAGATGGTTGGGCCTAGGACACTGCCCTGAGGAACTCCTGCAGCAATGTCCTGGGGCTGAGATGATTGGCCACCAACAACTACTACCATCTTCCTTTGTGCTAGGTATGACTCCAGCCACTGGAGAGTTTTCCCCCTGATTCCCATTGACTTCAATTTTACTAGGACTGCTGCATCTCAGCTGCCTAACACACTATAATAACTTGCAGGGATCAATAACATGACGCCAGCTATACAGCAGCAGGACCACTGCTCATTGAGTTCTAATCGCACATTATACCATGAGATCAAAATTTTAATAAATCCTACATACTTCCTCTAGTGACAAGAGCCTAAAATGCTGAAAGCACATTGTAATGGGACATAACCTTTAAGGGTTGCTGGGAAGAATTAAAAGGATTAGGGGGAATCTGATTTTTTAATTAATCTTTCAAAGTCTTTTAATTTGTTTATATACATTACAATAGTTCTACTTTTCAGTTACAGCTAGGTTTGCCCAGCTGCAGTATTGGTACATATGTGAAGCTAGGGAAAGCTGTAAGATTGTACGAGTGCTTTGCAGTAAAAGTAGATCAGATTGAGAGGATGCTCTTTGCTGCGTACTATGCCTCGTCCTGGAGTTGGACCACTGGACTTCCTGCAGCATGTTGCACAACTCTGTCACTGCCTCCCTGGTGAACCGGAGCCTCTGGAGGCATTGCTCCTCTGTCAGGTCCAGTTAACTTCTTTGTGACTGATGATACATATAGTTGGCAGGGGAATGATAAGTGGGAATCCTCCTTCTATGATAATACCACACCATTCCATCATCTGAAAGCTATTCCTGGTGCTCCAGCTCCTCTTCCTCCAAGTAGCACATGGAATTCTGAATATGATATCCACTGTTCTAAAGGGGATGGGTGGGAGCAAAAAACTGTGTGTAACTCCCCAGTTTTCCTTAAACATTCCTGAACGCCGTGCAGCCCAACTGCGGAAAAGAAACTAGTGCCCACAACCATCAGTCAATCATAGTTTATCATAAAGCGCGAGTGAGAAGGTGATGGTGGTTG
The DNA here is from genome assembly GCF_035084215.1 of Heptranchias perlo. Classification (NCBI taxonomy): domain Eukaryota; kingdom Metazoa; phylum Chordata; class Chondrichthyes; order Hexanchiformes; family Hexanchidae; genus Heptranchias; species Heptranchias perlo. Next base: position 17,234,259 of record NC_090352.1, on the reverse strand, counting down.
AGGAGCAGGAACTAGTCGGGCACAGGGTTGGCTCGTCTCCTTCCTCACTGTAAAATACGAGGATTCAGATCGCAGAAGCCTGCTTCTAAAAAGTTCTTTCTGCAATTATTTGGGACTGTGCAAAACGGCTTGCTATGCCTGACAGCAACTCTGGATGAGTACACTAGCTGCAGTTATGCACAATGGCTCATCGGAACTACAGTCCACTCTGGGAGTGCATGGCAACTGCAGACACTTCTGCCGCTCAGAGGTGCTTTTCACACTGGGAGTCTCTCACGAACACTCGCATTGCTGGTATGGAGACCTCAGGCTCTAAAGTTCTGTATGTTCTCTTGTCTGACTCAGACCTGCTGGGCAATCAGATTGAGATAGCCATTGCACACGGCTTCACAAACTTCACTGCTTTCCAGAGGTGTGGCTCCCAGTCAGATCACTGGATATATTGAGTGAGCACCCAGCAGCATGGGGATAGCTCACTGACAGGACTGTTGGTGAATTCTGCAGCTCAGGCATTTACGTCTATGGGAGCTGGTGTACAAATCTTCCTGTCTGCAAAGTCTTTTTCAGCAGGGATATCTTCCAGGTCACTGTCAGTGTCTTGACTCTGCCTTTGGCTGTGGGGGGAGGGGAGGGGGTTGGGGGGTGCTCCTGCTCCACCTGTTCCATGGAAAGGCCTCTCTAGATGGAAAAGTTCTGCAGCATAGAGCAGACAATGATGATCCTGGAGACCTTGGTGGAACTGTAATGCAATGCACCTCCCTGATCTGTCCAGGCATTTGAAGTGCTGCTTCAACTGGCCAACAATACGCTCAATAATGATCCTAATGGCTGCCTGAGAATTGGCCATGTTTCCGTTCATCTGGTACTTGTACAGCTGCAAGGCACCATGAGCTGGGGCTGAAGAGGGTAGCTTCAGTATCCGAGACTGCATATTTATGGAATGTAATCTCCAATGGCTTATCACATCATTGTGTGCCAAAATGACCACATGGGTGCTATCAATAATGCCCTGAATTTTGGGGATTCCAGAGATGTGGAGGAATTGCAGTGCCCTCTTGTTCTAGCATCGGCTTTCCATGATAAAGGCCCTTGCACTTGTGAAAAAACACATCAGTGACCTGCTTGGTGCATCTACACACTGGTCAATGTTATCTGTAGTTCAAATTCCAGCAGATGACACAGCTCAGTCACTGCTTCCCAATGAAGTAGAGACTGCGAAGGCAGTTGTCCTCAGACATTCCCAGGTAGGTGCGCCCAGGTCTGTACACGTGGCTGTACAGGTAAGAATGGATGTGGGCAGTCTGCCTTTGATGCAACTGAACCTGCTTTGCATCCCGTCTCTCATCCTCTTCTCAGAAAGGAGCACTTAATGCAATTCACATTTTCTGCATTGAGATTGCAGCAATCAAGAAAAATAGCAGTTCAGCTTTAAGCAATCATTTTCTGAAAGACCAGCACATCGCTGATTTTAATGGGCTCTTCATTCTGGAAGGACTGAATGTACAGTGTATCCCTGGCGTGAAAAGCAGGAAATTGCAGGAGAGGGCATTACCATGCAATCTACATCGAAGTCAGCATTCCAGTTAAATTCTTGCACATTATGTAAGAGGTCATAAGGCCAGCCAAAAAAGTTGAACAAGTCAGGTATGGATCCAGCCACATTTGCACACTTGTTCTGCGTATGATCCCACCAACCAGAAACCCACCTATTGTGCTCCATGGGCAAGGAAACCTCCTGATGATTACCACGTACCGTCCTCCCTCAGCTGATGAATCAGTCCTCCTCCATGTTGAGCACCACTTGGAGGAAGCACTGAGGGTAGCAAGGGCACAAAATGTACTCTGGGTGGGGGACTTCAATGTCCATCACCAAGAGTGGCTCGGTAGCACCACCACTGACCGAGCTGGCCAAGTCCTGAAGGACATAGCTGCTAGACTGAGCCTGCGGCAGGTGGTGAGCGAACCAACACGAGGGAAAAACTTACTTGACCTCGTCCTCACCAATCTACCTGTCGCAGATGCATCTGTCCATGACAGTATTGGTAGGAGTGACCACCGCACAGTCCACGTGGAGATGAAGTCCCGTCTTCGCACTGAGGACACCATCCAACGTGTTGTGTGGCACTACCACCGTGCTAAATGGGATAGATTCAGAACGGATCTAGCAGCTCAAAATTGGCCATCCATGAGGTGCTGTGGGCCATCAGCAGCAGCAGAATTGTATTCCAGCACAATCTGTAACCTCATGGCCCGGCATATTCCTCACTCTACCATTACCAACAAGCCAGGGGATCAACCCTGGTTCAATGAGGAGTGTAGAAGAGCATGCCAGGAGCAGCACCAGGCGTACCTAAAAATGAGGTGCCAACCTGGTGAAGCTACAACTCAGGACTACATGCATGCTAAACAGCGGAAGCAACATGCTATAGACAGAGCTAAGCGATTCCACAACCAACAGATCAGATCAAAGCTCTGCAGTCCTGCCACATCCAGTCGTGAATGGTGGTGGACAATTAAACAACTAACGGGAGGAGGAGGCTCTGCGAACATCCCCATTCTCAATGATGGCGGAGTCCAGCACGTGAGTGCAAAATACAAGGCTGAAGCGTTTGCAACCATCTTCAGCCAGAAGTGCCGAGTGGATGATCCATCTCAGCCTCCTCCCGATATCCCCACCATCACGGAAGCCAGTCTTCGGCCAATTCGATTCACTCCACGTGATATCAAAAAGCAAGACAAATCCAATCCGGCCAATTACCGCCCCATCAGTCTACTCTCAATCATCAGCAAAGTGATGGAAGGTGTCGTCGACAGTGCTATCAAGCGGCACTTACTCACCAATAACCTGCTCACCGATGCTCAGTTTGGGTTCCGCCAGGACCACTCGGCTCCAGACCTCATTACAGCCTTGGTCCAAACATGGACAAAAGAGCTGAATTCCAGAGGTGAGGTGAGAGTGACTGCCCTTGACATCAAGGCAGCATTTGACCGAGTGTGGCACCAAGGAGCCCTAGTAAAATTGAAGTCCATGGGAATCAGGGGGAAAACTCTCGAGTGGCTGGAGTCATACCTAGCACAAAGGAAGATGGTAGTGGTTGTTGGAGGCCAATCATCTCAACCCCAGGGCATTTCTGCAGGAGTTCCTCAGGGCAGTGTCCTAGGCCCAACCATCTTCAGCTGCTTCATCAATGACCTTCCCTCCATCATGAGGTCAGAAATGGGGATGTTCGCTGATGACTGCACAGTGTTCAGTTCCATTCGCAACCCCTCAGATAATGAAGCAGTCCGAGCCCGCATGCAGCAAGACCTGGACAACATCCAGGCTTGGGCTCATAAGTGGCAAGTAACATTCGCGCCAGATAAGTGCCAGGCAATGACCATCTCCAACAAGAGAGAGTCTAACCACCTACCCTTGACATTCAACGGCATTACCATCGCCGAATCCCCCACCATCAACATCCTGGGGGTCACCATTGACCAGAAACTGAACTGGACCAGCCATATAAATACTGTGGCTACGAGAGCAGGTCAAAGGCTGGGTATTCTGCGGCAAGTGACTCACCTCCTGACTCCCCAAAGCCTTTCCACCATCTACAAGGCACAAGTCAGGAGTGTGATGGAATACTCTCCACTTGCCTGGATGAGTGCAGCTCCAACAACACTCAAGAAGCTCGACACCATTCAAGATAAAGCAGCCCGCTTGATTGGCACCCCATCCACCACCCTAAACATTCACTCCCTTCACCACCGGCGCACTGTGGCTGCAGTGTGCACCATCCACAGGATGCACTGCAGCAACTCGCCAAGGCTTCTTCGACAGCACCTCCCAAACCCGCGACCTCTACCACCTAGAAGGACAAGAGCAGCAGGCGCATGGGAACAACACCACCTGCACGTTCCCCTCCAAGTCACACACCATCCCGACTTGGAAATATATCGCCGTTCCTTCATTGTCGCTGGGTCAAAATCCTGGAACTCCCTTCCTAACAGCACTGTGGGAGAACCGTCACCACACGGACTGCAGCGGTTCAAGAAGGCGGCTCACCACCACCTTCTCGAGGGCAATTAGGGATGGGCAATAAATGCTGGCCTCGCCAGCGACGCCCACATCCCGTGAACGAATAAAAAAAAAAAATCCTCCATCCTCTGTCATATTATAGATATACAAAACAATTATATTTCCAAGTAAATTACTTTTTTGCAGTGCAGTATACTTCAGACCTACTCCCATCAAATATATACTCCCGATAGGTACATAAATAATTGTGACAAGTCAGTTTCACACACAGCAACAGGGCATTGTACCAAATTACTTGTCCCATATTTGTCAAAATTTTGCTGTATAACAAACGACTTTAATATACAAAATGATAAATATTTCAGATCTCAATCTCCATTTCCTTCCCAACTTCTAGAAGTCTATTTCATGCACATAGTGTAATCAACCAGAAATTCAGCTGAAGTATTTCACTAACAACAGCCCATGTTAAGATAAAGCACTTTAATATCTTATCTGATGATCCAGTGTGTAACATAATTCTTTAAATTGAATGCAATTTTACAAAAGACTGATGTATTGCTCAAGAGGTTTCCAACCTGTAACAGACTCTCAACCCCGAATATTTGTTAAGGTGAATTTAGGTAAAGTGCGATAGGATAAAATATAGTAAAATACAATCACATTTTGGAACTGTGACAGCCACTACCATAATTTAATTTACAGTAACCTTTATAACAAAACTCGTGGAACTGTTGCACAAATTTATTTATGAAAATAAACATAAACCATTATTTAGACTCCATAATATAAAGACTGGACAACACAAGGGTGGACACAAGAGGGGGGATTTTGGTCAGTGGTGGATTTAATGTTAGGACTGCACTTCCGCCCACCTTTATGCTTTGCACTATTTTCCTGGCCATCTTCATTTTAATATGTTAGTGGGCTCCCAGTGCTATTTGTGCCCACTATTGGAAGCTCGCTTCTATGATGGGGCAGGGACATCAGGCAGCTTGCCACAGGTTGTCCTGGGCAACCATTTCTGAAGCTTGGCCTTAGCTTCCTACTCACCCTGCACCTTCTTCACCGTCCTCTTCCATCTCCAGTACATCAGTGTGGAATCCCTTTCAGTGCAAAACTACAGCAATGATCATCATAGAGTCCTTGGCTGGGCTGCACGGCACTGTAGCACATCCCCAGATCTGTCAAATCACTTCAGGCCTTCAGAATACCTATAGTCTGCTCAATCACAATGCTGGTAACACAAGCAACCTTGTGGTATTAATGCTGAACAGAGGGAGTCGGGAAGCCAATCTGGGTTGTGAGCCAGTGCTGCAGGGGCTATCCCTCTGATCAGCCATCCAGACACTGCTGGTATGTTTGACCAGCAGAAAATTAAGGTATCGTGCCAGTTGCCTGGACAGTGGGCATTGACATGCAAGATGAAGTGGATTGGCTCACACACCACTTGGACATTGAGTGAGTGAAACCCTTTCAAGTTCAAAAAGGTCTCAAACGGAGCACGACTAGTAACATGGATTTAGTCAATTGCACCTGATGCCTGAGGAAATGCTGCCATTCGGTGAAAGTTCACCACCCTCTTATGTTAATGCGCCAGGTCCAATAGGAAGGCGATGAGCTGTGCTGTGCTTAATACAGCGGTGGACTGCCAACTGGCTGATGTGCATGTCACCTGCTGCAGCCACAAAAAGAGTATAGACATTGGGTGCCATGGTGACTGACTGACACAGACAATGCCATGCTTCTAGTAGAGATTGACTCCAGTTTTGAGGAAAGGAGGTGGCAGAACCCCTCTATCGTCACACAAGGGAAGCACAGTCTTCTAATACATTGTCTATTGGAGAAGATCCCAAACTCTCTTCAGCACTAGCAGCAATGCTGGAGCTATCAGCAAGTTGAGATAGCAAAAAAAAAGGACACTTCAGCAGAAAATTTTGATCGCTGTCCTAAAAACGTAGGTGCTGAAAATCTGTGAAATTTGCATTCCTGCATAAGTGTCAGGATGCTTCAACTGGGAGCCTTCACCACTGACCCAGAAGGACTTTTCAGGGCCAGGGTAAGGTTCCCTCCTTTGCATGGCAGTAGCAAGCATCTGAAACAGGGGCTCCCATCCGCCAATGTCTAGCTCTAGCTGCAAACTGCAGTGTTGGTTGCTGGATCTGGGGAAGGTGTGCCAGTTCCAGCCCCAGAAAGAAAAAACAGGTATCACCTTGGCTCCCTTTGTATGGAGGTCCTTGCCAGTACCAGCTTTACCGCCTCTTACACCACAGGTCATGTTTGGGGAGGATGGAGGATCCATCAAAGCCCCATGGAATCCATAATGTACGGTCAGGACTCCGCTTGTCTGGATCTTGGCCTAATACGTGGCCTTCCTGTGCACTCCCACCAGAGTTACAGTCCTGTGGTACTTCTGCCTGTCTGGACTTGTTTATCACTAAGGTTGAGACCAACCATTCGGCTGCCACTGCCGCACCCCTCTTCCCCTAGCTCGCCAAGACAATACTCTCCCAAGGTTCCCTCATGCCCTAGCACTAAATCTGTGTCTTTCCCCTGTTTCTCTCCTATCTCCCCTCATTACTTCTCTGAGCTCATCTTGTCCATGAGACCCACCTCCTGCTCTCTTGACCCCATTCCCACTGATCTGCTGACCATTTAACTTCCCTTCCTGCTCCCCATACTAGCTGCTATTGTAAGTGGTTCCTTCTCCCTTTCAAAACCACTGTCATCACCCTCCTCAAAAAAAACTCACCGTCGACCCCTCTGTCTTTGAAAACCGCCACCCCATCTCCAACCTTCCTTTCCTCTCCAAAATCCTTATCACCTCCCAAATCTGTTCCCATAATTCCATCTTTGAACCCCTCCAATCAAGTCTCCAGCCCCTGCCACAGTACTGAAACAGCCTCTGTGACTGTGATCATGGTGAACTATCCTTCCACATTCTTCTTGATCTCCCTGGAATCTTTGACACAGTTTATCACACTATCCTCCTCCAACGTTTCTCCTCCATTGTCCAGCTCAGTGGCACTGCCCTCACTTGGTTATACTCTTACCTATCCAATCGTGGCCAGAGCATCGCCAGCAATGGCTTCTCTTCGCACCCCTGCACGGTTACCTCTGGAGTCCCCCAACAATCTATTCTTGGCCCCATCCTTTTCCTCATCTACATGCTGCCCCTTGTCAACATCATCCAAAGAACCAGGGTCACCTTCCACACATATGCTAATGAGACCCAGCTCTACCTCCCCATCATCTCGTGTCCCCTCCAGTGCCTCCATGTTGTCAGCCTGCTTGTCGCCATCCAGTCCTGGATGAGCCACAATTTCCTCCAGTTAAACATTAGGCAGACCAAAGCCATCATCTGTCTCCCCAACAAACTCCATTCTCTCGCCAACGATTTCATCCCCCTCCCCTGTCACTGTCTCAGGTGGAGCTAGAGTTTCTGACCCTATATCCTATCCATCACAAAGGCTGCCTACTTCCAGCTCTGTAATATTGCCAGTGCTGGTCCTCTAACATGTCCAGGTAACTGACCTAGTCTGTACACCAGCTCTTTGGGTAGCCAGGCTTTATTCAGCCCTCCTTCAATGCAGACGCACTCGTTTCTGCTCGTGGCTGTAAAACTACTCCTCATCCTTTAGCTCCCTGAAGCAACAGCAATTCCCAAAGGAATGCCCTTGCAGAGGGGGCTGTTGCAAGGCTCATTTAAATTCCCTTTAATGCCAGTGTGGCTTCACCATACAAGATATAATCCTCTATCATGCAGAACTATCCTTTACAGTCAGCTGGACATTATTCAGTCAATCGGCCTTTAGTATTCCAGTAAGGTGCAATTAGATAACCTTTAAATAAATAATTAAGGATCATGGTTGAAAAACCAGGTACATGAATCACACTGCACACATACACTTCATTACAGCGACATGATAAATGTGTTCTTACCATCCATATCCAGCCGCTGCATGATGATTGCAAGTTCCACCTCACTGGGCATATAACCCAGAGACCTCATCGCCATGCCCAGTTCTTGCTTTGAAATGAACCCATTGCCATCACGATCCAAAACTCGAAAGGCTTCTCTTATTTCTGTTAAAATATATGGAAGAAAGAGTAACAGTTCCCATCTGGTAAAGAAAGAACTTGCATTTATATAGCGCCTTTCACTACCTCAGGACATCCCAAAGTGCTTTACAGCCAATGAAGTACTTTTTGATGTGTAATCACTGCTGGAATGTAGGAAACACGGCAGCCAATTGCATACAGCAAGATCCCACAAACAGCAATGAGATAATGACCATTTGCAGTTGAGCAGTTTCCCACCGGGCAGGTTAGGTTGAAATTACCCCTCGGTCTGCTTATGGAACTGCTGGGTCTATACAATGGGGAAATTATCCTCTGTGCTCTTATAGGCAGCAAAATCATAAACTAGTTCTTTATAGACGGCTTTATGATTTCATTACAACACATACAAGATGTTTTCCCAGAAGGCAGCAAAGTTCTACTTCTCCGATGGAACCAATTTGTAGTTGGTCCCCATTAAAATCACTTATAACTTCATTAAACAATATTGCTGACAACCCTGACAAATAAATAAACTCTGTAAAATACAACAGACCAGATTATTCCATCTTTATCAATAAATCCGAATGACAAAAACAGATCTTAGGCATCGTGCCCAGAAATAAAGGCAGGGCCAGAAAGCCCCGACTTCAATTCCTGGTCTCATTGCTCTCAATGGAAGTGTTGCAACTGACCTCAGTACCCTGGGCTAGGGAGGAGAAAAATCAGCCAGGTTCCTATGCGATTCCCATCCAGTGACTTCTGCTGGAAACCGCGTGTTGTCTGTAGGCACCAGGTGCACACAGCATCAATCTTGTCTAAAATGCCCCACATCAGTGGACTACTCTACATGTAGATTAAATTTACTCGGCTGTTGCACTGGACTCCCGTTGTGCAGAGGAGTGGCTCAGAAATAACCGGGACACAGACACGACGGGTTCCGACGTAAACTAGGATTTCCCACTTGCTCTTGTAAGAGGCGAGGCCTCTGACTACATCTAACCTGGAGTGGGGAGGGGGTCTACCTCTGCGGAGAGTTCCTACTTCCCCAGCCCATAAGGGACCTGGCATATGTTTGGAGGCTGGTATGCTCCATGGGGTAAGGCATACTAGTTTCCAGAGAGCCCTATCAGAGGGGTCCAAGCCAAGGAAATGGCTCAGATCCACAAAGAAGAGACTTTTTTTGGGTTGAAAACTTTTGTATTGGCCCCCTGGGTAAGTGGTTTCCCTCCCCACCCCGAAAATTACAGAGTTTCCGGCAGCATGCAGCTGACAGGCCCAAATGGAATGGAAAAATAGCCTCTACTTGTCACCCGTGTACCTGAAATACTCCACCCAAACGCTGGCCACGGGTACCCATGTGGTAAGGTTGCCAACCCTCCAGGATTGTCCTGAAGTCTCCAAGAATTGAAGATTAATCTCCAAGGCACTGCTGGGAGCAACCCGGGAGAAAAATCATAGGGGCATTAAAAAATAATCATTTTCTTTCAACACTTTTGTTTATTAGTTATAAAAACATTGGAGTTGGGAAAGAAAAGGCTGTTTGACTGATAGTCAAGAATTATCCATTCGGGTGACGAAGAGTCTGTTCACGTTCCAATTGATGTGGGAAGGCGTTGCCCCGTGAGAATGGACATGTTGGGTGACCAATGGGGGTGGGGCAGTTGGAAGGAGGAGGACATGTGATGAATCCTCCAGGATTACATCCTGCCAGAGTTGGCAACACTACCATGTGGTTTTGCAAAGTCCCCAAGCAACTTTTCCCCTCGGGTAGTGGCAACCCTGCACCAGGCAGGGATGTACTATTGTGAAGGAACATTTGATGTTCCTTAGTGCCTTTTGTCTGCATCCATTCCCTGTGATCAGGTAAACATAAGGACACACACCTGTCTACATCTGTGTTACTGCATAACTGGGCATCTTGTACCTTATCAGCTCACAAGATTGTTGCAGGATTTCTAACAGACCAGCAGAGGTTGGCCTTGTGGCCCAGTTTACCACACTTAAACCATCTGATTTCATTATCCTCTGTGTTCTGTTCAGCTGCTCTGATCCATACACGCTCCAATAAAATGATTGGCGCATTTGCCTAGCTGCTTTAAAGTTTTACATTGTTAATCAAACAACTACATTCTTAACCCATCTGGAATTTTTTGCAAAATTCTGTCTCTTAAAATTGTAATCTGTTGCATTTTCAATCTCTAACCAGAGCTCCGAAATGCCTTCTAATTCAATTTTCAATTCCCTGTATGTACCAAGTGGATTTTTCTATAATTTCGTAAACTTTTGTAACGTCATAGTTGATACTATCCGCTGGACCAACACGAGAAAACAACACGAGTGCTTTCCGCTTAGTGACATTATGAGATGACCTGCCAAGGTGCCTTCGTTCCACTTGTGGTGGCCATCTAACAGTGATTGCCAACCCTCCAGGATTGTCTTGGAGTCTCTAGGAATTGAAGATTAATTTCCAGGACACTGCCATGATCAATCCCGGAGAAAAATCATGGGGGCATTAAATAAATTGTGTGGTTTTTTTTCATTTTCTTTGAATACCTTCGTTTGTTAGTTATAAAAGTGTTGGTGATGAGGTAAGGCTTGTTTGACTAACTTTTAAGAATTATCCAATTGGGTGATGAAGAGTCTGCTTTACAGTTGGCCTGGGAAAATGGTGCGCCACAATGATGAATGTATTGGGCGACCAATGGCGGAAGCGTGGAGATGGGGCTGTTGGAGGTCATCTGATGAGGCCCCTCGGAATACGTCCAACCTGCGTTGGCGACCCTACAACTAACCAAGTGCCCAAATAAAACTACCAATACCAAGATCACAAATTCCTTTGTGATCTTGTGCATGCTATCAAAACTTACCAAGATATTAGAGTCAGTGAAGATACTCTCGAGATGAGGGGAGGCAAGACTCACAGAGACTGATTTTCATGGGAAATACAGCATCAACAGGCATTAAGCATCTAAAAATGGGGTCGTTAACTTTAACACCCCCCCACTGTCAACCCTGGTGATCACCCCACTATGACTCTCACAGGGGGTTTACAATGCCTGGCTCATTAACAAATAAACTCCGCTTTGTCTCAGCGGTTGCAGGGCATGGTTACAAAAAGAGAACTTGAAATCTGTGCGAACTCAATTTTAAAAGGCAAACTCTGCTGGGAACAGCAGTACCTGATGAGCAGTAGTCCCAGCACTGCTGCATCAGGACCTCATTATCAACTCCACTGACTCCTCATGATGTATTGCCAGTACTTCATAGAATTTTCTCCCTAGCCTCATTGAGCACCTTTGAGTGTCCATCCATGAAGATTTATTAGTTTTGAGCCTTGAACACTGCCTCAGACATCCATGCAAGTGATAGAAAGTTAGTTGTAGATCATCCAATGATGGGTGGCATGTCACTAATATTTTCTCTAGTGAATACTTCCAGGAAATAATCATCTAGTATTTTATCTATATTTTTGTTCAATACTATTTACAACTTTAATTGATCTCAATTCCGCTTTGATAGCCCTCTTGTTATAATATGGAACCATTTTTTAATTATTGTATTTGATTTCTACAGCAATGCTCATTTCTTACTCTTCACTGCCCACCTGGCTCAAAACTGGATGCAACAATTCTCACCCTCCAATACCCTGTCAGTCTCACAGCTCAGGAAGACTCTCTCTAGGACAAACCTATTATACACCTGCAAGACTTCACCTGATAACTCACTCAGGAATTCATTCAGCTCACTTAGCCACTTCTTCAATTCAAACTGCACGTCAGCACAATCTAGTTAATGTCATTAACTTGACTGTTAATCTATTTAATTTAAAAACATCAGCACAATCTTCACACAGCCTCCAATTAACATCAGCACAATTACAAAATGACCATTTACATGAAACCCACTCACACGTCTTCTCTTAGCAAAAAAACTCACTCGGGTAGATTTTGAGTATTGTCCCCACCAGCAAGTCAGAAAATTGTGTGCACATTACCTGCGATTTTCCATCCATTGAAATCAAGGGCCTAGGATTGGATCGTGCCCGAATCGGGATGGGATTCCGGTGCAGCCTCGTGTCGCACGGCCCATTGGTAGGACCACAGGGATTTGGTCCACCGGCCTCATTTGTTTATTATCGCACCCCAGAGGCAGATCGCCAGTCCCGGGAAGCACAAAGATCGTCCAGCTCAGACCCCAGCGGGGGTGGTAAACAGAGTCCGGGGTGGGTGGGTGGGGTGCGGGGGGGAGGGAGGCAATCGGAGGAGGGGGCAGCAGCCCACAAATTTAATGTGGAGCCGGGAGGAGCACTCCTGGCTCCTCAATAAGGTAAATTTTAAAAAGTTGCAACGTAACCTTCGGGAGGTACCTCCAGCAGTCCCTTTAAGGACCACTGGTTTGACTGACAAACACCTGATAATACCGATCGCATCATGCATGACACCTGCTGCAGTCAGTTGCAGACGAATTTTGCAAAGGGGGCCTCAAACGGGCGTGTGTCCCCCTATTTGTATATGCAACGATCCTAATGCCTGTTTCAGGCGTGGGACCTGGACACCTATGCAGGAGCCTCTACCAATATGGTGGGTGGAGCAATTCCAGCGCAGAATGAGTGCGTGCTCACCACCCTGCCATATTGGACAATTAGGTTCGCGTAAAATGGGAGCGTTGCCAACGAATTTCTAGGCCACTGAGCATAAAACCACAAGCAATATGTTCGTAATTCTAATGCACAATTGACGCAGTAGAGGACTCCGAAAATCTACTCGGCTCTATCATGCTCTCGCTCTGTTAGCCCTCACAACTCAAAAATCAAAATTAAGGCAGGTATTCATTTAAATATTTTTGCATGCACTCTGGAGCCTAAATGTCTGTCACAAAAAGTTTGTAAACACAATAGTGCATAGAATGTAGCCAGTTGGAAGAAATTGGGCACCAAACATGCTTAAGGCCTGTTTGCCCAATTTTCCAATCCCCTTGTTCTGCACCTGTGCAACTGGCACAGCTGAATGCAAATCAGCCCCTACATATGTTATATGGAATAATTAACTGAACGTATTTGCAGAAAATAGAGATAAGAGAGTGCAGTTTATGACAGCAGTAAGGGAAGCTAACCTTTTCTTGGGATGTACAGCCAGAGGGATTCAGCCCAAATCCCAGGAGGTGACAATCAGTCTTTTTTCCTAAGTAAAACAGAAACAACAAATTCTAGGGGACTGGATATTTAAAGAATTAAATATAGTCATTTGGTGAAATTGGTGAAACGTTGAAACTTGAGACCAAGGCCTAAATTATCGAAAATCATGGGTACATCCATTTGGCATTCCCGTGATTTTCCAATAGTCACAGGATTGTCCTCAGAATATTTAGGCCCGAGTCTGATATTAAAGAAAAAACTGGACTCAAAACCCAACATTGAATTTTTTCGTATTTATTTCAGTAGTACTATTAATTACTATTAAGCTCAGCCTGCCTAATTTACAAACTAGCATTTCATTTTTCAGCTGCAATATGCTCTAGTTATCTAAATCCTGATTTTACTACAGGCACTTCTGGTCCTGACATTAAAATGTTGTCAAGTCTACCAGCAATGTAGATCGTACCCATTCACACTGCCCTGAATGAGCAGGGAGATCACAGCCATAAATTTTTACTGTCTGCAGTTTTCTTTCATTGCTGAATAAATGCCAATGAGGGAATGTGTGCGTGAGAAATAAATTACTGAACCATCAGACCCTGTCCTCCTCCAGCTAAAAATATTACTGTGTCTACACCAAACAAGCCCCAAAGACAAGTAACAAGCTGGTATCATTTTAGAAACTACTTTAAGATGAAAGGGAGTTCAAAGCAATTTGAATGTGAATCTTGTGTAGCTGCTTTGACCAATTGTCCAGAGGGGATTACGGCATGAATTTCACAGCCAAGTTCACAGCAAATTACTGAAGTTGACAGACTCCTTCCAAACCAAACTGGGTAGTGTAAATAGGGTAAGTAATGACCTTGTACCCTTTTGTTCTGTAGCCGGAATCATAGATTTCCTGCAAATCAGGTAAGGTCAGCAGCCTCAGACTGTCTTGACAATACTAATTGTCGTTTGTCAAAGGATGAATGAATATCGAAGAAGACAGACAAAATATCATCTTATTTTCTGCAATCAGTTTTTTTTTGACTGATGAGACCAATTTTTACTTGGAATGAGCGTCCAGAGTGAACAGTGGATCCCGTGAACACCGTGCTGGGGATCTTCATTTATCAGGCGAGACTTCCTCAGATGGTGTTTACATTCAGCATCAGCAATGAGACGGGCCTCATAGATGGTTTCTCACCATGATTTCTTATCTTGAGCCACTTGTTCCCACTATTGGATGTCCATTTTTGCACTGTGAGTCAATTTTAAGCAGTCTTTATACCTCCTTTGCAGTCATCCACGAGATCACTTCCCAGTTGTCAATGCGCCATAAAAGATGGTTCATCAGATATTCGCACCACATGGACAGACCAGTGTAGCTGTGCTTTTATGATCAGAGCATCTATGCTTGGCATGTCAGCCTTTTTACGTAATTAAAAGCTGACTAATTGTAAATGGTGTGAAGAACTTGCATGTCATCTCACTTCAGTACAGAAGGCAATAACTAAAGATCTAACCATCAACAATCAAATACATTCTTCTTTGGCTTTTAAAATCCACTGTGCTCTATCTTGTCTTGGCTTATTCAAATTAAAGTGAATGGGTCAAGAGGAATGTTTGAAATGATTGATTAATTAATTAATAATAGTAGAAAGATGGGCCTAGAAATCCGATTGTGCCTAAAAATAGGCGCATGGGGGTCGGGGTGCACACTACACACGTCCGTTAGTGTTGACTCAAGCAGCAAGCAATAATTGTGCTGCCTGCTGATAATGACGCAGGCATGCAGCCAGCACTACCCGCACTGCTTATAGGCTGCGCAGGAGTACACACAGAATACTCATTCATTTCAATGTTCACCCACAAAAACAAACATTGTGTATTAAGCATTATAACAGAAATAAACATAATCTCACGTCTCAGAAGACATTTGCAATCTGCTCGAGTTATTCTGGTTTCGTAGGCATTTGATCCCCTTGACAATTCTTCTTCACTGTCTACAAGTCACCAGCTGCAAAAGTGAATTTGGTCAGTTTCTGCAGCTGGAGAGCACTCATTGAATCAGAGAGAGTTTGGACCCAAAGGACAACTCATACCCTTGCATTTTTTTTTCATTTCAAGAATGTTGCCGTGGGGTTACGTCGCTGATTCAGATTTGTGTGTGATCTCTTTAGTTTCAGGATGAAGCATTTCTAATGAGCTAAAAGGCTTGGATTAAAAACGAAATATTTTCCTGAGAATTGAGATTTCTGAATTCCTTATTCATAGGCAAGTTACAAAATGATTTTGGTACTGTGAGAATTTTCATCAATTAAATTCTCCATTGTTAAGTGACAGTAGAATTGAATTCCTCAGCACTGACACACAATCCCAGCTGTGTTATTGGAAGATAGGAGCATAGGAAGTCAGCTTTCCTGCTTGGGGAGGTGGGGTAGATTGCTAAAATACCCCAAATAAGCACATTTTTAAAAATTGCAAAGAAAACTTGGTGGTCAGAGGATTAGGCCATTTGCCCCACCAAGTCTGCTTCGCCATTTTGTTCACTCGGTCTTTGGAGATTGGACTATAACATTGCAGTCTCGATTCTCCTACTACTGCAACTACATAGCATCTTTAACATAGAAAAACATCCCAAAGCACTTGACAAAGGCATAATCAAAAAATTGACCACCATTCCAGGCTTGAATCCTCCTTTGAATAATCCTCCTTTAAATAAGCCTTCTCTGAATGGCCCACAAAGGCACCAGTCGCTGCAGACTCCGCCTGCTTGGATTTTTACACGTTAGCGAACAGCAAAATGAAACAGAGCAATTCACCCTTAAGATCCCAGCATCAGCCTTCCTTAGCTGCTGGTCTAAGTTACCCCTGTAGCAACTTTGTCCTCTCCCAATGCCTCAAATATAAAATTTGCATCCTCATGTCTCATAGCCTCAAACCTCACTATGGCTGTAACCTCCTCTAGCTCTACAACCCTCTGAGATCTCTGTGCTCCTCTGCATCCCTCACTCCTTTCACCCCACCACTGGCGGCTGTGCTTTCAGTCACCTAGACCCCATGCTCTGGAATTCCCTCCCTAAGTGCCTCCACTTCTCCACCTCCCTCTCCTCCTTTAAGGCCTTCCTTAAAGCCCACCTCTCTAACCAAGCTTTTGGTCACCCTTCCCAATATCTCCCTCCTTGATTCGGCGTTCACTTTTTTTTCCCTTAGACCTTGGTGAAGCGCTTTGGGATATTCCTGATTCCTGGGATGGCGGGATTGTCACATGAGGAGCGATTGAGTAGACTAGGCCTATATTCTCTAGAGTTTAGAAGAATGAGAGGTGATCTCATTGAAACATGCAAAACTCTTACAGGGCTCGACAGGGTAGATGCAAGGAGGATGTCTCCCCTGGGTGGGGAGTCTAGAACCAGGGGTCACAGTCTCAGAATAAGGGGGAGGCCACTTAGCACTGAGATGAGGAGAAATTTCTTCACTCAGAGGGTGATGAATCTTTGGAACTGTCTACCCCAGAGGGCTGTGGAGGCTCAGTCATTAAGTACATTCAAAACAGAGAGATAGATAGATTTCTAGATATTAAAGGCATCAAAGGATATGAGGATGGTGCAGGAAAATGGTGTTGAGGTAGAAGATCAGCCATGATCTTACTGAATGGCGGAGCAGGCTCGAGGAGCTCCTATTTCTTATGTTCATACGTTCTTATTTATTTCTATGTCAATGGCACTTCATAAATACAAGTTGTTGTTGTGGGACATCCAGAAGATGACAATGATCTTAGAGTCCTGTCTTTACTGGAAGTTGCCCTCTGATTTCTTCTGACATCTGAAATGCTACTTCAAGATTCCACTGGCATGCTATTGGTTACATGGGGCTCGATATTAGGAGAGAGGCAGGTTGGCAGCGGGGGGTCGACTGGGCGTGTGGGTAACACGCCCAGTGAATTCGGGGTGCTCCACACATGATCGCAGCCTAATTGAAGGCACTTACCTTGGCTTCCGGGTTTCCCGTTCTAGACCTGCGCAGTGGGCGCATTGCGCACCCGCATCACAGGCCGTCAGCAGGAGGAGCCCTATTTAAAGGGGCAGTCCTCCAATGCTCCTCCGGCAGCAAAGAACCAATTTAGGATCGTGGAGCAGGCCGGAGACAAGGCTGCTCCAAGGTTCTCTGACTCCTCACTCCAGGTGCTGTTCGATGGGGTGAGGAGGAGGAGGGAAATTTTTTTCCCATCAGATGGGAGGAAGTGTCCTCCCTCCATCACCAAGGCGGCCTGGCTGGAGGTGGCCGAGGAGGTCACCAGAAGCAGCAATGTGTCCAAACCTGGGTGCAGTGCAGGAAGTGATTTAATGACCTAACCAGGTCAGCCAAAGTGAGTATACTTACGCATTCTCTCACACTCCGTCTTCCACATCACCTCCACCACCACACAACCCCTTCTGCACTGCCACCACAACACTCTCGCATCACTCCTCACATCCACTCAACTATCATCCTCACCTTGCCTGCACATACTCACCGCCCCAGTTCCCATTCGAACACTACCACGTAACCCAATCCTCATACATACTCATGGTTATGTTGCACACGCACCCTCCCATGCATCTCCCTCACGCTCACCCCCACTCACACCAATGAATGCAGCGGGTCACCATGCAACCATCACTCAATCACGCCTCTGTGTTTTGCCTTGATAGGAGAAGAGATGCCAGAATGCCCGGGAGAGGGCAAGGACCGGAGGGGGCCCGCCACACCAGGTGGTCTTAACAGATGCGGAGCAGCAGGCACTCAAAATAAGCCAGACGCTGGAGTGCCTGTCCGTGGCGGACGCTGGAGTGCCTGTCCGTGGCGGACGCTGGAGTGCCTGTCCGTGGCGGACGCTGGAGTGCCTGTCCGTGGCGGACGCTGGAGTGCCTGTCCGTGGCGGACGCTGGAGTGCCTGTCCGTGGCGGACGCTGGAGTGCCTGTCCGTGGCGGACGCTGGAGTGCCTGTCCGTGGCGGACGCTGGAGTGCCTGTCCGTGGCGGACGCTGGAGTGCCTGTCCGTGGCGGACGCTGGAGTGCCTGTTCGTGGCGGACGCTGGAGTGCCTGTCCGTGGCGGACGCTGGAGTGCCTGTCCGTGGCGGACGCTGGAGTGCCTGTCCGTGGCGGACGCTGGAGTGCCTGTTCGTGGCGGACGCCGAGACTGGGAGTGCACAAGCAGCTGGTGACAGAAATCTAACACTCAGCACTCATGATAGTGAATGATCTTAGCATCACTTGGCATCTGCAGCACCTCAACATCTGTCCACATGCTTAATATTGCTTTCTGTTCTCTTGCAGGACCATCTGCGACCGCCGTGACTGTGGAGGGCGATTCCTCAGAGGCCATGCATCCACCAGCTCAGATACATACGCCTCGTTGGGTCCCCGTCCTCACTTAGTTGGGCTTGCACACGATCAGTCACCACACACGTGAGCACGAGCAGACCCTGGTGGCAGGGGCAGCTGTGGAGAGTCCGCGTCGGTGGGAGCACTCTTCTCCAGGCTCTGCTCAGCTGGACCCAGACGCTGAACCCTGGGGGCCAGCCGTGAAAAGGAGAGTCATCGAGGGGCAGCAGCACATTGCCGAGGTACTGGAACAGTTGCCACGTCCACTCTCCACAATCGCGCAGAGGATGGAGGAGTCCAACTCCTGCAAGAGTGGAACACTGTCACAGGGACGTGACGGCATCTCAGAGATAGCGTCGCAGGTAGGTGCAGGAATGTCCCGCCCCGGGAATCCCCGATTTTCGGAGCCCCCCCCCGCCACGAACCCACCCGCGTCCACACATGATCGCAGCCTAATTGAAGGCACTTACCTTGGCTTCCGGGTTTCCCGTTCTAGACCTGCGCAGTGGGCGCATTGCGCACCCGCATCACAGGCCGTCAGCAGGAGGAGCCCTATTTAAAGGGGCAGTCCTCCAATGCTCCTCCGGCAGCAAAGAACCAATTTAGGATCGTGGAGCAGGCCGGAGACAAGGCTGCTCCAAGGTTCTCTGACTCCTCACTCCAGGTGCTGTTCGATGGGGTGAGGAGGAGGAGGGAAATTTTTTTCCCATCAGATGGGAGGAAGTGTCCTCCCTCCATCACCAAGGCGGCCTGGCTGGAGGTGGCCGAGGAGGTCACCAGAAGCAGCAATGTGTCCAAACCTGGGTGCAGTGCAGGAAGTGATTTAATGACCTAACCAGGTCAGCCAAAGTGAGTATACTTACGCATTCTCTCACACTCCGTCTTCCACATCACCTCCACCACCACACAACCCCTTCTGCACTGCCACCACAACACTCTCGCATCACTCCTCACATCCACTCAACTATCATCCTCACCTTGCCTGCACATGCTCAGCTGGACCCAGACGCTGAACCCTGGGGGCCAGCCGTGAAAAGGAGAGTCATCGAGGGGCAGCAGCACATTGCCGAGGTACTGGAACAG
This sequence comes from Heptranchias perlo, assembly GCF_035084215.1. Classification (NCBI taxonomy): domain Eukaryota; kingdom Metazoa; phylum Chordata; class Chondrichthyes; order Hexanchiformes; family Hexanchidae; genus Heptranchias; species Heptranchias perlo. Next base: position 17,214,609 of record NC_090352.1, on the reverse strand, counting down.
TTGCCACGTCCACTCTCCACAATCGCGCAGAGGATGGAGGAGTCCAACTCCTGCAAGAGTGGAACACTGTCACAGGGACGTGACGGCATCTCAGAGATAGCGTCGCAGGTAGGTGCAGGAATGTCCCGCCCCGGGAATCCCCGATTTTCGGAGCCCCCCCCCGCCACGAACCCACCCGCGTCCACACATTACCCAGCAGCCTTCGTCCCTGAGGAGCCATCCCTGTACTTTATCTTCCCCTTCAATTATGGGTGGCACAGCTGATTGCCATAAAAAAGAAACAGCTAAACACTCAAGGAGTTCATAAAACCAGCTGCATTATGGACAAGGGCCAGAATGGCCATGGGGCTGTCATGAATCATTGCATATTCTCGTGGAAAGCTAACAGCACAATGGCATTCTGACATATTCTCATTGTTGCTGCTGCTAGTCAGTGGCGAATGTAACACAATCGTCGTCCCTCCTGAATAGGCATCAGTCACTTTCTTTTGAATCTGTAGACAGCAAACTACAGAACATTGCAGATGTCCCCAGCAATACACTGGAACGACCCAGAAGCTTAAAATTTGAGGGCAATGGTGACCTTGACTGTCACTACCAGTGCTGTCCGGGTTACAGATGTTGGCCGGGGTCTTGTTGTAGGAAATGGCACAGCTCAGCCACTGCATCCCTACTAGACCTCTCATCTCATCAACTTTGACACACTGTTACTTTTTGAATGAAGTTATGAAATTCTAACAAGCCTCAGCAATCTTACGATGGTATCAAAAGGAGTAAACAGGAGTCGAACACAGATATGGTCAACTAATAGTTCACTCGGGTAACAAGCCAACTAGAAAGAGTAAAGGCGATAGCACAAGAAATAAATTAGGAGATGGTCCAAGTTCAGTTGAACTTAAAATCAACCCAAGTCTTTAAGGTAAACAGGATAACAGCAGTTAACAGAGAGGACAATGTGAAAACATAAAAACATAGAAACATAGAAAATAGGAGCAGGAGAAGGCCATTCGGCCCTTCGAGCCTGCTCCACCATTCAATATAATCATGGCTGATCCTCTATCTCAATATCATATTCGCTCTCTCCCCATACCCCTTGATGCCTTTTGTGTCTAGAAATCTATCTAGCTCCTTCTTAAATATGTTCAGTGACTTGGCCTCCACAGCCTTCTGTGGTAGAGAATTCCACAGGTTCACCACCCTCTGAGTGAAGGAATTTCTCCTCATCTCAGTCCTAAATGTCCTACCCCATATCCTGAGACTGTGACCCCTCGTTCTGGACCCCCCAGCCAGGGGAAACATCCTCCCTGCATCCAGTCTGTCTAGCCCTGTCAGAATTTTATATGTTTCAATGAGATCCCCTCTCATTCTTCTAGACTCGAGTGAATACAGGCTGAGTCGTCCCAATCTCTCCACATACGACAGTCCTGCCATCCCAGGAATCAGTCTGGTGAACCTTCGCTGCACTCCCTCTATGGCAAGTATATCCTTTCTTAGGTAAGGAGACCAAAACTGCACACAATACTCCAGGTGTGCTCTCACCAAGGCCCTGTATAACTGCAGTAAGACATCTTTGCTCCTATACTCAAATCCTCTTGCAATGGAGGCCAACATACCATTTGCCTTCCTAACTGCTTGCTGCACCTGCATGTTTGCTTTAAGTGACTGGTGTACAAGAACACCCAGGTCCCTTTGTACATCAACATTCCCCAATCTATCACCATTTCAATAATACTCTGCCTTTCTGTTTTTCCTTCCGAAGTGGATAACTTCACATTTATCCACATTATACTGCATGTGCCATGTATTTGCCCACTAAAGACCAAAGACATAATGACAGTACTTTTAATGAAACATAAAGTGTGGAACTAGCTAGTGATGGGTAGGACAAACTCTGGAAATGTGAAAAAAAGGGCCTTCAGTCTGTGCATTGAGAATATTGGTTATACAAGAATTGTTGATATACGTAACACATCACATGGACAAGTAGAAGAGCTCTTTCCAAGAACAGGATCTATAAAATTGATTGAAAATTTCACAGAAAGACAAGTAAATTAACTAGCTTGCACGGTTAGTGAAGAATATGAGAACTGCATATCTAAAACTTATTTACTAAGAACAGTATAGTTTATAGACCATGTCTTTTTACTGATTTCCCTATTGAGCAGATAGGTTGAATTACTACTATGAATATAACCATGCTCCCTATTTTTGTCTCATCTGCACATTTTAATATTGTGCCTCTTATACCAAAGTCCAGATCATTTATACATTTTGAAAAGAGCAATGGTCTCATCAATGACCACTGTTTACATGCCTCCAGTATAAAGAACATTACCCATATCTCTCTCTGTTTTCCATCCTTTAACCACCTTCCTAGAACCATAAGTCCCAATTTTAACCCAGCCCGCCTGGCGTGAATGGGGCGGGTGAGCTGTTAAAATGGCGGGGCCATTTTAATTGCTGGGATTCCGGCACCATGGAGGCTGCCTGCCTCGGCCTAATTAAAATGGGAAAATCATGGTCTGATGATATCATCAGTGCCACAACGCGGATTTAATCCCACAATCAGGAGCCCCGTATAGCGCTGAACCTGTCGGCAAAAGTTGGCGGCAATAAGCATCAGGACAGAAGAGGCCCAGGTATCTTTTTTTTAAACATTTTTTTACGATTCCTTGTGGCCTAGGAGGAGCAGAAGTGCAGGAGTGCTGCTCCTGGCCCAACAGGGAAACCTTGGTCCTCTTCTCTCCTGGGCGTTCCCTCCCCCAACGATCAGCCCAGACTCCCCCCTCCCCCCACCTCACTTATCTTGTTGGATGCCGTTCTCTTGGGTCCTTGGCAGTGTCAGCTTCCTGCCAGATTTCCCGCTCCCGCCCGTGTGCTCTTACATCATTCCCACCGGCTTTTGGTGTGAGACAACGTAGAGAAATGTAAATGGGGCCCAGGAGTTAAAATGGTCCAGGCTTCATGCCATGAAATCCATGGGGGTTTCCCTCCAGTCCTGCAACCTGCCTGACCCAAACTCACCCTGAGTTAAAATTGGGACGATAGGATTTTACAGCACAGGAGGCGACCATTCGCTCCATCACACCTGTGTCAGTTCTCTGCACGGATTATCCACTTAGCTCCATTCCTCCGCCTTTTCCTCATGCCCTTCAAATTTTTCTTTTCCACTTCACTTTTAAATAGATTTTGCTACCACCACTGTTCCTGGAAGACCATGTCCCTGTCCTAACAACCCTCTGCGTAAAACAAATTCTACACTCCCCTTTTGGTGTTGATCTTAAAATTAATTGCCATCTTGTTACAGTTTTAATTTACTTTATCAAGGCCCCTCATAAATTTAAGAACTCTATTGATTCTCCTCTTAACTTTATTCCAATGAAAAGAGCCCCAGTTTTTTAATCTCTCCTCTTAACAAAAGTCTCTAATTCTTGGTATCGTCTTAATTAATCCTCTCCATGGCCTTGATATCCTTTTTAAAGTAAGATGGTCAAACTGGACATAATATTCTAACTGTGGCCTAACCTCTTTGCTTTTGTACTCCATACCCCTACTTATAAAGCTTAGGATCCCATTTGTTTTTTTAACAGTTTATTAAGGTTATCCCAATTTTAAAGACATGTGTATCTGAACCCATAAGTCTCTCTGCTCCTCATGACCTTTTACCATTAAATTTGTGTCTTGTCCTATTCTTCCTTCCAAAATGAATCACCTCATATTTCGCCATGTAAAATTTCATCTGACAACTATCTGTCCAAACGGCTAACTTGCTGTCCTCTTCACAGTTACCATGTTATTTTTGTATCATCTGCAAATTTTGATATTGTCTCCTGTATATCTAAGTCCAGGTCATTTATATATATATATTGAGAGTGGTCCCAACATTGACTCCTAGGTACACCATTGTTTACAACGTTCCAGTCCAAAAAACATCCATCACTCACTCACTACTCTTTGCTTTCCGTCCTTTAACTAACTGCCTATCCATGTTGCCACATTCCCTTTAATACCATGTGCCTTCATTGTATTAATAAGCTTCCTATGTGGTGCCTTATCAAATATCTGTTGATAATCCATATACACAAATCCACTATATTTCCTTTATCAATAAATTCCATTATTTCCTCAGAAACTCTATTAAATTTGTCAAACATGATCTGTTCTTTACAGATCCATGCTGGGTATCCTTAATTAACCCATATTTTTCCATGTGAGTATTAATTTTATTCTGTATTCTGTTTTCATAAGCTTACCCCCTATAAAAAAAAGTAAAAAGTGGAAAAAATGCAAGAAAAATGAGAAACCAGGAGAAAAGGAAAGAGAGAGAGAAAGGGCAGAAGAAGCAGATCAGCAATGAAATAAAAGGGAAGTTGTAACAGTTGGTAAAAAGAGTCAGCAGATTTATGAGATTTCTGCTGCTTCTTTGTTGAATTCATGAATCTGAACCCAAGAATAGGTTGGCCTGAGGTAGTTAAATACTGCGTACCAATGCCCCTACACCTTCAGAACTCGAGCAAAACAATCATAAAAATAATGGAAAAATGGTCTGAGCAACCTACGGTCACCTGCTGGCAGCAATGGCTCAACAGAAACCTTTAGACTTGGTGATGGTTCTGAGAGAACTAGCAAACTGCTTAACAATGCATAAATCAAACTACAAATGAGGCAAAATGAGTCATGGTCCGACTTCAACAGCAATCAACTGAAAATAGAGCCAGGATTGCAGAGTTGGAGGAGAGGCTGTCTGAGGCAGATTACTGTCTACCTTGAAGGACACTGATGTGCTGAAAGTGAAGATGGTAGCAGCTAATAATAAACTAGATGATTTGGAAAATTGCACCAAGGTGATCTCTACTGAATCCACTGGAGTGGGTAGAGGAAAATTGTACAATGGTCTACCTTCGGAATATTGACCTAGGCTTCTGTGATTACCAGAATCTCCAAAGCTGGAAATTAATCAAGCGCACCACATGCAATCATCTTCACAATGCTCAGGTCTCAAGATAAACTGCAAATCCTTGCGGTAACGAGGAAGAAAGGTGACCCAAAGTTAGGAAGCAATCACTTGAAAATCTGCCTTGACATTTCAAACAAGCGCCAGACTCAGTTCAATGGAATCATGAAAAATTATTCATGTGGACTCTTCTATCCCACCCATCTTAAAGTTGGTGTTGGGGGTGCTTAGAAGATGTTTTTATTCATGGGACAAGCTCATAAGGCATTGGCAGAAGATTCCCCAAATTTATTTTTATTAGAGATTGATGTTATATTAGGCAATTTGCATGGCATGAAACATACGGTCTATTGTTCTGAGGTTTGAGATTTGGGGGATTATTGCAGAGGGAGTTCACAGTGAACATTGACTTACAGGAAAGGATGAAATAAAAGCAAAAGAGAGAAGTCCAGGCATTTGTATATGTATTGCACAATCACCACAATGTATAATTGTTCATCAGAAGAGCCATTTAAAGAGACAGGCAGCAAGTTGTCATGAAGCAAATTGCTGATTTTGGGCCCACTGTTGGGGCAAAATTTATGACGTTTCCTTCAGCACACAGGGTCTATTGTGTTCCACATTTGATTACGGGATCTGGGGAGTGGTTTTAACCCACTAGCCCCATCAGCACAATCAGGATCCCATTTGGGATTAGTGGAAGACAAATTGGAGGGAAGGACTTTAATAAGGACTGGTGAGAGATGTGGGAGCATAGTTGTGAGGTAACAATATGTTCCAGAACTTTGAAGAGGAAGCAAATGTTTGTGAAGGGGCAGAATTTGAAGAAAGGTTTAGGGTGTGTTTCTTGAGGAAGGAAGTGATAGCGACCGTTTTGAAGGAGGTACGGGCAGTGCTGGATGAGAGAGAGGTTGATGATGTTGGCAAACAAGGGGTGAAGAACTGAAGTTGGGTGGTCAGGAGCTGGGATGAGAGGAGCTTGAGGAAGCAGGTGCTGGGAGAAATAGAGAGAAACTGTAAAGATTAAGAAGCAGCGAGGACGGTCAGAGGAGACGGCTACATTGACGTAGAACACACAAAAGTTCATGAGTTTCTTGCATTTGAGCCGGAGGTGCTTTCGAGTTGGAAATAAAGTTCTGATGTAAAGACATAATAAAATTATAAAATGTACAAGAAAATAATTAAACTTACGTATTAATTCTCTCCTTTGTCAGAATGCTAAATCAAATCCTACTCTACTCTATTTGTATCTGTCTTGGAGAAACTCAAACATGATTTTTTTTTATTCGTTCATGGGATGTGGGCGTCGCTGGCAAGGCCAGCATTTATTGCCCATCACTAATTGCCCTTGAGAAGGTAGTGGAGCCTGCACCAATGTCAACTTGCATCTACGTAGATTAAAATGTTCCAAATATATATTTCCAGAATTGATTTACAAAATCCAATCATTCAATCAGATAAGGTTTTTGATTTAATTGACTAAAATAATTATTTAAAAGGCTTATTGCTTGTATTAGGGTTCATTGAATATGTACCCTTTTTAAGCTCAAATTTTCAGTTATCTTACCGACACAAGGGCTTACATTAAATACTAAGCTTCCACAGAAAGTCAGGTTGGGTCCCTATTATTTTGGCAATAATTAACAGTTGGCTTCCCAAATGTTCAGGTATAAAAAATATTGATGGTGTAACAATTTCCATACCTTTTACTAGATCAGATATTAATGACAAAGTGAAGATAATAAATCCTGACATGGGCCACTTAGTATTAACATGCACATGAATTATTCAAAAAAGGATGTAAAGATAAACCCAGCAACTACAGGCAAGTCAGTTTAACCTCAGTGGTGGGGAAGCTTTTAGAAACAATAATCCGGGACAAAATTAATAGTCACTTGGACAAGTGTGAATTAATAAGGGAAAGCCAGCACAGATTTGTTAAAGGCAAATTGTGTTTGACTAACTTGATTGAGTTTTTTGATGAGGTAACAGAAAGGGTTGATGAGAGCAATGCGGTTGATGTTGTGTACATGGACTTCTAAAGGCATTTGATAAAGTGCCGCATAATAGGCTTGTCAATAAAATTGAAGCCCACGGAATAAAAGGGGCAGTGGCAACATGGATACAAAATTGGCTAAGTAATAGGAAACAGAGGGTAGTGGTGAACGACTGTTTTTCAGACTGGAGGTAGGTATGCAGTAGTGTTCCCCAGGGGTCAGTACTGGGACCACTGTTTTTTTTATATATATTATAATGACATGGACTTGGGAGAACAGAGCACAATTTCCAAATTTGCACTTGACACAAAACTTGGAAGTGTAGTAAACAGTGAGGAGGATAGTGATAGACTTCAAAAGGATATAGACAGGCTGGTGGAATGGGCAGACACGTGGCAGATGAAATTTAACACTGAGAAGTGTGAAGTGATACATTTTGGTAGGAAGGATGAAGAGAAGCAGTATAAACTAAAGGGTACAACTCTAAAGAGGGTGCAGGAACAGAGAGGCCTGGGGGTATATGTACATAGGTCGTTGAAGGTAGCAGGACAGGTTGGTAAAGCGGTTATGAAAGCTTTATAAATAGAGGCATAGAGTACAAAAGCGAGGATGTTATGTTGAACCTTCATAAAACACAGGTTCGGCCACAACTGGAGTACTGTGTCCAATTCTGGGCACCGCACTTTAGGAAGGATGTGAAGGCCTTAGAGAGGGTGCAGAAAAGATTTTCTAGAATGGTTCCAGGAATGAGGGACCTCAGTTACGTGGATAGACTGGAAAAGCTGGGATTGTTCTCTTTAGAGCAGAGAAGGTTGAGAGGAGATTTGATAGAGGTATTCAAAATAATTAAGGGTCTAGGCAAAGTAAATAAAGAAAAACTGTTCCCACTGGTGAAAGGGTCACGAACCAGAGGACATAGGTTTAAGGTGATTGGCAAAAAAACCAAAGGCAACATGAGGAAAAACTTTTTTACACAGCAAGTGATTAGGATCTGGAATGCACTGCCTGAAAGGGTGGTGGAAGGTCAAAAAGGAATTAGATAGGTACCTGAAGGAGAAAAATTTGCAGGGCTAAAGGGAAAGAGCGGGGGGAGTGGGGCTGGCTGGATTACTCTTGAAGAGAGCCAATGCAGACTCGATGGGCCGAATGGCCTCCTTCTTTGCCATAACCATTCTATGATTCTATGATTCTATAATGCAGCTAAAGGAAGTATTATAGCCCTTTTCTAAATACCATAATGGAATATCTAATATAAAGAGTGATAATCAAATTATTGACAGGGATGATGCATACAAATTTACTAGGATTAATAGCTTTGGTGGTTAATGTGGTAAAGACTGCGCGTATTTACATGAGGACAAAAAGATACCTGAATTTCTTTTAACCATTTTGAGAAGAGCTCGGTGATCGAAACCTCATTCATTTCACAGTTATGTAGGTATGTAATTAGTCTGTATTTACAGTATGTCTGTCAGATCTAGCATTGGGTGTTGATAGAGTCCATCTAATAAACTTGAATCAATACAGAAAATTAGCTTTCATGTTATTTCACCACTCACGGTTTATGCTGAGATTCTTCACGTGTCATTTTTCCTGAGATATTTTTCAGAACCTAGTCATAAATCTGACTGGGTCTGTGTTCCCACGCTCATTCTTTAAATGAAGTGGATTGTGCCAGTAGCAAAGCGAAAAAGCTATTTTATTTTTTTCTCAATTTCCCTCAGATTTTCTTCTCTCCTAAAGGCAGTGATTCATGTGAGGATACAGTTCCATGGGCATCTGCAGCCAAGGTCGTTCCAGGTGGTCATTCCAGATCTGGACAGTGAATATCAGCAGGCTATTTGATCAGAGGAGCATCATCACCAAGCTCAATCTAGTCCTCACCTGCCACCCACATGTTTTCCAGCATGAGTGAATGGCTGGTCAATGGGAGCAATTGAAGTTTATCCTCCCTAGCCCAGGGACACAGAAGATAACTGCAGCATCCTCACCACTCCTCCAATTATGATTATCTAATTCAGCACAGACCAGAAGTCTAACCAGAGATCTTCATGGTCCGTATGGCCCAGTACCTCACACCATAATGCATTTACCTACTGAACCATTCAGCCAGTTTTATTCTTTTGCCCTTGCAAAAAATGCTCACCATTTATGTTTCTGGTGTTGCGATTACTGTGTTCTTTGGTTGTAATTGTATTTCTGCACATTTCAACTGTTCACTGTGTTCTAATTCAGCCTCTGGTTTAAAACAAAAATATTGATACTGTACTGAAATTAGACCAAAAATACAAGTGCAATATTTACCCGTGTAATCATTTTTGCTATGTGCAGGGATTCCAGTAAAATGATGAGATACATTGGAAATGGGGATCTGCTTTCTTAACATTGCCCTTTTAACTCACTGCAGTTCTTGAAAGAGCCAAGTAATTACAAACAGAGAAGAGAGAAAACATACCTGCCCCAGATATCATCAAACAAAACATTCCTGCTGACATCCCATTGAAGACCACATATCTAAAACTCTGGCTATACGATATTCAAGAATACACAAAACCCTTCCACTCTGGAACAGCCACATTACAGACTAAGGGGCAGAGAAACAGTCCAAACATAAGAACATAAGAAATAGGAGCAGGAGTAGGCCATACGGCCCCTCGAGCCTGCTCCGCCATTCAATAAGATCTTGGCTGATCTTCGACCTCAACTCCACTTTCCCACCCAATTGCCATATCCCTGGATTCCCCAAGAGTCCAAAAATTTATCTATCTCAGCCTTGAATATACTCAACGACTCAGCATCCACAGCCCTCTGGGGCAGTGAATTCCAAGGATTCACAACCCATTGAGTGAAGAAATTCCTCCTCTTCTCTGTCTTAAATGGCCGACCTCTTATCCTGAGACTATGCCCTCTAGTTCTAGACTCTCCAGCCAGGGGAAACAACCTCTGAGCCTCTACTCTGTCAACCCCCCTCAGAATCTTATATGTTTCAATGAGAGCATTTGCGCCACACAAGTGCCAGGCAATGACCATCTCCAACAAGAGAGAGTCTAACCACCTCCCCTTGACATTCAATGGCATTACCATCACCGAATCCCCCACCATCAATATCCTGGGGGTCACCATTGACCCGAATCTTAACTGGACCAGCCACATAAATACTGTGGCTACAACAGCAGGTCAGAGGCTGGGTATTCTGTGGCGAGTGACTCAATTCCTGACTTCCCAAAGCCTTTCCACCATCTATAAGGCACAAGTCAGGAGTGTGATGGAATACTCTCCACTTGCCTGGATGAGTGCAGCTCCAGCAACACTCAAGAAGCTCAACACCATCCAGGACAAAGCATCCCGCTTGATTGATATCCCATCCACCACCCTAAACATTCACTCCCTTCACCACCGGCGCACAGTGGTTGCAGTGTGTACCATCCACAGGATGCACTGCAGCAATTCGCCAAGGTTTCTTCGACAGCACCTCCCAAACCCGCGACCTCTACCACCTAGAAGGACAAGGGCAGCAGGCACATGGGAATACCACCACCTGCACGTTCCCCTCCAAGTCACACATCATCCTGACTTGGAAATATATCGCCGTTCCTTCATCGTCTCTGGGTCAAAATCCTGGAACTCCCTTCCTAACAGCACTGAGGGAGAACCTTCAACACACGGACTGCAGCAGTTCAAGAAGGCGGCTCATCACCACCTTCTCAAGGGCAATTAGGGATGGGCCAGCAACGCCCACATCCCATGAACGAATATTAAAAAATCACCTCTCGTTCTTCTGAACTCCAGAGAGTATAGGCCCATTCTGCTCAACCTCTCCTCATAGGATAACCCTTTCATCCCAGGAATTAATCTAGTGAACCTTCATTGCACCGTCACTAAGGCAAGTATATCCTTCCTTAGATAAGGAGACCAAAACTGTACGCAGCAATGCTACAGCTTATACAGAGCTTTGTAATTCAATGTTTTCACATAAATCCCTGTGAAAATCTGGAATAAAGTCAAAAAAAAATGCTGGAAATGCATGGCAGGTCAGTCTGCATCTGAAAGAGAAAGAAAGATTCATTGGGTCCCACCTGGCACATTAATTCTTTTTCTGTTTCAGATGCTGACCAACTTGCATTTCCAATATTTCTTTTCATAATTTATACTTTTTTTCTACCACTTTCTGCAGCAGTTGTACAGCAAGAAATATATCGGGCCTGATATTCCTTTATTTACCATTCTTGGTAAAAAAAAATGTAGATGTGAGTAAAGAGTGGTAGAATATCAGGATGATTTCTTGGTTTTTAGCACTGCTCTGATGGTTTCCCCCTCTTCAAAGCAGTAAGAAAGGCTACTAAAAAACAAGAAAAGACCAACTTAACTTGTTGAAGATGATTAATGATGAACTCATTCAGCTTTCTACAGATATTGAGTCAAATTTTAAATTTTTTTTTTACTTCAGGTCAGACCTGGAGTTATTGAGTTAAATAAAAAGGAAGAATTTGTATCACTACAGCAGTGAGAGAAGTGAATAGTACAGAAGAGTCTTCTGTCCAAGACACCATTGGTGAGTATATTGCAGCAGAGCAGGATGAGGAGGAGGAGATATTGGCAAGGAGTGCAAGAAGTGCAGGAAGCAAGAGACATACAACAACTACTTCCCCAGGCAATATGTCAGCTACCTAGACATGGCTAAGGAGCAATGAATAAGGTGGCTAAGGCTCGGCAGGGATGCTGTGACTGAGGCGTGTCACATGACTTGCAGGGACAGTCAACCCGCTGCCAAGTACTACCAAAGTCATCACTGACCTCAACTTTTATGCCACAAGAATCTTCCACAGGTCATCTCACCAGCCAGCCACTTTTGACTTGAAACCAAGCTCTTCAAACATAATATTTTCGTTAAAATGTCAGACAAAGGAATTTCAGGCTCTAAAGAATTTAAAGAGTAAATTCATTAATCTCATGGTCCCACCAGGGAACCCTGCTGAAAAGGAGCACGAGTTGTGCTACAGTGTTGTCATCCTATCTCTGATCCTTCAAACACAGCTTCATGCTAGGATTGTGGGAATGTAATTTGCATAACCCTGCTATTTTTACTTCTATGCATTTTTTTGCATATATCTTTAATGACACCATGTAACATGATGGTTATTCAAGTGTATGCGAAAAATAATGCAAACCTGATTGAACAAAAGTTTCCATTGAACTGTACTGTACTGTGCCAGCTTGTCTCAGTTGGTAGCACTCCCACCCAAGTCTAAAAATTGAGAGTTCAAATCTCACTCCAAAACTTGAGCACATGCTCTAGTCTGACAATCCAATGCAGTACTGAGGGAGCGCTGCATTATCATATGTACAGTTTTCAGTTGAGGTATTAAAATGTGGCCCAATCTGTCTGTCCAGATGGATGTAAAAGATCTCATGGTGTGATTCGAAAATGATTATGAAGTTCACCCAGGATCCTGGTCAACATTCCTCCCTCAATCAATACCACAAGAAACAGGTTATCTGGTCATTCACCTCATTTGTTGTTTGTGGGACCTTGTGTGTGAAAGTGGATGCCACATTTGCCTACATAACAGTGACTGTACTTTGAAAAGTAATCCATTGGTTGTGGAGCATTTTGAGATATCCTACGGACGTGATCAGGTGCCATATAAATGGAAGTTCCTTCTTTACTATTTTCCTCCATGTGCTTGTATGTCTTAAAAGAAAGACTTGCATTTATATAGCGGCTTTCACGACCTCAGGATGTCCCAAAGCACTTACAGCCAATTAAGTACTTTCGAAGTGTAGTCACTGTTGTAATGTAGGAAACACGGCAGCCAATTTGCGCACATCAAGGTCCCACAAACCGCAATGTGCTAATGATCAGTGATGTTGGTTAAGGGATAAATATTGGCCAGGACACCAAGGAGAACTCCCCAGCTCGTCTTCAAAATAGTGCCTTGAGATGTTTTACGCCCACCTGAGAGGGAAAACGGGGCCTCGATTTATCCGAAAGACAGCACCTCCGACAGCGCAGCACTCCCTCAGTACTGCACTGGGAGTGTCAGCCTAGAGTTTATGCACAAGTCTTATGCTCCTACTTTAGTTGTGTTCTCACTTAAGTCATGCAACTCCTTCAGGATCTCCTGGCTGAGATGGTGTTGACCCTACGTGTGATATATTGCCACATTTTGCCACCACCTTTGTATGCAAAGCTGCTCCGCCATCAAAGATTTCCTCCATTAATGTGCTTACCAGCCCTTGCACACCTCGTCACTAAATACCATGTTTCTCTGTTGGTGTTCCAACAGTTTCACTAACAAGTGTGCTCTCTCTAGCTGAATTATCAAACTTGTCAACATTTATAATGGTTAAGTGGCTCATTAGCTGCTTGCAAAGCGTTAGGAGACCGTTATTGCAACCATGTCATGATTCACGGTTATGTTTTCATTACCAATATCGAAATTGCATTGTCACACATTGCATGTTTGAAAGCCAGGGCTGCATTACTGTTTCATTAATAGAGGAGGAAGATTCACTTTCTCCTGCTTTTAAGAAATGACAATGCCATTTATTAATAATGTAATTGATAATACCATATAACATATTGCTTTTTATTAATTTTTCATTGAACTGTATATTGTTGTATTTTGTAATTTTCTAATTAAAAACAATGTAAAAAAGATATATAGAAACCATATTGAGTATTTAGATATTGTTTTAAATAATTGACTGATTGGATAGATAAAGGGAATGCGGCAGGTGTAGTGTATGTGGAATTTTAGAAAGTATTGAATAAGAGGTTCGTTACAAAAATTCAGGCACATGGTTTAAAAGGAAATGCAACAGCATGAATTGGATGATGGACAAAAAACAAAGGGTTAATGGGGAGTTGCTCAAATTAAAAGAGGTTTGAAAGTGGCGTAATCCTGGAGTCAGTGCTGGTTCCACTTTCATTTATAAATGATTTGGAACAGATCATAGGGAGTACAATACCAAAATTTGTTGATGACAAAAGTAAGGTGTTGCCAAAAAAGAGGTGCACTTGAAAAGGCTTCAGGACATAGAAATATTAGCGGAACAGGCAGACAGGTGGAAGATGCAATTTTATGCAAAGAAGTGTGAATACTTTTTGGGAGGAAAAACAAGATATGAGTATGCACTCAAATGGAAAGATGCTAAAGGGTGTGGGGGAACAAAGAGACCTAGGAGTCAAATATATAAATTCTTGAAAGTGCAAGAGAATAGATCCATAAAAAAGGCAAATAGCATTTTGGATTTTCTAATGCGGCAAAGAGTACAAGAACAGAGTTAATGATACATTTGTACAAGTCACAATGGTTTGGCCACAGTAAGAGTGCCGTTTGCAGTTTCAAGCTTTGCATTATAAAAAGGACATTAAAACCACAGAAAGTGTACAGTGTAAATTCACCAGGGATAAGAAACTATACTTATGAGGAGAGATTTGAGGTAGTGGGATTATTTTCATTGGAGCTGAAAAGGCTAAAGGAGATTTAAGAATGTTTTTTTTTAATTCTTAGGATTGGATGAATAGTGAAAGAATAGTTCTTCTGATTAGGGGGTCGGTGAAAAGGAGTCATCAATTTAAAGAATGAGGAGAGAGGTTAGGAGAAATGTCTTTACGGAGAGAGTAGATGTAATGCTTTACTATAGAAAGTAGTTGAGGCAGAGACCTTTGCATCTTTTAAGGAAAAAGTGGATAAACATTTGAAGCAGAGCAAGATATTGAGCAATGGGGAGAGAGCAGGGCAGTGGAATTTGTTTTGGGTTGCTGCAGCAAAGGGCCTCCTTCTGTGCTATAAACCTCTATAGTTTAATAGGGTGTATGATATAGGGAGCTTTACTCTGCATTTGGCTATACTTTACCTCACCTGGCAGTGCTTGACATGAAAATATGTTTCATTCATCAACACTGATATTGCTCACCTTCATATCCCCAAGATTCACTTAAATATATATATATACATATACTTTTACCTCTATCTTTATTTATTAGCTGGGACTTTAATTTTGGATGGTCTTGCTCTTTTACAGCTTGTTGGGTCCCTGGAATTCCATTTTTTAAAATCCAAGCATAAGCCATATTTTCACTTGCAATGAACACTTAATACATTCCAAACAGTAAGTTAATATTTCTCTAGATGTACAGTACCTAAAATTGTAGCTATAATGATCAAACCACCTTGATTAAACACCTGACAGCTATTAAAGCATTCACTTTTCTCCTACAACTATTGCAAAAAGTAATGTTCTAAGGCTTTTGAAAGATTAATTAAACTGGAAATGCCATCACACCAACTACTCCTAAGAGATTATAGGAACATAGGAAAAGAGAAAAGGGCATTTATGCTTTCTCCTTCCACCCACTGCTTGGTCTAGCTGATGCTTATATGTTTGTTTACATGTCTACCTGTAGAATTAAGCATAGAAACAGGCCATTTGGCCCATCAAGTCTGTGCTGTTTTTCTCCAGGAACCACCTAGTTTACTCTCACTCTCGTGCTTGCTCCCCTTATCCTTTAATATATTGATTGAATGAGTAGTTGTGTAAAATAGACTGTGTATTCACTCCTTACATGCAAGGTTAGTCCCAGCTGCAAAGGGTTACTATTACTGTCTATATTTTTGTTTCATAGCTTGAAGCAGATACAAAAAAAATCAGAATTGTGCAGATGATTCCCTCAATGCATTCTTAGAATTAAGAAAATGTAATCTTGTTAAATTTATAGTGCAAATTCCGGCTATAATTCTTCAAAGGGCTCAGTTAAACTAAATTCAAAGGGTTTTTTTTAACAAGTAGAATTTTTTTTTAAATGTTATTCCCTTGTAAAAATACAGGAAGGAAAATGAACTTTGAAGACTAAATCAAAAAGATTATTATTCAGAAGTTCATACACAGTCCTTTATCACCGAGGGATTTCCTAAAGCCAAAAATAATGAGCAGTGACTAATACGATTTTAATTAAGACTGACCTTATTACATCTGAATCTAGGTACACGTTAAAAGCCTGCTGGGACCCACACAGATAGAATACAGAGTACAGAGTTAACCCTTAGGAAAGCTCTGCAAATTTAGTCATTGCAAAATTTAAATGCACGCTGCTCCTATTAGATCATGTCCCCGATATTCAAGAGCCGTGTATTTCAAGTATTATTAAAGAAACCCACTTGTGGACAGACCCGGCACAATAGCTTCTCCTGGAGCACTTTTTTTTGAATTGCAGAGTGCACTTAGAACATTTTATTCTATATCAAAGTAGCGTTGCTAAATTACCCAAACATACAAACTTATTAACATCTTCAAAAAATGATGGTTCTGACTGAGATATTAAACATAAACATATTTATTGGACTAGAGGTTCAGTATTTCTACACCGTTCCGGTTATTGGTGGTATCTTTCTAAATCCCCCATATTCTGTGCTCATTTTATTAGTTGGATTAGATTGCACTCGAATTGTGGTAAATTTATCTTTTAATGCACAGAGGAGGCAACTCAAATTATTTATTTTCTGCATTTGGTCATTTTTGCTTTGCATCAAAAGTTGGTCATCAACAGCATCAATGAGTCAACCTGCTCCCTATTGCATTTCCTACAAGTTTCGTGTAGTCCGTCACCGATATTGACAGTAAAATCTTTATTATTAGGTAATACGCAGGCCAGATCATTTTTTTTCTGCTAATTGTGATATCGGTGTTATATTGTTTTATCACAGTTGTGCCCGGAAATCTCACGTTTGTTGCAATAATTAAAACAAGTGAAGCTGAAGAGACGCTCCCTACCATCCAGCTCCTCTTCTGAAATATTGGCCAACTGCTCAGTCTCGCTGCCGTCGGACAGTGATCCGCTCAGGTAATTCCCTTTGTATAGGAGACCGGCGTGTACAGGATGGAAAGGCATCTCCCTGTGTAAGAGAAAGAAATGCAACGATTAGCTCGAGTCACGTTGGCATTCCTCTTGGACTTTCAGGTTGACTCCTCACCTCAAGACTCCAACCACATTCTGCTGTTCTTCGATGTGGCTGAGCGAGATCCAGGATATCTGCATCTTTAAAATAAAAAGGGGGGTAGGTCCGGGTCTAACTCCTCACCCCATTAAAGGAGAGGGGAGGGGATGAGGACTTTATTTCGGAGAAGAATTTACCAGCTCCCACTTGTTACGACTGATTACTGCCCCCACTTTAAACACTGCTTTCTAAAGAAGCAAAACTGTGCTCCGTTTGGTCAATTCTCGAGAACTGAAACGGAGGCAGAAAGAGCTGTTTATCCTTCAAATATAAAGAAGAGGGAGAGAGAGAGAGGGGGGTGCAACTATCATGACCATTAAGCTGTGGGAATCTCAGTCCCTGCTACTAGCTGGGCTCCTTCCTTCCACTAAAACCCAGGTCCATGACAGCAGATTCTTCAGTGTGAAGGTCAAGTCCTGAAGCCAGTCTGATTTACCTGGTTTTCTGGGTGGTTATTTGTAATCCGGAGCAGGATCCTTTTCACCTTCCCCGTGTCCGGACCACTGGATCGAGCAGAGACTTCACTCCGTGGGGCGGGCTGGTCACCTTTGGTAGAACGAGGAGGAAGAGAACAGGGTGGCACCTTGGCCAGTTCCCCAAATGGAGAAGGTCCAGGCGGCCCTCTTGGGTGGCCGGTTGGGAGATCAGAGGCGGGAGCTGCCCAGCTCGGCGCTGCTTCACTTCCCCATTTCCAATCCGGACCCAGCGCCGGAGTAGGACTTCCATTCGCTTAAAACTCCCATTTATCAAACGGATGCCTTGGATTTTGTGTGAAGAGCCATTCCCAAAGTTGTTCCTGCTCGCACGTCGCTGCCAAACATTGGGGCAGGTTTGAAATTGAAACCTTGTTGCTCTGACTCTCGGATGCCGGGGTTTGCGCTGCAACCTGCCCGCAGAGAAATGTTGAATCTTTTAAAGGGACGACTTTTATCTTGTCACAGTCCTATTTGTAGGGGTTTTTTTTCCGACGCTGGGTTATGCGCATGCTTTGCACAGAGTCAATTAAAGGGGTCTCACACTTCAAGCCTGAGAGCATCTCAGGTACTTGTTTTTCTGTAGGAATATATAATCCATGTAGGTATACATAATCAATAGATAATCTGTAGGTATATATAATGAGTCGGTATATATAATCAATATATAATGAGTAAGTATATATAATCAATATATAATGAGTAGGTATATATAATCCATGTAGGTATATATAATCAATGTATAATCTGTAGGTATATATAATGAGTAGGTACATATAATCCATGGCATATCCTACAGGATATGCCATGGATTATATATACCTACTCATTAACATTACCCCTTAATGGAAATCAACATCAAAATATTGGTAAATCTGTTTCTGAAGTACAAATTGTGAACTACAGTTCAGCACACTTCTAAAAATAAACTTATTTCATATTGATATCACGTTAAAAGTCTGGTTTTTTTTTTAAAAACTCATGATATTCCAGTGATCCTCGTCATCACCTTCAATCTTCTCACAGCCCTGCTCCGCCCTATCCTTGGGACTTCAAAGGCGTTTTATAAAACAAGTGTTGTTATCTCAGAGATCTCCAGCTGTACCACTCCCGATGCACCTGCTGCTCTAACAGTGGCTTCTCCCTCGATCTCTGCTTCCCCACATCACCATCAGCGGCCACTACACCCATGGGTGTCAGCCGTGGCTCAGTGGTAGCACTCCCTCACCTTTGAATCAGAAGGGTTTAAGTCCCACTCAGTGACATGAGCACAAGATCGAGACTGACACTTCAGTGCAGTATTGAGGGAGCGCTGTATTGTGGAGGTGTTGTCTTTTGGATGAGATTTTAAACTGTCTGCCCTCTTAGGTAGATGTAAAAGATCCCACAGCACTATTTCGAAGATCAGGGGAGTTCTCCCAGTGACCTGGCCAATACCTAACCCTCAACCAACATCACTACAGATTATCTGGTCGTTATCACATTACTGTTTGTGGGACCTTGCTGTGCGGAAATTGGCTGTTGCGTTTCCGATTGACTAGTGATTATACTTCAAAAGTATATTGATGTCTTTAAAGTGCTTTGGGACATCCAGAGGTCATGAAAGGCGTTATATGTGGAAAATTGCCCAGGTATGTCCTGTCCACAAAAAGCAGGACAAATTCAATCCGGCCAATTACCGCCCCATCAGCCTACTCTTAATCATCAGCAAAGTGATGGAAGGTGTCGTCGACAGTGCTATCAAGCGGCACTTACTCACCAATAACCTGCTCACCGATGCTCAGTTTGGTTTCCGCCAGGACCACTCGGCTCCAGACCTCATTACAGCCTTGGTCTAAACATGGACAAAAGAGCTGAATTCCACAGGTGAGGTGAGAGTGACTGCCCTTGACATCAAGGCAACATTTGACCGAGTGTGGCACCAAGGAGCCCTAGTAAAATTGAAGTCAATGATACTCAGAGGGAAAACTCTCCAGTGGCTGAAGTCATACCTAGCACAAAGGAAGATAGTAGTGGTTGTTGGAGGCCAATCATCTCAGCCCCAGGACATTGCTGCAGGAGTTCTTCAGGGCAGTGTCCTTGGCCCAACCATCTTCAGCTGCTTCATCAATGACATTCCCTTCATCATAAGGTCAGAAATGGGAATGTTCGATAATGATTGCACAGTGTTCAGTTCCATTCGCAACCGCTCAGATAATGAAGCAGTCCATGCTTGCATGCAACAAGACCTGGACCACATCCAGGCTTGGGCTGATAACTGGCAATTAACATTCGCGCCAGACAAGTGCCAGGCAATGATCATCACCAACAAGAGAGAGTCTAACCACCTCCCCTTGACATTCAACGACATTACCATCGCTGAATCCCCCACCATCAACATTCTGGGGGTCACCATTGACCAGAAACTTAACTGGAACAGCCATATAAATACTGTGGCTACAAGAGCAGGTCAGAAGCTGGGTATTGTGTGGCGAGTGACTCACCTCCTGACTCCCCAAAGCCTTTCCACCATCTACAAGGCACAAGTCAGGAGTGTGATGGAATACTCTCCACTTGCCTGGATGAGTGCAGCTCCAACAACACTCAAGAAGCTCGACACCATCCAGGACAAAGCAGCCCACTTGATTGGCACCCCATCCACCACCCTAAACATTCAATCCCTTCACCACCGACGCACGGTGACTGCAGTGTATACCATCCACAGGATGCACTGCAGCAACTCGCCAAGGCTTCTTCAACAGCATCTCCCAAACCCGCGACCTCTACAACCTAGAAGGACAAGTGCAGCAGGCATATGGGAACAACATCACCTGCACGTTCCCCTCCAAGTCACACACCATCCCGACTTGGAAATATATCGCTGTTCCTTCATCGTCGCTGGGTCAAAATTCTGGAACTCCCTTCCTAACAGCACTGTGGGAGGACATTCACCACACGGACTGCAGCGATTCAAGAAGGCGGCTCACCACCACCTTCTCAAGGGCAATTAGGGATGGGCAATAAATGCTGGCCTTGCCAGCGATGCCCACATCCCATGAATGAATATAAAAAAGTATATAAATACAAGTCTTTCTAGGGAGAGAGTAGGGCCTCTTAAGGATCAACAAGGTCATCTATGTGCGGAACCACAAGAGATGGGTGAGATCCTAAATGAATATTTCACATCGGTATTTACGGTTGAGAAAGGCATGGATGTTAGGGAACTTGGGGAAATAAATAGTGATGTCTTGAGGAGTGTACATATTACAGAGAGGGAGGTGCTGGAAGTCTTAACGCGCATCAAGTTAGATAAATCTCCGGGACCTGATGAAATGTATCCCAGGACATTATGGGAGGTTAGGGAGGAAATTGCGGGTCCCCTAGCAGAGATATTTGAATCATCGACAGCTACAGGTGAGGTGCCTGAAGATTGGAGGGTAGCAAATGTTGTGCCTTTGTTTAAGAAGGGCGGCAGGGAAAAGCCTGGGAACTACAGACCGGTGAGCCTGACATATGTAGTGGGTAAGTTGTTAGAGGGTATTCTGAGAGACAGGATCTACAGGCATTTGGAGAGGCAGGGACTGATTAAGAACAGTCAGCATGGTTTTGTGAGTGGAAAATCATGTCTCACGAATTTGATTGAGTTTTTTGAAGGGGTAACCAAGAAGATAGATGAGGGCTGTGCAGTAGACGTGGTCTACATGGACTTTAGCAAAGCCTTTGACAAGGTACTGCATGGCAGGTTGTTACATAAGGTTAAATCTCACAGGATCCAAGGTGAGGTAGCCAATTGGATACAAAATTGGATTGACGACAGAAGACAGAGGGTGGTTGTGGAGGGTTGTTTTTCGGACTGGAGGCCTGTGACCAGCGGTGTGCCTCAGGGATCGGTGCTGGGTCCGCTGTTATTTGTTATTTATATTAATGATTTGGATGAGAATTTAGGAGGCATGGTTAGTAAGTTTGCAGATAACACCAAGATTGGTGGCATTGTGGACAGTGAAGAAGGTTATCTAGGATTGCAACGGGATCTTGATAAATTGGGCCAGTGGGCCGATGAATGGCAGATGGAGTTTAATTTAGATAAATGTGAGGTGATGCATTTTGGTAGATTGAATCGGGCCAGGACCTACTCCATTAATGGTAGGGCGTTGGGGAGAGTTATAGAACAAAGAGATCTAGGAATACAGGTTCATAGCTCCTTGAAAGTGGAGTCACAGGTGGATAGGGTGGTGAAGAAAGCATTCGGCATGCTTGGTTTCATTGGTCAGAACATTGAATACAGGAGTTGGGATGTCTTGTTGAAGTTGTACAAGACATTAGTAAGGCCACACTTGGAATACTGTGTACAGTTCTGGTCACCCTATTATAGAAAGGATATTATTAAACTAGAAAGAGTGGAGAAAAGATTTACTAGGATGCTACCGGGACTTGATGGTTTGACTTATAGGGAGAGGTTGGATAGACTGAGACTTTTTCCCCTGGAGAGTAGGAGGTTTAGGGGTGATCTTATAGAAGTCTATAAAATAATGAGGGGCATAGATAAGGTCGATAGTCAAAATCTTTTCCCAAAGGTAGGGGAGTCTATAACGAGGGGGCATAGATTTAAGGTGAGAGGGGAGAGATAAAAAAGGGTCCAGAGGGGCAATTTTTTCACTCAAAGGGTGGTGAGTGTCTGGAACAAGCTGCCAGAAGCAGTAGTAGAGGCAGGTACAATTTTGTCTTTTAAAAAGCATTTGGACAGTTACATGGGTAAGATGGGTATAGAGGGATATGGGACAAGTGCAGGCAATTGGGACTAGCTTAGTGGTATAAACTGGGTGACATGGACATGTTGGGCCGAAGGGCCTGTTTCCATGTTGTAAACTTCTATGATTCTATGATTCTACATCCCATCCCCTGGAATTCAATCCCAGAACCTCTTCATGTTTCTGCCTTTCAAACCGCTGTCAAAGGTCTCCTAAAACCCTTCTCTTCAACTGTAACTTCAGTCTTCTCTCTCTCCCCTGAAGAAATTACTTTTTCGTCCCTGTTCTTCTGGTCAGCGACCACCTTTTTCTGCCTTGTTAAATGCCCTTAGATGGTTCCTTTAAATGAAGAGCACTTAAGAGTGTACATTGTTGATATATAACAAAATGTAGCATGCTGGTAGATGGAATTTAAAGGTTAATCTCATCCCTGTTACGTGGTTTTGTCACATCACATCCCGCCTCCAACTGCCCTACCCCAAACTCCTACCATCTGTCACCCTACACGTCCATCCTCGCAGCAATCGGTCAATAATGATAGCTACAGTACCCACAATCCTCCGTGCTGCAGAAAGTGCTCTATCCATTTACCAGTTAAAGTGCACATGCACCAGGGTGTGTTGTGGCCCTATTGTTAGTTCAACTTTGTTGAGTCCAGCCAGAATCATGAAACCACGAAGTTTGTGTAAAATTTATTTTTGCGACTCTGGAGCTACAAACGGCACAGTCGCATACATTATAACCAGAAAATTATATCATCCTTTTATCCCAGGTTGCTCGCAGTAATGTCTGGGAGATTAATCTTGTATTCCAGGAGACTTAAGGACAATCCAGGAGGAATAGTAACTCTAAGCTCAATAGGTGGTCTCATCAATCTTAGTTTAAGAGTTCCTTGCACTTGTTGTTGGAGGTGAGGGCTGAAAGGGCAGGGAAGAGGGGGAGTAGTGAACATTTTTGGGAGGGGAGAGCAAGGCCTGTTAGCACTCAATGTGGTCCAGCCACATCTGGCAATGGATGGCTAAACCAGTTGTGTACCAGATGCGTTCCAGTCTATGCCCCTTGGACTTGAGGGAACGAAGATGGGGGCCATACCAGGGTGAACAGTCAGGGTGGGAGAGAGTGAGGGTTTTACTGAGGACATGGACATCAAAATGATCAGAGATGGCCTTGTCTGTGATCAATATGATGGGAGGAGAGAGGCCATGTGAGATGGCAAGATCAAGGGGTTGGCCATGAATATGGGCAGGATAGTTTATATGGAGGGAGAGGTTAAAGGAGGACAGGAGGGCAGTAATATCAGAGCAGAGGGCAAGGTGAATTGAGATGGAGATTAAAATCACTGTGGATGAGGAGTTACTCAGTGCAGAGGCTAAGGGAGGAAAGGATAGAAACTCACGATGGGGCTTTGGGAGGACGGTAGAGAACAAGGATTTTAAAAGAGAGGCAAGAGGGATGGAATAAGGTGTCATGCTTGAAGCAGGAGAAAGGTCCAGAGCAGTAGGGCTACAGACCAACGTGATGATTTGATGATAAGTGCCACACCCCCACCACAACGGTTTGGGTGGGGTAGGTGGTGGAAAGTATATCCAGGTGGGGAGGCTTCAGTAAGGGACAAAGTGTCACCACTATCGAGCCAAATTTTCATCAAATCATGGCTGGCAAGGGCCTTGTTCAGGAGTGTACAATTATATTACATTATAATTTTTCATTACATCTGCCCCTACAAAAAATGCTTTTATTGTATTTTCAAGAGGGCATTGAGCTGAAGAACCTCCAAGAACCCCAGACTGCATGGTACATCCTCAGTTCCAGAATGAACATCATTTAATGGGACATGTCCCACAAGTGCTTCAGCCATGTTTGTTGTGAGGAAGGCTGCACTATACCACAGTGGGACAAATGGACCTTCCTGCAGCCAGTAACAGGAACTGTGCTGTGGTTAGTCTAGTGCTAACTGAAGGCTAGTCTCCCTGTCTCTCCTCATTACTTCCTCCACTAACTTCACAACATTTTAAAAATGAATCTTAAAGTGAAAGAAGATTAGAAAAGTTTAAGTGCTGGAGATGATGGTAATTTAGTGGGCTATATGTCCACCTGTGTGTTAAGAACATAGGAACTGGAGTGGACCATTCAGCCCCTCGAGCCTGTTCCGCCATTCATAGCAAAAATCTCTCGATCTCAGATTTAAAATTATTAATTGAGCTGGCATCTACTGCTTTTTTGTGGGAGAGAGTTCCACCACCCTTTGTGTGAAGAAGTGTTTCCTAACTTCTCTCCTGAATGGCCTGGCTCTGATTTTAAGGTTATGTCCCCTTGTCCTAAACTCCCCCACTAGCGGAATAAGTTTCTCTCTATCTACCCTATCAATTCCATTCAAAATCCTAAAAACCTCAATCAAATCACCCCTTAACCTTCTATATTCCAGGGAATAAAAGTCTAGTTATGTAATCTCTCCTCATAATGTAACCCTTGGAGCCCTCGTAACATTCTGGTGAATCTGCGCTGCACTCCTTCCAAGGCCAATATATCCTTTCAATGGTGCGGTGCCCAGAACTGTACACAGTACTCCAGATGTGGCCTAACCAGGGCTTTGTATAGCTGTAGCAAAACTTCCTCCTCTTTATATTCTAGCTCTCTAGTTATAAAGGCCAACATTCCATTAGCCTTTTTGATTATGTTTTGTACCTGACTACTACATTTTAGTGATCTATGTACATGGACCCCTAAATCACTTTGGACCTCCACTGTTCCTAGCTTTTGACCATTTAAAAAATACTCGGATCTATCCTTTTTGGTCCAAAATAGATGACCTCACACTTAACTGCGTTGAAATCCATCTGCCACAGTTTTGCCCACTCACTTAATTTATCAATGTCTCTGTAATTTTATGCTCCCATCTACATGACTTACCATGTCACCAATCTTTGTGTCATCAGTAAACTTGGATGTATGGCTCTCTATTGTGTTATTGAAGTTATTAATAAATATAATGAATAGTTGAGGCCCCAGCATAGATCAGATGTGGGATTTTCTACTTAAAAATATTAAGATGTTCAGCTGCGATTTTGCAGAAGGATATTTCTAGTGATTTCAGGAACTTAAGTCATCCACATCTTCCCAACAATGAGGCATGCCTTTGAGAAAAATATTTACTTATTACCTGTTCACTAAAGTAGAACTGAATGCACTGATATCGCACCACTGGTTTCTTCTGTGGTCACAAATGTTTTTTTTAAGAACACTTTTTGCACTAATAACTGTATCAGCTTGACTCTGTGATACTAGTCAGAAGGTCATTCATTCTAGTTCCACTCCAGGACATGAGCACACAAACTAGACTGACACTCCAATGCAGTACTGAAGGAGAATTATATTGTCAGAGTATTCCCGTCCTTCAGCTATGACTGTAAACTAAAGGACTTTCTATTCTGGTGGTTCAGGTGGACATTAAAAATCCCTCAATACTATTCCAAGAGGAGCAGAAAGTTCTTCATGTTTCCTGACAACATTCCTTCCTCTACCAAAAGCAGATTAACTTGCCATTCATCTGATTGCTATTTGTGGGATCTTGCTGTGCACAAATTGGCCGCCACATTTGCTAAACAACAAACACACCACTGAATTACCGCTGACCGCAAGATGAGGAGCTCCACCTGGCAACCCAGCTAAAAACTATTGGAACCTAATTCTACAAGGGGAGAGCTGTTCAAATGTATTCCCCTTTACATTGAGTATTTGATCGAAACTGCAGTTCTGTAAGCAGGCATTTGGTCTGCTCAAGTGCCTGATTACAGATAAGTTGAAGACTTGACACCAGGCTGCTGTTGTACTATGCTGCCTCCTAGTGGCCAGTTTAAAAAACCATTGGCAGGCTACCTACCTGCATTAATGGCCACAGGTATGTGACCTGGCCAAACCTGTAAGGAAGGGAGAAAAACAAGATGGAGGGATTCCATACCCTCAGAAACACCTTACCATTTATAGAAGATATCCAGGTCTGAATGTCAGTTTTAGCATATTTATACACAGTGGAGTACTCATCAGGTCAATTTCAGTTTGCCAGAGAGAAAATAATTGATCTTGATCTTGAAGCTACATTGATCTTGAAATACATATCATTCTTTATAAAAAGAAATGATTTATACCGAATCAATATTCTGAAATTAGAAGCAGCCAATGGGTTGCTAAACACGGGTGGAAGGATTGCTCTAGTTGCTATCTGTGGAAAATTATAAACTTTTTTTGAATGTATTTTTGAATATTGCTACACATAGCAACCAGAGAAATCAATCCTTTCTAGAACGTAGACTATTTAACATACATACCGAAGGAATCTATCAGTAATAAGAGCCTTCACAGAAGGAAAGGGTATATTTTCTGATTGGGTTCACCTAATAAATAGGCTTAAATTAGAAAAACCCCATCAAAAAATTCAGTGATGATTCACAACACCAGATCGGGTTACTTTGCCTGATCCACTTATTTCCAACATTGAAAAAAATTGAGCGGAAGCTTCATTATAATATTTAAATGAATAGCATGTTTTTGACATGTACCCAATTTCCCAATATTCCAGCATGCATTACGCTGAGTAATCTTCACACCGTACATAATGGAATAATGGATGGTCCAATCTCAATGGAGGTCATGACAGAGGACCCGATGGTATAAATATGACATATGTTGCCTGACTAACCTCAATGCTGGTGGGTTTACAAAAGCCCCCCCCCCCCCCCCCCCCACCGATCACAGTATTTCATGAAAGGAGGCATCCCGGAGTAATTAACCACCAGCGTAACCTGATTGGAATCCTGGCCAAATAAATCTGTAGGCCCTGGCATACCTACCTGGCAATGATCATGGAAAACTGTCTTTGTAGGCTCCAGCTTGACACAGAACCAGATACTAAGCTGTAGCATTGGCTTTAAGGGCATCTGCAGCTAACCTACACCACAGGGCATAAGGTTGGCACAGCCATTGACAGAACCAGTCAGCTTTGGCCTCAAACGTGTTTCTGTGTCCAGGGATGGTGCGATGTTCATCTAGGAGGATGGTGACATGGACCATTCACCATTACCCTCATTTCAGCAACAACCAAACAAAGGGGTGGTTTCTGAGGCTAATTCCTCATGTGCCTGGTTTGTGCCCCAACATTAGGTTTCCCTTCCATTTAATTTTTACCTATCACTTTTTACCCTTCAGCCTTGGCTATGGCTGTTAGTGGGATGAAATGAGTCTTTCCAAAAGGTGAAAGTATCCATGGTTCCTTATTCTGCCACTTCCCCTTTAAATGTCATTTAAATTGCAATTATCTGGTCGAACCACCAGGCTAGCTCTCTATACCTGCTGTGAATAATTATGATAATGAGATGACCACAGAAAAACACATCCAATCAACATATTGCACTTAAGGTGAGCTTTGCACTCATTTCTAGCCCTTCATTACCAAACTGCACCCATACCAGAAAATCTTGACTGAAATGTCAAATGACTAATGTGGCCCTATTAACAATCCACAGCCTATGGAGGAAGAAGCAGATAATTGATCTTAATAACCCTGGACTTCAATTATGACCTAAAAATTAGAGTGTGCCATCCGCAATGTCCCTTTTTAAAAACTCCAAGTTGCAAAGAACTATCATTAATTATAATAGCTCTTTGCTTAATTCTGTCTTTTTAAGTGTATTTTGGTATAAACAATACGAATGCTGATAAATGACTGTGAAACGTGGCTTGGAGGAGACACCCAGCCAGGAGCAAAATTAACATACAAACACAATTGATGCCAAAATCTGCATTTCTATTAATATTAATTCAGCTCATGCAAAATTGTCACATTAAATAGCTCAACCAACATTCTTACATTAAATAGCTCATTCAAACTGGTTGCCCTAGTGAAGTATTCAGCACTCAGTATTTAAACAAAAAAATATCTACACAAAGAGGGATTTAAAATTAAGGCTACTGCTGATTTTTTTCCAACTGTTGGTTTGTATGAAAAGACTTGATGGTGGTGACTTTCACTCTTAAAGTGTGCTTCAATCAAAATAAAATACGCTGTATGGATTGGGTTTTTGAATGTTAGAAATGATCTTAAATGGTTTTTGATCTTATCAGAGTTTATCTTGAAGATCCATTGTAATACAATGGATGTTTTCCTAAATGTCATTAAAATGATGTTAGCATTCTTGATTTACATCTCGACCAAACAAAATATAAATCTTGAGTGTTGATGTTTGCTGTGATTTCTTCCACTGTCTCAGCATTCAATATTGTCAGATGGCATCCCAACAATCATTCTGCAATGTTACGATTGGAAGTGCTGCAAATGAATAAAAATTAACCAATATACAGTAGAAATTGATGGTGGTGAACAGAATTGATAAAGGGCAATAATGTGTTTGCATGATAGCCCTGATTCTGAGGTTTTGTTGGCTGCATTGAGCCTATGGGCAAGAATGGATTTCAAAATCAGGTGTGTAGGCTAGTCCACTCGATTCACAGTCTACCACATTTTATGGCAAAGAAAATTGCTAGGTTTTTGAAGGCTTTTTTGGTCCCGCCATGCCAATAGCACTGCTTGCCATATGAAATGGGTGTAGTAGTGTGTGGATGGCCTAGCCCGTCGGATTTTTTTTCAATCATGGGATGTGGGCGTCACTGGCGAGGCTGGCATTTATTGCCCATCCCTAATTGCCCTTGAGAGCTGCCTTCTTGAACCGCTGCAGTCCGTGTGGTGAAGGTTCTCCCACAGTGCTGTTAGGAAGGGAGTTCCAGGATTTTGACCCAGCAACGATGAAGGAATGGCGATATATTTCCAAGTCGGATGCTGTGAGACTTGGAGGGGAACGTGCAGGTGGTGTTGTTCCCATGTGCCTGCTGCCCTTGTCCTTCTAGGTGGTGGAGTTTCTTAAAGATGAGCAGCACTCTTTACTGATGGTTGGGAATTTAGAATTTTTGCCTTTATTATATTGCTTTATCTGCATTTTCCCTGGTGCATTCATTGTTGTTGTTTAGGCCTGATCTTTTGCATTGCAAGAATTTTATTTCCAACTCTGTTTCTAACAACATTCTTGCTTCCAGCTGCTAAATTGCTATCAACCAAAGTGAGCAGGATGAAAATTCTTTGAGAGCTCCAGGGTTTGCTTCTAGGTTTGGAAAAAGAGCAGAGAGAACGAGATTCTACTTACTGGGCTCTTCCTGTAGGCGTCAAGGTTTCTACGCATGAAATATTTATATCACAGACCCTTCCAAGCCACCATCAGCAACTTATGCCAAACCAATCAGTTGGCTGTCCACAGATGTATCAATCAAGTGACAGAGGCCATTTTGCAATGGGCAACATGTTCATTGCATTTCCTGTAGAAAGTATCTGTTTGACAGATACCAAAGTTGCATCTGCCACCAATCTGCCACCTATCTGCCCAGCCTGCTACCCTATCTATGCCCCCCTGCAGCCTTTCACAATTTGCCATCAGCAAATGTCATCAGCCAATTTCAATATTGTTCCCTCAATTCCAGATAATTTACATATATAATAAATAAGAGCAACCATACCACAGACACTTGTCAAACATAACTCACCACATCTTTCCAATGTGACAAATTTCCTTTTCCTTCTACTCTTTGCTCTCTTCCCTTTGTCTATCTATCTCTTTACTCACACCTTAATTCCACAAGCCATTCTCTGTGCTACAAGTCTCCTATTTGGTAGCTTCTCAAAAAACTTTTTAAAAACCAACACAAATCATACATATTGCATTTCCTTCTATCTATCTCTCTTACTTTTTTCAAAGAAATCTGAGGTTGGATAAATATATCTTACCTTTTAGAAATCTGTGCTGACTGGTAATGTTTAAATCTTGCTTCTTCAAGTGTATCACTATTTCACCCTGTATTATGGATTCTGGGGGGCTGATTTTCAGGTATTTTTGCAAACCAGTCTCAAATGGACAGGATCAGGTGCAAATCTTGCCATAATGTGCTAATAGCACTCAATTTTCTGAGGTCAGTCCATTCATGTAATTATTCACAGCTCCAGGTGCAGATTTGAATGGGGGAGCAGTCATGGAAATGGAATGGAAAATTAAGTCCAGGTGAAATTCAAAGGGATGCAGACAACTAAGGGAAAGTGGCAGAATAGGGCACCATTAATTCTTGTACCCGTTAAACAGACATGTTTAACCATTGGCAGCCTTTGTCAACACTATTGAATACATAGAGGGAAAGCAAAAACAGATCAGAAACGCTAAGAGGGTATGAAAGGCTGAGAAATAATAATGGATTTGATAAACACATAAATAGTAGAAAAATAGTTAAAGAAAGTGTAAGACTGTTTTTTTCATGGGGGATAAAGAAATGGCAAAGATAATGGGCTCGATTTTACCGTCGGGTTTCCTGTGGGTTTCCAGCCGGGGGGGCCCCGAAAATCCCGATATCCAGTGACGTGACCGGATCGCGCCACGATCCCGCCCACTTCCGGGTTCCCCGATGACGTGCGGGGGTGCGTGTGTGGCCCCCGCTGGTGGGAATCCCGCAGGCAATTAAAGCCAGCGGGATGCCACTTGAGGTTATTTATTTTGCTTGTTCAGGTCATTAACTGACCTGATTAAGGGACTGTGTGTGATTTTGGGGAAACATGGGACTGTTTCACACACTGGGGGAAACAGTCCTAGTTGAACTGGACGTGTTGCAGCCGTCAGCCTGTGGCAGCTGCAAAGGTCCATTTGACAGGTGGGGGGGGGGTGGGAGACCCTCACCCATTGCAGGAGGCCGCTCTGTCACTTGGGACAAAGTTTGGCCTCCACCACCCCCCTCCGGACGGTCAAAGTGACCAACCTGCACACTCACCCCGGGGTCCGGAGACATGTGCCTACCTTGCGGACCCCCTCAGATGTACATATTGCGGATGGGGGCCGCCGTAG
The DNA here is from genome assembly GCF_035084215.1 of Heptranchias perlo. Lineage (NCBI taxonomy): Eukaryota > Metazoa > Chordata > Chondrichthyes > Hexanchiformes > Hexanchidae > Heptranchias > Heptranchias perlo. Next base: position 17,183,533 of record NC_090352.1, on the reverse strand, counting down.
CTGCAGTCATGACCCCCTCGGAGGGCGAACAACATCACCAGCCTCACCATCCACGCCGTCCACCTCTGACACGTGGAGCTCCACAACAGAGTGCTGTGACACATCCACCTGTACAGCAGGAGGGAGGGCTACCGCAGAGAGAGATGCGTCGCAGAGGGCACTACCCTCGCGACAGGGTCCACAGACCGAGGCGCAGCTCCCCGGACCTCTCCGAGCAGCAGTGCACACGGAGGCGCAGATTCACTCGACATGTAGTCGTGGAGATCTGCAGGCTCTTTCATGCCGAGCTGCTCCTGGCTGGCCCCAGCACCATCTGCTTACCTGTCGCTGCCAAAGTCACCACTGCCGTCCACAACTTCTCCACCGCATCCTTCCAGGGTGCAGCCGGGTACACCGCCGATGTCTCTCAGTCGTCTGCGCGGAAGAGCCCTGCAAATACACCTGCCCCTACTCTGCAGTAACACAATGGGTGGCATCAGTGGTGGGTCCTCATAGTGATACCCAGGAGCGGACATTATTGCACACAACAGACAGGATTCGCAGAGACATGGCAGTGGTGGTGCCAATCTAATGTGTGATGCTTGTTGCTCTGAAATTCAATATAGGTAACACCCATGGCAAACCCTCAGACACCCTTGTGCATCCCCTTCATGCTCACGACACGTTTGCCGTACGCTGCCTACTGCACATATGCGATGCATGGCCTGTGGCTGCAGCACAGGTGGTGGCAGGTTGAGTGAGGCTGGCCGTGAGGGAGATGCACGAGAGGGTGAGTATGGGATAGAGCCAAGAGATTGTATGAGGATTGGGTTGCGTGTTAGTGGCGGGGTGAGTACTGGCAAGGTGAGTAGGTGCAGGTAAGATGAGGATGGGGTTTGAGTGGGTATGAGGGGTGATGTGACAGAGTAGTGTTGGCGGTGCCGAAGGAGATGTGGGATGGGGGCAGTGCTGTGGCAGACGGAGTGTAGGGGAAAGAGTAAGTGTTCTCACTGTGGCTGACCTACTGCAGTCATTGGAGCGCCTCCTGCACTGTATGCAGGTGGGCGATATGTTGGTGATGCAGGTGACCCCCTCTGCCACCTCGAGCCAAGCCTTCTTGGTGGCAGAGGCAGGCCGCTTCCTCCCGCCCGCCGGGGGGAAGATCTCTGTCCTCCCCCTCCTCCTCACCCCATCTGATGATACCTGGGGTGAGGCATCATTAAACTGGGAGCAGCCTTCCCCCTGGGCTGCTCCATGCTGTAATTTGTTCCATTGGTTGCAGCATCTGTCAGTGGAGGACTGCCCCTTTAACTAGAGAGCCTCCAGCTGACAGATCGTACTGCGCATGCGCAGCCCGCCCGACGCGCAGACCAGCAGCGCGGACCCCGGAGGAGCAGGTAAATGATTCCAATTAGTGGTTTGCCTGCTACGATCGCGCGGGCAACCCACTAATTTCACCGGGCGCGGAGGCCACGCACCCGAAACCCAACCCGCCGGAAACCCGCAGGCCTGCTAAAATCAGGCCCAATAAGTGAGTTCTTCACCTCAGGTTTCACAGGAGAGTGTGATCGTGGGAATGAAAGGATACAAGAGGATGAGGTGGAGCAATTAGACAGGAGAACTAGAGATAAGGAAGTAGTACTGAATACATTGGTGGAACTCAAAATGGAAAAGGCACCAGCACTGGATGGCATGCTCTAGAACGATGAGAGAAGTCAGGGAGGAAAGAGCAGAGGCTCTTACTTACCACAATATTTCAAATATCCTTCGATCTGGAATAGGTGCCAAAGGACTGGAAGATTGCCAATGTTTGTTCAAGAAGGGAGAGCGGGATAAACCAGGTAATTATAGATCAGTCAGCTTAACATCAGTAGTGGGTAAGTTTCTAAAAGCCATAATATGGAATGAAATTCATAGTCATTTAGAAAGACATGAGTTAATTAAGAACAGCCAGCATGGATTTGTAAAAGGCACATTGTATCTGACAAATTTAATAGATTTCTTTGAGGAAATAACAGAATTTATCAACAAAGAAAATGCAGTGGATGTTGTGTATATGGATTTTCAAAAGGCATTTGTTAAGGGACCACAAAAGGGGCTTGTTGATAAAAATAAAGCACATTGTATTAAAGGGAATGTGGCAGTATATACTGGAAGTTGACTAAAGACTGAAACAGAGTTAATGGACATTTTAAGCCTAGTATCCACCAAAGTTTAGTGTTAGGATCATTGCTTTTCTCAATGTATGTAAAAATATTCTGGGCTCGGGTATATGAGGGCACAATATCAAAATTTGCAAATTATACAAAAATAGGGAGCATGGTTAACTGCGAAGGGGACTGTAAGTGACTTTAGGAGGATGTAGACACGTTAGTAGATTGGACGTACAGAAAACGAATGAAACTTAATGCAAAGATATGTTAGGTAATACATTTTAGGAAGAATATACACTAAATTGTATAAAAATTTAAACAAAGTAGAAGAGCAGGGAGAGTTAGGGGTTCAGATATACAAATCTTTAAAAGTGGGAAGGCAAGTTAATAAAACTGTAAAAAGAAAAGCTCCTGCCCTCTCAAAAACCTAAACAAAAACTTATCTTTCCTGAATGGCCCATTTTAAAGAGGCACAAAGCAAATCAAGAGTTGCACTGCAAATTAACATGGAGAATTTATCGTGGGACCAATTTAAATTTGTTTAAATACATTTATAGTGTGTAATGAGGCCAGCACACACATAATGTGTTACCTCAAAATCCTTCATAACTTTTTCTTCCTTGGAATTTGGAGCTGTGCAGTGAGGCCTGCCTTCCCGATTCTGTGGGCCACTCGAACTGCTGGAGAAGGGATGTACCCCAAATGTTCCACCATGGAATCGGCCCTTTAGTAAAGGACAAATAAAGCATCCAGAACCTCCCACATCACACAGATACTGCATGTCACAGACTTCTGTTGTTCCACTATATTAAGTTAAACAGTTTTTTTCTTAAATGTACAATAAATTCAAGCACAACAACAGTGATTTAAACTCTCAAATTTCATTTTAGGCCAACTGCCCAGCACTTCACGCTCTACTGACCTTATGGTGCTCAAGCCTGATCCCTTTAATTGTTCAATTTTTTTTGCCGATTTCTCCCCCCTCCACCCCACCCAACCAAGGCTGAGGTGTGGTTCCACAAGCATTGGTTGCTCTGAGACATTTTGCCCGAGTAGCCACAGTTCATTTGTTCAGTCTAGTCTTCAGGAGCAGGAACCTTGGCTGACTTCCATTCCATAGCTCAGGGGGGCTCGCGGAGACCAATTTCAGCATTCCTACTACCACCTCAGCTGAGATAAGCTAACTTGGCACGTGCCAAGGATTGAATCTGGCATCTTCTAGTCTATACAGCTTAAGATGCATTTACCAACTGAACCATCAGGGGAGCTCTTTGGTGTCTTTTAGCTTTTATAAACAAAAATAGGTTTAATCAGTTTCAAACCATTTCTCATTTCCAACTCTCCTCAAAGTTTTAGTGAGGATCAGTAAAGACCATTTCAAGCCAGTTGGTCTATTGAAGTGATATTTTGGAATTTAAAGCAGAAACCTGCGCAGTGGGCACTGTGTGGAAACAGCATTGTCACCTTCCGCTTTATTTAGCACACTTGCATAATAAATTAATAATTATGATGAGATACCCCACTTCAGATTCAAGAGGATCCAATGTGAGCATGAGGGAATTAAATACAACTCAGGATTTGGGACATATGCCAAGCAATAAAGTGCAGTAATATAATTACACAAAAAAATTGTTTTAACTAATAACTTCGCTGGAAGCCAAATAAATTAATGTAGCATGTGTTTTATTCTACTTGTCAAAATTAAAGTTCATCAGACAGCAATAGGTTTGGCATACCTATGTTGTTAAGGATTAAGTCCATTCATTATTCATAATATCATTGTTTGTTTTCTTCATTATTAATTACCATATATGCTAAATTAAAGTGTAACATCACTATTGAGCAATAACTATTGTGATGCTGCTTAACTACAGCTTTCCATGTTCCTGGAAACAAAAGCCTTGATGTTCCTCTCCGATGGGTATGCCTAACGTAGGCAGTGGGACTTTCACCTGACCACCATCTCATCACTGATGACACCAAATTTGCTGAGGCAATGCAATTATTATGTGGCAATCCATAATGCCTGTATTTTTGAAAGGACAAGAAACAGTGGGGAATCGCTCTTAGGGACAAGGACTAACCTCTGTATCCATGGCTACTGACCCCAGAGAAACCCCCTAATAAGCAGAGGAGCCCTTCGGGCCGGGCACCTCAGCATCTGTTTGCTGTTCCTCAGTTTCCACCTCTACCTACAAAACAAATGTACTGTCCAGGCTCCATCCAATGAAAGAGTGTGTGCAAAAGAGCAATGGTTGTATTCAGTGCTTGAAATGGTACCACCCGAGGTTTGTGCGATGGTAGACGAGCCCACAAAAAAATGTCTGCAAAAGTGAGAAGCCCATTTACCTCTGCCTTCCTCAAGCAAACTTCTTATTTGCAACAAGAATGAGGGAGCTGGGTGACTGCATTGACTTGATGTGGAGATGCCGGTGATGGACTGGGGTTGACAATTGTAAACAATTTTACAACACCAAGTTATAGTCCAACGATTTTTATTTGAAATCTACAAGCTTTCGGAGGCTTCCTCCTTCCTCAGGTAAATGTTCAGGAGCTCCTTGAAGCCTACGCATTTATACATCACAGAACAATACATGGTGTTTACAGACTGCCCCTGCAACTGCCCGTTGCCAAGGCAATCACCGTGTTCAGACAGAGAGGTGTCACCTACAGAGCCCCCGAATACACATTCAACAAAAAAACAAACAGGAAAAAAAACAGAGAGAGAGAGGCAGAAACATCCGGAAGGCAGAGAAAGCCAGCAAATGACCCATTATATTAAAAACAGATAGCTTTTGTTCGCTGGTGGGGTAACGTGTAGCGTGTCATCAATGATGACGAACACCTCGCTATGGCCATCCCCACACCTCCACTACTCGCCTTTAAACAGCCACCCAACCTCAAACAGACTATCGTTCGCAGCAAATTACCCAGCTTTCAGGAGAACAGCGTCCACGACACCACACAACCCTGCCACGGTAACCTCTGCAAGACATGCCAGATCATCGACACAGATACCACCATCACACGAGAGGACACCACCCACCAGGTGCATGGTTCATACTCCTGTGACTCGGCCAACGTTGTCTACCTCATACGCTGCAAGAAAGGATGCCCCGGAGCACGGTACATTGGCGAGACCATGCAGACACTGCGACAACGGATGAACGGACACTGCGCAACAATCGCCAGACAGGAGGGTTCCCTCCCAGTCAGGGAACACTTCAGCAGTCAGGGACATTCAGCCACCGATCTTCGGGTAAGCGTTCTCCAAGGCGGCCTTCGAGACACACGACAACGCAAAATCGTCGAGCAGAAATTGATAGCCAAGTTCCGCACCCATGAGGATGGCCTCAACCGGGATCTTGGGTTCATGTCACGCTACACGTTACCCCACCAGCGAACAAAAGCTATCTGTTTTTAATATAATGGGTCATTTGCTGGCTTTCTCTGCCTTCCGGATGTTTCTGCCTCTCTCTCTCTGTTCTTTTTTTCCTGTTTGTTTTTTTGTTGAATGTGTATTCGGGGGTTCTGTAGCTAACACCTCTCTGTCTGAACACGGTGATTGCCTTGGCAACGGGCAGTTGCAGGGGCAGTCTGTAAACACCATGTATTGTTCTGTGATGTATAAATGCGTAGGCTTCAAGGAGCTCCTGAACATTTACCTGAGGAAGGAGGAAACCTCCGAAAGCTTGTAGATTTCAAATAAAAATCATTGGACTATAACTTGGTGTTGTAAAATTGTTTGCATTGACTTAGTCAGTGACTTTCCTCCATTCAGCTTGCAACTGTGCTTTTCTCATCTGCCATCTCCCAGTGACCTCCTTCAGCAGACATAGCCACAGGCTCCCAACCATATCAGCGCTGCTCTGATTTTAGACAATTCCAGGTGCTTGCATTGGTGTGAATTAAACCGTGTCGGTTATATTTCCTTCAAATTGAGGAAACTCACTAGCGGTTCAGTCAAGATGACAGCTTTGTTCGAGTGACGGTCAATTCACGTTAGTAGTGATCTGGGTAAGGTGCATTATAACATCATTATATGGAGCAAAACAAGATGAAGCTGAGAAATACAGTCACAGTAAAGTCCCCTGTTAAGGTTTTTAATCAGTACTAAAACAGCGGTGAAAACTAATCAGCTCAACTCACCACTTATTAAAAAAAATCCCTCCAATAAGACCTTACCCCAAATTGAAGCACTTGCTCGCAGAAGAAATTTGCATTATGTACTTTGCACGCACTTTAAAAATGGAGGCCGGTTTTGGTCCAATATGATTGACAGGATATGCTGACAAATAAAAAGTCATCCTGATTAAACTCAATTCAGATCATTTTCTTTTTTTTTAGTATCGCAAAACACAAATGGATTTAAACAGCAGTTTTGATGAGAGCTGCATGTTTTACTAACGCAACTGATTTCAATTAACATAATTGTAGAGCATCACGGCTTTAATATGTGATTATGAGGAATGTTCTCAGGTGACCTCTGAATGCATCTTCTTTTCCTCTTTCAATTTGCTTCGAATGTGTCAGATGTGATGAAAAGATGGTTCTGAAGCAGAAGTGACTGCAAATCCCTTTTATCCATTAGTGGCAGTTGACCCAAATTCAGAGAAGTGCTTTGCAGATGGCAGCTCTATATAAATTGGCAAAAGAAAATTGCCCAATCAGCACCACTCCACCTGAATTAATTTAGTGTGAAGTGCTTTGTGGAAAAAAAAATGTGGTTTGCTTACCTATATTTTTCTTTCTTTCCACTGCATCACCTTCCATTTTCCTGGCCAAGAGAGCAGACCCACCACCTGTTCCCAAGCCTCTAAAAGTGCAGCTCTGTTACTATCCTGCAGAAATTACAAGCGAGCATTCTAGGCTCTCAGACTTTTCCTTTTCCTCACTCCCACTCAATGGTATTTTCTCCAGTGACATGGTTGAGATTTGGCATTCAAATGTGGAGAATTGTGGGCACAAACCGTTCCATTGTGCCATTACATCACCCAAAGTGTTTTCTTATGCCAAGACCCAAGGGTGGAGTCAGATATATGCAATTGTGTACATGGGATGCTGGTGCAGTCATTATTTCGCCGATTCTGAAACTGAGGAAAGCAGCCAGGTCAAAGACACAAACCAATGCGCAGGAACATCACAATGCACAGTTGCGCCTCTACACATCTATCTCTTTGACCTGGCTTTTACCTTCAGTTTCAGAACCGGTGATGTGCTGATCACACCGATACACTGCCAATTCACAAATGCAACCATCATGTCGCAGAATCGCATAAACGAGCCACGGTGTGTTTGGTACTTTTTCGCATGAAGAGAACGGCACAAAGAGGACATTTTAAAGGAGTGGCAAGCAGCCCTTGGTTCACTATCAGGTAGTAATTTAATTTACTAGCCAAATTATATAGAATGAGTTTTTATACGTAAGGTGGCAACAACCAGTTTAATGTTGAGGAATTCTCCGTAAATTTATTACAAATGATTGTAAAAATTGATTGAATTAAACAATAATGAAATATAGGGCCAATTCCCCAGTCCTGTGCACCAGATGAACAGGAGCATAACTGGAGCAGATGGAGTGCAGAATTGGGAATGGAGACCCAGCAACAATTTCTGTCAGGGGTGCAGCTTCCCACTGTTCCATTATTGCTCACCTGAAGTCTCTGTGCCCATTGCATGCATAAACCTCATTAATACCACAGATTTGATGCAATAATATTTAAATGAATACCACTCACAACTCCCTCGGATTTGTACTGGGCCTGCTCTTTTTTCTTTGTGCACACCATTTTGAATATGGCGGGTGCGCATAAGCTCTTTGGAAGGGTTCTTTGTAATTTTTACAGTGCTAAGTGAGATGTTCTTGGTTAAACACTTTTTCCATATTTTTGAAATTTTTATGAAAATTTGTTTTGGAGGAAAAAAATTAGTGGCCATTTTTGCTAACTCCTTAAATTTTACAGCACCTCAAATTCACAGTAGATGTGGTACAAGGCATGATAGAAGGCATGCCAGTGAGGTCAGCAGACTCCAGACCAGTCTGCAGTACTTGTCACGCCTACTTTGCCAATTACACAGGACAACTGCTTCAGTTTGCTCAAAGTCAGCAGGACAGAACTTTGCCATCTGCAGCAAACTTACAATGTAGGGATGGTACAAACAGCAGTTGGCAAGAATGCCACTACCCTCAATTGTTATGCCTATGGCTCAGATCCTACTCGCACTGCAATATCAGATATAGTCCTGGTCACATATGCATCAGAAAGGTGAGTGATGCCTTGGTCATCATGACCAGCACTTTTATCTCCTTTTCCACTGGAAACCATCACACTCATGCCCAATATCACACACCAAAGTGCAGGAGGTCATTGATTGCTGCCATGTGTCCAACTTGAAGCCTTGGAAGATGTGAATGTAGCAAGGCTTCTACTGCATGATGCATCGTGACAGTGTGCCCTGCTGAGGTATGAGTATGCGTGAGATACAATGAAAGAGCTGTAAGGTTGTATGAAGGCTTGACTTGAACAAGTAAACATGGAACAGGTTGACAAGCTACACTTTGTGACATGTGCTGCCTGCCTGGTACCTTGCACATCCCTCAAAGTGTGCTGTCTTTTCCCACACCTATTCCTGGGTACTCTCGGAACTGGAGATAGTATTCAGTCTACCCACCACCTCCTTCTACGCATGGTGCACTACTGTCCTCCAGGAGGGTACTGTGGAGTGCCAGTCATAGCAAACCTTCTCAGATTCATCTCCTGCAGCAGAATGTCGATTTTGCCATCCCTGAAGGAGGGGTAAGGAGGCAGCACCACTCTGCCATTTGCTCACAGGCTCTGTTTTGTGCCTCGATGTTGAATTGTCTTTCCTTCTGAGGTTGCCCCCCATTTATTCCCCTCCATCTACAGCTTTTGCGAAGGCTGAAATCTGCCTCTTCGATTTTTGAGCCTTGAGAAAGACTGCAGCATTTTTTTTGCACGTATACAGCCACTTACCTTTAAGTGCCACGGCCCTTTAATTTTGAGCAGCAGCCCTTTAAAGGCTGCATAGTCCTGATTCTGCAGGTCTGCCTTCCCAACACTCCCTGCGCAAGGCTCAGGCTGTGCTGGGAGCATTTACAAAGCAATCAAATGATCCAACCCTGTGCAATCCGGCAGGGTTGGGAAGCCTTTGAAATAATACAGTTGCGCGCACACTAGTGCAGATAATGTGGTCGGGTTTTCCTTGATATCAGAGAAATAGCCCTAACTAAAAGTGAGTGTAACAATCATTGAATTCAAAAGTAATGGACTCTGGCAGCCTTTGAATGTTTCTGATTATAATGTATTATGTCTCTGTCCATTTCTAGCAAATTGATAAAAGCCCTCTGTCCTTACAACCTTGCAGGGCTGGTTTCAGTTAAGTAGTGATCAACCTCTTAAATTGACAAAATAAAATTCCCTAGATTAAAAATCTATCACATGTGAAGTATAAATGTGTTCTAAAATTCACCTCAATAGATTTGCCCCAAATTCCCTCCAGTGCTGCTCCACCATCGCAGGTACGGTGAGGAGGGACTTCCGCCCACTCGCAACTTGCACCTGACCCCAGTCCATTTCCCAGGGTCAGGGGCATTTAAATATTCCAGGTGGGCCTTGGGTCCTCTGCAACCTCATCCTCCTGAACAACTAAAACTACAGACAAACAGTGGGAGGTGTTCAAAGAAGTATTTGGTACAATACAAGACCTTTACATACCCTTAAAGGGCACGAGCTCTACTTGGATCACCCATTCAGGAGAGGAGGGGGGAGGGAATTCCAGTGGCACAGTGCCAGAGTACAGGGGCCCATGGTTCCAGCCCAACATTTTAAACAATGTATTAAGTTGCCCCGAGTTTCAATTTGCCAGTTTGCTTACAGCAGAACAGACTGATTGCTTCCTGGAAAGTGGCCTTTTCAAATGTAACCACCTGCCAGTGGGCCTTAGCAATGCTGGGTGCCAGGGGAAGCACAGACGTGTCGTGAACCTAACGTTGCTCGGGTGTGATTGATGCATTTCCCTTATTCGCATGTGATATGCCCACCTCTTTCAGGAAGGGCGTGTCAGACACAAAATAGCAGAGATCTGGTCGGACTGTCCACTACCCATAGGGAAACAAAAATTGGAGCCAACGTGTGCCCAGAGTTTTTACATTTTATACTATTTTTCTGTGGTCTATATCGACATTTGGAGTGAGAATCGACAATTGAGAGGTACAAAAGGAGCCAATTGGCATGTGTTTTTTTTTTTAGGGGCTCAATGAATGAGGGGTGGAGAAAAGAAATTGTGAGTGTGGGTTATAAGTTTGTTTCCAGTTTACCCTGGCAATGTGTACACGTGTCTGAATTGGTACCAGCATTACACTTGGGGCAGGTCTCATTTATACCAGTAGCAATTTGGAACTCACAGCTCAGGTTGCTTCCAGTAGGTTAGATTTCAGGGCAAATCCAACCGCTCTTTGCCACTATAAATGAAACAATGATGATTGGTAAACGGTAACTTCCCAAAGAAACTGGTACAGGAGCTATCCAATCAGCACCACTGTAGGTTAAATGAAACAAAGCTTCCCAGAGCAAAAAAAAAGGAACTTTCCTTTAATTGGCACATTCTCCCTTTAAATGCTGCTAGCTTGCTCAATTTTACAATTGGCAGTCAGTCAACTTGCAGGCCTGGCTCCTTCCACACATTTTACATGTGCAGGAAGCCTAAGGGAGAGAGCCTTCTACTGCAAAATTTGACATGCCTTACCCCTTGCACAGCCTCAGTTTTTAAGGTTTGATATTTTAAAAAATATGCCTTGACTTCATTAGAATTAATATTCACATTCAAAAATAAGTTTCTTAAAGAAATTTATAAAGCCACACTTTTGGTCTCATTAGAGAACAATGCTTGTAATCACCTAGGATTGAACATCTGGCTATTATATGTGATTATTCTGTGTTGAAACACTCAGGTGCAACTTTGAGTCTAGACACGTAGAGCTAATGAGCTTCAACAAGAGCAAATGTGTTATTGCTGGTGCAGGCTGTGTAGAATTCATTTAATGAATCTACATGTATAACATTAGCTCATTCTCACTCCGAGTAAACGGCAAATGGACAAAATATTGGCTTTTAAAAATGTAAATCAGAAAGTGAAACAATTGAACCAAGTTAAATCCATTCCACTTGAAAATTAGAATCAGTTTGTTAAACATAAGTGGTGTTTCTACCTTCATAGACATCGTGGATTCTAATTTTTTAAATCGCCATCTGGGGTAGGGAGAGAGTTTAGAGTTCAGTAGATGATTTTGTCATGGGGAGATCCCATACAGGTGACACAGTGCGGCTGACTTTCCTCTCTCTCCTTACCCCAGCCATAAATCAGGCGGTCTGTGTTTGAAAATGGCCTGATTTGAGTGTTCCTGTATGTGGTTCAATGTCCAGGATCCGTTCATTTGCATTGTCTGGTTGTGCACTGGGCAGGATTACCGCCTGTGAAGGGAAGTGGTGGGTTCAGGCCTGTTTCCCACTGGGCTTTGGCTGCTACCATCAGCCCCACTAATCTTCTTCGCTGCCCCGTGTAACGAACACTTATCTTACTCTAGGTCCAACAAAGGTTGCTCGTAGCTCCTTTTCAGATCCTCGGATCTAAAAGGCCTGGCTGGCAACCTCTAACAACTAATTTCTCTGGACGACGGGTGCCAGGCACCGATCCAGTATCATTAACATTCCAGGCAGGAGCTCTCCAGCCACAACAGAACACCCCTGGAAATGCACATCAGTCAGAAATGGGGTAAAGTCCTAGGGGTCAATTTGAACCCTGCTCGCCTGGTAAAACTGGGTGAGTGGGCAGTTAAAACTAAAACAGAGTTCATTACCCATTTTAACGCTCCCCTTTCCAGCCGCCTGCAATCTTAACCTGCAGGGTACAGTAGGCAGGTGAGATAACTGCCTAAAGCAGGTGGGGGGTCTCATGAATTTCTTACACCAATAGGATCCCAATTGCACTTTAACCCCGGCCTAAGCAGGGAAGCCGGCACCAGGTAAAACCAGGTCGGCAACTGTCGGCAAGGATGGAGGCCCAAAAGGCAAGTCAGAAACTTTCCTTTGTGGGGCTAGGAGGAGCAGGGATGCTGATCCGTGAGGACCAAATTCATCTTTCGGCACAGGAGACGCAGGTAGCAGCTGGTTGCTATGGCCCACAGCTGCCCTGGGACAAGGGTCAGATCAGGTCTGGGATGCTCCAGCTACAGTGCTTCAGCAGACTACTTCTGAGCCCACTGCCACTGAGGGAGTAAGAGCACATACCCTGGGGCAGTCTGGCATAAGCCTGAGGGTAAATAATTTCAGGACTGTAGTGATCTTTATAGTGACAGTCGGTGCTGGGCCTACCCTGGAATTTGGCCGCAGGTCATCTTGAAGCTCACAACGCAACATAGCCTCAATACACATTGCTCCCTAACAAAACCAGTTACATCCACCCATGTCTGTATATTCAGTTGGGAGGGTAATAGAGGTTAGGAGAGGTCCGCCTATAATGTAATGCTGTTTGCCTTGCATCCCTGCGTTCTTCCTCCTTATTTTCTTACTTGTCCAAGTACGACAAATAAGGACGGATTTCCATAGGGCCACCCATTTTCCAATAGGGTAGGCAGCTTTCCAAAGTGAGTGTCCACCTACAATCCCCCTTCACGCACAAGAGAAAGAAACAAAATCAGCCAGGATGGGAAAAAAATTAAAGCGACACCTTCAAATTTCTTTTAAATACCTTAGCAACCCTGAACATTCATTTTATAATGGCAAAATCAAGAAGGAATCTATTTCCTGGTATAAAGGCCTGAAAAAAGTGTGGCCATATCAATGATGTCACTTCCGCCCCATTAAAATATTATAATAAAGTTCCCGCCTGTTTCTGGAGGGAACTACCAGTGCCAGGAAAAATACGCCATGCAAAATAGACGGAGATCAGCGCTGATGAAAGAGCCATTTTTCTGCTTTGTTTTGCCATATGTGCACCCGTTTATGGGGCATAAAGGGAGGTGAAAGTCAACCCAACAATTTTCCAACATGGTTAAGTAGGATCCACTCCTGATGGAAGAGCCATCTGCTAACACAGAAACAGTCAGCGACAAAGGTGATAGGTTAGCAGCGAAACTAAAGCGAAGCTGCAGATTAATTAAAAACTTAATGCAGCACAGCTGCTTGGGTTTCAGGGGTAATAAAACTCTCATTGAGAATTTTTATACGAGCCTGCGATGCTTCAAGTTCTCTGATTTCCTTCTCACTGAAAGATCTGTAATTATGAGTATGCTGGCTTCAAAATATATTCCCGTATCAGAGTAATTGTAGTCACAGTGATTAATATTACAGCCAGGCTCTAATAACTTTGGTAGCTTTAATTCCTTAAAATGGATTCTTCCTCTTCAGTGACAGGATTACTTGGTTAATGAATTTTAAAATTGTCCTTAACTTCCTATTGTAAGATGTACTCCATTATCCCCGTACATTGTGTGTAATTTTATAACTAAATAGTTGGATCCAAAATTGGCTCAGTGGCAGGAAGCAAACGGTAATGGTCAACAGGTGTTTTTGGGACTGGAAGGCTGTTTCCAGTGGGGTTCCGCAAGGCTCAGTACTAGGTCCCTTGCTTTTTGTGGTATATATTAATGATTTGGACTTGAATGTGGGGGGCTTCATCATGAAGTTTGCAGATGATACAAAAATTAGCCGTGTGGTTGATAGTGAGGAGGAAAGCTGTAGACTGCAGGAAAATATCAATGGACTGGTCAGGTGGGCAGAAAAATGGCAAATGGAATTCAATCCAGAGAAGTGTGAGGTAATGCATTTGGGGAGGGCAAACGAGACAAGGGAATACACAATAAATGGGAGGATACTGAGAGGTGTAGAGGAACGAAGGGACCTTGGAGTGCATGTCCACAGATCCCTGAAGGTAGCAGGACAGGTAGATAAGGTGGTTAAAAAGGCATATGGGATACTTTCCTTTATTAGCTGAGGCATACAATAGAAGAGCAGGGAAGTTATGCTAGAACTGTATAAAACATTAGTTAGGCCACAGCTTGAGTACTGCGTACAGTTCTGGTCACCAGCTTACAGGAAAGATGTGATTGCACTAGAGAGGGTACAGAGGAGATTTACGAGGATGTTGCCAGGGCTGGAGAATTTTAGCTATGAGAAAAGATTGGATAGGCTGGGGTTGTTTTCTTTGGAACAAAGGAGGCTGAGGGGAGATTTAATTGAGGTATATAAAATTATGACGGGACTAGATAGAGTGGATAGGGAGGACCTATTTCCCTTAGCAGAGGGGTCAGTGACCAGGGAGCATAGATTTAAAGTAATTGGTAGGAGGATTATAGGGGAGATGAGGAGAAATATTTTCACCCAGAGGGTGGTGGGGGTCAGGAACTCACTGCCTGAAAGGGTGGTAGAGGCAGAAACCCTCAACTCATTTAAAAAGTATTTGGATGTGCACTTGAAGTGCCGTAACCTACAGGGCTACAGACCAAGTGCTGGAAAGTGGGATTAAGCTGGATAACTATTTTTCGGCCGGCACGGACACGATGGGCCGAATGGCCTCCTTCTGTGCCATAACTTTCTATGATTCTAAATAAGTTTGTAATGCTTCAATTATGTGGTTGTAACTGGAGGGTCCAGGAGAATGACTAATCTTCCACATATTCATTTTACTCCTTCCTTTCTATAGTACCATTTGGGTTCGGTTCTGCATCTCCCTTGGCACCACAGTTGAGATCCATGTGGAACATTCTGGAACAGAAGCTACATCCTCTCACTCTGGAACAGTGTTTTGGAGCTGCAATGATCTTTGCCACCTGAAAAGAGAAGTGATACCTGAGCAAAGGCCAGTTTCAGGTGGCCAAGTAGTGCTCCAATATGCTGTGCCTTAGAGTGACAGGATTTGCTTCACCATTCTCTCACACACAGATCCTGCTCCCAACCCAGCCAACAAATAAATGAGCAGTGCAACAACAAACATCAACTTACATTTCTATAGCCCCTTTAACATACGAGAATGTCCCAAGAGTCAAGGTGCTAGCTGCTGGCTCAACAGAAGCATTGTCAATTGCCTGGGAGCAGCTCATCTGTCACCTCCTCAGTTGAAGGATGGTGGATGGCATGAAAGAAATCAAGAGAAAAATTACATTAAAAAAAGGGACAAAAAAAATTAACTGCAGTTAAACGACAATTTAGTAATGTTTTCATGAATTAATGAGGAGAGATCCAAATTATTATCTCAAAAGATAGAAAAGCCATGGATAAATGATGGGCAGTGATTTACAATATTAACTTAGCATGAAACTTCTCAGTAGCAAATGTGAATGAACCGTAAGTCCAATGTCTTTTATTTTGTTCATCTAAAGGATGTATGATATCAAACTTTTTGTGGGGTATTGCAGGCATATGTGGGCTGATTTTCAGCTCACTACTGCCCCATTTTCTGGTGGGCATGGGGCAACAGAGAGACAAAAATAGCAAAACAAAAATTTCCTGCCATCTTCATGACCCTTTGGAGGGGGCCTTAAAATCGGTGGCCAGGTCTCCCCCAGGAAAGCAGTGGGGGGCCCATTAATACATTTAAATCGGGGCCCCGTGATGTACAAACGATCCTGACAGAATCTTGATGTCCAAACGTGTGGTGACCGTGTTATAAAAGCCCCGCCCACTCCCAGAGAACAGAGCTTGGCCAAACCAGCTTCCCTTAAAGGGATCACTGGAGGCCACTCAGACAAGGCAAAAAAAAACAGGTTTGCGGTGGATTTTTGGGAGGCAGGAGAAACATGAATGCTTTTCCTGTGCCTCCACAAAAACCCTACTGGCTATCGCCCGACCTTCAGCTGCCGCATGCCAATTATCATGGCTCTTTCCTTTAAGGGTGAATTGCCAGCTCAGCTCTGCAGATGAGCTGCTGATTGGGTATCCCCTATAATACCTGTATGTTCTTAATGCTCATATACAGTATCCCTTATAATACTTTCCATTATCTGTCCCATCACAGAGGTTGGACTCACTGGTCTATAGTTACCTAGATCAGACTTTCATCCCTTTTTGAATAAAGAGACCACATGTGCTTGGTCTCCAATCCTCTGGCACACTCCCAGATCTCAGTAAGCTTTGAAAATATCTACAAGGGAGTTACACAAGACTTCTGCCATTTTTTTCAGTACCCTAGGATCAAATAAGTTTGGCCCTGGTGCTTTTTCTACCTTGAGCTCTTTTAATTTAGCTATCACCCTTCTCCTTGTGATCAATGAACAACCTAGCTGGCTTTTAGTCAGAAGTGCTAGGCAAAGGGCAGACCCAACCTTTTAGTCTGAAAACAGATGCAAAGTAATTGTTCAACTCTCCTGTTATCTGCACCCAGTCTTGCACTTAACTATTGCTTATTTGTCTCCACATGAACAGCCCTCAATCCTACAACCTCATTCAGCTATCTTGGCTCCTGTAAAACATAAAACAGGAGCATTTAGTTCCTTCTTTCTACAGAGTTTCCCATAAGTAAATTAACTATGGAATCCCCCACAAATAAAATAGTTCAACTTACGTTAGTCTCCTGGATCTGCTTGTCATGTTTTGCCTAAAAGGCAAGGAGGTAATATTGAACTTGTGCAAGACCTTAATTAAGCTGCAGTTGGGGTATTGTGTGCAGTTTTGTGAACCCCGTTATAAGAAGGACATAAACACAATGGCAGTGTAAATTCACTAGGATGCAACAAGGGATGAGGGGTTATAGTTATGAAGAAAGACTTGAGAAGTTAGGGTTTTTTTTCACTGGAGCTGGAAACAGTGACCTGATAGGACTTCAAGATTATGAAGGTTATAAAGTAAATAGTGATAGATTGTCTCCACCGATCAGTGATAGAGTAACAAGAAGATATAAATTTAGGTTAATCACAAAAACAATTAAAGGGGAGAAAATAAATTCTCTACACAAAAAGTGGTTAGAATGTGAAATTCTCTGCCACAAACTATTAAAAAGGAATTAGATAGTTGCAGGAAGTGGGATTAGACGAGGTGTCTCACGTGGAGAAAAATATCATCGCAGATTTGGTGGGCTGTGTGGCCTATATCTGCGCCGTAACGTTCCACAGTTCTGAGATAAAGGGGAGGGGCCACTTACATAAAGTGTGAGGCAGAAATATAAAGGTCTGGGAGGTAGATTTTCACCTTCACTCGCCCGTTATAGAACACATCCAATTTTCATTTCTAGTGCAAACACAAGGTGGGTAATTACAGATGAAAAACAATAGTTAAAAAGGAAATAAAGCAATGAGCAATGCCACGGGAGATGTGCTAGTAGTGCAATAAAACTATGTGTAAATGTTTTATAAAAATCATGAACCTTTTTAAGATTAGCACTGCTTCTCTGAAATTCAGAGGATTCTGTGAGTCTGCACTCTTATTTCAAGACATCGGACTATTACTGAACTTGAAACCTTCTGGCTATAGACTGTACCATCCTGTGGCACTTTGCTAATGGATACATTTTTCCCAGTCCACTGCAGGCATTGTTTGTAGAATCCCTTGAACATACAACATCCTGCTTACAAATCCCCACAATCCATGTGGAAGATTTCATTATGACAGTAGCTACAGCACACTCCATTGAGCCTATCAAGGCTAAGGCCAAAGCCAAGGTTTATACTGGTTATGCCAATACATTATATGGTTAGTTGGGCTCTTGGTAGGTGTGGAAGTCAAGGCAAGTGTTTTGATAATAAAGGATATAACTAGGGACCTCATCCAGGAAATTCCCAGAGCTGACTGCAACTCTAGTATCTTGAAGCTTTTGTATCAACCAGTGCTTCAACATGGAAATTCCTCAGGCCAGAAGCATTTGAAAACATATTTATGGCCTTTATAAATGCTTCTGGGCTCACATATCAAATGAAGCAGGCACATTGGCTGGCAGTTCATGTTTGGAACATTGGGTATTGGTTATGCAGCCAAAGGTCCCAAATCAGAAGCACACGTTCAGAGCAAACACTCTGAGCAAAGTACTCAATACAGCCTGACAGGGCAGCTGTCCCCTTGCCCCATAGGATTTTAAGACAGATGCTGTGGTACTGCAATAAACTGCAACTCCCTCACCTTCTGTCAATGCAAAGCCCTTAAAGAACAGTGTGGTTCATGTTCGAGGATCTTATACAGCACAAGAGTAGGAGAAAAATCACATGGCTCATGAGATTACACAAAGAGAAAGGTCTTATAGTGACACTCCATCCAATGATAATTTTCTCTTATTGCCAGATTGTTTTGCATTACTAGAATGATACCAGATCTGAGGGCTTATACCTATCAGAAAAGATTGAGCAGGCTGGGAGTCTTTTCTCTAGAAAAGAGAAGACTGAGGGGTGACTTGATAGAGGTCTTTAAGATTATGAAAGGGTTTGACAGGGTAAATGTAGAGAAGATGTTTCCACTTGCAGGGCAGACCAGAACTAGGGGCCATAAATATAAGGTAGTCATTAATAAATCCAATAGAGAATTCAGGAGAAACTTCTTTATCCAGGGAGTGGTTAGAATGTGGAACGCGCTATCGCAAGGTGTAGTTGAGGCAAATAGCATAGATGCATTTAAGGGGAAGCTAGATAAACACGAGAGAGAAAGGAATAGAAGGATATGCTGATCGGGTTAGATGAAGTAGGGAGGGAGGAGGCTTGTGTGGAGCATAAACACTGCCATGGACCTGTTGGGCTGAATGGCCTGTTTCTGTGCTGTACATTCTATGTAATGAGGATGTGACAACATCTTTGAATTGAAGTATCTACTAGACTTTCCGACCTTAACACTTCTTTTATATCATGATTTAGATTTTTTTTAATGTGTACTTGTCCTTTCTATTGCCCTTACAAATACTGGCAAGGCTGGTTGTGTAGCTAACTATACATGGCATTGTGGTAAACATTCCATCAGTGATCAAATAATGTTTCCTGTTGGGACATTTGGAAAGTAGTTCTGACTTTCAATTCAGTGAAAGTAATGGGTTTTCAATCGGCAGACACATCTTTAAACTGAGTTTCAGCTGAAGTAATTGAGTGTTACTGCAAACAAATTACACAATAAATACTCTGTATAAACCTGTATGTCGAATTACACCACCCAGGCGCCCACAGGCATCTTGGTCAAGGTACCAGGACTGTCACTGCCAGTTTGAGTTGCTTATTGGTGAGGAGGGAATAATAACAACAACAAAAGAAATAAAAGAGACAAAAATGGAGGAAAATTATGTACATAACAGAAAGAGAGGATGAAGAATGGAAGAATGCAGAGAAATGAAAGTTTAAAAGAACTGAAAACTATAAAACTGAGAATTAAATGAAAACGGGAAGTGCAAGTAAAAATGAATCAGAAAACACAAATGAAGGAACTGGTATAAAAGTAGAAAAAATGGAGAGATCATAGGGCAATATACTGGAAACAGTATATGATTAGTTGTCAATAAAAATGTAGATATCAGTTTTCTACATCTCTATTTCCTCTCATTTATTTGTATATAGCATCACGAAACCTTCATTGTAAGTATATGTGCGTATTTCTGTCATTATAATATACAATCAATATTATGTACACTATTCACAGTCACTTCGCACAAACCGCTTGATCTCCCCACATCACTTTAAACATAAATTGCTTTCTTAGTCTGTAATAAAATTCTCTAGATTATGCATTGGTGGGGGATTTTCATTCGACCAAATGCCAACTTATATCGGAACTTATATCGTGAAGTCAGGAGGATCATAATTGATAAGCCATAAACCACAGTTTCATTAACTAATCTATGCACACCTAAATATATTTTGAGAATCAACAATTCAATGTACTAAAACCCTAAATGGACATGCATCTTTGTTGTGCGTTGTATTGTCAAGAAACATCCATTTATGCTTCATTGAAAAAATTACATTTTAGTGACATTATATTTAGTTTTTTGGCAAGAGTGTTTGGGGAAGTTAAGACATAAAAAAATCTATCTTCCATTCATGTGACACCACACACAGCTTTGCTGAAAGGCACAATTGGCACCTGCTCCAAAGGCAACTTGATTGAGAATTTCAGGTCATGCTGTCTGATGGAGGCCCCTCACTGTGAAAACCGAGCAGATTGGGGAAAAAGACAAGAGGTGGACGATGGATGTTGGATGCGGGTCTAAATTAAATATGTAGTTCAAGAAAGGATAGGTTTTGGCAGGTTGGTGGTTGGACAATCAATGGGGAAGCTGGCTGAACCTCACAATGGGGATAAGCTTCACTCCCCATTATGCCAGAGACTTGTGTTTTCGTCCCATCTCTCCTGGAATTTGGCTAGTGTAATAATGTCAAGCAATCACTTTGGGTTACAGTTGGAATCTGTTTCTCCTTATTATGTGAAAAAGAAACATAAGCTGGCAGAAAGACACCAAGGTTTTCACATTGCTGTTAAGGGCTGAATTAAGCTAAACTATTGCTCATCCCTATTCCTTGAGCACCTCACAGATGTCTTCCAAATAGCTACTTTAATAATAAAAACATCTAAATTATTATCATACTGAAGAATTAGATAAATATACTGAGCCATAGATTATTTGTTAATTCAATTACTGGGCAATTGGTCCTCAGTTCATTAACGGGGGGGGGGGGGGCGGGGGAAAGGGGGTTGAACAAGACAATTTAGGCAAATGTTGGTCTTAACCAACATTATAAACATTGCAGAGATGATGTGCAGTTGCATAACTGTGTTTTTATGTCAAAAGGGATCCACCATTCCATGGACATATAAACAAGATAGACAAAGCAAGGTTTCCCAATCACCTGCCATTCATCTTTTATTGCCTAATACAAATTCGGGTCCACCATAGATACCGTCTCGAGTTCAGTAACGCTAGTCACTCCCGTAAGCGGTCTGAGCGTCCTACTTTTATGGGATTTGACTGGCCCCACCTTATATCCACTCGCATTCTTAGGTAACCTAGGGCCCCTCCCTTTGAAATTGGCTTCATGCAAGGCTCAGCCAGAAGGGACGTTCCATCTCCTCATAGTGTGGGTGTGAGTGTTCGTTGAAAGGCCCTGGAATGAGATGACAACTCCTCAATTGTTCCCAATTGTCCTGGCTAACAGTATCAACATCTTGCTTCAATAAACATTCTGCAAATGTCTGCAGCCTTTGGCCTTCCTTTTTAAAGTTGTGCAAATCCACTGTGTTTTAAAACCAAACACTTAAAATAACTCATTTTTTAAATCATTTCTGTGGAAAAGTGGTCAAAACATCCTGAAATGTTACAGTGTCACTATGCCCAGAGTTTAGACAGTGCAAGTGTTCGACTCTCTGTGCAGAAATGGTATTCCACAAAAATAAATAATGCTGACTAATTCCCAAATCAACGAGGCTTATCATTAGGATCTAATTTGGGAAGAACTGCTCTGAACTATCGTTGACTAACCCCTGCTTTACAAATGGTGCAACAGTGAAGTTTCACAATTAGCACAAGTATGGTTCTTTGTGTCAGAAAATCACAGCATAGAAGGAGGCCAATTGCCTAACCGTGCCTACGCTGGTGCTGGCCCCTCACGTGCAGCTGTCTACTGTAGTCCAATTTCCCTGCCCTTTGCCCATATCCTTTTATATTCTTCCATCTCAAATACTTATCCAATTCCATTTTATATGATGCTATAGTCTCTGCTCAATTACTTCTAGTAAAGCATTCCATGTTCCAAAAAATCCTCTGTGTAAAAACATGTCTCCTAACATCCCCTTCATTCTTCCAGTGATAATCCTTAGTCTATGCCCCTTATTACTGACTTATCCATGAGTGGAAACAATCTTTCACCATTTTTCCTCTCAAAATCTTTCTTGACTTTGAAAATCTCTATTAATTCCCTCTTAACCTTCTCTGTTCCAGTAAAAAAAAGCCCCAATTTTCCAAGAAATAAAAACACTCAGCAGGACTGGCAACATCTGTAGAGAGAGAAACAGAGTTAACGTTTCAGGACGATGACCTTTCAAGCAAAACCAATTTTTCAAGCCTTTCTTTATAATTATAATGTGTCATCCCCAACATCATCCTAGTGAATCTGCCCTGTATCCTTTCCGCAGCATCTTATATCTAATGAGATATTACTTCCAGATATCTGTGCTGGATAAGTCAACACCTTTTAGAACATAATTTGAACGCATTATTGAGATGTTTTCCAGCTTGATTCCCAGTACTGAAGAGTGTGGATAATGATTATATTATTTGCACTTGAAGATTCTAGTACCAATCCAGGGCAGTATATGGAGAGATACCATATATTAAATTACATTTAAACTGTAAACCTAAATGAAACTATAAAGGGTAAAAAAAGGTTGATAATGCCTTCCAAGCCTGGTTTGTGGGTATGGGCAGAGCATGATTTTAACACTCAGCTCACTTATGCTTTGATTGTGGTTAATAGCCAACATCATTCAGCCCTCAAAAACTTAGGTTGTGATACACATCTGCTGCTTTCAGAAATAGTTATTTCACTGAGGTCAGAGGCTAAAGCTGCATGATTAAAGTTATCTGTTAACAGCAGCCTTAAATCAAGAGCTGTTCAATCACTCAGGCTTGATATGATTCCCTGTAGTGGCACTGTAAGGACTTAGAGGGCACCTTGTCCAACGTAAGCAAAGAATGTACAAAAAGCTTCATTCGGTACTCACTGGAATGTCAGCTCATAGAATGCTACTAGCGGCCAATCTAAATTTTCCTTACTTTTATGACTTCTGAAGCACATTTTTATTGATATATTGCCTTTTAAAAATTAAGTGAAATACTAAATAATGCATATACATCATAATTAGATTTTTTTGTAACAGTCCGAAGTCTATTTAAAAATGCTCTCCCTCTTTAGGTCCCTGTCTGTACATTACCTTGGTGGAAAAAGCAGGAAAATAAGGTGGTTCCAAACTCCTGCTGGTGTTGTTCTGAAAGTAGCCACCAGGAGGTAACTGAGAGCAGCCTAGGTTGGCTCAGCTACAATAATTCCCACTCGGCAAGTATTAAAGGGCTTCCCCAATGGGCCGAGTTTGGAAGCTTACTACATGCAGAAGTTCAAGGGTTCAGTTATACGGCCACTCTTACGTCAGTGATTTGTTCACACTGCTTGGGTTAGACATATAATTTCCATGTGATGTGGGTTTAAACAGCATATTTTTCCAATTCTACGGATTCAACTGTAACTTTCTTTTTTCTGCCCTGAACAAAAGCAATTAATAACGCTTTGTATTTTTACACAAAATGCAGGTTATTTTTACATTTCAGTCGGTCCCCAGTCCAAGAATATTGAAAAAAAGAAAAAGACCTCAAGATAATTTCATGTCAGTGAATAAAGTACATGACAGGTCTTCAAAAGATCCTCTACACCACATAAATATATTGATCAACACGCAAGTCTGGTTCAATCTCCCTCCTTCCAAATGGCCACTCATCTCAGTCTCTAATAAAACCAAAGCATTCACAATCCTAAGGAACTAATACACTATGTAGTTGTAATGCACATACCATTAGGCCTTGTGCAATAATATAAATCTGTTGCTGAGTAACCAACCTCTCTGGAACCACAAGTGTGAACAGACACGATGGCCCAGAAATGACTCACCTCGGGACACCGTCCCTGAATGACGTCCTCTCCGACCGCCGGCGAATCGAATGTGCAAGTTTACGAATGCGCAGTGAAACCCTGAAATCGCAAACTTGCTCCCATTGGTTCGCTGGCGGCTTGACAGTTCCAAATTAAAGTGACATGGTACACTAAAATCATAGAAATCATTAAACATTCATAAACTTACCCATCCGCCTAGCTGGAACGAATACTTGGGTCACCAAAAGGTATGCTGGAAAATACCAGCCACACACTACTTAATGACTGTGAAACA
Organism: Heptranchias perlo; assembly: GCF_035084215.1. Taxonomy (NCBI): domain Eukaryota; kingdom Metazoa; phylum Chordata; class Chondrichthyes; order Hexanchiformes; family Hexanchidae; genus Heptranchias; species Heptranchias perlo. The sequence goes on along the minus strand of NC_090352.1, from coordinate 17,159,493 downwards.
ACAAAAAATTAAATTTTAAAATTGTGGACTAATTATTCTTTTAATATTTTTTTGATCATTAAAAATTTTCTTTTTAAATTAAAAATTTAATTTTTTTACTTTTAACTTCTGTAAGTTTCATTAAATTAAATCATTTGCTTGGCTTTTTCTAATAAGATATGTTAATTTTTTATTTAAACTAACATACAGAAGTTAACTTTAAATGAATGAGTTTTACTTGCCTGCTTATGGGCGGGACTTCTTGACAGATTCTGTGGGCGTGGTTTCCATTCCCACAGTCTCTATCGATAGGAAGGGAACTGCGCTGAAATCACAGTGTGAACTGAAAAAAAAATTGAAAAGGGAGCAAGTGGACATCGGAGACCATGAGGTAAGTATTTGCGTAGTCTTTGTCTGCAGGATGTGTGGACAGCCTTGCCACGTCGGTCGGAGCAAGTTCCAGCCCGATATCTTTTCTACCTTTCTCTGCATAATTTTGAAATATGTATAATATATTAAAATTCATATGCACAGCATTGAAACTGCTATGTATGGACTGCAGAACTTTGAGTGCCTGCCACTGCATCATCGGCCCCCTTGTGAAAGCAGAGTCATCCCTATCTTCATATCATACTGCAACAAGCACTGCTCCCATTATCAAAGCATGAAGCATTACTATCAGTGATCCAATGGTTATAGGAAGATGCACGGAGACAAGTGACCTTGGAGAGGAAAGGTTAAAAGTAAGACGGCACTAGAGAAAATATAAAAACAAGATAGTTACAAGAAATCATTTTTAAAAAAAGAAACCCATTTGTATGCAAATCTGATTTAGAAAATGGTTCAACTACGTCTCAATTTATTTTGGCTTTAGGATTGATAGTGTAATTTTTGTCACTTGCATGACTGGATAGAAGAACCTTTTTATCTGTCCCATCTGCTGAACATAACAGTTTTTCACTGACTATACTCAGAAATGTTGTAAGAAACCAAAACACTTCCCAAGTTCCTATGAGCTTCTGTTAATCATTATGTCAGTCTTAGCTCAGTGGTAGTACTCTGGCCTCTGAAGGTCATGGATTCAAGCCCAGCTCAAGGCTTGAGCACATAATCTAGGCTGACACTTCGGTGGAGTTCTTAGGCAGTGCTGCACTGCCAGAGGTGCCGTCTTTTGCATGAGACATTAAACCAAGGCCTGTAAAATGGCACTATTCAAAGAAGATTAGGTGAGTTCTCCCAGTGACCTGGACAACATATATCCCTCAACCAACACCACCAAAATAGATTATGTGGTAATTTATTTCACTGAAGTTTGTGGGACCTTGCTGTGCTCAGATTGGCTGCCATGTTTGCCTACATTAAAACAGTGACTAGACTTTAAAAGTACTTTATTGGTATAAAGCATTTTGGGGTGTCCTGAAGCAGTGAAAGGCACTATATAAATGCAAGTACTTTCTTTTCTTTTATTGACAAGAAATAAACATTCATTCATCAGGATGAAAACAGAAAATAGACTGCATCAACTTTTCTTGTGTAAAATGGTGAAAATGTTGAGTGATCCATCTCCTCTCCCCACCCCCCCCCCCAATAATGCTATGAACGCATCACCTCAAAAAGCAGGATAATAAACATTTGGCTTCATATTTTTGTTGCTGCATTACTATACCGGAGCCTATATTTTGATGTTTCTTTCCTGACCCCCACTCCCCTCCAAACTTGTGGTACCCAACAAATAACTGGGCTAAATGAAAATGAACAATACATTAACTGGCAAGGCAAACACCATCATAAAATAACACATTGTTCAAACGCAGTACTCAGTATGGTTTATGACTTAACTGATTATATTTTAAAAATTGCATCTCAGGCCACTTTTTCTTCCCAGTTTTTATATCACTTTAGTACAAATTTTACAGCCTTTTCCATGCAGAAGATCAGCAGTGTGACAGAAGATGGCTATCACACCAAATATAATAATTGAAGCACCTATAACTTTATTCCAACAATTAGCACAATTACCAAAATATTCAGAGGCAACTCTGAGCATATTGCTTGTATTTCTACAAGAGAGGCTAGAACATTCTAGCATCCCTCTGGTGAAGGTCGGTTTAACAATGATCTCTTTTAGATCACTTAATCTCAAAATTCCAACAGCTACAGCTGTGACTCGTCACTTGGTTGGTAACAACCGTCACGCCTGTTATAACGAGGCTCTTAGTAGATTGACCGATCAGTCAGTGATGTAACAGAAATGAACTGTAGTAAGTCATGTGCTGAATAACTCCACAAGGAGGTGACTGCATAACTCATGAGTGATGAGGTTGCAAGTGGGTTATAGTCATCTCAAAAGTGGGACTATTCATCATATGTTTGATTGGGATGTAGTCTATAATACTTAAATTTTAAACAGTATGTTGTAGCCCAAAAGAATCATTTCATACTGCTTTATGATGCCACTTTTTTGTTAGACTTTTATGAATTTATGTCTGCTGGTATTTTCCCCTATGTACTGTTTTAAAAATGTATTTCACTTGTCAAGTTTCCTCTCTTCCTTCCTCTCCTGAAGACATCGACTCTTTGCTGGGGTGCCTTTCCACAACCCACTCGTAACTTCATCACTCGTGAGCTATACAGTCATTCTATTGTACAGGCAGCCTATTGCCTCCAGTACATCACTTAAGCAGAATTTCTTCATCTGAGCCTGGATCAATAAGTATTGGCAGGCTATTCAAACACAGTAGTCATTATAGTCGAGCCTAACTCATATGCCCTCCCTAATTCAGAGGTGTGAGGCCAATTGTAGTGCATTTACTGCTTCCCCTGCTGAGATTAGCTAACTCAACATAGACTGAAGATTGAATCTGGGACCTTAGCACTAACTGAATAAACTTGCTGGACCATTAGGGAGTCCTCATATCTGCACACAAAATCTAAGTACTTACACAAAAATTTTAGAAATGTAGGGACAGTATCACAACAAAATCACAAATGGGCAATGAAGGCATCTGAGCTATCAAGAGACGCTGAAGAGCCTGAGATTACTCACTAAGGTTCAGGGGAGATATTACTCAGGATTCTAAAAAGTATAGATAATTGAATCCTATTAATATGTTCAAGACTGTCACAAACTCTAGAGCAAGGGTACAAAGACTTAAGTTTGAAAAAGGAAAGGTGCAAAATTTAGGCTTGACTACTTTACACAAAGTAGTGAACATATGGAATAGAGTGAAGGACAGGGCGAAAAAATGTACGGGAGAATTGGGTACAAAAAAGAACAAGTGGATTACTTTTTGAAGTGTAGTCACTGTTGATAAGCAAATGCAGCAGCCAATTTACACACAGCAAGCTCAAAATCCCAAAAACATCAAATGAATGAATGGTCAGATAATTTTAGTGGTGTTATTTGAGGGAGGAATGTTGGCCAGGACACCCGGAGAACTCCCTGCTTTTCTTCGAATAATGCCACCCGAGCAGGAAGTCTCAATGTTTCATCTTAAAGACAGCACCTCCAACAATGTAGCACTCTTCCGCAGTAGTGTTGCATCACCCCAGATTGTGTACTAAAGTCTGTTCCCACAACGTTCTGACTGAAGGACTAGATGACACTTAGTAGATATTTGAGAGTATGTTAGGACTGGCCAGTTGGACTATAGAATCCTTTCTGGCGCTATACTTTCCTATGTATCATCTGATTCAAACAAACAAAAACAGAAATGCTGGAAATAGACATCAGGTTCACCAGAATCTGCAAAGGGAAAGGACAGGTTGAGGTTCGACTGTGGACCCGTTATCAGAACTGAAAACTGAACTATAAACAAGCCCCTTTCAGGACTGAACAAAACAAAATGGGGAATGGGGGAAACAGGTAAAAGTCAAGAGTCCTGAATGCTGACTATCACAAATCAATTAATGGAATGAATAGCCTTTTAATTATTTTTTGTATAAAGGTAAAATAGTGCTGGATAACACACAGGCATTAGAAAGAAAAAGAGTGGCAAAAACAGCTCAATTTACTGTGTCTGAACAATATCTCAGTCAGAAACTTAGAAAAGCAACCTCAACTGCACCAGTGATATTTTCTATTTCTCACAACTACCATCCCAATGGTTCTGACTGAAATTAATAAGCTTCTGCCAGTTACTGCTAAATTAGAGGCATTTGTTGAGCTGTGGACCCACAGAAGCTAAGAATTGGCCCAAACTGATTTTGCAAAGGATACTTAATGCAAACAGGCAGAGCAGACTTTCAATCTATCAGTCATGGTATTGAACCCAATGCACAGATGTGAACTAGCCTTTCTACTGACCTGAATGTGTTACAGGAAAAGAGTGACTGCACTAATACACAAGTGTCTTCCACAATCTAGTCACACTAATGAGCAGACGTGCATTTTATTGAAGTCTTTTATGGATTAAACTTTAAAAATGAGTAAATAGTAATTCTCATACCATTGGCCATCTAATAAATAGCTTCCTGACTTTGTATTCATGAATACACCACAGAGAATGCTTTGGTTTTATTATCAACTGAGACAAATGGTTATCAGGAAGGAAACTGGACCAGACCAGCAGGAGGCTTGGTAACCAGAGGTCACAAATTTAAGATAAATGGCAAAAAATCCAGGGGGGATGAGAGGAGATTTTTTTTAAAACGCAGTGAGTTGTTATGATCTGGGATGGACTGCCTGAAAAGGTGATGGAAGCAGATTCAATAATAATTTCAAAAGGGAATTGGATATAAAGCTGAAAAGGAGAAATTTGCCGGGTGATGGGCAAAGAGCAGGGGAGTGGGACTAATTGGATATCTCTTTCAAAAAACCAGCACAGATTCAATGGGCTGAATAGCGTCCTTTTCTGCTGTATGATTCTATGATATTGATTGTGTTTACTTGATCTCTTAAAAGACCTCACATACTCACTTACACAGAATTAACTCGAGGCTCTCTTTTTCTTTTTTCCCTGAAAATATGAGTCTTTTTATATTTGTAAACAATTTTACAACACCAAGTTATAGTCCAGCAATTTTATTTTAAATTCACAAGCTTTCGGAGACTTCCTCCTTCCTCAGGTAAATGTTTCCATTTACCTGAGGAAGGAGGAAGTCTCCGAAAGCTTGTGAATTTAAAATAAAATTGCTGGACTATAACTTGGTGTTGTAAAATTGTTTACAATTGTCAACCCCAGTCCATCACCGGCATCTCCACATCTTTTTATATTAGTTAGGTTCCTACCCAATGCAAAGACATGTTATTGAAAAAACAAAATAAGTTACAGCTGTCAATACCACAGGTAGTCATGTTGTAGTCATTAGGTAGTCATATACTGCATGTTGTAAAATCTCTCTCCCAATCTAAGTAAATTAACATTTTGCATATTTTACTTTACTGATGCTCTGAACATTTATTTTTTTTGCACCTTAAAAACACTCAGACACAATGGGCTCGATTTTAGGATCATGTTTCCGGCGGGTTCCCAGCGGGGTGGCCCCAAAAATCCCGATATCCGGTCACGTGACCGGATCGCGCCGAAATCCCGGCCACTTCCGGGTACCGCGCTGACGTGCGGGGCTGCGCGCGCAAGCCCCGCTGGTGGGAATCCCGCAGGCAATTAAAGCCAGCGGGGTTCCACTTGAGAGTACTTACCTTGCTCGTTGTGGTCAGTTAATGAGCTGAAGCAGCTGTCAAAAGAGGAAGTGTGGGATTATCGGTTCAAGGCAGTGAGTTTCCCACACTGGGGGAAACAGTCTCCCTCCAACCAGGCGTGTTGCAGCCAGCAGCCTGTGGCAGGTGCCAAGGTGCGCTCCACGGGGGAGAGCCGTCACCCACGCAGGAGGCCACCGCGTCACATAGGGCAAGCCCTGCCCTCCACCACCCCCCGCCAAGCCAGAGGACAGACCGACACGAAACCGCAGCCCCAGTCCGAGGAACCACACACCTACCCTGCACAACCCCTCAGACCAACACCTGCCAGTTGGGTGGTGTGTGGAGACCCTCGGAGGACGAAGAGCATGACCAGCACCAGCAGCCTCGCAGTCCACGCCGTCCGCCGCAGAGACGTGGATCCCCCCAACACGGTGTTGTTGGACGCCCACCTGCACAGCAGGAGGGAGGGTTACCGCAGAGAGAGACGCATCGCAGAGGGCACTACCCTCGCCACAGGGTCCACAGACCGAGGCGCAGCTCCCCGGACCTCTCCGAGCAGCAGTGCACAGGGAGGCGCAGATTCGCTCGACATGTAGTCGTGGAGATCTGCAGCGTCTTTCATGCCGAGCTGCTCCTGGCTGGCCCCAGCACCAACTGCTTACCTGTCGTTGGCAAAGTCACCACTGCCCTCCACACCTTCTCCTCCGCATCCTTCCAGGGTGCAGCCGGCTACACCGCCGATGTCTCTCAGTCGTCTGCGCGGACGAGCCCTGCAAATACACCTGCACCTACTCTGCAGTAACACGCTGGGTGGCATCAGTGGTGGGTCCTCATAGTGATACCCAGGAGCGGGCATTATTGGACACAACTGACAGGATTCTCGGAGACATGGCAGTGGTGGTGTCAATATAATGTGTGCTGTTTGTTGCTCTGAAATTCAATATGGGTAACACCCATGACAAACCCTCAGACACCCTTGTGCACCCCCTTTATGCTGACGAGACGTTTGCCTTACGCTGCCTACTGCACATATGTGATGCATGCCCTGTGGCTGCAGCACAGGTGGTGGCAGGTTGAGTGAGGCTGGCCGTGAGGGAGATGCACGAGAGGGTGAGTATGGGATGGAGCAATGAGATTGTATGAGGATTGGGTTGCGTGTTAGTGGCAGGGTGAGTACTGGCGAGGTGAGTAGGTGGAGGTAAGATGAGGATGGGGTGTGAGTGGGTATGAAGGGTGTTGTGACAGAATAGTGTTGGCGGTGCCGAAGGAGATGTGGGGTGGGGGCAGTGTTGTGGCAGACGGAGTGTAGGGGAAAGACTTCGTGTTCTCACTGCGGCTGACCTACTTAGGTCATTGCAGCGCCGCCTGCACTGTATGCAGGTGGGCGATATGTTGGTGGCGCAGGTGACCCCCTCTGCCACCTCGAGCCAGGCCTTCTTGGTGGCAGCGGCAGACCGCTTCCTCCCGCCCGCCGGGGGGAAGATCTGTGTCCTCCCCCTCCTCCTCACCCCATCTGATGATACCTGGGGTGAGGCATCATTAAACTGGGAGCAGCCTTCCCCCTGGGCTGCTCCATGCTGCAATTTGTCCCATTGGTTGCAGCATCTGTCAGTGGAGGACTGCCCCTTTAACTAGAGAGCCTCCAGCTGACAGATCGTACTGCGCATGCGCAGCCCGACCGACGCGCAGGCCAGCGCTGTGGACCCCGGAGGAGCAGGTAATTGATTCCTATTAGTGGGTTGCCTGCTACGATCGCGCGGGCAACCCACTAATTTCGCCGAGCGTGTTGGCCACGCTCCCGGAGGACCACCCGCTGGGAACCCGCAGGCCTGCTAAATTCGGGCCCAATGAGTGTTAATGATATCGTTAGGAGCTCTGGCTGTGAAGAGTTACAGAGTCCAACTACAAGAGGTATGCTGAATTTAGTAGAGATGGTTAATTATATTAACCTAGGGCTAAATGTTAATGAGCTTCAATCATGAATAATTATTCAGCCACTCCACACTGCCAGGCGTAGTATAGCTCCTCCCAGCCACTTTCCTCAAGGATATTGTTCACTCTTGCTGTTCAAACAAAAATATATTTAAATCACTAGAGAAACAGAAATATGTTGTTACTAACTATAATTTTGTACGGGGGTACAAATGATATGACTGTCCTGAACCGAACTGATCCTCTGGCAATCAGTATGAAACCAAAAGCATTGTATATGGAATGCAGGAGTTCCTTGCATTTCCTGGTAAATATGTGCTTAGACCGTAGGCTGCTGCCTAAATTCCTATACTAACCTGATGCTGACAATGGTTCCACTCCTAGAGCATTAACCTTTCTTTTCTCTTTTATAGATGCTCTGTACTTCCAGCATTTTTCATTTTATTTCATATTTCCAGTATTTGCAGTTTATTTTTTGTTGTGGTTTCTAGACATTTCGTATTGCATTAGAGGGCTAAATACAACACTGGACTCCACATGGTACTTGCAAAGGTCACAGATATGTAGTTATTGCATCACAACACATACAAAGGGCACTAAATTCAAATAACAACAATTAAGTGTTGCACTATGTGACTACAGTCATGTGAAAATGAAACTTTGTTTTCTCAAAGTGGGTACAATTTTAGGATTCAAAAGCAAAATACAGCGGATGCTGGAAACCTGAAACATAAATAGAAAATGTTGGAAATACTCAGCAAGTCAGGCAGCATCTGTGGAGAAAGAGTTAACGTTTTAGGTCGATGACCTTTCGTCAGAACTGGAAGACAAATGGTCATCGACGAAAGGTCATCGACCTGAAACAATTTTGGGACTGTTTTGTGAAATATCTATTTGCCTCAGATCGATGACTGGTGAGATTGGGTGGAGAACAAAAAACAAGAACCTTTCAGAAGTTTGCCCTAACTAATACTGAGGGGCAGCAAAAATCTAAAGCAGCAATAAACTTAAATAAACCAACAGGTGAGGTGTACGCAGCCCACATCCTGCTGTGTTCACAGAACGCCTCCAATGACGTGGAAGACCCTGTATATCGGTAGCCCAAGGTAACCAGACACAAAGTTGTTATTGGTGGTTTTGCATGGGTTTCACTGTGCTAACAATTAACTAAGGAACATTAGATATAACAAGGGAATTGTACATATACTAAAAAAGGGAAAATTTGCAGGGCTTTGGAGAAAGAGCAGGGGAGTGGGACTAATTGGATAGCTCTTTCGAAGAGCCAGCACGGGAACATGAGCCAAATGGCTTCCTTCTGCACTATATAATTCTATGAATTCCATCTGGTCGATGATTTACCATTATCAGCAATATAGAAAAGCATAGAAATTAGAGTAACAAAATTTATTATCACATTCTGTATACAAGTTATTACAATCATAATTATAAAGTTTAAAATGTAATGTTGTTTAGGAAAAAATGTAACAGGTCATGTTATAACGATGGAGAAAACCCAAAACATTATTTACTGTCCCTGCATTGACAGAGAAGATGAAATTCCAACAATGAAAGTAGACTTTTACATGTGCCATGTTAAAAGCTCTGGTTAGAGCATTGGAGTAGTTTTCAAATTCTAGGCTTGATTACCATTTAATGTGAACTCTGTGGGTTAGTTTGTTGAGCGTAGCAAGTGAAAGAGAAAAACAAAAAGTAAATAAATGGCAACAAGACTTATTCTGGCCTGCGAAGTTTGCTCCTTGTCGACAGCTATGTAAGCGGACTGACAGCAGCCGTGGAAAATCCTGTGGCTCGGACGTTGCCATCCTTCAGGCTGATGTAAGAAGGCAGCTTGTGGAGGAGGGGGAAATCAAAGAATATGTTGCATTTTACCACCACGGGTATTCCACAGATTCAAGGTCCAACACTGCCTGACAAGCAAATCTGCCACCATCAAATATGTGGAATACCCTCCTGTCCTCAGCTTTGTATCGCAATAGTGAAGAGAAAAATCAGACACTATCCCTCCGATTCTGATCCTACAAAACTGAAGTTAGGTTACAAAGCTGCGCTGGAGGTGGCTGTAAAGAAATAAGCAACAGGGACTGCCCGCCCGCCCAGATGAAGATAATTTTGTGGGCAACTGACCACAAAGAGTAAAAATTGGAAAACGGAATAAAATGACACCCAATGAGTGTAACATTAGTTAAGGTTTAGACAGTTATGTAGATTACATTTTCATGTATCTTTATATATTGACAGCTCTTTGGGGTAAGGATGCAATGCATCACCTGATTGTGATGTATGTAGTTTCCTATTCTGTATGTGTGTATTTAGTAATTTGCAAAACTAAAATCCATTACAACTCTAATACACAGCCGCTCTAAAAAACAGTAAGAACTGTACACAATGTCTTTTAAATTCCTGTGGTAGCATTCATGAGCCCAACTGAATAGTTTTAGCAACCCGAGATGTCCTTCTTATTTTTCCTTAGGAAGCGAATATCAGCAGGATCAAAACCCCTCTGCTTAGCTCCAAAGAGTGCCCAGGGCGGTGTCTTGGCCATGTAATCTTCTGCAGAGAATATCTTGGTGCCGTTGTTCTCCTCATAATCTTTGATGAGGTGCTGAAAGTGGTCATAGTCTATCCAAGTCCACCATTCTCCATTCACTTTGAACTAAAATAAATAACAGAAAACCCTATTAATAAAACTACTCAAATGAAAAAGAGATTGTACAAATCTGCAGTAAAACTCCATTTCGAAGTGTTGTGGCTCGAGTTAAATGATGTCAACTAATGACTGGAATTTGTTATACCAGGCCGAGAAGTAATATTAGACCTAAAACTTTAGTCTCAAATAAAGGAAGTAAGTGAGGATCAAACACCACTGTTCAGGGAGATTTCAACTTATCAGGAATAATTGGAGCAAAGGAAAGAAAACCTGTTTCTGGACATGATAAAGAAATAAGAACTTGTATTCATATAATGTATTTCATATCCTGAGGATGTCCGAAAGTGCATGACAGGCAATGAAGTATTTTTGAAGTATAGTCACTGTTGTAATGTAGGCAAATGTGGCAGCCAATTTGCAAACAGCAAGGTCCCACAAACAGCAATGAGATAAACAGACAGATAATCTGCTATAATGATGTAGGTTGAGGGATAAATATTGGCTAGGACACAGGGAGAACTCACCTGCACTTCTTCAAATAGTGCCATGGATCTTTTACATCCACCTGAAATGGCAGTTGGGGCCGTGGTTTAACGTCTCACCCGAAAGACAGCATCTCCAGTAGTACTGTACTGAAGTGACAGCATAAATTTTCAAACTGGGGGGCTGTGACAAGACTATCAGGGGAGCACAAGGACACCTGGGCTTTGTCTCTCAAATCCTGGGATTACTGGTGCATAGTATCAAAACATCAATGATCAAATGTGCTTACGCCATGTCAGCGCCCCCTAGCTCCAAAGCATAGAAAAAAATATTGTTTCTTAGAGATGGCACATGAATCTCCGAGAGAGGGGCACAGGAGTTTGGGAACTTCTGCCTAAATTATATGATCAATTCTCTGGAATGGAGCTTGAACACACGACCTTCTGACTCAGAGGCAAGAGTGCTATCACTGAGCCAAGGCTGACATATTAATGGTCAGTTACAAGACCCAAATGATTAAGGAGTTGGGGGGGGGGGTGAGAGGTGACATTATAATCAATATTGTTATAGTGCCCAAGTGATGTTGGTGCAGGTGACAGTGAGAGAGCACCTTGGAAATAGTGACCACAATCTGGTGGAGTTCAGCATCAGACCTACACTAGAGAAGAGGCATACTAAAGAAACTCTTCATTTTCAGAAAGTAGATTTAGAGGGAATGAAGGGCCAGCCGAGAGAGGTAGACTGGACCAAAGTTTTTAAAGGGAGAAGTACAGGGGAAAAGTGGAAGACTTTGAGCAACACATCGTTGTCAATACAAAGTAACTATGTAACACTTGGAAAGAAGTGCAGTAGAGAAAAAGGAGAATGATGTGGGTGACAATGAAATACTTTCCTTGAGTACAATGCCACACACACAATTTACTCAATACTGAAGTACCCAGTCAATATGAAACTATAATCAAAAAGGCTAATAAAGAATGGGATGCATCTCAAAGACATCTGACTAAATTACATCAAGGTATTTAAACCTTGTAGAGATCAATGGTGAACTCACATTTGCAATTTTCTCTATCCAAAGGATACTAATGCATTAAGGCAGGACCACTGAAAACCAAAAATGATTACAGGACTGAATGCTCTAAATTAGGGAGAGATTTTCTTATGGACTTTCATTCATTGAAAAGGGGATAGGATCTTGAAATGGTGAGAGGCATTTTTTGAGGCAAGCAGACGACTTAATCTTCAAGTACATTCCAAAAGGACACAGGCAAAAAATAAGTAATAAGCCTCAAATGAGAACAGACATGAAAAAAAAATCCACCAGATGTTTACAGGCTACCTTTATGCTATATTGATTAACTCCTTTAAAAAAAACACTCTGGAGAATTATAAGATTGGGATCAAGACTGAAGGTTATATGGATGAGAACAGATAGAAATGATCTAATACTCTGCAACCTGATGGTTCTTGAGCTGAATTGTCAAAGTTGAATAATAGTGATGATCTAAAATGGCAGACATGCCAAGGTTGAGGAGTGGGAACAGCTTGAGTGGTGACATCACGATTAATGTACTGCTACACTTATTAATCAGATAAACATGATGTCGGCGTTCAACAATAAATTTGTTTTCAATAAGTTTCACCAGTTTGGTGTTCAATGTCAGTTTTGCTGTCAACTAATTTTTAACAACTGGTCAACAAAAACAGACCTACATGCAGTTCTGGCAAATCATTGTCATTTGTGGAAGGGTTGTGTCAATGGATTTTCTGTCTTCAAACATATGCCAGACGTATTTATTTATTTTAAATAGAACTTGAATACAGATCATCCAGAATCATCAGGGAGAGGGGAACAACATGCTATATTTTCATTTATTTTTATTAATTTTGCTCCTTTGAATTATTATCCGGGAGTTCACTTGTTTCAATCATAATGGCCCAGAATTTGCTGCAGCTGGTCAACGATTTAATTTTTTATAGAAAAATTTCAAACAACAATTAAAACCTGAAGGAATGAGACTTCACACTTGTAATAGTTCATTTTCAGTGCCAGAGAGGTTGTTTGGCAGTAATTAACACTACTCACACCGTTAAAAAGAGTACTTAGACTGAAATGGTCAATCCCTAACTTTCTGTGGCGAGTTTAGTTCGTATCTGCTGTGCAAGTATAGAAATTTCACACCATTCAATGCATTTGCAAGGTGAGCTGGACAGCAAGATGCCCTTTTCATGAAGCTAACAGCAGAGCGTCACATCTCGGACAGCAACTTCCGGATTTCTGCGTTTAACTGCGCATCTGCCCTCACCTGAAGTTGCTGTGCGATTTTCACATAAATAACGGTGAGCGCGTTAGTTTCACCATTATTTTGACTGCAAATTCTGAGCCAATAATATGGGTTCCACTTGTTTTGTTACTGTCACCTCATCAGAAAATCCATAGTACTCTGCATCTAGCCACCTTTCCATTTTGCATTGTCATCTCAGGACAAATTTTATGAATGCTGCAACATCAAACATGATCAGAATGAGATCAATGGAGCGGGAAAGTGTGCTGGTCTTTTTTTGCTGTCTGCACAGACACACCTGCCAATGCGAATACATGTTAGTTCAGGTATGTTACTACTGTTTTGGGTACAGTACATATTTTATTTTGTATAGTTATATAATTCTACAGATCATAAACCCCAAGATATATCTTTTCTCATGCCTTTTCTCAACCTCAATAAATAAAAGATGCCATCCATCAACACTTATCATGGGAGTAGCTCTTATTAAATGTGGAATTCAATTTTATTGGGCTCGATTTTAGGGTCGGGTTACCTGCGGGTTTCCAGCGGGGGGGCCCCGAAAATCCCGATCTCCGATCACGTGACCGGATTCGGACGAAATCCCGGCCACTTCCGGGTACCGCGCTGACGTGCGGGGCTGCGCGCGCAAGCCCCGCTGGTGGGAATCCCGCAGGCAATTAAAGCCAGCGGGGTTCCACTTGAGAGTACTTAACTTGCTCGTTGTGGTCAGTTAATGAGCTGAAGCAGCTGTCAAAAGAGGAAGTGTGGGATTTTACGTTCAAAGCAGTCAGTTTCCCACACTGGGGGAAACAGGACCCTTCAAACCAGGCGTGTTGCAGCCAGCAGCCTGTGGCAGGTGCCAAGGTGCGCTCCACGGGGGAGCGCCCTCACCCACGCAGGAGGCCACCGCGTCACATAGGGCAACCCCTGCCCCCCACCACCCCCCGGCCAAGCCAGAGGACAGACCGACACGAAACCGCAGCCCCAGTCCGAGGACCCACACACCTACCCTGCACAACCCCTTGGATCAACACCTGCCAGTTGGGTGGTGTGTGGACACCCTCGGAGGACGAAGAGCATGACCAGCACCAGCAGCCTCGCAGTCCACGCCGTCCGCCGCAGAGACGTGGATCCCCCCAACACGGTGTGGTTGCATGCCCACCTGCACAGCAGGAGGGAGGGCTACCGCAGAGAGAGACGCGTCGCAGAGTGCACTACCCTCGCCACAGGGTCCACAGACCGAGGCGCAGCTCCCCGGACCTCTCCGAGCAGCAGTGCACAGGGAGGCGCAGATTCGCTCGACATGTAGTCGTGGAGATCTGCAGCCTCTTTCATGCCGAGCTGCTCCTGGCTGGCCCCAGCACCAACTGCTTACCTGTCGCTGGCAAAGTCACCACTGTCCTCCACACCTTCTCCTCCGCATCCTTCCAGGGTGCAGCCGGCAACACCGCCGATGTCTCTCAGTTGTCTGCGCGGACGAGCCCTGCAAATACACCTGCACCTACTCTGCAGTAACACGATGGGTGGCATCAGTGGTGGGTCCTCATAGTGATACCCAGGAGCGGGCATTATTGGACACAATGGACAGGATTCGCGGAGACATGGCAGTGGTGGTGTCAATATAATGTGTGCTGTTTGTGGCTCTGAAATTCAATATGGGTAACACCCATGACAAACCCTCAGACACCCTTGTGCACCCCCTTCATGCTGACGAGACGTTTGCCTTACCCTGCCTACTGCACATATGTGATGCATGCCCTGTGGCTGCAGCACAGGTGGTGGCAGGTTGAGTGAGGCTGGCCGTGAGGGAGATGCACGAGAGGGTGAGTATGGGATGGAGCCATGAGATTGTATGAGGATTGGGTCGCGTGTTAGTGGCAGGATGAGTACTGGCGAGGTGAGTAGGTGGAGGTAAGATGAGGATGGGGTGTGAGTGGGCATGAAGGGTGATGTGACAGAATAGTGTTGGCGGTGCCGAAGGAGATTTGGGGTGGGGGCAGTGTTGTGGCAGACGGAGTGTAGGGGAAAGACTTCGTGTTCTCACTGTGGCTGACCTACTGCGGTCATTGCAGCGCCTCCTGCACTGTATGCAGGTGGGCGATATGTTGGTGGCGCAGGTGACCCCCTCTGCCACCTCGAGCCAGGCCTTCTTGGTGGCAGAGGCAGGCCGCTTCCTCCCGCCCGCCGGGGGGAAGATCTGTGTCCTCCCCCTCCTCCTCACCCCATCTGATGATACCTGGGGTGAGTCATCATTAAACTGGGAGCAGCCTTCCCCCTGGGCTGCTCCATGCTGCAATTTGTCCCATTGGTTGCAGCATCTGTCAGTGGAGGACTGCCCCTTTAACTAGAGAGCCTCCAGCTGACAGATCGTACTGCGCTTGCGCAGCCCGCCCGACGCGCAGGCCAGCGCCGTGGACCCCGGAGGAGCAGGTAATTGGATCCTATTAGTGGATTGCCTGCTACGATCGCGTGGGCAACCCACTAATTTCGCCGTTCGCGTTTTCGACGCTCCCGGAGGACCACCCGCTGGGAACCCGCAGGCCTGCTAAATTCGAGCCCATTGTCTTTAAAAAAGGCAATTTAATGAGAGGTATGCAGCTTAATAAAATCTTTCTGACTATCAAACATAATTGTCAATGCTATTACATCTATTCAGTAAGGAATTTGTTAATTGCATTAAATGTTATTGCTGTCCCAGCCTCAAGGCACAGCTGTGAAATGGCTGTTCAAACATCTGTCACAATTCCAATGGACTACATCCTCCTAATTCTTTGAAACACGTTTTTTAAAAAATTAGTTGATCGCTTGGGTAGCACTGCACATGGTGGGAGTAATTTTGACTTTGGGCGATAGTCCAAAACAAGCAGTATCGATATTGACGTCAATGTAAATGAAAATCAGGAGAGATGTGTAACGGGTGGCTGAATCGACAGCGTCCATTTTACACTATCGCACAAGGTCAACATTACCCCTGGTGAGTCAAGACCAAGTGCAGTGGGGTTCTTCAGGTGAAGTGGGGTTAGAGGATGATGATAATTGTACCAGGCTGCACAGGCATAATTCAATCCCAATTTTAAAAGTCATATATTCTGACCTTATTTTTATTCTATCATTAAAAAGGAAGTTGGTTATAGGACAGTAAATGAAGAGCAATCATTAATGGATGCTTTTTGGCCTGGAGAAATGTCTCCGAGGGGTCAGAGTTGAGACCATTGATCTTCTTTCTACATAGATAAATGTTTTGCTCTTGGGAATAGAGAGCCCAATGGCAAAATTTGCAGGCAACACAAAAATAGGGAGTATAGTTAACTGTAAAGAGGATTGTAAGCATTTTCAGGAGGACATAGACAGGTTAACAAACTGGACAGATAGATGTCAGAAGAAATTTAATGTGGAGAAATGTGAGGTGATATATTTTGGGAGGAAGAGGAATAGGCAGACTTAGGAATTCAGATATACTAAACCTACAAGAAAGAAGGAAGATGCATTTATGTAGAACCTTTCACATTCTAAGGACATCCCAAAGCCAATTAATTACTTTTTGAAGTGTCATCGTTTATTCTATAGGCAAATACAGCAGCTAGTTTGTCCACTGCAAGGTCCCATAAGAATGAGATAAATAACAAGTGCATCTATTTTTGGTGGTGCTGGTTGAGACATAAATGTTGACCAGGACATCAAGAGAATTCCCCTGCATTTCTTCGAATAGTGCTATGGGATCTTTTTATATCCACCTGAATCGGCAGATGGAGCTTCAGCTTAACGCCTCATCCAAAAGACAGCACCTCTGACAATGCAGTACTGCACATGTGCTCAAGTCCTAGAATGGAACTTGAACCCATGACCTTCTGACTCAAAGGCGAGAGTGCTAGCACTGAGCGAAGGCCGACACTACATATTTAAATCATTGGTTAGGCTGCAGTTTAGAGTATTGTGTCCAGATATATAGAAGTTGCAATAAGGAACGGGGTAGCTCAGAGCTAGTGTAGTAATGATGGGCTGAATGACCTACTTCTGTGCTGTAGAATTTTATGATTCTATTCCCATAGGAGCCACCCTTATGGAGGACAGCAATAAATGAAAAGCAATCGGGCTTGTTTATTTTTGGCCATCATTTATTTTTCTTTTACCATAGTCTTTTGCCATTGTGGAAAACAGCATAAATATGGACTTAGTTTAAATCAATGTTTTTCCAATCATGTTGACTGTAGCAAACAAGAGCTTAATAATACTTTTATTTTGTTCCAGTTTATTACTACAAATGAAGCATCAGTTGATAATGGTCTAAAGTGAAATGATTTTGGAGATTAATAGTTTGTTACAAATTTGGACCTTGTCTTAAATATTCTCTCTGGTGCACAGGTGTGTGCCCATACTTTTTTTTATTCGTTCACGGGATGTTGGCGTCGCTGGCGAGGCCAGCATTTATTGCCCATCCCTAATTGCCCTCAAGAAGGTGGTGGTGAGCCACCTTCTTGAACCGCTGCAGTCCATGTGGTGACGGTTCTCCCACAGTGCTGTTAGGAAGGAAGTTCCAGGATTTTGACCCAGCGACAATGAAGGAACGGCGATATATTTCCAAGTCGGGATGGTGTGTGACTTGGAGGGGAACGTGCAGGTGGTGTTGTTCCCATGTGCCTGCTGCTCTTGTCCTGCTAGGTGGTAGAGGTCGCGGGTTTGGGAGGTGCTGTCGAAAAAGCCTTGGCGAGTTGCTGCAGTGCATCCTGTGGATGGTACACACTGCAGCCACAGTGCGCCGGTGGTGAAGGGAGTGAATGTTTAAGTGTGGTGGATGGGGTGCCAATCAAGCGGGCTGCTTTATCTTGGATGGTGTCGAGCTTCTTGAGTGTTGTTGGAGCTGCACTCATCCAAGCAAGTGGAGAGTATTCCATCACACTCCTGACTTGTGCCTTGTAGATGGTGGAAAGGCTTTGGGGAGTCAGGAGGTGAGTCACTCGCCGCAGAATACCCAGCCTCTGACCTGCTCTCGTAGCCATTTATATGGCTGGTCCAGTTAAGTTTCTGGTCAATGGTGACCCCCAGGATGTTGATGGTGGGGGATTCGGTGATGGTAATGCCGTTGAATGTCAGGGGGAGGTGGTTAGACTCTCTCTTGTTGGAGATGGTCATTGCCTGGCACTTATCTGGCGCGAATGTTACTTGCCACTTATGAGCCCAAGCCTGGATGTTGTCCAGGTCTTGCTGCAATCAAGCGGGCATACTGCCCAACCTTTAACTGCACAACAGTATAACCCAGGGGTGTAACAATAGTAACCCTGGTAATCTGAACTGGATATTCATGTCTTTCGTAAATGGGCTTCTTCAATCTCTTCAACAGTGAGCGAGGCCAGAAATGAAATCATTAAGCTGCTTTATTTCACGATGAGTAAACTTACAGAGCAACAGTTATAATTGGATTCAGTTAGTGCAAACAGGACAGTTGGCCATTGCATGATAATATAAAATAATGAACACACTATTCGTGTGAACTCTGGCTCAGTTGGTAGCACTCTCGCCTCTGAGTCAGAAGATGAGTTCAAATCCCACTCCAGCGACTTGAGCATAAAATCCAGGCTGATATTTCAGTGCAGTACTGATGGAATGCTGCACTGTTGGAGGTGCCGTCTT
The DNA here is from genome assembly GCF_035084215.1 of Heptranchias perlo. Classification (NCBI taxonomy): domain Eukaryota; kingdom Metazoa; phylum Chordata; class Chondrichthyes; order Hexanchiformes; family Hexanchidae; genus Heptranchias; species Heptranchias perlo. Next base: position 17,140,874 of record NC_090352.1, on the reverse strand, counting down.
TTGGATGTGCCGTTAAACTGAGGCTCTGTCTGCCCTCTCAGGTGGATATTAATGATCCCATTCCACTATTTTGAAGAAGAGCAGGGGAGTTCTCCCCGGTGGCCTGGCCAACATTTATCCCTCAACCAACATCACCAAAACAGATTATCTGGTCATTATCACATTGCTGTTCGTGGAAGCTTGCTGCGTGCAAATTGGCTGCTGCGTTTCCTACATTACAACAGTGACTACACTTCAAAAAGTACTTCATTGACAGTAAAGCCCTTTGGGACGTCCTAAGGTCGTGAAAGGTGCTATATAAATGCAAGTCATTCTTTCTTTCTATGCTTCCCCGCATCAGTGAGCTGTCTTGCTTGGCTTAAACAAATTAATTCCTAACTAACCTCCTGCATTGTCCTTTTGAGCCTGGCCAAAGCTTGCTCTCATAGATTTCTGTTTGCATACCAGCTGACAGCCTGTGTCTTTGTCTCTGTGTTCACCCTCTGTTCATAGCCTGAAAGGACTAGAGACATCCCAACACAATTGGCATGAGGTGTTTATCAATTGCCAAGACAGTCTAACCTATTGGTTATTATTTATAGTGTACGGGGAAGCAACATCAAAGCTTAACCTATTTGTATTTTAATCAGCTATCATCTTAGGCCCTTTTTTCTAACTTGTGTGCACACACTATGCTTTAAAAACCCACCATTTTTCTCTTTTTTAACTCTTTTCCAAGATGTTCTGTGTAAAAATGGTCAAGGAATAATCCTTAAACAAGACATAGCTATTAAAGGAAGGAGACTTTAATCTGTCTTATATTCAAATATAACTCACAATGGAGATTTGAACATGCCACACCAACATTTCCTCAATTCTGTGCCACTTTTAACTTCAAAATGAATTCTGATACAGAAGAAATAGATCCATAAAAACGATACATAATTTCCTAACTCAAGTATACCCAAGAGCTAACGCTAATTTCTCTTGCTGCTTGTTTGACTCCAAATCTGAAGGTATAAGTCACTCAGGCCCCAACCTGAAGGACAATTAATTGCAGAAAATGCACAAGGATGTCAATATGAAGATCTGATATTGCTGCATTGACGTCATTGCTGTGAACTATATGGGATGGTGCACTAGAATCCAAACTACACACCATTAATACGGCTTCTTGCATCCTATTTAAGTCTACAATCTAGTTATCTTAACTTTGTGGGTACTAGTTTCACCTGGAGGACTTTATTCCAATTCCTTAAGAAATTTTCAATTTACAATCATCGTTTTTCATTGCAGCACGCTGTCAGGTTAAATAGAAGATTAATTTCTACACTATAGTCCCCTCTAATAATGAAATCTTAGTGCAGAAATCAAACATGAAGCAGAAACCAGTGGTAATAAATAAGGTAATAATTCATAAACATTACGAAATGCAGCATTAAACAGATTAGTAAATGTGTTGTGAAGGGATGTGTTGAAATGCATGGTTACTTGATTTTTCTAGATTGTGTGTAACCACTTTCAATGCATGTCATGAATTCACAAATCTGATAGACACTAGTGTATCATCAAATATCCAAGCACAAATCACAATCATTTAGCATCTAAGCATGTGGAAAATCTGCTGGATTGAATTCAGAGCTTTTTCTACCACAGATTTATTTTGTGAAACAGCAAAAATATATGTAACAGGCAGAACAAAGAATGTTGGTAAGTATAATGCTTGCCATAACTTTGTATGCAGAAATTAGAGAGCACAATAGTCAGTGTGCAGCATTTCGCAGTTAAGTGTAAAAAATAAGTTTGAATCCCTTCCTTGAAATTAAGTTTGATCTTACAGCCCGGCATCCGACAGGCATTACAATTGATCTGCCCACCCAACATACACCAAATATGAAAATCGACCCCAATACTCTAACTGCGGCCTAACCAATGATTTGTATAGATTTAGCATTGCCTCTTTGCTCTTGAACTCTATGCCCTTCTTATAAAACCTAGGATCCCATATGCTTTTTTAAAAAACACAGCTTTATCACTTTTAAAGATAATCTAACAATGATACAAGGTATATAACTATAGTAGAACATCTTTTATCTAATTACACAAGTAGACAAAATAATACTCCAAGAAGTAAACTAATCCTTTGTAAATATCATGTTTCACCAGGTTTCAGGAACATCAATCTGTCTCGTCCGAGATTTTCAAACATCCTCTTCATTTCTTGAGATTACAAAACTGTCCATCACATGGGAATTTAGAACTACTAACTGCTCTTTTGACCAGAATTGCTCTTTTTTTTTGTCCCAGAGAAATTACCAGACTTTGTGGTTTAAAAACTAGATACTCAATTCAAAAAGGAACTTGTCAGTCAGTCAGAATTAAACTGAATCAATGACAGTGCATTGTACAAACTGAAATTATACCATATGCCTGAATATTTGTAACAAACATCCCATGCAACGCCTATTTGAATGCCTTCTGAAAACTGATATAAATCTACTGCATTGCCTTTATCTATCCAACCATCCACTTCTTCAAAAAGCTCTATTAAATTTGGTAAACATGACTGACTTTACCAAATCTATGCCAGCCATTTTTTTATGAACCGATGTGGAGGTACGTATTCGCCTCTAAAAAAAATTGAAGTGGGTATACAGCTCAACTACACTCTTGGGCTTCCTTTCCCTTCATTTTTGCCTGTCATTTCTCAGTGGTCTCTGCCTTCAGCTTAGGTAATGGATTTAGATGCCGTTTCAGAATTTTTGTTACCTATTGTGAAACTTCCTTTCAATTGTCCTCACCCCTTTAAATTTCACTTATATGCAATCTTCCACTCCCACCACTAGTGTGCTTCCTGTGCACGTCCAAATCTGCATCTGGTGCTCTGCAAATTGTGATAATGAGGTGACCTCAGAAAATTATGCGCAAAACTTCTATTTGCATTTGGACATCTAACAGCGTCTGCCGTTAGTTAGACTTGCCCTTGCACGTTTAGGTTTTAAAATTTTTTGTGTGGCAAGTTGCTGGAAGTGCAAGGTGATAATACCGCAGCGAGGGACACCAGGCATCTGGGGCCTGAGTGACCAGGGCAAGTGACTGTGGATCTCCTTAACCAATCAGATTGAAGGATTGTGAAATTAACAGTGCAAAGACTGAGAAGGAAGTGTAAATTAGAGTGGGTGAATTCAATGTCAAATCAACTCAGGCACAGAAAGAGAAATTAAGAGAGGGAAAGAAAGATTGGATTAAGAGAGAGAGAGAAGAAAAGAGACAGAAAGGAAGTTTAAAAAAATTAAAATTTTAAATGTGACATTTTTAAAATCTCCAACAACAATTAAAATCTGAAGGAATGAGACTCCGCACTTGTAACAGTTAACTTTCAGCACCAGAGAGGTTGTTTGGCAGTAATTGGCAATTATCACATCTTTAAAAGGGTACTTAGACTGGAATGGGACAAGATTTAACTTCCTATGGTGAGTTTAATTCGTATCTACCGCGCGAATACGTCACGCCATTCAATGCAATTCATGGTAAGCCAGATAGCGAGATGTGATTCTTGCAAAGCAAACAGCGGAGCGGCGCAACTCAGACAGCAACTTTTGGATATTTGAGTTTAACCGCGCATTCTGCCCCTCGCCTGAAGTTGCTGTACCATTTGCACATAAATAACAGCGAGCGCCATTAGTCTCACCGTTATTTTGACAGCAAAATCTGGGCCAATGCGTTACATCGGTGCATGAATGAATTATAAATAGAACATTTTGGGATGAATGATATATTATTTATCCCAAATGGGATGAATTCTGTAGAGCATGAATTTCTGAAGTACATCTTTTTGTTTTTTTGGTAACAGAAATAAAATATGTTCTATTAAGATTCAATTATGTCACGTGAATCTGTTTACGCGTATCTGTTAATGAGCGTATTAATTGAGAGTCTGACTGCCGAATGGTACAACAGCAGAGGTTATATAGATCGTGGCAGAACTTGAATGAAAATCATTTTCTGCTCCATTTCCTGCCCAATTATGTCAGATTCTCCTTTCCGGAATTCAGTCCACAACTGGCTATTATGTCCAGCATTGATCAACTTGTTCTTTGATATCCATTTATGTAAATTATCTAACTCACAATAACCATATGAGAATATCATTTTAATGTTTTTGAAAAGAAAAACAGATAATATGGTGCAGGAATCCACAGATGGAGGGTCTGGTTTTAACTGGCTCAATGTCTCACATTCTGTTTCTTTACAAAGTATGAAACATTTGGAATCGTGATGAATTGTACTTAAAATACATTAGATGCCATTGTGATATTGTAGTAATTGAGGATGATTATGGATCTTATTTACATGCAGCTAGCCAAGTGAAACCTCCAACCTTCAGTCCATGTAGGACTAAAAAGTAGCGTAAGAATAGGGGAAATTTTCCATTCCCACATTCTGATGGGTCAAACAGTGCCAGGAAGAAAATCTGGCACTGAGACGGTGGCAGGAGCACGCTACCTGGTATTTTCTGACAGCGCTGCAGAGGCTCTTACGGTCCTGGAATGCACGAGCCTCATTGGTCCTTCACAGAATATGCACGTGAAGGCAGAGCCTCTCTGCTCTATATTTTCCAGTGGTTTACTTCACTGGCACATTACTGCTGTGTGCCAAAATAGTGATTTCCTGGTTAACTTAAAGCCGAGTGCCCATTGATTTTGTGAGTGATTGGCAAATTTGTTTTTTTGGTTTCCTTTTGTTTCATTTATTCAGATACTCATTTTTTCTATTACTGGTTCAATTTGGCCATTCTTTACCCACTTACCTCTCAGTGGAGTTTTACTGTGATTTGCAGCCTCACAGACCCTCCCAGAGCTATTTGGGAATATAACAGGACCTATGCCTTTGCAATTACTTTTGACCTTGAAGGCCTCTCTTTAGGGTCAGACTATTCCCTTGAGATACCATCTTGTTATACAGGCACAATAAAATTAGTCTTGTGCACAACCTGCACGCCAACCCGGGGCATCAGTAAATGACTGTACGTCATGCAATGCAGCTAGGTTGTTTCACAAAGACATGAGGTGTTATGGCGTTGGGAAAATTGAATCTGGCAAGGTTTGCAACTGTACGTTGAATCTTGAAAGTGTGATCTACTTGGGTACGGTTTGCACCAAATGCACTGAAAAAGCTATACGGTATAACAGGCAATATTTTGTAGCATGCAATCTTGGGCCGTCTATGAGATACATGATACTGTTGGGTAGTCTCACCGTGCCAGATTCCTTTAAGTATGCACCATTCTTAGGCAACTGTTCCCAGATGCTAAAGTACACATTGCAGAGTCTGGTTACCATCTGTCCTCTGGAGAGGGTACAGAGATGCCAAGTGGAGAAACAACTTCTCATTCACTACATGCCATCCATCAAACAGGTATGTAGATACTATACCAGTCTGTCACTTGCCCACAGAATTGGGTTTGTGCTTCCGCATCAAGGATCCTGTCACTTCATTTATGTTTGACCTTCTCCCCTCCCAACCCACCCCTCCCTGGCCAAGGCTGAAAGATATCTAGAATTAATTTTGAAGCTTGATTAAAAGCTGAAATTGAATTTTTCCTCATATAGTCATTTATCTTTAAGCGCAGATATTCCTTTAATTTGGACCTGCTGGCCAGATTTTCCAATTCCTCCATTAGGCTTGCTCTTTGCAAAAAGCCAAAGCTGCATAGCCATCTATGAATAATCATTCAAATTAGCTGATAGTGGAAAATTGGGGGCAGTCAGTTCTCTGTACTGCTGGCTAGCGTTACTCCAGGCATGGGCACAAATCCTCAATAGTGCTAGTAATGAAAAGTCTCCGCTCATGTTTCTTTAAATTATAAGTTAGTGGAATTTTGCAAAGAATTTGGTGAATTATGCTGAGCTTCTTGGTGAGATGAGTGTTCCTTCAGATCTGTATTTATTTACTTCTCATCAATAAATTCCAAACTACATTATGTACTTGCAAACAGATAAAAAAAAGCCTGTATTGCAGAAAGGTAATCTATTTTCCTTAATGAAGCCTTATTACAGGTCTAAATTAAGGAAACTAATAAAATAGCTCAGTATGGTTGTCACATTTTTGGGTCACCAGCCACTCTCGTAAGCAGATCTTGCATATTCTACTGTCTGCAGTGCACCTTTTCCTGTTCAATATCTAGATAAACAATAGCATGACCCAGGGATAACAGAAAACCCTTATTCTGTAAACCAGCTCCTGGAATGTATCACCTGCCGTCATGTAATTTTTTTTTAATATGAAAGAACGGTGGACTGGATCAACCCTCTTAATGAATTGAGGTACAGGCTTTGAACCAATAAGTGGTTTTGTTTACATATAATAAAAGAATACACAGTTTAAAACAGTGAGATCTATTTTGCAGTACGCGCCTCAGTTTACAAACCAACAAGGACGCATCTAGCTTTCTCCCAAAACATGGGGGCCTAAATTCATTAGCGCCTGAAACTGTTATGGCACATCAGAACAAAGAGGCCCAAGCACCGTCCTAAATCACCATCATAATTGCAGCAAGGTGCAGGTGCCAATCGGGCTGCCTTGAAACCCACTCAGCCTTAAAGCTGATGACTACATGTTTAAACACTCTGACTGCTCTATCTACCTGAACTTGGGCTGGTAGTATAAATCTGTGAGATGAAGTCTCTGCCTACTGAGCTGCCAATAACAGAGGGCTCCAGCCAGTCAAGGCCCAGCACTTCTCCGACTGGTCTCAGAGACAGTTGTCAATCAAAGTCAATCCCCCAGTTGGGGCCTAACCGTTGAACTGTAACCACCGACTGCATATCTTGAAACAAAGGCAGCAAGCGAATCATCTCTTGAGATTTAATTAAACTAAATAGCCGTTCACTAATATTGAAAGAAGCCAATCTCTATTAATGAACTGGTTAATGAATTTTCTCAGATTATCAATTTGCATTCATGAAGAACACTGCAATCTGTATGTCTGAAACTGAACTAATATCTTTCCCTTTGAGAAGTACCCTGGGTGATACTGATTCAACCCCTTACAAAAAATACAAGTTAAAAAATTCAACACAAACACAAATACAATTAGCAACAATGGTTTGAAATTGAACTGATCACATTACACTAACTCATTCTTTTCCAGGACCTCAAAATTGGAAATCTTTTTTCCCTCTCAGGCTTCAGATTGCCCCTGGTGTACAGTGTCAACAGAAAACAATAATTTGAATCAGCATTTTATGTTATTTATTTGCAACTGCTTACACATTGCTTAGCATCTCAGTCTTTCAGAACTAGCACCATTGTTCAATAACTTGTATTAGGAAGCGTACATTAACAAACACTGAATACCAAAGCACAAGAGAAAAAAACTCCCATAAAATGTTTGATATTATAATGTAATATTCATTTAAAAGCACTTGGTTCATTAGTCATCATATCATCATCTATTGTGCAAGTATTTAAAACTGGTCTACAGATATAATCAAAATTCCAGATTGGAAAGTAACAGAATAGTGGATGTTTGCAAATTAAATATTAAAACTTAAATGCCACTCACCTTTTTGTGTGCTATGAGGAGGCAGTTTGAATGCTCATGTTCACAAGCAATTTCATAGTCTGTCAAAAGATCAGCCAACTGCTGGACGAAGTATACAACTTCCTCATGCCATGGAACATTAGCCATTGTCAGATTACTTGCCGGGCTTTCACCGCAATACGTCACCCCCTAAAAAAATAATTAAAACCATGGTCAGGATACCATTCTTCTTACATGACCTAATATTGCACATTAGAGCCATCTGTTTTAATCAGGGTTTCATTTAAGCTCCAACACTTTGTCCAACAGTACAATGGGATGCAGATTTGATTCTCCAAACAATGAGTTTCCAGGCCGTGCCATGAGGGGTGGCAAGAAAAGTCCAAGTTCTTCCCTACAGGAAAGGGGTGAGGGTGGAGGGGGGGATTGAAGGGCCAAGCATTCCAGGCTCCTCTTGTATATCTTCCTATACCTATCTATATAGAGTAGGAATGGTAGAGATTTGGAAGCAGCACTCCTGTCTGTCCTCCTGGCTAGGGAAGGTATGTAGCACAAGATAAGTCAAGAAAGCAAAAGAAGTGAAAATAATTTAAACTACAAAAATGAATGATTTCATGAGAAAAAGGATATTTCTGCATTTATTCATTATTCTCCAATAAATTTGAAAATGACTAAACTTAGATGCACAATTGCTGTTAAATGCTTAACTGTCTTTTGTCCACTATTTTGATTAATAATCCACAGCACAATGTATATCAAGAGAGAAGAGGATGGGAAGAGGTAAAAGATGAACTAGAGACAGACCACAGGAAGGACTTTATAGGGATGCTGGAGGCAAAGCTTAAGCACACAAATAATGTGCACTGCCGGAGTAATCAAAAGAGCAGTACACCTCAAAATGTACCTTCACCCTTTGCTTAATAGCTTAGTAGTTGTGAAAGGCCAGTGTCTGACCCTCTGTACCACTTAGTCCCCTTTCCCTTTATAATAACTTTGAAGATATGAGCGAAAAGAGATAAAGATACAGAAATTTTCTCTACCAGAATATGGACAAGAGAAAATGCTTTGTCATCTCTGTTTCCTGGAGTTTAAAAATACTTAATAGTTGGTTCTTATGGTAAAAAGGTGCATCCTTGGATACCTCTGATTTTGGAATATAAATATCTACCACCATTGACAATCGATGGGTTAAATATTTGCACGACTATATTACATTCCTGTTGAGGTAGTTTGCACTAGGGTGCTAACTCCCAATGGCATAACAACAATCTTAAGGGTCTCATTACACTGAAGGTGTATTACAGTGTTAGACTGGTACCTGTGGAGCTCAATGCACAACCAGCAGACTGGAGTTAGACTGTTGGCTGAGAGTCTCTCACTGCCTAGCGGCACTAGAGCTCTCCACATGCACACAAAAGTAATACACAGAACACTGCATTCTGACAAACACATTTTCATGTCAGAAGAAAGCTGGCAGGAGTGTGGATTCTCTCCCTATATCAAAAACTATGTTTTAAAATGTTCCATCGTAGTCTATTAAAACATGGCTTTGCTACACTATAACTGGTGTGAAAGAAACGTGGAGAGAATACTTACTGGAACTGACCTCACGTCACTTGAGTTTTGCACATTCAAAACTCAGAATGTTGGCCACTGCCACATTTGCATTCATGGGGTCTAAAACTACTTGGAATTGATGCGAAAAAAATTGCCTAACATGGGAAATGGCCAAATAAGAATTATATAATATATAAAAAGTGCCAATTAGTGAGCTAAAATCAAGTTATCCAGTTTTAGTGTTTAGAAAAGGCACTTGAGTTTCAAGCAGTTTGACATAAGAACATCATCCTTTATTATCAGGGCTACACCCCCTCCTTTTCCACTCTGCCTGTCTTTTCGGAAAGTCAAGTACCCTGGAATATTTAGTTCCCAACCTTGGTGACCTTGCAACCATGTCTCTGTAATGGCTATTATATCAAACCCATTTATCTCTATTTGTGCAACTAATTCATCTATCTTATTACAAATGCTCCGTGCATTCAGATAAAGGGTCTTTAATTTTAACTTTTTACCATTTTTCTCTGCTTTGACCTTATTTGCTGATGCTCTATTACCGTTAAACTCACTGTCCCTTCCTGCCACACTCTGCTTATCATTACCCAAATCACTATACTGCTCTGTTGCCTTGACTTTTCTCATTAGATTTCTAAATTTCTCCTCACTTGACCCCTCCCCCCTCCTTCTTAGTTTAAAGCCCTATCGACAGCCCTAGTTATTCGATTCGCCAGGACACTGGTCCAAGACCGGTTTAAGTGGAGCCTGTCCCAACGGAACAGCTCCCTCTTTCTCCAGTACTGGTGCCAGTGCCCCATGAATCGAAACCCCTGACTCCCACACCACTCTTTGAGCCACGCATTTAACTCTCTGATCTATTTGTCCCTAGACATTATCTGAACCTCTCGATAAAATTTGTGTCCTATAACTTTTCCCAGTATCTTTAGTTGAATGGTAGTAGCTCGCGAGACTCCCAAATTGATGAATCACATTTATTGAGATGGCAATAGTATTCTCACTAACTGATCAAAATATGTTATTTTCTGAGCATGTGAATTATATGACAGATGCTCAACTGTTTTAAGTGTCAATTTTTTTTGCTAACATTCATCTTTATTGCTTTACGTATTTAACATGAAGTGCCCTTGAATGCAGACATGGGTGTACAATTTCAATTATTAGAAAAGGAGATTAGCTCTTGGTTCTTTAAAGCTTTTAGCCAGAACAGAAAAGAATCACGCACACAGCAATAGTTTTCGTTACTGACAGCCTTAGTCAGTAAATAGATGAAACAGCAGCAACATTAGTGTTAATTTTGCATTTTGTAGTGGTTGATAGATAGCACAAGACTGGCTGCGAATAAGATTGTGAATGATTCAGTACAGAAAGAAAACATTTACAGAAATAACACTCACAACCACAGAAAAATCTCACTGAGAGAAAAGGGGGAAACAATGCAGGGGTCAGTAATATGTAGATTATTATGAGCCTGCTTAAAAGATACTCTGATTTTAAGTGCTGATAATACTGGTAACATCTAGATTACTACAGATCTTATCATTGTGGTTTGGAGTGGATAAGGCCGATGATTAGTTAAATGCCAGCCTTTAAAAATCAATCTCAATTCTATGATTCTATGAATCATATAAAAGTTCTGTGGTAACTAATGCTGCATGTTACATTTATTAATATATAAAATATTAGTTGATTATTAGATTCCTAATTGCAAAACAGCACAACTGTAACATGTTTAAGAATAATAGTGATCAATAGAGTCGTGCTTCTAAAGATGATATAAATCACAGAAATCGTTTGTGTCGCAACAGTTCGGGAAAGTAATCACAGAACAGCATTGTAAAGAAGCACTGCAAAAGGCAGATTAATGATTGTTTGTTAATGCGTATGTTCAATAACAAAAGTAGTGTGAGTTACATTGCATCAGATACCAGGATAACACGACCAGACATGATAATGACAATTAACATTATTTGTATTCTGCTATTCTGTCTTAATATTCATATTAAAATCCAAGTAAATTGAGGATCAGAAAATAAATACATATGTTCACATTTTTTTCTAGTTGGCTACAATTTCACAACTTAGCACAATCAGTTTCATTAATCTATTACATTTAGCCTTGGAGGCTACTGGGACAACACCACAGATTACTGAAGTGACCCAAAATCGGAACATTTAGATAAGCATAATTTAATAGGACAAAGTCAGCATGGCTTTATGAAGGGGAAGTCATGTCTGACAAATTTGCTTGAGTTCTTCGAGGATATAACGTACAGGGTGGATAAAGGGGAACCAGTGGACATAGTGTATTTAGACTTCCAGAAGGCATTCGACAAGGTGCCACATAAAAGATTATTACTTAAGATAAAAAATCACGGGATTGGGGGTAATATTCTGGCATGGGTGGAGGATTGGTTATCGAACAGGAAGCAGAGAGTTGGGATAAATGGTTCATTTTCGGACTGGCAACCAGTAACCAGTGGTGTTCCACAGGGGTCGGTGCTGGGTCCCCAACTCTTTACAATCTATATTAACGATTTGGAGGAGGGGACCGAGTGCAACATATCAAAATTTGCAGATGATACAAAGATGGGAGGGAAAGTAGAGAGTGAGGAGGACATAAAAAACCTGCAAGGGGATATAGACAGGCTGGGTGAGTGGGCGGAGATTTGGCAGATGCAATATAATATTGGAAAATGTGAGGTTATGCACTTTGGCAGGAAAAATCAGAGAGCAAGTTATTTTCTTAATGGCGAGAGACTGGAAAGTACTGCAGTACAAAGGGATCTGGGGGTCCTAGTGCAAGAAAATCAAAAAGTTGGTATGCAGGTGCAGCAGGTGATCAAGAAAGCCAACGGAATGTTGGCTTTTATTGCTAGGGGGATAGAATATAAAAACAAGGAGGTATTGCTGCAGTTATATAAGGTATTGGTGAGACCGCACCTGGAATACTGCATACAGTTTTGGTCTCCATACTTAAGAAAAGACATACTTGCTCTCGAGGCAGTACAAAGAAGGTTCACTCGGTTAATCCCGGGGATGAGGGGGCGGACATATGAGGAGAGGTTGAGTAGATTGGGACTCTACTCATTGGAGTTCAGAAGAATGAGAGGCGATCTTATTGAAACATATAAGATTGTGAAGGGTCTTGATCGGGTGGATGCAGTGAGGATGTTCCCAAAGATGGGTGAAACTAGAACTAGGGGGCATAATCTTAGAATAAGGGGCTGCTCTTTCAAAACTGAGATGAGGAGAAACTTCTTCACTCAGAGGGTGGTAGGTCTGTGGAATTTGCTGCCCCAGGAAGCTGTGGAAGCTACATCATTAGATAAATTTAAAACAGAAATAGACAGTTTCCTCGAAGTAAAGGGAATTAGGGGTTATGGGGAGCGGGCAGGAAATTGGACATGAAGCTGAGTTCGGATCGGTCAATGCCCTGTGGGTGGCGGAGAGGGCCCAGGGGCTATGTGGCCGGGTCCTGCTCCGACTTCTTGTGTTCTTTAGATTTGTGGTTGGGATCAGATCAGCCATGATCTTATTGAATGGCGGAGCAGGCTCGAGGGGCCGATTGGCCTACTCCTGCTCCAATTTCTTATGTTCTTATGTTCTTAAAATGGCTAGCTAAATATTAGGTTTATGGAAATAAATTAAATAGAGGTTGCAATTGCGTTAAGGTTACAGTGTTGCTTTTGGAACTGTTCCCAAAAGTTTAAAAGTCTCATCACCGAACGAGCTCAAATCGCAGGTAATGTGATTTTTAAATTACTTTGCTTCCTATCTGCTCTCAATTTTATAGAATCAGTTGTTTCCCCACCCCCATTGAAATGAATGAATACATGAAAGTGACAGTGAAAAATGGCAAATTTCTCAATGTGCACTCTTTGTACTTACGGCTACAAATTATATTTCACACTGTTATTTTAGACTCTTTAACATAGAGGCATTTGGCAGTGTAAGAATGTTTTAATCAGAACTTTTAAAAGATTTTAAGAACAATTTAAAGATTTTAACATTTTCTTCATTTTAACTGAAATCAAGGCTCAGAAATTTCAAAGTGGGTTGACCTGAAATTCTGATCAGCAAGTTAAAATGCAAATGTTTAACGCACTTGTACCGCACTATTTTTAAGCATTCTTTAACTCATTTATTTTCAGTGAGTTTAGACTTGTATAAAAGTAGGGCACAAAGGAACTATCAGCACATTAAGCATGTATATGTAAACTTTACAAATCGGAATTTATACCCTCAAAAAAGTAAATCCTCATGGGATCCAAGGGAAAGTGGCTAGTTGGATCCAAAGTTGGCACAGTGGCAGGAAGCAAAGGTTGATGGTTGACGGGTGTTTTTGTGACTGGAAGGCTGTTTCCAGTGGGGTCCCTTGCTTTTTGTGGTAGATATTAATATTTTGGACTTGAACGTTGGGGGGCTTGATCAAGAAGTTTGCAGGTAATACAAAAATTGGCCGCGTGGTTGATAGTGAGGAGTGTTGTAAAAAATCTTACAGCACCAGGTTATAGTCCAACAATTGTTGGACTATAACCTGGTGTTGTAAGATTCTTTACAATTGTCAACCCCAGTCCATCACCGGCATCTCCACATCATGGATAGTGAGGAGGAAAGCTGTAGGCTGCAGGAAGATATCAATGGACTGGTCAGGTGGGCAAACAAGTGGCAAATAGAATTCAATCCAGAGAAGTGTGAGGTAATGTATTTGGGGAGGGCCAACAAGGCAAGTGAGTACACAATAAATGGGAGGATACTGAGAGGTGTAGAGGAACAAGGGGACCTTGGAGTGCATGTCCACTGATCCCTGAAGGTAGCAGGACAGGTAGATAAGGTGGTTAAAAAGGCATACAGGATACTTTCCTTTATTAGCCGAGGCATAGAGTACAAGAGGAGGGGGGTTATGCTAGAACTGCATAAAACATTGGTTAGGCCACAGCTTGAGTACTGCGTACAGTTCTGGTCACCACCTTACAGGAAAGATGTGATTGCACTAGACAGGGTACAGAGGAGATTTACGAGGATGTTGCCAGGGCTGGAGAATTTTAGCTATGAGAAAAGATTGGATAGGCTGGGGTTGTTTTCTTTGGAACAAAGGATGCTGAGGGGAGATTTAATTGAGGTATATAAAATTATCACGGGACTAGATAGAGTGGATAGGGAGGACCTATTTCCCTTAGCAGAGGGGTCAGTGACCAGGCGGCATAGATTTAAAGTAATTGGTAAAAGGATTAGAGGGGAGCTGAGAAGAATTTTTTTCACCCAGAGGTTGGTAGGAGTAGGAACTCACTTCCTGAAAGGATGGTAGAGGCAGAAACCCTTAACTCATTTAAAAAGTACTTGGATGTGCACTTGAAGTGCCGTAACCAACAGGGCTACGGACCAAGTGCTGGTAAGTGGGTTAAGCTGGATAACTCTTTGTCGGCCGGCAAGGCCACAATGGGCCAAATGGCCTCCTTCTGTTCTGTAACTTTCTGTGATTCTATGAAATACCATACTTTACAATTGTATGTGTGCAACATGGAAAATCTTGATTGAGACAGCACAGAAATCAGTGCATTAAGTCTCTGGGAATTCAAAGCCTACATCAATAAAAATCAAATTTGTATTTACAATAGACTCTTTCATAGTGACACTGTTTGCCAAGATAGAACTGTATGCAGTACTCAAGCTGTGGCCTAACTAATGTTTTATACAGTTCTAGCATAACCTCCCTGCTCTTGTACTCTATGCCTCAGCTAATAAAGGAAAGTATCCCATATGCCTTTTTAACCACCTTATCCACCTGTCCTGCTATCTTCAGGGATCTGTGGACATGCACTCCAAGGTCCCTTTGTTCCTCTACACCTCTCAATATCCTCCAGTCCATTGTGTGCTCCATTGCCTTGTTTGCCCTCCCCAAATGCATTACCTCACACTTCGCTGGATTGAATTCCATTTGCAACTTTTCTGTCCACCTGACCAATCCAATGATATCTTCTTGCAGTCTACAGCTTTCCTCCTCACTATCAACCACACAGACAATTTTTGTATCATCTGCAAACTTCTTGATCAAGCCCCCCACATTCAAGTCCAAATTATTAATATATACCGCAAAAAGCAAGGGACCTAGTACTGAGCCTTGTGGGACCCCAATGGAAACAGCCTTCCAGTCGCAAAAACACCCGTCAACCATTACCGTTTGCTTCCTGCCACTGAGCCAATTTTGGATCCAACCAGCCACTTTCCCTTGGATCCCATGGGCTTTTACTTTTTTGGCCGGTCTTCCATGTGAACCTGAACCAGTCTTTTATCGTTACAGCTTGAAAATCTGAACCACATCATTAGGTATCAGTTTCCAAATCTGTCACATTTATCTATTATCCTACATTTCATTAATTTAGACTTCACTACATTTAAAAAAAGTTAAAAAGTCAAAAAATTTGGATTGCAAAAAGTGTGTTGCTGTGTGCAGGCAAGGCGCCAATGTATGTCAAGGATATCAATCTGCAAGCGCTGTGAACACTTCCTATGACTTTATATAAATAGTAAAGAACTAGTAGAATCTCCCATGGCATTGGTAATGGTGAGACAGAGATACAGTTTTATAACAATAGGGATGTTGTCAGCAAAATGTGATGGAGAAAATGTTATAGGAAGATGCTGCCTAACCTCTGAATGTTTCCAGCATTTTCTGTTTTTGTTTCATATTTCCAGTATCTGCAGTTTTCTGCCTTTTAAATATTGTGTTCTGTTACCATTCATTTGAGTTGAAGTAAGAAAACTCTTCCCTGGAAGTATTTTTTTCCTGAACTGAAAAAGAATCCTCAACCAGAGGAGCTGGAGAAATGAGAAGGTATTCCTCCATGCCTAGGTTGAACATTCTGCAGTCACCATATCAAACCTGATGCTGGCAAAGGAGGAGGAAGAAGTTCATGCTCTTTGAAGAGATACAGACAGAGCTCACTCACCCAATTGTGAAGAAGTACTTTGGCCATTATTCTATAAACAGGCCCTTATTTTATATTTTTAATTTAAAAAATTGAAACTTCATGCAACAATGGCATACTTTGCTGTCACCATACGAATATTCTGACTTACTTTAACCTCAATGAAGTCAGGTTTCCCAATCTCAATCAGATCAGCATAAGATCGAAGTTCATCCACATTCCAGGCCTTTACCAGAGTCAGTCTGTATACTGTGCGTTGCTTCTGAAAGAGAACAGATCAAGAGTATAATTTAAAATTTTTCATCCTGTAATTCACTATATCGTCTACCAGAATCCTGCGTGTCTACCAGAATCCTGCGTTTCGTCTCTATATTTTATGGTTTAGTCTGCATAATTTTTGTTTTTGTAATGCCCTAATGTGTCAAATAAATCTGTGTCTATATTAGTACGCTAATCTGTGATTGGTAAAAGGATGTTCTATGCCAGTGCGGAGCGATGGTCTCTCCGTTCTGACTTCTATGCTCTGTGACAGAACTCCTTAGTTCTGTAAGATGTTCCATTTGGCAAACTAACCACAATACTTGCTTTACTGAAACATGCAAGTTCAAATGCCAAAGGGCTTTTAGTTCTGGGCACTGTGACCGTCAGAATCAGAATCAAGTGCTCAACTGCTTGATCATTACTAAGACCACCAAAAATGCAGATTTCATGGAAAAATGGACAGAATCAGAGAAAGCGAGGCCCAAAATACCTGTAAATAAATCTCTGCAATCTATAAAATAAATGTCATTTTACTTATTTAGTTATATAGTAAAATCACTGTTTATGATGATTAAAATAGGGCACAGAAAAGCATCATAATTTTGGGTTGTGTATACAATACACTAGATGTATTGCGACATCAGCAATACTTTCCAAAGAATCTAAAAAGGGTCAGTTTTATGTATTTGCATAAAATTCTTCTGCAGTCCTCAAAGAAATAAAGAACCCTTAACAGGAAGTCAGAAGAAAATAAGATAGCAATCTGAAGTACTTTCATGAGTTACAGTTGAATATAATGCTAAACAGATTGTCTTTCTATTACCTGCATTTTCAGTGAGTCCTGAATGGGCTCACTATTAAACTGCTTGTTTTTTCGTCACAGTATCTATGATTTTCAAATCATTTTTATAATAACAATTAGATTTAAAACTTACTTCTGTGTAGGTAATGCAAAATAAGATATTGATATTGACTTGGGGCCCGATATTAGGAGGGCAGCAGGTTCACAGCGGGGGGTCGACTGGGCACGTGGGTAACACGCCCAGTGAAATCGGTGGGTTTGGCATGCAATCGCAGGCTAATTGCAGCCACTTACCTTTGCTTCCGGGTTTTGCGCTGGAAAGCTGCGCAGCAGGCGGACTGCGCATGCGCAGCATAGGCTATCAGCTGGAGGAGCCCTATTTAAAGGGGCAGTCCTCCACTGACTGATGCTGCAGGAAATAGGAAAAATTACAGCATGGAGCAGCCCAGGGGGAAGGCTGCTCCCAGGTTTAATGATGCCTCACTCCAGGTATTATTGGATGGGGTGAGGAGGAGGGGGAGGACAGAGATCTTCTCCCCGGCAGGCGGGAGGAAGTGGCCTGCCTCTGCCACCAAGAAGGCCTGGCTCGAGGTGGCAGAGGAGGTCACCAGCACCACCAACATATCGCGCACCTGCATACAGTGCAGGAGGCGCTTCAATGACCTAAGTAGGTCAGCCAAAGAGAGTACACTTACTCATTCCCCTACACTCCATCTGCCACATCACCGCCCCCACCCCACATCTCCTTCTGCACTACCAACACTACTCTATCACATCACTCCTCACACCCACTCAAAGCTCATCCTCATCTTACTTGCACTTACTCACCTCGCCGGTACTCATCCCACCACCACTCAACCCAATCCTCATACAATCTCATGGCTCTATCTCATACTCACCCTCTCATGCATCTCTCTCACAGTCAGCCTTACTCAACTTGCCACTACCTGTGCTGCAGCCACAGGGCATGCATGACATATGTGCAGTAGGAAGCGTAAGGCAAACGTGTCATGAGCATGAAGGGATGCACAAGGGTGTTTGAGGGTTTGTCATGGTTTTTACTTATATTGATTTCTGATCAACTCACATTACATATTATATTGTCACCACTACTGCCATGTCTTTGCGAATCTTGTCTGGTTTGTGCAATAATGCCCTTTCCTGAGGATCACTATGAAGACCCACAACTGATGCCACCCATTGTGTCACTGCAGAGTGGGTGTAGGTGTATTTACAGGGCTCTTTTGTGCAGATGACTGAGAGACGTTGGCGATGTCCCTGGTGGCACCCCGGAAGGATGCAAAGGAGAAGTTGTTGAGGGCAGTGGTGACTTTGACAGCGACAGGTAAGAAGATGGTGCTCGGGCCAGCCGGGAGCAGCTCGGCATGAAGGAGGCTGCAGATATCCACGACTACATGTCATGTGACTCTGAGCCTCCGTGTGCACTGCTGCTCAGAGAGGTCCAGGAAGCTGAGCTTCGGTCTGTAGACCGTGGCGAGGGTAGTCCCTTCTGCGACGCATCTCTCTCTGCCATTGCCCTCCCTCCTGCTGTGCAGGTGGATGTGTCACAGCACTGTGTTGTGGAGCTCCACGTGTCAGAGGTGGACGGCGTGGCCGGCGAGGCTGCTCGTCCTCCGAGGAGGTCATGACTGCAGCTATGGCTGCCCCCATCCAGAAGATGTACGTTTGAGGGGGTCCGCAAGGTAGGTAAATGTGTCTGGACATTTGTGCAAGTTTGTGAATTTTATTGTTAGGAGGAGGGTGGTGGAGGCCAAACTTTGTCCAAAGTGACAGAGTGGCCTCCTGCAATGAGTGAGGGTCTCCCACCCCCAACTGTCAAATGGACCTTTGCAGCTGCCACAGGCTGATGGCTGCAACACGTACATTTCAACTGGGAGTGTTTCCCCCAGTACGGGAAACAGTCCCAGTTGACTTGAAAATCCCAGCCCTCCTAAAATATCATGTTAATCAGGTCTGTAAACGACCTGAAGTACCTAAATCATTACCTCAAGTGGCATCCCGCCGGCTTTAATTGCCGGCGGGAGTCCCGCATGCGGGGGCTGCGCGCGCATGTCAGCGCATCACTGGGGAACCCGGAAGTGGGCTGGTTGGAGCCGGGCTCCGGACCTGCCCCAGGAATCCCCGATTTTTGCAGCCTCCCCGCCACAAATGCACCTGCTCGGGGGTGCAAAAATCGAGCCCTTGGTGTCTGATACACACATCTAATGGTGAATACTTAGAAGCTAGCAATTGCAAGAATAGCAGTAGCAACAGGCTATTCTGTGAGCTTGAATATTTCAACAATTTGTATGTATAGCACCTTTCGTATACTAAACATTGTTGAAGTCATGGTCAAAGAGATAGGAGGTAGTAAGATGGAAGAGTTTGGCAAGTAAGGTCCTGAGGGTAAGTGGCTGAAGACTTTTGCCACCAAATGTGGAGTGGAGGGAGGAAGGGATAAATAGGAGGCTAGCGTTGGAAGAGCGGAGAGCACATGCTGGCATATAGAAGTGGAAGATGTTGCAGAGCAAGTGGGACAAGATCAAGGAGGGATTTGTAAATGATTAGAAATTTGAATTCAATGCATTGGGATCAGCATGCCAATGGAGATTGACAAGATTATGGGTGTTAGTGAGTGGGACTTAGTTTGCGATAGGATGTGGATAACAGAGTTTTGAATGAGTTAGAATTTATGTAGGGTGTAACTCAGGAGGACAGAAAGGAGAGCATCAGAAGTCAAACCTGGAGGTGATTAAAAGTATGGATGAGGGTTTCAGTGTTAGTCATGCAAGGGCAGAAGGAGGTGATGTTGCAGTGGTGCAAACAGATGCTCTTGATAATGGATAGGATATGAGGTTTGTAGCTCAGTTCAGACTCAATTAGCACATCTAAGGTTGATTTAGTTGAGCTAGCCTTCAGGAGGGGGATGGAATCCAGGAACTAGGATGCAGAGCTTTTGGCAGGGGCTGAATGAGATGGCATCGGTCTTGTTTATATTGAGTTGAAGAAATATTTGACTTATCCACAAATTGATGTTGGACAAGCCATCAGATAGCACAGTGGCAGTTATGAAGTCAAGGGTGGTGCTGAGAAGATAGAAGTGGGTGTTGTCAGAACACATACGGAGGCAGATCCCATGCCTGTAGATAATGTTGCGGAGGGTCAGCAAACAGAAAAGGAGAAATAGCCAAAAAAACTTTGGGATATCCCCAAGGTGGCCATGCAGGGACTAAATTTGGGCTAAATGGATTTTGGGGATTATATCAAGGGGGAATGAATACAAGAACCAATAGCTCATAATGATTTTGCACACAATGGGAAAGTGAGATCTGAAATATTATGTGCAGTTTTGGGTTTCCCATTACACAAGAGATATTAAAGCTCTGGAGAAAGTACATTGCAAATTTAACAGGATGATATCAGGGATTAGGGGGTCTGAGTTACAAGGAAAGGCTAGAGCAACTAGGGCTATATTCTCAAACTGAAGCTTGAGGGGGATTTGATAAATGTGTCCAAAATGATAAAAAGAATAAACAAGGTAAACAGAAATAATTTTCATCAGTAGGTAAATCAAAGGCAAATAGCTTGTCTGAACATAGGCACCAGATACAGAAAAGGGGAGTTCAGAAAAAAAACTTTTTCATGCAGAGTTATTGGAATGTGAAATGTTTGCTGCAGTTGTGATTGATGCTAAAGTGATCACAGACTTCAAAAAGATACTGGATAATTACTTAAAGAAGAAAAATTAAAAAGGCTATGGGGAGAAAGCAGGAAAATGGGACAATGTGAATCTGTCCCAAGAGGGGTCTACGTTCAATGAAAGCAAGAAGGGCTTCTGTGCTAAAATCTATACATTTCTAAGTAACACACATTCAGGATATGTCATAAGTTCAAAAAGCAACAGGCAATCAATACTCGGTTATGATTACTACATCACTCATTCAAAAGACCAGAAAGCTTGACAAGAGTTGAGATGGATTTTTATTGTCCCTTGCAAGTAATCAAATTAGCTACTACAAAAAGCATTTTTACATACAGGCTCTTAAGCTATGCTATAACTCACAGCTGAAATTTCCATATTAAGCAGAGTCGTAAATTTTTAAAGAACTAGAGTATTCCATTAGAGATATTTGATGAGTTTTAGGCCTAACTTTCTCATTTCCCACATCAACTCCAACTCGTCCAAAGTTCCTATCCCAGTAGTACTTGATTCATTCCATTCTACACTAAGTCCTGCTCACCTAACACCCCTATTCTCGTTGATTTCCCATTGCTCCCTATTCCCCAACACATCGAATTCAAAATCTTCTTAATTTTCAAGTCCATCCTCAGCCTTGTCCTACCCACCTCTGCAATATCTTCTAGCCCAATGTGACATTATTAAAAAGGAACTGGGGCGGCATGGATAGGTTGGTAAAAGGGCAGAAAAAAAATTATATATAAAAATATAAATTTTCTGGACTTTAATATAGGAAACACAATATCAAAATTTGCAGATGAATTCAGGAGAACGTTAGCAGATTGATGTCATATTAAATGAATTGTGGGAAATGTGAACTGACACATCTTGGGAGGAAGAAGAAGAAAAATACACACTAACTAGTAAAATTTTAAAACGAGTAGAGAAGCCGACAGAAGTAAGGTTTCAGATACATGTATCTTTAAAAGTGGGAAGAAAAGTTGGTAAAGCTGTTAAAAATGCATATGGGATCCTAGGCTTTATAAACAGAGGCAAAAACAAAGAGCTAATGCTAAATCTTCGCAAATTATTGCTTAGGCTGCAGGTAGAATATCATGTCCAATTTTTGATGTCTTATTTTAGGAAGGACGTCAAGGCCATGGAGTGTGCAGAAGAGGATAAGATGATATCAGGGCTAAGAGGTTTTAGTAACGAACAGTAGAAAAACTTGGGCTCTTTTCATTAGAACAACAATGCTCAACAAGTTTTCTAATAGAGGTGTTCAAAATTATGAGGGGCTTTGATAAGGCAAATTGAGAAAAACTATTGCCACTGGTAAATGAGTTGATAATTAGAGGGCATAAATTTAAGAGCATCACCAAAACAACAAATGATAAGGTTAAAAGAAATTTGTGTACGCAGCAGGTTGTTAGGACATTATGTGCCCTACCAGAATCGGGGGGGGGGGGGGGGAGAAGCAGAGTGGATAACAGCTTTTAAAAGAGAAGTGGATAAATATTTTTTTTAAAAAAGGAAAATTTTAAATGTATTTAGTTGTGTTTCATGACAGGAAAAATGATAGGAAATTGATTGAATCTGGTGAAAACTGTGTTCTGTCCATTCATATATTACATGTTGGTTTACAATTGGCCTTATCTTACAAGACAGCTTTTCAGTCTGTCTTCCGAGAATTAGGAGAAATGCTTGTGGCAGCAAGTGCAAAAATCACAGTACTCAATACACAAAACAAGGGGTCCTATTCTTATGGCCCAGGATCATGCTATCCTTTAATTTAATAATGGGCAGTAAAGGTTCCCTCTAGTACATGGGGGATATAAGGACCGCTTACAAGATGCTGACCAGTGATGACGAGCCTGACAGAATATTCAGTGCAGTTCTGAATTTTAAGACACCCCAAACCAAACTATTGAGAAACCCACCCAGGTAGAGTTTTGACTACCCAATATGGAATGCATGCTCCCCCTTAAGGACATACCCTAGTTACCCAAGTCAAGAAAGCTTAGGTTTAAGTGGCTCAACCAAGGTTTAGGAACCTCATGTATGCATAGGAGTAGTGTTGGATTTTAGCTAGGTAAAAATCTCACAGCCTACCTTCATAGAGCTTCAGGCTGCTTTTCCAGCCAGAAACACCCTACTTGATAGGGTATTGGTTTCAGGCTTGCCTGGAACCGAATGGGAGAAATCTCAGCTCCACAGACTACTCAGCCTGGTGTTATTAATAAGTTAGGTTGACTGTTCAATCAGCAACAGTGCCGTGGAATAAAGTAAACTTGCCTGGCCCAAGTATTACATAATGGAGTCTGCCATAGAGAGTTCATTTGGTTCCAAATTTTCTTTGCCAGGTGTCATCATGTGGCCAATTCAATCCCAAAAGACTGCTTACCCACCACTCCACCCAAGGACGATAAACAAATATAAGTATGGAAAAGATAAATCCACAGCATTACATCAAATGCAATTGTGACAGCAGGACAAGCAGATACACGTTTTTGACTAACAAAAGGCAGATATAGGACTACCAGGAAATAGTTCTTTACACAAGAAGTGAGAGTGATCAACAAGTGGAATGGTCTCAAAAACCTTGTCTCAAATCATTTAAGAAACTGTGATGGGACAAATATATTCTTCTGGTTGGATAAGCTAAGATGAGCCAAATGACTTTCCTTAAGCATAGCTATCTTATCATCAATGATCAACGTGAACACATTAGAAATGCAGCTAGACTCAGCAGGAGCTCATGTTAACTGCTCCAACACGTTCGATTTTCAAAGTCCTAAAATAGGTAATTGTTCAGACTTGCTAACATTAGCTTTCGTTAATAATATCCTATCAAAAGCTATAAAATAGGCCAGCGCACTGTTGCGTAAGAATCTAGCGTTTGTGGAGAAGTTAAAATCTGAGGACATAAATCCATTCATGAGCTTGGCCTTATTGCAGAACAGACAGCACACTAATGGTGAACGTGGATCTAGAAGCTAGCTCCATGGTTTCCGTGTAAAAATTAAATTACCTGTATGCCTACCCAAACAATTAAGTATCTAAAGTTCTTCCACATACCATTCAAAATTTCCCAATTTGTGTGCTCTAAATACATGAAAAATATGCTGTATTTTTTCAAATAAATTAATTAATTCATAAAGGCAGAAGCTGAGATTACCACTTTTCTTATTGGTTTACACACTGTACATCAAACAACTGAGGAAGCCAAGATAGAGAAAGAAACAAAATACTGCGGATGCTGGAAATCTGAAATAAAAACAGAAAATGCTGGAAATACTCAGCAGGTCAAGCAGCATCTGTGGAGAGAGAAACAGAGTTAATGTTTAAGGTCGATGATCTTTCAACAGAACTGCAGAGAAAGAAATATGGTTACAGGCTTGTTTCAGAGGGTAAACCAAACCTCAGTGATCTTATTTCTTTCAATACAATACTTGGTTTTGTCTCCATTTAATTGCAGTGCTGTTTCTTACTTGTTTATGCCATCTAAGCTGTCATGACTTTTTTATCTTGCTGAAAGTTATGCATAGACTGTTCCAGTATGACGCCTTCTCCAGGCATTAGTTTTATTGCTTTAAATGGAGATGTAGGACAAAGATGCAAGAATTAAGTACACAGTAGCATAATTTATTCTTAGCCAGAAATTTTTTAAAATGTGCCGATAATCAACGTAAATCTATATAATAAGAGAGCGGAGAAACATTCACTGCATTTAGAGAGGAGTGAGCAATCATGAAATGAAGGCTGCCACTCCTGTGGTTTAATTATTTTCAAATCCAACCTGTGAAGTACCAGATTCGTAACGTAGACCAAATTCTCCACTTCTTCAGAAAAATTATTAAATAGATCTGATTAACTCATTGCGTAAAAAATTCTACGCTAACTCAAAAATTTTGCGCACAAATGTGAAGAAGGTCTTAGCACTATGCTGATTAATGCTGCTGAATCTTGTCATCCAACGGTCCACTTCAATAAAGGGTTTGACTGCTGTTGTGCTTGAGCAGCACCGATTCTTCCAGCAGTCCTTTCTCATCAACATATGATTCGCTGCACTGCGTCTAAGCCCAGACATTTCCCAGTGCAACAATCCCTTTCAATCAATATTGGATCTTCAACGATGCTCACGGACGTAGATATCTTCCTTGCCAGCAGTCCATCTCCATCAATATCTGATTTTGAGAGTCCAATTATATGTTCATTAAGTAGGCCATTCTAATCAAGATTTTAATCTTAGTATAAACGCCACACTGTTCAGTCACATTGAAAGAAGTCAACTACTCCTACACATTAAGTTTGTCATCAATACAGTTTGTCATTTTGTTTAGGATCAAACTGGTAAATTGGAAGGGTCAAACTGATGGGATAAACTAGACTCAATGAGTGTTCTGGGCCTGAGATCTGACTGAAATTAGAAGCTTGCCAAATATAACAGTCAAATGATGTACAATCATATCATCAGTGTACTCAATAAGAATGATGTAGCTCACCTCGTTACTGATAGCAATATTCTCTCTCTCTGTCTGTCGCATGGAACTGTGCATGGAAGTTATTAATGAAAAATGTTGGCTTATATTTAATATAGGACATTGTGGGGTGAGTTAAAGATCTTAACATATAATAACATTTACACTAGAGAAATGAACAGCTGATACAGCAGCATTTGAAATGATGTGAGTAGTTAGAGTTATGAGTGGCAAGATTTTGGAATTGTGTACATTTAACAGAACAGACTCTTTTAACAATAGATGGGGAGAAAAATTTGGAGTTTTAAAGCAGCACATAGTTAGAAGGACTACTGCATGTAAGTGAACTAGATGGTATTTAGAATTTATCTACTGAAAGTTGAGTCCAGAATGCTGGGACTATTTCAGCAATTAAAGCAAATTTTAAATGTTTTATGATTCGTACAGAATATGCAATTCGCCATTAGAACATGACAATATAAAAATTGGTATTATTTCAGTTCCAATAACAGAGAAGCACTTCACAGGATTTGTTCATGGAAGCTTCCTACGTATCACTGTTTGCTATAATGTCAGTCACTGGATTAGGAACAATTATACAGACTGGAGTTTCAAGAGTGTATAAAACCTCAGGGTTCTGAGGAACCACTCAAACTTTGCTCCTGCAGTCTATGATATCATTTAGCCCATCAGTGTGTAACTATCTTATATACGGACCTGTCCATTTATTATCCTGGATGTAGTTGTGATGTACACAGACGGATCCTTGAATCATGTTATAAAATATTTCTGTAATGTTTTTTCATACGAATTTTAGTTAGACCAACTGGAATTTTAAGATGGGAGCAGTGGCCACTGTTTTGTCCTTTTGTCTTAAGGCCTAGCGGGTACAGTGAATATGAATTCTATCTCCAGGCATTATTTGTTAATGGGACAGTACTTCTCTTAGATCTGTGAGCGATTTGATGGCATTCTATGGCTTGGTAACGCATTTTGTTTCATAAAGGGAGTGGCATGGCAGATATAATAAATAAATTCACCAGATGGTGAGAGATGTTTTATTTTTCACTTGCCAGCCACCCAGTTGATACAAACACTGATTACCAGCCTGTTGAGAAAGAGTTTCAGAATTATTAAGGCAATTGCCTAATGTAAAAGGTCTGATTTTTGATCTGAGGGGTCAGAACTGCCCGCATCAGCATAACTACTGCAGTCTTTCGTTATATATTCTATCTATGCAGTGGTGTGGGAGAAAGTGAAGTGAAGTGCCCATGTTAATGTCATCCAAGTCAGAGCAAATGATTTAAAGTATTAATGAAAGTCAAGTACTGTATTGCTTTTTACCTGATGTACTTTGCTTCTGTATAAATTTACATCCTGTAATATATTTAATCTATAATTTAGACTCAAACATATTATCTGTCAGGATGATGTTTTATCTGCCTGTTGAAATGAGTAAGACCCTGTGGAGGTTAAATTCGATAACTCTCGAATCCGGGCGCGGGGGTCGTGGTGCGCGATTAACCTGCGCCCGGTCATTGAGATGTAGGCAGCATATCAGATTCGTGCTGCCTGGTCATTTACCTGATATCTGCGAGCAACAAAGCCTAGCTATGCTGCTGAGTGGCTGCTCACCAGTAGGGGGGCCCTGATATCGTGCGAGTGGCTCGCACCACTTCAAGGCAGACTGCGCCTCTTATTTGCTAAATATAAGATACGGATCCATACGGAAATCAGACATCGCACACGTAAAACACAGATGCAGGTCCCATCACTATGTTTACAAACTGTTGAGTTATGTTAAAACATTGAATAACGGTTGTGCACTACTAAATCTGCATACCAGACCTCACCAATCCGCCAATCTGAGATTGTACCGGGGCCTGCGGCAGAACGTGCGCCAAGGTTCTATGATGATGCATTGGATGGCGTCTGGCGCACATCAAGCTAGAAGCACACGCGTGCATTCTGGATGCCATTTTGGATCCTTTGAGACCGTGTAGTGCCTATAAAACAGGCGCTACAGGGCCCAATTTATAGTCCTATATATTTTCAGGTGTCTAACTTGTTATTTGTACAGCACACTAAACCATTCACTCCAAGAACAAGGTGAATAAGTTTCAGTATATAGGAAGTGGGGGCCTACTTAGGGAAACTACCTTGTTTACTGTGAACAAAAATAAAGACTGTTGGAAGAAGCCCAAATTGTAACAATTGAAATGTACATCTGTAAGCCTCATATAGTATTCTTGCTATAACTACAAATTATTATATTGTAACGGCCACAAAGCAAATAATTATATATATTATATATATGTGTTTTATCTAAATCTGCTCTATTTCCCAGGAACTGCAAACTATGCAATTTGCAGAAATCAACTCTAAACACATTTGAATAAAAAACATTAACAAGGATGTGAGTTACTACAATTACCAATAAGCCTATCCATTTAATAATTAGAAATTGTGAAAAACATCAATTGCAAAGCAATGAGAAAAATAAATGAATCTCTATTTTAAACATCTCATAAAGCCATCTGCCCAACAATGATTGCTTTTGCTTCCAAATAATTATTTACAAAAATGTAACCATAGTCGAGCATTCTCATATTTCACTGACTTACATCACAGTTATACTAAGACTCAAAGGCATGTTCAAACTCACAATGGTAAATTGAGTTGAGCAGCCCAGGTTACTTTCTATAATCTTAAGAGGTTTTTTTCCCCTCCTTTTTATGTATTTGTAAGTGGCTGCATTGCCTATGTTTGCATGCACAGTTTTATTTTGTAAATATATATTAAGCATAACTGTGGTTGTTGGACTAAATGAAACTGCTGTATCAGTTGCAACTGAAGGATTCAGTGGTTGCAAAAATGGGTGCTAAATAGATCTGAAGCCCACTGCTGCATTATACTGGCAGACTTTCCAATCAACACCAATTTGGAACCAACCCTTAAAATGGGTTTTGTTTGCACTGACAACACTAATTTGGGGCCTCATAAATTGGCCCAAAGTGCTCCATTTCAGCACCCATATTTCAGCCAATCTCAGCTCCAACCTGACCCTAAAAATGGAGACAATAGACTTTATAAGATCTAGCGATTTAACACAAGACTACCAAGATATTTGATAGAAACATTAATGTACGATAGAACATCAGTATTCATATCGATGAAACATACTAAAGTAAGACCACATACTTGTACACTGACAGTTGTGATCAAGTTGTTTGAGCATTATGATCATTTAGTAAGGCTGATAAAGTTCATCATTTCCTAAATATCGGTGACAATTCAGTTTTTAAATCCTGTACTGTGCACCCTGTAGTTTTCTTTTGCATCTTTTAGGTTTCCAATCAGATTATTATTTTCAAGCTATATCCAAAAAGATTCATCAGATTAGTAATGGTGATCTTGCTAGACAGGAAACAAATTTACTTGGTGGCACATTTTCAGTACAAATGTAATTTGCTATTTCTCTAGTTTTCTGCATTGTTGTAACAGTAATTATTAAATCCATCTATAATACATTGAAGGTCTTGCATATGACATATATTTCTTGTGCATGTTACTCTTGCTTCCTAAGTCATAAATATTGAGTGATGCTTTTATGTCAATATTCATGATGCAAAAAGAGAGGCAAATAAATAGAGACAGAGAAAAAAAGAGATACAGAAAAACAGACACATAAGCTGGTACACCTTGCACACAATCTTTAAAAATAGAAAGGGCTATAAAGATTTTAAAAATCTATAGAAAAGAATAATCAGTCATTTATGGTTTTCACAGAATAATGGACAGAATCATGGAATTTGATTCCCAAAACACCAATAAAAATCCCAGAATACCATGCAATAAAAGTAGAATTTGACTTATTCAGTCACTGTAAATCAGTGGTCCAGATAATACATTGTCCAAACAGCACATCCTTCAACTCAAAATTCACAATAATATGATTAGATTCACTCACAGAATTATCTTTCGTGTCTTTTAATACCTTCCTTAAAGTTTTTAATGCAAGGCCAAGCCTGCCTCAGAAGCCTTGCTTTTCAATGGATATTTTTTTCTCCAAAACAATCGAAGGGAATTACCAAGTTTATCTATGCGTTCTGAGTATATACAGTTTGCAGAATTTCTCAAGGGGCATCAGTAAGAGCCTATGAGTTGAAGTCTGTCCTTGTCTTGAGGATTTGTGGGTTTCTTTAGCTGAAGCTTTTGGAAAGCAAATGTGTCACAACTAGTGATTATTGGTTATTTGACCAAGTAGGGATTTTTGGTTTATGGTATTTGCTCCTGATGTGAACTCAGGTTCAGTATTTTTACGGGTTAGTTCCCAAAGGTCCAATATCCATTCTGTCACCTTTACAAAGAGGTGCTATTGATACAAGAAAGGGATTGGTACGTTAATGAGCTCACCCAGGAATTAACAAGCCAGCCATTGAAAGTGCTATCCATAACAATCTGGAACAAAAGGTTTTTTATTTCCTCATTTTGGACACTTGCATTAGACATGGCAGGACAAACTGTGTTTCTATGTATATAGCATGGAGTTGTCTTGTAGGAATTCATTCTTGGCAGGGAGTAGCCAAATTAATTGGAAGCCCTACAGGCCAACACACGGGCAGGGAGAGAATCAAACTGCCAAGCTCCTATCCACAGAGGATACAAAAGAACAAAGACCTACATGTTCAAGATCAGTTGATAAGTTCTGCTGAAAGAGGCAGGTAAGGCCTAGGCCAGTCTATCTAAAGAAGAGAGCCAACCTAACCTAGAGCAAGGCGTAGAATCATAGAATGGTTACAGCACAGAAGGAGGCCATTCAGCCCATCGAGCCCGTGCCGGCCCTTTGCAAGAGCAATCCAGTTAGTCCCATTTCTCCGCTCTTTCCCCATAGCCCTGCAAATTTTTTCCCTTCAAGTATTTATCCAATTCCTTTTTGAAAGCCACGATTGAATCTGCTTCCACCACCCTTTCAGGAAGCGCATTCCAGATCATAACTACTCGCTGCGTAATAAAGCGTTTCCTCATGTCGCCTTTGGTTCTTTTGCCAATCACCTTAATTCTGTGTCCTCCAGTTCTCGACCCTTCCGCCAATGGGAACAGTTTCTCTTTATTTACTTTATCTAAACCCTTCATGGTTTTAAACAAGGCCTTGGTTTGATTCAGTAACAGGGCTGATGAAAAGCAAGTGTTATTTAACCTGCTAACCAGGACAGCAGAGTCTATTATTTTTCTTATTTAAGCGGAGGAACTGAAGTTACGCTGAAGTAAGGTGAGAGTTGGTACAATTGTTACTTTGTACATCACATACTGACATAAAATAAAGCAGCTTAAATTCGTATCTGGCCGCATGTCTCTAAAGTGGTAATCAGTTCATCTATCAGAAGATTGAAGTAGTGCAGAAGGACACATGCTTAAGAGTGCAGAATTCTGTCCACGTAGCAAGGGGGTCTCATTGTTACATTCTACAGGTCACACTAACATACATTTAGAAATTGAGTAGCGAAAGTAAACTACTGATTGTGAAGGACGTACTTATATGAGAGATTGTTGATACTAACCCAAGAGAATAGCTAGGATAGACCTGAAACAGTGGTTGTCTTGTTCATGTTCAAACTAGTAACACATAAGAGTACGATGATGTTCACCTGGCGAAGGAGAAAGCCTCCGAAAGCTTGTGATTTTCAAATAAAAATGTTGGACTATAACTTGGTGTTGTAAGATTCCTTACATAAGAGTACAATAGAGGATTTATGCTAAACAGCAAGACACCTCAAAGGTCTCAATGTCACGATTACTCCCAGTGCTATAGACTAGGCTACTTAGGGAAAAGAAGAAGACAAGCATCAATACGTAGATTAAGAAACGGTGCAGATGGAAGGGTTTCAGATTTCTGGGGCACGGAGGAGAGGCAGAAGCTGTACAGTGAGGACAATCTTCATCTGAACTGAAATGGCATCAATGTCCTTGCAGAATGGACTAACTGGACCGGGCAATTTAAACTTGTATGGCAGGAAGAAAGTCAGACTATAAATCAAAAATTGATGACTATTGGGAATCCCAACATTTAACTACAAGGGCTTCAAAAGTAACAAAAGGGAGGGGAAAAATAGCAGGAACAGGTAACAGTGGGATTAGGAGGAAGGGGTACTTCTTACCTTAGAGAAGACAAAAGAGGGATATACAAAAATACGGCAATAAGAAAAAGAAGAAAAGTATTGAACAAGCAAAGTTTACCATTAGCAACAAGGGAAAAGAGTTGAAATATATGTGCTCTAATGCAAGAAAGAAAATTTGGGGAACTAGAAGCTATAATTAAAGTGTAAAAATATAATATAATTGCTTTAAGTGAAAAGATAAGATGGTATACAAGATAATCAATGGTTTGAAAAAGATAAACCTAGAAAATTATTTTAAACTAAATTGTGAGAGTAGGACAAGGAGACATAGGTTCAAACATGTAAAAGGCAAATTTAGCATTCACTTCAGGTCGTCTTCTTCACACAAAGTTGATCAATATATAGAACAGACACCTGGATAAAGTAGTAGAGATGAAAACCTCATTTAAGAACTATCAGATGCTGAATTGGGGGCGGCTTTAGAGTTTTTCTGGATGGATGAAATAAAATGGGCTAAACGGTTGTTTTCATCTGTATTTATCTTATGATGTTATAAGGAACAATGCAGGAGGGCATAAACAGGATAGGAGAATGGGTGGCGTGGGGGGTATGAGACAGATGCAGTTAAATGCAGAAAAATGGTGGGTAATACTTTTTGGAAACAAGAATAAAGAATGAAAATATAATTTTAAGTAGTAGGAGCAAAAGTATCTAGTTGTGCAGGTACATAAAAATTAATGAATGGGTTAAAAAAAGCTATTAAGAAGGCAAATTGGATTTTGAGGTTTAAATCAAGAAGGACTGTATACAAAAACAAAAAGGTCACGATGACTCAGTACAAATCAATGGTTAGGCCACATCTGGAACTAGCCCTGCAGAAAGTGCGATGCAGATTTGCCAAGATGATTCCAGGGATGAGGGTCTAAGTCACGAAGAAAGGCTGGAGCAACTGGGGTTCTATTTTCATGAACTGAGAAAATACTTGCCCTGAATTTCCACTCAGCGAGTTGCATTGCATTTATGCCAATAGAAAAAGTTATGCCTCCCAATGGTCTGGAGAGGTATTTACAGCAGAATTTCCAGGGTCAGCACATTTGTGTATCCATTGGAGTAGTGAATAAGTTTCAATGATTTAAGCAAAGATTCTTATTGTCCCTTTACACTAGGTTTTGTAAGCTGGCTTTTAAGTTGAAGAGAATAACATCCTGTAATTGCATCATCGCTCTAACAATATAATAAACATTTTCTTACAATCAAATTTTGCTCAAAATTTTTTTTAAACCACAAAGCAAAGGGAAATACTACCTACAGAACCATTGCTTTAATTACAATTAAACATAGGCACACTAAAGGAGCTAAATTTAATTAAGAACATCTGCTGTCCCCACATGGAGACGTGTTACTTGTTAAAATGCTACTAAATAATGTACTATAATAAGGAGCAGGGCTCAATATTCATAGCACCAATAGTGTTATAGATATATTAAATTTATCTTAACTAATTAGTCTTTAAATTACCCTCTTATAAACACAATTAGAACTTGCTTTTACATAGTTAGAGCCCTCCTGTTGAATAAACTACTCAAGGCTACATTTCACAAATAACTGTCTTTTGTGAAACATTCTTATTTTAACACATATTCCTTTTGAGTGCTTAATATGCCACTGTCTATTTTATCCCTCTGCATGATTATTCTGCAACCAATGTAGGGAAAATGTCCAAAATCAGTAGCTCAGGTAATAAATGCATTGTGTGTTACATGGCATAACACCAGCTGAAAAGACAGCATATCCTTTGACACACACACACACACACACACACACACACACATACACACGTGCAGGAAGTGTCGTCAGCTGGAGGAGCTCAAGCTCCGGATTTCGGAGCTTAAGCAGCAGCTGGTATCATTGCAGTGCAACCGCGAGGTTGAGAACTATGTGGATAGCACATTTCAGGAGGTGGTCACCCTGCAGCTTAAGAAAGTGCAGGCAGAGAGAGGCTGGGTGACTGCCAGACAGACAAGGAGGACCAGGCAGGTACTGCAGGAGTCCCCTGAGAGTATTTCACTCTCCAACCAGTATTCAGTTCTGAATACTGGTGGGGGAGAGAGTTCCTCTGGGGAGTGCAGCTAGAGCCAAGTCCACAGCATCATGGGTGGCTCACCTGTATTGGGGGGGGGGGGGGGAGAAAGATCAGGAGAGCAATAGTGTTAGGGGATTTCATAGTTAGGGGAGCAGACAGGCATTTCTGCAGCCACAAACGTGATTCCAGGATGGTATGTTGCCTCCCTGGTGCCAGGGTCATGGATATCAATGAGCGGCTGCAGAGCATTCTGAGGGTGGGGGGGAAGAAGGTGAACAGCCAGAGGTCATGGTCTGTTTTGGTACCAACGACATAGGTAGAAAGAGGGATGAGGTCCTGCAGGCAGAGTCTCCGGATTACGCCCAGCACCACGCGCTAGTGAGTATAGAAATAGGAGGATAGAGCAGATGAATGCGTGGCTGGAGAGATGGTGCAAAAGGGAGGGCTTTAGATTCCTGGGGCATTGGGGCTGGATCTGGGGGAGGTGGGACCTGTACAAGCAGACGGGTTGCATCTCAACAGGGCCAGGACCAATATCCTTGCGGGGAGGTTTGCTAGTGCTGTTGGAGAGGGTTTAAACTAACTTGGCAGGGGAATGGGAACCGGAGAGCAGATTCAGAAGGGAGAGTAACAAAGCTGAAAGTGGAAGGCAGAAAAGTAGTAAGTGAAATTGCAAGGCAGCGGAAACGAAGGCCAGCAGCAAATAAGGTCAAAATAGGAAAAAATGTTAAAAAGACAAAATTAAAGGCACTTTATCTGAATGCACACAGCATTCGCAACAAGATAGATGAAATGACAGCACAAATAGAAGTAAATGGGTAAGATCTAATTGCCATTACTGAGACATGGCTGCAGGGTGACCAAGACTGGGAACTGAATATTCAAGGATATTCGACATTTAGGAAGGACAGGCAAAAAGGAAAAGGAGGTGGAGTAGCTCTGTTAATAAAGGATGAGATCAGTACAATAGTGAGAAGGGATCTTGGCTCAGAAGATCAAGATGTAGAATCAGTTTGGGTGGAGCTTAGAAACAGCAAGGGGCAGAAAATATTGGTGGGAGTTGTTTATACACCACCAAACAGCAGTAGTAATGTAGGGTACGGTATAAAGCAGGAAATTAGAAGTGCATGTAACAAGGATAATACAATAATCATGGGGAACTTTAATCCACATATAGACTGGGCAAACCAAATTAGCACTAATACTGTGCTAATGGAGGACGAAATCCTAGAATGTATACAAGATGGTTTTCTAGATCAGTATGTTGAGGAACCAACTAGGGAACAGGCTGTTTTAGATCTAGTATTGTGCAATGAGAAAGGGTTAATTAATAATCTTGTTGTAAAGAAGCCTTAGAAGAGTGACCATAATATGATAGAATTCTTCATTAAGTTTGAAAGTGATGTAGTTCAATCCGAAACTAGGGTCTTAAATCTAAACAAAGAAAACTACGAAGGCATAAGGCGCAAGTTGGCTATGGTTGATTGGGGAACTACATTAAAAGGTATGATGGTAGACAGGCAATGGCTAGCATTTAAAGAATTAATCCATAATTTGCAACAAATATATATTCCTTTAAGGCACAAAAACCCAACAGGAAAAGTGGTCCAACTGTGGCTACCAAGAGAAATTAAAGATAGTATTAAATCAAAGAAAGAGGCATATAAAGTTGCCAGAAAAAGCAGTAAGCCTGAGGATTGGGAGCATTTTAGATTTCAGCAAAGGAGGACCAAGAAATTGATAAAGAAAGGGAAAATAGAACATGAGAGTAAACTAGCGAGAAACATAAAAACGACCTGTAAAAGCTTCTATAGGTATGTAAAAAGGAAAAGACTGGCGAAGGCAAATGTGGGTCCCTTACAGACAGAGACAGGAGAATTTATAATGGGAAATAAGGAAATGTCAGAGAAATTAAATATTTTGTGTCTGTCTTCACGGAAGAAAACACAAAAAACCTCCCAGAAACATTAGAGAACCAAGGGTCTGGCGAGAAAGAGGAACTGAAGGAAATTAGTATTAAGTAAAAAAACAGTACTAGAGAAATTAATGGGACTGAAAGTCAATAAATCCCAAGGACCTGATGATCTACATCCAAGGGTTTTGAAAGAGGAGGCTATAGAGATAGTGGATGCATGGTTGTCATCTTCCAAAATTCTATAGATTTTGGAATGGTTCCTGCGGATTGGAGGGTAGCAAATGTAACCCCACTATTTAAGAAAGGAGGGAGAGAGAAAACAGGGAACTACAGACCTGTCAGCCTGACATCAGTAGTAGGGAAAAATGCTAGAATCTATTATAAAGGATGTGATAACAGGACTTAGAAAATAATAATAGGATTTCACAGTCAACATGGATTTATGAAAGGGAAATCATGTTTGACAAACCTACTGGAGTTCTTTGAGGATGTAACTAGTAGAATAGATAAAGGGGAACCAGTGGATGTGGTGTATTTGGATTTTCAGAAAGCTTTTGATAAGGTCCCACACAGGAGGTTGGTGAACAAAGTTGGAGCACGTGGAATTGGGGGCAACATACTGGCATGGATTGAGAATTGGTTAACAGACAGAAAACAGAGAGTAGGAATAAACGAGTCTTTTTCAGGTTGGCAGACTGTGACTAGTTGCGTGCTGCAGGGATCGGTGCTTGGACCCCAGCTATTCACAATCTATATCAATGAGGGGACCAAATGTATTATTTCCAAGTTTGCTGATGACACAAACTAGGCGGGAATGTGAGCTGTGAGGAGAATGCAAAGGGGCTTCATGGGGATATAGACACGCTAAGTGAGTGGGCAAGAACATGGCAGATGGAATATAATGTGAAAAATGTGAAGTTATCCACTTTGGTAGGAAAAACAGAAATGTAGAGTATTTTTTAAAATGGTGAGAGATTGGGAAATGTTGATATTCAAAGGGACCTGCCTGTCCTTGTACATGAGTCACTGAAAGCTAACATGCAGGTGCAGCAAGCAATTAGGAAGGCAAATGGTATGTTGGCCTTTATTAAAAGAGGATTTGAGTACAGGAGTAAAGATGTCTTACTGCAATTATATAGGGCCTTGGTTAGACCGCACCTGGAGTATTATGTACAATTTTGGTCTCCTTGCCATAGAGGGAGTGCAACGAAGGTTCACAAGACTGATTCCTGGGATGGCAGGATTGTCGTATGAGGAGAAACTGAGTAGAC
Organism: Heptranchias perlo; assembly: GCF_035084215.1. Classification (NCBI taxonomy): domain Eukaryota; kingdom Metazoa; phylum Chordata; class Chondrichthyes; order Hexanchiformes; family Hexanchidae; genus Heptranchias; species Heptranchias perlo. Next base: position 17,104,234 of record NC_090352.1, on the reverse strand, counting down.
TAGGCCTGTATTCTCTAGAGTTTAGAAGAATGAGAGGTGATCTTATTGAAACATACAAAATTCTTACAGGGCTCGATAGGGTAGATGCAAGAAGGATGTTTCCCCTGGCTGGGGAATCTAGAACCAGGGGTCACAGTCTCAGAATAAAGGGTAGGCCATTTAGGACTGAGACGAGGAGAAATTTCTTCACTCAGAGGGTCGTGAATCTTTAGAATTCTCTACCCCAGAGGGCTGTGGAAGCTCAGTCATTGAGTACATTCAAAACAGAGATCAATAAGATTTCTAAACATTAAAGGCATCAAGGGATATGGGGATGGTGCAGGAAAATGGCGTTGAGGTGGAAGATCAGTCATAATCTTGTTGAATGGCAGAGCAGGCGAGGGGCCGGATGGCCTACTCCTCTCCTATGTCTTATGTTGACACACACACACACACACACACACACACAGTTTAAAGAGACATTGTCGTGACTATAAAAAAGGACCGGACTGGCATACGCAAGTGTAACTACTAAGTAACTGTTCAACAGATTAAAAACTATGGGGTCGATTTTAGCACCCGCTATCGGGTGCGTTCCTGGCGGGGGGGCTCCGAAAATCGGGGATTCCCGGGGCGGGTCTGGAACCCAGCTCCAACCCGCCCACTTCCGGGTTTCCCACTGACGCGCTGACGTGCACGCGCAGCCCCCGCATGCGGGACACCCGCCGGCAATTAAAGCCGGCGGGGTACCACTTAAGCTATTTATTTAGGTATTTCAGGTCATTTAGAGACCTGATTAAGGAGATATTTTACATGGGGTGGGATTTTGCAAACAACTGGGAATGTTTCCCATACTGGGGAAAACACTCCCAGTTCAAATGGGCGTGTTGCAGCCATCAGCCTGTGGCAGCTGCAAAGGTCCATTTGACAGGTGTGGGGGGTGTGGGGGGAGAGGAGACCCTCACTCATTGCAGGAGGCCACTCTGTCACTTTGGACAAAGTTTGGCCTCCACCACCTCCCCCTAACAATAAAATTCACAAAATTGCACACTTACCCCAGTGTCCAGACACATGTACCTACCTTGCGGACCCCCTCAGATGTACATCTTCTGGATGGGGGCCGCCGTAGCTGCAGTCATGACCTCCTCGGAGGGCAAACAGCATCACCAGCCTCGCCGGCCACGCCGTCCACCTCTGACACATGGAGCTCCACAACACAGTGCTGTGACACATCCACCTGTACAGCAGGAAGGAGGGCATAGGCAGAGAGAGATGCGTCGCAGAGGGCACTACCCTCGCCACAGGGTCCACAGACCGAGGCTCAGCTTCCTGGACCTCTCTGAGCAGCAGTGCACACGGAGGCTCAGAGTCACTCGTCATGTAGTCATGAACATCCGCAGCCTCTTTCATGCCGAGCTGCTCCCGGCTGGCCCGAGCACAATCTTCTTACCTGTCGCTGTCAAAGTCACCACTGCCCTTAACAACTTCTCCTCCACATCCTTCCAGGGTGCCACCGGGGACATCGCTGACGTCTCTCAGTCGCCTGCACAAAAGAGCCCCGCAAATACACCTACACCCACTCTGCAGTGACACAATGGGTGGCATCAGGTGTGGGTCTTCATTGTGATCCTCAGGAAAGGGCATTATTGCACAAACCAGACAAGATTCGCAAAGACGTGGCAGTAGTGGTGCCAATATAATATATGATGTGAGTTGTTCAGAAATTAAATATAATTAAAAACCATGACAAACCCTCAAACACCCTTGTGCTTCCCCTTCATGCTCATGACACGTTTGCCTTACGCTTCCTACTGCACATATGTCATGCATGCCCTGTGGCTGCAGCACAGGTAGTGGCAGGTTGAGTGAGGCTGACCGTGAAAGAGATGCATGAGAGGGTGAGTATGAGATAGAGCCATGAGATTGTATGAGGATTGGGTTGAGTGGTAGTGGCGGGATGAGTACTGGCGAGGTGAGTAAGTGCAGGTAAGATGAGGATGAGCTTTGAGTGGGTATGAGGGGTGATGTGACAGAGTAGTGTTGGCAGTGCAGAAGGTGGTGTGGGGTGGGGGCGGTGATGTGGCAGACGGAGTGTAGGGGAATGAGTAAGTGTACTCACTTTGGCTGACCTACTTAGGTCATTGCAGCGCCTCCTGCACTGTATGCAGGTGGGCGATATGTTGGTGGTGCAGGTGACCTCCTCTGCCACCTTGAGCCAGGCCTTCTTGGTGGCAGAGGCAGGCCGCTTCTTCCCGCCCGCTGGGGGGAAGATCTCTGTCCTCCCCCTCCTCCTCATCCCATCCATTGATACCTGGAGTGAGGCATCATTAAACCTGGGAGCAGCCTTCCCCCTGGGCTGCTACATGCTGTAATTTTTCCTATTTCTTGCAGCATCAGTCAGTGGAGGACTGCCCCTTTAAATAGAGCTCCTCCAGCTGACAGACCTTACTGAGCATGCGCAGTCCGCCCGACGGGCAGCTCAGCAGCCGGGAACCCGGAAGACCGGGTAAGTGGATCCAATTAGCCTGCGATTGCGCGCAGTGCAGACTGATTTCACCGGGCGCGTTACCCACGCACCCAATAGACCCCCCCCCCGCCGCGAACCCGCCGCCCTGGTAATATCGAGCCCTATGTCTCTAATGTTGAAAAAGGGTAATAGCTCCATTTACCGAGTGTGAGGTTGAGAGTATTTGCAGCTAGTATTGTGACAGTATTAATAAATTCCAGCATGAATTTCCAGTACATTTCAAGCAAACTGACTGAATATTTGAGACGATTTTGTTCAGCTACTTAACTCATACACACTGATCTCAACAGTTCTACATACTATTGAGAATAGTTAAAAGCTAAAATATAATTTGCTTTTGCCCTTTTGGGATATGCAGACAACAGAGAACTGGTCCGTTTTAAGCATTCGCACGTTTCCAGTTTTAAGCTATATTTATTAATATACAAACATGGGTCACGGGAAGTAAATGTCCCAAGTGTTTGTCAGCAAAATACTTACTGTTCTAATTCACCTTTAAGCAATATGTCTGCACATCCATCACAAAGCATAAAGTTTTTACATTTTTGTTTGAAGACACAAACATTGGTCAGATACCTACTTCTCCACTAGATTTAAGCTTGACAGATAAATACGAACATACGAATTAAGAGCAAGAGTAAGCCATTCGGCCCCTCGAGCCTGCTCTGCCATGTAATAAGATCATGGCTGATCTGATTGTGACCTCAACCCTACTTTCCCGTCTACCTACTAAAACCTTTGATTCCCTTGTTAATCAGGAATCTATCTAACTCAGCCTTAAAAATATTCAACGACCCTGCCTCCACCGTTCTCTGGGGAAGGGGGTTCCACAGACTCACGACCCTCAGAGAAAAAATTTCTCCTCATCTCCGTCTTAAATGGGAGAACTCTTATTTTTAAACTGTGGCCCCCAGTTCTAGTCTCTCCCACAAGGAGAAACACCCTCTCAGCATCTACCCCTTCTAGTCCCCTCAGGATTTTATATGTTTCAATGAGATCACCTCTCATTCTCCTAAACTCCAGTGTATACACGCCCAACTTGTCCAATCTTTCCTCATAAGACAACACCCTCATCCCAGGAATCAGTTGAGTGAACCTTCTCTGAACTGCCTCTAAAGCAATTATGTCCTTTCTTAAATAAGGAGACCAAAACTGCACACAGTATTCTCGATGTGGTCTCACCAATGCCCTGTACAACTGTAGCAAAACGTCTCTACTTTTATATTACATTCCCCTTGCAAAAAAATGACAACATTCCATTTGTCTTCCTAATCACTTGCTGTACCTGCATACTAACTTTTTGTGATTCATGTACTAGGATACCCAGATCCCTCTGTACCTCAGAGTTCTGCAATCTCTCTCCATTTAAATAATATACTGCTTTTCTATTCCTCCTGCCAAAGTGGAGAAGTTCACATTTTCCCAGATTATATTGCATCTGCCAATTTTTTGCCCACTCACTTAACCTATCTATATCCCTTGGCAGACTCCTTATGTCCTCTTCACAACTTACTTTCCTACCTACCTTTGTGGCATCAGCAAATTTAGCAACCATACATTTGGTCGCTTCATCCAAGTCATTGATATAGATTGTAAATAGTTGAGGCTCAAGCATTGATCCCTGTGGCACTCCATTTGTTACATCTTGCCAACTTGAAAATGACCCATTTATGCCTACTCTCTGTTTCCTGTTAGCTAACCAATCCCCTATCCATGCTAATATGTTACCCCCTACACCATGAGCTCTTATTTTGTGTAGTGTGTAATAAAAATACCTGAATAAAAAGCTGTTGATGTGCTACCTCTCCGTAATCCAAAAATTATAGTTGCCATTTCAGAATGACATTCTTTGTCCCTGAATGTTTTTTCAAGTGTGAACAGCACATTGCAACCAATGAATCAATATTAAGGGGAAAGTAATGCCCCACTGCTGAAGTCTTCTATTTCATTAAAAGACTGATTTTTTTTTCACCATTTAAATGCTGGGCGAGGTATGGGCCAGACCTGCGCCACGTACAGCAACACCGAGAGCACCTCGCACCTGATGACCAGGTTCTTGCCCACGATCGAGAGGGATCGTTGATGCCACAGTCCCAGTTTCTGCTTAACCTTGGAGATACGCTCCTCCCAGTTTTTGGTGCACGCCCCGGCCCCCCCGAACCAGATCCCCAGCACCTTCAGGTAATCCGACCTGACGGTGAAGGGGACAAAGGATCGGTCGGTCCAGTTCCCAAAGAACATGGCCTCGCTCTTGCTACGATTTACCCTGGCCCCCAAGGCCAGTTCGAAACGGTCGCAGATGCTCATCAATCTGCGGACCGACAGCTGATCCGAGCAAAAGACGGCGACGTCATCCATGTACAGGGAGGCCTTGACCTGAGTGCCTCCGCTGCCTGGGATCGTCACCCCTCTTATGCCCGCATCCCTCCTGATGGACTCGGCAAAGGGTTCGATGCAACACACGAACAAGACGGAGGAGAGAGGACAGCCCTGCCTGACTCCAGATTTGATCGGAAAGCTTTCTGATTCCCACCCGTTGATTGAAACTGCGCTACTGATGTTTGTGTAGAGCAGTTGGATCCAATTGCGGATTCCCTCCCCAAACCCCATTTTGGAGAGCACGTCCATCATGTACGTGTGGGATATTCTATCAAAGGCCTTCTCCTGGTCCAGGCTGATCAGGCAGGTGTTCACCCCCCTGTCCTGTACGTAGGCAATCGTATCCCTGAGTAGCGCCAGGCTATCAGAGATCTTCCTGCCGGGTACGGTGCAGGTCTGATCGGGGTGGATCACCACCTCCAGGGCTGACTTGACCCGATTGGCGATGACCTTGGACAGAATTTTGTAGTCCACGTTAAGTAGTGAGATGGGTCGCCAATTTTTGATTTCTTCCCTCTCCCCCTTCCGTTTGTAGATGAGGGTGATGATGCCTTTCCTCATGGAGTCTGACATGCTGCCTGCCAGAAGCATACCCCCGTACACTTCCAGCAGGTCTGGGCCTATCCAGTCCCACAGAGCCGAGTACAACTCCATCGGTAAGCCGTCGCTTCCGGGAGTCTTACTCTTCTCGAAGGATCGGACGGCCTTTGTCAGTTCGTCCAGAGTTAGCGGGTGATCCAGACTCTCCCGCTTGCTGTCGTCTAGAACCTCCGTGATAGACGACAAGAAGGAATGGGAGGCCGCGCTGTCTGTGGGCTTCGCGTCGTACAGTCCGGCATAAAAGGATTTGCAGATCCTCAGTATGTCGGGCTGCGAGGACGTGACCGAGCCGTTCTCTTCCTTCAGGCTGCTGATCACAGAGCTCTCTCTGTGCACCTTTTGGAAGAAGAAGCGCGAGCAAGTCTCGTCCTGCTCCACGGAGCGGACTCTGGACCGGAAGATGATCTTGGAGGCCTCGGAGGCAAAGAGCGAGGCTTGCTGGTCCTTCACCTCTCTGAGTTCCTCCCCGACATCGATCCCCATCGACTGCAGCAGGAGATGGATAGCTTTTTGGCAACCAAAGGTATTAAGAGATATGGACCAAAGGCAGGTATACGGAGCTAGATCACAGATCAGACATGATCTTATCAAATGGAGGAGCAGGCATGAGGGGCTGAATGGCCTACTCCTGTTCCTGTGTTACCACCCTGTATAACTACAGTGTTTGGAATAAATGTTTGTGTATGGAAATATGGTGTATAAATATCTACTGATTTTCATGTTATGGTGTCAGCCTTGGCTTAATAGTAGTACTCTCGCCTCTAAGTCAAAAGGTTGTGGGTTCAAGCCCCTCTCCATAGATTTGAGCAAATAATCTAGGCTGACACTTCAGTGGAGTATTAAAGGGGTGCTGCACTGTCAGAGGTGCTGCTTTTCAGATGAAATATTAAACTGTGACCCCATCTACCCTCTCAGATGTAAGTAAAAGATTCCATGACACTATAAAACGCTGGTTAGGCCTCAGCTGAAGTATTGTGTTCAATTCTGGGTCCAACGTTTTAGGAAGTATGTCAAGGCCTTAGAGAGGGTGCAGAAGACATTTACTGGAATGGTGCCAGGCATGAGGGACTTCAGTTATGTGGAGAGACTGGAGAAGCTGGGGTTGTTCTCCTTAGAACAGAGAAGGTTAAGGGGAGATTTGAAAGAGGTGTTCAAATCTTGAACGGTTTTGACAGAGTAAACAAGGAGAAACGGTTTCCAATGGCAGATGGGCCGGAAACCAGAGGACACAGATTTAAAGCGATCGGCAAAAGAGTCAGAGGCGACATGAGGAAACATTGTATCACCACCACCTTCTCAAGGGCAATTAGGGATGGGCAATAAATACTGGCCTCGCCAGTGACGCCCACATCCCATGAACGAATAAAAAAAAACGTAGCGAGTTGTAACGGTCTGGAATGCACTGCCTGAAAGGTTGGTGGAAACAGATTTAATAATAACTTTCAAAAGGGTATTGGATAAATACTTGAAGGGAAAAAAAGGGCTATGGGAAAAGAGCTGGGGAATGGGACTAATTGGATAGCTCTTTCAAAGAGCCAGCATAGGCACGATGGGCCGAATGGCTTCCTCCTGTGCTGTACCTACTATGATAAGTGCAGGGAAGTTTTTGCTGTGTACTAGCCAATATTTATCTCTCAACCTATACCACTTAAAACAATATCTGGTCATTTATTTCATTTTTGTTTGTTACGTCAGTGCAACGGGAACAACTCAAAGGAAATTCCGGGCCATAATCTTAAAGATCTTTTTTCAGGTCATTCCTTAAACTTCTCGGCTCTAGTTTAAAAAAACACCTACTCAAGTTTTTCTTTATAACTGTTACCCTCGTCCTTGGTAACATCCTCGTGAATCTGCACTGCACTTTTTCCATTGCTTTTGTTTCCTCCTGTAATTGGAGTGCTCAAAATTGTACATAATATTCCAACCGCAGCCTAACTATTATCTTACACAAATGAAAAGGTAAGTGTATGAAACTGGTGTTTATGACACTTTGATGCTTATGTACGATGCTGAGAGTTGAACCTCGACAAAGTCTCAGAAATAGTGGCTGAATGCTTTTGGAATATCTGTACAGGAGGGTTTGAGTATCAGCTCGGAGGATAAAGTGACCAACTCTGAAGTAATGAGGAATAGCCTGTGTTTAGCAACGGTATGTGTTACAGCAAGAATATTGTGACAGGCAGAGCTGAAGATTAGTAAACCAGGAAAATAGTGGAACCAGTGCCAGCTGGGCAATAAGCTCACACAGAAGATCGAAGTTGAGGCGTCAGAATTGTGTAACAGATGATTTGAATGGCAAAATGACAATAAATACACAAGCTGCAGGAGCTGGGAGACCATAATGGTAATAGTGAATGGCATCTCTGGCTACAATGACTGCCTGATGATTGAAAGCAAAAATGAACAGCTTGACTGGTCCTTGCTCAGGAAGGAGATGCTGGGATTGCCCCAACAACCTCTGCCTGAGACAGGCCAACTCATAATTCTCCACTGCAGATACCACATCCTACACAAACTTGGAAAATTGCACCCAACCTAATGCTGGTGGAACTGTAGCCATAAAAGCGCACTACCACACACATTCGAGGCCGACCTCGGCCTCCAGCCGGATGACAGAAATGATGGAAGCCAATGAAGCAATGACCATCCACCGAACTCAAGCCTACCAACAGGGCAAGGAACCCCCTACTCTTCCCAAGCTCTAGCACCTTGCAACAAGTTGTTGTATCCTCCTGCTGTGGCACAATCCAGCACCCCCTGGGTGTCCTTGCACATGAATCACAGAAAGTTAACATGCAGGTACACCATGCAATTAGGAAGGCAAAAGGTATGTTAGCTTTTACTGCAAGGGGGTTGGAGTATAAGAGTAAGGAATTCTTGCTGCAATTATATAGGGCTCTGGTGAGACCACACCTGGAGTAATGTTTACAGTTTTGGTCTCCTTACCTAAGGAAGGATATACTTGCCTTACAGGGGGTGCAATGAAGGTTCACTAGATTGATTCCTGGAATGAAAGGATTGTCTTTTGAGGAGAGATTGAGTAGAATGGGCCTATATTCTCTGGAGTTTAGAAGAATGAGAGGTGATCTCATTGAAACGTATAAAATTCTTAAAGGGCTTGACGAGGTGGATGCTGAGAGTCTAGGACTGGAAGTCATAGGGCCCGATTTTACCAGGGGTGCGGGTTCCCGGCGGATGGGCAAGCGGGCTCGTTGGTAACGCGCCCGGTGAAATTAGTGGGTTTCCCGCGCGATCGCAGCAGGCAACCCACTAATTGGATTCACTTACCTGCTCCTCTGGGTTCCCCGCTGCTGATCTGCGCGTCGGGCGGGCTGCGCATGCGCAGTAAGATCTGTCAGCTGGAGGCGCTCTATTTAAAGGGGCAGTCCTCCACTGACAGATGCTGCAACCAATAGCAAAGATGACTGCACGGAACAGCCCAGGGGGAAGGCTGCTCCCAGTTTAATGATGCCTCACCCCAGGTATCAATACATAGGATGAGGAAGAGGGGGAGGACAGAGATCGTCCACCCGGCGGGCAGGAGGAAGCGGCCCGCCTCCGCCACCAGGAAGGCCTGGCTCGAGGTGGCAGAGGGGGTCACCCGCGCCACCAACATATCACCCACCTGCACACAGTGCAGGAGAAGGCCCAATGACCTCAGTAGGTCAGCCACAGTGAGTACACGTAGTCTTTCCCCTACACTCCGTCTGCCACATCACTGCCCCCACCCCACATCTCCTTCGGCACTGCCAACACTACTCTGTCACATCACCCCTCATACCCACTCAAAGCCCATCCTCATCTTACCTGCACCTACTCACCTCGCCAGTACTCACCCCGCCACTACCACGCAACCCAATCCTCATACAATCTCATGGCTCTATCCCATACTCACCCTCTCGTGCATCTCTCTCACGGCCAGCCTCACTCAACCTGCCACCACCTGTGCTGCAGCCACAGGGCATGCATCACATGTGTGCAGTAGGCAGCGTAAGGCAAACGTGTCGTGAGCATGAAGGGGAAGCACAAGGGTGTTTGAGGGTTTGTCATGGTTGTTACTTATATTGAATTTCAGAACAACTCACATCACACATTATATTGGCACCACTACTGCCATGTCTTCGCCAATCCTGTCCGGTTTGTGCAATAATGCCCGCTCCTGGGTATCACTATGAGGACCCACCACTGATGCCACCCATTGTGTCACTGCAGAGTGGGTGTAGGTGTATTTGCAGGGCTCTTCTGCGCAGACGACTGAGAGACATCGGTGAGGTCCCCGGTTGCACCCTAGAAGGCTGTGGAGGAGAAGTTCGGGAGGGCAGTGGTGACTTTGACAGCGACAGGTAGGAAGATGGTGCTCGGGCCAGCCAGGAGCAGCTCGGCATGAAAGAGGCTGCAGATGTCCACGGCTACATGTCGAGTAACTCTGAGCCTCCGTGTGCACTGCTGTTCAGAGAGGTCCAGGCGGCTGAGCCTCGGTCTGTGGACCCTGTGGCGAGGGTAGTGCCCTCTGCGACGCATCTCTCTCTGCGGTAGCCCTCCCTCCTGGTGTACAGGTGGATGTGTCACAGCACTGTGTTGTGGAGCACCACGTGTCAGAGGTGGACGGCGTGGATGGCGAGGCTGGTGATGCTGTTCGCCCTCCGAGGAGGTCATGACTGCAGCTACGGCGGCCCCCATCCGCAAGATGTACATCTGAGGGGGTCCACAAGGTAGGTACATGTCTCCGGACCCCGGGGTAAGTGTGCAGGTTGGTGACTTTGACCATCAGGAGGAGGGTGGTGGAGGCCAAACTTTGTCCCAAGTGACAGAGTGGCCTCCTGCAATGGGTGAGGGTCTCCCCCCCACCCCCCCACCTGTCAAATGGACCTTTGCAGCTGCCACAGGCTGACAGCTGCAACACGTCCATTCGATCTGGGAGTGTTTCCCCCAGTGTGGGAAACAGTCCCATGTTGATCCAAAATCACACACAGTCCCTTAATCAGGTCAGTCAATGACCTGAAATAGCTAAATAAATACTCTCAAGTGGCATCCCGTTGGCTTTAATTGCCTGCGGGATTCCCACCAGCGGGGGCTGCGCGCGCAAGCCGGCGCATCAGCGGGGAACCCGGAAGTGGGCGGGATCCGTTCGGGATCCTGGATTTTCCGATTTTCGAGGCCCCCCCGCCGAGAACGCACCCGATAGCGGGTGCTAAAATCGGGCCCATAGTCTCAAGATAACGGGTCGGCCATTTACGACCGAGATGAGGAAAAATTTCTTCACTCAGACGGTTGTGAATCTTTGGAATTCTCTACCCCAGAGGGCTGTGAATGCTCAGTCTTTGATTATATTCAAGACTGATTTCGATGGATATTTGGACTCTAAGGGAATCAAGGGATATGGGGATAGGACGGGAAAGTGGAGTTGAGGTAGAAGATCAGCCATGATCTTACCGAATGGCAGAGCAGGCTCACGAGACCGTATGGCCTACTCCTGCTCCTATTTCTATGTTCTTTTGTAAACTTGTGGTCTAAGCACATGTGGGACATCTGCCAGTCGGAGCAGGTAATGCACAACTGCATGTGGAATTGGAGAAACATAAGGAGATAGGCGGTCCCTTTCTGCAGGCCATACTCCCACCCACTCCATGCTTTCCAAATCAGATTGGCCCGGAGCCCCACAATGCACAGTGCCAGCAAAGAACTGTTATTCTTTGTACGAGTGCAAACATCCCAAGTGTATGACTCGGATAAATCTTGCAATTGTGGGAAACCAGTTACACGCTTAGAACACACTACATCAGGTACTCAACTAATCTATAGCAGCTGACCTAATAAAAAACACCTTATCCAGTAAGGTCAGGATGCAAGTGGGTATGTAATTGCTGCACAGTTCTGTACAATCTGAGACTTGATGTCCTACCCTTCCAAGATAGACTCAACAGTTAATACATGAGTTGATAACATCTATATACATTGGAATAATAAATAAAATTATTGATTGTCTTTATAGTTCACAAGTTGATGAATTATATATTGCAGAGAAACTAAATTAGGGTGAAGAATCAGTTTCTTTCAACTGTTTTATAAACCTTTCCTTATAACCCTCTTTGAATGCACTCAAGTTATATTATAAATATGAGCTCTGTCTGCTGCACAGTCATAAAATGCATTGAACTAGCACAATGAAAATGGAATTTCATGTATTTTCCTATCTAACACACAATTCTAAAATTCATCTTCTTAACTTGTCACTGTTCTATGAAAGATTACAGGTCTAAACTAGGCAATACAAGTCAATTTGTCAAGGTTCTTTTGCTTGAATATCAAGCACATTAACAATGATTAACTGAATACTGGAGCGTTAACTTCATTGATCATAGACAATAACAAACAGTGCTACTATAAATGGCTTAAATAAAGAATTTACTGTACTTTTTGATTAAAATATACCTTAATCCTGGTTGTTTTTGTTCTATTGGCTTTACATCCATATGTTATATACTGTGGAAAAATTGCACAGAGTCCAACTCTAGGGTTAATTCCCTTGTGTGATTTCAGTGTTCAGACACACTGTACAAAGGAGAACGTCTCTTCTTTAAATCAAATGGGATTCTTTTTATTGCAGTTTAAACTACTACAGTCAAACATCAGTCACCTAAGTTATAAAGTTTTGAAGAGTTAAAAGACTTAACGGTGTAAAGAAGAAAAGTTCCAGATATTACTTAGATGGTTTCAAAAGAGATTATATGCTAATATAGGAGTAGAAGTAGAGTATGTAAAGAGAGTTCTAATAATAGTTTCCATTCCTAAGCACAGAGAAAGTAAAGTACAATATAACAGCTAACAGATAAAAGTTTGTGTGAGATTAGCCAAAATCACGAAGAGAAGAAAGACAATGACCATAGACAGCAGCTCTCCAGGGATATAACCTAGAGCAATAGAAGCTATAGTTAATACATAAGTATTTTCTGGTGAAGACCGTATTTTCTGGTGAAATGGCCAGGAAAGTTTTGCCCTCAGCGGTTCCCTTCTCTCCCGCCCATCACTCATTCTTTGCCCTACCCCTGATCCCATCGTATCCTGTACCCCTTTGCTTTCTCACTACCCCTCCCATGCCTACCAACCCCTCACTCCCATGGCAATTCCTACCACTTCCCCTTTAATCTATCCAACGGCCCATGTATCTGCCCCTTCCGCTTGCTTCACTGTCACTCACCTCATCCTTACCTTCCATCCACTCAGCCCTCACTCCGCCAAAATCAGGTGGCAAGAATAGGTCCCTTTGCCCGCCACCTGTTTTCCTCCTCTCTAACTCCCCTCTCTCCATTTCCTTCAAAAAGACTTTGTTGCTTTCAACGCCCAACTTGTTTGCTTCAAAAAAAAAATCTAATTAAGCTGAGAAAAGACAACATTTGCCTGTCCCTCTCTCTCTCTCCATTTCACAGGTGTCAGCAGTTAAAATATTTACATTTTCTGTCAAAACAACACAGGTGAGATACTTGGAGGCTTTCTGTTTGCTTGAAAATTCAACATTTTTTAAAGGAAAGAAACTAAAATTAAGACAAGGAAGACATTCTGAGGTCAATTTTCAACTTTGGCGTATATCAGGCGGGCTTGGGCAGAGCAATTGGAACACATGCCCGAAGTCGTCAGCAAGAGACCCAGATCTTTTTGATGGTCGGGCTTCATTTGAACTGACCTGGAGAGCTGTCGGCATATTTGCAGCGCTGATAGGCAGCTCACCGTTATCGCTATATTATACTAAAATTTGACAAAATTTCCACTTTTAAGGAATCCGACCAAAAGTTTACTCCTTGTAAAAACACAACTTTTAAAATTCCTGTCATCCATGAAATCTTATATTTATTTCTTGAGTCTCTTAGGAAACCTACAGACCCTCTAAACCCACAAATCTGAAGTAATGGAAACAGCACTGGAATGGAAAGATATGCCCAAGTATATAGTGCTTGATGAGTGTTCTGTTTTCTGAACAGACAACTGATGTAACTAAAAATGTGTTTCCCTGTATAACTCAATGGCGACAGGTCTGTGCTCGAGTATTATTAAAAATTACATAACTCATTCTCCCACTTAATTTTATCTTGAAAATGGTTTGAGGATCCATACTACCATACTATAAAAACAGAAATGAAGAGTCATTGTGACAAGAGGTGTAAAATTGCACAGCACATTTAAAGAGGAATAGAGTATCTCTCCTTTGTAAATTTTTTTAAATTTATTTTATATCATTGAAATCCCATACTGAAAAAAATAAGCTGGAACAGGTACAAAAGATGTATTTACTAGAAAGCTCATTTTTGGAGGACTCCAAAAAGACAGGTTTTTCTTATTTTCAAATGTTTAAAGATACTCCAATTTGTATGTCGGCAATAGCTTACAAATAAAAGTATGAATGACTATTTCTTGTGGACATTAATGAACAAATAGAACAGATGGTCGGGGATAAATTATAGATGTGTACAGGGGCTTGAAATGGTTTTGAGCCAGTAGCTCAAAATCAACGAAGAACTCCATACACATCTGTAATTCATCTTGTACCACCTGTTCCATGTTTTGTCTGTGAGTTATTACTCTTTTCCAGCATGAAATTAAAGTGATTTTTTTTCTTTATAAAAGTTATTTTTCATGTATTTTCAGAGCTTTTTTTTAATCATATCTCTGTGCCTTGGCATCATTTGACAGCTCTAGTAATGTGCTAAGAGTTATTCAGCTTTATTTACAGAAAACTGCATTCAAAAATGTGGAGTAATCTATTTTTCTTTTTATTAATTATCTTCAAGATAAATGCTTTGTAAGAGGGATACCTGTGACTAACAAAGAAATGCAAATCTGCAAAACCCTATTCACAGCTACCTCCTCATGCACCTGGAATACAGTTATAACTCAAGACAGTGTTCATGGGACTAGGTCGCTCTCCATAATTACAGAAAAGGAAGTTGGTTTCTGGAATCATGATTGTGATGGTCCTCAACCTATTGTGGAACAACTTGCACAATCAATAGTAATGGCTTAAATCAGATATAGTTCTGATACACAAGAGCTTCAGGATGCTGTCCCAGATATTGTCAGTCCATGCCACGAATGGAAATGTGTTTCCTTCCTTTTAAGAGAGGAAATATGAAAGCAAGACAACCGTGGATGGCTAGTTTTCAACCATCCATCATTCCTCCAGATGCATGCATCAAGGACCCTAAAATCATCAAGTTTGATATTGATAATCACTGATGCATTACCAGATCAAACCCTACCTCATATCGATAATGATGTGGATATATGAACACATTGCATGAAACAGTATCTTCTAATCTCCCCTTTTTTCTTTATATCTAGTGCTTAGTTGAGAGCATAGGCTCTTGTCTTCAATTTACCCAACAATAGAAATAATCTATATTTGTTTTCTTTTTATTATTTTGAACATCTCCATCAAATCCACCTCAATCCCAAAATCGATCCCCACTAAGCACTACTTGCCAGTTTGATAAACATCATATACCACAAACCTTTGCTATGTGCCTTTCAGCCAACTCTCTATCCATTGTCACGTTCCCTTTTAGGTTTACTTAAACTCAAATCTCATATCAAGAAACACCCAAGTTCATCCACTCATGCCAGATATTCATGTTCCCCACTAAGCCTGTAAACTTATTCCAGATGGTAGCTATTAACTCTGCATCTTTCTTGATCTTCCTCAAATT
The DNA here is from genome assembly GCF_035084215.1 of Heptranchias perlo. Taxonomy (NCBI): domain Eukaryota; kingdom Metazoa; phylum Chordata; class Chondrichthyes; order Hexanchiformes; family Hexanchidae; genus Heptranchias; species Heptranchias perlo. The sequence goes on along the minus strand of NC_090352.1, from coordinate 17,089,051 downwards.
GTAGATTGTCCCTCTCCTTGTCCTGCACAATATTGATATTCCTAATCTAGTCTTGTCATTTTATCTTCTCAAACAAAAAATGTGAACGATCTCAACTTTTCTCATCATGCTTCTTGAGCTGTCAGGTTTCATCCATGTACATAAAAGCAAACAGTACCAAATGATTGTAGATATTAAGCTTAGTGCTAATGCTTTTTTTTTGTTCCCGGGAGCATTGCTGCCTTGAGAAGGTGGTGGTGGGCCTTCTCCTTGAATCACTGTAATTTTTGTGTTTATGATGCTGCCATAATGGTAAGGGATTCCAGGATATTCACAACAACAGTGAAGGAATGGTGAGATATGTCTAAGTCAGGATGGCTTGAGATGATGGCATTCCCACATTATTGCTGCTCTTGTTCTCTTCAATGGCAGAGGTCACAGGTGAAGGAGGTGCTGTTGAAGTAACCTTGGTGAGTTGCTGCAGTGCATCCTGTACATTGTACGTACTGCAACCACAGCAAGGACCTAAATGAAACTAACTGTTCAGTCCTGGATGGCGTCGGGCTTCGAGTGTTGTTGCAGCTATAGGCGAGTGATGAGCGTTCCATTACAGTCCTGACTTGTGCCTTGTACATGGTGGATAGGCTGAGGGGTCAGAAGATGAGCCACATATCACAGAATACCCAGCCTCTTCTCTGGTCTTGTAGCCACAGTGTTAACATGGCTGGTCCAGTTCAGCTTCTGGTCAATCATGATCCCAAGATGTTGATGGTGAAGGACTTATCGATGGTGGTTAAGGGGAGATGACTGGGCTTTCTGTTGTTTGAGAGGGTTATTACCTGTCACTTGTTAATATTCCACAGATTCCAAATCTTAGAAAGCACCAGCACCAGATTCTTGCTTTCACTTCCTTTTGAATTCTCCATCAGCTGTTATTTTGCTTACAAGATAAATGAAAGATCACACTTCTTTCCGTGGCACCCCTAAATACTGACAGTTCCTCATTAGCAACCAGCTTTCATGGTCTACAGAAATAAACTTACTGAAATATAGATGCAGACACAGGCAATAGTTTTATGAAGTGCATAACTGAACATCTATTTGTGCAAACTGATGTTTAAATGTTTCCTTTCCTAAAGGCCAAAGCAATAACGAGAATCACAGTATGGGAAAGTATCAAGATTGAAGCAGCTCTCAATCATTAGAGAGCACCGATTGGATGTATCGGCTGCAAGTAAATCTAGGTAGAATGGCGTAGAAAGGAGTAATACTGATGAAGCAGTCATCAAAACCACCATTCTAGAATGCTTCTGAACTGATCAGTAATGGACGCCCTTCAAGCTGGAAACCAGTGAACGACAGGCTGGTTATACATTGGAAAGTACAGGACCCAAAACGACCGTACAGTCAATTTGGTCAATCCCAAAAACTAACATTTCTCATGAGCCAACTCCCACAAATATCATAGAATTTAACAGCTCAGAAGGAGGCCATTCAACCCATCACTCCTGTGCTGGCTCTCAAAGAGGCATCCACTAAGTCCCATTCACAAAATAATTACGAATGATGAAGGTCATTCGGCAAAGTTTAGAAAGATCCTATATTCCCCTCCATTGCTGCTTCTAGGTGTTTCTTAAATGATTCCAGGGTTTGTCTTTCCACTATACCTCGAAGCCCATTCCATATTCTAATCACTCTTTGTTTGATCAAGAGCTTCTTAATATTAGTCTTAAATTTAACTTTTACTTGTTCTCCTATTCTCGTAATTTAATTTAAATGAATATTCTGGAATTACCTTTTCCATACTCTTGTTTAATTTACCTCTAGAAGATCCTCTGTCACCTCTTTTCTAGGCAGAAAAGCATGAGTTTCCCATCTTCCCTCATAACTTCGACCATTTCCCTGCCTTTTTCCCATACCTTTTTAATTATGTCTTTTTTCAGATGTTTACCCTCTTCCCTTTTAAAAGCAATTATGGATTCTGCTTCCACCTTTATTTCCGGCAGGGCATTCCATGTTCTAACAACCCTCTACATACAAAAAAACTTCTCTCAGTGGCAGCGCAGCACAGTGGCAGCACTCTCAACCCTGGAGTCAGAATATCATGAGTTCAAGCCTCACTGCAGGACTTGAGCACATAATCTAGGCTAACACTCCAGTGCGGTGGTGATTGGGGTGCTGCATTGACAAAGGTGCTCTCATTCAGATCAGATGTTAAACCAAGGCCCAGTAATATGTGAAGAAGAGCAGGCGTTTTCCCGGTGTCCAAGCCAACATTTAGCCCTCAACCAACACATCAACAGGTCATTTATCTCACTGCTCTTTGTGGGACCTTGCTGTGCACAAAATGGCAGCTGTGTTGTCTACAAAATAACTTTGACTACATTTCAAAAATAATTAATTGGTAAAGCACATTGGGATGTCCCGAGATCATAAAAGCTGCTATATAAATGCAAGTTCTATCTTTAGCATCACCTCTTTGTTTTTGTACTCTGTGTCCCTATTTAGAAAACCAGGCAGTTGGCAGGGGTTATGTGGCATAGGCCCTCCTTTCATGCGTGAACAATGGGAGCTGAAAAGACATATCAGGTCCAGCAAAGGCTGCAAAGTCAATCTGGGTTTTAAACACAATGCTGCGAGGGCAAGCTTTCGCCAGGCTCAGATGAATGCAGGAGGGTAGTTAGAAGCTATTTTAAGTCAAGCAAGATGATCAACTAATGGAGGAAGCATAGTGCTTTCATGATTTTTGTATTGTTATGTGAAGACAAGTTGTACTGATTGAATTAAGTGAGTCTGATCATAATTGTTGCTCTGTATGTTCGCTTGCAGTGAAGTAAAGGAGCTTAATGATCTGGATCTAGACTTGTCTCACCAACTGTTTTCTCACTTTGCCTTTGAGAAAATTGGTGTGAAATGCATGGGCATGTGCAAAGAACACAAATATCTGTTTCAGATCGCAAGGCGGCTATTATTTTTACATCCCTTGATTACATTATCATATAGGTAGATATTTAGCAGTATAGACATATCTTTAAATGTAACATGCTCAGACCACTTATTGGAGTAGCTAATACCACTGTACCACAGGGAACATCTAAGGCAATACCCTAAATTTGTAACAGCATGTATTCAGTACATTGCTGAATGCTGTAATAATTTACCATCAATGCTACTTGTGGCAAAGCATTCCACAATCCAATAATTCTATGCATGAAAAAGCTTCTTTCAATTTCTCCCAAGCAACATAAACAGGGATTTGCCTGGCTATACCTTGAATTACAACTTGTCTGAGGCTGGTAGCTGCAACATAAATGGACTCGTAAAGGTACTGGCAATTTAACTCTATATAGTGGCCAATCTCAAATATTTAAAAGCATTTTCTATTTCATTATTTTCATACCGAGTCACAAAAATAAAATCTTTTAGCTTAAGGATTAAATGCTTCAACAGATGCTCCTCAGGGCCAGATAGTGCCTGAAGTTTAATTCTTCACTCCCACAGAATGATCCACTTATTTCAGAAGCACAAAGAATAACTCAAGGGCACTCTGGGCATCATTTGCACATAAATACAAAATAATGAACTGTTTGAAAAATGTATTTATTTAAATATAAAGAAAGACATGCATTCTTATACCTTCCATGGTTTGATGACGACCTCAAATACTTAACAACCGACGACATACTTTTTTGAATTGTAATCACTGTTATTTTGTAGACAAGGATGGCAAGCAATTTGGTGTATTGTTTGATCTGAATAATCAATGAGGAACTATATAAAGTAAACATTTATTCAATTCTGAAGGAAGACTTTGATGACTTTGTTATGACTTTGCTTAATGAAGTACATTCCGCCTTTCACAGTGCTAAGCTGTGGATCCTCTATTTATAAATTATTTCTTTATCCTGATTCAGATTTATGGCTGGCATTATGTAAAAATGCACAAAAGGTCAACTTTACATTCTACTAACATAATTTAACTTCCACAGACTCCCCTTTTTATTAATTTTAAATCCCTCTAAGTGACTGGAAATGTTCCCCCTATAGAAATAGCCTTCACCAAGTAATCTTCAGCCTGGTCACAAAATTGTAACATAATTTCCCAGCTTTCTGAAAGAGTGATTTCATATTAATTATTGATAAGCAGATTTGTACTTATACAGCATTTCATTTCACGCTGTACAGGTTGAGGGTAGGATGGAGCAAGGCCATAGAGTGACTTGAAGATGCGGATTTTAAATTTAATGCTCTGGGGGACAGGAAGCCAGTCGACTACAAGATTCTGTCTAAGGTCATCGCCAACAGGCTCAAGTCTGCTCTGGAGCGGGTGATCCACCCAGATCAGACCAGTACTGTACACGGCAGGAAGATGTCTGATAGCCTTGCATTGCTCAGAGATACGATCGCCTACGTGCAGGACAGAGGGGTAAACACCTGCCTCATCAGCCTTGACCAGGAGATGGCCTTCAACAGAGTATCCCACAAGTACATGACGGACGTGCTCTCGAAAATGGGATTGGGGGGGGGGGGGAATCTGCGGTTGGATCCAACTGCTCTATGCCACAGAGAGTTTACCAATAATAATGCAACAACAGGTAAGGTCAAAGCAGGAAAAAAATGGTAAAAAGTCAAAATTAAAGGCTCTTTATCTGAATGCACAGAGCATTCATAACAAGGTAGATGAATTAATTGCACAGAGATAAATGGGTTTGACCTAATAGCCATTACAGAGACGTGGTTGCAAAATGACCAAGATTGGGAACTAAATATTCCAGGGTACATGACATTTAGAAAAGAGAGGCAGAATGGAAAAGGAGGAGTGTAACTCTAATAATAAAGGATGACATAAGGACAGTGGTGAGAAAGGATCTTGGCTTGGAGGATCAAGAAGTAGAATCAGTATGGGTGGAAATAAGAAATAACAAGGGGCAGAAAACACTGGTGGGAGTAGTTTATAGGTCCCCTAATAGTAGCTACACCATTGGACAGAGTATTAATCATGAAATAATAGGAGCTTGTGTCAAAGGTAATGCAGTAATCATGGGGGACTTTAATCTGCATATAGAACTGGCAAATCAAATTGGCAAAGGTTGTTTGGAAGACGAGTTCATGGAATGTATTCAAATGCAAACGGAATTCAATGTAGACAAATGTGAGGTCATCCACTTTGGATCAAAAATGGATAGAACAGGGTACTTTCTAAATGTTAAAAAGTTAAAAACAGTGGATGTCCAAAGGGACTCAGGGGTTCAGGTACATAGATCATTGAAGTGTCATGAACAGGTGCAGAAAATTATCAATAACGCTAATGGAATGCTGGCCTTTATATCTAGAGGACTAGAGTACAAGGGAGCAGAAGTTATGCTGCAACTATACAAAACCCTGGTTAGACCGCACCTGGAGTACTGTGAGCAGTTCTTGGCACCGCACCTTCAGAAGGTCATATTGGCCTTGGAGGGAATGCAGCGTAGGTTTACTAGAATGATACCCAGACTTCAAGGGTTAAGTTACGAGGAGAGATTACACAAATTGGGGTTGTATTCTCTGGAGTTTAGAAGGTTAAGGGGTGATCTGATTGAAGTTTATAAGATATTAAGGGGAACAGATAGGGTGGATAGAGAGAAACTATTTCCGCTGGTTGGGAATTCTAGGAGTAGAGGGCACAGTCTAAAAATTAGGGCCAGACCTTTCAGGAGTGAGATTAGAAAACATTTCTACACACAAAGGGTGGTAGAAGTTTTGAACTTTCTTCCGCAAATGGCAATTGATACTAGCTCAATTGCTAAATTTAAATCTGAGATCGATAGCTTTTTGTCAACCAAAGGTATTAAGGGATATGGGCCAAAGGCAGGTATATGGAGTTAGATCACAGATCAGCCATGATCTTATCAAATGGCGGAGCAGGCACGAGGGACTGAATGGCCTACTCTTGTTCCTATGTATTCGAGACTGCTTCCTAAAGCAATATGTCATGGAATCAACCAGGGAACAGGCGATTTTAGATCTTGTATTGTGTAAAAGAACCTCTGGAGAAGAGCAATCATGATATGATAGAATTTCACACTGAGTTTGAAAGTAATGTACTTAAGTCAGAAACTAGAGTCTTAAACTTAAATAAAGCCAATTACATAGGTATGAGGGGCGAGTTGTCAAAGGTAGATTAGGAAATGAAATTAAAGGGTTTGACAGTTGAAAAGCAATGGCAAAAATTTAAAGAAATATTTCAATATTCTCAACAAATATATATTCCATTGAGAAATAAAAACTCCACGGGAACAGTGATCCACCCCTGGCTAACTAAAAAATTAAAGAGAGTATTAAATTGAAAGAAGAGGCCTATAATGTTGCCAAGGAGAGTAATAAGCCTGGGGATTGGGAGAGTTTTAGAAACCAACAAAGGATGACCAAAAAATTGATAAAAAGGAAGAAAATAGAATATGAAAGTAAACTAGCAAGAAATATAAAAACGGACGGAGTGTAAAAGCTTCTACAACTATGTAGCAAGCAAAAGTAAACGTTGGTCTCTTAGTGGCTGAAACAGGAGAAATTATAATGGGGACTCAGGAAATGGCAGATGCATTAAACAAATATTTTGTACCTGTCTTCACAGTAGAAGACACAAAAAGCATACCAAAAATAGTGGGGAACCAAGGGGTAAATGAGAGTGAGGAATTTAAAACAATTAATATTACTAGAGAAGAAGTACTAGTCAAACTAATGGGACTAAAAGCCGACAAATCCCCTGGACCTGATGGCCTACATCCTAGGGTTCTAAAAGAGGTGGATGCATTGGTTATGATCTTCCAAAATAATCCAGAAGGTAGCAAATGTTACCCCACTATTCAAGAAGGCAGGGAGAGAGAAAACAGGGAACTACAGGCCAGTTAACCTGACATCGGTCATCAGGAAAATGCTGGAATCCATTATTAAGGAAGTGATACAGGGCACTTAGAAAATCGTAATATGATTAGGCAGAGTCAACATGGATTTATGAAAGGGAAATCATGTTTGACAGTTTTTTGAGGATGTAACTAGCAGGGTAGATAAAGGAGAACCAGTGGATGTAGTATATTTGGATTTTCAAAAGGTGCCACATAAAAGATTGTTACACAAGGTAACAGCTCATGGGGTTGGGGTGGGGGGGTAATATATTAACATGGATAGAGGATTGGTTAAAGGACAGAAAACAGAGAGTAGGGATAAACGGGTCATTTTCAGATTGGCAGGCTGTAACTAGTGGGGTGCCACAAGGGTCGGTGCTTGGGCCTCAGCTCTTTACAATCAACATTAATGACTTAGATGAAGGGACTAAGTGTAATGTATCCAAGTTTGCTGACGATACAAAGCTAGGTGGGAAAGTAGGCTGTGAGGAGGACACAAAGAGTCTGCAAAGGGATATAGGCAGGTTAAATGAGTAGGGAAGAAGGTGGCAGATGGGGTATAATGTGGGGAAATGTAAGGTTATTCACTTTTGGTAGAAGACAAAAAAACAGAATATTTTCTAAATGGTGAGAAACTATTAAATGTTGGTGTTCAGAGAGACTTGGGTGTCCTCGTACAAGAAACATAAAAAGTTAGTATGCAGGTACAGTAAGCAATTAGGAAGGCAAATGGCATGTTGGCCCAAGGGGTTTGGAGTACAAGAGTAAGGAAGTCTTACTACAGTTGTACAGGGCTTTGGTTATATCTCACCTGGAGTACTGTGTACAGTTTTGGTCTCCTTTTCTAAGGAAGGATATACTTGCCTTAGAGGCGGTGCAATGAAGGTTCACTAGATTAATTCCTGGGATGAGAGGGGTGTCCTATGAAGAGAGGGTGAGTAGAATGGGCCTATACTCTCTGGAGTTCAAAAGAAAGAGAGGTGATCTCATTGAAACATATAAGATTATGAGGGGGCTTGACAGGGTCGATGCTGAGAGATTGTTTCCCCTGGCTAGAGAGTCTAGAACTAGGGGCATAATCGCAGGATATGGGGTCGGCCATTCAAGACTGAGATGAGGAGGAATTTCTTCATGCAGAGGGTTGCAAATCTTTGGAATTCTCTATCCCAGAGGGCTGTGGATGCTGAGTTATTGAATATATTCAAGGCTGAGACGGATAGATTTTTGGACTCTAGGGGAATCAAGGGATATGGGGATCTGGCAGGAGTGTGGAGATGAGGTCGAAGATCAGCCGTGATCTGATTGAATGGCGCAGCAGGCCCGAGGGTCGTTATGGCCTACTCCTGCTCCTATTTCTTATGTTAATAGATTAATGGGACTTACTGTGACACAGGATATAAGCGGCTGCATTTTGGACGTGTTGGAATTTATGGTGGTGATGGATTGTTAGTGAGGAAAGCTTTCAAATAATCGAGCATAAATAAAGGTTTCAGTAGTGATGGGGCTACGGTAGGAGCAGAGGTGGAAATAAGTGGCCTTATTGATGGAGAGAATGTGGGGTTTGAAGTACAACTCAGGGTTGAACAGGATGCCAAGATAACCCGCAATCTCAATGAAAGTGAATGAGGCCAGGGAGGGCGATGGAGTCAGTGTCAAGGAGCAGATTTTCTGTAAGCACCCAAAACATGGCTTCAACCATCCCGATCTTAACTGAAAGAGACTGTAACGCATCCAAGGCAATGGCTGTGGGGTCAAGAGAAGTGGTGGAGTGGTAGAGTGGGTATCATCAACATACAGATAGAAGCTCACCCTCCCTGCAGATGAAGGGGCAAAATATAGATGATGGAAAGAAGGACACCACGGGTAGGTCTTTGGGGAACTCTGAGGTGCCAGTACAGGACAGGGATGAGAAGCCATTACTAGAAATACATTAGCTGTATTCCATTAGGTATGAGTAGAACCATGCAAGATGCTGGATAATGAAGGGGAGGCAGTGATGGACAACAGCGCCAAATGAACAAGAAAAATAAAGTGGATTAGCGCACAACTGTCAATGTCATAGAAGATTTAATTTATGATTTCGGCCAGTGTGGTCTTAATGCTGTGGCATGGACGGAAGATACGCTGAAGGGATTCAAGCAAAGCAATTTCTGGAGGGATGGGCTCTGTCATGGAAGGTGACAGCACACTCCAGGGCCTTAAAGAGGAAAATGAGGTAAGATGCAACCATAGCTGGAGAGGATGGATGGGCATTTTGAGCAAGTGGGTGATGACAGTAGTTTTGAAAGGGTGAGAGATGGTGCCTGTGGAAAGGGAACTGTGGCACTAATCATCTGGGTTTCTTCTCCTACTTCTCTGGCATCTTTTCCTTTGAGCACCTCACCCTGTTCTATCCCTCATTCAAAATCCTTCCTGTTTACTTCCCTCCCAAGCCCTATATTGACTTCCTCACTGAGATACCTTCTACGAGTGGTAGCTCGATGATCAGGGGTAGATGCGAAGGGGACCTAGGGAGCTGGAGGTGGGTCTGATAGAATAAATGGGTTAGGAGAGTGCAAGGTGGGTGGGGGGGGGGGGGGGTGGAATTGGAAAGTGATCAGGATTGGAATGTTTGGAAGCTGGGCAGAGATCTCTAGAATGGAGAATCTCAGGAAAAATTTCATGAACTCCTCACAGTTGGGTGTGAAGGCAAGGATGGAGGAGGCAGAAGGGGATTTGAGGACAATTATTTCCGGTGAAGAGGAACCCCAAGGTTCTTCTTGCCGGAATAATTTTAGGATAATAGATGGTTTTGGTAGGAGTAGAGTGAGATTCATTAGCTTTCTATGGTCGAGATCTGGCGATTGATGAGGAAGCCCGTTGAGCACAAGGTATGCTCAAGTTTAGGAGAGTGAAGATGAGGGGAACGTTGAGAAGCAACAAGAGTTGGAGACAGTAATTGTTTTGTTGGGAACAAGAGTGTCGCAGGTGTAGGAGAAGGAATAATTTAATAGGTTGACAGCAACACAGGTGTCGTAGTAGGTGGAGGGCCAAAGGACAGGGAGTTGGGAGTTACAGAGAGAAATTGTGAAGGAGCTAGTGAGAAGTTTTTTCCATGGGTTTGGGATTGGGCAGGGCAGGGGTATGTAAGTGATAAGGGATAGCTTTATCAGCGATCAGAAATTCAGGGAGTGTCCACAAGAGATGTCAAGGTCACAACCATGGCTATGGGTTTAGGTTGGGGAATTTATGTGAAGGTGGAGATTTAACAAGGCTAAAATGGCCAAAAAGTTGGAGGAGAGAAGGGTGGGAGAAGATGAGGCATAAATTGAAGTTACCAAGGATAAAGAATCGCTTGGTGTTAAGGCAAAGGGAGAAGAGAAAGAAGTATATCCCAGTAAAGAAGTCAACACGAAGCCTGAGAGATCAGTAAGCAGCAAGGGTTTTGAGAAGAGGTGGGAGTGAGGGAACAAGATGAGGTGCTCAAAGAAGAAAGTGCTTCAGGAGTGGAGGATGAGGCCAAGGTATGATTTGATGATTAGGGCCACACTACAGCCACTGCAATTTGGGTGGGACAAATAATGGTAAGTATAATCAGGTGGGAAGCTGCAGTGAGGGGAAAAGAATCGCCACTTGTCAACCATGTCTGCTAATGCTAGAATGCTGATACAGACAGATGGCAAAGGCCTTATTTGCAAGAGTCAACATTTTTGGAGGAAATGCAGAATGAGGTCATAAGTGGGATAGGGAGGAGGTTAGAAAGATTAATCGCTGAGAAACGGGAATGGCTGTGAGCAGAGGATGAGGCAGTTGGGGTTGCTGCTCAAAGAGAGGCATTTCCAGGTGCCATGGGATGTGTGGTAGAAGTCTTCAAAGGAGGCACAGAGGTCAACTGTAGGCTCATCCAGGAGGGATTCAAGCCTAGGATAGTAGCAGAAGAGAAGTTAGGCTGAGGAATAGTGACAAATGAGAGGGGCAGTCAAGGAAGATGCTGTATAAATGGAGAACAACAGGGGACATAGCTGGATGGGAAATAGAGGAGAGAGCAGGGCCCAGAATAACTGGAAAAAGGATGGGGAGATAAGGGACTCAGGTTGGAGTGGCAGCCAAAGTGTGCAAGCGAGATAATACTGCAAAAATAAATTTTTCTGGTCTTTTAAGTTTATCTATGTTCTATTTTAGGCATTAAGTGCATTTTACTAAGTGATTTCTGCCAGGTTAACAATTACCATTTTACTGAAATATTTTGCACAAGAATAATGCGAGATGTCCACTGGGTGTTCCTGACATCTTTGATATGCAGAAACCACCACCCTATCAGTCACACTATTCAGGCTGAGAAAATGACGGAGTACAGCATCGTTAGGTTTTAGAAAATTGGGGGCAGTGTTTTTGCTCCAAATAAAACTAGTCTGCAAATTTGACACATATAATTCAAAAGTTCCATGTTCTTCCAATTCATAATTCAAAAGCTACTGCATTACAATTTTGTCAATGCCACGCGAGAAGTTATGCACATACTTTGAAAACTGGGTTGCAAAAGTTTATTATTTTTTTGTATTAGTAGAATTTTTTGAAAACTTTTATGCAATACAAAAAAAGTTTTAAATGGACAAGTACAAGAATAATGATTAAATGACAATATTTAATTTCTAATCACCAGATCAAAATGTTTCCTTTGAGAGTATTTGAAGGAACTATGGGAAATATTAATAAATGTAACAGAACAAAGTGAATACAAGTAATAATATAAAATGATTTAAAACTCAACAGCACTTTCATTAGAAACGTCTTCAGAACACAGTAAATTATTTAGATAAATGTACTCAGTAAAGTAAAATGGAGACATAAATACAGGAGACTAAATATGATGAATCTGAGAAATAATTACTTTCCTTTCCAATATACCTGTGTTAGACTGTTTCTCATTATTTTATGCTAGATTTATGAAAAGAGCATTAAACAACTTCAACACATTGCTTTTTTATTATTTGACTAAGGACCATTTATTGCAGGAGGTATGCTTGAAGTTACTTAAGTCCAAATTCATTTACCATGTGAGTCATTTGCCATTAATTTGTAAAATTGCCACCTTCCAATTTCCCTTAAGCACTGTTATCATACTCAGTATAAACTATTATGAAGAGTGCAGATCACTACAATAAACTACATCACTACTGTTGATTCTAATTTATTAATTTATAGCCCACCTGAATGCTAAGCTGATACTGGCAAAACAACACAAGATTTGTCACAGTCATAAACACGTATTCAATCTCAAGAACAGCTGGAAATAAACCCATATATCATTACTACACTGAATCATTCACATCTTGATATGCAGAGCAGCTGCATTTTAAAGCAAGACAATCAAATAAACAAAGAAATCGCAAACCTATCAGACCCAGAAACAGTGATTTTGGAGAAAAAAATCAATCAAACCTGTGAGTAATAATTACAACCAAATCAAAAGCAAATGGGTTATGGAATGCAAGGGAAAATAAATCATTTTAGAACACTGACTTATTCACCAGTGCACAAAAACCAAAACAAGTAATTCTTGAATGTTGATAACACTTCTCAAAGGTTGCAGTACACATTAACTGTTAAAGATGCAGTTAAGAGTTGAGCAATGAGCACAATATCTACCTCTGATCTTTCTTCTAAGGAAGAAACCTCCACACACACTGCTGGAGTGAACCAGGATCAGATCATGTTCCTGAGGGTGGGAAAAAAAGTTGCGAGAGATAACCTCTCTTTTAAGCAGTTTGTGATATCACATTACTGTCATCAGATTTGTACCTCATATGACCAATTCCCACTCTCATACTCCAAATTCCACCTTTGAGACTTCAGTTCACTTTTGCAAGATGAAAAATCGAAGACAGTGGCTTGCAAGGACCGAGGGTAAGGTTGGGAAGGTGTGTCAAGAATACTCCCTTAGAAAAAAGATGAAAATGGTAATGGAGCTAGGCAATTGCGTTCTTCTTCAGTGTGCAAAGTCCACATGTTGGAGACTCGCCAAGGAGTGTTGGACTAGAAGGGGGACTCTTATAGGCAGGAAAGGAGTCCAATCTCAAAGACAAACCATCTAAAAGAGGTAGCATCCCTGGCATGGTCCAGACTGTAGTGTTCTCACTTCCATATAATGTTCTCACTCCCATATAAGGAAGAGAGGTGACTATCTCATGATGTAATCATGATGTTACCTTGGGCCCAAAGGATCACACTATCATTAACTGAGACAAAACAGTATTGTCTGTCACCAAAGCTGGAGTTTCACTCACCGTTGTAGCCAAAACCAAAGCTATTAGAAGAGCAGTTTACCAGTTGAGGAAAGGGAAGACATTAGCCTGGTTAGAACAAAACTTAGGACACAATTAGGGATTAGGTGGGGACAATTTAGATGTAACTAGCTCATGCCTTGCATAAAGAAACTAAGGGTGTTTCCTTGATAAACTTGAGGCAGATGAGTCATGTGCACGTGTAGCAAGCTCAGTGTTACAATTCGGGCTTTCTCCCAATAGTTACACAATAAGGCATGCAGTGAATAGGTTAGCGTACAGCCGGGTTAACAATTACCATTTTACTGTAATATTTTGCACAAGAATAAAGCAAGATGTCCAATGGGTGTTCTTGATATCTTTGATAGGCAGAAACCACCACCCTGTCAGTCACACTGTTCAGGCTAAAAAGCCTCGTTGAAAAATATTTCTGACATGAAACCTTGAGATCTATTTTCCAATCTATATATTGAACAGGGCTATTGAACAGGATTGTTTACAGGATTGTGGCTTCATATTAAACCGTGTTGCCTGCTCAATCTTCCTCCACTGCAATCATTTATATTGAGTATAATCTAGTGAGATTACACATAGCAAGTAAATATTAATAGAACAGACTGTTGACTGTATTTTGGCACATAACATTTGTATATCTAACTGATGGCAAGATCTGAACTATTTTCTGGCTTACTATAATCCATCCATCAGGCAGATGCCAACTAGTTATGAAAACAATTGAAGCTCTTAGTCAGTTAGATTTATCAGCAGATATTAGCATACAGAGCACCATCAATTGTTTGTACTGGTTTGAGATAACAGACCAGGAGCTGTGAAGGTTTAAATTTTGTGTGGATATATAGACTTTTTGGAGAAAGTGGCAGTGAAAATGAGGTGGTCAAAAAAGTCTGAAGAACACTACAACATGCCAATAAAAACAATGCTTCTAAATGCATTAATGTATAAAAACTGACTACCGGGCCCTTTGGCTTAGTATTCAACTCCCTTGAAAAATCAATTTCAAGTTCCTTTTGCAAAAAAGGTCAAAGATATTTTTCCAGTTCTCCAGTATTTAAATAGCAAGATGACACACTGATATATTCAGAAGTTGCAATACAAACTTGTAAAATTGAATCAATAATCTCTATACCTTGTCTGCCAAGGCCTTCAGGGACTCAAGAAACCGTGGCCAAAAATCCTTGAAGAGAGGACGATCAATTTTCTTCAGGCTATCCTTAGTACTTGCATCCACACTGACATAAAGCTGAGTAACTGGATCAAGTTTTCTGAATAAAGAAAAATAAAATTTGAGCAAATTATTTCATTCATAGCTTTTTCTTCAAACAGAGGAGAGTTTTTTGCTTGTCGGAGGCTAATCATCACAGTCCCAGGGCATCACTGGAGTTCCTCAAGGAAGCACTCTCCGTCCAATCATTTCAGCTGCTTCATCAATGATCCTCTCTCTGTTATAAAGTCAGGAGTGGGACTGTTCACTGATGATTCCAGTGTTCATTCACAACTCCTCCAATAATGAAGCAGTTCATGTCCGCTGTAGCAGGACCTGGACAACATCTAGGCTTGGGCTAACAAGAGGTAGGTAACATTCATGCCATGCAAGTGCCAAGCAATGACCATCTTGAACAAGAAACTTAACTGAACCATCCATATCAACACCATGGCTACAAGAGTGTCTCTTCTTCCTCTCCACTCAGGAACGGTAGGCTAGTACTTCCCATTCTATTTAGAGCAGGAAACCAACCAGAGAGGTACACCTACCTGCCACTCACTTAACCCCAGCCTTTACCATTAAATTCGCAGCTGTCTCTAAAGTTGGTTGACTGTCCAAGATTATTTCACATAGGGTCCTTAGAGAAGACTGATTCTGAACTAGATTCGAATCTAAGCCTCAGAGACCATGGGGGTAATTTTAACCCCCAGGAACAGGTGGGTTGGGGACGGGTGGGCAGTAAAAATAGTAGAATTTGGAGCGGGACCATTTCCCAGCTCCAACGCGGCCACTTCTGGGTTTAACCCAGGCAGGTTTGCATGTGTGTGTACCACAGACACCAGGAAGTCTCGCCCCCACTTAAAGCTAGCGGGCTGATACTTAAAGGGGCAATGTACCTCGTTGAAATAGTTGACGTACTTAATATTTTGTGTATTACAAAAATTAAATGAATTTAACCTTACCTGTTCGGGTTTCCCATCGCTTCCGATTCATGTCAGGTGAAAGCAGGCGGGAAGGGCCGGATCCATGAGGTGAACGCTTTTATTGCGCTGCTTGTGGGCCCGGAGGAGCAGGAGTGTTTCATCCAGGCTCAACAAGCTCATCCTGCTGACAGGACCCCCGCAATCAGCCGATGCCCCCTCCGATGCTGTCCCTCCCCCCACCCCAATCTCCAATGCTGGCTGACCTCTCACACCCCCTCCCCCCACAATTTTTTGCAGTACCGATGATGTCTCTCTCCCTCCCGCCCCCATCACTGATTTGTAGCTCCTTTCACTGCCCACAGGCAGCCAGCCTGTCAATCTGGCTGCCTGGCGCGTGGGAAACCTGGAAGTTCAAATACTCACCTTCAATTGAGTTGTGATCAGAGATTGCGACGCATTCAATTCGCGTCCGGTTCCCCACACTAATATCTGCGGTCATGTGGGGTATCCGGCTCAGAGTAAAAATCATGCCCCATATGATTGGATTCTAACCAATTCTACATATTAAGACCAATAAAAAATGTATTTTTTTAACCTCGAAAGAGCAAAGATCAGAATAGTATCTGAACAGATTTTATTCAATGCCTGTAATAAACATTAAAGAGAGATACTTTTGGTCTAAATCCAAAGTTTCCTTCTATTACGCTATTCCTCATTGATTTTCACTTTAAATTAGCATTTTATGCTATCAGTGTGACTATATTGGGTGCGATGAAAATTTGCCTCCTGATTTCTGTACCCAAATTGGCAGTGTCTCAGCGGGTACGCAAAGCAGAAAACTCGTAAATCTACTAGCTACCTTTTACATTTGTGCTTATATTGTTTACATTTCTGTAAATTAACAGTTCTGCACAATTGTATTAACATTAAAAACAAAAACCAGGTGGTCGGCAATACTATAAAATTAGGTGTAAAAATATAATCACCTTAATTTCTAATATCCAGTTGAAATCAAAAATCAAAATGTCTTACACTTCTTATACACAGTAAAACAAGAGGTAAATTGGGTCTACATTTTAATTTTCTTAGTAACTGCTAACATTTTTTTCCTGAAGGAGGTGTTAGGTTGTTTAAATATGCTAATCTAATTAACTGAAAACAAAATAAATGCTCGATAAATAAACTTGCATTGCAAGAGATCTTTTCTCCTCTTCACTGTACAATTTTCTAAAAAGTTAAAACCCAGTAACTAACAATCCCTTTCCTACAAAGTTCCGTAATTAAAAAATAAAAATAGTTCTTTTTCAAGTTCATTTTCTTGGATGTATCAGAACTTCATCTATTAAAGGCTGCCAATTTAATAGATCATCCTCACCTGATTTCTTCAGGGAATTGAGCATTTGTTACTAGGAAACTGGAAATTTTTTGATGGTGCAGAAGTTTTAGAAGTTGGTTGATTTTTGGGTACATGATGGGCTCTCCTACTAATGACAATGCACAGTGTTTCACCACCATGCCCTCCGCAAAGCGTTCAGCCTTTACTCCGGGTACACCTGCAAAAACAACAGATATTTGTAAGACTTTAATTTAACACATTTGTGGTAGGTTTGAACTTTTGGATCGGAATTATTTTGCCTAAGATAACTTTCTTGACATTAAAAACAAACTAATTTCTTTGACCTCCTGCTTGTATTAGTAAAAAAGTAGTACTAGAGAAATTAATGGGACTGAAAGTCAATAAATCCCAAGGACCTGATGATCTACATCCCAGGGTTTTGAAAGAGGTGGCTATAGTGATAGTGGATGCTTTACTTGTCATCTTCCAAAATTCTATAGATTCTGGAATGGTTCCTGCAGATTGGAGGGTAGCAAATGTAACCCCATTATTTAAGAAAGGAGGGAAGAGAGAAAACAGGGAACTACAGACCTGTTAGCCTGACTTCAGTAGTAGGGAAAATGCTAGAATCTATTATAAAGGATGTGATAACAGGACACTTAGAAAATAATAATAGGATTTGGCAGAGTCAACATGGATTTATGAAAGGGAAATCATGTTTGACAAACCTATTGGAGTGCTTTGAGGATGTAACTAGTAGAATAGATAAGGGGGAACCAGTGGATGTGGTGTATTTGGATTTTCAGAAGGCTTTCGATAAGATCCCACACAGGAGGTTGGTGAACAAAGTTGGAGCACATGGAATTGAGGGTAATATACTGGCATGGATTGAGAATTGGTTAACAGACAGAAAACAGAGAATAGGAATAAACAAGTCTTTTTCAGGTTGGCGGACTGTGACTAGTGGAGTACCGCAGTGATCGGTGCTTGGGCCCCAGCTATTCACAATCTATATCAAGGAGTTGGATGAGGAGACCAAATGTAATATTTCCAAGTTTGCTGATGACGCAAAACTAGGTGGGAATGTGAGTTGTGAGGAGAATGCAAAAAGGCTTCAAGGGGATACAGACACGCTAAATGAGTGGGCAAGAACATGGCAGATGGAATATAATGCGGAAAAATGTGAAGTTATCCACTTTGGTAGGAAAAACAGAAATGCAGAGTATTTTTTAAATGGTGAGAGATTGGGAAATGTTGATGTTCAAAGGGACCTGGGTGTCCTTGTACATGAGTCACTGAAAGCTAACATGCTGGTGCAGCAAGCAATTAGGAAGGCAAATGGTATGTTGGCCTTTATTACAAAAGGATTTGAGTACAGGAGTAAAGATGTCTTACTGCAATTATATAGGGCCTTGGTGAGATCGCATCTGGAGTATTGTGTATGATTTTGGTCTCCATACCTAAGAAAGGATATACTTACCATAGAGGGAGTGCAACAAAGGTTCACCAGACTGATTCCTGGGATGGCGGGATTGTCGTATGAGGAGAGATTGAGTAGACTAGGCCTGTATTCTCTAGAGTTTAGAAGAATGAGAGGTGATCTCATTGAAATATACAAAATTCTTACAGGGCTCGACAGGGTTGATGCAGGGAGGATGTTTCCCCTGGCTGGGGAGTCTAGAACCAGGGGTCACAGTCTCAGGATAAGGGGTCGGCCATTTAGGACTGAGATTAGGAGAAATTTCTTTACTCAGCAGGTGGTGAATCTTTGGAATTCTCTACCCCAGAGGGCTGTGGAGGTTCAGTCATTGAGTACATCCAAAACAGAGATCGATAGATTTCTATATATTAAAGGCATCAAGGGATATGGGGATATGGCATTGAGGTAGATGATCAGCCGTGATCTTGTTGAATGGTGGAGCAGGCTCGAGGGGCCGGATGGCCTACTCCTGCTCCTATTTCTGATGTTCATCACTACAAATTCCAGTTGTAAAAATATAATCACCTTAATTTTTAATAACCAGCTGAAATCAAAAAGTCTTACGCTTGTTATACACAGTAAAACAAGAAGTAAACTAGGTCTACATTTTAATTTTCTTTGTAACTGCTAATATTTATCAAGGGTTGTAATATAGCTATGTTCAAAAAGAGGTTAATTCATTCCCTTATGTGATTCCAGTATTCATATAAAATGGCCGTTCACCGTTTATAGAAATTGATGACACCAACAAAGATTCTTTTCCTTGATCAAACAGCATTGTACCTTGGATAAAAGTTATCAAAACAGTTTGCGAGTGAAGACATTGTTTAGATGTCACTGTGATTCTGTTATCAGCATAGAATTACGTAGAATGTACAGCACAGAAACAGGCCATTCGGCCCAACAAGTCCATGCTGGAGTTTATGCTCCACATGAGCCTCTTTACTTCCTACTTCATCTAACCCTTTCAGCATATCCTTCTATTCCTTTCTTCCTGATGTGTTTATCTAGCTTCCCCTTAAATGCATCCATGCTGGTCGCCTCAACTACTCCTTGTGGTAGAGAGCTCCACATTCTAAACACTATCTGGGTAAGGAAGTTTTTCCTGAATTCGCTATCGGATTTATTAGTGACTATCTTATATTTAAGGCTCCTAGTTCTGGTCTCTCCCGCAAATGGAAACATCTTCTCCACGTCTACTCTATCAAACCCTTTCATAATCATAAAGACCTCTATCAGGTCACCCCCTCAGTCTTCTCTTTTCTGGAGAAATGAGCCTACTCAATCTTTCCTGAGAGGTATAACCTCTCACTTCTGGTATCATCCTAGTAAATCTTTTTTGCACCTTCTCTGGTACGTTTATATCCTTTCTATAATATGGAGACCAGAACTGTTCACAGTACTCCAAGTGTGATCTAAACAAGGTTCTATACAAGGTTAACATAACTTCTCTGTTTTCAATTTTATCCCTTTAGAAATGAACCCCAGTGCTTGGTTTCCTTTTTCTATGGCCTGATTAATCTGCGTCGCTACTTTTAGTGATTTGTTTAACTGTACCTCCAGATCCCTCTGCTCCTCTACCCCATTTAGACTCTTATTATCCAAGCAGTATGTGACCCCCTTGTTCTTCCTACATGGAAAAGCATAGTATGCTATCTTACCAAAGCTCCCACCGATTGGCAGTTACAACTTTCAAAGAAATGTTGGTGTGCTTGAGTGGCACCTTGGCATGGGGTATATGTAACTAAATTACCTTTAATTGGTTAAGCCACTTGAAAGTGGGCTACTTTATATGTCAGATTGAGGTATTTAAAATGAGATTGTGTTATAATTAAGCTCTGATGATGAAAGGTTATGTAAGGATAAAGGTGGTGGCAAAGAACACTGCCTTCAAAGTTAAATCTTGCTTTCTTCTACCTTTTCTGACTAGGCCTGATCTGTCCTTTTTTTCCTTCCTGAATACAGAAAGGTCTAGAGTGCAAAGTGTTATAAGCATAAGATTTATGCACTGAGAAAAGCATCGCATAGCAGTTAAAATGAAAGACCGAAGAAAAAAGTCAACAATGACCCACCATTTTTTAGTCTTTGAAATTCCTATGATACAAAATATGGTTTTAAATAACATTTTAAAAATTAAAATTACATATTGCATGGATGATTTATGAACTGAATTGTCTTTTGTGCCTTTTAATGCCTTCATTGAAGCTCATTACTTAAAGGCCTCAGACTTTACCAAAAACCTGGTCTAGGGCTTGATATTATTGCCCAGAGCGGTGATGTTTTTAGCTGAATTTAGAACGTGCAGTCCGAGATGTGCATTGCATCCAATTCCCTAGGATGCATCAGTACCATTTAGTAGCTGAAATGCAGCAAGATATTCTTTAGCTTCTACCATTTTTGGATTTTTCAAAAGCTGGAGAACAAATTTCAGTAAAGATTATATTTAGTGTGTATTTTATAAACTGAGTAGCTCTGTGATTTTTTAACATGAAGATGCATGTATATGAGGAAGGAAGGGTGAGGGAAGAGAAGGAGAGGGCGAGGGTGGGGTAAAAGAGAGAGATAGTGGGGAGGAGAGAGAGGGAGGGAAAGGGAAGGTGGAGAGGGATAGGTAGAGAACAAAAGCAAACCCAACACCAATCTCTGGGATACCCCTCTGCTAGCCTGAGCATTACACATTTACCACAACCCTTTGCTCCTGCCTTAAGATACAGATCAGCCATGATCTAACTGAATGGCAGAACAGGCTCAAGGAGCTGAATGGTTTACTCCTGGTCCTATGCCCCTAACCGTCAATCTATCCACACCAACATTTTCCCTTTTATATTATGAGCGCTAATTTACTCAACCAATTTCTCAAGTGGCACTTTATTACATGATTTCTAGAAGTCCAAAGAAACTGGATCTACTATATCCCACCTGTAAATACTTTCTATTGTTCTCTCAATAGCCAGGTTAGTCAAACATGATCCACCCTTCACATATCCTTATTGATCACATTTATTTTTTCTCTAATTTTGGTCCCTGGAAATTTTTCTACTGTTAACCAGAAGATAGTTGTCTGGTTTATCCCTGTTCCCGTTTTTAAACAGAGATGTATCCTTTGCTACCAGCTCTGCTATTTCCTCACTAACCTCCTTTTGAATTCTGGAGTGTATATCTTCTGGTCCTGACAACAATTTTTAGTTTACTTGGCATCTTAAGAACTGTTTTTTTATTAATGCATATATTTATTGATTGCCCTTTTGCTTCCTCATGCACAAGCCTTTGAATATTTGTTTAAACTGTAAATATTGAAGCAAAGTATTAATTAAGCAACTCTGTAATTTCTTTATCTACCATAATAATCTTTCCACACTGACACTACAAAGAGGCCACAAGGTTAGTCAGCACTGGGGAGTGGGTAAAGGATCTGGCACTAACATGAAGGGGGCCACAGGATCAGGCAGTATTAGAGAGGGGTCCACAGCGTTTCATACTATGGCAGAGTAGGCTACAAGGTCTAGCATTACTATGAAGGGGTCACTGGATCTGGCAACATTGAGGAGCAAAGCATAGGCCCTCGACAGGGCCCTTGACCATGTCCGTCCCATTTCCCCCACATCTGCCTTCACCCCTTCCCCTCCCTCCCATAACTAAGATGGCGTCCCCCTTGACATCACCTTCCACCCCACCAGCGTCTACATTCAACGTATCATCCTCCGCTATTTCCGCCACCACCAAACACATCTTCCCCTCTCCTCCCCTTTCAGCATTCCACAGGGACCATTCCCCCCCCCCCCCAACACCCTGGTCCATTCTTCTATTGTTGATCTGGATTCTTTTCCCTCAGTCTGGTTCAGCAAACACTGACTCGAACACACCTTCAGAATTAAACACATCTTTATTTTCCGCGGGGCTTTACTCTCGTGCACCCCAGTGACTCCTACCGGAGTCCGTCGAATCCAGTAGAGAAAGGCAAAGTTACATTCAATGTGTTGCATTCTTATACATTTACAGCTAGAACATTAGCATAACAGCAGATTATCAGGAGCCAATCATAAGTGGTACATGTACACATTCTGGTAGTCATGCCCTGGTTCAAAACACTTAAAGGTCAAGGTAATCATTAACCTGTTCCAGCTGCACAATGTCCAGTAAACAATTCAACCAGACAATCATCTCCAAACCACAGAATGTTCCAGTTGCACAATGTCTTATCAAGTCACCTGCACTGTTAGGACATAACAGGATACTTTATAATGAATGCTATTGTTCGACCCTCAGCATGTTGCAATACAGTGGTCGTGAACTATTTAGCAAGGGGTAAGGTCAGCATTCTTTTAGGGTCCCTAAGCCTAAGGATTCTCACTATCAGCCCCAACATCCGCTCTCCTTCCCACGGCACCTTCCCGTGCAAGCGCAGGAGATGCAACCCCTGCCCTTTCATCTCCTCCCTTCCCACTGTCCAGGGCCCCAAACACTCCTTCCTAGCGAAACAGCGATTTACTTATATTTCTTTCAATTTAGTACACTGTACTCGCTGCTCACGATGCGGTCTCCCCTACATCGGGGAGACCAAATGCAGATTGGGTGATCGCTTTGCTGAACATCTCCGTTCAGTCAGCAAGCATATCTCTGTGCTTCCGGTCACTTGTCATTTTAATTTTCCGTCCCAATCCCACCCTGATCTCTCTGTCCTTTTACACTGTTCCAATGAAGCCCAACGAAAGCTCGAGGAACAGCACCTCATCTTTCAATTAGGCACTTTACAACCTTCCGGACTCAAAATCGATTTCAATAACTTCAGATCATAACCACTGCTCCCATTGTTTTTTTGTGGACAGCAGGTGCTGGTAATGGTTCTGCTGTTGCCATTTACCTCGACCCATCTTTTGTTTCTTAACTTGTCCCATTACCACCCTTCTTGCCTTACATCATTTTCCCTTTTGCCATTTAATCACTCTTGTCCTCCACCCTATCACAGACCTTCACTTTTGTTATTTCCTCTCCTCCCCTCTCCCTGGCTCTGTACTTGCTTAAATACAGTTAAATCTTTAACCTCTCCCAGTTCTGACGAAGGGTTATCGACCTGAAACATTGGGCTCGATTTTCGCACCCGCGATCGGGTGTGTTCGTGGCGGGGAGGTTGCGAAAATCCGCCCACTTCCGGGTTCCCCAGTGACGCGCTCACATGCGCACGCAGCCCCTGCATGTGGGACTCCCACTGGCAATTAAAGCCAGCGGGGTGGCACTTAAAGTACTTAAACAGGTACTTCAGGTCGTTTACAGACCTGATACTTTAGGAGGGCTGGGATTTTGAAATGAACTGAGACTGTTTCCCGTACTGGGGGAAATACTCCCAGTTCAAATGGACGTGTTGCAGCCATCAGCCTGTGGCAGCTGCAAAGGTCCATTTGACAGGGGGGGGGAGGGGGAAGAGGAGACCCTCACTCATTGCAGGAGGCCACTCTGTCACTTTGGACAAAGTTTGGCCTCCACCACCCTCCTCCTAACAATAAAATTCACAAACTTCCACCCCGGTGTCCAGACACATGTACCTACCTTGCTGACCCCTTCAAATGTACATCTTCTGGATGGGGGCCAACGTGGCTGCAGTCATGACCTCCTCGGAGGACGAACAGCGTCATCAGCCTCGCTGTCCACCTCTGACATGTGGAGCCCCACAACACAGTGCTGTGACACATCCACCTGCACAGCAGGAGGGAGGGCAACCGCACAGAGAGATGCGTCGCAGAAGGCACTACCCTCGCCACAGGGTCTACAGACCGAGGCTCAGCTTCCTGGACCTCTCTGAGCAGCAGTGCATACTGAGGCTGAGTCACTCGACATGTAGTCGTGGACATATGCAGCCTCCTTCATGCCGAGCTGCTCCCGGCTGGCCCGAGCACCATCTTCTTACCTGTTGCTGTCAAAGTCACCACTGCCCTCAACAACTTCTCCTCCGCATCCTTACAGGGTGCCACCGGGGACATTGCCAACATCTCTCAGTCGTCTT
Source organism: Heptranchias perlo (assembly GCF_035084215.1). Taxonomy (NCBI): domain Eukaryota; kingdom Metazoa; phylum Chordata; class Chondrichthyes; order Hexanchiformes; family Hexanchidae; genus Heptranchias; species Heptranchias perlo. The sequence continues at coordinate 17,064,966 of NC_090352.1, read as the reverse complement.
CACAAAAGAGCCCTGCAAATACACCTACACCCACTCTGCAGTGACAAAATGGGTGGCATCAGTTGTGGGTCTTCATAGTGATCCTCAGGAAAGGGCATTATTGCACAAACCAGACAAGATTCGCAAAGACGTGGCAGTAGTGGTGACAATAAAATATGTTATGTGAGTTGATCAGAAATTAAATATAGGTAAACACCATGACAAACCCTCAAACACCCTTGTGCATCCCCTTCATGCTCACGACACGTTTGCCTTACACTTCCTACTGCACATGTCATGCATGCCCTATGGCTGCAGCACAGGTAGTGGCAGGTTGGGTGAGGCTGACCGTGAAAGAGATGCATGAGAAGGTGAGTATGAGATAGAGCCATGAGACTGTATGAGGATTGGGTTGAGTGGTAGTGGTGGGATGAGTACCGGCGAGGTGAGTAAGTGCAGGTACGATGAGGATGAGCTTTGAGTGGGTGTGAGGGGTGACATGATAAAGTAGCATTGGCAGTGCAGAAGGAGGTGTGGGGTGGGGGTGGTGATGTGGCAGACGGAGGGAAGGGGAATGAGTAAGTGTACTCACTTCGGCTGACCTACTTAGGTCATTGAAGCGCCTCCTGCACTGTATGCAGGTGCACGATATGTTGGTGGTGCTGGTGACCTCCTCTGCCACCTCGAGCCAGGCCTTCTTGGTGGCAGAGACAGGCTGCTTCCTCCTGCCCGCCGGAGGGAAGATCTCTGTCCTCCCCCTCCTCCTCACCCCATCCAATGATACCTGCAGTGAGGCATCATTAAACCTGGGAGCAGTCTTCCCCCTGGGCTGCTCCATGCTGTAATTTTTCCTAACTTCTGCAGCATCAGTCAGTGGAGGACTGCCCCTTTAAATAGGGCGCCTCCAGCTGACAGACCTTGCTGCGCAGTCAGCCCGCCGTGCAGCTTACCAGCGGGAAACCCGGAAACACAGGTAAGTGGCTCCAATTAGCCTGCGATTCTGTGCGAAGCACACTGATTTCACCGGGCGCGTTACCCACGCGCCCAGTCGACCCCCCGCTGCCCTGCTAATATCGAGCCCGTTAACTGTTTCTTTCGCCACAGTTGCTGCCTGACTTGCTGAGTATTTCCAGCATTTTCTGTTTTTATTTCAGATTTCCAGCATCTGCAGTATTTTGCTTCTGAGCAGGGCATAGGGTTTGACAGCACGGTAGGAGGAGAGTTGTGATGTTTGCCAGGAATGAGGAGAGAAAGCTAGTTCGTGGGGGGTAGGAGAGGGGAGAGTATTCAATGGTCAATACTGCTATGTCGGCAGTAGAAGTCACCGCTGTAGGGGTAGCGAAAGCAGGCTCTTGGGAGCAGAACTGGCTGAGGCAGCAGACAGGATTAAAAAGCATCTATGGTTGCATGGAAAACAGACAACGTATAGGCAGTATAAAGAGACAGTGGCTGTGAGCAGCATAAAAAGCAGCCACAGACAGATATTGAGCCTTAAGCTACAGACCCAGCAGAATGCCTCTCCAAGAAAATGTTTTCCAGGGATTGACAACACTGTACAACTAACTCCATGGGGTAGGAATAAGAATTTTGTTCAGAAGTGTTCTCTTTTTTTAAAATTGGTTCCTTACGTTATTATGTGTAAAATTTCTCTGTGGAAATTCAACATGGAGGTTCAAACTAACTTAACAATTTTTTTTTGGAGTGATTTGATTGGTTCAACTTCCAATTTGTTTTAATGATAGATTTTCCTGGCTGCTCATCCTTAACTCTTTGCTTGTACGCATACTTAGTGCCTCCTCATTGGTAGATTTACAACCACTTTGTCTGCTTTTCAGTTGTTCATTACTCAACTACTTCATTCTCATTTATTGCTGTTTTATAAAAATATCAAATTGGATAATAAAGTGTGACACCCAATGTACAATTGTACATATTGTAAAATGTATATGGATAGAACTTATTTTCTATCAAACATTGCAATCAGATTAAACAACCTGTTTATTGAATTTCATGAATACCTCTGTAAATATTATCAGGTTTCAGATTACTGCATACTTATTAATGCACATTCTTGTCAAGGACAATCATATTTAACACTTAATACCTAAAAAGAGGGCCTTATCAATAAATCCATCCAACTTGTCTCAGCTACAATATATTTAGAGTACTACTTTATTTTATTTGCAGTCCCCATCGTAGCTACAGAATGCACCACACTTTGCGTGAAGAAGTTCCATGTCAACACTGAATTTATTACCTGGCACAGCCTTATATCATTTGTAATGAATGCATTACTGTACTCTGCATTTCTTAAATGGTACAGGGTGAGACAAGGTTGTCTTTAAAGGACAAAGTAGCTTCCTGCTTTACTTTCACACAACTCCCTTCCACTTGATTTGAAAACACACAAAAAGTAACAGCCATGTGTGCTGATAGACACAAAACTAAATGCAGAATGCCATTCGGTACAAAATTATAGTCACGTATTAATGATAACAGTGGCTGATCGATTTCCGATCAGGACATTTTATCCTGTACTCTGTATTTCCCTTATTTGGACTTCATGATTTCCATCCAATGAAACTCTACTGGGTTTGCACCACGGCAAACAAGATTACGCACCAAAGTGCGTAAATCTTGTTCGCCTAAATCTCCAGTATTGAATGTAACACTAGCAGTGCTTCAATATTTGTAACTGGTTCTCTCCTAAGTTGAATAGTGACGCCCGACTTATTCAATGCTTTCCTCAATATAAAACACCCACGTTATCTACATATATTGCAAAAAAAAAACTGAGTGAGCTATTCTCTTGTATTAATCTAACTGGCCAAGTGAGCAAATGTGTCCTCTTCTAGCAATTTGGCAGTTCTTGATAACCATGTGACTGTCAGTATTATCAATCATGTGGTTACAGCAATCAAATCCCATGCTCCCACTCTGAAGCCAGCCTCTCTGTGGGACTCCCCAGATGGCTCTGGACTCTACCCAAACTCTCCTTATACCTAGCCCCACCAGACCTACTGCTTTCCTGGTCGCCATTCTAGGTCTTTCTCAGTCTTCGTGCTGAATTTTCTGCTGTTCCTATTCCTGTTTTCAAGGAAGCATCAGGTGTCTCTTGCCCAGGCATAGCTTGGACCCTTGGGATGGCAGCTGCCAAACAGCAGCTCAAGACCCAGCCTCAGAAGTACTAGAAGGTACCAGAAATGGCTGTCAAATTCAAAGCAAAGACCAGGCAGATTTTTCAGGGTCAGCTAACTTGCATAATTTCAGGAGGCCTGCTATGCTTCAGTCTGCATTTGTCTTTCAGGAAAACACTGTGCACAGTGCCAGGGGTTGGTGTGGCAAATCTTCAAGGATTGACCCCTTTGAAGAGGAAGCAACCTGTTGCAGAGGGCACTGGAGATGATGAAGTTGGCATTACAGAAAAACAATCTGCACTTATTACAGCAAAATTCTGTGCCAAGTGTATATTACAACAGTCTCTCTCTTGCTTATCTTGACTGAAGCTTCATTGTGGCCAGCAGATGCATGAATTGGGTAGGGTTCAATTCCCATAGGTTTGTAAAAGTGAAATCTGACTTTCTGAATTTTTCTTTTAGTGTTGTTATGATGCAGTCTCTTTTAGCTAGAAAGAAGAATAAGCAATTTGCACACAATAACATGGACATTTCTGCTGCTCAGTGCACAACCACATGAATTATCTTGCTATAGGGATAAACGTCAGTTATTCCGTCCCTTAGGTGCAACACTCTCCTGTTACGAAGCATCCTGCCACCTTAGACCACTGGTAAGGATCATCACAAGTGCATCTATCAAATTTAACATTCAAGCAACAGTAGAACTAATTCAGTGATTGCAATGCTCGGGAGGACAGCAAGGTCCTAAATGTTCAATAATTTCCATTAATATCCTGCTGACTCAAACAACATCATGACCTTGAGAATTGGCTAGATTATTTCATCAACTGCTCAAACTGGAACCCAACTAGGAACTTCCACTACAATTTTAAATACTAGTTATTGAAGTTTTAGGTCTACTAACAGCAAAAAAGTAACTTCATCTCGTGAAAGTTCTTCAAACTTTCACTGAATGAGGAAGAACTGCATTAACAAAGTTGCTCTAATTAAAATTTTCCCTCAAGCTTTAACAATCAATAATATAGAATGACCTGGGAGATCAGTGAGGAAATATTTCTGGTCTCCAAGTTGTTTCTTCCTTCCTTCATATCCTTTTAATACAGGTATCATTTTATTTACCAGTTGTTGTGGGGGGAGGGGGATGGAGAATACTGGAGAGTTCTGGATTAGAAGAGTAAATTAGAAGACTATAAAGGGTGATGCCCAGACTGAGAGGTAAACAGTGCACTTTGTAAAGTCAAGATGCAGGGTAAGAATAGTGGGGTCTTAGAACAGCAGGTAGTGAGAAGGGAGTTGAGATTGTGCCAGGAAGAATAATCAAAATATGAATTCAGGACAGGTGAAGTACTCAATGAATTACTCTGTTCAATGTAATCAATTCTGCTTCACCACTGAGTATTTGGAGATCAACTAAAGTAAAACCTGACTGCTGAAACTAGTTATTCAGAGCACCCAATTATTTATTGATGTTCACTCATGCTATAAAATGTTTGATGACAGTCAAGAAGTTCAACTGTTGATTTCAATAAATAATTGAACTTTTATCAATATATACTTCAGCAACTTAATGTGGAATTGGTAATCTCACAACACCTCCCCTCAATGGTCAGTTGATTAATAGTCAGAATTTATTTGCAATTATTTATATATCTAGGAAAAATCAGTTTATGCAGTTTATATAGTGAGGGAGGGAGGGAAGGAAGGACGGACGGACCGATGGACTTGCATTCATATAGCATATTTCACATCCTCACGACGTCCCAAAGTGCTTCACAGCCAATTAAGTTCCTTTGAAATGTAGTCACTGTTGTAATGTAGGCAAACATGGCACCAATTTGTGCACAGCAAGGCCCCACAAACAGCAATGAGGTAAATGACCAATCTGTTTTTGGTGGTGTTGCTTTAGAGGTAAGATCCAAAACAGCCAAGCCTTCTGCCAGTGGCATTTAGTTAGAACACAGCTGGAAGCATATACTCCAGTGCATGCATCACAGCATCAAAGAAAGAAAAACTCAGCAATAAAACATTAAAAGGAGAGTACAGATTTAAACTTAGAAGATCGGGTGAAAAGACAGTTTAGATTTAACTACAAAAGTGACAATTGGAATTCAATGTCAGTATGTGTACAGTGGCACATTTTGCTTTAAAGAAAAAGTAATAATTATACTGGGGGTTAGCTGGGTGATGTGAAAGAGCAGAGGGACCGGGTTGGTTGGGGCTGGGTGGGAGGTTAAAATAATAACTATTTGGAGCAGGACCACATCCAGCTCCAACACACCCACTTCTGGGTTTAACCCAGGCAGGTTTGTATGCATGTGCACAGCAAACACCAGGAAGTCCCGCCCCTACTTAAAGCCGGCGGGCTGATATTTAAAGGGACAATGTACCTGATTCAAATACTTGAGGTACTTAATATTTTGTGTATTGGAAAACTTAAATGAATTTAACTGTTTGGGTTTCCCATCGCTTCCGATTCACTTCACATGAATGCAGGCGGGAAGGGCCAGATCCAGGAGGTGAGTGCCTTTATTGCACTGCCTCTGGGCCCGGAGGAGCAGGAGTGCTTCATCCAGGCCGAACAAGCTCACCTGGCCGACAGGACCCCCATGATCGGCCAACCCCCACCTCACCCTCCCGATGGCAGACCACCCCTCCAATGCTGGACCCCTAATCTCTGATGCTGGCTGGACCCCCCCCAATGTCGTCCTCCTCCCCCCACCTCCCCACTTCGATTTTTTGAAGTATCGCTGATCTCTCTCTCCCTTCCGTCCCCCCCTCTGATTTGCAGCTCCTTTCAATGCCGACAGGCAGCCAGCCGGTCAATCTGGCTGCCTGGCGCATGGGAAACCCAGAAGCTCAAGTACTCACCTTCAATTGAGTTGCGTTCGCAGATTGCAACGCACTCAATTCGCTTCCGCGGTCCCCACACGAATATCTGCGGATGCGACGGGGCACCCGGCTCAGAGTGAAAATCATGCCCATTAATCCAGGACAAAATTAATTGGAACTTGGAAAAATATGGGTTAATAAATGAAAGCCAGCACAGATTTGTTAAAGGCAAATCGTGTTTGACTAACTTGATTGAGTTCTTTGATGAAGTAACGGAGAAGGTTGATGAGGGTAGTGCGGTTAATGTTGTGTATAACTTTCAAAAGGCGTTTGATAAAGTACTACATAATAGCCTTGTTAGCAAAATTGACGCTCATAGGATTAAAGAGGTAGTTGCAGCAAGGGTACCAAATTGGCTAAGGGACAGAAAGCAGAGAGTAGTGGTGAATGGTTGTTTTTAAGATTGGAAGGAAGTATACAGTGGTATCCTCCAGGGGTCGGTGTTGGGACCACTGCTCTTTTTGATATATATTAATGACCTGGACTTGGATATACAGGGCACAATTTCAAAGTTTGCAGATGACACAAAACTCGGAAATGTAGTAAGCAGTGGGGAGGATAGTATCAGTCTTCAGGAGGACATAGACAGACTGATGAAATGGGCAGACACATGGCAGATGAAATTTAATGCAGAGAAGTGTGACGTGATTCATTTTGATAGGAAGAATGAGGAGAGGCAATATAAACTAAACGGTACAAATTTAAAGGTGATGCAGAAACAGAGAGACCTGAGGTGTATGTACACAAGACTTTGAAGTTGGCAGGACAAGTTGAGAAGGCTGTTAAAAAGGCATACGGGATCCTTGGCTTTATAAATAGAGGCACTAAGTACCAAAGCAAGGAAGCTATTCTAAACCTTCATATTACACTGTTTAGGCTCCAGCTTGGAGTATTGTGTCTAATTCTGGGCACCACACTTTAGGAAGGATGTCAGGGCCTTGGAGAGGGTGCAGAGGAGATTTAATAGAATGGTACCAGCGATGAAAGACTTCAGTTACATGGAGAGACTAGATAATCTGGGGTTGTTCTCCTTAGAGCAGAGAATTAGATAAATACTTGAAGTGGAAACATTTACAGGGCTATGGGGAAAGATCAGGGTAATGGGACTAATTTAATAGCTCTTTCAAAGAGCTGGCACAGGTATGATGGGCTCAATGGCCTCCTTCTGTGCTGTATCATTCTATGATTCTACGAAGACCACAGTACTGTGTGCAATTTTGGGCTCACAACCTCCACCACCTAGAAGGACAAGGGCAGCAGGTGCGGTGGGAATACCATGACCTCCAAGTCACGCACCATCCCGACTTGGACATATATTGGCATACCTTCATTGCCGCTGAGTCAAAGACTTGGAACTTCCTACCTAACAGCATTATAGGAGCATCTTCACCACATAGACTACAGGATTTCAAGAAAGAGGCTCATCATCACCTTCTCAGGGCAACAATTACCAGCCTTGCCAGTGACATCACACATCCCGAGAATGAATAAAGAAAAAAATGCACCATAGGACGGATGTTGAGGCAATTGAAAGTGTATAGTTCAAGGTTCACTAGGATCATGCCTGGTATGAGGAAATACAAATACAAAGAAAGGCTGGACAAACTGGGGCTATTTTTGTTAGAACAGACGAGATTAAGAGGTGATCTGAAAGAGGTGTTTAAAATTAGGAAGGGATGGGATAGTGCAGATTGTTTCCACTGAATGAGGGGTCACAGATATGAAATTAAATACAAGAGATTTAGAACAAACGGCAGAAGAAACTTTTTTTAATATACAGAGGGCTGTACGGCTGTGGAATGCATTACGAGATTTCGTGACTGAAATATAGACCATGTTACACTTAGGGCGGAAAGGTGGTCGAAGGAAAGGGGAATAAGGGCATATGGAAAAAATTGGGCACATGGGATTAGGACTACTGCTCATGTGGAGGATAAACACCATAGACTGCTTGGGCTGAACTGTAATTCAAGGTAAATGATGGAAAGAAGGCAGAGCCAGGGTTGGGGACTCTCTAAGCCTAAAGTTCCCATTCCTTTCCCAGCCTCACTTGCCAATCCACTCCACCACCTTTAACAATGTGGAACAAAAAATTTGTCCTATAATTTGCAATATCTTGTTTGGAAGTTTCCTGATATTGTTTGACAACTATTTACCTTTGAACTGTTTGATCAGGTTCTGATGGTTCTCGATTGCTTCTTTTATGATCATATCTGCTTCATCCATTTTCCATCGCCATTCAGTTCCAACAGGGTTGGTATGATGTCTGTCACAACAAACACATTCAATGTAAGCCGCAGATATTTATTTACAACATCTGTACTGTTTCTTTTTTCTCAATTCCCTTATTTTTGAGATACTCCTTGTTAAGTTTTTGGGTTTTAAAGTAGATATTCTACTCAGGTTCAGCGTCACCGACCATTTTCGTAAGCAATCTCCCTACAATCCAGAGTGTGCCTTTACCTGTTCGAAGTCTAGATAAATGATACTCAGGTCCATGCACTGAACAGAGAATCCCGATCACTGCACACCAGCTTCCTGAAATGCATCATGTGATTCTCTTTGTCTTCAATAGTTGGATTTAACATACACTCTGATCCGATCGAGACTGAGGCCATACATCAACAAATGATTTAGTTAACAAATAATATGTAAACGAACAGTACTCTGTAAACGTGTGCATCTACAGTAACTGACAGACCTTACTATTGTTCACAATATATCAAAACAATAGAAATACTTCCCTCAAGTTACCTTTCAACATAACTAGGTCTCTGTAATAGCTGCTCACTCCTTCCCCCAAATCGGAACCTTCTGGCCACAAAGCTGGCCATCAACGGACCACATGCAATTGCTGACCCTGCCCCTTCTCACAGGACTCAGATACAGTTGCTTTGATCTATGTCAGAGACTTTCACCAACATGCTTCAAGATGCTGTGATGGCATGTCACAGTAAAAGACATTTCTAATTACGTAGACAGGCTTTTTTAATTACATAGATAGGCTGCCATTTTGCAGTATTCAAACACAGAAAATGTTTGACGAACAAGCCTAAAACCTCCCTTCTCCCCCATGGTTCAGAACCTTCAAAACGAAGAGTTTGGCCATTCAACCATTCAAACAATTAACATGTTAGCCTCTCTATTGTCTGAAGGGAATCAGAACTCATGCATATACATTGACTTTCAGCCTGCCTGACAATAGTGTGTATTGCAGAAATAATCAACAGAAACCAAAATTCACCTGGTACATACTGTGGCCAACAATAAAGAAAACAATTGATAAACTAATAGACAAATATGCTTCATTTTTGTTACACTCCCATCCGCTCATTATACAGGGATGGTAGAACAGTCAACTGGACTGTAGTCAAGTAGAAGGCAACTAGCCTTTAGACTTGTTCTGGGTTCTGATCCCAACTTTATTCCAGATAATGGTTAGTCATGAGAAATGAATTTGAGAAATAGATAAATAGAGTGCTTGATTCCTGTCCAAATATAGGAGATTAATACAGTAGAAAAAAAAGATTCACATTGATATAGCATCTTACGCATTTCTTAAGAACATCTCAGTGTTTTACATACAATGAATTACTTTGAAGAGCCCTGGTGGTTGATATGTAGACAAACATGGTCACCATTTTGTCTACAGCAGGATTACAAAATAATTATAAATTAATTATAAATATAAATTATAACGCTTTAACTAGCTACGGACAAACCTTAAAAAACACAATGAAACAACTTAAAATTTCACACCAGTAGAAAGTAATTATATCTAGTCCACAACTTTTCCATTAGAGGCATTATCCTGGTAAAAGGATTGACAGGTCATTTTACAAGGTTTGGAACTAAAAGTGTACAATTATGTAACTGGTGACACTACCCTCATAGTAGAGGGTAGTGCATTTGATGTAGTCTACATGGATTTTAGCAAGACTTTCGACAAGGTCTCACATGGCAGACTGGTCAAAACAGTACAAGCCCATGGGATCCAAGGGAAAGTGGCAAGTTGGATCCAAAATTGGCTCAGTGGCAAGAAGCAAAGGGTAATGGTCGACGGGTGTTTTTGTGACTGGAAGGATGTTTCCAGTAAGGTTCCACAGGTCTCAGTAATAGGACCCTTGCTTTTTGTGGTATGTATTAATGATTTGAACTTGAATGTGGGGGGCTTGATCATGAAGTTTGCAGATGATACAAAAATTGGCCATGTGGTTGATAGTGAGGAGGAAAGCTGTAGACTGCAGGAAGATATCAATGGACTGGTCAAGTGGGCAGAAAAGTGGCAAATGGAATTCAATCCAGAGAAGTGTGAGGTAATGCATTTGGGGAGGGCAAACAAGGCATGGGAGTACACAATAAATGAGAGGATACTGAAAGGTGTAGAGGAAGTGAGTGACCTTGGAGTGCATGTCACAGATCCCTGAAGGTAGCAGGACAGATAGATAAGGTGTATGGAATACTTTCCTTTATTAGCAGAGGCATAGAATATAAGGGCAGGGAAGTTATGCTGGAACGGTATAAAACACTGGTTAGCCCACAACTTCAGTACTGTGTGCAGTTCAAGGATGTGATTGCATTAGAGAGGGTACAGAGGAGATTTACAAGGATATTGCCAGGACTGGAGAACTTTAGTTGTGAGGAAAGATTGGATAGGCTGGGGTTGTTCTCTTTGGAACAGAGAAGGCTGAGGGGTGATTTAATTGAGGTGTACAAAATTATGAGAGGCCTAGATACAATGGATAGGAAGGGCCTATTTCCCTTAGCAAAGAGGTCAATAACCAGGGGGCATAGATTTAAAGTGATTGGTAGAAGGATTAGAGGGAGGCTGACAAAAAAAAAATTTCACCCAGGAGATGGTAGGGGTCTGTAACTCACTGCCTGAAAGGGTGGTAGAGGCAGAAACCCTCAACTCATTAAAAAAGTCCCTGGATGTGCACCTGAAGTGTCGTGACCTACAAGGCTACAGACCAAGTGCTGGAAAGTGGGATTAGGCTGGGGGGGGCTCATTTTCGACCTGCGCGGACACGATGGGCCGAATGGCCCCTTCTGTGCCGTAAATTTTCTATGATTCTATAATTCTACTCTGTTATTAAATATTTCAAAATTAGCATCACACAAATAATGTAACACAACAGTGCAGAACATAAACTTTCTCCAGTAGTTATGAAACAAAGTTTTTGGAGCTGGATGTTTTTGGATGCTCAAGGAACAGAGCTTTCCCTAAAACTCACCCAACCACAATAATCCCTCTTTAAGCCTCAGTCCCCTCCTTACTAATATTTAGAATTCTAACCATTGGCTAACACAGCACTAGTTTTAAGATGGCATTCAATACTTTAAAACCATTAATATTTTGGCCCAAATTGTTCCTTCACTATAAAACAGACGGTGTTTCCACAAGTCAAAAGATACTACTGCATAAGGTTGAGGCATTAGGGGTGGTTAGCTAATTAAAATCTTGAAACATACAAAATTTTCCAATAAAATTACTTTTCAGTCCAATTTAGAATATTTGTGTTGTCATTGAATGGTTAAAATTCACCACTGAACAATCTCCAGATTTGATGTACAAATTAGTCCCTTATGTTTAGCGGAGATAAAAGTAATCAGTTACCGTACATTTTAACAATACGTTTTTTTTCCCCTAAAATATCAGCCTCTGCTGGTTTTCTTGTCCAGTTTTGATATTAGCATACATGCTAGCAAAAGCTGACTAACAGCTTCACAAAAGCGGACAACTCAATAATGGCTCAGAGTACAAACCTATGGCAAGTGAAAGCAAGTAGCTACAAGGGCTTTGCAACTTAAGCTTAGGTATACATAACATTCATTATTAGCAGGACTAAATGACTTTAACCAGACCGTGCTTAGCTTTTAGATCCTTCTCAATGCGAACCAATCAATTCTTTAAAGATCACCAAGTCCTACAAAATGAACTTCACCATAACAGAAATACAAGTACTGAATTCTCATAATACTCTGGGTCAGCAAATACTGCAGTATCATCACTATAATGGGCAAACAGGTTTCCTAATAAATTAGACACCTTAACAATGATATTTTTGTGTCTCAGAAACTAGATAAGACAATTTCTCATTGAGCTGTCTATGTTAATTTATGGCATTTAGTTTAATCCACAAAATTTATAAGCAACTAAAACTTTAAAAAATCAACTAAATTAATTATGCCCAATCATCAGTGTCTTACCTCCAGCAAAAGATGCATTTGTTGGCACAAGCTAGACTAGGGGTGCTCTCCATACAGCGATGGCTTTCAATCCCATAGAATGTGTGTTTGTAACAGCCACCTCTGCCTCGGAGCATGGACTGTGGAAATACAGAAATGAACGCAACAAATGTTACGTGTCAATCAATGTAGCCCCTGACTATTTATACAGATATTTAAAAATCAAAGAAAGAGCAGGACCAAACAAGGCAGATATAGATATGATGGAGGTAGAAAAGATACAGAAGCTAGATGTTATGATACAGAACAGGGGCTGGTAGATGATAGTTCAAATGCAGACACTGATATATCAAGTAAGTGTGTGGAGTACAAGATAGGACCAGATGGGGAAGTAACGAAATAAACCCAGCGTCTCGGCACTATACACCAGTATCCCCCACGGACAGACTATTGCAAAGAAGCATACCGACAACTGGACAACCAGGAACACTACAGACGGTTACCCGCAGATCCGACCAAAGAACACACCCACCAGCTCAACAAACTGATCAAGACCTTCGATCCAGACCTTCAAAGCATCCTACGCATTCTCATCCCACGTAATCCCCGCGTGGGAGACTTCTACTGCCTCCCAAAGATACACAAAGCCAACACACCCGGACGTCCCATCGTATCAGGCAACGGAACCCTGTGTGAGAACCTCTCTGGATACATCGAGGGCATCCTGAAACCCATCGTACAGGGAACCCCCAGCTTCTGTCGTGACACTACAGACTTCCTACAAAAACTCAGTACCCACGGACCAGTTGAACCAGGAACACTTCTCACCACGATGGACGTCTCGGCACTATACACCAGTATCCCCCACGATGACGGCATCGCTGCGACAGCATCAATACTCAACACCAACAACAGCCAATCTCCGGAAGCCATCCTACAACTCATCCGCTTCATCCTGGATCACAATGTCTTCACCTTCGATAACCAGTTCTTTACCCAAACACACGGAACAGCCATGGGGACCAAATTCGCACCCCAATACGCCAACATTTTCATGCACAAGTTCGAGCAGGACTTCTTCACTGCACAAGACCTCCAACCAACACTATACACCAGATACATCGACGACATTTTCTTTCTATGGACCCACGGCAAGGAATCACTAAAGAGACTACACGATAACATCAACAAGTTCCATCCCACCATCAAGCTCACCATGGACTACTCCTCAGAATCAGTTTCTTTCTTGGACACACGAATCTCCATCAAAGACGGGCACCTCAGCACCTCACTCTACCGCAAGCCCACGGACAACCTCACCATGCTCCACTTTTCCAGCTTCCACCCTAACCACGTCAAAGAGGCCATCCCCTATGGACAGGCCCTGCGAATACACAGGGTCTGCTCAGACGAGGAGGAACGCGATGGACACCTACAGACGCTGAAAGACGCCCTAGTAAGAACGGGATATGACGCTCGACTCATCGATCGACAGTTCCGACGGGCCACAGCAAAAAATCGCATAGACCTCCTCAGGAGACTAACACGGGACGCAACCAACAGAGTACCCTTTGTCGTCCAGTACTTCCCCGGAGCGGAGAAACTACGCCATGTTCTCCGCAGCCTTCAACATGTCATCAATGAGGACAAACACCTCGCTATGGCCATCCCCACACCTCCACTACTCGCCTTTAAACAGCCACCCAACCTCAAACAGACCATCGTTCGCAGCAAACTACCTAGCTTTCAAGAGAACAGCGTCCACGACGCCACACAACCCTGCCACGGTAACCTCTGCAAGACATGCCAGATCATCGACACAGATACCACCATCACACGAGATGACACCACCCACCAGGTGCATGGTTCATACTCCTGTGACTCGGCCAACGTTGTCTACCTCATACGTTGCAGGAAAGGATGCCCCAGAGCATGGTACATTGGCGAGACCATGCAGACGCTGCGACAACGGATGAACGGACACCGCGCAACAATCGCCAAACAGGAGGGTTCCCTCCCAGTCGGGGAACACTTCAGCAGTCATGGACATTCATCCACCGACCTTCGGGTAAGCGTACTCCAAGGCGGCCTTCGAGACACACGACAACGCAAAATCGTCGAGCAGAAATTGATAGCCAAGTTCCGCACCCATGAGGACGGCCTCAACCGGGATCTTGGGTTCATGTCACGCTACACGTTACCCCACCAGCGAACAAATGTTATCTGTTTTTAATATAATGGGTCATTTGCTGGCTCTCTCTGCCTTCCGGATGTTTCTGCCTCTCTCTGTGTTTTTTTTTCTCTGTTTTTTTTCCCTGTTTGTTTTTTTGTTGAATGTGTATTCGGGGGTTCTGCAGGTAACACCTCTCTGTCTGAACACGGTGATTGCCTTGGCAACGGGCAGTTGCAGGGGCAGTCTGTAAACACCATGTATTGTTCAATATGTATAAATGCGTAGGCTTCAAGGAGCTCTTGAAACATTTGCCTGAGGAAGGAGAAAATCTCCGAAAGCTTGTGAATTTAAAATAAAATTGCTGGACTATAACTTGGTGTTGTAAAATTGTTTACAATTGATTAGGTTAACCTACAGAGATACAAATCATTTCATATAAATAGAAAAGACAAACTAGGAGATGTAGCCTTTAAGTCAAAGGGAACTTGATTGCAATGCAGATGGGCCTATCTGGTCTGAATATGAATAACGTGGAAACCTTGTGGATAGAGATGAGAGACATGAGGGGAAGGAAACCAAGTCAAGAAGGGACTGGACCAACAACTTTGCAGTGAAATGAGGGGAACATGAACAAGAATAAGAATAAAGAATCGGAGAGAACAATGACACTGCCGCCAGGCCGATGACGCGCATGCACGTGACGACGCTCAAGTCCGGCCCGAGTGTTAGTACCGTGCTGTGTTGAAGCACAATATATTCTTGAGTTCCGCACATATCAGAATAATGAATTAGGAAACGTAATATGAAAAATATGTCCAATTATGGTGCTTGTAATTCATGATACAATTATTGATCGAATGATTTTTAGTTTTAAATGTTTTTATCTTTACGATTATCAAAATTTTAATTCCAACATTCATGAATTGATATATGCAGATATTGCTGACTCTAATTAACTATTCATTGCACCAACAAACTTTGTTGATTATCAAATGAAGTAACTATAATAAAAGAGGTGCATGTTGATGTTCGGTTCAGTGACCCGCAGTATGTTTTTCTATTCCTGTGAAAAAAAACTCTTGACTGACTGCAGTGTCTTGCATGCTCTTTCTACACTTATTTTTAACAAAAGAAGAAGTTATCCCTGTTGACCAATTTTTATACAGACTATATGAAGAAATCAGAGGGACAAAAATTCAGGGATGTATTTTTGTCATCATAAGATCAGCAACCTTGGTCCATCTGCAGAGCTTCACACCTGAATGACTTCCTATCAGCCGGTATCCTGGAAAATAAAATGGTTCACTCCATTACTTTTCAAATCTGCTCTTGGCTCCAATAAATTGTTCACAGGTTCAATCCATTTTCTTGGCATTTTTATCTTTCTTCAGTTCAATTAAATCTCAAACATTATTTAAGCAAGAGGAAAAAATCATCTACTTGCATAACCCCCTCCCCCATCTCACCCCACACACACAATTCTAATAGCATCAATTTATGGAAATCTTTCAATTATACATCAAAGTGAGTAAAATAATTGAAATCTTATGGTTACAATGTTTTGCGTTTCACTTGCAACGCACTTCTGTACAAGCAATCAACATCATGAAAGCATAGGAAATGAAGCGTATATTTTAGTTGCCTCATTTACTGTTACCTTCTAAAGGGCATTAGAACAGCTGCAGTTGAAAGCTTTACAAACTTGTTGAAAAATAAACAATTTTGCATCTCCAAAGAACATTATACTTAACACACAAAAACTGAGAAATAATTCTGCTGTGTTTTGCAGCTGTACTGTGCTCTGCATACTGGGTTTCCAAACCGAATCACAACAAAAGGCACACTTGTAGTGTCCTTTTAATGGATACTCCTAGGAAGTAATCATTTACTATGCTAGTAATTTTTTGTTCCTCAGTTTCAATCCCATATGTGTCCTGAAAGGATTTCACTTCTTCTACAATAAACTCTTGCTGTTATAATATTGCAAGAATTTCTTTCTGTTGCATTTGGTTTTTAATAGCTTGCCTCATTGCCACTTCCCTCTTTGCCCCCTCTCCACCTTCTTACATTATTTGAGGTCACTGCAAAAGGGTCACATTTCTTTATACTAGTCCTTGGTATGTACTTATCTTGCATGCCAAGTAATATGTCTTTTAACTATATTTGTCTTCAACTGAAATTTTCTCAAGCACCACTTCCAAATCAACCGGTCACTGAGGATCGCCACTGCTTCCCTTCCGAAAATGCTATCTGGACTACTTGTCACTACCAGATCGAGATACTAATTATCTCTCACACCATTCCTAACACAATGGCCCCAATATTTACGGGGGTAGGAGGAGCGCGGTAGACGGGGGTGGGGGTGCGGGGGGCAACATCTCATTCGCATTATTTTCTGTTTACTATGTTTCCCACCGGCAGCCAGCCGGGCAGGAAAGCCAGCAGTAAAAGGCCGCAGCCGTTGGGAACGGTCCTGGCAGCTGAGAAACATCGTTGATTGGTGTGATGGGGGGGCTCGGACCGGCAATCGAGAGGGGTTGTCCCATCGCGGCAGAAGATTTGCTTGAAGGGCACATTTCACAAGTCTGGCTCCTGATCCCATCATTTCCATGCTCTCGGTTGCAATGCTACTCACAAATGCTAACTCTAGAACAAATTTGTTGCTTACCGAAACTACTGTTGTAAATTGAGGTCTACCCTCCTTCTTAGCTCAAACTCCTTTTATCTTCTCTCACCTCAACTAATTTTATACTTTTTGTAAAAGTTGCTATTTTTTTTATTCGTTCATGGGATGTGGGCATCGCTGGCAAGGCCAGCATTTATTGCCCATCCCTAATTGCCCTTGAGAAGGTGGTGGTGAGCCGCCTTCTTGAATTGCTGCAGTGCGTGTGGTGAAGATTGTCCCACAGTGCTGTTAGGTAGGGAGTTCCAGGATTTTTATCCAGCAACGATGAAGGAACGGCAATATATTTCCAAGTCAGGATGGTGTGTGACTTGGAGGGGAATGTGCAGGTGGTGTTTTTCCCATGTGCCTGCTGCCCTTGTCCTTCTAGGTGATAGAGGTCGCGGGTTTCGGACGTGCTGTCGAAGAAGCCTTGGCAAGTTGCTGCAGTGCATCCTGTAGATGGTACACACTGCAGCCACAGCGCGCCGGTGTTGAAGGGAGTGAATCTTTAGGGTGGTGGATGTGGTACCAATCAAGCGGGCTGCTTTGTCCTGGATGGTGTTGAGCTTCTTGAGTGTTGTTGGAGCTGCACTCATCCAGGCAAGTGGAGAGTATTCCATCACACTCTTGACTTGTGCCTTGTAGACGGTAGAAAGGCTTTTGAGTCAGGAGGTGAGTCACTCGTCACAGAATACCCAGCCTCTGACCTGCTGTTGTAGCCACAGTATTTATGTGGCTGGTCCAGTTATGTTTCTATCCACGGCATGCTCTTGATGGCCTCTCACTCCTGCTTACGGTCTTAACATCAAACAATGGATAGAGTTCTTTGAGATATGACGGATGGGGAAAAGCAATGGATGTGCTGTACATGGACTATTCAGAAAGCTTTTGACAAGGTATCACGCAGGAGATTAAGGGATTATGGAATTAGGGGAAGGGTGGCAAATTGAATTGAAAACTAGTTAGAAGAGAGGAAAAAGTAGAAGCTAAGGGCAGATTATGGTTCCTTACTAATTGTAGACTCAAAACACCTAGAGGGAGAAAAAAAATTGGATAAGGGCCATTTTTGGGCGCAGGTAGCGTAATGTGCTAGTACCCCGCAAGTTTCGGCTGGTCCGAGTATTAACCTGCAATCAGCATTCTATTCCGGGCCTTGCACGTGGAATCAATTGAATTCGCACTTTCCACCAGCAAGGGAAGCTCAATCTTTTAAAGGGAGGATGTTTCTTAAAAATCTGTTAAAGGTAGCTGATACCTGTTATTTGCTGAAAATAACACAGTCTACTGTCTGCACGGAGTCTGAACGGAGATCAGACATCGCACACGTAAAACACAGATGCAGGTCCCATCCCTATGTTTACACACAGATGAGTTATGTTAAAACATTGAATAAAGGTTGCGCACTGCTAAATCCCACATCCAACAATCTGCATGCCAGACCTCACCAATCTGCTGATCTGAGTTGGTACCAGGCCTGTGAGAGTGCGTGCACCAAGGTTCTCTGCTGATGCATTAGAGACCTTGGTGCAAGAGATGGACAGAAGGAGGGACATCCTATATCCGCAAGGGGGGGGGTGTGGGGCGCAAGAGGCCCTCCAGACATATATCCAAAAGGCAGTGGGGGGCAGCAGGGGACAAAGTCAATGTCAGGCGCACAGCATCATGAACATGGATGCAGTGCAGGAAGAAGTTCAATGCTTTGACATAAGTAGTCAAGGTGAGTGAGGTCAACTGTCAAGTGGCATCTCATACCAACTGCACCACCCACTACCCTCCTCATCACCCACATACCAACAAACTCTTTCCATCAGTATTCAACTCTTCCAACCAGATGCTTCGTCTCACCCTTACACATTACCACAGTTTCAAGCCACCAACCCACAACTCACAGGCCACACACACAAGCTATTCAACCATGACAGGCACATCACCCAGACACATGTCCTGCTTTCTTGCAGGAAAAGGTGGCGCATATCAGGAGGCAGCAAGTGGCAGTGGCATTTAGCCCCTCGAGCCTGTTCCACCATTTAATGAGATCATGGTGGACCTGTGACCTAACTCCATATACCCGCCTTAGCCCCATATCCCTTAATACCCTTGGTTCACAGAAATCTATCAATCTCAGATTTAACATTCACCAGTGAGCTAGCATCAACTGCCGTCTGCAGAAGAGGGTTCCAAACGACTCCCACCCATTGCATGTAGAAGCATTTCCTAACTTCACTCCTGGCTCTATTTGTTAGGATATGTCCTCGCATCCTAGTATTCAAGTCTAGGAGACCTCCAAAAACAGTTACAAATGTCTCGGCAGCCAGAAGCAATAATCCAACCACTAACCTATAAATCCTGCATGGTCCCTTTAAATAGCGCTGATGGGGGTCCTCCAGGCACTCTAAGACACGTCAGATGGTCGGGGTCAAGACTGTGCATTGAGTTGAGATTTAAGTCCCAATATGGTGTCTATCACTTTAAATCAGCGTTGCACACTGATTGAAGCCATTTTCTCTCTACTTTACATGATTCCAGCGTTCGTTATCTGCGCCTGCGTTAACTCCTATATCAAGATGGTGTCCAGTGCACGTCACACTGGAAACATGCATGCACATCCAAGACGCCATCTTAGATGTCGGAGAGGCCGTGTAGTGCCGAAACAACAGGCGCTACACGGCCCAATTTAGCGGCCCTGGTTTTAAGATACCCTGGATATAATTTCCATTCTGAATGACTCCAAAATAATACCTTCTAAAATGCTCCAGAGTAGTAAAATTGAAGTTTGAAAAATAAGTATAGTTAAGTCTTAATCTAGACTTACTTTTGGAATTTTCTGGCAAATAACACAACAGCAACCAAGCACTTTCCAGCCAATGACAGGGTAGAAACTGGAGCAATTGTAAGTAGAATCACTCGTCCTCCACTTGATGCTCTAAAGGGAGAAAATAGCTATTGCAACAATTTGCTGTTGAGGAGTTTGACAAATCAAGTAGCACAAAGGATAGTGCTTTGAGGAAAACATAACACAGTAAACGGATGGTTCAGTACAGGGCTATACTACAATACACAACCTGTGACAAACAGTTAATTTAATGGCAATTCAGCCATTTCCTAAGAGACTGTTTACACTAGTGAGTGGGCCCACCATAAGCAGCATTGCATGAGTGTACTAAAATTCTGTGTTGTTATAGTCCTGCCAATTAAACAAGAGAGTAATTTATCGTTGTCACATTATGCTGACTAATGCTTCCAAATATATTAACCTAGTCAAATCTGTTTAGGATGGATGATGACCGCTTAAAGGAGCATAATAGTGGTGCCAACTAATACTTAACCAGGCTAATGAGTGGCTAACATGTGGTGCTGCCTCTTAGGACAAACTTCACTTCAGCAGGATAATGGAGGTGAAGCTGAAAGCAGTGTGTTTGGTAACAATCCCAAACAGACACAGCATGGCTCAATAACAGTCAGTGCAGGCATTTAGAATAACTGTCAATAACAGTAAAATTTAAGAAACACTAAAATTATGTTTAAAACAGTAACAAAATAATTTCTCAAAAGCTACAGATGCTGGAAATCTCAAATAATTTCTCATATTTCTTGTAAGAAACATTAACAATAGCAGTTCAATGGAAGGCAATTTTTCTTACAAACAAAGACAGAATTGCATAGAATGTATAACACAGAAACAGGCCATTCGGCCCAACAGGTCCATGTCAGTGTTTATGCTCCACACAAGCCTCATCCCTCCCTACTTCATCTAACCCTATCAGCATATCCTTCATAGAATCATAGAAAGTTACGCCCATCGTGTCTGTGCCGGTCAAAAAGAGCTATCCAGCTTAATCCCAATTTCCAGCACTTGGGCGGTGGCTCTGAAGGTTATGGCACTTTAAGTGCACATCCATGTACTTTTTAAAATGAGTTGAGGGTTTCTGCCTCTACCCTTTCAGGCAGCGAGTTTCAGACCCCTACCACCCTCTGGATGAAAACATTTCTCCTCAGCTCCCCTCTAATCCTTCTACCAATTACTTTAAATCTATGCCCCCAGTCACAGATCCTTCTGCTAAGGGAAATAGGTCCTCCCTATCCACTCTATCTAGGCCTCTCATAATTTTATACACCTTCTATTCCTTTCTCCCTGACGTGCTAATCTAGCTTCCCCTTAAATGCATCCATGCTGGTTGGCTCAACGACTCCTTGTGGTAGAGAGTTCCACATTGTAATCACTTTCTGGGTAAAAAAGTTTCTCCTGAATTCCCTATTGGATTTATTCATGACTATCTTATAGTTATGGCCCCTAATTCTGGTCTTCCCCGCAAGTGGAAACATCTTCTCTACATCTACACTATCAAACCCTTTCATAATCTTAAAGACCTCGATCAGGTCACCCCTCAGTCTTCTCTTTTCTAGAGAAAAGAGCCCCAGCCTGCTCAATCTTTCCTGATAGATATAACCTTTTAGTTCTGGTATCATCCTAGTAAATATTTTTTGCACCTTTTCTGGTGCCTCTATATCCTTTTTATAATATGGAGTCCAGAACTGTGCACAGTACTCCAAGTGTGATCTAAACAAGGTTCTATACACATTTGATATAACTTCTCTGCTTTTCAATTCTATCCCTCTAGAAATGAACCCCAATGCTTGGATTGTTTTTTCTATGGCCTTATTAACCTGTGTCGCTAGTGATTTGTGTATCTGTACTCCCAGATTCCCCTGCTCCTTTACCCCATTTAGACTCTTATTAACCAAGCAGTATGTGGCCTCCTTATTCTTCCTACCAAAATGTAAGACATTTTAGTGAAGCTCATTTAGGCATATTGAATTTTAACCGTTAAACATAAGTACACTAGACGAACAAGAAAACGTAATTTTCACCACGCTGAAATGGCTATCAACTGATATAGGAGACTAGGAAACATGTCACTACACATGCTGGAAGGAAAAACTAAGCAGTCAATGTTTTTATTCTGTGTAATTTTCTCCATCATCAACCTTGGCTTAAACAATGGATGCTGTAAAAAAAAAATTCTCGATATAAGATCTAATTCTTACTATTACTGATGTTCAACTACCTGTGCATCATTTGTGTCTCACATACTCAAGTCTATTTTAAAAGGGATTTGGCTCTAAGTCACTATGGCTGCTTGTTTCTTTTTACGATAAGTACCTAGTTGTGGGTAAAATCCAATCATTAAGCTAGAAAAATGCATTACTATGACATTCTTTGAACATTAATGTTAACATGGTTCAGAACATGCATATTTATGCTCCAAGATTGGCATTATTGCTTTAAAAAAAACATGGAAATTATGTATTTCTATCTGAGGAAAGCTGGATGAAAACCTAAAATTGGTGAACCTACCGAGACCCAATTTGAAACTAAATTGCAGTTGCTTGCCACCAAAATATGTATCTCAAAACCAAATGTTAGTGAGTGCCCTAAACCAATACAGATTACATCGGTAGGAGCTCTGACTCCATAACCACACATACACTCAAACAGCAGATACTACGTCTACTGCGTTATGGCACAGTTAATAGTGATGGTAGCATGGTTTCTGCAGCTTCCTGCACTGAGGTAAAGTAGCCATATTTCAGAAAAGGTGGGGGGGAACGTTCCTACAAAGTACATGCATGGAGGATGAGGAGGATGGGAAGCAAGAAATGCAAAATGCCCAGGAACCGAGCAGAAGGCAAGCCGGGGCAGGCCTGTGTGTAAGGGAAGGGCTGTGCAGGCAAATGTTGTTTTAGGTACTGTAAGATGGGATGGGTGAGTTTATTTATTTTGATGACGGGTACACTATTGAAACATCATAACCTACTGTTTCTCTTTACAGACCTGCCAAGTATTTCCAGCATGTTCAGGTTTTATTTCAGATTTCCAGCATTGCAGTTGTTCTTTTTATTTGGGTAAGTTTAGTGGCAAGTTTGGTTCATTTTTTCACAATCACTGCTTTTCTTTTGTGTTTATTGTGTTATAAATGTTATTTTTAGTGGCATATTGTAGGGTGGTAGGGTACCAATATGGCTATTCAAAAAGACATCATTTTTTTTCCAGATATTTAATAGGACGCTTCTGTGATGATTGCTGGTTATTCATTTGGATTGTTTCTTTGCTGAATGATTTTATTTTCTAAATAGGTTTCGTGATCTTTTTCTCTGTACAGTTAGTGGTTTTTGATTCGGACTTTTAAATCAATCATCATGCTTCACTTGATAAACAGTCGTTTTTGACTAGCGGATTTTTAGTCAACATGACAATTGAGCTAATTGGCATGCTTTGCACACCACAGACATTTCCCATATCCTATGGCTATTTGGCAGATGCAAAACTTTTAATTAGATAGATAGATTAGCAAATTTATTTTATAGACGGAAGGAAAACAGGGGCAAGCAGCAAGAGAGCTTGGTGTTGGATGAAGTAGCCATGCACACACTACTTCATATTAGTAGATTTTGACAGATGGTGTTAACAACAAGGAAGAGGTGGAGGATGAAGAGACAATGAACAAACGTGTCAAGATGACAGAGGGGAAACCCAGCAGTCAGGCATAATGTCAAAGAGACATTTGGTGTTTTAGGAAGCGATAGTAACATTGGAAAGCATAGGACCGGAAAAGACTCTGCAGTCCAGTTGGCCAGTCCCAAAATATCCATTCAATCACCCATTCCCTCAAGTACCTATCCAATTCTTCCTTCAATTTTTCCGCACTATCCACCTCCACTGCTTCCCTGGACAATCCATTCCACATATTCACTACCTTCTACATAACGTAGTTGAATCAAAACTTCCCTCTTCTAAGCTTAAGTCTACAGTTTCCAGACGGGTATCTGCACTCTAACATTGAGAAGCTCATGCTGGGCCACGGGTTTCTTTGTTGGCAGTTAGAAAAGAAAACAAAGATAGTTAATGAAGACAATATATAAATGCTATATAAATAAAAGTTCTTTCTTTCTCAGCTTTAAAACTGCTAAGCACAAGAGCCATCATAGTCCTTGGAGTAGTTGATCATCTCAGTCTATATATATCCCTGTATATTCCACACCAAATATTTATCCAGCTTGTTTCTGAATGAGTTAAATGGTAGAAACTCAAAAAAGTTGTCCTAATCTCTAATCACACTTAAAGTTTGTTCATTTTAAATCTGTGATCTCTAGTTATGTGTTCAGTCTGTCACAAAGTTTGCTTAGATATACAATATCTGCATGTCTCAACCTTTTAAAGACCTGCATCATATCTCCCCTCAACCTTCTTTTCCACAAATTCAGCTCAGTAAGTCTCTCCTTAGATCTTGGAGTCCCATGTCCAGAATCTTTCTTGCTGCTCTTCTCTAAACTCTTTCAACACACAATGTTCTTCTGAAGGTAAGAGTGCCAAAACTGGACATGGTACTCCAACATGGTCTCACTAATAATTTATCAAGGTTAGAATAAATTATTTTGATTTATAGCCAACTGCCCTCGAAATATAACCCAGTATTTCTTCAACTTTATTGTGAACAGCTTCACACTGACTGGAAACACTCAGTAAAGGATCAATAATCACAAAGCAAGGGCAAAATACTGCAGATGCAGCGGTTCAAGAAAGCGGCTCACCACCACCTTCTCAAGGGCAATTAGGGATGGGCAATAAATGCTGGCCTCACCAACGACGCCCACATCCCATGAACGAATAAAAAAAAATGCTGGAAATTTGAAATAGAAACAGAAAATGCTGGAAAAGCTCAGCAAGTGAGGCAGCATCTGTGGAAAAAGAAAGAGTTAACGTTTCAAGTCAAAGATCTTTCGTCAGAACTGGAAGATGTTAAAACAGTCACAGCTACCATAGACTGATCTTTTGTTTCTTAACTTGTCCCATCACCACCCTCATTGCCTTGGACCATCATAGAATCATAGAATGGTTATGGCACAGAGGGAGGCCATTCGGCCCATCGAGCCTCCCGGGGTATCTGCAAGAGCAATCCAGCTCGTCCTACTCCCCTGCTCTTTCCCCGTAGCCCTGCAATTTTTTCTCCTTCAGGTACCTAATTACTTTTTAAAAGCCACAATTGACCGTGCTTCACCACCTTTCAGGCCATGCATTCCAGATCTTAACCACGCGCTGCGTAAAAACGTTTTTTCTCGTGTCGCCAATCACCTTAAACCTATGTCCTCTGGTTCGCAAACTTTCCGCCAGTGGGAACAGTTTTTCTTTATTTACTTTGCCTAGACCCTTCATGATTTTGAATACCTCTATCAAATCTCCTCTCAACCGTCTCTGTCTAAGAAGAACAATCCCAGCTTTTCCAGTCTGTACACGTAACGGAGGTCCCTCATCCCTGGAACCATTCTAGTAAATCTTTTCTGCACCCTCTCTAAGGCTTTCACATCCTTCCTAAAGTGCGGTGCCCAAAATTGGACACAATACTCCAGTTGTGGCCGAACCACTGTCTTATAAAGGTTCAACATAACATCCTCGCTTTTGTTCTTTATGTCTCTATTTATAAAGTCCAGGATCCGTATGCTTTGATAACCGCTTTCTCAACCAGTCCTGCTTTCAACGACCTATGTACATATGCCCCCAGGTCTCTCTGTTCCTGCACCCTCTTTAGGGTTGTACCCTTTAGTTTATACTACCTCTCCTCGTTCTTCCTACCAAAATGTATCATTTCACACTTCTCAGCATTAAATGTCATCTGCCACGTGTCCGTCCATTCCACCAGCCTGTCTATGTCCTCTTGAAGTCTATCACTATCCTCCTCACTGTTTACTACACTTCCAAGTTTTGTGTCATCTACAAATTTGGAAATTGTGCCCTGTACTCCCGAGTCCAAATTATTTATATATAACAACAAAAGCAGTGGTGCTGGTACCTGCCCCTGCGGAACACCACTGCATACCTTCCTCCAGTCTGAAAAACAACCATTCACCACTACCCTCTGTTTCCTATTACTTAGCCAATTTCGTATCCATGTTGCCACTGCCCCTTTTATTCCGTGGGCTTCAATTTTATTGACAAGCCTATTATGTGGCACTTTATCAAAAGCCTTTTGGAAGTCCATTTACACATCAACCGCGTTGCCCTCATTAACCCTCTCTGTTACCTCATCAAAAAACTCAATCAAGTTAGTCAAACACAATTTGCCTTCAGCAAATCCGTGCTGGCTTTCCCTTATTAATCCACAATTGTCCAAGTGACTATTAATTTTGTACCGGGTTATTGTTTCCCCACCACCGAGGTTAAACTGACTGGCCTGTAGTTGCTGGGTTTATCTTTACATTCTTTTTTGAACAAGGGTGTAACATTTGCAATTCTCCAGTCCTCTGGCACCACCCGTGTCTCAGAAGGATTGGAAGATTACGGCCAGTACATCCTCAATCGCCACCCTTACTTCCCTCAGCAACCTAGGAAGCATCCCATCCGGACCTGGTGACTTATCTATTTTAAGTACAGCCAGCCTTTCTAATACCTCCTCTTTATCAATTTTTATCCCATACGGTTTCTCAACTACCTCCTCTTTTACTGTGGTTTTGGCTGTATCTTCTTTCTTGGTAAAGACAGCTGCAAAGTACTCATTTAGCACCTCAGCCATGCCCTCGGCCTCCATGCGTATATCCACTTTTTGGTCCGTAATCGGCCCCACCCCTCCTCTTACTACCCGTTTACTATTTATATGCCTATAGAAGACTTTTGGATTCCCTTTTATGTTAGCTGCCAGTCTATTCTCATACTCTCTTGCCCCTCTTATTTCCTTTTTTACTTCCCCTCTGAACTTTCTATACTCATCCTGGTTCTCACTTGTATTAACAACCTGATATCTGTCATATGCCCCCTTTTTCTGCTTCATCTTATTCACTATCTCTTTCGTCATCCAGGGAGGTCTGGGTTTGGTTGTCCTATCTTTCCCCCTCGTGGGAATGTTTCTAAACTGTACCCGAACCATCTCTTCTTTAAAGGACACCCATTGTTCAATTACAGTTTTGCCTGCCAATCTTTGAGTCCAATTTACTCGGGCCAGATCCATTCTCAACCCACTGAAATTGGCTCTCCTCCAATTAAGTATTTTTACTCTAGATTGCTCGGTGTCCTTTTCCATAGCTAATCTAGACCTTATGATACTATGATCACGGTTCTATAAATGTTCCAACACTGACACTTACTCCACTTGACCCACCTCATCTCCCAGAACCAGATCCAGCAATGCCTCCTTCTTCGTTGGGCCGGAAACATACTGATCAAGAAAGTTCTCCTGAACACACTTCTCAAATTCCTCCCCCTCTTTGCCGTTTAAGTTATTACTGTCCCCAATCTATATGAGGGTAGTTGAAGTCCTCCCTTATCACTACTCTATGGTTCTTGCACCTCTCTAATTTCCCTACATATTTGCTCCTCTATATCCTTCCCACTAGTTGGCGGCCTATAGAATACACACAACAATGTAATGACACCTCTACTGTTTCTTAACTCTAACCAAATAGATTCTGTCCTTGACCGCTCAGGAGCATCTTCTCTCTCCAGCAATGTAATATTCTCCTTAATCAATACTGCCACCCTCACCCCTCCTTTCTTTCCTTCCCTATCTTTCCTGAACACCTTGTATCCAGGGATATTTAGTACCAATCCTGCCCTTTTTTGAGCTAGGTCTCTGTTATCACCACTGGATCATATTCCCATGTGAATATTTGCACCTGCAGCTCATCAACCTTATTTACCATGCACTGTAAGCCTATCTTAGACCTTCTCGTATTCTCCCTTAGTCTGACCCCACTAATACTATACTATTTCTTACTCTAGTGCTATCTGTCTCTCCCAATCCTTTGTGCACCTTGTTTCTCCTTCCAATGCTGCATCCTGGTGCCCGTCCCCCTGCCAAATTAGTTTAAACCCTCCCACACAGCATTAGTGAACCTCCCCGCAAGGACACTGGTCCCAGCTCTGTTGAGGTGTAACCCATCCAGCTTGCACAGATCCCAACTCCCCAGGAATCTAAAGCCCTCCATCCTACACCATCCCTCCAGCCACACATTCATCTGCTCTATCCTCCTATTTCTATACTTACTAGCACATGGCACCAGGTGTAATCCTGAGATTACTACCCTTGAGGTCCTGTTCTTCGATCTTTTTCCTGGCTCCCTAAAATCTGCCTGCAGGACCTCATCCCTCTTTCTACTATGTCGTTGGTACCGATGTGGACCACAACCTCTGGCTGTTCACCATCCCCCCTCAGAATGTTGTGTAGCCGCTCAATGACATCCTTGACCCTGGCGCCAGGGAGGCAACACACCATCCTGGAATCACGTCTGTGGCCGCATCATC
This sequence comes from Heptranchias perlo, assembly GCF_035084215.1. Classification (NCBI taxonomy): domain Eukaryota; kingdom Metazoa; phylum Chordata; class Chondrichthyes; order Hexanchiformes; family Hexanchidae; genus Heptranchias; species Heptranchias perlo. The sequence goes on along the minus strand of NC_090352.1, from coordinate 17,036,644 downwards.
CCTTTTGTCATTTAATCACTCTTGCCGACTACCCTATCACAGACCTTCCCTTTTGTTCTTTCCTCCCCTCCCCTCTTTCTCTGGCTCTATACTTGCTTAAAAACTTTAACTCTTTAACATCTTCCAGTTCTGACGAAAGGTCTTTGACCTGAAATGTTAACTCTTTCTTTCTCCACAAATGCTGCCTCACTTGCTGAGCTTTTCCAGCATTTTCTGTTTTTATCACAAAGCAAGAGATTAGTGAACCTTGGCAGGGGGATGGGATACAGAGTGGAGCTACAATAGGGGGTGATGTGCAGCCAAATATAGAGAAAAAAACAAGTCAGCTTGGAAGACAGGGCAAATATGTGAGGGCAAGGCTGGATGGCATCTATTTTAATGCAAGGAGTCTTGCGAATAAGGTGGATGAACTGAAGGTGTTGATAAACACATGGGAGTATGATATTGTTGCTGTCACAGAGACATGGTTGAGGGAGGGGCAAGACTGGCAGCTCAATATTCCGGGGTACAGAATCTTCAGGCGAGACAGAGGGGGAGGTATAAGAGGAGGGGGGGTCGCAATATTAATTAAAGAATCAATTACTGCCATAAGGAGGGATGATATATTAGCAGGTTCCTCTAATGAGGCCATATGGGTGGAGCTTAAAAACAAAAAGGGGGCAAGCACTTTGATGGGAGTGTACTATAGGCCCCCAAACAGTCAGGGGGAGATAGAGGAACAGATATGTAGGCAAATCTCAGAAAATTGTGCAAATAATAGGGTAATAATAGTGGGGGATTTCAACTTCCCCAATATTAACTGGGATACTCAGAGTGTAAAAGGCTTAGAGGGTACAAAATTCTTAACGTGCATCCAGGAGAGCTTTTTGAGCCAGCATGTAGAAAGTCGTACAAGAGAGGGGGCGGTACTGGACCTAATTCTAGGGAATGTGGCCGGCCAAGTGGAAGAAGTGCTAGTAGGTGAGCACTTTGGTGACAGTGACCATAATTTGGTGAGATTTAAGGTGGTCATGGAAAAGGACAGGGAGGGGCCGGAAATAAAGGTTCTAAATTGGGGGAAGGCCGATTTTAATAGGATAAGGCAGGATCTGGCCAAAATGGACTGGGATCAGCTGCTTGTAGGAAAATCCGCATCGGAGCAATGGGAGTCTTTCAGAAGGGAGATTGAGACCATACAATGGCAACATGTTCCCGTAAAGGTCAAGGATGGTTCCAAGAACTCCAGGGAACCTTGGATGTCAGGGGATATAAGAGAATGGATTAGGAAAAAAAGGAGGGCTTTTGGCAGATACAAAAGGCTAAAGACGGAGGAAGCCCTAGAGGAGTACAAAAAGTGCAGGGGGATACTTAAAAAAGAAATTAGGAGATCAAGGAGGGGCCATGAAATAACACTGGCGAGCAAAATAAAGGAAAATCCTAAGATGTTTTATAAGTATATTAAGGGTAAGAGGATGACTAGGGAAAAAATAGGGCCCATTAGGGACAAAAATGGCAATCTGTGTGTGGAGCCGGCAGATGTAGGAGGGGTTCTAAATGAATTTTTTGCATCTGTTTTCACTATGGAGAAGGACGATGTAGACATAGAAATACGGCAGGGGGACTGTGATATACTCGAACATATTAACATCAAGCGGGAGGAGGTATTGGCGGTTTTAGCAGACCTAAAAATGGATAAATCCCCAGGCCCGGACGAAATGTATCCCAGGCTACTGTGTGAGGCAAAGGAGGAGATTGCGGGGGCTCTGACACATATATTCAGAACCTCTCTGGCCACAGGGGATGTGCCAGAGGACTGGAGAACCGCTAATGTAATACCATTATTCAAGAAGGGGAGTAGGGAAAAACCGGGGAACTACAGGCCAGTGAGCCTAACATCAGTGGTAGGAAAATTATTGGAAAAAATTCTGAAGGACAAAATTAGTCTCCACTTGGAGAAGCAAGGATTAATCAGGGATAGTCAACATGGCTTTGTCAAGGGAAGATCATGTCTGACTAATTTGATTGAATTTTTTGAGGGGGTGACTAGGCGTGTGGATGAGGGTAACGCAGTGGATGTGGTATACATGGATTTCAGTAAGGCCTTCGATAAAGTCCCCCACAGGAGACTGGTCAAGAAGGTACGAGCCCATGGAATCCAGGGTGCCTTGGCACTTTGGATACAAAACTGGCTTAGTGGCAGAAGGCAGAGGGTGATGGTCGAAGGTTGTTTTTGTGACTGGAAGCCTGTGGCCAGTGGGGTACCACAGGGATCGGTGCTGGGTCCCTTGCTGTTTGTGGTCTACATTAATGACTTGGATATGAATGTAAAAGGTATGATCAGTAAGTTCGCTGATGATACAAAAATTGGTAGGGTGGTAAATAGCGAGGAGGATAGCCTCAGTCTGCAGGACGATATAGATGGGTTGGTCAGATGGGCGGAACAGTGGCAAATGGAATTTAACCCGGAAAAGTGCGAGGTGATGCACTTTGGAGGGACTAACAAGGCAAGGGAATACACAATGAATGGGAGGACCCTAGGCAAGACAGAGGGTCAGAGGGATCTTGGTGTGCAAGTTCACAGATCCCTGAAGGCGGCGGAACAGGTAGATAAGGTGGTAAAGAAGGCATATGGGATACTTGCCTTTATTAGCCGAGGCATAGAATATAAGAGCAAGGAGGTTATGATGGAGCTGTATAAAACACTGGTTAGGCCACAGCTGGAGTACTGTGTGCAGTTCTGGTCGCCACACTACAGGAAGGATGTGATCGCTTTGGAGAGGGTGCAGAGGAGATTCACCAGGATGTTACCAGGGCTGGAGCGCTTCAGCTATGAAGAGAGACTGGGAAGATTGGGTTTGTTTTCCTTGGAGCAGAGGAGGCTGAGGGGGGACATGATTGAGGTGTACAAAATTATGAGGGGCACAGATAGGATGGATACTAAGGAGCTTTTTCCCTTCGTTGAGGGTTCTATAACAAGGGGACATAGATTCAAGGTGAAAGGCGGGAGGTTTAGAGGGGATTTGAGAAAGAACTTTTTCACCCAGAGGGTGGTTGGAGTCTGGAACTCACTGCCTGAAAGGGTTGTGGAGGCAGGAACCCTCACAACATTCAAGAAGCATTTGGATGAGCACTTGAAATGCCATAGCATACAAGGCTACGGACCAAATGCTGGAATATGGGATTAGAGTAGACAGGGCTGATGGCCGGCGCGGACACGATGGGCCGAAGGGCCTCTATCTGTGCTGTATAACTCTATGACTCTATGACCCTTTGGAAGATGGAGCCTAATGATATTAATGACAAAAGTACAAAAAAACTTTTAAGAATCAATCATTGCACCATGCAAAAGAAAACATCACACTATATTCTAAAGGCATGATTGCAAGCCTTGAAAGGGATACATTATAAAACAACACTTAACAGCTGTTAGCAGCTTGTGGTATTTTAGAGTTGGCATAAACATGCAAAATGTTCTCGCAGGAGCAAAAAAGAATATCTGATCAGCAATGATAAGTTCCAGGTGCGCCTTCAATCATGCAAACAACTATCATAACTCATTTGTTCTCATATCAATCTCAGCTCATTTGAATTCACCATCATGAGAGAGATAAAGAGCCCACAAATGCTGGAAAACTTATCCAATTTGCAATCGGAGGTCCTTTTTCTATCATTAAGAAGGCTGAGAGGTCAGTGCAAATATTTTCACTGTAAATTTATACTACTGATGAATTTTTGCGATCATCATGAGGGATGTTAGTGCCAGAAAATGGAACGCATCAATCACTATGTCAGATACAGCACGTGCCCAGGTACAAAATGCATTTTCGGCTGTGCCACAACCTGAACAATATCAATTTTATACCTCCTGGATAAGAATTGCCAAATATTTTTAAATCATTGAGAAGTTGAGGGAAATGGGAAGTGAATAATTTATTACATAGCTGCCTAAAATATCACATTATTTGGAAAGAGATTGTTGTGTAAAGCAATATATCAGGAAACAAAGTTCTGTCCCCCTCCATCAAATTGTGCGGCAAAAAGGTGTGGACAAAGCTGGACTCTTCCACTTAATGACAGAAAGTGATGTATACCATTATCCATCTCAGGCTGCAATGGTTATTTGCAGCAGGTCATTATGCAAATGACACAACTCTGTAGCGGCAGAGGTGGCAAAGACAGGACCAGCTATGTACGGAGGGACCCATTAACGCAGGTGTGGGCAAAATGCCTCAGGGTTTTCCAGCTGCATTTGTTGGCATCTCAAATAATGCCCTTCCTCATCTCAATTTTGCATTGCATTTGGAACTCCTGAAGGAATACTAAATGGTGATTGATACACTACAGTTTTCATAAGTATAGTATGGAATTTTTGAATTTCAATGCATGACTGTTGAGCTTGTATCATTTTAATGCAATGGAGTAGCAAGATTATGTTTCATGTGGGAAGCGAGAAAGCCTGGGAGAACTAAAAGTAATTCATCTTCAGTAAAGGAGTGAGGAGCCACAGAAGGAGGAAAAGAATACCATATATAATCAGTGTCTTAGGCATTGCTGCAGGAGTTCCTCAGGGCAGTGTCCTCGGCCCAACCATCTTCAGCTGCTTCAACAATGACCTTCCCTCCATCATAAGGTCAGAAATGGGGATGTTCGCTGATGATTGCACAGTGTTCAGTTCCATTCGCAACCCCTCAAATAATGAAGCAGTACGAGCCCGCATGCAGCAAGACCTGGGCAACATCCAGGCTTGGGCTCATAAGTGGCAAGTAACATTCGTGCCAGACAAGTGCCAGGCAATGACCATCTCCAACAAGAGAGAGTCTAACCACCTCCCCTTGACATTCAACGGCATTACCATCGCCGAATCCTCCACCATCAACATCCTGGGGGTCGCCATTGACCAGAAACTTAACTGGACCAGCCACATAAATACTGTGGCTACAAGAGCAGGTCAGAGGCTGGTTATTCTGCCGTGAGTGACTCACCTCCTGACTCTCCAAAGCCTTTCCGCCATCTACAAGGCACAAGTCAGGAGTGTGATGGAATACTCTCCACTTGCCCGGATGAGTGCAGCTCCAACAACACTCGAGAAGCTCGACACCATCCAGGACAAAGCAGCCCGCTTGATTGGCACCTCATCCACCACCCTAAACATTCACTCCCTTCACCACTGGCGCAGTGTGTACCATCCACAGGATGCACTGCAGCAACTCGCCAAGGTTTCTTTGACAGCACCTCCCAAACCCGCGGCCCCTACCACCTAGAAGGACAAGGGCAGCAGGCACATGGGAACAACACCACCTGCACGTTCCCCTCCAATTCACACACCATCCCGACTTGGAAATGTATCGCCGTTCCTTCATCGTCACTGGGTCAAAATCCTGGAACTCCCTTCCTAACAGCACTGTGGGAGAACCTTCACCACACGGACTGCAACAGTTCAAGCAGGCGGCTCACCACCACCTTCTCGAGGGCAATTAGGAATGGACAATAAATGCTGGCCACGTCCCATGAACGAATAAAAAAAGTATATAGAATCATAGAATCATAGAAGTTACAACATGGAAACAGGCCCTTCGGCCCAACATGTCCATGTCGCCCAGTTTATACCACTAAGCTAGTCCCAATTGCCTGCACTTGGCCCATATCCCTCGATACCCATCTTCCCCATGTAACTGTCCAAATGCTTTTTAAAAGACAAAATTGTACCCGCCTCTACTACTGCCTCTGGCAGCTCGTTCCAGACACTCACCACCCTTTGAGTGAAAAAATTGCCCCTCTGGATCCTTTTGTATCTCTCCCCTCTCACCTTAAATCTGTGCCCCCTCGTTATAGACTCCCCTACCTTTGGGAAAAGATTTTGACTATCGACCTTATCTATGCCCCTCATTATTTTATAGACTTCTATAAGATCACCCCTTAACCTCCTACTCTCCAGGGAATAAAGTCCCAGTATGTCTAACCTCTCCCTGTAAGTCAAACCATCAAGTCCCGGTAGCATCCTAGTAAATCTTTTCTGCACTCTTTCTAGTTTAATAATATCCTTTCTATAATAGGGTGACCAGAACTGTACACAGTACTCCAAGTGTGGCCTCACCAATGCCCTGTACAACTTCAACAAGACATCCCAACTCCTGCATTCAATGTTCTGACCAATGAAACCAAGCATGCTGAATGCCTTCTTCACCACCCTATCCACCTGTGACTCCACTTTCAAGGAGCTATGAATCTGTACTCCTAGATCTCTTTGTTCTATAACTCTCCCCAACGCCCTACCATTAACGGAGTAGGTCCTGGCCTGATTCGATCTACCAAAATGCATCACCTCACATTTATCTAAATTAAACTCCATCTGCCATTCATCGGCCCACTGGCCCAATTTATCAAGATCCCGTTGCAATCCTAGATAACCTTCTTCACTGTCCACAATGCCACCAATCTTGGTGTCATCTGCAAACTTACTAACCATGCCTCCTAAATTCTCATCCAAATCATTAATATAAATAACAAATAACAGCGGACCCAGCACCGATCCCTGAGGCACACCGCTGGACACAGGCATCCAGTTTGAAAAACAACCCTCGACAACCACCCTCTGTCTTCTGTCGTCAAGCCAATTTTGTATCCAATTGGCTACCTCACCTTGGATCCCATGAGATTTAACCTTATGTAACAACCTACCATGCGGTACCTTGTCAAATGCTTTGCTGAAGTCCATGTAGACCACGTCTACTGCACAGCCCTCATCTATCTTCTTGGTTACCCCTTCAAAAAACTCAATCAAATTCGTGAGACATGATTTTCCTCTCACAAAACCATGCTGACTGTTCCTAATTAGTCCCTGCCTCTCCAAATGCCTGTAGATTCTGTCCCTCAGAATACCCTCTAACAACTTACCCACTACAGATGTCAGGCTCACTGGTCTGTAGTTCCCAGGCTTTTCCCTGCCGCCCTTCTTAAACAAAGGCACAACATTTGCTACCCTCCAATCTTCAGGCACCTCACCTGTAGCGGTGGATGATTCAAATATCTCTGCTAGGGGACCCGCAATTTCCTCCCTAACCTCCCATAACGTCCTGGGATACATTTCATCAGGTCCCGGAGATTTATCTACCTTGATGCGCGTTAAGACTTCCAGCACCTCCCTCTCTGTAATATGTACACTCCTCAAGACATCACTATTTATTTCCCCAAGTTCCCTAACATCCATGCCTTTCTCAACCGTAAATACCGATGTGAAATATTCATTCAGGATCTCACCCATCTCTTGTGGTTCCGCACATAGATGACCTTGTTGATCCTTAAGAGGCCCTACTCTCTCCCTAGTTACCCTTTTGCCCTTTATGTATTTGTAGAAGCTCTTTGGATTCACCTTTGCCTGATCTGCCAAAGCAATCTCATATCCCCTTTTTGCCCTCCTGATTTCTCTCTTAACTCTACTCCGGCAATCTCTATACTCTTCAAGGGATCCACTTGATCCCAGCTGCCTATGCATGTCATATGCCTCCTTCTTATTTTTGACTAGTGCCTCAATCTCCCGAGTCATCCAAGGTTCCCTACTTCTACCAGCCTTGCCCTTCACTTTATAAGGAATGTGCTTACACTGAACCCTGGTTAACACACTTTTGAAAGCCTCCCACTTACCAGACGTCCCTTTGCCTGCCAACAGACTCTCCCAATCAACTTCTGAAAGTTCCTGTCTAATACCATCAAAATTGGCCTTTCCCCAATTTAGAATTTTAACTTTTGGGCCAGACCTATCCTTCTCCATAGCTATCTTAAAACTAATGGAATTATGATCACTGGTCCCAAAGTGATCCCTCACTAACACTTCTGTCACCTGCCCTTCCTTATTTCCCAAGAGGAGGTCAAGTTTTGCCCCCTCTCTAGTCGGGCCATCCACATACTGAATGAGAAATTCCTCCTGAATACACTCAACAAATTTCTCTCCATCCAAGCCCCTAATGCTATGGCTGTCCCAGTCAATGTTGGGAAAGTTAAAGTCCCCTACTATTACCACCCTATTTTTCTTGCAGCTGTCTGTAATCTCCTTACATATTTGCTCCTCAATTTCCCGTTGACTATTTGGGGGTCTGTAGTACAATCCTATCAAAGTGATCTCTCCCTTCTTATTTTTCAGTTCTACCCATATAACCCACTTTTCTTCCTCTGCAGGTCATTATTACAATCATCCGTCATAACACTTCCTCTTTTATTTGGTAAAAAATGAAAATTGCAACAATTTAAAAACCGGCCCCCAACTCGCCCATTTCCAGTTTTCACTGGGGCGGGATGAGGGTCGGGCAACTAACCCGCTCTCAGGAGGTGGGGTGGGCACTAAAACCTTTCAAGGAGGCCGTAGGCCTCCATTTTTTCAGGTCTTGTGATTTTAGCTCCTGCGGGCAGGGATTCCTGGGCCTCCTTCTTCACGTCGTGTGAGAGGAGGCGAGAAGGCCCGAAATTGCAGGTAAGTTCCTTTATAGCACAGCTTGCAGCCACCCCACAATGATCGAGCGCCCACCCACCAAACGATCGCAAACCCCCCACCCAAACAATCCTGCCCCCCCCCCCGCCTTTCCGGGTGGCTGACCCCCATCACCGATGACTGACCTCCGATGACCGACCCCTCCGATGACTAATTCCCACCAACCCCAGTGAACCTCATGCCCACCCTCCTCCCCGCCATCCCCCCCCCATCCAATCTAAGACTTACCTGAACACTTAACTCTTCCTTGCTCTTCTGCCGTCTGACTGAAACCAGCCTGTCAATCAGGCAGGCCTGTTGGGCGGGAAACTGTCAAAAAAAAATAAAAGACGTCCTTACGCCAAAATCATAAGGGCGTCGTCCGGGAAATCCGTACTTACGGGTTTCCAGTCCGCAATTCGAACCCCCGCCCCCTTCCAGGCTCCGGGCTAAAATTACCCCCAGGGTATTCTGGGGGGAGGTGGGGCGGGGGGGGGGGGGAGGGGTCGGGGGGGGGGGGAGGATACAGGGCAGAAGGAGATTGCAGCAATGGGATGGGGCAAGGGATATGAGGAGGCGGAGGATTTAAAATTTAATGCACTGGGGAGAAGGGAAGCCAATGTATATCAGGAAGGACATGGATAATGAGTGAGTGGCAGAACAACATACACGCAACAGAGTTTTAAACAATTTGGATTTGAATCGTTTTTCTTTCTTATTCTCCATTTTAACGATCTAGCTGAGATCAGCACAGACAAGAGATGAAACCCTGGATCTTCCTGATCCATACAAGGCAGCTACTTATAGCAGAACTATTGGGAACTCAAGACATTTTGTTTTAATTAAGAAAATGAGGAAACTTCAGACAATGAAACAGATGGCTAAAAAATGTTTAAAGGAGAAGATTATGAAGCAGTCCGTGCCCGCATGCAGCAAGACCTGGACAATATCCAGGCTTGGGCCGTTAAGTGGCAAGTAACATTCATGCCAGACAAGTGCCAGGCAATGACCATCTCCAACGAGAGTCTAACCACCTCCCCTTGACACTCAACGGCATTACTATCGCCGAATCCCCCCCATCAACATCCTGGGGGTCACCAGTGACCAGAAACTTAACTGGACCAGCCACATAAATACTGCGGCTACAAGAGCAGGTCAGAGGCTGGGTATTCTGTGGCGAGTGACTCACCTCCTGACTCCCCAAAGCCTTTCCTCCATCTACAAGGCACAAGTCAGGAGTGTGATGGAATACTCTCCACTCACCTGGATGAGTACAGCTCCAACAACACTCAAGAAGCTCGACACCATCCAGGACAAAGCAGCCCGCTTGATTGGCACCCCATCCACCACCCTAAATATTCACTCCCTTCACCACCAGTGCACTGTGGCTGCAGTGTGTACCATTCACAGGATACAATGCAGCACCTCCAAAACTCGCAACCTCTACCACCTAGAAGGACAAGAGCAGCAGACACATGGGAACAACACCACCTGTACATTCCCCTCCAAGTCACACACGATCCCTACTTGGAAATATATCGCCGTTCCTTCATCGTCGCTGGGTCAAAATCCTGGAACTCCCTTCCTAACAGCACTGTGGGGGAACCTTCACAACACGGACTGCGTTCAAGAAGGCGGCTCACCACCACCTTCTCAAGGGCAATTAGGGACGGGCAATAAATGCTGGCCTTGTCAGCGACGCCCACATCCCATAAACAAATAAAAAAGAATTATGCTTTACCTTTACAGCCTAGCAGGACAGGATTGTACAAGATTACAAGATTAAAACTAATATTAAATCCTTGAAATAGTATTAACCAGCATATACTAAATACTTGAAATAGTATTCAAAGTGAATGAAAAGGCTTAATCTGAAATAATGCTGCTTTAAAATTCTGGCCAATTAACCTAGTGACTTTGTCCTTCAAAGATAACACAACTTGCTGAATCTCTGTGTGACAAAACTACAGATTGTCTCATCAAACATTTTACTCAGATGGTAGATGAAAAGCAGCACAACAAATAAACTGCTGCACCAATTACTGAAGAGAATGAATGTTGGCCTGACAACGTGTCAATTATTATTTAATGATAGCAATCATGTATTAAAGTTATTCTCGGTCCATTTTTTTTAAAAAAAGGTATAATTTACTTTTTCTCCTCAATTTACCATTTCTCTCCTGAAGGCAGTAGCGCAGGCAATGGATATAGTCTTCTGACAATTTGCCGTATGTGCTGGGACATTTGAGTGTTGGCAGGGGATTTGATTATGGAGACTATAAGAGCCTAACCCAAAACTGAGTTCACCTCACATTCGCACACTTAGAAGAGGTTCCTTGAAAGCAATCGGGAGCGGAGAAACCTGATAAATTTTTCCTCTGCTTAGCTTATGGATGCAGGAGGTAATTGAGTACACCCACTGCTGACCTCCCAGATTACTCAGCATAAATCAGAGGTCATGCAGAGGACTACCGTAGTCTGTGTGGTTGAGTCTCAAACCAGTGTATTTACGCACTAAACTGTTGGGAGAAGCCCCATGCCTTTTTAAACTCCCATATATATCTTACCTGTTATTTTACCAGTGGAAATGAAGTTGATTTGGATATTATGAGTTGAGAAAAGAACTGTGAGTACATTGTTGTGTGAACCAAAATCAAGAAAAAGTGAGGTAGAAGCAGATGCATAACTTGGTGTTTATTTATTTTTGTAAAGGTATTAACAAGGTCATAGACCATTATTTTCAATTTTTCTGACCATTCACATACTCTCAACTCTAACAGACACTTTAGAGGAAAAATGACAGAGCTGCAGGAATTAATAAAAATGAGAATATTTTATGGATTTTCTTCTGGATGGAATGAAATCTCACCCTTCATACTGGAACCAGGGGAGTGCAGTCTCACTCAGCTAGACAGCAGAGGAGAATGGTATGGTCAACCATGTCACAGGCTACAATCAGGTCGAGAAGGATGAGGTGGGATAGTGCACCACGGTCACAGTCACATAGAATGTCATTTGTGACTTTGATTAGGGCCGTTTTAGTGCTGTGGCAGAAACCTGATTGGAGAGGTTCAAATGGAGTTGTGAAAAAGATGGACATGGATTTGGGAGGCGACAACACAAGGACTTTGGAGAGGAAAGAGAAGTTGAAGATGAGGCGGTGGTTTGGAAAGACGGAGAGGTCAAGGGTGTTTTTTTTGAGGAGAGGATTGATGGCGGCTGATTTTTTTTAATCGTTCATGGGATATGGGTCTCGCTGGCAAGGCCAGCATTTATTGTCCATCCCTAATTGACCTTGAGAAGGTGGTGGTGAGCCGCTGCCTTGGACCACTGCAATCCGTGTGGTGAAGGTTCTCCCACAGTACTGTTAGGTAGGGAGTTCCAAGATTTTGACCCAGTGACGATGAAGGAACGACGTTACATTTCCAAGTCAGGATGGTGTGTGACTTAGAGGGGAACATGCAGGTCATGGTGTTTCCATGCGCCTGCCGCCCTTGTCCTTCTAGGTGGTAGAGGTCGCGGGTTTGGGAGGTGCTGGCGAAGAAGCCTTGGCGAGTTGCTGCAGTGCATCTTGTAGATTGTACACACTGCAGCTACGGTGCGCCGGTGGAGGAGGGAGTGAATGTTTAGAGTGGTGGATGGGGTGCCAATCAAGTGGGCTGCTTAGTCCTGGATGGTGTCGAGTTTCTTGAGTGTTGTTGGAGCTGCACTTATCCAGGGAAGTGGAGAGTATTCCATCACACTCCTGACTTGTGCCACAGAATACCCAGCCTCTGACCTGCTCTCGTAGCCACAGTATTTATGTGGCTGGTCCAGTTAAGTTTCGGATCAATGGTGACCCCCAGGATGTTGATGATGGGGGATTCGGCTATGGTGAGGCCGTTGAATGTCATGGGGAGGTGGTTAGACTTCCATTGCTGGAGATGGTCATTGCCTGGCACTTGTCTGGCGCGAATGTTACTTGCCACTTATCAGCCCAAGCCTGGATGTTGCCCAGGTCTTGCTGCATGCGGGCACGGACTGCTTCATTATCAGAGGGGTTGCGAATGGAGCTGAACTCTGTGCAATCATCAACGGTTGCAATAACCCCCACTTCTGACCTTATGATGGAGAGAAGGTCATTGATGAAGCAGCTAAAGATGGTTGGGCCTAGGACACTGCCCTGAGGAACTCCTGTAGCAATGACCTGGGACTGAGATGATTGGCCTCCAATAACTACAACCATCTTCCTTTGTGCTAGGTATGACTCCAGCCACTGCAGAGTTTTCCCGCTGATTCCTATTGACTTCAATTTTACTAGGGCTCCTTGATGCCACACTCGGTCAAATGCTGCCTTGATGTCAGGGGCAGTCACTCTCACCTCACCTCTGAAATTCAGCTCTTTTGTCCATGTTTGGACCAAGGCTGTAATGAGGTCTGGAGTCGAGTGGTCCTGGCGGAACCCAAACTGAGCATCGGTCAGCAGGTTATTGGTAAGTGCTGCTTGATAGCATTGTCGACGACAACTTCCATCACTTTGCTGATGATTGAGAGTAGACTGATGGGGCAGAAATTGGCCGGATTGGATTTGTCCTTTTTGTGGACAGGACTTACCTGGGCAATTTTCCACTTTGTCGGGTAGATGCCAATGTTATAGCTGTATTGGAACAGTTTAGCTAGAGGCACAGCTGGTTCTGGAAGACATATTCAGCACGACAGCCGAGATGTTGTTGGGCTCCATTGCCTTTGCTATCCGGTGCACTCAGCCATTTCTTGATATCATGTGGAGTGAATCGAATTGTTTGAAGACTGGCTTGTGATGGTGGGGATCTCGGGAGGAGGCCGAGATGTGTCACCCACTCGGCATTTCTGGCTGAAGGAGAGGGAGACAGTACCTGAGGAGAAGGATCTGTTTACAGTATCAGGTAGCATGGGGTCCAGGATGTGAAGTTGGGTGGTCAGAGGTTTAAATGACAAGGGGATGCCAATGACTGCTCTTTAGATTTCTTCCCCTTCACCACTAGGATGGGAAATGCCCAACAGAGACCAGGCACATCACTACATAAAACAAATCCTGGATGAGGAATGCAGAGAATGCAGGGAAACTGAATCTTCATGCAGTGTGCCATTACACTATTCAAACATGGGAGTTTAATATTTTTACAGACTGGTCCTCATTTTTATTTTGTTGAAGTTTATGGACAGAACAAAATTTTGGATTATTAGTGATATATATAATTTCAAGCTTGCTTCTGTCTTCTATGGTACTGAAAGTATACTTCTTCAAGCCATTTCAATCCACCATTTTAGATTATCAGTCTATCAGTAGTCAATAGTTTGACAATCCAAGATGCTAAAATTATCTATAATAAAGTGAACTTCAGTAATACTGGAAAGGATTAACTGTAATGTTATAGTGCCCAAGTAGTGTATAAAACTTCTCTTGTTATATATTAATTAACAGTAGGTAAAAAGCTTCTTCTCAGATTGAAAATTATATAGCACTAATTAGATTTCTGCCTTATATTTGAATATTTTGTGGAAATATGTCTAGTACTTTCTTTTATTTTGCTGCCAATTTTCTCCATTCTCTTCCTCTCCTTAAGGCATTTGACTCCTCGTTGAGAAACAGTTCCGAAGATACCAGTCACATCCCTATAACTCACCCAAGTGGCCACTGCTCATATGCTCACCTTGATAGCAAATGTTGGCAGACAATTCAGCAACAGAAAACATCAGAGCAGAACTGGGTTCTGTCCTGAGAACTGGAAATACAGAGAAATATCATAAGCACACTTAGATAACCTTAGCTGTCTGCAAACAAGCAGTAGAACTCAGTCAGTATACAGTTATTTAATCTGGGGATGCTCTGGATGACAGATTCGTTGGCTGATGGAATCTGTGATTATATCAGTTCAATGCATGCAAGGACCTTCATTCAACTAGAAATGCCGGAACCTATGATTACATGGCACGCAGTTAATAAGCAACCTCCAAAACAACAGGAATTCTTTAAACCAATTTTCTCTGCTTCCTTCTTCCCGTAACGACAGTGACTCTTTACTAGGGTACAGTTCCATGGATGCCCAGCAGTCCCCAGTGCTTCATTCATGTGTGTGTCGTGACAGTGACCGTCAACAGGATATTCAACCACATGGGGCATTACAGCCAAACAAAATCTTCAACTCACAGGGTATCCAGGTGTGCAGACTGCCAGCTAGATAAAGATTTGGAGTAGAAACCCTGGCCATTTTTTTCCATCTTACATCTACGGCAAGATGTTCCAGCTAAGATGAACTAACTTAGCACAAAGAGGGACTCAAACCTGGGAGAGCATAGCTTAGTAACTCATTGGATAGGCTCACTCAGCAAACAGGAGAGCCTGCAAAGCATTTCAACTCACGAATCCAATCATGCCCTCTACAAAAGAAGAATCAATACATAATTCAGTACCAGTAACCACACACACACACAGAAGAACCATTATCTAACCCCAATCAGGTGACTGCAATACAGTAAGCCAGATGACAAATGCAGACATTGAGAATTAACATTTTGTCACTGCATCAATTTACTGTTCTTAGTCTTCTCATTGCTGATTATACCACATTTACTCTCCAGTAATTTCTTTGCTGTTCACATTTCTGATGGAGTCAACTTCATGCTTACCCCAAAACATTTAAAATGTGTGCAGTGTGAAACTTCAGCACTAGTTTTAATGTTTTTTTCTTGCCATAAAATTAATGTTTATAAGTCATTTTTTCTTCATTTCTTTTTCTTATTACTTTGACCCTTTGTAGATTTGCCATATATAAATGATCTAGACTCAGGAATTGAAAGAGTAATACTGAAATTTGCAGAGGACACCAAAAAGGGGAGAATGGCAAATTGTGACAAGGATTATGGAAGCAAGAAATAACAAATGGAAGTATAAACTCAACAGGAAGAAGCTGAAGTGTGTGGAGAAACAGGGAAACCTATGAGTGCCGATATATAATTCCTAGAAAGATAAAGACACAAAAAAGACCAATAGCATGTAATATCATTAAGTTTTTAGTCCAACATGGAAAGAGATAGTGTTGAATCTAGTTCTAGGAAATTAAATGAGGCCAGCAGGTATGGTTGATATATAGGAAACAGCATTAGGCTTCATACAAAAATTGAAAAGGAGTGGG
Source organism: Heptranchias perlo (assembly GCF_035084215.1). Taxonomy (NCBI): domain Eukaryota; kingdom Metazoa; phylum Chordata; class Chondrichthyes; order Hexanchiformes; family Hexanchidae; genus Heptranchias; species Heptranchias perlo. Next base: position 17,021,050 of record NC_090352.1, on the reverse strand, counting down.
AAAATTGAAAAGGAGGAACAGTCAAAAAAGTACTTGACTGGAAAGAAGTCAATTCCAATTAAATAAAATGGTAATTAGCATAGATAAATTGAAAATAAAAATAAGACAATGAACAAAGAATGGGAAATGTTCATACAGCAGATGATATGGGTTCAGAATATTCCAAGAAAAAGAGATAATGCAGCTGAAGCTGGAGTTCCTCAGCTGGCTAGAAAAATTAACAAGAGCCATATGTAAAATCTAGGGCTAATACAATAATATAAAATAAAATCAAGCAGAATATAGGAAATAGAGGGGAAGCAAAAATGGTTTGAAAAGCTAAGAGAGGGTATGAAGAAAGACTGGCAGCTAACAAAAGGAAATAGTCAAGGAATGTACAAACACATAAAAAGTAAAATAGTTCAGAAAGGGTAGAGCCAATTAGAGATGTAAAAGAAACTCTTATGGAGGACAAATGGATGGTGGGTATACTAAATGCATACTTTGCCTCCATTGTCACAGAAGAGTAGTACTAGTTGGCATGCAAGAGGAGGATGTGGAACCAATAAATAGGATAAGTAGATAAGGACTGAAAAACAAAATTGGTGCAACTCAAAGTGGGAAAATATAAAGGAATAACCTTATATAACATATTAACTATAGTATGTTTATGTAGGCAATCTATGCAGCAAAAGGAAAATGAGACAAGCAAAGTTAAATCTATAGAATATTATTAAGTATTTTTTCCAGATTTATTAATACAGCAGTTCACTACTGTGCACTGTTGTGAAATGTCACAACGTCCTAGAGTTTGTCTGTGCAGTTATTTGGGATAAGATTACTGGATAGTTACTGACTTTGATAAAACGTTTTGGCTAAGAGCACCTCAGATGGCTCAGTGGGTAAATGCTGAGCCATACAGACCAAAAGGTCCCAAGTTGCATCCTCAGTCTGTGCTGAGTTAACTGAACTCACCTGGAACGGCAGCAGGAACACTACAATTGGCCTCAGCATTCCAGGAATAGGGAATGCAAAAATCATCCAGGGTTCTCACTCCTGATTACTATCCAGCAGCTCCTGCTAGAAAGTGTACGTGTGGCTGAATGGTGACAACGGGTTCAGAGAATGGTTGAATACTCTGCTAGCACTTGTTGCCTGAAGAATGGCCATTTAGGTGGAATACTGGAGGGCTGCTGGTACCTGCAGAACTGTACCCCAGCAAAGAGTCAGCACCTTCAAGAGAGGAAGATTATAATAATCCCACTGGCCCTTAGAGCAATGCTCTGTCAGTAACAGTCACTAATAATGTGGGCTAAAGCCATAATTGCAGGGTAAAGCTATAGCCAGAATTTCTTCAAATTTCTGTCATCAACAACATAGTGCCTTTAATGCAGGGTTTCATTAAAGTGTAATAGTGGACTTATATTATAAACTGTCCACTTGAACTGTGAAACACCCAGCAGTACAATGATAGATTCTGCCCTTCAAAATGGGGAGATGTCTGGCGAGAACACTTAGGAGGTGTTTAACACTAGGGTGAATTGCTGAAGGTTATAGATCTGCTGTAACCAATGGTGGAAACAATCTGTGAGATTATGAATTAACAACACTGAATGACTGAATGAGCCTAGTGACAACACTTCCCAGTCCCATCAAAACATCATTTCAATACTGTTTCAGTAATAGTTCCAATCATTTGTGTGGGAGGGGAAGGAGGTCTACAGCATTGATTCAGATTGTAAATCCTTCAGGTACAGTGTTAACTGTTGTTACCCAACGTATTTTCATGGAAGTACACACAGCCTAAATTCTAACATGCATGGTCCAGCTGTTTTATGTTCGTGGGCATCTCCATGTTTATTTAGCAGGGTGAGGATTAAACTGCCAGGAGTCATGCCTTTCTCCGATGAAGAGCTTTTTTTTCCCTATTGAAGAACCGAAGTGAATAGTAAAAGCCCATAGAGCAGGAATCCACCAAGCAAGAAAAGAGTTTGAGAAAAGATTAGTTGCAATGAGGAACTCCAATAACAATGTCCTGGAGCTGTAATGATTGGCTCTGGGAACTGTAACCATCTTCATCTGTGTTTCAGCTATGAATCAAGCCACAAGAGGGTTTTCCCATTAACCTCAGTTTTGCCATACTTAGTTGATGCCTAGGACAGTTACCTTCACTTCCCCTCTGACATTCACCTCTTGTGTCCATGTCTAGATCAAGGTGGTGAAGAAGTCTGGAGCCAAGTATTTTTTAGCAGAACCTAAATTGAGCATTGGTAAGCAGGTTTTGGTGAGGAGATGTCGTTGATGACTCCTTCCACCACTTGGCTGATAGGGTGGTAATTGGCAGACTGAAACTATCCCTGTTTCTTGTAGATAGGACATACCTGGAAAATTATCCACATTGTTGGGTAGATGCCAGTATCATAGTTGCACTTTGCTGTTTATGCCACTCCTAATTCAAGATTAGTCCCAATGTCCCAGGAATCTGAACTGTTCCCTCCTATTACAATGAAATACAATTTCAAAATTTGCGGACAACACCAAATTGGGGGGTGTAGTTAGTACAAAGGAAGAGTGCGTCAAAATGCAAGAAGACATTAATAAACTTGCAGAATGGGTGTGTAATCAGCAAATGAATTTCAATATAGATAATTATGAGGTGGTGCATTTTGGTAGGAAGACTAAAGAGGCCACATACTGCTTGGGTATTAAGAGTCTAAATGGGGTAGAGAAGCAAATGGATCTCGAGGTACAGACACACAAATCACTAAAAGTAGCGATGCAGGTTAATAAGTCCAAAAAAAGACAAACCAATCATTGGGGTTCATTGCTAAAGGGATAGAAATGTAAAGCAGGGAAGTTATGTTAAACTTGTATAGAACCTTTTTTAGACCACACTTGGAGCACTGTGCACAGTTCTGGTCTCCATATTATAAAAAGGATATAGAAGCATTGGAGAAAGTGCAAAAAAGATTCACAATGATGATACCAGAACTGAGAGGATATACTTATCAGGAAAGGCTGAACAGGCTGAGGATCCTTTCTCTAGAAAAGAGAAAGTAAGGGGTGACCTGATAGAGGTCTTTAAGATAATGAAAGGGTTTGATAGGGTAGGCATGGAGAAAATGTTTCCACTTATGGGGGAGTCCAAAACTAGAGGTCATAAATATAAGATAGTCACTAATAAATCCAATAGGGAATTCAGGAGAAACTTCTTCACCCAAAGAGTGGTAAGAAAGTGGAACGCGCTACCACAAGGAGTAGTTGAGGCAAATAGCACTGATGAATTTAAAGGGAAGCTAGATAATTATGTGAGAGAAAGGAATAGGGTTAGAAGAAGTAGGGGGGTGGAGGCTCATGTGGAACACATATTCCTGCATAGACCAGTTGGGCCAAATGGCCTGTTTCTGTGCTGTAGACTCGATATAACGTCTGTCCAGCCACGCATTTAACTCCTTTATCTTACTATTCTTATACTGACAAGTACATGGTATAATCCTGAAATTACTACTCCAGAATCTTTCTCTTTATCCTACTTAGTTCCACGACTTCTGGCTGTTTCTTTCCCTTTCCAAAATCTTTTGCAACCACCCATTACATCCCTGACAACTGGGAGACAACACACCATTCAGGACCATTGGCTACGGCTACAAAGTGCCTTCTATTGCCTGAATATAGAATCCTGCATCACTACTGTGTTTCTGCACTTCCATTCCTCCCTTTATACAACCACTTGCTTCACAGTGTAGTGGCAATGCGCATAGACATCATTGTCACAGATACTGATTACTGAATATCTCTGTCAATTCAACAACCTTGGGGGATCCCTGCACTTCCACTTCCTACCACCATAGAAGATCACCCACTTTATTTTCTCATTAACTCGCTCTGCTTCTCAAGCTGAGAAATTTTGAGCTCAAGTTCAAGCAGCAGAGACACTTCCGACTCTCACAAAGAATTGAGGACCTCCCACATCAAGCTGGCCCTGCACAACAAGAGCTTCAGTTTTCTCTTAAAAATTTAAAATCTAACACCAACCACTTAAGCGACTTAACCCTTCAAATATAATTTTAAGCCAACTATACCGCAAAGGGTAACTCCATCAAATGCTCAAACTCCAGCTGAGGCTAAACTCCATATCAACTGGTAATGACCAGTGGACTGTGAAGCACAACAGTGACTACACTTCAAAAGTATTTCATTGGCTTTAAAACACTTTGGGATGTCCTGAGGTCATGAAAGGCACTACATAAATGCAAGTCTTTCTTCTTTTTCAAGGCTATAGATTTATATTTTACCTGGAATTGAGTTACTTAATACCCCCTTTCATGTGCATCCCTTACAGTTTTGGTAGGATGCATTTCCTGGCATCAGCAGGTTGTCCTGTTATCCACACTTGCAATTTGCAGCAATTTAGGTGTGCTACTTATAGCAAGTTCTAGTACAATGGAGCTCATTGTGGGATAAAGAGCACACTACAACCTGAATATAAGCACATCTCAGTTCCACCATCAGGTTCTGAGTGATTGCATTTTTAAGATTCCTGAATTTATTCTCCATTGTTGTCTGACTCTGGCTTTAGAGCATTGACTCTTACTCCGGACAATACACAACAAACTGTGTATCAGTGGGTTTTCAACAATGTTGAGCATTCAGAACCTTCTTTTGTTCATACTCATAATTCTAGTTAGAGTTTAATTCAACTTTCATAAAACTGAAGGATAGTCAAACTCAACATATATGAATTTGCATACATGTGCAATATAAATCTACTGAAAGACAAATTCAGAATCAATGTAATTATAAATCTTGGAGAATGTACATACAGTGAAACCTGTACAAATGGACACTTCCAAAAAAAGACACCTTCAAAAAACAGACACTTATTGAGAGACCCAAATATTTTACATGGCAAAATATACAAGAGGCACTCTGAAACCACAGACACTCACAAATTCCGAATAGCCTTCAATGCACCAAGCCCTTTTACAACATAAAACACGGGACATAGCCTGTTGCAAAGCTGCTGTATCTGGAACTTTCACTGAGTCAGGATCACCAGCGCTTCCCCTTGCAGCTTGCTTCCTTTCTGCCTCCAAATTCTCATGAGATCAGTGTATGCCGATCAGCGCGAGGCAGCAGTGGGTTTTGTGAAACGGCTTTTGTGGAATGGGGAGATCATTACCCAGCATCCATAATAGCAAAGAAACTGCTCTCTGTCTCTGGAATTGAATGCTTGCACTGCTCCATCCCTGTGATAGTGCGGTTTCTCTGCCGCTATGGATGCTGAGTAAAGAACTACCCATTCTACCGAAACTGTTACGTACAATGACCATTTTGAAAATAAAGACAATAAAAAAAGTACAGCTGATGCCAGTTCCTAAGGTGTCTGTAATTTACAGGTTTCACCGTAATACTAATGTTTCTTTATAGTGTGTCTGAACGTCGAAAATTTAATCAAGGATTGACTAATTGTAGGTGTGCTACGATAGTGCTGTATATGCCATGGGACTCAGTAAAGCATAATCTCTGATGTGTAATTTAATTAGTCTCTAACTGTACAGTGAGTGAAGCAACTGAACTTGAATTTATTCTATTTCATGTCAAAGCTACTTTACTACATAATTGCACGCTTTATGGTGCCACATACATGGAATATTAAACATGTCAAGAAATATATAACGCAACACATTCTTAGCAGAGAATAGCTTCAAAGGGCTCAACCTTGATACTTAGCTGAGAAACTCTGACCTTTTAAAAACTTAGTTGTACAAATGTTCAGTAGTTTAGCAACAAATAACGATGAATTTCAAGACTTGCATTGTTACCTGGATATATGCGCCTTAGATCAAAGGCACCCTACAGTTTCACACCAGAATTAATTACACTATTCGGATGCCAATATCAAACAAGAAGGAAAGTTATGATTTCAGAGGGGAGTTAATATACTAATATATGATAGCAATACAAGGTGTGTTCATATACAAAGTTTGCATCAGCTTTGCGTTGTAACAGCTACAGAACTAAAGTAGTTTAATACAATACCATTAGTACATCATTTATAGTAACATCATTAAACAGGTTCAAGCAACAAGAATTTTACAAGTTTTATAAATCAACTAAGTCAGAATCAGCAATCTGATACAAGCAGCTCTTACCCATTAATAGGACGCTAACCCTACTCTACTAACTTAATTTGTGATTTGTTTCTATCCTTTTCAGGGCTCTCTCTGCTCCTTCCTAATATTTTTCTCCTGCTGTTTATTTTCTTAGTACTTCAAAGGAAAACTTCAATGCTAAGGATGCCACAGTAACTATATAGTAGCACTGTTACAAATCTGATTAAGTTACTCAAGTATTGAAGTAAGTGTATGTCTATTGACATGTATTTCCTTTCCATACTGTTTATGTCTGTTTGCCTTTGTCTCTCAATTCTATTTTCTACACCACGATGTTCCCTGCTAAAGTCTTATTTGCATTATCACCTGTCACACTCTTTCCACTCCCATTTTTCCAAATGGACTTTTTTTCTCAATTGCCTTGGGATTTTTTTCTCACGTACACAAACAGGGCATAGACTGTCCATACAGAGTAGAGAGTAGCCGTAAGTGCGTCAGTGATTTCCTGTAAACTGGTGCATGGGTACAGATGAAAAACAATCAATTCTTCGATCATCTTTCAGACAAAAATCTCAACTAGCCAGTGTGAAAGCTTAAAGTCTGCATGCAGCAAAATTAAAATATGGAACAATCAAAATAGCCCTGTGAAAGTTTTAAAAACAAGAACAGTATAGAGGTAGAAAGGCAGAGGTGGCAAAAATATTTTTTAAAACAAATTTGTTCTTCAATTAAGGTGGATAATTGATGTAAAGAGGATGCCTCTGGGTTCCAATCCTAGATTACAACATTAAATGCACAAATTTCTCTAGATACTAGCCATTACTAAGCAGTGAAACTGATATTCTCTCGGCATTAGTCCTGGTTGACTGATGTTGGGCTGTGGAGGTGTATTGAGTGGAAGGCCAGGGGCTCAGTGCTGGGGCCTCTACTGTTTTCAATCCACATAAACAACTTAGGTTCAGAAACATAGTTATAAGTTGGTCAAGTCTGCAGACAAAACCAAGCTATGGGGAAAAAACAGTATAATCTGAAGCAGCCAAATAGTTACAGAAGGGGGTCTTTGAGAACAGGAAAGTTACTTTAATGGGAAACTTCAATCAAGGCAATATAAGTTGTGAAAGCTCAAGTGGTTTGGAGTCAGAGTTGGTAAATATAATGCAAGATTGCTTCATGATTCTGCACATGGGAAGCCCTGAGAGGCAGTGCTCATCTTGACCTGGTATTCTTCGCGAATTACCCAGATAATGTACAAAAAATGGAACTTGTAGCACTCTAGGGGGACCATGACCACAGAATGATCAAGTCTAACTTGAATTGAGTCCCAATTATACCAAAAACCAAGAGGTAAGCTTATAACTTTAAAAACGCTAAATTCAAAGAGATGAAGGAAGAATCAAAACAAACAGTTTGGAGGTGGATGCTTACCAACATTCCAATAGAGGACAAACTGAACAGCTTTAAAAGAATAATGCTGTACAAAAAGCTAAGTTCAACAAGCTCAAACTAAACAAGTATGACCCAAAACAAATTAAAAAGAGAGATAAAGAGGAAAAATTCCCTCTACAAATCTTACAAGGAGAAAGGGCTCACTGGGACAAACATAAAATCATACTGAAACAAGTTAAAAAGGTGATCAGATGGGCTAAGAGAAATCTAGTAAAAGCATAACTGCGGAGGCAAAATATAACAGTAAAAAATGCCATATTTTTTGCAATAGTAAGAGGACTGTCAGAGAGGAGGTGAGCACATTAAAAGATGCAAATTGCCTTGAAACTGACAATGGGCACGAGATAGTAAATATTTTTAATGATTACTCAAAGTATTCACAAGGGAAGACATGAACACCAAGCCCTCCCTCAAAAAAACATACCTAGGCATAATTCAAGGCTTAGATATAAATGAGATGGAAGCCCTAGACATGATGAAAGAGCAGTAAACAAATAAATCCGCAGGATTAGATGTTATCTATCCCAGAGTGTTGAGAGATGCCAACAAGTAGATTTGCAAGGCACGTACAATCATTATGAAGGAATCCATGGACACTGGGGAGATACTTGCACATTGGAAACGTGGTGCCTGTATTCAAAAATGGCAACAAAACAGACAATGGCAATTACAGACCCATTAGTCTTACTTCAATTCCATTTTAAATAATGCATTCATACTTGGGTATGGATCAGCCCATCCACCACCTACATATGATGTTGAAATAACTGCGGTTGAAGTTGAAAGAAAACTAGGATCTTAGTAGACTCCAAGCTCAACATGTTCAGCCAATGCAGAGGAGCAAACTACAAAGTCAAAATAATATTTAAGTAAATAGCCGAAACAGTAGACTACAAATTGCAGGAAGATGTGATCAAGCTGTATCATGCTCTGGTCAGACCACACCTTGAGTACTGTGTCCAGTTCTGGTCGCTAAGAAACAAGGGAGCTAATGAAGCACTGGAAGTATTATAGAGAAGAGCCACAAGGCGGATTCCTAGTGCCAGGGGTCTGATTCATGAGGAAAGACTGGAGAGAAATAGGTTTAACAGCTTAGAACAAAGTTGTCTGAGAATTGATCTTAAAGAGGTATAGAGGGTAGTAAGTGGTATGGAAACAGTTAATCAGAATATTACTTCAATTTAAACAGTGAGAGTTGAAGAAGGGGACACAGATTCAACCAGTAAAAAGGTAACTTTAGGACTGACATCAGGAGATTCTTCTTCACGCAGAGAATGATTAATACTTGGAATGGACATCCAGGCAGAGTGGTGGAGGAAAAACTGTGGAATCATTTAAGAAACAACTAGATGTAGGAACAGGGGGGAAGAGGGGAGGAAGTGTGGGGTTGTTCTGGATAGATGTATTAAGATGGCCTTCCTCATCTCCAAGTATCTTGTGACCTAGGCAATATTTGAAAATTGGCAGAATGATGGCAGATGACATTCAATACAGAAATAAGCGCAAGGTCTTGCACATTGAAAAAAAAATTGGGAACATACTTACGAATGAATCGTGTGAGGTGAGAGGTTGATAAAGGATCTGAGAGTGACTATGTCCAGTCACTGTAGAGCGGCAATCAACAAAGCAAACAGAATGCGAAGCTACATTGACAAAATAATAGAGGCTAAAGCTATTCAGTGCTCTGGTCAGGCCACACCTTTAATACTGCTTCAGCTTTGGTTACCAAGGCCAAAGGGAAACATCCAGGCCCTAGAAGTGCTGCAGAGGCTGTTCCCTGGTCTCAGAGGACTGAGCTATCAGGAAAGTTTAGAAAAACTAGGACTCTTCACCTTTGTAATGAAATGAATAAGAGGGGATCTTATATAGCTATTTAGGATAATTAATAGAGAAAAAAAATCATGAGCATTTTTTCAAGTTAAACCACAACTGCAGGACAAGGAACATGGGTACAAACTGCTAAAAGACAAGGTCAGGACTAATGTCAGGAAGCTCATATTCACACAGAGTGATAAATAAGAGTAGTGTAGGTAACATCTATGGAATAATTCAAGAAACATGCTGTGATAGGGAATTCATAGATTTTAATAGAAGGATGAGCTAAATGGAGTGAATGGCCCCCTTCATCTGTACTTACCTTTGTGAAAAAGGTTAATGGCTAAATGAAATCATACAAGGGTTTATTAAACTATTAAATCATTCAAGAAACAGAAATACCAATACTGTACTGTCAGATGAGTATTGAATAACACATTTAACAGGAAGCTCAATTTTAGCAACCAGTCAACTGATTAAATGTGATTTGATGATGCAAAATTGTTTTTCATTGTTGAGCACAAGCCTAACTTTGATTCTCAACACAATCCTAAACTCAATGCTGCAAGAAGGCTTGTAGCTAGATACTAAAGGTCCACACTGCCCTAGGCTTTGAGAACTTTCTCATAATAAGACACAACACTTTACACACTTTAATTTATACTTATCTACATAATTAGAGACAAAAATGGCATTACTTCAACGAGTCTTGTGGGATTCTCAACTTTATTCTATAGTTTAAACACATCAGAAATAATGAATAATGATCCATTTAGGATAACAGGAAACAGAGACCGAGATATAAAGCAAGACCAAGAGAGACAGGAACAGGGATGGAGAGAGGGAGAGAGGGAGAGAGAGAGAGAGAGAGCGAGCACGCGTGCAAGAGCGATGCACGGAGAGAGAGAGCGCTGACAGAGATCAAAATGAAAGGCACAATCGAGAGCAGAGGACCGACCATGACAAATGCCACAGATGATCTACTTTTTGGTATAAAAAAGGTATTTCCTTTTTGGGTTTTGAACAAACAAACTGGGAATTCCCAATGTGGAAAATCAAAAATACAAACTGATCAACCAGAGTAACATTTTTAACAATCATACCTTGCTTTGTGAGCGCATCCCTAAGTGCTGGAGTGATCATTTCTCTTGGTTCTGCTATTTCATTTTTTCCAATGGTCTGTTTTGATGTTTTGAGTTTCACTGATTCTTTGTCCGCTTCTCTTTCTTTCTAAAAGAACACAGGAAACAGAAGTAACAATTACCACAGGTTATACAACGGTTCTGTCATACAAACGATGCGCAATTTAAAGATTGAGAAAAGGGGTATATTTATTTTTTAAAATTAAATTACAGCATCTATGAACTGTCTTATATGCTATTTTAAAAAAATAATTTCTCAGCCTCAAAGATTTCCACCAGTACCAACATCTGACAATGAGGGAAAGTCACTGAGCTGCTTATTTTTCTCTCCAAATGCTGCTCACGTTGGTTAATTCCAGTGAGTCGGACGTCCCTTTAAAAATTATTTCCAAACAAAGCAGTCTCTTATCTGGCTGCTGTGCCAGTCAGAATAATTTCAGCACTAAAATTTAGTCCAACGTACGAACTGTAGCATTCTGTTTTCCTCCCTGATTAAAAGTGGAGCTTCAATAGCAAGGAACCAAGTAAGGATCTAACTACTGTACATGGTAGCATAGGCCTAACACAAAGAGACAATGGCATACTACAGTGGTATAAATATACAAATCATTTTGTGATGTTATCGTAATCTTTTTTAAATACTGGTGGATCTTCTGTGGCGTTGTTCACAGTAAATCAGCTGATATGCTCTTATATAAGAGTTCGAGCATTAAACACGTCTGCAGATATTCGCATGGGGAACCCGGAAGCGAATTGCGCCGTCACAATCTGCGATTGCAACTCAATTGAAGATAAGTATTTGAGCTTCCAGGTTTCCCATGCACCAAGCAGACAGATTGACAGGCTGGCTGCCTGTCGGAAGGGAAAGGAATGGTGAATCAGAGAGGGGGATGGGAGGGGAGAGATCGTGTGCCCCTGGAAAAAAAAAATCGGGGGATGAAACATGGACGAAATCGGGTCAGTGCAGCCAGCATCAAGGGGGAATATCCGCTATCCGGGGGCGGGGGGGGGGGGGGCGGTGGTGATCGCTGGCGTCTTGTCAACCAGTGAGCTTGTTGGGCCTGGATGAAGCACTCCTGCTCCTCCAGGCTCACAAGCAGTGCAATAAAGGCACTCACTTCCTGGATCCGGCCCTTCCCACCTGCTTTCACCTGACATGAATCGTAAGTGATGGGAAATCAGAACAGGTAAGGTTAAATTCATTTTACTTTTGTAATACACAAAATATTAATATCCTCAATTATTTCAATCAGGTACATTGACCCTTTAAGTATCAGCCCGCTGGCTTTAAGTAGGGGTGAGAGTTCCTGGTGTCTGCCATGCACATGCATACAAACATGCCTGGGTTAAACCCAGAAGTGGGTACATTGGAGCCAGGATACGGTCCTGTTCCAAAAAGCTGATATCTTAACATCCCACCCGCCCACAACCCACCCATTCTTGGGGGTTAAAATTACCCCCATGTCTCTTTATGGCCACAAAATTTAACATGCTGTTAAACAATGGGTGAGGTCAGACTTTAATGACTTTTCAGGTTACAGGTCAGAACCCTAATTTAAAGCAAAAAATTATTGAGAAGATCAGTGAGATTGGAGACATTCTGGCTCAGGGATTTTTTTCTTCCAAACTGTAAATTTAAACAATAGGATATTCTCTCTCTCTCAGCTCCAAACACAAGTAAAATATAAAGCTAACAGGTTCGTTTAAAAATTTAGATAAAAATCTACTCAAAATCATCATCCAGTTTGATTCCAAATCATTTTCAAAAAACACACAAACTTATTATATAGAGAAAAAAAATGAAACACGACTGGCACACAATTGATATTATCAGTCATGTTAGAAGTGAGTCTCTTTCTGCTTCTGCTCCTCTCTCAACAGATAACTTCTCTATTAAAAAAAATTCAACACAAACTTTATCTGAATTTTGAAATGTGTCCTCTAGCTTTTCTTCAAATATGTTGTAAAAAAAAAACCCACCCAGTAGTCAGAAAGGATCTTGGCTCGGAAGATCAGGAAGTAGAATCAGTATGGGCGGAGATAAGAAATAACAAGGGGCAGAAAACACTAGTGGGAGTAGTTTAAGGGCCCCCTAACAGTAGTTATACTGTTGGACAGAGTATTAATCAAGAAATAAGAGGAGCTTGTATCAAAGGTAATGCAATAATCGTGGGGGACTTTAATTTTCATATTGACTGGTAAATCAAATTGGCAAAAGTAGTTTGGAGGACAAGTTCATGGAATGCATTCCAGATAGTTTCCTAGAACAATATCTCATGGAACCAACCAGGGAACAGTCTGTTTTAGATCTTGTCTTGCAGGGTTAATTAGTAATCTCATAGTAAGGGATCCTCTGGGGAAAAGTGATCATAATATTATAGAATTTCACATTGAGTTCAAGAGCGTCGTACTTAAGTCCAAAACTAGAATCTTAAACTTAAACAGAGCCAATTACATATGAGGGGTGAGTTAGCCAAGATAGATTGGGAAACTAGATTAAAGGATATGAAGGTAGATAAGCAATGGCGAACATTTAAAGAAATATTTCATAATTCTCAACAAATATACATTCCATTGAGAAATAAAAACTCCTCGGGAAAAGTGATTCATCCGTAGCTAACTAAAGAAGTTAAGGATAGTATTAGATTAAAAGAAGAGGCCTATAACGTTGCCAAGAAGACTAGTAAGCCTAAGGATTGGGAGAGTTTTAGAAACCAAAGGATGACCAAAAAATTGATAAAAAGGGAGAAAATAGAATATGATAGTAAACTAGCAAGAAATATAAAAACGGATTTGTAAGAGATTCTACAAGTATGTAAAAAGGAAGAGAGTAGTAAAAGTAAACGTGGCTGAGACAGGAGAAATTATAACGGGAAATAAGGAAATGGCAGATACGTTAACCAAATATTTGTATCTGTCTTCACAGTTGAAGACATAAAAAATAGCAGAAATAGTGGGGAACCAAGGGTCTAATGAAAGTGAGGAACTTAAAGTAATTATGACCAGTAAAGAGAAGGTACTGGAGAAATTATTGGGAGTAAAAGCCAACTAATCCCCTGAACCTGATGGCCTATATCCTACGGTTCTAAAAGAGGTAGCTGCAGAGATAGTGGATGCATTGGTTGTGATCTTCCAAAATTCCCTAGATCTAGAATGGCCCCAGTGGATTGGAAGGTAGCAAATGTAACACCACTATTCAAGAAAGGAAGGAGAGAGAAAACAGGGAATTACAGGCCAGTTAGCCTGACATCAGTCACCGGGAAAATGCTAGAATCCATTATTAAGGACGTAGTAACAGGACACTTAGAAAATCATACTATGATTAGGCAGAGTCAACACGGTTTTATGAAAGGGAAATCGTGTTTGATAAATTTATTAGAGTTTTTTGGGGCTGTAACTAGCAGGGCAGTTAAAGGGGAACTAGTGGATGTAGTATATTTGGATTTTCAAAAGGCATTCAATAAGGTGCCACACGAAAGGTTGTTACATAAGCTAAGAACTCATGAGGTTGAGGGTAATATATTAGCATAAATAGAGGATTGGTTAATGGACAGAAAACAGAAAGTAGGAATGAACTGGTCATTTTAGGATTGGCAAACTGTTACTAGTGGGGTGCCACAAGGAACAATGCTGGGGCCTCAGCTGTTTACAATCTATATTAATGACTCAGATGAAGGGACCAAGTGTAATGTATCCAAGGTTGCTGACGATACAAAGCTAGGTGGGAAAGTAAGCTGTAAGGAGGACACATGTAGTCTGCAAAGGGATATGGGGATAGGGCGGGAAAGTGGAGTAGAGGTTGAAGATCAGCCATGATCTTATTGAATGGCGGAGCAGCCTCAAGAGGCCAGAGGGCCGACTCTTGCTCCTATTTCTTATGTTCTTATGTCAGCAAAAAGAGGGGAGCCCATGACCTGCAAAGGCAACCGAGGTGAGCAGGGGTGGGAAAAACACAAAAGAAGAAATAAAAGTTAGTAAAATTTACATTTTATCCACATTTAATTCTTCCTAAATCCTGCTTAAAAATTCCTTGAGAGTCAAAAACAGGCCTGGGAAAGGATCAGCAGCGCCACCTGGCTTCAGGAGAAATCAAGCTGGGAAACAGGAGTTTGCAGGAGTAACAGCACCACCTAGTACCTTGGGAGAGCATTGATTTGACATGGTACAAAAATCAAATCTCAATCTTCAATCCATTTAGTAAAACTGCATAGAGAACTTTACCAACATTTGCTAATTTCCAAATTTATAAGCTAGAAGCATCCTCCAGTGAAAAGGATTTTTTTAGTTAAAATCTCCAGGTATGACAAATTCATGACACAGGTTGGATGAGAACAGAACTCAGAAAATTGTTGTAAACATGTTTATTAGCACAGTAACTTTGCTCATAGCAACTAAAAGGTGCACGCTTATAGAGTTATCAGGATGCAACTGAACACAGCCACCAAGTGACCAATGATCTACCAATGAAGGTCTAAATTTAAGCACCTAAGAAAAACACAAGGTAAGCAGACTACTGTCCATATTTGACAAGTGACATGGTCTTCTATCTCCGTGACACAAATCTGGGTCTCTTACTGCCTCTCTGTCAGCACTATGAATCAATGGAGAAATGTCAGTCTGGGATTTGATTCGGATTTTTTCCAGACAGGTTATCAAGCACCCACCAGAAAAAGTTTATGGAATTTATTAAACAAGCTACAAATTTTACTAGTTCTGAAACTGCAAATACACTATTTACTGACTTTGTTCAATTGCCTAAGTTTTAATATAACAATTTTTGCACCAGGAACTGCTTCAAGTTTTGCATTTATATTTTCTTCCATTTTTGGAGGGACCAGGGGAGAATAAAAATCATACAAGAAGCAGAAAACCTTTCTTACGCCTAAAATACTCAAGTATTTCCATAGTTTTCATTGCACTGATCAAAAGCAAACATTCTCTCAAGCCAACACCAGCAAGTTTACTTTACTTTTACTTTAAAAGGTGCATGGAAACAAAAAAATACAGAGGGTTGCAATTCTTCGAAAAATCAACTGAGGATACCTAAAGAAAAAGTAACAGATGTAGTGAAACAAATCACTGAAGGCAATGTTAATAGTAGAAGTAAGATAAAAAAAAACAGGTAGGTCCATTAAACGATCAGGATATGGCAGATCAATGATTTTATCTATTAAATGATCAAATGGATTCTTCACATCAGTTTTCACAAAAGACGACTGTGGACATATTCCAGACACGATAAATGGGGCGAAGTGAGCCATAACATACAGAAGTGGATAAAAATTGTGTCACGCAGAAACTGGAAGGATTAATAACCACAAAACTCTTGGGGCAAATGATATCCTAGAATCCTCAAGGAATTAAAGGAGAATATTTTTTGGAGTTCAATAAATACTGGAGAAATATCTGAGGACTGGAAGATGGCGAATGTAGTTACAATGATCAAAACAGGAATACGGCTTTAACCTAGTAATCACAGGCCAGTTAGCTTAACATCAACAGAGGGGAAATGCTTAACGGTATTCTACGATACTCTATAAATGAACAATTAAAGAGCACAGCTATCGAAAGTGTGGGTTTTAGAAGTAATAGATCATACCGACAAGCCTACTGGATTTCAGGGAATAACTAAAGAAGTGGACAAGAATAATATAGTAAAGCTAGTTATCTGGACTTTTTGACAAGGAAATGTAAGACTCATGGAATAGTTGATAAATTACTTTGACAGATTGAGACAAAAGGGTGCAAAATGCACTATCTGGGCATAAAGTAACCAGTAACCGGAATCTGTTCTTGGACATCTGCTATTTACAATATGTGGAATGATATGGAGCAGAACTTGTTTGAAACTAAAACTGCAAATTTAGTTCTGATCATATAAAATGCTGGTGATTATTTTCCACCCAAAAAAGATTGCTTTTGAATCTTTTTTTTAATTCATTCATGGGACGTGGGCGTCGCTGGCGAGGCCGGCATTTATTGCCCATGAGAAGGTGGTGGTGAGCCGCCTTCTTGAACCGCTGCAGTCCGTGTGGTGAAGGTTCTCCCACAGTGCTGTTAGGAAGGGAGTTCCAGGATTTTGAACCAGCAACAAAGAAGGAACGGCGACATATTTCCAAGTCGGGATGGTGTGTGACTTGGAGGGGAACGTGCAGGTGGTGTTGTTCCCATGTACCTGCTGCTCTTGTCCTTCTAGGTGGTAGAGGTTGTGGGTTTGGGAGGTGCTGTCGAAGAAGCCTTGGCGAGTTGCTGCAGTGCATCCTGTGGATGGTACACACTGCAGCCACTGTGCACCGGTGGTGAAGGGAGTGAATGTTTAGGGTGGTGGATGGGGTGCCAATCAAGCGGGCTGCTTTGTCCTGGATGGTGTCGAGCTTCTTGAGTGTTGTTGGAGCTGCACTCATCCAGGCAAGTGGAGAGTATTCCTTCACACTCCTGACTTGTGCCTTGTAGATGGTGGAAAGCCTTTGGGGAGTCAGGAGGGGAGTCACTCACCGCAGAATACCCAGCCTCTGACCTGTGACACTTTGAACTGTGACGTATGAAGATGGGCACAAGACATTTATTTAAACATACCAGCAGAGCTCCCTGGCATGGGTCACTATGAGTCGAAGGATGAACTGTTTTAGAACAAAAGGCATATTATACCATGTGCTGCATTTTTGCCTCTTTTTATTTCTTATCCCATATTATTTCAGCACTCCGATCTAAGATCACCTACATGGGTCAGTCCTAATCTGAGCTGCAAACTGACAAGCACATTCCAATCTGTAAAGTTACTTAACCAATACATGAAAAATAAAGAGGATTGGCATAGAATTCCAAGAGGCAATAATTAAAATAGACCCAAGAACAAATGGGCTTAATGGATGAGCAAATATTGATATGGGGGGGGGGGGAAAGAGGGGAACAAAGGAAAACAGACTCAACAGGGATACACAAAATCGTTTTATTTTTTGGCAAAGCCTGCATGATAAGGTTGTTAAACATTTCTCCCATGGAAGAAAGCAGCTCACTCAATTCTGCAAGAAACTTCATAGGACAAATCAAGCAGCTGAGTTTTATTAAATTGGAAACCTGAATCCTTGAATAAAGGATTGCGATAAATATCCCTTGAAGTTCCTGAGGCGTGAATCCCCCCATGTCCACCGCCTTATATACTGCTTGTAATAAAAATAAAGCCAGCAGAATATATTTAAAATTTAGAGACCATCTTCAACCTCACAATGTCTTACCTCACACAGCAGAGAAAGGCTGACTTCAAAAATAAACAAGACTGTTCTATGCCAGCTGCTGGCCAGAGCTTGCAACTGCACGTCTCTAAGCAGCCTTTCTATAGTTGTGTGTGACAGGTCCAGTGTTACACCTCAAGGCTCAGATTAACGTTGGAATTCCTCTTACAGTGATGGCGTCAAAGACAAAGGTTACAGGCAAGCCCAACAGGTGGTTGTGGACACATTTAAAATGGAAACATCCACAGGAAGATTTTTACTTGGGACTTTCAAAGGAAAAACTCATGGATAAGGTCATTACGAAGCTTATCTTTTGAAAATTCCTTTCACTTTACTGGAACAATTCTTTTTAAATGACAGCTTTCTATCATATGTCTCATCCAACAATCAATAAAACAGATCTCTGGACTTCAAAAATCATAAATGAAAAATTATGCCAGGGACATTTTTCACCACAAAAAAAAGAAAATGTTATCACAAAAATGAAGGCAATCTACATCTTGTGCCGAAAGCAATTAATTAAATCCAGTCTTTCTGAACTTCAGTTTAGTTTTATGTCAGGGCTCTGATTGATTGAGGACAACCTTGCTTGATTGTATCAGTACCTATCACCATGATAAATGAGCCCATACCTTTGCTCGTTTCATATTGTTCATAACATTGCCCAGGTCCTCTACATCAATGACAGACGCAGCGCCAGTTTCATCTTCCACTCCAGATTCTTCTTCACTTGTCGTCTCAAACAGTTCTTCCTGAAAGAAAATAAGAACAAATCAAAACATGAGAATAAGAGACTCCAAAATCAACCAAAGTTAACTGTGGACCATACATACAAACAAATAAACTAGCAGTGATTGCCATCCACAAGACTCGCCTCACCTACAGCAACTTTCAATAAAATCTCATTTCATGCATTCCACTTTACCAAATTATGATACTTCCAATTTGTCCACAAAACCCCACAGAAAACATGCAATTGATCAGCTACAGAATTGGTATTAAAATCAGAGGAATGTTTACAACCCTCAAAACTATTGTTAAATATGTGGAAGAAGTAACTTCCTAGAAAAAAACAAAGAAGATATAAATCAGGGCACTTACTAGACACAGAATTTATCCAAGGGAGGAACCTGACTAAATAACACCACACACAAGTCACAAATGTATTATGATCTAGGATCTACCCATGGTATATAGATATCACATCTAACAAGTTTTCTGTTGTTACCAAAACTAAAACCAATAATAAATGTATTTTAAGCTTAGAATAAGTCAGGATTTGCATGGATTTGACCGGTTTATGTGATGTGGCACATAATAACATCATAGATGTGCGATGTTTTCTCACAGCAAAAATAAAATCATTGCTTCCATTATGGTCATGGATGTGACCACGGTTAGTTTACGTCTTGCTCATTGGTAACAGTGCGGCATTCCCTTTCCCACATGGCAGAGAACTCTCAATATGTGTGTGGTGAACTGGGTTCTAATAAAACTGAAAGAGAAGCCACTCTTTTTATCTCCATTCCTGTTCAGATCAGTTTCAAGAGCACATGTTCTAACTCACTGATTACATACCTCTCAGTTAAGAACTTCTCTCTATACCGCTGATCGAGATCCCATTCTGTATAGCCTTATATGTAATGAAAATATCTCAACAAAATGCATCATTTGTGCCTTCAAATTTTTTTTTAAAAACATAAACAAGGTAGAAGATCACAAACTGTGCACCTACAATTTCGGATCAAGAAATCACCCCAATTGTTTATTGTTGCTTTGACTGATAGCTTGTAAACACTAGACCTGAAGCAGCCATCTGCATGAAACAAATCCTAAGCAGATACACAGAGAGAACAATGAACACAGACAGCAAACTGCAATGCAACATATTCACCACACAACAAAAGTTGAATGCCAGAGTTCAGTTAGACAGATTTGTCAGCGAGTTAGCCTATTTCAACCACCAGCAGATTTGCTAACAAGGAACACAAACCCGTAAGTACTCACCTAGTCTTAAATTGATGGTGTGTATTTACAATGGTCAATGATGCATATGCTGATCCAATGTGTCTCTGACAGGAGTCAATGGTGTGCATTGATTCAGCAAACAAAAGAGTGAGATTTAATTCAGCTAAGCTAAAAGTGATAAAGCACTATATAAATATAAGTGTTATCATGTTAAAATGTCTCAAAGTGCTCCAGACAATTAATTATATTTTTACAGTGCACTGGCTATAGTAATGGCCTGAATTTATTTGTCCTTTTTTAAAAAAAGAGATTAGACCTGATCAGTCCTGGGGTAAAGAAAAGAAATAAGAGATTTGATAAATGCTCAACTTACATTTTCTTTAAATAACTTTTCACTCCCAAAAAACCACCACTTGAATTGGAAATTGAAATTAATGTTTTTATAATTCATTCTCAGCGTGTTGGTGATGCTGGCTAAGTTTCATTTTTAATGCCCTACCAAAGGGGAATTTGAAAATACTCGTGGTATTGACCAGTGTGGTAGCGAAGAATTGCAACAAGTCACAAAAGGATGAGATGCAGCAATAATCAACAACACGAGACAGCGTCAAAGCACTATTAGTCTAGTAGCCCTGGACCCCAAACTCTCAACAAGGACAGGAGTGATGGGTGAGCAGGACATTTGTGAACACAGCAATGGTGACTGCAACCAAAAAATTGTAAGGTGCTTTCGGACTTCCTGAGGACATGATAAGGTGCTACATATAAGCAAGCTGTTGCAATGGCAGAGAGATTATTGCTGCTTGTCATGCTTTGTGGCCTATTGCATTGCTTCCCTACTGAAAAGGTCAATACCACAAGCATTTGTATTGGGTCCACACATGGGAGAAGCAGAGGAGTACATGCAAGGCTTTCCAAAGCATAGGAGCCCAGGTGGCTGAAGCACAGCCGCCAGTATGGGGCAACGGGAGGGGGGATGCAAGAGACCAGGGTCAAAAGAACGGGGTGGGGGGGGGGGGGGGTGGTGGTGTAGGGCTGGAGGAGGTTACAAAGATAAGGACGGGTGGGTGAGGCTATGAAGCAAATTAAACATGAGGATGAGAATTTTAAATGGGAGGCGTGGGGGGACCAGGAGCCAATATATGTTAATGCAAGTGGACAAAGAAGATATACTTGAAGTTACATGTACAAGCCTAAGCTATACATAGTTGAAGGAAATATCATTTTGAAGAAAACTGCTAAAAGTCAGATAAAGTCCTGTGGTCTAACTGATGGCCAAAGGAAAAAGTGCAGTGGCTGCCCAGCGAGTGGGGCTAAGTCATTCTTTCAGCCAGGAATCCAGAGTTGTCAGGGAACATGGGAAGAATTGGGCTCACTTAGGGGCCAAAGAAGATGTGATCTACCTGATGGCCGTAGTCCTTGTTAGCTGTGGTAAAAGAACTAAGGCACTGTCCAGTGATCAAAATCTGGGCACTGCCCTGAGCCAGGTCGTTGGTTCAAGCCTGTCAGAGTGTCTATGGTCTGGGACTGCTGAGAGTTCCAGGTCCAGAGCTACTAGGTTAATAGTGGTTTGGCACTGCCTCGCTGTTGGTGGGCCACAGCTGCCTGGCTGCAGACGGCCTGGGACACTCCCATAGTCTATCGGACAGAAGGTTAGGGTTCAGAGACTGCCCTTAGCTAGTTTCTGCGGCAATGAGTAACGTCAGTCCTCTCGGAGTCACACGCATGAAAGGGAGTGCTTCAGTGGACAAGAGAGTTTCCCGTTCTCCACTATTGCTGGAGCCTCACTTGATGGCACCACTAAACGGTGGCACAATCAGGCACTCAATTATGCCAAGTAGAAAGTCAGCACTTACAAACGATAAAGCTAACTTTAAAAGTGATTCCATTGACAACTATTGGCAGGAAGGAAAAGAGTCTGAAACAGAGCTTAATGGGTGAGAAAGGAAGGTGGAAAAACAATTTAGGCAACTAGATGGTAGTGGATTGGAGATCCATTCCAGGAGTCTCCCCCTTCCCTCCCTTCCTCTAATTATTTTTGGAAAACTACTCAATATCATTGTTTAACTAACAAGTGGGAATGGTAATAGGTTGAACAATGTTGCAGGGGACAGCTGTCATAAAACATTGTACTAGAAATATTTATTCCCTATCCCCAGTGTCCTCAGATTACAGAGAAAATTTAGGAGCATAGTGAACTCCCACTGTAATATAACACTCACTGCACAAGTGACTAGTGGTTATACGGTCTTTTATACAGTACCGTAATCACAAGACATTTTGGGAGAGGTCATGTTTTCCAACATTTGTGAGGTGGGGGGGAGGGAGGGAAGGGGGGGGAAAAGAGGTCTTGTACATCCACAAGCTGTGCTAAGGATGAACTAGCTTTAGAACTCAAGTTACCCAAACCCAAATTAGACATTTAGCAGTGACTGTGAAAATGAGAAAACCACTCAGCATTTATTGGTGCAAGCTGAATCCATCCTCACCAAACTTAAGATGATTGAGGACAGATATGAGGTGAGCATTTATTACAATTCTGTACATCCACTAGAGTATCTCTAATGTGCTCAAATCTACCTCTCCACTACTGTGATTCTTCGTCTCTTCTGGCACTTCATCCTTATGACTGGAATCCTCTTTATGCATCTTCTCTTTGGACTTGCATTTCCCCTTTTTGCAGTTACCATCACACTCTTTCTTTTCCCCACTGTAGAGTGCCTGTAGTCTGCTCAAGAACTTGGCTTGCCATCCAATGAAGTCAGCCTCAATGCTGCCATGTTTACTCTTCACCACGTTGCAGTCACCCTCTCCACGGGTCATAACACGACTGGCACTCAACATCCACAGCCACTTGTCAATATTTTTACCAACCTGAAAAGGATGTGCACAGTACATGTTAAAAGTACAATCGTTTATTTTGCTGTTCACAGTAAAGTTGTGAATATGAAATGGAGTATACAAAAAAAGCATCAGCAGAAAGAATATTTTAATCCTTGTAAAAATAAATCTTTTTTTTAAAAATGGAATATTTATTCTACATGGGCAATCATGAAAGAAAGAATTCTTAGGTCAGGAAAGCAGTATTTGTAACTCCAAAGGAATAGGTTTCCCTCCATGCCCCTGTAACATGCACCATTCGGTGATCATTGTAAATGATATACCCATTGAGTTTTTTATTCATTTTTGGGATGTGGGCATCACTGGCAAAGTTTGCAATTTATTGCCCAACCCCAATTGCTCTTAAGAAGATGGTGGTGGGCTGCCTTCTTGAACCACTTTGTAGCAGTTTGATACAACTGAATGGGCCACTTCAGAGTCAACCACATTGGTGTAGGACTGGAGTCACATACAGGCCAGACTGGGTAAAGAGGGCAGGTTTTCTTCCCTAAAGGACATTAGTGAACCAGTTGGGTTTTTACGACAATCCGACAGCTTCACGGTCACTTTTACTTTTACCAGCTTTATATTACCAGTTTTTTAAAAAAAAACTGAATTCAAATTCTCAAACTTCCATGGTGAGATTTCAACTCTCATTCTCTGGATTATTAGTCCAGGCCGCTGAATTACTAGTTCAGTGACATAACCACTACCCTACCGCATCTATTATATAACAGATATTAAAATATGGTGAAATGTAATATATACAAGTAAATAGGCAATACATAACTCTAGAGCAGAAAGGTAGTAACAAGTACCCATCAGGACGGCTGCAATCTTTAAAAATACGACCGTATTACTGGCACCGTTTTACCACCCGTAGGTGCTGTAGTAATGTACCCTGCACTAATCGGTTTTAACAAAGTAAAAAGAAACTAAAAAATAAAAATCACACAGACTAACAAAGTATGCAACCTAGATCAGAATTTTGATCAATGTACAACATCGAGTTACATAGAATCGACAGCACAGAAACAAGCCATTCAGCCCAACTGGTATGTGCCGGCGTTTATGCTCCACATGAGCTTCCTCCCACCCCATCAGTCATTGACATTGGTCAAGTTGCAATAAAATCGCAGAAGGCAGTTGGGTCTTATCACGTTAGTTAAAATATTTTGAATGTATTTTTAAAAGATTGTAGCCATACAGTATAACCCTGAGCAATCAATTCTACAGAAGCAAAGACCAGATACTTACAGTGTTGTAATGATGTACATAAACAGAATTGCCCAAGCCAAATACTGCATATCTCAAGCCTCGGAGGTAGGTTTTGCCATATCTAAAGTCATGTGTTGCCTCTTCCAACCACTTACAGAACCAGGCTGCATTCTCACTCGGTTGTCCATCAGTATAAGTGGAAACTATGAATACACAGATAGTTTTACTGAAAACCTGCACAAACAAAAAAAAAGTATTTTTTTTAAATAAGCAGATTAGAGCATAAAGCATATTTCTGTGGTATACCTTCAGCCCACTATTTCACTCATGAAAAGTAACTGCAGAAGAAATAGGCTGAAGATCAAATCACAAACTTGCCACTGAATTAAATAGTAGTGGAGATGGCAACTACACAAATAACCATCAGTTCTTCTTTAAGAGCTTACAATGATCAAGTTCACATGCAAATATGTTTATTTATTAGAAGTGCAAAGAATACCTTAAAGATACAGCTTCTGGAACTAGGGTGCTGATGATTGTACTTTTATAGTTTTGATATAGCTTGTATGAGGAATATTAACAATACTAACACAAGCTACATTAGTACAACTATTACACTGACAGAATTCCATTTTTTTTTGGGTGAGGGTAAGCTCTCTAATTCAATCTAAGGATCTGCTTTTGAAAAAGTGCAAATCAGCCACGGTGTTATTAGTTTGCATAACAAATGTTCACAATACTTTTGAATTTCAACGTCCTTCTTTGCACTAAACCACAGCTTACTCTACAATACACATTTAAAAGATTCCCTATAAAATATGTTCATATGTCTGACTCTCTCCCTTTCTTTCACTCACAGAACTGTACATAGCTTTCATTGACTAATTACAAGCTGATGTGCCTTTTTCCTGATTTCGTTAAGATTATTCTAACAATGGGAAATGGGCAATAATGGTGCCTGAACAGCAAGTAGATTCTCATTTGACTTAATAATAAATAGTGTACATAAGGAAGAATGATTGTGGTGCCTTCTGAAGAAGTGTCTGTGTATTGCAACTGATTAACTTTGAAAGGCACAGAACATTATTGAGGAGCAAGAAAAAACAATTACGCAAATGATCTAGTTATGGAGTGATCAAAATTCAGATCTGATGTTAGTGAATAGTAATAGTCTTAAACATTTTAAATGCTATAATGTACTTAATGCAACAGCACAGGAGTGTAATTAAGGGATGTTGGTCAGAAAGTAGGTTAGAATATTTTTCAATACTGTAATAGTAAGAGGTAAGTCAGAAAAGAGAGGTGAAAACCCTAAAAGATGCAAACAAGGCCAAAACTGAAGATGAGCACAAGATATAGTTAATATTAAAATAATTATTTCCAATTAATCACTAGGAAAAACAAAATCAACATGCCGTCTCTCAATTTTAATAATCGAGGCAGAATTAACAACGTTGACATGAACGAAATTGAAATCATTAACAGACCTTAAGAGCTCAGGATAAAAAAATCACCCAGAGCTAAATTGTATTGAATTTAAAGTGTCACCCTAAGAACTGTTAAATGAATACTGTATTTGGCAAGTACAAAACAAAGTGTTCAATTGCTCTTACATTATCAATAGTTGGAAATAGAAGCAGGAAATGCAAAAAAACGTGCATAGGTATTCTGTATAAAAAAAGTTAGTATTCGACAAATGGTGCAGTGGTTATTTAATATACAGATAATTATTTTTATAGTTACATTGTATTTATCCCAGAATATTAAGAGACACAAAGTGGGAGGTTTCAGACGCAATAATAGAATCATAGAAGTTTACAACATGGAAACAGGCCCTTCGGCCCAACATGTCCATGTCGCCCAGTTTATACCACTAAGCTAGTCCCAATTGCCTGCACTTGGCCCATATCCCTCTATACCCATCTTACCCATGTAACTGTCCAAATGCTTTTTAAAAGACAAAATTGTACCCGCCTCTACTACTGCCTCTGGCAGCTCGTTCCAGACACTCACCACCCTTTGAGTGAAAAAATTGCCCCTCTGGACCCTTTTGTATCTCTCCCCTCTCACCTTAAATCTATGCCCCCTCGTTATAGACTCCCCTACCTTTGGGAAAAGATTTTGACTATCTACCTTATCTATGCCCCTCATTATTTTATATGATCATTATGAAGGAGTTAACAGTGGATGAGATCCCAGTGAATTGAAAGCAGGTTAATGCTGTGCCTATTTTCAAAAAAGTGATAAAGCAGATGCAAGTGACTACAGATCCATTCATTATACTTCAATACTGGGTTAAATAACGAAAAGTCAATAGTTAACTTGAGGAATATCTGTACAATAACAACAGCAGCCAAACTGGATTTAGAGGGGCAACAATCCTGCCTGACCAACCACCTTGACTTTTTTGAAGATGCGACTGTCATGTTTTTGGGATTTTACTCCAGATATTTTTCCTCAGGTTCAGCATCTAAGACTACTCCCTTAGGCAAATTCTCACTCCCTACAGCCTGAGAAATGCTGGGTGCTTCAGACCTGCACTTCAAACCTCCAGCCTGAAAGTGATGAGCACATTCCATCCTGCAAACTTTTCTAATCAAACAACAATTAGACTCTGCACTAAGTGAACTTCTGTTTACTTCACAATTAGACTGTGTGGCCCCAAGGGGTTAAAACTACACCTTAGCAGAATACATTTTTCATTTCATAGTATAACATTTCTGTACGGGAGCTGGATGGTCCAGTGGGTTCAATCAACCTTTCTCCTCTGGGACCTGGATTCAAATGGGATGAAAGTCTACTCTGTCTGCTTGCTCTAAAGGTCCTATGTGAAATGAGTTTGAATAGTTTCAATCCAGTTCCTGGTGGGTTTGTCTCTATTACACAAAATGGCACTTAATTCAGGACTAACTCGCAAATTCACTCAGACGGGGCACAGAATTGCAGGTGTAGGAAACGAAAAAAATGTCACACTAATGAAGTATAGAATGGTCTCTGAGATTGGGGCTTGCTGCTGACAATGGGTGTCTGATACACATAGAAACCCACCGCCTTGATGAGCAAACACTCCTGCACTTATAAAATAACAAATCATCTGACTTAACGTATGCAATGCTCTGATATTATTAGTAAGTTATCTACTTTCAAATATTACCAGGGTTTTATATAACAGCATAGAAACTAATCAATGTAAAATAACTAACCTCATCCACCAGGTTGTCATCTGGGTCATACTCCTTCAGATCAACAACTTCCACAGGTAATCCAAGTTTTTGTACGACATCTGCAAGAGTTTTGGCAAACCTCTAGAGTACAAGATTTAAAAAAACAAATAACCCTTAGGAAATGAAAATGTTAAAGATGTGTTGCACAAAAGTTCTGTCTGGAACTAGTATTAGTTCCATACATTGTAGCCACAGCAACCTCAGTTCAAATCCAAGTTCCAGCATTGTGTGTGAGCGGTGTTCTAATTTACATTCTCACCCCCCCGCACACGCTCAGCCCCCACCCCACCCACCCCACCCACCCCCTCACCGCCATATCCCCCCCTGCAGGATATATACTGTAACAGTAAATAGTTAGAATGTTAACTGTTGTTTCCATGATATGAAGGGAAACATGTGTAATTCTTCACGTTATACCCAACCACATGTGAGTAGCTGAAAGCAGATTGGTGAAACTTTATTAAACTTTATCCTTAATACGACAACACAAAATGCACAATCATTGCTCAAGCATATACCTCCGCAGTACCAGTCTGAGAGCCAAAGAAAATCTTCACCCCAGCAACATGAACTTCCTTTTCTTCTTGAACCAAATGCCCATTTTCAATCACTTCTTTGGCTACTTTTGGTACATTGATGTCCTTTACCTCTTCTTTCTGCTGTGCAAAACATTTTTCAGTATATAGTCAATTTCCATATTATCATCGAACCTTTGATAACAACCAATGCACTTCTCATGTAGATATGTACATACATAGACAAGGGCAGGCATTTATTCTGTAGACAGTCAAAACAATTTGGTATTCTTCAGCGATTATAATACAGAGAAGTGGCAGTACAAAGCAACCATTTTCAAAGCGACTTAACTTCTAGATACAAATATCAACACTTTAAAGATTTACTATTGTAACAATAAGCTGTTCAAATGTTGACCCTTCTATTTTTTCAGATCTCCATGCATCAACTATGGTTTCCAAGTCTCATGCATTACAGCGACCAAGAGATGACCGTCACTCTGATTTTCCCTCAACTCGCTCGCTCCCCATCCCCATGAGGAAATATCAAACTTTCACACAACACCTCACATAACTAAGATTGATATCCTCAGCAGAGTGACAGACAGAAACTCATGTCTCAATACTTTGTTGTCTCTATTACCAGTAGTGCAGATACAGGGCTCTGTACTGATTTATTACCTTGTTGTGGCTGTTGCTTAAGAACTCAACAGCTGCCCAAACTCCTATGGCAACGACAATAGTAGAGCAGATATAGTGTCTAATATGCCATAATGATAACACGTAATTCTGCAAAGAGGTCCAGGTATCAAAGATGCGAACTAGAAAGGAAAAAAAAACCTCTGTAAATATCAGCTCATCCAAAACTCTGATACCCAAATCCTACCATGCACCAAGTCCCAATTGTCAATCACCCCTGCCCTCACTGACCTATGTTGGCTCAAATTAAAATCCCTCTATAATCTCACCTCTAGTGCAGTACTGAGGGAGTGCCGCATTGTCGGAGGTGCTGTCTTTCAGATTAGGTGTTAAACCAAGGCCCCATCTGCTCTCTCAGGTGGACATAAAAACCCCATGCCACTATTCAAATGGCAGGAGAATTCTACAGTGTCCTGTCCAACACGTATCCCTCTAACAAAACAGATTATCTAGTCATTATTTCATTGCTGTTTGAGATCTTGCTGTGGTCATATTGGTTGTCATGTTTCCCTACATTGCAACAGTGACAACACTTCAAAATGTATTTAATTGGCTGTGAAGCACTTTGGAACATCCTGATGCACCATATAATGTTCTTTCTTTCTTTACAACCCACCCCACAGACTCACCAGTCCTCTGACTCTGGCCTCGTTCACTCATCATTGATGGCCATGCCTTCAGCTTTCTAGGTCCCACTCTCTGGAATTCCCTCCCTGAACCCCCAGCTTCTCCACTTCCCTCCCCACCTTTAAGACCCTCTTAAAACCCACCTCTTTGACCAAGCTTTTGGTCACCATTCCAAATCTCTCTGGTTCGACCTTATGCCTCGTGAAGCGCCTTGGGATGTTTCTCTACATTAAAGGTGCTATATAAATGCAAGTTGTTGTCGAAGGGTAGCAAGTGAGGCAATATCTTACAGACCAATAGAAAATATTAAATGGTATAGGAAAGACGAACTCTGAAAACTACCTCAAAGTAAAGCATGACAGTAGGAAAAAGGGCATAATTTCACACCAGTGATGGGCAAATTGTGAACTAAATTTTCTGACATTAGTCCTAAAAGAATAATCAACACTTGGACTAGCTTCCAGGAAGAGCAGAGGGAGAAGAGTCATTCAAGAGCTTGTTGGACTGAATGATGGGGGAAGGGAGATTCTGTTTGGGTGGATGAGCTGAATGACATTTTTAAAAATCTATATCCATCTTGCAATCCTTCTAATTTTTTTAATCCCCCCCCCCTTGGCCATAATCTTCCAAACATCCTTAGATACGGAGGTGGTGCCAGGGGACTGCAGAATTGTTCAAAAAAGGGTGCAAGGATAAACCCAGCAACTACAGGCCCGTCAGTTTAACCTTGGTGGTGGGGAAACTTTTAGAAACGATAACCCGGGACAGAATTAGCAATCACTTGGACAAGTGTGGATTGATTAGGGAAAGCCAGCACGGATTTGTTAAAGGTAAATCGTGTTTAACTAATTTGATAAGAGTCTTTTGATGAGGTAAGAGAGGAGGTCAATGAGGGCAATGAAGTTCACATCGTGTATATGGACTTTCAAAGGGTGTTAGAGTGCCGCATAATAGGCTTGTCATCCAAGATTGAAGCCCATGGAATAAAAGGGGCAGTAGCAGCATGGATACAGAAAGTAACGGTGAACGGTTGTTTTTCGGACTGGAGGGAGATGTACAGTGGTGTTCCCCAGGGGTCGGTACTAGGAACACTGCTTTTCTTGGTATATATTAATGACTTGGACTTGGGTGTACAGGGCACAATTTCCAAATTTGCAAATGACAATACTTGGAAGTGTAGTGATTAGTGCAGAGGTTAGTGATAGACTTCAAGAGGCTATAGACAGGCTGGTGGCATGGGCGGACACGTGGCAGATGAAATTTAACACAGAAAAATGTGAAGTGATACATTTCGGTAAGAAGAATGAGGAGAGATACTGTAAACTCAAGGGCACAATTCTAAAAGGGGTACATGAAGAGAGATCTGGGAGTACATGTACACAAATTGTTGAAGGTGGTAAGGCAGGTTGAGAAAGCAGTTAAAAAAGTATACGGGATCCTGGGCTTTATAAATAGAGGCATAGAGTACAAAAGCAAGGAAGTCATGATGAACCTTTATAAAACACTGGTTCGGCCACTGGAGTATCATGTCCAGTTCTGAGCTCTTTAGGAAAGATGTGAAGGCCTTAGAGAAGATGCAGAAGAGATTTACTAGAATGAATGCAGGGATGATGGACTTTAGCTACGTGGATAGACTGGAGAAGCTGGGGTTGTTATCCTAGAAACAGAGAAAGTTGAGAGGAGATTTGATAGAGGTAATCAAATCATGAAGAGTCTAGACAGAGTAGATAGAGAAACTGTTCCCTTGGTAGAAGGGTCAAGGACCAGAGGCATAGATTTAAGGTGAATGGCAAAAGAACCAAAGGTGACAGGAGGAAAAACTTTTTCACACAGCGAGTGGTTAGGATCTGGAATGCAATGCCGGAGGTGGTGGAGGCAGATTCAACCGTGGCTTTCAAAAGGGAACTGGATAAGTAATTGAAAGGAAAAAATTTGTAGGGCTACGGGTATAGGGTGGGGGAGTGGGACTATCTGGATTCCTCTTGCATAGAGCCGGCACGGACTCGTTGGGCCGAATGGCCTCCTTCCATGCTGTAACCTTTCCATGATTGTCTGATTCAACAATCAAACCAAGGACCCCAGAGACTGTGTCCAGGTGAAAGACGCTGGATGCAGTTGTTTACTGCAAGGGAGAAGGTTTAGGCAGAAAGCAAAAGATCGAAATTGACCCATCACTTCAACGGGGACAATATAACGTTTTACAAATAATTTTAAACACGTGGCGCTTCGGTCCGGCGGCTCCTCGGATCAACCGCGATGGAAACGATTCCCTCAAAAGTGACAATCAATAAACGCCGGGGCCTCACCCTCATCGCGCTGCTCCCCACACACGGGCCGACAGGCTGACAGCACAATCACAACAATAAATCCCCACATGGCGGCTCGACCCGAAGCGTCGGACAATCTCCCGCCCGGGCTTTAAACAGGAATCTTCAGACAAGGTGAAGAGACGAGATTCAGATCCTCACTCGTCTCCCAGCGCCGCCATTAACCTCTGCGGGGCATGCTGGGAGTCAACCAACTTTATTCAAACTCCCAGAAATTAACAGATCCATTGGAGACCAAACTCTCAGCAGGGACTGGAGTGCATCATCTACACCAATAATAACATTCAGAGTGTCTATTGACACCACTGTGTCAGCCAGTGGGTTGGAGGTCTTTGGCCGCCCGGTGGGGGGGGGCGGGCAGGTCGGTGGACGTCCTCGTGGGTCTGTCCAAAGTGGCTATCCACAGGTCCAGGTTAGACGCGGCCCGTGGGGGCGGTCGCTCCGA
This sequence comes from Heptranchias perlo, assembly GCF_035084215.1. Taxonomy (NCBI): domain Eukaryota; kingdom Metazoa; phylum Chordata; class Chondrichthyes; order Hexanchiformes; family Hexanchidae; genus Heptranchias; species Heptranchias perlo. The sequence goes on along the minus strand of NC_090352.1, from coordinate 16,989,417 downwards.
CTGTCTGCCTCTCTTCCGCGGTATTCTCCGCGCCTGGGGAGGGAGCACGCGGTGTCTGCCAGTAGCTTGAGGCTTTCCGCGACGGGTGGGCACCGCAGGGACTGGAGTGCATCCTGGATCGATGTAATCAAAATTTAATTTGACACTTATTTTGGGTTTATTCATTTACTGCACATTAAAACACACCCTAACCCCCCCTTCTTAAAAAAGGGGGGGCCTAAAAACACAAAAAAAAACAAAAAAAAATCGGTTGGAGGTGGGGCAGGACTTACAGCAGGACTCACAGCAAACAGTCTATGAGGATAGTTACATAATACAAATTGATTATTTCTCCAGAAAAGTGCAAATAATCAATTTGTATTATGTAACTATCCTCCACTCATTGCATTTTGCTGGAGAAATCGCTCTGCTTTTATCAGGAGACATTGCTGTAGTTTGTAGAGACACTTTTTAAATAGACTCTGTAGACGGTTTGCTGCGGTGCGCTGTTTAAATAGACTTTGCTGTAAAATAGACTGTTTGCTGTGAGTCCTGCTGTAAGTCCCACCCCACCTCCACCCTATTGGCTGACACAGTAGTGTCAATAGACACTCTGAAAAAAACCACCTTTCTGCTGGTGTGCTTGAGATTTTCCGCGACCGGTGGGCAGTGCGTGGACTGGAGTGCATAATCAACCAGGAAAATAAAATTATGATTTAATTTGGTTCTTTTAATTGACCAGTCGGGATGACATGGGTGGCCCAATGTGATAAGAAAAATGGGACAGGATCACACCTACCCCCACCACCCCCTCCCCCCCCCCCCACCCTTCTCTTAAGGGGCTTAAACAAAAAAAAACTCTCTTCTGCGGCATTCTCCACACCCAGGTGGCCCTGGAGAAGGAGCACACGGTGTCTGCTGGTAGGCTCGAGGCTTTCCGCGACCGGTGGGCACCGCAGGGACTGGAGTGCATCATCGACACTGAGAATACAATTTTTAATTGGTTTTAGTATTTGATCAGTCAAGGTGACATGGGTTCGGCCAGTGTCATAGGTGGAGGGACACGATCACACCTAATCCCCCCCCCCCACTCTTTTTTTTAAGGAGCTTAAAGTAAAAAAAACCTATCGCCTGCTGGTGTGCTTGAGGCTTTCCGCGATTGGTGGGCACTGCAGGGACTGGAGGGCATCATCAACACCGAAAATAAAATTATGATTTAATTTGGTTTTGTTTGATTTATTATTGATTAGTCAAGATGACATGGCTTAAAGCCCAGTGTCATCAGTGGAGGGGCAGATTTGTGCCTAACCCTCCGCCTTTACAAGGGGCTTAACTAAAAAAAAATCCATTGAACACAGTACTTTGCAGTACTTTAAAATGATACAAAAATGATGTGATATTAAAGATATGAAAGAGAAGTAAACAATAATAATTTGCATTTCTATAGCATCTTTAATATAATAAATGTCCCAAAGTGCTTCATATAGGAGAGCAGAGGTCATGTAGTAGTAGAACGATTAGGAAAGCTGCTCGAATGCACAGTCCAAAAGATTGGTTTTGAGAAGAATTGCTTTTGGGAGAGAAGTGGCAAGATATAAAAAGGGAGTACCAGAAGGTAGGACCAAGCACTAGGACAAGGTGCACAGAGAATCAGAGTCAGGTGCTAAGGCACTTGGTGGGGTATAGGGCTACCGCAGGTTGAAGGAGCAAGGCCATGGAGTGATTTGTAAGCAAGTACAAGGATTTTGGTGCAACGGAGGACATGAAGCCAGTGGAGATTGGAAAGGATGGGGGTGATGGGTGAATAGTGCAAGTGACAGGGACTTTCAACGAGTTGGAGTTTGGGATGGTAGCAAGAACAATATTGGAAAATTCGAGTCTTAAGGTAATAAAAGCATAGATAAGGATGATGAAGATAGGTAGGGATGGAGAGGAGCAATGTTACAGAGGTTTCAGGTTTCAACCTCCAATCAGGTTTCCGCCCCTGCCACAGCACCGAAATGGCCATAATCAAAGTCACAAATTACATCCTCTGTGACTGTAACCATGGTGTATTATCCCTCCTCGTCCTCCCTGCAGCCTTTGACATGGCCATCATTCTCCACCAACGCCTCTCCGCTGTTGTCCAGCTCAGTGTGATTGTCCTAATTTGGTTCCACACTTACCTATCCAATTGTAGCCAGAGCATCTCTATCAATGGGTTCTCATTCCATTCTCACACCATTACCTCTGGAGTCCTCCAAGGATCTATCCTGGGCCTCCTCCTCTTCCTCATCTACATGCTACTCCTTGCCGACATCATGCGAAGACATGGGGTCATCTGCCACATGTACAACACCCGGCTTTACCTCTCCACCACCTCTCTTGACCCTTCCATTGCCTTTGTTGTCAGATTACTTGTCCAACATCCATTCTGAGATGAGTCGCAATGTCCTCCAGCTAAACATTGGGAAGACTGAAGCCATTGTCCTCCGGCATCCGCCACAAACTCCGTACCTCAACTACCGAATCCATCCCCCATCTCAGGTTGAACCAGAGTGTTTACAACCTCGACTTCAAGCTGAGCTTCCGACCCCATATTCTCTCCATCACAAAGACCACCTACATACACCTCTATAACATTACCTGCCTCTGCCACTGCCTCCACCCATCTGCTGCTGAAACCCTCGTACATGCCTTTGTTACCTCCAATGCTTTTCTGGCCAGTCTCCCATTCTCCACCCTTCGTAAACCGAAGCTCATTCAAAACTCTTCTGCCCATATCCTATTCAGCACCTCGTCCCACTTACCCACCACTCCTGTCCTCGCTGACCTACATTAGCTCTCGGTCCCCCAACACCTCCAATTTAAAATTCTCATCCTCATGATTAAATCCCTTCACGGGTTCATTTCTCCCTATTTCTGTAACCTCCTCCAGTCCTATAGCCCTTACCCCGAACTCTGCATTTCTGACTCTTACATCTTGTGCATCCACTTCTTCTTCACCACACCATTGGTGGCCATGCCTTCAGTTGTCTATGATGTGGAGATGCCGGTGATGGACTGGGGTGTACAAATGTAAGGAATCTTACAACACCAGGTTATAGTCCAACAGTTTTATTTGAAAATCACAAGCTTTCGGAGGCTTTCTCCTTCGTCAGGTGTGTGTGGGAGTCCTTGAAATTTACCGCATATATAGACAGAGAACAATGCCTGGTGATTACAGATAATCTTTCAAGGCAATCAAAGGAATTGAATAGTGTTCAGACAGAGAGACATTAGATACAAGACTACTGAATATACAAACGGCCAGAACCAAAGACAGAGAGAGAGAGAGAGAAAGAGAAACATCAGAAAGGAAGAGAAAGAGAGAGAATGACCAGTTGTATTAAAAACAGATTTTTTTTTTCGCTGGTGGGGTTACGTGTAGCGTGACATGAACCCAAGATCCCGGTTGAGGCCATCCTCATGGGTGCGGAACTTGGCTATCAATTTCTGCTCGATGATTTTGCGTTGTCGTGTGTCTCGAAGGCCGCCTTGGAGAACGCTTACCCGAAGATCGGTGGCTGAATGTCCTTGACTGCTGAAGTGTTCCCCGACTGGGAGGGAACCCTTCTGTCTGGCGATTGTTGTGCGGTGTCCGTTCATCCGTTGTCGCAGTGTCTGCATGGTCTCGCCAATGTACCATGCTCCGGGGCATCCTTTCCTGCAACGTATGAGGTAGACAACGTTGGCCAAGTCACAGGAGTATGAACCATGTACCTGGTGGGTGGTGTCCTCTCGTGTGATGGTGGTATCTGTGTCGATGATCTGGCATGTCTTGCAGAGGTTGCCGTGGCAGGGTTGTGTGGTGCCGTGGACGCTGTTCTCCTGAAAGCTGGGTAATTTGCTGCGAACGATGGTCTGTTTGAGGTTGAGTGGCTGTTTGAAGGCGAGTAGTGGAAGCGTGGGGATGGCCTTAGCGAGGTGTTCGTCGTCATCTATGACAGATCATCGACACAGATACCACCATCACACGAGAGGACACCACCCACCAGGTACATGGTTCATACTCCTGTGACTCGGCCAACGTTGTCTACCTCATACGTTGCAGGAAAGGATGCCCCGGAGCATGGTACATTGGCGAGACCATGCAGACACTGCGACAACGGATGAACGGACACCGCACAACAATCGCCAGACAGGAGGGTTCCCTCCCAGTCGGGGAACACTTCAGCAGTCAAGGACATTCGGCCACCGATCTTCGGGTAAGTGTTCTCCAAGGCGGCCTTCGAGACACACGACAACGCAAAATCGTCGAGCAGAAATTGATAGCCAAGTTCAGCACCCATGAGGACGGCCTCAACCGGGATCTTGGGTTCATGTCACGCTACACGTAACCCCACCAGCGAAAAAAAAGTTATCTGTTTTTAATACAACTGGTCATTCTCTCTCTTTCTCTTCCTTTCGAATGTTTCTCTCTCTCTCTCTCTCTTTCTTTGGTTCTGGCCATTTGTATATTCAGTAGTCTTGTATCTAATGTCTCTCTGTCTGAACACTATTCAATTCCTTTGATTGCCTTGATAACGGGCAGTTGGAAAGATTATCTGTAATCGCCAGGCATTGTTCTCTGTCTATATATGCGGTAAATTTCAAGGAATCCCACACACACCTGACGAAGGAGAAAGCCTCCGAAAGCTTGTGATTTTCAAATAAAACTGTTGGACTATAACCTGGTGTTGTAAGATTCCTTACATTCAGTTGTCTAGATCACACATTCTAGAATTCACTCCCCTAAACCTCTACAGCTCCCTCTCCTCCTTTACAACCTTCCTTAAAACCCACTTCTTTGACCAAGTTTTTTGTCACTCCTCCTAATCTCTCCTTCCGTGGCTTGGCGTCCATTTTTGTCTGAGTACTTCTTTGTGAAATGCCTTGGGATATTTTTCTATGTTGAAGGTGCTATATGAATGCAAGTTGTTATTACACATGGAACCTCAAATCTGTATGGGCTACAATACCGTGTATCCTTGGCTGTTCTGATCTCACACCAGGCATAGGTGTAAGATGGCACACACAGAACCTAACTATATATACAAAGAATTACTTCTAGAGATGTGTGGTGTGAAAGCAACGGTTGGAAGAGGAAGAAACATTGTTGGCAGCACAAATAAGTGAGTTCGCATTGAGAGACCAATTTCTAGGGATTGTCCATGACAATTTCTACATGTGATCACCGGACCACAAATACAAAACTTCAAATGAATAGGTTGAGAATGCCATTTACTTTGTGGCCTTGCAGCTCTGTGAAACTGACAAGTGGGTGATAAGCCAGGTATCCCACACCTTCCATCCATTGAGGAGCTCGCTGAGCCAGATAACCAGGCCATGAGATTCTGCTGGCGCAGTCGAGCAGATCACAGAAGGATCATGCTAGAGACTAATGTGACAGGATAGGTCACAAAGGAACCAACATGCAGAGTTTCAAATCGCTCACTGGACATCACTCAGTATCCAGCTGTTGAGGGGAACCAGGGTAATGCAAATTAAGCGGAACTCAAAACAAATTCAGCTTTCTGACCCTGTATGAGAAACCATGGAGAGGCATGCAGAGGGTGCATTCCAAGTAGAGTCCAGATTTGAAGAGTCATTTTATTCAGGGGACATTATTGGTCCCTCAGAGATGGCATGCCACAATAACAGTTTAACACCACACTCCGACTATGATGAGGTGTCCACCCTGCTCAAAGAAAAGATGCGAGGGGTCACATAATTGGTGCATTCGAGTGGAGCAGAGTGAACTTTATGCTTGCTTCAGTTTGGCTGTGATATAAGATGGAACAGCCGGAGGCGATGCCTGTGCTACATATCACAGTCATAGCTACTGTCATCGGACAGAGCTGGTTGGGCAAGGCCGTTTATCTGGAGGGCAAATGTGGGCTGATTGATGCCAACCAAGTAGTGCCCATGGCACAGTGCACAACAACAAGGAATAAACAAGATGCCGACCTGGTTAGCGCAGGGTTGGCATGTCTTTTAGGCAGAATTCCACATACTCCGTGGAAGACTGAGGCCATGAAACTTGGCAGCCATTCCCCATGACAAGTGCTGTGTGCGCGGTCCCTACGAGTGAGCTGCCAGCGGAGTACCTATCTGAATGGGACGAGTGATCTGACAAAAATTTATTCATGGTGTATTATTTCTCTTTTCTTTATGGTATCTTCAGGTTTAAGATAGATTCTCTTAAAAATAGCTCAGCTTGGGAACTGCAGATTTAATTAAGCCATTGTATTCATCCATACAGCCAAACATTCTGCATTGTAAATGTTCTCTTAATATGCTATTGAGTCAGATGCAACCTTGTTTGCCTGCTTGTTTACACCAGATCCACTCTCCTTCCCTACCCCTTCATCCCTCCCCTCCCATCTTTTCTCATCCCCCTCCACCAGTGCCTAATTCATTTCTCCTCACCCCATGCTCTCTTCTCTTCCCCATTCATTCTCCTCACATGTCATTTTCTCCCTGTCCATCCCCATTCCCCATCCCCCAAGCTCAAGCCCAAGCCCAGTGTCATCCCATATGCTCTCCACCAGACTGACCCCAAAGCCAGTTTCCCAACACCGAGCTGGGATCTGGCAATTTGTTGAAACATTTCTAGTGCTACAGCTAGGAATTTAACACCTATTCCTAGCGGGTGCTGGGTCATCAGTGAAGATGAAGGATTGTTACGAATTCAGGTCTGCTGCAGGTATCTACTGTTAAATGGAGTCAGTCGCTCCTTTAAGCCATCTGGTTGCCTGCTTTTTATGGAAGTCGACTCCCATGCTCTGTATCTGCTAGCATGGGGTGTGACAATTAAACTCCCTTGGTGATCTGGACCTGATCTCCATGTCTTTAAGCTTGTGCCAAGTCCCGTTCACCCATCGCCCCTGTGCTCGCTGACCTGCATTGGTTCCTGCTTTGGCAATGCCTCGATTTTAAGATCTTTGTTTTCAAATCCCTCCATGGTCTCGCCCCCTCCCTATCTCTGTAACCTCCTCCAACCCTACAATCCTCTGAGATCTCTGCGCTCCTCCAATTCTGGCCTCTTGTGCATCCCTGATTTTCAACAATCCGCCATTGGTGGTTGTGCCTTCAACTACCTCGGCCCTAAGCTTTGGATTCCCTCCCTGAACCTCTTCACCTCTCTACCTCTCTCCTCCTTTAAGACATTTCTTAAAACCTACCTGTTTGACCAAGCTTTTGGTCACCTGTCCTAATATCTCCTTTTGTGGCTGAGTCAAATTTCGTTTGATAACGCTCCTGTGAAATGCCTTGGGATGTTTTACTACGTTAAAGGCACTATATAAATGCAAGTTGTTGTGTACACTTTTGATCTCTCCGAAGGTGAGCCAAGTTAACACTCGGCAAGCTGTCTTTTGGTTTGTTTCATATATTGCTTTATTCCACATAGAGGGCTCTGAGTACGATTAAAGTTACTCGGTATAATCAGTTCAACTTCTGTTCCCATATTGTTACAAAAATAAAGAACATGCGTGCACTAGCTCACTTGGGATTTTTACTTAAGGTAGAAAGATAGATTCGCTCTGCAATCTGTCCTGCCGACAGTAGAGTATTTTTTCTCTCTAGCAGTATTTCTGTTGTCTTTTTCCGACTGTCAAGTGTCTGTGTTGATTTGTAAAAAGCCCTCCCTTCAAAGACTAGCAGAGCTCAATTAAATTTGTCACCATCAAGATGCTAGATGTCTCCTGATTGACTAGACATTGCTAACAAAGAAGCCATTATTTGGGAACTCTTCAAAACCACAGCACCCCCCCCCCACCCACCCTAGACACTGAACCTGTAACGACTGTAATGCAATGAGGCACCCTAGAGTGCCATGAACTGTATAAGTTTCTCCTCATCTCAGTTTTGAAAGAGCAGCCCCTTATTCGAAGATTATGCCCCCTAGTTCTAGTTTCACCCATCCTTGGGAACATCCTTACCGCATCCACCCGATCAAGCCCCTTCACAATCTTATATGTTTCAATAAGATCGCCTCTCATTCTTCTGAACTCCAATGAGTAGAGTCCCAATCAACTCAACCTCTCGTCATATGTCCACCCCCTCATCCCCGGGATTAACCGAGTGAACCTTCTTTGTGCTGCCTCAAGAGCAAGTATGTCTTTTCTTAAGTATGGGCACCAAAACTGTATGCAGTATTCCAGGTGCGGTCTCACCAATACCTTATATAACTGCAGCAATACCTTCCTGTTTTTATATTCTATCCCCCTAGCAATAAAAGCCAACATTCCGTTGGCTTTCTTGATCACCTGCTGCACCTGCATACTAACTTTTTGATTTTCTTGCACTAGGACCCCCAGATCCCTTTGTACTGAAGTACTTTCCAGTTTCTCGCAATTAAGATAATAACTTGCTCTCTGATTTTTCCTGCCAAAGTGCATAACCTCACATTTTCCAATATTGTATTGCATCTGCCAAATCTCTGCCCACTCACCCAGCCTGTCTATATCCCCTTGTAGGTTTTTTATGTCCTCCTCACTCTCTACTTTCCCTCCAATCTTTGTATCATCTGCAAACTTTGATATGTTACACTCGGTCCCCTCCTCCAAATCGTTAATATAGATTGTAAAGAGTTGGGGACCCAGCACCGACCCCTGCGGAACACCACTGGCTACTGGTTGCCAGTCCGAGAATGAACCATTTATCCCAACTCCCTGCTTCCTGTTAGATAAACCAATCCTCCACCCATGCCAGAATATTACCCCCAATCCAGTGATTCTTTATCTTGAGCAATAATCTTTTATATTCCTTGTCGAATGCCTTCTGGAAGTCCAAATACACTACGTCCACTGGTTCCCCTTTATCCACCCCCCTCCCTGGCTCCATCTCGCCCCCTTCCCCCTAACCTGTACACTGAACCCAGCACCCCCTTCCCCTTAACCTGGGCACTTTTTTTTATTCATTCATGGGATATGGACGTCGCTGGCGAGGCCGGCATTTATTGCCCATCCCTAATTGCCCTTGAGAAGGTGGTGGTGAGCTGCCTTGTTGAACCGCTACAGTCCGTGTGGTGAAGGTTCTCCCACATAACACGCCCCCCCGCGCACCCCACACCTACCCCTTAACCTGGACATTTAACCCACACACCCCCCTTTCCCCTTAACCTAACTCCCCTACCCATTAACCATCACCCCACCCCACCCCACCCTCCCTTAACCTAGACAATTAACCCACCACCCAACCTGGACAATTAACCCACCACCCCTTAATCTAGACACAACCCACCCATCCCCCTTTCCCTTAACCTGAACACTTAAACCCCGCCCCCAAATTACGCAACAATGAGCTCCTGGATAACATCGCCCCCGAACAACATCCGCCCGGTACTCCTGATTCCCCGGAGTAAAAATAAATATAACTTCACCGAATTTTTAAAAATAAAAATAAATTTCCTAATAATAGAAAAAAAGCGGGACAGCAGCTGTCGCTCGCTTGTCGGTCTGCGGAAGGGATTATTTTTGGAGGTGGACGGTGAGAGCGGGACCTGCGGTTCCAGCCGGACCGGAGTTGGACTGGAGCGAGTGTTCGGGCTCACTGCGTAGGAGAAACCGTGAGGTGAAGAGGCGGAGAACAGAGACTCCGATACAGGCCGCAGAGGGAGAGAGGAGACCGGGGTGTAGAGACTCCGATACAGGCCGCAGAGGGAGAGAGGAGACCGGGGTGTAGAGACTCCGATACAGGCCGCAGAGGGAGAGAGGAGACCGGGGTGTAGAGACTCCGATACAGGCCGCAGAGGGAGAGAGGAGACCGGGGGTAGAGACTCCGATACAGGCCGCAGAGGGAGAGAGGAGACCGGGGGTAGAGACTCCGATACAGGCCGCAGAGGGAGAGAGGAGACCGGGGTGTAGAGACTCCGATACAGGCCGCAGAGGGAGCGAGGAGACCGGGGGCAGGGACTCCGATACAGGCCACTCGGGATTGAGAAACCAGGCGAGCCGCCGACTTCCAGTGAAAGGGCTTGAGGCTCGGGCGGCGGTGTTAGTGAGAGGCCGCTCCGGTCAGTGTCGAGCCTGTTCACCGCGGGCTGAGCCGGGGTTCACGCCGCAATGTCGATCTTCACCCCCACCAACCAGATCCGCCTGACCAACGTGGCGATTGTCCGCATGAAGAGAGCGGGGAAACGCTTTGAACTCGCCTGTTACAAGAACAAAGTGATGAGTTGGAGGAGCGGAGTGTGAGTATCCGGGGGATCCATCCAGCCCCTAAACTCTCCCCCCACACACACCCCCCCCCCCACTTACAGCTTTAATAAATATTCCTGGTCATCACTGTCCTGTCACAAGATGGCTTTTTTTGGACTGATTCTGACATTAAAAAGGAAGCTGCTGTTACCGGCGTTTCCCATTTTCACCAGATTTCTCAGGAGGTGTCTGCAGTCGTTTTTGATTCTGGTTTGTACTGGAAGAATCGTGACTGGGCATTCACAAATCTGGCCTGTTAAATATTTAAAATTGAGGATTAGTACTTTCTAGGTGTTAGGCTTGGGTTTCGGATTGAAATAGCTGCTTCACCTCCCAACTACCGTGGAGGCTGGTGCTGTTTATTCCTAAGTACCACTGGCCAAGCAACTATGTGTTACCAAGTTTAAAGAGTTTTCTGTTGAGTGGCATATAATTATCCCATTCATTCTCACTTATACATTTAGTTTATTTCGCGCATCTATCTCTTTCTTCTCCCCCCTTCTCATATCTATAATATATTTTAAAAATCGTGTCTTGTGTGCACTTGCTGTCAACGTCCGCCATTATTAATTCCAATATCTACACACACAGTATAATGGAATCTGCCAAAGTAAACAAGCCATACTGTAATTACACATTCTCACCAGTGCTGACGCTTCAGTTTTGTCTCCTAGCTCCAAGACCTGCACTGCAGAGAAACTCCAGTACTCCATCCAACGCCACTTCTCTGCTTCCCAAATTGCTATGAGTTTTACTATTTAAATTTAACTATTGTTAATAATCTTACATCTGCGTGCACTTCCTGCCAAATTTTTCCACGGTAAGTTCCTATATCCACATTTATAATGGAAACAGCCTATGTTAACTTGTCACGCTGTAGATACACTCTCCATTAGCTGAAGGGCATGCTTAGAGCATATATACACACATAGGGGGTGATTTTAAACCCCGAGAACAGGTGGGTTGGGGCGGGTGGGAGTTGAAATGAGTTGTTTTTTGGGGTCGCAACCGCAAAATTTTCGGACTTTGTATTCCCAGTGGGAAGCCTGTACTTTTCCGCGCCGACGTTAAACCCAGAAATAAAGCCGGGTTGCGGTCGCAACCCAAAAAACAACAATTTTCAACTCCCACCCGCCCCCAACCCACCCGTTCTTGGGGTTTAAAATCACCCCCATACAGTTTGCTTTATCCAGAATATTGGGTATGAGCGATTAGACGAAAATATTGTTGAAGTGGTCGAAATAACATCTATTGTCAATTGAATCTTGAAATGAGACTCTTTTCATCGTGATCATTCCTACATATATATATTCATAACATTTCAGTCTATAATTTAAGAAAAAAGTGTGCAGGGGTGCAATGATTAAAATAGTTTCCCCCCCCCCCCCCACCCCAAAATATCCTAGATAACATCTAACCAAGCCTGGACAAATAATTTAAGCCCTCTTTTCTCTCTTTAAGGAGTCCTAACATTTTGTTTAGGTCCTCATCAGTTCTTCAATGCTGGAATGCATATTGAAAGATATTTAAGCTTAGAAATTGGAATACTTAGCAGTGTTCAGCACCACCGCCAGAAAAGATGGAGATTTGAGAGATTTCGTAAGGAGCTGCTCACTGACAAATGACAGAATTGTATGGGGTAGGGGGGGGGGTGCTTTACATGTTTTTAATGTCTGATCTGTTTCCTAGTGGAAATAGTTTTTCCCTTCTCCACAAGTAACAGCCAGGATGCTGTAGTAGTTAATAAATGGTAACATCTGCAATGAAAAAAGTTACATTTCTAATATCACTTTAAAACCAATCATGCAGTGAGTTACTGGGAATTTATATTTAACTTTATAATAGAATTACTTTGCAGTTTTAAGTCAAATCATTAGGAGCATATTTTATCATGTATAACAGTGCGACTGTAGTCTTGTGTTGATGCAACTCGGCATAATGCAATGTTCAATCCTTTGATTCAGAAAGGCACATGTAGGAAAAGGTCCATGTCTGTTAATGGTGCATTGTTCTGTAAGATGTGGATCAAACGCTTCAAATTTACGTAGGATTTTGTTTACTAAAAGTTTGATTTCCAATTGGAACAGGGGAGAAAGTCCAGTATAATCGTCTGGCTTTCATTCTGCGTCTGGGGAAGGAAGAGAGTATATGGTGATTAAAAACCTTCTAAGTAATATTATGTTGGATATTCTATTATAGTGAAGTTATCTAGTAAGGGAAAGATCTGTGTGGTTTAATTCTGTATGTATTAGCGAACATAGCTCTCTTTCTCAACATTACTTTTATGTATTTCCAGTGAAAAGGATCTAGATGAGGTTCTTCAAACTCACACAGTATTTACAAATGTTTCAAAAGGACAGGTGGCAAAGAAAGAGGATTATGTTGCAGCATTTCAGACTGACGACTTGACTGACATATGTAAACAGGTCTGTTTTGAGAAACTGTACAAAAGAAATGAATGCCTTGCAAAATATAACTTTAAATATTGAGCATAAACTCAAATTTTGAATGAATTTGTTGATAGAATTATTTTTTTTAAATTGACAATGAATTGGATTTATACTAATGAATCTCCTGTGATGTTACTCGCAGTATCAAAGTAGGTGCAGCACAGGAGGAGGCCATTTGGCCCATCATGCCTCTGCTGGCTCATTTATTAGCCCGTATTGAAAAATATGCGTGTAATTATGTATAAATGTAATTTGACACAATTGTATAGGTAAATATGATTAAATGTATTTAAATGTAAGAATTATAAAATAGAATTAACATTTTATATTGTAAATGGAGAAATTTATATAACTACGGTATATTTTCTTTATAGTTCGTGTGTGTGTGTGTGTAAATATATATATATATATATATATATATATATTTTGGGATTCCAGATGTGGCTAATTTCATTCCTGATTAGTAAATTAAAAATGAGTAATAGACATCATCATTGGGCATGTGATCTCAATGCTCATATTCACACAGCGTATGCATTTATACTTTAACTTTTTTGTGCATTGTTGGTAAAATGGTAAGACAAAAAGCAGAGTGTGTAAGTGTGTTTTGATCGTTGAGTGGGAACCCTGAGACTTGGCAGCACAGAATGGGGCTAAGTGTTTTAAACAGTGAAGCCAGTTTTTCCTAGCTCAGTTTGATCCGTCGTACCCCTGCTCCCAGACCTCTCTAGCGCTTTTACCCATCCAGGCTGGACCTGCATCAGACTGCCAACCAAGCGTTCCCTCCCGGTTGCTCTTTGCTGGTTTCCCCATTGAGCTGGAAAAAACAGCTTTTCAATTTTTGGAGCAGTCAACTTGCATCTTCGCCTGTAAATTAGTCCTACTGCGAGAACTGACAGTGGAGCAAGCCATACAGGAGAAGACCTCGCAAGTAAGGGATGGACATAAGAAATAATAGCAGGAGTAGGCCATATGGCCCCTCGAGCTTGCTCCGCCATTCAATAAGTTCATGGCTGATCTTTGACCTCAACTTCACTTTCCCGCCTGATCCCCATATCCCTTGATTCGCCTAGTGTCCAAAAATCTATCTATCTCAGCCTTGAATATACTCAACGACTCAGCAGCCACAACCCTCTGGGGTAGAGAATTCCAAAGATTCACAACCTTCTGAGTGAAGAAATTCCTCCTCATCTCAGCCTTAAATGGCTGACCCCTTATACTGAGATGTCTCCTATTTCTAGACTCTCCAGCCAGGGGAAACAACCTCTCGGCATCTACCCTGTCAAGCCCCCTCAGAATCTTATGTTTCAATGAGATCACCTCTCATTCTTCTAAACTCTAGAGAATATAGACCTATTTCATTCAATCTCTCATCATAGGACAACATTATCCTAAAAGCATTAAACCTCGTGTGTGTGTGTGTGTGTATTTTTTACACACACACACACACCACTGGGGGGGGTGTCCCTCGGTTGTAGCAGCAAGGGGTAAGTTTTGTTTGGTTGGGCATCATTAAAGTCCTCTGATTTGGTGGCACTGGGATGGGCCGTTTGGCAGCACTGTGGAGGGGGAGTCTGGACCTGGCCAGAAGGGGAAGTTGTCATTTATTTATCACAAACCGTTGCTGAGTCTTAATTATTTTAAAAGGGAATTAAATAGTTGCTTGAAAAAGAAGGTTCTTAAAGATAAGGGATGAAGGTTAAATATAAAATTCTTTTACTTCTGTATTTAATCCATATCCATTATTTTTCTTAAATCCAAGGATATACAGCAAGATGATATGCACGATTTACTAGTGTTTAGCAGAATTGCGGGGGGGTGGGGGTGTAGCAGTCCTGAGGTTTGGTAGCACTGGGAGGATGGTCCTGACGTTTGGCAGAACAGGAGTGTAGCGCTGAGGTTAGAGATGCTAGGGTTTGGCAACACTGGAAGGGAAATCTGGGGTTTGGCAAAACTCAGGGTTGAAATGTTGGTTTTAGCTCACTGGATTCCTGGGGTCTGTCATCTGTCAAAGAAGGGGTTGGGATTCCCTCTGTCCAGCAGTACTGGTTTTGTAAGCACCTAAGAGATATCTGCAAACGTTAAATTGTTTTGTGATTGGTTCTTAGAAAAAGAGTTTTCCTTAGATAAAGAAATAATCAAACGGCATAAATACAGATTTTCCTTTGTCTGTGCCCCTCCAAAACAATTTATTTTTACTTTCTGGAAAATTTGGAGAATGGGGGTGGGACTTGCACTAGCCTACATCTGTGAATGCCAGTCTTGCTTTAGACTTTCATAAATTACCTCAGCAAACATTATTTGTGTGAGATGAGTCTCATTGTACTGTTTTTCTTGGATTATAAACCAGATTTCAAAATGGTTTATCATTGGTATCAGATTATTACACAAATAAAAAAATAATTACCTCACAGTCCTGAACCGGCTGGGTTTGGTGCATTTGGATAATTTTGTCTTATTTTGTCCCTCCTTCCTTATTGGAACTATACTGTACTATTCTGGATGGCATGTTCACTGAGAAATGAATGGAAGTGATTCAGATTAATTTCAGTTAGCACACTGAAAATGGAGAAGAGATTTTACCTTGGCTGTGATGCCACAGGGGGAACAGATATTGAGATATTGTGGGGTTATATTGCAGTAACAAAATGAATGGAACTGGAGTAAAACTTCATAATGTTGAATCAGGGATATTCCAGACATGTCGGTTCCCAAGCTGCCTCTAACCAGTAATATTAAAGTGTAATAAGCAGTAATGGTGAGAGATGCTGTTGAGAATAAATTCTGATGCCTTTCTTCATAACATTCAGGATTGTGTCAGTTTAGTGGACTTAGTTCCATTTTATATATCAAAATTAAATTTCAAATACAGTTCTAAATTTTTTCTTTCCCAGATTCTGGCGAAGGGTGAATTGCAAGTATCTGATAAGGAGCGGCACGCACAGCTGGAACAGATGTTCAGAGACATAGCGACTATAGTAGTAGAGAAATGCGTTAACCCTGAAACTAAGAGACCTTACACTGTGAACCTGATTGAGCGAGCCATGAAGGACATCCACTATTCTGTGAAAGCCAACAAAAGCACAAAACAGCAGGTAGTTTAACATGAGGCACTGACTAGTGAAGAATGGTGCATGAATTAACAGCTGTCACCAAGCCAGTATATCTGTTTTGATATTCACGGTTCCCAGTAGTGAGACTCAGACTTCCAAAAGGTATTGAAGTGGTTGTCCTGTTAAGGCAGAACCACTTCAGCTATATATAACATGCAATATCCAGCAATACATTTATTTTACACGATTAGACTAGTTTGTTTCTATGTTTTGTAAATCACTTTTTTACCGTACAACATTATTTATTTGACTTGCTATTTTATACCATTTGACTGCTTTTGATGGGTTTTGATATAAAATGTAAGAAACGGTTCATTGAGGAATTTTTATAAGTTGCTCACATTTCTAGTTAAACTTTGGAAAGATGTATATGCTTGACTCAGTTGATAGCACTCTTGCTTCAGAAAGTTATAGATTCAGGCCCCACTACAGACATTTAAAAAAAAAAAAATCATTCTTGGGATGTGGGTGTTGCTGGCAAGGCTGGCATTTATTGCCCATCCCTAGTTGCCCTGATAAGGTCGTGGTAGGCCCTTGAACTGCAGGTGTAAGCACATAATGTAGGTTGACAGCTCAGTGCAATGCTGAGGGAGTGCTGCATTGTTGGAGATGCTGTCTTTCAGATGAAATGTTAAACTGAGTCTGCCTGCTCAGTTGGACATATAAAATTCCATGGCGCTATTTGAAGTGGAGTTCTTACCAGTGTCCTAGCAACATTTTTCCCTCATCCAACACCATGAAAAACAGAGTATCCGATCAATCATTCATTTGCTGTTTGTGGGACTTTGCTATGTGCAGATTAGCTGCCAAGTTTGACTACAGTATTTGAATGCACTTCAAAAGTAATCCACTGATTATAAAGCACACTGGGACATTTTGAGAACATAATGTGCTATATAAATGCAACTACTTTTTAAAAAAAAAATGTATTTATAAAGGTAACAACTGCATTTATTGGGGATGGGGATCCAATAGATAGAAGTCAAACATGCACAAGTTACATTTTTAGATTGACATTACAACTTTCAAAAATGTCAATATGGTAATCAAAACAAAACTTAATTGTTTTGAACTGGTTTCTTCATGGCTTCCTCTAGCAGATGTATTGATATTGCCATAAATTCTACCAGGTAATATGGTCCACTGTTTAGACTAGAAATAATGTATTTTTATTCCTCCATATATAAAGGCTCTAGAAGTAATAAGACTGCTAAAGGAGAGTATGCAGATTGAACGTGCCCACATGAGACTCCGACTCAGGCTTCCAGTAAAGGATGGAAAGCGGCTTAAGGAAAAGTTGAAACCACTGATTAAAGTGATGGAAAGTGAAGAATTTGCTGAAGATTTAGATATTGTAAGTTCCACCTAGTTTACTGATGTTTCATAATCAAGGCCATTGATTTGTGTTTTTTACGGACAAACAGACAATCACAGAATTTTATCATCAAACATTGGTAATAATCTTGTATTTCCATGTAATTAAAATCATAAAGCAATGGGCCTAAATATAAATGGGCTGAGTCACAAAACAATTTTAAAACTACTGATCAAAATCCTTTAACGCCATGTAATAAAAACAAAATTTGACTTAGTCAATCATCATAAAACAAGGGCCCTGATAAAATTTGGGAAATACTGATTCCTGGAGCTAAAAGCCTACAAAGGAGAGGGAAAAAATTAAATTATTTGCAGCTTAAGCCACACAGACCAGAAGGTCTCTGTTTAATGCCTTGTCTGAACTGAATTAGCAGATTGCAGCTGGGGCAGCAAACAGGGTCCTCAAGCTGCTCGAGGCTGGCGAGAAGGTCAGATTGATTGCTGCATTGCTGTCTCGTGACTTTTGCTGGGAAATGTATCTGTGTGGATGTCTAGTGATAACATGTTGGGCTTAGCTTTGGTTCTCCCCCTCCCCGGCCTGGTAATATTCAGGGTATAGGATCATAGGAAATAGTCCCTTGGGTGCGTTACTAGAGGTGTGCCATTGCCTGTGAAAACCAACTTCTGCAAGAGATGGTGCCTTAAATAGAGGATGGCATGGGAAAGAAATGCAGTACCTTTTAAAAGTTCTCTTTTGTAACTTCAATATATTTTTCCAAAACAACCTTACATGAGTTTAATAGTTTTAGCTGTGATCCATGTGAGACCTGCAGAGATGAAACCTCTGAAGGTGGACCATTAGCATGAATTTTATTTTGAGGGTGTCAAAGGCAGCAATTCCAAAATGAAAGGTTAAAGCAAAATGAGGTTTAAAGACAAGGCATATGATAGGTGATAATACCTATGGGAGCTATAAAAGATACAGAAAGGAAGCAAGGAAGAATAGGAAGGCTAAGGGGAATATGAAATACAGATAGTCAACACAAAAGGAAATAGGGAATTTTATAATCATAGAAGGGATGGGACCATTTATCGATGAAGATAGGCCACCTCATGCTTGAGACACGAGGAGATGGGGAAAAGAGTGGAGAAAGACTGTCAGCTGGGGTGGGGGGTAAAACTCAGTTGTGGACAGAACTGAAAATCTGGGCACACCAGGGTTGGGTGCATTGGATTGAAATATCAGTGGGGGGAGATCTGTCAGTGAGATTCAAGGTCTGAAAATTATCCTAGAAAAACAAGGGGATGTTAGAATAAGTTATTTTTACATAGAAGATTTTTAGAATATGGAATGCTTTACAAGCAGCTATTGAGGCAGACTCAACATAATTTAAAACAGATATTGGATAAGGATTTGGGGAACAGCAGTTTAATGCTTTTAGATAGCTCCAGATGAAGAGCCAGATGTGATGGGCCAAATACCTATTTGCTGTGCTCTTATTTCTCACTTCTGTAGTGGTGGTTAACCTTATTTCTGTTTTTACTTCAGGTGTGTTTGATTGACCCTGGCTGCTTCAGAGAAATTGATGAACTAATCCGACGTGAAACAAAGGGAAAGGCTTCCCTGGAAGTTCTCAGCTTAAAGGAGGTGGAAGAAGGAGATGAGAAACTTGAATAAGTTTGAGAGCTTTGGTCTTGCAGAAACAATAAACTACTTAAGCCACGCAAGCATGTTGTAAATCACACTTGTACCATTAAGTATTCATTTAACTTGTACAAGGGAACCATATTGTCTTTAATGGAAGCCCACAATTAATGAATAAATTGTCAGTTAGTTTTTAATCCTTAACTACTTTAATTGATATTCTTTACAAAGGAGTGTTCTGTTCTGAGTTTTTTTTCCCTTATAAATATTTAAATAAAATATATATTGAAGCCTTGTGAAATAGTCTCATGCACTGACTCTTTTTTCCACTAGTTTGCATTCATATGGCAGTGCTGGTGTGTGGAGGGGAGACCAGGAACAGCTGCCAAACCATTCATACCCAGCAAAGACCCATCTTTGGTCAGTCAATTGCAGAGGACCATTTATCAGAATGTCCAACTTGACTAAAAGGTTTTAGGTGTAATGGTAGGATGCAGCAGTACAAGAATTAGAATGGAGCAAGCCTATGTTTAAATAAAACACTCACTGTATAAGATAATATAGTCCTTTAGGGATGTTTGTATTCTGATTTGTTCCAGTGATGGGGTTAAATAGGAAGTCAGCTAAAAGTGTATTTGCCCATATTAAGGTATTTGCCATCATTACCTTCCTTTTATAGCAGCCCTCTTGAGGGCTGGAGTACAGTATTAAAATAGCAATGCTATATCTAAAACTTGAGTATCTCAAGTTAAGAAATTCCTTTATCTTTTATGTTTCTTTAAGTCTTCAACCACCACCAGGGTTTCTAATGCTGACTAAAGAATTAGAAAAATACACAGAACAAGTGGCTTTATTAAAGCTATCAGAAACAAGCCATACATGACGTTCAGGACTTGAAGGGATAAGTTTCTGTTCATAAAGTGGTGTTAATGGGTCTCTGTATTTTGTTAAGGCTTCAAAGATGCATCTAAGACAATTTGGGGTTCATTTTAACTATTTGGCAACTGAGCCCCTCCTGGCTCCACAAAAATAATTAAAATCTTATCTTTCCAAAACCTTATCAGCCACTTTGAACAGTTGGATGCTAAAATGAATATTGGGTACCCATGTATTGTAATTAATTCATCTTTGTGGTAGATAATGGGAATTGTTTACAGCATTAACTATTGTTTTATAAATTTTAGCTTACCTTAGTGTGTTGCAAGAAAATATTAATTATGTGTAAATTTTTATGTTTAAACTTGGATACATGTAATAGATCATGAGATTCTTTGGAATTTCTAAAGCAATACATTCACATGTGGGGCACCTGGCAGAGATGGCCAAAGGGAGCAGGATGTTGGAATGAGGCAGAAAAACACAGCACAAAATTTTAATGAGACCAACTTCATGAACTACTGTTGCATATCCATGGGAGGAAACCTCAGAAAAGTATCTTGTGTGGCACGGGGAGGGAGGTGTTAATCGCACTGGTACCTTGCCCCCAGATCAGCACACCTGTGCCAGAAAAAGTTCAGGGTCCTGATGAAGGTCATGCATGTAACCCCTTGCAACTCTCGTCTTCCCTGTAACATTCCATCCTGTTGACACCAGGGATTGAATGTCTTGAAGAACAACCCTTCCGTACTGTCTGTTTTATCCTTGTAGGGGGAGATGGCATACAATGCCTGGGAAAGGCAGGCCACTGGTGGTGGGGAAGTCCCCTAACATCAGGCAGTTGACTCACTATGAGGAGCATTGCTCAGTTTTCGTGGGGAGGCAATCTGCAACAAAGAAATCAGTGGGCCTCTGCTAGCTATAGCTGCATCTTCTCACGCTCTTGCTTTTCCATCTCTTGCTGCAGCAGCACACGCTAATTTTCATCACACAACTTCTTGTTACTCCTACAATTCTGCCTTTCTGTGGATGTGTGCTAACCATCTAACCTCTCTTCTGAAGATCAATCACAAGAATTAGAGGAGGAAGAAATTGTTTTGTCCCTTTGCATTACGACATGGGCCCAGTTTCAGCCATGCCATCTTTCTTCCTATTCTCCCAGTCACCAACCTAGAGAGATTCATCCACTGGAGTAAGATGGTGAAGATGACAGTTTGGTACTGGATAAGTTACAGACCATGAGGGAGCCAGATCAGTGGGAAGTGCAAGTGGAGTCTGCCTATCACAGAGATGACAGCCCTTGGCAGAACAGATCTTGCTCTGAAAAGCATGGTTAGCAAGCACCACACCTATTTTCAGAGACTGAGGATGATCTTCCAGGCTCTGCAGGAGTCCTGGTTGAGTCCACTGTCATCCTATGTGCCAACATCAGGGATGTTTTGTCCTCATTGCACCCTGCACTGGATTGTGTGGCAGCTTCAGGCACATCCACAACTCTAGAGGGTTGTAAAATGTCTAAACTAAAGATGAGATGCTGTTCCTCGAGCTCCATTGGAACACATTACAATCCTCCGGACTCAACACTGACTTCAATAACTTCAGACCATAACCACTGCTCCCATTTTCTCGACAGCAAATGCTGGTAATGGTTCTGCTGTTGCCATTCACAGCTACTCCAGACCCATCTTTTGTTTCTTAACCTGTCCCATTACCACCCTCCTTGCCTTGTACCATCATCCCTTTTGTCATCTACCCTATCACAGACCTTCCCTTTTGTTCTTTCCTCCCCTCCTTCTCCCACCTCCTTTTCCCTGGCTCTGTACTTGCTTAAAAACCTTAACATCTTCCAGTTCTGAAGAAAGGTCTTTGACCTGAAACGTTAATTCTGTTTCTTTCTCCACAGATGCTGCCTCACTTGCTGAGCTTCTCCAACATTTTCCAGCATCAACAGTATTTTGCTTTTGATTACATTTAAATAATAGTTATACTAAACATACCTGGCTACTCACCTCACACAGTAGAAAATCCAACATGGTAGAGTCAAAACTAAGAGAGAAAAGTGCTCTACATTGTCATCCAATAGCCAGTGCCTGCAACTGCAGTTTTTTAAAAAACTATTCCAGCAAATCCTATTATAAATCTGACAGGTACTACAGGAAAAAGACTACATACAAACTTAACAGGGAGGTGTGAACCCATTTAAAATAGGAAATTCCATGGGCATATATAAAATATCACATTTGAAATTTAAATGGCACATAAAAATTAAGTCATTGCATTTCATTCCAGTAGATGGGAGAAAATATAATATATTTAATATGCAATCAAATAATTGAGATAAGAAGTTTATTTTGAGCATTAATAGTCTAGGAATATACAAATCATATTATAAATTTACAGTACAGTCTCCCTTATTTCCTGATACAGGTGTAAGGAAGTTTGCATAAATCCTCAAAACAACACAAAATGCATAAAAATATAGATGCGACTGCTTCCTAACCAAATGAAACACCAAATAAATAAATGTGTATAAACCCAGATACTCCCAATAATACTATGCCAAAAAGGCAGCAAATTAAGCAAAAAATAAAGTTGATTTTAAGGATAAAGCAAGTGTTAATCTGGCTATGAAATGAAAGTCAACTGTCAAACAACCTACATTATAAAGCATCTTTAATATTAAAAAGTCCCAAGGCGCTTCACAAAGGTGTAAGGAAAAAACTGAAAGATTCATTTATGCGTTGTGGAGTGATATTCAATAATATACACTTTTTAAATAACCGCTTATCAAAAGGAGTGAATGGCTTTTAATATTTAATTCAAGGAATCTCAAATGCACCAACCATCCATCCAATAATGTAAATATTAGTGTTATTGGTAATTTAAGGCATTATCAGCCAGAGCAATATGACAAGCTATAATAGGTTACATTATTATTTAATAGAGTGCTTTCAAGACATCACTGTTTCATCAATCAAAAGGTTAATAGTAAACAATTTAAGGGGGTGGCAGTTCTTACTTTATATTTTAACAGGTCAGTGTTTACTGTTTTGTTCTTTCCCCTTTCTAAACTGATCACTCTTCTGACCTTGTTTCCTCAAGTATGAATATAGTATTCACAATGCTGAAAGTACTGTCCAGTTCTTAACGCACTGGAAGGACCACAAACTAGTTTTGAGTGTAATTGATCATATGGTTCAAAATATGACAGATGCTGCATTCCACAAAAAAAATCAAAACACAATCTCTGCAATGTGTTCTATAATTTTACGATGGCATTCAGTGGTATTGAGAATACATTTGTGGGAATCCCTTGCATGCTCTAGAATAGCATTCCATTGGCTTCATATTACTGGCATGTTGGAAAAAACTGGGCACTCCCATTGTTTTTGTGTCTTCTATCATTTTCCCTCAATTTTCACACCTTGCAGCTCCCCCAGATCAGCAGTCCTCCAGTGCCCCATCCAAATAATTAATTCTGTATGTGCCAGTGGCCTGTTTGAGATCCAGCACAGCCAAGCACAAACCTGTTTTCACATAACATTAACATACACACCTGTCTTTTCACTTTACAGATGTTGATGTGATTGTACAGATGTTGCATAATTCCAGCACTGTCTGTTTTGTTTAGGCTATTGGCAGATTCCTGGTTAATCTCCAGCCTTGGCGCACTGAAGCTAACTGTTGCATCCTTCATCACTCAAGCAGAAATTAGCTAACACCACAAACCAGGAGTGAAACCTCCTGAATGGCTCAGTACATCATACATTGCATTTACTCACTGAACCATTAGGGGAGCACAACATTCTTATCAATTGGTTGTGGAAAATATAACTTTAGAAATAAAGTTAGATATTTAACTTCTGAGTCTTTGGGGAAAATAAATGCTGCTGAAGGGTTGTCACAGGAATGGATTCTCCCTAGTTGAAAGTGACTTTCATGGCAGTTTCAATTACATTAATTTGCTTGGAACAATTCAATAGAATGTAGAGATCAAGCAATCATTTGTTCTCCCTTCACCCAGTTATGTTATTCATCAAAAAACAAGCAACACTGAAAGAATGCACAGTAATGCCGCAGAGAACTCCAGTCAGCATGTTTACATGCTTAGAATTTTCAAAACAAACATTTTCTTTCATCAACAAAAGAATTGAGCCAAAGTTACAATTAAACTGCATGTACTTTAGTCCTCCCATATTTCTTCGTCACTGTGAAAGTTAACTTTTTATTGTAACTTGTACAAAACAGAATACTGATATATACAAAAAAATAAAGTTCAGGTGAGATTTAAACAGGCCTTTAATTAATTTCTGGCTTATTACTGCTAACGTTTATTGTAAAGCAGCAATTAGCATGGATTTTCTAAAAGCACCACATACTTCCCCAGAAGAAAATTCACATCTACTCTATCTGTGATGTGATCAATGAGCAGTCATTTGTTTCTTCTCGTTATTTAAATATGGGTTCCTCCCCTAAAAAAAATCCTGGATTTTCAATAGTTTGAGTTTTTTGGGGGTATTTTATAATTTCCCTCTCCTCCCCACAAAAATATGATCCTTCTTGGTTAAGGTTGGACATTCCCACCACTGAACCTCTGCAAAGATACACATTCCTTAATGGATCATGCAGAAGTTGCACATACAGAATGTGGGAAAGGACCACCTCCCAAGCTGTTTCTCTTCTTTCCATTAGACAATCCAACAGGGACTAACGAATTCTTGTCTTGTGATGCCCAAATATGAATGTCATTTATGCAAAGTCCAACTTGAATCCTTTTCCTGTTTTGTGATACAATTTCGGTTTGAGGATTCCTTCTTATATACCTCTTTATCCAATAATAGAACTTTAGATAGGAATAAGATGTAGTGTTTTAGAAGGAAAAAAGGATTTAAAAAATAGTTGCACATCCATCAGCCCCATAATTAAGTTAATTCAATAAACAAAGTAAATCCAGGTACAGGAAAGATGGATTCAGATTTTATAATTTTATATGAGACTTTGAGGTTGGATTGTAGGCCAAAGCAGTTGTGTAACCATCAATCCAATACTTCTCAAATAGTCTTAAGTTTATAGATTTGGTCACGTGTTCAATATTTCACTGCATGCTATAAAGAATTTAATTTAATCAAAATGGCTTGGGTATGAATATCTTTTATATGTCTATGTATTTGTGCAGTGATCATTAGGATTGGACTGCTAATTGTTTATCACTAATATTAATGTAGCTAAAAATGTAGATTTAAATTTTTAAAGATTATATATTTGCAACAAATTGTATGAATCAGATAGATTAGTAAGTCAAGATATTGTATGAATATCATTAATACAGTACAATCATAGGAGTGTGAAAGAACAACCATCCATAACAATGTGTAAACTGATGAACATCTTTGAAATAAAATGCTGGACACTGAAATAATAAATGTGAAATATCTTAATTTTCACTACTGCAAATTATCATGTGAGCAGTGAAAATAACGATAGGACACTGATATGTGTCAATTGGGTGGATTGCTTAATTGGTGAATGGGTCCACATATTTTTGACAATTTATAAATAAATAACAATCAATAGTATTTATGAACAGCTAACTATCATCCCATTTCAAAGTCTAATGGGGTTCCATCAGCCTATAGTTGCTGTTTTTAAAATAAACAGCAAAGGGACTAACATTTAGAGTTATAACTGGGAATCATCAGCAAAATTTCCCATTTAGTGTCATGTTTATTGAGCGACTAAAATATGACAGTCTTTGCCAGTGTTCAAATGGTAAATATTTGCATATTCTGAAGCAGTATCAATCTCCCTTACAAAACTAGTAGCTGAAGTTCATTAAGAATGCTTTGCTAAATCCAACTTCTTTTGTGTGATGGCTCTGGAATGCAGAAAGGTCATCATCAAACTGATTTCTCGGACCAGACAGTCCAGTGTTGGAGGTGTTAGAGTTCTTCCAGAAAGGCCAATTGTGTCTTAGCAGTTACACTCTGTAGGTTAAGCTGCAGAATGAAAGGGAAACAGGAAAAATATTGCTGAAAAATTAAATGAGATACTTTTAAATTGATGTTCAAATTTGTGCACTCTGGCAACTGTTCATATACTTTCCAAATGTGCACATATGCCCAAGTTTTACCTCAGCACTGTGCATTGTTATACGGCAATGTGTTTGGTCTGTGGCCCAGTATATATGGCAAGTAACAAATAACAAGCATACTGCCAACACAAGACAGAACAATTGAATGAATGAACTTGCACTTATATAGTCCTTGCAGTCAATTTGTGCACATCACAGTCCAACAAACAGCATTGTGATAAATGTTAATCTGTTTTAATGGTATTGATTGAGAGGAAATTGTTGGCCAGGACACTGGAAGAAAATCCCCTGCTCTTCTTCTATTAGTGCAATGGGATCTTTTACATCCACCTGAACAGGCAGTTGAGGCCTCAGTTTAATGTCTCGTCTTAAAGACAGTGCCTCCGACAATGCAGCACCCACTCAGGACTACACTTAAGTGTTAGCCGAGTCCTGGAATGAGACTTGAACCCACAACCTTCTGACTCAGAAGCACAAGTACTATTACAGAGCCAAGTTGGCACTTAACACCTGCATGCTGCATGCTCACAGATTCATAGAAGGTGGCTGCTGAACTGGGCAGTTGGGTAGTCACATCTCCTCTCAGGTTCTTCTTTCCAACACATGTCACCTTTCTACCTGCTTTCAGGAGAAGATTGCACATAACAGAGACCAGCACATACAGACCTACCTCTTAACAGAAGAGGGTCATAGGCATGGAGACAATTGAGGAAGTTGGGAAGAGCAGTTGGAGGCAGTCACATTTCTGGATTTTTGACCATTTTTCCATAGAAAAGATCTAGATAAGAGTCATTTTAAAGTGTGCTTTTAAGTTAAAACCAGCTTTAAAGAGGTTAAATTCACAGGCCAGCAGTCCTGGTAAGCGTGTATTAGATTTCAGATGGGGTGTTTGAACCTAACATCCTGGAGACAGTGAAAGATAATTTGACATTCCAGGAACTGTTCACACTCATTGCTGTTGTAATAACCCTATTCTTATCAACTTAGTGGGGGTCATTGCCAAATTTGGCTGATGATCTCCACTCTTTGAGGGGGGGGGGGCTAGTCAGTTTTCACAAAAAGTTGGCACCAGAGTAAGGTTTTCAAAAAAGATACACAGACACGAGAAAGTCAGTTAGGCAGCAGTGTGTTGCAAGGTTAAAAAGGACAGCAGGCTGGAGGGAGAATGGTTCTACCCTGGGCTACAGGACAGGATGCAGAGGGATTATTGTGTTTCAGCTAAGTAATACGTGCCACCAAAGTGAGACAATAGTGTGTGTTCTTTAATTTCTTTCATTATGTGAACACAAGGTGTACTGATTGAACTGAGAAACTCTGATCATATCTATTACTCTCTATATTTTACCTTAATGTGGTATGGTAGTGCAGTGGTTATGTTACTGGACTAGTTACCAGAGGCCTGGACTTATAATCCAGAGGACACGAGTTCAAATCCCACTGTATTTTGTAGTTTGAGAATTTGAATTCAGTTAGAAAAAAAAAAATCTATAAATAAAAAAACTGGCATTAGCAAAAGTGACCATGAAGCTGTTGGACTGACAGAAAAACCCAACTGATTCACTAATGTCCATTATTATGCCAAACAGCCTGTACAGTTTGGGGAGATCTGTGGAACACGCCACAATCCTTATCTGATCTGGCCTGTATATGACTCCAGTCCCACATCAATGTATGTGGTTGACTCTTAACTGCCTTCTGAAGTAGCCTAGCAAGCCACTCAGTTGTATCAAACTGCTACAAGTGGTTCAAAAAGTAGACCAACCACTACCTTCTCTGGGTAACTATGGATGGGCTATAAATGCCAGCCTTGCCAGCGATGCCCACATCCCAAGAATTAAAAAAAGTGGAGCAAAACAATTTACAAATCAAACCAACGGTTCATTTAATGTTAACTTGAGCTGCTGTCGGAGAATTGAAGAAATACAGGTGCAAGACATGCGCATGTAGTCCAGATTTCTAGGCAATTTTATTGTTACTCCCGCAAGGTTCGGTACTGGTACAAGTAGATTACAGGGCAATGTGAGTCAGCTCCCATAAAAATAAGATACTCAGACCACTTAAGGGAGTGATTGACACCACTGAACCTGACAAGGTATCCACGATAGACCTGAATTTATAACAGAAGCCTTCCTCAAGCTCATGGACAAGTACAATCCTTTGTTTTTAATAAATTTCTTATCTTTGTATTCGCTTATTCACTCCCTCACACGCAGGCATACACTGCAGCAGAACACATGGCAATGTCTTGCCATATAAGCTGATAGTCAAGGAATATCAGCATTCTTAAATCTATTCTTCTGCTTCTGCAGGTTCCCAAGAGGAAAAGATGGCAGAGCCCAATATGCACCTTCAACTAAGCACTTCATAGCATCCCTGCTTCACTTACCCCTACGGTGGCAGGCATTACACAGGTATTCAGACCTCACAGGGCCTGCCTACAAACAGTTTTGCAGCTCAGCATCAGCAGTTAATGCAGTCAGTTAAAGCCATGCCAATCAGATTGTACAGTTTGGGAAGATCTATGGAACAGTTCACAACCCATATCTGTGCAGTGCTGCAAGACTGAGCTACGAACCGTCTTGGAAAGAACGGCCAATCCAATGCCCTCTGCAGGGGAGGCCACCCGTATCTATAGTCTCTGTGAATGCTGTGACTGGGACTCAGGAAACTTGGATCTCCAATTTACAGCAGTCTCTGCATTCACCCTGCTGGAGAGGTAGATAACGCAGAGTTCAACAACCTCACAGCTGTCAAGTGGTCTGCTCTCACACAGATCTTTGGCCATGCTCAGGAACTGTCCAACAGAAGGGGAATGGAAGGAGTCGACGTAGATGAAGCTGCTGTCTCCAAAGCCGCACTTGTATCACTCAGCTACCCTGTGCAAATGACCACAGATGTCTCACATTGCATAGAGGCTCAGGTAGTCATCACATCAACATCCATGGTGTCTGTCAATCTACTGACCCAACACATGTAGGTAATAGACCACCTCCATCCCTACAGGAAAACATCACCTATCAGCCATCCAGCTCACTTCCTCCTCCCACGGAAGAAAACACTTACAAAGAGCACACAGGAAGCTGAAGACACACCATACTTATTTACTAAATGGCAACATCAGGGCAAAACTGAATACACCTGCACCAGATACTGTAATGTTTAATAAAAACTGAGTTGCATTTTGACAGTTCTTTTGGAATGAGGAAAATTGAGGTAGTTGGGGTGAAATTCTGTTATATTTATGGGTTTGGGGTATGTCTGGGGCCAAGGGGAGTGAAGCTTTATCAGGCAAGGTTATTGGGCACATGCATAGATGACTGTTATGCCTTGGATGTTTTAGGCACTGAACTATATCTGTTATCTATTCCAGCTTTCCTTATGACTATTGCTGTGTGACCAGTTCCCTGTGCATAAAGTCTGGTATCTCTTGGTTGTCCTCTGACAATGGCCCCTGCTGCCCATCTTCTCCTGTGTGCCACATAGCAAGGTCCCTTTGCAGGGCAAAATTCAGTAAGGCAACAATAACTTAGAAACATCATGGCTGGGTAAACAACTTCTGATCCTGCCCTTCCACCTCTAGAAAAAGCAGATAACAAAGGGTGGCTATGGGGATATCCACAGTTCCTATTTAGGCAAAGCTCAATCACCATTCCCTTAGCTAACAAATAGCAGGTGCAATGTTTGAGAAGCTTTGAATAGCTGCAGTTGGGACACCATGAAATAAACAATAAAGTTGTTGGGTCAACATGCAGGTGATTGATATGGCTACCAAGCAGACTTCCTTTTAAGGAACAAAAATCAACATGTTTGCAAGGGCCAACCATCCTGTTTTACTGAGAACACATTATGGGCAAATGCGTTTAACATTTGTTCAAAGGCCTCATTAAACCTAGTGCAAGCCCTCAGTGCATTATATTTCCCCACCACATTATATTGTGCACGATGGGCACACATCATGTAGACAGAGGTAGGCCAGTTGGAGAAGACCCTAATAATTCTAATAACTTTATTAAACATTTCTCAATATTAAAGACACCTACACATATTAAAACTAAGAATCTGCAGTATATGCAAATTCTGAGAAGTCACATTCAGGATAAAATTAGGACATAATGGACAAACATTAATAAACTATTAATCTGCAAGGACAGACATGGTATGTTCTAGGCACCAAGCCAAATGGTCAGGAGATGAACTGAATACAAAGGCTAATAGAGAGGGTATCAGAAAAAGATAAGATAGTGAGGTACAAACCGTGAAAAGAACAATGGACAAAGAATAGATAACGTCGTGCAGACTCACTAAAGAGAATTACATAATTTACAAAATGACTTAATGGGTTAATGTGTTACGTATTAATTAAAAATAACCAGAACGTGTTGACATGTTATCATAACTTTAGCAAGTCGTTAAGACTGTAGAAGGTACAACACACAAAAGCTCAGTAGGACTTGACCTGGTCTAGCTTCAACCAGCGTAAGCAGATTGGAACTACGCACTTGCGACTTTTCCTGAATGAGTCGCCACGTAATTGTCGGTACCAGTAATCTTATGGTCACTGTGTGTAGTGGGTAATGTGAATAAAAAAACATTAATCAGATGTTTCAGTGTTTCCTAGTTCTCCAGCTTGTTTAAAGGGGTCTGGTAACGGATTATCCTGTAAAAACCCAATATATATTTAGCCTATTAGGGGGCAAAAATTGAACACATCAGACTTCAGCTGTCTGATGAGTTGCTTACGCCAGATGTGCATCAGCACCACGGGTATTAAGCATTGAGTCATTCCCATAATTCCAAAACTATAACAAAGTGAAGATGATCAGAAAACTCCATCAATATCTGCATAATAAATAAACATTTATCACCCTGAATTTCCTGGAAGTTATACCCTTGTAATCCATATGCAGATTAACTTAATTTGCACCTTGTCCATCCTGTTGTTAGAATATGGTTTCTCTGACATCATTCACCCATTATTATCCATGGCCAATGGCTTACACATCTCTGTAAACAATTCACCAAGACACAGAACACTAGCCATTTTTTTTTCCAAAGAGAGCCAGTCAAGGGAGAAAGTAAACCTTATGCATATGAGAAAAATATGAAAGCATGAATTAATGAGTGCAGTGGGCTCCTTGGTAAAGGGTTTTTAAATGCACAAGTGATGTTCAAACTGAATCCAGGCCCATCTCTAATTCACTCCTGTTCAGTTCTTATGTTACCTGTGTATTAAAATCTTACAATAAACCAATGGAGTAAAACAGTTCTACTATTCTATCATATTTGAACATTTAGCAATTACTATTATACATTACAGTTTGAAGAGGTTAATGGACTTCAGAAAACACAGCCACATATTTGGGACAGACTTGACGTCTTTTCCTGCTGTCAATTTCTTATTTTTGTATTTTATAAAACAAACTGTTCTTTAACAGGGATTTTAATTCCCAGAATATATTTCTACCAAATTTATCACCATTTTCCCATATCTTCTTGTAATTTCTCTTGTATATTAAACAAAACTGTCTACAATACCAACAGAATATTGTGGCTCTTACCAAATAATCTGAAGTGACCAAACAGCTACTTAAATTCTGATCTGCAATGCAAAAATGAAAGATTACAATACCAGTGTTAAATTTATCATTTATCTAAGGTACCCCCTAGTTTCTTTTACAATCTGGGATTTCTCTGATTCTAAAACTAATTTAAGATCTACAAAGAAAACTGACTCAATGGATGGTAAGCTTTGTTGTAACTTAGATATAATGGTATTCATACATAATAACTTCACCACAAACACTGCATTAAATGTGCTTCACTTCCTGAACCATAATGCAGCCTTTTCTATTTCTCAAAGACACTTACATTTTCATGTTAAAATGACAAATAGGTGTTTCACAGTATTACAATTATCAATACAATAGGATACTTTTAACCTTTGATGTGCTAACTCAATGGAATTGGTGCATTTGTATAGTACTATCCAAAATCCTGTTTTTATTCATTTTCAGGCTTTCTGACAATGTAATATGCCTATTACAATGCTGCAATGATGCCCAAAATTTTCAGTAATTATTCATTATTAGTACTAGTATCTCATTAAAGTCAACGATGGTATTTTGAACCTTTTTTGCAAAGGCTGCAAGGTTATAACAGATTATAATATTAACACAGTAACAACCTTCATTTATTAGTTTGGGCATACATGTATACATTTCAAAAGTGATACCATCTCTTCATAATATGTAATTTTATTTTATAGACATGCCAAAAGTTAATTCTTTGCTTTAAGTTTCAGGGACTTCTCTAAATATATCTGAAGTAAGCAGCTCCTTGAATTAGGCTGCAAATGAAGCAAAACTAATCTTGGTAAGCATGGAAGCAGCAGCAAGCTGGCAAGTCAGCAGGCATCTATCCACATTGCCCACTATTATGCCATAATAGTTCCATCTGCTGTGCTTAGGTTTCTCACTTTGATTTATGTTTGTCAGCACAAGTGCACTCTTCATTCTCACTGTGCAAAATTAAAATGTAAGGAGTCTTACAACACCAGGTTATAGTCCAACAGCTTTATTGGAATCACAAGCTTTCGGAGCTTTCCTCCTTCATCAGGTGAACTCACCTGATGGAGGAGGAAAGCTCCGAAAGCTTGTGACTCCAATAAAGCTGTTGGACTATAACCCGGTGTTGTAAGACTCCTTACATTTGTCCACCCCAGTCCATCACCGGCATCTCCACATCAAAATTAAAATGGCAACGTGTGACAAGCCCAGTGAGGTTTCACACACAATCCCACAAAATCCTGCAGAAGTGTGGCTGTTGATGTGTTTCTGATCTCATCTCAGGCATCAAACAAATAATAGAAGTTTTCCCACAGGGAGAAATTATTTTCTTCTTTTTGAAAATAAAACAAAAATCAGAGATTATGTCAACTGAGACTACTCTCACTTGCTCCATGCCTGTAGTAATGCTGCTGTATAACAACCAGTCACTCAGCAGCAATGCTACAGGTTTGGAGAAGGTGGCCTACCTTCCCAGAAATATAAACAACACACAGAAATTTTTGAAGAAGCGGGAATGAAGGAGGCGACAGAAAAACTACAACTTCAATTATGCCTTGAATACATTAAAAAAAAATTAAGCTACTTTTTCCCGCTACCTGTGGCACGGTGGATCAAGACAAATATAAAAACCAAGATTAAGAAACTAGTCAGGAAATGTAAAATATAAAATGAGGTCCGGATAGCAGGGAACATTAAAAAAGTTTCAGGCACTTCTCTAAATATATCTGAAGCAGGCACCTTGAATTAGGCTGTAATTGTCAAACAAATTTATTAAACAGTAAAAGAACATGTGAATAATAGCAATAACACAATATATAATTTTATATTAGTTGGTAAACATAGCTGGTTTCTAATATTGTAAAAAGTAATAAATAGCTAGCAACTGCCGTGCTAAACTACAAAAGTTACAATTTCCTCATGTCATTGTTTCCTTTCTTTTTTTCGACCACCTATGAAAGCTTTCTAGTTTGACTAACTCTCTTTGAAAATGCCAGATGGACTCTCTGATTTGAAAAAGGTAGGCTGATGAATACCTTCAAAACAGTAACCAGGATCCGGTATTTAAATAACTTGTGCACTAAACTCAAAAGGAGCTGCCAATCAAAAATATATTTGAACAAATCACATAAGATGTTTGCATTATAACTGAATGGTTTGACTCTTCCCTCAGGCAATTGCCTGACAATCATTGATTCAGCAACAAATACACCAAAAATGAGCTGGGAAGTTCTTTTGTAAGTGAAGGGCCTTTTCAGGACCAGTACTTCCCTATATTCTTTTCCTTCTTTACATTTCTATATATTATGCATCTTTGCCAACCAAGGCAATGAATTGTAGATCTGCTTTCATGTGTCTGGCAATATTGTTTTAAAACTGGCTACTACAAAGCGCACAAGCATAGCCCAAGGTGACTTCTCTCCTCTGCTCCCCTTAATTATCCTTCTCCAAGGAGAAAACAACTGATCTCCACTCAGACCCTTCCAACAATGGCATAACTAAAGTCTGGAAATCACTATGTGGGGAAATCAGAGGCATGAACCCAACCCATTCCTCACCAGCAGCCCATCTTCAAAATATTCTTTTTCTAAAAGATCTGTAAAATGAATAAAACTAATTCAAAATTTAAAAGAAACTTATTTTGCAATGATTACATTAGGCAAAGTATAACTACACTCTATAATATTTGGGAACTTTAAAGCAATAACCAGGTTTTAAGGCATTATTCTCATAGTAAACCTATGTCCCGGAAACTCTTCAGTACAGTAGTGCCTTTTTCCTTGAGTATTCACAAAACAAAAACTCATTACAATAGATTAACATAATTTCATAATTTTACATTAATAAATATAATTTCTTTACAATCACTATACATTTTGATTACACAGTGCATGCAGGAAAACACAACAGTACACCAGCTTATTAGCCTGGCTGTGTACCCTGGGGACAAGGTGCATTATAGGACCATGGCAATTACTTTCATCTTGGCTCTGCGGTTTAGTTTGACAGGGGTTCCTAAAAAGTTTGTTCCAATAAAAAGCTAAGTTCAAAGTCAAAAGTTCATGCGGTGATTGTCCTCCGAGCACAGCAGCCATCCGCAGGACTTTGTGCTCAGCCTCAGCTCCCTGCACCCGCTTCTGTTCCACAGAAAGCAATAAGCTGCACAGGATGGTAGGAACAGGCCAAACACCAAGATGTCATGTTTTAGCTCCCTGGTCAATGAAACAGAGGAAAGATGGCAGCTACAATCAGGAAGCAAGCCTCTGCATGAATACATTTAAATTAAAAATAACTTAAATAGCTTTAATATTCTATGTTTTTTCTACAGCAACCCAAATGATGAAATCTTCAACCTTATCCTAAAGGTATTATTTTATTAAATAATGCGGTGCTGTAGCTTTTGACATTTTAAAATCAGAGAACTAACAAAATAATTACACAGACACACAATGATATCTTACCACCAGCTAAGTGACAATATGACAAAACTTGATGGTGGTGGAGAGGTTCCATATGGTGCAAATTTCAAATAGTAAGTTCAACGCTACAGTTTATTCTTTAAAATAAAGAAAACTGCCAAAATTTGAGATCTAATGGAGAATGAAGGTACGGTGGAGATATGAAATGAATACTTTGCATTGGTTTACACAGAAGATTATGGTGGTGGGAATGAAAGGGTGCAAGAGGAGGATATAAAACATTATATATTATAACTATAGATAAGGAAGTGGTACTGGAAAAATGGTGGAACTCAACGTGCAAGCATCCTAGGATGCTGAACGAAAGCAGAGAATAAATAGCAGAGAGTCTAACCACAATCTTTCAAACATCCTTAGATGTAGAAGTTGTGGTAGAGAACTGGAGTTACCAATTTAACATTTCCATTCGAAAAAAGGAGAAAGGGAAAAACCAGGACACTGTAGACCAGTCAGCCTAACATTGGTGTTGGGAAAGCTTCTGGACACTACAATACAGGATAAAATCAGTACTCACCGAAATAGACATGCATTAATTAATGGAAGCCAGTCCAGATTTGTAAAAGGCAAGCTGAGTCTGACAAATTCAATGCAGTTATAGAATTATAGAAAGGTTACAGCACGGAAGGAGGCCATTCGGCCCATCAAGTCTGTGCCGGCTCTACGCACGAGCAATCCAGCTAGTCCCACTCCCTTGCCCTATCCCCGTAGCTCTGCAAATTTTCTCCTTTCAAGTACTTATCCAGTTATCTTTTGAAAGTCATGATTGAATCTGCCTCCACCACCCCCTCGGGCAGTGCATTCCAGATCCTAACTACTCGCTGCGTAAAAAAGTTTTTCCTAATGTCACCTTTGGTTCTTTTGCCAATCACCTTAAATCTATGTCCTCTGGTTCTTGACCCTTCTGCCAATGGGAACAGTTTCTCTCTATCTACTCTGTCATGATTTTGAATACCTCTATCAAATCTCCTCTCAACCTTCTCTGTTCCAAGGAGAGCAACCCCAGCTTCTCCAGTCTATCCACATAACTAAAGTCCCTCATCCCTGCAATCATTCTAGTAAATCTTTTCTGCATCCTCTCTATGGCCTTCACATCTTTCCTAAAATGCAGTTCTCAGAACTAGACACAATACTCCAGTTGTGACCAAACCAGTGTTTTATAAAGGTTCATCATGATTTCCTTGCTTTTGTACCCTATGCCTCTATTTATAAAGCTCAAGATCCCGTATGCATTTTTAACCGCTTTCTCAACCTGCCCTGCTACTTTCAGTGATTTGTGTACATATACCCCCAGATCTCCCTGTTCCTGTACCACTTTTAGAATTGTGCCCTTGAGTTTATATTGCCTCTCCTCATTCTTCCTACCGATATGTATCACTGCATTTTTCTGCGTTAAATGTCATCTGCCACGTGTCCGCCCATGCCACCAGCCTGTCTATATCCTCTTGAAGTCTATCACTATCCTCCTCACTGTTCACTACACTTCCAAGTTTTGTGTCATCTGCAAATTTGGAAATTGTGCCCTGTACACCCAAGTCCAAGTCATTAATATATATTAAGAAAAGCAGTGGTCCGAGTACCGACCCCTGAGGAACATCACTCTACACTTCCCTCCAGTCCGAAAAACAGCCGTTCACCATTACGCTCTGCTTTCTGTTACTTAGCCAATTCTGTATCCATGCTGCTACCGCCCCTTTTATTCTACAGGCTTCAATCTTGATGACAAGCCTATTATCCGGCACTTTATCAAATGCCATTTGAAAGTCCACGTACACCACATCAGCTGCATTGCCCTCATCTACCCTCTTTGTTACCTCATCAAAAAACTATCAAGTTGGTTAAACATGATTTACCTTTAACAAATCCGTGCTGGCTTTCCCTAATCAATTCACACTTGTCCAAGTGTCTGCTAATTCTGTCCCGGATTATCGTTTCTAAAAGTTTCCCCACACACCGAGGTTAAACTAACTGGCCTATAGTTGCTGGGTTTAACCTTACACCCTTTTTTGAACAAGGGTGTAACATTTGCCATTCTCCAGTCTTCTAGCACCACCCCTGTATCTAAGGACGTTTGGAAGATTATGGCCAGTACCTCCGCAATTTCCACCCTTACTTCCCTCAGCAACTAGGATGCATCCCATCCGGACCGGGTGACTTATCTACTTGAAGTACAGCTAGCCTTTCTAGTACCTCCTCCTTAGCAATTCTTAGCCCATCCAGTATCTCAACTACATCTTCCTTTACTGCGACTCTGGCAGCATCTTCTTCCTTAGTAAAGACAGATGCAAAGTACTCATTTAGTATCTCGGTCATGCCCTCTGCCTCCATGAGTAGATCTCCTTTTTGGTCCCTAATCAATCCCACCCCTCCTCTTACTACCCATTTACTGTCTACATGCCTATAGAAGACTTTTGGATTCCTTTTTATGTTAGCTGCCAGTATATTCTCAAACTCTCTCTTTGCCCCTCATTTCCTTTTTTACTTCCCCTCTGAACTTTCTATATTCAGTCTGGTTCTTACTTGTGTTATCAACCTGACTTCTGTCATACGCCCCTTTTTTCTGCTTCATCTTACTTTCTATCTCTTTTGTCATCCAGGGAGCTCTGGCTTTAGTTGCCCTACCTTTCTCCCTCGTGGGAATGTACCTCGACTGTACCCGAACCATCTCCTCCTTAAAGGCCGCCCATTGTTCAATTACAGTTTTAACTGCCAATCTTTGGTTCCAATTTATCCAGTCCAGATCTGTTCTCATCCCACTGAAATTGGCCCCCCTCCAATTGAGTATTTTTACCTTAGAGTGGTCCATGTCCTTTTCCACAGCTATTCTAAACTTTATGATACAATGATCACTGTTCCCTAAATGTTCCTCCACTGACACTTGCTCCACTTGGCCCGCCTAATTCCCCAAAACCAAATCCAGCAATGACTCCTTTCCCATTGGGTCGGAAACATACTGGTCAAGAAAGTTCTCCTGATCACACTTCAAAAATTCCTCCTCCTCTTTGCTCCTTATATTACTATCCCAGTCTATATTAGGATAGTTGAAATCCCCCGTTATCACTACCCAATGGCTTTTGCACCTCTCTGTAATTTCCCTGCAAATTTGCTCCTCTATATCCTTCCCACTAGTTGGTGGCCTATAGAATACATCCAGTGTAATGACACCTCTGTTGTTTCTTACCAAATAGATTCTGTCCTTGACCCCTCCAGGACATCCTTTCTCTCCAGCACGGCAATATTCTCCTTAATCAATACTGCCACCCTCCTTTCCTTTCTTTCCTTCCCTATCTTTCCTGACCACCTTGTATCCAGGAATATTTAGTGCCCAATCCTGCCCTTTTTTGAGCCAGGTCTCCTCTATCGCCACAACATCATATTCCCATGTGGCTAACTACGCCTGCAGCTCTCCAACCTTATTTACCATGCTTTGTGCATTTACACACATGCACTGTAAAACAATCTTAGACTTTCTTGTACTCTCGGACTGATTCCCACCTAATACTGTACTATTTTTAATTCTAGTGCTATCTTTCTCTCCCAATCCGTTGTGCACCTTGTTTCTCCTTTCCAATGCTACATCCCCCTGCCAAATTAGCTTAAACCCCACCCCCCACCACAGCACCAGCGAACCTCTCCACGAGGACATTGGTCCCAGCTCCGTTGAGGTGTAACCCATCCAGCCTGTATAGGTCCCACCTCCTCCAGGAATCTGAAGCCCTTCCTCCTGCACCATCAGTCCAGCCACATATTCATTTGCTCTATCCTCCTATTTCTATACTTGCTAGCACATGGCGCCAGGAGTAATCCGGAGAATACTACCTTTGAGGTCCTACTTATTAATCTCTTTCCTAACTCCTTAAGATCTGCTTGCAGGATCTCATTCCTCTTTCTATCTATGTCGTTGGTACCGATATGGACCAGGACCTCTGGCTGTTTACCCTCCTTCTCCAGAATGTTCTGCAGCCGCTCAGTGACATCCTTGACCCTGGCACCAGGGAGGCAACGTACCATCCTGGAATCACATCTGCAGCCACAGAAATGCCTGTCTGTTCCCCTAACTATAGAATCCCCTATTCATTGTTGCTCTCCTGACCTTTCTCCTCCCCCCCTGTAAAGCTGAGCCATCCATTAAGCCAAGCTATGGTCTTGGCTCTGGCTGCGCTCCCTAGGGGAACCCTCTTTTTTTAAATTCGTTCACGGGATGTGGGCGTCGCTGGCAAGGCCGGCATTTATTGCCCATCCCTAATTGCCCTCAAGAAGGTGGTGGTGAGCCGCCTTCTTGAACCGCTGCAGTCCGTGTGGTGACGGTTCTCCCACAGTGCTGTTAGGAAGGGAGTTCCAGGATTTTGACCCAGCGACAAAGGAACGGCGATATATTTCCAAGTCGGGATGGTGTGTGACTTGGAGGGGAATGTGCAGGTGGTGTTGTTCCCATGCGCCTGCTGCTCTTGTCCTTCTAGGTGGTAGAGGTCGCGGGTTTGGGAGGTGCTGTTGAAGAAGCCTTGGCGAGTTGCTGCAGTGCATCCTGTGGATGGTGCACACTACAGCCACAGTGCGCCGGTGGTGAAGGGAGTGAATGTTTAGGGTGGTGGATGGGGTGCCAATCAAGCGGGCTGCTTTATCTTGGATGGTGTCAAGCTTCTTGAGTGTTGTTGGAGCTGCACTCATCCAGGCAAGTGGAGAGTATTCCATCACACTCCTGACTTGTGCCTTGTAGATGGTGGAAAGGCTCTGGGGAGTCAGGAGGTGAGTCACTCGCCGCAGAATACCCAGCCTCTGACCTGCTCTCGTAGCCACAGTTGTGGCTGGTCCAGTTAAGTTTCTGGTCAATGGTGACCCCCAGGATGTTGATGGTGGGGGATTTGGCGATGGTAAAGCCGTTGAATGTCAGGTGGAGGTGGTTAGACTCTCTCTTGTTGGAGATGGTCATTGCCTGGCACTTATCTGGCGCGAATGTTACTTGCCACTTATGAGCCCAAGCCTGGATGTTGTCCAGGTCTTGCTGCATGCGGACTCGGACTGCTTCATTATCTGAGGGGTTGCGAATGGAACTGAACACTGTGCAGTCATCAGCGAACATCCCCATTTCTGACCTTATGATGGAGGGAAGGTCATTGATGAAGCAGCTGAAGATGGTTGGGCCGAGGACACTGCCCTGAGGAACTCCTGCAGCAATGCCCTGGGGCTGAGATGATTGTCCTCCAACAACCACTACCATCTTCCTTTGTGCTAGGTATGACTCCAGCCACTGGAGAGTTTTCCCCCTGATTCCCATTGACTTCAATTTTACTAGGGCTCCTTGGTGCCACACTCGGTCAAATGCTGCCTTGATGTCAAGGGCAGTCACTCTCACCTCACCTCTGGAATTCAGCTCTTTTGTCCATGTTTGGACCAAGGCTGTAATGAGGTCTGGAGCCGAGTGGTCCTGGCGGAACCCAAACTGAGCATCGGTGAGCAGGTTATTGGTGAGTAAGTGCCGCTTGATAGCACTGTCGACGACACCTTCCATCACTTTGCTGATGATTGAGAGTAGATTGACTGATGATTGAGAGTAGACTGATGGGGCGGTAATTGGCCGGATTGGATTTGTCCTGCTTTTTGTGGACAGGACATACCTGGGCAATTTTCCACATTGTCGGGTAGATGCCAGTGTTGTAGCTGTACTGGAACAGCTTGGCTAGAGGCGCAGCTAGTTCTGGAGCACAAGTCTTCAGCACTACAGCTGGGATGTTGTCGGGGCCCATAGCCTTTGCTGTATCCAGTGCACTCAGCCGTTTCTTGACATCACGTGGAGTGAATCGAATTGGCCGAAGACTGGCTTCCGTGATGGTGGGGATATCGGGAGGAGGCTGAGATGGATCATCCACTCGGCACTTCTGGCTGAAGATGGTTGCAAACGCTTCAGCCTTGTATTTTGCACTCACGTGCTGGACTCCGCCATCATTGAGAATGGGGATGTTCGCAGAGCCTCCTCCTCCCGTTAGTTGTTTAATTGTCCACCACCATTCACGACTGGATGTGGCAGGACTGCAGAGCTTTGATCTGATCTGTTGGTTGTGGAATCGCTTAGCTCTGTCTATAGCATGTTGCTTCCGCTGTTTAGCATGCATGTAGTCCTGAGTTGTAGCTTCACCAGGTTGGCACCTCATTTTTAGGTACGCCTGGTGCTGCTCCTGGCATGCTCTTCTACACTCCTCATTGAACCAGGGTTGATCCCCTGGCTTGTTGGTAATGGTAGAGTGAGGAATATGCCGGGCCATGAGGTTACAGATTGTACTGGAATACAATTCTGCTGCTGCTGATGGCCCACAGCGCCTCATGGATGCCCAGTTTTGAGCTGCTAGATCTGTTCTGAATCTATCCCATTTAGCACGGTGATAGTGCCACACAACACGTTGGATGGTGTCCTCAGTGCGAAGACGGGACTTCATCTCCACGAGGACTGTGTGGTGGTCACTCCTACCAATACTGTCATGGACAGATGCATTTGCGACAGGTAGATTGGTGAGGACGAGGTCAAGTAAGTTTTTCCCTCGTGTTGGTTCGCGCACCACCTGCCGCAGGCCCAATCTAGCAGCTATGTCCTTCAGGACTCGGCCAGCTCGGTCAGTAGTGGTGCTACCGAGCCACTCTTGGTGATGGACATTGAAGTCCCCCACCCAGAGTACATTTTGTGCCCTTGCTACCCTCAGTGCTTCCTCCAAGTGGTGCTCAACATGGAGGAGGACTGATTCATCAGCTGAGGGAGGACGGTAGGTGGTAATCAGCAGGAGGTTTCCTTGCCCATGTTTGACCTGATGCCATGAGATTTCATGGGGTCCGGAGTCAATGTTGAGGACTCCCAGGGCCACTCCCTCCTGACTGTATATCACTGTACCGCCACCTCTGGTGGGTCTGTCCTGCCGGTGGGACAGGACATACCCAGGGATGGTGATGGAAGAGTCTGGGACGTTGGCTGAAAGATATGATTCTGTGAGTATGGCTATGTCAGGCTGTTCCTCGCCAGTATTCAGAGCTGAATACTGGTTAGAGGGAGAGATGCCCTCAGGGGACTCCTGCACTATCTGCCTAGTCCTCCTTGTCTGTCTGGCGGTCACCCATTCCCTCTCTGCCTGCGCTCTCTTAAGCTGCGGGGTGACCACCTCCAGAAATGTGCTATCCATGTAGCTCTCAGCCTCATGGATGCACTGTAGTGACGCAAGTTGTTGCTCAAGCTCTTTGAGGAAATAATAGTGTAGTGATAAAGGAAATGCAGAGAATGTTCTGTAGATGGATTTTCAAAAGGCATTTGATAAGATGCCATAGGAGGCTCATTGATAAAATTAAGGTTTGTGGTATTAAAGGGAGTGTCGCAGCATTAATAGGAAATTGGTTAAGGAACAGAAGAGAGCAGTGGTTATGGGATGTTTTTCAGACTGGAGGGTTGTAAACATGATATACGGGGCACTGCAAAATTTGCAGATGCCATAAAAAGAGAGCATAATTATCTTCAAGAGACTGTAAACAATTTAGGAGGTCATAGACAGGTTAATAGATTTGTAGAAAGATGTGAGATTAAATTTAATCCAGAGAAATGTGAGGTGTTACATTTTGGAAGGAATAATGAGAGGACATACACACTGAATGGTAAAATTTTAAAAGGAGTAGAGGAGCAGAGAGACTTACAAATCACTGGTTAGGTTGAAACTAGAATATAGTGCACAGTTTTGAGCAACTTTACTTTAGGAATGATGTCAAATTCTTGGAGAGGGTGCAGAAGACATTCACTAGGAGGATAGCAGAAATGGGAGACTTTAATGAGGAGGCACAGGAGAAAGTGGAGATCTTATGTTCAAAATTATGAAGAGTTTTAACAAGATAAATTGGGAAAAACAATTTCAACTGGTCCATGAGTCAGTAACTAGTTTAATAAGTTTAAAATCATCAGCAGAACGACGAGAGGTTAGGAGAGCTCTTTTTAACGCAGGGAGTTGTTCAGATATAGAATGCCCCATCAGAAAAGTGGTGGAAAGTAAAGTCCATAATAGCTTTTAAAAGGAAAGTGGATAAATATTTGAAAATTAAAACATTAAAAAGCATTTGATGAATTGTCACATGAGAAATTGGTTTATAGCCCAAGGCGTAAGACAAAACGAGCAGCATATATAGAAAGATAGCTGAAAGGTAGACAACAAAGAGCTGTTGTAAATGGACGTTTCTCAGTCTGGCAGGCAGTGGCTAGCGGGATTACTTTTGATATATATGCACTAGACATAAAGGGGTGGATATCAGAGTTTTCTGATGATACCAAGTTGGGAGGAACAGCAAACTGCTAGGAAGAATGCATAAGATTAGGAAAATAGATTGATAAATGGTAGGTTCAGCTACAGATATATAAAGGAACATAAGCAAATAGCAGCTGAGAAAAAAGTGATGGCAGGAAAAGCAAGAAACAGAACAGCACGGACAAAGAATATACAGTAGATAGATCACATATATCAAATAATTTACATCACACACATGTATTCATACACACACATGCAAACAGATCTCCTGTGGTGTAGCTCATGGATAGTTAAAGGATACTACTTAAAATATTACATCTGAAATGTGAGGTGTGACAAGAGGCAAGATTTATGTATATGGGAAGTATGTGCTATACACAAGACTTTTAACGTATTAGAGTGAACCTTCAGTGGTGTTGCTAATGGTCTAAGTAAGCACATAATATCTGATAAACGATTGTAAAGGTAGTGCACCTGAAGGTGACGATGCAAGCATATCATCATGTAGCCATTTGAGTACAATGCGGTTGGACCCAACAGTACAAGACGA
Source organism: Heptranchias perlo (assembly GCF_035084215.1). Taxonomy (NCBI): domain Eukaryota; kingdom Metazoa; phylum Chordata; class Chondrichthyes; order Hexanchiformes; family Hexanchidae; genus Heptranchias; species Heptranchias perlo. The sequence continues at coordinate 16,945,890 of NC_090352.1, read as the reverse complement.
GTACAAAGGAACAACAACGTTTAAACTGGAGGATATAAACCTATCCCTCTCCACAGGGCAAGTGTTCAGCCTCAAATCCCCCCATCCCCATGCACTGAACAAGATTTCAGCCGTTAATCCGCACTCCATACTTGGCTGAATTTCACCATAAACCAACAGCGAGTAAGTGTTCAACTCTGAACCCTGCACACCCCACAGAGCAAAATCCACCCACTACCACCCCACAATCCGCTAGATGGATCAGTCCTCCTCCATGTTCAACACCACTTGGAGGTAGCAAGGGCACAGAATGTACTCTGGGTGGGGGACTTCAATATCCATCACCAAGAGTAGCTTGGTAGCACCACTACTGACCGACCTGGCCAAGACCTGAAGGACATAGCTGCCAAACTGGGCCTGCGGCAGGTGGCGAGCGAACCAACACGAGGGAAAAACTTACTTGACCTCGTCCTCACCAATCTACCTGTCGCAAATGCATCTGTCCATGACAGTATTGGTAGGAGTGACCACTGCACAGTTCTCGTGGAGACAAAGTCCCGTCTTCGCACTGAGGACACCATCCAACATGTTGTGTGGCACTACCACCGTGCTAAATGGGATAGATTCAGAACAGATCTAGCAGCTCAAAACTGGGCATTCCATGAGGCGCTGTGGGCCATCAGCAGCAGCAGAATTGTATTCCAGCACAATCTGTAACCTCATGGCCTGGCATATTCCTCACTCTACCATTATCAATAAGCCACGGGATCAACCCTGGTTCAATGAGGAGTGTAGAAAAGCATGCCAGGAGCAGCACCAGGCGTACCTAAAAATGAGGTGCCAACCTGGTGAAGCTACAACTCAGGACTACATGCATGCTAAACAGCGGAAGCAACATGCTATAGACAGAGCTAAGCGATTCCACAACCAACGGATCAGATCAAAGCTCTACAGTCCTGCCACATCCAGTCGTGAATGGTGGTGGACAATTGAACAACTAACGGGAGGAGGAGGCTCTGCAAACATTCCCATCCTCAACGGCATTACCATCGCCGAATCCCCCACCATCAACATCCTGGGGGTCACCGTTGACCAGAAACTTAATTGGACCAGCCATATAAAAACCGTGGCTACAAGAGCAGGTCAGAGGCTGGGTATTCTGTGGCTGCAGTGTGTACCATCCACAGGATGCACTGCAGCAACTCGCCAAGGCTTCCTCGACAGCACCTCCCAAACCCGCGACCTCTACCACCTAGAAGGACAAGAGCAGCAGGTACATGGGAACACCACCTGCACGTCCCCCTCCAAGTCACACAGCATCCCGACTTGGAAATATATCGCCGTTCCTTCATCGTCGCTGGGTCAAAATCCTGGAACTCCCTTCCTAACAGCACTGTGGGAGAATCTTCACCACATGGACTGCAGCGGTTCAAGAAGGCGGCTCACCACCACCTTCTCATGGGCAATTAGGGATGGGCAATAAATGCCGGCCTTGCCAGTGACACCCACATCCCATGAACGAATAAAAAAAAAGGCTGTAAGCTGTCCCTCACAGACTACCCTTACTCTGCTTCATTTCCCTTTTACAGTAACCTCCTAGCCAACTTAATTTCCTATCCAGAACACTTACTGGCTGTATTTGTTCTCCCCCAATGGCTGGCGGCTCCATGCTTAAATTCCTCCACTGATCTGAATTCCCCATTACAATCTGAACTGAATTTGAAGCCATGCATGTATAAGATTAAGACACACACACACACACACACACACACACTCACTCTAAAGAAAACTCACATTACTGAGTGGCGTGTAAGTATTTTCAGCAAATTCCATAGTCTCACTGGTAGGGATGCCCATGTTAGCATGTCGTTCCTCCAGTTTCAGAGCTTCAATTTCAGTTTTTAGCTCCTTCAGCTGTTCTTGCAGGTGTTTGCTTTTCTCCATGTACTCCACACTAAGGAATCCACAAACAATGGAAGCTAAGAACATTGTGTAAATGTCACTTGTCTCTACAAGACTGCCTGGTTGGATTACAGAAAATATCTGATATCTTGTATTGATTGCAAGTTAGTAGCCTCATCAATGACCACAGATAACATTATAAATACAAAGAACAAAGCTCCAAATGGTTTATAGCCAAACACTGAAATCACAGTCTTGAAATCATGTCAATAAGTCAATCATTTTTAAATACACTGCAAAATCTCAGCATCCCTACCACAATGCTGCCAAGTTGCAGTACCTTCATTCCAGTTCCACCAAACCCAAGGCCAACCCCACACTCCCCAATGCTACGATATGCCTGGTTCCTACCTACAACCTTGTACATTCCCCAAAACAGGAGGAAATTTGCCGGAGGTGGAATAGATCAGTTAATTAAACAGGGTCTGGGTATATTAAGGGGGAGGATGGCCCTGCAGAAGGTAGCCCATCATATCACCCATTCCCCAAACTCAAATAGATGCTCTCTCACTGCGTTCTTGGCCACCATCCAAGAACTGGCTTTAAGCCACTCAAAGTGCTTACTACATTTTACTCTGTTTGCCAACTGTACAGTCAATAAACAGTTGAAGCAACTTAGAGCTGGCTCCTGGCTGGGAACTCACCAGGAGGACCGCACTCTGATTAGGAAGTGGAGGGAGCAACTCAGGGATGGCGCTAGAGACTGGGTGAAAGAGAAGTTTGTCAGGCTGTGGATGGGCTGGGCCAGTAGGAGTTCAGCAGGACAAGATATTGGCAGGCAGGCAGGCAGGTCAGATCAGTAGCAGGAGGCCAGTAAAAGTCATGAGGGGAGGGGGAAGAGGGAAGCACACATGGAACAAACAGTTTTGCATGCACACTATCGGGAGGGGGAAAAGCTAAATCGGGAGCAGATAAAGCTAATCGGGAGGAAGAAATTCAGGTTTACAAGCCCAGGAATTAATCTGAAAGAGCCCATTCATGGGAAAACTACAGTTTTAGGAGGAAAAAAAACATTAATTAGTGCATTCCAGGACATAAAAAAGAAAAAGATATTTCATTTTTCTGCACGAATTCATTGCTTTCCTTCATTTTTTCAACAAATTAATACACAAGTGAATCCAAATTATCAAATTTGCGTATCAATCAACAAGAAGAAATGTGCCTGAGGTGGAAAACAATCAGCTGCAAAAACCGTATACAAATTTGACTGTGATTAAGTGCTACACATAACTATGACCAGTGTGCTACTGAAGTGTTACAGGGATTGTGAGACAAAATAGGTTTGCTAGTGCACTGTTTTAAAAATATTATTCGTGGATCTGCTAAGTCATTGCTGACAGTAAATCTGACATACTGGTGATAGGGGCTGACATTCCTGAGTAAGTCACTGCATATCATAATGTCTGTTTCTGGCTCTGTTGCATGCACACACATTCACTTTTGCACACGCTCTTTGTCATGCCCTCGCTCTTCTTCCTCTCTGTCTCTCGCCCTCTGTCTGTCTGTTTTATAACAATAGTAGTGTTCTGCCCGGTAATGTGCGATGCATTATCAAGGCCATTGATCAACAGTGACAAAATACCTCTAATTCCATTTTTATTACATGGTACCATGAGATTTAAACAATATTTTGGGCAATAAATTCCGCAACACTTTGCATTTTTCATGATAACCATAAATTACATGGAATTTACAGCACAGAAACAGGCCATTCAGCCCAAAAGGACTATGCCGGAGTTTATGCTCCATACGAACCTCCCACCACCCGACTTCATCTAACCCTATCAGCGTATCCTTCCATTCCTTTCTCCCTCGTGTGTTTATCTAGCTTCCCCTTAAATGCATCTTTGCTATTCACCTCAACTACTCTATGTGGTAGCAAGTTCCACATTCTAACCACTCTTTGGGTAAAGAAGTTTCTCCTGAATTCTTTATTGGATTTATTAGTGACTATCTTATATTTATGACCCCTGGTTTTGGATTCTGCACAAGCGGAAATATCATCTCTATGCCTACCCTATCAAACCACTTCATAATTTTAAAGACTAAATAATAAATATTAAATAATAAATGAGTTGTCTTGATTATTATTATATGATGAGAGGGTGCTGGGGTCAACCTGCATTGGCGAGAGGTCTCAGGTCAAGCAGCACTGAGCAGTTTGGTTGCATGGTGGAAGGTATTGGAATTTGGCAGCACTGGAGTAGGTTTCCATGATCCAGGAACACTGGGGTGGGGGGGGGGGAAGGGAGAGAAGAAGAAGAAATCAGTGTTCAGAAGCATTGGGAAAAGGTTATGGCATCTATCATTAAATCTCATGGGATCCAAGGTGAGGTAGCCAATTGGATACAAAATTGGCTTGACGACAGAAGACAGAGGGTGGTTGTAGAGGGTTGTTTTTCAAACTGGATGCCTGTGTCCAGCGGTGTGCCTCAGGGATCGGTGCTGGGTCCGCTGTTATTTGTTATTTATATTAATGATTTGGATGAGAATTTAGGAGGCATGGTTAGTAAGTTTGCAGATGACACCAAGATTGGTGGCATTGTGGACAGTGAAGAAGGTTATCTAGGATTGCAACGGGATCTTGATAAATTGGGCCAGTGGGCCGATGAATGGCAGATGGAGTTTAATTTAGATAAATGTGAGGTGATGCATTTTGGTAGATCGAATCGGGCCAGGACCTACTCCATTAATGGTAGGGCGTTGGGGAGAGTTATAGAACAAAGAGATCTAGGAGTACAGGTTCATAGCTCCTTGAAAGTGGAGTCACAGGTGGATAGGGTGGTGAAGAAGGCATTCGGCATGCTTGGTTTCATTGGTCAGAACATTGAATGCAGGAGTTGGGATGTCTTGTTGAAGTTGTACAGGGCATTGGTGAGGCCACACTTGGAGTACTGTGTACAGTTCTGGTCACCCTATTATAGAAAGGATATTATTAAACTAGAAAGAGTGCAGGAAAGATTTACTAGGATGCTACCGGGACTTGATGGTTTGACTTATAGGGAGAGGTTAGACAGACTGGGACTTTTTTCCCTGGAGAGTAGGAGGTTAAGGGTTGATCTTATAGAAGTCTATAAAATAATGAGAGGCATAGATAAGGTAGATAGTCAAAATCTTTTCCCAAAGGTAGGGGAGTCTATAACGAGGGGGCATAGATTTAAGGTGAGAGGGGAGAGATACAAAAGGGTCCAGAGGGGCAATTTTTTCACTCAAAGGGTGGTGAGTGTCTGGAACGAGCTGCCAGAGGCAGTAGTAGAGGCGGGTACAATTTTGTCTTTTAAAAAGCATTTGGACAGTTACATGGGTAAGATGGGTATAGAGGGATATGGGCCAAGTGCAGGCAATTGGGACTAGCTTAGTGGTATAAACTGGGCGACATGGACATGTTGGGCCGAAGGGCCTGTTTCCATGTTGTAACTTCTATGATTCTATGATATGATACTCAGGATAGATGGTACCAGGGGGTGCCTACACTGGGGAGTTGATGCTGAAAATGGAAATATAAAGAATGTAAAACCAACAAGGCTCTCACCACAGGGTCCACAGCACAGAAACAGGTTATTTGGCACAACTGGTCCATACCAGTGTTTATACTCCATGTAAGCCTCTTCATCTAACCCTATCAGCATATCCTTCTACAATGATAGAGTTAGATGAACATATCTACATTCCACATGAACAGGACACATGAAGATCAGCTACCATTAAGTTGATCATATATAGTTGAGATGCAATACACCTACACTGTGTCTGGTAACTATACTTCTCAAGAGCGAGACACATGGGAGGAGGAAATACACCAACATACCGTTCTCGTTCAATCTCCATGGAGAGTCTCTTCATATCCGTGTCCTTAAAGTCAAATTTAAAAGATCCAGATTCTAGGTTCAGATCACCAACATCAGCAGGGGGATGAGCAGAATATGAAGCGATAAGCTAAGTAAAGCAGATTGAAAATTGAGATATCAGAAATAGTTTGACACATTAACTGACCTTGAAGAAGAACTTACATTTATATAGCACCTTTCATGAGCTCAGGGTGTCCCAGAGTGCTTTATGGCCAATGAATTACTTCTGAAGTGTCGTCACTATCTTAACTTCATAGGTAAACTTTAAACTATGTCACTTCACTCAGTGCGAATATATTTGTTTATAACTGCTTATGCAGAGTTTCAATAAAAATAATCATAATATATATACCAAAGTATTTTTGCTAAAAGGTTTGCGCGTATGTAAAGAACACTATGAATCACGCATACAAAAGTAAATAGTTCCATGTCATTGGACTGTACTCCAAAAATCTACTGACAGAAAACTAGCTAAAAGCTTTCAATTTTTTTCTTCACTTGAGCAAATTTTCTTTTCCATGGGAAATTGCATAAGACTGAAAGTGAGAGTGATCATCTAGACAATGGAATGGAAACTGAATACTAAAATCATGAGCATTGGGTAGACAAAATGTTACCAATTACAATGGGTGGGGAAAAAATTTGAGCCTCACTAATGCATTCAGAAAAAAAACAGTTGTTAGTTTAACTAATGATCTCCCCAGAGAGAGTACATTTCAATTCTCTTGCATCCAGTGCAACGAGGGATGATGAAAGGGTGTTTAAGAACATGTTTTTCCAATAGTGACAATTTTTTTCTAGACATTCAGAACAAACTGGAGCTGGCCAATCTTATCAGAATTTTACACAGTTTATATGAATGTTTTGACACATACTGGATAACTGGGTTTTGTAATCTCCAACAGTCTGTGCTTGGCTCTTCTCTCTGCCTCTCTAGCTTCATTTAGATCCTGTTTTAGCTGTTCTGCTTCCTTGGACCTAAAATAAGAAAATTTAAAATCCAAGAATCCAAGAAACACATAAAAACAATAACTTCATTTGATGGGCAGTGCAGAAGAGCACCAATGTGCTGCTTCAGAGAATGACAGAACAAGAGCTTATGCCTACGATTTCCCATGCAGCAAGCTCCTGATGCTGGCATGCCATCAAGAAGGCATTATACAGACTTCAGACAAATCCACAAAAGAGGAAAAAAAACATTTAAACATCAAGCAAGTCGGTCTAAGCCACTCTCATGAACTTCCTGCAAGGACAGCTGAAGAACAAATTCAGGAGAGGTCTGGGGAAAGTCCGATCTCGGCTGCCTGCCCTTTTGGTTGGGAATAGTGTGGCACAGGGCACCCATATGGGGAGAGGTGCTGGGGGAAAAAATAGGTTTAAAATAGTCCGTTTTTAAAATTATACTTATGATTACATTCCAACATGTCATATTTAAGATCGCAAATCTGTAGCCTCGAACCAGAACTGAAACTAGTGGGATGTACAGACTGAATCTGAACGTTACACTGGAGTGCCCTAGTTTGCAGGAAAGGCAGTTTAAATTAACAAAACAGTTACCAGCAAAAAATAAACTACATGCTCTTTGATTACCTTTAGCTATTTTGGTGACGGAAATTTAAATCCACTTGCTGTCAGATTAGTAGCAGAGCACTTTAGTATACTAATGTAGTGTCACAGAATAGCAGCATGTGGGCTCAGCGCTTAATTCCCCACACAGCGAGCTTCTGATCTTTGCAGGCCCATAGAATTATAAAAGTTTCCAGCACAGAAGGCGGCCATTCTGCACTGCTGGAAATAGTCCCAGCATCTTAAGTCTCTCCTCATCACCTTGTTTTCCATATAGGTGAATCCACACTCTATGCTGTCTATGACTTAACGGCATCAATATTCCTTCCCCCGAGCTCGTCTGGGTGTTTGACAGGTGGAGTGCACCCAAACAGTGTGTTCCACCTCTCCAGGCCTCAAAGCATCCGAAGTTGATGGACCAGATTATCAGCATGGTTTGGTTATACTCCCAGAGCAGGCCCATGACCTTCCAGGGTCTTGTGCCAGAAAATGGAGGCAGAAGCAGAACAATAGTTGCAGCTGCAAAACCAGCCATCAGCCTCAGGGCCTTCTGGCTGCTGTGCTCCAAACACATGGCCAACTACAGTTTTGTACTGCTGAGTCGGGACTTGCACCTGCTAATTCTCCGCAGCGCTGAAAGGGGCAGCTCATCTAAATATCCACTGGCGGTTCAGTAGCACAAATCCCATATAAATGGGAGTAATGCACTGGAGGAGGTTGGAAATTAGAGAGCAGCCTTTAAAAAGCCAAGACTAGCAAAAGAGAGCAATGGCAGGCTGGGGAAGAAGCAGGGAAGAAAGAATGTGTTTAGCTCAGTGAGATGACTGTCAGGTAGCTTGACAGGATGGCTCATATGTGATTTTGTGCCACTTTCAAAACATGTCTTCCACTCGAGGGTCTGGCAGAGGCTGCCCAAGAAGGCAGAAGGGCATTGCAAGGAGGCAGAAAAGAAGAGCACACAATTTTAATGAGAATGACCTACAAACCCTCGTGAATGAGATGCACTATAGGAGAGAAAAGCTACTGAATCTCCGTAGAAGGAAGCCACAAAAAAGGTGTCTCGCATGCCAAGGGGAGGGATGTGGCAGTGACACTACATGCCACCTCTCAGCCCCGGAACTACAGACCAGTGCCGTAAAAAGTTTAATGACATGACGAGTGCTGGCAAGATAACAGGCCAGCCACTCTCCCTTTTCTTCCTTGGGCATCAACGTATCTTCTAAAATTAATAGCTGCACAAGTAACTCTTCGCACTGCACTGTAAGCTAAGGTGGGCACTAACTCGGGATCTTACAGTATGTGTCACCATCTCCCTGACAGCAATTAATTGCACATACAACTTTAAAACCCCTTTCTCCACTTCACCAGGTTGATACCAGCAGATCAATTACATCAGCTGTCTGATGCCACCTGGGACACATACCTCAATTACTAACCTTCACCTAATTCACCCAATCTTGTAGCAGGAGAAACTTGCATACAAGACCCATGACAGGCAGAGAACCAGAGGGGGCATTCCCCACATCAGAAAGCTCACACATGGATGGGCAGATCATGGAGGCACTAATTTCTACTCGTGGGAGAGGCCAAGATTGGTGGGACAGTGCAGGCAGCAGTTTAGTGGCTACATAGTCACCATGGTTCTCCTGACAGGCCATTCAGGATTGATTGTTTTCATAAGTCCTTTATAGTTTTTAAATTTTGTAGTTTTCTAGCCACTTTCTTCATATTTGATTGATACATTCCCTATCTCTGCGGTTCTGATTTGTCTTACATTGAGCTAATCAGCAAAGTGTGATGATAAAAAAGTGATGGTAAAAGTGTGAATAAGAGAAAGACTGACAGTTATAGGAAGTGTCACATAATTATCACATTTAACGCTAACTCGTTCAACTTTAGATATGGTACTCCCCCAATCTGATGACATTGGCTTTAATAAAATCTAAATTGCATTTGCCGTTTATCCTTTAGGCAAAATGACTTACTTGGAAATTTAATTTAACCAACCTCCTCTCTGACTCCTCCACTAGCTTGACAGCTATCAGCTCAGCTTCTCGCATCTTCTGTTCCATTAGACGCTTCTCCTCTTTAGTCTTCAGGGCTGTGACCTCCAACCTTTGTCTCTCCTGCTCTGCCTCTGCGGCTTTCTGAGCAAGCAGCTTGGCTTCTTCCTCTGCAATCTGTGCCTTCTCAGCAAGTAAATCAGCTGTCTCCTCTGATCGGATCTAATAAAAAGCATTAATTTCCTGAATGGGTATCAGTACTTGTGACAAAAATTAAACCTTCTTGTTTAAGGTTTTATTTTCTTCTTTTTCTTGGTCGTACTACATGCATGATTAAAACTGGTCATTTCTAGCTGTAAGGCCTTGTTTTGCATTAGTTGAATGCCACCATTGTCTTTGGATGGGAAACCATCTCATAGATCATTTAGTGTTTACAACTGATTAATGGGTCTAACCATTTCATTTAATTCAAACATCACATGTGGCTGACATTTTGGGAATTTTATTGTGATAGGTTTTACTGAAAGCTGTATCTTGAGTCAAGTTTCTGAGTGGGTCAGGGTCAATCTTAAGTTGCGAGTTAGCACAGGAAAAGCATCGTTGTTATTTTTGACATTAAGGAGATTAGTAAAAATTTGTAATTACTGTTTGCACTTAGTATTTTTTTTAACCTATTCCAAACTACTCTGAGGAGAATTTTTAAAAAAGGGTTTGAAAAGAAACAATTAGGAAAGTGCAGGACTGGAAAAGACTGCAGTCCATCTTGCCAGTTCCAAGACCTAATACCTCTCAATTGCCCATTCCCTTGTATATCTATCCAGTTCTCCCTGAACATTTTTCACATCATCTGCCTGCACCTACTCCTTGGGCAGTTTGTTCCATGCATCCTCCAAACTCTGTATAAAGTAATTAAATCTAAACTGTCTCACTTTCCCTCTTCTCATCTTGCGTCCGTGTTCCTTGGTTCCAGAGTTTGCAGCAATCTTGGACATATTACCAGGGCTCAATGTATCGACTGTCTTGAGACCTTGAAAACTTGTATATCTCCCCTGAGCCTTATCTTCTCCAGAGTAAATAATTCCAGGCTCTTCAGCTCCTCCTGATAGCTCAGATTCCTTAAACTAGGTATAAGTTTGGTTACACTGTTCTGTACTCCCTTCGATGCCTGGATATCCTTGTTGTAGTATGGCAACCAGAGTTACACACAGTATTTCACATGAGGGCATATTCTACACATCATGTCACCTCCTGGGATTTGTGCTTCATTCCTCTGGCTATGTATTCCAAGATCCAGTTTGCTCCCCTATTGCTACCGCATACTGCAGTGTTGGTTTCGGTGAGCTATCCAATAGCCCCAGATCCATTTCCTATGTTGTGTCTAACAGCCTAGAGCCATTTAGTTTACATTCCCATTGATTACTTCCCTTTATTAGTCTCATTATCTTGCATTTGTCCACATTAAATGCCTCTTGCCACTATCAACCCAAATTCCCAACCTATCCAGATCCTTTGGTATTTGGTTTGTCTCTTCCTTATTGGTTAACTCCCTCCCAATTTGTTATCATCTGCAAATTTAGAAAGTTTTGTTTCTGTTCCCATCTCCAAATGATTTACAGATGATGTAAATAGCAATTGCTCTGCACTGATCCTTGAGGCACCCCTCTATGATCCCTTGCCACGTCGATACAGCTCGATTCGCAACCAGCCTTTGCTTTCTCCAGTTTAGCCAATTTCCAATCCACCTCAGAAACTTGCCCCCAGTTCCATGCCATCCTACCTTGTGTGGCATTGTATTAAAAACTTTGAAGAAGTCTAAATATATCACATCCACAGAATTTCCTTTGTCCAAGGTCCATTATTTCCTTAAAGAACTCCTGCAAAATTTTTGGCAAGCTCTCCCTCCCATAAATACCTGCTCTTAGAGTTATTTATCCTGTCTCCGACAGTATACTACATCAACAGATTTGGTGATTACCACAGTTATGTTACGTTGATTCCATTAAGATTTTGCACTTGGGCTGCTTAAGTTCATATAGTACAGTTAATAGATTTTGAGAAATGTCAACAATTCATAGTATCAACATAACCTTTCTGCAATGAACACATCCCAGACTAATATCACCTTAGTTTTCAAATTTCAACTTAATGGATACAGACTATATTGCAGAGCACAAGAAGTCTGAAACAGTGAACCCACCAGTGCTTCATTCGCTAGCCTAGACTCATCCTGTAACTGATAAAGGCGTCTCTCCAGATCTTCTTTTCCTCTTTCAGCCTCCTCCCTCAACTTTTTCTCTCTGGCCAATCTTTGGCGTTCCATCTGAAACAGAGCAATCCATGTTTTAGAAAAAATAATTCTGTCACACCAATGGATCGGCATTAAATAAAGTATTCTGTACATAATTTATGTATGTTAAGACAGAACTGAGTAACCTTTTTTCTAGCCTTTTCTTCTCTGGCTTGAGCTTTCATCTGCTGGACTTCAATTGAATCCACTTTTCTTCTCCTCATGAACAGGTCATGATTTCCAATGCACAACTGCAAAATCTGAAAATAGGCACAAGTGAATTTACATTAACCTAGCGGAATGAAGTCACTTACCGTTCCAGCAATACGGAGTGCACATAGATGACTATTTTTCTATAAACTGTTTTCCTTTAACTTCACAGAAAGTGCTATGGGAATTGAGGAATTATAACAGGGCAGCCACGATGAGCAATCTGATTACTTGTGTCAACACAAGGTGAAACAGGCCACTCCGTACCAAAGTAAATTGAACATCTGGTAAAATGTTTCCATGCTCAGTGCAAATTCTGATCTAAAAATGTCTACCTCTCACCTTGATTTCCACAGCATTCTGTATGACATGAAAAGAACCAGTGTAAGGTTGACACAGTAATTTGTAGGTTACCTTAATTCCACATCTTAAAATATATTTCTTTAAAATTCAAATCTTAAAAATGCATTTTCAATCCCTGTGAAGATTTAAATAAGTTACAAATCTATTATGCTTACCAATAATTTTTAAATGAACATTATGCCTAAAGATCCTTTAATCTCCCCCACCTCAGCTGGTACAGAGGTAAACCAGGTTGGCTCTACTCTTAAGGCACAACTGGGCCCAACTGAATGATTGTCATACGGTTGAAATATTGATTGTTGAGAGCCACACATGCAGACAACACACAGAATGAGGTAAGATACAAGGCACAAACAAGATCTGAATTACCACTCCTTGAAATGTGCTTTATTTTGCCACTGATGGTTGCCATGGTAAGCAAGAACAGACACCAGAGACATAGAAACATAGAAAATAGGAGCAAGAGTAGGCCATTCGGCCCTTCGGGCCTGCTCCGCCATTCAAAATAATCATGGCTGATCGTCTAACTCAGTACCCTGTTCCCGCTTTTTCCCCATAACCCTTGATCCCTTTAGCAGACGGCAACAGACATTAGGCTTCTCTGACTGCATCCCATGACTTCAACTTGGTTTTATGTTTTATTTCATCATATTACAGCGGACTAGCTACCGTGCAGATATCGCAATATAAAATAACTTCTCAGGAGACTGGTCATCCATACCACAACCAATTGAGACAACTCTCACCTACACTTACTGTAAGTTTACAATACATGTTAAATTGATAAGATTATGTAATCCAAACCTTTAGAAGCACAATGCGTACATATTACAATGGCAGAGCATACTAGTGCCCAATGCATTGTGCAACAGTAGGAAAGCAGACATAATCCCCACATCACCGATTTGCTAATCTCAGCCAAGCTACTATAAACGGGAACTGAGCATAAGTAAAAATGTGAAATAAGCAACATAAACACCAATAAGTTTGGTGCAAAAGCTGTGAATTTAATCTATCACACGTAAATAAACTCACCAACTTATTTACTCGGAGCTGTGATGAGTAGAACTTGAAAACCTCGGCCTTTTTGTCCAAGGGCTTGATGGTAAACTGTAAAAGCAAAAGAATTTGCAGTAAGTTTGCTTTAAAGTTGGTTATTATTTTCAAATGAACTATTGCATAGGGGGAAGAGGACATATAGGCTTCCTTCTGATCTCTAGAAAACTTCGGTATAGTTTATTGCAAAAGTGCTTAACAATATTTGAAAATCTTTGCTCCAGGTTAACATTGTGTCTTTGCTTGAAGCCACCAAGGAGGTAAAATTGTATTCCAAAATCTGTGTTAAATCTTATGCATAACACTTTTCCAATGTAATAGCATTTTACCCACTTATAATCAGATTTCAAGGAAGGTACCGCTTTATTCTGTTTAACATTATTTATGTGCAAGTGGTTGCTTAAGCTATTTCACAGCTTGTTTGAAAATGGAAGTTAGGTTTGATACTTAACTACCTTCAAAACATGGCCTAGAGCTTCCAAATTAAGCTGCAAGAACAAATTTTAACTGCCATTTATAAGTAGGAAAATGTGGCAAGCCATAGTCACTTAATTTCTGATGGAGAGAAGCCAAAAAGAGAAAGAAAGAGAAACAGAAGAGAGACAGAGAGGACCAGATGAAGGGTAACAGAAGACTCCATGTGCCAAATTAGTTTGAACGATGCTCCATCACCTTCAGATAGCCTTTTTTCTAGTGTGAATGTCCATAGTACACCTGATTGTTCCTCAAAGCACAGGTGTCCAATCCTATTCATCAACTTAATTGCCCTTTGTACTCCCTCCGGGGCTAGGACTTCCCCCCCTTGCAGCACAGGAACTGTACATAATACACATAAGACTCTGTACAAATTAATAATTATTTCTCGAACTTGTGCTCTATCCCTCGAGTTATTGAACCTAAGGTGTATCTGTTTCTTTCACCACTGCACGTTGTGCTGACTGTTTATTGGCATTTTCCACTAAAACTCTGATTCCTTGTGTGTCACTTCGTATAGGCTGTTGCCAATTGTTTCCCACTTTAACCATTTGTTTCTCTTCCCCATCTTCACAAATTTACCTTTCTTTACATTAAATAGCATCTCCCACTTTTTGACCCACATCCCAAAGAAGTCACCCTAAACAAACAAGCAATTAGTAGCTAAATACCACAATGGTGCTCCAGATTACCAATAATACAAGATCCACAAGTAAAATAAAACCCTAAGTAGTCACAAAACAAGCACTCAACCCTTGGCCCCAGTAGAAGAAAGTTCAAATCCCAATTGTGACTGACAAAAGGATTCAGGCTTTTCCCAAGGCTACTCCCCAAATGGTTAGTTAAAGTTAACAGATGTAAGAAAATATACACGATTTGAATGCCCATAGAGCAGGATTGTCATAATGTGTAAAGATGGAGTGTATATTCAATGAGATTTTAAACTTTTTGTGCTTTCCTTTATTAAACTACAAAAAGACTTGAATGTTTTACCTACCTCTTTCTCACTGTAGGAAATGTTTCTGATCCCACTCCATGCAAATGACTTCTTAGATGAGAGTTTGTTGTCAGGGATGTAGATATGAAGGCCAAGTGCATCAACTCCAAGCAGCAAGTCTGTATCCTTTTTGTTTTGCTGTTACAAATGTTCAGCAACACATGGTTATAAGCAGTGGTGCATTTACTTTCATGTTATTACAGCCAATTTTTCATAATAGTCAAATTAAAAATAAAATGCAATGTACATTCAAAATATTTAAACACTGAAGACAGATCAAGAAATAATTGCCACTGGAAAAGTTAATTCAGACACCAATATCTACCCCATGATTTGGGCATTATTGGTGCTGGTTTTTAGTTATTATGCAGGGAACTTATCAACATCTAACTTCCCAAAACAAACTAAATGTTCTTGTTTTGTTCATGCAATTCTGATGAAAGTGGCTCAGAATTCTACTCGCAAAAGTCATGCAGGTGCACCCCCTTCCCAACCAGATTGAGGAGTCACGCATTAAAGAAATGTTACTTGAAATCAAACTTCTAATCACAACTTACTCTACGACAAAACCATTGTCACAGTGTCAACTGATGAAGGCACACACCATTCAAAATCTGACTGTAGAGGTATTCCGCATACCAAGATTGACTGGTAAATTCAGTGATAAACTTTTTTTCCCCACTTTCATTTTTCAAATCAAACTGAAATTTAACAGTATCCATTTTATTTATTAAAATTAGCCTGACTTGCTCCTGTAGCCCACACTACAGAACCATATGCTAGCAAATAATAACAAATGTAGTTTTGTTATTTCCTTTACAATGCTATTTCTATTTATTTATTCCATTCACATTTTATCTTGTTTGTTATATTTTCACATATTGTTTAACATTTTACTCAATACTGCAAGTCATTTTAATTTCACCATCTTATTTTATTTCTTCTATTTCTTACTTTTATCATCTTTAAATCTTTACACCTGAGCAGACTTGATGCTCCCATATCCAAACTAACTTATAGCATCAATTCTTGCAGTGCCGTACCAAATTAAGTCTGTTTTCACCTGAATGCTCCTCAACAAGGTTTTAGTTTTCTTAACTTTCACCCCAGTGCAGGTCCTCAGAACTCCAAAGCATTTTTGGTGTAAGGCTAGCTGGCTTGGGCACATTAATGGGATCTGGAGGGATTGATCTGTCACTGGGGGTTGAGATTCTTCCCACTCAGGTTCAGATAACCCTAAAAGCCAAATTTCTCATTTAATATCGGATATAAATTTGTTGATAACCTGTTGCTGTAAATTGCCTGCTGAATAGAGGGGGAATCTATTATGATCCACTTGCTCTCCATGTATAGCAATTAGAGTGTAAATACTGGTGGAGAGCTCAATCTCTATAGGCAGTAAATAGATATTGGCTCATCCCATCCAGCACTTAGGTGATGGGTGTAACCTTGGTTAACCTCTAAAGTTACTAAGGGAGAGTGAGTAAGTGCAAAACTGTTCAATGTAACTGCCACACAATCAGTTTAGTTATAATTGTAGTGTTCTATATATAGGTATTTCTCCAGTGTTCTGTTCATTTGTTTGACACGGTTGTCATGTGGATGTCTGGTGAGTTATATACTGACGGGATGTCACAGACTGAGCAGTGGGGAATATAATGATCCCGAGATGCTGAGCTGTGGGAAGGTAGAGTTCTGGTTCCTCGCATCCCTGGGGAAGGTTGCATATATAACTATACTTTGAATAGGGGACTTCAATGTCCATCACCAAGAGTGGTTCGGTGGCACCACTACTGACCGAGCTGGCCGAGTCCTGACGGACATAGCTGCCAGACTGGGCCTACGGCAGGTGGTGAGAGAACCAGCACAAAGGAAAAACCTACTTGACCTCGTCCTCATCAATCTACCTGTCGCAGATGCATCTGTCCATGACAGTATTGGTAGGAGTGACCACCGCACAGTCCTTGTGGCGACGAAGTCCCGTCTTCACACTGAGGACACCATCCAATTATGTGGTGTGGCACTATCACCGTGCTAAATGGGATAGATTCACAACAGATCTAGCAGCTCAAAACTGGGCATCCATGAGGCATTGTGGGCCAGAACTGTATTCCACCATAATCTGTAACCTCATGGCCCAGCATATCCTTCACTCTACCATTACCAACAAGCCAGGGGATCAACCCTGGTTCAATGGGGAGTGTAGAAGAGCATGCCAGGAGCAGCACCAGGCGTACCTAAAAATGAGGTGCCAACCTGGTGAAACTACAACACAGGACTACATGCACATTAAACAGCAGAAGCAGCATGCTATAGGCAGAGCTAAGCGATCCCACAACCAACGGGTCAGATCAAAGCTCTGCAGTCCTGCCACATCCAGTCGTGAATGGTGGTGGACAATTAAACAACTAACAGGAGGAGGAGGCTCCATGAACATCCCCATCCTCAATGATGGCAGAGCCCAGCACATGAATGCAAAAGACAAAGCTGAAGCATCTGCAACCATCTTCAGCCAGAAGTGTCGAGAGGATGATCCATCTCAGCCTCCTCCCGAGATCTCCACCATCACAGAAGCCAGTCTTCAGCTAATTTGATTCACTCCACCTGACATCAAGTGTCATCACCTGTCATCCACCTTGCTCAGTGCACTGGATACAGCAAAGACAATGGGCCCCGACAACATCCCAGCCGCAGTGCTGAAGACTTGTGCTTCAGAGCTAGCCGCACCTCTAGCCAAGCTGTTCCAGTACAGCTACAATACTGGCATCTACCCGACAAAGTGGAAAATTGCAAAGGTATGTCCTGTCCACCAAAAAGCAGGACAAATCCAATCCGGCCAATTACCACCCCATCAGTCCACTCTCAATCATCAGCAAAGTGATGGAAGGTGTCATCGATAGTGCTATCAAGAGGCACTTACTCACCAATAACCTGCTTACCGATGCTCAGTTTAGGTTCTACCAGGACCACTCGGTTCTGGACCTCATTACAGCCTTGGTCCAAACATGGACAAAAGAGTTGAATTCCAGAGGTGAGGTGAGAGTGACTGCCCTTGACATCAAGGCAACATTTGATCGAATGTGGCACCAAGGAGCCCTAGTAAAATTGAAGTCAATGGGAATCATGGGGAAAACTCTCCAGTGGCTGGAGTCATACCTAGCACAAAGGAAGACGATAGGGGATAGTGGTTGTTGGAGGCTAATCATCTCAGCCCCAGGACATTGCTGCAGGAGTTCCTCAGGGCTGTGTCCTAGGCCCAACCACCTTCAGCTGATTTATCATAAGGTCAGAAGTGGGGATGTTCGCTGATGACTGCACAGAGTTCAGTTCCATTCGCAACCCCTCAGTGCCCGCATGCAGCAAGATCTGGACAACATTCAGGCTTGGGCTGATAAGTGGCAAATAACATTTGCACCAGACAAGTGCCAGGCAATGACCATCCCCAACAAGAGAGAATCTAACCACCTCTCCTTGACATTCAACGGTATTACCATCGCCGAATCCCCCACCATCAACATCCTGGGGGTCACCATTGACCAGAAACTTAACTGGACCAGCCACATAAATACTGTGGCTACAAGAGCAGGTCGGAGGCTGAGTATTCTGTGGCGAGTGACTCACCTCCTGAACCCCCACTGCCTTCCCACCATCTACAAGGCACAAGTCAAGAGTGTGATGGAATACTCTCCACTTGCCTGGATGAGTGAAGCTCCAACAACACTCAAGAAGTTCAACACCATCTAGGACAATGCAGCCCACTTGATTGGCACCTCATCCACCACCGTAAACATTCACTCCCTCCACCACCAGAACACCGTGGCTGCAGTGTGTACCATCCACAGGATGCACTGCAGCAACTCGCCAAGGCTTCTTCGCCAGCATCTTCCAAACCCACTGCGTTTACCACCTAGAAGGACAAGGGCAGCAGGCACATGGGAACACCACCACCTGCACGTTCCCCTCCAAGTCAAACACCATCCTGACTTGGAAATATATCGCCGTTCCTTCATCGTCGCTGGTTCAAAATCCTGGAACTTCCTACCTAACAGCACTGTGGGAGTACCTTCACCACACAGACTGCAGCGGTTCAAGGCGACGGCTCACCACCACCTTCTCAAGGGCAATAAATGCTGGCTTTGCCAGCGACGCCCACATCCCTGAACGAATAAAAAAAAATAAGGCAAAATCCAGAAGGTTCTATGATGGGAGAAATAAACAAATAGAGAAGAAGTGCCGCTGCAATTGCTGACTTGTATTATTGTTACCTGTTATTATTGAATACTCTTTGTCCTGTATACATACCCATTTGGAGCTGAACACCATATTATCCAGTGCTTATGTGGGTCTTGACAAAATGCTGGCAAAACATGAAAATCGGCTCTTCCAAAGGCTTAGCACTTATACAGTGAGTAGCTGAGCCATACAGAGTAGGAAGGATCCAGGTTCTAATTCCAGTCTGTACTGAGTTAGTGATTTCAGATGGTTTGGCAGCAGGCGCACAACAGGCCCTCAACACCTCTGGATTAGGGCAAAGGAAGAAAAACAACTCGGGTTCTCACTCCTAATCGCTATCTAGTGAGCCCTGCTAGAAACGCAGATGTGGACATCGTTTGAAGATAGGATTAGGTTTGGCTGTGATATAGAAATCTCCCACTCAATCAGTCAGTAGACACATACTGTCAAGTATGACGTATGAATAATAGTCACTTGGGTGAGGTACTAGAGATTGACCAATGGTTATGGACAGTAACTCCTGCAACAAATCCACGTTTTTTTAAAGCAGGAAAATATTGATCGTGTTAAGCAAACGTAATGAAAACTGATCAAAAAAAATTCACACTTCGATCAGCATAAAGAACGGAATTTGCAAAGGGCTTCCTTTTAGTACATCATAAAGTAACAATTGCTATATAACACAACATTCTTATGAGGGAAATCTTTAAAAGACTGTTTTTGCATTAATACAGTTTTTAACCCTCTCTTCAGGCCAGTGCTATTTTTCCTTCACTGAGCATATAATAGCACTTGGTGCACAAAAGACATTCCATAGAAATACAGGTTGACAAAAACAAACTTTAAAAACACAGCATCTAACTTCTTAACAAAAGGAAGGTCCACATTGAGATCAGGATTAACCTTTTGTGCTTTTCAAGTGGGTTTGGCCCCAGCTCATGTATATGTCAGTATTACAAAAAATACTTACTGTGATTGGGAAATAGTTGACTCCGTACATTTCTAGGTCTTGTGCAATCTTTAAGTATTCCATTTCCGCTTCATCTCTGTCAAAAATGGTTATAGTAAAAATGTAATGATGATATAAAAGAGAGTAGGGCAATTAGAGTATTTGCTTTACAGCATTACAGTAATACTGTTTCCACCTTGATTAACTAGTGTGAGGAGCACCACATTTATTGGATTGCTTACTTTAGGTTACTTCATACCAGATTTTATTTTGGGATTAGATTTGAACTATCTAATAACAAATCAATATATCTAGTGTTAATATTACAGACCAAAAAGGGAACCAGGAGAGCTCTTTTAACTGAAGAAGTCAGGTAAGTAACTACAAAAACAGACAGAAATAGAAATAATTATAAAAAGCAACCAACTAGCATTGCGGTAAAACTGTGTACATTGATGATACTCAAATTCCAACATCAATAAATCAAATGCTAGCCAGAGTCTGATTCGCTTCATTGAGACATGGCTAACAACTGAAATGGTATTCCACTTTGAAAGGAGGAAAAATGAGCTCGAGATCACCTTTCTTTACAGCAAGTACATAGCCTATTCGCTCCGCAGAGGTCACAAATCAGTATAGCACATTGACCAGGCTAAAGCTTATGTTGAAAACATAAGAAATGGTGTTGAATGAGGAGAGGGAAAATGAAGTGATACAGTCATTGTTAAAAACCAGTAGTCATTTCCATTGAGACATTGGCAACATGGAGGGAACATGTCAAGAAAGACCTGTTCTGAAATATATGCTTATATATGCCAGCAGAATTCTCCAAACCGGTTTCGAAGCAGGTAGCTGTGTTTCTCTTTGGGTTGCTTGCTTTAGTTCTTGGGAAACTAGCTTAATTAATTAGGTTAACATCCCAAGTGCACATGTTGATTGGATGGGACTATAAATTGATCATAAACTGTTCAATGAATTTCATCACTGTAAACGTGGTTGCATATTAAAACAGGTTAACTGTTAGGATTGAAAATGGCCAGAGTGTCCAAATTTTCAAGGTATCCAACTGTATTTTTGTTTGGTATTATCTTTCAAATTTGTTTGCTTTTCTTAAAGGTCTAGCTGAGGTTCATTTGTTAGAACTGGAAATTGGAAAATAAACATAGTGCCTGAAATTTATTATTTTAAGGGTTTTTTTTCAGATTACAGGATTACAAGTCTATCAAAGGAATCGCTTTTTCCCTCCTTGCTTCGGGATCAGGCTAGTTATTGTGCATACGACAATTATGTCATTTATTTTTCACTTCAGTGCTAAGCAAGTAAGTTTTAATAAATTGTGGTAACAAACTTGCATTTCAATATCAACAGATATACAAGACATAGCATGGCCAAGGTACTAAATGAGTACTTTGCACCTGTCTTTACCAAGGAAGAAGCTGCTGCCACCAGAGTCTCAGTAAAGGAAGATATAGTTGAGATAATGGATGGGCTAAAAATTGATAAAAAGGAGGTACTTGAAAGGCTAGCTGTACTTAAAGTAGATAAGTCACCCGGTCCGGATGGGATGCATCCTAGGTTGCTGAGGGAAGTAAGGGTGGAAATTGCGGAGGTACTGGCCATAATCTTCCAAACGTCCTTAGATACAGGGGTGGTGCTAGAAGACTGGAGAATGGCAAATGTTACACCCTTGTTCAAAAAAGGGTGTACGGTTAAACCCAGCAACTATAGGCCAGTTAGTTTAACCTCGGTGAGTGGGGAAACTTTTAGAAACTATAATCCGGGACAGAATTAGCAGACACTTGGACAAGTGTGAATTGATTAGGGAAAGCCAGCACGGATTTGTTAAAGGCAAATCATGTTTAACCAACTTGATAGTTTTTTGATGAGGTAACAAAGAGGGTAGATGAGGGCAATGCAGCTGATGTGGTGTACGTGGACTTTCAAATGGCATTTGATAAAGTGCCGGATAATAGGCTTGTCATCAAGATTGAAGCCTGTAGAATAAAAGGGGCGGTAGCAGCATGGATACAGAATTGGCTAAGTAACAGAAAGCAGAGCGTAATGGTGAACGGCTGTTTTTCGGACTGGAGGGAAGTGTAGAGTGATGTTCCTCAGGGGTCGGTACTCGGACCACTGCTTTTCTTAATATATATTAATGACTTGGACTTGGGTGTACAGGGCACAATTTCCAAATTTGTAGATGACACAAAACTTGGAAGTGTAGTGAACAGTGAGGAGGATAGTGATAGACTTCAAGAGGATATAGACAGGCTGGTGGCATGGGCGGACACGTGGCAGATGACATTTAACGCAGAAAAATGCAGTGATACATATCGGTAGGAAGAATGAGGAGAGGCAATATAAACTCAAGGGCACAATTCTAAAAGTGGTACAGGAACAGGGAGATCTGGGGGTATATGTACACAAATCACTGAAAGTAGCAGGGCAGGTTGAGAAAGCAGTTAAAAAAGCATACGGGATCCTGGGCTTTATAAATAGAGGCATGGAGTACAAAAGCAAGGAAGTCACGATGAACCTTTATAAAATACTGGTTCTGCCACAACTGGAGTATTGTGTCCAGTTCTGGCCAACGCACTTTAGGAAAGGTGTGAAGGCCATAGAGAGGGTGCAGAAGAGATTTACTAGAATGATTCCAGGGATGAGACACTTTAGTTACATGGATAGACTGGAGAAGCTGGGGTTGTTCTCTTTGGAACAGAGAAGGTTGAGAGGAGATTTGATAGAGGTATTCAAAATCATGAAAGGTCTAGACAGAGTAGATAGAGAAACTGTTCCAATTGGCGGAAGGGTCAAGAACCAGAGGACATAGATTTAAGATGATTGGCAAAAAAACCAAAGGTGACATGAGGAAAAACTTTTTTTTTTAAACACAGCGAGTGGTTAAGCTCTGGAATGGACTGCCAGAGGGGGTGGTGGAGGCAGATTCAATCATGGCTTTCAAAAGGTAACTGGATAAGTACTCGAAAGGAAAAAATTTGCAGGTCTACCGGGGTAGGGCGGGGGAGTCGGACTAGCTGGATTGCTCTTGCATAAAGCCGAATGGCCTCCTTCTGTGCTGTAACCTTTCTATGATGCTAAGATTAGAAGGAAATGAGGGCTGAGCATCATGTTGTGGCAGTTTGGGCAATGGTGATGAAGAAGCAAATGTGATATGAGTAGCAAACACCTAAATGGGGCTTGTAGGGATGCTTTTTGAATGCTGAATATTATCCTATTATTCCAGAGGCCAAATAAATGTATAAATTACATAAAAATCCATTAAAGCAGTGTACATGGAAGCATAAAATTACAGAGATATTAACAGTTTAAGTGAATGGGCAAACTGTGGCAAATGGATTTCAAAGTAGGCAATTGTGAGGTCATCCACACTGGACCTTAAAAGGATAGATCAGAGTACTTTCTATTTGGTGAAAAGCTTGAAACAGTGGAGGTCCAAAGATACTTAGGGGTGCATGTACATAGATCATCAAAACGTCATGGACAGGTACCGAAAATAATCAAAAAGGCTAATGGAATGCTGGCCTTTATATCTAGAGGACTAGAATACAAGGGGTAGAAGTTATGCTACCGCCATACAAAGCCCTGGTTAGACCACACCTGGAGTACTGTGTTCAGTTCTGGGCACTGCACCTTAGGAAGGATATATTGGCCTTGGAGGGAGTGCAATGTAGATTTACTAGACTGATACCTGGACTCCAAGGGTTAAATTACGAGGAGAGATTACACAAACTAGGGTTGTATTCCCTGGAATGTAGAAGATTAAGGAATGATTTGATCAAACTGTTCAAGATATTAAGGGCAGATAGAGAGATGGGGTAGATAGAGAAAAACTATTTCCGCTGGTTGGGAAGTCTAGGACTAGGGGGCATAGCCTAAAAATTAAAGCCATGACTTTCAGGAGTGAAGCTAGGAAACACTTCAAACACAAAGGGTGGTAGAAGTTTGGAACTCTCTTCCGCAAACGGCAGTCGAGGCTAGCTCAAGTGTTAATTTTAAATCTGAGATTTTTGTTAACCAAAGGTATTAAGGGATATGTGGCTAAGACAGAGTTAGGTCACAGATCAGCCAAGATCTCACTGAAAGGCAGAACAGGCTCGACGGTCTAATGGCCTACTCCTGTTCCTATGTTCCTAAAAAAATCCTCAGTTAGTTGTAGTGATGCTTACCTGGTGATTCCCCTGTGTTCAGCATACCAAGCTGTTATTTTTTCTTCCCACATATCTGCTGTCATCTGATATTGCTTAAGAACCTAAAACATGCAATATAAAAGTAAACATTCAAAAAGCAATATCCTTTGAAAGATTAGCATTCGTGCACAGTATTTAAAAAGTCACTGTAAACTGTCAGCCCCAATTTTGTGATTCTGGCAAAAACGGCCCAATTTGCAGGCACGTAAGCACCTGTAATTCAGAGAGTGAGACATGCTGAATTTTGTTTTATAAGTCCCCCTTCCCCTTCGACTAGGCTAATGGCACAGGATAAGCTTGCACAGAGCACTTTTGCACACGTTCCTTGGTCAGAAACTGTATGGGTCCCAGCACCAGTCCCTGGCGCATTCCACTCAGTAAATCTCCCCAGCCCAACATTACTCTCCTAACTAATATCCACTGCTTCCTCTGCGACAGCCAATTACTGATACACCTCCAAATGTTAACTAGGAGAACCCACTGACTCAAGATTCTGTAGCAACCTTTCAAGTGCAGTGCCGAAAGAAATTCAATGATTTGACAAGTGGTCAAGGTGAGTGAATGCAAGTGTCAAGTGGCACAACCTACCAACTGCACCACTGCTCCACGCATCAAACTCCCCGTCACCCACCCACTGACAAACAGAGCCTATCCATATGCAATGCTGCACTCGGCATGCTGCAACTGACCCGCAGATTGTGCCACACAACCACCACTCACAGGTCACACACACTGGCAGCTATTCGACCATGACAGGCACATCACCCACACACCTTGCAGGATACTCACTGACACACTGTCCTCTGTCTTGCAGGAGAAGGTGGCGCATAACAGCCGGCAGCAGGAGAGACCTTAGGGTAGACGGGGACGCTTACACGTCCTCACCCCACCAAGAGGAGACAGTGCTTTGGATCATCGGGCAGGCCGTCACAGCAGCCGTGAACAACATGCCACGCTGGAGGTCCCGATGAAGGGGAATCACAGCATATCTAATGCTCCTTCTTGTTTCCCACATCTCCGTCCCCCCATAATCTTTTTTGACTCACGTGCTGCAGATGCTGTTGGCACGCACGTCTTACTTGCTCCTCTCCCCGCTCCACAACTCAACCGGTTTCACTTTATCATTGCAGATAGCCAAGAAGACGTGGCGGCACCATCCGAGGAGAAGGAGGAGGGGGACACTGAAGCCACACCGTCACTCCATCCGACACTCACTTCCACCAACTCAGAGACTGACAATGCGCGTTCTTTAGAGGCGAGTTTAGAGGAGGGATCTGCACATCGTGGGCCACCGGGCACAGGAGCCGGGGTGGGGGGAACAGATACCGCAGGTACCAGCTTGCCGGAGGGCGAGGTCGCTCACTAGTTCTGCTGCAGAGGAGTCAGATGAGGACGTCGATGGGCCAGGTTACAGAAGACGGCTGATGGGCGTACACCAACAAATGGTTGGGGCACTGGAAAGTCTGCGCACAATGACAAAGGGCATGGAGGAATCCAGCTCCAACTTGGTGCAGGGCTTTGCGCAGAGCTTGGAGCCCATCCTTTCCAACATGGAACGGGAGGTCACCTCCATCAGCACACCTGTGGAACCCACCATGATGCAGCATCTGATGACCGATATCGCAGCTTCCATTGCAGCACAAACCAATGTCATCAAAGGTCTGCAAGCTACAGTTGCAGCTCGGACTGCTGCAATGGAAGCTCAGACTGCTGCTATTGTGGCTCTGGGGACCACTGTAGAACGGGGCTTCCAGGGCGTCACAGCATTCCAACAATCCGTTCTCCAGCAGATCACCAGGATTGCTGAGGCGCCACCCCGGGAAAGTGGCAGTGGCGCCAAAACAGTTGGACCTGCTGACCTCTCTCAGGACGACAACATTCCTGCTCCCACCCCTGCCACTCCATCAGTGCCCTTGTTGTTGTCTATCAGCCAGCCAGGCCAGACTGCTGCAGCTCATGCTGAGATGGTGCAGTCTGAAGCCGGGCGCTTGTGGCCCAGAGCTGCTCGAGGTCGACCTCCAAGGCCATCTGCACACTCTTCCACCGAAGGCCAGCAGCCTCCCACCACCCATACTCCAGCCATTGGGGAAGCACCTCGTAGGAGCACTAGTATAGTAAAGGCACACAAACAATAGGCACTAAGGCAATGCACAAGTGTGAATAGTTCTGTTCTGTTTCCATAATCTTGTTTATTCATTGATAAATGTGACTTTGAATTTGCATTTGGTGGTGGTTTTTATTTATGCAATGAGCTGAGGGGGAAATCAATGTGTAATCAGATGGAGGGCGATTTGATTGTCTCGTGGGAGCGGAAAGGTGGGGAATGTAGGACTGTTGGTGAGTTGGGGGATGTAGTTCACATTATTGATAGAGGGAACGAATCAGGCGAGCACGCAGAGCCCTTGTAATCAAGGCGTGTGGTTCCTGTTGCACCCTTGCGTCTTCCTCCACCTCCTCTTTTGGCTCCTCCTCAGCATCCTCCTCCTCCTCCACCTTTGGCTGAGGGTCTTCTCCGATCATTGGTGGCAAAGGCTGGTCCCTCATAACGGCGAGGTTGTGCAGCATACCACTACGAATCTGCGCAACCGCTCAGCGGAGTACTGCAGGGCTCCCCCAGACTGGTCCAGGCAGCGGAAGCATTGTTTGAGGAGGCCTATGGTGTGCTCCACGATGTTGCATGTGGCAGCGTGGCTCTCATTATAGGCCTGCTGTGCACGTGTGCGTGGGTTCCCGACCGGAGTCATAAGCCATGATGTGAGGGGATAGCCCTCGTCACCCAGTAGCCAGCCTTTGACCTGCTGAGCTGGGTGAAAGATAGCTGGCACATTGACGACTTCGTCATGCAGCAGTCCATGATTCGATGCATGTGGTTGCACACCAGCTGCACATTCAAGGAGCGGAAGCCCTTTCGGTTGACAAAGATGGCTAAGTTGATATGCGGGGCACGCAGGGCAATGTGTGTGCAGTCAATGGCACCCTGCACCATGGGGAAGCCAGCAATCTGTGCGAATCCCTGTGCTCGCTCGTTCTGCTTGTCTCGGTCAAGAGGGAAGGTGATGAACCTGTTCCTCATCTCGTACTGTGCTTCTGTGACCTCCCTTATGCAGCAGTGCACTGCATACTGCAAGATGTTGAACATGTCGCCAGCAGAGGCCTGAAATGATCCTGAAACGTAAAAATTCAGCGCCACGGTGACCTTCACAGCCACAGGCAATGCTGTCCTTGCCCTGCTCTGAGGCTGTAGTTGTGGCCACACCAGTTGACAGATCTCGGTCACGGCTTCCTTGGTGAACCTCAGGCGTCGGATGCAATCCTCTTCAGTCATGGTGTTGAGAGAGAATTGGTCCCGGAAGGCCCTCATTGGATACAGCCTCCTGCTCAGTGCCCTGTGCCTCCTCGCAGCTTAACCTGCTGTGCATGGCCTTTCTGCATGCTCCCAGTTGTGCTCAATGCCCAGCGGGAGCCCTAGCAGACCACCCATGGATGCCAGAAATGTTGTTCAACCGCGGTTGTAACTTTCCAAACCGTAAGGTAGTACCTGCCAAACCACTCTCAAATGCACTCTAGGAACTCTCAGTAAGTATAGGGAGCTTCAAAAAACACATCCTATTCCACCAGCAGCCAGAAGCAATAATCCAGCAACTAACCTATAAATCCTGCATGGTCCCTTTAAATAGCAGTGATTGGGGGCGGTCCTCCAGGCACTCAAACAATTTCAGACTGTTAAGACTGTGCGTTGAGTTGAGCGTTAAGGTCCAAAATGGTGTATTTTCTCCCTACTTTAAATGCTTCCGGCGTTCGGTATTTGCGCATGCGCTAACTCCTATACCAAGGAAACGTGCATGCGCAGCCAAGACGCCATCCTGGATGTTTGAGAGGCCGCGCAGCGCCGAAACAATGGGCGCTACACAGCCCAATTTAGCGCCCCCAGTTTCTTTGCAATACGAGGTGGTTTTGGCTCAATTTGTTAGGGGTGGCTTAATAATTTGAAGTTTTCTATTCTTCCTTTCACATTCAAGGCCATTTCTGTTGCAAGTTTCATCTCTTACTAAAACCCACCTTTTTCACTGAAGTACACTGAATGTTCTACCTTTGACTTATAATAATGTTTTAAAGTTTTTGCTGTGTAATAATATACAACAAAAATAAAAAAAGCTTCCTTGAAAGTTGCAGAACTTACTCTTTTAGGTAGTAGTTCATCCTGAGCCAAGAAACCAGGTTTATGAAAATTAGGATCATAGTCCCCATACTATAAAGGAGAAAACACAGATGCAATAAAAAAGTGTTACCACTTCTGTTAAAGTAGCAGTCAAAAACATTTCACATGTTCAGTGTAGGTACACAAATATCATACTGTGTCATTTCACCACATGTATCTTAGGTATTCTCATACACAACTAAGACTTGATAGGACAGTGGTGTGCAGGTACTAAAAATCAAATCACTGAATAACCTAAATAACCTAACTGTGTTGATGTGTCAGTGTTGCTGTCATAGCTGGTTTAATTTGAATATTTACAGTATTCACTGTGTTTTTCTGTGTTGCTAAATAAAATAAAACTCGCGTTTTTAAAGCACGTATTCACTTCAGCAGAATCTGACGCTCACCTGCGATTTGATTAGACACGGCCAATTGTGAGTAAAAATAATAGGGCCGAAAATCCAATGGCCTCACTCCACCAGATGAAGTATGACAGCAGAGGGCCTAAGTCCACGACTCCAAGGGATGCCAACCTCATCCAAAATTGCAGGGACAGGGTCATTAGCATGGTTGGGGTGGACGCATCAATGGCCCCCACCTTGACGAAGGGCCAGAAAGTCGAATAGCACCATGCCACTCCACTGCAGCATAGGAGACCCGGGATGGGCCTCACAGAAATATTGCAGTACAATTAATCAGCTCCCAAAGACCATCCCTGGGAAAGGCTAATTATCTTTTTCCTGTAGTTTTCTGGGGTCTTTATGAGGCCCACAAGGAACTTACTCAGCAGGTTTGGGTTCCATTGGGCCTATTAGGTGGCTTACCAGGTGGAATTTCCCAAGAAAGCCCAGGATCTTCCCCAGACATGCCCCTTTGACAGGGGAGGGGTGGGAATCCACCCTCTCCCCCCTCCCCCCAACAGAATTTCCTGGCCTCCTCTCCATGGGGTGAAATTTTGGCAGAACCGGGTCTTTTCCCTTTTTACTGCCCCCCCCCCCCCTCTCCTACAGTTGCACTGGTGATGTGCCCAGGGTCTTTATTTCAGGCCCCACCTCTCATGGGTGATCTTTAGACCAGTGGTACTAAAATGAATCATAGGATGTCTACATGGTATAAAGGAATTTACCTTGCATGCAACCAAATCGTGCATGGAAGTAACCAGTCTTTTTTCCTCTCCAAATTGCATCAACTGCTGGTAATAGTTCCTCTACCAACAGCAGCCTCCAGTATCTTATCTAAGTGTCCACTCTTCACACAGTCTAAACAGCAAGACATGGCAGAGTATTCCAGCCCAACAGCCGAACTCATTCATGTCTGCACTTGATGTTCACACACATGCACCTTCCAGCAGGAGTAACTGAATTGAAACCAGCAACGGGAACCTATGTTATATCCACTTCCTTAGTTTAAGACACTCAGACCAATAGTAACAGCTCCTCTGGCATCCCTGCGAATTCAGCACTAACCAAGAATTGAACCTTGGTCCTTCTAGTTTATTTGATTCAGCAACATTGCACTGAGTAACTGAGTCATCAGGGAAGTATGATTGATTGTGTAATCCATTATCATAGAAAGCTTGTGAGTCCCTATGACTTCATGTCATAGTCATTAATCTGACCACTTACTTACATTTTTATAGAGATTCTACAATTGATCACTGCACCCTAGATTATGGAGGGGGCAAAAAAGAGCCTGGCCTCATGCTCCTGATCATGATCCAGTGACTCCTGGAAAGTGCACGTGTGTAATTTGATGAGGACAAGAACAGGCTTGCACCCCCCACCCCCCCCCAAACCCACAAAACCAATTAGCTTGCTAACACTGTCTGGACTCCCTAAGAGAATGGTCACTTAAGCAAGGTATATTTTCAACTCCATAATGCAGACAGGGAACATTGTTAAAAATATTTTATTTCTGGGGACCTGACGAGTGCTGCAGCTTGAGAAGAGGGTTCTTTCCAGTTGCTGGCCGTTTCTCCATAATCTGCACCAGAACCAGAAAAATCTAGCAAAATATCAACCAGATACATACCACCTAAAGAAAATGGGTGCTGAAGGCTCAACAAGAAGATCTACAATCAAAAGTCGGGTCTCCCTTCCCCCACTGAGACACTCATGATGGAAATCCAAGTGTGGAATCAGGTCCAGCCCAAAAAAAGAAAATGCTGCCCACATACCCACTCAGGATCCCAAAGCGGGAAAACACTAACATTTTTTAAAAATCAAGCCAGTAAGATCGGCATGCATTATCTAAGCTGATCCCCCAGTAGAAATGTCAAAAAGACAAATGAACGCAAAATTAGGTCCTATGTGGCAACAGGGAGCACTCGCCTCATGGATTCACAGTCACTGTCGTGGGAATCAACACTTCTATCCCCAGACACACTCCTCCCTCTGTTCTCTAACCCCTCTACTCACCGCTGGAGGAAAAATTATCCCCTTTCTCCCCATCCTGTCCAAAGTGACACAGCAGTAGCTCTCCTTCCACTGAAGCTGTTGTACACTCAGGCTATTTCCCTCACCTCCCGCCTGCAACAAGCATTACAGGCCTCTGTCCTCCCCTTGCAAGTCCATCATCCTAAATAGAAAGCACCCACAACAGAAAACCACCAACCATAGACTGGAATTTCTAGTGAAATCCCACCAAATGCAAAATGGTGGACACGACAGGACATAGTCAAAGGTTGATATGCTGTCTCCAACTAAAAGTACTGAGCAACCTATGTCACTTGATTGCCTTCTTTCTAAAGATTAACTATACCCACAGGACCCAGGAGAGTCTCCAGGCAATACCTGCCCAGCTATGCAAGCTTGCCAGCCAAGATCAGAAAAATAAACAACATGCTCACAGTGCCCACAACACAACTCACACAAGGCCTTTGATGGCATCAAAACATCTCTCTGGAGCAAAACCGTGAAATACAGAAAAATTATATCCTGAAAATCTTAAATCCCGATGGAAGACTCCCCACCTCCCCCAAATTAGTGAATACGGCAAGGCCACAACAACCCGTGAGCAGGAATGGCCCAGCTCAGTCATCGAGTGCCCCATAACATAATGTATAGAACTATTTATGATGCTCACTGCATTTACCTGCAGTTATTGTGAAGTGTATACTATTCAGTATGAAACCACATCCTGAAAGCATGCAAACGCCTTCTATAAAATAAATTATATAGAAAAATGCCATTTCTATCCTTTGAGGAAAAACAAAAGTAGTTCGAAGGCTGGTGTAAAATATACATTTTCATGCTGTACTTTCAAATTCTGAAGTGGAACCTTCCAAATTGTTTGTCTTGCACAAACCTTAGCTTGAACGGCGTAGGAGGCCAACAAAACCGAAGCCTCAGGGGAACAGTAAATTTCCTCATCTAAAATCTGCTTCTTAACCTACAACAAAGAAAACAGCAATTTAGTTCTAAATTAAGAATCCATAATGAAAGTATTTGGCAATCTCATGAGCGTTTTTAATTGCACGAGTCAGCCAAATGTATTAGTACAAAAATGGTTCATTATTATACTGGAAGAAGGAGTCTAGTGTGAGATGGCACTTAAACCCAATGTATAATTCGGTATTATAGCTCAATTTGCAAAAGTCAATTAGAAAAATCCATATTCACATATTTAATTGGCACACTGACAGCATCTAGCACTGAAACAACATTACTCGTAATTATTTCAAGGTAGTTTTAAACCAGTTGAAGTTACTTAATTTAAGCAAGTTTCACTTGTAGTAGATATTCATGCCTTGAATTTTCAGATTTCTGGCAAGGCCAAGCTTTATTTGCCTTTTATTTTCTATAATTTTATTACCTTCTTCCACCTGGCCCTGCACCTTTTCAGTTAAGAGACGGATGTACAACCTGCTCTCAGCCACCATCAATGCCCCTGCAACCAGCTGCTCAGCCAGCTGTGACTCTCTGCTCCTATTTCCCTTACCACTGTCCCTCTCACTAGGAGACACCACAGCCCCAGCTTAGAGCCTCCCTGATCGGAAACTGAACATATCTGCATCTTTCTATCATCCATGGACTGAGCATTGGCATACAACGTCACTGTCTAAATTATTGCTGATGCGCATGCATAATTCTTCTGCTCCTTCAAAGTTTAAAAAAAAATTACAGCATTCATTCTCCTGTTCCTTCCTTTCTGTGTTATCCTACACTAATGATGTCGAAGAGGTGGCCCACAAATTTCAATGATCCAGCTCGGGGCCCCCTGCAGTTTCCTTCTTCTTTGCATTTCTGCGCAAAGCCGACTACAGCTGTTTAAAGTTCACAGACTTGGATGGCTGGAAAAGGCTTTTCCCTGGTTGGTGGATATTGATCAATCAGGGGAGCCTTTGTTCATCCCTCAGGCCTGGCAAATTTAAAGTGCTGAAACATTCTCTCCCACTTCCCATGCTGTTTTAGTTGTTAATTGTCTCTGTTTCAACTATTCCTTATGGCAAAATATTTTACGCTCCAACAACCTGCCTGTTCTACCCCACTCATGCTACTCTTTCTTAGCCCCTATCACCCCCTCCTCTGAAGCATGGTTCTTTCATTCCCCTCTTGTTATTTCTCTCTATCTTCCTACCCATTTTCTGATCTGTCTCTTCTCAATCGCTTAATAACCATTTTAAATTGATGACCTTATGTCATTGGCTCCCCAAACAGAAGAAATAGTCTTTCCCTATTCAAAACCCTTCATAATTTTAAAATCCTGTATTAAATCGCCTTTTAGCCTTCTCTGTTTGTGAAAATATTCCCAGTATCTCATGTCTCTCCTCAGAACTAGTATCTCATCCTGGTCAAATTGCGCTGTGCAATCTCCATAATTTTAATGTAATTTGTGCATTGGGGCACCCAAAAATGCACACAATGCTCTAATTGTGGCCTAACCATTACCTTCCACATATTTATCGTTCACTCTGCTATTGCCCATTATGCCCTTATTTATAAAAAAACAAAACACAATGGGCTTTCTTTATGGCTTGATCTACCTGCACTCACACCTTCATGGAATTATGGATTGGATCCTTCAGTACTCTTCTCTTCATCCACATCTATATCTTTCCATTGAGTGTTATGGCAACTTTCTGTTTTTCCTCCCAAAGTGAATTACCCACAATTCTCTGCATTACACTGCATTTCCCACCTGTCTGCCCATTCTACTTACCTAAATCCACCTGAAGTCTTTTATACTCTACCTCACTGTTTGCCAAAACCCCACTTTTGTGTCATCATCAAATTTCATATCCTATGTCCAAAGCCAAATCATCTAACTATAGAGAACAAAAGTGGACTAAGCACTGACCCTTGAGGTACACCACTGTCAACCCTTCTTTAATCTAAGCAATGTTTATTAACCCTAGCTCTTCTTTTCTTTCAACCAACTTTGAATTCATGCTGGTACATTTTCTCTTAAGTCATCACCTGAATTTGTGCAACAAACCTTAACAAACCCCTTCTGAAAATCTATATACACTCCATCTACTACATTACCGTTATCTATCAAATCAGTCACTTCAAACTGTATTAAATTTGTCAAATATCCTCAATTCCTTTCTATTGTTAAGTCTATAACATACTTCCAAAAGTGTGATCGATTTATTGCTATTACTCAGCGCAATCCAAAGGGACTCTGTTTGGACCAATTTTCTATTCAAATCCTTTACTTCAGTGATATGATATTTTCTATAATTAGTACTGCTACCTTTCCCCGCTTTGTTCCATCTCTATCCCCCCTGAAAGTTTTATACCCAGGTACATTTAATTGCCAATCCTGACCGAACTGCACCCACTTTCAGTTATTGCTACTGTCTCATGATATTCTATTTTAATCAATTACTCCAATTCCCAATTTTGTTTCTCACAGTGTGTATTATTAGACATTTCACTTTGGATTATCCTGCTTTGGCAATTTTTCCTTATTTGCCTTCCCAGATCTTGATTTCTTTTTCATTATCTTATTCTATTTAACAGTTTTTAGCCTTTCTACTACCTTATTCCTATACCTAAAGCTTGCTTTCCTTTCCAAGCAGACTACTTTACTCTTCTCCTTTACCCCTGACATATTAGTTTAAACCCTTCGCCAAAGCTCTAGTTAACCTGCCCCAGCTCTGTTCCAGTCTAAGCTGTCCCATCAATATAGCTTACTTCTATATCAAAACTGGTCTCAATGCCTCAGGAATCTGAACTTTTCCATCCTACACCTGGCCTTTAGCCACCCATTTACTTTCCTAATCATGTTGTTCTTCTACTTACTCGTGTGTGGCACTGGCAGTAAACCCAAGATTACTATCTTTGAGGTCCTGCTTCTTAATACATCTTCCAACAAATGGAACTCTTTTTGTAGGGCTTATTCTCCTCTACATTATTGCTTCCAATATGAACCACAATCTCCAGCTGATCCTCCTTCCTCTCCAAGAGCTTATGCTTCTACTCTTTTACATTCCTTAACTTGATACCATGCCGAAGACATGTTCAGTTCCAAATGCAATTGTCTACTGCTCTCACTACTGAATCTCCCACTACCACTGTGCTCATACACTTTCCTCTCTCTTGCTTTGGGTAATCACTTCCTCCTACAGTATAGTGCAGTTTGCCTCCAATTGTTTCTCAAGCTCAGTAACTTTGACCTCGGACCTGGTGGCACTTGCTATACATGTGATTGTCCTGGACACTCGGTTTCCAGAAAGTCCCACATCATGAAAAGTTCCGCATAACTCAGACTGTCACCATCCTGCCATAATAAACAGGCTGAAAGGACTCTGAAATTCTAATAACAAAGCAGTTTCAAGTCGACTACACTTCAGTGCCGAACTCCTGTATTCACTCTGCTGCCTTCTCACTCTGCTAGCCTCTCACAAGATGATTGCCTCTTGCTTGTACAATCTAGTTAAATCCTATCACAAGAGCACAGTCAGCATGCACACCTGTGATACTTACTACCCTTCCTTGGTTGAGTTCAAATCAACATTTTTTGTAAAGAGCAACTTAAGTCTAGCACCTTTATCGATGGTGCCACCTAATTCATTGCCAAAAAAACGTGGCGCTTAAGAGGACTGGCAAAAGAAAGAAAAACAATACACTAACCAGCTTCCTCATTTATGTAAAAATTGTAACTTGTCTTAAGTGGTACATGAGTGAAAAAAAGTAAGTATGTTTCATCAGTATATATGTTGCACCTCTAGATTCAAAGGACATAAAAACAAGTACAATCATGCAACTAAATTTTTAATTGTATGATACAAATCAGATTTGGAGGTTCTTAGGAGCTGAAAATGTAAATGCCAGAGGTTGCAACACCTTACAGCATCCATTTCATTGATAAGGACTAAGTGAGAACATTACAGGTACATACAGCAAAAACACATCCAAACTCTTTCAATTAAAACATCTTTATAAATCAAACCTGCAGAAGAATATCGTGCGATTTTATGGACACACACCTGTAGGAAGAAAAGATGCTGTGTGATTTCTTGGACAAGCTCTTCTTCTACTTTCTCAGGATAAAACTTGGCCAGAAAATGAAATGTGATTGGATCCTCCTTAGGAACCTCTTGATCCAACACCTGTTTACAGAAATACAACAATAAACAAATTCCCCTTATTCACTTAAAGAGAAAGTCTTACCATCAATATTCATCTCAAAGTCAAACTACTATGAAGAATTAAAATTATGTTTTCTAAATAAGCGGCACTATTTCTTTGTAGCTTGGATGATATAGCTTTGTGACGGAAATTCAGCGCAATCTGGAACACTGTGAATTCCATATCTCAACCATGCCAGCTTGTGGAGGTGCCAAATTGCAGTCAAGTATTCCTCTCACAGGAAAGGGAAACAAAAAAGTGAAATAGGCAATCATTCTGGACCCCTCTCATACATGCATCCAAGCAGCTGAATATCAAGTGGCAGTGGGTCTCCAGCCTATCTTCTATCTTGAAGTACTGGTGGACTTCAATGGAGAGGAGAAAAATAATTTATAAACAGAAAAGTCAAAATATTTAATGCTCTTTTTGGGATTTTGTGGAACATATTTTGTTTAAACAATAAGCTGATTAAATTGTAGAGCCTCAAGTGTGATGAGCAGTACTGTGATGGTGCTGAATTAACATGCACCACTATTGAAATGGCACAAATACTCCTTTTATAGTTAAATGTGCTGAGAAGTCAACTTCTTTTTCAAACCAAACAAGTCTTTTCAGAGTCAGCTCTGGATCAATAAGATCCAACATAAATCTTGGGTAACTTGGAGTCTGACTGCAATAAATAAACAGGCGTCTACATTCCTGATGCAGTTCAAGCAAATGGCCATTCATACCCCAGCTGCTCTCATCATTCAGCGAATGAAACATCCTCTTATTCAGTAGGTTTTATCTAACCTGTATCATCCACTGCTTTCTAACAGAAAACTGAAAATAAAGCAAGCACAAAAGTTTATGAAACATCACCTGCAGATGCAGGTTCACAATATTTTCAGTTTAAATTAGTTCACCAACAGAGGAGTACTCAACCAAGTAGGTGAGACAAAAACCTTTCACGTGTGAGGGTAAGGGCAAGAGGGAGTGAGCATCCTTGTTCTTAAATTTGGTTACCATTCTCTGGTAATTGTATTTTAAGGAGGCAGACTTACTTTCAATTTCATCACACGTACCAACATCTAAAGCAAGTAAAGTTCCATTTCTCCTGTCATCAAATCACCTGGCCTATGATTTATGTTCTAGCCACTGGAAAACACATAACTTCCCAATTGAAACTCTTCTGTCTGCACATCTCACTATCAGCGTGTCTTAGAATAGAATATCCAACTAGCAAGGCTCTAATACTTATCTTACTTACTCTGCTGTCACCTCTCCACCACCACCAGTTCAACTGGGAGGCCAGTTAAATCAGTGACGGT
This sequence comes from Heptranchias perlo, assembly GCF_035084215.1. Classification (NCBI taxonomy): domain Eukaryota; kingdom Metazoa; phylum Chordata; class Chondrichthyes; order Hexanchiformes; family Hexanchidae; genus Heptranchias; species Heptranchias perlo. The sequence goes on along the minus strand of NC_090352.1, from coordinate 16,908,667 downwards.
GAAGAGGTGACTGCAGAGAAAGCACTGGAGCAGCATCTTCACCTGGGCTTGGGTATTTTCATTGGATTTGGCAGCATTTCCATTTCAGGCGAAGAAAACTTTTTGAAAGTCGTTAGGTCTTTTTTAGTAAGATTTTTTTTTAAAAAAGGATTTATTTAATGAGTTTTCGAAGACTTTTTATACAGGCTTTTAAATGGTGTAATCAGCTAGAGTAGCAGCTTGTGACTGGGATCTGACTAGAGGTCATCGGCCTGAAACGTTAACCCTACCTTCCTCTCTCCACAGATGCGGCCTGACCTGCTGAGCATTTCTAGAATTTTCTGTTTATATTACAGTTTCACAACTTTCCCATCTAAGTTTTATTATTTAAATTTATAATTTACATTGCTGCTACCGATTGTTTTATAATGGACACCAGTAGTCAAGCAACACAGCCTCATGGCATGTGATTACAATAGTTGCTATTCTGCCTATATGTCATTATGGACACCAGTAATCAAGCGACACAGCCTCGTGGCATTTGATTACAATAGTTGCTATTCTGCCTATATGTCATCATGGACACCAGTAGTCAAGCGACACAGCCTCGTGGCATTTGATTACAATAGTTGCTATTCTGCCTATTGCAATAAAAAAAGCTGGAGTTCATTCAAGTCTGTAACATACACTTATTGTTCAGATATTGAGGCAGAAATCGCTCCCAAAATAATGGAGGAGCTCAACAGCGCTCTCCGTTGTTAGTGGCAAATTGAAGGAGCAAGTTCCTGCATTTGAACATGTGCAGTGAAACGTGGAAATCTGGAACTTGCTCCTAGTGGTTCACCGGCAAAATGACAGCTTTGAATTAAAGGGCTATCGCACTCTGCAATCAGAGAAATCATTGAAAAAGTGCCAACTTGCTTATCTGCCCAGCTGGAAAGTAACTAACTACGCCACCAAACAGGTACGCTTAAAAATACAGGCTAAACTAAATTTTAACAGTGCGGTGAGTCTTAATGACTGCCAAACAACTAAAAATTAATTGAAGTCTCATTTCACTCCTTATTTTAAATTTTTGGTCATTAAAAAAAAAATTTTAATTAAAAAATTACATTTTATTTTACTTTTCCCTTCTATCTCTTTAATTTAATTCAATTATTTCTTTGGCATTTTATTTTAAAAAGTTAACATTTTTTATTTACAATGACATGCAGAATACTAACTTTAAATGAATGAAGTCTGCTTGCCTGCTTGAGCAATGCAGCCAGAATCTGTGGGCATGACCTCTCTTCCTGACAGATTTTGTGGGCGCGTTTTCTCCTCGCAGACTTTTCCATCAAAGCAGCAACTCACGCTGCTCAGTGGCTAGGTTGATAGCGCACAATTTTTTTTGAAGTTCAAAACTTTTTAAAGTTTTAAAGTTGCCTTGTCGCTCAGAGCGATTTCTGGCCCAATATTTATAAACCACACGTGCTTCACAGTTTATGGCACTGTCCAAAGCAGTCAACTCTCCTGAAGTTTTTGAAAACACTAAGCCATTTTTTATTCTCTACAAAATATTTCATAGAATTACACAGAATTTACAGCACAGAAACAGGTAATTTAACCCAATTGGTCCATTCCGGTGTTTATGCTCCACACGAGCCTCATTCCGCCGTACACAAGATTTTACAGTGGTTTTTAATAATTCCTATTCATCTGTATAAAAAAACTCTGAAGTCTGCTCACACTGAATTCAACCCATCATAAAACAAGAAAGCTTTTTCTTAAATCAACACTTTAAAAAATGTGGAACTTATGGATACATTATTCTATAGTTTTAGAAATTATTAAACTTACAACTTCTAAGCTTAAAGCATTTTCAGATTTGAGAAGAAACTTTTTTCCTGATTTATGCAAACAGCACTTATTTTTTTTAAAACCAAATGAAAATCTCATACAAACCCTTTTCTCCATTTTTAGCCATGCGTATGTATCTTTCACAATATATCGTAGCCCAAAGAACCAAGTTTCTCTCAATCCAATTGTACGACAGACCAAGTCAAATAAATCCTTCCCTTTCCATTTCACCTAAAAAGTGTAAAACAAAAATAATAAAAGTATAAGTTTGTAACAATTTATCTTACTTCTCGATACTAAATAAGACATTAATTTCTTAGCCCAGACAATCTAGTCTTGGGCTACACTATATAAAGATGAAATGACTGAGACTCCCCCAATAGCTCAGTGGACAAAGGTGCTGACCAGTGTGGATCTGGACTTTTAGCAATCAGGGCGGTCCCCTGTTCTGAGTTGACTTAGCTGATCTCACCCAGAGCGACAGTAAAAGCATGTACAGCCTCGGTTGTCCCTGGGTGTAAAAGGAGATTGGGGGGGAAGGAACCTAACCACAGTCACCACTATCCAATAACAAAGCACTGATACATTAACCAATCAGGGTTCCCACTATCCAGTAGCCAACTGTGGCTACCATTATCCAGCAATCCCAGCTGGAATGTGTAGTGTTTGGGTGTTCGATAAGGACAAGCTCGGTCTTGGTCATGATGACCCCCCCCCCCCCCACCGACTGTCGAAATGCCTTGACAATCATCATTGGAAGCCATTAATAAATTACTATGAGTTGCCAGCACTGTGAAACCATATCTCAGCATGAATCTCAGTGCCTCCAGAAATGAGGGATAAAAAGATAAGAAAATTGGGGGGATGGATAGGACTAACAATATAGTAACTGGCTGGATTTTGTTCAAAAGAGACATGTTTATATATAAATGCAGAAACTTTTCCAAAAATGTAGCACTTTTGAAGCAATTCAAAAAAGTGACTGGAGTTCAGATCCCTGTACCAAGCTTCTATTGACGTACATATGTTGCAAAGTTGGTTCAAACTGGCTTTTGTCACAGCACTGTAAACAGCTAGGGCAGCTGCAGCCCTTTTATATAGGAGTATCTGAAAGAAAACTCAAAAGTAACCAGGAAGAAAAGAACATATATTCTGAAAGAACCATGCTATTAAGTTATTTTGGAAGGATGTTCAGAATAATAGTGCTAAATTTAAACATGTTTAAACAGAACCATTTAGTTACAATTAGTACTGTTGCAGATATATTCTGAAAACAGGAAATAATACAAATCAACTTAATCTTCTGAAGTTTTATATTTCTTGGTATTAATCATAAAAAAAATCAGATTGTAAACAAATGGGACAGTCTGCCTATTTAATATATTAGGTAAGGAGTACCTGTGATCTGTACTTATTTTATGTTTCCATTACAAATTCCTACGTCCACATTTATAATGGAAACTGTCTATGTAAATTTGTCATGCTGTAATTACACCAACAGTGCCTCCACTGGAGGGAGGGTGTAATTATGGCATGACAGTTTATATTGGCATTTTTCATTATAAATGTGGACATAGGTTAATAGGAAGTGCGCACAGACTTAAGATTTTTAATATCTTACTCGTCGATCTCCTGTGGTGTGGCATACAGTAAGTTGGAGAATACGGTCACTCTTTTTCCTGTTTCTGATGTTTTTGCTTTGCTGTTTCTCCTCTCCTGCTTCTGTCTCTCTTTCTTTTTCTTCTTTCCTTTTAGGTGGGAGGTGACAGGGGGTATAGCGTGGTATGATGACAAAAGAAACTACCAACAGCTGCAGACTATATTTGGTGTGAGTGTTGCTGGAAAATTATGGTTCAGTGGCTCCCTTCTCATACTCTCCCCCAACATCCCTCACTCCCATTGCTTCACCTACCCCAACCCCTGGTGACCATCCCCTTACTCTAATGATTACCCCTACCTCCCCATTTAAACTCCCCAATCAACCCCAAATTTGTCCCTCCCCTTGCCCCACTGTAATGCAGCTCACCCTTAACCCTCCATCCACTCCCACTTGTTCGACCCAAAGGTCGGTGGCGAGAGGCCAGATGCACCCTCACCCTCAACAGCTTCCCTCCACCCCTCCCTTCCTTCCTACCTCCCTCAAAGAAGTTTTGTTAGCTTTCAAAATGCAATTTTTAAAAAATCAAATTAGAATGAGGAAAGAAATTGTATGCCTTTATCTCCGTGTCAAACAGATGTTAAAAATAAGTAACTCTGTGTCATAGGTGTAAGCTATTAGCATTGACCTTTTCTAACTATCAACAAAAGCAGGTGGAGATAATTAGTTGGCTTCAAAATTCAACTGTTCTTTTTGACAGTTGAACGCTGGCTTAAACAGACACTCTCTCGCTATTTCTCTCAGCTTAATTCATGTTCTGAAATTTATAGAACACAAAACAAAAGCTGCAACAGGTCTACAATTATTACACTGTCATTTTTTGTCACACAGACACACATAGACAATCTCTTTTTAAAAAATGCTCAATTGGAATTATACCCCAAATAAGCTTTTAAAATTTTTCCTCTAGCTTTTCAAAGTTATTTGAAAAAAGCTACTAAGCAGAAATTTGAAGCAGCTGAAGAATATTGCAGTTGTTCAGCTGTCTGATGCATCCTGGGAAATTAGGTACAGGTCAAATCTGTTGTTAGGGACAGAGTGACTGAGCACTCGGATAAACATGAACTAATCAGGGAGAGAGCCAGCATAGATTTGTAACAGGTAAGTCATGTCTAACAAACCTCGTTGAATTTGAGGAGGTAAATAATGTGGTAGATAAGGCATTGTCTATGGATGTTATTTATATGGACTTCCAGAAGGCATTCGATAAGGTTCCACACAAGAGAAGGTTAACAAAAATGAGAGCTCATGGGATTGGAGGCAAATCTTTTGACATGGGTAGGGAATTGATTCGGAGGTAGGAGACAGAGAGTAAGGATAAAGGGTATGTACTCAAATTGGCAGGACTTGACTAGTGGTGTCTCCCAGGGATCTGTACTGGGGCCTCAGCTTTTCACTATGACGACACCAAGTTAGGTGGCACAGTTTAAACAGTGCAGCTGAGAGCAGAAAGTTGCAAAGGGACGTTGATAAATTAAGTGAGTGTTCAATGAGGGAAAGTGTGAGGTCATCCACTTTGAACCTAAGAAAGATAGATCAGAGTATTTTGTAAACGGGGAGAAGCTAGGAGCTGTGGAGGAACAGAGAGATTTAGAGGTCGATATACAAAAATCACGAAAAGCTAGTGAACAGGTACAAAAAATAATTTAATAGGCTAATGGAATGTTGGTCTTTATCTCAAGGGGGCTGGTATACAAAGGGGTGGAAGTTACTTTAGTTATATAAAGCTCTGGTTAGACCCCATTTAGAGTACTGTGTTCAGTTTTGGGCACTGCACCACAGGAAGGATATATTGTCCTTACCTTGCAGCACAAATTCACCAGAATGATACCGGAGCTAAAAGGATTAAATTATGAGGACAGGTTGCATAAATTAGGATTGTATTCCATTGAGTATAAAAGATTAAGGGGTGATCTAATTGAGGTGTTTAAGATGATTAAAGGAATTGATAGGGTTGATGGAGAGAAACTATTTCCTCTGGTGGGGGAGTCCAGAACAAGGGGGCATAACTTTAAAATTAGAGCTAGGCCGTTCAGGGGTGATGTCAGGAAGCACTTCTTCACACAAAGGGTATTGGAAATCTGGAACTCCCTCCCCCAAAAAGTTGTTGAGGTTAGGTCAACTGAAAACTTCAAAACTGAGATAGATAAGATTTTTGTTAACCAAGGCAGGTAAATAGAATTAAGATACAGATCAGCCTACAGATCAGCCATGATCTAATTGAATAGTGGTACAAGCTCGAGGGACTGAATAGCCTACACTCCTGTTCCTATGACCCAAATGCTCAGACAGCACAACCCAAATTCAAGTCACAGAGTCACAGGTCTGGGCAAAAAAACAACTTCACGGCCATGCCTTTGGGAGAGGCGAACGCCTTCAAGTGACAACTTTAATGAAAGCATTAAAAAACACAAAAGACAATTCAAGTGATCAATTTAATCATGTTATTATGAAATATATTTTTAATAATATTTAAATTTTGTTTAAACTCTTATTTTGGAAAATAGAAATTTCAGTTACTGAGGGAAAAATGGGGCATGAAAGAAAATGAGAATGCATTTTCAAAAAATTGTGGTATCTCGGTGGCCAGCTTATATAACAACTACTTGCATTTTGTAGTAAAATATCCCAAGGCGCTTCACAAGAGTGTTATCAAACAAAATTTGATACCGAGCCACATTAGGAGATATTAAGACAGGTGACCAAAAGCTTGGTCAAAGAAGTAGGTTTTAAGGAGCGTCTTAAAGGAGAGGCTTAGGGAGAGAATTCCAGAGCTTAGGGCCTAGGCAGCTGAAGGCACGGCCGCCAACGATGGAGTGATAAAAATCGGGGATGCACAAGAGGCCAGAATTGGAGGAGCGCAGAGATCTCGGAGGGTTGTAGGACTGGAGGAGGTTAGAGAGATAGGGAGGGGAGAGGCCATGGAAAGATTTGAAAACAAGCATGAGAATTTTAAAATACAGATCAACCACTAGCCAAATTGTGCAATCAGAGTAACAAGTTTACATAATAAATGTGGACATAAGAATTTATAATGAATCGATAAAGTTGGCACAAAAAGTGTGATAAGACACAAAAAGTGTGATAAAAATCAAGTGGTGCAGACAGGAAGTGAGTGCAGATGTAAAATTTTAAATATAATATAGATAGATAATGGAAAAGTCAACAGGAAGTATGCAATGCAAGATTCTTAATATATTAGAGCTATGTGCAATTTTTGAACTCCTAAGAAAATATCCATTATCTGCTGGTCTGCTCTCAAGTAAATTATCTTAAAGACTGAATAAAGAAATTGTTTTCATGACACTCCGCTGATTCCCATGCCAGAGAGAGAGAGACAGAGACAGAGACACAAACATGCTTAAAAAAGTCGCTGCTAAACAGAAATAGAAGCATTTCAGGCCACTGTGCATGCTCAGTGACTAGCAAAATGCCACCCTTGCAGTTCACCATTCCAGTTCAAGTTAATTGAAATGTTCAATTTGTTTCCTGGAGCTCTGCCCCATGTCCAACGTTGGCTGGTGCCGGTGAGCAACATCATGGGATATCTCTTAGCCCTATATTTAATAGGTGAAGTATAAAAGATAAGACTAAATTGAAGTAATGAAAGAACTTGCATTTATATAGCACCAATCACATTCCCAAAATGTCCCAAAGTGTTTCACAGCCAATGAATTACTTTTGAAGTGTAGTCACAGTTGCTATGTAGGCAGACAAAAACAGAAAATGATGGAAATACAGAGCACATTTGTAAAGAGACAGGCAAGTTAATGCTTCAAATGTAACCCTGTCAGAAGATGAATATTTCAAACACCTTCTGTTTTAGTTTCACACTTCCAGCATTTAGAGTCTGTTCTTTTTACTAATAAAATCACATCTAAGGCTCAGAACTGACATCAAAAGGTATATTTTCCTCCATTCTGCTTAATATTTGTCCACTTTTTTTAAACCAACATTAGCAAATGGAGTAAAATATATCCCAAGTCTTCTAGACCCGTGACCAATAAATTTTGCAATGGATCATTGACAATGCAGGTATTAGCCAAGAAACTGGCTAATGCATTCTGACATAATGTATGGTTTCATTATTGTTGCTCAAACTTAATTCTTTTTAGCTTTTTGCACGTTAGGAGACCAGTGACTTTCCTCAGCTGTCTTCATTTCAGCCTATTTTTGTAACTACAACATGTTATTTAAGTTAGTTAGTAACACTCTCACCTGAGTCAGAAGACTGTTGGTTCAAGTTCCACTCCAGAAATTTGAGCACAAACTCTGGGTTGACACTTCAACGCAGTACTGAGAAAGTGCTGCATTGTCAGAAGTGCCATCTTTCAGGTGAGACATTAAACAGACGCTCTGTCTGTTCAGCTGCACGTAAAAGATTCCCTGGCACTATCTTAAAAAAAAGTTCACCCAGTGTATCATTCAACATTCCTTCTACAATTACCACTGTCAAAAAAAAGAGTAACTGGTCAGTCATCTCATTTGCCATAGGATCTTGCTGTACACAAATTGGTTGCCACATTTGCCTATATAACAGTGACTACACTTCAAAGCATTGAGACATCCTAAGGACACAACAAGATGTTATATAAATTAAAGTTTTTTTCTTTTTTACAAGTCCAAAACAAACTACTATCTCTCCTACCTCACAGCTGAATTCCATCTCTGCATCCATGGTAATAACCTTAACTTTGAAGGTTTTAGGTTGTTTCTTCTTTAAGCCCATTATCGACATTTTGCTTCTAAATCCTTTGACTGTCTCCTATAATTAAACCTGACAATTGAAAGCACAGTATTAATGCCACAATCGTAACACATGTGTAAACATAGTCATTTACATTAACCACAAAAGTAAAGTTAATAAAGGCAATTTATAATACAGCAAAATCCTCTAGACTTTTCTGACAATCCACCTCCTCAATACATATTTATATACAGTGGCTTCCCTTCACAAGTCTTTTGCCAATGTTGCTCTGTAACTAACCACCAGGAGGTACACGAGCATCCACCTTTTTGTTTCAACTCTTTCATCATTGCACTTTTACCTAGTCCCTCTCCAACAAATCTTGCCCTGCGCACACTTGGCGGTCCCCAAGTCTTGACTCTACCAACCTGTGCCTAAGCTCTCAGGGATTAGGTAAATTGGGCATTTCCCTATGGGAAGAGAGTATGCCCTCCGTAAGGGGCGAATGGAAATTCTACAGGTGTAGATTTCCCAGTAGCAGAGATCTTTAACCAGAAACCCAGCTGACCAAAAAATAAACCTGTAAGGTGTTGCAAGAGTGAACGTGCAGCATATCAGCTGCTACCGCAACATTGTGTTGTCTGATCTGACGAGAAATCTGTAGTAACAATAAACAATAGCTTTACAGTACACCCAATTTCACTGGTCAATTTTAAGCTACAACATGTGTAATCAGTATAGTCATTTTCATTTTTTTCTTTCATGTTCTTATATTCGCACAAATACAGCCTCTCTGTTTAGAAAAAAATGTAATCAAAATTTTAGCTGAATAACTGGGTTTGAAATTTGTCCTTCAGTTTTTCTTCATATAATTTTGAAAAACAGCCAAATAGATTTCCTTAGAATACTTCCCTCTCAATCTCTTGTTTGGCTACTTTAAATGCGACCAATGTATCCTGGATAATTGTGCACACTGCAAATGATCAGACTGCAGGACCTACTTTCAGCTAGTAAGAGCCACCACTTTCAGCAAAAATATCTCCTCCAAGTAAAAACTTTGAAGAAGGTTTTAAAATATACAAAAAAACCTCAAATGATACGTTTAATTGTTATTGTGGAATATGTCATTTTTTTGTTTAAAATTTTACTTTGGATATTGGAACTTCTAATTACTTAGAAAAAAACGGTAGATTAATAAATTTCCTAATAGTACTTTGAGTAATTCAACTGGTTCATCATCAAACCATGACAGTGAAATGTCGACATGTTTAGTTAGGTTTTCACTCTCTGACTCGGTGCCTTTTTGTAACAAGAGCACATTAGTAACAATGGGGCTGATTATGCAATCCCATCACGCCGACGGTGGGACTGCTTCTACGGCTCGCCAATAACAGATAAACTCTCCTGCACAATGCTGGGGAAGAAATTTTCTTCATTGAAATTAATCATAGCAACAAGGAGGGAAAGGGGCAGGACTGTTCCAACTGGCATGGTTTTGGGGCTTTGCTTTAAATATTTAAAGATATCCTGAAAAAGGGGAAAATAAAGCATCTAGATAGAATCCATCATTACCAAAGAGCACCTATACACAATGTGTTGGCAGGCTATTGGAATGCATGGGGGTGGGACATCACAGTCAAGCCCAATCCTACCTTGCAAAGTTAATTAAGATACAGTATTGTGGGTTCATAGAATCATAGAAAGTTACAGCACAGGAGGCCGCCATTCGGCCCATCGTGTCCATGCCAGCCGAAAAAGAGCTATCCAACTTAATCCCACTTTCCAGCACTTGGTCCATAGCCCTGTAGGTTACGGCACTTCAAGTGCATATACAAGTACTTTTTAAATGAGTTGAGGGTTTCTGCCTCTACTACCCTTTCAGGCAGTGAGTTCCAAACCCCCACCACCCTCTGGGTGAAAAGATTTCTCCTCAGCTCCCCTCTAATCCTTCTACCAATTACTTTAAATCTATGCCCCCTGGTCACTGACCCCTCCACTAAGGGAAATAGGACCTCCCTCTTCACTCTATCTAGTCCCGTCATAATTTTATATACCTCAATTAAATCTCCCCTCAGCCTCCTTTGTTCGAAAGAAAATAACCCCAGCCTATCCAACCTTTTCTCATAGCTAAAATTCTCCAGCCCTGGCAACATCCTCGTAAATCCCCTCTGTACTCTCTCTAGTGCAACCACATCTTTCCTGTAGTGACCAGAACTGTACATAGTACTCAAGCTATGCTACTAACCAATGTTTTATACAGTTCTAGCATAACCTCCCTGCTCTTATATTCTATGCCTCAGCTAATAAAGGAAAGTATCCCGTATGGCTTTTTAACCACCTTATCTACCTGTCCTGCTACCTTCAGGGATCTGTGGACATGCACTCCAAGGTCCCTTTGTTCCTCTACACTCTCAGTATCCTTCCATTTATTGTGTACTGCTTGCTTTGTTTGCCCTCCCCAAATGCATTACCTCACATTTCTCTGGTTTGAATTTCATTGCCACTTTTCTGCCCACCTGACTAGTCCATTGATATTTTTCCTCCTCACTATCAGCCAATTTTTGTATCATCCTCAAACTTCTTGATCAAACCCCCAACATTCAAGTCCAAATCATTGATATATACCACAAAAAGCAGGGGACCTAGTACTGAGCCTTGCGGAACCCCACTGGAATTAGCCTTCCAGTTGCAAAAACACCCATAAACCATTACCCTTTGCTTCCTGCTACTGAGCCAATTTTGGATCCAACTAGCTACTTTCCCTTGGATCCCATGGGCTTTTACTTTTTTGACCAGTCTGCCACGTGGGATCTTGTCAAAAGCTTTGCTAAAATCTATACACATGACACGAAACGTGTTACCCTCATTGACCCTCCTTGTTACCGCCTCAAAAAATTCAATCAAGTTAGTCAGGCATGACCTTCCCTTAACAAATCCATGCTGACTGTCCTTGATTAACCCAATTGTTGACTGTATAATTTGAATTAAGAGAGAGGCTAGGAGGGGTCAGTGAATTATTGAGTGAGTTATCGGGCAGATTCTTATTGCTGTTTACGCTATTTCTCCTGCCTTTCTGTCGATCTTCTGCTAAAGTTAAGGTGGGAGATTGGAAGAACCCCTCAGAAAATCCAGGCAATTCAACTTTAGAAAAGCAGATTTTGAATGGATGAGGAGTGAGTTCAGGAAACTGGACTGGATAGCAGTGGGAAAAATCATGATAGAAAAGTGAATCATTTTTAGAAACATTATACACAGAGCACAGAGGAGATACAGGCCACTAAAAAAGATGGGTAATAGATGGAAAGACCAATTTAAGTACAATGTCGGGAACGAGGGCAAAGAAAATATAAAGCAATTGGGTAGCAGATGGACCAAGATGAAAAGAGCTAATATAACATCAATCTTGAAAACAGGGCTTAGAGATGACCTTAGATATGCCAGTCAGCCTAACAGCTGTTGTGAGTAACGTATTAGAACATATAAAGAAAGAACTTGCATTTATATAGCGCCTATTACGACCGAGTCCAAAAGCGTTTCACATCCAATGAATTACTTTTAAAGGTAGTCACTGTTGTAATGGAGGTAAATACAGTAGCCAAGCTGTGCACTGTAAGATGCCACAAACAGCAAAGAGATAAATTACTTTGTGATCTGTTTTTGGTAATATTGATGTGGAGATGCCGGTGATGGACTGGGGTTGACAATTGTAAACAATTTTACAACACCAAGTTATAGTCCAACAAATTTATTTTAAATTCCACAAGCTTTCGGAGGCTTCCTCCTTCGTCAGGTGAATGGTGTGGAAATGAAATTTTCGAATCCTTCGCATTTGAAAATCACAGAACAATGCCTGGTGATTACTGCCCGTTGCCAAGGCAATCACAGTGAGCAGACAGAAAGGTGTCACCTAAAAGGCCACCGAATATACAAACCCCTAAAAAAAGAGAGAGAGAGAGAAGGAAGACAGTCAATGACCCGTTATATTAAAAACAGATAACAATTGTTCGCTGGTGGGGTTACGTGTAGTGTGACATGAACCCAAGATCCCGGTTGAGGCAGTCGACGAAGGGTACTCTGTTGGTTGCGTCCCGTGTTAGTCTTCTGAGGAGGTCTACGCGATTTTTCGCTGTGGCCCGTCGGAACTGTCGATCGATGAGTCGAGCATCATATCCCGTTCTTACTAGGGCGTCTTTCAGCGTCTGTAGGTGTCCATCGCGTTCCTCCTCGTCTGAGCAGACCCTGTGTATTCGCAGGGCCTGTCCATAGGGGATGGCCTCTTTGACGTGGTTAGGGTGGAAGCTGGAAAAGTGGAGCATCGTGAGGTTGTCCGTAGGCTTGCGGTAGAGTGAGGTGCTGAGGTGCCCGTCTTTGATGGAGATTCGTGTGTCCAAGAAAGAAACTGATTCCGAGGAGTAGTCCATGGTGAGCTTGATGGTGGGATGGAACTTGTTGATGTTATCGTGTAGTCTCTTTAGTGATTCCTCACCGTGGGTCCATAGAAAGAAAATGTCGTCGATGTATCTGGTGTATAGTGTTGGTTGGAGGTCCTGTGCAGTGAAGAAGTCCTGCTCGAACTTGTGACAACGGATGAACGGACACCGCGCAACAATCGCCAAACAGGAGGGTTCTCTCCCTGTCGGGGAACACTTCAGCAGTCATGGACATTCAGCCACCGACCTTCGGGTAAGCAAGGCGGCCTTCGAGACACACGACAACGCAAAATCGTCGAGCAGAAATTGATAGCCAAGTTCCGCACCCATGAGGACGGCCCCAACCGGGATCTTGGGTTCATGTCACACGACACGTAACCCCACCAGCGAACAAATGTTAGCTGTTTTTAATATAACGGGTCATTGACTGTCTTCCTTCTCTCTCTCTCTTTTTTTTTGGGGATTTGTATATTCGGTGGCCTTTTAGGTGACACCTTTCTGTCTGCTCACTGTGATTGCCTTGGCAACGGGCAGTAATCACCAGGCATTGTTCTGTGATTTTCAAATGCGAAGGTTTCGAAAATTTCATTTCCACACCATTCACCTGACGAAGGAGGAAGCCGCCGAAAGCTTGTGGAATTTAAAATAAATTTGTTGGACTATAACTTGTTTACAATTGTCAACCCCAGTCCATCACCGGCATCTCCACATCATGGCTACCATCGACACCACAAACTGCCGGCTCACAGTTGAAAGGATATCCAAGAAGATCGCGCATTTAGACACAGACATCAAGTTTTTACAGAGCTGCAAGAAAGCAGACAAGATCCTAAAAGGACTACAGATCACGAACCCACTCAAGTCCACATACAACTCGGATTACGCTGAGAGACTCTGCCGTCGTACCTCTCGCACACTCCGCAACCATCTCGTACACCAACTCTATAGCAGACGCCGCAACCTCGAAACTAAGATAGAGTCCATACTCTCAACCTGTACTCAGGACACAGCAGACCAGCTACGATATACCGCCAAACAGACGAGGCAACGGAACTACGCTGCCTACATGAAAACCAAGAGCAGGAAGCTTGAGAAACTCGGCATCACCACCAGCATCGACCAAGCTTCCCCTGGTACCACGGTTGCAACCACAGGGAAGTCTATCGTCAATTTGTCCGACCACACCCTTCAACCAGACGAAATCGAAGTTCTCAGCCGAGGGCTCAATTTCTGCCCCACTACCAAAACGGACCCCACTAGTCTCGCGGCAGACACAGAGGAATTCATCAGGAGAATGAGGCTCCGGGAATTCTACCACAAACCCCAAGATTTCAGCAGCGAACCCAATGAGACAATCAACGATCCGGAACAGCAGACAGAGGGATCCACGGAACAGCAGACAGAGGGATCCACGGTACAGCAACCGAAGAGGAAAGAGTCTCACTGGACTCCTCCAGAGGGTCGCTGCCCTCAGCTTGACATGTATGCTCAAGCTGTCAGGAAATGCGCCTATGCCAGATTCATCAGCCGCACTCGGAAGACAGTCCAGAATGTCACCCGAGCACAACGCAACGCCATCAAAGCTCTCAAGACCAACCGCAACATCGTCATCAAACCAGCGGACAAAGGAGGAGCCAACGTCATACAGAACAGAACGGACTATTGCAAAGAAGCATACCGACAACTGGACAACCAGGAACACTACAGACGGTTACCTACAGACCCGACCAAAGAACACACCCATCAGCTCAACAAACTGATCAAGACCTTCGATCCAGACCTTCAAAACATCCTACACACTCTCATCCCACGTACTCCCCGCGTGGGAGACTTCTACTGCCTCCCAAAGATACACAAAGCCAACACACCCGGACGTCCTATCGTATCAGGCAACGGAACCCTGTGTGAGAACCTCTCTGGATACATCGAGGGCATCCTGAAACCCATCGTGCAGGGAACCCCCAGCTTCTGTCGCGACACTACAGACTTTCTACAAAAACTCAGTACCCACGGACCTGTTGAACCAGGAACACTTCTCACCACGATGGACGTCTCGGCACTCTACACCAGTATCCCCCACGATGTCGGCATCGCTGCGACAGCATCAATACTCAACACCAACAACAGCCAATCTCCAGACGCCATCCTACAACTCATCCGCTTCATCCTGGATCACAGTGTCTTCACCTTCAATAACCAGTTCTTTACCCAAACACACGGAACAGCCATGGGGACCAAATTCGCACCCCAATACGCCAACATTTTCATGCACAAGTTCGAGCAGGACTTCTTCACTGCACAGGACCTCCAACCAACACTATACACCAGATACATCGACGACATTTTCTTTCTATGGACCCACGGTGAGGAATCACTAAAGAGACTACACGATAACATCAACAAGTTCCATCCCACCATCAAGCTCACCATGGACTACTCCTCAGAATCAGTTTCTTTCTTGGACACACGAATCTCCATCAAAGACGGGCACCTCAGCACCTCACTCTACCGCAAGCCCACGGACAACCTCACGATGCTCCACTTTTCCAGCTTCCACCCTAACCACGTCAAAGAGGCCATCCCCTATGGACAGGCCCTGCGAATACACAGGGTCTGCTCAGACGAGGAGGAACGCGATGGACACCTACAGACGCTGAAAGACGCCCTAGTAAGAACGGGATATGATGCTCGACTCATCGATCGACAGTTCCGACGGGCCACAGCGAAAAATCGCGTAGACCTCCTCAGAAGACTAACACGGGACGCAACCAACAGAGTACCCTTCGTCGTCCAGTACTTCCCTGGAGCGGAGAAACTACGCCATGTTCTCCGCAGCCTTCAACATGTCATCAATGATGACGAACACCTCGCTATGGCCATCCCCACACCTCCACTACTCGCCGTTAAACAGCCACCCAACCTCAAACAAACCATCGTTTGCAGCAAATTACCCAGCTTTCAGGAGAACAGCGTCCACGACACCACACAACCCTGCCACAGTAACCTCTGCAAGACATGCCAGATCATCGACACAGATACCACCATCACACGAGAGGACACCACCCACCAGGTGCACGGTTCATACTCCTGTGACTCGGCCAACGTTGTCTACCTCATACGTTGCAGGAAAGGATGCCCCAGAGCATGGTACATTGGCGAGACCATGCAGACGCTGCAACAATCGCCAAACAGGAGGGTTCTCTCCCTGTCGGGGAACACTTCAGCAGTCATGGACATTCAGCCACCGACCTTCGGGTAAGCATACTCCAAGGCGGCCTTCGAGACACACAACGCAAAATCGTCGAGCAGAAATTGATAGCCAAGTTCCGCACCCATGAGGACGGCCTCAACCGGGATCTTGGGTTCATGTCACACTACACGTAACCCCACCAGCGAACAAATGTTATCTGTTTTTAATATAACGGGTCATTGACTGTCTTCCTTCTCTCTCTCTCTTTTTTTTGGGGGGTTTGTATATTCGGTGGCCTTTTAGGTGACACCTTTCTGTCTGCTCACTGTGATTGCCTTGGCAACGGGCAGTAATCACCAGGCATTGTTCTGTGATTTTCAAATGCGAAGGATTCGAAAATTTCATTTCCACACCATTCACCTGACGAAGGAGGAAGCCTCCGAAAGCTTGTGGAATTTAAAATAAATTTGTTGGACTATAACTTGGTGTTGTAAAATTGTTTACAATTTGGTAATATTGGTTGAGGGATAAATGTTGGCCAGGACACCAGGAGAACTCCCATGTTCCTTCAAATAGTGCCATGGGATCTTTTGAGTCCATCTGAGAGAACAGACTTGGTTTAACATCTCATCCAAAAGACAGCACCTCTGACAGTGCAACACTCCCTCAGTACTTCACTGAAGTGTAAGCCTCGATTACGTGCTCAAGTTCTGGAGCGGAGCTTGAACCTACAGCCTTCCAAACCAGAGGGGAGAGTGCTACCACTGAGCCAAGGCTGACATCCTGAAAGAGGGGATATTGAACCAATGAAGCAGGAATAGTATAGTAAGAGGGAATCACAATGGATTCATAGAAGGGAGGTCTTGTATTAACAAATTTACTGAAGTTCTTGGAGGAAATTATGGGACTCATGACAACAGAAATTCTGTGGATTTGATACATTTAGATTTCAGCTAGGCTTTGGTATACAAGATAGAACATTATGAAATAGGACATAAGCTTCTGAGGTGGATTGACTAAACCAGAAAAAGCAAAAGTTAGTAATGAATGGAGCTGCATCGGCCTGGCAAGGAATCACTGGCTGGGTGCCAGAAGGATCAGTGATGAGACCGCTGTTTTCATACTTGGGTATAGAGGGGCACAATATCAAAATTCACAGACATAAAAATAGGAAGCAGGGATACTGATGTGGAATGTAAATGTCGTTAGTATAACTTAGACAGGTTAGCAAATTGGGCAGATTGATGTCTGTTGAAATTTAATGGGTGATACACTTTGGCAAGAATGAGAGGAAATACACAATAAGTGATAAAACTTCAAAAAGAGTAAAAGAGCAGAGACTTGCAGGTTTAGATATTTGAATCTTTATCAGCTTTCCTCCCATTTCTAAAGCTGTTATAAAAAGAAATAGGTTCCTAGGTTTTATAATTAGTGATGCAGAGTACAAAAGCAGAGGCTATGGCAATCCTCCACATACCATTGGTTAGGCTGGAGTCAGACTATTACTAGTTGACCACCTGCACACAGAGAAGACAAGACCAAGTGTAATGTTTAGGTGAATCAGGGTTAGAGTGCAGGGGAGAATTGGTACAAGGTCCAGATGTTATTAGTCCCCATTTTAAAATCATGTTCATTCTGTCCGTTTTTTTATTTTTCAATTATAAATTGTCACACTGTAATTACAACCCCCTCACCCCAAAATTTGAATAGAGGAAATTTGGAGCCATGATGTCTAGTAAAGAAGAAGTGGGTTGTTCCATCAATGGTGGGTAATTGCTCTTATTGTACTTTTTTTTATTCGTTCATGGGATGTGGGCGTCGCTGGCAAGGCCAGCATTTATTGCCCATCCCTAATTGCCCTTGAGAAGGTGGTGATGAGCCGCCTTCTTGAACCGCTGCAGTCCGTGTGGTGAAGGTTCTCCCACAGTGCTGTTAGGTAGGGAGTTCCAGGATTTTGACCCAGCGACGATGAAGGAACGGCGACATATTTCCAAGTCGGGATGGTGTGTGACTTGGAGGGGAACGTGCAGGTGGTGTTGTTCCCATGTGCCTGCTGTCCTTGTCCTTCCAGGTGATAGAGGTCGTGGGTTTGGGAGGTGCTGTCGAAGAAGTCTTGGCAAATTGCTGCAGTGCATCCTGTGGATGGTACACATTGCAGTCACTGTGCCCCAATGTTGGAGGGAGTGAATGTTTGGTGGTGGATGGGGTGCCAATCAAGCGGGCTGCTTTGTCCTGGATGGTGTCGAGCTTCTTGAGTGTTGTTGGAGCTGCACTCATCCAGGCAAGTGGAGAGTATTCCATCACACTCCTGACTTGTGCCTTGTAGACGGTGGAAAGGCTTTGGGGAGTCAGGAGGTATTTATGCGGCTGGTCCAGTTAAGTTTCTGGTCAATGGTGACCCCCAGAATGTTGATGGTGGGGGATTCGGCGATGGTAATGCCGTTGAATGTCATGGGGAGGTGGTTAGATTCTCTCTTGTTGGAGATGGTCATTGCCTGGCACTTGTCTGGCACAAATGTTACTTGCCACTTATCTGCCCAAGCCTGGATGTTGTCCAGGTCTTGCTGCATGCGGGCATGGTCTGCTTCATTATCTGAGGGGTGGCGAATGGAACTGAACACTGTGCAATCATCAGCGAACATCCCCATTTCTGACCTTATGATGGAGGGAAGGTCATTGATGAAGCAGCTGAAGATGGCTGGGCCTAGGACACGGCCCTGAGGAACTCCTGCAGCAATGTCCTGGGGCTGAGATGATTGGCCTCCAACAACCACTACCATCTTCCTTTATGCTAGTTATGACTCCAGCCATGGGAATTTCCCACCCCCCGATTCCCACTGATTTTAATGGAAGGGAAGAAAGAATTTAATAGGGGTGCAACTTAAGTTGCATCCCTATTAAGTTCTTTCTTCTCTTTCATCCGCCTTGATAAGAAACTAGGTTTGGTTTGCCACCATGGGCCATCAATGGATTGTGAGTGTAACAAGATGAATTTTTGCCTGCGTTGAACTTTTAACAGAATAGTTCTGTGCTGCTCTATTCAGCAAGTAAGGGATTAATATCCCCAGAGTCCCACAAAACAGCTGATTAGTTGCTCTGGTCAGGCCGCATCTTTAACACTGTATCCAGTCTAGAAACCAAGACACAAGGGAGACACTCAAGTGCTGGAAGCAGTGAAGAGAAGAATTGCAAGCTTGATCCCTTATGTCAAAAGTCTGAATAATGGGGAATGACTGGAGAAATTTGGACTTTTCAGCCTGGAAAGAAGATGCTGAGAATTAATTTTATAGAGGTGTGCAAGATGGTTAACCCAATGCAAAAGGTAAATCCAGAATTACTTGAAATTAAGTTGGGAGAGTAAGACAAGGGGACACAGGTTCAAAGCAGTAAAAGGTTAAATTTAGGTCTGATAGCAGAAAGAGCTTCACACACAGACACTTGGAATAGACTCCCAGATAAAGTAATGGAGGCAAAACCCCTTGGAATCATTGAAGAAAGAAGTGGATGCTGTAACAGGGGGGCTTTAGGAACTTTCTGGATGGATAAATAAAAGTGGACCTAATGGCCTTCCTAATCCGTATCTATAGTGTGAAACAGTCCTCTGGAAGTAATGAGGGGCTATAATTCTTTTTGAAAGCCGTGTTTCTGTGTCCTGGTAGCAGATGAACAAGGTTCTCATAGTGTACTGTAGATGTGTTTGTTATTTGTTGTCTTTGAACTGATTTGAGGATAAAATGGAGGAAAGAAAATTTCAGTTGTGCCTGATTTATTGTCTGATGGGAGGGGGGAGCATCTGCTCAGTCATTCACTTTAAACAAAAAAGCATAATAGTGCAACAAAAACATACTCAAAGACGAGTCAAGAAGCAACTAAAGTTACTCGCAGATTACATCCACAATACACATAATTCACCATTATGGTTAATATCTGTCCCGGTTGGAGAGATACACCCTTTGATATGAAGTAATACTGACGTTAGAAATACACATATAAAAAAGGAAAATACCAAAATCCATCAAATAAAGGGTCAGAACATTTCTGGAGGCCTAAAAAGTAACGTTGCCAAGTACAAGACACCCATTGCCGAAACTGTCACAGCAACTTCCAGAATATTCCCCAGCAATGGATTTTTAAAAGTTATTTATTTGAATAATTTAATCTTTAAACTCTGGCTCCAAGCTTCAGCCACTTTAAATTGTGCCCCAAATACTCACCTCACACCAAGGATGGCCTGAGCCCCGGGTTGGAGTTGCAGCGAGTCCCGACTGAGGCAGCACCAAGAGCCCCGAGCGCTTTCCAACACCAGCCTTAGACCAGCTGTGAACCGCAGTGGGGCCCGGCCATGGCCTGGCGAACGTGGATTCAAACCGGCGGCGGTGATCGACTGCAACACCCCAGACACCGACACTGCTGCCGACCTTCCGGCTCTGCTGCTCCCTCCCCAGGCCTGCGGTAAACCCACGGCTCCACTAAGCGGCAAACAGCAGCAGAGCACGGCCAACCTCGGAGATGCTCAGCACGCCCACCGGGTGGGATGTGCAGCCCTGCCCCCAGCAACGCAACTCCCCTCACCCCCCCCCCCCCCGCAACGCCGCTCCCCTCGCGCCCCCCACCCCAGCAGCGGGGCTCCCCTCACCCCCCAGCCCAGCAGCGCGGCTCCCCTCTCCCCTCACCCCTCACCCGAGCAGCGGGGCTACCCCTCCCCCTTCAGCAACGCGACTCCCCTCACCCCCCCTCCAGCAACGCGACTCCCCTCACCCACCCCCTCCAGCAACGCGACTCCCCTCACCCCCCCCCCTCCAGCAACGCGACTCCCCTCCCCCCCACCCCCTCCCCCTCCCCCCCACCCCCTCCCCCTCCCCCTCCAGCAAGGCGACTCCCCCTCCAGCAAGGCGACTCCCCCTCCCCCTCCAGCAAGGCGACTCCCCCTCCCCCTCCAGCAAGGCGACTCCCCCTCCCCCTCCAGCAAGGCGACTCCCCCTCCCCCTCCCCCTCCAGCAAGGCGACTCCCCTCCCCCTCCCCCTCCAGCAACGCGGCGCCCCTCACGCAACGCAGCTCCCCACAACCCCCCCCCCCCCCCGTAATGCGGCTCCCCTCTGAATCTCAGTCTCCCCATAATGAGGCCCCCTGCAACAACGCGGCTTCCCTCAACCCTAGCAACCCAGCTCCTGCATAGTCGCTGTACAAGCAACACAAAACTCCACCCCAACTAAACTGCTCTTGCACAGCACTCACCCCAACCAAACTGCTCTCACACAGCCCTCAACCACCCCCCCAACAATGCAGCTGCCCTTGGCCCTAGCAATGCAGCCTTGCCTAGTCCCACTAAAAGCAACATAACCCCAAACATGGTAACCCTTCTTCCGCACTCCCATCTAAACTGATCTTGCACAGCACCCATGCTCAACCAAACTGCTCTCACCCCAACAATTCAGCTACTGCACACGCCCAGCATAGCAGCTACCTACACAGTTTTCATTCCAGAAATGCAGCTATCTATAGCCCATGCTCTCAGGAACTGTTCCTTCACAGTCCCCAACTCCAGCCAAGCAGCTCCCGCAAATCCTCTAATCCCAGCAATGTTGCATCTTATTTTTTATTCGTTCATGGGATGTGGGTATCGCTGGCGAGGCCGGCATTTATTGCCAATCCCTAATTGCCCTTGAGAAGATGGTGGTGAGCCACCTTCTTGAACCGCTGCAGTCTGTGTGGTGAAGGTTCTCCCACAGTGCTGTTAGGAAGGGAGTTCCAGGATTTTGACCCAGCGACGATGAAGGAACGGCGATATATTTCCAAGTCGGGATGGTGTGTAACTTGGAGGGGAACGTGCAGGTGGTGTTGTTCCCATGTGCCTGCTGCTCTTGTCCTTCTAGGTGGTAGAATTCGCGGGTTTGGGAGGTGCTGTTGAAGAAGCCTTGGCAAGTTGTTGCAGTGCATCCTGTGGATGGTACACACTGCAGCCACTGTGCGCCGGTGGTGAAGGGAGTGAATGTTTAGGGTGGTGGATAGGGTGCCAATCAAGCGGGCTGCTTTGTCCTGGATGGTGTTGAGCTTCTTGAGTGTTGTTGGAGCTGCGCTCATCTAGGCAAGTGGAGAGTATTCCATCACACTCCTGACTTACATAGGAACAGGAGTAGGCCATTCAGCCTCTCGTGCCTGCTCCACCATTTGATAAGATCATGGCTGATCTGTGATCTAACTCCATATACCTGCCTTTGGCCCATATCCCTTAATACCTTTGATTGCCAAAAAGCTATCTATCTTAGATTTAAATTTAGCAATTGAGCTAGTATCAATTGCCGTTTGCGGAAGAGAGTTCCAAACTTCTACCACCCTTTGTGTGTAGAAATATTTTCTAATCTCGCTCCTGAAAGGTCTGGCTCTAATTTTTTAGACTGTGCCCCCTATTCCTAAAATCCCCAACCAGCGGAAATAGTTTCTCTCTATCCACCCTATCCGTTCCCCTTAATATCTTATAAACTTCGATCAGATCACCCCTTAATCTTCGAAACTCCAGAGAATACAACCGCAATTTGTGTAATCTCTCCTCGTAACTTAACCCTTGAAGTCTGGGTATCATTCTAGTAAACCTACGCTGCACTCCCTCCAAGGCCAATATGACCTTCTGAAGGTGCGGTGCCCAGAACTGCTCACAGTACTCCAGGTGCGGTCTAACCAGGGTTTTGTATAGCTGCAGCATAATTTCTGCCCCTTGTACTGTAGTCCTCTAGATATAAAGGCCAGCATTCCATTAGCCTTATTGATTATTTTCTGCACCTGTTCATGACACTTCAATGATCTATGTACCTGAACCCCTAAGTCCCTTTGGACATCCGCTGTTTTTAACTTTTTACCATTTAGAAAGTACCCTGTTCTATCCTTTTTTGATCCAAAGTGGATGACCTCATATTTGTCTACATTGAATTCCATTTGCCACAGTTTTGCCCATTCACCTAATCTATCAATATCGCTTTGTAATTTTATGTTTTCATCTACACTGCTTACAATGCCGCCAATCTTTGTGTCATCGCTAAACTTAGATATGAGACTTTCTATGCCTTCATCTAAGTCGTTAATAAATATTGTGAATAATTGAGGTCCCAAGACAGATCCCTGCGGGACTCCACTAGTCACATCCTGCCAATGTGAGTACCTACCCATTATCCCTACTCTCTGTCGCCTTTCGCTCAGCCAACTTCCTGTACTTCTCCCTCGATTCCATGGGCTTCTATCTTAGCTAACAGTCTCTTATGTGGGACCTTATCATATGCCTTCTGGAAGTCCATATAAATAATATCCATGACATTCCCCTGTCTGCTACTTTAGTCACCTCTTCAAAAAATTCAATCAGGTTTGTCAGGCACGACCTACCTTTCACAAATCTATGCTGGCTCTCTCTGATTAACTGAAAATTCTCAAGGTGTTCAGTCACCCTATCCTTCATTATAGACTCCAGCATTTTCCCCACAACAGATGTCAGGCTAACTGGTCTATAATTCCCAGATTTCCCTCTCTCCTTTTTTAAAAAGCGGAGTGACGTGCAATTTTCCGATCTAGAGGGACAGTTCCTGAATCTAGAGAACTTTGAAAAATTATAGTTAGGGTATCTGCAATGTGCTCACCTACTTCCTTTAAAACTCTGGGATGGAAACCATCTGGTCCTGGGGATTTGTCACTCTTTAGTGCTATTATTTTCTTCATTACTGTTGCTTTACTTATATTAATTTTATCGAGTCCCTGTCCCCGATTCAATATTAGTTTTCTTGGGATTTCCGGCATGCTATCCTCTTTTTCTACTGTAAATACTGACGCAAAGTAATCGTTCAACATGTCCGCCATTTCCCCATTGTCAATGACAATATCCCCACTTTCAGTTTTTAAAGGGCCAACACTGCTCCTGACCACCCTCTTTTTCCTAATATAACTATAAAAGTTCTTCGTATTGGTTTTGATATCCCTTGCAAGTTTCTTTTCATACTCTCTTTTTATAGCTCTTACTATCTGTTTTGTGACCCTTTGTTGATCTTTGTATCTTTCCCATTCGCCAGGATCTGTGCCATTTTTTGTCTTTTTGTATGCCCTTTCCTTATGTCTCATACTGTCCCTTACCTCTTTAGTTGTCCATGGCTGTTTTTTTTGGCAAGTAGAGTTCTTGCCCCTCAGGGGTATAAACCGATTCTGTATCACGTTAAATGTTTCTTTAAACAGTTCCCACTGATCATCAGTCGTTTTACCCATGAACAGATTTGCCCAGTTTACTGTGGACAGTCTCTGTCTCATCCCATTGAAGTCGGCCTTACCCAAGTCTAGAATCTTAGCAGCTGATTCACTTTTTTCCCTTTCAAACACTACATTCAACTCGATCATGTTATGATCGCTATTGGATAGATGTTTGCGTACAGTTAAGCCGTTAACTAAATCTGGTTCATTACTAAATCTAGTATGGCTTGCCCCCTTGTTGCCTCTAGGACATACTGCTGTAGAAAACTATCTCGGACACACTCAAGAAATTCACTATCTTTCTGACAGTTGCTAGTCTGCTTTTCCCAATCTATGTGAAGTTTAAAGTCCCCCATTAAGACCACTGTGCCTTTCTTACACACTTGTCTAATCTCTGCATTTATACAATCTAGCACTTCAGAGCTGCTGCCAGGGGTCCTATACACAATTCCCACTATAGTCTTAGATCCTTTCCTATTTCTCAATTCAACCTATAAGGTCTCTGTTGGCTGCTCACCTCTCTTTAAATCCTCCTTTATCATTGAAGTGATTTCATCTCTAATCATTAAGGCTACTCCTCCCCCTCTTCCATTTTCCCTGTCTCTCCTGTAGACCTTATAACCCGGTATATTCAGTTCCCAATCCTGCAGCCATGTCTCTGTAATAGCTATCATGTCGTACCCTCCAATTTAAATTTGAACCTGTAGTTCATTTAATTTATTCCTTATACTCCGTGCATTTGTATATAGAACTCTTAGTTGGGCCACACGCCTTAGCCTGACCTTCAGCTTTGATGTTGGGTTAATCACCTTACGCTTTCTAGTTTTCACTTTATCTGTAGTGTCTAAAGTACACTTTCTTTCTGCTGCTCTACGCTGTTCCCTTTCACATGTTCTTGAACAACTGTTTGTACTATTTGTATTGTAAATTTCCCCTCTCTTGCTGCTCTCAACTTTACTCCCTTCTGACTCCCCACTCAGGTTCCCATCCCCCTGCCACTCTAGTTTAAACCTTCCCAACAGCACTAGCAAATACCCCCGTGAGGTCATTGGTCCCGGTCCTGCTCGGGTCTAACCTGTCCCCCTTGTACAGGTCCCACCTTCCCCAGAACCGGTCCCAATGTCCCAGGAATCTAAATCACTCCCTCCTACACCAACCCTGCAGCCACGCATTCATCCTGTCTATTCTCCTGTTCCTATACTCACTATCTCATGGCACTGGTAGTAATCCTGAGATCACTACCTTTGAAGTCCTGCTTTTTAATTTATCTCCTAACTCCTTAAATTCACCTTGCAGGACCTCATCCCTTTTTTTTTTACCTATGTCGTTGGTACCGAAATGGACCATGACTACTGGCTGTTCACCCTCCCCCTCCAGAATGTCCTGCAGCCGCTCCGCAACATCCTTGACCCTAGCACCAGGGAGGCAACATACCATCCTGGAGTCACGTTTGCGGCCACAGAAACGCCTATCTGTTCCCCTTACAATTGAATCCCCTATCACTATAGCCCTGCCACTCTTCTTCCTCCCCTCCTGTGCAGCAGAGCCACCCGTGGTGCCACAAACTTGGCTCTTGCTGCTTTCCCCTGATAAGCCATCTCCCCCAACAGTATCCAAAGCGGTATATCTGTTTGAGAGGGAGATGGCCCCAGGGGACTCCTGCTCTACCTGCCTAGTCCTTTTACTTTGCCTGGCGGTCACCCATTTCCTTTCTGTCTGTGTAATCTTTACCTGCGGTGTGACCACCTCACTGAACGTGCTATCCACGGATGCTCCACAGCGAATCCACCCGCAGCTCCAGCTCCAAAATGCGGTTAGCCAGTAGCTGCAGCTGGACAAACTTCGTGTACATGGTCGCCTTGTGCCTTGTAGATGGTAGAAAGGCTTTGGGGAGTCAGGAGGTGAGTCACTCGCTGCAGAATACCCAGCCTCTGACTTGCTCTTGTAGCCACAGTATTTATATGGCTGATCCAGTTAAGTTTCTAGTCATTGGTGACCCCAGGATGTTGATGGTGGGGGATTCAGCAATGGCAATGCCGTTGAATGTCAAGGAGAGGTGGTTAGACTCTCTCTTGTTGGAGATGGTCATTGCCTGGCACTTGTCTAGCGCGAATGTTACTTGCCACTTATCAGCCCAAGCCTGGATGTTATCCAGGTCTTGCTGCATGCGGGCTCGGACTGCTTCATTATTTGAGGGGTTGCGAATGGAACTCAACACTGTGCAATCATCAGCGAACATCCCTATTTCTGACCTTATGATGGAGGGAATGTCATTGATGAAGCAGCTGAAGATGGTTGGGCCTTGGACACTGCCCTGAGGAACTCCTGCAGCAATGTCCTGGGGCTGAGATGATTGGCCTCCAACAACCACCACCATCTTCCTTTGTGCTAGGTATGACTCCAGCCACTGGAGAGTTTTCGCCCTGATTCCCATTGACTTCAGTTTTACTAGGGCTCCTTGCTGCCACACTCGGTCAAATGCTGCCTTGATGTCAAGGGCAGTCACTCTCACCTCACCTCTGGAATTCAGCTCTTTTGTCCATGTTTGGACCAAGGCTGTAATGAGGTCTGGAGCCGAGTGGTCCTGGCGGAACCCAAACTGAGCATCGGTGAGCAGGTGCCGCTTGATAGCACTGTCGACAACACCTTCCATCGCTTTGCTGATATTGAGAGTGGACTGATGGGGTAGTAATTGGCCAGATTGGATTTGTCCTGCTTTTTGTGGACAGGACATACCTGGGCAATTTTCCACATTGTCGGGTAGAAGCCAGTGTAGTAACTGTACTGGAACAGCTTGGCTAGAGGCGCTGCTAGTTCTGGAGCACAAGTCTTCAGCACTACAGCCGGGATGTTTTCGGGGCCCATAGCCTTTGCTGTATCCAGTGCACTCAGCTGTTCCTTGGTATCACGTGGAGTGAATCGAATTGGCTGAAGACTGGCTTCTGTGATGGTGGGGATATCGGGAGGAGGCCGAGATGGATCATCCACTCGGCACTTCTGGCTGAAGATGGTTGCAAACGCTTCAGCCTTGTCTTTTGCACTCACGTGTTGGACTCCACCATCATTGAGGATGAGGGATGTTTACAGAGCCACCTCCTCCCGTTAGTTGTTTAATTGTCCACCACCATTCACGACTGCAGAGCTTGGATCTGATCCGTTGATTGTGGAATCGCTTAGCTCTGTCTATAGCATGTTGCTTCCGCTGTTTAGCATGCATGTAGTCCTGAGTTGTAGCTTCACCAGGTTGGCACCTCATTTTTAGGTACACCTTGGTGCTGCTCCTGGCATGCTCTTCTACAGTTCTCATTGAACCAGGGTTGATCCCCTGGCTTGTTGGTAATGGTAGAGTGAGGAATTTGCCAGGCCATGAGGTTACAGATTGTGCTGGAATGCAATTCTGCTGCTGATGGCCCACAGCACCTCATGGATGCCCAATTTTGAGCTGCTAGATCTATCCCAGTTAGTGGTAGTGCCACACACCACGTTGGATGGTATCCTCAGTGCGAAGATGGGACTGTGCGGTGGTCACTCCTACCAATACGGTCATGGACAGATAGATTGGTGAAGACGAGGTCAAGTAAGTTTTTCCCTCGTGTTGGTTCGCTCACTACCTGCCGCAGGCCCAGTCTCGCAGCTATGTCCTTTAGGACTCGGTTAGTAGTGGTGCCACCGAGCCACTCTTGGTGATGGACATTGAAGTCCCCCCACCCAGAGTATATTCTGTGCCCTTGCTACCCTCAGTGCATCCTCCAAGTGGTGTTCAACATGGAGGAGGACTGATTCATCAACTGAGGGAGGGCGGTAGGTGGTGATCAGCAGGAGGTTTCCTTGCCACTGTTTGGCCTGGTGCCATGAGGTCCAGAGTCAATGTTGAGGACTCCCAGGGCCACTCCCTCCTGATTATATATCACTGTACCGCCACCTCTGGTCAGTCTGTCCTGCCAGTGGGATAGGACATTCCCAGGAACGGTGATGGAAGAAACTGGGATGTTGGTTGAAAGGTATGATTCTGTTAGTATGGCTACATCAGGCTGTTGCTTGACTAGTCTGTGGGACAGCTCTCCCAATTTTGGCACAAGTCCCCAGATGTTAGTAAGGAGGACTGTGCAGGGTTGATTGGGCTTGGTTTGCCTTTGTCGTGTCCGGTGCCTAGTGGTCCGTCTGATGACTTTTTTTTAAGGCGAGATTGTACAACTGAGTGGCTTGCTAGGCCATTTCAGAATCAACCACATTGCTGTGGGTTTGGAGTCACATATAGGCTAGACCGGGTAAGGACAGCAGGTTTCCTTCCCTAAAGGGCATTAGTGAACCAGATGGGTTTTTATGACAATCCAGTAGGTTCATGGCCACTATTACCGATACTAGTATTTTAATTCCAGATTTTTAATCTAATTAATTGAATTTAAATTCCCCAGCTGCCATGGTAGGATTTGAACTTATGACTCTGGATTATTAGTCTAGTCCTCACGATAACTAGTTCAGTAACATAACCACTATGCTACCGTTGCCTCTCTTTCTCACAGTACACAAAAAGATCATCTTTGAGCCTGGCAAAATCGGGAAAAAAAACTTGGAACATCCATCTCTTCCCTGACATTTGAAGGCTTCCCTTCGGTACCCACAGGTTCTTTGACTGATTTGTCCACTGTAAAATCCCAGAAGAAAAAAGCCTTGCATTTAGATAGCACCTTTCATGACCTCAGGACCTCCCAAAACACTTTACAGCCAATGACATTCTTTTGAAGTGTAAGTCATTGTTGTAATGTAGGAAATGTGAATTTGAACATAGCAAGGTCCCACAAACAGCAATGAGATAATAACCCGATAATCTGTTTTTTTAAGATGTTGGTTGAGGGATATTGGCCAGGACACCGGGGAGAACTTCCCCGTTCTTCTTCAAAATAGTACCATGGGATCTTTCACATCCACCTATGAGGGCAGACTCTGCCTTAGTTTAACGTCTCATCTGAAAGACATAGAAAAAAGCATAAGAAACATAATGTTACTTTTACCTCTTCCACTCTTGCTGCTGATTTGCTTTCAAAAAAGGAAGAAGAATTTGATCAATACTGACCAGGTGCCAATAGCACATCTGGTTTAAATCTCTCTTGCTACTACCCTGATTCTTCCTGGTCAACACTAGCTCTCTCTTTTTATCCCATGCTTTTGTCGCTGCTAAGTGCTGCTACAGGCCAGGACTGACCCCCTCCTGCTTTTGGTCCCATCTTCAGTACAGGACTTGAGTACATAATCTAAGATGACACTTCTGTGAACAACTGAATCAATGATGAATTGTCAGTTGCCATCTCTTGGATGAGGCATTAAGCTGAGGCCGCATCTGTCTGTCCAGGTTAAAGATCCCGTACCCTTTTCAATGAACAGCAAGGATTTTTTCCCATTGGCTTGACCGACAGAAAATGTGACCTGGTGCCAGCTCACTCCAGTTATGTGAAGCTTCCTTAGAAGATGTAGATTCTATAACAGATGGATAATCTCTATTTCCTAGTTGAATCACGTTAAATCTTTTGAATTGTACAGTACTGAAAATATATGTATATTGGGTAGAACTAAAGGACTTGACCCAGAAAATATATGCTACAGA
This sequence comes from Heptranchias perlo, assembly GCF_035084215.1. Taxonomy (NCBI): domain Eukaryota; kingdom Metazoa; phylum Chordata; class Chondrichthyes; order Hexanchiformes; family Hexanchidae; genus Heptranchias; species Heptranchias perlo. The sequence continues at coordinate 16,879,062 of NC_090352.1, read as the reverse complement.
AGTGCTGTGTCAGTTATCTAAATAATAATGGTACTGCTTGTAATGCCATCGGTGCCCACTAGGGACGGTATTCTTTAGTTTTATTCTGCCCTCCGTTACTCGTCGCATTGTGACGTCGTCCTTTGTTACGAATGAGGCTGGAACACGTGGTGCACAGGCTCATGGTCACTGAATGCCAGGTAACGGGTAATAAAAGTCTCCATCCCCCATTGAAAGGTGCAATCACGGAATGAAGGCCTTAAATGCAAAGCGGGGTCGGGGTCAGATTATAAAATAAAACCTTTTGTTTAGGAACACCATTGAACACGTGATATTTGGCCGCCTGAACTTTCAGCAGCAACTTCCTCCAATCCTGGGGCCGCAGCACCTAACACTGAAACTGGGAGCGGGCTTTTTGTGCGCATGTGCAGTAAGAACAATCCACCGGGAGAGAAGTGGTAATGCGCGTGCGTGGGTGGCGTATCGGAAATGCGCCCGTCGCTCTTAGCAGTCCCCCTAGGCATCTGCAAGAGGGAAGAGGGAATTGTAAGGTGTGTTTATAGGACGTGGAATGCCGAGCTGAGATGCAACAAACTGCGCTGGGAGGAGCAAATAAGTACCAGATAATCTTGCTTATTTCCCCCATTCTGTTTCTAGACCCTTTTAATGCATTTACTGTCGTGTCTCGTATGACCAGGTTTTGCTACCAGTCTTTTCATGTTATTCGAGTGAACCAATGTAGGTCACATCTGTCCGCAAAATCATGCGAAGTGGAAGAAAATGAGAGGAGTATTTTTATTGTATGATGAAGATTTAATCAAAGTTACTGGTGTTGAAAAGAACTGTTGGCTTTAATTTAAATTTATTGATGAAAGAATGAACTTGCATTTATACAGTGCCTTTCGTGACCTCAAGACGTCCTAACAAAGCAATGAATTATTTCGGTAGTGTGGTACACTGTTGTAATGTAGGGGAAACTGGCAGCCAATTAGCACACAGCAAGGTCGCATAAAGAGCAATGAGATAAATGACTGGTGATGTTGGAGGATAAATATTGGCCAACCGCACTAGGAGAACTGCCCTGCTCTTCGAAACGTGGCGTGGGATCTTTTATGTCCATCTTTAAGAGGGCAACGGGGCTTTGGTTTAACATCCCATCCAAAAGACGACACCTCCGACCATCCAGCACTGAAGTGTCTGCCTAGATTATATGCTGAAGTCTCTGGAGTGGAACTTGAACCCACAACTTTCTGACTCAGGTGATATGGCTACCACTGAGCCAAGTTTGACACCTGCATTAGCTCAGGAGTGGAGGAATGAATTCTCAGCATATTACGTTAACAAGTGGTGTGACATTAGCTCACGTTGCCTCAGCCTCATACCGCCTGCAGCAAAACTCCAACAGGTGCAAAGTCAAATTTTTTAATTTTTCAGGCAGTAACAGCACACTTACTGGTGTCTAACACACTCACCACTTATTATGCTGGTGAGCTAAGCACATGTGTATAGCTGTGCTGGCCTGACCAGAACTCTGTGTGAAACTAGCAGTATAGCTCAGCACTTTTTTTACAAAAAAATATACTTTATTCATAAAATTTGCAACAATACATACAATACAATTGTCATCACATTTCAAATGTATACAATTTGCAAGACACAAAGTACAGTTCAAATATGATTCCAACAATACAGTTACACCTCGTATGTAATTACAGTTCATGACACTCTAGGGTGCCTCATTGCATTACAATCAAGATAGCTTATTGATTACAGATTCATTACATCAATTTGTATTTTACATTCTGCCCGAGGTGGGATTTCCCCAATTGCAGCCCCTCGGTATACAATGGCGGGACGGCTCTAATCGATAGCCTTTCCTCATAGAGTCTTTGCGGCGGCCGCACCCAGCTTCGTGGCGTCCATGAGCACTTAGTCCTGGACCTTGGAATGTGCCAGTCTGCAACACTCGGATGAGGACAGCTCCTTGCGCTGGAAGACCAGCAAGTTTCGGGCAGACCAAAGGGCGTCTTTCACCAAGTTGATGGTCTTCCAGCAGCAGTTTTTGTCTGTCTCGGTGTGTGTCCCCGGGATCAGCCCATAGAGCACAGGGACGAACCTGGACAGATACCACTGCATCTCTCTCCAGACCTTCTTTGCAAAGGCACGTTCCAGAAGGAGATGGGTGATGGTCTCATCCCCACTGTAGCCTCCTTGGGAACAGTATAGCTCAGCACGTGCTCCAATATATCAAATACTTCATCAAATTACCCCTCAGTCTTTCATGAGAAAAAAAGTCTCGGGTAGCTGACCTTTCCTCACAGCTCTGTCACAGTAGTTCTGGAATTAATTCGGTAGCCTCCATTGTAATTCCTCTTCCTTCAATAAATCTATATCTATTAATAATGTTTGAAAAAGCTTACATTGTGTGCAGTTCCTGTCAACTTGTTTCATTATAAATTCCTTTGTCTGCATTTATAATGTAAATGACCTATGTAAACTTGTTACACAGTAATTGCATGCCTGCCACTGGTAACACCTCAGGTTTGCATCTCCCAGCTCCTCAGCCTGTACTGCAGAGAAACTCATGCTCCAATCAATTCTACTGCTCCATTTCCCAAATTTACTTAAGGTTTGCAATTTAACTATAATTAATATTATCAAATCAAAAATATCATAAAAATAAGAACAGAATAAGTGACTTTAAAATGGGAATTGAATTGTGCGTGTGCATGCTGGCCCAATTATCAGTCACCCTCTAACCTCGTTGCGCCTAAAGAGTACACTTAGGTTACGGACTAAGAGTCAAGACTAATTGTTAAATCTGATTCTGTTACCAGCCATTTCCCAAAGATAACTTTTTCAAAAAATGAAAGTGGGTTAGCACTCTTGCTAATTTGCCACGGCTACAATATTGTACACAGGTGAGTCAAATGTACTACAGTTGTGTGTTATATTTCCAAGGGTGCGTGAAGTCAGTGGGAGATCATGTTCCTCCAGCTGGCCTCATGGTCACAGGCTGGGCCCAAGTGGATTTTGGAATGAACTATCTAGTTATTAAAATAAAATTCTACAAATAAAATCTTTGGCATCATTGGACTTATGTATTTTATGAGAATTGATCCAAATCTTTCTAGCATTGACAGGAAATAAGCCTTTTAAGTGCCAAGCATGGCTCATTCTCAACTCTTAAGTCAGAACATTATTGGTTCAAGTTCCACTCCAGGATTTGAGGACATAACCTAAGATAAACCTCCAGTGAAGTACTGAGGGAGTGCTACATTACCGGAAGTGCTTGGATGAGATGTTAAACTGAGTCTCCCCGTGTAGGTGCATTGCATGGTACTTTATTGATGAAGAGAAGAAAGTGCTGTCTGAGTGCTGGTGAACATTCATCCCTCATTCAACACCACCATTTGGTCATTTATCTTATTGCTGTTTGGGGGAACTTCTGTCTGCAAGTTGGTTATCCCATTTGCCTACATAACAACAGTGACTACACTTCAACAAAGTAATTTTGTTGGCTGTGAAATGCTTTGGGACATCTTGGGGATGTAAAAGGTACTATATAAATGGAAGTTCTATTTGAGCAAATATTTTGGAGCTATTTTTTGATATTACAAAATCTCATTCACTTTAATGCAGGTAATAAAATGTCAGCAAGAACTGCTTCTGTCCATGCCAAGTGGATTATAGGAAAAGTGATTGGGACAAAAATGCAGAAGACTGCTAAAGTCAGAGTAACTAGACTTGTCCTGAATCCATATCTGTTAAAGGTAAGGTGGATTATTTTGGGGTGTATAAAGTGTTATGCAGATTAAGGAAAGGGTCTCCATTTGTTCATTCTGAAGCCATTTTAAAAAAATCTTGTTTGTTCACAATGAACTCACGATTTTAATAATCAGATTATGGTTTAAGGATTCTTTTTCTCAATTAACTTTTTCTAACGCTTCTATTATTTCTAAAATCTTTGTGTATAAAGCTTTATTAGTTTCCGATCAGAACTTTGTTTATCATCTTTACTGTGCAGTGAGCAATATTAAATACTCCAGGCAGTACGTCCAAGATTTATACTTCATAATTTTAGTGATTTGGAGACGTGACACACAAGTAATTCTTCACATCACTAAATATTTACTTATTTTTTTCCTTTGGAACTATTAATTACTTTCACTGTCTTGAACTATACAAATTGTTTTAATTGTAGAAATATTGTTCATATAAAAATATAGAAAAATTTCTTTGCATATTCTCAATTCAATTTTATGTATGTGTGTTTAGAGCCAATGTCTACACATGTTTTAAGTAATGCTCAGTTTGGTATTCTAGCATGTTTTTACTTATGTGCTGTCATGTCATAAAAGGTTATGAGTTTTCCACCCACAATTTCACATATGGCAAGTCTCGACCATTGGACAGCAATAAGATAATAGCTGGTATCAGTAATAAAGTGAAAATCCAACTGGTTCACTAATGCCCTTTAAGGAAGAAACCCTTCCGTCCTTACCCGGTCTGGCCTCTATGTAACTCTAGTCCCACACCTATGTGGTTGACTCTTAACTGTCCTCTGAAGTGGCCTAGTGAGCCACTCAGTTGTATTAGGGCACCTAGGGATGGGCAATAACTGCCAGCCTTGTTAGCAACGCCCACATCCCAAGAATGAATTTAAAAAAAATTTATCCAACATGTTAAGCAGACACCTGCCAGAAGATTAATCTATGGTTCTAAAGACCAGGGTTGACTGTCTGCTCTTAGACAGGAATGCTGTTGGAGGTTAAGTGGTAAATGCATGCTGTATGTACTTTTTTAAAAAGGTGTTTTAAAATAATGTTCCTTCTTCCACAGTTTTATAATAAGAGGAAGACTTATTTTGCTCATGATCCAAAAGAACAGTGCACTGTGGGTGATATTGTGCTTCTGAAGGCTTTGTCTGAACGAAGGACCAATCATGTTAAACATGAACTGGCAGAAATTGTATTCAAAGTTGGAAATATCATTGATCCTGTGACAAAGAAACGCTGTAGTGGAAGCAGAATACATGAGCCTCTGACAGACTCTGATTCGGATGTGGGATCTCTGAATGACCATCTGAAGAATTTAGAAATCACTGCTGTGCAGAGTCATTCAGAACATAAAACCAATGCAAATTGAACTATAAATAAATGTTTGTAAATTTGAATATATTTGCTAATGAATATTCATACTACAAATGTTTTTCTTCATTAGACAATGCAAACTTTTTTAAGGAAAAGAGATGTGCAATGATAATTCTCCCATCGTGTATCCATCCTTTCCCTTACTTGGGAGAGCTTGGATTTTCTGAAATCTTAGTAAAAATAAATGCAAAAGATTGTTGCATATATCTTCAACATCTGAGCTCTTAATTTCTTTTTATATTTCCACATTCAATCCCATATGATATAAATAGATAAAAGTCTGCTTTTTCCCATGGAATTGCTCATGATTGTCAAAGGGTACATAGCTATATAGCAACACGATTGTTATGCCATGTAACATGCCAGCATAGAACATGATAACAAAAGACTCCAAATGAACAACTTGCATTTATAGAATGCCTTCAAGGTAATAAAATGTCCAAATGAACACAGCTATCTCCCTTTACAGCATTTAATAATAAACTACTGGATGTTAAATGATGCTGCTCACAATGAGTCTGGGAGTCTTGGGAGCAGGAAGTTACACGGGACATAGACAGATTAAGTGAATGGACAAAACTATTGCAACATGGGGCTGTGTGAGATCAGCCACTTTGGATCTGAGGAAGACAAATTGGAATATTTTCTTAATGATGAAAGTCTAGGAGCTGTGGAGGAGCAAAGAGAATTAGGTGTCCATATACAGATCACAAAAAAACTAGTACATAGTCACAAAAAATAATCAAAAAGGCTAATGGAATGTTGACTTTTACCTCAAGAGCATTGGAATTCAAAAGTGAGGAAGTGATGCTTCAGTTGTACTGAGCCTTGGTCAGACCCCATCTGGAGTACTTCGTTCAGTTTCAGGTACCGAACTTCAGGAAAGATATATTGACCGTGGAAGGGATACAGCGCAGATTCACCAGAATGATACCAAGGCCTAATGGATTAAATTAGATGTAAGGAATCTTACAACACCAGGTTATAGTCCAACAATTTTATTTTAAAATCACAAGCTTTCGGAGATTATCCCCTTCGTCAGGTGAGTGAGTGAGTCACCTGACGAAGGGGATAATCTCCGAAAGCTTGTGATTTTAAAATAAAATTGTTGGACTATAACCTGGTGTTGTAAGATTCTTTACATTTGTCCACCCCAGTCCATCACTGGCATCTCCACATCAGGATTAAATTAGGAGGACAGGTTCCATAGACTAGGCTTGTATTCCCTTGAGTATAGAAGATTAAAGGGTAATATAATTGAGGTGTTTAAGATGATTAAAGGAGTTGATAGAGTAGATAAAAACCATTGTGGGGAGTCCAGAACAAGGAGGGTAACCTTAAAATTAGAACTAGGCCATTCAGGGCTGATGTCAGGAAACCTTCTTACAAAGGTTAGTGGAAATCTGGAACTCTTTCCCCCACCACCCCCCCCCCAAAAAAAAATTATTGAGGCTAGGTCAGTTGAAAATTAAAAAAATGAGATTGATAGATAGGCAAAGGTATTAAGGGATACGGAATCGAAGCAATTGAATGGAGTTATGATACAGATCAGCCATGATCTAATTGAATGGCGGAAGAGGCTTGAGAGGCTGAATGGCCTACTCCTATGAAGCAAAATTTCACTTCAGATTTGGAAGTATAATTCACCTTTCATAAAATATTTTTAAAAGCCCATTTATAGACTTTAAATCCTCCTAGAAACTAGATAGGACTACAGTTGCAATATTACCAGCTCCAAGTCACTAATTATTTGGGGTTGGAAATTAAATGGATAACCACGTCTATCCAACATTGTTTTAAAATTATATCGCATATATAAAATTGGATGGACGGCTGAAAATTACACGCAATTTAATCTCAGAGTTCAGATAACTAGCAAACCACTCATGTTTTGCTCCTGTGATATTGTGAATATGAAGTATTCTCCAAAGGTCATGGTTCATGGTTAAATCACTGCAGAACATCATGACGTTGGGGATGTTTGACTAACCAGGAGTTTCATTGAATAAAAGCAGATTTACCAAGTGTAGGCAAAGGTATACATAACTTTTAAAGGTTATTTTTCCCCTTCAAGATCTTCCTGGGCCTTAATCAATGCAGGTCTCGAGTTCACTACTAGGGAGGAGGTACATGAGAGAGGGTTGATTGAATTTTTCCTACATCATGGGGAAGCGATTGGCCTCCTGCAACAACACTGAAAATTGTCAGTTCAGAAGAGTGACAATTTGTGAAAATAAGCCTTGTTCACACTTTGGAGCTCTGAAATACTGTATCATGATGTTGCCTAATATATCTCTTTATAATCAGTATAACTTGGAAATTAGCAACAAAGAAGCATCTCCCTCAAAACTCAATTGTTGACATGGTTTGAGGAATTATGTAGCACTTTTAGTATCACTAAAATTTGCTTTGCTTAAAAGTAAATCTGAGTGAAATATTAGGTGAGTCTTTATGGTTGAAAAGCCTGCTAACAATCAGATATGAAGACAGGGTAGTGCAAACCGGCCAGCACAAGTGGAACCACATTCCAATAAGAGCACCTTCTGGAGGAGGGAAGAAAATTGGAGGAGAGTAAAAATCTGGAGCTGCGCTCTAGCCTCAGGATTCACATTACCACCTTCTAATTTATGAAACTTTCCTGTTTATACAGTGGTCAAGTTTCATGACCATGTGAAGAGGAAAAAAGCCACCATTAGTCATCCCACTAAAGCAATAAATTCTTTACAAGTATTGAGTTTAAGTTTGTGTGTACATACAGACATATGCTGTGCTCGTGCAGAGGATTTTTGGGTTTATTTCTCAGTGGACAAGGTAGACATAGGAAAATCACAATTGAGGAATGGAAAGCCAATTTTGGGAAAGGTGGCTAGCCATTTCTAATTCCTAACTTGTGAAACCACTCCGTGGTATAAATGGTAAGTTTCACAAAGCACCAGGAAAACAGATACTTGATTTATCTGCCATTCCCCTTCCTTTACAAAACTTCCTTTGTGTTGCCTTTGAAAGCTCTGCACAAAAAATGTATCAGGATTTACATAATATTTGGCTATTCAAACATACAACATAAATAGACTAAATTAACATTCATTTAGCCATAGCTCGCCTCAACATGAAAACATTACAACGGTCACCATTTAACTCTCAGGTTACCTCAGAATTATCAAGGACTATAGGACACAAAGCTATATTAACTACTTTACTTCACCACCTCTTTATAGGCAAGGATAATACAATTCTGAACATAGCCATTACAAACAGAACAACAGTTAGCTTTGTTGAACTTAACATGACTTAACTCAGTTTCATCACAATAGCACAGCCTTAGCTGGGTTCAATTTAACATAGGATAACTATAAGTTTCAACTATTTGGATTACAGTATACTATTGGCCAAGTTAGTTCTTTTCAGTTCATACAGCAGTATCACTATTCTCACATCTGAGTCAGAAGGCTTTGGGCTCAAGCCCCACTCCAGGATTTAAGTGCATAATCTAGACTGACACTTTAGTGCAGAACTGAGGGAATGATGTATTGCTGGAGATGCTGTCCTTCAGATGAAATTTCAAGGCCTTTTCAGGTGGATGTAAAGTTCCAATTCATCTGAAATTTTACATGTTATCTTCTTATATGAATCTGTAGCTTGGCCTAGGCATTGGAATGTTTAAAGTGGAAGCAATGGCTGCTGCAACTGTCAATAGTTCCTTTGTCTTGCCAACAAACAAAGCGAATAATACATCTTTGAGAACATTGGTAATTACAAATTAGCTCTTCTAACTGCATTGTTAAAAAGAAGCAACTGGTTTCTGGGTAATAAGAGGTAAATCACTAATTAGCTGAGATCTAAATCTACTCAGTCAAATCTTCTTTCCATTTTTTCCAACTAACCTGTTGCATCTACTTGAACTGTTACACTATTTTCTCTTATACTTTTATAAACTTGTGCTACTGAGTTTAAAAATCTGTTACATTACACACTTTTACTTTGATCTAAACATTCTTCATGCTTCTCCGCTATTCAAACTTTTCAAATAAACTGTTAAACGCTCTCCTCACTTCTTTCTCAGATGATCTTATGCAAAAACCTTCCCTTCAAGTACTTTTTCTCACTGAAATAAAATATTTGCATTTTTCAGCCAATCAGGCTTCCTCAGGGATAAGATTTTAATTAAAGCTTGCATAGACGCACCATACTTCGTTAAAGTTATGAATTTCTATCTTCATGTTAAAGCTGCCCAAACATGTCCGTAAAAGCCACCAAGGCATTGGTTATTTTTGATAGAGAAGGATTCAAACTCAGCTTAAGTACCATCTTGTCCTATGCAAAGATGTTAACCCTAGTGTCAGTTTTGCCATAGTTCTTACAGCTCAGACCTGAACTACTGTCTCTAAGTGCGAATAAAATGTGTTTGTTTGATGACAGGGAAAGGAAATATATGTCACTTTAATAATTATAGCAAAAAGGATTTAAATAGTTTTTGACTCTTGGATATAGGATCTGTCAACATCAGCTATATATATATATATATACGAGGTTTGAGATTTATGATCAAAAAGAGATTGTAAAAATAAAAATAAATATACATGCTGAAAATCTGAAATAGAAACAGAAACTTCTGGCAATACATGGCAAACCAGTCAGCATCTGAAGAAAGATGGATTAAGATTTTGGGTAGGATCCTTCATTAGCTAGATTGTAAACACACAAACATGTGAAGCCGTGCATCTTTTCAATGTGCCACACATCAATATGGGTTGCATTTTCAAACAAAAATAGGGTTCCCTCTTATCCAATTTTGCACAGAGTACTCTGTTTTTGGAATGCGATGACTGAAAATGTTTAACATGTAAAGCAAACACTAATTTTAAAAAATCTATAAATCAATGTATCCCGTTTACATCTGTGTCTTATGATGCGATGACATTCGATAGTTAGGTTTTGATTTTCATCAGCAGCAAAGGAAACAGCAGATCTTAATCCCCTCTCTGCCCCTTGCCCTCTCTAGTTTTAGATTTGGCAAAAAGTGCCAAATTGAACCAAAATGAATGTCTTTACAGTCCTGTAGTTTAGGGGTGTCCAACCTGCATCTCTGAGTCTTAGCAATCTGCCTGTCAAAGCAAAGCAAAGGCATCTCATGCCTGCGTGATCTTAGCTGGTTTGTTCTGTTTGAATTTTGGAAAGGGCAGTGCTTACTTGGTTGGTTCATTGGAGCATAAATGCTAAATCAGAGCATCAAGACCAAATATTAGCAACTTGAGATATATGCAAATTAATTATAACACTCTTTATATGTGGCTTCGTGTGGTCACTAATACACAACCTTACCCATCCCTGGAGTAAAGTATTTTCACCGAACATCTAAACCTGCCGAACCTCTGTGCCCTCGGGCTGCACGATCGCTGTTGCTAGGGGGCCGAGCGGCCTGCGGCGCATGCGCATATGCAATCATCGCCGGGGTGAATGTCACCTCCACAGCAAGATGGCGGCTAGAGTTATTTTGAACGTGATAACCGGTGCGAGGAGGGCCACAGCCCGGACTCGGGGCGAGGGCCGTGCCTTGTCTGTTGCTGTTGGCACCACCACGACAACAATAACCAGGTCAGTGTGCGTAAAACCCCGCATCTTCCATCGATTTGCCGGTCGTGGTTCAGTGTTGCAGGAGCTCGCAAACTGAGGTAAAGTTTATGTCAGCAGGCCCTTCCCTCACCGTCAAAATTGTCAGGTGTGTCACTGTGCTTCTTTGTTAAAAACTACTGTTCGCCAACAAAGTTGTCAGCAGAACAAAGTTAATTTAACGTTCAGTTTAATAGGTAACTAACTAAACGGCTGGCAACTAGCTGATGATTGTTTTAAGCCTTAGCTCGAAGTTTTTTTTTAAAAAGACTCGCGCTTGTGGATCTGTATTTTGTCAAGGTCATTATCTGTGGAAATTAAAAAAATCATTTTATATAATATTTTATATAATCACAAAGTATTGCTAGGGGATTGTGTTCGTTTTGGCATTCTGTTTAAAGAAAAACAATTAGTTTTTGTCCACTTATTATTCAGTGTTATTGCCCACTTATTAATTGGGTAAGTGTACCATTGGTTGGCTAAAATATTTTAACATGTCATGTATTTGTTCACTCCCAGTAAGAAAAAAAACATTACAGATATTGATTTTAGTGTATGGTGAGCAAAATGGCATTATTATGTTGGTATCAGGGTAGAAGCAGTAAGACAATTACTAACATTAAACCTTACATCAAAATCTTCAACAAAAAAGGTGTATTGTGTATATTTTCAAAACTGAATCATTGTATGGAGTTCAGTTTGTGACCACAACAAAAGCTCTGGACTATATGACAGCTGTTGATTGTTCCAGCAGGTAAAGGTGGATTGTGCAGTGTCATGTTAACATTCTAAATATGGGATAGGAAAAATGTTACTGGTGAGGAATGGGGAAATTTGTTTAGCAGTGTGTTTTTCAACTAATGGTGTTGCTGTTACAACAAAGAAGGAAGCACAATCGTATCTGGTTCTTGGTAATAAAATAGAGCAATTAAGCATCTTAAAATAGGGGAGCATTGGAAACAGTGACCACAATGCAATTAGGCTCCATGTGAGAATAGGAACATAGAAATTCACAGGACTAGAAAAGACCGTTGTAGTCTATCTGGGTGTTAGCATTGGCTAGGATATATTGTATTCCATGATACCTCTCCTACTCTTCAATTATTTCTTCTGTGGGGTACATAATTCTCTCTTGAACTTGATGATGCAAACAGCCCTCGCCCTCAAGTGTGGCAGCAGATCAGTGCTCTATACAAACAGAATCACTTCCAGAAATGTATGCTCTATTACTCTGGCTAAACATGCCAATATCCTATTTTCTATCTTTACTGCTGCCCTATATTGTGCTAATGGCTTCAATTGTCCATCTGCGAGTACCCTCAATTTAGCTTAAATTGCCACTGTTCATGATCCTTTCCCAATCTCATGGCTTTGCACTTGTCCACATTAAATGATGTGTTACTCATTAGCCTAGCTCACCAGTCTATAGAGGTCCTTTTGTATTTGTTCAGCCTATTTCCTGTTGTTTGCAGTTTCCCCCAACCCCAAGTTGAGTATCATTTTTAAACTTGGTGAGTTTTGTTTCTGTACCCCCTTATTAGTCATTTATGTACATTGTAAATCGCAATGGCCCTAGCACCAATCCCTGACGCACCCCACTAGTTACCCCTTCCATGCCAAACCAGATCCACATACATCCAGCCTAGGAAAAGAAAAGTTGAAAAGGAAGCCTTGCTGGAAAAAGCAAATTCTAGCAAAATTAAAAAAGGAGCCAAATTGAAAACAGAATGGTCGAGCAACAGTGGGAAATATTTAAACAGGGGATGGAAGTACATTTGAATAAGGAAAAAAAGGATTATGTCAATGGCTGGACTTCTGTGGATGTATAGGGAGAAAAGATCACATTTGAAACTTGAAAAGAAAAAGCATTTAGCACTCAAAGAAAGCCAGGATAAATAGAAAGCTACAAAAACAGAAGTTAGAGAGGCTATCGGAATATGAGAGAAAATTAGCAAAAAACATAAAGGGCAATAAAAAAAGCTTTCTATAGGCATATTAGTGAGAAGATGATAGTCACGGTAGGTGCCGTGCCACTAAGAGATGAAGGCGGCAAGCTTGGAGTGAAGGAATTGCAGAGATAGTAAATCAGTCACTGTTTTCACAGAAGAGGTTAATATTGAGATTGTAGAACAACCAGCGATGTATATACAAATTATTTTTCAAGGAGAGATGGTACGAAAGAAATTACTCAGCCATAAGGTAAATAAATCACTGGGAGTTAATGGTTTACATTCAGAGGTCCTCAGGGAAGCAATAAGACAGGTCTGACTATAACTTTCCAAAATCCCATGGAAAGGAAAATTGTGGCTAGTGACTCCCTCTTCATAAAAGAAATTTACCCGGTGCACAGCTGCCTTAGCTATCCATTGCCAAATTTGGTTCGACCACATGTAGCTCGACTGTGCCTCTATCAAAACTACAGTAGGGCCATCTTGGAGTGTAAAAATAACCCAGCCTTTTGTTCTGTAGTACCGGCTGCCTTGTTAAGTCCCTCTCCACTGCCCCATTCACCCTCATCTCTGACAACAGATATGAGGAGTACATTGATTTCTTCATCATCAAACATAGTCTTCAACTGCCTCTACTGCTTTCCTCCTGCCTCTTGTTTCCCCAAGCCAAATCCCACACCTCCCTTGCCTTCTAAGCCCCCAGCCCCTTCCCACTTTAGCACTGAACTCTGTCACTCCCTATGATTTCTGTTTCCTCCACACTCGGATCACCTCGTCCATGAGACCTACCTCTTACACCCTTGACTTCAATCTCGCTAAAATCTTGACCACTCAGCATTTCTCCCCGGCCCCCATGCTGTCTTACATTTTTTTCTGGTTTTCTCTGGTTTTCTCTCTTCATGCGCTAACCCCCTCTCTTTCAAAACTACCATCATCCCTCTCTTCAAAAACCTATCCTTGACCCCTCGCTAACTATCACCCCATCTCTAAATGTCCTTTCCTCTCCAAGGCCCTTGAACATATTGTCACCTACCACCTCCGTGTCCTTCCAATCCTGCTTCCACAAAAAGAACAAATTTGCAAATAATTTAGTGCCTTTCATGACTTCAGGATGTCTCAAAGCACTTTGCAGCCTTTGAGGTACTTTAGAAGTGTAGTTACTGTTGTAATGAAGTGAAATGCATCAGCCTGTTTGCGCACAAGGTCCCACAAACAACAATGAGATAAATGACTAGGTAATCTGTTGTGATTTTGGTTATGGTGATAAATGTTGGCCAGGACACCCCCTCAGGTGTCTTGACCAACATTTTAAAATTCTTGTCCTTGCCTTTAATTCCCTCCATATTTCTGTAACCTCCTCCAGCTCTACAGTTGATCCCCTCAGGAACTCAATGTTACTCTGGCTAGACCTCATTCGAAATTTGAGTTCCTAAAGGGAAAAAAGTGCATGAAATTGCTTTCAAAAAGCATTTTGAGTGATTTGATTGATTCATCAATAAACTATGATGAAATGTTGATATATTTTACATTATAAATGTCAACATGTTTAGGTATTCTTCCATTGTAAATTTTTGCATAAAATGTTGATGCAGAAAGTATGGTTTGTGGTTGGGAACTGATCACATGCACAGATTTTTATTAATATAATGAATTATTTGACAGTTCTTTCTAACCTAATTTTCTATCTGAGCGCTCCTAACTAGATTCTTAACCTCTTTTATCTGATCTTTATATTCATCGCAAACCATTGTGCTGCCCATAGCTTTATACTTTAGGAATAACCTCTCTTATTTGTTGTTATCCTCTGCATTCCTTCCATCATTGCCCATACCGGCCTTTTCTCTATCAGTATCTGTTCTGAGTCTCTGTAGCATTTCTAAACATGATATGCTATTCTTTCTTGTTTTTCCTTCTAACAGCTTTGTCCAGCTCAGTGTCCTCAGGGCACTCATCCCCTCAAAGTGTATCTTGCTAAACTTGAATTTTTCTATTGTATTCATCCTCTTTTCCATCATAAGCCTAACCTTAAAAGCCACCAGGATTGTGGTCACTGTTGCCACGATGCTCTGTGGTCTGCTCTACTATTGTAATTATTCATGTTTCTGTGCAGGGCATTGTCTGCTACTTCTTACAACAACAGGGAGGATAGCTGGTTTAAATCGCTGTTTGTTAGAAAGGTGGATCCACGCAAAGATGCTCATTCAAACTTGCTATCCAAAAAGGAAACCAGCAGCCTATACAAAATTCAATGTAAGTATCTACAGTATTTTAAAGACTGTTAAGGAATACGTATGATTTTCAAATTATTTCGGAGTATAATTTTAAAAATTTTCTTTCCAGTTCACAGCGTAAAGCCAGAATCCCTGGAGGCTTACAACAAACTTTGGTAAGATTAAGAAAAAAGTCTGATCTCTTATTCAGCTCTTTTGGCCAACGGAAACTAAACTGATTTATCTGGACGCTTACTACTCATTTTAGATTTCTCCTATCTAAAGATTTGGCTTCACCCTATACCATATTAAACTGTATAATGAGTTTCATAATACAGCCCCATAATACAAGATTTTTTTTTAAAAAAACTCCTTAAATGACAATCTGCAGCATTTTTTTCCCTCTCTAGCAGTAATTTTGAAATTGTTTTATAATTAGCTATAAAGATGAGAAACACATAAGTACCAGATGGCATGTAAAACATCTAGTAACTTTTTACTGATATTTTTGAATGAGAAAAGCTTGACCATGTGTGTAATCTGTTTTAAGTTTAACAGTCCCATACTTAGAATTTAGATAAACATTACACTTTATTTTGGTAAAAGTAATGCAATGGCCATGTACTAACCTAAGATACATTATTTAAGTCATGCTAATTTTAGAAAGAGAATACAATGGTACCTTTGTTACATAGTAAACTGAGAAACCTACTTCTTGTCAATCGCACATTTTTACCTGCAGCAAGAATATTTACTTGTTTCAAAAATAGAATGCTGACGGCACTTAGCAGGTCAGGCAACATCTATTGAGAAAACACAAGTCTGTTGACATTTCAGGTATAAACCCTTCCTCCGAACCCTTCAGCTGACTGGTGTTTTCTCCATGATGCTGCCTGCCCTGCTGAGTGTCTCCAGTATTTTCTGTTTTTGTTTCAGATTTGCAGCATCTGCGATATTTTATTTTTTATGTTTACTTGTTTGTTTGGTTACAGTCCAAATAATTGTACTTTATATGTGCGCATCCTGGGTGCCTCTATATAAATTTCTATTGAGATTCTATTGAAATCCCCCTATGCTAAATAGTCAAAAATCCTGAAGCGTGATACCATGGAAGGGCTATTTTGTCAGATTTCTTTAAAGAGAAAATTGGCCCCTTTCCACACTGCATTTTTATGGGTCAGTCAAGCAGTTTCACTGGTATGGTTTGTGGGCTTGAACATAAATGCAGAAAATAGAGATGGATGTGGGGGTGTGGATGTAGGCAGGACAATAGATACATTAAGTAGACAAGAAACTTGAGGGTATTTATGGTATATTTGTACTTTGATTATACAGAACAGCTGAGGTCATGTTTGCAGTATTACATTAGAAATTAATTAATTATGCAACTCATTAAATCAGTCAAAACCTTCTACATCAACTTACTGTAAGTTACTGTTTTAACTTTATGTATAGTTAAGCACATTGAAAATTGGAATTAATAACGGCCATTGTCCTTTAACAATGGGAACACTGACAAAACAATTCACTGGTATTTTCCTTCCTCCCCCTTCTCTTTTCCCCCCCTCCCCCTAGTCCTTGTTATCTTGGATGCAGTACCAGTTAGCTAAAATTCTGATGTACATTTGTACAAATTGAGCCCACAATCAGTAACCCAACAGTAGTTGCATTCTGAACACATGTATATCAAAATGTAACCACCTCACAGGTATTATCCCAAGTCAGTTATTGAAGTGAACTGTTTACAGGGAAAGCAGAGGAGTTGATGAGCACACAAAATGGTGCAGCAGTGTGCGGATATAATCTAATTGCATTTAAGTGTA
Organism: Heptranchias perlo; assembly: GCF_035084215.1. Classification (NCBI taxonomy): domain Eukaryota; kingdom Metazoa; phylum Chordata; class Chondrichthyes; order Hexanchiformes; family Hexanchidae; genus Heptranchias; species Heptranchias perlo. Next base: position 16,862,338 of record NC_090352.1, on the reverse strand, counting down.
TAACCTGGTGTGTTTCAAATGCCCAAATACCCTCCCAAGTGCTGCACATGGCCCTCACTAAACTGATCGCTAATCCTTAAATTTTTTTTGTGTATGATGTAAAGTTGTTATCAGCCCATTGGCCTGAGGTACAACAAATTAGATAATTGCATAGGATGTAAAATGCTTGAAATTACCATCTGCTTGTTCTTTGCAGCACAGAGATACTACCAAAGATTCACACAGACCCAAACTACCCATGTGAACTTGTGGGGACATGGAACACGTGGTACGGAGAGCAGGATCAAGCTGGTATGTGTATTACTATAAGCTGAATAATAATTTATTTGTAGATGTTAGAAATAGTTTTTTTATATAGATGGATGGTGCATAAAGCACATTTTCTGTATTTAAATGAAAACGTGGTTGAATTTATTTTCTTATAGTTGAAGCCTATTAAATTTAAATTTATACCTGTAATATGAATGGCATTTTATTTTAGATGCAGAAACCATTCTGTAGCTTTGATTTTGAACCCTTTATTTTACATACTAATATATTCCACTCTGATGTCATTTGTTGCTCATTACGGAAACTTAAAGCCAGTTTTCAAAATTTTTATGCCAGCTTGTGTTTTGTGAAATTCAACAAGTCCACTTCTGACTTCTTTCAAAAAATCAATGTGCTCAGAACCAACTTTGTTTGATCGTAGATCCGTAAATGGTATACATACATACATCACCAACTATCTTAACTTTAAAAACTTGATAAAAAATCAGACTCTTGAACATGGTACCGGTCTAGGAGGTAGTTAGTTATAACTGTCAATTATGCTACTAACCAGTACTTAAAAACCACATTCAGTGTCCATCTAGTATTTCCATTAGCCCACCACCAGGACACAGGGATAGCAGACAGTAATTCTCAACATGAAATAGAGAAGATTTGCTATTCTATTATCCTATTTCTGTCTTTTTCAGTCCACCTCTGGAAGTATAGTGGAGGTTACCCCACGCTTACCGAAGTGATGAGTAAGCTCAGACAAAATAAGGTAACGCAGTTAAAAGGGTGTATTTTAGTTCTAACAAAGTGATGGAAGACTGTCACTTTATAGTAACACTTGCATAATACCTTTTTAAGTTACCAGTATATTTACCGGAATAGACAAATGATAGTTAGAATGAAAGCTTATAGATTTTAGCTTTGTTTTTATGTAATCATTTTTCCTGTTTTTACGCACTTGATTCTTCCTGTTTTAAAGTGAAATTGAAAAGGCAAATGTAAAATGCCAGGAGGTGATATATCTGGAATAATACTCTTGTTTTATTTATTTGCTGTCCAAGGTTTCTTACACTGCAGACTGTACCCAGACTAAAACAGATTACCCAGGCTTCTATAAATCTTCGAATGATACAGCACAGGAGGAGGCCATTTGGCCTAGCGTGCCAGTGCTAGCTCTTTGCTAGAGCTATCCAATTAGTCCCACTCCCCTACTCTTTCCCTGTAGCCGTGTTAATTTTTTCCGAATCACGTCAGGTGAAAGCAAGCGGAAAGGACCGGATCCATGAAGTGAGTGCCTTTACTGCGATGCTTGTGGGCCCAGAGGAGCAGGAGTGCTTCATCCAGGCCCAACAAGCTCACCTGGCAGACATGAACCCGGCAATTGGCCGAGGCCCCCCCCCACCCCCGTTGCTGGCTGGAGCCCATGATGCCGTCGCTGCCTGACCCCCTGATCTCCATTGATGGCTGACACCCCCCTGCCCTGATCCCCGTTGCTGGCTGACCCCCCCCCCACCCCCGTCCTCGTCTCCGATTTTTTTTCCAAGCCCGATGATCTCTCTCTCCCCGTCCCATCCCCCTCTCTGATTTGCAGCTCCTTTCACTTCTGGCTGCTTGGCGCGTGGAAAACCTGGAAGCTCAAATATTTACCTCCAATTGAGTTGCGATCACAGATCGTGACTCACTCAATTTGCTTCCGTGTTCCCCGTGGGAATATCTGCGGACATGTGGGGTACCTGCTCGGAGTAAAAATCGTGCTCATGATCTTAGCCCAGCAACTAAGGCTAGACATCATTAGTAAATTATTTCTGCGATAATATATGTCTAGCAGTGGTTTACAAGGCAATTGTTCAATTGGTTGAGTTCTTATAAACCATTAGCGTGGAATTGAATAATCTGTTAATACTGCATTTCATGGGACACTGGCACCAGTACTGGGACAGAAAGGAGCTGTACTGCTTGGATGGGCTCCACCTAAACTAGAATGGGACCAGTGTCCTAGTGAAAGGATGAATAGGGCTGTGGATAGGACTTTAAACTAGTAAAGCGAGGAGAGAGATCTGGTGAAAATATGTCTGAAGATAAAAGAAGGTGAGATTAAAGGTCAGACCAAGGAAACGAATAAAGGTAACATAGACGGTCAGGGAGCAAATACAGTTACAGAGCAGAAGTATAAAATGACTGTTAAAAAATAAAATGAGGAACAATTATTAAAAACAAATTAAATTGCCTGTACAGCAATGTGCACAGCATCCAAAACAAAACGTGGAAATTGGAGGCAATCATTCGTAACGAGGAGCCAGATGTAGTAGGGATAACTGAAACATGGCTTAATAATGAACAGGACTGGCAATTAAATATTGCAGGATATAACGTATTTAGTAAGGATAGGGAAGGAAGAGGGCAGGCGGGTGGTAGCTGTACTAAATAAAGACATCATAATGGCAGTAGAAAAAAGGGCCATAAATAACGTTAAGATAGTAACAGAATCCATATGGATTTGAGACAAAGGATAAGAAGGGATTGATCATGTTAATAGGTATATTCTAGAGACCACCTAATAGTGGAAGGGAAGTGGAGGAAGAAATATGTGGGTCAATCTATGAAATAAGTAAAAGACATCAAATAATAATCATGGGAGATTTCAACTACCCCCAGATGAACTGGCAAGAAGAAGTGGGGAACAGGGAATGGATTTTTAAAAATGTGTACAGGACTCCTTTCTTACCCAGTACACAAGGAGCCCAACCAGAGAGGAATCACTGCTGGATCTAATAATGGGAAATGAATCACAGCAGATAAGAGAAGTAAGTAGGGGAACATCTAGGCAATAGCGATGATAACATAATAAGGTTTAAAATAATGATTGAGAAAGACATAAGGAAGACTAAAACCAAAGTAGTAGATTGGGAAAAAAGCTAATTTTGAGGGTCTGAGAATGGAACTAGGGAAGGTAAATTGGAAGAAAATTTTGACAGACAGAGTTAGAACAGCAGTGGGAAATACTTAAAACGGTGATCAATAGAGTTCAGGAGAAATATATCTCACTAAAAAACAAGAACAAACTAGTCAATAATGAAACACCATGGATGAATAAAGAGATATGGGTAAAATTGAAACTAAAGAAAAAGGCACACTCTAAGTACATAGACAATAAAGGAGAGGATGGTAAAAGGAAATATGAGGAAGTTAGGAAAGAGCTCAAAAAAACAATTAAGAAAGCAAAGAGGAATTACAAAATTAAATTATCAAGGAATATAAAAAGAAATAGTAAAGTATTCTACAGACACACAAATAACAAAAGAAAAATCAGGTTAGGGATAGGTCCCTAAGGGATGCACAAGATAAACTCACAGGAAATAACAACAAAATGGCAGAAATATTGAATTGTTACTTTGCCTTAGTATTTACAAGGGAGACTGACAAGGTGGGCATGACATTAGAAAAAGAGAACAAAAATGATATAGAGACATTTAAGATAGAAAGGGGGGAGATAATTGATAAACTGATTAAAGTTAGAGAAGATAACACCCCTGATTGCATCCACGCATATTAAAAGAAGGTAGGGAAGAGATGGCAGAGGCATTATTACATATATAAAAGAATCATTAGAAATGGGAATAGTGCCAGAGGACTGGTGGACAGCTAACATGATTCCTGTATTTAAAAAGCAAGATAGGACAAGTCCAGGGAACTATTGACCAGTTAGTGTAACATCGGTGGTAGGAAAGATAATGGAATCTTTACTCAAAGATGTAATAGAAAAAAACCTAGAAACCAAAAATATAATAGAGTAGTCAGCATGGATTTCAAAAGGGACGGGCATGCTTGACCGACCTTATTGAAATCTTTGAAGAATTGACAAAAAGAGTAGACAGGATAACGCTGTAGATGTAATATATTTGGATTTCCAAAAGGCCTTCGATAAGGTACCGCATTATAGACTCATGGCTAAGGTCTGAGCATATTGGGTCAAGGGACAGGTAGCAGAATGGATAGCAAGCTGGCTACAAAACAGAAGGCACAGAGTAGGGGTTAAGGGTAGCTACTCAGACTGGTAAAAGGTGGGAAGTGGTGTTCCACAGGGATTGGTGCTGGGACCACCATTGTTCACAACTTACGCTAACAATTTGGACGCAGGAATCAGAAGTACAATTTCAAAATTTGCAGACGACGCCAAATTTGGGGATGTAGCTAACACAAAGGAAGAATGCGACAAAATATAAGACGACATTAATAAACTTGCAGAATGGGAATCTAATTGGCAAATGAATTTCAATATAGATAAGTGTGAGGTGGTGTATTTTGGTGGGAAGAATAAAGAGGCCACATACTGCTTGGATAATAAGAGTCTAAATGGGGTAGAGGAGCTCAGAGATCTAGGGGTACATATTCACAAATCACTAAAAGTAGCAACACAGGTTAATAAGGCCATTTTTAAAAAAAAGCAAACCAAGCACAGGTATTCATTTCTAGAGGGTTAGAATTGAAAAGCAGAGCAGTTATGTTAAACTTGTATAGAACCTTGGTTAGACCACACTTGGAGCACTGTGCACCGTTCTGGTGTCTATTTATAAAAAGGATATAGAGGCATTGGAGAAGGTGCAAAAAAGATTCACAAGGACGATACTAGAACTGAGGATGTACTTATCAGGAAAGGCTGAACAGGCTGTGACTGCCCTAGAAAAGGGAAGGCTGAGGGTGAACTGATAGAGGCCTTCAAGATAATGAAAAGGTTTGTTGGGTATGTAGAGAAAATGTTTCCACTTGTGGGGGAATCTAAAACTAGAGGTCATAAATACAAGATAGTCACTAATAAATCCAATAGGGTATTCAAAAGAAACGTCTTTACTCAGAGTGGTAAGAATGTGGAATGCGCTACCACAAGGAGTAGTTGAGGCAAATAGCATAGATGCACTTAAGGGGAAGCTAGATAAGCACATGAGGGAGAAAGGAATAGAAGGATATGCTGGTAGGGTTAGACGAAGAGGGGTGGGAGCAGGCTTGTGTGGAGCATAAACGCCGGCATAGACCAGTTGGGCCGAATGGCCTGTTTCTGTGCTATAGATTTGATGTAACTCGATGTAAGTCTTGAGGGTTGATAATTAAGGTAGCAAAGTCAATAGTGATGTAGCATCAAAAAGTATGTGACAACAAATGACAGTTTTAAAGAATTTTTCCACCCTGGATTTCTGGTAAATTGTTTAGTTTGTATATAGTAGATTCTGGTAAAGTAAACAGTATGAGTGTAGTTTGGCTTACATCCTAAGCAGCCTAAGACTGGTTGAGCTGATTTATTGCCATAGTACACGCAGTTATATACACAGCCTCGTTTAAAAAGCTTTAACATTACTGGAATGAATACACCCTAATAACATCGAGTCACTATATGTTCTTAAAATTGGATAAATGATTGCTCACTTAAGAATTTGTTGGAATGTCAATATTTGATGTCATAAAACTATGTGGGTTCCTATTTTTTTTCAATTCTCCCCCCAACTACTTGACTGGTTTCGTAATCTCTGCTACACTGCTGTGAGGATATGCCAAGTGGAAGCCAGGTACCTGGGAGGGAGGAAAAAATTGGTGGGGGAAATCAGTGGTCAGGTTACTGTCCTGAATCTTCTATTGGCAAGTGGCATAGGCAGAAGCCTGGGCACTGCTTGTCCCTTTTGTGGCATTTGCATTGTGGTCTGGGGAGAAAACTGACTGATTTCATACCCTCAGAATTAGCTTTTGTTGTTTACTGTTAGAACTTGCGTATCTGAATATCTGCAGGAACTAGTAACTTGATGAATTAATTGCTTTTAATCTACATTAACAAATTAAACATTAAATAATAATCTAGGTAAATGAAGGCAGTATCTCCATTAAATTAGTTTACAAACGATCCTTTAGTATCGTAAGATGTCAGATTTGGCAGTAACTGTTTAATGAGTGGAAATTCTTGAATATTGGAGCTGACTTTTTCTAAGGCTGCTTATGGCATTGTTAGCAGCAGTGTCTTTTGTTTCTGTATATTAATTAGAGCAGCTGGTATTACTGTAGGAAAATAAAGTGGGTGCAGTGGGGTTCTACTGTATTCTGCATCATATTAATAGCAGGAAACTTTTCTTGACAATGATTACATTGCTAGCCAAGTGTGAAAATTTGACTTTCCCGCTAGTGAAATTTATACCTTTACTTTACAGGAGTTCATGGAGTTTAGGCAGGAGAGGGGGAAAATGCTGCTATCTCGAAAAAACCAACTGCTTTTGGAGTTCAGTTTCTGGAATGAGCCGGTACCTAGGTCAGGACCTAATATTTATGAACTCAGATCCTACCAGCTCAGGGTAAGGAACATGTGCTGCCTACTTTAAAATATTTTTCTTGCTTTTTTGATATAACTTCTTGCAATAGAACCTCAGTCATTAAAGAAGATTATAATTGGCTGGTATTGTGCAAGATGCACCCTCTGCATTAGTTGGTTTTGACAGAGTATGTATAGACTCAAATTAATTTTGAGGTGTAATGGTGGATAAACCCATACTGAAATACACCAGTATTTTGGGCTTGTGCCTAATTTGAGAATAGAATAATAATTTCCCAATTGCAGCCATTAAATGACTAACGAAGCAAAACCTACCACTTATAGTAAGTTGGGTGGACTTTGTGTTATCTGTGCTCTGCTCCCTAGGTCCTCCTCCACTCTGCTTCAAGCTAGCACTTAAATCTGTTCCTTTCCTCATGCTTGGGCACATGCCCACTTCTGCTCTGCTCCTTGGAGCTGGCTGCTGGTCTACATTCATTTCTAACTATAGAATTTAATTATCTATGTAGGAGATCTACATATGCTTGAAAAGGAAAAATTTGCAGAACTATGGCGCAAGAGCTGGGGAGTGGGACTAATTGGATAGCTCTTTCAAAAACAGCCAGCAAAGGCATGATGGGTCGAATGGCCTCCTTCTGTGCTATAAGATTCTATAAGAGAGGCACAGAGAGGGCTAGACATGGGACCACCAGATCAGGGGTAGACATGTAGGCGGAAGAGATTGCATACACGAGACAGATCAGAACAAAGAAAGGGAAATTAGGTACAGAGACAAAGACTGATATTAGGAATGAGGAAAGATGAAGCAGATCAGGGATAGAAAGAGGGGCAAACCTGGGATTGAATCTGTGTCCCTGTCTATGTGGCTCAGTACTACATTGAGCATTTACCTAATAAACCACTGGGAAACATTAAGTCTTAGTACACTGTACTTACCAAATGTTATAGTGACATGTAAAGTTGACCATATTTAAGTTGATCGTAAACAGTTTCCTCTACAACTGAACCATTACGTCCTGTGTTAACGAAACTTAGAGGTCACACTTCATACCACATTACTTCAAAAAGAATTCGCCCTTGCATATTCTTTCAAAATGACATTTTTTATTTAAACTGTTAGGCACAATATAATGGCAGTTTTAAGTTAATTTTCCACTCAAGAAAAAACAGTTGAACATCAACTGAAAAATTTAAAAGGAAAAAGGAATAAAATGTGCCTTTTATCATCAATGGGGGAAGGGGAGAGGATTTGCAACATGTTACAAAAGATTAGATGGCGTTGAAATTTCCTTTTAACTCTTAACAAATTAACTTTCTTACCCATAAAACTGGAAGGCAAAAGAAAATCCTTATTGGAATCACTGACATACACCTAATATGGGGGATCTGCTAGAGCTCTTCAAGATTATGATGAGGCTAATAATTCCACTGGTTGGCGAGATGGTGACAAGAAGGCACAAAGTTAAGATATTGCAAAAAGAATTAAAGGGAAGATTAGAAAAAGTTTCTTTAGATGGAGTGTGAGAGAATGTGGAATTCTCTGCCACAGACCATTGTTGAAGCAGAGTCCATAAATTCTTGTAAAATGGAATTGGATAATTGCTTGAAAAAGAGTAATATTAAAAGGTGTGGCAGCAAGCAGGAAAATGCGATTAGATTCGGTGACTGATGTGGAGAAAAACTTGAGGGACCAAATGGCCTGTTCCTGTACTGTAATATTCTGTGATTCTAATCTGGGGGGTCCAAACTTTTAATTTCATGGGCTGCATAGGTACATACCATGGAGCCTTGGGGTCAAATATAGTTTAAATCCATGTTCCTGTTAATTTGAATACGTCTCAAGTTAAATAGGATAATAGGATTTATCCATCATTGAGACAACAGTTTAAAATCAGCTCTTTCTAAACCTCCAGTTCCATGAAATTCAAACAGGACAAATCTGGAGATAAGAAATAAACACAAATAAGACCGAGTCGGCTGGACTCAAGGGCCGGATTGCATGTGTTTGAGGGCTATATGTAGTTTGGACATCCCTGACCTATCATTTCCTTTCAAAGCCAGGTTGATGACGGATCTTTCCTCCTGATCTGTTTCATCCTTTTAAGGCAACTGTTGCATACTGTTGTCCACTTACTCCTGCAGAGTAGCTGACAATTTTGGCATCATCTACATATCCAAGTAGAATGTGTTTTTATATTCTTTTCCAAATGCTTTGACTTTGAAATTAATTACAGAATATTGTGGTCAATGCTTCTGATTAAATAATGGACGAAGGAATTTAGTATGAATGCATAAGCATTCATACAGTAATCTTTGCGCAACATGCATCAAGGCTGAGATTTTTTTTAAAAGGCAGAGCAAAGTTGGGTACATTGATTTTTCATCTATCCACAGCTTGAAACAGCACCTCGACAAGTTGATACATGGTATTTTCCATCCTTGCCAAATACACTGCTCTCAGTTCTGAATTGTTAAGCTCTGGATAAGTGTTATTATCTTCAACTTCACCAAGTAGTGCCATCTGACACATGCACAGTCATGCAAGATTAGAATTTAGCCAGGAGAGGAATTTTCTGTAACTGGTTTCAAGGTCAAGACATTTAAGTAGGAATGTAAAATTATTTTGTATTTGGCTATGTCACTGATTGTAATGGTTTACAGCAAGTTCAGCAGGACAGCTGTGACAGAAACTGCACCGTGAAGGAAATGGCAATGTGGGAAAATAATCAAATGAATATGAGACAGTGGATCTGATGAGCTATTTTTTTTACCTTCTGATTGTGAGGAAATGAAAGTTGATTTATTAGACATAAAAAGAGGAAAAATATCCAAATGCTTGAAATTTGAAATAAAAGCAGAAAATGCTGGGAATACATGGCAGGTCTGTCAGCATCTGGAGAAAGAGAAGATAGATTAATTTTGCAAGTAAAGATCCTTGTCAGAATTTTTATGTGCCACCCAACCTTGTCAACTTAAGGGACGGTAATAATGCTGTTTAGGTACTGAATGCACATGTACTTCCCCATACTATGTGCAGAGGCGCACATAACAGTGAGCCCCCAGCCTCAACGCTCAGTTGTGCAGGTCACTTGCGCCCAATGCACTTCAGTGCTACAGCACCAAGGATCATATTATCCGCCTCCTAATTTTAAATAAGTTAAAATGATGTGCATGAAAGTGGTCATTTAAGGGTAGGAATTGAAGTTCTGGACCAAGCCACTAGATAGCATACCCCTAGTGTCATACTTAGAGCAAGGATGCATAGGCCAAATGAGTTTTAAGGGGCAGAAATATGAGAAAAATTAGGAAAAGTAAAAGTTTATATCTCAACAAAGCAATTCATACTTTTTGTATGTTTAAACAAAAAATCTTCGGTTTACATAAGTGCATAAGCAGTTTCCACCTCAGAAGTTGTGACATTTACTTGTCTAAAAAATTATATCATCACTGAAATACTGAGATCCTGTTGCATAATATTTATAAATTCTGTTTTGATATGATTGTTGTTTAATATTGGTATCATTTTTCCAGCCAGGAACAATGATTGAATGGGGTAATAACTGGTGAGTGGCATACTAATGCTCCTGTACAATTTACCCGTCTTGTACTGTAAATACAATGTGACATTTGCATTGCAAGGTTATTTGCCAGTACTGTGTTTTTGCAATATTTTATCAATCCTTGTAGAGATAGAATGGGACTTTAAGGTTTTGAGGGATTTAACTGCTCCTGTCAGTCGTACGAGGCTTTATAAGAAGTATATTGTAAACATCGTGATGGATTGAAAGTATGGTTCTTTTAATCCTTTGATATTTGCAGTCACTGTAGGATATGGAACATAAGAACAGGTGTAGGCCATTCAGCCCTTTGAGCCCATATCCTAACCTACCGTATCCTGCAGAAAAGCTGTTAACTAGTTCCTTTACATTTCCCCTGACCTTCAAAACTATTATAATTTCTTCTTGAAAAAGCCTATCCTCGACTCCTGCATCTTCTCCACCTGATGCCCAATGTCTATCCTCATTTTTGTCTCTAAGGTTTATGAACACATTCTTATCAGCCAGTTCTGTGCTCACCTTTCCCACCCTAAGAGACTGTAGCTGTGGTATGCTCTCCATCCATGTCCTTTTCAACCGTTCTATTCTGCTCCACCACCTATCCATTGTCCACTGCCATGGGGCTGCCCTTTCTTGGTTCCACTCCTAATTCACCCAAAGTAGCTACCACATCTCTAGCAGTAGCTTCTCCTGCCACCTCAGCATGGTGAACTCAGGAACACCTTGAGGCTCCATCCTTGGCTCCTCCTTTTCCTGGTTTATATCTTACCCGTCAGCAACATTATAGTTGTGTGGTCAACTTCCACATATATACTGACAACAAGCATCTCTACTTCTCTGTCGCTACCAGTGACTCCACGACCATCTGCTATATCTGGCTGCTGACTATCTGCTGTTGGACTGCCTATTTGACGTAAAGCCATTGTCAAGACTAAAGTTATCCTGTTTAACTGCTATTAAAAACTCTGTACCCTTGGCTTTGACTCCAATCCCTCCCCTGGCTCTTGCCTCAGGCAAAACCAACCGTGCACAACCTCAGTAACTTGTTCAATCCTGGGATGAGTTTCAAACTCCATATCCTATCCATCTATCACCAAGGCTGCTTACTTCCATCTCTGCAGTTTTACCTGACTCTGCCCTTACTTCAATCCCCACCCCTACTGAAAACCCTTAGATTCAATAGTAACTTTCAACAGGAATTGGTTATACACTTGAAAAGGAAAATTTTGCAGGGCTATGGGAAAACAGCGGGGGAGTGGAACTAATTGGATAGCTCTTTATTTAATAAATTATGTAGTGAAGTTAGTGTGACAGTTTGTTCCATTTTCATTTTTGTGAGAGTATAGAGATAACGGCCCCGAATTTGCTGGTAAAATACCAGTGAATTTAATGCGCACGCCTTTATTATTGTGTAAATTGCCCAGCAGTTTGTGGCGAGGAAGAGATACCCCATGAGTTGCGAATCGCCACAAATTGCAAGACTATTTGTGCTGCTCCATCGTTAGCCTCGCAAAAACGGGAGTTCGCCATTATCCTCCGTGAGTTTCAAGAAATTGCTGCATTTGCACAGTAAATACGAATTAAACTCGTCGCAGAATGTTAGTGCTGGTACTTAACAGCACAAGGACCCTTTTAATGATGAGATTTATGTTCCCACAATGCTACTCAACCTCTATGGCCCAGAAAGGGAACAACTGAAACTGTGGAGTCTCATTCCTGCAGGTAGTAACTTGTTCTTAGAGACTTTTTAAATTTATATTTTTAAAAGTCTTTCCTTACTTTTCCTAGCTTTCTCTTTTTTTTCTCTCTCTCTCTCTCTCAATCCAATCTCTCTTTCCCTCCTTATTTCTCTCTCTTCATCTAATTTGACTCTAGTTCACCCTATTTTCTTCTATCTTTATCCTTAAATCTCATTGGTTAAGGGGATAGACCGTTGGTCCCTTCGTTCACCAAGGTCCCAGATACCCCATTAACCTCGCTATCAGCTCGCACTTCCAGCAATCTATGGTGCAAAAATTTTCAAGCCGAAGGGTGAGGGGAAAAGTAACTAACGGGACACGCCGCGAGATGCCTCACTCCAGCAAATTCTGGTCCAATGTGTTTTAGTGAGAATTTCAGCACAGATGCTCCATTCAGTTGTTTCTTGGCAATGTCCTCACTGAGGCATTATGTTTGTGATGTATTAGCTATGAGACTAACAAAATTTAATTCAAAGGAATATCACAATGCTTTGTGTATTAAATGTGTTTAAATTGTAGTGGAATTGTAAAATGAATAAACATGTTAATTGAGAAATATTGCTACCCCAAAAAAATGTGCTTTGGTTCTATACATTTCTCAGTACCCCTTTGGAATAGTTCATTTTAATATTTGACTATTGGAATAATTAATTCTAAATGTACAACAAAATATGTTTGCATATACAGCATAAAAGAAAATAATTTAAATTCTGACAAATTCAGCACTTAAAGGTGATGTAATTCACCAAGATCACAATGCAAGTGATAATTTTTTTTAAAAATCCAGACTATGTTGTTCCTGTAAATCCTTTTTTGGGTTATGCGTTTATGGAGGGATTCTATTAAAACAAATAAATTTAATGGAGAAATCCATTGCACATGCACGGTAAAGTTGCACAGTCTACCTCTGTAAAGTGAACAGGGTAGCTTGCTGCAAAACTATTCATTTGATAAGTATGTTCCATTTTCTAGAAAACCTCTTATATAAAAGCAGTTTATATAATCTAAGGAAAATAATAAGTATTTAATAATTGGACTATAGGTACAATTTTCTTAACTGGGGTTAATGCAAGTGATATACTAAATAGTTCTTGAATTTCAATTTTTTTTCTTAAGTGGCATTAGCTACGTATTGACATTGTCATTTCTCTTTTAAAATTAGGATAAGACCATATTTCCTGTTCAGATATTTTAGATAATTGTGGGCAGGAATTTTCTGTTGTATGCACTTTTATATTGAGAAAAAACACCCAAAACTACTGAAAAATTGCCTCCAGCAGGAATTTGCTAATCTTGAATTAACAACAGTTTTTAGCACCAGCATAGATACACTCAAATTGTTTCTTAAATGACAACTCAATAATGTTAAACAAAAACTTGGATTTATATAGTGGCTTTCATGTTCTGAGAACATCCCAAAGTGTAACACAGTCAGTGAGTTGCTTTTGCAGTTTAGTCACTGTTGTTATGTAGGCAAACTGAGCAGCCAGTTTGCACATAGCAAGGTCCAACAAACAGCATTGAGATGACCAGTTAATATGTTTTTGTGGTGTTGATAAGATACCGTAGAACTCCCTGCTCATCTTTGAAAATGTGCCGTGGGATCCTATACATCCACCTGAACAGGCATCTCCAACAATACAGCACTTCCTCAGTACTGCACTGAAATTAGATCATGTGCTCAAGTATCTGGACTGAGGCTTGAAACTACAACCTTCTGACTCTGAGGCAAGAGTGCTACCACTGAACAAAACTGACCCTAGTGTAGAGGCTGGATTTACTAGTACTGTGCAGAATGCCGTAGTTCACATGTATGATTCCCCATATAGTGATTTCCCAATCATAGTTGAGTCATTCAGTAGAACCAGCAATCAAGGCAAGTACTTCCCAACTGAGAGGAAGGAAGCATTTTAGAGGATAAATCATAAGTGTCATAGAAACAAGAGTAGGCCATTCAGCCCCTTGAGCCTCTTGAACCATGCAATTAGAACATGGGTGACCTGTCACTCATGCTGGCAACTAATTACTGCATTTTCCTATGCATTGGCTAAGGTAGTGGTGCGTGTTATGGAGTGAGCTAAAAAGGTCCAGAGAGGGAAATAATATACGTTGATCTTTTAAAATTCTTAGATGTAGCATTTTTGTACACGTAGCTCAAATAAATGTGTGCATTTATTGCCCATCCCTAGTTGCCCTGATAACAATTGTTTGAACAACATAATGGCACGAAGAGACAACCATGTAGTATGGTACTGGATTTATGTATAGGCCGACTTCTGCCCTGAAGGACCAGTTGGGTTTTTATGACACTCCAGCAGCTTTTCTGGTCATTTTTCAATTCAGTTTCATGACTTGCCATGGTGGGATTTGAACTCATGATTTTTGGGTTGCTAGGGTTCAGTTCTATAAACACAATACAACTGTACCTCTCTTATTTGCTTTGTATAAAAGTTTAAAATGGACATTTTGAGAGCCAATAGGATTGGCTACCAAAAACAACAAACTAACTAATTCTATCATTTAACTAACCAGAAGTTGTTAAAATACTGACATAACTATAAATGTAATCTAGTGCAATTTTATTCCAGTTGACCATAATGCCTTATACCTTCAGCTCTTATAAATAAACCCTAAATATTTGTGCCCATTTAACTTAGTGTACAAGGACGTGAGTGGAAATATGCTTCAAAGTTGAAAATCCTGTTTTAACTGTTTAAAAATTTAATGTTACAGCTGCTTTTTTGTTTGAGGATTTTGGTTGGGTGAAAGATCATTGAGGTTTTTGAGCCAGTCTCCATTCAGAATTTAAAATACTGTAAGTGTTTGTGTAAAGTGTTGTTACTGTAAAGGAATCAGATTTGAATTTTAATTTGTGCAGAACTAAACTGGATTATGAAAACTACGTGTTGAATAACTTGAAATTTCATGTGATCGGTTTTCACACTTGAATTTTGGGAAAGCTATTTAAGATATTAATCTTTATTTTGTGAATCAAACTTCAAATTTCAGAGGTCATTTTCAACAAAATTGAAATAAAGAAAGAATCATGCAATAAATGAATGTTCTAATCCCATAATTGCTTGCAATCAGTGAATTATCCATATTTTGACTTTTTAATGTTATTTAGTTTTGATTCACTTAATTTTTCACAGGGCTCGTGCTATTCGATATCGACAAGAAAACAATGAAGCAGTTGGTGGCTTCTTCTCTCAGATTGGCGAGCTGTATATGGTGCATCACCTATGGGGTAAAAAAGTTTAATCAGTCAATTACCAATTTCATATTTCTTTGCACTTTTTCTGCCCAGTAGTGCTTAGTCCTAATTGGATGTTGAATATATTCAGTCTTACTGAAGAAGAAGAAAAATCTAAAAATGAAAAAGATTTGTTTCATATGTGTAGCATTAAAGAATGATTACATCAATATTACACTGCAATAACATAATATAATGTTATAAAAGTGACTTGTGAGAAATTTACTGACCATTGGCCGCTTACAAAAAGGTAAAAGTAACCCTTGTATAACACCTATGAAATTGGGCAATTGCCCCAAGTTAAGTCTTCAGTTAAGAGACTTTGGAAAATGGACACTTACTTCATAATGCGCATGCAATCCACTCTGATCAAGAACTCTACCAAACAGAATAATTGTTATAGTGTCTTCAGAATAGTCGTTCGATATATCACAGGAATGTATGGGACCAGAAAAGGCCATTTTGTTCCATCATGCCAGCCACAGGATTCAAAAAAAATATATACAATTGCCTATGATTTTCTTGCCAAATGCCCATCCAATTCCTTAATATTACTGATGTTATCAGCCTTAGAATCATAGAAAGGTTACAGCACAGAAGGAGGCCTTTCGGCCCATCGAGTCCGTGCTGGCTCTACGCAAGAGCAATCCAGCTAGTCCCACTGCCCTGCCCTATCCTCGTAGCCCTGCAAATATTCTACTTTCAAGTCCTTATCCAGTTCCCTTTAGAAGGCCATGATTGGATCTGCCTCCACCACCCCCTCAGGCAGTGCATTCCAGATCCTAACCATTCGCTGTGTGTAAAAAAAAAAAAGTTTTTCCTCATGTCACCTTTGGATCTTTTGCCAATTATCTTAAATCTACGCCCTCTGGTTCTTGACCCTTCTGCCAATGGGAACAGTTTCTCTCTATCCACTCTGTCTAGACCCTTCATGATTTTGAATACCTCTATCAAATCTCCTCGCAACCTTCTCTGTTCCAAGGAGAACAACCCCTTGATCGCTTCCCTAGGTAGTCCATTACAAATGTTCACCACTGTCTGTGTTAAGTAGTTATAGCTAACCTGTCCATTCTCTGTCCCTCTTCTGAGTTGCAACCCATGCTCTCTCATTGTTTTCATGTCCATGATGAATGCTTTTCAGGGTTCAACTTATTGATACCATTAAGGATCTTGAATACTTCAATAGGATCTCCTCTGACTTCTCTCTTGTAGTGTGTACAACTCAGCCTCTACAGTCTGTCCTTGTAGGTCAGCTGTCTGATGCCAGGTATCAAAGGGGGTAGCCCTTGCAACTCTTCCAGTGGCATGATCTTCCTGTAATACGGTGACCAGACTGAGACAGATGGGGATGAACCAATGTCCTGTATAGCCTCAGTGTTATGTCCTGTGATTTGTATTCTATTCCATGTACAATAAATTCATGATCCAATAGCCTTATTTACCGTTGCTGCATACTGTGCAGATGATTTCAATGCTTGGGAGGATTTTAGAAATCAGCAAAGGATAACCAAAAAATTGATAGAGGGAGAAAATTGAATATGAGAGCAAACTAGCAAGAAATATAAAATAGATTGTAAGAGCTTCTAAAGGAACATAAAAAGAAAGAGATTAGTGAAAGTAAACGTGGGTCCCTTAGAGGCAGAGACAGGAGAAATTATAATGGGGAATAAGGAAACGGCAGAGATATTAAACAAAATATTTCATATCTGTCTTCACAGTAGTAGACACAAAAAACATACCGGATATGGTGGGGAATCAAGGGTCTAATGAGAGGGAAGAACTTAAAGTAATTAGGATTAGTAAAGAAAACGTTTTAGAAAAATTAATGGGACTAAAAGCTGACAAATCCTCTGGACCTGATGGTCTACACCCTAGTGTTTTAAAAGAGGTGGCTGCAGAGATAGTAGATGCATTGGTTTTGATGTTCCAGAATTCACTAAATTCTAGAATAATCCCCATGAATTGGAAGGTAGCAAATGTAACCCCGCTATTCAAGAAAGGAGGGAGAGAGAAAACAGGGAACTACAGACCAATTAGCCTGACATCAGTCATCGGGAAATTGCTAGAATCCATTATTAAGAAAGTGGTAACAGGGCTCTTAGAAAATCATAATATGATTAGATAGAGTCAACACGGTTTTATGAAGGGGAAATTGTGTTTGACAAATTTATTAGAGTTTTTTGAGGATGTAACTAGCAGGGTAGATAAGGGGGAATGAGTGGATGTAGTATATTTGGACTTTCATAAGGCATTCGATAAGGTGCCATTTAAGAGTTTGTTACACAAGATTAGGGCTCATGGGATTGGGGGTAATATATTAGCATGGATTGAGGATTGACTAACAGACAGAACACAGAGAGTAGGAATAAATGGGTGATTTTCGGGCCGGCAGGCTGTAACTAGTGGGGTGCCGCAAGGATCAGTGATTGGGCCTCAACTATTTACAATCTATATTAATGACTTAGATGAAGGGACCGAGTGTAATATATCCAGGTTTGCTGACGATAGAAAGCTAGGTGGGAAAGTAAGCTGTGAGGAGGACGCGAAGAGTCTACAAAGGGATATAGACAGGTTAAGTGAGTGGGCAAGAAGGTGGCAGATGGAGTATAATGTGCGGAAATGTGAGGTTATTCACTTTGGTAGGAAAAATAGAAATATGGAATTTTTTTAAATGGTGAGAAACTATTAAATGTTGGTGTTCAGAGGAATTTGGTTGTCCTTGTACAAGAAACACAGAAAGTTAACATGCAGGTGCAGCAAGCAATTAGGAAGACAAATGGTATGTTGGCCTTTATTGCAAGGAGTTTGTGAGTACAAGAGTAAGGAAGTCTTGCTGCAATTGTACAGGGCTTTGGTGAGGCCACATCTAGAGTACTGTGTGCAATTTTGGTCTACTTATCTGAGGAGGAATATACTTGCTTTAGAGGTGGTGCAACGAAGGTTCACTAGATTGATTCCTGGGATGAGAGGGTTGTCCTATGTGAAAAGATTGAGGAGAATGGGCCCATACCCTCTGGAGATTAGAAGAATGAGAGGTGATCTCATTGAAACATATAAGATTCTAAGAGGGCTTGACAGGTTTGATGCTGAGAGGATGTTTTCCCTGGCTGGAGAGTCTAGAACTAGGGGATATAGTCTCAGGATAAAGGGTCAGACATTTAGGACTGTGATGTGGAGGAATTTCTTCCCTCGGAGGTTCATGAATATTTGGAATTCTCTACCCCAGAGGGCGGTGGATGCTCAGTCGTTGAGTATATTCAAGATTGAGATAGATAGTGCTGTGGGGTGGGGGTGGGGGGGTTAAAACTAATTCGGCAGGAGCATGGGCACCAGGATGTAGCATTGGAAAGGAGAAACAAGGTACATGAAGGATTGGGAGAGAAAGATAACACCAGAATAAGAAATAGTACGGTATTAGGTGTGATCAGACTACGAGAGAGTACCAGAAAGTCTAAGATTGGTTTACAGCCCATGCACAAAGTGTGGTAAACAAGGTTGGTGAGTTGCAGGTGCAAACAGCCACATGGGAATATGATGATGTGACGATAATGGAGACCTGGCTCAAAAAAGGGCAGGATTGAGTACTAAATATTCCTGGATACAAGGTGTTCAGGAAAGATAGGGAAGGAAAGAAAGGAGCGGGGTTGGCAGTATTGATTAAGGAGAATATTGCAGTGATGAAGAGAAAGGATGTCCTGGAGGGGTCAAGGATAGAATCTATTTGGTTAGAGTTAAGAAACAGTACAGGTGCCATTACACTACTGGGTGTATTCTATAGGCCACCAACTAATGGGCAGGATATAGAGGAACAAATTTGCAGTGAAATTAAAGAGAGGTGCAAAAGCCATAGGATAGTGATAATGGGGGACTTCAACTAACCTAACATAGACTAGGGTATTAATAATATAAGGGGCAAAGAGGGGGTGGAATTTTTGAAGCATTTTCAGAGACCTTGACCAGTACGTTTCCAGCCCAACGGGAAGGAGGCATTGCTGGATTTGGTTTTGGGGAATGAGATGGGCCAAGTGGAGCAAGTGTCAGTGGGGGAACGTTTAGGGAACAGTGATCATAGTATCAAATGGTTTAGAATAGCTATGGAAAAGGATATGGACCACTCTTTTATAAAAAAAAAATACTCAAATGGAGGAGGGCCAGTTTCAGTGGGATGAGAACAGATCTGGCCCGGGTAAATTGGAATCAAAGATAGGCAGGCAGAACTGTAATTGAACAATGGGCGGCCTTTAAGGAGGAGATGGTTCAGGTACAGTCTAGGTACATTCCCACAAGGGAGAAAGATAGGGCAACTAAAGCCAGAGCTCCCTCGATGACAAAAGAGATAGAGAATAAGATAAAGCAGAAAAAAGGGGCGTATAACAGATGTCTGGTTGATAACACAAGTGAGAAATAGGCAGAATATAGAAAGTTCAGAGGGGAAAGGAAATAGGAGGGACAAAGAGAGAGTATGAGAATAGACTGACGGTTAACACAAAAGGGAATCCAAAATTCCCCTTATAGGCATGTAAATGGGTAGTAAGGGGTGGGACTGAGTAGGAACCAAAAAGGAGATCTACTCATGGAGGCAGAGGGCGTGGCCGAGGTACCAAATGAGTACTTTGCATCTGTCTTTACCAAAGAAGAAGATGCTACTAGAGTGTCAGTAAAGAAAGGTGTAGTTGAGATATTGGATGGGCTAAAAATTGATAGAGGAGGTACTAGAAAGGCTAGCTGTACTTAAAGTAGATAAGTCACCTGGTCCGGATGGGATGCATCCTAGGTTGCTGAGGGAACTATGGGTAGAAATTGAGGAAGTACTGGTCATAATCTTCCAAACATCCTTAGATACAGAGGTGATGCCAGAGGAATGGAGAATTGCAAATGTTATGCCCTTGTTCAAAACAGGGTGTAAGGATAAACCCAGCAACTATAGACCAGTCAATTTAACCTTGGTGGTGGGGAAACTTTTAGAAACGATAATCTGGGACAGAATTAGCAGTTACTTGGACAAGTGTGGATTGATTAGGGAAAGCCAGCACGGATTTGATAAAGGCAAATTGTGTTTAACCGACTTGATAGTGACTTTTGATGAGGTAACAGAGAGGGTAGATGAGGGCAATGCATCTTGACCTGGTGTATATGGACTTTCAAAAGGCATTTGATAAAGTGCCGCATAATAGGCTTGTCATCCAAGATTGAAGCCAATGGAATGAAGGGGGCAGTAGCAGCGTGGATACAGAATTGGCTAAGTAACAGGAAACAGAGAGTAGTGGTGAACAGTTATTTTTTGGACTGGAGGGACGTGTACAGTGGTGTTCTCCAGGGGTCGGTACTAGGACCACTGCTTTTCTTGATACACATTAATGACTTTGACTTGGACTTGGGTGTACAGGGCACAATTTCCAAATTTGCGTATGACGCAAAACTTGAAAGTGTAGTGAACAGTGAGGAGGATAGTGATGGACTTCAAGAGGATATAGACAGGCTGGTGGCATGGATGGACATGTGGCAGATGAAATTTAACGCAGAAAAATGCGAGGTGTTACATTTCGGTCGGAAGAATGAGGAGAGGCAATATAAACTAGAGAGCACAACTCTAAAAGGGGTACAGGAACTGAGAGATCTGGGGGTATATGTACACAAATCATTGTAGGTGGCAGGGCAGGTAGAGAAAGCGGTTAAAAAAGCATACGGGAACCTGGACTTTATATATAGAGACATAGAGTACAAAAGCAAAGAAGTCATGATGAACCTTTATAAAACACTGGTTCGGCCACAACTGGAGTATTGTGTCCAGTTCTGGGCACCGCACTTGAAGAAAGATGTGCAGAAGAGATTTACTAGAATGATTCCAGGGATGAGCGACTTTAGTTACGTGGATAGACTGGAGAAGCTGGGGTTGTTCTCCTTAGATCAGAGAAGGTTGAGAGGAGAATTGATTGAGGTATTCAAAATCATGGAGGGTCTAGATAGAGAGAAACTGTTCCCATTGGCGGAAGGGTCAAGAACCAGAAGACATAGATTTAAGGTGATTGGCAAAAGACCAAGGGTGATATGAGGAAATACTTTTTTACACAATGAGTGGTTAGGATCTGGAATGGATTGCCTGAGGGGGTGGTGGAGGCAGATTCAATCATGGCCTTCAAAAGGGAACTGGATAAGTACTTGAAAGGAAAAGAATTGCAGGGCTACGGGGATAAGGCAGGGGAATGGGACTAGCTGGATTGCTCTTGCATAGAGCTGGCACAGAATTGATGGACCGAATGGCCTCTTTCCGTGGTGTAACCGTTCTGATAGATTTTTGGACTCTAAGGGAATCAAGGGATATGGGGATCGAGTGGGAAAGTGAAGTTGAGGTAGAAGATCAACCATGATCTTATTGAATGGCAGGGCAGGCTCAAGGGACCGTATGGCCTACTCCTGTTCCTATTTCTTATGTATCTTATGATCTGTTAACCAATGTCCCCTGCTCCTACTCTGACATCATCATTAATACTGCTGTCAAAGATGGTGCTGTTGTATGGTGGAAGGTCCTTTTACCTGGCCGAGACTGAACGCCAACTTTCTTGTGACTACTACCACGATCCTACTACTGAACACCAAGCTATCGTTTCCCAGACTGTTGATCGCATCTCTTCTTGACATTTTCCTTCCACAGCTTCCAATCTTGATCTCCAACCCCATTCGGGACCTTACTACCTCTTCCCCAGATGCAAATAGGACTGTCCCTGCAAACCACTGGTTTCTGGAACTAATTTCCTCTTATCTAGATTCTCTTTTTTTTTTCCTTTGTCCAGTCCCAACCCCCCTGCACCTATGTCTCATCAGGTGCCTTCCCGCCCCCCCCCCCAACCTTTTCTCTCTGTCCAACTTTACTAATATCCATATTTATTTGTCTTTAGTTCTGATGAAGTGTACACACCTGAAATATCATAACCCCTCTTTTCTCTTTATAGATGCTGCCTGTTGTGTATTTCCAGCATTTTCTGTTCTTATTTTACTTTTCCAGCATTTGTACTTTTCCTCTTTTAATTTTAGCAACATTGTCTGCCTCTTTCAAATTTGGTATCAAATTGTTTGTAATGAAATTATTCTCGATGGAGTGAATTTTACTTTCACTTAGCAAACAGTTGACGATATGTTTCTTAGTTCAAAAGTATGATGGTGCTATCTCTCATTGTCTGTTTGACCTTCCACGCAGAAAGTCTGATTTGTATTTCTAACTTTTTTATCAATTCTTTAGTACATCTCTTCGACCCGACACCCTCCCCCCCCCCCCCCCCCCCCCATTAAATACCGCAGAAAGCTATTGATGAGGCATCATTGATTCAATTAAATGTCCCCTAAATTCAAAATGAGCTGACAATCGAACAGAGCATTTATACTGAATTTGGCTGCCACATGAATTTTGAATGCAGCTGGTTTTCAAATCTCTTGTAACTAAATGAAAGAAATTGGTTCCAAGCTAAAGCTAGACAAAAATACTTCATTTTTTCTCATGGTTAATGAAGCTTTCTATAGGTACATTAGTAGTAAGAGGATACTCAAGATAGGGTTGCTAAGCACTGAAGAAGGCAGACTTGTAGGAAATGACGGAGAAAGTAAGTAAATACTTCGCCTTAGCTTTCACAGAGGAAGGGGATATTCATATAGAACCACCTTGGATGGGTGTAGAACTGTTAGTGGAGGTTATTATTTAAAGATAAATTGCAGTAAAGAAGTTATTCAAACGTTAAGTAGGCAGATCACAGGAGCCTACTGGTTCAAGGAAGAAATAGCATAGGATAATTTTCCTAAAATCCGTGGAAAGTAAAATTTTACCAGAGGAATGGAGGGTGGAAAGTGTGACTCTGCTCTTCAGAAAAGGGTTTAGGGAAGCTTGTTCGGAAATTATAGGCCAGTTGTTGGTAAACTAAAAGAATCTATATTAAGAGTTGAAATTACTAAGCACTTGGAGGGACATAATTTAATTGGATCCAGCCTTGTAGAAATCTTTGAAGAAATGAGAGCAGTTAGATAAAAGAAATGCGTGGATGTGGTTTATGTGAATTTTGAAGAAGTAGTTTGATAAAGTACCACATAAGAGACATATGGCAAAGATAATAGTGCATGGAATTATGGGAAATATAGCCATACGGACAGAAATGATTAGAGAATAGAAAACAAAGGAATAAGGTTAAGTTATAGGATTGGAAAGATGTAGTGAGTGGTTTCCCACGGGGGCATTGGAGTTGTTCTTATTTACTGTATACGTAAATAACTTGGACTTGGGAATTGAAAGAACCGAATCAAAATTTGCTGATAACATTTAATCGGGCTATTGGCAAATTGTGACTAGGACTATGAAAGACTGCAGAAGGAGATAGGTAGGCTAATGAGATACGCAGATGCAGTTCCAAGTAGACAAATGTGAAGTAATACATTTTGGTGGTAAAATAAAGGAGCATCTTGAATGGTAAGATTTTAATGGAGTAGAGGGACCTTGGTGTGCAGAGACACAAGTCATTTAAAGTGGCAGTGCAAACAGTATCCTTGGTTTTGTATCTTGAGACTTTTTTTTATTCGTTCATGGGATGTGGGCGTCGCTGGCAAGGCCAGCATTTATTGCCCATCCCTAATTGCCCTTGAGAAGGTGGAGGTGAGCCGCCTTCTTGAACCGCTGCAGTCCGTGTGGTGAAGGTTCTCCCACAGTGCTGTTAGGAAGGGAGTTCCAGGATTTTGACCCAGCGACGATGAAGGAACGGCGACATATTTCCAAGTCAGAACGGTGTGAGACTTGGAGGGGAACGTGCAGGTGGTGTTGTTCCCATATACCTGCTGCCCTTATCCTTCTAGGTGGTAGAGGTCACGGGTTTGGGAGGTGCTGTCGAAAAAGCCTTGGCGAGTTGCTGCAGTGCATCCTGTGGATGGTACACATTGCAGCCACAGTGCGCCGGTGGTAAAGGGAGTGAATGTTTAGGATGGTGGATAGGGTGCCAATCAAGCGGGCTGCTTTGTCCTGGATGGTGTTGAGCTTCTTGAGTGTTGTTGAAGCTGCACTCATCCAGGCAAGTGGAGAGTATTCCATCACACTTCTGACCTGTGCCTTGTAGATGGTGGAAAGGCTTTGCGGAGTCTGGAGGTGAGTCACTTGCCACAGAATTCCCAGCCTCTGACCTGCTCTTGTAGCCACTGTATTTATGTGGCTGGTCCAGTTAAGTTTCCGGTCAATGGTGACCTCCAGCATGTTGAAGATGGGGGATTCGGCGATGGTAATGCCGTTGAATGTCAAGGGGAGGGGGTTAGACTCTCTCTAGTTGGAGATGGTCATTGCCTGGCACTTGTCTGGCACGAATGTTACTTGCCATTTATCAGCTCAAGCCTGGATGTTATCCAGGTCTTGCTACTTGCGGGAGTACGGACTGTTTCATTATCTGAGGGGTTGCGAATGGAACTGAGCACTGTGCAATCATCAGCGAACATCCCCATTTCTGACCTTATGATGGAGGGAAGGTCATTGATGAAGCAGCTGAAGATGGTTGGGCCAAGGACACTGCCCTGACAAACAATACAAAAGCAAATAAGTAATGTTGTTGAACTTTTACAAGACCTTAATTAGGCTGCAGTCATGTAGAGTGTGTAGTTTTAGGCACCCCGTTGTAGGAAGGATTTTTTTTAAGTCATGGAAAAGGTAAATTAGATTCAATAGGACTTAACCAGGAATGAAGGGTTACTTAGAACATAAGAAATAGGAGCAGAAGTAGTCCATACGGCCCCTCGAGCCTGCTCCGCCGGTCAATAAGATCAAGGCTGATCTTCAATCTTAACACCACTTTCCTGCACGATCTCCATATCCCTTGATTCCCATAGAGTCCAAAAATCTATCGATCTCAGCCTTGAATATACTCAACGAGTAAGCATCCACAGCCCTCTGGGGTAGAGAATTCCAAAGATTCACAACCCTTTGAGTGAAGAAATTTCTCCTTATTTCAGACTAAATGTCTGACCCCATATCCTAAGACTGTGCCCTCTGGTTCTAGACTCTCCAGCCAGGGGAAGGAGCATCTCAGCATCTATAACAGGCTCTTAGCATCTAGAGACTGTAAATACTTAGTTATTGGGGCATTTTCACTGGAGTTAAGAAGATTGAACGGTGACCTGAGAGAGATCTTCAAGATTATGAAGAGTTATAATGTGATAAATATTGATGGATTGTCTCCATTGGCCAGTGAGATGAAGACAAGAGAGCACATATCAAAGATAATCACAAAAAGAATTAATATGGAGGTTAGAAAAAATTCTTTACATGGAAGGTAGTTAGAATGTATAATCCTCTGCTGGCACAAACCATTATTGAATTAGAGTCCATAAGTAGTTTCAAAAGGGAATTAGATAGTTGCTTGAAAACGAGGAATATTACAAGGTGTGAACGGGAGAAAGGGATCAAACTGAGTACTCATGGAGAAAAACACTGGTGCAAACTTGGTGGGCTGAATGGCTTCTTTCTGCACTATAACACTGATTTTTTTTTCCTGGATTTTTAAAAATTTTAAACTTATTTTGAATAAACAAACAGCTAAGTAGAATCCTAGCCTTCACTGGTGTCTTCCCTTGAGCAGTCAGCGGTCAAGAGAGGTGCTGAGAATAAGCTCCAGAAACCTATTCACAGAAATGTATAAAGAGGGGAAGAATGATGGCTAATGCATTAAGAAGCTGAGCCATACAGACCAAGATGGTCACAGATTTGTACTCACCTTGTTGATCTCAGCCAGGGGGATAGTCTTGCTATTACAATTTGCCTCAGTATTCCTTGGTTAAGGAGAGAAAATGAACTAGAATTACTACTGATGATTATACAACAGCCCTTGCTATATGTGTATGCCGATGTCGGGTGAAGACAGGAATGAGCTTGGCTGCTATCTCTTCCCCTCCAGATTGAATAGATTGTCAACACTCTTTGTGTAGCTTCACATGTGAAAAATAGCCAGTTGTGCAAGGAACTAGCGTACAACTTGCTCCCATAGAACCAGCAAGAAGTCAGTGTCCTCAGAAATGGAGGACACGAGGGGAGAAAAAGGGGCGAGCAATGTTATTAATTTGGGGGGAAAGAAATGGCAACTCTTAATTGAAATTTCCGGAAGCTAAAACATAGGAACCTGTTATAATGAAGGGTTACCCACAGGAAGGTATACATGTTACTGGACAGGCAGTGATGTGTCTAGCTAGAGTAATCTGGTTTACATACAGACAAATGATTAAGCAAGAAAGATCAGTGCTGTATCTCATTTATATTGTGGGCCTCTGTGGTAGCAGTTGGAATTGTAAATAATTTACTACGTGGAATATTTTAGAAATATTAAGCTTAAATGATAGCAAAATATGAATAACAATGACAACTTATAAAGTAATATCACTAATGTTATAGTTCTGTATTGTAAAATTTGATATTTGTAGAAACTTCAAATGGCTTCTAATTTATATCAAATGGATAATAAATATTAGTTACAAGTGTAACTATTTATTTCAACTTTTTTTAAAGCTTACAAGGACTTGCAGTCAAGAGATGAAACTCGAAATTCAGCATGGCAGAAGCCTGGCTGGGATGAATGCGTATATTACACAGGTACTTTCATTGCATAATTAATGTTCCGCAGACTCTTTAAAGCTAAACCAGTGACCAGAAGAATAGGCCAAAAAGATCCTAGGTTCAGTCCCTACACTGCTGATCTAAGCCAGGACTGCAATCGCAGTGCTGCAGTTAGCTTCAGCACCCTGTGTATATTCTTTTGTTATTAGCATTCAGAATATGTAGCCATCCTTTCTGCCCTCATTTCCTCTCCTGCAGACCCATGTATCAGTGTCATTCAGCAACTCTTTCCCCCCCCCCCCCCCCCCCGCCCCGTCATCCCCCTATAGATGCTTACTTCTGACAAATGAATGCATTTCTGAGTGGTTAATGTCCCTCATGACTGCCAGTCAGAGTCTGCAGCTGCATTCCCCATAAATCTGACATTGATTATTTTTAAACAATGACTGACCTTGACCTTCCTTTTGTTAGCCCGCATTTTGAATGGAAATTCAGGATATAAACACCATTGCTTTATTATGAAAAGCAATTAACAAGGCCTTCACAATACTGATTTGTTTTTCATTATACACTTTGAGCTGTGTGGAAGACTCAAGAAGAGTAGTAATGATGGCCGAAAACTTTGACACTTTCTATTATTCTTTCTCATCTGTTTACTTGCATCCATTTTTTTGTGAAAATTAACACCCAGAAGAAAACGCACCTAAAACTTTATTGATTGGAGACAAAGCAATATGTGGTTATGATTCAGTAGGATAGGAATTATAGATGGTTATGGATAGCACAGTAAAGAACTATATATACGGAGTGATTAGAAGAATATTTTACTTATGATTTAGGAGCTGTTATATCACAGCAACAATAAATAGTATAATTTAGTCTCCTGTCTCAGCAAGAGAAACTTCTGCATTGATCTTAACAAATTATTAAGTCCACATTATGCAGCATCTATGTGTTTTCCTTGGTGATAAAAGGAATGACTTGAATAGCACGCTTTTATGGTGTTCAAATCATTTTCAAATATGCATTCATTTAAAGCTTTCAAATGAAGCACAATGGTACTGAAAAATAGCAATACTGAGTGCAGCTGCACCTGTGCAACACTAGTTTGGAATTGAAATTTGTTAAAATTTGATCGGAATTGGTTGCTTGACCCTTTGATGATTAGGGTTGCATTTTTACATGAAGTCAACATATTTTAAATGTTTGCCCATTGAATCTGGATTCCAAATAGTCAAACAAGTTTTGATTTAAAAAAAATAACTTTAGATCAATTGTTAATGAGAAATAATCTTCAGTGAACACCAGCCTGCAATATTTACCTGTTGATGTACAACAGGATGCACAATATCTAGGCAAGTGTGTGTGTTCAAGTATCTACATAAATTAGTTACAGACGGTCTTCTTTTGTACAGTGCCACTCATTCAGCGCATGGATTCCAGGATTATGATTCCACTGAAGATTTCTCCACTTCAGTAGAGCTCAACTTGGAACACCTTTCAAAGAAAGTGAATGACTTGTGTTTTGTCTTAATACATGAGGAAAAAGTTAACGGGTTACTGACATGAGTCCGTCCTTGTCATGATTTAAATAAGTATTTTAACTTCAAAACGTTTTATCAAATTTACAGAAACACTTCTGAAGCTAAATGTCAATTACTAATAACAATATTTTCTTTCTGAAGCCCTAAGTTAAAATTACAATATTAGATGTTTAAAATCCTGAATGTTTGCCTTCAATTTTATTGTCCTATTTCTGTTGCACTCCCCTCCTCCACCTCTGGACTGTTCCATTAATGGTGGCATGTTTCTTACTTCATCTGTTCCACTCATATTACCCAGTGCAATGGTTTTTGAAGGCAGTAAATTTAAGGTATAAATTCAGTTTTTTTTTTGTGTCCCACTGTGCAGCATCATGACAATTTATGCCTGGTACTTGCAAATCTGTTTGAACGCTAATATTTGATAGTAAACCAGTCACAATCATTAAGGTGGGGGAGTAGGAAACTCAAATCCTTAGCAATCAGGATTCCCTCCAAAACATTGATGATCCCCATTTAATAAGGAACTCATCAGTTGTCACAATTTTTAATGTGGTTAGTCAGGGAATTACTTTTTAAAACAATATTATTATTAGTTTTTGTGGAAAAACAAATAGTACTCTTGTGCTGTTTCTCTGATATTAGGGATTCAACGGTGTATGATACAATAATAGGTTATTTGTGATTTTCTTTGGATGCTTTATACTGCTGTAGGTGATGCATGTGTAATCACTGTACAAAATTGTACGCTTACAATGTCATTTTTTTAAACCGGTTTTGTCGTGTGCTTATTTTTAAAATGGCACCGTTATGTATAGTTTCTAGGATTTACAATAATTCAGTAAATCTAATAAATGAAAGAAATCTGTTTCTAAGTCATTGGTCAACAGTCAGGCTATAATACCCGGTACAGTCTGAAGGCTGTAATAAACTTGATTTGCAACATTTGTGTTTATATTGCCTGTGTATTTTGTAAGACAAGGAAACATAAAGTAGAGTTTAGCAAATCTGTTTGAACTCTAATATTTGGTAGTAAACCAGTCACAATCGTTTAAGGTGGGGGAGTAGGAAACTCAAATCCTTCCAAGATAAGTAAGATTATCTTTTTTTCAATTATTGAATCTGTGAATCCACTTACATATAAAGTGGAAGATGATGACTTTATCAGAAAGATTAAATGTGGAATAGAAGGAACAAACTAAAATGAACAGGTTCAAGATATAGCTATCCATGTGCAAAAAGTATGTTAACAGCTGATACATGGAAGACTGAGCTAACTGAGGAACATGATTCAAATAAGGTTGCCTGAAAAAAGAGCCATGTTCTGTATAATTTGTTGTCTGAATTCCAAAAAGTCCTGCAGCCTGCCAAAACTAGTAAGTTGAAAGTAATGGTATTCACTTAATGGGCTGATAGGGGTAGAGTAGGTGTTAGGTTTGTGGTCTGACAGCAGGTGGAACATAGCCTGTGTGAACATTCTCAGTGCCTTACTGAGCCCATCTTTCTCACCAAGTGAGGAGCCATAGATATTTACACAAAAAAGGTTGGTGGTAGTGGCTATGTAAGAATTGTTTTTTAAATGAAAAATAGAAGTTTACATAGAAGGAGGCCTTTTGGCCCATCATGAATGTGCTGTCTCTTTGTTAGAGAAATTCTAAACTCATCCTACTGCCCTGATCTTTCCCCATAGACTCTGTATGTTCTCCTGTTTCAAATGTGAATCTGCACTTTAAAGGATGCAATGGTTTCTACCTCATCTACTCGTTGTGACAAGGTATTCCATTCTCCAACAACTTTGTGTGAAGAAGTTATTTAAAACCACCCTCCTGACTGACTATTTTAAATTGATGACCCCTTGCTGCTAGCAGATTAACTGCAAAGTTAACTTTGTACTGTTTGAATTGAATGAGTGGCTTAGAGAACCATGTGAATCCCTATGACAACATGTAGTCTTCCAGATATCAGAGGCTTCTTGAGTTGCAAGCGGGTAATTAGGTGAGATGCTGACTTAAGTTTTTGCTGAGAGAAGGGAAATGGAGTCAATTTGCCCAAAATAGGAGTTCAATGCTTTTGACAGAGTAGAACTGAATCTGCAAGATCAAGTAGGTAAGTGAAAATTAGTTTTAATTGATTAAGTCTAGAGTGTCTTAGAAATAATAGGATTGGAAGGAGGGCTAGCAATGTATGCAGCATGTATGATGTGGGATATCATGGGTATGCAGTGTATTCAGGAGGAGTACATATGCATGGAATGTCAAAATTATGTTGGAGGACCAGCTGCTATACTCTGCTACACATGTGGGAAGGAAGGATTTCTGGAAGACATATTCCAGAAGGTGATTACCCAATAGAGAGAAGTAGAAAAAAATTGAGATGGCCTTCACTTCAGGGCAGCTGAGGCTCAGGAGGACCTGCTGCAGGCAACTGTGCAGTTGCAAGGTCAGCCTGCCTTGGCTGCTTTATCCCACGTGTGCAAGCATCTGAGGGGGGTGACAGGAGGGCAGACACATGATACTATCTTGAGAGAGTACACCTGCCAGACAACTAATACTGGGCCCTGGATCCGACTTGCCACTAATCAAGAAGTAAGCGGACCACGGTAGTGTGTCGTAACTGCGGCATGTGGGCATTGGTGGAGACCAGCAAGATCCAGAGTAACCACATCTGCAGTAAGTGTCTGCAATTCCAGAAACTTCGGCTCAGAGTTGTTGAGCTGGAGTCTGAGCTGCAGACATGGTGATGCAACAGGGAGGAGGAGAGTTATCTGGACACTTTGATCCAGGAGGCAGTCACGCCCCTTAGGTTAGGTAGTGGTTTAGGTTTGGTCAGTGGTCAGGGACAGGAGGCTGTGACTGCGAAACAAGCAGGTAAGGGGACCCAGGATGCAGTGATGGAGGAGCTTCAGCCTTTGACCTTGCCCAACAGATACAAGGTATTTGCTACCTGTATGGATCAGATCAAAGACTGCAGGGAGGATGAGAAAACTGACCATGGCACATGGTACAGGGGGCCATTCAAATGGGGGGGTAGAAAGGAATGTGGTAGGGGATGGTATAGTCAGGGGGATAGATACTGTTCTCTGCCCCGAAGGCTGTGTTGCCTGCCCAGAGCCAGGGTTAAAGACATGACATCTCGTGGCTGGAAAAGAACTTGGAGCATGAGGGGGAGGATCCAGTTGTTGTGGTCCACGTAGGAAACGACGACAGGTAGAACTAGGAATGAGGTTCTACTGAGGGAGTTTGAGGAGCTAGGGTCCAAATTAAAAAGCAGAACCTCAAAGATGGTAATCTTTGGATTGCCACCAGAGCCACGTGCAAATTGGCATAGGGACAAACAGATTAGATGGTTAAATGCGTGGCTGAAAGATTGGTGCGGGAAGCAGGGGTTTCAATTCATGGGGCACTGGCACCAGTACTGGGGAAAGAGGGAGCTGTTCATTGGGACAAACTCCACTTAAACCGGTTGCAGGGTGACCAAGGTTAGGAACTAAATATTCCAGGGTACTTGACTTTTAGAAAAGACAGGCAAAATGGAAAAGGAGGGGGGTGGGGGTAGCCCTGATAATAAAGGATGAGATAAAGACAGTAGTGAGAAAGGATCTTAGCTCAGAAAATCAGGATGTAGAGTCAGTATGGGTGGAGCTAAGAAATAACAAAGGGCAGAAAGCACTGGTGGGAAGAGTTTACAGGCTCCCTAACGGTAGTTATAGTGTTGGACAGAGCATGAGTCAGGAAATTAGAGGAGCATGTAACAAGGGTAATGCAATAATCATGGACATTAATCTTCATATAGACTGGGCAAACCAAATTGGCAAAAGTAGTTTGGAGGATGAGTTCATGGAATGCATCTGAGTCAGTTTTCTAGAACAATATCCTCGAGGAACCAACTAGGGAACAGGATATTTTAGATCTAGTATTGTGTAATGAGACCGGATTAATTAGTTATCTTATAATAAAGGATCTTCTGGAGAAGAGTGATCATAATATGATAGAATTTCATATTGAGTTTGAGAATGATGTAACTAGGTTTGAAACTCAGGTCTTAAATTTAAACAAGGCCAATTATGTAGGTATGAGGAGCAAGTTGGCTAAGGTAGATTAGGAAATTAGATTAAAAGATATGATGGTAGATAAGCAATGGTGAACATTTAAAGAAATAATTCATAATTCCCAATGAATATACATACCCTTGAGGAATAAAAACTCCACAGGAAAAGTGATCTAACCGTGGCTAACTAGAGAAGTTAAGGATAGATTAGATTAAAAGAGGCTTACAATGTTGCCAAAACAGTAGCAAGACTGGGGATTGGGAGGGTTTTAGAAATCAGCAAAGGGTAACCAAGAAATTGATAAAAGAGGGAGAAAATAGAATGAGAGTAAACTAGCAAGAAATATAAAAACAGATTGTAAGAGCTTCTGCAGGTATATTAAAAAGGAAGAGATTAGTGAAAGTAAACGTGGGTCCCTTAGAGGCAGAGACAGGAGAAATTATAATGGGGAATAAGGAAACGGCAGAGACGTTAAACAAAATATTTCATATCTGTCTTCACAGTAGAAAACACAAAAAACAAGGGTCTAATGAGAGGAAGGAACTTAAAGTAGTTAAGATTAGTAAAGAAAACATTTTAGAAAAATTAATGGGACTAAAAGCCGACAAATCACCTGGACCTGATGGCCTACATCCTAGTGCTTTAAAAGAGGTGGCTGCAGAGATAGTGGATGCATTGGTTTTGATCTTCCAGAATTCCCTAGATTCTAGAACAGTCCCCATGGATTGGAAGGTAGCAAATGTAACCCCTCTATTCAAGAAAGGTGGGAGAGCGAAAACAGGAAACTGTAGGCCAGTTAGCCTGACATCAGTAATAGGGAAAATGCTGGAATCTATTATTAAGGATGTAGTAACAGGGCACATAGAAAATCATAACATGATTAAGCAGAGTCAACACCGTTTTATGAAGGGGAAATTGTGTTTGACAAATCTATTATAGTTTTTTGAGGGTGTAACTAGCAGGGTAGATAAAGGGGAACCAGTGGATGTTGTATATTTGGGTTTTCATAATGCATTCGATAAGGTGCCACACAAGAGGTTGTTACACAAGATTAGGGCTCATGGGATTGGGGTAATATATTAGCATGGATTGAGGATTGGTTAACAGACAGAAAACAGAGAGTAGGAATAAACGGGTCATTTTTGGGCTGGCAGGCTGTAACTAGTGGGGTGCCGCAAGGATCAATGATTGGGCCTCAGCTATTTACAATCTATATTAATGATTTAGATGAAGGGACCGAGTGTAATGTATCCAAGTTTGCTGATGATACAAAGCTAGGTGGGAAAGTGAGCTGTGAGGAGGATGCAAAGGGATATGGACAGATTAAGTGAGTGGGCAAGAAGGTGGCAGATGGTGTACAATATGGGGAAATATGATATTCACTTTGGTAGGAAAAATAGAAAAACAGAATATTTTTTAAACGGTGAGAAACTATTAAATGTTGGTGTTCAGGGGGATCTGCGTGTCCTTGTACACAAAGCACAGAAGGTTAACATGCAGGTGCAGCAAGCAATTAGGAAGGCAAATGGTACGTTGGCCTTTATTGCAAGGGGTTGGAGTACAAGAGTAAGGAAGTCTTGCTGCAAATGTACAGGGCTTTGGTGAGACCTCACCTGGAGTAGTGTGTGCAGTTTTGGTCTCCTTACCTAAGGAAGGATATATTTGCCTTAGATGTGGTACAATGAAGGTTCACTTGATTGATTCCTGGGATGAGAGGGTTGTCCTATGTGGAAAGATTGAGGAGAATGGGCCTATACTCCTCTGGAGTTTAGAAGAATGAGAGGTGATCTCATTGAAACATAAGATTCTAAGAGGGCTTGACAGGGTAGATGCTGAGAGGATGTTTCCCCTGGCTGGAGAGTCTAGAACTAGGGGACATAGTCTTAGGATAAGGGGCTGGCCATTTAGGACAAAATGAGGAGGAATTTCTTCACTCAGGGTTGTGAATATTTGGAATTCTCTACCCCAGAGGGCTGTGGATGCTCAGTCGTTGAGTATATTCAAGACTGAGATGGATAGATTTTTGGACTCTAAGGGAATCAAGGGATATGTGGATTGGGCAGGAAATTGGAATTGAGATCAAAGATTAGCCATGATCTTAATGAATGGCGGAGCAGGATCGAGGGGCCACATGGCCTGCTCCTGCTCCTATTTCCTATGTCCTTGTGTTTCTTATGTTCTTAAATTCTGTAGTGACAATCAAATTTTGGAGGCCTTGAGCAATACTTGTCTGCATTCTAGTCTTAATTGTTTGGAGGCCAGAAGAGATAGCCATCCCAACCAGGTGCTCAAGGTGTCAACTGCAGAAGTTGTAGCTTCCAAGACAGAAGGTATAACTGTCCTCTGATCCTCTGTTATGAGTGCATCTGCTGCTGGTTTTGCTGGAGCTGCCATGCGCTCCATGGCCATTCACATACGCAAGTGTCGAGAACTTTATAGCTATTGGAGAACTGCAGATCCAGAGGATTTTTTCTGTTCCTCCTGTCTCCTACCGCCCCCCCCCCCCCCCCCCCTGTAGACAACCCAATTTCTCTCCACTACTTCACTTTCTGTTGGGTAGCCACCTGCTGGGGTAGGAATTCACTGTTCTCTAAGCCAGTCATTCAGTTCAAACAGCACAAAGTTAACTTTGTACCTAATCTGCTAACAGCAAGGCATCAGTTTAAAATAGTCACAGTCAGAAGGGTGGTTTGTAAAAACTTCTTTACACTAGGTTGGAGCACGGAATGCAGCTGTTAAAGCTGGAACTCTGTGCTCCCATCGGTGTTGCTTTGAAACAATGTTGTATTCTGTGCAATAAAAACAGAAAATGCTGGAAAAGCTCAGCAAGTGAGGCAGCATCTGTGGAGAAAGAAACAGAGTTAACATTTCAGGTTGAAGACCTTTCATCAGATGGAATACAATGTAGGGAAATGTGAGGTTATTCAGACAAGTACTTGCTTAAAAACTTGAACCCTTTAACATCTCCCCTTTCCCTGACTCTGTACTTGCTTAAAAACTTTACTTTAACATCTCTATTATAAGCCCGCCGACTCCCACAGCTACCTTGATTACACTTCCTGTAAGGATTCTATTCCCTTCTCCCAGTTTCTCTGTCTCCGTCGCATCTATTTTGACGATGCCACCAGTGCTTTCGATATGTCTTCCTTTCTCCTCAACCGAGGATTCTCCTCCACTGTAGTTGACCGTATCCATCCTATTTCCTGCACTTCTGCCCTCACCCTTTCCCTTCCCTCCCAGAACCATGAAAGGGTCCCCCTTGTCCTCACCTTCCACCCCACCAGCCTCCACAATCAACATATCATCCTCTGCCATTTCCGTTACCTCCAGCGCAATCCCACCACCAAACACATCTTCCCCTCCCCTTTCAGCATTCCGAAGGGACCGCTCCCTCCGCGACACCCTGGTCCACTCTTCCATCACCCCCAACACCTGCTCTCCTCCCCACGGCACCTTCCCGTGCGAGCGCAGGAGATGCAACACCTGCTCTTTCACTGCCTCCCTTAACACCGTCCAGGGCCCCAAACACTCCTTCCAGGTGAAACAGCGATTTACTTGCACTTCTTTCAATTTAGTATACTGTATTCGCTGCTCACAATGCGGTCTCCTGTATATTGGGGAAACCAAATGCAAATCGGGTGATCACTTTGCTGAACACCTCCGCTCTGTCCGCAAGCGTGACCCTGACCTGCCGGTCGCTTGCCAGTTTAATTCCCTATCCCACTCCCACTCTGGCCTCTCTCTTCTTGGCGTCTTACACCAATGAAGCTCAACGTAAGCTCAAGGAATAGCACCTCATCTTTCATTTAGGCACTTTACAACCTTCTGGACTCAATATTGATTTCAACAACTTCAGACCATAATCACTGCTCCCATTTTTTATTATTTTTTTATATTATTTATTGGACTGCAGCTGCTGGTTATGGTTCTGCTGTTGCCATTCTCAGCTACTCTAGACCTATCTTTTGTTTCTTACCACCTATTACCACCCTCCTTGCCTTGCACCATCATCCCTTTTGTCATTTAATCACTCTCGCCCTCTACCCTATGACAGACCTTCCGTTTTGTTCTTTCCTTCCCTCCCCTCCCCCCACCCCCTTCCCCTGGCTCTGTACTTGCTTAAAAACTTTAACTCTTTAACACCCTCCGCAGATGCTGCCTCACTTGCTGAACTTTTTCCAGCATTTTCTGTTTTTATTTCAGATTTCCAGCTTCCACGGTATTTTGCTTTTGTATTCTATGCACATTTTTACTCCCACTCCCTCGCGAAAGAAGGGGCTTCTAATAAACATACAACCAGGTTCAGGGTAATGGAATTGTTCTGGTGGCTCCGACTGGGAGTGTTTGATCTGTCTTTTGCAATTGGAATGATCCCTTGCAGCGATGGAGGAGAGGGATATGAAAACCCTTCCCATAAGTTCTTAGAAGGCAAGAACGAACTACTGATAGAAGAAGAAGGACAGAACCCACTCCAGTAGATTTGCAAAACTTCTGTTTGTAAAATGAGTAATAAACCCTGGACCATCCTTAGCAAGCTCCCAATGTTTGTAGTTCTTAGATGAGGAATCGCTGAAGCAGAATGCAGAAGCACATCTGTTGACCAGGTCTGCTGGAGAAGAAGCATTTCCATCTTTTCCTCAGCTACATAGTGAGTTTGTACATTCGCGTCTGTACCTGTGCTGAAGTGCATTAGGGAAGAATTTATCGATGTAATTAAACCTTGTTTGATTGTTCTAAGAAAATCAACATCTGACTCGTGTTATTTGCTCTGCACCATCTTTAATTAAGGACCTTGGGTGAAGCTGACCCTATCTCCATATTAAATAGACCTCCTCCCCCTGCAGCAATTTTTGTCATATAAATCTTTCTTGATTAAAATTCATTCATGTATTGTAAATCAACGTGTGCTACTTTACAAATCAACAAGACCTTAGACAAACATTCAACAAAGCACAGATTTTAAAATGTGAAATTGGATAAACTACTGATCTACAGTAACTGCCTTACTCCAAAGTGATAGAATAAGTGGTTAAAACTGTTCCAGCATAATGTTTTGAAATATGTTATACACTTAATTTTGTAATTTTTTTTCCTTCAAATATTTATCCAATTCCCTTTTGAAAGTTACCAATGAATTTGCTTCCACCACCCTTTCAGCCAGTGCATTCCAGATCATTACAACTCGTTGCGTAAAGAAATGTTTCCTCATGTCGCCTTTGGCTCCTTTGCCGATCATCTTGAATCTATGTCTTCTGCTCACCGCCCCTTCTGCCACTGGAAATAGTGCACCCCCTTTAAAATTGTACCATTTAGTTTATGTTGTCTCTCCTCATTCTTCCTACCAAAATGTGTCACTTCACACTTCTCTGAATTAAATTTCATCTGCCATGTGTCTGACCATTTCACCAGTCTGTCTATATCCTCCTGAAGTCTGTTAATATACTCCACATTGTTTACCACTAGTAATCCAGAGGCCTGGACTAAAATCCAGAGTCATGAGTTCAAATCCCGCCACGGCAGCTGGTGAATTTAAATTCAATTAAATAATTAAATTCAATTAATTAAATAAAAATCTGGAATTAAAATACTAGTATCAGTAATGATAGCCATGAAACTACCGGATTGTTGTAAAAACCCATCTGGTTCACTAATGTCCTTGAGGGAAGGAAACCTGCCGTCCTTACCCGGTCTGGCCTATATGTGACTCCAGACCCACAGCAATGTGGTTGATTCTTAATTGCCCTCTGAAATGGCCTAGCAAGCCACTCAGTTGTAAAATCTCGCTACGAAAAGTCATAATAAGAATAAAACCGGACGGACCACTAGGCACCGGATACGACAATGGCAAAACACCAAGCCCTGTCGACCCTGCAAGGTCCTCCTTACTAACATCTGGGGACTTGTGCCAAAATTGGGAGAGCTGTCCCACAGACGAGTCAAGCAACAGCCTGACATAGCCATACTCACAGAATCATACCTTTCAGCCAACGTCCCAGACTCTTCCATCACCATCCCTGGGTATGTCCTGTCCCACCGGCAGGACAGACCCACCAGAGGTGGCGGTACAGTGATATACAGTCAGGAGGGAGTAGCCCTGGGAGTCCTCAACATTGACTCTGGACCCCATGAAATCTCATGGCATCAGGTCAAACATGGGCAAGGAAACCTCCTGCTGATTACCACCTACCGTCCTCCCTCAGCTGATGAATCAGTCCTCCTCCATGTTGAGCACCACTTGGAGGAAGCACTGAGGGTAGCAAGGGCACAAAATGTACTCTGGGTGGGGGATTTCAATGTCCATCACCAAGAGTGGCTCGGTAGCACCACTACTGACCGAGCTGGCCGAGTCCTGAAGGACATAGCTGCCAGACTGGGCCTGCGGCAGGTGGTGAGCGAACCAACACGAGGGAAAAACTTACTTGACCTCGTCCTCACCAATCTACCTGTCGCAAATGCATCTGTCCATGACAGTATTGGTAGGAGTGACCACCGCACAGTCTTCGTGGAGATGAAGTCCCGTCTTCGCACTGAGGACACCATCCAACGTGTTGTGTGGCACTACCACCGTGCTAAATGGGATAGATTCAGAATAGATCTAGCAGCTCAAAACTGGGCATCCATGAGGCGCTGTGGGCCATCAGCAGCAGCAGCAGAATTGTATTCCACCACAATCAGTAACTTCATGGCCTGGCATATTCCTCACTCTACCATTACCAACAAGCCAGGGGATCAACCCCGGTTCAATGATGAGTGGAGAAGAGCATGCCAGGAGCAGCACCAGGCGTACCTAAAAATTAGGTGCAAACCTGGTGAAGCTACAACTCAGGACTACATGCATGCTAAACAGCGGAAGCAACATGCTATAGACAGAGCTAAGCGATTCCACAACCAACGGATCAGATCAAAGCTCTGCAGTCTTGCCACATCCAGTCGTGAATGGTGGTGGACAATTAAACAACTAACGGGAGGAGGAGGCTCTGCAAACATCCCCATCCTCAATGATGGCGGAGTCCAGCACGTGAGTGCAAAAGACAAGGCTGAAGCGTTTGCAACTATCTTCAGCCAGAAGTGCTGAGTGGATGATCCATCTCGGCCTCCTCCCGATATCCCCACCATCACGGAAGCCAGTCTTCGGCCAATTCGATTCACTCCACGTGATATCAAGAAACGGCTGAGTGCACTGGATACAGCAAAGGCTATAGGCCCCGACAACATCCCAGCTGTAGTGCTGAAGACTTGTGCTCCAGAACTAGCTGCGCCTCTAGCCAAGCTGTTCCAGTACAGCTACAACACTGGCATCTACCCGACAATGTGGAAAATTGCCCAGGTATGTCCTGTCCACAAAAAGCAGGACAAATTCAATCCGGCCAATTCCAGCCCCATCAGTCTACTCTCAATCATCAGTAAAGTGATGGAAGGTGTCGTCGACAGTGCTATCAAGCGGCACTTACCAATAACCTGCTCACCGATGCTCAGTTTGGGTTCCGCCAGGACCACTCGGCTCCAGACCTCATTACAGCCTTGGTCCAAACATGGACAAAAGAGCTGAATTCCAGAGGTGAGGTGAGAGTGACTGCCCTTGACATCAAGGCAGCATTTGACCGAGTGTGGCATCAAGGAGCCCGAGTAAAATTGAAGTCAATGGGAATCAGGGGGAAAACTCTCCAGTGGCTGGAGTCATACCTAGCACAAAGGAAGATGGTAGTGGTTGTTGGAGGCCAATCATCTCAGCCCCAGGACATTGCTGCAGGAGTTCCTCAGGGCAGTGTCCTAGGCCCAACCATCTTCAGCTGCTTCATCAATGACCTTCCCTCCATCATAAGGTCAGAAATGGGGATGTTCACTGATGACTGCACAGTGTTCAGTTCCATTCGCAACCCCTCAAATAATGAAGCAGTCCGAGCCCGCATGCAGCAAGACCTGGACAACATCCAGGCTGGGGCTCATAAGTGGCAAGTAACATTCGCGCCAGATAAGTGCCAGGCAATGACCATCTCCAACAAGAGAGAGTCTAACCACCTCCCCCTAACATTCAACGGCATTACCATCACCGAATCCCCCACCATCAACATCCTGTGGGTCACCTTTGACCAGAAACTTAACTGGACCAGCCATATAAATACTGTGGCTACGAGAGCAGGTCAGAGGCTGGGTATTCTGCAGCGAGTGACTCACCTCCTGACTCCCCAAAGCCTTTCCACCATCTACAAGGCACAAGTCAGGAGTGTGATGGAATACTCTCCACTTGCTTGGATGAGTGCAGCTCCAACCACACTCAAGAAGCTCGACACCATCCAAGATAAAGCAGCCCGCTTGATTGGCACCCCATCCACCACACTAAATATTCACTCCCTTCACCACCGGCGCACTGTGGCTGCAGTGTGCACCATCCACAGGATGCACTGCAGCAACTCGCCAAGGCTTCTTCGACAGCACCTCCCAAACCCGCGACCTCCACCACCTAGAAGGACAAGAGCAGCAGGCACATGGGAACTACACCACCTGCACGTTCCCCTCCAAATCACACACCATCCCGACTTGGAAATATATCGCCGTTCCTTCATTGTCACTGGGTCAAAATCCTGGAACTCCCTTCCTAACAGCACTGTGGGAGAACTGTCACCACACGGACTGCAGCGGTTCAAGAAGGCGGCTCACCACCACCTTCTCGAGGGCAATTAGGGATGGGCAATAAATGCTGGCCTCGCCAGCGACGCCCACATCCCGTGAACGAATAATAAAAAAAAAGTTTTGTGTCATCTGCAAACTTTGAAATTATACTCTCTATACCCAAGTCCAGGTCATTAATATATATCAAAAAGAGCAGTGGTCCTAATACAATCCCCTGGGGAACACCACTGCATACTTCCCTCCTGTCTGAAAAACAACCATTCACCACTACTCTCTGCTTTCTGTCCCCTAGCCAATTTTGTATCCATGCTCCACTGTACCTTTAATCCCATGGGCTTTAATTTTGCTAACAAATCTATTATGTGACACTTTATCAAATGACTTGAAAGTCCACATGCACAACATCAATCACACTATTCTCATCAACCCTCTCTGATATTTCATCAAAGAACTCAATCAAATTGGTCAAAGCTGATTTTCCTTTAACAGATCTGTGCTGACTTTCATTTATTAGCTCATACTTTTCCAAGTGCCAATTTATTTTGTCCCGGATTATTGTCTCTAAAAGTTTCCTCACCACTGATGTCAGCTGACTGGCTATAATTGTGGGTTTATCCCTCTCCACTTTTTTGAACAGGGGTCTAACATTTACAATCCTTCAGTCTTCCGGCACTGTCCCCATATCTAGTGAGGATTGGAAGATTGTGGCCAGAGCCTCCGCAGTTCCCGCCGTTACCTCCCTCAGCAACCTAGGATGCATCCCATCTGGACTGAGTGACTTTTCCACTTTGAATACTGCCAATCTTTTAAGTACCTCCTCTTTATTTTTTTCCTATCTAATATCGCTACTACCTCCTCCTTTACTGCTACAATGGCAGCATCCTCTTCTCTAGTGAAGACGGATCTGAAGTATTCATTTAGTGCCTCAACCATGCCCTCTGCCTCCTTAAGATCATGTTTGTCCCTAATCGGTCCCATGCTTCCTTTGATTACTCTTTTACTATTTATATGTTTATAAAAGACTTTTGGGTTCCCTTTTATGTTAGCCACTAATCTATTCTCATACTCTCTCTTTGAATAGACCAAAATTGTGATTGTTAATGACCTACTTAAATGCATGCACAAAGTGGATTAGTGATGTAATGGTCCATTTTTTCGAAGATTAAGTCTGACATTCAAACTAATGTAAGCTAAACAATGTGATCCTTTGACAGTAGTTTCATCTACTCCCCACACACCTTCAAGGTAACAATCCTGTGTTGTTTTTTCATAACTTTTCCATTATTTTAAATGGAGCAGTTCACAACAGTGACTAGAAATTCCTCCCGGCATTACATTTATCCTACAGACAAATTCAGTAGGTGAATGACTTTCCCATGGGATACATGTAATGCACGGAGGAATTTGTAACCAATAAAGCTTTGTTTTAGCTTGTGCTGCACCGTTCTACAAATAAAAAATCTTCGCTTATCTTGCGCCTCACCTTCTTGTTTTCCTTTCACTATTAATTTATTTGTCTTTTAAGTAAAGAACTTTATATAGCACTTCACCATATCCTCAGAATGCCTCAATGTGCTTCACAGCCAATGAATTACTTTGCAGTGCAGTCACTGTCTTTGTATAGCAAACATGGTAGCCAATTTACATTTGACTAAAATTATACAGCCGAATAGTGTTCTGATGAGGACACTCTTAGAATGCTGCATTTAATTCTGGGGATCAAGGCAAAGGGGAAACAATACTTGGAAGCCATACAGAGAAGTGCTATGAGTGTCAGAGGACTGAGGTATGAGGAAAGGTTAGACAAACTTGAACTCTTCTGCCTTCAAAGGAGGAAAATGAGAGGCAACCTGATAAAAGTATATAAGAAGTAGAATAGAAAAAGTTAATCCTCAGCAGTATTTCAAATTAAACCATGATTGCAGGGGAAGGAGACATTGCAGGGCTACGGGGAAAGGGCAGGGGAGTGGGACTAGCTGGATTGCTCTTGCATAGAGCTGGCACAGATTCAATGGGCCGAATGGCCTCCTATGCTGTAACCTCTCTATGATTCTATGATAGGCACAAACTGATACAAAGCAAATTGAGGTCTGATGTCAGCAGGTACTTCTTCACATAACGTGTGATTAATACTTGGAATGATCTTCTGCGTACACTAGTACAGGGAAAATTCTGAATCCATTCAAAAGGCAGTTAGATGCTGTGATCAGGAAGACTAAATTTCTATGGAAGTCTAAGCCAGATAGCCCGAATGGGCTCTCTTATCTGTACTTATCGTTGTGAAATGACATGACAGTCTCTCAATCTTTCCTACTGCTCTTGCAATCATGCAGGTTCATCTCCACATAAGGGTAATTTTATGCCTCTGACCACTAGGAATGCCTATCAGGAATTCAGGTGTGTGCCCCTCATAATTTTCTGCTCATTAATTTGGACAAAAAATCATGGGGCAGGGTGCCCAAATTCTCCGTAGATGTTTCTGGTGGACAATTTCATAAAATTACCCCTTCTCTATGTATGTAATTAAAAGTCTTGTGTCTAACTTGCATCGGTAGCATCACAACTTTCAAAGAGTCTCACGTGAAAATACAGTGACAGACATTCCAGTTCAAAAGTATCTCACCTCAAGACCTTTAAAATGTAGAGCAAACAATCATGATTGGTTTAAATTGGTAAGTTAAGTTTACCAAACACCAACTGATTAAATCCTCACAAATTGAAAGTAGCAAAGATACTAATAAGGAACTTATAATCAACAGAATACTGAGCAATTCAATCCATTAGTTTTTTTAAAGCTTATATTCACAAACCAGCAAGTACCACAAAACAGGCCACCCCCACTTGCTCTTCCACACTCATGCTGTGTACTTCATCTGATGCTCCCTGCTCAAACTCTAACTGTATTTCATCCCCCCGGAGTGAAAAATCCTGAGATGCAGCAGG
Source organism: Heptranchias perlo (assembly GCF_035084215.1). Classification (NCBI taxonomy): domain Eukaryota; kingdom Metazoa; phylum Chordata; class Chondrichthyes; order Hexanchiformes; family Hexanchidae; genus Heptranchias; species Heptranchias perlo. The sequence goes on along the minus strand of NC_090352.1, from coordinate 16,818,498 downwards.
TGGTGTGACATGGACTAGCCTAATGCCCTACAGAAACATAATAGGAAAGGCATCGATTAGAATCCTTGGAGCACATATACAGCAGCACCTGATGTAGTGCTGCCAGATAATATTGGTTACTGGAAGAATGTATACTTGAAAGAAGTATTCCTTGAGGGAAGACAAAGCACAAAGAATGGTTATTCACCTGCACACCTTTAGGGATGGACAATAAGTGCTGGCCTTGCCAGCGAAGACCACATACCATGAACGAACTAAAAAAAAGACTCTGGGTCACCACTTGCATGGTCCCCTCTAAAGAGTGTCACCCCACAGTGCCCAGGGCTAACTTCTCTGCAGATTTGGGGAGTCCCCTCCAGTTTTCAGCCTTTTTTTGTTGTGGCCATCCTTGGCTTGCAATGGGAAGTGAATTACTGACCTCTTCCTAAGGCCTATGAGAACTAGGCAATTGGCCACTCTGCTTCCCTAAATAGGAGTGCAAGAACAGACAGAATGCAAATGGACAATAAGGAAGTCGTTAATGGGCCTACCCAACACTAGTGAAAGGGTTCCAGTCGAGGAATTATAAGGACATGAGGATGAAGCTACTTAAGGGGAAAGCATGTGTATTGCAGGCATGCCATTGCAAAGGGAAAGAGGACTCACCTCAGCGAACTTTTATGTATGTTGAATTTCTTCCTCATCTTTGCAGGCTGTCCTCTTAACTGCAGAAACTGCATTGACCTGCTCTGCTACCTCTTCTCAGGCTGCCCTGCCTGCATTTTACTGAGGAGGTTGTTCTTCATAGCCAAAAATGGCATGCCTCTTCGACAGCACCTCCCTCACCATAACCTCCAGGGTTTTCTTGCTAATGCGAACTGTCCCATCTCCACCCTGAGAATTGTTTGACTTCTGGCTGATTTCTGGACCGTTTGCAGCAATTCAGGAACAATAGAAGTATTTCTCCCAGATCAGGAAAAACAGGTACAGCTTTAAGATGCTGCATCTACACGTTTAAGGCTTTTTATAGGAAATCCCTCCCTCCTCCCAACGTCTATGCTCCCAGTGAACATGCAAAGTGTGCTGGGAGCACGACAGTGGGATAGTAGAGGGGACCTCAGTGAGCTGGTGGTGTAAATTATAACATGTAAAGTGTCCCTGTGTCAGCAAGAAATTGGGAGCACAACTTCAGGCCCAAAATTATTTTGTGTCTCTGAGGGAACTGATTTTTCCATCTGGCTACAGCAGGCGTTTATCATGTATTCTGATGCTGAGGCATTGCGGCCAGTCAGTCAGGCTTGGGCAATAGAAAATGACCATCAGTTAAAGTGCTGGTCATTAAAGAATGGAGAGTGGAAAAATTCTCCCTAGACTGGTACATCAAAGACAAACACAGCAAGAACTACAGGTCCACCATAAGGGTGAAAAAATATCTTTTATAATCATGTATGTAATTGAGAAAAGAAAAGGAAGATTTAGAAGAGGGAAGAATGAACAAATAAAGTTTTTGAAATTTTAGCAAATATTGCAAATCCACCGTCAGAAGTAGAGCAAAATAAAATGTTACAATGTGCAATACAAAAAAACAGGTCTCAGGAAGGGAAACATTTGCATCTTCTGCAAGTTTTATAAAGTTGCAGGTTAACAGAATTACAAGTATAATATCTATGATGCCTGTATGAGCAAGGTGTATTGGGTCAGTAATGTGATATATAACCTAAGTAAATTTGCTGTATTTTAGCTGTGGGTGAACTGCTGTTTAATCTCAATGACAACAATGATAGACATCAGAAACAGCACTCCTTTTTTGTACCATTCATTGACCAACAAGGGAAACAAATGACAGGTCCACAGATGTCTACTGGTGCCCCTCTACATGGTATGAACTTACAGTGTAGCTCACTTTTTCCTCCCTTTGGATATATACTTTCCTCAGGGAGCTCAGTTAGACTTGGAGTTTCCCACATGGGAATTTGCATCTTGCTGTTCCATCAAAATAGGCATAAAACAAGCACTGAATTGTGAATTAGCAAAACAGATGTTTAAGACTCAAAGGAGAGAGGATTTTTAAACTATGATAAACATTATCATTAGGCTGTTCAAATTTTAACTTTAGAAGAAAGTCAGTGGGACCGTATTAAGGATCAAGTAGAGCTAAAAATAAACCTGCTATTAGGTTAATTGATAGCCATAGCATTTTGCTGAGTCAAGTCCTAGGACAGTTTTTACTATTTTGGGATAACTTATCCACGTGAGGACAGAAACTCCCCGTGCAGAACATATGACAAAGTATTTGCTACAGCTTGCAGGGATTTATAAACTAGCTAATTTTAATCCATTTTTGGAATGTTAGAGATCATGTGCGTACTCCCCCACTGGGATACCAGAAAAATCTTAGTAGACTTTCCAACTTATGAACATTTTCTTGACTGAGGCTAAAGGGTTTTTGCTGAACAGTCTGCCAGGGTGTTGGCCTGTTTTCCTTTTTCCAGAACCAGCAAACCTACTTTGCATTTCTAGCATTTTTCGGATGGCCTCCCATCTTCCACCCTCCATAAATTCGAGCTCATTCAAAACTCTGCTGCCAGTATCCTAACTCGCACCAAGTCCCGTTCACCCATCATCACTGTGCTCGCCGACCTACTTTGGCTCCCAGTCCGGGAATGTCTCGATTTTAAAATTCTCATCCTTGTTTCATGTTTCACGCTTCATGGCCCCGCCCCCTCCTACCTCCGTAACCTCCTCGAGCCCTACAACCCTCCAAGGTCTCTGCGCTCCTCCAATTATTGCCTTTTCCGCATCCCCGATTTTCATCGCTCTACCATTGGCGGCCATGCCTTCAGTTGCCTAGGCCGTAAGCTCTGGAATTCCCTCCCTAAACCTCTCCACCTCTTTACCTCTCTCTTCTCCTTTAAGACACTTCTTAAAACCTACCTCTTTGACCAAGCTTCTGTGAAGCGCCTTGGGATTTTTACTACGTTAACGGCGCTATGTAAATTCAAGTTGTTGTTGTTGTTTTCATTTCGGACCTCCTGCATCAATGTTACTTGCCGTTTCCTTTATATGTGTCAGCTTGGCTCAGTGGTAGCACTTTTGCCTCTCAGTCAGAAGGATCCGGGTTCAAGCTCCATCTGTAGGGCTTGAGCATGTAATGTAGTCTGACACTTCAATGTAGTACTGAGGGAGTGATTCACTGTCAACGGTGCTGCTTTTCACTTGATACGTTAAACCAAGGTCCTGTTTGCCTTCTCTGGCAGACGTTAAAGATCTCATAGCAACCAAAACAGATTAACTGGTCATTTATCTCATTGTTGTTTGTGTTTACCTATGAAACAGTGAATGCACTTCAAAAGTAATTCATTTGCTGTGAAGTCCTTTGGCATGTTCTGGGGATGTGAAAGGTGCTATATAAATGCATGTTCTTTCTTTGTGTGGGCCTTTTCCAAGTCTTTTCACGATCTTAGCTACTTGCAATTATTTTAATGCTTTTCCACTGTGACGATGTTTAGTTTGCAGGTCATTTAACCTATTAATTTCCTCTCTGTGATTGGAGTATCTGTTTTCTCTTCTACTTATCTTTCAGTTTTCAGTTCCAATAAGGGGTTACACCCAAAATGTTAACGTCTTTTCTCTTTACAGATACTGACTGATCTATATTTTCATTTCAGATTTCCAACATTTGCACTTCCTTTTTTATTAGCAGAAGGACCTTAATGCGCAGATACGCAGGTCATTAAAGGAGGCAGCACAAGAAGATAAGGCCATAACAGAGGCAAATGGAATCCTTGGTTTTGTATCTAGAAGCATAAAATACAAAAGCAAGCAGGTAAAGTTGAACTTGCACCACATCTTAATTAGGCCGCAGTATGTTGTATATAGTTTTAGACTTGAGAAGTTAGGGCTTTTTTCTTTAGAGATGTGAAGGTTTAAGGAGATCTGATAGAGGTCGTAAAGATTATGAAGGTGTATGATAAGGTAAATAATGTTAGATTGTTTCAACTGATCGGTAAGACAGTAACAAGAGAGAACATATTTAAGCTAATAATCATGAAAAAATTTATTTACACAAAATGGTGGTTAGAATGAAAAATTCTCTGCCACAAACCATTGTTGAAACAAATTATTTTAAAAGGGAATTAGATTGTTGTTTGAAAAAAAGGAATATTAAAGGGTATGGGGAGCGATCAGCACCGTGTGATTAGGTCGGTGGCTTATGTGGAGATAAACACAAGAATGGCATTGATGAGCTGAATGGCTTGTTTTTGTTTTATAACATTCTATGATTTTAATTTCCCAGGATGTTGGACATAACTCACTGCCCTGGGTTTTCCTTGGAGACACAATCCCTACCCCAAATAGTTTCCAGAGTCAGCACCATTTGAATAATTTGGGTGAGCTCCAGGTATTGGGTATTGGGTTTGAGTCAAATAGAAAGACAGAAAATGGAAAGATTAGCTAGCTTTTTTTTTTATTCGTTCATGGGATGTGGGCGTCGCTGGCAAGGCCGGCATTTATTGCCCATCCCTAATTGCCCTCGAGAAGGTGGTGGTGAGCCGCCTTCTTGAACCGCTGCAGTCCGTGTGGTGATGGTCGTCCCACAGTGCTGTTAGGAAGGGAGTTCCAGGATTTTGACCCAGCGACGATGAAGGAACGGCGATATATTTCCAAGTCGGGATGGTGTGTGACTTGGAGGGTAACGTGCAGGTGGTGTTGTTCCCATGCGCCTGCTGCCCTTGTCCTTCTAGGTGGTAGAGGTCGCGGGTTTGGGAGGTGCTGTCGAAGAAGCCTTGGCGAGTTGCTGCAGTGCATCCTGTGGATGGTACACACTGCAGCCACAGTGCGCCGGTGGTGAAGGGAGTGAATGTTTAGGGTGGTGGATGGGGTGCCAATCAAGCGGGCTGCTTTATCTTGGATGGTGTCGAGCTTCTTGAGTGTTGTTGGAGCTGCACTCATCCAGGCAAGTGGAGAGTATTCCATCACACTCCTGACTTGTGCCTTGTAGATGGTGGAAAGGCTTTGGGGAGTCAGGAGGTGAGTCACTCGCCGCAGAATACCCAGCCTCTGACCTGCTCTCGTAGCCACAGTATTTATATGGCTGGTCCAGTTAAGTTTCTGGTCAATGGTGACCCCCAGGATGTTGATGGTGGGGGATTCGGCGATGGTAATGCCGTTGAATGTCAAGGGGAGGTGGTTAGACTCTCTCTTGTTGGAGATGGTCATTGCCTGGCACTTATCTGGCGCGAATGTTACTTGCCACTTATGAGCCCAAGCCTGGATGTTGTCCAGGTCTTGCTGCATGCAGGCTCGGACTGCTTCATTATCTGAGGGGTTGCGAATGGAACTGAACACTGTGCAGTCATCAGCGAACATCCCCATTTCTGACCTTATGATGGAGGGAAGGTCATTGATGAAGCAGCTGAAGATGGTTGGGCCAAGGACACTGCCTTGAGGAACTCCTGCAGCAATGCCCTGGGGCTGAGATGATTGGCCTCCAACAACCACTACCATCTTCCTTTGTGCTAGGTATGACTCCAGCCACTGGAGAGTTTTCCCCCTGATTCCCATTGACTTCAATTTTACTCTGGTGCCTTGGTGCCACACTCGGTCAAATGCTGCCTTGATGTCAAGGGCAGTCACTCTCACCTCACCTCTGGAATTCAGCTCTTTTGTCCATGTTTGGACCAAGGCTGTAATGAGGTCTGGAGCCGAGTGGTCCTGGCGGAACCCAAACTGAGCATCGGTGAGCAGGTTATTGGTGAGTAAGTGCCGCTTGATAGCACTGTCGACGACACCTTCCATCACACTGCTGATGATTGAGAGTAGACTGATGGGGCGGTAATTGGCCGGATTGGATTTGTCCTGCTTTTTGTGGACAGGACATACCTGGGCAATTTTCCACATTGTCGGGTAGATGCCAGTGTTGTAGCTGTACTGGAACAGCTTGGCTAGAGGCGCAGCTAGTTCTGGAGCACAAGTCTTCAGCACTACAGCTGGGATGTTGTCGGGGCCCATAGCCTTTGCTGTATCCAGTGCACTCAGCCGTTTCTTGATATCACGTGGAGTGAATCGAATTGGCCGAAGACTGGCTTCTGTGATGGTGGGGATATCGGGAGGAGGCTGAGATGGATTATCCACTCGGCACTTCTGGCTGAAGATGGTTGCAAACGCTTCAGCCTTGTCTTTTGCACTCACGTGCTGGACTCCGCCATCATTGAGAATGGGGATGTTTGCAGAGCCTCCTCCTCCCGTTAGTTGTTTAATTGTCCACCACCATTCGCGACTGGATGTGGCAGGACTGCAGAGCTTTGATCTGATCCGTTGGTTGTGGAATCGCTTAGCTCTGTCTATAGCATGTTGCTTCCGCTGTTTAGCATGCATGTAGTCCTGAGTTGTAGCTTCACCAGGTTGGCACCTCATTTTTAGGTACGCCTGGTGCTGCTCCTGGCATGCTCTTCTACACTCCTCATTGAACCAGGGTTGATCCCCTGGCTTGTTGGTAATGGTAGAGTGAGGAATATGCCGGGCCATGAGGTTACAGATTGTGCTGGAATACAATTCTGCTGCTGCTGATGGCCCACAGCGCCTCATGGATGCCCAGTTTTGAGCAGCTAGATCTGTTCTGAATCTATCCCATTTAGCACGGTGGTAGTGCCACACAACACGTTGGATGGTGTCCTCAGTGCGAAGACGGGATTTCATCTCCACGAGGACTGTGCGGTGGTCACTCCTACCAATGCTGTCATGGACAGATGCATTTGCGACAGGTAGATTGGTGAGGACGAGGTCAAGTAAGTTTTTCCCTCATGTTGGTTCGCTCACCACCTGCCGCAGGCCCAGTCTAGCAGCTATGTCCTTCAGGACTCGGCCAGCTCGGTCAGTAGTGGTGCTACCGAGCCACTCTTGGTGATGGACATTGAAGTCCCCCACCCAGAGTATATTTTGTGCCCTTGCTACCCTCAGTGCTTCCTCCAAGTGGTGTTCAACATGGAGGAGGACTGATTCATCAGCTGAGGGAGGACGGTAGGTGGTAATCAGCAGGAGGTTTCCTTGCCCATGTTTGACCTGATGCCATGAGATTTCATGGGGTCCAGAGTCAATGTTGAGGACTCCCAGGGCCACTCCCTCCTGACTGTATATCACTGTACCGCCACCTCTGGTGGGTCTGTCCTGCCGGTGGGACAGGACATACCCAGGGATGGTGATGGAAGAGTCTGGGACGTTGGCTGAAAGGTATGATTCTGTGAGTATGGCTATGTCAGGCTGTTGCTTGACTCGTCTGTGGGACAGCTCTCCCAATTTTGGCACAAGTCCCCAGATGTTAGTAAGGAGGACCTTGCAGGGTCGACTGGGCTTGGTGTTTTGCCGTTGTCGTGTCCGGTGCCTAGTGGTCCGATGCCGGGTGGTCCGTCCGGTTTTATTCTTATTATGACTTTTCGTAGCGAGATTTTACAACTGAGTGGCTTGCTAGGCCATTTCAGAGGGCAATTAAGAATCAACCACATTGCTGTGGGTCTGGAGTCACATATAGGCCAGACCGGGTAAGGGCAGCAGGCTTCCTTCCCTGAAGGACATTAGTGAACCAGATGGGTTTTTACGACAATCCGGTAGTTTCATGGCCACCATTACTGATACTAGTATTTTAATTCCAGATTTTTATTTAATTAATTGAATTTTAAAAAAATTAATTAATTGAATTTAAATTCGCCAGCTGCCATGGTGGGATTTGAACTCATGACTCTGGATTTTAGTCCAGGCCTCTGGATTACTAGCCCAGTAACATAACCACTATGCTACCACTCCCACAGATAGTAAAGAGCTCTATATAAAGAAGTTATTTTTCTGTATTTCATTGTCTTGTACATATTATAGATAAATTAATAGTAAAAAAACCTGCTCATTATCAAGGGCCTTTTTTTAAACAATGGGAATTCTACAGCCTGAATTTCCTGCTGGGACATAGCTCTCGCTGACACCAGCCATATTTCTGGTCCCAGGGTTATTTGTATGTCGGAGGCAAGATCCCAGTACTCTGCTCGGGGGTCAGGCAGTCATCTGGAGAGGGAGAAGGCAACCACCACACTGCCTGATGCTGGGGCCTCTGCATGTCTGCCCTCAGAGCGCCACCACAGGTCTGATCGGCGGGGGTGGGTGGCATAGGGAAGATAACCCCCAGCAGATTTCACCTGCTCCAAATCTACTGCAAAATTGGCAGAGGCCAAGTGAAAAATATTGCTCTAAGTTAGGCAAATAGGCATCAATAAGGAATACTGTCCTCAGTGAAGGAAAATTTCCTTCTCTCCTCTTACTGGAGTTTTTTTTGGTTCCCACTTTACTCTTTTCAGGTTGCTTTTGCTACCCCTTCTCTTCCTGTCAGAGTTGATGTTCTCGCAATGGCCACATACAAGGTCGCTGATCAGATTGATTGAAATAGATGAGATGCCAGGTTACACTTGTTTGCAGCTCATCTTGTCAGAGGACTGAGTTATGACAGGTTAGGAAAAACTCAAGGTTCCATCCTTGAAAGGAGGTCAATGAAAGAGGGAGCCTTACTGAGATATACAAAATACTAAGTGGAATAGAAAACATTGACCGGAGTTAAACTACAACTATAGGGCGATGGAGGATAGGTGTATCATGGTAAAAGGCACGTTCAAGATTTATGTCAGGAAGCACTTCTTCACATACTGGGATTAATATCTTCAGGTAGGGAAATGAAGGGAGAAACTCTGAAAACATTCAAGAGGCAGTTGGGCACTGTTGTGGTGGCACATAAATTTCTATATATGAGCAAGATGGGCGAAATGGACTCCCTCATTTGCACTTATTGTGATGACTTTTTAGTGGGGTTGTAAGGGTAGTTGCTAGGCAACTAAATAAATATGGCAAAAATGAAAATACAGCTTGCCAGGTTTAGATCGTGAATGTAATACATTCCATCTGCAGGGTTGCCAACATCAACTGACAAAGCGCACACAAAGAATTTATTTAGTTTTTGGTTGGGTCACAAGTTAGGGGTCCCTCATTAGTATAGCAAATCACTTCAGCAAGAGAACTGGTAGAGCTTTTTTTTATTCGTTCATGGGATGTGGGCGTCGCTGGCGAGACCAGCATTTATTGCCCATCCCTAATTGCCCTTGAGAAGGTGGTGAGCCGCCTTCTTGAACCGCTGCAGTCCGTGTGGTGAAGGTTTTCCCACAGTGCTGTTAGGAAGGGAGTTCCAGGATTTTGACCCAGCAGCGATGAAGGAATGACGATATATTTCCAAGTTGGGATAGTGTGTGACTTGGAGGAGAACTTGGTGTTCCCATGTGCCTGCTGCTCTTGTCCTTCTAGGTGGTAGAGGTCGCGGGTTTGGGAGGTGCTGTCGAAGAAGCCTTGGCGAGTTGCTGCAGTGCATCCTGTGGATGGTACACACTGCAGCCACCGCGCTGGTAGTGAAGGGAGTGAATGTTTAGGGTGGTGGATGGGGTGCCAATCAAGTGGGGTGCTTTGTCCTGGATGTTGTCGAGCTTCTTGAGTGTTGTTGGAGCTGCACTCATTCAGGCAAGTGGAGAGTATTTCATCACACTCCTGCCTTGTGCCTCGTAGATGGTGGAAAGGCTTTGGGGAGTCAGGAGGTGAGTCACTCGCCACAGAATACCCAACCTCTGACCTGCTCTTGTAGCCACCGTATTTACATGGCTGGTCCAGTTAAGTTTCTGGTCAATGGTGACCCCCAGGATGTTGATGGTAGGGGATTCGGCGATGGTAATGACGTTGAATGTCAAGGGGGGGTGGTTAGACTCTCTCTTGTTGGAGATGGTCATTGCCTGGCACTTGTCTGGTGCAAATGTTACTTGCCACTTATCCGCCCAAGCCTGGATGTTGTCTAGGTCTTGCTGCATGCGGGCTCGGACTGCTTCATTATTTGAGGGGTTGTAAATGGAACTGAAGACTGCAATCATCAGCGATCATCCCCATTTCTGACCTTATGATGGAGGGAAGGTCATTGATGAAGCAGCTGAAGATGGTTGGGCCTAGGACACTGCCTTGAGGAACTCATGCAGCATTGTCCTGGGGCTGAGATGATTGGCCTCCAACAACCACTACCATCTTCCTTTGTGCTAGGTATGACTCCAGCCACTGGAGAGTTTCCCCGATTCCCATTGACTTCAATTTTACTAGGGCTCCTTGGTGTCACACTCGATCAAATGCTGCCTTGATGTCAAGGGCAGTCACTCTCACCTCACCTCTGGAATTCAGCTCTTTTGTCTATGTTTGGACCAAGGCTGTAATGAGGTCTGGAGCCGAGTGGTCCTGGCGGAACCCAAACTGAGCATTGGTGAGCAGGTTATTGGTAAGTGCCGCTTGATAGCACTGTCGACGACACCTTCCATCACTTTACTGATGATTGAGAGTAGACTGATGGGGCTGGAATTGGCCGGATTGAATTTGTCCTGCTTTTTGTGGACAGGACATACATGGGCAATTTTCCACATTGTCGGGTAGATGCCAGTGTTGTAGCTGTACTGGAACAGCTTGGCTAGAGGCGCAGCTAGTTCTGGAGTGTACCTCACTTCAGGGTAAGTACAAAACTTAGCAATTGTGCTGAAGTTCATGGTTCACTTATCCTTCTGATCAGAGGAAGCTGCATAAAAGTCAAAGCCAACAAGTAATGTAAGGATTACAGCACAGGAGTCCATACGGCCCATCAAGCCTGTGCCAGCTCTTTGTAAGAGCAATTCAGTTAGTCCCATTCCCCTGCTCTTTCCCTATAGCCCTGCAAATTTTTTCCCTTCAAGTATTTATCAAATTCCTTTTTGAAAGCCACAATTGAATCTGCTTTCACCACACTTTCAGGCAGCACAATCCAGATCATAACTACTCACTGTATTAAAAAGTTTTTCCTCATGTCGCCTTTGGTTCTCTTGCCAATCACCTTAAACCTGTGTCCTCTGGTTCTCAACCCTTCCGCCAATGGGAACAGTTTCTCTATGTACTTTATTTAAACCCTTCATGATTTTGAACACTTCTATCAAATCGCCTCAACCTTCTCTGTTCTAAAGGAAAACCACCCCAAGTTCTCCAGTCCATCCACACAACTGAAGTACCTCATCCCTGGAACCATTCCAGTAAATCTTTTCTGCACCCTCTCTAAGGCCTTCACATCTTTCTTAAAGTGTGGTGCCCAGAATTGGACACAATACTCCAGTTGTGACTGGACCAGTGGAACATAAAGGTTCAACATGACTTCCTTACTTTTGTACTCTTATGCCTCGATTATAAAGCCCTGGATCCTATATGCTTTTTTTTAAAACCACTTTCTCAACCTGTCCTGCCACCTTCAAAGATTTGTGCACATATACCCCCAGGTCTCTCTTTTCCTGCACCCCCTTTAGAATTGTACCATTTAGTTTATATTGCCACCCCTCGTTTTTCTTGCCAAAATGTATCACTTCGCACTTCCCTGCGTTAAATTTCATCTTCCATGTGTCCAACCATTTCACCAACATATCAAAGTCCTCTTGAAGTCTATTACTATCCTCCTCGCTGTTTACTATACTTCCAATTATTGTGTCATCTGCAAATTTTGAAATTGTGCCCTGTACGCCCTAAGTCCAAATAATTTATATCAAAAAAGCAGCGGTCCTAGTAGCGACCCCTGGGGAACACAGCTGTATATCTGCCTCCAGTCCGAAAAACAACTGTTCACCACTACTCTGTTTGCTGTCACTTAGCAAATTTCGTATTTATGCTGCCACTGCCCCTTTTATTCCAAGGGCTTCAAATTTGCCAACAAGTCTATTATGTGACACTTTATCAAACACCTTTTGGAAGTCCATATACACACTACCCTCATCACCCCTCTCTGTTACCTCATCAAAAAACTCAATCAAGTTAAGCATAATTTGCCTTTAACAAATCTGTGCTGGCTTTCCTTTATTAATCCACACTTGTCCAAGTGACTGCTAATTTTGTCCCAGATTATTGTTTTTAAAAGCTTCCCCACGACCAAGGTTAAACTGACTGGCCTATAGTTGCTGGGTTTATCCTTACACCCTTTTTTGAACAAGGGTGTAATATTTGCAAGTCTCCAGTCCTCTGGCACCTCCATCATATCTGAGAAGGTTTAAAAGATTATGGCCAGCACCTCTACAATTTCCACCCTTACTTCCCTCAGCAATCTAGGATGCATCCCATCTGGACTGGGTGACTTATCTACTTTAAGTAGAGCTAGCCTTTCCAGTACCTCCTCTATCAATTTTTAGCCCATCCAGTATCTCAACTACCTCCTCTTTTACTGTGAGTTTGGCAGCATCTCCTTCCTTGGTAAAGACAGATGCAAAGTACTCATTTAGTACTTCAGCTATGCCTTCTGCCTCCATGCCTAAATCTCCATTTTGGTCCCACCCCTCCTCTTACTACCCATTTACTATTTATATGCTATAGAAGACTTTTGGATTCCCTTTTATGTTAGCTGCCAGTCTATTCTCATACTCTCTTTGCCCTTATTTCCTTTTTCACTTCTCTGCTGTACTTTCTATAGTCAACCTGATTCTCACTTGTAATATCAACCTTACATCTGTCATATGCCCCTTTTTCTGCTTCATCTATCTTTTTCGTCATCCAAGGAGCTCTGGCTTGGTTGCCCCACCTTTTCCCCCTCGTGGGAATATACTTCGACACTATCCGAACTAGCTCCTCTTTAAAAGCCGCCCATTGTTCGATTACAGTTTTGTTTGCCAATATTTGATTCCAATTTACCCGGGCCAGATCCATTCTCAACTCGCTGAAATTGGCCCTCCTCCAATTCAATATTTTTACTCTAGATTGCTCCTTGTCCTTTCTATAAGGAATTTAAACCTTATATTATGTTCACTGTTCCCTAAATGTTCCCCCACTGACACTTGCTCCACTTGAACCACCTCATTCCCCAGAACCAGATCCAGCAATGCCTCCTTCCTCATTGGGCTGGAAACATACTGATCGAGAAAGTTCTCCTGAACACACTTCAGAAATTCCTCCCCCTCTTTGCCCTATACAGTATAACTGTCCCAATCTATATTAGGGTAGTTGCAGTCCCCCATTATCACTACTCTATAGTTCTTGCACCTCGAATTTCTGTGTAAATTTGCTTCTCTATAGCCTTCCCACTAATTGGTGGCCTATAGAATACACCTAGTGTAATGGCAGCTCTATTGTTTCTTAACTCCAACCAAATAGATTCTGTCCTTGACCCTTCAGGGACATCCTCTCTCTGCAGCCCTGCAATATTCTCCTTAATTAATACTGCCACCCCCAAACACCTTGTATCCAGGAATATTTAGTACAATTCTGCCCTAATGCGAAAGATAGGAATAGCATTGCTCTGTCACAAATATTAAAGGGACGCAAATTCATTTTTATTCCATTTCTCTTTTCTATGCCAATACAAGGGGCAATTCTGCTCGAGTTCATGCCCACTGATTTTTTTTGTTGAAAAGATTCATAACAGACAATTACAATCCACTTGTAACAATGTCTTGATCTGATTTTGTGAGCTAGATTCAAACTCAGGCCCCACGAGGTAAAACGATAGAGTTTTAAAATCAGTCTCTCAAACAAAACTTTAGTTAAATTAATTAAAGTAGTTAACAAAACTCACATCAGCAATATGTTGTGTTTCAATATATTTAGATATTACATTAGTTTTCAGATAAAACCACTTCTCACTATTCTAAATATATATTTTTACAGTACACAAGTCAACTAGGAAGGCCTGAAAAAGGGATACACAGGGTGGGCTCCTGATTTGAGCAGGGCTTTAGTAGATGGGGTGGGGGAAAGAGAGAAGGGGAAGAGAGTTGAGCAGAGCATACTGGATTCCCAAGGATGATGGGAAAGGACATTAGGGGCCCAGTCAACAAGGCTTGTTCTCGTGTTTCTCCTAAAGGTAACTGATTGTAGCCTGGGGACGCATCTGCCTGCTTACGTTGGATATGGAGGGGAGAGGAATCCAAAAGGAAAATACTTTTTTTTTTAAAAAAAAGGTATCCTTAACATCACAATGATTATGGGTTTGAGTTTCAACACCGAGTAACACTCAGTTCCTCCAGCCATGAGAAGTTTCTATATTTTCACTGCCAGGCGTCCTCCTACAGTGGAGAGAACATAAAATCTGGCAACTAGCTTGTGACATTGGCAATTGTGCTCAGGGTAATCTAGAGCCCATCTACACCTTTCCAGCTGGGGGAGGGTGTGTAAAAGCCAGAAGCTTACTGGGAAGAGATCAATAAGGAAGATTAAAATTATTATAAACACAAACACCAGAGAACTTTCTCTTCACAGTGCACTATATATTTTTTTTAAATGAAGTACAGATTGTTTTCTTAAAACGACGTTTATTTTTCCAGTTCTCCAGTAATTTCTTTAAAGCTTGTGACAAACCACTTGGCTTTCTCCTTTACTTGCTGTCGGACAATATTCCCACCAAATCCGATAAATGCATCCTAAGACAGGAAACCAATAGTTTATTAGGCATTTCTGTAAAACCAGCATTCAGTACATTTTAGCAGCAGTCAGAATCTAACTTAAATAGATTAGGCTAATTGTCTAGTACTAGAATGAGCCCCAATGGTGAATAATGAAAGGCTTAAACTTAAATGTATTTTTAAAAGTAACACACATGGTCTAAGTTACACCTTTGAAGGGACAAAGTTAGTTCTATATCTGTACGTACCGCAGGAGGGCACGCCTCCAAGTCCGTGGCTCCATCTCCAATCATAACAACCTTCTTAAAGCCCCTTTCTTCTTTTAGTAGACTTATAATCCGGCCTTTCCCACCGGATTCTGCTGTTGGCTGGGTTTCATCAAAACCGGCATACTCACCTGTAATAAAATAAGGTCAACTGTTGGGTATCTGTTATACTTTGTTTCTATCAGGTAATTTTGTGCAATAATTCAATTTGGAGGAGGGGTAAAGAAAGAGGCACAAATTTCACAAGAAGGCTTGTGCCATTTATTCTGATCACATATTCCACGTCTCAGCCTGCCAGACCACACACACACACAATGGGAGCTCTAAACATCTCAACAGCACCCATAAAATTCCTCTCATATTAAAAAAGTGTGACCCATGATGGAAACGGTCCTACTTTGAGGTCTCCTTTCTGTTAGCCATTCTACCTCTTTACTTTGTCTCACAACCAAACCAAGAACAAATCATCATTTGGGGCAGCCCGAGTGCCAAAACTAGCAGATGCTGGGATTCAAATTTATGTTGCAGAGTCTGTGGCTAGCTGCTTAACTTGCACAATTTGGCTATAATAATAAGCTCTGAAAAAGACAAGTTAAAAAAAAAGTGTTAAATTTCCCAATCCAGAGGTCAACATGTTTGAGTCTCCACCTCATTGATCATTCAAACTCAAATGGGAGGAGGAGGAAGGGATGGAGAGAAGGGCAGGGTCAATCTCACCTCCAGTTAGCCATTTACAGCAACCACAGAACATTCAGTTCCAGCTCATTTTGTTCTCTTGGCCATTCTAGTAACATGGTGTATGAGGGCAGAGAAGATAGATAATAAATGGCAGATATAAATGATAAAGGAGCCAATTATGTATTTTAATATCCAGATCTAATGATTGGCATTTACTTTAAATACAAATCTCACTGCTGTATGATAGTTGAATAGTTCCAGTAAATAATTACATTATAACATTTTCACCAAGAAATATGAAAAATGTTTCATGGAGCCAATATCACTTGTGGTAAAAATAATTAAAGAAATGACAAGTAGATTATTGAGTTTTGAATACTAGATATTTTTCCCTCTCTGCCACTTCCCCCTCACCCAAAGGCTTTCATACCCCTTGCTGGTGTATGGCTCCACAACCACTGACTGCCTTCATTCAAGTGATCACCATTCATGTATGAGCATTAATAGTGAATATTTTCAGATTATTCAATTGTAGGAGGCATCGCAACCAAGCTCAATCCAGTTCTCTGCTGATATCCACACAACTGCACTTCCAGCTGGAACCCTGGCCATGAGCACAGTGTGCGTACGCATACAATAAAAGTAGATGTAGACTCAATTCTCAATATGCCCAACATCCATTTACCTTTGACTGTCACTGGGCAGCCTACCTTCCAGGTACAATTCAATGAATCGGGGTGAAATTCTGCTCCTGTGAACCAAACGCAGAGGGGCAGAGCTTGCATCCGATTTCCATTTGAAATGCACTGCCCTGAGTTTTCTGCAAAGCCTGCACTGGAGGTTCATGCTCTCCAAGGAAGGAAATGAGGTAGTTGGTTCTTAAATTTCCACCATAGCATCTTGGGATAAAAGTAGCAGCTTGCCTCCTCCTGCAAGATTAGAAGATATCTCTGCAATTCCAGACACCATTTGGGCTGTTGTGGTAACTGACTGGGCCTGCACGCTTTCTGGTTCTTCGGGAGTCCTTTGAGTGGGGTGACCGAGTAGCACAGATGGGAGTCATCCCGAGACACCTCCCTCATTCCTACTTCCTCTTGCCATAGCCCTTCTGCTGGGCACACCCTCAGCATATTTGATGTGCGGGCAAACCATGGAACCACTGCAGTTATAGGTCAAGCTGCCAGCATACCACAGTAGGGCTGAATCATACATCCTTACACATTACAAAAAGTTATAGATATTTCTGTTCCAGGCCCAGATAAATCTCATGTATGTAAACTGTCCTGACCGTCCAATGACATGGTGACCAGGATTGGATGTTGGTAACTTCCCTGAACTTGGATGAGTCTGGCAGCATTGTTCAGGCTAACTTCCTCATGCTGCTGCTGTCAGTTCCTCTCAACTCTCCTTCTCTGGACTGTTCTCAGAGCTCTCCAGGCAACTGCATATCTTTCTGCCTCCCAGGCCTCCTCCGTCCCAGGCCTCCTCCGTCCCAGGACTGCTCTCAGGCCTATCTCCTGCGGTACGTACAGCTGACCTCTCACTGCTGGTCTCACTATCTGATTCAAGTCCCTCTCTTGCTGCCATGTTCCCCTCAGTGATTAAGCAGATTACCAATGTCAACTCATGTCCCACGCTCAGCTGGTGTCTCTCCCTGCTTCCTACTCTCTTGCACTTGGCTTTCTCCCTCACCCCATAGAAGTTTGCAGCACAGATGGAGACCATTCTGCTCATCATATCTGTGCCAGGTCTTTGCTAGAGCAATCCAAAACTAATCTCAATGTCCTATGTTCTCCCCATAGCCTTGTATCTTTCTCTACTTCAAATATATATAGTTTTCCTTAAAAGATGTAATGGTCTCTGCCTCAACCATTCAGTGACAAAAGCATTCCAACAAGCCTGTGTAAAGGAATGTCTCCTAACCGCCCTTCCCATTCAGTGATCAATTTTAAATTGATGACTCCCTTGGCACTGACTCCCCAACCAGAGAAAATAGTTTTTCCCCTAATGACTATCAAAACCCTTCACAAATTTTAAAAACCTCCATTAAATCTCCTCTGAGCCTTCGCTGCTCCAGTAGAAATAGTCCCAGGATCTTAAGTATTTGAACCCCAGGTCTCAAGTGCGCCACATCCTTCAGTGTCATTCCATTGAGTATATACTCCCATTCCTGGTTTTCTTCTCCCAAAATATATTACCTCACACTTATCCACACTAAATTGCATCTGCCACCTGGTTGCCCATTCCATTAACCTGTCTATGTCTCCCTGAAGTATGTTACAGTCTACTCACTATTTGCTAAACTTTCTACTTTTGTGTCATCAGCAAATTGAGAATGTGCTCCCTAAACCCAAGTCCAAATCATCTATAGACAACAAAAGTGAATCCAGCACTGATCCCTGTGTACACCACTTCCAACTCTTCTCCAGTCTGAGCAACACACATTTACCCATGCAAGTACATCTAGAAGCAATCTGTTGGGGTTACACCCTTGATCAGAGAGAGCAGCAAGAGATTTGCAGGGGAGACAAAAAGGTCATCCTTGAATAGGAGTTGTTTTGTGCTCGTGTTAAAGACAGCAACAGGATCTTTAAAGATTAGGAAGTATCCTATGATTAAATAGCTGTTTGAGGGGGAAAGTTTGTGTGCTGTAGCTGATCAATTGCAGAATAGTTAAGAGATAAGAACACTTACCTTTCAAACTTTAAGGCATTGAATTTCTTACTAATCTGGGCAAGTGGTCAGAAAGAATCAGAATGCAGAAACTGCATTCATCTGCTCTGCCACTTCTTCTCAGGTATCCCCAGGAAGTGCTGCTTGAACTTGCTTGCTTTCTTACAATTAAGTTGCCGACAGTGTGAATGCACTGTAAAATATCAGTGCAAAGCTGTTTTGGCTTTGCAACGACACCAAACTTGGAGTGTAAATCAGGTGTCAAGGCCCAAATGTGGATGCTGAATCACTAAATATATTCAAGGCTGAGATGGATAGATTTTCAGACTCTAGGGGAATCAAGGGATATGGGGATCGGGCGGGAAAGTGGAGTTGAGGTCAAAGATCAGCCATGATCTTACTGAATGGTGGAGCAGGCTCGAGGGGCCGTATGGCTTACTCCTGTTCTTATTTCAAAGGATGGGTGAAACTAGAACTAGGGGGCATAATCTTAGAATAAGGGGCTGCTCCTTCAAAACTGAGATGAGGGGAAACTTCTTCACTCAGAGGGTGGTAGGTCTGTGGAATTTGCTGCCCCAGGAAGCTACATCATTGAATAAATTCAAAGCAGAAATAGACAGTTTCCTAGAAGTAAAGGGAATTAGGGGTTACGGGGAGCAGGCAGGAAATTGGACATGAATTTAGATTTGAGGTTAGGATCAGATCAGCCATGATCTTATTAAATGGCGGAGCAGGCTCGAAGGGCCGATTGGCCTACTCCTGCTCCTATTTTTTATGTTCTTATGTTCTTAAAACTGTCTTGCACCAATGCTACCATAATAGTGCGAGAGCACCATTACTCTAGTTAGTGAAGTAAACTTTCCTTTTCAGATAGAAGTCAAGGAAAATGTGGGATAAGAACAATGGCACAAAATGATCAACAGTTACTTGTGAAAATACTTCAGCTTTATTTCTCTCTCCCAGCCCCTCCAATTTCTTAATGAATTTTGTGTTAATCAAGGTTAGTATTGGGGAACAGAACACTTTATTTTGGGCACCTAGAGTCAGCAAAGAATTCCAAATCAGATTTAGCAAGATTAGGTGCGATGTAAAGCTCACTTTACTCTTCCCCTTCAACATGTCTTAATCCAACCTCAAAAGATCACCTTCTACCATACCACTAATAATTTTCCCCACACTCCATGCCATTTCCCCGATGAATTGAATTGCCAATTAAGTGCCAAATAGTAGTCAATGCCCATGACAAAATTGATCTGCAACTCCATATCATTTCATGTCAGGCCTTTAAAAACAGCACAGAAAGAAAACTTTCATCCCATCAGTCTGGACTAGATTTGAATGGAGGTCACAAAAGTCACCAACCTGTCTTCTGTCCTGCTTACCTCTTGTTTGTTTCCCTTCCTTTTAGGGTGCTTCCTTCTACCACTACACCATTCCCTCAATAAAGAGGACAAGACATTCTGGATATCAGCAGCAGTTCATTTTCTTCTCCTTTGAATTCTACTAAGGAAAAGTTTTCTGGCCCAGAAATATCTAATTTACCATCATGGGGCTCCTTACCATTGAAGTAAAACTTCAGCCTGTTTGCATATACATTGGATAAGGGAATATTTATCCTCGCTGCTACATGTTCCACTATGCACTTGAATCCACCCGATATCAGGAACACTTGCACACCGTGCTTTTGAAGATGATCAACTAGATCCCTGTTTTAAAAAATACAAGTTTAAGAAACAGTTATGCTTTGTCAAAATTATTGGGATCAAAACTAAAAAAGATATTTAGCAACAAAGCTGCACTCTGCATTGAAAAATATTTTCATCACTAACTTCTGTTTCTTCCTCCTTGCTCTCTCCCCAGCCCCGCTTTGTAGGCTATTTTTCTTCCGCCTCCTGGCGGAAAATTTTTTTTCCCCTACCTCCCAGTGGTTCAGTATGTAAATGCTACATGTGCAGTCCTGAGCCACTGAGTCCAGGGAGGAACCAGGTTCCATTCCAGGCCTGCTTCAATTAGACAATCTCAAGCAGGGCTGATGCTGGGACCACAAGAGTTACAACTCACAGTCCCCACTAAGAGATTTAAAAAAGCCAGGGTTCCAGTTTCTGATTGCTATTGACTTGCAAGCAGAGTGCCTGGAGCCACCCTCTATTCTAGGCACACACATGACAAATAGCCAATATGGCAAGGATCAGTGCCTGAAGATCTATATGCAGCACAGGTAACTGGCTTCAGAAGAAGAGGAGAAATAAGAAAAAAATTAAAAAGTTACATTTTCATCTTACTATATATACACACACACAAAGTTTTTTCTTCTTTCTCACTGCAATGACACTACTTCTATGGTAACTATTTACACTTTTTCCACAGGAATCCCAGTTTGTTACTTTAAAAAAAAAATACGTTTAGAGTGTCCAATATCTTACTTCATGCCCTCTGTTAAGTGAGGGGGATGATCAGTTATTAGTTTGTTCACTTGTTCTCGTGAAGGTCGTATTATAGCTAGACGTCCTGTTAAAGCCTTCTTAAATGGGACTGTCCCTCCCATTGCATTCCGAGTCCTGTAATAAATTAAAAATAGCTCAGTTGTTTGGAGAAAGTGACCGAATGCTAGAACATACTTTGACAATGAAGACAATCTCCATGGTATAGCATGGTGCTGTGCTAAGTGAGGCAGACAAAATAGATCTAGCAACTCAAAACTGGACATCCACAAGGCAGTGTGGACTATCAGAATTGAAGACCATCACATTCTGTAACTTCATGGCCCCGATTTCCCTTACTTCTCAATCACTATCAAGTTGTGAGGCCAACCCTAGTACAATGGGAGCTGTAAAAGGGCATGTCAGGAGCAGCACCCAATATACTTTAGAATGAGGTACCAACCCAGTGAAGCTATTACACAGGGCTACCTGCATCCTAAATATTAAAAGCGCAAACAACCAACGGATCACAACAAAACTCTAGACCCACCACTTCCAGTCAAGAATGGTGACGGACAACCAGATAACTAACAGCTAGAGGAGGCTCCACGAACATTCCCATCCTCAACCATAGACAAGAACCAAGTGTTTGTAAACATACTTCAGCCAAAAGTACTAAGTAGATTATCCTACTCAGAAGGATCAAGGAGAGGCAATATAAACTAAACGGTACAATTTTAAAGGCATGGCAGGAACAGAGAAACCTGGAGGTTCATATACACAAATCTTTGAAGGTGGCAGGATAAGTTGAGAAGGCTGTTAAAAAAGCATATGGGATCCTTGGATTTATAAATAGAGGCATAGAGTACAAAAGCAAGGAAGTTATGCTAAACCATTATACATCACTGGTTAGGCCTCAGCTTGAGTATTGTGTTCAATTCTGGGCACCACACATTAGCAAGGATGTCAAGACCTTGGGGAGGGTACAGGGGAGGTTTACCAGGAAGATAACTGAAGTTCCTCATACCTGGTATGTGGAGAGGTTGGAGAAACTGAGATTGTTCTCCTTAGAGCAGAACTTCCTACCAAAGTGAATAACCTCACATTGTACTCCATCTGCCACCTTCCACTCACTTAACCTGTCTATATCCCTTTGCAGTCTCTTTGCATCCTCGTCACAGCTTACTTTCCCATCTAGCTTTGTACTGTCAGCAAACTTGGATACGCTACACTCAGTCCCTTCATCCAAGTCATTAATATAGATTGTAAATAGCTGAGACCCAAGCACTGATCCTTGCGATACCCGACTAGTTACAGCCTGCCAACCTGAAAATGACGGACTGTTTTCTGTCCATTAACCAATCCTCTATTCATGCTAATGTCACCCCCAACCCCATGAATCCTTGTCTTGCGTAACAACCTTTTACGTGGCATCTTATTGAATGCCTTTTGAAAATTCAAATATACTACATCCATTGGTTCTCCTTTATCTAACTTGTAGTTACATCCTCAAAAAACTCTAAATAGATTTGTCAAACACAATTTCCCTTTCATAAAACCATGTTGACTCTACCTAATCGTATTAGGATGTTCTATGTGCCCTGTTGCCACTCCCTTAATAATGGATTCCAGCATTTTCCTGATGACTGATGTCAGGCTAACTGGCCTGTAGTTCCCCGTTTTCTCTCTCCCTCCTTTCTTGAATAGTGGGGTTACATTTACTACCTTCCAATCTGCTGGGACCGTTCCAGAATCTAGGGAATTTTGGAAGATCATAACCAATGCATCCACTATCTCTGCAGCCACCTCTTTTAGAACCCTTGGATGTAGGCCATCAGGTCCAGGTGATTTATTGGCTTTTAGTCCCACTAGTTTCTCAAGTACTTTTTCCCCCCTCTACTGATAATTACTTTAAGTTCCTCACTCTCATTAGACCCTTGGTTCTCCACTATTTCTGGTTGTCAATTACTTTCAGAATACCCACCTGCTTTTTTTTGTTCTAATATCCAAGTTCCACTGAAAAGACCTTGGCACCCATAGCATTCATTTGTAACCCATATGGGAGTGACATTATGACACATACACTCAAGGTATTGGGTGGTGGGTTTTCTTCCTGCAACTTCTGTACTGGAAAGTCTGCAACCTACTTTATTGCCAGCAGATGAGCATACTCGCCCAAACTACATCAATGTGATGCACAAAGTTCTTAAAAAGGGCACTCTCAGGCAGCCTAACGCCTGCAACTTGTAGAGTCAGGATTTAAGTTTAAGAGGTAAATATGAAATCTTGCTCAAACTGGGTAAGGACCGTTGAAATTTAGTACTACATTCTACAATGGATTTGCCCATTAATACTAAAAAGCAAATAAAATACCACGAACACCTACATTTCTGCAACAGCATCTCCGACTCCACAGAATTTCGCTAGTTCATCAATTCCTTCTTCTTTTATCACTGTGCTGTCTACATCGAAACACACTGCATCGGCACTCCGAAGGACTGCTTTTGTTTCAGCAAGTGTCGTCATATTGCTGTGCAAGTATCTGTAGAAATGCAACAAAATGAAAGAATTATAATTCTATAGCATACTGTAGAAGTAAAAGCCAAAGTAACTGGGCCACAGGTGTTCCACACCACATACACATTGTACAACCTACAAAAAGGGAGGCTGATCTCACTTCGATCAGATTGTGGTACCTTTCCCTCCACATTCCTCTCTCTGATCATGTCCAATTTCAGTCCATAGCCTACTAACAAATTGTAATTGCTAGTCTCAGGCCAGAAAACTGTCTGGGGCGACCCACTCCTCAGTACTGGGACCATGAGCAACCTTGCCGGAGACCCTCTGATGATACAATGAAGAGATTATTCTAAGGAAGCAACAAGTCAGTTGAAGGGAAAAGTTTATTGTGGATGTGTTTTGTTCACCAAATATTGCATTGGCTCAAATCAAGTCAGGAGGTTGAAATCAAATCAGGACACTCTTAACTTTAATCTCTGTCCCCTAGTCCTTAAATCTGGTACCTAGCTGAAGAACTTTCCTGGATCCAAATTCTCCATATTTGGTGAAAATCAAAGACTGCTGTCAAGTTCCTCCTCTTCTCCAGAGACTGATGTCCTAGGGTACACAACCTTGGCTTATAACTCAGCCTTCCAAGTTTAAGGATCAGCCTAACAACCTTCCTCTGAACTCCTTCAATAATTCTACATCTTTCCTGTGATAGGGAG
Source organism: Heptranchias perlo (assembly GCF_035084215.1). Taxonomy (NCBI): domain Eukaryota; kingdom Metazoa; phylum Chordata; class Chondrichthyes; order Hexanchiformes; family Hexanchidae; genus Heptranchias; species Heptranchias perlo. Next base: position 16,794,805 of record NC_090352.1, on the reverse strand, counting down.
ACCAAATCTGAATATTGTACTCCAGATCTGGCTTCACCTCCTTCGCTATATACTTACTGCTTGGGACACTGAACTGACAGTTTCAACAACCTATCCATCAAACCCTCGAGCACAATGCAATTTAATAGATCTTCCACAATCTCGCTTCTATCCAATCTCATTAATTTACGCTTAGCCAAGTTAAGCCCTACCTGCCACCTCCGCCCACTAATCTAGCCTCTCTAAGCCCTTTGGATAATCACATATTGGCTAGCATTGACCAACACACCCATTTTAGTCCCATCCACAAAGTTAGACACCTTAGGAAGATCATGTCTGTCATTTATAAAATTTACAAACAGCAACATCCTGAAAGCTGACTCTTATGGTAATTTCCCCCCCCCCCCCAGAATGAATATCATCTTCCTCTTAATTGACTGGCTAACTCCATTTACATTTAACAACATAAACACTGCAATGAGGAGTGACTGAAAATTTGTCCTGGTCTTCAATTAAATCAGTCATCTCCACTAAATTGCTTGCGGAATTGCTGTCCTATTGCCTTGTATCAAAATCTGTGGTTATACAAAAGAACCCAAAATATAAGGCAATAAAGAAACTTCAGGGGATGCGCATTTAAGGAAGTAAAAGAAAGAAATTGGAATCCCACTCCTAATTTTCCAGAATCCCAATTCTATCCCCAGTACACGCACTAATCTTCACCCCCTCCATGAAACAGACCTGCATTCCTCAAACATGATCATGGAGCAGAAATCATCATCTTTTGAAATTAAAACAGGATTGTCCTATGTTAAAGGTCATGGACCCCAATACAAATATTGATTATGACCTTCAAACATCTACAACCAAGAGGGGAAACCATGAAATCCCCTCACTTCTCCCCACCGTGGGAAAACAACTACCTTGACCTCAGTCCTCTTACAACACCAAGTTATAGTCCAGCAATTTTATTTTAAATTCACAAGCTTTCGGAGACTTCCTCCTTCCTCAGGTAAATGTTCGCGGTTTAACATAGGACAATCCTGTTTTAATTTCAAAAGATGATGATTTCTGCTCCATGATCATGTTTGAGGAATGCAGGTCTGTTTCATGGAGGGGGTGAAGATTAGTGCGTGTACTGGGGATAGAATTGGGATTCTGGAAAATTACCTCAGGAACATTTACCTGAGGAAGGAGGAAGTCTCCGAAAGCTTGTGAATTTAAAATAAAATTGCTGGACTATAACTTGGTGTTGTAAAATTGTTTACAATTGTCAACCCCAGTCCATCACCGGCATCTCCACATCAGTCCTCTTAGCCATCGAATTCCCAACCGGACTTGAGGCCTGACAATGAGACCTAAACACCATGATCTAAGAGGAGTGAGTTTTGCTGCATCTCAAATTGCCCTCTGCAACCTGAACAAGCAGGAGAGAAAACTAACTCAGAATACTCCGTCTACATTACTCACCCCAGTAAGCTTACACAAAGGACACAGGAGTATCTAGGAAGGCTGAAGAGGATGGGTAGGCAGCGTTCCCTCAGTCACATCTTCTGGTCATGCCCTACAGTGCAAAAGTATTGGTAAACAATTTTCATTCATCCACCTCAATGCCTCCTAGGTCTATTAGTTGAGATCTATTTGATCATTTGATAAATCTGCTGCTTCTTGTCAAATGCAGATGCATACCTATCTTTTGGAAATAGATGACCCTTGTTACAGGGACATCATGGATATAATGGCAATGGGGAATGGCCCATATAAAATACTGTGCTCCCTTCAGCTGAAACCAGAAGAAATTCTCCAGAATGATACCACTTCACCAGTAAAATAATATCCCAGAGTAATTCATAACTTTACTCCTATTCACTATATTCAGTTATTTCCTGCCTCCCTGCTCCAACTCCACCCAGCAAATCCAGAGTTACCAATCCAACTATGCAAGTTATGACAACCTGATGCTTCAGTTTATTGATTTTTTATTTGGAAAGAACAGAGAAATCCAGTTTAAAGAAAATGCTCTGTAAAACTTCCCTCGGTCACATGCTGATCCTAATGAAGTAGGCTGACAGCAGTCTGCAAACTAATTGCCACTCTATCAGTACTTATTCTGAGCTGACCGATGGAGAAGTTGTTTCCAGATTAAACTCTTGTTTGTTTATGCATCAAGCTCTCTTTCTTGGGGAGGAAAAGGTTTAATAACCAGACTAAACTTATTTTTCTTTAATCACTTTTTGTAGAGTGAAACCACATTTTGGGAGATTATTCCAACAAAACCTCACATCAACTACCTTGCTGACCGAGTTTGCTAATACAATAGGATTTAGCACTTTTAAGACATCAGTGAATTTATGCCCTAAAGGCAACAAAAATCAATCTCATTAGTAAATCCCCCTTGAAGCTATAGCAAAATGGCATTTGAGAAGCTTAGAGTTGAAAAGAAAACGTGATTGTATATAGTATAACGTGATTTTCCTGCCTTCTCCCCCATATTCTTTTATAATCTTTTTCGAATATCCAGTATCTCTTTGAATGCTATAATCAATATAGGATCAAGCACCACTTATGGCAAATCATACCACATTCCAATAACTGCATAGAAAAGTTCCTTCTAATCCCCCCATTCATGTAGCTAATACTTATCTTGAGATTATGATCTTCTGTCTTTGCTTTACCGGCCAATTGAAATAGGTTTAACTTGTTTATTTCATTTATCATTTTGAACACCTCTATCAAGTATTCTCCCAGTCAGTTCGGGCCTTCACAGCTGACTCTCAATCCAACATTACCTCGGTGCTAAGCAGTTACGGCTTCCTTGCCACATTAAACTATTAGTGAATTCACAAATCATTGCTCCAAATCATGTGCTTTTTTCCTCGAGAGGAGTAAGCACGTCCGCTTAGATTTTCAGCACAGCGGTTTGTCCTTATTCTCTTCTTCGTCCCAACATGCACGAATTCGAATATCCTTGAATCACGAAAAGAAAAGCCCTCTCAGCCCAGGACCCAATATTCAGCCCCAGGAGTTAGACCATGGCGCTTATAAAAGGATTTTGTCATTTTAATTCTCTGGCAGCCAGCACTCGACTCGAGCTCCTTTTCCAATCTTGCTAGACTGTCATTTTATTAACAAAAAAAAAAGAGAAATAACCCTGTAAAAGATCTGATTTCGGAGCTTGCTCTCTTCCAAACAAATAGTGACTAGAAATCCATTCGGCACTTACCTCCGGCCTGTGCAGACTTCCAACGGAATGGGCAGTGTAATTCACACAGCACCATCCATATGCCGACAATCTTACTTTCACTTCTTTCAGTGTGGCCAAAAAAAAACACACTTAAAGGGAACGGGGGAACTCAGTCTTATACAGACTTAAGGATTGGGTGAGATTTCTTTCCCGGCGGACCGAAGACTTAAAGTGAATTACTCTTTGTATAAAACAGTATCACAGCACGTCACTTGGCACTAATGCCCCACTAATCACAAGGTGCAACGTAACTTTAACCAGACGAGAGTCGCCGGAATTTGGAACCAATAGATGCCTTTGGTACGCTTTGGGACCCAGTCTTAAAAAGTTTATTAAAAGGGCAATATCACGCTCCCCCTTGTGATCATAAGTGGGCCCCACCTTACAAGTTTCTTTTAAATGCCGACCAGAGAAAACAGAAGAAACGTAATGGCCCTTTGATGAACTCCTAGATTTGAGAATCTAATGCATTGGCAAAGTTTGTAAAATGCTTTTTGATAGCCGGTCCAACACAATGCTGCATTTTATATCACTCTGCAGTGAAAATAATGGGCCAGAATTTGATGTCAAAATAATGATGAGGATAATGGTGCTTGCCGTTATTTATGTGCAAATGCTACAGCAACTTCAAGCAAGGGGCAGATATGCGGTTGAATGCGGATATCCAAAAATCGCGGTCCGAGATGCGCCGCTCTGCCATTAGCTTCCCGAAAACGGCATCTCGCTGTCTGCCTCACCTTTGAAATGCATTGAATGTCGTGACATTGCTGTATTTGCGCAGCCATTGTAAACTAAACTTGCCACAAAAAGTTGCGTCCCTTTCATTCTAAGTACCCTTTTAACAACATGATAAGTGTTAATTACTGCCAGTCAACTTCTCTGGTGCTGAAAATTAACTATTACAAGTGTGGAATCTCATTCACCATTCAGGTTTTAATTGTTGGAGATTTTAAAAACGTAAAATTAATTTTTTTTTAACATTTGTTTTACTTTTCCATTCTGTCTCTTTTTTCTCCCTTAATCCAATCTTTCTTCCCCTCTCTTTATTTCTCTTTCTGTATCTGATTTGACATTGAATTCACCCACTCTAATTTACACTTCCTTCTCAGTCCTTGTGCTGTCAATTTCACAATCCTTCGATCTGATTAGTTAAGGAGCAAAACAGTTACTTGCCCTGTTCACTCAGGCCCCAGATGCCCGATGTCCCTCGCTGTGGTGTTATCACCTTGCAATTAATGAATGAATAAAACTCACTCACCCTCTGTTGCCACAGTGACTGTAACTTTTTATATAAAATGTATCTCGTCGACGCTCGTCCTTCGATATCGAAGAATAAAACTGTCAGAATATCATCTCATTTTTTTGCAGTGAGTTCTTTGATGACTGATGAGATCTATTTTTTGCTTGGAATAAGTGTCCGTAGATTGAACAGTGGATCCTGGATACACCAGGTTAGGAATCTTGATTCCTCAAGTGAGACTTCCTCAGCTGGCGTTTAGATTCAGCATCAGCAATGCGACGGGCCTCAATATATCTATTGATTTTAAACTATTACCAAACTGGAAGCGCCGGCATTATGTTTAGTGGAGCCCCTGAGAGCCAGGAAGGAGCGAGTGCAGAGACTGTGTGGACTCCGCTTCCCCGTAAACAGAACACCAACTGATTCTGGAACCTGCTGATTCTGCAATTCCGGCCTGCTCCAACATTCCGAAGGATGTCAGGAAGGCCTGGCCAATGGGGCACCGACGCCATGGCTACATTCCGAAGGGCCGACCAATGGCTCCCTCAGAATGTACATTCCTGACTGTTCGCTTAGGCTGACTTTACACAACTCCGTGACCTGCTCCACCCTGCAATGAGCTTCAATCTCCAGATCCAGCCTACCGGCAAAGCCGCCTACTTATACCTCAGAAATAGCGCTCACTCCACTCTTATCTCAACTCACCAAGGCTCAAGTTCTCATCCAGGCATTGGTCATCTCACACCTTGACTTCTGCAATGATCTCCTGGCCAGCATCTCCTGCTTCACCCAACATGAAATTGAATTCGTTCACAACTGCACAACTCAGATCGTGTCAGAAATTAACGTGTCACCTGCGTGTTACTCCAGGTGGGGACCCTTGAGTCTCCTATGCTTAGCAGTTCACTTTTCAAACCCTTTTGCTTTTACTATATTTTTTGCTACCTTTAAAAGCCTCCTCAACAAAATTCATTGGCTCTGCTTTTGTCACCTCCGCTGACCCGTCTCCTATTTCTTTGGTGTCAGATCCAAGTGGCCCCTCCCAAAGCATGAAGCCCCTTAAAGCCTGTCAAAACATTAGACACACTTTATCAGTGCAAGTTGTTGTTGCTACGGTTAGTGATTCATCGACATTCCTGATATGGTTCTCCATTCTAAAATTCTGTCCTCCAAAATCTGCCCATGTCTCTGTCTCACTCCCAAGCACTCTTACCTCTATTTTGTCAAAGATGAGTATGATCGTTCCTCCTTTGAACGCCATTCTCTTTTTGCTTCTTAATTCCAAATGCACTGTAAATCTCCCATCTTGCTGCATCCCTAGAGTGTTGAAATCAAGATATATCCAACTATTTCCATGAGGCATTGTAACTATTCTCGGTGGGTGTGCAAGAGCGATCTCCATTCATTGAATGTATAAATAGGCTAGCCTGATTGAGAGATTGGTGAGACCACCAACCATAACCTTTGGGAACTAAGATGGAACTTTTCCCACCAGCCCTTCAAACTGTTAGAGAGGGGCTTTCAACCATCTATCTGTGCTGGATTGCACGTCAGCATGTCCTGTGAACCCTAGGTGTCCTTTCACTGGATTCTCTTGGGCCCCCGACTGGCTTGGGACCCCATGCAGTTGCACTGTTGCACAGCCCTAATGCCACCCCTGCAGCCCTTTAATAGATTTTTCCAAGGCTGAAAGGGGCCCCATTCCAGAGACTTGAGCACATAATCTAACTTTAATGCAGTACTGAGGGTGTGCTGCACGTTTGGAGGTGCCATATTTTGGATAAGAGGTTAAACTAAGACCCGTCTGAGGTTTGTCTCTGAAGTAAATGTATAAGTTCCCAAGGCTGAAGGGGTGGGGATTAAGAGAGTAAAAATGAAGGCCAAAAGCCCCCCTTGCAGGTTTCAGGCTGAAGTTGACCAGTTCGGCCATGGTCTATGCTAGTGCTATGGCAAATGGCACAGTTCTGCATATGGCTCTGCTTACCCAGACCCTTGTGAAGACACTTTCCCACAGCCATTGCCAGGTGGATGCAATAATGCCTGCAAAAAAGTTGGTGACATAGTGGCAGGTGTGGCCATTCAGGCTTCGTTGGCTGATAATCACCCTGCCATGCCTTTTTTCACGCAGTACCAGGTACAGTATAACATGCTGTGATTGAGGGTATTTCTGAAGAACTATCCAGTACAACAATCAGACCTTCACACATATCTGTGCCATTGATCCTGCTGTTACAACTTGCTTCCATTAGAGCCTCTGCCTGCACTAATCATCTGTCAAGGCAAGGTCCGGTCACCTCTGTACATAGAAGTGGGTGTGCAGGCTCTGCTGATTGGGCACAGTGAACCTCTCACATCGCAATCAGCCTGCCATTCATAGAGTCATTCAGCCCATTGTGCCTGTGCTGGCTCTTTGAAAGAGTTATCCAATTAGTTCCACTCTCCTGCTCTTTCCCCATAGCCATTCAATTTTTCCCCTTCAAGTATTTATCCAATTCCCTTTTGAAAGTTACTATTGAATTTGCTTCCACCACCTTTTCAGGCAGTGCATTCCAGATCATAACAACTCGCTGAGTTAAAAAATTCTCCTCATCTCCCTTCTGGTTCTTTTGCCAATGACCTTAAATCTGTGCCCTCTGGTTGCTGACCCTCCTGCCAGTGGAAACAGTTTCTCCTTACTTACTCTATCAAAACCCATCATAATTTTTAAACACCTCTATTAAATCTCCCCTTAACCTTCTCTGCTCTAAGGAGAACAATTTCAGCATGCTGCCCTGGGAACATTTTGTAAAAATTCAAACTGTTCCCAGGGGAGCATGCCCTTGGACCGTCCAAGAAACGTGCCAAGAATTTGGTGACTTCAACATTTGGATTCCCCTTCATGCTTTCATGTACTTACGTTTTTCATTCATCTACTACAACAGAAGCAATATTGTGTGTATCTGCAGCTTAAGAAAAGCCTGTGCAGCTACTTGTTTTCACCTGTCAGGGCTGTTCTTGAATTGTCAGCTTTTTGGGGGCTGTGTCAGTTTCTTTGAACTTTTGCTAGTTTTGCTAGTTTCCAAGGCACAGGCCCAACAGAGTTTGAAAGCGCAGTGCCAACACAGACCCAAGGCACACACCCGATGGTTGCCCCAGAGAAAAGCTTGTTCAAACCTGTTCAGCAACAATAAAAAAGTTTGAATTAAGAGACTGCCGTTTTAAAAGAAAATAAACTTATTATATTTTTATTTTTTAAGCGTAAAACCCCCACAGAAAGATGGCGACACACATCATGATAATAGCGTTTATATTGACCACTGTACTCCAGATCGTATTCTCGCTGATGTCTGTCATTTTCCTCATGGCTTCCACCTTCTCCTCTTTTGTTGGCTCTGGCACTGGCTCTGAGCTAATGCCACAGAACCAGCCACAGCAACGGATAAAGAAATTCCTTTTCTTCCTTGGTTCTGCAAAGGAAACATGTAAATAATGAATTACACAGCGGGTGCTGCTTAAATCTAACGTTAGAGCATTGAGCTCCCATTCAGAGGGTGCTGCTTATATCTAAAGTTAGAACGTTGGGCCCATTGAGATGGTGCTTCTCTTATTTAAAGTTAGAATATTTGTCTCTCATTCATAAGGTACTGCTTATATCTAACTTTAGTGCACTGGGCTCATTTTAGCAATGCTGTTTATATCCAGCCCAGGATCGTTTAGCTTCCATCCACCTTATCTAACCTTCTCTCCTCTAGTGTACTTTGTTGACCAGTCGCATTCCTCAGATGACATTTCCATGGTCCCAGCAGCTCACAAACCTATCATGTTCTGCACAACATTTGACCTTCTCTGTGTACTTCTAATCTTAAATCTTATTTCTAACCAGATATCTATCTAGCTGTTTTTAAGATGTTACTGGACAACACTAGTGAGTTTGCCTGGGAGTCTGCTCCACATTCATCACTTTGTGCAATGAAAATTTCTTCTAATCTCTTGTCTCATTAGGGACTCATTAAACTTATACTCATTCCTTAGTTCTGTGCTCACTGTACCAGTTATATATTTAAATGATCATTTCTCTCAGCATTTTAAAAAATGTTCCCCACAACCTTCTTGATCCTTTTCCTTTCTAGTTTAGTCTTATTGTCTTGAGGTGTCAGCAACTGCTAATTTCCAGGCTTAGTACCTATTGCCACCGAGTGCTTGCCGGTAGTGCCATTTTCTGCTTCTTCTTGAGTTTTGATGTTTGGCTTGGCCTCTTCCTCAATGTCCAAGTCAATCCTTTCGTCTTGGCTGTAGCGAAGGCTGTACACCAGACGATGTAGCTGGAGGGTCAAACAGTTACTGTTAATTTGCTTCAGTCACTAACTCTGGTAGTGCAATCCATAGCACTGTATTCTCTCTACTGCCTCAACATCCTTCTTATAGCACGGAGCCCAAAATTGCACACAGTACTCCCAACTGTGGTCTTACTCAGGTTCTATATAGATTCATTACTTCTCGACTTTTATATTCCTACCTTTTGCCATAAAATCCAGTATTCCATTAGCTTCTTTATGGCGTTTTCTCCCTCAGGTGCTGCTTTTAATGTCTTGTGAACCTCACCCAGCCTTCTACTATTCAAAGTATAATTAGAATCATAGAATCATAGAAAGGTTACAGCATGGAAGGAGGCCATTCGGCCCATCAAGTCCGCGCTGGCTCTATGCAAGAGTAATCCAGCTAGTCCCACTCCCCCGCCCCATCCCTGTAGCCCTGCAAATTTTTTCCTTTCAAGTACTTATCCAGTTTCCTTTTGAAGGCCATGATTGAATCTGCCTCCACCACCCCCTCAGGCAGTGTGAAAAAGTATTTCCTCATGTCACCTTTGGTTCTTTTGCCAATCACCTTAAATCTATGTCCTCTGGTCCTTGACCCTATTATTACTTTCTAAAAACAAACTAAAATATACAACCTCACATATACTGACATTGAATTCCATCTGCCAATGTTTTGCCCATTCCATCATCTTATCAGTAGCCCCTTGGCACTTCCTTTGGTCCTTAGAATTATTTATTATGCCTTCTGTTTTAGTATCATCTGCAAATTTGGACATCACTCCCTCTTGCTGTATATCCCAATCATTGATGTGAACAGTGAACAGAAGTGGTCCCAGAACAGAACCGGGTGGGACATTGCTACTCACTCCCAACCACTCTGCTAGTAACTCCTATTCTCTGTTTCCTCCCTTTCTAACCAGTTTCTAATCCAATTTTCTACCCTCCCCCTAGTTCCATATCCCTTAATCTTCTCCAACTGTCTCCTGTGTGGGACGTTGTCAAAGGCTTTTTGCAAGTCCAAGCACACCACATCCACTACATTTCCCCATCTATCATGTCTGTCACCTCCTCAAAGAACTCTATTAGATGTAAGACTCTCCCTCTCTCATTATCTCTTTATCTGTTTCTCTGCTTCTTTCTTCCTCTGTGTAATTTTCTCCCTGTGCTCGTGTTTCTATAATCTGTGCCTTGCTGTGTGTCTGTCTCTCTATCTCTCTTCCTCTGTGCGTTTACTTCTATTTTTCTGTCTCTCATTTTTTCTCGGCCTCTCTCTATTTTTGTGTTTCTCTGTCTCTATATTTGTCTCCGTTGCTATCTATCTATCTTTCTATCTCCGTCTCACTTTCTGTCTATATCACTCTCTCCCTGTGTGTGTATGTTTGTATCTCTCTCCTTGTCTCTCTCTCTCTCTCCCTCTCATTCTCTCTTCCCCTCTCTGCCTCTAATCCCTCTGTTTCCCCCCTTCTCGCTCTCCTTCTCTTTCTATTATTTTCTCTGTCTATATATGATCATAGAATGGTTACAGCACAGAAGGAAGCCATTCGGCCCATTCAGAACATACCGGCTCTCTGCAAGAGCGATCCAGCTAGCCCCACTCCCCTGCCTATCCCCCAGGAATTCCCACAAGGTCAATGCCCAGATTTAAGGCCCACTCTGAAGCTGCATTGGCAGTTTGGATATCACAAATTTCCAGGGCCTCAGTCCCCTGGGGCTGGATTCTCAATATTTTCAGTAATGTTTTTGAAGTGAGAAAGAAGCAGACCAATAGATGAAGAGAAAGACAGAGACTGAAAGAGAAACTGAGTGTGAAAAAGAATAGAGAAATAGAGGAAGCAGTGCTCCTCATTCCCAGCCTTTCCTGGTTAAAGACTGGTAACCGTCAGTTATTTGTCCTCCAGAACTCACATGTTTCTCGTCGATCTGTGGAGTGCAGAAGGAGATGATGAGGACCAGCGCACATGTGCAACTGAACAGGATGATGGCGAAGTGGAGGTAGTGGATCCCACAGAAGATGAATGGGCAGGAGGATGGGAAGATGCAGCTGCCTGTACCATAGACGAACGCAGCAATCATCCGGCAGAGCCCCATGGCCAAGCCCCCAATCAAACCCCAGAAAGCACCCTGCAGGGGTAATAAATAAGAATCCATTCACAACTAGCAGGTAACTGACATTGAATTTACTAACTAGCACTTAACCTAACAACTAGCTTGTAATTTTTATTTCAGGGAGTTATTTCCTGATCCCTTCTGGATAACAATGCCCAGGTACAGGGGACTGGCTATCACAGTGTGTTAATTACACTGTCCTTTCACCTCTGGGACCTGGGTTTGAATCCAGGCCCAGGTGATCAGGTGCCACAGTGTGTTGGATACACTGTCCTTTCACCTCTGTTTACAAGTTTGAATCCAGCCCCAGGGGACTGAGGTCCTGAAAATTTGTGATATCCAAACTGTCAATGCAGCTTCAGAGTGGGCCTTAAATCTGGGCATTGACCCCGTGGGAATTCCTGGGATTATTTAATTATAATATTGGAGGGTGGTCCTGGTCCACAACTCCTGCTGCTGACTGGAGAGTTACGTGGGGTGGGGGTGGGGGGCGGGTGTTGCTGGGCACAAACACTTACAAGTGCAACCAGGCTTAAAAGTCAGCAGTTTCTTATAGATGGAGCCGTCCACTGAGGTAAGTGGACAGTACTTTGCCCTACATGCAAGTTTTGTGCAGTACTTATGCCCAGAGACTGCACTTTGTACCTTGTGCTGAGTTGCTCTGTGTGTGATTTTCAAGGAGATAATTCTGAGAAGAGAAAGTAGGTCCTGTGGTACAGCAAAGAAGTAGCTGGAGAAATATCTACTCCATCCTCAGGATAATAATCTGAGGACTTAAAGGGTGTGCCACTGGGCCCTCCTCTAAGCACCGCACAGCCAATCTTACCAATGGGTCTTGCAAGTATTGCTGGCCCAGATGAGAAAAAGGAGGGCATGTCTGCTAGACACCCATGGGAAAAACCAAAACTGTAGCTAGAGCAATGTGGAGGATGCTGGTTCTTGCTCCTTGACTCCCGGGATACCAGGAAGTTGTTCAATGACCTAATGAGGACATGCAAGAAGAGATAACACAAGACCAAATCTAACCTCTCTTCATCCTCTTCTGCAGATGAATTACAGCCATACAAGGCACAGAAGGGGAAGAAGAAATTAAGAGCCTTTTTCCTCAGCTATTGTGAACCACTGCGTCACTTGTCCTCCATCTTTGACCAGCCCAGAGGCAATCACTTGGGGGGAGTAGATACTGGGAATGAGGAGATTGCACCATGAAATTCATCGATCACAAGGTAGCCAGGAGAATGTGTTCATTTTAGAGGGAGCGGCATTGTCTGTACTCTCTGGTGGAAGAGTACCTCTTAGTATGGCTTCTTCTCCTTTGTTGTATTCTTATCCTGCCTCTCATTTCCTCTTCCTCCTGCTCCTAATCTACCTCCAATATAAGGACTTTTATGGAAATGCCCAAGTAAACTCCATGGTAAAGGCTCCCTGACAGAAGGGTGTGAAGGAAAAGATTTCCTTGCCTGAAACTTTGGAACTGGCAGCTTGCAGAATTCTTTCTTAGTTGCATAGCTGAGAAACTATTTTTGTAATCAGTTCAGTCAAATCTGATATTTTTTTTATTCGTTCATGGGATGTGGGCGTCGCTGGCGAGGCCAGCATTTATTGCCCATCCCTAATTGCCCTTGAGAAGGTGGTGGTGAGCCACCTTCTTGAACCACTGCAGTCTGTGTGGTGAAGGTTCTCCCACAGTGCTGTTAGGAAGGGAGTTCCAGGATTTTGACCCAGCGACGATGAATTTCAGGCAAAGCCTATGGTCAGTCAAAGTCAGTGAACTCAACCATTTCTTGGTTTGACAAGTCATGCAAGTAAATTGCTCCTCTTTTCGACAAGCTTAAATCAGATGCAATTCTGATGTAAATGGCAGAATTTCTGGGCAGAAGCTTTTGCCCTCATTACTCTGTCATGCAAATATGTACCGCTTTGGAGGGTGGCATATCTTCTGCCAGCAGCCAGTTCCACTTGAGAAGGGGTGTAACTTTGGTGTGTCTGACTTATGCTCCAAATTCCGGTCCCCTTCATTAGAACTATACCACTTTTTCCCCCAAATATCATGGAATTTTGGACCCCACTAATCTATATCTAACCCCTGGTGCACCTGCCTTGGGTGTGCTTGATGGGACAGTATAGCGGGAGCTTCACCTTGTATCTAACCTGTGCTATACCTGACCTGGAAGTGCTGATGGGACAGTCTGAAGGTGAAAATGAAAATTCACTCCGTCAATGGCTGTTAACTTTTATCAGAATGGCTTCTTACTGGTTCATTGACTCTTTTCACAAAGACGCCCAACAGGACGACTGCGCCGATGGGCGGTGCCAGGTAGCTGGTGACAGATTGGATGTAGTCGAAGAGTTGCCCACTCTGTGCTGCCTGTACCACAGGGATCCAACCAATGCTGATCGCGACAATACAGAGAATCCAGACTCTGAGGAGGAGACGAAGGGGACATGTAAATTATGGGTGTTTCTATGGTTAAGATTCCATTCTGGTCATATGGCAAGGACCACTGTTCATGCCATCAAGATTCCTCATGCACGCAGGCTCTCTGAGTTTCTTCTGTAGTTGTGCTATTTGAGGATATGGAAAAGCAGAAGGGGATTGTGACAGATGATAGTCTGACCTTTTGATGACACCGCCACCTAGAGGTGGCATTGTGTACTACGTACTATAACAGAGTGATGCTTCCCTCAAACTTTCAAATAGTGACCAACATATGGAATGGACTTCCAGATATAGTGGAAGTGAAAACCATGGAATCATTCAACAACCAAGTGGATGCTGCAGAGAGGGGATGTTAAGATCTTTTGGCCCATCTCAGCTGAGATGGGCCAAATGGCTTCCGTCATCTATAATTATCTTGTGAAACATTCCTGAGATCCTGTTAATGATTCCTCACCTGCCAACGATCATCAACTCCTTGTCGCTGGCCCCCTTTCGGATCCTTGCCCAGATATCCATGGTGAAGAGCGTGCTGCTGCTATTGAAGATAGATGCCAGTGAGCTCATGAGAGCTGCCAACATCACGGCAAGCATCAAACCACGTAGTCCTGTCCGGAGACACATGGCAAATTCAAACCAATTACAGAGTTGGTACCTTGGGGAACAGTGGGGACACAATGGGGACCAGTGGGATATAAAATTGTCACACTGAGGAATAGTGGGGTATCTAAGGGAAATATACTGGGATTAGTATTTTATAATGTGTATAGTGCTAGTGAGTATAGAAAAAGGAAAGAGCAGATGAATGCGTGGCTGGAGAAATGGTGCAGGAGGGAGCGCATTAGAATCCTGGGGCATTGGGACCAGTTCTGGGGGAAGTGGGACCTGTACAGGCCGGACGAGTTGCACCTCAACAGAGCTGGGACAAATGTCCTTGCGGGGAGGTTCACTAGTGCTGTGGGGGAGGGTTTAAACTAATTTGGCAGGGGGATGGGCACCAGGATGTAGCATTGGAAAGGAGAAACAAGGTGCACAAAGGATTGGGAGAAACAGATAGCACTAGAGTAAGAAACAGTACAGTATTAGGTGGGATCAGACTAAGAGAGAATACAAGAAGGTCTAAGATAGATTTACAGTGCATGTGTGTAAACACACGCAGCGTAGTGAATAAGGTTGGTGAGCTGCAGGTGCAAATAGCCACATGGGAATATGATGTTGTGGCGATAACGAAGACCTGGCTCAAAATAGGGCAGGATTGGGTACTAAATATTCCTCATTGTAAGGTATTCAGGAAAGATAGGGAAGGAAAGAAAGTGGGGGGTGGGGGGAGTGGCAGTATTGATTAAGGAGAATATTGCAGTGCTGGAGAGAGAGGATGTCCTGGAGGAGTCAAGGACAGAATCTATTTGGTTAGAGTTAAGAAACAATAGAGGTGCCATTACACTACTGGATGTATTCTATAGGTCACCAATTAGTGGGAAGGATATAGAGGAGCAAATCTGCAGGAAAATTACAGAGAGGTGCAAGAGACATAGAGTAGTGATAATGGGGGAGTTCAACTATCCTAATATAGACTGGGATAGTAATAGTGTAAAGGGCAAAGAGGGGGAGGAATTTTTGAAGTTTCAGGAGAACTTTCTTGACCAGTACATTTCGGGCCCAATGAGGAAGGAGGCATTGCTGGATCTGGTTCTGGGGAATGAGGTGGGTCAAGTGGAGCAAGTGTCAGTGGGGGAACAGTGATCATAGTAACATAAGGTTTAGATTAGCTACGGAAAAGGACAAGGAGCGCACTAGAGTAAAAATTGGAGGAGGGCCAATTTAAGTGGGTTGAGAACGGATCTGGCCTGGGCAAATTGGAGTCAAAGACTGGCAGGCAAAACTGTAATTGAGCAATGGGCAGCCTTTAAAGAGGAGATGGTTTGGCTACAGTCTAGGTACATTCCCATGAGAGGGAAAGGTAGGGCAAATAAAGCCAGAGCTCCCTGGATGACAAAAGAGAGAGTAAGATGAAGCAGAAAAAGGCGGCGTATGTCAGATGTCAGGTTGATAACACAAGTGAGAACCAGGCTGAATATAGAAAGTTCAGAGTCTTCTATAGGCATGTAAATAGTAAACGGTTAGAAAGAGGAGGGGTAGGGCTGATTAGGGACCAAAAAGGAGATCTATGCATGGAGGCAGAGGGCATGGCTGAGGTACCAAATGAATACTTTGCATCGGTCTTTATCAAGGAAGATGCCGCCAAATTCACAGTAAAAGAAGATATAGTTGAGATACAGGATGGGCTAAAAATTGATAAAGAGGAGGTACTAGAAAGGCTAAAGTAGATAAGTCACCCGGTCCGGATGGGATGCATCCTAGGTCACGGAGAGAAGTATGGGTGAAAATTGTGGAGGTACTGGCCATAATCTTCCAATCATCCTTAGATAAGGGGGTGGTGTCAGAGGATTGGAGAATTGCAAATATGACACCCTTGTTTAAAAATGGGTGTAAGGATAAAACTGGCAACTACAAGCCAGTCAGTTTAACCTCGATGGTGGGGAAAGTTTTAGAAACAATATTCCGGGACAAAATTAACAGTCATTTGGACAAGTATGGATTAATTAAGGAAAGCCAGCATGGATTTGTTAAAGGCAAATCATGTTTAACCAACTTGATTGAGTTTTTTGAGGAGGTAACAGAGAGGGTTGATGAGGGCAACGTGGTTGATGTGGTGTATATATAATTCCAAAAGGCACTTGATAAAGTGCCGCATAATATGCTTGTCATCAAAGTTAAAGCCCATGGAATAAAAGGGGCAGTGGCAGCATAGATGGTTGTTTTTCCGACTGGAGGGAGGTGTACAGTGGTGTTCCCCAGAAGTCGGTACTAGGATCATTGCTTTTCTTGATATATATTAATGTCTTGGACTTGGGGTGTACAGGGCACAATTTCAAAATTTGCAGATGATGCAAAACTTGGAAGGGTAGTAAACAGTGAGGAGGATGGTGATAGACTTCAAGAGGATATAGACAGGCTGGTGGAATGGGTGGACATGTGGCAAATGAAATTTAACGTAGAGAAGCGTGAAGTGATACATTTTGGTAGGAAGAACGAGGACAGGAATCATAAACTAAAGAGTACAATGCTAAAGGGGGTGCAGGAACAGAGAGATCTGCGGGTATATGTGCACATATCGTTGAAGGTGGTAGGGCAGGTTGAGAAAGAGATTAAAAAGGCATACGGCAACCTGAGCTTTATAAATAGAGGCATAGAGTACAAAAGCAAGGAAATTATGTTGAACCTTTATAAAACACTGGTTCGGCCACAATTGGAGTATTGTTTCCAATTCCGGGCACCGCATTTTAGGAAGGATGTGAAGGCCTTAGAGAGAGTGCAGAAGAGATTTACCAGGATGATTCCAGGGATGAAGGACTTCAGTTATGTGGATAGACTGGAGAAGCTGGGGTTGCTCTCCTTCGAGCACAGAAAGTTGAGAGGAGATTTGATAGAGGTATTCAAAATCAGTAGATAGAGAGAAATTGTTCCCATTGGCGGAAGGGTCAAGTACCAGAGGACATAGATTTGAGGTGATTGGCAAAAGAACCAAGGGTAACATGAGGAAAAACTTTTTTACACAGTGAGTGGTTATGATCTGGAATGCACTGCCAGAGGGGGTGGTGGAGGCAGATTCAATCATGGTTTTCAAAAGGGAATTGGACAAGTATTTGAAGGGAAAAAATTTGGAGGGCTATGGGGAAAGGGCGGGGGAGTGGGATTAGCTGGATTGCTCCTGCAGAGAGCCAGCATGGGCTCAATGGGCCGAATGGCCTCCCTTCTGTGCTGTAACCATTCTGTGATTCTATGATATAGAGAAGACACAGTGGGGCATATACAGGAGACACACAGTGGAACAGTGAGATATATCGAGGAGGCACTGTGGTATATAGAGAGGACACACTGGGGAACAGTGGGTTCTAAAGAGGAGACATGGTATGGCACATATACACTGGGGAACAGTGGGATATATACAGGAAACACACTGGGGAACAGGGGTATATCGAGGAGACAGACTGGGGAACAGTGGGTATATAGAGTGGATGCACTGGGGAACAGTGAGAGATATAGAGAAGACACCCAGTGCTGTATATGGTGGGAACAGTGGGATATATAAACACAGAGGGAAGCAGTGGAGTGTGTAGAGGAGATATTGCAGGTTTCTTTAGGATATTTATGTTTGATACTTAGGTAAAAAGCTAAGGCCCAGAGTGCAGGACAGCACTAAGATTGAAAAAATAGCAAGGAGGATGATGTAAATTAGGAAGTGTTCGTATGGTGACACCAAGTTTGGATTTTAATGGTGTGTACTTTGTAGGGGGAGGGGAAGACTGAGCTGAGAAGCTCCTCATTTGAGGTCCTATGAAAGAATGAATTAGAATTAGAGACTGAGTAAGTTTATCCAGTGTGGAACTGAGCCATGCAGAGCAGGAAGGGCCCAAGTTCCATCCCCAGACTGAGCTGAGTTAGCTGATCTCACACAAGGAGCTGGTAGGGGGGTTACAATTGGCTCCTGTCTCTCTGTGTTAAGGGTGTGAAAAAACCCTGCTCCTGATCATTGTCGAATGACCCCTGCTGGACATTGTGGACATTGGATGAGGAGAAGACCAGGGTCAGCTGCAATTTCCCTCACAATGCAATAACCTCCCTCACACATGACCACTCGGTCAAGGTACCGGAAGGTAGCCAGCGCCAGTGGAACCATGCACAGGTGAGGAGAATAGGGAAGAAACAGCCAGAGAAATTGGTGGGATGAATTCTGAGTTGAACACAGAGAGGATACAGGGAAGAGGGAGTGTGGATGATGGGCTATTTGCAGCTTGGTTTTATAGTGATACAGATTGCATACCGTTGGGCATCAGTGTGACCACCAGCTTTGGGTAGGCAATGTTCGAGCAACCAACTGGAGTGCCGCAGATTCGCTCGCATTCCTCTGGCACAACACATGCGACCTCATCTGTGGGAGAAGATGGATGCGTTAGAATAAGCTGGTTTTCCAAATTTGGCCCAAATTAACTTCTTCAAATGGACCCTATAGAATATTGTCCCAGATGTTGATCAACTGTTAGCATCAGTTAGACATTGAGCAAAGCTCACTGCACCATTGAGCTTTCCCATGTCAGATGAGGTACAGTTTACATAGCGAGTAAAGCGTCCTGTACACTGTCCTATCAAACACTTTCAGGTGAGGGGCAGCATGAGTTGGATACAGAGTAAAGCTCCTTCTAAACTGCTAGAGCAGTGTGGTTTGTCTTCCCTGTCAGAACAGCCCCCTCTAGTGTTCACAAAACAGGTTTCAGGGCAGAACTCTGAACCTTTTGCTATTACATATCATAGAACAGAATCATAGAATGGTTACAGCACAGGAGGCCATTCAGCCCGTCGAGCCCGTGCCGGCTCTCTGCAAGAGCAATCCAGCTATTCCCACTCCCCCGCCCTTTCCCCATAGCCCAGCAAATTTTTTTCCCTTCTATCCTTGTCCAATTCCCTTTTGAAAACTACGATTGAATCTGCCTCCACCATCCCCTCAGGTAGTGCATCCAGGTCATAACCACTCGCTGTGTGAAAAAGTTTTCCTCATGTCGCCCTTGGTTCTTTTGCCAATCACCTTAAATCTACGCCTTCTGGTTCTTGACCCTTCCGTCAATGGGAACAGTTTCTCTCTATCTACTCTGTCTACGCCTTCATGATTTTGGAGATTTATTCAGGATGGAGAAACTTGGTGAGAAATTGAGCTTGTGACAAGAACTGTGATGTTTTAACTTTTGAACTTTCAATTTGGAGCCTAACTGAGGCTTTTGGGGCCTAGCTAACAACTCCAATAAAGGAGATATGGTTTGAAATTCTTTAGGAATCAGGTGTTTCTCTTTTTAAACATTAAAATATTGGTTTCCATGGAGGCAGCCTAAATGCAAGCTGGGGTAGCCCAGTCTGATTCGAAAGTGCCCGTAATGTTACTGAACAGTGGAACATATTTTCTTAATGAACTACAGAGGTTATTATAACAGCAACTGAACATCAAATAAAAAGCACGTTGGTCATTGATTGCCATCCAATTTTCCTTTCAATGCTTAAGGCGCTGACTCTCGCTGGGGGACGGTTCCATGGGCATTAGTTGCTCACCATGTGACCATATGTCAGGTGTGGGTCTAAAGAATGACTGTTAGGAGGATATTCAACTGTGGGGCATCGCAGCCAAGCCCGCTCCTGTCATCACCTGATATCCAGACACTTTCCAGCTGGAGTCACTGGATAGTGGATAATGATCAGGAGCAGGAACCCTGTCTCATTTTCCCCTGCCTGACACAGAGGTGCATAGGCCAGTTCTAGCCGCTAACCCAATTCGAGCTAACTCAGCACAAACCTGTGATGGAACCTGGGCCCTTCCTGCTCTGTGTTGGCTCAGCGCCATCTCCGAATGAGATCAATTAACTCAGCACAGGCCGGGGATGGAACCTGAGGCCTGAAATTGGGCTCCTGCTGCACTGCCAGCACAGGGGCACTTTGTGCTACTGGCACACTGAGGGGACCTCCCCAGGTTTTGTGCTGCTATTTATTGCTGCATTGTCAGCATACTTTGCCTAGCTCACTGGATGCACAGAGGTAAAAGGGGCATCATTTCTTGAGCAGACCCTTTAAAGCTGAACTTGCAATCCCTGTGGAGCACACAAAGAGCCGTTTGGAGAGCAACTTTGTGCATTTATGGGAAAGCCAGATAGACATATGAGGGAGAAAGGAATAAAAGATCATGCTGATAGGGTTACATGAAGTAGGGTGAGAGGAGGCTCTTGTGGAGCATAAGCACTGACATAGACCAGTTGGGCCGAATGGCCTGTTTCTGTGCTATAAATTCTATATAATTCTATGCAGCATGTTGGAAAATGCGCACAATTCCCAGGATGCAGGTCGGAACGCTGCCTGAGAGAGTCTGGGAAGTCAGGTTGAAGGAGGTTGAGGCAAAGTGGCATCTTTGGGCACCCTCCTCAACAAAATGCAGCGAGAGCGGCATGGGAAGAGGTGGCGGGGCAGGTGAATGCAGTCTCTGAAGTTAAAGGGACAGCCTTCCAGAAGAGGAAAAAAAGACCCTGGAGAAGCTTGCTAAGATACCTGAGCTCTCTACTTATCTGTACTGGTCCGCAATACAATATTGGTAAGACACGCCTACGCCTTCACCTTCTTTAGCAGGAGACACTCAGGACTGGATTTTCTTCTGGGATGGATTCACCATCAGAGGTGGGTTAGGGCAGGACTTCTGCCCGCTGCCCAAACCCATTTTCTTGGGCTGGGCTTAATTCTTCAGGCAGGATGGGATCCTCATGGGCTCTCCGTCACACAGGGGGAGCCCACCACTGCGAGCGAGAAAAAGTCAGCAGTGCTTAAAGGGGGCAGAAGCGTCCCAAAGATTTAAAAAAAATATTCCAAAGAGAGGCTCTCCATGAAGCACAGGTCTTGCAGGAAGAGGAAAAGGACCTGAAGAGGGAGAAAGGTGTCCACTATTCGAAACCTCTCTTTCCCAACATTGCCGTTAACGGGTTTCCTGTCACAGCTCCAGGATGAATTGGCAGCCTTCTCTTGGTGGTCCCTGGGGCTGGCAGTACTTGAGGCAGAATACAGGGAAATCAGCCCATTTTCTGCCCTGCCTCCCCGCCATCATTTAAATATGGTGGGGTGATCAAGGGTCGAGCAGCTGAGACCTCTACTGGGGATGGGGGATGGGGAAGAGAGGAAGATTTACCTCAGTGCTTTTTTAAAAATTCATTCATGGGATGTGGGCGTCGCTGGCGAGGCCAGTATTAATTGCCCAACTCTAATTGCCCTTGAGAAGGTGGTGGTGAGCCGCCTTCTTCAACCGCCGCAGTCCGTGTGGTGAAGGTTCTCCCACAGTGCTGTCAGGAAGGGAGTTCCAGGATTTTGACCCAGCGACGATGAAGGAACGGCGATATATTTCCAAGTCAGGATGGTGTGTGACTTGGAGGGGAACGTGCAGGTGGTGTTGTTCCCATGTGCCTGCTGCTCTTGTCCCTCTAGGTGGTAGAGGTCGTGGGTTTGGGAGGTGCTGTCGAAGAAGCCTTGGCGAGTTGCTGCAGTGCATCCTGTAGATGGTACACTCTGCAGCCACAGTGCGCCGGTGGTGAAGGGAGTGAATGTTTAGGGTGGTGGATGGGGTGCCAATCAAGTGGGCAGCTTTGTCCTGGATGTTGTCGAGCTTCTTGAGTGTTGTTGGAGCTGCACTCATCCAGGCAAGTGGAGAGTATTCCATCACGCTCCTGGCTTGTGCCTTGTAGATGGTGGAAAGGCTTTGGGGAGACAGGAGATGAGTCACTCGCCACATAATACCCAGCCTCTGACCTGCTCTTGTAGCCACTGTATTTATGTGGCAGGTCCAGTTAAGTTTCTGGTCAATGGTGAACCCCAGGATGTTGATGGTGGGGGATTCGGCGATGGTAATGTCGTTGAATGTCAAGGGGAGGTGGTCAGACTCTTCCTTATTGGAAATGGTCATTGCCTGGCACTTGTCTGGCGCGAATGATGCTGACAGGAACAGAGATCCAGCAGTTGGCCCCCCCATCCCATTTTGTTTCATTTTCAGGTGATATACCACCTTTAAGAGCTCCTCGTAGCTGCTATGCAAGCTGCCTTAGCCTATGCTTCTGCTTTTATGGTGCACTGGAATTACATTACACTAATGACGCAAGGCAGCACAATTTTTGGAGAAGCCCGGACACAAACTGTTCCAGTACAGCTACAACACTGGCATCTACCCGACAATGTGGAAAATTGCCCATATATGTCCTGTCCACAAAAAGCAAATCCAATCCAGCCAATTACCGCCCCATCAGCCTACTGTCAATCATCAGCAAAGTGATGGAAGGTGTCGTCGACAGTGCTATCAAGCGGCACTTACTCACCAATAACCTGCTCACTGATGCTCAGTTTGGGTTCTGCCAGGACCACTCGGCTCCAGACCTTATTACAGCCTTGGTCCAAACATGGACAAAAGAGCTGAATTCCAGAGGTGAGGTGAGTGAGACTGCCTTTGATATCAAGGCAGCATTTGGCCGAGTGTGGCACCAAGGAGCCCGAGTAAAATTGAAGTCAATGGGAATCAGGGGGAATACTCTCCAGTGGCTGGAGTCATACCTAGCACAAAGGAAGATGGTAGTGGTTGTTGGAGGTCAATCATCTCAGCCCCAGGACATTGCTGCAGGAGTCCCTCAGGGCAGTGTCCTAGGCCCAACCATCTTCAGCTGCTTCATCAATGACCTTCCCTCCATCATAAGGTCAGAAATGGGGATGTTCGCTGATGATTGCACAGCGTTCAGTTCCATTTGCAACCCCTCAGATAATGAAGCAGTCCGTGCCCACATGCAGCAAGACCTGGACAACATCCAGGCTTGGGCTGATAAGTGGCAAGTAACATTCGCGACAGACAATGACCATCTCCAACAAGAGAGAGTCTAACCACCTCCCCTTGACATTCAATGGCATTACCATCGCCGAATCCCCCACCATCAACATCCTGGGGGTCACCATTGACCAGAAACTTAACTGGACCAGCCACATAAATACTGTGGCTACAAGAGCAGGTCAGAGGCTGGGTATTCTGTGGCGAGTGACTCATCTCCTGTCTCCCCAAAGCCTTTCCACCATCTACAAGGCACAAGCCAGGAGTGTGATGGGATACTCTCCACTTGCCTGGATGAGTGCAGCTCCAACAACACACAAGAAGCTCGACACCATCCAGGACAAAGCTGCCCACTTGATTGGCACCCCATCCACCACCCTAAACATTCACTCCCTTCACCACCGGTGCACTGTGGCTGCAGCATGTACCGTCCACAGGATGCACTGCAGCAACTTGCCAAGACTTCTTCAACAGCACCTCCCAAACCCGCGACCTCTACCACCTAGAAGGACAAAGGCAGCAGGCGCATGGGAACAACATCACCTGCACGTTCTCCTCCAAGTCACACACCATCCTGACTTGGAAATATATCGCGATTCCTTCATCGTCGCTGGGTCAAAATCCTGGAACTCCCTTCCTAACAGCACTGTGGGAGAACCTTCACCACACGCACTGCAGCGGTTGAAGAAGGCGGCTCACCACCACCTTCTCAAGGGCAATTAGGGATGGGCAATTAATGCTGGCCTTGCCAGCGACGCCAACATCCCATGAACGAATAAAAAAAAACACCCCAGAACACAACTAACAAATTACGAAATGAAACTTGCCCCATGGAGGCATGCAAACCAGGGCTAAAAATTTGAATTTTCCCCTCTCTTGTAAGGGAATGTCATTTCAGGCTTTGAGTGCCATTTGCTGTGCTTGGCTCAGTATCGTATTGGGTGAGATCAGTTAACCCAGCACAGGCCGGGACTGGAACCTGGATGCTTCCTGTTCTGTTCGTTTCTGTACATCAGCACACAATACCCTCCCCATCCCCATTGGTGAAGCTCCCTGCTCCCATTAATAGGGCTGTGAATTTGGCTGCCAACCTCTCCACAAAAAACAAATTGTGAGATTGGAAAGTCAACGTTCTGAAGATGGTGATGCAAGCTCCCTTTATTATCATTAGGTCGCACAGTGTGTGGGTGGGGAGTGGGGGGGGGGGGAATGGGGAGGGGGGTGTGAGCTCTTACCTCGCCAATGGACTGTCACTCTTTTGTATTCTCCCGCCCATTGATAAGAATCCATTGGAATGGTATAAATAGGCATTTGATTAAGAAAACTTACTTGGGTAAAGGACTCGACTAATCATGCCTGGCATGACCATCAGGTACATGGGCAACAGCTTTATATAACCACATAGGACACAACCGGCCTTCACATGTGTCAGGTTCTTAGCAGCAAGGCAACGTTGGATGATGACCTGGAAGAGATGGACACCAATTAGTTGTTAGAAATATCTCACTAAAAGAGATCCAATTTTACTCCTGGGGAATTCAGCATCAACTGTCAGCATCAAATACTCCCAGCACCTATACGGTATGGGTTAGATACAGACTCAAACTCCCTCTGCATTACCCTGTCAAACACTCTGAGCTGAAGTACAGCACGAGTTAGATACAGAGTAAAGCTCCCTCTACTCTGTCCCATCAAACAAAGTAACCCTAATTTTAGAAGTGGAGCCCTATTTTAACAGTGTAATTTTCCCCCCATTTCCCATCTTCACACTCTCAACTAAGTGAGTTTGCCAATTTAATGCCAAATTAGGGGCAGTTTTGTACTTCATAATATTTCCTGCCTTTGCCCCAACCTCAACCTCTCTGCCTGTGAAATCCTCATTCAAACCTTTTTCACCTCAGGTTTGACGTTTCCAACACTCTCCTCACCAGCCTCCTGGGCTCCTCCCTACACAAACTCCAATTCTTTCAGACCTCCACTGCCCACATTAATCACTTACCTTTCACCCCTGTCCTTACCACTCTCACCTTTCACCTCTGTCCTTACTGCCCTCACCTTTCACCTCTGTCCTTACCGCCCTCACCTTTCACCCGTCCTTACCGTCCTCACCTTTCACCTCTGTCCTTACCGCCCTCACCTTTCACCCGTCCTTACCGTCCTCACCTTTCACCCCTGTCCTTACCACCCTCATCTTTCACCCATGTCCTTAATGCCCTCACCTTTAACCTCTGTTTTTACCGTCCTCACCTTTCACCTCTGTCCTTACGGACAGCACCTGTCACCCCTGGCTTTAGCGTTTTCACTTATCACCCCTGTCCTTACAGCTATCACCTATAACCTCCATCCTAATGGACATCACCTGTCACCTCTGCTCTTACCACCCTCCACTACCTCCCCATCCCTTTGAGCATCAACTTCAAAATCCTCGTCCTCAACTTCAAATCCTTCCACACCCTCGTTCCTCCCAAATTGCCAACCTTCTCCAGCTCTACATTCCTGCTCCATACTCCCCTCTTTTGAGCCTGTTAATGTGTGTCTACCTCTCTCTGCACCATCAGTGGCAGAGACTTCAGTTATCATTACCCACACTCTGGAGCTCTCTCTCTAAAGGCCTCCATCTCATGACTTCTCTCTTTATCTTCTCAAAACCCATGATTTCACCTTCAGTCACCTCCCCTAACTCCTATGTTCCACTCGTATCTGATCAGTTCCTCTCAGGCATGCTTTGATACCTTAAAGCGATAGATATGCATCTGATATTGCTCATGAAGACTAGGTTGATACTGCCCGAAGGTCAATAATACACTCACAGCCAGCAGAGAGTGGAAACTTTCCTCCCATCTTACTGGGGCTGAAAGAACAGTGTACCTAACACACACTGTTCCCTGAGGCTGGATTCAAACCTAGGTCCCGGGGTGAAAGGGCAGCGTATCTAATATCTGGCCCCTTATAGAAGTTTTCTTAAGAAAATATTTTGTTGAGAACTGGGGATCAATGTCATTAATGGTCAATCACCAGCCTACCTGATCACTGCACCAGAACCAAATTGCGATGATGGTAATGCCAAAGATTAATCCTGGCCAGGGTAGGTCACCAGTGACTGCATCTCGTAGGAGGTTGTATGAGTCAGCACGAGGGAGGTAGCACTTGTCGGAGATGTTGTAGCGGAGGGGATCTAGTGAATCATGAAGGGTTGGCACAGCCTCTTTG
This sequence comes from Heptranchias perlo, assembly GCF_035084215.1. NCBI lineage: Eukaryota > Metazoa > Chordata > Chondrichthyes > Hexanchiformes > Hexanchidae > Heptranchias > Heptranchias perlo. The sequence goes on along the minus strand of NC_090352.1, from coordinate 16,768,852 downwards.
TACATGGCAAACAAAGCCTGGTAGCCCCCAACTTCATGGAAAGCTGTGGAAGATGGAGCAGGAATCCACAGGTTAATGGCAGAATCACAAAATTGCAAGATAATTACAACTGAGGAAGGCCATCTGATCCATTCTAATTAATTCACCGAGAAAGGTTCTAAAACCCCACCCCATGTTGTAGCATCCAAATATTTCCAGAGACTTTGCCTCCACTACTCTGGAAGCTTATTCCACCTTGAACAATCTTTAAGTGAAGAAGAATTTTCTGATATCTGTCCTAAATTTACCTTTTACTAGTTTGAACCCGTGTCATCTTGTTCATGCAATTTAATTTATATATAATATTCTGGACTTACCTTTTCCATTCCCTTAACAACCTTATTAACCTCTATAAGATTACCTGTCAGATGCCTCCTTTTCAGGCTGAAAAGTCCCATCTCTCTCCAGACCTGCCTTATAACTCAGACCCCAAACTCTAGGGATCGGCCTCATGGCTCTTCTCTGCATCGCCTCCAGTGCTTGAATGTTTCTTTTGTTTCTTGGTGACCAGAACCGGACAGAATATTCAAAGCATGGTTTGACCAGAGCACTATAAAGTTTGCTCACTACCTCCCTTGACTGATATTCTACTATTAGGCCATGTAGTTGAACTACATTTGTTGAATGCTGCTCTGCATTGGTTGGGCGTATTTAGCCATTAAGTCTACTAAGACCCTAAGGTCTCTCATTAAATGTCATCTGTCATCGTTCTGTCCACTTACACATTTGGTCCAACTCATTCTGTCATTTCTGAGCTGCCTCTTTTGATTCCACTGCCCCTCCTAGTTTGATATCATCTGCAAATTTGATCACTTTATAGAGTTTCTGAATCCACATCATTTATGTAAATTAGAAACAGTAATAGTCACAACACTGAGCCCTGAGGCATCTCATTCAGTAATCCCCTCCCACCAGTCTGACATAAATTCTTTAATAAGTGCTCGTTTCCTATTCTTCATCTCATTTACTATCCATTCCCAAGATTTACCCTGAATTTTTGTAGCTTTGAGTTTGACTAAGAGCCTTTCAAGTGGAACTTTGTCAAAAGCATTTGGAAGTCGAAGTACAACATGTCATCGGGCTTACCACAGTCCAATTGAGTTATGAGCATGAGCATGAGCATGGGGTGAAAGGTTACCTCATAACAGTATGGTGCTCAATAAGAGGGAGCCTCACCATCAGGAACCTCTTTTAAATAGGGCTCTTCATCATCCAGGCTCCCTTTAAAGAGAGAATTTTGCCATCAGGACCCATTTCAAAGAGGGAGTCTCACCCTCAAGGATTCCTTTTAAAGAGTGTGACCATAAGTGATCTCTTTTAAAGAGGGATTCTCACCATCATGGAATCTATTTTAAGAGAGTTTGACCATCAGAACCACTTGTAGAGAGGGCGTGGAAGGATTTCAAGAGAGTCTTACCATCCCTGACCACTTGTAAAGAGGGAAACTCGCCATCAGGACCCTTTTTAAAGAACAAGTCTCGAGGAAGAATCGAGGTTTCATCCCTGATCTATGCTGAGTTAGCTGGTCTCAGCTGGGGTGGGCATTAGGGGTTGTCCTTGGCTTAGGAAGAATAAAAATAAGCAAAGTTTCTTCTTAAGATTACTATTTAATGACCCCTGCTGGAAAGTGTGTGTTTGGATGTTGTGAGGACAGGATCTGGCTTAGTTGTGATGCCATCATTGTTGAATAGTCTGCTGCCACTCAAGCCCAGGATTTTAACCTAGGGTAGGACTGCGGTGTGCGGGGACTGGGGGAGGCACTGATAGTGGCGCTAGCGTAAGGCCCAGGCAATCTTAGCTCCCAGGCCTCATTTAAATGTTGCCAAGATGACTCCTGCTCAAAGCCGATGGGGATGACGTGGAGGCCGGTGAGCAGGATCGGGAGCGGGATTTCGTGCAGCAAGAGACTGATGGTCCCAGGTACTATGTCATCCGGGTGGGGGAGAGGGGGATGCGATGAGAATTGCGGCTGGTGAAGGAGGGGGAAAGCCCAGGAGGCTGGGAGGAGCACTTTAAAAAATGTTTCAATTACCTGGGCCTCTTTTGGCACTGGATCCTGTTTACCGCTAGCTTTCCCAAGTGGCTCTGATATTGGGCAATGCAGCCACGATCCCCAGTTAAATCGCTTCAGGGTCCGAAAGACGTCATTGGACTCTGACATTTCCATTTTCATGAAGCTGTGGCTTGCCTGCAGCAGGTGGCCTCAATACTCCTGAAAACCTGGGAGTTAACATGGTAGCTGGCGTGAACACAGGGGGAGGACAGCGGGTAGTGCCCGACTGCCATTTTAACCCCCCACCTGCACCGTTCCAGCCGGGTGATCAGGGTTAAAATTGGGGCTTCATTCTCAGGTCTCACACATGGCCCTTGTGTGAGGCTTCCAGCACCATGGAATCTGTACACCCAGTGACAGACAGTGCATTCAGAGGAGGAAAGAATTGGAGGAAAGAGACTCCTTGAGGCAAACAGCAAGAACTAAGACCACCAGGGGGAAGCTGACCCAGAGAAAGTACTGAGCCTGATGCCATTGGATTTGAAATAACAAATTGAAAATGTCTCTAATTAATTAAAGGACAATATTATACGTAGACACAGGCATTGTACAACATCATGAAATATCTTGCAAGAATATTGTTACGGATTTGGGTCTGCTGTCGATATCCACTTGGGTTCAGTGGTATCAGCTGCTCCCTTAAGCAGTCTGGTCACCTGCTCCTTATGGATGTTGACTCCCACAGCCTGGTGTCTATTAGAGCAGTAGTGGGACCCAGGAGTGTAGCAACGAAACTCCCTTGTGTTCTGCGTCTCCATGTCTTAAGCACGTGTACTCCTTCAATCTCTCTGAAGGTGGACTGTGTTAACATTAGGCGAGATGGTGTTTCATTCCATCTGTAAATTGGTTTATTCCACAATTGGCAAAATATACACACTGAGCACAATGAGAGACACTTGGTACAATCAGTATAACTTCTGTTTGTGTACCAATACAAAATACAGAACATACATACGCTAGCCTGCTTTGGGGTTCCTTCCTTAACTTAAAAGGATAGACTGCTACCAGTCTTGACAGTCAGCATGGGGCTGTCCCAAAAGACCAATCCTTTTATGCATCTTTTGCTCAGAATTCATATTAAAAACTGCTCATGTCCGATTCTTTTCTGTAGAAAAGTGGCCAAAGAATCCCGGACTGTGACTAGCACTGATGCTCCCAAACAAAAATGATTCTTACAGTTGTCATTTTTCAGTACAGTGAGTAAGTAGTATTAGAGTTATGTCACGGTATTTTGATGAAGACGAGTTCATGCACGCCATTTGTGGAGCAAGAGGGATTTGTCTTCTTCCCTCTCAGTTTTCTCCCATCCTCTCCTCAAGGTGCTGACTCTTGCTGGGTACAGGTTCCACAGGAACAGAATGCCCTCTGATACCTCAGCCAAGTGCCCATGTGAGCCCAGGTAGTGTCAGCAGATTACTCAATTGTAGAAGGTATCACCAATGAGCCAGAACCCAACATTCACGCACATGCACTTTCCATGAGTGGTCACTAGATACTGATCAAGAGTGAGAGCACTGGCTGATTTTCTTCCTTTCCAAAGCCAGGGGCACTTAGGTCCTGGTGCAGCAATCCCCTGTCATGGCTGAGATCAGCTAACTTAGCCCAGACTAGGACTGAACCTGGGCCCTACCTGCTCTGTGCGGCTCAGTCACTCACAGTTTAAACTCAGTCAGGCCATCGAGGGGACATGGGGAATTTTTTTAGCTCTTTCTTGTCTGAAAGGTACAAAGAGTGACTCACTTACAGTATCCCATCAGCACAAAAGCACCAACAATGATCACAAATGTCTGCACTGTGTCCGTGTACATCAATGCGGCCAGGCCCCCTATAATCAATCAGAAACAAGCAGTCAGCATCGTGTAGAAACAGGCGCCCAGCATTGTACAGAAACAAGCCTTTTCACTTTGTGCTATGCTGCCCCTTGCTCTGCAAAACTCTACCACATTGGGTGAGATCAACTTACTCAGCAGAGATCTCTCCGGTGCCCTTGCTACACTCCCACCCCCCCCCCCCCCCCACCTTATTAAATTACCTTTGTCACCACCTTACCTGTCCCATGCACCAACTCAGAGACATTCATCCGGGGGAATCTACATAGTGGAGATGAGGATATTATATAAGGTGAGTCACAGTGCACGAGGAAGCTCGAGGAGCGGGGAGTGGATGAGGACTTGGCTGGACGCCAGTGGAGGGATTGGAGATAGCTTCCCTTGGCTGAGGAGGAAGCAGACTCAGATTCCATGGGTCCTGCTATGAAAAGAATGACGTTCAATGAACATTACACCTGTGTGCAGACACTGAGGTCATTCTCCCAAGGTGTGCGGCACAGGACATGGGTCTCCATTTGGTGCACTGACCGTGTATGCTGCAAAATCAGGAAAGCTTTCTCCTTGTTGCAAAGATCAACAGGGCATGTGGCAGCTTCATTCTAGTCTGTGGTACAATGGCCTGCCAATACTCACTGTCTGGGCTCATGCAGGAAGAATGGCCTTTTGAAGGATGGCCCCTATTCCAGTGGAACATGTACCCCAGCGAGAGTCAGCACCTTCAGGACAGTAGGTTCGAAAATTATGAGTGGGGATGAGGGTGAGGGAATCTGATTTTAGAACAGTTCTCCATGGATTTATTGCTGTAATATTAGTGTCCGTTTCAAGGTCACAGTGGCTTAGCTGAAAAGGAATAAAACTGATTGGCCCAGGACATTGGAGTTTCCCTAAATGTTCCTGCAATGTAAGGGTTAAAATGAATTGTATTACTAGGATGGTGGAGGGACATGGTTAATTTAAGAGTAAGGACATTGTCAACCTGCATTCCAGAATATTCCATCTGACCCTGTGAATGTTTATAGAACGAAAGAGTCAAAGGCCCCATGAATAATTACAAGGGAACATAATTGAGGAATTTTAATCGCCCAGTCACTTAGCACAATTGTCAGTATAAGCTAAAAATTAAAGAGGAACATCGTATCAAAGACCTTGTTAGTTTATCGACTGGAACAGATGGACTTTTGGAAAGAGCCCAGCAGAGTTGTGCTCACTTGTTGTGCACAGGGATATTCAAAGAGCAATAAATGCAAACGTTCCTCCTATATCTAGTTCTTTCTACCACAGGTAGCCTCAATATTGCCAAAAGCTGGCAGTAACATGGGGGAGGGGAGACGAGGCATGAAAACACAAGCTTCCTAAATCACGATAACCTGAATTAATGGAATCTAGAATTGAGGGAATTAGGCCTGATTTAGGTAGTAGGGCTAAATTGGGCTTCAGTTAGGTAGTGGGCCTCAAATAGTTGGTGGGCCTCAAGTAGCCCCCTACATGGCCTCAGTTAGACAGTCGGCCTTAACTAGGCTTCAAAAGTTTTCACAGTGATGGCCTTGCCAGGACCCACTTTGTATGTGTGTTTCCTTCTAGTAAACCAGTTCTTCAATTACCTCAATCGGTCAATGGCTTTTTAAGCTCTGACTATGTAACTCCCCAACCCAGTAAATAAAAAGTAAATTCAGATTACCCTGCAGAATCAAATAAAAAGACATTTTAAATTTTGAGACAGGAGGATGTACAAATACAAGAATTGGCTGATTGATGGCAACTACCCCAGGAACGGGGTAAGATCAGATGCTGAGACTCTTACCCGATGGGGGATTACCCCTACCGATGCCCACAGTGGAAGCTTGCAAGGGTCACAGTTGGATTGCTAGATATACATTCAATAACCCTAGACACTATGTGTCACATGAAGTGTTCATAGAGGTGGGGGGGGTGGGGGGAGGGAGACAACCAAGCTGAATCTGATCCTGTCCACATCTGACGCCCACATAAATACAACATTGCAGCAAGAGTCACTGGATAGTAATCAAAAGTAGGGATCCCGGCTGCTTTTTCTTCTCCCAGAGGCACTGAGCCCAATTTTAGCACACCTATCGCCAACCCAGCTGCAATCAGCTAACTAAACATGGGCCAGGGATAGAACTCAGAACTTCCTACACTGTGTGGTTTAGTACTACACCGGGTCATATCAGCTAAGTCAGCACAGACTAGGGATGTAACCTGGGTCCATCCAATTTGTGTTGCTCAGAACTACACTGGGTGAGATCAGCTGACTTAACACAGACCAGGGATGGAAGCTGGGTTCTTCCTGCTCTGTATTGTCCATTTGTCCAATTTTCATCTTCCTAATTTCTCAAGGGTCAGCCCGCAGAATGCTCCATGTAAACATGATATTCACTTGCCTGATCTTCAGTTCCTACCTGTGACAGTGTAGATACAAGTAATAACTAGCAGTGCAATTACTGCAACATAGATGTTCCAACCCAGGGCTTGTTGGATGAAGACCGCCCCAGAGAACATGTCCACCTGCCAGATAATTAGACAAAAAAAAATCGCCGTCAATAAATAAATGTCAATAAGAGCCAATGTAACTGAAGATGGAGTCTGATCGTCAGGGATCCTTAAAGAGAGAGATGACCATCAGGATCTCTTAAAATGGGGGTCTGCCCATCTAGACCCTTAAAGAGGGAGCCTGACCACCAGGGACCCCTTATAGATGGAGTTTGACCATCAGGGACCCTTAAAGAGGAAACCTCTCCTTAAGAACACCTTTTATGGAGGGAGTCTCACCAACAAGGACCAGTCAAAGAGAGAGAGTCAAAAAAAGGTTGAATGCAGTGAGGGCCATGGGGAAATACTCACCGAGATCTTGGTAAATATGTATAGAAAGAGAGAGATGAGGGAGAGGTAGAGTCTGATTCGGTTTCCTCCAAACCTCTTCATTAGGTACTGGGGCATGGTGATGACCTGGGAAAGGACACACGAAGAATTCTCAAGTAATTTCCAAGTATTTTCATCCCCTGTTTAAAATAGTCATTGAATCCACTTATCTCTGAAAAGGGCCAGGCCAATATTTGGTTACAAAAAGGATTGGCAGGAAAGAAGTTTCCTGGAGACATTAATTGGAACTGGGTGTCACATTATATTTGATACACTGAGGGTCATTTTGACTTTGGTGCTAGTGTACAAAGGTTTATATCTATTGAAATCAATAGAAATGAAATTCCGGAGAGATGTATAACGGGCAGCTGAATCGATAATGCTCCTTTTACACTATCACCCAATGTCAAAATTACCCCCACTGTATTTCACCAGTGGCACCCAGGATTGAATCCAGCTCCAGGGCTCTGGGTGACACAGTGCATTAGATACATTGTCCTTCCATCTCTGGGACCATGTTTGAATCCAGCCCAGAAGACTGGGCATCAGAGTGCGTTGGACAAGTCCACGCATCATCTGGGAGTTGTACAATACAAATGCTAAAACAGTTCAATGGAAATGGAATCTTGTACTCACCCCAGCTGTCAGGTAAACAGGGACGAAGAGCCAACCCAGGAGCAACACAATAAACAGAGCCTGTGGGAGGCAAATCCTGGAGTTATACAGGGCAGATCGTTTCTTCATTTGTTACTGAGAGACAAGAGCAACATCAACAACTTGCATTTATATAGCGCCTTTAACGTAGTAAGACGTCCTAAGGCGCTTCACAGGAGCGATTTTCAAACAAAATTTGACAGCAAGCCACATAAGGAGATATTAGGACAGGTGACCAAAAGCTTGGTCAAAGAGGTAGGTTTTAAGGAGCATCTTAAAGGAGGAGAGAGAGGTAGAGAGGAAGAGAGATTTAGTGAGGGAATTCCAGAGCTTAGGGCCTAAGCAGCTGAAGGCACGGCTGCCAATGGTGGAGCGATTAAAATTGGGGATGCGCAAGAGGCAAGAATTGGAGGAGCGCAGAGATCTCAGAGGGTTGTAGGGCTGGAGGTGGTGACAGAGATAGGGAGGGGTGAGGCCATGGAGGGATTTGAAAACAAGGATGAGAATTTTAAAATCAAGGATTCCCGGACCGGGAGCCAACGTAGGTCAGCGAGCACAGGGGTGATGAGTGAAAGGGACTTGGTGCAAGTTAGGATATGGGCAGCAGAGTTTTAGATGAGCTCAGGTTTACAGAGGATGGAAGATGGGAGCCCAGCCAGGAGTGCATTGGAATTGTCCAGTCTAGAGGTAACAAAGGCATGGATGAGGGTTTCAGCAGCAGATGAGCTGAGGCAGGGGCAGAGACTGGAGATGTTACAGAGGTGGAAGTAGGCGCTCTTGGTGATGGAGCAGATATGAAGTCGGAAGCTCATCTCAGGGTCAAATAGGACGCCAAGGTTGTGAATGGTCTGGTTCAGCCTTAGACAGTGGCCAGGGAGAGAGATGGAGTCGGTGGATTGGGAACAGAGTTTGTGGCGGGGAAGGGAGACAATGGCTTCAGTCTTCCCAATATTTAGTTGGAGGAAATTTTTGCTCATCCAGTACTGGATGTCGGACAAGCAGTGTGACAAATCAGAGACAATGGAGGGGTCGAGAAAGGTGGTGTTGAGGTAGAGCTGGATGACATCCGCGTACATGTGGAATCTCACGTTTTTTCGGATGATGTTGCCAAGGGGCAGCATGTAGATGAGAAATAGGAAGGGACCAAGGATAGTTCCTTGGGAGACTCCAGAGGTAACGGCACAAGAGTGGGAAGAGAAGCCATTGCAGGTGATTCCCTGACTATGACAGGATAGATAAGAATGTAACCAGGCGAGCGCAGTCCCATCCAGCTGGACGACGGAGGAGCGGCGTTGGAGGAGGATGGTGTAGTCAACCGTGTCAAAGGCTGCAGACAAGTCAAGAAGGATGAGGAGGGATAGTTTATCATGTTCACAGTCACATAGGATGTCATTTGTGACTTTGATAAGGGCTGTTTCAGTACAGTGGCAGGGGCGGAAACCTGATTGGAGGATTCAAACATGGGGTTGCGGGAAAGATGGGAACGGATTTGGGAGGTGACAACACATTCAAGGACTTTGAAGAGGAAAGGGAGGTTGGAGATGGGGCAGTAGTTTGCAAGGATAGAGGGGTCAAGGGTGGTTTTTTTTGAGGAGGGGGTGATAATGGCAGATTTGAAGGGAAGGGAGACAATCCCTGAGGAGAGGGAACCGTTAACAATATCAGCTAGCATGGGGGCCAGGAAGGGAAGTTGGGTGATCGGCAGTTTGTTGGGAATAGGGGCGAGGGAGTAGGATGTGGGTCACATGGTCAAGATGAACTCAGAGAAGGCATGAAGAGGGATAGGAGATAAACTAGAGAAAGATACAATTTCTTGGCTAGGGCAGGGGGGGAACTTAGGGGAGGTTTGGCTTGGTGGGCTAGGGGAAGGGAGGGAAACGGCAGAGGCAGCTGAATGCATGGTCTCAATCTTAGTTGTAAACAATTTTACAACACCAAGTTATAGTCCAGCAATTTTGTTTTAAATTCACAAGCTTTCGGAGGCTTCCTCCTTCCTCAGGTGAACGTTGTTGGAAAGATGGGAACGGATTTGGGAGGCGACAACACGTTCAGGGACTTTGAAGAGGAAAGGGAGGTTGGAGATGGGGCGGTAGTTTGCAAGGATAGAGGGGTCAAGGGTGGATTTTTTTGAGGAGGGGGTGATAATGGCAGATTTGAAGGGAAGGGGGACAATCCCTGAGGAGAGGGAACCGTTAACAATATCAGCTAGCATGGGGGCCATTTCCAACAACGTTCACCTGAGGAAGGAGGAAGCCTCCGAAAGCTTGTGAATTTAAAATAAAATTGCTGGACTATAACTTGGTGTTGTAAAATTGTTTACAATTCTCAATCTTAGTGACAAAGAAGTCCATGAGCTCCTCGCACTTTTCATTGGAGGTGAGGGTGGAGGGGGCAGGGGAAAGGGATTTAAGAAGATGGTTTGTAGTGGAGAAGAGAAGCCGGGGGTTAACTTTGCATTCCAGATGATCCTGGAATAGTGAGCAGTTTTGGAAGAGGAGAGCAGGACCCGAGAGTGCTTTATGTGGTCCACCCAGATCTGGCGATGAATGGCTAAATCAATTGTCCGCCATAAACGTTCAAGTCTGCAGCCCTTGGGCTTAAGGGAGCGGAGATAGGGGCTACACCAGGGGGAACGACTAGGGTGTTAGAAAGTAATAGTTTTAATGGGGAAAAGGGCATCAAAGGTGGAGGCGGGGGTCTGTTTGAGCAGATCGGTAGCTGCAGAAATGTCGTGGTGAATGGAGGGCCTAAGGCTAGACAGTTGGGAATTTGAAAGTGACTTGGGGGAGAGTTTTTTCCAGGGGCAGACACTGAAGGAAGTGGGGTTGGGAGGGGGAAGGGGGATGTGGGTGGAAAGGGATACAAGGAAGTGATCAGAGATGGCCTTATCCGTGATTGACATGATAGGAGTAGAGAGGTCGAGGGGGTGGCCATGAATATGCGTAGGGGAGTTCATATGGAGGGAGAGATTAAGGGAGGAAGGAGGCCAGTGAACTCAGAGGAGCAAGAGCATGGTGTGTTGAGATGGAGGTTAAAATCATCGAGGATGAGAAGTCGCTCGGTGCAGAGGCTGAGGGAGGAAAGCAGTGAAGATATCTCGGTGAGAAACTTGGCATGGCACTTGGGTGGGCGGTAGGGAACGAGGATTTTAAAGGAAAGGTGAGGGGGCAAAACAAGGTGAGATGCTCAAAGGAAAATTTTTGGAATCTAGGGGAATCAAGGGATATGGGGATCAGGCAGGAAAGTGGAGTTGAGGTCGAAGATCAGCCATGATCTTATTGAATGGCGGAGCAGGCTCGAGGGGCCATATGGCCTACTCCTACTCCTATTTCTTATGTTCTTAAGAGAAGTTGCCCGAGTAGTTGGGGGACAGACAAAAGTGTGATTTGGTGATAAGGGCCACACCATCACTGTGGTGGAACATACAGCCAGGCTGGGAGGCTTCATTAAGGGGGATGGTGTCATCACCCGTCAGCCAGGTTTCCGTCAAGGCCATAATGTCAGTGCAACCATCCACAGTTAGCTCAAGAATGGCAAGGGCCTTGTTCACAAATGAACAGACATTCCAGAGGGAGATGCGAAGAGGGGTGGTGATGGCTGATTCGCTGGCAGAGTCTACAGGGTCATTGAGACGAGAAGGAGATTGGCATGCTGGGCAGGAAAGTCAGCGAGAGAGTAGGATGGAGCAGTTGGGGTTGCTGCTCGTAAGGAGGCAGCGACGAGTGTCTCGGTGGGCCCTTCAAAGGATGCCAAGAGAGGCACCGAGGGAAGCTGTAGGCTTATCTAAGAGGCAGTCAAGCCTGGGATGGCGCCAGGAGAGTAGGAAGGTCGAGGAGTGCTGAAGGGTTGGGGTATGGATTTGGGGGGGCAGATTACCCGAGAGTGGAGAAATGAGAGGAGGCATGACGATAGGAAAGAGGGGCCTAGGAGGGGTAAAGAGAAAGAAGAAAAAAAGTGAAAAAGGGGAAATAGAAGCGATGGGCTCGGGATCGGAACGGCAGCCAAAACGCCCATGTGAGTGGACACAGGGAAACTCAAGTTACATAGGTATGGTTACATAGCAAGATTCGGATAGATATGTCCTGGTAATAACGGAGAATAGAGAGGAGACAGTAGGAGGGAGTCCAAGGTTAAAGTCAGGGGTCCCGTGGTGGGATAAAGTTGACGTACATAGGGTGGAATCAGCTTGGAGCAATGATGAACTGATATCCAGGTTCAGAGACAGATGTGAAGGGTAGAGTATTGGAGGATGCACCTGGAGACCCAGGTGAGGGGTTTAGAGTGCAGGACAGCACCAAGGTTGAAATGTGCAGGAGAGATGATGAGGTAAATAAGGAAGTAGTGGCTAGATGACACCATGTTTAGGTTTTAAAAGTCTGTACATTGCAAGAGGAAAGGAGGACAGAGGGACATGATGGGATCCTGGGAAAGAATGAGTTAGAGCAGGAGACAGTGTGATGCATCTTGATTTCAACAAGATGAGGAGGTAGGGAGGTAAGAATGGTATTTGTATCATATGAGGACAAAAGAAGAAAATTCAGAGGAGCATTGACCATAGGACTATCGATAAAATAGAGGAAAGAGAGGTTGATATGGAGAGGGAGAATGGAAGCTGGAGGTGAGAGAGATATCAGCTACCAGGTGACAAACTTTAATCAAATTTCATCAAATATATCTCATCCAGTTGATACGTTTGTACGTGGGATGTATGTATCTGATCCCTCAGGGTCCAGGGACAGAAATACACCATTAATGTACGAGATCCCTGGGGGTCCAGGGTCAGTAATGCACCTGATCCCTGAGAGTCCAGGGACAGTAATGCACTATTAATGTACAAGATCCCTGGGGGTCCAGGGAGAGTAATGCACCTGATCCCTAGGGATCCAAGGATAGTAATGATCACTGTGGACCCGGGGATTGTAATATATCTAATCACGGGAGTTCAGAGGCAGTAATGCATCAGATCCCTGGGGTCTGGAGACAGTAATGTGTCTGATTGCTAGAGTTTTGTCCGGAATATTGTGTTTTCCCACTAGGGGAATACATAGCGAAGTGTGTCAAGCTGTAGTGTGGACACGAAGAGGGTCCAGCTGGGCAAAACTTGCAATCCCAAAGACGCACCAATCAGCATGCATAAAAGGTTAATTGCCTACCAAGTGATGTCATACTGGTTTCACCACACTTACATTCCACTCAAAGCCACCAACGGCCAAGCCGTTTGCCGCCCCTGTTCCCGCTAAACCGACAAAGTGTCCGCTTCCGATGTTACTAGCAAAAAGTGAGGCTCCAACCTAGAGGGGGAATTGAGAAAGAGACTCGGCGAGTTTTTTTTTTAAACTAAATCTTTCTTCTGCTGCAAGACTGGAGAATTGGATATCAAAAAATAAATTTTACTATAAGAAGTTTACAGAGAACTGGGCATCAAAATAAGTTAGCATACTGAACTTTCAGCTCAGGAAGCTGGATGCAATCAATTACCGCCTGATTGAGGCCTAGTTGAGGAATCTAAATTGAGGAATTTCTTTATTGCCCAAATAGTCTTAAAAGTTACTTGCTGCTGCTTAACAATTTTATAGCCATTAAGGTTAATTCCCATGGCTTATGGAGTTATTAATCAATCCAACCATTTGTACTTTCACATATTCAGGCTGTGGCTCACCAGCCGATTGAGATTTTCTGCCCAACAATGGCCCAGTTGTGAATTAACACAAAATTGATTTTAGTTTCCTTAAGATTTCAGTATTATGGTAATTTTTTTTTTATTCGTTCATGGGATGTGGGCGTCGCTGGCGAGGCCGGCATTTATTGCCCATCCCTAATTGCCCTTGAGAAGGTGGTGGTGAGCCTCCTTCTTGAACCGCTGCAGTCCGTGTGGTGACGGTTCTCCCACAGTGCTGTTAGTTTGCTATAATTTAAGAAGCTGTTGTCAATTAAATTTAAATCAATAAAATAAATGTCACTTACTGTGTACCATCGCATGTCCCTCCCGGCCAAGAAGTACCCACCCACTGTCGCACGGTTGGTCCTACACATGGACTAAAAAGAACAAAATATATAGATAACAGATCAGATTACATTGGCAGGTAATCATGCATGTTTCTGTTTAGGAAGGAGAAACAGCGAGCAGGTGTATAACCGATGGCAGATGTTTGCAATTGGAGGGGAGGGGGTGGGGTCAAATATTACATGATTTTACCCCATTCAGGGAGCATGTCCTCCAAATGTAAGGACAGGAGCAGGAATTAGGAGATGTGAAAACAGAAGGCATGGCACCACTCAAAGTTTGTACCACACTGATCCCTCCTTCACACTCCATTCTATTCAGACACACAAGCTGGCATATCGCATGAAGCCTGCTAATTTGTTCTGTGGGAGGGCTCCAAACATTTGTCCTCTTTATATTTCTGCAGGTATGGCAGGAGAAGCTGGCTAGAGGCCTTCATAAGTGGAGCCAAGCAGCACCTCACCTGGCATCTTGCCGTTCCATCTCACGTTGCTCATCACCGGCACAGGTCCATCCACCCCGGGAAACTTAAATACTCAGTTTGAACTAGTTGATAGGCGGAGCACAGGTGAGCAGGAGCAGGTGGAGGTGGTCAAGGAGGAAGGGGAAGCAACTGCCTGGAGGATGAGGTCACTTCTATTCACAGCTGATGTGGCCAGAGATTCAGATCCCCCCCCAGTCCAGCTTTTAAAAGAAGGATGATTTTGGAGCATGAGTCAAATTGTTGGAGTTATTGCAGGATGTACCTGGTAGCTTCTGACACATGGCAGCTAGTGTGGAAGATGCCATATCCAGATACCTATGTAGGGCATTAATACCATGCAGACCCCTTGAAACAAGTAGCAGTTCCAGGGCCAACTGCAGCCCAGCCCCTCATGGCAGAGGCCATTATGCCAGAATCTGTACCCCTTGTGAATGCTCGGACTGCTTTTATACAGCCTGGGGATACAACCTCACCTCTTCTATGGATAGAATAACTGATGAATTTAGTCAAATGAGGTGAGAGATTGGTGTGGGCTTCCACAATGCCATTGTTGCAATGGGGCTGCTCACGCACAGATCAGTAGGCACAGTGACATGGAGGCCAGGAAAAAGGGCAGGTCAGACCTGGCACAGGATGATGTCGCTGTCTCTCCTGATGACAACACAGCCACACCGGTCTGATTCCCTCCTCCCCTGCACCGAAAAATTCACAGGAGCCAGAAAGCAAGCAAGGAAGAGTTGCCCCACACTAGTAGTGCAGCAGCTTAAAGCAGGGCAACTGGGGGCTATGCTCATAGAAGTCGAGAGGCACTTTGATCCTTTCATTGACACAGAGCTGCCATTCATTTCACAGGCTCCTGCCATGGGGCCTGAACTGAGAAGAAGCACCAGATTAGGTAGGTGAGCACAATGTGTACCGACTAAAGCACCTCGGTTTAAATGCACTTGTTATTTTGTGAATAAATTATTTTGGCACAGTAGATTCTGTTTGGCCAACCTTTCATTTATGTGGCAGGTTAACAAATGTGCTCTGAAGAGGAATAGTCTTTGCTGGGACATACGGGCGGTGGTCTTGGTAATGTTGGAATGCTAATTTATTTCAGATGACAGGGAAGATGGTAGGAGGAGTGTGGAAGGAGTGGAAATGGGAAAGATTCTTGGAGTGTGCATGAGAATGATTTGTCAATCAAGATTTTGTGAATGGCTCGTGTGGTTTGCAAATGGACTTCTGACACTGGCTCCTTTGCCTCTTCTGACTCCTCAGTCATGTCTTCCAGCTCCTTGTTTGAGTCCTCTTACTGCTGCTTCTCCGAGCAATGGCAGTGTTGTATAGAATGCAGTAATCCATGATGATGCTGGAGACTTCCCAGGGTTGTGTTACAGGGCCCCATTTGTTCTGTCAGGCAATGACAGCGTGTTCTCAAAAAAAGCCCTGGACTTTGGAGGATCCAGTCATTCTAAAGAACCCTAGGCCTTGGGCCTGTTTATCCCAGGGAACTATAGGGAAGGAAATTTATTGGTTGGCTCTGGAAAATAAGACACCAGTAACTTGCTGAATGTACTGCTGACGTATGTTGCTAATGTCATCAGTGGTCCTCTGGAAACACCAGGAGGAAAATAAGTTCAAGGTGTTGGTGATCTTGACTGTTACTGGCAGTGCTGTGCCAGCCCTGGAATCTGGTTCTCTTGCAGCAGTTAACAGAACTCCCAGACTACCTACCTGCTGAACCTAAGCCTAAGCCTGTGAAGGCACTGCTCCTCTGTTAGGGCCAATAATGTCCTTTGGTTGATAGATTCTTTGGAGGTGGGTAGTGCCCTTCTCTGATGATGATATTCCACCTCCCAGGCATCAGGAGTGCTTCCTGATCATCCTCCTCTTCCAAATAACACATGTACAAGCGTATCCTAAATGGGACCCCAATTCTGCTAAAGCAGTGTTGTCCAATATATTAGCCACTAGCCACATGTGGCTAATTGGGAATCTAGAGCAGCTAATTGTTAATTGTAAATAAAAAATGAGCAATAGATTGTTGTTCGGCATGTGATCTCAATACTTATATTCACATGGTGTATGCATGTGCACTCTAACCTTTTTGTTCTATGAGGAATTACAAAGAATGTACAGCACAGAAACAGGCCATTTGGCCCAACAGGTCCATGCCAGTGTTTATGCTCCATGTAAGCCTCTCCTCACCCTTCATCTAACCCTATCAACATATCCTTCTGTTCATTTCTCCCTCATGTGTTTATCTTGCTTCCCCTTAAATGCATCTACGCTAGTTGCCTCAACTACTCCTTGTGATAACGAGTTCCACATTCTTACCATTCTCTGGGTGAAGAAGTTTCTCCTGAATTCCCTATTGGATATGTTAGTGACTATCTTATATTTATGGCCCCTAGTTCTGGTCTACCACGCAAGTAGAAACATCTTCTCTACATCTAACCTATCAAACCCTTTCATAATCTTAAAGATCTCTATCAGGTCACCCCTCAGTCTTCCCTTTTCTAGAGAAAAAAGCCCCAGCCTGCTCAATCTTTCCTGATAGGTATAACCCCACATTTCTGGTATCATCCTAGTAAATCTTTTTTGCACCTTCTCCAGTGCCTCTATATCCTTTTTATAGTGTGGAGACCAGAGCTGTTCACAGTACTCCAAGTGTGGTCTAACCAAGGTTCTGTACAAGTTTAGCATAACTTCTCTGCTTTTTAATTCTGTCCCTCTAGAAATGAACCTCAATGCTTGGTTTGCTGTTTTTATGGTCTTATTAACTTGTGTATCTGTGCCCCTAAATCCCTTTGCTCTTCTACCCCGTTTAGACCCTTATTTTCCATGGAGTATGTGGCCGCCTTATTATTCCTACCAAAATGTACCACTTCACACTTATCACATTAAAATTCCTTTGCCCATTCTGCAAGTTTATTAATGTCTTCCTGCATTTTGTCGCAGTCCTCCTCAGCATTAACTACATCCCCCAATTCTAGAGTCACTTCTGTTCACTGCGTAGATCAATGATTTGGATATAGGCCTAAAAGGGGTGTTGTTGAAATTTGCAAATGATACCAAAATAGGAGGTACAATTAGTTCTTTCGAAGACTAAAGGAAGCCATAAAGGGATATTGATAAGATGGCCTAAAAAGAAATAGATGGAATTCAATGCCAGTGTGAGGTCATGCAATTTAGTAAAAAAATAACAGCAGTAATTATACCCTGAATGGAAGTAGGTTTGGTGCTGTGAAATTTAGGGGTATAGATTCACAGGACATTAAAAGCAGCACCTCAGCTTGATAAGGTTGTAAAGTTTTAGGTTTTATCACAAGAGTTATAGAATAAAAAAGCCAAGAGGTAATGATGAGCCTATATAAAACCTTAATAAGACTTCAGTTAGGGCACTGTGTGCATTATAGGGCTCCACACTATAGGAAGAATATTGTGGATTAAGCGAGGGTATAATGCAGATTTACTAGGATGGTGCCTGGAATGAGGAAATACAAAGAAGATAAACTTGAGCCCTGATTTTAACCTAACTCGCCCAGCAGGAACGGGCTGGGTTTGGATCTGACACCCATCTTACACCCTGCCCGATTTTACTCTCTACTGAAGTTAATGGGATTGGGGTCAGGGTCAGGGCAGACTGGTAGTCTAAAGCCTTGGCAGAGTGGCGCTGCAGGAAATTTATAACCAATTTCCCAAAAATGATTAGTGCACAACTTTCAGCCTGTCTCTTGAAACATCAGGGCATCTGAAATGTAGCATGAGGACACAGTGCCCACTTTATATGTGGGCAGCCTGCTCTTGACTTAACGACCAGCATAAGTGGAGGAAAGCCAGATCCAGGTCACTGTACTATTGCGTCAATTGAGATCTGCCACCTAATTGAGCCCAAGCTGAGGCCCACCATCTAAATTAGGCCCATTCGAGGCCACCACCCATCTGATTGAAACCCAATTCTTTCAACTCAAAATTCCATACTGGTGTTAATTTAATACAGATTGCAGTAATTTTGGAAACCCTTGTATATTCTTGTGTTTTTACGTACCTTCTCTCCTCTCTCGTGCAAATCCTAGCCTCCTGGCAATATTGAGGCTATTGTGGTAGAAGGAACTAGATATAGGAGGAACAATTCCATTTACTGCCCTCTGAATATCCTTGTGTAGATCACATGGATATGATTCTGCTGGGTTCTTTCCAAAACGATGGCCCGTTCCGGTCAGTAAACTAACAGGGTAAACAAGGTCTTTGATACGATGTTCCTCTTTAATCTTTAGCTTATTCTGACAACTGTACTAGGTGACTGGGCAATTAAAATTCAGTAATGTTCTCTTGTAATTATACGTGGGACCTTTGACTCTTTCGCTCTGTAAACCTTTACAGGGCAGATGGAATATTCTGAAATGCAGGCTGACAACTCCCTTACTCTTAAATTAACCATGCCTCGCTCCCATTTAATAATAAAGTTGACTTTTAACCCTTACACTGCAGGCACATATAGGGAAACTCATGTCCTGGTCCTATCAGTTTTCTTCCCTTTCAGCTGAGCCACTGTGACCTTGAAGTAAACACTAATATTACAGTAATAAATCCACTCAAACAAGAGGTGAATCTTTTGTCAAATTATGTTCCCCTGTAATTATTGCTCTGTAAACCTTCAGGTTCAGGTGAAATATTACAGAATATTGTGTGAAATAATCAGCCCCACTCCAGTCTTTAATCTAGGCTGATGCTCCAGTGTACTACTGGGAGAGTGCTGCATTGTTGGAGGTACCATCTTCAAACAAGCCATTAGACTGTAGCCTATTTCCCTGTTCTGGTTGTTCGTGTGGATGCTAAAGACCCCATGGCAGCATTGGAAGAAGAGCATGGAGTATTCCCAGTTGCTCAGCAAGCATTCCTCCCATAACCAACACAATCAAGAAACAGATCAACTGGTCATTGCTGTGGCATCTTGCTATGCATAAAATGATAGTCAATTTTGCCTATACAACAACCATCACTACATTTCAAAGTAATTCACTGAATGTGAAGTGCTTTGGGATATTTCGGAGTCACATTATGAAGTGTTATATAAATGCAAGTATTTTAACAGTACACAAGCATGGTGCTGCTCATGGTGAGTTGGAGGATAAACTGTTATATCACAAGAGGGGTATTATCAACAAAATGTGATGGGGAAAGTGTTACAGGAAGTAACTGTAATGCTTACAGGGAGTTCACACCATACGCAAGACTCCTAATATAATGTATAGACTTAGAAAGCCACTGAGGATGCAATTACACTACAGTTCGACATCTGAGACCAATAGCTGCAGCTGGATACATGCATGGACAGAGCTGTCTCACCACAGTTGGAGAGTGGGTAAGGGGAGAATCCCCTCCATCTAAACATTTCAGTTAAGAGCAGGTAAGTTTATAAAGCATTTAGGGAGCCCGTTGCAAACCAGATTTCACATCACACTGCATTTATATTCCATATGGTGTCAAACTGAAGCAGCATGACACTGCCCCCTTCAATCCAGGGAGTCTTGTTCTGCTTCTCTCAGGAGTTAGATTGGGCTCTGATTCAGGATTCACACTGCAGGTTTTAGCATTGATGTGAAGCTGAAATCAATTCACACAATTTCACTAAACTGCCAGCGTAAATGCATCCTGAAGTGTTGGCACAAGCTTTCCCTAATCCCCATCTCCAGTTTTCTCCCCTCTTTTTGAAAGAGCTGACTGTTGTCGAGGTAGATTCCACTGGTGCTGGTTGGCCTCTGGTACTGGTTGGCCTTTGGTACCTCACCCAAGGCCATTCTTCATGAGAGAGACTAGACAGTGAGTGTCGGTGTGATACTCAACTGTGGGGAGGATCACAGATGTCCCCAATCCTGTCCTTACCTGATGTCCATATACACACATTTTCTAACAGGAGTCACCAAACACTCATCAGTAGCAGGATTCCTGGCTGATTTTTTCCATCCATAACCCAGAGGCATTGAAGCCAATTGTAGCACTTCTACTACTGCCTGTCTAGGATGGGCTAACTCAGCACAGACTGGGATGGAACCCAAGTTCTTCCTGCTCTGCGTGTTTTAGTAGCACAGTGAGTGAGATCAACTAACTCAGAAAAGACAAGAGATTGAGCCCTAAGCTACTAAATTGCACACCTGAAACGGAAAGTTACATAAAAACAAAGGGCCCAAGTCTGCCGATACAGGGAGACCCAGACCCTGTCCTGAGTTATGGGTACAGGGTCAACTGCATACATGAAGTGGGTGGCCCGCATCTGTAAAGGTGCATCACCCCAACAACAGCCCGGAAAATTGGATCAGGTCTACTTTGCTCTGATGGTGGCGGGATAGGCCTATATCAGGGAGGCCATGATTTTAAAGATTTTAAGGCATCAATTACCTTTGGTTGTAAGAATTCTGGGGCCAATCCTGGAGCCAAAGTGAGACTCACAGCAGCTCTCTGCTGACGAGATGTGCTGGAACTATACCCCGGTGTGGGGCAGTGGAACTGTAACCCAGAATGGGGCAGTGGAACTTTACCCCAGAATGGGGCAGTGGAACTGTAACCCAGAATGGGGCAGTGGAACTGTAACCCAGTATGGGGCAGTGGAACTGTAACCCAGTATGGGGCAGTGGAACTGTAACCCAGTATGGGGCAGTGGAACTGTACCCCAGTATGGGGCAGTGGAACTGTACCCCAGTATGGGGCAGTGGAACTGTACCCCAGTATGGGGCAGTGGAACTGTACCCCAGTATGGGGCAGTGGAACTGTACCCCAGTATGGGGCAGTGGAACTGTACCCCAGTATGGGGCAGTGGAACTGTACCCCAGAATGGGGCAGTGGAACTGTACCCCAGAATGGGGCAGTGGAACTGTAACCCAGAATGGGGCAGTGGAACTGTAACCCAGAATGGGGCAGTGGAACTGTAACCCAGAATGGGGCAGTGGAACTGTAACCCAGAATGGGGCAGTGGAACTGTAACCCAGAATGGGGCAGTGGAACTGTAACCCAGAATGGGGCAGTGGAACTGTAACCCAGAATGGGGCAGTGGAACTGTAACCCAGAATGGGGCAGTGGAACTGTAACCCAGAATGGGGCAGTGGAACTGTAACCCAGAATGGGGCAGTGGAACTGTAACCCAGAATGGGGCAGTGGAACTGTAACCCAGAATGGGGCAGTGGAACTGTAACCCAGAATGGGGCAGTGGAACTGTAACCCAGAATGGGGCAGTGGAACTGTAACCCAGAATGGGGCAGTGGAACTGTAACCCAGAATGGGGCAGTGGAACTGTAACCCAGAATGGGGCAGTGGAACTGTAACCCAGAATGGGGCAGTGGAACTGTAACCCAGAATGGGGCAGTGGAACTGTAACCCAGAATGGGGCAGTGGAACTGTAACCCAGAATGGGGCAGTGGAACTGTAACCCAGAATGGGGCAGTGGAACTGTAACCCAGAATGGGGCAGTGGAACTGTAACCCAGAATGGGGCAGTGGAACTGTAACCCAGAATGGGGCAGTGGAACTGTAACCCAGTATGGGGCAGTGGAACTGTAACCCAGTATGGGGCAGTAGAACCATACCCAGAATGGGACAGTGGAACTTTACCCCAGTATGGGGCAGTGGAACTTTACCCCAGTATGGGACAGCGGAACTGTACCCAGTAATGGGACAGTGTGATCAGGACAGCAGGGAACAAAAATGGGAATAAACATTTAAATAAAACATGGCCGACTATGTAAAATAGTGCGCTGAAGAAAAAACATTCAAGAAGATTAGAACCGCTGCTACGTGAGGGAGTGAACACTTACCCACAATCCAACGCTGATGACCAAAACAAAGTACATGACGATCACGCTAATATCCGCAGCATTGTTGATGGCCACAGTTTGGGATGGAGACGTGATTGGTGTTGGAGACGCAGATGCCTTCATTTTAGCTCAGTATGCAGAGAGGGAGAGTAACTAGCAGGAAAGAAGCTGAGATAGCGTCTGACAGTATGGGGGACTGGCCTATTAATACAGGGCTGGTGAGTAATGATTGAACCAATTACATTTAATAGGTTACTGAGTGCCGAGAATCTCCCTATTCAGCACCAGGCCCCACTCAGGGGAGACTTTCCAATAATGATCCTCGCAACGGATTCCATCAAAAAAATCTTAATGGATAAATATGGTACCCCTTGTGGTACTGAGATACACAGATCAGGGAGAGCCCAGGTTCCATCCCAGGTCTGTGCTGACTTAGCTGGCCTCACTTGATGTGATACTAAGTGTAATACTTATGTTAGCTGAATAACCAGGGTTTATTCTTGCTAGCAGGAATTCAGACTAACATGTTCACGTTTTTAAGTAGGCCAGGCACATGGATCCTCAGTGTATCCAGGGGCAGTATATTTGCATTGAGTATTGCAGAATTGAGCCTCTGGAGCAGAGGGTCTCTTCTTGGGGAGCAATTGGCCACACTCTGGGATCTCCAGAATGTGGTTACCTAAAGGGCACTGTTAGCCATTTTAGGGAATAAGGATAGTGTCAAAAGAGAGAATTGGGTGACCATTGACAGGGACAGCAGAGGAAGGCGGGACTCACAGGTGTAGGCAACCCGAGTTACTGAATTGTCCAATAGATACATAGTGTTAGACAACTGTGAGGTGGAAAGTGATAGTGCCTCAGAGGAGGATGGTAGCATGGAGAAGAGAACTACCGAAGGCTGTGAGAGGCATGTGGACCAGAAGAGAGTAGAAAAAGTGGAAGATTCTATTGTCAAGGAAATAGACTGCTCTCTTGCAGTTGTGACCGGGAGTTCTGAATGGTATGTTGCCTTCCTGGTATCAGGGTGAAGGATATCATTGAACGAATGGAAAAATGTCTGGGAAGAAAGGGAGAGCAGGCAAAGTTTATGGTCTATATTGGAACCAATGACACAGAAGAACGTTCAAGATCTTGTAGCAGGAGTTTAAGGAATTAGGCACTAGATTGAAAAACAAGGCCTCAAGGGAGTAATCTCTGGATGCTCCTGTGTAACAAACTGTACAGGTTAGGAGAGGAAGATTATGAAGGTGATCACGTGGCTGAAAGGCTGGTGTAGGAGGGAAGAGTTCAAATTCTCAGGGCACTGGGGTAATTTCTGGAACGAGGGAAGGCTATAGCGTAGGGATGGCTCTCACCTGAACCACAACCACAGCAATGTCCTTTTGGAGAGGGTAAATAAACCTTTCGCATGCCTTCACAAACTGAAGCTCTCAACAAAAGACACTGAGGGTTAAATTGGATATTCCCCAAACACAAGTGCTGGGATCAGGGTCTGCGATTAACCCACGCCTGTTCGTTGCTATGCAGGCAAACGTAACATTCGTACTGCCTGCTGTTTTAAATGATTCCTGCGTGCAGCCAGCACTACCTGCGCTGTTGATTGGCTGCACGCATCAGCACTGATCCCAATATCGCGAGTGGTTAGCGCTACTTAAAGGCAGTCTGCACCTCTTAAAGGGGAGGTGCACTGTGGCTGCAAGAAGTGGTGCAAGTGATTTGAGAAGTAATTCAGTGCTCCAATACTTTGAAGAATGGCTACGCCTGCAAGACAGAGTGTACCAAGATTCTCTGATGATCCACTAGAGGCCTTGGTGCAATAGGTGGAGAGAAGGAGGGGCATCCTATATCTGCAGGGGGCAAGAGGCCCTCCTGACATATGCTCGAGATGCAATGGGAGGAAGTAACGGTCGAGGTAAATGCAAGGAGCATAGCGCCAAGAACATGGATGCAGTACAGGGAGAAGTTCAATGATTTAACACGAGTTGTCAAGGTGAGTGAGTTCAAGTTTCAAGTGGCATATCATACCAACTGCATCATTAGCCTCATCAACTGGTCAATGCATTTCACCCCCCCATCAACCACCAACCAACAATCTCTTTCAATCAGTACTCATTCAAATCAGATGCTTCCTCTCACCCTCACACATTACCACTGTTACAAGCCACACATCCACAACTCACAGGTCACACACACAGGCAACTATTCAACCATGACAGCCACATCACCCAGACATCTTGCAGGACACTCACTGACGCACTTCCCCTCTTTCTTGCAGGAGAAGGTTGCACATAACAGTAGGCAGCATGAAAGAACTGAAGGAGGACAAGCGTGCCTACACGTCTTAACTCCCATGGAGAAGAGAGCGCTGGCCATCATTGGAAGGGCCATCACTGAGGTCATGGCCACTGGTGGTGCTGGAGGTATCGATGATGAGGGTCTCTGCATACCTAATCCTCCTTCTTGCTTCCCACTTCTCCCTCATCCCACAATCTTTTCTGACTCACGTACTGCAGATGATGTAAGCACACACTTTTTACTTTCTTCTTTCCCCTCACAACTCAACCCATGAACCTTTGTCATTTCAGATACCAAAGAACTGGAACCTGCAAAATCAGAGGAGGCAGAGGAAGAAAAGAGTGATGTTGAAAGAACACGGTCACTCGATCTTACACTCGCAGTCACCAGCTCAGAGACTGACACTGAGCGTACTTTAGAGGCTAGGATAGAGGAGGGATCTGCACATGGTGAGACACCGGGCACAGATGCGCAGGAGCGCCAGGAAAGGATACCGCGGGTGCCAGTTCACCGGAGGGCGAGGTCGCACACCAGTTCTGCTGCAGAGAAGTCAGATGATGACCTCGATGGGCCAGGCTACAGAACAATCTGTAACCTCATGGCCGGCATATTCCTCACTCTACCATTACCAACAAGCCAGGGGATCAACCCTGGTTAAATGAGGAGTGTAGAAGAGCATGCCAGGGGCAGCACCAGGCGTACCTAAAAATGAGGTGCCAACCTGGTGAAGCTACAACTCAGGACTACGTGCATGCTAAACAGCAGAAGCAACATGCTATAGTCAGAGCTAAGTGATTCCACAACAACCAACGGATCAGATCAGAGCTCTGCAGTCCTGCCACATCCAGTCGTGAATGGTGGTGAACAATTAAACAACTAACGGTAGGAGGAGGCTCTGCAAACATCCTCATCCTCAATGATAGCGGAGTCCAGCACGTGAGTGCAATAGACAAGGCTGAAGCGTTTGCAACCACCTTCAGCCAGAAGTGCCGAGTGGATGATCCATCTCGGCCTCCTCCCGATATCCCCACCATCACAGAAGCCAGTCTTCAGCCAATTTGATTCACTCCACATGATATCAAGAAATGGCTGAGTGCACTAGGGGTTAAACGGCTTAATTTTGCCCCCTAAAGCTTTATTTAGAGCTGAGTCCACTGATCGTTGATTACTATTGACAGTTGGTTAATCCCTACAGGGAAACTTTATAGATCTGTTGAGTCTCAGTTGTTTGGTTTAAAAATGCATGGTGTCTCACCATTTATATAAATGCACATACAAGTCTCACTCCTCACATTTCGCTGATGATGCTGACAGCACTGCTTTAAAGCAGATTTGTTTCACCGCACTAGTTGACAGAACTGCAGATTACTCAGTTAATTACTTCCAATTAATTTTTTAAAAGCTACTTGCGTAGTTGAAGTTTAATGCAAAATCAGCATTCAGTCCAGTTCTCCTGCAGTTTTTCATGAGATGCTCCTTACCATGTGAGTATATGGGGGCTGTGGACTGGTTCAGAATAAGCTCGATCAATGAAACTTCCTTATTGATGAATAGGGACCAAACACGCGCTGTGAATAGAACACTCACAGTCACCACATCCTCAGTACCCGACCCTCCACAACATAACTCACAAGGCCCTATCTTACCACAGCCCCTTACTCAAAAAGAATTTAACATAAGTAAACAACATTTTGATTGGAAACAAAAAAACTATAGAGAGTTTGATTTTTCTGACTGAACGCAGCCTTTTATTTCAATTTGAATAAACTTTTTCTAATCATGACTTTACAAACTTCAGATATATGGCCGGTTACATTATTGAATTACAGTAGATCTCTGCTCCACACTGGATACGAGCCAAGGGTGACTTGGTGCAGATTTGTAATGTGGAATGTTGCCCTGCAGGGATATTCAGGAACTGGAACCCGTTCCTTACATAAAAAAGAAATTGCACAAATAGCTGTGATCAGTATGGTTTTCGTTATAATTAGTCAATGTTTTGATTTTAAAAGTTGTATTGTCAAAACTTTAGCCCAGCAGTGAAGAAACAGAGAGAGTGTGAAGGTTGGGTCAAGCTGTGAAAAAAATATTCAGGTTAGCTGAATCAGGGATACAGGTAGGCTGATTGATGAGTTGTTCAAAGTCATTCAGGATAGCAATGGACTCAGCATTAGTCCTGGCCTGATCAATCAAAGAAATGCAGAGCCCATTGGTAGTGGTGAACAATAAAGTCACCAAGAATGGTGGATTGCACCAGAGAGGAAGTTAAGAGTCGATGGATTTAATTTTGTGTTTGTTAAAAAGTTGAAATGTTCTAGAAGGTTATTAAGGTGGGAGAGTGATGGAGACAGTAGATGAATCTGGTGAGTCAAAGTAGATATAGTGTTAACCACAGGAGACTGAAGTCAGGTGATTCAAGGGAACTAAGGCAAGCAGCAGGGCTGTATGATCAGCACATACAAACACCTTCTTTAGATTGGAAGTTGGGAGTAGAAAATGTAAGAAGAAAATTGGAAGGAAGAAGAGTTCGAAAGAGGTGAAACAATAGATGGGGTTGGCATGACTAAAGAAAGAAAATGACAAATTTGAAGGGATGTAGAAGTGCAGGTTAAAGGGAGAAGAGGAATCAGCAGATGCAACAGGTATGATTTGGGGTGTCCCAGAGGCTGCAGTATGGTCAAAATCTTCAGGTTGTACTGCATCTTAGTTAAATTTATTCTAGGGGTTTGTTTGATTTTCTTGAACTAGAATGCTTGCATTGCCAAGGGAATCATACTAAAAATACAGTACAGCCTGAGTCTTATATTCATTTTAACAGCGTCCATCTTACCTGGTAAAGAAAAATCTTTAAATTTATATAGCATCTTATCACATCCTCATGACGTTTTTAAATGCTTCAAATCCAATGAATTTCTTTTGAAGAGCAGTCACTATTGTTATACCAGGTATGGTAGCATAGTGGTTATGTTACTGGACTAGTAATCCAGAGGCCTGGGCTAATAATCTGGAGACATGAGTTCAAATCCTGCCATGGCAGCTGGGGAATTTAAATTCAGTTAATTAAAATAAAATCTAGAATAAAAAGCTAGTATCAGCAATGGTGACCATGAAACTACCGGATTGTTGTAAAAACCTGTCTGGTTCACTAATGCCCCTTTAGGGAAGGAAACCTGCCGTCCTTACCCGGTCTGGCATATATGTGACTCCAGACCCACAGCAAGGTGGTTGATTCTTAACTGCCCTCTGAAATGGCCTAGCAAGACATTCAGTTGTACAATCCTACTACAAAAATCATCATAAGAATAAAACCGGATGGACCACTAGGCACCGGACACGACAAGGGAAAAGGCCAAAACCAAGCCCAGTTGACCCTGCAAAGTCCTCCTCACTAACATCTGGGGACTAGTCAAGCAGCAGCCTGACACAACCATACTCACAGAATCATACCTTTCGGCCAATGTCCCAGAATCCTCCATCACCATCCCTGGGTATGCCCTGTCCCACTGGCAGGACAGACCCATCAGATGTAGCGGCACATTGGTAAACAGTCAGGAGGGAGTAGCCCTGGGAGTCCTCAACATTGACTCCGGACCCATGAAGTCTCATGGCATCAGGTTAAACATGGGCAAGGAAACCTACCGCCCTCCCTCAGCTGATGAATCAGTACTCCTCCATGTTGAGCACTATTTGGAGGGTAGCAAGGACACAGAATGTACTCTGGATGGGGGACTTCGATGTCCATCACGAAGAGTGGCTCAGTAGCACCACTACTAACCGAGCTGGCCGCGACCTGAAGGACATAGCTGCCAGTTTGGGCCTACGGCAGTTGGTGAGAGAACCAACACGAGGAGAAAACCTACTTGGCCTCGTCCTCACCAATCTACCTGTCACAGATGCATCTGTGCATGACAGTATTTGTAGGAGTGACCACTGTACAGTCCTTGTGGACACGAAGTCCCATCTTCACACTGAGAACACCATCCATCGTATTGTGTGGCACTACCACCGTGCTAAATGGGATAGATTCAGAACAGGAGAAATCCAATCCAGCAAATTAGCGCCCCATCAGTCTACTCTCAATCATCAGGAAAGTGATGGAAGGTGTCGTCGACAGTGCTGTCAAGCAGCACTTACTTACCAATAACCTGCTCACCGATGCTCAGTTTGGGTTCCGCCAGGACCACTCGGCTTCAGATCTCATTACAGCCTTGGTCCAAACATGGACAAAAGAGATGAAGTCCAGAGATGAGGTGAGAGTGGCTACCCTTGACATCAAGGCAGCATTTGACCGAGTGTGGCATCAAGGAACCCTAGTAAAATTGAAGTCAATGGGAATCAGGGGGAAAACTCTCCAGTGGCTGTAGTCATACCTAGCACAAAGGAAGATGGTAGTGATTGTTGGAGGCCAATCACCTCAGCCCCAGGACATCGCTGGCAAGGCCAGTATTTATTGCCCATCCCTAATTGCCCTTGAGAAGGTGGTGGTGAGCCGCCTTCTTGAACCGCTGCAGTCCGTGTCCCACAGTGCTGTTAGGTAGGGAGTTCCAGGATTTTGACCCAGCGACGATGAAGGAACAGCGATATATTTTCAAGTCAGGATTGTGTGTGACTTGGAGGGGAACATGCAGATGGTGGTGCTCCCATGCGCCTGCTGTCTTTGTCCTAGGTGCTTAGGTGGTAGAGGTCGCAGTTTTGGGAGGTGCTGTCAAAGAAGCCTTGGCAAGTTGCTGCAGCGCATCTTGTAGATGGAGCACACTACAGCCACGGTGCGCCGGTGGTGGATGGGGTGCCAATAAAGTGGGCTGTTTTGTGCTGGATGGTCGAGCTTCTTGAGTGTTGTTGGAGCTACACTCATCCAGGCAAGTGGAGAGTATTCCATTGCACTCCAGATTTGTGACTTGTAGATGGTGGTAAGGCTTTGGGGAGTCAGGAGGTGACTCACTCGCCACAGAATACCCAGTCTCTGACCTGCTCTTGTAGCCACAGTATTTATATGGCTGGTCCAGTTAAGCTTCTGGTCAATGGTGACCCCCAGGATGTTGATGGTGGGGGATTCGGCAATGGTAATGCCCTTGAATGTCAAGGGGAGGTGATTAGACGCTCTCTTGTTGGAGATGGTCATTGCCTGGCACTTGTGTGGCGCGAATGTTACTTGCCACTTATTAACGCAAGCCCGGATGTTGTCCAGGTCTTGCTGCATGCGGGCACGGACTGCGTCATTATCTGAGGGGTTGCGAATGGAACTAGACACTGGACAATCATCAGTGAACATCCCCACTTATGACCTTATGATGGAGGAAAGGTCATTGATGAAGCAGCTAAAGATGGTTGGGCCTAGGACACTGCCCTGAGGAACTCCTGCAGCGATGTCCTGGGGCTGAGGTGATTGGCCTCCAACAATCACTACCATCTTCCTTTGTGCTAGGTATGACTACAGCCACTGGAGAGTTTTCCCCCTGATTCCCATTGACTTCAATTTTACTAGGGTTCCTTGATGCCACACTCGGTCAAATGCTGCCTTGATGTCAAGGGTAGCCACTCTCACCTCATCTCTGGACTTCATCTCTTTTGTCCATGTTTGGACCAAGGCTGTAATGAGATCTGAAGCCGAGTGGTCCTGGCGGAACCCAAACTGAGCATCGGTGAGCAGGTTATTGGTAAGTAAGTGCTGCTTGACAGCACTGTCGACGACACCTTCCATCACTTTCCTGATGATTGAGAGTAGACTGATGGGGCGCTAATTTGCTGGATTGGATTTCTCCTGTTCTGAATCTATCCCATTTAGCACGGTGGTAGTGCCACACAATACGATGGATGGTGTTCTCAGTGTGAAGATGGGACTTCGTGTCCACAAGGACTGTACAGTGGTCACTCCTACAAATACTGTCATGCACAGATGCATCTGTGACAGGTAGATTGGTGAGGACGAGGCCAAGTAGGTTTTCTCCTCGTGTTGGTTCTCTCACCAACTGCCGTAGGCCCAAACTGGCAGCTATGTCCTTCAGGTCGCGGCCAGCTCGGTTAGTAGTGGTGCTACTGAGCCACTCTTCGTGATGGACATCGAAGTCCCCCATCCAGAGTACATTCTGTGTCCTTGCTACCCTCCAAATAGTGCTCAACATGGAGGAGTACTGATTCATCAGCTGAGGGAGGGCGGTAGGTTTCCTTGCCCATGTTTAACACGAATGAATAAAAAAAAATAAAGCCAAGAGTCTTAGCCAGTTGCACACGACAAGATCCCACAAATAGTAAATTGGATGAATGACCAGTTATGGAAGCCAATGATACCAAACTTATAACAGCATAGCAAATTGCAGAGTAGCTTAATGGAATGTGCAGATCGGTGGTAGAAGGTCAATGCAGGGAAACATGAAATAATACATTTTGGGAAAAAGAACAGAGAAAGGAAGTACACTTTGAATGGTAGCATTCTTAAGATTGGAGGAACAGAGAAGTCTAGGAATGCAGATATATAGACCTTTAAAGGTGAGAGTGCAGATAGAAAATAATTTGCATTTATATACACTTTATCATATGCTCAGGACTTCCCAAAGTGTTTCATAATCAATAAATTAATTTTGAAGTGTAGTCACTGTTGTCACATAGGCAAACACTGCAGTTAATTTGCACACAGGAACATCCCACAGATAGCAAATGAAATGAATGACCAGTTATTCTGTTTTTAGTGGTGTTGTATATAAAGAGGAATGTTGGCGAGGACACAGCGAGCACTCCCTGTTCTACACCCGATAGTGCCATGGGATCACTTACATCAATGTTGTCCAATATGTTAGCCACATGTGGCTAATTGCATTTCTGATTATTAAATAAAAAGAGTAATAGACACCATTGTTAGGCATGTGATCTCAATACTCATGTTCACACAGCGTATGCTTGTGTACTTTAACCTTTTTGTATGTTTGTTGGTAAAATGGTAAGAAGAGGAGCAAAGTTTCCAAGTGTTTTTATTTCCTTGGTTACTGAATGGTGGTAGATATTTGTTCAGTAGACACGTGAACTACATTTAGCTGTGTTGTGTGGGAGTATGTAAGACATTTTCCACTAAAATTAGTACATGTGGCTAGTCAGCAATTTCTATTAGACAACATTGTTTTACATCCACCTGAGCAGGCAGAATGTAATGAAAGGAAGACAAATTCCCACCTCTTGCAATCTTTCAAATGCCGGCCAGAAATTGAAGATATTAACATCAAATGAGTAATTTAGATTTGAAGACTACTCCCAAGTAATCAAACTATTTAGGAATCCAGATAAGATCATATGCTGCCACTCACTATACAGGCACCTCTGACTTTCCCCAGCTAATTTTGTACCCTGAAATCAGGCGTAAGGCCAGGTTAAGATCTTCAGTTGGGGAAGGGAGGACTGAAGTGCTCTGCAATAGCAGTAAAATTTACTGCTTCATTGCTGCCGGAGTAAAACTGCATCTGCCAGAAGTGTACATCAGGAAACTGTAACATCAGCCCAGTCACCAAAAATTACAAGCTACAGACCTGGTTGACTCTCAACTGCCCTCTGAAGTGGCCTAGCAAACCACTCAGTTGTATCAGGGATGGTCAATAAATGCCAGCCCTGCCAGCGACAGCCAAATCCTGGGAACATTTTTAAAAATGCACAATTGCCCAATGTTCACTTCTACAGGAACAGTTCTACTCCCAAGTGGAAAAATTACCCTATATTGCCTGCATGCTTGTATATTTTGGCCTTTCTACTGTCTTCCCGTATACCTTTGATGCAAGGATTTATGATTGCAAAGCAAGTTGATGGCTAACGGTTTAAGTTTATTCCATTTCTACTTCCCCATTACTTTTCCCAAATGTTGATTCAATAACTAACTTCCACCACCCACCCCCACAAGTGCTTCTAATTAAACTACTGGTGTTTTCAATGGATGGCTTTGATGAAAATCAAGTGGGGCCCACACCAATCTGCAGTCACCAAGTGATTCCTCTTTAAAGCTTCCTCTAATTTTCTTTCATCTTTGTTAAAAAGAACTCCCTAGGAAGATTTCACTGCCACACGGGGAGAAAGATTGCAGCTATTGTATGAAACGAAATGCCCATTGTGCTGAACTATTCACAGCAGAATTAAGTGGTGTCAGGGCAGGTGCAGAACTACTTGAGACCAGCTCGGTGTCTCAGTGGGTGCCAATTTAAAGGAGGCACCACATGCAACACAGGGGAATGCCCAAAATCACCAGAGCCACCCCTGAGTGCTTTCCACAGTGATTTTACTACACCCATATGAACCAATGTTTCTTGTGAGCTTATATTTCTGGTCACTCTTGAGTCTGACGGGAACATCAGGCATTGCTGGTCTGTTGCTCTTTGACAACACTTGGGCGAGCACAGTCAGCCCGGGTATCCGGTGCCCTCCATCTCCTGGCAGCAAGGTCACCCTCACGGAGAGGGGAGCGTTCAGCATCCCAAAGGGCGAGGCTACGGACCGCCCCCCGGGGTGTAAGGCGCTCAGGCCCCGCAGCACGGAGTATAAATCGCGGCCCTTGATGCTCCCCAGGGGCCCATTAAGGTTCAGCCTCCAAGGCCCCGTCGCCTTGGCAGCGGCTCCGACAGGCTGGCGCGACGCAGGTTGCGCGCTGACATATTGTGCGTGTCCTGCTGCCTCCTCCGTGCGTGCCGACGCTCTCCTGCCACGCGTGCTGACGTTGCCGTGGAGCCGGGCGGATGGAGCCGTTTGCTGTACTTGCCCTCTCGCTGCTCCTCGGGGCGCTCATCTTCCTCATTTCGGCGGCGGTGACCGGGTCGCGAAGGACCCGACCGCAGGAAAGCAGCAGCAGTGACGGTAAGGAGTCAGCGCACAGGGGGAGCAGTGTGTTCCGGCACATCGGCGGCTGCGGCCTTGCCAGGCCCCGGCTGTTAGCGCTCCCTATAGGCTGGAGGACCGAGTGGGCGGGGTTCCGAAGCGGCTTCATTCATTACTTAGTAATTGCTAGGAGGGACAAACACCAAGGTCCATCTAGTTCACACCTTCTACCGCCCTGGTAGTCGCATGATACAGTGATAATGGAGTTGCTGACTAAGCATAGCAATCAATCGCTATCAATTAATCTACAACATACATGACTGGAGGAAACGCACAGCGGTGGAGAGCTTTGGGAACCTTAAGTCCACAGTCACCTGTTGGCCCCAAGCATGCTACACACTTATCATATGTCATGTCTCAAATTACTCATTTACTGTATCCCAAATTGTTTTTTCTGAAATGTAATTTGCATTTGAATGAATCAACACCATCTGCTTCTACCGTCTCCCTAGGGAGCCTGGTCCATAGATTGACCACTGAAATCTGGGCATAACCATACCATCCTAATTCCTCAGCACTATTTCTACCAATTAAGGTAGTAGAAGCAAAAGCATTGGTGTGGATATGTATATTCTTGCATATGGTGTACACATTGTGTTCACTAGCTGTATTTCCTCTGTCACAATTTTGTGATGCTTTTTATGTCAACGTTTAACTGCTTATGTAGAATCATAGAATTATTATGACACAGAAGGCGGCCATTTGGCTCATCGAGCCTGCACTGGTTCTCTGCAAGAGCAATTCAGCTAGTCCCACCCCCTGCTCTTTCCCCATAGCCCTGCAAATTTTTCTCCTTCAAGTACCTATCTGATTCCTTTTTGAAAGCCACAATTGACCCTGCTTCCACCACCCTTTCAGGCAGTGCATTCCAGATTCTAACCACTGCGTTTTTAAAAAAAAACGTTTTTCCTCACCTTAAACCTGTGTCCTCTGGTTCGTGATCCTTCCACCAGTTGGAACAGCTTTTCTTTATTTACTATGTCTAGACCCTTCATGATTTTGAACACCTCGATCAAATCTCCTCTCAACCTTAGAATAAAAAATTATTTCTTAACAGCTGTCTGTTATGATGTGGTTGCAGGCTTTGTCTTTTTAGAAGTTGCAGCAACACGTCTGGAGCAATTAAGAACCACAGGCGTTAACTGTTACAGCATTACTCACCAAGATTGTATATGATATACACTACCAGTTGCAGTTAAATCTAGTATCTCGCAATACTAAGTAGAGGGAGTGGGCTTTAGCTACATTGGCAGCGTTCCTATCCTTTGGTAGCACCAGAGGATGGTCCTAAAGTTTTGACGCACTGTAATGGGGCTGCTAGGGATTCCAGCACATGAGGGATGCTTTGGTCTAACATCACTGTGGAATGGGAACCTGATGCTTGGTGGAATATTGTATTTGGCGCGCTGGTCGTTTGCTGGTGTCTGTCAGCTGTGAGTAGTTGGAGAGGGCATAAGCCTGATAGCACTGGATGGGGTTGAGAACAACCCAGGTCTAACAGCACTGGTTTATGACTGTACAGAACCCTTAAAAAGACACTAAATTTGGTGTTTTGCAATTGGTACCTGGAAGAGTGTATCCGTCTCTTGTCTGCCTTTCTGTGTGTGTCCCTCTCTCTTTCTTTCTGTGTCTCTTGCTCTGTGTCTGTCTCTTACAGGTGTTAGTAATTTGAATCTTTACATTTTCTTTCGATCAGCAAAACCCTGATGATATTAGGATTTGTTTGCTTTCAAAATTCAATTCTCATTTTTTAAAAAAAGGATGAGGAAAGACACTCTGCCTGTTTGTATATGTCCCTCTGCTTAATACACTTTCCAAAGTTTAGAGTATTTATAATAGGAAACCAACAAAAACTGAAACAAGTGTCTAATCAGTACATTTATTTCTCTTTCTCCCTCATGCATACACCCGTCAATCTCTTTCTTTTTTTAAAAAAAACCACACAAAATAAATGTTACCTCCAGTAGAGTTTTTGAAAGTGGTCCTTTAGCTCTTCAAATAATTTGGAAAAACAACCAATTGGATTTTATTACAGATTGAGAGAGAAGCTTAACATCAGTTGGCTGGCTTAAATGCTACTGATGCACCTAGGGAAATTCTGCACATTTCATATGCCCAGACAGTAGGATGTCTCTGTCAGCTAACAGTGCCACTGCTGTAAGCAAAAAATTAAACTCCAAGCCCAGGCTTTTGGGAAATGCTAAGGCCCTTGGGATTGATCCTGATACCCTCCTCTTTATGGCTTAGTACCAATAGAGTACTAGAAAGCCAATTGATTGACAGGCTTATCATGTGTTAAAGCGATGTTATATCATCACCATAAATAACATTATAGAGATTGTGGTGTTAGGCAAGGTTTTATTGGTCTTTGTGTTGTTTTTTTTTCTGTAGCAATCCCGCTCTGGTATTTAAACTGTTCACAGACTGGGTCAAAGTCATTTGCGGGTGTAATATCCTTGTCTATGCTCGCTTCTGTAGCTGCTGCCTATGCCCCTCTCCCTATCTGCTGTCCATGTTCTCCCATCAGAAGATAAGTGGCATGTTTGGCTGAGCACTTTGGTTATAGATAGATAGATATTTAATTGAATTAGTATAAAATGGA
Source organism: Heptranchias perlo (assembly GCF_035084215.1). Classification (NCBI taxonomy): domain Eukaryota; kingdom Metazoa; phylum Chordata; class Chondrichthyes; order Hexanchiformes; family Hexanchidae; genus Heptranchias; species Heptranchias perlo. Next base: position 16,733,376 of record NC_090352.1, on the reverse strand, counting down.
TGTGAACTGAAGCTACCTGTTGTTTTATTCAGAGGACAATAAAGTCAGTAATGGTGTGAGCGAGAGGAACACAGCATCGAAGAAGCAAAAGCTGCAGCGTTCACGTAAAGAAAAATTGCAGCAACACGTGTTCACCCACCCAGTGCTGGCCACTGCACTGAAGGTAAGGAACTGCTAAGTTATGCAGCAGATCTGTCATGACACTACAAGCTTCAGCGACTGTGTTAGTAACGAGTACAGTGTGATACCTGAGTTGGGGGAAATGAGGTGAAATCTGAGTAGTAATATAAGATCACAATCTGTGTCGTTCAACAACAACTTGCATTTATGTGGTGTCTTTAACGTAGAAAAACATCCCAAGGTGCATTGCAGGAGTAATCAAAAAGACAATTCAGACATTAATCCTGGACTCCTCCAGCTTTAGGACTGCGAACACTGTGTGACAGCCAGTACGGTGTAGGACACTTTGTTCATGCAGCTGTTGTACATCTTGGTTCAAAGAATTAACTCCACCTTGTCAATTGGGTGTGTTGCTTGTCCTATTCTCCAACACCTTTGAATGGAAATTGTCATAGCCTGGACTTTTGTTTACCTTTCCATCTGTACCCTGCATTCATTGATGTAGTGTGTTGCAGCCCCTGGTGCACTGTAGCATATAAGTACCAACGTACAGCTATGCAGACCTCTCACCCCAGCAGGGAGGAGATCCATGTGTCCCTTATTCTAGCAGACCCGCAGTGTAAGTAAACAGCTCTTGCAGGTTCAATAGCAGTTGTTGTTTCAATCTTGTATCTAATCTATGTGAGTGTGTCTACCCGAGAGCTCCTTGCAGACGAGCCCATCACTGGGGCGCGTCTACTGACTCTCTGACACAACTTTGGTGAAGCTGTGGAAAAAGAACAAAATAAGATGTCCCGCTATAAGCTTGGAATAATTTTTTTGCACATGGACGGTAGATTGTTCCTCACAAGTTTCTTTGTCTGGTTGCTGATGGCCTCTGATCCTGTGAGTTCCTCCCCTTGTAGTCACTGATGGGTGCCAGCCCAGTGAGGTTGTTCCCATTCAGACACTGCCAAGCATTGGCCACATGTAATTCCTTCCTGTCTGGTCGCTAGTAAGTGCTGGATGTGTGCATTCTTCCCTTTCTGGTCATTGATGGGTGCTTGCTCTTTGAGATCTGCCCCACCTGGTCACTGGGCACATGTGAGTATCTTTCTGTTCATCACCAATGAACACTGGCCTGTGTAATTCCTCCTTCACTAATAGGTGCTGGCCCATGAGTTCCTCCCTGTATTGTCGCTGATGACTGCTTTCTTGTGGGCCAGTACTTGCCACTGATAGTAAACGAGGAACTCTATGAACCAGTACCTGTTGGTGATGATGCTGGAGGTATCATTTGTGGGTCAGTATGTTTCAGTTCAGGATGAACCTCGTGGGCCAGTACTTGTTGGTGATGATGCTAGATGTACTCTGTGCGCCAGTACCTGTTGGTGATAGCACAGGAAGAACTCTATTGTGGTACTGGTCATGTATTTTTAACCTCAGCAGGATTGTTGCACATTCGGGTCTGCCGTAAGTACCTCCTTGGTGTCGGTCGCAACCGTAAGCAGTCTGAATACCTTACTTTTATGGGAGTTGACTCACTTTCTTTTTCTTTTTCTTTCTCTTTCTTTCTCTTTCCTCTTCCTCTTCCTTCCCCACCCCCCCCCCCCCCCACCCCACAACATCTATTTGCATGATAGTGTAACCCAGGGGGTGATAATAGTAGCACCTTGTGATCTGGACAAAAGAGCTGAATTCCAGAGGTGAGAGTGACTGCCCATGACATCAAGGCAGCATTTGACCGAGTGTGTCAACAGGAGCCCTAGTAAAATTGAAGTCAATGGAGAGTTTTCCCCCTGATTCCCAGTGGGTGCTGTCATACCTAGCACAAAGGAAGATGGTAGTGGTTGTTGGAGGCCAATCGCCTCAGCCCCAGCACATCGCTGCAGGAGTTCCTCAGGGCAGTGTCCTAGGCCCAACCATCTTTAGCTGCTTCATCAATGACCTTCCCTCCATCATAAGGTCAGAAGTGGGGCTGTTCGCTGATGTTTGCACAGTGTTCAGTTCCATTCGCAACCCCTCAGATAATGAAGCAGTCTGTGCCTGCATGCAGCAAGACCTGGACAACATCCAGGCTTGGGCTGGTAAGTGGCAAGTAACATTTGTGCCAGGCAATGACCATCTCCAACAAGAGAGAGTCTAACCCCCTCCCCTTGACATTCAATGGCATTACCGTTGCCAAATCCTCCACCATCAACATCCTGGGGGTCACCATTGACCAGAAACTTAACTGGACCAGCCATATAAATACTGTGGCTACAAGAACAAGTCAGAGGCTGGGTATTCTGCGGCGAGTGACTCACCTCCTGACTCCCCAAAGCCTTTCCACCATCTACAAGGCCACAAGTCAGAAGTGTGATGGAATACTCTCCACTTGCCTGGATGAGTGCAGCTCCAACAACACTCGAGAAGCTCGACGCCATCCAAGACAAAACAGCCCGCTTGATTGGCACCCCATCCACCATCTTAAACAGTCCACCACTGGCGCACCTTGGCTGCAGTGTGTACCATCTACAAGAAGCACTGCAGCAACTCGCCAAGGCTTCTTCACAGCACCTCCTAAACCTGCGACCTCTACCACCTAGAAGGACAAGGGCAGCAGGCGCATGCGAACACCATCACCGTGTCACACACCATCCTGACTTGGAAATATATTGCAGTTCCTTCATCGTTGCTGGGTCAAAATCCTGGAACTCCCTATCTAACAGCACAGTGGGAGAACCTTCACCACACGGACTGCAGAGGTTCAAGAAGGTGGCTCACCACCACCTTCTCGGGCAATTAGGAATAGACAATAAATGCTGGCCTTGCCAGTGACTACCATATCCCATGAATGAATAAATGTTTTAAAAAAAGAAAAAAATGTGTCTTTTGCATATGTACTTCAAATTATCCAAAGGTGAATCAAATGAACACTCCGTGATATAAAAAAATTAGTTGCTTTATTTCTCAGTAAGATGAACATGCAGAACAGCAGTTAATTCAATCCGTATGGCTTATCTTAGTGTAATAATACAAAATAAAGAGCATGCTATAATACCCACATCAGTGGGTTATCCTACTTGACTCAAACAAGATAGCTTCTAACTATTTTTCAACATTCCTAACCTCAGCAAAAGCTCTCTTTAACAATCCTGACCCTGCCTTCATAGCCTTTCTAGTTTGAGAACCTGACTGCATGTGTCTATTTCTGTGCTTTATCTCTTCCTGCTCACAATTAGATCTGCTAAATGCCTGGCACCAGCGACTCTCCAACACATTGGGTGTGAGGTGTTTATTGATTAGTGAGAAAACCAGTTAATTGCTTATCATAGTAGGTACAACACAGGAGGAGGCCATTTGGCCCATTGTGCCTGTGCCGGCTCTTTGAAAGAGCTATCCAATTAGTCCCATAGCCCTGTAAATTTTTTTCCCTTCAAGTGTTTACCCAATTCCCTTTTGAAAGTTACTATTGAATCTGCTTCCACTACCCTTTAAGGCAGTGCATTCCAGATCATTACAACTCTCGCTACGTAAAATAATGTTTCCTCTTTTCGCCTCTGGCTCTTTTGCTGATTCACATTTCTTTATTGTTTACAATCTAGGAGGAAACAACATCAAAGCTAGTTTATTAGCAACTTAACTACCTGTTATCTCATACCTGTTTTTAAAATTTGCATGAATACACTATGCCTTTAAATCAGATTTAAAGTAACACCTTTTCCAAATGTAAAAATTGTCATAAGATCCTGAAATGTGCCAAGAACCCTTAAAGTCAGTGTAAATGAGACACGTCTTATCAGTGACCGAAAAAGAGCTTTGATTGAATTGTGATTTTATTTTAAAGGGTCACAGTGGGAATATCAGCTGCCTGGATTTCAGTAGCAATGGGAAGTACCTGGCTTCCTGTGCTGATGACCGCACAGTGCGAATTTGGAGTACAAAAGACTTTCTCGAGCGAGACCATCGTTGTGTGCGAGCCAATGTTGAGCTTGATCATGCCACACATGTGTGCTTCAGCCCTGACTCCAGGTAAAATGTGATAGATTTAAACATGTTGATGAGTCGTTAGGATTTCAGTCTTTGGCCCTTGTTTATTTTTGGATACCCCATTTGGCTTGGCTTTTAGCACTGACTTAACATTTGTATGTTACTGGAAAAAATGTATTTCTGCTGTGCCAGATACATCATTAAGAATGCCACTTGCCAGTTAGCTGGGCCTGAGTTACTTTGCAAATTCAGTGAGCCTGAAAAAAAGCAATTTACCAGCTTGCAGGCAACTGTGTGTGCTAACAGCTCCAGCCAGCTCTGATCCTTCACTGTGTCTGATTCTTATTGTTTTGTGCCACTCCCACATCTTGGTCCTGTGGCATTTGAAATACCAGCAGTGTGTTCATTTAATTTTCTTTTTAATTCTGAAACTACAGAGCCTTCATCACATGGCTGGCGAATGAAGAAACGATCCGTGTTTTTAAAATGATCAAAAAGGATGAAGGTTCGTTCACGTTCAGCGCTGCGCCTGAAGACTTCCCGAAGAAGCATAAAGCTCCCATTGTGAACATTGGAATTGCAGAAACAGGTGCGGCTCACTGCCTCTGGTCAGGGTTCACCCAGTGTTGGTGGTTCGTTTCTCTGGGCTGGGGATTTATCCAGCATCTGATTCACTCCTTCTGGTTGGGTGGATTGACCCAGCGAACAGTACTGTTCACTTCCTTTGGTTGGGAGAATTCGCCTTCTAGTGCAAAAGCCAGTCTGTCTTTTTGGTGTCCATAGTTCTGCTTTATTCCTGACTCTTTAGTCAGAAGAGATCAAAAGCTCTCCCAACACAGTGGGTATGAGGTGTTTATCAGTTACGGAGACAAGCTACTGAATTGTTTATTATTTGCAGTCTGTGAAAGCAGCAAAGATAATTCGTTAACACTTTATCTACCAACTGTCTCCAAATCCCTTTTTTTTTTAACTTGCATGCATTAAACCTTTTTAAGCGTAACGTTTAAAGTAAAAGTTTTTCCCCAAATCCTTTCTGTGTAAAAATGGTCAAAAGATCCTTAACAGTGACCTGGGATGACTTGCCAATGCTTCCCCCCACTCAGTGCATAGAGAGGTATTGTCAGTGCCTTCTGGTGATATGGCTGAAATAATAGAATTACTACATTTGGCAATTGTAGATGCAAAGCTGTGCAATGTGTGGACACTCAGCCTTTGCACCACTACTGTGTTTACAGTGTGAGTATGTGTCAGAGCTGCAGTGTGATTTGTCCTTTTCTGCAGTGGGGCTGTCAACTATAAATACTGGTGGGGGCTGCCTATACAGAGCAAAGTGTAATAACTATGTGTCTATTTTAATCTTAATCCTAGGAAAGTTCATTATGTCTGCATCCAGTGACACTACCATCCTGATCTGGGACCTGAAAGGAGAGGTTCTGGCTACAATTAACACTAACCAGATGAACAATGCATTCGCCACGGTGTCTCCTTGCGGAAGGTCGGTGTCATTCACATTTGCTTATTTTGGTATTGAATGACCAAAGCCCAACAGTAATGCTATACGCAGTGGGTGCAGTAGGAGAGGGAAGGTCAAAGCAGAAAGCTCTATTGGGTCTGACCAGATAGCATTTGCAGCCAGTGTTCCTGGCAGTATTTGGGCTGTGGCTTCGCATTGTAGCAGACCTTCACTGCTGTAAGGAAAGATTGTGGAGAAATTAGATTTTAAACACAATTTTCCATGGCTCATTTCCTTTTTTGCAGGTTTGTGGCCTCATGTGGCTTTACACCAGATGTAAAAGTTTGGGAAGTGTGTTTTACCAAATCTGGCGAGTTCCGGGAGGTGACAAGAGCCTTTGACCTAAAGGGACATTCTGCTGGTGTTTACTCGTTCGCTTTCTCCAACGACTCCAGAAGGTGAGATCTCTTTGTAAGATGAGCATTGGATATCTGAATAGCATGCGCTGTTTAACTGCAAATCAGCACCCCATCTACCACCAACCTCCCACTCCCCACCTCAGATTTCAGTGTTTCATTTGTACAAGAACTCAAGAATAGCTTTCAAACAATTGTCACAGCAAGAGTTAATGGTACATGGACCAGGAGAGCCAGAGTTCACAGAGAAACAAGATCAGATTTTTAATGTAACATTTTTGATAAACATACAAAAATGGCGGACAGGTAACGACCCAGCTCATCTATCGAGCTAGTTTCATATTGTCATGTTGCAGTTGAGCATTAAAACCCCCATCGCTTCCCACCCACCAGGCCAATCCAGAGAAAAGCCTTAGGCCATTTCAGGGAAAAATTCTGGGAAATTCCTCTCCAACCCCCTGAAGGCGATCAAAACAAATTCCATGCGATACATCGGCCAATGTCCCACCTATCTTTTGTAAACTGCAATATTGGCCATAAGTTAGAAACTTGTCCAGCTATCCATTGCAGCAAATCCATTCTCTATACACGAGCTGGCAACTTGTTCCATAGATCAGTGATCCACTGTGAATACAACATCTTTCTGACACCTAACCTAGATCTTTACTTATGTAACTGAAATGCGTTTCTGCTGGTCCACCCTAACCTATCTAACTCAAATAGTTTATCCAAATGGATAGACTCCAATCCCTTCCATTATTCAAATCTCCTTGCCATCTATGCTTTTCTAAAGTAAAAAGACCCAACTCTCTAAGCCTTTGTGCTAATGAAGGGCCCTTCTGTGAGCCTTTTCCAGGGCCTTAAAACTGGACACAACAGTTTAGATGAGGCCTAACAAAGGTCATGTACAAGGACAGGATAGGGCTTTTCCTTTTGCATCAGACCTTCCTGGTAATATATCTAGTACTTTATTTGCGTTTGCTATTTGTAAGCTTTAGGAGATTCACATTCTATAATAACTAGGTTCCTTTCTCGCTCCCCAGTCTTAAACTCTGAACGGTCTATAGTGTACTTTTGCTCAGTGTTGGTTCTACCCACATGCATAATACTACATTTATCTGTGTTAAATTACATCTGCCAGACTTGGGCCCATTCCCCCATTGCACCTGGATCTGATTCTAATTGTTTTTTCTCATCTAAGATCATAACACTCACACTGTTGTTTGCATCATCTGCAAACTTGTGGATAGTTCCCCCAATGCCTTTGTCCAAATCATTAATAAAGATGGCAAAGAGCAATGGTCCCAACACCGATTCCTGTGGGACTCCACTAATAACCAGTCCCCACACAGAACCACTGTCATTAATAACAACCTGCTGTCTACGAGAATGCAACCAATTTTTTTAAATCCACCCCAAGATCTGCCTGCTAATCCTACGTGACTGCATCTTATTTAGTAGCATATTGTGTGGCACCTTATCAAAAGCTTTTTGAAAATCTGGTTTATACCATGTCAACCGGGCTACCTACATCCACCAACCTAATAACTTCCTCAAAACAATTCCACCAGCTTGTAAGACATGGCCTTTTCCAGAAGCCATGTTGAGAGCCTTTAATAATCGTTTCTGTCGCAGTGTTCACACATCATCTGTAATGATTCCTTTTAGCAACTTTCCTACAACCGAAGTCAAGCTAATGGTTCTATAATTTCCTGGTTCTACCTTGTTGCCCTTTTTGAATATTGGCACCATACTTGAATATTGATTTGGGGCCCAAACAAACTGTTATCTAATTCCTGAGCAGATGTCTGTTGAAACAGTCTAAGTTGATGTCCCAAGGCTTTGGTTCTGCTCTTTTCACTTTGGATAAGAGAATCAGTAATCACAAAAAACTAAACCCTGTGAGTGGAAGGATGTTTTCTCGGAAAATGTAACTTTTTTTTTGGTACCAGATGATTATCTTTCTTTTAGTTTGTACATTGTGTAATGTCATGGTAGTCATTAATCTATGTATATTAGTACATTGGATAGTTAGTGTATTTAATTGACTACTTCTTGCAATTAGTTATAGAGCATGATTGGCAAAGTCCTGTGAGCAGTTCACCTGCCTTCAGATAGGTTTTGGTGCTTGAATAAATGAAAGCTAAATGAGGGAGAGGTAGTACATTTTTAACTGATGAGTTGGAATTGAGTTATTAACTGGTTGGGGTAAATCATTGGCTTGTGGGCTGGGAATGATTTACTAACTGAAATTATTAATGATTGGTTGGGAGTTGTTGAAGTTACAGATTCTAAATTCCAGTGGGTTGTGTTTTTTTTTATTCAAAATTCAGAGGTCTGAGTAATTAATGAGAAATTCACTCATTTATCAAATTTGTTTCCTGGACAGAATGGCAACTGTCTCTAAAGATGGCACCTGGAAGCTGTGGGACACCGATGTTGAGTACAAGCAGCAGCAGGACCCCTACTTGCTGTTCACGATGAAGTGCGATGCCTCTGATTGCTGCCGAATCGCTCTTTCTCCTGATGCCAGGGTGGTAGCTATCTCTAGTGGCTCCAACATCACAGTGCACAGCGCCAAGACGGGCAGGCAGGAGGAAGAGTTTTTAAACGTGCACGGGGAGGAGATTGCTGGCTTGGCCTTTGACATCAACAGTAGGTTTTTAGTTTCGTGTGGTGACCGTGCAATCCGGGTCTTCCACAATGTGGTGGGCTACCGTGCGGTTATTGAAGAGATGGAAGGCAGGCTAAAGAAGGCAACAACTGATGCAATGCGAGAGAGATTGCAGCAGCAGATCGATGTTGCTCAGAGCGCCTTAGAGGCGGTGTATACCAAGAAAGAATAAAACTGCGGCAAACTAGAGTTGCCTTCGGTTCCTGTGTGTTTCTGGGTCTCTAGGCTCGGAGGAATGTTTGTGACTTCACTTTAACTCTACGTTGTTTTGTACTCAAAATGGATACTGTCAGCAGCAGCAATATCCTTTGCCATTAGGTTCCAGCCATCAGTAAAAGTCATTCTCAAGAACCAATGGAATTGATGCCCAGGACTGAATTTGAATCTGTTTGGTTGAAGCAGAATTTCTGTAAATGAGAAAATACAAATTTTCAATCTTTGTACCTGGAGCCGGTTCTCATTTTGTGTTCTGTTCCACTATAGCAACAGTCAGCGTAGTAGATTGGCAGTGTATTGAGCTTAGAAAATGGGAATCCTTTGAGGACTGTTGAATGTTTGATTACAGATTTCAATACTGTGCAATGAAGTGATGCAGTTTCAGAATGTTGTGCCTGGAATCAGAGGCACTAGTTAGTGTAGAGTTGTGTGGAAACCTTCAGCAAACTTCTCTTACTGGGAGTTTGAGTGTCAATGTTTTCAACTATTTGTGATTTTTATATAAGCATCAAAACCCGCAGGCGATCTCCATCTGGCCAATGAATGTGAGTGCTGTCAAAAACCTGATGAAATCACTTTGCTTAATATCTCAAATCATTTTTTACAGTTTTCCCTTTCTATCCCAGCCCTCCCTGAACTTGTCACAATAGGGGGGATAAAGGTGAAAACAGATCCTTTGTCGGCCTGGATCCCAGCTCGCGCCCTTGACGTGGATCCCAGCTCGCGCCTTCGGCCGAGAAACATCACTCTACCCTACTTGTGTATGGTTAGTGGTGGTGGTTGGGGGAATGTTGTCACCTATCTGCGGGGGCGTACATACCTACGTGTGGGAGGGGAGATGGGGCGGGGCGGAAGTTTTTAGCCCCTTCCTGTGGTCGAGGAGAGTGTGGGATCTGCTTGTCCTATAAAAATCCGATTTGTTCATTAAACAGTTTAGAATGGGTAAATGTGGACTTTCCTTGAATCAGCATTATGACACATGTAATTTGAGCTAGATGAGACAGACAGTTTATTGCTGTTTATTTCCCAGTGTTTTTTGGTCTTCACATTGAACCCTTGTTTTTTTTGTGCTTCATCAGCTAAGTGCTAATCAATCCTGAAGGCAGGCAGTGCTGGGCTAAGGCTATCCTCTGCTTTGGAGTCTCAAATGGGGTAAAGATTATCTGTAAAATTTAGAAAACAGTCCAGTTGCTAAATGAGGTGATACTGTTTCCTGACCTCCTATTAAATGTAACCATGGCAACCATTTCAAACTATGTGCCCATTTAAAGGTGCAACCTGTACTAACCCCTTAAAATTGGACTTTGCACATTTAGTGTGAAATTTAAAAATTGTTAGGAACAATTAGATTAAGACTATGGCCACAAATTATACAACATACTGCCATTAAGAAATAGATGGATTTGCTCATTTAACTGTGAGTGGATTTTTGATTACCCAATGTAAAGCAAAATCAGGGATTTTAGTATTAAAGATGAATGGGTAATGCATCACTTGGTTTGCTACATTGAGATATCAGTCCTGTGAAACTGGAACCAACAGCTAATTTAGAGTACACTTTGTGGATGTTAATTATTGTGTTTCCCTTATGTTAGCTGTGGCTCAGTTGATAGCACTTTTGTCACTGAGTCATAAGGTTGTAGGTTCAAGTCCCACTCCAGCGACTTGAGCACAAAATCTAGGCTGACACTTAAATTTTGTGTAGCATTGAGCGAGTGCTGCACTGTCAGAGGTGCCGTCTTTTGGATAAGATGTTAAACCGAGGCTCTGACTGCCTTCTCAGGTGGACTTAAAAGATCCCACAGCACTATTCGAAGAAGAGCAGGGGCGTTCTCCTGGTGGACTTCCCAACGTTTACCCCTCAACCAACACCTAAAACAGATGATCATGTCATTTATTTCATTGCTGTTAGTGGGACCTTGCTGTGTGCAAATTGGTTTCCTACATTATAAGAGTGACTGCACTTCAGTAGTAGTACTTCATTGGCTATAAATTGCTTTAGGATGTCCTGAGGTCATGAAAGGCACTATATAAATGCAAGTCTTTTTCTTTTTCTGAGGACAAGTGCAGAATCCTCTCCAACCTCACGTGTTGTTCACGGTCGACTAATATGTGAATTGCTTTAATGCTGTAATCTCCTCAACTCATCCTCAGCTTCATTCAGTGCATCTAACTGCATTTCGAGCATCCCCTCTTTTTTAACCCACTATCCCGCTTAGTGAATTATTCCAAAAGTTCATCATTCTTTGAGTAAACAAGTTTTTCTAGGTATCTATTCTAAGTTTGCTTTTCAATAATTTCCATTTATTTCCTCTGGTTCTACTTTCGTGACTTATTTTGAAATAATATTTTGGATTTACTTCAGACCATTTAATATTTTATATACCTCTTCCTTGAATACCTTTATTCTAGATTCTTGACTTTCTCCAATGTTTCCTTATAAGCTTATCCCTTTAGACTTGGGATTAGTATTAAAGCTTTCTCACCCCATGCAGTGCCCCTGTTTTTTACTAGTTTGCTGACCAGAATTGACTACAGTGCTCCAAATGTATATGTTCAGTGCACTGTAATGTTTTAGCATAACCTCTAGATTTGTATTCTAAAGTGCACTGTAAAGCTTTCATTTTAGTATTTTGAAGCCCTTGTATCACAAATGTTGTAATTGAATCAGGCTTTATCAGACCAAGGACAGTCTTCCTGCAACAATGGCCATTATTTGGGTGTACAGCAGATGGAAACCCAGAGGAACAATGTACATTGTCTCAGAATACAAAGCTTTTTCCTAGCAGCAGCTGTGATCATCTATGTTGCAATTAATGAGCATCCAATGCAACCATCTTCATCAGCCTTCTGCTTGACCAGAATCTACAGTATGCCTGCTCGAGTGAGCAGATTGGATTGTAGTGGGGGCCAGAAGTCAGTCCCAGCCCAATTTTATGTATTTTTTTTTTTAAAAGTAGGTCTTCTGGACACCAGCCTTCACGGATCTCGGCATGTTTATTTTTGGGTTGCAGCCAGCTGCGATAAGACCCAGATCTGTGCCAGCAATGCACAGATTCATTAGCCTAGCATCAGTAACAGGTAAAATAATGGAATTGATTGTAAGGGGTAGGCTGGAGCAGGACCTGTATAGCAAAAATGTAGAGAAATAGTCATGAATGTAGAATGGTGTTGCAGTAAATGGTGGCACACTTGTAATATAGTTTATTTAGACTTTCGGGAATGTTTGGACAAACTTCCATATGGAAAGATTTTGAATTAAATTAAGATCCATGGGATGTCAAACTATATAAAATGGTATAGATAATAATTCAGGTGATACTTCAAAGTAAGAAAGAACTTGCATTTATCATATAGCACCTTTCTCGACCTAGGATATCCCAAAGCGCTTTACTGCCGGTGAAGTACTTTTGAAGTGTTCCACTGTAGAGAAATGCTGCAGCTAATTTGCGCACAGCAAGATCCCACAAACAGCAGTGAGATAAATGAGTAGATAATCTGTTCTAGGTGTTGGTTGAGGGATAAATATTGACCGGACACTAGGAGAACTCTCCTGCTCTTCAACAGTACCACTGAGCGGGCAGAGTGGGTTTCGGTTTAATGATTCATCTGAAAGACAGCAGCTCCGACGTTGCAGCTCTCCCTCAGTACTGTACCACAACCTTCTGACTCAGAGGCAAAAGTGATACCACTGAGCCAAGGCTGACACCTAGAAGAGCTAAATTTAAATTAGTGACATAATTTTAGAACAGACACCATGAAAAACTTCTTCACTCAGTGATAAGAATTTGATATAATCTACCAAGCGAGGTAATTGAGACAGAAACATTGAGGTTATTCAGAATACATTTAGATGTCATAGTAGAAATGGTGTACTAGAGGAATGGCCTTTCTCATCACTGACTTTTATAATACTGCACTCCAGATTGGCTGCAGTACAATTCATTATGGGTGGAATTTCAACCTGCAGTTGTTGGAATAGCATCATGTGACATATGAGGTAAGTAACACGGGAAGTGTTAAAAATTACTCTGACTGCAGCTGTATCAGACATTGGATCAACTCTGGTGGGCTTGCAGTCGATTCTAAGAGAGGTTTGTAAGCAGTTAGGATTGTCAATCAGACTAGTTTCAACATATAAATCACCCCTTGTAAGTGGTGCTTGGGACTTTGTAAGTAGTGTGACAAAAATGAGGCAGTTCTGCTCTGCTTTAAGGTAGCTGTCCCTTTAATTCAGTGACAATACAGAGAGTTTAAAAAGACACCTGCACTGTTCCAGCCTATGTGAATATATTAAAATTGATGAGAAGATTGCAACATTCTATTTCAAAATGAATTGAAAAATCCTATATCAGGCTCTGTCTATGGCAAATTTGATTTCAAAAGTGTCGACCAATACCTGCAGTACCTCTTATGCCCGTATGTGGCACTGTGATAGGCATTTACAGTGTAAAATGTTGTCATGGCAATGTTAGTTACAAACCCAGCACTGAAACTGTATTTTGGCTCTTAAAGTAAGGATGCAGTTCCATTACAAAGTGTATTACAGATTCTGAATTAAGGACGGAAGGTGCGTAACGTTGAAGGGTAATGATTCTTTGCAATAAACCAATGTCAGTGTGAATATATTTGTTAAAACTGTTTCCTTCCCTCCAGGATGAATTATACAGACACCTTTTTAATGCAACCTTTCTAAACTTGCATGCATCCTGACAAAGTCTTGATTCCACTGTCTGTCTGGAAATCCTCCCTCAGACTCCAGCAACAACCTGTGCTAAAAGTTCCCTTCACACCCCCTTCTCCATTTTAACAGCATTCTCCCCCCCCCACCCCCCCTCCCTTCTGAAACACTCATTTTTGTAACCAAACTTATTGGACAGTACAGTGTAACCCATCCAACTCAGTGACTCTGAATCTGACCTGCAATGTCAACCTTTGATCCTAGGCCAGTTTGCACCCTGCTTGCTGATCATTAGTAGACCATTTACTCCTCCCCAAATCAGTAACTTTGCCCACACTAGACACATTGTTCTAATCCTACTGGGCTGGCTGTGTTCCTTAGATGCAGTCTTGTGGCCAACTTAACTCACAAGTTGCAATGTTGGACTTGTAGGTCACAAGTTCCCCTTACCATGGAGTGAATTATCTGGGCCAGCGCTCATAGAAATTGTACCTTTGCTGCACGATAGCATTCCATTTCAAAATATATGGAAATCTCGTATGTCATCCTCTCCCATAGGCTTTTTCAATTTAAATTGACCACATAGAATGAAATAGAAGGCCATTCAGTCCATCGTGCCTGTGCTGGCTCTTTGAAAGAGCTATCCAATTAGTCCACTTCCCTGCCCTTTTCCCATAGCTCTGCATATCTTTCCCCTTCAAGTATTTATCCAATTCCCTTTCAAAAGTTATTGACTCTGCTTCCACCACCCTTTCAGGCAGTGCCAGATCATAAATACTCGCTGCGTAAAAACATTTCTCCTCATTTCGTCTCTGGTTCTTTTGCCAATTACCTTAAATCTGTGTCCTCTGGTTACCAACCCTTCTGCCACTGGAAACCGTTTCTCCTTATTTACTTTATCAAAACCCTTCATAATTTTGAACACTTCTATTAAATCTCCCATTAACCTTCTGCTGTAAGGAGAACAAACCAGCTTCTCTAGTCTCTCTGCATAACTGAACCCGCATCCCTGGTACCATTCTAGTAAATCTCTGCACCGTCTCTAAGCCCTTGACATCCTTCCTAAAGCGTGAGGCCCAGAATTGGAAACAATACTCCAGTTGGGGCCTAATCAGTGATTTTATAAAGGTTTAGCATAACTTCCTTGCTTTCGTACTCTATGCCTCTGTTTATAAAGCCAAGGATCCCATATGCTTTTTTAACACCCTTCTCAACTTGTCCTGCCATCTTCAATGATTTGTGTACGTACACCCCTAGATCTCTCTGTTTCTGTACCCCCTTTAAAATTGTACCTTTACCTCTTCTCATTCTTCCTACCAACATACATCACTTCACACTTCTCTGTGTTAAATTTAATCTGCCATGTGTCTGCAGATTTCACCAGTCTGTCTATGTCCTCCTGAAGTCTGTATTATCCTCCTCACTGTTCATTACATTTCCGAGTTTCGTGTCATCTGCAAACTTTAAAATTATGCCCTGTATACCCAAGTCCAGGTCATTAATATATATCAAAAAGAGCAGTTGTCCTAATACTAACCCCTGGGGGACAGCACTGTATACTTCCCTCTAGTCTGAAAAACAACCGTTCCCCACTACTCTCTGCTTTCTGTCCCTTAGCCAATTTCGTATCCAAGCTGCCACTGCCCCTTATTCCCATGGGCTTTAATTTTGCTAATAAGTCTGTTATATGGTACTTTATCAAATGCCTTTTGAAAGTACATATACAAAACATCAACCGTACTACCCTCATCAACCCTCTCCGTTACTTCGTCAAAGAATTCAATCAAGTTAGTCAAACACGATTTTCCTTTAACAAATCCGTGTTAGCTGTTCTTTATTAACCCATTTTTTTTAGGTGACAGTTAATTTTGCTTCAGATTATTGTCTCTAAAAGTTTCCCCACCATCAATATTAGGCTGACTGGCCTGTAGTTGCGAGTTTATCCCTCCTTTTTGAACAGAGGTGTAACATTTTCAATCCTCCAGTTCTCCGGTACTGCTCCTATATCTAAGGAGGATTGGAAGATTATGGCCAGAGTTTCCGCTATCTCCATCCTTACTTCCCTCAACAACCTAGAAGGTATCCCATCCGGACTGGGTGAATTTTGTACTTTGCCAACCTCTTAAGTACCTCCTCTTTAATTATTTTTATCCTATCCAATTTCTCTACCATCTCTTCCTTTACTGTGACATTACATCCAGGTACATCGAAACTACAGCACAGAAACAGGCCATTAAGCCCAACTGGCCTATTCCCGCGTTTATGCTCCACACGAGCCTCCTCCCTCCCTATTTCATCGAACCCTATCGGCATATCTTTCTATTCCTTTTTCCCTCGTGTGCTCCCATATTGGCAGCACCTAAGCCAGCTTAGTCAAGAAGATGCAAAGTACTCATTTAGTACCTTAGCCATGCCCTCTGCCTCCACAAGAAGATCTCATTTTTGGTCCCTAATCGGCCTCACCCTTCCTTTGATTACCGTTTTAATATTTATATGTTTATAAAAGACTTTTGGGTTCCCTTTTATATTACCCACGAATCTATTCTCATGCATTCTCTTTGCCCCTCTAATTTCCTTTTTCAGTTCTCTGCACTTTCTGTATTCAGCTTGGTTCTCTATTGTAGTATGAGCCTGCCATTTATCATAAACCTTTTTCTGTTTCATTTTAATCTCTATGTCGTCATCCAGGGAGCTCTAGCTTTGGATGCCCTACCTTTTCCCCCCTCATGAGAATGTGTTTAGTTTGCACCCAAGCGATCTCCTTTTTGAAGGCCTCCCATTGCTCATTTACTGTTTTATCTGCCAATCTTTGATTCCAATCCCCTTTTAACTCACTGAAATTAGCCCTCCTTCAGTTGAGTATTTTCACGTTTAGCAGCAATACCTGTTGTGCCTGTAGGTGGCACTGTGTTAGACCATTGTGATATTAAAAGTCATACAGGGAGAAATTCAACTCGTGGCCACCCGTTTTTCCGGCGTAAGACGTCAGAGCTTCATGTTGTGATCTGCTGTGCTCGAGTTGCGTGGATGCCATATTCACTTGGGCGTCCAGGGTGCCAAACTGTCATTTTTCCCATCCCCAGTATTGTTATAACGAATAAACGAAGGTATTCAAAGAAAATGAAAAAAATTCAATTTTTTTAATGTCCCTATGATTTTTCTCCTACTCGCAGCAGTTTCCAGGAGATTAATCTTTAATTCCTGGAGACTCCATGACCATCCTGGAGCATTGGCAACCCTAGGTGCAAGAGCTGAAAAGTCTGAAGTAAAGAAGGGTAGAAAAGATCCAGAAAGTAAGTTTAAGCGACAAACATGAACTGAAATAAAAAACAGAAATTGCTGGAAACTTTCAACAGGCCAGGCAGCATCTGTGGAAAGAACAGAGAAGTTAACATTTCAGGTGTGGACCTTTTGTCAGATCTGGGAGATATTACACAGGAACAGAACAAGGGGGAGGGGGAAACACACACACACACACACACACAGACACAAATAGAATGCCCTGTAAAGTGCTTAAGTGGAAAACAGGAGATGGTTACATGGTAGAAATGATAATAGAAAGAAAGACTTGCATTTATATCATGCCTTTCACGACCTCAGGCCGACCCAAATCGCTTTACAGCCAATGAAATACTTTTGATGTGTAGTCACTGTTGTAATGCAGGAAAGGCGGCAGCCAATTCGCGCACAGCAAGGTCCCACAAACAGCAATGAAATAATGACCAGATCATCTGTTTATAGGTGTTGGTTGAGGGATAAATGTTGGCCAGGACACCGGGGCTAATTCCCCTGCTCTTCGAATAGTGCCATGGGATCTTTACGTCCACCCGAAAGGGCAGATGGGGCTTCAGTTTAACATCTCATCCGAAAGATGGCACCTCCAACAGTGCAGTGTCAGCCTAGATTTTGTGCTCAAGTTTCTGGAGTGGGTCAACCTGCTGATTCAGAGGCGAGAGTGCTACCACTGAGCCACAGGTGACACCTGGAGGCATAATGAGAGAAATAAAAGAGAAATAAAAGACATGTATGAGACAGTTTGTAGATATCTAAAGGGGGTGGGAGGGATAGGCTAGTGGAAAGAGAAGTGTGAAAATCTGGCCTGCCATGGCCCAGGAGCCTGCTAGTTGGAAAAAGGTAGTTTGATACCAAGGTGCAGACCAGCCCACCAGTACAGTGTTCTGATAGTGGGGTCCCACCTCAAGCACTAACTGAACCTTACCGCCCCCGCCCCAGCCCCAGAAATGCTGACACACCCATCCCACATTGCCACCAAGCACTTCCTGCCATAGAGAAAAAGGGAGCTACAGTTCAGGTATGAAATTATTAAAGTCAATATTAAGGACAGAGGGCTGCAAAGTACCTAGTAGAAATGTAAGGTACTGTTATGCGAGCTTCAATTGAGCTTCAACAGAATGAGTAGAAGGCCAATGACTGAGAGATCAGAGTGGGACAGGGAATTGAAGTGACGGGGAGCTCGGGGTCACACTTGCGGATAGAACAGAGATGTTCACCAAAGCAGTCACTTGCATTTGGATTCCCTGATGTGGAGAAGACTGCACTATGAGCAGTGAATACTGTATACTAGGTTGTAGAAAGTACATGTAAATTACTGTCTCACCTGGAAGGAGTATTTGGGGCCCTGGACTATGCTGTCAGAGGAGGTGCATGGGGAGGTGTTGCAGCACCTTCTCTTGCATAGGAAGATGTCAGAGGAAAGAGAGCAGGTGGCAGGAGTGGTCGAAGAGTGAACCAGGGTATCACGGAGGGAATGGTTGCTTTGGAATGTTGAGAGAAGGGGAAGGGAAGATGTGTTTGGTGGTGAGATTATATTGGAGGTGGATATAGCAGAAGATGATCTGTTGAATGTGGAGGGTGCTGGGGTGGAAGATGAGGACAAGGGCAACCCTATCATAGTTCTGGGGGGTGGGATGGGTGGAACGACTGGGCAGAAACATGGGAAATGGGAGGGACTCAGTTAAGACCCCTGTCTACTATGGTGTAACGGAATCCTTAGCTGAGGAAAAAGGAGGATATTCCAGAAGCTTTGGTGTGGAAGGTGGTATCGTAAGCTGACGGAGGAACTGGGAGAAGGGAATGGAGTCCTTACAGGAAGCTGGGTGGGAAGAAGTATATTCCAGGTAATTGTGGGAATTGATGGGCTTGATATAGATGTCAGGAGAAAGCCCATCCCCAGAGATAGAAAGAAATCAAGGAAGGGAGAGGTGGAAATTTGACTAGTGAAAGTCTCTAGATCAGGGTGAGAGGAAGAAGCAGCACAAACACAGTCATCAATGTAAAAGAAAGGGAGGTCAGTTGGGGGACCGGTGTAAGACTGGAACAAAGAGAATTCAGCATATCCTACAAAGACAGGCATAGCTAGGACTCGCGTGGGTTCCCATAGTGCCAACTTTTTATCAGGAGGAAGCAAGTGGAGTTAATGGAAAAGTTGTTCAGTATGAGAACAAGTTCAGCCAGGCAGAGGAGAGGGCGGTGGATGGGGACTGAATGGGCTAACTTGTTGAGGAAGAACCGGAAGGCCAGCTGGATGTCCCAATAAGGAATGGAGGTGTAGAGCGACTGTACATCCTTTGTGAAAAGGAGACAGTTGGGGCCAGAAAACTGGAATTTGTTACAATGGCAGAGGGCATCAGAACCCTCGCGTGTGTAGGTGAAGCATTTCTGTCTTGTTTTAATCGGGTCGCTGTTCTTTTAATTCACAGGCAATGAGTAAAGTTAAAAAGACATTTAATTTTTGTCAGAAGCAGACTGTCCAGTCTGTAGCACCCAGATTTAAAATGAATGTTCTGTTGAGCCCTAGCCTTACTACAGTCTTGGTGATCTGACTACAATTTAATTTCTCTATTTTCTGCCTAAATTCAGGCCAGCAGTGAGTTTTCAGCACTGTGTGTGATGTGAAATGATGGGAACAAGTGTCAGCTTTCGCTCAATGGCAGCTCTCTTGTCTCTGAGTCAAGAGATTGTGGGTTTAAGCCCGCTTCAGAGACTTGAGCACATAATCTAAGATGACACTTCTGTGCAGTGCTGAGGGAGTGCTGCACTGTTGGAGGTGCTATCTTTTGTATGAAATGTTCACTTAGCCACCTGTCTGCCTGTTCAGGTTGACATAAAAAAATCCCACAGCATTATTGGAAGAAGAGCAGGGGAATTCTGTTGCCCTGAGCAGTGATTATCCTCAACTAACATCACAGACTATCTGGTCATTTATCTCCTTGCTCTTTGTGGGACCTTGCAGCTGGCACATTGGTTGCTGTGCTTCCCTACATTACAACAGTACTACAACACTTCAGAAAAGTACTTCATTAACTCTGAAGTGTTTTGGGACATCCTGAGGTTGTAAGAGATGCTATATAAATGCAAGTTCTTTGTTTCTTTGCAGGTATTTGAGTATTCAGTCCATCTTCCCAATGTTCTGCATTTCTCCTTGGCAATTTGCTTGTGTTGATTGTATCCCTAGAAATATGTTCCCTCCTACCCATTAAACTACTGTGCTGCTTACCTCCGTTCTACACTGAATTTTCTTCCCTTATAACCCTGTCCTTACCAACCTTCATTGGTCTCTATCTCCCAAAGCATAGATTTGAAAATCCTTGTCTTCATCTACAAGTCTCTCCCATTGCCTGGTCTCGCCCCTTCCTACCCTAGTCCTGTGTTCCAACACATGCTGTCTCTGGCTTAAATCCCTCTGCCTTGCTGCCTGACCCGGCCCCCCACCCCCACTTTAAAAATCTCCTCAAATCCTTACCTCTTTGTTCATGCCACCCTGATCCTTCTCTCACCATTGCTTAGTGTTTGGTTCATTTTGCCTCTGTGAAGCTTTTTGGGACATTTTATTACACTAACGATGCCATATGAATCCAAGTTGTTACAATCCCCTTCCATTCTAAAGCTGTGGAAGTTGCTGTTAACTCTAAAATTACCCATCACCACTCAGCAGTGATGCATCCAGTTGTGACGCTGTAGCAGTGAGATGCTGGATTGTCTTCCTGTAGCACTGTGGCGACAGGTTGTGATGCTGCATCTTTTGCTGTTATGATTACAATACATCTGCTCTGAAGTGCAATAGAGTCATTTGGTTCAAACCTCAGTCTGGCTGATGGTAAGGAACTCCACCACTGCTAATTAGCTTAATTGTTCCTTTATAGATAAGAAGTGATTATGCATTATAAAACATTCCAGGGAGAATATAGCCTGGGTAGCAATCCTGCTGTCCAATGTGCTATTTTCTGTCCCATCAGAGAGATGCTGTATTTACTTGAAGGCTGCCGTATAAAATCTGCTTGAAATAAACCTGATGCAGAGGGATCAACACCTTCACCAGCAGCTGAATGTACAAAGATTGGACCAAACAAGAACAAGCCACGTGCCATTCAATAAATGAGACCACACCATGTCATTGATCAGAATTGTTTATTTTGTATAAGAATTCACAACGCAGGAAGCCATTTGCAACCAAAGCTTGAACATACTTTACGAGAAGGCAGTGGCTGTGAGAGCAGACGAGAGACAGCACTGTCCCTCACTTCTGCAACAAACTGCGACACATAAACCAGCACAATCAGCTCTACAGCACAGTTACAAATCAGGGCAATCCTCGCAGAGAGGGCAGAACTGACAACACTGACAGCCATCCACATCTTTACAATATCAAGCACTGCTGGTGAGGAGCAATGCATTAAACGACAGGTTCAATGAGAGTTTCAGACACAGAAAGGAAACGTTTCACATTTTAAAAAATCCTGTAACATGCAGCATAAATTCAATGAGTAAGAAGGACCAGGGGTATTTTGTCCACTTTATTGCACAGTAATAGAAATGCTTACCCCCAGAGAGTTCTTTAAATGAGGCAACACTGATCTCGGGCGCAGCCTCTGATCCCCTTTTTGTTTGCCCAGGTTACAGTGTCCCTTTTGTTTGACCTACACGAGCTGCCCCTTATTACAAAAATTGGTTAATTTTTCCCCGGTTGAACTTCCCTTATCTGGTGCTCTCACCAAACTGGGAGAGGGGACATGTTGGGGCTCTAAACGAATGGGCAGTGCTGCTGGATCCTGCTTTCTACATGGGGTGATTCACTTGTCAATGTTTTGATTGAGAAATTACAAAGCTCATCATCAGTGTTGACGCTGCCAGATCAAAAGAACGCAAAAAAACCATGGGATGGGACCCTCTGGAGTGATGCCCCATTCTCAGTGATGGAGTCAGACTTTCACTTCTTACTTATTCTAGATTAAAATCCTAGGTTAGTGTATCGCAGCCCTAACAATAAAGAGAACTCCGTGTTTAAATCAGTTTGAACCTGTATCACTCTTTTTGATCAGGTGTATAGTCTGTTCCTCTCAATGCCAGTCACTTAATTTGAATTATCTGATAATTCAACCTTTTGAATACTAAATTCCCACTTTGCTGTGCTGCTTAATTTGAATGATTGGATAATTCAAATTTTTGTAGTGCAATAAATTTTGAATTATCAGGAGTAGACTGTAAATCCTAAGATTTCCCTGAGAGCTGTATATAATTGACCTACAGGTCAGATCTTGATGTTTATATCAGAGGGAGGAGAGTAGTTTCAGGTATGTTCTCAGTAAGCATCCACATCACGTGGTTGTCTGACAGTTACACAATGATTAAAGAGCCTAATGCCCCAGACTATCCATAATTCTTGATGTTCATTCTCTACATACTGCTGGCACTAGGCCATTTCCTTGGGTTTGTGATGGCAATAAGACAACAGAGGGGACCCTCATGTGATCCCTCACACATGCTATGCAAGACAAGCTCTTCCTCTCAAACACTATGATGTGGAGATGCCGGTGATGGACTGGGGTTGACAAATGTAAACAATCTTACAACACCAGGTTATAGTCCAACAATTTTATTTGAAAAGCTTGTGATTTTCAAATAAAATTGTTGGACTATAACCTGGTGGTGTCAGATTGTTTACATTTGTCAAACACTATACAAGGCCAGCTCCTCCACAAATTAATTTCTCTCAGCCTTGGGTCAAATATTCCAGTTCATGCTCTCACCAAACGGATACTTCAGCACCATTTCATTTTTTTAATTTACCTCTCAAATTTGCTGTTTGTTGGTTTTTTTATCGAGTCTAATTATCTGTTAATTTGTTCTCAGACAGCCAGACATTGAATGGCATCCATTTATCTTGCTGCCTGGCAGGAGAGATCTCCTGACTCAAATATCAGGGCATATCTTTCCGTTGAGAGGGGAATGGTTCCCAGAGCAAGGCCTTCATTCTTTAGTGGTCGATGCACTTCTGGATTCATTGCAAACCATACACCTATATTACTTATAACCTTAAGTGATACTGTTTTGGGGAGCTCTGGAACCCACTCTTCCCCCTCCTGTGAAGTGACTCTATTTCTGGAGTACCGTAGATTTTTAATTGACCTTCAGGTGAAAGCAGGGTCTTCATGTGTGCATAACAGCGTTTTGATCACTTGCCTTGGGTTTGTTAGGATAACATCCATTAATTTCTCATTTTATGAGGCATAGCGGATACTTGCATCCAGACTGCCCTCAGTTAATTCCTAACTGGGACTTGAATTTTGTTCTAACCCATTTGATGTTCATCATTTTGTCCATTGAACAGGAAGTTGAGCCAGTTTTTTGTTTCTTACATCTCTAAAACACTATTAAACCTGTTACCAGATTGCCTCCTTGGTGGTAGAATGTGTCCTTCACTGTTGCCCACTGAGGCCAATAAAGACTTACTCAATATGGTGCAAGGCTACGTCTTAGGCCTCTGAAGCAAACTGACATTAAAGGTGTTTGCCTGTGGTGGCCACATGGTGCAACCAGTACATATTTATCAGACACAACGGCACAGATCTTGCTATGGACACTGGTTTATTTGGATGTTCTGTCCTCAAAGTGGCACTTCCATTCTGCCTGCAAGAGTCTTCATTGGCTGTTCTCCAGCGGCGTGTGGAGGGTGCATACTGAAGACAGATTATCTACCTCTGGTAGAATCTTTATCTTTCTTCCATGAGAGCATTCTCCACACACAGTGCTCCCATCCAACCTTTCCCTCAGTCTTTGCAGGTCGTCTTATTTCATCTTTCCTCTTTTGAGAAATCGCAAACTGAAGTTGCGGGCGGGGCTAGCCTTAATAATAAATGTGAAAGGAGAAGAGCTTACCTTATATAGAGCGTGGAGGGGAAGAGGTCACATACTGGTCCCCTCAGATATTATAATGCCATAACATCACAAAATTTCTACTGGGAAGACCTCCCTCATGATTTTTTTTCTCATGTTCTAGTGCTGGCTCATTCCAGAACTATTTTCAGGATACTTCCTTAGTAGAAAGATGAAAACTTAACCAAGGGTAAGTAATCTCTTTCTTCTCTCTAAACTGTTGACCTATATAATGGCTGCTTGCCTGATCTTGTGGTGATTAAACACAATTCTTGTTTTAAAAAAAAATCAAACATGTTGTGCTTGCTGTTCATTGCAACATGGGTATCAGCCATGTGCTCCTAGCTCACTCCTTTCTCCGTACTGCTCTGTCTCAATGTGGCAGCAAATTTTGGCCGTTGATTATTTATCTTCTACCGTAAGGTTCAATTCAAGAAAATCTAAACGGGCTGGAGTGAGTTTCATGGCGACAAACTCAGCCCAGAATTTGTGCTCCGCCCTGAGCCCCTGCCAAATAGGCAGTGAGGCAGGAATAATGAAGGGTCATTAGCTGACATCTGAATATTGTGATTTGAGCATTTTATTAAATTTCTGAAAGCTTTTTGCTAATTTATCCAATTGGAAGTGAGCTTTTTTTTTATAAAACACCCCTTGAGGTCGCCGAGCTTCGTGTTGCAGGAGTGCAGCATTACCAGTTTTTAAGAGAGACTTAGTCGGTCACTGTAAGCTGCGTACTGTGTAAACTGTATGGAGAAGTCTTGACGAGGGCTGTGGTGTACTCTCCTGATTTTGCTAACCTATTATGAGCTGAGCACAGCTCCATTTTCTTGATATAAGTTATAGCTTAGAGGACGAGGTATGTTTCATCCAGCAGCACTGTCCTTCCATCTTTGGCCCTTTGTCTGTGGATGTCTGCACTATGTGGAACTCCGTGGCACTGCCCCTGCAGGTAGGCAATGGGGACACTGTCCTTATGCACCAAAAGATTTAGCATTTGTTTTAAAATGAGAAGGAAGACTTTTTTTAAGTAGGTAAAAGAGTTTTGAAGTCTGCGCTTCTGATCATTGTCCATTTAAGGAGAAAGTCGCAGGGACAGATTGGATCTCATGCAGGATTCTCCATTACACAGCAAGTGACTAACTCAAACACCCCAACGAGCAATAATCATCTTCAATCTACTTTTACAATTAAATGACACTAGTTGTGCAGCTTGGAGAACACTGAAACAGAATGACAACTGATGAAAACTAGTCATTAATTTAATACGCAACACGAATGAGATTGAACACTTGGATATTACCTCTGGGTGACACTCATTTAAAAGTGAACTAAAGTTCCCATCCGACCTAGTGGATAAATGGTACCCCAGGAAAGTCTGAGGTTTCACCCCTGGTCTGTGCTAAGTTAGCTGATCTCTGAAGAAGAACTGAGGAGAGAAATTGGCTTGCCTCTGATGCTTTTCACCGTTAAATAGCCTGTTAACACCCACCGTTTAGGCTCACGTGAAGAATGGCCACTTGAGTGAGGTACGAGAGGGCAGCCGGGCCCCATGGAACCTGTACCCCCGTTCAAGTCAGCACCCTTGGAGGGGGAAGGGTAAATGCAGCTGAGTTCAGCTCCTTGAAAACTAGAGGTTTTTATACTTTTACATAAAATACTAGGATCCCATTCTGAACGGGGTGACTTGCTGTTCAGTTCCACGCTTGCAAGCAAGATATTGGACTGTACAGCTCCAGTCTATTAGCCATGTGTGACTGCAGTTTACTCTCCGCTCTTTCACGTGCTGGAGCACAAAAGACAGGGTAAATCTGATTGTTTCAGTCATGGAATTTTAAATAAGAGAAGTAAATTTTTAAAATTAATTTTTGAATGCTCCTAACCTGGCCACTCCCTCCCCGCAGCGAGCTCCTAACCCTACCGCTCCCAAATAACAGCGAGCTCCTAACCCTACCGCTCCCTCCCAGCAGTGAGCTCCTAACCCTACCGCTCCCTCCCAGCAGTGAGCTCCTAACCCTACCGCTCTCTCCCAGCAGTGAGCTCCTAACCCTACCGCTCCCTCCCAGCAGTGAGCTCCTAACCCTACCGCTCTCTCCCAGCAGTGAGCTCCTAACCCTACCGCTCTCTCCCAGCAGTGAGCTCCTAACCCTACCGCTCTCTCCCAGCAGTGAGCTCCTAACCCTACCGCTCTCTCCCAGCAGTGAGCTCCTAACCCTACCGCTCTCTCCCAGCAGTGAGCTCCTAACCCTACCGCTCCCTCCCAGCAGTGAGCTCCTAACCCTACCGCTCTCTCCCAGCAGTGAGCTCCTAATCCAACCGCTCCCTCCCAGCAGTGAGCTCCTAATCCAACCGCTCCCTCCCAGCAGTGAGCTCCTAATCCTACCGCTCTCTCCCAGCAGTGGGCTCCTAATCCTACCGCTCTCTCCCAGCAGTGAGCTCCTAATCCAACCGCTCCCTCCCAGCAGTGAGCTCCTAATCCAACCGCTCCCTCCCAGCAGTGAGCTCCTAATCCTACCGCTCTCTCCCAGCAGTGGGCTCCTAATCCTACCGCTCTCTCCCAGCAGTGAGCTCCTAATCCAACCGCTCCCTCCCAGCAGTGAGCTCCTAATCCAACCGCTCCCTCCCAGCAGTGAGCTCCTAATCCTACCGCTCCCTCCCAGCAGTGAGCTCCTAATCCTACCGCTCTCTCCCAGCAGTGAGCTCCTAACCCTACCGCTCCCTCCCAGCAGTGAGCTCCTAACCCTACCGCTCCCTCCCAGCAGTGAGCTCCTAACCCTACCGCTCCCTCCCAGCAGTGAGCTCCTAACCCTACCGCTCCCTCCCAGCAGTGAGCTCCTAACCCTACCGCTCTCTCCCAGCAGTGAGCTCCTAACCCTACCGCTCCCTCCCAGCAGTGAGCTCCTAACTGACCGCTCTATCCCTACCCTTAATGCAGCTACCTTGAGTCCTTGGGTTCTGTCCCAGCCATTGGCACATTGCACAGCCCAAAGCAGCAGCAGGGGATGGGATGCTTACACATCTGTTCTTGTCTAAACCTATCCACATCTGGCAGTGAATTGGAGCGTGACTCTTAGCTGTTTTTCTTTAAATATTGCTTTCAATTGATAGATTTTAAGGAACAGACTGTTAGTCACAGCATTACTAGCCAGGTGGTTTCATTGGAGTGTAGTCAGTGAGAAAGTGGGATTTACTGTGACGCTTAACCATCGTTGCCAGCTTCTTAAACGACAGCAGAAACCACAACTGTTAACAGAAGAGAAAAGTCACAGAGGTGGCAGAGAAGAATAAAAGGGGGAAGTAACCAGAGGGAGTAATAAGGGAAGCTATGAGGGGAAGAGCAACAGAGGAGAGTGGAATAACAGGGGTCAGAGAGGAGTGGAGCAATGGAGGAAAGAGTAACTGAGAACAGCGGAGCACTGAGGGTCAGAGCAGTAAGACTGGCATCCTGCCCTGCCCTGCCAGCTGATTTTATTCACTGATTCAATCTTGAGTATTTTGCTTCCACAGACTGCCCTGTGACATTCTCCACACTTGTGCTTTTCATTGTTGGGGTGGGGTTGTGGTGGGGGCAGGCTCCAGTTCAGCCCATCCTGTGCTTATGCCAATTTATCATTTTGATAAAAAAAATGGAAAGGCTGCAAATGTTGCAAGTGCGGAGGTGCTTTTATCTTCAGCTCTGATATTGGCGCAAATGAAAGAATGTTTAAGGGCTTCTCCAGTGCACATTTTACCAAATTTACAGAACCAGAGACGTGTTTAGACAGTGTAATGGGTGCAGATTGAAACTCCCAATTTCTAAGGAACATTCTCATCCAGGCTTTTACTTTTAAAGTACAGAGTTTGGACATCACATTTATTTTGAGACAGATAAGCCAAAACCAAACTAATCACAGACACAAGACAAAACAGTGCTTTTCTCAGGCTAACGTGCAAACAATTTGTTAATTGGAGGTCGCAGCAGGTTCACAAGCCCAGGCTTCAGTTTGTGCTGTACATGGGGGGCAGACTGGAGCTGAGCTGTGCCTGGCTACAGTTTGTGCTGTACATGGGGGGCAGACTGGAGCTGAGCTGTGCCTGGCTACAGTTTGTGCTGTACATGGGGGGCAGACTAGAGCTGAGCTGAGCTAGGCTTCATGTCTGCACAGTCACAGTCTAGTGACTTTCTCATGTACATTCAAAAGCAGCTAAAATACCAAACACCAGATAACTGGCACAGAACATTGGCTTTAGACATACAATAAAGTCTTCAAGCAACGCAGGGTGCTAAGTCAGGGCAACAGGCAATTTTGCTTTTTTTTTAATCACGAGATTAACCAAAGAGTGAGCCAGATCTGCTCGCTGAGCATTGGGCGATGTGGGTGAAATGGCAGAATCCAACGGCTCCCTGATCAAAAATTTTTAATCGGAAGTCTTGGATTCTCACTTTCCCTCTGTGGTTTTCTTTGTGTATTGTTACCCTGCAGTAGGGGGAGGTGGAAAGAAACTGGGACATATACACCTTCATATCAGCTCCATCACCTGCTACTCTATATACTCTGCTAGGAGACATCCTGAATAGTTCATAGAAACACGTTCAATCACCAGCCTGTTTGTCAGAAGCTCATTGAGACAGGATCTGTTAATGTGATATGGAGTAGCTTTCCAGACTCCACATGGATCCTGCTCCAGACTGAAGACCTTATTCACCTTTAACTGAAACCAGCACTCTGATCTGAAACTCCACCCATTTGCTTGACCTCATTTTGAGTTGTTCTGTGTGCTTTGTACAATCAAATCAGTGAGTTTATGATGATACATAGGAAATTGTCCCTTTATTGTCATCCCTACCCAATGTGTTGTTTAACCCTGCAGCTGCCAGGAAGAGCATACAGGAGTCCAATGGGAGGCTTGGTTCTCAGAAATGAAGTACTAAATTTCCAACAGAATGTTTGAAGTGCATAGCAGTGGGGAGGAGGTGGTGGTAGGGATGGATCTGAGCTCCTGAGTTAGAGGTGGAAGATTAGCCAAGGTCCCTGGACCTGGTCACAGTCCACTGAATCCTTTGTAAAAAGTGCACATTGGTTTTGGGATGAGGACAGGATTGGTCTTGGCTTAGTTGTCCCAGCAAAGGAGCAACTGCCAGACAGGGGTAAGTGTGCAGCTCCCTGACTTGTTCATTGATGGTGCTAATTGCTGGAGATTACTATACAGAAGCTAATTTGCTTTGGTCCAAGAGATTGTGCTACTGCTTTACCATTGAAGCAGGTTGGTAGACAATGAGCTTTCTGCTGGGTGAAACACTGCAGGGACAGTTAAACCGATTGATAAAGTGAATAGAATGGCAGTGTACTTTCCAAAACACTTTTACACAAGGGCTGTTCAGAGGAGGCCACTGTGTCTGCATCACCTTACTGACAAATACTTTTAATCTGCAAGCAGCTGAGGAGCTAAAGCCTAAAAAACAATTGGTTTGGTCTTGACTTCACACAACAGGGCTAATTCCATGCTCTCAGCAGCCACCCTCAGGAAATGCAGATCAGAGATTTGGGACTACAGTATTGTCCTAATTTCAACCTGCACTCCCTTCGAGTCCTGGGAGTACAGAATTAGCTCTAATATGTATTAAGAGTTTAAGAGGCTCTTGAATACATTTCACTGTCTTGCATTGCCCCAGGAGACTTTGTGCTGTGTTCTGGTTTAAAGGGATCTGCAGTAAAAGGTTAGGAGAGGGTTTGTGATGTGACGACATTAGCTTGCTAAAATTACATTGAATTACTGGTGTGTGACGCCATAAAAATGCAACAAAATTTATTCAGACAGAAAAGCAGAAAATGCTGCAATTACACAACAGGTCCTTCTGTAGACCTGTGGGACTGGGACTCGATCAGGATTAGATACTGAAAGATAAGCTATTTAATGGAATGGGACAGAGGGAAGCTGGAAGGAAAAGAGTTGAATTGCTAAGGAGGTTTTTTGAAAACTGGAAAGAAGTGAAAATAAATATAGAAAATGTTGGAAACAGTTAGTAAGCCCATCAGTACTGAATAAAGAAGCGTCAGCAATAGGTTACTACCCCTTCCTTTGCTCAAACAATGAAAGATTCACAGGCTGATTAACAGTCCGACAGGCCGTGACGTGAACACTCCTTCCATGGCCATAACTATCTTTACACCAGCCGATAGGGTGGTGTAAAGATAGTTATGCGATGGAGGGGACACCCACCAGACACGAGTATCCACCATGGTGTCAACTAAGAATTCACAGCCACAGCTCCGGTCTCTACTCAGTGGGACAGTCTGGAGTGGGGTTCAAACCCTGCATCTTCTGACTCAGAGGTGGGAATGCTACCACTGAACCAAAGGCTCACTCCTGGCTCTCTGTGATGTTCTTCATAGCAGCTTTCACCTCCAAGCCAATTCTGTGATTGCAGAGAAAATGCGGCTGTGCTCGTGGAAATAGCGTGCACTCTCATGCCGATCGGATGATCTGCAGCCTTGTTGGATTCACAGAGGTCACAAGGAATACTATAGCAGCAGGTGGGCAGGCAATGAGGAGTCCAGCAGCTCTATAGTCCCTAAAACTACTTGGGTGCTCTAGAGTTGTCCTTTCATACTAAGTGAATGTAGGTAGATCTTTGGGATGTCTCTCATGTTACATCCTTATGCTGAAACCATCTGTTTTTAAAGAAGATGGTTGTCCATGATTCGAGACAGAATCTGCTCTGGTGACTGACTATCCACCAGCGCTGCCTCACTCACCACGAGAAACCTGCCCTCCAAATTATTGGGGGTGGAGCCCACAGAATGACAGCTTGGTGACTTTGTGGTAGCCCAACAAACTCTTCAAACTCACTCAGCAAATCACACAGATCGACACCTACCACCTGAGCAGCACGGCATTGTGTGCCCAGCCTTTTGCTGCACGCCTCATGCAAATATATATTCATTTTTTCTTTCTGTAGAGGGCTTTTAAGATGATACAATTTATACCAGGGAGCTAGCCCAAACATGAGTACCTGTCAAGCATTCCAACACACAGGCACCAGCTCAGAAACATCCACTTCAAGGAAGTCAGATAGAGTCTGGAGGGAGCACATCAAGGAGTAACTAGCACCAGTGAGGAGGAGCAAGTGGACGAAGAGAGAACAAATTTGCATTTATATAAGCGCCTTTCATGTCCTCAGAACATCCTAAAGTGCTTTGTGGTCAATAAATTACTTTTGAAGTGTGTCATTATTGTTTTGTAGGCAAACAAGGCAGTCAACTTGCACAAGGTGCAACGAACAGCGATAAAATGAATAACTAGTTAATCTGTTTTTGATGATATTAGTTGAGAGACAAATAGTGCCATGGGATCTTTTACATCTACCAGAGCTATCCCTCAGTATTGCACTTAAGTGTCAGCCTAGATTATATGCTCAAGTCCTTGGGTGGGGTTCAAACCCACAACCTTCTGACTAAGAGGTGAGAGTGTAACCACTGAGCCAAGGCTAACATTTAAAGGCAGCAGATGAGCAGCAACAAGAGGAAGGGAGGACTAAACCTACACCAGCATCTGCTGTGGGATCCACAGATTTGTACCTTACAGGGGCTGCAAATAAAGCTGAACTTAATCAGCATAAGTGCTTCATGTAGTCGTTTGAGAATCTTCAGCACCCCCTACATGGAATAGTGGAGAATGACAATGGTATTCTGACATCTATACAGAAAAATGAGGGGATTTTAGAAACCTGCAGACTATCATAGAATGAATTGTCACTCTAGGTGGGTGATCTGCAGAGAGTCCTGAGGACAGAAGGCCCAACCGCTGATGTAGTGTTGCTGGGCAACATTGTGTCTACTGCTGTTGAGACTTTTGGTTCATTTTGCTGGAGGTTCTCAGTTCTGGGGGATCAGCTTGAGAGGCCCTTGTTGGTGGACTTTACACTTCTGAGTGGTGCCAAGGATCTGTTCCCACACAGATCCATGATCATTTGCAAGGGGCACCTAATAGCTGGGGCTTTACCAATAAGAAACACGTAAGGCATTTACCTCTCCGGGTGATGCTCCATCTGCCTAGCCCAGCTGGCCTCCTCAGAGGACCACAGAAGACATGGACAGAAACACCCAGCCAGGGTAAACACTAAAGTGCTGGCAACTTTTGCAGGTTATCTTGTGATCTAACAGAAAGAGGGAATGGCTACCCCTGAGTCATGAAGTCCCCATTGGGAGCAGGCTGTCACCATACTTACTCCTCTCACTGACATGGCACTTAGAGCTTAAGATTAGGTTGAAAATATCACACACCCGACATTCTCACCAAGGACAAGCACCAGGGAAATAAATATTGAAGGACACAAAACTTGAGTAGGGAAGTATACTGGTTGTACTTCCTTTGGATTATACTGGATAGATTTGTCAGAAGGGACATATGAATGTTGCAGGTGGGGAGAAACAGCCAGAGATAGTAGTAAAAGTGATTAGGCCCAGCATGTTGTTAATAGGGCTCCTATAGTATAGAGAGGATGTCAGAATTGTTGGTTCAGGGCCACAAGTGCAGTTTTTACTGGAAAGTCCTGTCAATCAATGATTGCTACACCAGTCTCCCTGGCTGTACATCAACCTCTGTCATTTCACAATCCTCCTCTGCCAAGAGCCCAAGCCAACTTTGCTGATCCTCTGCTGAATGAATTGCCAAATTATTGCAGGGCACAGCAGATGCAGGTAATTTTCAGGACCTTCTCAGGACTTTAAAGTAGAATCCCACCTGATTTATATTGTGCCTTTAACATACAAAGCATCCCAATGCACGTCAACATGCTGACTGTATATTTCACCACAATTCAGGTGGAGGCATTAACATCACTGTACTTTTGGTTGGCCTCGGCTTCTCAGTGGTGTTAATAACCAGAGCTCCAGTGGGTAGCTCTAGTACCATCGTAGCCATTTTCCCAGTCTGTCTGCTGCTTGAAATAGTGCTCGCAAAGTGGACTGAGGCAAAGTTAAGCCATCCTAGCTGTTGCCGGGTATCACGCATTCACCTGCATAAAGCTGGAAGGTGTGGATCTTGATGGCTGAATGTGTGCCGTCAATTGAGGTCTTGCACTTCAGGGAAACCTGCCACCTGCTAAGGTGCTTCACCCTCTCGCCTCCTTTTCATTGGGAAATGGACAAAAGTATTTCCGCTGGGAAACAAGGGTTCTGTGACATACTTGATGCAATGGTGAACTGAAATCTGAATAATGTGGCAAATGGCACAAGTGATGGCTTGAAAGGATCCAACTACATAAAAATTCAATTCCTGCATTCAAATCCCTCACTGACCTTACCCCTCCTTACCTCTGTAACCTCCTCCAGCCCTATAACCCTCCAAGAACTCTGTATTCCTCCCACTATGGCCTCTTGTCCATCCCCCACCCCCTTCGTCCCACCATTGGTGGTGGTGCCTTCAGCCGTCTAGGCCCTAAGCTTTGGAATTCCTTCCCTAAACCTTTCCGTCTCGCCACCTCTCTCTCTCTCCTTCTTTAAGACCGTCCTTAAAAACTGACCAAGCTTTTAGTTATCTGTCCTAATATCTCCTCCTTTGGCTTGGTATCATTTTTTGTCTGATTACACTCCTGCAAAGTACCTTGGGGCGTTTTACTAGGTTAAAGGCGCTATATAAATGCAAGTTGTTGTTGATGTGGTGAGCTTCACTGCAGTAAGCAGGGCACTCATTGCATTAGATCTTCTCTGCAGATCGCATTCCAGTATCTGGCATAATTCTGTCACAACCCCCCTCGTGAATGAAGACAGCGATGACAGGTCTCCTCAGACATAACCAAGTAGATGTACCTGAGTCGTAAAATATTTCGAGGTCAATTCCAGCTTGGTGCCAAACACCTGAGGTTCAAGCACACCTGCCTTTCTTCCCCCAGCCGAAACTTCCCTTTCTCCTCTAAATCCAGGCCATTAGTTGGCCCAATGGAATGCCTATGGTGAGTAGTCTCATTGGAGCTGAAGCTTGTAGCTGGGGACAGCAACAATGCTGTGGCTACAGGTCTATGCCAAAGGAGTCCAGTATTGCAAACATTTAGCAGCAGGCAACTGAAAAATCAATAATATGGAAATGGCAGTGTGGCAAGTCAAAAAATGTGGCAAAAACCAACTCTCCCAGAACCAGTCAGTCCCAGTTTTAAGAAAGGGCATTCAGAAGTGAACACATGAACATTGCCAAATACACATTTGAAATGGGTGAGCAGCATTCAAAGACCATAGATGTGAGAAAACACAGGGAATTCATTGTGGGACCCATTACCATCAACTCAGGGCAATAATGAAGACCACGCACACTGCTCAAAAACCATCTAGTGCAGTGCTCAGGCCTACTTGTCTGTTGTTAACTGCGATCCACTGCCTGTAAGGGTCTGCTCTCTGTACGCCTCTCTCCAGCCTTTCTTTGCATTTAATTCTCTCTCTTCCTCCACCCCTTTTGCTTTGTCCAGTTCTATTAAAGAGCTCGCTTATCTTCCAGTTTCTGGTTCTGAAGGGTCCACGGCTGAAACACTAACCTGACTTTTCTTACAGATGCTGATGGGCATGCTGTGCACTGCCCAGGTTTTGGGGGTTTTATTTGATTTGCAGTTTCTTTTTATTTGTCCTCATTTATTCAGAATCAGACCATTCCCAGCATCAGCAGGACTGCAGTCAGCCCGCAGTGTCTGTTTAATGTTGGCTGGACTGGCTTATGAGTCAGTGAGAATAAAAGAGCTAACACTTTATAGATGTATGTCACAGACATATTTCTTAACCTGCAGACGAGGCCACAGTGAAAGCTAATTGACGTGGCCTTTTACTACCCCTAGATATCTCTAGCAAGTATTCAGGTGCATTTGAAATTGCAGCTTTTGAAGTTACAAGTATAATGGGCTCTGTGCTGGACACCTGGTTAGCTTCAACAGAGTTCCAGTGCATCTGTCTGTGCTTGGGTCATTTGATGAATAAACTTAATTATGAAAAGTCAGATGTCCTTTGTGACAGTTTCAGGCTCCACCGATAGATAATGACCGATTCTGGAGGCAGTAGTCGGGGTATGTGTTCCATTCAAGAGAAAGGACTCTTATTTGGTGTGTGCTGTTTCCTCTTCCACACCCCAGAGAGTTAACTGTGAGGTTTAGTGAATGTCGACTTGCTGAAAGCTTACTTAAGAATTCTGAGAGAAAAACTGAATAAATAAATGAAATGAAGTGTGAATAGGAAGATGAATTGAGACAACCAACTACCTGGCTATCAGTTCACAGCCTGTTGATTTTAGGGTTCCTGCCCATTGTGCATGACGAGAACATGAGGGGCAGTAGGATCTGCTTCAAACCAGTGAACAAGGCAGAGACAAGCACTCTGAATTCAGATATGGTTCTATATCATATTGATTATCAGTTATTTTGTATGGCAGCCAATATAGAAAACGACTGAATCAGTTTTAATAATAGCGTATAGGGGTTCAGTAATACTATGGGGATGGTTACTGTTTACTGTGTTTACATGTGCGTAGAAAGTGTTGACAGGTAAAGCTTAAGAGGAAGAAGAAAGGGCAAAAAGAAAGCAGAAAAATAATAAGGGGAAAAGTGCAGTGTGTTTATACTAATAATAGGAGCACAGGAAACAAGTTTGCAGACTGGAAAAAATGTGCGATGTAATATTAAGAGCAGACCTGGTTAAGTGACATTGACTTGAGAGACTAAAATGCCAGGGCAAAGAGTATAGGGAATGGACAGATACTGCAACAAAGCTGGTGGCGCAGTGCTAATATGGGTAAGTGAGGCACGTAAAAAGGTCATAACATTAATTGACTTTTAAATTATCCAGATATTGTCTGGAAAAGAGGAGCATGTGTTTCTAAAAGTGGTGCAGGATTGTCTCTTACTCAGTTTGTCATGCAGCCAAAACAGGCAGAGGCTATCTGATCTTTAACAATGACAAAGTTATGGTACATCAATCATACATAGGGAAGCATCCAAGATCCAGTTGTCATAATGTAATTACACTGAAATATTTATGAGGATACAAGAATGTATGAAAAGAAGGGCAAGAAAAGACTATCAGCCCCATTAAGCCCACCCCATCCAGACAATGGTACAACCTTGGACATCGTTTACCCCCACCCCATCCCAGCAATACCATGCTATTTCCTAGGACAGATAAAAAATAACTGCAGGCAAATCAGGAAAAACTCTTTAAGAGATTCTTCTCTGATTCCCTAAGGCAACTGAGTAAGCTCCAGGAGATTGTGGCTGGCCATGACTCATCATAATCACAACAAACTAATAAGTTACTCCTTGTAACTGAAAACAATCTCTTCTCTCAGGATCTTTTCAGGTTCCCTGTTAAAGGACTATAGCAACTCCATATTCATAACATATCTTGGAAGAAAGGTCACTGACAGAAAATACTAGTCTTTTAAAGAGCAGACTGAGGGAATACACAAGGACTTAAAGGTTAACTGAAAAATATTAATAATTTAGAAATCTACCGTAGAAAAGTATAAGTATTTGAAGAACTATTTGTAAGGAAACAATTGAAATTCGTTACAGCCAAATCAAAATACATTAAACAATAATGGAGGAGAACATGGTTAAGTAGGGATGAAAATAATAGTATTGGGCATAAATAGATGGTTTTAGTTAGTAACAAGAGAAACCAAAAGAAACACTGAGCGTTAGCCTTCTGAGAACATCTCGAGTAACAATTAAGGGTTATTTGAATATAAATAAACAATGGGTGAAAAAATATTAGTCCACTTCCAAATATTAGTGAGAAACTGGAATCCAGGGATAAAGAAATAGTAGAGCTCTTAAATATGATCAGTACTGGGGCTTTTGCTATTAGTAATCTACATTAACAATTTAGATAAGTGCATTGTTAGAAAAATCTATAGGTTTGCAGGCAATACCAAAATGGGATGCAGAATAAATAATGAGGAACATTAGAACCAGGTTTAGAAGGATTTAAATCTCTTAGGAACTGGGCATATAGATGGTAAAAATATAGTTCAATGAGGAAAAGCAGAAAATAATTACTGTGGGAGAAAGGAATAAGAAGGGAGAGTATGCATCGAATGGAATAGTGGTTCTTTTGCCTGATCAGGAGAAAGATCTAGGAATTATAGTGGGTAAATCTAGGAAACTGTCAACATAGTGCTTATTTCTAGTTCGATTAGAAAGACTAATGAGGTACTGGGTTATATTAGCAAAACAAGATACTATAAAATGTAAAGAGGCTGTGTTGTTGCTGTATAAGAAGAACCTGAGAAAAGATAATTTGATCCATCCCTCTAGTACGTTAACTCTTCCATTGTAGTCCATCCCTCTGGTACACTTGAAGCCCATCTCTTGGCACACTGTCTCACTGAAGCCCATTCTTGTACTACATTAAATCTCTCGTAGCTCATCTCTCTAGTACATAAAATTTCCCATTGAAGCCTATCTCCCTAGTGCAGTAAATCTCTCATCAAAAGCCATCCTTCTAATACATGAACTTTTCTATCAAAGCCCATCCCTCTAGTGAATTCACTCTCCCATCATAGCATCTGACTATATTTTAATGTTTCCAATTTTGTTTGCACATACTACTGAAATTTTTTTTTGCTGCTGTCTGTTCTATAGTTACTTTTCCCTAATTTCCATTTATGTCCTACTTTTCTGACTTTGTAGTAATATTCCTCCTTAACCACCTTTTTTCCAGGCTATAAAGCTTCAATTTCTCCATTTTTTCCTGGTAGCTCATTCCCTTCACACTGGGATTAGTCATATTGTTTTCTTTATCCTTTGTAATGTAAATCTGTCTTTTTTGTGGTGTGTTGAGCAGAGCTGAACATGTTGGCCTAAGTTTGATCTGGTCTGACTCCTGACCCCCAACCCTGCCGCCACATCTTGGGAAGATTTCCTGTTTTTGCTATTTGTAATGAATTTGTAAGTGTGCATAAAGATACAGGTGCAAGTGGCAAAGATCAAGAAAACCTTCCTCCCAGAGTACTGGCCATGTGATCATAGGATGAATGTTACTGCCTGAGAGAGAGTACAGAGATAAGCAACAAATATGATTCTGGGTATCAGGAATTTAAGTTTTGAGGAGAGTTTAATAAGTAGAGGTTGTTTCCTTTAGAAAAATAGAGACTTTGAGGTGAACTTCTTAAAGTTTTCAAGATTAGGAAAGGAATTAACCCAGGCAAATTGTTCACTTTGATGAAGAGTTCAAATACAAAGGGACATAAATTAAAGATTAGGGAATTAGAAGTAAAAGCATAAGAAAACCCAAAGCAAGAAAAGGTCATTCAGCCATTGACCCTCTTCATCCAGAGCCTATATCAGATTATTCTATCATGGACTTGCCTCCCACACTACCTGTTGACCTTGACCTTTATTTTAAGTACATTCCTTCTCTGACAAAATCATGTGTTGTTAAGTATCAATATAATCTTTAATCCCAGATAATGATCTGGCTCCTTTTCAAAGAAGCCAATCGATCTTGAATTGACTCTCTTCTTCATTATCCTGGGCTGGGTGGGGGTGGGGGGGGGGGGTGGTTTTTTTATTCTTTAACCTTGCTCAAGGTTTGTTAATTTTCTTTTGCGTCCCTGCTGGTTCTGTGTTCTTTGTCCAATTTAAATATATTGTTTATTTCAACTTTATCTATGCCCTTCATTATTTTGAAGACTTGAATCTTGACTTCCCCCAGTATTCTCCAGTGACAATAAGTTTAGTTGCTTGAACGTTATTTCATAACTTAGTCCTCTAAGGCATAGAATCATTCCGGTCACTCTTCTCTGAACCGTTTCTCATATATATCCTTTTTGATGTAGGGTTATCCAAACTGTATCCATGCTCCAGAATTGGCCTCCCCATTCATCTGTCCAAAACTTCTGACTTGTGCTCCAATGACCTCCAGATGAGGCCCAATGCCTGGTTGGCCTGATTAATAACCACCTCACACAGACTAAATGCTTTCAGAGTATGATCAATGATCACTCCCAAATCCTTTTCCCTTTCCCTTTTTGGCTTCTGCCACTGGACTGCCATTCATCGCTTCTTGAACTTTCCCACCCTTTACTAAGACCTACTGAAAGTCTGGAGTTTGATATGCTGTAGCAGAAATCCTGTCACGTTATAAATATGGCCACCGTCACCTCTTCCTAGATGCAATACTTTACATTTAACCAGAATAAAATCCTTCTGGCATATCTCATCCATTTACATAATTTGTCCAGGTCTCTCGAAGATAACCTATCTCCTTTCTATCCGTTGCTTGCCAACAGAGTGTTGCATCATTCACAAACATTGGCAATCACAGGGATCCGAGAACAGATCCCCATAGAACTACGCTAGTTGCTTTTTTCCCTGGCAGAATGCTTTCCATTTATCAACCCTCCATCTTCTGGTGCAAAACCAGTTCTCAATCCACTTAGACCATCTGTTAACTATTTTATGAGTCTTCAGCTTCCTTTCTAGTCTCACATGTGGAACTTTTATCAAATATCTTTTGAAAATCCTCATTCACTAGCTTATTTATCCCCTGCAGAATACCGGTACGTTTTTAAGGCGTGACCTATTACTTCTGAAACCATGCTGAATGTACTGTACCTTGTGATACTTGTGTTCTTTAAATGTTCATTTATTAAATCCTGTAGAATGTCCTCATCCACTATGGATGTTAGGGTGACTGGCCTGTGATTACCAGGTTTATGCCTTACTCCTTTTTGGAATATTGGAACTACATTTGCCTTCCTGAAGAATTCAGTATTTCCTGGTATTTACAGAAATCTGAAAAATATCAACTTAATCATCAGTAATTTCCTTCTTTAATTCCTTGAGTGCTTGCGAATGTATCCCATCAGGAGTTTTGTGGATATTTAATCCTTCCATTTCTCTATAACACATTCTTTACTAACTGTTAGATTTGCATTGCACCATTTAGCCTCATTTACTGGAATTTTGTATACTGTTCTTTGTGAAAACTGATGTGAAGAATCCATTCAATGTTTCTGCTATATCCTGACCTATCATGAATAGTTCAATGCAATTTATCCTTTAATGGACCTTCTTGTTCTTTGACCTTTCTTCTGCTATTAACATGTTTTTTTTTGTGTCCCTATTGTTGTCTTGGTGATTTGTTTCATTTTTTTCCAATATTTTCTTTAGCTCCGCAGTTTCCTTCTGGATGAAGCAGACACCCTCCCCGTAATATTATAATAATTGGATCCTAGTTGTTTTCCTACATCTGCTTCATATATCATTCCTGGGTAATTACTAAAGGTTAGATCCAGAATAGCCGGTATTGCCTGCAAAACAAATGTTGTAAGAGACAATCCTGCACCACTTCTAGAAACATGCTCATCTTCACTTTTCTTCGGTTGTTTTCCAGATAATATCTGGATAATCTGAAAGTCAATTAATGTTCTGACCTTTTTACATGCCTCACTTACCCATATTGGCACAACCTCCCCCTCCCCCCCAGACACTTTGTTGGAGTGCCTGCCCCTTCTCTATACTCTTTACCCTGGTACTTTAGGCACGTAGTCAATGTTTGATTTAACCAGGTCTCTGCCCTTTCTAGATTATGACCCATTTTGTTATCCAGGCTGCAGCTGTCTTTCCTGTGCTCCAACCATTAATATAAACACACTGAGCTTTTCCTTTTCTGTTTTACTATTTCCCTGCTTTTATTTTTCACCTTTATTTTCCCCCACAACTTTTAGTTGGTAAATTTTTGACCCGAGAGATTTCAGCAGTATCTAGAAAATAAGAGGTCAAGAGGCCCTTCTACCTGAGCAGTCTGAGATCTGAGGTAGTAATATAAAATCACCTCCCCTCACCTCTCTCTTGACATATTTGAGTCTGGTTTCCATCTCCCACTTGGCTGTTGGAGGTGGATTGCCTGCATGGAGACCAGTGCCGCACATTTTTGGGCGGTGCTCCGAATAGATATTTTTTCCCAACTGTTTTGGCACTGGACTTGCTAACTATATTTAATGGCTCACATCTAATTGGCAATGACCTATTTTGTCACTGAACTGCCCCCATACATCAGTGTGCCCACATCATTAGATTATTTTGCACCATCATGGAAGCACACTGATGCACTGAACTGACTCAACGCGTTTACCAGAAGAGGTTGGACTTCTGACAGATCGGGAGACCCACTAAATAGTAAGTTTTGCTGCTGCCAGAACAAGGTAAGCCAGGCCGTTTACACTTGGGAGTTCAAGTGTGTAATAACTAAAATTAGATCTAGAATAGCCTCTGCAATACCTGCACATCAGCAGTCAGCTGTCATCACATTGGTGATATAAAAGTACCTAAAGGGAAGAACCAGCAACTTCAATAATGGTTGTGCAGCTGAGGGATCTCAGTCCTTACTGTGCAAAGTCTTGGCTTTAGTCCTTACGTTGGTAATGCAAACTGTGCTTATGCAGATAATGCTGGTTTTGTTTTAAGGAGTGTACATTGCATGTGTCAGCCAGACTATTCCTGATATTTATAGCTTTACAAATTGAACACAAGGCAACTCAAGTCTGATGGTTTTAGTGTGTGACCTTTCAATTTATCCACAGTTAGAAACAGGGGAATTTTTGTTTAATCTTCATAGTCTCTTGTCTGATTAGTATGTTCCAGTTACTGTCCTGGTTTCTTAAAAGTTTTTACTGACTTCTTCCTATTTATAGTTACTTACTGGATCAGTCGGTTAATACAGTGAATAGCTAAGCCAGCCACACAAGGAAGGTCCCCAGTTTCAAATACTGTTCTGTGCTGAGTTAGCAGACCTCAGTCAGTTGGTGACAGAGTCACTGTAACTGTCCTCAGCACCACTGGGCTAAAAAAGGAAAATCAACTAGGTTTCCTGCCCAGAATAGCCACCCAGTGTGTGACTGTGCTGGGAGTGTGCGAACTACAATTGATGTCAAGATGAAAGCAACAGCCCCATTATACAGGTCTGCCCCTCCCACCCGTCTTCAGTTAATATCTGAACCCCAAGGGAAAGTGCTTACAAGTAAATGTTATGGAAAAAAAGGGGTAAAAATAGGGCAAAGTGATATTAAAACAGTATTTTTATACTAATGGTAAGAATATAGAAAACAGATTTGCAGAATTGGAAATATCTTGGATATCAACAGAAGCTGATGGAACTGGACAGCTAAAAATATAAAGTTGAAAACATAAAAGCTGGAAAGTACAAGTAAGTGATCTGGGACATTTAGTGATTTGGTTAATGGCACCGTATCAGCGCCCTGCGTAGGAAGCCTTCTTGCATCACCACTGCTGGAATAGACAACAAAAAGCTGGAATTTTAAAAATCCGGTTACATTTTTGTTCATACATAAATTGCATAAATAAAATTTATTTCTTAGTAAGACTGGAAGAAACTTGGCAACAGAACTTTCTGCACCACATGCAGACTGATATCACCTCAACAACCCAAAGGAGCTGCCAAACCAGAGTGCAGTTTGATGGTAACTGGCAAGTCGCCATTCTGCTTCTTGACTAACTGCTCTTTAAAGCCCTTTGATACATAGTTGCACAGGACTGCACACCGGCTGTGCTGGCGGCTGGCGAGGACTCGCATATTCTTGGTAAAACTGCACAAGTGAAAAACATTTGTAAACCAGCAAGAACGAAAGCCTCATGTCACATGGAATTAAAATAAATTAGAACCCGAAAGCAGGAGAACTGATTATAGACAAGGTACAAAATCTCCCAACACAAGCCCTTTATAGATGTAAAAATGAAAGTTTCATCTGTTTAGGACATATGTTAAATAGGAGAAGGAACCTGCTCCTCACTGAGGGTACCTTTCATTACAATAGAGATGGATGTGAAGCACACGCTTTCTAGAGGTTTCTGCTTCCACTCGGAGTAAGGCTGGAAGAATTTATTTTTGACCGGTAGAACTGATGATGGTTCACCTGTCCGGTTCCTGACTTTTT
Organism: Heptranchias perlo; assembly: GCF_035084215.1. Taxonomy (NCBI): domain Eukaryota; kingdom Metazoa; phylum Chordata; class Chondrichthyes; order Hexanchiformes; family Hexanchidae; genus Heptranchias; species Heptranchias perlo. Next base: position 16,690,783 of record NC_090352.1, on the reverse strand, counting down.
TTGTCAGACCAGAATACATAAAAAAATTGATGATGAAAACTTATTTGAATTGTTCCAACCTCATTTCACTTTAAAAAAAAAATAAGCTGAATCCTTTAAAGATCCTCTTCAGATCTTGCCAGCCTTTTCTCTAACATCACAGGGAGCGATAGCACCACTTGAGAGAATCTTCATCAGCGATTCTTCTTCACGTGAAGAAATGACAGCGAATGAAAAATACAGTAATTAGCAAAGGAGTAAGGCTGAGATCAGAAGAGAGGCTTCAAAGACAGTCTTGGCAGGTCCTCACCCACAGCAACAAACATCGAGTCTTAAACTTAGAGCAGAACTTTCTCAGATCAGATCACTCCTCCATCTATGTAAGTATTATTAAGAAGATAAGAATTTCCACAGAACACATGCTGTTGGGATAATGACCTTCAGCCTAGTCCAGTGGGTATCATTGTGCTGATGAGATGTTGGATCACTGCATTCTTCCAACCTTGACAAGATTTGAAAGCTTGTGCACACTAATTGAGTTTCTAAAAAAGATATTGCCTTTTTGTGATCAGTATCGTATTATAAAATGTCGACTCCAGCCGCTGCGTTTGTTGGTGTTAACTGGGCTTTCTTTGGCTTTGGCAATCAATGGGTTAAGATCAATCCCTTTAAATGTGAAGAGTTTTTTTTTCCCAGGGCCAAATTTTCATGTGTTTATGGCAAACAGCGCATCATTGAAAAAAAATAAAGAGAAAAGAAATGTTACCATACCTTAACAGCCAGAAAGAGCAGGACCAGTAAAGGAAGTAATGCTAGATAGTCATGCAGAGAAACCTTTCTCAGTGTTACCGAGTGAAAGTCACTTCATCTCACAAAGAGGCTGAACTGCCCACATCACATTGGTAGATTCTCTCCTATTTTGTGTTTTTCAAAATCCAAATACTCCCCCAACTGTGGAGGCGATGACGACCCCCAGCACCACACAGCATATAATGATCATAATCTTCTTCTGCAGTCCCCAAATCCAAGCAGCATGACAGGAAGAAGAGGAGAAAGGGTTAGTTCTGGAGCTTTTATTTTACATTTAATGAATTCAGGATCTTTACAGAATGGAAGATGAACAATTCCAGCACAGATTAAAATCTTCCCTTTACATTAACAAATTGTCTTAACATAACTTACTATCCCCTCAAGTTACAAACCTCCCTCACTTTAACAAACCCGTCACATTATAAACCCACCTTACAACACAAGTCCCGTCATATTACAAACCTTCCTCACACTACAAACCCTCTCATTATAAGCATCCTATTATCGACACATCTCAAATTCCAACCATCACACTCCAAATCCCTCACATTGTAAAACCCCTCTCACATTAACAAACTCTTTACATTAACAGACCCCTCCTTATATATTAACCGGAAGCAGTGGGGAAGGCAGGAAGTTTGTTGCTTTATTATATTTTGACTTTTAACCTCAATGTACAATATTTGTAAACCTTTGATTTTAGTTAACTGATTCCTGACTGATATGCTGACTTGCTGGTAACCCATAGACCCAACTGCTTGGTGCTGTCCAGTTACATTATGATGTGGAGACTTGGACAGCGGAGCTGGTTTGGGAATACTGAAACTGGCATTCACAGCCTAGATGGACTCAATTCTGAGTTGCTGATACCATATCACTATCACTGTGTGTGTGTGTGTGTGTGTGTGTGTGTGTGTTGGGGGGTGTGTGTGTGTGTGTGTGTGTGTGTTGGTGTGTGGTACTTACCTTCAGCCAGATCCTCTATCAGGCACTGCACAGTATTGTGACAAATAATAGGCTCGCTGTTAAGTCTGCCTACTCTTTTTGTAAGGGTCTAGCCTACATTTCAAGCATGGGCTACCTTCATCCCGTGATACTTATGCAATGATCAGGTTCTTAAACTCTTGCCAGTCTGTTAGAAATGTTCAACTGCCTTCCACAGTGCGAGACACCGTCCACCTCCTGCACCCCTTGTAAATGAATTGCATGAATTTAGAAAAAACTTTTTCTAAATATTAAGTTTTATAAAGCAGTAACAAAGCAGCCATAAAATATACAATCATGCAAACAGTGAGACAGTTCTTCATAAATGAATGAAGAGAAAGTGAGAGCTGTAATGTAGATGTAAGAAGAACAGAATAACACATAGGAAGAAGGGATGAGCCACTTGCAGAATGACCACGCTCTCTGCATGTACTGAGCAGTGCTGTAGTTTTACAGCCACATCATACACTGTGTCCAGTGACATCTCCATTAACAGTGATGGAGACAGGAAAGAGGATCCACACAGTAACAGGGTTCTTAGCTCCTGCAGCAATTATACCTTTTAGCTTCTAGGAGAAATAGTATTGCTTTTGTCACTAAAGTGAGCTCATTTAATTCTTTCCACTGTACTTGCTATGTTTTAGCAGCCTCGCTTTTGCTGTTATTTAACAGCTTTCAAGTAGTTTTTGTCTCTGCTGACAATGTTCTCTTTGAGACCAGTGAAACATTGTATTTTAAAATTTTTTTTTACCCTTTTTGTTATTTTTATTCCCTTTTTAAAGTAATTCTGTACATGGCAGTGTATATATCCATACTGAGAAACTCTGATAAATTATCTCCTCCCTCTTAGTATGACTCAAAATGGCTGCAAAAGGAGCAGACATTATGGAATTACACCACACTATGGCTATATTTTTGTATAATCAACTCTTTCTAAGGTGCCCTGATGATTCAGTAAATAAATGCACTACTCTGTGTAGTGCTGAGTCACCCAGGCCAGCATAGCCATAGAGGGGCACTACAATTGGCCTCAGGGCCCTGGATTAGGAGGGGAGAAAAATCACCAAGGTTTCCACTCCTGATCACTACCCAGTGTCTCCTGCTAGAAAGTCCATACGAGTACTTACCAACCAAGGACAGAATTGCAGTTGGTTGCGATGCCTCCCTTCTCCCTCAGACCGAAGCACTATTTAGGCTCACACATGCAGAATGACTATTCAGACAGGAAATTGGAGGGCAGTTGCTGCCAATGGAACCGTACCCCAGAATGAGTACCCCAGCACCTTTGGGGGAGGGGCAATTGGTGAAAAATACTGGATCTCTTTAAGCTTCACTGCCATTAAGATTATGGTCGGGATTTTCCTCGGAGCTGCTCCCATTCCGCCATTATAACTTCGAGCATAGTATCAAAATTCACAAACACAAAATAGGGAGTGTGAATAGGATATAGACAGGCGAGTAGATTGGGCAGATGGGTATCAGATGAAATTTAATGTGGAGAAATGTGAAGTGATTTATTTTTGGAGAAAGAATAAATAGAGGGCTTGTGCTCTTTAAACGGAATAGAGAAGCAAAGGGACTTGGGGATTCAGATACACAAATTTTTAAAATTGGAAGGACCAATTGATAACCTTTTTTTGTACAGCTTTTTCTTAGAAGGGTACAAGAACAAAGAGATAATGCTAAATCTATACAAGTCATTGGTTAGGCTGCATTTAGAACATTTTGTCCCATTTTAGGCGCCCTAACTTTAGGAAGGATTTCAAGTCCATAGACAACGCAGAAAAGAGGTTCACTAAGATTCTACAGGATTGAGAGGCTTTAGTTATGAGGAGAAACTGGAGAAAGTGCAAAGAAGGAGACATTCTATATTTTATGTCCGATATGTGTTGGACACACAATGTGTGAGGTGCTTCATCAGCAATCTCAGCATAGTGTTTGCAAGAGGCTCGAGGTCAAGCCACTTCCAGTAAATCCTGCCCATAGCATTTCAAACACCCTTGGAGAATAATTCTGAGAGAGAGAAGGGAGGGAGGGAGGAGAGAAGGGAGGGAGGGAGAGAGAGGAGGGATGGAGGCGGGCGGGAGAGAGAGAGCCGGGGGGGGGGGGATGGAGAGAGCGGGGGGGGGGGGGGGGAGCGATGGAGAGAGCGGGGGGCAGGAGATGGAGAGAGCGGGGGGGGAGATGGAGAGAACGGGGGGGGAGATGGAGAGAACGGGGGGGGAGATGGAGAGAACGGGGGGGGGAGATGGAGAGAACGGGGGGGGGGAGATGGAGAGAACGGGGTGGGGGGGAGATGGAGAGAACGGGGTGGGGGGGAGATGGAGAGAACGGGGGGGGGGGGGGAGATGGAGAGAACGGGGGGGGGGGGAGATGGAGAGAACGGGGGGGGGGAGATGGAGAGAACGGGGGGGGGGAGATGGAGAGAACGGGGGGGGGGAGATGGAGAGAACGGGGGGGGGGAGATGGAGAGAACGGGGGGGGGGAGATGGAGAGAACGGGGGGGGGGAGATGGAGAGAACGGGGGGGGGGGAGATGGAGAGAACGGGGGGGGGGAGATGGAGAGAACGGGGGGGGGAGATGGAGAGAACGGGGGGGGGGAGATGGAGAGAACGGGGGGGGGGGGAGATGGAGAGAACGGGGGGGGGGGGGGGATGGAGAGAACGGGGGGGGGGGGGGAGATGGAGAGAACGGGGGGGGGAGATGGAGAGAACGGGGGGGGGGGGGGAGTTGGAGAGAACGGGGGAGGGGGAGATGGAGAGAACGGGGGGGGGGGAGATGGAGAGAGCGGGGGGGGGGGAGATGGAGAGAGCGGGGGGGGGGGGGGAGATGGAGAGAGCAGGGGGGGGGGAGATGGAGAGAACGGGGGGGGGGGGAGATGGAGAGAACGGGGGGGGGGGGGAGATGGAGAGAACGGGGGGGGGGGGAGATGGAGAGAACGGGGGGGGGGGGGAGATGGAGAGAACGGGGGGGGGGGGAGATGGAGAGAACGGGGGGGGGGGAGATGGAGAGAACGGGGGGGGGGGAGATGGAGAGAACGGGGGGGGGGAGATGGAGAGAACGAGGGGGGGGAGATGGAGAGAACGGGGGGGGAGATGGAGAGAACGGGGCGGGGGAGATGGAGAGAACGGGGCGGGGTGATGGAGAGAACGGGGCGGGGGAGATGGAGAGAACGGGGCGGGGGAGATGGAGAGAACGGGGGGGGGGAGATGGAGAGAACGGGGGGGGGGGAGATGGAGAGAACGGGGCGGGGGAGATGGAGAGAACGGGGCGGGGGAGATGGAGAGAACGGGGGGGGGGAGATGGAGAGAACGGGGGGGGGGGAGATGGAGAGAACGGGGGGGGGGGAGATGGAGAGAACGGGGGGGGGGGAGATGGAGAGAACGGGGGGGGGGGGAGATGGAGAGAACGGGGGGGGGGGGAGATAGAGAGAACGGGGGGGGGGGGAGATAGAGAGAACGGGGGGGGGGGAGATGGAGAGAACGGGGGGGGGGGGGGAGATGGAGAGAACGGGGGGGGGGGGGAGATGGAGAGAACGGGGTGGGGGGGAGATAGAGAGAACGGGGTGGGGGGAGATAGAGAGAACGGGGGGGGGGGAGATGGAGAGAACGGGGGGGGGAGATGGAGGGAAGGGGGGGAGATAGAGAGAACAGGGGGGAGATAGAGAGTGCGGTGGGGGGGTGATAGAGAGAGCGGGGGAGAGAGAAAAGAGGAGATTGTTTTAGAAATGAATATAAAAACCTGATTACAGCAGAATTTCCACTGGATTCAGAGTCGCCTAATAAGTTGGTGAGATCACGGTCTGTTAAGGCAATGTTCCTTCTGATAATGTTTCTTAAATGAAATTGTGGTGTTGAAGCTAAACCAATAAACAATACAGGAGAGACTGAAGCTTGAATCCTGATGTTGTTCTTCAGCTTACTGTGATGCCAAAACAAGCAAGGTCCACACTGGAGGGTAGAAGTGAAATCTGAGTAATGGTCTTGGTGGCTACGAACAGCACCTCCTGGAAAATGATAGGTGTTTGACAAAATGAAACGGAAATGCCCAGTAATGATGGGTTGCTGTCTCTCCTTTCCACATGAGTGCTGTATGGTGGTGATGGAACAAAAGCCCAGCTTTAGTCTCATTCAGGATGATTCTGTGGGATCATGGTGATTTGGAGCATTAACTGAGAGACACAGCCAGAACAATGATGATAACCAACAGAACTAGTGCAATGCAAATTCCTATAAAGATCATTTTCTGTGGGAAGGGAAGAAAACAACCAGATGAAGCATGCAAAAGATACGACACAAGAAAACGGCAGCAGCAAACAAAATATTCAGAATGTGATGGAGTCCCAGCTGAACACTGGGGGTCTCTCACATGCTGTAGAATAATATGTCCCAAAAGCATGTCATTAGCCCTAAACATCTTTCTCTCTCTCTCACCCATGTCTCTACGGCATAGGGTTAGAGGCTGCTCAGTGGATAACTTGGTGATGTATTACTACAGACAGGCTCAGTGCCAATAGTCTGCCAGCAGCACATTTAGTGCAGATCTCCCCGATGGGGACCATATCAGACAGTGCACAGCACACTGGAGCACTGCAGACAACCATGGAACATGTAGCAGCTCCAGGAACATCTCCAGTATAGACCCCTGACAGAGGTCCTAAGGCCGCCTTTGCTTCCTCCATGGAAACTCCGACTGCTACCATAGAGGTCTCAAGTGCCAGATTGGAGAAAGCTGTCTCTTTCAGTTTGGACGGATTGTTGCAGACAAGCATCACACAGGACTTCACTGCTCTCCTTACAACCATTGGGTCTGCTTTCACAGAGATCAATGCCCAGTACCAGTGGCATGGCCAGAAGATGCAAAGACAATGGTGCTGCCAGGATAGCAGCACAGGTGTGCCATCCCCCCAGGACTCTCCATGGCATAGAGGAGGTGGGGTCAAGTTACCCATGCAGCACAAGACTGCAGCCGACACAAGACCCATCTAAGGACTTATCTGTTGTCAGACAAGGGCAACCACAATCCCAAGAGACTCCTCCTGACACACAACAGCCTAACAGACAGTATTTAGGAGAAGCAATGTTTAGGTTTGAGATCAAGCATCAAACACTGGACCTTGGAAAATCTGCTATGCAGTAAAATTGCAGTGCCCTGTCACGTTGGCACCAGTTATCCATGGAAAAATGATAAAATTGCTAGTACTAGAGGACAATACATCTGTGACTTGCTTGATGCATCTGTGCACAGCTGCTTGGCTGTTACAGATGTGCACAGTGGAAGGTTGAAATGACACCAGCATAGAAGGTGATGGTAACCTTAACAGTCACTGGCAGAGTGGTGGATTTGGTGGAGGTGGGCTGCAGATCTGCTTGCACCAAGTGGCATCACTCTGACAGCTTCCTTTGAAAAGTGAAGCTTTCTCAGGCTCTGCTCCTCGATCAAATGCAGGTAGGACTGCCTCTGTCTGGATGCTCTGGTGTGTGGGTATCAGCAGCTGGTTGCCATGTGCCTATTGAGCAGGACTCATCAGCCTGGCTTCCCTCAATTGCTCCTCTTCCTTATGCAAGAAGCAAAGATGGAGGGAAATTCCAAATGGGAAACCGATTGTTCGCTGTCTTAAAAGAAAAAGCGGGGGTGGGGGGGGGGGAGGTAAATGACAACCAATCAGCAAATGGCGAAATAGGCAGCAACAGCAAAAAACAAAGAGCAGTGAGAAGGTTTTAGCAACAACAGTAGCCAGACATGTTTGTCCTTTTGAATCTATTTCCCCTTCAGGGTAGTACCCAGTATCCAAGGACATCAGTTTCATATGCTGTGATTAAGACACAGTAATAGGTGAGTGGACAATGATGGGAAACAGGATGCCACCACATCACTACCACCTTGTTTACATCCACCTGGCAGGCAGGAATAAAGTTGGTGAGAAAGGGCATTATAGAGCCCTGTGCTATTTCTCACCCTGCCACACCCACCACCTGATTACTACTCAGCAACTGGGGGGAATGCAATGGGAAATCTAGGCTATTAAAAGCATTCGTGTGCTAGTATTCCACAGCGTAATTTGAGCGACCACAGGACACAATACCTCCTGTATGAATGAATATTCTGGAGTTGGTTTGTAGCCTTTAGGGAATTGACCAGATGCCCAGAACTGCACCCAGGGCGCCTGTTTAAGCTAATTTTCTATCCAGTTCCCTATTTTACCCCCTATTCCATGACTCCTTACTTTAGCCATCAATTGTCAGTGTGAAATCCAGTCAAAAGCTTTGTGGAAATCCAACTTTATAATACAGACTCTGTTGCCCTGTCCACTGGGAAGGTAATGTCTGTGAAAAACTCCAGCAGGTGAGTGAAACCTGATCTACTTTACCTGAATCCATTCTGACTCTCCTTTCACAAGTTAATGCTTTTCCAAGTGTTAACCCATTGACTCTTCAAAATGGTTATAAAGGCTTTTCCTATGACCGACATTAAATTGCTGGCCTATAGTTTCCCTTTTAAAATAATGAAGTTATGTCAACTATTTTCAAATCTTTATGATTCTCTCATAAATGACAGTTGAAGCTTCACTAATTTCATTCCCTATTACCTTTATGTTTTATAACCTTATTAGCTTATGTGTTCAAGTTGTCTGGTGCAGTAACTTTGTCTATTTAAGTGTATTCAACCTTTTTAATAATCACATCCATCATTATTGACATACTGTCTAGCTCCTCCATTGCTGTCCCTGGAAATCTGATATCAGACTCAAGCAACTCACCCTCATCTCCGTGAGTACCGATTGGATTTGCAGTAGCTATTTAATAACTGCTGAATCCAGGTTTCCACTATCATTTTAGGTAGACCAATACTCTTTCGCCCATTGTTTAATGAGCACATATTTGAAAAAACCCTTTATTGTTACTTCTGATGTTCTCAGCAATCTAACATTCAGTATTCCACTTCACTTCTCTAATTATTTTTACCACAACCTCCCATCTACTAGATTCTTTACACGTTTTAAAAGCTTAATTCTTATCGTTATTACTTTTTTTTATATCCCTACTGAAAATAGGCTTCCATTGCCCTGTCATCTGTTTTGATTCAGCTGGAATAAATTTCAATTTAAGTTTCACAAACACGTCCTTAAATACTTTTCCATTGTCGATCTTTCATTTATGATGTTTTCCAAATAAACGCAAGTCATTTGAAACTGTGATATTTATAACATTAACATGAAAATCCTGTTTGCTATTTTAACAAATGTTTTAACCAATTATGGATAATACCTTCATTAAATTTTGTCCAGAGGAATTTCATAAAATACGCAGTTTTAAAATCTCATATTTGTGTCACATCCTCATGAGCAAGACTGTGATGATATTATGCTCACTGGGTCCTACCATGGCCTTATGTACCAATTCTGGGTTGTTAGTAAAGATTTGGGGGTAGAGTTTCTGCTTGTTTATGCCAGTAATATCAGTGCAATCACGGCGGAATCGGCCGAACCAGCGCAAAAGAATTTTAAGCGTAAGTGAGTTACGTCCAAAACCACTTACGTTCGTGTTTTCCGTGATCTTTTACGCAGGTTCATGATTCAATTCGCTTGAATCAGGCCCCGCCCACAAAACTGGCCATGCCCCCAGGTCGAAATTGCGAGATTCCACTGATTGTGCTGATTAGGGATGGCTCTTCAAATTGCGCGCATTTTCTTAGGCGTGCAGGCACTAGTAGGCACATTTGAAAAGTTTTCTCATATCAAAAAATATATAATTTACTAAGAAACTGACTAGTGTACATCAATGAAATTATTAAATGGTCCAGTATAGTTTTTTTTAAAGTCATTTTCAGTGATTTTAAATCAGGTTATTCATAGGTGGGGGACTGGACACATTAAAAATGCTTATTTTTGGTGATCATAGAATCAGAAGTTTACGGTATAGGAGGCCGCCATTCGGCCCACCTTGTCTGTGCTGGCCAAAAAACAGCTATCCAGCCTAATCCCACTTTCCAGCTCTTGGTCCGTAGCCTTGTAAGTTACGGCTCCTCAAGTGCACAATCAAGTACCCTTTAAATGCGATGAGGGTTTCTGCCTCTACCACCCTTTCAGGCAGTGAGTTCCAGACCCCCACCAACCTCTGGGTGAAAAAATTTCTCCTCAACTCCCCTCTAATCCTTCTACCAATCACTTTAAATCTAAAGCCCCCTGGTTATTGACCTCTCTGCTGAGGGAAATATGTCATTCCTATTCACTCTATCTAAGGGCAGCAGGCACAGGGGAACAACACCACCTGCACGTTCCCCTCCAAGTCACACACCATCCCAATTTGGAAACATATCACTGTTCCTTCATCGTCGCTGGGTCAAAACCCTGGAACTCCCTTCCTACTGTGGGAGAACCTTCACCACACGGACTGCAGCGGTTCAAGAAGGCAGCTCACCACCACCTTCTCAAGGGCAATTAGGGATGGGCAATAAATGCTGGCCTCGCCAGCGACGCCCACATCCCATGAACGAATAAAAAAAAATCACCTCATAATTTTATATACCACAATTAAATCTCCCCTCAGCCGCCTCTGTTCCAAAGAAAACAACCCCAGCCTATCCAATCTTTCCTCATAACTAAACTTCTTCAGCCCTGGCAACATCCTTGTAAATCTCCTCTGTACCCTCTCTAGTGCAATCACATCTTTCCTGTAATGTGGTGACCAGAACTGTACGTAGTACTCAAGCTGTGGCCTAATTTAATAATTAATGTGATAAACCCATTTTCAACTGTATTAATAATACTGCACCAGGTTACCACTCTTAAATACATCAAGGAATACTTTTTAATGGAAAGAAAATAAAAGAAGAATTACATTCTATTATGCTGCCCGATTGTGCTGGTTCATTGAAGATTTTACGTTTGTGATCATGCAAATAAATTTTAGCGGAAACTTGAACTGTATCCTAACTTCGAGCACATTTTGGGCGTAATTTCCCGATCGCGCCCAAAACAGACACACACCCCTAGATCCAGAATTTAGGTTCTAACATTTGTGGAGTGCAACAGAATCTGGCTTTAAATTTAGCACAGGCCAGGACACATGAATTGTACTTGAATATTATAAATTCTCAAATAACAAGGTAACACTTCTTTGGGCTCCTGCCAAACCTCCCAGCCGACAGTCTGGCACAGTGGTTTATGTACAGGCTACATGGCAACACTTAAACATTCTCACATGGACAACACGTCTGCTTCCCATCCATGTCCTTGGGGTTTATTTTGATTTCTTGATATATATTAATGACTTGGACTTGGGTGTACAGGGCACAATTTCAAAACTTGCAGATGACACAAAACTTGGAAGGGTAGTACACAGTGAAGAGGATAGTGATAGACTTTAAGAGGATATAGACAGGCTGGTGGCATGGCGGACACGTGGCAGATGAAATTTAACGCAGAAAAATGCAAAGTGATACATTTCAGTAGGAAGAACGAAGAGAGGCAATATAAACTAGAGGGCACAACTCTAAAAGGGGTACAGGAACAGAGAGGTCTGGGGGTGTATGTACACAAATCGTTGAAGGTGGCAGGGCAGGTTGAGAAAGCGGTTAAAAAAGTATACGGGATCCTGGGCTTTATAAATAGGGGCATAGAGTACAAAAGTATAGAAGTCATGATGAACCTCTATAAAACACTGGTTCGGCCACACCTGGAATATTATGTCCCGTTCTGGGAATCGCACTTCAGGAAAGATGTGAAGGCCTTAGAGGGGGTGCAGAAGAGATTTACTAGAATGATTCAGGGATGAAGGACTTTAGTTACGTGGATAGATTGGAGAAGCTGGGGTTGTTTTCCTTGGAACAGAGACGGTTGCGAGGAGATTTGATAGAGGTATTCAAAATCATGAAGGGTCTAGACAGAGAGAAACTGTTCCCATTGGTGGAAGGGTCAAGAACCAGAGGACATAGATTTAAGGTGATTGGCAAAAGATCCAAAAGCGCCAAGAGGAAAAGCTTTTTTACTCAGTGAGTGGTTAGGATCTGGAATGCACTACCCGAGGGGTTGGTGGAGGCAGATTCAATCATGGTCTTCAAAAGGGAACTGGATAAGTAATTGAAAGGAAAAAAATTGTAGGGCTACGGGGAAAGGGCGGGGGAGCGGGACTAGTTGGAATGCTCTTTCATAGAGCTGGAGAGGACTTGATGGGCTGAATGGCCTCCTTCCGTGCTGTAGCCTTTCTATGATTCTAAAAAGTGCACATATCCTGGGATGCTTTGTATTGAAATAGATTAAACTGCAATAAATGTACTAGGGTAGGCTACATTGGAATGGATTAAACTATGATAAATGTATTGGGATAGATTGCATTGGAATAGTTGAAACGGTGCTAAATTTATTGGGGTAAGTGGTATTAGGTACATTGTACAAAGACCTATTATATCAGGACAGTCCTGAAATAGACCTTGCCAAATGTAATCTTTGGGTTGATTGCATCTAGATAAATTGGCTTGGAATTAATAGCATCACAACAGAATGTATGGGGATAGATTAATTTGCGATAGGTTGCAACAGGCAGATTTTATTAGAAAAGATTCAATTGTACTGATTGCTTCAGGTGAAACTGGCAGGATGAAAGGTTCCTCCATCTGCTGGCTGTAAGATTTTTACAAAATTGAAGTCAGTCTTGGCCCAGGCTTGGTGGACATTGGTCCATGGTATTAAACTACACATAATCTGGCACAATTGGCACTAAACTGGCAATCTCTCCCAGGGTGGTTTGTGCGGGAAGTAGAAAAAGTCACAGTGGTGCAAAAGTGACGCTCTTCTGAGGCTAATGTGAAGGGATGTGTTTACAGCGGAGCAGAGACCTTGCTTTGTATCAGGCCATGTGATATCTGCTCGGAGTGCTTGATGCTTACGCTCGGCAAGAAAGTAGAAAAAAAGTGTTCCATTCTCTAACATTGACATCACTCAACTAGGAGAACACAAAAATAGGGACATTGGGATAAATTGCATCAGAATGTACTGTGGCAGCTGCGTTGTGCTGGGATACATCCAGTTAGACTAATTAAACAGATTGCACTGGAGAGATTTTATTAAGAATGATTGTATTGAGATATATTATAACAGGGTGAATGATATCAAGCTAAGTTTATTTGTTAGACATTGCACTAGTATTGATTTGACAAGGACCTATTGCATTCTGATACATTATATTATGAATAGATTGGATTATGTTGGGAGAGATCAGAGTCTTTGGAATACATTATAATAGGATACATAAGACTGGAACAAACTGCATTGCCACAGATCAGGTCATATATATTGGCCAGAATAGGAGATCAACTTCATTGGGCAGCATGGATTATATTTGAATATTGAATAGCTTAGACCAGGATAAATTGCATTTAGCAAGAATGTTCAGGGGACAGGTTGTATTGAGTCAGATACTGGGATGGATGTTGGGGTGAACATTAGCACAGTCTCAGGATAGATTGTAAGGGGAATGTAAAGCTTGATGTTTTTTCCTGTTCCCCATTATTTCATTGAATGGTCATCAAGTCACCACATTCAGAAGCTCTGCCCCCAATATCCCACCAACTGTCACTGCAAATAGAACTGGAACTTCCTGTCATGATGTTACCTTAGAATCGGTGGTGCTTACGGTGAGTGGAGGACGCTGCTTTGGAATGCAAACCACTGGCTGGCTTGGTGTGGGCAAAATTGTGAATGAAAGGATTAGCATTCCAGAAGCTGCTTCACAGAGCATCCATGGACAGGAAAAAGAAATGGAAGAACCACAGAATGCAGTAAGTATTAAGTCAGAGCAGCAAAGTGCATGTTTCTCTGCCAGGGCTCCATGTACGTAGGGTTTGTCTTCCCTCTCATACTATTCTTAACTGACATTCTTTAACATGCAATACAGAATGGAACAATACGACTGGTCTCCGCACCATATACCACTGAGAATGAACAGCGGCCGGGCGTATGTTACAAGGCTATGTTGTGAATAGATGACATCATGTACCGTGGCATTAAAGCTCAAGCAGTTTACACCATTATCCAACCTCCCCGAGTGTGCTTGAGACACCAGCTCATGCTCCTCACTGAGTTTTAATTTCCAGGGAAGAGCCACTTTATTTTTCTGTGTTACTACATTGTGTGACATACAGACATTGCTTAACAATGTTATCACCCTGACTCAGCAGTACCAGTGAGGCGGAGAATCTGATAAAGACTTGTTCTGAAGTTATACCAAAGAGAGGTATAGTGCTCCTATGTATATTTTATAATTTACCACGTTATTGGGTCTAACACTCCCACGTGTATACTATATAACAGCACACCACATATCACTGGATCTAACACGCCGTGTGTATACTATATGACAGCATACCACGTGTCACTGGGTCTAACACTCCCGTGTGTATACTATATAACAGCATACCACATATCACTGGATCTAAAACTCTGCGTGTATACCATATGACAGCATACCATGTGTCACTGGGTCTAACATTCCGCATGTATACTATATAACAGCATACCACATATCACTGGATCTAAAACTCTGCGTGTATACCATATGACAGCATACCATGTGTCACTGGGTCTAACATTCCGCATGTATACTATATAACAGCGTACCACATGTCACTGAGTCTAATGCTCCTGTATAACTTTTTTATTTCGGTTTGTGCATCTATAATTATCTTGCTTCTGATTTATTGTGTCATGTGTATACAGGCCGCAGGACGGCTAGCGACCGATAAAGGCCGCAGGACGGCTAGCGACCGATACAGGCCGCAGGACGGCTAGCGACCGATACAGGCCGCAGGACGGCTAGCGACCGATACAGGCCGCAGGACGGCTAGCGACCGATACAGGCCGCAGGACGGCTAGCGACCGATACAGGCCGCAGGACGGCTAGCGACCGATACAGGCCGCAGGACGGCTAGCGACCGATACAGGCCGCAGGACAACCTGGAGCGCAACATGTGAACACAAGGCTCGAGAAACATTTTTTTCTGTGGTCTCTTGTGATGGGATGGGGGAAGCACAATTCACAAATGGGGTCGCCCACACTGCATGCTGGGGTGGAGACACTTGCACTACTCACCCTTCGCGCTTTACTCTGGTACTTAACCGCCTTTTTCGTGTCGGACACTGCCCTCTCTACGTAGTCAACTGAGTGCTCAACGTTGTATTCGATCCTGTCTATCATCTCTCCCTGGGCATTGAGGAAAAGAGCAGAGACACATGAAAATAATAGCTCTACTTAGGATGCCGCTCTCTTCGGCCACCTACCCGTCTGCTTGTACCCTGAAAATTAACTGCTTTTTTTGTGTAGTCCTTCGCCTGCCCAACATAATCCGTTGCATTGATGACATTCTGCTCGATGCTGTTGACCATGTCGCCCTGAAACAGAAGGAAAATAGTTCACATCCACGGAGAACTCCAAACCCCGCCGAGCACACATAATGCAAGCATCACCCCTTCTTCTTTCTCATCCGCCCACACCTTACAACAGACCCTGGCCAGGGGCCCACGTGCAGCCTCCTGGGGGCTCCACACTCCAACCCTGCAGTAACTTCTGCCCTGTTGCACAGAGTCCATCCTTCTGCTCAGTGTGTCCCACTAATGGCTCAGCTGAATGGGAACTCAGTGTGGGGAGAAACACAGCTTAAAGCCGCGTCCCGCCACTACAAGGTGTGCCATTCACACTCTCCGGGACACGCTTATCAGGTTCCTCGATCACTCCCCTGTGGAGAGTTGCTGAAATCACTAAAGGGTGGATTTAGTTTTTGAATCTAGCAGATGATGATTTCATTTATTTAATGGAGGGTTTCCAGGCTTTATCACTGCTGTTCAGAACTTTTAAACTGGGATGAGAATTCCTCTGAACACTATATGTATCTGTAGATTTTTCCTGGCTCGCCCTCAAGGGAAAGCCCATTTGCCCAGATGCAAAGGTCAGTGAAATGGGGCAAAGGCCTGTTTCGCTTGGTCTCCAGTAGATGCCGGACTAAATATCCCATGCCCCTGAGGTGGGTAGGAACGTTCCTGGTATCCCCCTTTTCATTTTTCCTCCAGCTGCCGCAAATGCCCACTGACTGGAGGGCCAAAGATGGGAGGTTACAGATTATTTAATAAAAAGTTTGAAACCCCCGCCCTCCCAGGATGTTTGTTAATTTTTCATGTGATTTATATCAATTCGTGTTAATTGTATTCAGGTGGTGTGTGCCAACTGGGGACTCTCTTGTATCCTTTTTATACGAGAGCTTATCTAGGGTGTGGTGTGTGTGTAAGGGGGAATCTCTGTGAATAACGGCTTGGAAGCAACTGAAGACCAGGCTCATGTATTCTATCTTTCACCACTTGGCTATCCAATGTTTAGATCTAATTGGGACCTTCCAGTTACTGGTCTCCGTCTGCAGCCAGAAGATCCCAACATGCTGCTGCGGATCTGAGAGATTGGCCCCTTCCGTCAGCGCTAGGCCCTGCCGAGGGTCAGCAAATCCTTGCTGTTCCTGTCCAGTGTTGGTGGGGGGTGGGGGGGCAGGAAAATCTGCCCTTTCTTATCCATATAGCAACCAGAGGCATTCTCACCCACTCGCAGCAGTTGCATCGAGATTGCCTCCGGAGCCTGGGCCTGGCACTATGTGGTGTGGCTCGTTCCAACAGTAGCAAGCGGTAGCTTTACCCAACTGCTCTGCTGCCGGTATTTACCAGGCGGGGGGAGAAACCAAGTGAACTATCCTGCAGTGCCACAAGTCTGCAGTCTCAGCAGGGTTGGTGACATGTTTCTACATAAAAGAAAAACCTGAGATCATGCAAACTACATATACCATCATGCAAACTACACAGTCACTGCGTGCTTCAAACACTCAGATGCCATTACCTGCAGGACTCCACCATCCAGTCCAGGGTATTAGCAGCAGGAGAAAACATAGGCCGTTACCAGCATAGGAAGAACAGGCTCACAGGCACAGCTTCCCAGTGACACTGTGGATCAGCGCTGCAGTGAGCTCACAGATCAACAATCAGACAGCACAATTCTATTACTCCCTCTCCGCCAGTTCACTCTTTAATCTATTTTGTTTTAGTTTTCCATAATTAACTGTCCCTTTAGTCCACACAAAGTGGAGAAATCCTACTTCTAGCCCCTGCCCAGAGTGTCAGAGGGTGGGAAAGAGTGCATGTCTGGAGTGGGAGCTTTTTGTGAGTGATCATAGAATCATAGAAAGTTACGGCACAGAAGGAGGCCATTCGGCCCATCGTGTCCGTGCTGGCCAAAAAAGATCTGTCCAGCTTAATCCCACTTTCCAGCACTTGGTCCGTAGCCCTGTAGGTTACGGCACTTCAAGTGCATATCCAAGTACTTTTTAAATGAGTTTCTGCCTCTATCACTCTTTCAGGCAGTGAGTTCCAGATCCCCACCACCCTCTGGGTGAAACATTTCTCCTCAGCTCCCGTCTAATCCTTCTACCAATTACTAGAACTGATCAGATGAGGTGATTGGTATGAGTAACTGGAGGAGGGGAAAGAGAGGAAGATTCTGTATGTGAAGCAGTTGTCCTGCCCTTAGCTTATTGGTAGCACAGAACAGAGCCCGGAACAGGGGACTTGTCTGTCGTCTCGCCAGTGGCTCTTAGTCAGAAGTCATAGGTTCAAGCCCCACCCCAGAGGCTATATATACACAGACATTCCAATGCAGTACTGAGGGAGTGCTGCACTGTTGGAGGTGCCGTTTTGCGGAACAGGCTTGAGGGGCTGAATGGTCCACTCCTGTTCCTATAAACCTGTTGGTGGTGTGGGCGACTCACCATCGTGAACAGGTTTTATTGTTACTGTGTTGGAGCATTGTTCACTCCGCTCCCTACCTGGAGCTCTGGTAGGATCCTGAAATCTGCTAACTCTGCCAGTCCTTCTCCTTATCAACTGAAAGCAGGTTCTGAATGGGACATGTATTCCTCAATCCCAAAGTGAAAAGCTTGCTCCTAGGCCCCGCTAAATGAGTGTCAACATATTTGGAGATTTTCACAAATAGAAGCACAGAGCCTCACATCAGATGGGGAGGGGGTAAGATGTCACTGCACTCAGGCCTAAGTTATTATTAATAACTAGTGACTCTCCAGTGACATTGCTCATGTTTAGAAGGAGGAAATTTAATGTCTTTCAGCTGTGCTTGTTTTAATGGACAGGAAGGTTACAGCGCCACTTGTGGAGGAAGTAGGAATAGCAGGTGTTACCCATTGACTGGGAGGGGGTGGGGGGGCATATTTGCAATTCCAATTCACTTCTCTGCCTGGGTTTGTGGAACTGGGGTTTCCTGGGTGGGGCCCACCTGAACCCTGGCACTAAGAGGACAGTGCCTCTCATGGAGCAGTGAGGTAAATGCCTCTTCTGGTGTGTTACCAAGTCATACAGATCAAGAAGGTCTGAAGTTCCATCCCCAGTCTGTGTTAAATTTGCTAATCTTCGCTGGGTGATGGTAAAGGCGGTGCAATTGGACTCAGCACCGTTGGCTTGGGAAGGAAAAAGTGGTAAGGGGAGAAAACTGGAAGGAAGATTCAGGAAATAAGTCTAAAAACTAAAAAGTAAGAACATGCAGCTTTATATTAAGGTCAGTCTGGGATGGACACAGGGTGGGTGACACATAAGCAACTACCCTGAAATTAATGCTCTCCTTTAACGTCGATATGTAGAACACTCTTCATTGAGCAATGGCTTTACAAGCACACTGTAAAGTGAAATTTCTTTCACACACACACACCCCTAAGGGACTCATCTGATCAGGACTTTGTGGCAGTCCGTTAGTGCAGCCAGCCACTGCAGCTAAAATCAGCATTATCATGGAGACATAAAGGTTTTTTATTCAATCTGCCATCACTGATCACTAGTTCACAGCTAGTGTTTGGGGTGCAGCTTCAGGGT
The DNA here is from genome assembly GCF_035084215.1 of Heptranchias perlo. Classification (NCBI taxonomy): domain Eukaryota; kingdom Metazoa; phylum Chordata; class Chondrichthyes; order Hexanchiformes; family Hexanchidae; genus Heptranchias; species Heptranchias perlo. Next base: position 16,672,104 of record NC_090352.1, on the reverse strand, counting down.
GAGAGCTCTCTCTCTGTACATTCCTTCTCTTACCTGGCTTTCCACCAGCATTGCCATATCCATGAACATATCGTGGAGCTCGCGGATACAGTTCTCCAGTTTGATGATCTCATGGTGTCGTGTCTCAATTTCATTCAGTGCCTGCTTCGTGATGTTGGAGTCCATTATGATCTATGGGAGAGAGCACACGCAGGATCAGCTGATCACCCGGTCAAGATGGAACATTCCAGGCCTGACCAGATAGATACAAAGCCTGGCATGGATCTCTACCCACCGTATCTGGGCATGTTCTCAACAAAAAAGTTACATTTAAGAAAAGATGCTTTGGCCTCTCAGCACTTGCACAAAGCACCTCCTTCTCCCTCTGTCCTTTTTGAATGCTTTGGCCAAGTCCACATTCATGGAGCTTGGTGACTGAAATTCTCCATAGAGTAACCGTTCCTAAGTGTGAAGTGGTTACTCCTGCATTACCTTTACACCTGGCTTCCTTAGGTATCACTACACCTCTACTACATGTGAAGACCAATTGAGGGCAGGATTTCTCCCCAGACCAATTCTCAACAGACTTTCTGAAGTTGATGGAGACATTCCACATCACATTCCATCAACTGGTGAGACAACAGGCAAGTCCCCTGTTCCGGGCCCTTTGTCAAAGTCACTCTAAGATGTGAAAGCATCGTTACAGACACTTCTCTCTTCTGGTTTTCTTCACAACATTGTGGAAGTATGAGCCTTCATTCAAAGCCACCCTACAGTGATCAGCCTGTGAATCTGTGTTCTGGTGCTCCACAGTCCACAGGAGGCCGGTGCTCCACAGTCCACAGGAGGCCGGTGCCCCACAGTCCACAGGAGGCCGGTGCCCCACAGTCCACAGGAGGCCGGTGCCCCACAGTCCACAGGAGGCCGGTGCCCCACAGTCCACAGGAGGCCGGTGCCCCACAGTCCACAGGAGGCCGGTGCCCCACAGTCCACAGGAGGCCGGTGCCCCACAGTCCACAGGAGGCCGGTGCCCCACAGTCCACAGGAGGCCGGTGCCCCACAGTCCACAGGAGGCCGGTGCCCCACAGTCCACAGGAGGCCGGTGCCCCACAGTCCACAGGAGGCCGGTGCCCCACAGTCCACAGGAGGCCGGTGCCCCACAGTCCACAGGAGGCCGGTGCCCCACAGTCCACAGGAGGCCGGTGCCCCACAGTCCACAGGAGGCCGGTGCCCCACAGTCCACAGGAGGCCGGTGCCCCACAGTCCACAGGAGGCCGGTGCCCCACAGTCCACGCCTTCTCAGGGCAGCTAGGGATAGGCAATAAATGCAGCATAGCTGGCATCATCCACATCCTGAGTACAAGCCAGCTAGCTTGTGAGCCTACGACACATGATCCAACTTTACTACGAAACCACACCAAGAGTAAGCTGCAGGTTTTATCGATTTTGTATCATAAATATTTGTCCTTTTTAATCTACTTTTGATAAACTGCTATGATTGACAACGCTGTAACGCATAAGATCAGGCTTTCATTATTGATCAGATCCAATGCTTGTGCATCCAGCCATTATCACTTCCCATTAAGTTGCAGCACAATAGCCCTCGGGAAACCTTTCGCAAGGCTACTCCCAGACTGGGGCTCGAGGCTGGGTGTGGGACAATGCATTGGATGAAGGTCAGCTTCGTTTAGTGGGGAGAAATCCTGTCCTCAATCAGGTTTGTGCACAAAGGAGAAGAGACACTTTGCCAAATGCTGTAAAAACAAGGGAGGGTAGGATTCAGATTCAGGGTCAGGCTCTGGGCAATGTTTACACATATTGATGCCAGATCTAACACTACTGAGGTGGAGCCAGCCCCTTTGTCATCTTCATTAGAGCTGCAATCCAGGGAAGGATGCAATCCTGATGCACTGTAACAGCAGGAGTCCCTGATCCAAATATTCTAACAAATAGTTGTTCTTTATCCTTGAGCCAATTTCTTATCCATTCCCAAGATTTACCTGTAATCCCCACAGCTTTAAATATGACTCATAACCCTTTGTGTAGAACTCTGTCCAATGTGTTTTAGAAGTCTAGGTACACCATGTAGTGGGACGTTCCCAGTCCAGTTGGGCTGCCACTACCTTGAAGAACTTAAATAAGTTGATCAGGAAAGTTCTTTCCCATCTGATTCCATGTTGATTGCTGTTAATTGGGCTGTTATTGTACAGTTATTACTTAAGAGGACTTTCCTCAGAGGCACGATAGATAGATGGAAAGAAAGGATGAACTTACATATACATAGTGCCTTTTCGGACATCCTCACGATGCCCCAGAGTGCTCTACAACTAATGGATACTGTTTGAAGGACTGTCGTTGTGATGTAAGTAAAAATGGCAGACAATTTACACCCAGGAATATCCCACAAACAGAAAAGATCATTTGTTTTTGGTTGAGGGAAGAATGTTGGAGAACGCCTAGCTCTTTTTCATACATACCATGGGATCTTTAACCTCCGCATGAACAGATAGAGAAGGCCTCGGTTTCACAACTCATCTGAAAGATAGTGACTCCGACAATGTATTACACTGAAGTATCAGCCTAGATTATGAGCTCAAGTTTGTGGTAGGGTTTTCTTCTGGCTAAGAGGCAAGAGTGTAACCAACTGAGCCAAACTGATGCTTAAATGCCAATTTTTTTTTAAACTCACTGCTTTTTTTTGCTGTAACTTAAAATTTAATGCCTTTGTTGTTGCTTAGTACACTTTCTGTGCGACTGATTCCAGCGTAATCATCGTCCTGCGTAACGGATTCTGTCTCACTAAAGGACTTAGCATCACATTGTTGGGGAGAAAAAGACACACTGCACTCACCCCAGATGTGAAGATAGCAGGATTCCCACTCTCCAGCATGTCTTCCAGCTCCTCATTTGTGGTCGTTCTCCCAGCTGGAATAAAGCACATAAGACACTCTTATGAGTTTTGCCTCCATTACTAATTCACAATTCATCACTAACACATTAAGATCACAACTTCAAACTCAAACCCATCACTGTTCTCTCATGTCCATGCTACACACCATGTATGACCCATCTCAGTGCTGGGAATATCTACTGTAAAACAAACCCCTTTCTATTGACCACAAGGTTATCTTCACTAGTTTGTCTCTGTCTCTCTGAATTCTATCAATGCTCAACCTTGCTGCGGAGAATTGGGAGTTCCCTGATAATCACAATCAAGGAATCCCTGCACCCGGCTCCCAGCTAATCACGCTCAAAGAATTCCGGCTCCCTGATAATCACACTCGAAGAATTCCAGCTCCCTGATAATCACACTCGAAGAATTCTGGCTCCCTGATAATCCTCTGGATGAATATCTTCCACAAGACAGCAAGATAAAAAGAAACTCTGATTAAAAAGTAAACAGAAATGCCAGTTGTAGAGAGGACCTGGGACTCCTGGTTGGGGATCAGCCCTCGAGTAAACGATTGGTTTCTCCTTGGTAATTGTGGTCATTCAGGAGTTGATAAAACGTGTCGCCATGCCAACAGCTTTGGGGGTAAAAGCGGTTCTTGGGGAGCACTGACCGAGCTCCTGGTTCAAATCTTGGTATGGGCTGAGTTAGGTAATCTCAGCCAGGCCAGGGGTAGAGGATACAATTGGTCTCAGTGCCTCTGGGCTACAGAAAGGTGGGGGTGGGGGGGAAGTCAACCAGGGTTCGTGCTCCTGATCATTATCACTATTGGAAAGTGTGTGTGAATGTTAGGTGAGGACTGAACTCAACTGTGATGCCTCCAAAGGAGAATAGCCTGCCAACACTCACTGACAAGGCTCAGATGGGAAGAATGGCCACTTGCTTGAGGTACCCAAGGGCAATTGGCACCTGGAAGACTGTAGCCCAGCATAAGTCAGCGCCTCTAAGAGAACAGTGGAGAGAATGGAAACAAAAAGAACCACCTAGGAGAGGTATGCAGTTGAGGAACACTTCTATTAAAGAGTGACTGTTACGGGTAGGGGCTGACATTCCAGTTAGACATCAGAGAGGACCAGTGTCCAAAGCAGGCAGCTGTCGATATAATAAATCCATGGACAGTGGGTGCAGTGCCAATGCTACGCCACCAGATGTCACCAGGGAAAGCTAGAGACACATGGGGCAAAACTATCTGAGTCCCACTACCACGGACAGGGTCACTTGTCAGATAACTGCAGTGCTGCGAGAGGCCCCACATCACAGGCGCAGGATCTCAAAATACTTTGTGCCTAGGGCCTGATCATCATCAGCGCTGTCTGCAGTTTGAATCCGGGAATCCAGTAGCCGACTCCCGAAAGTTGAGGAATGAGCTCCTGTCTCAGTCTCCAACTGTGTTTTCGGAATTCTCTCCTTGGCCCCACAATGAAAGCTTTGGCCTCCCCCCCCCCCACACCGTGATTTCGCCCCTCTCTCCGATCGGGGGAACCCCGCAGGACGGCCCGATGGCCGATCCCACCACTTACCTGCTCTCGGCGAGCCGGGTGATTTTCTGCTGTGTTTTGCCCGGAATGGGCTGGGTCTCATTCTGCTGCAGACGGGCGGGAAATTAACACGCCAGCGCAGTTCCCCCTTGGAAACCCGCTGGAATTTAAAAACCAGGCCCATGCCCCCCCTTTAGGTTTCAGTTCTTTATACAACTGTCACTCACTCAGCCTCTCTGTACACCACTGACTGAAGGGCTGCAGACCTCCATTGTACACTAACCTTCCCACAGATGTGTATGTGCGCACACACATATACTCACTCTCACATACACAATCAAATTCACGCATGCGTACACACTGATGCACAAACACATGCACATATACATACACACGTATACTCACTCTCACATACACAATCAAATTCACGCATGCGTACACACTGATGCACAAACACATGCACATATACATACACACATATACTCACTCTCACATACACAATCAAATTCACACATGCGTACACACACTGATGTACGCACACATCCCATAACACTGACAGATTGGATTGGGTGTAAACCCAGGTTCACAATGACAGCACTGGATTTTGTACTTGTTTGTGGTAACACCAAAGGCATGCCCCAGAAAGTTGTCCAGGTGGATTCCAAATTCTAAACTCTCAAGTTTCAGGCTAACTGAACTGTAGCTGCCTTAGTTTTGATTCCCCTTGGATACCTCAGGGAGCTGCACATGCCCAGTTGGCTATTGAGTTCTTACATTTTTTTTTAACCTGTGTGAATTAATATTTTCTGATATTTTACGTAAAATTACATAGAACGTCCAGTACAATAACAGGCCATTCGGCCCAACAGGTGCATACTGGTATTTATACTCCACACGAGCCTCCTCCCTCCCTACTTCATCTAACCCTATCAGCATATCCTTCTATTCCTTTTTCCCTCATATGTTTATCGAGCTTCCCCTTAAATGCATTTATGCTATTTGCCTCAACCAGTCCTTGTGGTAGAGAATTCCACATTCTTACCACTCTCTGGGTGAAGACATTTCTCCTGAATTCCCTATTGGATTTATTAGTGACTATCTTATATGGCCTCTCAATTTTTCCAGGTCCCAGTTTGGCCTGAGCTTCAGACTCTGTCAGATGCTCGATCAACACTAATTGTCTATTTGGTCTCTTTCAAAATCCTGTTCATTTTTTTGGAAATCATTTGTGATCTGCTTTCAAACAGAAGTCTACGAGAGTCTCGATTCCTGCTCCATTGTCAATCTCAACACATGTTATCCAGCAGGAGGCACACTTATCAAAGAGGATCCCTCATCTCCTCCATCCATGAGCTGAGACAGCCCTGAACTCTCCCTGCACACCTACAGAGGTCCGACAAAGGGCTAGAACTGGAACCTGGCCTCTAAGCTGCAGCTCTGTGCTATACAGCTGATGCTATTAAGCTGCTCTGGGAACCAATCTCAAGATTGGGAGGCTTCTTTTTTCTTGATGTCCAGTAAATACACAGTAAGATTAAAACAGATGTGTAAATTCAACCTAGAACATTAATGCTTGGGGACAAGATTCACAAATGCTCAAACAGTCTATCCCACCCTTGAACTGTGCCACTGATCCCAGTACCTACCAGGTGAGTGGGTTTGGAAGGAACCCCCTGCAACTTCTTCTGACACTTCAGTTATATCGGTCTTGTCTAATTTGCTGTGATCCTGGGAATGCTTTAATTCAATCTCCTGATCATTTCCCATCTCCACGTCTGCCTTCATTTTTCTATAGAGTTGTCTCCAATCAAATGGAGCACAGATCCAGGATGCTGACATTTCCAATTGGTATCCGTATGTGGAGGTATCCCTGGTTGGGAAAAGCTCTGACCCCTTGCAGTCTGCCCTGCTTCTCAGCCGAGGATCTGGAACCACCCCTTTTAGCCACTCCCTCTAATGAAGCAGCAGGTGATGGGATGAAGGGTGGGGGCAAGTCAGGTTACAATCAGGAGCTCAACTTATTCAAATTTATTGCAAATGTGCTGGGTTTAAAAACATCCAACAAAAGCCCAAGAATGAGCCTGATCCTGACTATCTAGGCCACTCACCGAGCTGACCCTCACAACTCTGCCACTCTCCCAGCTGACCCTCACAACTCTGCCACTCACCGAGCCGACCCTCACAACTCTGCCACTCTCCCAGCTGACCCCCTCGGCTCTGCCACTCTCCCAGCTGACCCCCTCGGCTCTGCCACTCTCCCAGCTGACCCTCTCGGCTCTGCCACTCTCCCAGCTGACCCTCTCGGCTCTGCCACTCTCCCAGCTGACCCCCTCGGCTCTGCCACTCTCCCAGCTGACCCTCTCGGCTCTGCCACTCTCCCAGCTGACCCTCTCGGCTCTGCCACTCTCCCAGCTGACCCCCTCGGCTCTGCCACTCTCCCAGCTGACCCCCTCGGCTCTGCCACTCTCCCAGCTGACCCCCTCGGCTCTGCCACTCTTCCAGCTGACCCCCTCGGCTCTGCCACTCTCCCAGCTGACCCCCTCGGCTCTGCCACTCTCCCAGCTGACCCCCTCGGCTCTGCCACTCTCCCAGCTGACCCTCTCGGCTCTGCCACTCTCCCAGCTGACCCCCTCGGCTCTGCCACTCTCCCAGCTGACCCCCTCGGCTCTGCCACTCTCCCAGCTGACCCTCTCGGCTCTGCCACTCTCCCAGCTGACCCCCTCGGCTCTGCCACTCTCCCAGCTGACCCTCTCGGCTCTGCCACTCTCCCAGCTGACCCTCTCGGCTCTGCCACTCTCCCAGCTGACCCTCTCGGCTCTGCCACTCTCCCAGCTGACCCTCTCGGCTCTGCCACTCTCCCAGCTGACCCTCTGAAGTAAAAGCTGCCACTGGCCAAGGGCAGCCCAACATAAAGGGGTAGTATATTAAGTACCCAGTATGGCCAGAAGTAGAATGGTATACTGGACCATTGCGGCCCACTTTACTCCTTGGGTCCACTGCGTCTGTTGTAGATTTTTTTAACCTGACCAGCTGATCCAGCAGGTTTATCCAGATTTGACACAGCCCTGGGGAATTCTCATGCAGACATGAAGAAAACCAAATTTTGAACACCTGACCTGAATTTTCCATTCAAATCCTCACAAACCTGCAAGGCACCACAGTCTCAAGTTAGCACCAGGCATCAGCATTCAGTGCAGGGCACAAACAATTTAACTGTTAAACATTAAACATTATCCTGGTCTTGGCTGAGGAGGAAGTTTGACTCCAGCATTTTACCCATTATTTTACCCCAGTTCGGCCTGTTCACGGTAACAAGTTAAAGCCCTGGCCCAAATGGGTGATCTCCCGTTGATAACCGTTATGTGGGCCTGGGGATTGCCCACCTTATGGAAATCACACTGACCCTGGAAACAACGGCGAGGTCAACGCTCACAGCACAGGGCAGGCAGCTGTCTCATCCCACCCAGCCACATTTCCAGAGGTGACCACATCCCTCCAAAAATTCCAGGCCACCATGTCCTATCTGTGTAACAACCATACACGTGGCAATTCCATGTGCTCATCCTCTGCCATCTTACAAGCATGAGAGGAGGAAGCCGGTACTGAGAGACCGTTATACTCTCCTAAGTTACCCAAATCACTTCAGCAAAGAAGCACAGATTTTGGGAGGGTAACATGAGTTTGAGGAGGCAACGCAGGGTGAGTCACTGATCATGGGTGGCTGAAGGTCCAGCTGTTGCTGTGCATGATTCTGATCTTATTGGGACCATTGATGCAATGAAGGGCCTTCATGGGAATGAACTGCTGATAAAGCATTTGCTTCATAGCACATGATGATGTAAACTGGTCTGGGTGGAACTTGGATTATATCACCCCAATTGGGAACTCTCGAGAGCAAAGATTGTCTGCTCCGAAAGTATACAGCAGCAGTGGCATTTGCAGGGAGCCCTCAGGCACACAGGTGGTAAGATGTAGCAAGCACCATTAGAGCATCTCTCAGGAATGCTCTAGTTATGATGGTGATGCATTGGGGTCCAAAATCTAAGGCTGGTTTCAACACATCTGGAAACGCACCAGGGACGGCCACCAGGACAGGATCCAATGACCTCTGCATACACACATCAGTGGTCACAATCAGGATTTTATTCCAGTAGTGGCATGTGTGCAAAAGCCAAGAACCAAGTGGGTGACTCTCAAGTGATCAGTGACAGGGGACGCCCAGAGTGTGCAGGCCCTTACAGACTGATTAGGACAGATTATCTCTAGCATACAGGCAGGACAGCCTGGGTCTGCAACAAATAAAGGTGGGCTTTCAGTGAAAGCAGGTTCTGAGAAGACCTCTTAAAATTCCTCCACATCTTCTCCTTCCAATAGAACATTACTTAGGTGGTGACACTAATATAAATAGCACAAGAGGAGAGCGCAGCAGCGCATTCACTTAAACAAAATACACACACACATGAACATATGAAAATCCAGAGTCAGGCAAGGCTACTTGGCCCATCAGGCCCTCTCCATCCAGAGACTACGTAGGATTATTCTACATGCACATTCTCCCCTGCCCCCATCTGCCAATCCTCTACTTTGAGGGGCATTAAGATCCTTCTACCACTCCCGAAAAAAAATGAAACTGTTAATGCCTCCAATCCTCGCAACTGTTTCTCAACAGATATTGCTCCAGCTCCTTTTTAATGGTGCCATTGACCCTGAATCAATTTACTTATTTGGGAGTTTTTACATCCATTCTCCTGTGAGGAAAAAACATTTTTAAAAAAAATCTCTAACCTTACCTAAGTCTAGTGAATTTTGTATTACAGTTCTCTCTTCCTATGCTCATTGTCCAAGTTAAATACTTTTGTTTATTTCCACCTCATTTCTACCTTTCATTATTTGGAGGACCCGTCTCCCTTCATTCTTTTCTTCAGCAAAAATTAAGTTACTTGAGTTTTTTTTTCATGACGCAATCTCCTGGGGCAGCATTTTAGCACCCACTATCGGGTGCATTCCTGGCGGGGGGGCCCCGAAAATTGGGAAATCCCGGAGCCCGCCTCAAACCCGCGCACTTCCGGGTTCCCCGCTGACGCACCGGCGTGTGTGTGCAGCCCCCGCTGGTGGGAATCCCACAGGCAATTAAAGCCAGCGGGATGCCACTTGAAGCTATTTACTTTGCTTGTTCAGGTCATTAACTGACCTGATTAAGGGATTATGTGAGGAGGGGTGGGATTTTAGAGCAAACTGGGACTGTTTCCCACACTGGGGGAAACACTCCCAGTTCAAATGGACCTGTTGCAGCTGTCAGCCTGTGGCAGCTGCAAAGGTCCATTTGACAGGTGGGGGGGGGGTGGGGGAGACCCTCACTCATTGCAGGAGGCCACTCTGTCACTTGGGACAAAGTTTGGCCTCCACCACCCTCTGCCAGACAATCAAAGTCACCAACTTGCACACTTACCCCGGGGTGTAGAGACATGTACCTACCTTGCGGACCCCCTCAGATGTACATCTTCCGGATGGGGGCCGCCGTAGCTGCAGTCATGACCTCCTCGGAGGGCGAACAGCATCACCAGCCTCGCCATCCACGCCGTCCACCTCTGACATGTGGAGCCCCACAACAGAGTGCTGTGACACATCCACCTGTACAGCAGGAGGGAGGGCTACCGCAGAGAGAGATGCGTCGCAGAGGGCACTACCCTCACCACAGGATCCCCAGACCGAGGCTCAGCTTCCTGCACCTCTCTGAGCAGCAGTGCATACGGAGGCTCAGAGTCAATCGACATGTAGTCGTGGACATCTGCAGCCTCCTTCATGCCGAGCTACTCCTGGCTGGCTTGAGCACCATCTTCTTACCTGTTGCTGTCAATGTCACCACTGCCCTCAACAACCTCTCCTCCGCATCCTTCCAGGGTGCAACCGGGGACATCGCCGATGTCTCTCAGCCGTCTGCACAAAAGAGCCCTGCAAATACACCTACACCCACTCTGCAGTGACACAATGGGTGGCATCAGTTGTGGGTCTTCATAGTGATCCTCAGGAAAGGGCATTATTGCACAGACCAGACAGGATTCGCGAAGACATGGCAGTAGTGCTGCCAATATAATATGTAATGTGAGTTGGTCAGAAATTCAATATAAGTAACACCCATGACAAACCCTCAAACACCCTTGTGCATCCCCTTCATGCTCACGACACGTTTGCCTTACGCTGCCTACTGCACATACGTGATGCATGCCCTGTGGCTGCAGCACAGGTAGTGGCAGGTTCAGTGAGGCTGGTCGTGAAAGAGATGCACGAGAGGGTGAGTATGGAAAAGAGCCATGAGATTGTATGAGGATTGGGTTGAGTGGTAGTGGCGGGATGAGTACTGGCGAGGTGAGTAAGTGCAGGTAAGATGAGGATGAGGTTTGAGTGGGTGTGAGGGGTGATGTGACAGAGTAGTGCTGGCTGTGCAGAAGGAGATGTGGGGTGGGGGCGGTGATGTGGCAGACGGAGTGTAGGGGAAAGAGTAAGTGTACTCACTTTGGCTGACCTACTGAGGTCATTGGAGCGCCTCCTGCACTGTATGCAGGTGGGCGATATGTTGGTGGTGCTGGTGACCTCCTCTGCCACCTCGAGCCAGGTCTTCCTGGTGGCAGAGGCAGGCCGCTTCCTCCCGCCCGCCGGGGGGAAGATCTCTGTCCTCCCCTTCCTCCTCACCCCGTGTATTGGTACCTGGAGTGAGGCATCATTAAACTGGGAGCAGCCTTCCCCCTGGGCTGCTCCATGCTGTGATTTTTTCTGTTTGTTGCAGCATCTGTCAGTGGAGGACTGCCCCTTTAAATAGAGCTCCTCCAGCTGACAGATCTTACTGCGCATGCGCAGCCCGCCCGACGCACAGATCAGCAGTGGGGAACCCGGAAGACCAGGTAAGTGGATCCAATTATGCTACGATCGCGGGGGGAGCTGACTGATTTCGCCAATAGCCCCCCCGCCGAGAACCCACAGCCCTGCTAACATCGGGCCCCTGATGTCTGGAATAATCATGGCTACTATTCTCTGAAACTTTTCTAATGCACCGATATCCTTTTTGAGGTAGGGTAACCAAACTGCATGCCATACTCCACAACTGGCCTCACCATTGATCTGTGCAATGTCAGTGTAACTCATTCTGACTTGCAATAATATGCCCTCATTAATTTGCCTGATTAATAACTGTTTTTTTTGAGTCAGTTCAACGATCACTCTCAAATGCCAATGAAGCTTCAAAATAGGACCCTTTCATGTTGTACAGATATGTACTGTTTCCTCTTCCTATATACATTACCCTACGTTTATCCAAATTAAAATTCATCTGCCATATCTCAGACTCTCCAAATAATTGGTCTGTCTGAATATAACCAATTTCCTTTCCACTTGTTACCTGCCCACAAAGCTTTGTGTCAAATGAGAAAATGTAAAATACTACAGATACCTTGCTCCATATCATTCCCAAATATTGTAAAAAGGAGGGATCTCGGAATGATCCCTGTGGCACTTCACTGGTTACTTTTTTCCTGAAGGGAAAATGCTTTCCATTGATCATCATCCTCTGACTTCTGTTACCAAGCCAATTCTTAATTCATCCAACCTGTCAACTATTCCAGGAGTCTTAAGCTTCCTTACTAGTCTTGCATGAAGAACTTTGTCAAATGTCTTTTGCAAATCCAAATAAACTACGTCTATTAGATTTCCCTAGCCGACTGGTTTAGTTACCCCTTCAAAGAATGCCAGCAGACTTGTGAGGCATGACCTATTGCTTCAGAAAATTCATTTATTGCATCTTGTAGCAAGCCCTCAAGCAATTTTCCCACTACAGGTGTTAGACTAGCTGTCCTGTAATCATTCGGTCTGTGCCTTACTCGTTTTGAATATTGGAACCACAATCCTCGGGGATTTCTTCAGTATTTATGGAACTCTGAAAAATATCAACTGAACCATCATTAATTTCCTCCTTCAATTCCTTGAGGATTTTAGGATGCACATTCTTTGCTAACTCCTTTATTTGTTATAGATCACTCAGCCCATTTACTGTGATGAGAAATTGTCTCCAGTTCTCCTTTGTGAAAATTGAGGTGAAGAATCCATTCAGTGTCTGCCACATCCTGATCATCAAGAATAGCCTCACCCAATTCACCACGTTCCTTGACCTTCTTTCTACTGTTAACACAGTTGTAAAACTTTTTTTGGATTCCTCTTGATGCCTCAGTGACTCATTTTGTCTTGTTCTTTTTTTGTTAATTGATATTGCCCGAGACTCTTCTCTAGCTCCAAAATCTGCATTCCCAAAGCCCTGTCCTTCCACATTTCTGTTTTCATCCTTAGCATTGACAACAACATTAAATCTATGAGTACAACAATCACTGGATCCCGGTGTTCACCAACAGGTCACTAACTAGCTGTGGTAGATTACTAAACACCAAATCCAGCCTCTGCTCTATCAGTCTGCCTCATGTTGTGTGAGCAAACCATCCGTGACCTAACGTAACTTAATTTGTATTCCAACCCTCTCTGCAGGTTGTCCCTGATCAATACATTTAACCTGCAGAATGTTGAAATCCTTCGTGATTAGTACATTACAATATTTTACATCCCTCCTTATCTGCCCAAGCTGCTCCCCATCCACCTGCTCACCTTGTGCTGCTGGCCTATAGCAGTTACCAATTAATAATTTGGCCCCTTATTATTACTCAATTCTGTCCATATTATTTCTACTGCCATTATATCAGTCCTTATCCCCTTCAGCTGCTATCCCTACTCATGTATCACTACTGCATCATTTCTTATCCCCTTCTGTGGCTACACCCATCCTTTCTATAGCTGCCGTGCCATTTCATGACTCCTTCAGCCTTGGCTCAGTTGTAGCATTCTACCTCTGAGTCAGAAGGTTCTGGGTTCAAGCCCCTCTCCAGAGACTTGAATCATAGAATCATAGAAAGTTGCGGCATGGAAGGAAGCCATTCGGCCCATCATGTCCTTGCCGACTGAAAAAGAGCTATCCAGATTAATCCCATTTTCCTGCACTTGGTCCGTAGCCCTGTAGGTTATGGCACTTCAAGTGCACATCCAAATACTTTTAAAATGAGCTGAGGGTTTCTGTCTCTACCACCCTTTCAGGCAGTGAGTTCCAGACCCCCACTACCCTCTGGGTGAAAACATTTCTCCTCAGCTCCCCTCTAATCCTTCTACCAATTACTTCACAATCACTGACCCCACTGCTAAGGGAAATATGTCCTCCCTATCCACTCTATCTAGTCCCATCATAATGTTATATACCTCAGTTAAATCTCCCCTCAGCCTCCTTTGTTCCAAAGAAAACAACCCAGCCTATCCAATATTTTTTCATAGCTAAAATTCTCCAGCCCTGGCAACAGCCTCATAAATCTCCTCTGTATCCCCCCTAGTGCAATCACATCTTTCCTGTAAGGTGGTGACCAGAACTGTACACAGTACTCAAGCTGTGGCCTAACCAATGTTTTACACAGTTCTAGCATAACCTCCCTGCTCTTATATTCTTAACCTCGGCTAATACAAGAAAGTATCCCGTATGCCTTTTTAATCACCTTATCTCCCTGTCCTGTACCTTCGGGGATTGGTGGACATGCACTCCAAGGTCCCTTTGTTCCTCTACACCTCTCAGTATCCTCCCATTTATTGTGTACTCACTTGCCTTGTTTGCCCTCCCCAAATTCATTACCTCACACTTCTCTGGATTGAATTCGATTTGCCACTTTTCTGCCCACCTGACCACTCCATTGATATCTTCCTGCAGTCTACAGCTTTCCTTCTCACTATCAACCACACAGCCAATTTTTGTATCATCTGCAAACTTCTTGATCAAGCCCCCCGCATTCAAGTCCAAATCATTAATATATACCACAAAAAGCAAGGGACCTAGTACTGAGCCCTGCAGAACCCCACTGGAAACAGCCTTCCAGTCGCAAAAATACCCGTCAACCATTACCCTTTGCTTCCTGCCACTGAGCCAATTTTGGATCCAATTAGCTACTTTCCCTTGGCTCCCACAGGTTTTTACTTTTTTGACTAGTTTGCCATGTGGGACCTTGTCAAAGAATGTTTTCTTGGATAAGACGTTAAAAAAAGGCCCCGTCTGCCCTCTGAGGTGGGCATAAATATTCCCATGGTACTATTTGAAGAGGAGCAGGGGAGTTCTTCCAGTGTCCTGGCCAATTTTTATCTCTCATCCAACATCACAAACAGATTATCTGGTCATTTATCTCATTGCTGTTTGTGGGACATTGTAGTGTGTAAAATGGCTGCTGCGTTGCCCTACAGTAACTACTCTTCAAAAGTACTTAGGGACATCTTGAAGTCGTGAAAGGTGCCATATAATTGCAAGTTTGTTTCCTTAACACCTCCCTTGCTGTACTAGTTTAACCCGCTCTGTGAGGACATTGGTACCAGTCTGGATTAGATGAAACCCATGCTGAGTAAGCATCCTCCCCCTTGTCCACAACTTATCCCAATGCCCGAGGAATCTTAAACCAAAACCCTCACTTCTATGCCACCTCTGCAGCTATATATTGATGTTTCTAATCTGGTGCTCCTGAACACATCCAGCACATGGCAACAGTAGTAATCCTTAGAGTCACATGAATGAGCTCTGGCTGGAAACAATATGGACAGAACTGAATTAGAGAGGGAAACTGTGGAGCTAAGAGTTGTCCAGCAGATTTTCAGCCCTGGAGTTGGACAAGGATAGAACTGCAAAGGCAGGCCAATGGTACAGTGTGAAGGGATACGATTAAATGTACCATTGTAGCTGTAAAGGACTCCATAGTAAGATGGATTGATGAACTCCTCTGCAAGCATAATCGAGTCTTGAATGGTAAATTACTACCCAGATGCCAAGGTTGGGGATTTGACCGAGCAGATGGATAAGGTCCCATGAAAATTGATGGATTGCCATAAAAATCCAACCGTTAAGTGCGCACATCCCTTTCAATTTGAGATACTGGCCAGATTTTACACATTCCCCATTAGGCTAGTTGACAACACAAAGCCAAAGTTGTACTGGGAGGGTACGCTATTTAAATGAGCCGAACCCACAAAATTGATCAGTCACCTCAGTGCAACGGGAGCTAACTTGACCCAGGTAGCCAGCTATTCCGAGCACAGATTTTGCTAGTCCCATAAAATCAGGCATAAATATTGGCCTGGAACTGCCTGCGGGGGCACAACCTGGAAGTTGCATCTGAAATTACACCCGTTCCTGTGCCTATTCTGCAGATGTCAAGGTACGCTCAAAATCTGATTTGCATACGCCTGAACGTAAAATGGGTGTAAATCAGCGTAAATGGCCAGCGTGGTTTGAATGTAATTGGAACATAATGGTTCTTCAAAGTGTTAGGCTGGAGGACTATTGGGGAGGGGGGGGCGGTGGAGTTTCCTTCAGAGTGAGGCTGGGGAATGCAAGGTGAGTAGTGCACAGCCCTCTGTCATAAAGATTTTTAATTCATTCATTTAAAATTGCTCGATAGTGAGTCTCCAATATCTGAAGTCTTTCCTTTCTCACAGATGACTGGTTCCCCAGGAAGAGGGCCTTCAACTTTGCGGGGAGCGACATCCAGGTCTTCCGGGATGAGTTGGAGGGAAGGCGTGACCAGCTCCCCTACATCCTATCCCTCACGTGCGGTCAGGAGGCGGGCATGGATGGAGGTGGCAGAGGCACTGATTGCCACATCCATTGTGCCCAGGACAGCGGAGCAGTGTCGCAAGAAATTCAATGACTTGACCATGCTCTCCCTTTCTTCCTCACCTCATGTGGGCACCACACTCAAATCTTTGAGGTGGAACTCATTAATCAGTGGCCTTGCAGTGAAAATCCCCAGAAAGATGCAGACCAGTTGTACCTTCATTTGTTCCACACATTCAATCCAGCAAAGCCTAATATTTCTCTCTTTACGTCTTTGCAGGTCAAGATGGCTCACAGTGCCCGGGAAATGGCAAAGGGCATGGTGGGGGGGGAGGGTCCAAAAATTACGCTCTCAGAACCCCCCCCCTACAATGTGGAGCTGCTAGGCTGCTGCATCATGGTAGCCACAGTGGATAGTGAAGTGGTGGGGGGTGGGGTGGAGAGAAAGAGTCCAGAACCCGGTGAATACCTGTCCGCTTGCATCCAGGCAAGTGGAGAGTATTCCATCACACTCCTGACTTGTGCCTTGTAGATGGTGGAAAGGCTTTGGGGAATCAGGAGGTGAATCACTCGTGCAGAATACCCAGCCTCTGACCTGCTCTTATAGCTACAGTATTTATATGGCTGGTCCAGTTAAGTTTCTGGTCAATGGTGACCCCCAGGATGTTGATGGTGGGGGATTCAGCAATGGTAATGCTGTTGAATGTCAAGGGGAGGTGGTTAGACTTTCTCTCGTTGGAGATGGTCATTGCCTGGCACTTGTCTGGTGCGAATGCTACTTGCCACTTATCAGCCCAAGCCTGGATGTTGTCCAGGTCTTGCTGCATGCGGGCACGGACTGCTTTATTATCTGAGGGGTTGCGAATGGAATTGAACACTGTGCAATCATCAGCGAACATCCCCATTTCTGACCTTATGATGGAGGGAAGGTCATTGATGAAGCAGCTGAAGATGGTTGGGCCTAGGACATTGACCTGAGGAACTCCTGCAGCAATGTCCTGGGGCTGAGATGATTGGCCTCCAACAACCACTACCATCTTCCTTTGTGCTAGGTATGACTGCAGCCACTGGAGAGTTTTCCCCCTGATTCCCATTGACTTCAATTTTACTAGGGCTCCTTGTTGCCACACTCGGTCAAATGCTGCCTTGATGTCAAGGGCAGTCACTCACCTCACCTCTGGAATTCAGCTCTTTTCTCCATGTTTGACCCAAGGCTGTAATGAGGTCTGGAGCCGAGTGGTCCTGGCGGAACCCAAACTGAGCATCAGTGAGCAGGTTATTGGTGAGTAAGTGCCGCTTGATAGCACTGTCGCTGACACCTTCCATCACTTTGCTGATGATTGAGAGTAGACTGATGGGCCAGTAATTGGCCGGATTGGCTTTGTCCTGCTTTTTGTGGACAGGACATACCTGGGCAATTTTCCACATTGTCGGGTAGATGCCAGTGTTGTAGCTGTACTGGAAGTTTGGCTGGAGGCGTGGCTAGTTCTGGAGCACAAGTCTTCAGCACTACAGCTGGGATGTTGTCGGGGCCCATAGCCTTTGCTGTATTCAGTGCACTCAGCTGTTTCTTGATATCACGTGGAGTGAATCGAATTGGCTGAAGAATGGCTTTGTGATGGTGGGGATATCGGGAGGAGGCCGAGATGGATCATCCACTCGACACTTCTGGCTGAAGATGGTTGCAAACGCTTCAGCCTTGTCTTTTGCACTCACGTGCTGGACTCCGCCATCATTGAGGATGGGGATGTTTGCAGAGCCTCCTCCTCCCGTTAGTTGTTTAATTGTCCACCACCATTCACGACTGGATGTGGCAGGACTGCAGAGCTTTGATCTGATCCGTTGGTTGTGGAATTGCTTAGCTCAGTCTATAGCATGTTGCTTCCGCTGTTTAGCATGCATGTAAGTCCTGAGTTGTAGCTTCACCAGGTTGGCACCTCATTTTTAGGTACGCCTGGTGCTGCTCCTGGCATTCTCTTCTGCACTCCTCATTGAACCAGGGTTGATCTCCTGGCATGTTGATAATGGTAGAGTGAAGAATATGCCAGGCCATGAGGCTACAGATTGTGCTGGAATACAATTCTGCTGCTGCTGATGGCCCACAGCGCCTCATGGATGCCCAGTTTTGACCTGCTAGATCTGTTCTGAATCTATCCCATTTAGCACGGTGATAGTGCCACACAACATGTTGGATGGCGTCCTCTGTGCGAAGACGGTACTTCATCTCCACAAGGACTGTGCGGTGGTCACTCCTACCAATACTGTCATGGACAGATACATCTGCGACAGATAGATTGGTGAGGACGAGGTCAAGTAGGTTTTTCCCTCGTGTTGGTTCGCTCACCACCTGCCGCAAGCCCATTCCGGCAGTTATGTCCTTCAGGACTCGGCCAGCTCGGTCAGTAGTGGTGCTACCGAGCCACTCTTGGTGATGGACATTGAAGTCCCCCACCCAGAGTACATTCTGTGCCCTTGCTACCCTCAGTGCTTCCTCCAAGTGGTGCTCAACATGGAGGAGCACTGATTCATCAGCTGAGGGAGGACGGTAGGTGGTAATCAGCAGGAGGTTTCCTTGTCCACGTTTGACCTGATGCTATGAGATTTCATGGGTCCGGAGTCAATGTTGAGGACTCTCAGGGCCACTCCCTCCTGGCTGTATATCACTGTACTGCCATCTCTGGTCGGTCTGTCCTGCCGGTGGGACAGGGCATATCCGGGGATGGTGATGGAAGAGTCTGGGACGTCGGCTGAAAGGTATGATTCTGTGAGTATGGCTATGTCAGGCTGTTGCTTGACTAGTCTGTGGGACAGCTCTCCCAATTTTGGCACAAGTCCCCAGATGTTCGTGAGGAGGACCTTGCAGCGTCGACTGGGCTTGGTTTGCCTTTGTCGTGTCCGATGCCTAGTGGTCCAATGCCAGGTGGTCCGTCCGGTTTTATTCTTATGACTTTTTTTCATGAGATTTTACAACTGAGTGGCTTGCTAGGCCATTTCAGAGGGCAATTAAGCATCAACCACATTGCTGTGGGTCTGGAGTCACATATAGTCCAGACCGGGTAAGGATGGCAGGTTTCCTTCCCTAAAGGACATTAGTGAATCAGATCGGTTTTTACGACAATCCGGTAGTTTCATGGCCATCATTACTGATACTAGTTTTTTAAATTCCAGATTTTATTTAATTAATTGAATTTAAATTCCCCAGCTGCGGTGGCGGGATTTGAACTCATGACTCCGGATTATTAGTCCAGGCCTCTGGATTACTAATTCAACCACAGGCACGGTGCCACCTGTGCACGGCAGGCTGCAGGAGGAAGCTCAGGATCTCCCTCCTGGGGTGCAGGCAGCAGTTAGCCTGGTCCAAGAACAAGTAACATGGACCAACCTCAGGCCCACGACTCATCAGCCTGGCATCTTTCCACCACACCCCACCTTTCTGGGACACAGCGCAGGGGAGCAGCTGGCCAAAGGGCTCAACTATCTAGTATACACATGTACCTGGTTGTATCACCATGTGTGCAATGATCGTGTTGTGCACAATGAATGCATCATGACAGGCCCCCATATGCTGCGTGTTCATATGCAAGATGTGCAGCTGGGCACTGAAGACCATCTGCTTGTTGTGGGAGTGATAACCCTTTCTGTTCATGTAGCTTTGTGTGTTCTGATGGAGAGCCTTTAGAGCCATGTGTGTTCTATCGATCATCCCCAGCAGTCTCGGGCAGCCAGCAATCCTGTAGAAACTTCATGCCCTCTGCCTTTGCTCCATCGCGAACATGCCAAATCTGGTCAATTCCCCACCCTATGGAACAGGGCATTAGTTACCTGCCCTCACTGTCCCTTGACTAATCCTGTACAGGTCCCCTGTGGAAGGCTGGAAGGATCCAGACCCATAAAAGTTGTGGGCCGTGGCAACCTTAATTTCTACAGTTAAGGTTCTGCTGCATGGGGCTTTATGTCATCGCGGTGCAAGTCAGATCTTCAGACATCTCCTAGAATGTCAGTCGAGGCCTATACACTATCTGGGTTGGGTACTTGCATCTAGGGTGCTGTCTTTGCTGGTGGCGATTCACTCTCTGGGCCTCCTGTCTCTGCTTTTCTTCCTCCTGTTCCTCCATAATAGTAGCAAGTAGGGGTAGAGCCAGCAAAAGAGGCCTTTTTATTTCTCAAAAGGACTGGACAATAGCTGTCTGCAGTAACAGGATGAGAATGGCTTCAATGCCTCCTGGAGCAGGTGATTTGCGCTTGCTTCAGGTGACTACGGGTGCCTGTGTGCCTGAAAATCTGGTTGTGATTTGAAGAAAGCCTCTGTGCAAGTGCAATTGTAGGAAACTCGCATGTAAGGCTCTGTAAATTGAGGGTGGGTATCATTATGAGCAGAGATGTGTTTGGGTGGAGGGATCGATTGGGCGGATTATAATTATGCGCATTAATCACTTACACCCAATTTTCCATGAATTTTTAGGCCGCGTATTTGCTTTGCATCCCAATTGCACGTGTCTCTGTGCAGGAAATTTCAGGTCCATTGGGCTGGTGTTTGTCCATCATACTCCAGATGTCACATTTGTTACAGATTGAAAACAATCTGAATAAAAAGAAACAAAGGCCTTGACATCCTTCCTAAAGTGTGGAGCCCAGAATTGGACACAATACTCCAGCTGGGGCCTAACCAGTGTTTTATAAAGGTTTAGCATAACTTCCTTGCTTTTGTATGTGAAGCCTCTATTTATAAAGCCAAGAATCCCCTATGCCAGCATTTCCCAAACTATTCTGGCTCCCGCCCCTCGGTAGTGAAGGCGAGCCCTCTCGCGCCCCCTATAAACGTAAGCATTAGATATTTGTTTAGTACATCTATTTTAACTCATTGATCTCTGAGCATCCACAGCTGACTCGCTGATATTGCATGTCTCTTGTACTTCTGTTTGTATTCTAGTTTTTCTTTAAATTATGGCTGCCTGTTGGCATGGCTCGAGCACTTATCCAGAAAGAAAGTAGGAGACTTTAGTAATAAAAATAACACACTTCATTGGTACAGGCAGCTATCTCAGTATTCCACATGCTGGCTACTTGTAGAAATACTATTTTACATTTCCTTCCTCATAATAAAGCATTGCAGTATCTTTCACTAATCCGCCCTGCCCCTCCCCTTGGGTTTTGAAGCCTTTTAACAGCCATTATCTTTGGTTAAAACAGAGATGAAATACTTACCTATCCTATTCTGATTGACATTAGCTCCGAGACGAGCAGGGTGACAGACCCGTCACTGTATGATTGACAGCTCTTCTGTGTACCCGACAATCGAGATTGGGAGTTCCATTGTTCCAATTGGAATGTGCAGACCTCTCAGGTATCCTCCCCTTTTCTAGGCCGTGTGTGGAATGCCCTTAGATTAATTGACAGGAGGTGCAAGGGTGATGTGAAGGAGTTTTCAGTTAGTGCAGTGTTTCCCAAACTGTGGGTCGCGGCCACCTTTGGAACCTTGGGGGGTGCACCCCACAGTTTGGGAAACGCTGCTGTATGCCTTTTTAACAGCCATCTCAACTTGTCCTGCCATCTTGTGGTCCTACTGAAATGGAGCCGGAAATTTACAATCAATTGTCCTCTGTTTGACCTCAGGAGTTGAGAAGCAGCTCCAGTTATCTGGATTTCACAACTGCACTCCAATCCAGGTCCCAGACTATCCTTGAGCAACGCTACAGCACTTCAGTTAGAATGATAGAATGCTGCAGCACAGAAAGAGGCCATTCGGCCCATTTTGTCTGTGCCGGTTCTTTGAAAGAGCTATCCAATTAATCCCATTTCCCTGCTCTTTCTCCACAGCCCTCCAAATCTTTCCAATTCAAGTATTTATCCAATTCCCTTTTGAAAGTTATTATTGAATCTGCTTCCACCACCCTTTCAGGCAGTGCACTCCAGATCATAGCAACTCGCTGCGTAAAAATTATTTTCCTTATGTCGCCTCTGGTTCTTTTGCCAATTACCTTAAATCTGTGTCCTCTCGTTACTGACCCTTCTGCCACTGGAAACAGTTTCTCCTTATTTAATCTATCAAAACTCTTCATGATTTTGAACACCTCTATCAAATCTCTCCTTAACCTTCTCTGCTCTAAGGAGAACAATCACAGTTTCTCTAGCCTCTCCATGTAGCTGAAGTCTTTTATCCCCGGTACCATTCTAGTAAATATCCTCTGCACCCTCTCCAAGGCCTTGACATCCTTCCTAAAGTGTGGTACCCAGAGTTAGACACAATACTCCAGTTGGGGTTTAACCAATGTTTTATAAAGGTTTAGCATAATTTCCTTGCTTTTGTATGCGATTAATAAAGTCAGGGATCCCGTATGCCTTTTTAACAGCCTTCTCAACTTGTCCTGCTACCTTCAAAGATATGTACTGCCCCAGGTCTCCTTGTTCCTGCACCTCCTTTAAAATTGTACCATTTAGTTTATATTGCCTCTCCTCATTCTTCCTACCAAAGGGAATCACTTCACACTTCTCTCTGCATTGGTTTATATATTATTTTAAAATTGTGGTACCTTCAAAATGGAATCCAAGCAATCTCTTGGGAGATGATTTGTCCTTTCCAGAGCCACATTAAGTTTTGATTTAGAATTATTGAATTGCAGGTTACGGGACTACAGGTGCTTTGAGGGAATATTCTATCAGCTAATTCTATTACAAATCAGACTGCTGAAGGTGCTGTCTGCACCGGATGTGTCTGATAAATCTGGCACTTCCCTCCGTTCTGGTGCGACAACAGCAGATGAAAATGTGAGTGCCGATTTTTCTTTGGGGATGTATGAGCATTGCACCTCAAAATGTGCTGGAGTGTTTCTCATTACATCTCACAATTTTCTGATGTGCCCTCGTTTGCATAAATGTGATGCGAGGAGCCTGGAGTTCAGAGGTGTGGGAGATGAGGTGCAGGAGGTTGAAGGAGCAGGTGCAGCTGCTGAAAGAGGCTCCCACACTTCCTGTGGGAGATAGTTTTGATCGAGCCTTTTCAGCTGCATGCCTGAGGAGCCAGGATACTGCAGGTGGACAGGGAGAAAAGGCGGCGGCTCCATTTTCGGACAAAGCCCGAGAAGTTATGCCAGGGAAGGTAATGCAAAAGGGGGTTGCCAGTTCCTCAAAAAGAATCTGTCAGGTGGGAAGCTGGGACAGAGCAGGTGAATTCTGTGTCAGCTGTTAGGAAGTCTTCTTCTCAGGTGAGGAAATATTTCAATACCTTGGAGTTTGCTCAGGTAAGTGTCTGATGTTATCTCTTCACTTGCTCTGGCATTACATGGCACAGTCCCACCTGAACCAGCTGCATACTCACTGGTGACTCTTCCTCCTTTTTGCAGACCCCTTTTGGTCTCTAACACTAGCACAAGGCAACCCATCTTTAAGAACAATACAAATTTTACATTCCCAGGAAACCTTTCACTGATGCTGTGCAGGGCCATTGAAGACTCCACCAACATCCAGTTGCATGCAGCATGTTCTTGCACTTTTGCTTTGGGAGGCAAGGAGGCCAATTGCCTAGCAATGACATGACCCATTAGGGCAAGCAGCAGTCTCCAATCTCTTCATGTCTACAGGAAAAGGCGTAACAGAAAGGAGATGCTAGCAATTGAAGGGGCCGCACCCGATCTCAAGCCCTTAAGCCACCTGGCGGAGCTCACTCTGGATATAGTGGACTGCTAATCTGTGAAGCCCATTGAGAGGGGCATGCAGATGTCTAACAAACATCTATGGGCTACTACCCATTCTTGCAGCTTTCTCTTCCCTCAATGACTTTGTTTTTCACTTACGCATTCAGTCAATAGACAACCTATCTGGCACCACAATATCATATCGTGCCATGTGTTGGCTATTGAAATATGTTACAATGGGTGCCTTGCAGATTGAAATATCTGCTTCTTCCCATTGTATTTCCATAAGGATGGCTAAGGAACAACAGCTTGCAGGGCCTGAGGATGTGGGCCATCCACCTCACAGAACAGAGCATCATTCACCTGGGAGAAGATACAGAATTAGTGTTAGAGCAGAATGCACTGGTTGAAGAACACAGCTTGAATGAGGAGCAAGTGCGGGCTGTAGCAGAGGAATGAGAAGAAGTTAGCCAGAGGGCTAGGTACAGGCCACTGTCAAATGCTGAGATATTCAGCATCATCAATTCATAGAGTAATTTGAGCGTGTGTTAAGAATCCTGCAAAGTATGGTGGCTAGTATTGAGGAGTCCACTAGCTGCACTTGCGCAGTGATGTTTGACTCTCTTCACATAATCGCAATGCACCCCGAACGTGTGGTACCTTCACGGCCATAAGAACAGCTGTGACTTCTCTCAGGAGCAGCACAATTGATGTTCAGGAGACCTTGGGGTACAATCTCTGTGATTCGGTTCTGCCTAAATTTACCATGCTGGGGATTTGTCTGCATCCTGCGGTCTGTCCACACGCAGATGGCAGGCCTGCTAAAGAAGTGCCCAGCAGCAGGAGCACAGTCTGCTGAACTGTCCTTCGATGCAGGTGGACCTGCCTCTGCTCATGGCTGTAGAACATACGAAAGTGTCGGAGAGAAAAATACCAGCTGGTCAATCTAGCTTGTTCCATACAGTCATGATGCCTTATGTATCACAATTAAGACACTCCCTACCACCAAGAGCCATGTAATCTCCTGGGAACAGTTAAAAAAAAGATTAACAGCCCAATGCCAACTAGGGGAAAAAAATCTGGAAAATTCCTCTCCAATCCCCCAAAGTGATTAAAACTAGTCCAGGCGACCACATTGATCATTTAATTGGTACCTACCTCTTGAATGACCTGATCTCCGCCCCAGCCAGGAACCAGTCCAGCTCTCCTTTGAAATTCCCTGGCACTTACTCATGTGGTAAGTGCCAGGGAATTGGCACTTACCACATGAGTTGGCAACTTGTTCCATAAGTCTACTATTATCTGGGAAAGGAACTGCTTAACTTCTAACCGATTTCTTCCCTTGCGTAATTTGTAAGTGTGACCCCTGGTCCTCCCCAATCAATCTAATTGAAATCATTTGTCAATATGTACACAATATAGTTCCTTCATTATTTTATGGACCTCAATCGAATAGCCCGAATCTATCCTTCTGTACAGTATAGACTCAGATTTTTAAACCTATCTAGGTATCGAAGGTGTTTCAAACTATCCATCAGGGAGGGGGAGAGTTATCTGGACACTTTGATCCCGGGAGCAGTCAGTGGTCAGGGACAGGAGGATGTGACTGTGAGTCAGGCAGGTAAGGGGATCCAGGATGCAGTGATGGAGGAGCCTCAGCCTTTGACCTTGTCCAACAGGTACGAGGTACTTGCTACCTGTGCGGATGAGAAAAAAGACTGCAGGGAGGATGGGCAAACTGACCATGGCATCGTGGTACAGGAGGCCATTCAAGTGGGGGGAGTAAAAAGGAATGTGGTAGTGGTAGGGGATAGTATAGGCAGGTGGATGGACACTGTTCTCTGCAGCCGCAACCAGGAGTCCCGAAGGCTGTGTTGCTTGCCCAGTGCCAGGGTGAAGGATATCTCCTCGCAGCTGGAAAAGAACTTGGAGCATGAGGGGAAGGGCCCAGTTGTCGTGATCCACGTAAAAACCAACGAAACAGGTAGAACTAGGAATGAAGTTCTGCTGAGGGAATTTGAGGAGCTAGGATCCAAATTAAAAAGCAGAACCTCAAAAGGTTATAATCTCTGGATTCCTACCTGAGCCATGAACAAATTGGCATAGGGACAAACAGATTAGATGGTTAAATGCGTGGCTGAAAGAGTGGTGTGGGAAGCAGGGGTTTCAATTCACGGGGCACTGGCACCAGTACTGGGGAAAGAGGGAGCTGTTCCGTTGAAACGGGCTCCACTTAAACCGGGCTGGGACCAGTGTCCTGGCGAATCAAATAACTAGGGCCGTTGATAGAGCTTTAAATTAATAAGGCGGGGGGAGGGTTCAGGTAAGGGTAATTTTACCAGTCTAAAAAGAAAAGTCAAGGCTGTAGAGCAGATTAGAGATTTGGATAAAAACAAGCAGAGTGTGTCAGGAAGGGACAGAGAGTTTAACAAAGGTAATAGGACATTAGTTACTAAGGTCACATCATGGAAAAAAAGTAAAAAGTTAAAATTAAAGGCGCTGTATCTGAACGCACGAAACATTCATAACAAGATAGATGAATTAAAGGCCCAAATAGAGATAAATGGGTTTGATCTAGTAGCCTGAGACGTGGTTGCAGGGTGACCAAGTTTAGGAACTAAATTTTCCAGGGTACTTGACTGTTAGAAAAGATAGGCAAAATGGAAACGGAGGGTGTGTGTGTGTGTTTGTATGTATGGGGGGGGGGGGGGGGTAAGCCCTGATAATAAAGGATGAGATAAAGACAGTAGTGAGAAAGGATCTTAGCTCAGAAAATCAGGATGTAGAGTCAGTATGGGTGGAGCTAAGAAATAATAAGGGGCAGAAAACACTGGTGGGAGTAGTTTACAGAACCCCTAATAGTAGTTATAGTGTTGGACAGAGTATGAATCGGGAAATTAGAGGAGCATGTAACAAGGGTAATACAATAATCATGGGGGACTTTAATCTTCATATAGACTGGGCAAACCAAATTAGCAAAAGTAGTTTGGAAGACAAGTTCATGGAATACATCCGAGACAGTTTTCTAGAACAATATGTCGAGGAACCAACTAGGGAACAGGCTATTTTAGATCTACTATTGTGTAATGAAGACAGGATTAATTAGTAATCTTATAATAAAGGATCCACTGGGAAAGAGTAATCATAATATGATAGAATTTGTGAGTGAATCAGCTGCTAAGATTCTAGAATTGGGCAAGGCCGACTTCAATGGGATGAGACAGAGACTGTCCACAGTAAACTGGGCAAATCTGTTAATGGGTAAAATGACTGATGATCAGTGGGAAATGTTTAAAGAAACATTTAACGAGATACAGAATAGGTTTATACCCCTGAGGGGCAAGAACTCTACTCGCCAAAAAAAACAGCCATGGACAACTAAAGAGGTAAGGGACAGTATAAGACATAAGGAAAGGGCATACAAAACGGCAAAAAATAGCACAGATCCTGGCGAATGGGAAAGATACAAAGATCAACAAAGGGTCACAAAACAGATAGTAAGAGCTACAAAAAGAGAGTATGAAAAGGAACTTGCAAGGGATATCAAAACCAATACAAAGAACTTTTATAGTTATATTAGGAAAAAGAGGGTGGTCAGGAGCAGTGTTGGCCCCTTAAAAACTGAAAGTGGGGATATTGTCATTGACAATGGGGAAATGGCGGACATGTTGAATAATTACTTTGCGTCAGTATTTACAGTAGAAAAAGAGGCTAGCAGGCCGGAAATCCCAAGAAAACTTATATTGAATCGGGGACAGGGACTCGATAAAATTAACATAAGTAAAGCAACAGCAATGAAGAAAATAATAACACTAAAGAGTGACAAATCCCCAGGACCAGATGCTTTCCATCCCAGGGTTTTAAAGGAAGTAGGTGAGCAGATTGCAGATGCCCAAAGTATAATCTTTCAAAGTTCTCTAGATTCAGGAACTGTCCCTCTAAATTGGAAAATTGCACATGTCACTCCGCTTTTTAAGAAAGGAGAGAGAGGGAAACCGGGGAATTATAGACCAGTTAGCCTGACATCTGTTGTAGGGAAATTGCTGGAGTCTATAATTAAGGATAGGGTGACTGAACACCTCGAGAATTTTCAGTTAATCAGAGAGAGCCAGCATGGATTTGTGAAAGGTAGGTCGTGCCTGACAAACCTGATTGAATTTTTTGAAGAGGTGACTAAAGTAGTGGAGAGGGGAATGTCAATGGATGTTATTTATATGGACTTCCAGAAGGCATTTGATAAGGTCCCACATAAGAGACTGTTAGCTAAATTAGAAGCCCATGGAATCGAGGGAAAAGTACGGACTTGGTTAGGAAATTGGCTGAGCGAAAGGCAACAGAGAGTAGGGATAATGGGAAGGTACTCACATTGGCAGGATGTCACTAGTGGAGTCCCGCAGGGATCTGTCTTGGGGCCTCAATTATTCACAATATTTATTAACGACTTAGGTGAAGGCATAGTAAGTCTCATATCTAATTTTGCCGATGATACAAAGATTGGTGGCATTGTAAGCAGTGTAGATGAAAACATAAAATTACAAAGCGATATTGCTAGATTAGGTGAATGGGCAAAATTGTGGCAAATGGAATTCACTGTAGACAAATGTGAGGTCATCCACTTTGGATCAAAAAAGGATAGAACAGGGTACTTTCTAAATGGTAAAAAGTTAAAAACAGTGGATGTCCAAAGGGACTTAGGGGTTCAGGTACATAGATCATTGAAGTGTCATGAACAGGTGCAGAAAATAATCAAGAAGGCTAATGGAATGCTGGCCTTTATATCTAGAGGACTGGAGTACAAGGGGGCAGAAGTTATGCTGCAGCTATACAAAACCCTGGTTAGACCGCACCTAGAGTACTGTGAGCAGCTCTGGGTACCGCACCTTCGGAAGGTCATATTGGCCTTGGAGGGAGTGCAGCGTAGGTTTACTAGAATGATACCCGGACTTCAAGGGTTAAGTTACGACAAGAGATTACACAAATTGGGGTTGTATTCTCTGGAGTTTCAAAGGTTAAGGGGTGATCTGATCGAAGTTTATAAGATATTAAGGGGAACGGATAGGGTGGATAGAGAGAAACTATTTCCGCTGGTTGGGGATTCTAGGAGTAGGGGGCACAGTCTAAAAATTAGAGCCAGACCTTTCAGGAGCGAGATTAGAAAACACTTCTACACACAAAGGGTGGTAGAAGTTTGGAACTCTCTTCCGCAAACGGCAATTGATACTAGCTCAATTGCTAAATTTAAATGTGAGATAGATAGCTTTTTGGCAACCAAAGGTATTAAGGGATATGGGCCAAAGGCAGGTATATGGAGCTAGATCACGATCAGCCATGATCTTATCAAATGGCGGAGCAGGCACGAGGGGCTGAATGGCCTACTCCTGTTCCTATGTTCCTAATTTCATATTGAGTTTGAGAATGATATAGTTAAGTCCAAAACTAGGGTCTTAAATTTAAATAAAGCCAATTACATAGGTATGAGGGGTGAGTTGGCTCAGGTAGATTGGGAAATTAAGATTAAAAGATTAGATAAGCAATGGCAAAATTTAAAGAAATAATTCATAATTCCCAATGAAGATACATAACCTTGAGGAATAAAAACTCCACGGAACGTTGTTCCAACCGTCGCTAACTAGAGAAGTTTAGATTAAAAGAGGCTTACAATGTTGCCAAGAAGAGTAGGAAGCCTGAAGATTGGGAGGATTTTATAAATCAGCAAAGGATAATCAAGAAATTGATAGAGGGAGAAAATTGAATATGAGCGTAAACTAGCAAGAAATATAAAAACAGATTGTAAGAGCTTCTACAAGTATTTAAAAAGGAAGAGATTAGTGAAAGTAAACATGGGTCTCTTGGAGGCAGAGACAGGAGAAATTATAATGGGGAATACGGAAATGGCAGAGGTTAAACAAATATTTTGTATCTATCTTCACAGCAGAAGACACAAAAAACATACCGGAAATAGTGAGGTGCCGAGGGTCTAATGAGAGGGAGGAACTTAAAGTAATTAAGATTAGTAATGAGAAAGTATTAGAAAAATTAATGAGACTAAAAGCTGACAAATCCCCTGGACCTGATGGCCTATATCCTAGGATTTTAAAAGAGGTGGTTGCCGAGATAGTGGATGCATTGGTTTTGATCTTCCAGAATTCTCTAGATTCTAGAACGGTCCCCGTGGATTGGAAGGTAACATGTAACCCCGCTATTCAAGAGAGGAGGGAGTGAGAAAGCAGGGAACTATTGGACAGTTAGCCTGACATCTGTAGCAGGGAAAATGCTAGAATCTATTATTAAGGATTAGCAACAGGGTACTTAGAAAATCATAATATGATTAGACAGAGTCAACATGCTTTAATGAAAGAGAAATCATGTTTGACAAATCTATTATAGTTTTTTGAGGGTGTAACTAGCAGGGTAGATAAAGGAGAACCAGTGGATGTAGTATGTTTGGATTTTCAAAAGGCATTTAATAAGGTGCCACACAAGAAGTTGTTACACAAGATTAGAGCTCATGGGATTGGGGATAATATATTAGCATGGATTGAGGATTGGTTAATGGACAGAAAACAGAGAGTAGGACTAAACGGGTCATTTTCGGGTTGGCAGGTTGTAACTAGTGGGGTGCCTCAGCTATTTACAATCTATATTAATGACTTGGATGAAGGGACCGAGTATAATGTATCCAAGTTTGCTGACGATACAAAGCTGGTGGGAAAGTAAGCTGTGAGGAGGACGCAAAGAGTCTGCAAAGGGATATCGACAAGTTAAGTGAGTGGGCAAGAAGGTGGCAGATGGAGTATAATGTGGGGAAATGTGAGGTTATTCACTTTGGTCGGAAAAATAGAAAAATTGAATATTTTTTTAAAAGGCAAGAAACTATTAAATGTTGGTGTTTGGAGGGATTTGGGTGTTCTTGTACATAAAACACGGTACGTTAACATGCAGGCATAGCAAGCAATTTGGAAGACAAATGGTATGTTGGCCTTTATGGCAAGGGGATTGGAGTACAAGAGTAAAGAGGTCTTGCTGCAATTGTACAGGGCTTTCGTGAGACCTCACCTGGAGTACTGTGTACAGTATTGGTCTCCTTACATAAGGAAGGATATATTTGCCTTAGAGGCGGTGCAACTAAGCTTCACTAGATTGATTCCTGGGATGAGACGGTTGTCCTATGTGGAAAGATTAAGCAGAATGGGCCTATACTCTGGAGTTTAGAAGAATTAGAGGTGATCTCATTGAAACATATAAGATTCTAAGAGGGTTTGACAGGGTAGATGTTGATAGGATGTTTCCCCTGGCTGGAGAGTCTGGAACTAGGGGACATAGTCTCAGGATAAAGAGTCAGACATTTAGGACTGAGATGAGGAGGAATTTCTTCACTCAGATGGTTGTGAATATTTGGAATTCTCTATCCCAGAGGGCTGTACATACTCAGTTGTTGAGTATATTCAACACAGAGATAGATAGATTTTTGGACTCTAAAGGAATCAAAGGATATGGGGATCGGGCAGGAAAGTGGAGTTGAGGTCGAAGATCAGCCATGATCTTATTGAATGGCGGAGCATGCTCGAGGGGCCGCATGGCCTACTCCTGCTCCCATTTCTTATGTTCTTATGAGGCCTAACCAAAGTCTTGTACAAGGATAAATTGGCATGTTTCTTTTTGTAATG
Organism: Heptranchias perlo; assembly: GCF_035084215.1. Lineage (NCBI taxonomy): Eukaryota > Metazoa > Chordata > Chondrichthyes > Hexanchiformes > Hexanchidae > Heptranchias > Heptranchias perlo. Next base: position 16,640,734 of record NC_090352.1, on the reverse strand, counting down.
GATAGTCCTGTGAATGTAGCCCACTTCCCTATTTGCTTTAGTTATAACTTCACAGCATTGGTCGTGAACCTTTAGAGAGTGATGTACTATGATACCACAATCTTTTTCTTTCACCATAGGCTTTAGTTCTGTTCCCTATAAGGTGTACGTATACTTAGCACTGGCCCACGTCCATAACACTGCAATTGTCTAAGTTAAACACCATTTGCCAAACTCAAACCCTTTCCCCAAAACATTGAGATCTTGAGTAGGTTAGTCTCCTCCACAGTCCTAACACTTGCACAAATTTTCATATCATCCACAAACATTGGATCATTCTCCAACACCTTCATCTAGGTTATTAGGAGAGATACTAAAAAGCAAAGGCCCTGACCCCTGTGGGACACTATTGGTAAGCCATGTTCAGACAGATCCACACTCATTGATAACAACTTTCTGCCTACAGGCATGCAGCCAATTCTTAATCCATTGTCGCAGCTTTCCACTAATTCCACAAGATTCTATCTTGTAGAGTAACCTATTGTGAGATACCTTATCAAAGGCTTTCTGAAAATCCAGGTAGACAATTTCTACCAGGCTACCCTCATCCACTAACTTAGTGGCTGCCTCCAATACCATAGGCAAAAGGAATGGCCATCCTATATGGGGGCGGGGCCCGATGGGGTTGCAAATCAGTGAAACTTAGGAAGAGTAGGTGGTAAAAAGAGAGAAAAGGGATAAATTAATCTCCTATGCAGCAAAAAAAGGAACGCAACTGCTGTAATGCAACCCAAGGAACCCAAAAATAGCCAAGAAATTAGGTCTCAAAATATTGAAGAAAAAGGTCAAACAGCACAACTTTAAAGAAACCGGGAAGCAACTTCTCTGGCCACGCGTCTGCTGTACATTTCTGTGCACATGGACCGTATCCCTGGGGATAGGGAGGGCCCTTTACTTCATGCATAAAATCAGAGGCTGGAATGGGGCTTGTGTCCTGGAGTTGCATAGACCGCCTGCTCCTCCAGCATTGTCCAGACGGAAAATACCTGGCAGGGTGAGGCCAGAGCATTTCAGGCGCAAACCCTCTGCCCCGATATTCTGCCCCCTCGGTGCCTGGTACTCGCCTGTGTGGCTGGAGCAGAGAGGCAGACAATAACCCTGTAATTTCCTCTTTTAGAGATGATGAAAAGCAGTAAGTCAGAATGAGGCAAGACTCACTTCCTGAACTATGAACGTAGTGCTGGCTTGAATTTTCAAAGAGATAGCTTTTAAGTAAAACAGAGAACATCCTTAGAACCCAGATACCCCCCAGGGTCTTCAGACTTCTGCTTCACATACCATTAGTAGGCACTGTGGATTAGGGAACTCTGCGGGGAGTGTTTCTCAAATAAAACATCAGAGATAATGTTACGAAGGATTTGGCAAGAAAAGCTGCAAGACTTTCAAACGCTGCCTTTTCTTGCTTTTAAATAGATGACTGGTATGTATATTAAATAAACTTGGTTATTGCAGTTGTCAGTATCTCGTGGTGTAAGATTATTTATGGAATTGTATCAGTATCTCACAGTGTAAGATTATTTATGGAACTGTATCAGTGTCTCACTGTGTAAGCCTGGTTATTGCAGTTATCAGAGTCTTGCTATTTAAGGCTGGATATTGTAATTTTTTTTTATTCATTCATGGGATGTGGGCGTCGATGGCAGGGCCAGCATTTATTGCCCATCCCTAATTGCCCTTGAAAAGGTGGTGGTGAGCCGCCTTCTTAAACCACTGCAGTTCATGTGGTGAAGTTACTTCCACAGTGCTGTTAGGAAGGGAGTTCCTGGATTTTGACCCAGCTACGATGAAGGAACGGCGATATATTTCCAAGTGAGGATGGTGTGTGACTTGGAGGGGAACGTGCAGGTGGTGGTGTCCCCATGCGCCTGCTGCCCTTGTCCTTCTAGGTGTTAGAGGGCGTAGGTTTGGGAGGGGCTGTCGAAGAAGCCTTGGCGAGTTGCTACAGTGCATCTTATAGATGGTACACACTGCAGTCATGGTGCGCTGGTGGTGGAGGGAGTGAATGTTAAAGGTGGTGGATGGGGTGCCAAATCAAGCGGACTGCTTTGTCCTGGATGGTGTCGAGCTTCTTGAGTGTTGTTGGAGCTGCACTCATCCAGGTAAGTGGAGAGTATTCCATTCACACTCCTGACTTGTGCCTTGTTGATGGTGGAAAGGCTTTGGGGAGTCAGGAGGTGAGTCACTCACTGCAGAATACCCAGCCTCTGACCTTCTCTTGTAGCCACAGTATTTATATGGCTGGTCCAGTTAAGTTTCTGGTCAATGGTGACCGCCCCCCCCCCCCCCCACCCAGGATGTTGATTGTGGGGGATTCGGCAATGGTAATGCTGTTGAATGTCAAGGGGAGGTGGTTAGACTCTCTCTTGTTGGAGATGGTCATTGCCTGGCTCTTGTCTGGTGCGAATGTTACTTGCCACTTATCAGCCCAAGTTGTCCAGGTCTTGCTGCATGCGGGCATGGACTGCTTCATTATCTGAGGGGTTGCGAATGGAACTGAACACTGTGCAATCATCAGCAAACATCCCACTTCTGACCTTATGATGGAGGAAAGGTCATTGATGAAACAGCTGAAGATGGTTGGGCCTAGGGCACAGCCTCGAGGATCAGTATCTGTATCAGTATCTCGCTGTGTAAGGAAGCTTATCGTAGTGTATCAGTACCTCACTGTGTAAGGCTGGTTATCGTAGTGTATCAGCAGCTCGCTGTGTAAGGCTGGTTATCGTAGCGTATCAGTATCTCACTGTGTAAGGCTGGTTATCGTAGCGTATCAGTATCTCACTGTGTAAGGCTGGTTATCGTAGCGTATCAGTATCTCACTGTGTAAGGCTGGTTATTGTAGCGTATCAGTATCTCACTGTGTAAGGCTGGTTATTGTAGCGTATCAGTATCTCACTGTGTAAGGCTGGTTATTGTAGCGTATCAGTATCTCACTGTGTAAGGCTGGTTATTGTAGCGTATCAGTATCTCACTGTGTAAGGCTGGTTATTGTAGCGTATCAGTATCTCACTTGTAATGTTATTTATTGCAGTGCATCAGTATCTTGCTGTGTCTTGCTGCTTGTGTATTACTTTAGCTGTGGGTAAAGATTACCAAGTAGTATTAGTCTGTTTACGGTGGTCGATGGTGTGGTATTTTGCTGTGCTCTGACAGATGAGTGTAGTGGCCGCCCTATTCATTCTCCACTCAGCAATTTATCCCATTTAGAAATTAAATCAATAAGCTGGGACACACTAATCCACACAAGCCACTGAATACAAATGCAGATTTTGGTTCACAGGGGACTCAGTCTATTATGGAAACTGTAGTCATGTGCAAGAAAAACATGGTGAGAGAAAGCCAGAATTATAACACCCATGTTTTACCATGTCGCAATCACACCATGCCATCTGGCTGCTCCGCCAAGAGATATTTTTATGTAAATTGGTATTCTGTAAAATTACAACGCTGAGTACAACAGACGAGGTGAGGAGGCATGGTGCAAGGTACAGGAGAGTGATCAAACCTCTCCATGTTGTCATACACTGTCAACAAACTGGTAAGCTGCTCCTTGTGTTATACTGTGCATACAACAAGGAATAACACATTAAGGCAGGCCACAGGGACCGAATAAGATCCCGAGCTGATGAATTTATCGAGCACAGAAGCCGACACCCTGGGATACAGCTTATTTAGAGCCTCTGTCACTGTGTGAAGCCAGTATTAGGTGAGACAGACATGGTAATAGGCTGCGTCCTGCAGAGTGTTGCTGATCTGCAGCCTATATGTCAGCTGTATCCTGGCTTTGCTGCTCCATGATTTACTTGGGCCCCAATTCTCTGTTTATTTTCGCTGCCAACTTTGACAGAATATCATACGAGGAAATCGGGTGGCATTGCAGTGGAGGGTATCAGATATTTGGGCGGTGAGGCGAGGCCTACTGGAGAAATTAGGGTTGCCAAACCTCCAGGATTGTCCTGGAGTCTCCAGAAATTAAAGATTAATCTCCTGGTGCTGCCGGGAGAAAAATCATTGGGTCATTAAACAATTTTTTTCATTTTCTTTGAACGCTTTGGTTCAGTAGTTATAAAAATATTGGAGATGAGGAAAAAGAGGCTGTTTGATTGAGCAGGGCGGTGGGAGGCGAGCGGTCATGTGATGAAACCTCCAGGAATACCTACAACTAGAGTTGGCAACCCTATGCAGAGACCAGTTCCACAACAAAAGGACTCTTGCCATGTTCTTCTGATGTACTGCTGTGGCTTCAGCACAAACACCAGTTAAAGATGCAGCACATTTAAAAATGGCCCAGTTACACAGATTAATTAGAAACAGGGGAACTTATTGTGCCAATCAATTAACACACAATCACTGAATTGTTCTCAGCTGCTCACTACATCTCCATTGATGTTATTTTTAGCTCTTCACGCACACACATACTGCTGTTATTCAAGCTCAGATATCTAGCAAAGGCTCTTATAAATACTGCGAAAGGCAAAGGTCCCATTACTGAACCCTGAGGCACTTTGCTGGTTTTCACTTTAAACGGAACTGTTATCACTGGAGTCAATTAATTTAGGAACTAATGAACAATAAAATGCTAGGATACTACAGGCAGCACCAGTATAGTGACCATCAAATGCTCTCATATTTTGTAAATGAACACCAACCAGGCCCACAGTTAACAACAAACATAATACTTCCCTCAAACTGCAATCGGGCTATTATCCCAGCAGCAGAACAAGGAGCACAGATGGAAGACACCGATTATCCGCTCCAATGGAATCCCAGTGTAAACTCGGTCGAGTGCACTTTGTGCCCGCCCCTTGGCCGCGCTCCTGACCAATAGCGATTTCCTGGCGCCATTTTTTTCTGGTGGGAGTTCTGCCTCCATTGGGAAGCTCAGCACCCGGGGTGGTAGGGAAGAAAGAAAATGGCTGTGGCAGGTCCCAAAGGCCACTTACTGCAGCATAGTGGTCACTGGGATTGGCCAAAAAAGAGTTTCTCTTAAGCTTTTAAAATCCTCCTTTGATCAATGCAATCCATCGCCCTGCATTCCTAGTGCCCAGCATTGCTATGATGCAGATGACGGTAAAACTGTTAAATCATAGAATCTTACAGCACAGAAAGAGGCCATTTGGCCCATTGTGCCTGTGCCGGCACTTTGAAAGAGCTATCCAATTAGTCCTCGTCCTCTGCTCTTTCCCCACAGCCCTGCAAATTTCTCCTTTTCAAATATATATCCAATTTCCTTTTGAAAGTTAATATTGAATCTGCTTCCACTGCCCTCTTTGTTGTATGATACATTCCCATTATTTGAGAATCCTTTGAATACACCTGCCCAGATTTGGGCAGACGTAGTCTACGTCTCCTGTCCGGTGCAAAGTCTGGAGAAGTGACGGTGCACACGTGGAACCAGCAGCACAGCTCCCCACTCGTTCCTGTTCACTGGAGTTACGCCAGAGAGCTGCTATAACTCCAGTGGGAAAACCCGGGCTGAGATGGCTTTCCTTTCCAATACCCACATTGCAGCTAACTCCTGTATCCCAGGAGCTTTCACTCCAGCCATAATTCTCTTGTGAGCCACCTTATCAAATGTTTCTTTATAAGTCAAGATGTCCAAAAACCTTCTTTGAGCTCATCCTCAAAGAATGCCAATCAATTTGCATTTCGTGAATCCGTCTCAGTTTAGAATTGTTGGTTTCACTCTTTTTAAATGCTGCAGTTCGTTCCTTAAAACAGACCCAGTGTTTTCCCTGCTGAAGTCACTGTATTAGCTACTCTCCCATCTTCTAGTGTTGCCACTGTATTTAACTGGCTGTGAAAGTTTCAGCACATTTCCCTATACAGTAATATCCTTTAATGCTTCTGGGTGCAGTCCATTTCATATCAATGCACTCCATTTTATTAATGATTTTATTGATATTTAGAAGGTCTACACAGCTGGTTGAGTTATTATACTTGATTCCCACGGTTACAGTTCAGTAAATTGATGTACGTTATGAACACTTATTTGGACACATTGGGGGCCATGACTACCTGCAGGCATGAGCTGTATGTGTGGGGGATGTTGAGTGGAGCTGGTGCAGGCAAAGACCTCAGGCAATATATGTGTTAGTGTGAGGCAGCATTGCCTGGGTTAATAACTTTTCATAAGAATTCCTCAGGATGTAGTTATAGGCAGATGGAAGGGTCCTCTTCAGGATGGAAAGGAGGTGTTTAAGAGGTGATCTTATGAAGGTTTGCAAGATAGCAAATGGTATGGAAATAGTAAATCCGGAAAACGACTTTAAAATAAACTATGGGAGTAGGACGAGGGAACACAGAGTTAAACTACAACAACAACAACTTGCATTTATATAGCACCTTTAATGTGGTATAACATCCCAAGGTGCTTTCACAGGAGCGTAATTAGACAAAAATTGACTCCAAACCAAATAAGGAGACATTAGGACAGGTGACCAAAAGCTTGGTCAAAGAAATAGGTTTTAAGGATGGTCTTAAAGGAGAAGAGAGAGGTGGAGAGGTTTAATGAGGGAATTCCAGATTTTAGGGCCTAGACAATTGAAGGCCTGACTGCCAATGTTGGGGGATTTCAGCGTGATTTACATGGCCATTGAGGAAGTTATAAAGTTGGTGGCTATTGGGAACATGGTCGACATTGTATATCTTGATTTTCAAACAGCCTTCGACTAGGTGCCGCACAAAAAAAAAAGCTACTAAGTTTGAGTCCTGTGGGATTGTGTTGGATAAGGAATTGGTTGCATTCTCATAGGTGGAAGGTTGTTATTAATAGCAGTGGTTCTGTATGGGGACCAGTCACTAGTGGAGTCCCGCAGGGATCAGTGTTAGGGCCGTTGCTATTCACCATCTTTATCAATGATGTGGATGGATGTGTAAGGGAACTGTCTGTAAGTTTCTGGATAATACAAAGATATGTGTGAGTGTAAGGAGATTAAAAAAACAGATTCCCAGCAGATCCAGATGCAATGGGAGGATGGGTCCGTATCTGGCAGAGGTCTTTTAATACAGATAAATGTAGTGTGACTAGTAAAACATATCTGTAGATCTGATATCAGGAAGTTCTTCCTCAAGCAGAGAGTGGACTGCCAGGCAGAGTGTAGGATTGTCCTGTGAAAGGGTGGGAAGTTGGTTGGGGTGCAGTTTCTCTGTGAACTGGATCCAAAGTGGTGGAGTGCCTTTTGAACTGGGCCAGGGATGGTTGGGTGGGAGAATGAGTATTGAGGGCCCTGTTGGGTAAGTGTTGGTCTGGCTGATCTATTGAAAGTCCAAATGCCCCTTATTTTTCCTTTCTTTTAAATTAAACAATCTATTAATTATTAAGTATAACAGTGCATAAAATGAACAGAAAACATCACTTTTCATGTAGAAAGTTTACATTTTGTGGGGAGCACACCCATAGAAATGCACCACACATTTTGTGCTTTCCACCTTTGCATTTCCTCTTCAAGCTCTCATGTACTTATATTTTTCTCTCCGATATAAGTGAAGGAATGTTAGGCTCTGAAAGCCAAGCATTACCTCACAAGGAGCATCTGAGCCATGAAATCCTAGGTACTGAACGCAGCAGACAGACCGCCGCAGTTTCTGGTCAGCGGCTTATTTATGGGGCAGTGTCTGACTGGAGTGACTGGCTCAGAAGGCTACCAGCACTGTCACACTCTCAAATTCATCAGTTGATTTCACAGGATCTGATGTAACAGCAGCTGGCAGAGTTTACAGTCTCTCGACCCCAGTACCACATCTCGCAACTCTTCCACTTAACATGAAAATTAAACTCTCGATGGTCCTCTTAAATACCACTAATCAAATGAAGTCTGAAAGATGCTACTTCTGCTAAATAGGAAAGTACTTAATATTAAACACAAGCAGCTGTTTTTTTAACTGCTAACTAACTCAAAGGGCTCTCCACCCGCCATTGCATTCAGCAATACGAGGGATGACAGTGTTGGAGAACCAGAGGTTTTTCTATGTTGCCCCCAACATGAAAAGTCGTGCGCTCAGCTTAGAGCCTGTGTAACACATTGGTGGGGGGGGATTGTATGCACAGTGAACAAGGTTCCTCTCCCTCCATCTTGACAAGAGCTTGAGATCATATGGCACCTGCATTGCCAATAGACTGGATTATTTATCAGTCGATCCCACTGATAAACTGAGTGCTACCGGTCACACCAAGTTTTATTAAAGTTTCCATTAGATTTGACCAGTGTTGGCTAGTCTCAAGGTATTACCTAATTCAGGAATTTCACAGCACCCAGTGTAAACATGATCCTCATTTCTAATTCAGCCCCATCCAGGTTTCAGAAAGCTCACATGGCATTAAAAAAATGGTTCCGTGCACATCCACACTTCACAGACCTCCCTCTTTCTTTCCCTCTCTCACAGCTCTGTGGTCCTTTTGGAATTCTGTTGCCCCATGAACAGAAGCCAAAGGATTCAGTGTCTACTCTGCAGAGGCTTTAAGAAATCTGAAGTGAAACCACTGGTCGATTTAGAGGGGCTTCCTGACTGCTATCCTGGCTGCTGTCACAGTGCTGGAGGAGTGGTACAGCGAAATGGACAATAGGACATCTCTCCACTCCTCCTGGGCTGAAATATTTAAATTCCAACTTGCATACCCCTCTCCCAACCTCATGGACAGTGTAGAGGTGAAAAATAGTTGAGACAAAAAACGCAGTGACTTCTGAAAGTGGTCGAGTACTTTCCCACAGTGCACAGGGAGGTTGTCTAGCAGCAGTTGGCTCAACAGAGGCTAGGGACTGGGAATAGGCTATTCGCTGGAGCTCTCAGCTTAGAATGTCCACCAGTGCGTACTTCAGTGTCAACACCTGAATATGTACTGAACACACAGAGTAAAAGGGAATAATGCCCTCCCATCTGGTATTGTATAGCTCATGTGTGTCTGAGACTGTAGTTCACACAACTGTAGTGTCAGTGCACAGCAGTATGACTTTGCACTAACACTGCAGTTATAGTGTAAATGCAGCCTGAGTCTGGAGTAAGGGCCCCATCGGACACTAGAGCAAAATGAGAGTCCCTGAAGGAGACAGTTTCACTCCACTTCACTTCAGTCTCAGTTTGGGCCTACATGTCAGAATTATACTCCACAAATTTAGAGTCCGTGCAAAGCCAAAACCACTTTGTGCTGACACTAAATTAAGGAGAGGAGAGAAAGAGAGGAAAGCAAAGGAGAGGGGAGAGAGCAAGATATAGAGAAAGTAGGAATGGTTGTGAGTGAGGTGTACAGGGAGAGAGAGGTGAAAGAGAGAGACATGTAGAGAGCATGCGATGTACAGACAGCATGATGAGCATAGAGTGAAAGAGGAAACAAGAGAATAAAGACAGGGGGAAACTTATGAGTTAACTTTCTTCCCATGTACATCCTTCATCTCCATGCTAGGACAGAGTAATCATTACTAATTTAGAGACTATACATACCACATTGTTCTTTTACTTCACAGAGCGTAACTTGGTTTTGCTGCTCATGTGAGTTAGATCAGGTAGCTAATTTTGAAGTGTTGAATTAAATGGACATTCATGGGACATCCTATTCAAATCCACCATTTGCCAGCAGTATATTTATATCCTTCAACAGCCAGCATGTACATCTGGAAATTTGCTTATAAACAGTTAGTTATGGTTTCCAGCACAGGCACCTTCTGTGCTGTATCATTCTATGTCAGACTGTTGCCCTGTATTAAAATGCCTGGCTGCTGTTCATCAAACCTCCATGTGACATGTTCTGATTCCCAACAATACATCTGCCCAGATGTCATTGAAGGGTAACATTATTATTTGCAGTGAATGCCCAGACATCCAATAATGCTTCTCTTTGTTTAAAGGTGTCAAACCCCAGGTCCTTTATGCAGTTCCTTAGTTCCTACAGGGTTTCCGAAGTTCAGTGCAAGGAGCTCTGTGAACATTTAGCCTACGTGTTTCACAGGGATCTACCAATCTGAGGGATACAGAGGGAAACTGGGCCCGATAATAATGCAGAGGTGGGATCCGAGGGGGGCGCGAAACCCAGAAGTAGTTTTGGCATGTCGCAATGTCCAATTTCAACATAGCTACCTAATTATAATTTTACTTCTAGGTTTCGCTTCTCCAATGCGTGACAGCGGGCATGATGCGAACCTGCATGAAGCAATCTCAACTCGACTATTTAAAGGGCCAATTCAAAGATGGAATTTGGTGGTTGTGTAAAAAGATGGCGAAGTTTAAACTTGGACCCAGCTCTGTCAAGGTCTGCGCCCCAGTTTAATGACGCATCACTTGATGAACTGCTGGATGCAGTAAGGAAATAATCTTCCCCAGCAACAGGAAGAAGAAACCTGCTGTTGTCACCAAGAAGGCGTGGTTAGAGGTGGCCGAGGTCAGCAGCAGGAGTATTGTGTCCCGTACCTGGATCCAATGCAGGAAACACTTTAATGACCTATCCAGGTCAGGAAAGGTGAGTACAGTTGCAGATTCACCTACATCCTGTCGAGCACCCCCCCTCTCACTCTGTCTTATCAAGCATATTCCACCACATCACTCCTCACAGCCACTTAAGTTTCTAAAGCATCCATCGTTCACTTTGTATACACTTCTTCATCTCCCCATTTATCCATCCATCCAGTTTTTACGCAATGTACTGCATCTTCCTGATGGTCACCCTCACCGAATGCACAGAATCCATCAGGTGAATATATACCTTTCAGTCACTCATAGGTCTCTTGTTCTCCGGTTGCAGGAGAAGCGAGCACAAAACGCATGGGAGAGGGAGAGAACTGGAGATGGCCCGCCACAGATAGTGCAACTGACATCTTCTGAGGAAGAGGTAACGGAGATCAGTGGCATCTTTGCGTCCCTCATCATTGGAGATGGAGGGGCTGGGACTTCGCAGCAGCTGGCTGTTGACAGAATTAAATATCTCTGACCCAAATCTCATACAAGACTAAGTCATGTTGACTTGATTTCAGCAGCGAGTGAAATATAATAAGCGTAATTATGCTGAGTGGCAACATTTTTACATTGCCAACACTAATTCAAGTTTAGAACAGCAGTCCGTGGACTTTTCTGATGATTTCTCAGAGGACCTGATTCTTTCTGCGGGTGCGCCGTCCCAGACATATTACCAGCCACCAGCACAAATACTCGCACTTTGGTGGGTCCTCTTAGATAGCTAGTTGGGTTTTCGCCAAGTGAGTCATAGTTCACAAGTGAGCATGAGCAGAGAGTGGTGACAGAGACAGCTGTGGAGAGTCTGTGTCAGAGGGAGCACTCCTCTCCAAGCTGTGCTCAGCTGGACACAGATGCTGAACCCTGGTGGCATCCTGGTGGAGCCAGAGGCAGTGGTGACTTTCACAGTGACTGGTAATGCGTGGCCATCAGGCAGTAGCTCTTCTTCTATGAGGCTGCAGATGTTTGTGACCACCTGACGTGTTAATCTCAGCCTTCGGAAGCACTGATCTTCAGAGAGGTCAAGGAAGCTGAGCTTCTGGCTGTACACCATGTTAGGTGGGTAGTGCCACCTTTCCGTTGTCCACCACATCACGACCTTGCTGCTGCAGATGGTGATTGTCTTCCTCATCCGAGGTCCAATCTATAGCAGCCATGGTGCCAGCCATCCTGATGTTCTCTATATGAACACCTCCAAGCTTTACCAATACATCTGTCACCACAAGACCTCTCAGCAAGTCGTTTACCAGAGGGAACTGAGAAAGCAGCTGTGAGCACTGAGCCTTTATTCACATCGGGACACCTGACCTTGAACCAGCCGCACGAAGTGCCGCTCAATCTCTCCTCCGTTTTACTGCCAAGTTTCCCGAGTCCGTGCTGGAGGCGTTAATTTCAAATCACTTACAAACTCTCATGAAAGTACCCTCATTAACATATTATAATGACGGACCCGCCTCTGGAGAGCGGGTTATTCGGCCGCACCCAAACTCGCCTCAGTTAAAACCGGACATGGGCGCGTTGGAGGTGGGTTGGGGTCGGGTTTCCCATTTTTGACATTTTAACCGACCCACCCACCACTAACCCGCCCGTCGTGGGGGATTAAAATTCCCCCGACTACTTTTATTTCAAGAGATTATGAAGTTCTGGCACAATTGCAATTTGAGGGCACGGGAGCACCAGACATGCCAGAGATGGCCAGTATTTGATGAGAACCGCAACAAAAACAAATCCCAAGTGTAAAGGGGATGAGCTACGAGCAAAGATTAGAGAAGCTGAAGCTTCACATTCTATGAAGAAGGTCAGTTAAACTGGGACCTCACTGAGGTGCATAAAATATTAATTGGCAGTGACAAAGTAAGCCAGAATATTATTTCAAATTAAGCCAGGGAAGCAGGATCAGAGCACAGAAATTCAGAAATACTGAACAGATATCAGGGAGAACTTTCTACCCTCAAAGAATGAAAATAATCTGCTAGGCAAGGCAGTTGAGGTAAAATATTCGGAACCTTCAAAGGATATGTGGTGCCTTATTGAGATATAGTTAGGGTGATGCAGCAACAGACTTCAATGCAATAGTTAGGGTATTAGAAGGATGGGCTAAATGGGAGATTTAGGATACTGGAGGGATGAGTGTTGATTGGATGAATAGCTTTTCTCCTCCTCGACTTCTCCTTTGTTCTAATTCCCTTTAGATCCCACTACATCCCATAGTGTACATTTCATTTTTCTTTAAATAGCATTATTTTTCTATACTAGAGGCACATCTTTTCTGTCAGTGATCCACATTGTACAGTAATCACAAAGTTTGGAAACTCATGATCTAGTGTTTCCTACTCAGCACCATTACTCGGGATTGATGATCACTTAATCTAAGATGACACTCCAGTGCAGTATCTGGGGAATGCTGAATTGTTGGAGGTACTGTCTTTTAGTTAACGCTAAACCAAGGACATATCTGCTTATGTGGATGTAAAAGATTCCATGGTATTATTCAGGGAGCTCCCCAGGTGTCTTGGCCAACGTAACTCCCTCACCAAACACCACCAAAAAAAAATTAGCTGGACATTATCTGCTTTGCTGGTTGTGGGACCTTTTTATTAAAAATTCGTTCATGATGTGGGCGTCGCTGGCGAGGCCGGCATTTATTGCCCATCCCTAATTGCCCTTGAGAAGGTGGTGGTGAGCCGCCTTCTTGAACCACTGCAGTCTGTGCTGTGTGCAAATTGGCTGCTGCATTTGCCTATGTAACACCAGTGACTGCACTTCAGAAGTAATTACTTGGAAAGCACTTTGGGACATCCTGAGGACATGAAAAATGCTATATAAATGTAAGCTTGTTCTTCTTTTCCATGCAGAATGAATTAATGAGGAACATTCAATGACACCAAATGATATTCTACTTTATGAAGTCATGTTTTTGAAGACTGAAAATGATTATCTGCACACATAGTTCATTGGCAGTCAAGCATGACACTGTGGCAATGGGACAATGTCCTTGAGCTTTCACTCGGCCTTCACACTGCTAACCGTGGCTCCCGTATCTCAGCAGCAGAATCACAAAGCCAGTTCATTATGATTGTATGACTGTGCACCAGTGTGTGTGTCCATCACAGCACCACCATTTATAGCCCATCAGTCACATCCTCACCGTTTATACTCCATCAGTCACATTTCCCTCGTATATCTCCTGTCGGTCACATCCTCACCATTTATACCATCAGTCACATCCTCACTGTTTATACCCCATCAGTCACATTACCCCCGTATAGCTCCATCAGTCAAATTCCCCCTGTATATCTCCCATCAGTCACAGTCAAATTCCCCTTGGAGGAAGCACTGAGGGTAGCAAGGGCACAGAATGTACTCTGGGTGGGAGACTTCAATGTCCATCACCAAGAGTGGCTCGGTAGCACCACTACTGACCGAGCTGGCTGAGTCCTGAAGGATATAGCTGCCAGACTGGGCCTGCGGCAGGTGGTGAGCGAACCAACACGAGGGAAAAACTTACTTGACCTCGTCCTCACCAATCTACCTGTTGCAAATGCATCTGTCCATGACAGCATTGGTAGGAGTGACCACCGCACAGTCCTCGTGGAGACGAAGTCCCGTCTTCGCACTGAGGGCACCAGCCAACGTGTTGTGTGGCACTACCACCGTGCTAAATGGGATAGATTCAGAACAGATCTAGCAGCTCAAAACTGGGCATCCATGAGGCACTGTGGGCCATTAGCAGCAGCACAATTGTATTCCAGCACAATCTGTAACCTCATGGCCTGGCATATTCCTCACTCTACCATTACCAACAAGCCAGGGGATCAACCCTGGTTCAATGAGGAGTGTAGAAGAGCATGCCAGGAGCAGCACCAGGCGTACCTAAAAATGAGGTGCCAACCTGGTGAAGCTACAACTCAGGACTACATGCATGCTAAACAGCGGAAGCAACATGCTATAGACTGAGCTAAGCAATTCCACAACCAACGGATCAGATCAAAGCTCTGCAGTCCTGCCACATCCAGTCATGAATGGTGGTGGACAATTAAACAACTAACGGGAGGAGGAGTCTTTGCAAACATCCACATCCTCAATGATGGTGGAATCCAGCACGTGAGTACAAAAGACAAGGCTGAAGCTTTTGCAACCATCTTCAGCCAGAAGTGCCGAGTGGATGATCCATCTCGGCCTCCTCCCGATATCCCCACCATCACAGAAGCCAGTCTTCAGCCAATTCGATTCACTCCACGTGATATCAAGAAAAGGCTGAGTGCACTGGATACAGCAAAGGCTATGGGCCCCGACAACATCCCAGCTGTAGTGCTGAAGACTTGTGCTCCAGAACTAGCTGCGCCTCTAGCCAAGCTGTTCCAGTGCAGCTACAACACTGGCATCTACCCGACAATGTGGAAAATTGCCCAGGTATGTCCTGTCCACAAAAAGCAGGACAAATCCAATCCGGCCAATTACCGTCACATCAGTCTACTCTCAATCATCAGCAAAGTGATGGAAGGTGTCTTCGACAGTGCTATCAAGCGGCACTTACTCACCAATAACCTGCTCACCGATGCTCAGTTTGGGTTCCGCCAGGACCACTCGGCTCCAGACATCATTACAGCCTTGGTCCAAACATGGACAAAAGAGCTGAATTCCAGAGGTGAGGTGAGAGTGACTGCCCTTGACATCAAGGCAGCATTTGACCGAGTGTGGCACCAAGGAGCCCGAGTAAAACATAAGTCAATGGGAATCACGGGGGAAACTCTCCAGTGGCTGGAGTTATACCTAGCACAAAGGAAGATGGTAGTGGTTGTTGGAGGCCAATCATCTCAGCCCCAGGACATTGCTGCAGGAGTTCCTCAAGGCAGTGTCCTAGGCCCAACCATCTTCAGCTGCTTCATCAAGACCTTCCCTCCATTATAAGGTCAGAAATGGGGATGTTCGCTGATGATTGCACAGTGTTCAGTTCCATTCGCAACCCCTCAGATAATGAAGCAGTCCGAGCCCGCATGCAGCAAGACCTGGACAACATCCAGGCTTGGGCTCATAAGTGGCAAGTAACATTCATGCCAGACAAGTGCCAGACAATGACCATCTCCAACAAGAGAGAGTCTAACCCCCTCCCCTTGACATTCAGCGGCATTACCATCGCCGAATCCCCCACCATCAACATCCTGGGGGTCACCATTGACCAGAAATTTAACTGGACCAGCCATTTAAATACTGTGGCTACGAGAGCAGGTCAGAGGCTAGGTATTCTGCGGCGAGTGACTCACCTCCTGACTCCCCAAAGCCTTTCCACCATCTACAAGGCACAAGTCAGGAGTGTGATGGAATACTCTCCACTTGCTTGGATGCGTGCAGCTCCAACAACATTCAAGAAGCTCGACACCATCCAAGATAAAGCAGCCCGGTTGATTGGCACCCCATCCACCACACTTAAACATTCACTCCCTTCACCACCGGCGCACTGTGGCTGCAGTGTGTAGCATCCACAGGATGCACTGCAGCAACACGCCAAGGCTTCTTCGACAGCACCTCCCAAACCCGCGGCCTCTACCATCTAGAAGGACGAGAGCAGCAGGCACATGGGAACAACACCACCTGTACATTCCCCTCCAAGTCACACACCATCCCGACTTGGAAATATATCGCCGTTCCTTCATCGTCGCTGGGTCAAAATCCTGGAACTCCCTTCCTAACAGCACTGTGGGAGAACCGTCACCACACGGATTGCAGCGGTTCAAGAAGGCAGCTCACCACCACCTTCTCAAGGGTAATTAGCGATGGGCAATAAATGCCGGCCTCGCCAGTGATGCCCACACCCCATGAATGAATAAAAAAAGAGCCCAGGCTCACCCGGGGAGGTGCCCCTGCCCTGGAGCATTGCGAGATAGCAAGCAGTATCTCCCGTCAGTCACAGTCACATTCCCCCTGTATATCTCCAGTCAGTAACAGTCACATTCCCCCTGTATATCTCCCATCAGTAACAGTCACATTCCCCCTGTATATCTCCCGTCAGTAACAGTCACATTCCCCCTGTATATCTCCAGTCAGTCACAGTCACATTCCCCCTGTATATCTCCCGTCAGTAACAGTCACATTCCCCCTGTATATCTCCCGTCAGTAACAGTCACATTCCCCCTGTATATCTCCTGTCAGTAACAGTCACATTCCCCCTGTATATCTCCTGTCAGTAACAGTCACATTCCCCCTGTATATCTCCTGTCAGTCACAGTCACATTCTCCTCCATATATCTCCAGTCAGTCACAGTCACATTCCCCCTGTATATCTCCCGTCAGTAACAGTCACATTCCCCCTGTATATCTCCCGTCAGTAACAGTCACATTCCCCCTGTATATCTCCCGTCAGTCACAGTCACATTCTCCTCCATATATCTCCCGTCAGTCACAGTCACATTCCCCCTGTATATCTCCCGTCAGTCACAGTCACATTCCCCCTGTATATCTCCAGTCAGTCACAGTCACATTCCCCCTGTATATCTCCAGTCAGTCACAGTCACATTCCCCCTGTATATCTCCCGTCAGTAACAGTCACATTCCCCCTGTATATCTCCAGTCAGTCACAGTCACATTCCCCCTGTATATCTCCAGTCAGTCAGAGTCACATTCCCCCTGTATATCTCCCGTCAGTAACAGTCACATTCCCCCTGTATATCTCCCGTCAGTAACAGTCACATTCCCCCTGTATATCTCCCGTCAGTCACAGTCACATTCCCCCTGTATATCTCCTGTCAGTAACAGTCACATTCCCCCTGTATATCTCCTGTCAGTCACAGTCACATTCCCCCCGTATATCTCCTGTCAGTCACATTCGCCCCTGTTGTTTAGATCCAGTCATTCACTGACGCTGCCCTCGTGGTAACTCTTAGTCCTAGGTAGCACTAGGAGGCCAGATTCCTGCACTAATGTAAATGGGCTCCACTCATGCTAATGGCTATTACATTTTGGGGTTTTGTGGTAGATAATTCTTTGGATTCAGTGTCACTGACCACTCCCATAAGCAGACTTCACATTCCCTGTGAACCTGAGTATGCCTTTACCTGGCCAATATCTAGGTAAATGTAGCAGGACCCTTGGGTCAGACAGAGAGCTTACGGCATGGACTTTGGCTTCTTTTTTGTGATGGGTTGATTTCAAAGGTGCTTCAGGTTTCAGACCCACATCAGTAGAAAGCTCAGGTTGTGTGCAGCCCGTACAATGACAGCCATTATCTTACCGTGGTTCTCTATTTTTCCAAGAACAATTGCAGGCACTTACTGATTTCAAGCTGCCGCTGGATTCGTCCTTTGCAACGCTCCCTGTAGTCAGTCTGTGTGGCGTTGTACTCCGACATCACTTCCACAAATTTACGGGACAGTGTAGAATGCTGCAAGCAAAAAAGAAACAAGGTTTGAACTGGAGTTCTGCAATCAAAGTACGGTCACGGCAGCCACTGCAAGTGGATTTTTATTCACACCCTGTGCCATGTACTGCTCCCCAGCTGAGGAGAGCACCTGCACCTGCAGCAAGAAGCATAGGTGCGACCAAGGGTGACCTTTCCTCTGGGCCTCCCTTCAGGAACTACCCTCACTTTCTCTCACCTTCTGCCCAGTACCAGGCTGGTACTGAAGCCACGTTCTGTATGCTCGGTGTAGGTACACTGGCACATCTCCCCACTTGGAGTGAAATTCCTGCCGGGAAATCCCCTTCTCTATTGATGCCAACTTTCTGAGTTTCACCCTCATCCCCGATATCTTACGTTTATGAGGATCAGAAAATAGATGAAGGTGAAGAAAGTCAGCCGGCTGCCCCAACTCATCCATCCAGATAAAAAGTTACCGTCCCCCCATCACAGCATGTAACTGGTTCATAAATTATTCCAGTGGTCTTGCCTCCACTATCCTACAAAGAAGTCCAATCCATGTGTTGCTGTCTTTTAAAGTGAAGAACTTCCTGACATTGGTCCTAAATTTGGCTTTCCCCAGTCCCCTTATCTCACTAACACAGTTTAGTTTGAGCTAATGTTTCAGATTAATCTTTATGTAACGTTTACTACCTTATATACTTCCACAAGGTCTTCTCTCAGTCGCCTTCTTTTAAGGCTCAAGAGCCCAAGTTTCCCCAGTCTTTCTTTATAACTCAGACGCCTAACACTCGGAATCAACTTTGTGCTCCTCTCTGAACTGCTCAAAGGTCTCCATTATGTTCAGGACAACCTAGAAAACTAGCAAAAACTCAAAAAAACTATTAATACAAAAGTGACTCTGAAGAAAAGCCTATGACATGTGAAAGCAAGTAATTACACTGGAAGTGCAGCGCTTGTAACTTAAGCTGTGGGTCGACTCCACATTCCTTTACTTTCAGTATATGAAAGCTTGAAGGGAAGATGTAAATGCTGAAGGCCCAAGATTTATTTTTATGTTGGGGGTGGTTGGGGGGTGAAAGGTTGACATTACACCCCCCAGAAAATTTTCTGACTTCATTTGTGCAATTTCCAATTTTGAAACCTCTAATGAACACAGAATTTGCATTTTTCATCCAAAAATGGAAGGGACTGTTGCTCAATTTTATTTAAAACTATTTTCTATTTGCAAATTAGGAATAAATTCTTTATTTTTATACTTTAAATTTTCTCTCAGTAGTTTTTTAAAAATTTGCTCAACAGCGAACAAGGGATTCAAACCTGGTTTCAATCCGGTCAGAGCATTAGGCAGTAAACTTAGAATTTGAACAACTCTTTCAGATCTTGCTTCCCATTTTCTCCGGGCCTCCTGTCAGGAACTACCCTCACTTCCTCTCACCTTCTGCCCAGTACCAGGCTGGTACTAAAGCCATGTTCTGGTGCATTTCTAGAGTGGCCCTGGAAAATTAAGAAATTTTACATCTGCTTCTTGAGTCTTATTGCCACTGCATTCTATCCAGTGAATGGTGAATATTCCATAAACCTAATGGTGGAGAGACTTTGAGGGGTCAGGTGGTGCGCCACTAGCCTCAGAGTACCCAGCCTCTGCCCTGCTATTGTAGCTATGTTGTTGATATGGCTGGTCTAGTTTAGCTTCTGGTCAATGATAACCCCGAGACGTTGATGGCATGGAACTTGATGATGGTAGAACTGTTGAAGATCAGGGAGCGATGGTTGGGTTTTCTCTTATGCGAGATGGTCATTACCAGGCACATAATGTTACCCACCACTTCTCAGCCCAAGCCTGGATGTTGTCCAAGTTCTTCTGTAGGCTAGCATGGACTGTTTTATTATTGGAGGAGCTGTGAATGGAACTGAACATTGGAATATTCAGTGAACAGCTCCACTCCTGATCTTACGATGGAGTAAAGGAGCTGAAGATGTTTGGGCTAAGGACATGTTAATATTATTTTCCCTAATGAATACTTGACGCAAGTCATAATTGAATATATTAATTATTTTATGTTCATCCTGAGTTTGGTCCCTGATAGCATCCATTAACATTCTCACCTCTTCTCTCTTGTCCTCTTACTAGGATGAATTCGATAGCTTGTAACATATTACATTGCCGGCCATTTAGAACACGACACAGAAGACACTAACTGGAGGTACCCAGACAGCTTGTTTACAAACAGATTGAAGTTGCAAATTATGGGGCATGTTCCCATGGTTCTGACGAAAAAACTGTTTCATTTGGAAATTTTCAAGGGTACAGAATGTAACCACTGAACGAGAGACAATGAAACAATGGGGAGGGGACAATAATGCTGCACTCCACGAGCAAACAACTAAAACATGGGGAGGAATCCATAGTGTTGGAGGCCACTGAAAGAACAATGAAACTGCAAGATGGGATCAAAAGTACTGGAAACCAAATGTTAATATACCACCAGTAAACACAACAGAAACAACAGAACAACTACTAACAGAGCATGGAAAAGAGGATAAACCTTCCCCTGATTAGAGATAGGAGTACAGGCCCAAAAGAGGGCACCAAGAGGGGGCAGCCAGAGAGAGCAGCAAGAGAGGGCATGTGGCAAAGAGGCAGCAAAGGACGACAGCAGAACACCTGGAATCAGGTCTTGAAGGAAAAAGAAAGAGGTTTGTCCATCCCAAGGGAGGAAAATGTACGACAAGCAGGAAGTAAAATACTTGACGAAGAACCTCACCCAAAGAAGAGAAGGGACAGGAACTAAGAAAGAAACATCCAGAGGCACCTCAGTATCCCATTTACGCACTAATCACTGTTTCACACTGACTGCTCTGATCAATGATTGTTCCCAAATCTGTTTCCTTGTCAGCTACTGCCAGTGAAGAACTTTTCATGTTACCTGGTTTCACATTTATACCAGCCTGTGCAAAATTTCATTTAAGGGAAGACACTTGGATGAGTGAGTGGAGTTAGACTGAGCTGGTCTCACAATTAAACTGGCTGGCTTAAAATAGGGCCCTTCTGTGTTACTTGGATAGGCCAATTCCACCCTGGAAATTTTAGTGGGTTTACCCCTTTAAAGGGAGACATTGGTTCAAACCCAATGGAGCTGGCTTAGCCCAATTTCACAATTCCTACCAATCTAGTTAAAATAGGACCCTTTCGTATTACTTATGTGGTTCAACCAAATTCTGGCAAAGGTAAAGGTATTGCCTAGAAGAGGCAGTTGATTGTGTCTCTATAAGGCTGGGTTTACCTGACCTACACCTCAACTGGCCTACTTCAAAACAGAAACCGTCTGGGTCCGCCAGTGAATTTATTTGTATTCTGCCCCTCCACACAGGTTGTCCTTGATCTATCGATTTAACCTGAGGAATGTTGAAATCCCTCATGATTGATACATTACAATATTTTTTACAGCCCTCCTTATCTGCCCAAGCTGCTCCCCATCCACCTGCTCACCTTGTGCTGCTGGTCTATAGCAGTTACCAATTAATAATTTGGCCCCTTATTATTACTCATTTCTATCCAGATTATTTCAGCCTTATCCCCTTTTGCTGATACACCCATCCTTTCCATAGCTACTATATCATTCCTTATTAATAAAATGCTACCCACCTCTTTCTGTTGCCCTTTCTCTGTGAAATATTTTGTAGCCTCCGGGCCCACTCTTTTGACCATCCTCCGCTGTCAGCCATGTATCTGCGGTGCCAATAATATCAATATTCCCGCTAATTGTAGATCCCCCTAACTCCAGCACTTTTTCCTGACACTCCTTGTGTTTGCATAAAATATCACGGATTTTCCCTCAAACATTTCTCTACTCGTTGATCTTTCTGCTACAGTTGTCACTAATTTTGTTTCTTTCTGGTCTGTGTTATTTACCCTCTCCTACTGTACTATTTGAAATCCTGCTCCAATGCTCTATTTACTCTCTCTCTGGACATTAGTATCAGTCTGGGTTAGGTAAGGACCATCCCATCTGTAGAACTTCCCCCATCCTAAGAACTTGTCCCAATGTTCTAGGAAGCAGAAATCTTCCCTCTCATCTTTCTAACTACAGGTCTAACCAGTTAGTTAATCCCTAACTGGTCCAGTGCACAGCACCTGAAGTAATCCTTGAGGTCTTCGCACTTTAATGGGGAAACCTAACTCTTCAAGAGTCCCTGTGCAAGGCGTCTATCCTAATCTTTCCTATGTCATTGTTTCCTACCTGACAGATACATGGGCAGGTTGTCCCCCAGCACTGGCTAATGTAGGTTTGTTATGGTAACACAGGCCTCTTTTGCCATTAACCCTTTTTTTCCCACAAACTGAACATGAGTTCATCAAATTAGGTCAAATGTAGAACTGAAAATAACTCTTGTCGAGCTTTCAAACTTAGTGCTTAATTACACCCACTCGGAAAATTAGTGTTTGGAAGTGCATGCAGCAGAGGTTTTAATTGCTCTAATTGTTCTTTAATAACCCTGTGGTTGAGGAGTTGCAGGAGGCTCTCCCTCGGGTAGTTCTCATTGAAGAGACAGTGTAGCGTGGAACAGATTATTAACAGACATTACCTGTGCTTTCGGCTCACACCATTTATTGATGATTGATGTGTGATACGTGACAGTGCTTCAATGGAGTGTTCATTCCAATATCTGTGACAATTCAACCTAAAACCGATGAGAGTGAAGTGGTTAACATGGAATCTCTTGGAGTGTGTAAATCAGTGCTTCTGGCAAAGTGAAGAGAAGTGGGCACTGCCTGTGATCATTCCCTCATCCACAGGGCAGACAGCTTACTGAAGGAATCAAGATACCCCCTTAAAAATGAGTCAAGGACTTAGTGAGGTACAGTGCATAGGGCCGCTGCAGAGGATTGCCCCCCCTCGGGGTGCAGCTGGAGCAGTGCCAGCCCGATGAAGCGTCAGGAGAACACTCAGGATGCAGCTGGAACAGTATCAGCCCAATGGAACAATGGGAGGGCAGCTGGAGCAGCACCAGCCCAGTGCAGCAGCAGGTTGGATCCTTAGAAGAAGTTACAGAAGAGGTGTAAATTAAGGAGTGTATCGTTCTGCATATGACTGAGGGAGATTTGGAAGGCTGATAGGAGGCTTGCAACAGACCTGCAAAGTTTTGGGGCCCAACAACAACTCACAGAGGACAGAGACTTGTGGTCCAAAAGGAGCAAATTGGGCACTGAGCGTTGATCAAGAGGGCTGAGGAAATTGACAGCAAAGCACCAGAGAGTCAGAAACAATGATTTGAATAAGGAGAGGTGTGTGAGAGAGAGAGAGAGACTGAAACCAAAAGTGGAACTGCAGGAGGACAGTGCAGGAGTTGAGGAGAAGCTGGAGCATTGGAAACTGCAAGAACTGAACCATGCTAAAATTGTGAAAGAAGATCTCAAGCAAAAGCTTTCCTGCCCACAGAAACTAAACAGCCTGTGTAGATGTAATAGAAACAGTTATTGAGTCTGAGCAGGTCCCTTTGGCAGCTGATGCAGTGACGTAATTAGTGATTGTGAGGCTATTTATCTCCATCTGTCCATATTTACAGAAACATCACCAATGTTCACGATGGAACCTGCCCGAGTAAAATTGAAGAGATGAGTCATCCAGTAAATCGCAGAGATAGACCACTACACCATCCAGAACTTTACTGATAAATTCTCATTATAAATGTGAATTCATAAGTGTGCCCTGCTTTAGAAGAAATCCAACTGCTCTCTGTGAATTAATTTGTGTCATGGGGCAACCATTTTGTCAGATATCGTTCCATCATACTGGCTCTTGGTTTAGAAATAGACAGATCAAAGCAGACTGAAAACTTGCCCTAATTTTCAGAGCACAATATTGACAAAGTTTCAGTCCCCTTGGAAAATAAAAGCAGCAGCTTCCGTTGCTGCTATTTGAGAGGACTGTCTTTGGCCTCATGTTTCCGTGTTTGAGCTTTTATTGCGCTAACATGAAAATCTGTGGTGTTATTGTGCCTTTAAACAATAAGTAGACTTGAACTATAACTGTGGCAGGCATGAAAAGTCAAGTTATACCAGTCACACAGCCACTGTTAATAATAGCTTGGTTTGGTGGGAGCAGGGGATGGTTATTCATCAGGTTTTGTAGTCTCCAGTGCTTTTACCAGGTTTACAACAATGACCACTCTGGGATCATGTGGTCGACTCCCTAACAGAAAGCAGTCGCAGTTTGGAGCATCTATAGGTTAACAGTTTCCATTAAATAGAACATTACTACCTGGCGTAGATTGCTTCCATTCTGCTCCCTTCTTGGTGATGATATCACCGAGGACAGGAAGATCCCATTGTGATGGATTCCTCAGGGAGGCAAAAATCTTGCAGTTTTATTTCAGTTCATTTATAAATTTGTTTTTCCAATTACACTGTGTAAGGTTGAAAATACATTGAACGGACTCACTCAATTCAATCAGTACAACTTGTATTCGCATGTTCAAATAAGATAATAACATGTTACACTTCCCCACACCAGTGGGTCCTCTTGCTTGATTTAAACAATTGTAAACAATTTTACAACACCAAGTTATAGTCCAGCAATTTTATTTTAAATTCACAAGCTTTCGGAGATTTTCTCCTTCCTCAGGCAAATGTTTCAAGAGCTCCTTGAAGCCTACGCATTTATACATATTGAACAATACATGGTGTTTACAGACTGCCCCTGCAACTGCCTGTTGCCAAGGCAATCACCGTGTTCAGACAGAGAGGTGTTACCTGCAGAACCCCCGAATACACATTCAACAAAAAAACAAACAGGGAAAAAAAACAGAGAAAAAAAAACACAGAGAGAGGCAGAAACATCCGGAAGGCAGAGAGAGCCAGCAAATGACCCATTATATTAAAAACAGATAACATTTGTTCGCTGGTGGGGTAACGTGTAGCGGCCTTCGAGACACACGACAACGCAAAATCGTCGAGCAGAAATTGATAGCCAAGTTCCGCACCCATGAGGACGGCCTCAACCGGGATCTTGGGTTCATGTCACGCTACACGTTACCCCACCAGCGAACAAATGTTATCTGTTTTTAATATAATGGGTCATTTGCTGGCTCTCTCTGCCTTCCGGATGTTTCTGCCTCTCTCTGTGTTTTTTTTTCTCTGTTTTTTTTCCCTGTTTGTTTTTTTGTTGAATGTGTATTCGGGGGTTCTGCAGGTAACACCTCTCTGTCTGAACACGGTGATTGCCTTGGCAACGGGCAGTTGCAGGGGCAGTCTGTAAACACCATGTATTGTTCAATATGTATAAATGCGTAGGCTTCAAGGAGCTCTTGAAACATTTGCCTGAGGAAGGAGAAAATCTCCGAAAGCTTGTGAATTTAAAATAAAATTGCTGGACTATAACTTGGTGTTGTAAAATTGTTTACAATTGTCAACCCCAGTCCATCACCGGCATCTCCACATCTTGATTTAAACAAAATAACTTCTAACTACCTTCCTGAATTTTAGCCTTCTGAGTCTGGTGAAACCTTGATCTTGCAGCTTTTTATTTAAAAACCTGACTGTCAGCGGGTTTTTCTGTCTGATTTTATCTTCCTGTGTTCACAGGCCAAGAAGAGGGGCTACGCCACAGAGCCTGTGTCAAGTGCCCAGGAACAGGAACCTCTCATCACAATCAATTGCCTGGACAGACTAACGAATTGCTTGGTGTAACTCTTTTCCAATTCCTTTCTGCGGAAAAATGGTCAAAGATCCCAAAACATGAGCTTTCCGCTCACTCGTGATGCAATTAAGCAGTCATTTGGTGAATCTTGAAGGTACCAGGGGCTACATTGTCTGCTGCTATCCAGCTCTAAATCAGATGAGATAGCAGGAAAATGGGGCAGTGAGGTCCACCGCCATCTCTCCTGCCCTGACCTTCATATCCCTCCCACCGCTCCGGAACCTCATCGTAAAGAGGAAAATCCAACCCCAGGTCTATGTCTCCATACGGCACCAAAAGCTACTGAGCCATGCTGTGAATTTTTGTTCTATTAATTTAATAATTTTAAAAGTTTATCTTGATTTTTTTCAGCAATGGAGAGAGAGCTTCGTCCCTATTAGGTGTGGAGTCTCTCGACACTGTCAGTCAGTTTGGGTGCTGCATTATTACTCAGTCACTGCACGGATCTGCATTGTGTGTGTTGCAACCTGCAGCTTTGACGTCTGCTGTGACTGTGCTCAGCACTGAAGACCAATGCACAGAAATAAGACCATCTGTTACTGAAGGACAGTGCAGCCATGGGAATGACAAAATAATTACCAGGAAAATACTGATTTATGTAGGGCAATGGCACTATGATTTTATCACCAACCTTTGCAACATAATTGACAGATCTAGCAGCACGAACCTCTTACATCAGTCTGCAACACAACACTAAATGTGCCAATGTTTTCTTGAATGTGACGGAATCGCAGTGGCACTGGAGGGTCAGATATTGACCTTTCACTTCCATCAGAGAGGGTCATGCACCGGCTTTCACCTTCAGGGAGGTTCAGACACTGGCCCTTCATATCTGGTGCCTGGAATTGAATCCAGCACAGCCTATTGTGATAAAAAGCTTCTCCCTCTCAGTTATAGATGGGACAATTTAAACCCAGTTCCTAGTGTGAGCGAATCCATAACATGCAATTGTCCACAAATTGGTCAAAAAGCAGAACACTGCGCGTGCTGGAAATCTGAAACAAAAACGGTAAACGCTGGAAACACTCAGCGGGTCAGGCAACATCTGTCAAGAGAGTACAGGTAAGGGATCCTGCCTCAGAACAGAAGGGGTTCCAGGTATAAAATGTCATAGAATTATGGAAAGTTACGGCACAGAAGGAGGCCATTCGGCCCATCGTGTCCGTGCTGGCCGATAAAGAGCTATTAGCTTAATCCCACTTTCCAGCACTTGGTCCATAGCCCTGTAGGTTACGGCACTTCAAGTGCACATCCAAATACTTTTTAAAATGAATTAAGGGTTTCTGCCTCTATCACCCTTTCAGCAATGAGTTCCAGACTCCCACCATCCTCTGGGTGAAAAAAATTCTCCTCAGCTCTCCTCTAATCCTTCTACCAATTACTTTAAATCTATGCCCCCGGTTACTGACCCTCTGCTAAGAGAAATAGGTCCTCCCTATCCACTCTATCTAGTCCAGTCATAATTTTATATACCTCAATTAAATCTCCCCTCAGCCTCCTCTGTTCCAAAGAAAACAACCCCAGCCTATCCAATCTTTTCTCATAGCTAAAATTCTCCAGCCCTGGCAGCATCCTTGTAAATCGCCTCTGTACCCTCTCTAGTGCAATGTCCACTTGTGTTCTCCACAGATGCTGCCTAACTTGCTGAATGTTTCTGGTATTTTTTGTTTTTCCAATTGGTGCTAGATTAGTAGTTGCACTCAGACAGATTGCAAGGATAACGGTGAGATAAATGAAAATGTCACACCGGTGTGGAACAAAATGCTGTACATCTGTATAGGAACCTTTATTTTGTACCTAATCCTTACTGTATCTGAGCTCGAAGTATTTGATGACACAATGTAAACACAGCTTTGCTCTGTATTCAACACGTGCTACCCCGACCTAGGAATTTATGATGGGACAGTGTAGATTGAGCTTTACTCTGTATGTAAGTCGTGCTGTACCTGAGCTGGGAATGCATGTAGAATCCTGATCTCTCCTGCCCTACAATTCAACCCTTTCAGTGCTCCCTTTCCACTTATCTAAATTCTCCATTATCCAAATTAAGTGTTGGAGATTATTTGGATAATGTTCTGGTATTACTTCCTTTAGATCAATTGTCAGTCAGGAAAACTGCATTGGGTCTGCTGTTCTAATTGTAGTTATTCAATTTTTTCAAGTATTGGAATTTGTCATCATTTTCTTTCTGTATAACTGAATCTCACGCCCCCAAACCTGACATTTTTTATTCCTCCTAACACAGCATTTTTTTTTTGTATATTAGACAGACCAGGATGCAGCTACAGGCACCTGTAACATGGACAGATCTGTGACCCTGTGAGATTGTGGGAGCACAGAAAGAGATGGATACCAAGAAGAAAGCCAGACATTATCCACAGCCTAATGCACATACCAACAAACTCTGGTTCAACAGCAATGGGAAGTTCTGTTTGAACACTTGCTGGGGACCATACTATCAGAGAGAGTGTTTCACCAGCAGGAGAAGCAGTGAGTGGAGCTTTGCGCCACCATTCTGTGCAATATAGAGTGTTGAGGCACATCCTAAGTAGCTTGTCCCAAGCACCATTGTGCAGCCTGGCTCAAGCACCGCCAGCTCTTGGACGTTCATGTTCTTTTCGCTGACTGGAAACCCGGCCACATCACTGACCTTGACGATGGGGTCCACAGGTGTGGAATGGTCATCTTCATTAGGCCCGCTATCAGCATCGTCTACAGGTCTAAGGCTCTGATTAAGTGTAGAGTTTCTCTGCCGCTTGACAAGAAAGGCTACAATGTTTCATCACTGGGTAGCTACAGGCTTTGTATAACATGAAAGCTGCCAATGTTGACAAACACAGCAAGCTTTCTTTAGGATTTTCACTCTGCTACTATCACTTCCATCCATCTTCACCACTTCATTTGATTATCAAGCAGCTGAACGGTTGTGACTGAAGACACTTCCTTACAGAGACCAGGTGGGTTTGGAATATCATGAACCACCTTCCTGAGTAAAATTACTCATCTAGTCTCTCAAAACTCAAGGTACCACATCAACTTTGTTAAAATGGCACAAAGGAATTTTACACAAACGTATTAACCAGTGCACTACTAAAGGATATTAAACTCCCAAATATCCATCCACTGTCCAATTCTCTATGTCAACCTCAGTGATTCATTCACTGTTTGCCTTTTCAATAAGTTAGCACCTCTGCAGAGGTCAGAATGACTGTGCAAGAGTGAGAAATGGGTTAGCAATCAGGATTATAGCAGGTCATCACTAGGCAGACACAAGCTATATACACAGTGACAAAGTTAAGACCAACTAAGACTGAATTTTTTTTTGAAGATTTCCAGCATTAGACCACTTTTTCCGATCAGCTTTGCCACTTGTTTCACCGACATACAGCAGATGTGCTTATCAGGCAAGGAGATGAACATTTGCAACTGCAGAGTTTGTGACTCTTCCTGAGTACAGATGGGTGGTCAATCCTTCTCTACAGAACTGCTGGCTTGATCTTATCACCTGCTGTCCGTTTCTGCCAACAGTGATTTGGTGTCTGCCTGTCTTTCGGATGGTGGTGTCACGAGCAAAAGACATCATGCCATCCTAATGATTGTTGCAGCAGTTGAGTGGAAGAGAGCATGCTTCCTTGAGAGATTCCTGCAAAGCTGCTGTCAATACGAAGATGAATGTCCTCATATGAGAATTTGATGCATCTGCTGAATCTGTCCTACGGCTTCTAACCTAGTTAATCTTCGTCAGTCTGCAATATGAAAGCATCCTCCTACTCTAACACTGCATAATTTATGTAATCATGTGACTGTGATAGGAATATCAATGTAGTGGTCACATGGTCAGAGTAATGAAAGGAGCCTGCTACACACGAGAAAACATCTACCCAAAGCATGTCGTCTTCTCTACAGCTGGTTAACACTGCACAACCTCTAACTTTTACTTGTGCAGCACTGCATGTTATATAGAATCCACAGCAAAGAAACAGGTCATTCAACCCAACTGGTCTGTGCAGGTTTTCATACTCCACACAAGCCTCATCCCACTCTATTTACCTCTTCCCACCTTGAACACATATTCCTCTATTCCCTTTTCCTCATGTATGCATCAAGCCTCCCCTTAAATGCATCTATGCTATTCGCTTCAATCACTCCATGTGGCGGTGAGTTCCACATTGTCACTGCTCTCTGTGTAAAGAAACTCCTCTTGAGTTCTTCATTTGATCTGTGAGTAGCTATATTATATTTGTGTCCCCTTGCTCTGGTCTCACCTACAGGTGGAAACAGTTGCTCCACTCCCACCCCAACGAACCCTTTCACAATTTTAAAGACCTCTATCAGAGTTCCTCTCAGTATTCTCTTTTCCAAAGAAAAGTGCCCCAGTCTGCTCAACCTTTCCTGATAGCTACATCCTCTTAATTCTGTTTAAAATCCTTGCAAATATTTTCTACATTTTGTCCACTGCTTCAATATCCTTTTTGTAGTATGGAGACCAGAACTGCACAAAGTACTCCAAATGTGGTCTAACCACGGATTTATATATATTTAACATTACCTCCCTGCTTTTATATTCTGCTCCTCTAGAAATGAACCCCAGTACTTTGCTTGCACTCTTTATGGCCTTATCAACTCGTCTTGCTACTTTTAGTGATTTATGTATCTCTATTCCCAGATCTCATTGCTCCTCTCCAAATTTAGTTTCTTACCTTCTAAGGAATAAGTGGTCTCTATATTCCTCCTACCAAAATGCCAAAATGAACTACCTCACACTTTGCTATATTGAATTTCATTTGCCATTTATCCGCCCACTCTGCAAGCCTGTTTGTGTCTTCCTGTATTTTGGTGCATTCTTCCACATTATTAGCAATAACCCCCAATTCGGTATCATCTGCAAATTTCAACACCATACCCCCAATTCCAGAGATTAGGATCTGGGTATCTGCAAGCATGGCCACCAATGGTGAGATGAAAGGAGGTGGGAATGTGCGATGAATCAGAGGAACAGAGTTGTAGCACTGAAGGACGTTACAGTGATGGGAAAGGGCACTTATACACAAGGATAATAACTTTAAATTTGAGGAATTAGGGGACCGAGAGTCATTGTAGGTCAGAAGGGCAGTAGTGAAGGGTAAGTAGGATTTGATGCAGGATAGGATAGCAGAGTTTTGGATGAGTTGAAATTTATGGAGGGTAGAGGATAGGAGACTTGCCAGGAGAGCATTGGAGTAATTAGTGCAGGATAGAATACAACCAGCAGGGTTTTGGGTGAGCAGAAGTTAACGGAGGGGGGGAAGATGCTAAGCCGGACAGAAGAGCTTTGGAATAGTCGAGCCTGGAGGTGACAAAAACATGCATAAGTGTTTCAGTGGCAGATGGGCTGAGGTAAGAACAGAGGTGGGCAATGTTATAGAGGTGGACATGGACAGTCTTTGTGATTAAGAGTGTTGGAAGCTCAGCTTAAGATCAAACAGCACACCAAGGTTGCGAAAGGTCTGTTTCAGCCTGATAAGCTGGGAAGAGGGATGGAGTTGGTGGTAAGGGTATGGAATTCACGATGGGGACCAAAGGTGATGGCTTTGGTCTTCCCTATGTTTAGTCTAACAGCATGGAGACAGTGGAAGGGTTAAGAGGAGGTAGAGCCAAGTGCCATCAGCATTCACGTGGACGCCAACCCCATGCCTATGGATGATGTCACCAAAGGGCAGTATGTAGATGAGGAACTGGAGCGGGCCCATAATGGATCATTGTGGGACTCCAGAGGTGATGGGAGGAGAAGCCATTGCTAGAGATGCTCTGGCTACGATCAGATATGTAAGAGTGGAAATAAAGTAAGGGCATTCCCAAGGAGCTACATAACAGAGGAAAGTCATTTGTTAGGGATCAGGCAGCATGGGAAATTTAAGAGGTAAAAGTGTAGATTTTCTAATTGGTTAAGCCCCATTATTCAATCTAAAATGGGTGTAACTGTTTGGAAAAATAGGCAGAGATCCATTTAGCACTCCATCCAATTTCCCAGTCAGGTTGGGTTTTGTACTGGCATCAGATGTGCCTGCCAGTTTACAGTTAATTACATTAACGATAGACCCTGATGATGTCATTTAAGCATCAGGGTCTAATTTGGTGACATGAGGAAAAACTTTTTTCACACAGCGAGTGGTTAGGATCTGGAATGGACTGCCTGAGGGGGTGGTGGAGGTAAATTCAATCATGGCCTTCAAAAAGGAACTGGATAAGTACTTGAAAGGAAAAAAAATTGCAGGGCTACAGGGATAGGGCAGGGAAGTGGGACTAACTGGATTGCTCTTGCATAGAGCCGGCGTGGACTCGATGGGCTGAATGGTCTCCTTCCGTGCAGTAACCTTTCTATAATTCTATGATCTACTCAATTTCCCAGTACTTATGCCAGTATAGTGCTGAGCCACCTACCTACCAGTAACAAACAGGAGGCCAATGCAGCTGGGAAGTACATTTAAAGTATTCTATAGTAAGATTTGTAGCAGCATTTTGAGGCTATTTCTGCACCTTTTTTCTTGTTTCTTCCCTGTTTCCATTTAGTTAGTTAGGAAGCGTTGCACTAAATGGTGTGGCACTGCTCATTTTAGGTATGTCCACAGTATTGGGACAATGGGTTCCCCATTTACCTTTTTTTGGGACGAAGGAGAAGGAGCAATAGAGGGATGCCAGGCAGATCAGGCTACACCAGAGGCAGACTGCCCTCACCTGCCAGTACCTCCCACCCATTGTTACAAGGCAGATACACACCTACTTTGCAGAACTGGCGACAGAGGCTCCAGGTCAGCAAACGGCCAGATGAACTGTGCCACCTGCTTCAAGGACACCATCAGCTAGCATGTACCATTGGCCTGGTAATGCCAATGGTTGTAACAGCCAAGTGAACCCTCAAGTCTCCAGCCAAGCTTGCAGCAAATGCTGTCTTTGGGTGCCCTAGAAGGACAAGTAGGGCCAAGCTCCTCCGTACCACCTCAATCTGCACCACCTCACCTCCATTTCACCATCAGACAGGAGGTTGGAATGTTTTGCAGCTCCATCACTTGGTCACAGAGTCTGTTTTCTATTTCCACATTTACTGTGCCAACCATTGGGTATGTTTGTACCCAGAACAACCTTCGCCAAGGCTGAAATTTACATTAAAATTAGCAGCCTTTGTAACTTTTATCCCCATATGCAGCTAACTACTTTTAAGTGACCTCATTCCTTTACATTTACACTTCTTCCCTTCGAATCAGCCTTCAAAGGCGATTTCCACACTTCCTGCTCCTCCACCCACGGCGCATTCAGGCCCAAGATGCCAGGAGCCTGCCGACGCTATATAAATAAAGTTGACCCTGCAAAACTAAGCAGGGTCAACAGACTAATGGTCGGACAAATGCCCAATTAACAACCAATAGATTAGAAAGATGAGCTGTCCTGACACTTAACCCCAGGGGATTCCCCTGGTAACATGACACCCAAAATAGGATGTTCTATGACTAAAATCAATGAGTTTGATATCACTTGCAAAGAGGTGCCAGGTAGACTTAAAGAGCTGAAAACCAAGCAGCAGATACTATCGGGGTTAAATTCGATAACCCCAGAATCCGGGCGCGGGGGTCGCAGTGCACGACTAACCCGCGCTTGGTGTTTCCGATGCAGGCAGCTCGTGAGATTTGTGCTGCTGTCTCATTTCCATGATTTGTACGTGCAGCCAGCGCTACCCATGCCATTGAGTGCCTGCATGCAACAACAGGAGGCCCGATTGCAAGGGGAATGGAATATAAAAGTAGAAATGTTTTGCTACAGTTGTACAGGGCATTGGTGAGATCACATCTGGAATACTGTGTGCAGTTTTGGTCTCCTTATTTAAGAAAGGACATAATTGCTTTAGAGGCAGTTCAGAGAAGGTTCACTCGGCTAGTTCCTGGGATGAGAGGGTTATCTTATGAGGAAAGGTTGGACAAGTTGGGCCTGTATACATTGGAGTTTAGAAGAACGATCTTACTGAAACATAAAAGATCCTGAGGGGACATGAAGGGGTAGATGCTGAGAGGATGTTTCCCCTTACGGGAGAGACTAGAACTAGGGGACACAGTTTAAAAATAAGGGGTCTCCCATTAAAGATGGAAATGAGGAGAATTTTTTTCTCTCAGAGGGTCGTGAGTCTGTGGCACTCCCTTCTCCAGAGGGCGGTGGAGGCTGGGTCATTGAATATTTTTAAGGCGGAGTTAGATAGATTCCTGATTAACAAGGGTATCAAAGGTTTTAGTAGGTAAACGGGAAAGTAGGGTTGAGGTCACAATCAGATCAGCCGTGATCTTATCAAATGGCAGAGCAGGCTCGAGGGGGCGACTGACCTACTCCTACTCTTAATTCGTATGTTTGTATATGGGGAGTGGCCAGCACTACTTAAAGGTAGCCTGCCACCAATGAAAGCATTACAGGATGACAAGCAGAATGGCTGGACCGGCAAGAGACCGTGCACAGAGATTCTCCGACAACTCAATGGAAGCCTTGGTGGAGGGAGTGGACGAACGGACAGCCATCCTGTACCCACAGGGTGGCAGGAGATCATGCGGAGGCAGTGGGGGGAAATGGCCCTGGAGGTGAATGCCAGGAGCATTGCACCATGCATGTGGGTGAAGTGTCGGAAAAAGCTCAATGATTTGACACGAGTGGTCAAGGTGAGTGAATGCAAGTGTTATGTGGCACATCCTACCAACCCCAACACTGCTCCATGCACGACACCCCCCGTCACCCACCCACCAACAAACCCTGCCCATCCGTACGCAACGCTGCACGTCGTATGCTGCATCGCACCCTCACATAGTACCACACTTGCAATCCACACACCCGCCACTCAGGTCACACACACTGGCAGCTATTCGATCCTGACAGGCACATCCACCCAAACATCTTGCAGGACACTCAATGACACACTTCTTTCTGTCACGCAGGAGAAGGTGGTGCATAACAGCCGGCAGCACGAAAGACCTGAGGGAGCAAAGGCACGCCTACACGTCCTCACCCTAGTGGAGGAGTCCGTGCTATAGATCATTGGGTGGGCTGTCGCTGCAGCCGTGGTCACTGGCGGTGCTGGAGGTCCCAACAATGGGGGTCTCTGCATACCTAATCCTCCTTCTCGTTTTCCATATCTCCCTCATCCCACAATCTATTCTGACTCACGTGCTGCAGATGGTGTTAGCACGCACGTCTTACTTGCTCCTCTCCCCACTCCACAAGTCAACCTGCCTCCCTTTATCATTGCAGATACCCAAGAACTTGAGCCAGCACCATCCAAGGTGGAGGAGGAGGAAGACAGTGACAATGAAGCCACACTGTCGCTTGATTTGACACTCAGTCACCAGCTCAGATACTGACACTGTGCATCCTTTAGAGGTTAGGTTAGAGGAGGGATCTACACGTGGTGAGACACCGGACACAAGTGCTCAGGAGCCGGGGCGGGGGGAGCGGATACAATAGGTGCCAGCTCGCTGGAGGGTGAGGTTGTACAATGGTTCAGTTGCTTTGATGGGCCAGGCTACAGAAGAAGGCTGATGGACGTACTTCACTAAATGCTTGGTGCACTGTAAAGCCTGCCAGAAAGCCTTCATACAACATCAAGGGGCATGGAGGAGTCCACATCGAACTTGACACAGGGCTTTGCGAAGAGCTTGGACCCATCTCCTTACCCACATGCGGTCACCTCCTGTGGAACCCACCATGATGACCGATGTCGCGGCTTCCATTGTAGCACAAACAGCTTCCATCAAAGGTCTGCATCCTTCATAGAAAGGTTACAGCACAGAAGGAGGCCATTCGGTCCATTGAGTCCATGCCGGCTCTAGGCAAGAGCAATCCAGCTAGTCAAACTCCACTGCCCAAATCCCATAGCCCTATAAATTTTTTCCTTTCAAGTACTTATCCAGTTCTCTTTTGAAGGCCATTATTGAATCTGCCTCCACCACCCCCTGGGGCAGTGCATTCCAGATCCTAACCACTCGCTGTGTAAAAAAGTTTTTCCTCATGTCATCTTTGGTTCTTTTGCCAATCACCTTAAATCTATGTCCTCTGGTCCTTGACCCTTCTGCCAACGGGAACAGCTTCTCTCTATCTACTCTGTCTAGACCTTTCATGATATTGAATACCTCTATCAAATCTCTTCGCAACCGTCTCTGTTCCAAGGAGAACAACCCCAGCTTCTCCAGTCTATCCACATAACTAAAGTCTCTCATCCCTGGAATCATTCTGGTAAATCTATTCTGCACCTTCTCTAAGGCCTTCACATCTTTCCTAATGTGCGGTGCCCAGAACTAGACACAATCCTCCAGTTGCGGTCGATCCAGTGTTTTATAAAGGTTCATCATGACTTCCATACTTTTGTACTCTATGCCTCGATTTATAAAGCCCAGGATCCCGTATACTTTTTTAACTGCTTTCTCAACCTGCCTTGCCACCTTCAACAATTTGTGCACATATACCCCCAGGTCTCTCTGTTCCTATACCCCTTTTAGAGTTGTACCCTCTAGATCATATTGCCTCTCCTCGTTCTTCCTACCGAAATGTATCACTTTGCATTTTTCTGCATTAAATTTCATCTGCCACGTGTCCGCCCATGCTGCCAGCTTGTCTATATCCTCTTGAAGTCTATCACTATCCTCCTCACTGTTCTCTACACTTCCAAGTTCTGTGTCATCAGCAAGTTTTGAAATTGTGCCCTGTACACCCAAGTCCAAGTCATTAATATGTATCAAGAAAAGCAGTGGTCCCAGCATCGACCTCTGGGGAACACCACTGTACACCTCCCTCCAGTCCGAAAAACAACCATTCACGACTGCTCTCCGTTTCCTGTCCCTTAGCCAATTCTGTATCCATGTTGCTACTGCCCCCTTTATTCTATGGGCCGCAATCTTGATGATAAGCCTACCATGCGGCACTTTATCAAACGGCTTTTGGAAGTTCATATACACCACATCAAATGCAATGCCCTCATCGACCCTCTCTGTTTCCTCATCAAAAAACTCTATCAGGTTAGTTAAACACGATTTGCCTTTAACAAATCTGTGCTGGCTTTCCCTAATCAATCCACACTTGTCCAAGTGACTGTTAATTCTGTCCCGGATTATCGTTTCTAAAAGTTTCCCCATCACTGAGGTTAAACTCACTGGCCTATAGTTGCTGGGTTTATCCTCACACCCTTTTTTGAACAAGGGTGTAACATTTGCAATTCTCCAGTCCTCTGGCACCACTCCCTTATCTATGGATGTTTGGAAGATTATGGCCAGTACCTCCCACAATTTCGACCCTTACTTCTCTCAGCAACCTAGGATGTATCCCATTTGGACCGGATGGCTTATCTACTTTAAATACAGCTAGCCTTTCAAGTACCTCTTCTTTATCAATTTTTAGCCCATCCAGTATCTCAACTATATCTTTCTTTACTGAGACTCTGGCAGCATTTTCTTCCTTGGTAAAGACAGATGCAAAGTACTCATTTAGTACCATGGCCATCCCCTCTGCCTCCACGAGTAGACCTCCTTTATGGTTCCCTAATCAGTCCCACGCCTCCTTGTACTACCCGTTTACTGTTTACATGCCTGTAGAAGACTTTTGGATTCCCTTTTATGTTGACCGCCAGTCTAGTCTCATACTTTCTCTTTGCCCCTCTTATTTCCTTTTTCAGTTGAAGCTCAGACTGCTGCAATGGAAGCTCAGAGTGCTGCTATCGTGGCTTTGGGTACCACTGTGGAATGGGGCTTCCAGAGCATCACAGCATTCCAGCAATCCGTTCTCCAACTGATCACCAGGATTACTGAGGCGCCGTCCCATGAGAATAGCAGTGGCATCATGGTAGTTGAACCCGCTGTCCTCTCTCCGAACGACAGCATTCCTGCACCCACCCCTGTCACTCCGCCAGTGCCCTTGCTGTTGCCTGTCAGCCAGCCAGGCTGGACTGCTGCAGCCTATGCAGAGATGGTGCAGTCTGAAGCTGGGCCGTCCCGGCCCAGAGCTGCTCTTGGTCATCCTCCAAGGCCATCTGCATACTCCTCATTTGACGGTCAGCAGCCCTCCACCACCCATGCTCCAACCGCTGGGGATGCACCTCGTAGGAGCACTGAGAAATGGAAAGCACACGAACAATGGGCACTGAGAGAATGCACAAGGGTGAATAGTGGAAGTTTATAAATTTGTATTTGAAGTCGCTGTTGGTGGTGGTTTTTATGTGTGTGATGAGCTGCGGGAGGGAGCAATATGTAATCCTATGGAGGGTGATTTGATGGTCATGTGGGAGAGGACAGGTGAAGAGTGTAGGACTGTTGGTGACTAGGGAGGTGTCATTGAGGTTACTGATACTACATGAATAAGGTGAACACACAGAGTCCTGGCAGACAGGGCCTGTGCACCTTGTTGCCTCCTTGCATCTTCCTCCACTTCCTCATCCATCTCTTCCTCCTCCTCTTCAGCCTCTTCTTTCTCCACCTCCTCCTCAGCCTCTTCCTCTTCGTCCTCCGCCTCTGGCTCTGGCTCAGGGTCTTGCCGGATATGCGGTGGCAAGGGCTGTTCCTTCATAAGGGCGAGGTTGTGCAGCATGCAGCATACTACAACGAATTTTGACACCTGCTCAGCTGAGTACTGCACGGCTCCAACAGAACGGTCCAGGTAGTGGAAACATTGCTTTAGGACGCCTATGGTGTGCTCGATGACGTTTCCATGTGACCATATGGCGCTCATTGTATGCCCGCTCTGCACTTATGCATATGTGCCTGACTGGAGCCATGAGCCACCTCGTGAGGGGATTGCCCTTGTCACCCAATAGCCAGCCTTTGACTTGCCGAGCCGGTTCAAAGACAGTTGGGACATTGGATTGCTGCAGAATGAAGGCGTCATGACTGCTGCCAGGGTAGTGTGCATTGACCTGTATGATGCGCTGCGTGTGGTCACGCATCAGCTGCACATTGAGGGAGTGGAACCCCTTTCTGTTCATGAAGATGGCCGCATTGAGATGTTGGGCACGCATGGCAATGTGCGTACAGTCAATGGCACCCTGCACCATGGGGAAGCCTGCAATGTGAGCAAACCCATGTGCTCGCTCATTCTGCTTCTCTCTGTCAAGTGGGAACGTGATGAACCTGTTGCACAGCATGTACAGAGCCTCTGTGACCTTCCTTATGCAGCAGTGCACTGCACACTGTGAGATGTTCCACATATCGCCAGCAGAGGCCTGAAAGTATCCAGAGCCCGTAAAAGTTCAGCGCCACGGTTACCTTGACAGCCACAGGCGATGCTGTCCTTGCCCTGGTCTGAGGCTGCAGTTGTGGCTGCAGCAGTTGACATATCTCCGTCACGACTCCTTTGTGATCCGCAGTTGATCTTCGCTCATGTTGAGGTAAGAGTTGTGTTCCCTGAAGGCCCTCATAGGATATGGCCTCCGGCTCACTACCCTGCGCCTCCTCTTCCTCCCTCTCCTCGCAGCTTGACCTGTTCTGCACGGCATCTCTGCATGCTCCCAGTCATGTTCTATGCCCAGTGGGAGCCCTAGTAGGCCACCCATGGTTGCCAGGAATCTTGTTCAGCACACTGTTGAAAACGACACCAACAGTAATGCAGGACCTGCCAAACCACTCTCTATAACAACTCTCTCCAAGTACAGGAAGCTTCAACAAACACATAGAATTGTACCAGGAGCCAGAATCAACAATCCGGCCACTAACCTGCAACACCTGCATGATCCCTTTAAATAGCGCTGGTGGGGGATCCTCCAGGCTGTCTAAGATGTGTTCCGCTGTTCTTGTTTAAGACAATGCGTTGGCTGGAGCGTTGAGTGCTAAAATGGCATCTATGCCTTTACATCAGCATTGCACACTGAGTTAAAGCATATTCTCCTTACTTTATATGATGCCGGCATTCGTTATCTGAGAATGCACAAACGCCTTTACCAAGATGGCGTCTGGCGCACGTCACATTAGAAGCATACATGTGCATTCCGGACGCCATTTTGGGATCTTAGGAGGCCGCATCGCACCTGAAAAATGGGCACTACACAGCCCAATATGTCCAAGGGTATTAAGCAAGATTACCACCAAAATCTACACTGACCACGTCCAGACATTACAAACAGATAGTGTAGCTATATCACCAAATCAGTGGAATACAAGTCTGAGGGAGTCATGCTGAAGCTGTATAGTGCCCTGATCAGGCCTCACCTTGAATATTATATTCAGTTCTCATCAATCAGGCCCTGAAGTGGTGCAAGGGCCACAAAGCTGATCTCTAGTGTCAGAGGGTTGAGTTATGAGGAATGGTTATAAAACTAAGACTCTTCAGTCTTGAAAAGTGGTATATGGGAGGGGACTTCATAGAGACACAAACTCACTAAGCAGAATAGGAAATGTTAATCTTGAATGCTACGTCAAGTTAAACTGTGATTGCAGGATAAGGGGACATAGATACAAACTGGTGAAAGACAAGTTTAGGATCATGTTAGCGAGTACTTCTCCATACAAACAGTGATCAATACCTGGAATGGGTAGTGGAAGCAAAAATTGTGAAATCATCGAAGAGACAGGCCTCGCTCATATCTATCCAATCATAGCCAAAGATTCTCTTCCAGCCCTTGCACCATTACCTCTGGAGTCCCCCGAGGATCTATCCTTGACCTCTTCTCTTCCTCATCTACATGCTGCCCTATGGCCACATCATCCACAGAAATTAGGTCAGCTTTCACATGAGTGCTGATAACACCCAGCTCAACTCCTCCACTGCCTCTGTGCTCAGATTGATTGTCCAACATCCAGTCTTGGATGAACCGCAATTTCTTCCCGTTAAACATTGGGAAGATGAAGCCATCATCTGTGGCCCCCACCACAAACTCCATACCCTTGTCAATGAATCCATTCTTCTCCGTGGTCATTGTCTCAGATTGAACCAGAATGTACGCAACTTTGGCATTTTGTTGGACCCCATAATTCTCTCCATCACCAAGACAACCTATTTCCACCTCTGTTATCATCTGCCTGCAGCCCTACCTCAGCCCTTCTTCCACTGAAACCCTCATCCATGCTATTGACTCCTCCAGACTTGACTATTCCAATGCTCTCCTATCCAGCTTCACATCCTCCATAAACTTCTGCTCACCCAAACCTCTGCTGCTTGTATTCTATCCCACACCAAGTCCCACTCACCCAGCAGAACTGTCCATTAAGACCTACATTGGCTCCCGGCCTTCCAACAGCTCAAATTTAAAATTCTCATCCTCTTGTTTAAATCTCTCAATGCCTTGGCCTCTCTATCATTGTAACT
The DNA here is from genome assembly GCF_035084215.1 of Heptranchias perlo. NCBI lineage: Eukaryota > Metazoa > Chordata > Chondrichthyes > Hexanchiformes > Hexanchidae > Heptranchias > Heptranchias perlo. Next base: position 16,599,913 of record NC_090352.1, on the reverse strand, counting down.
TCCTCCAGTACTACAACTCCCCCTTCCCCCGGGATTCTCCGCTCCTTTGACTCCGGCCTCGTGCATTTTCCTGCCGCTACCCCCCCACTACAAAGGAAACCTGGCAGATTTAATTCTGATATATGCACAATAAAGAGGCCATTAATTTCCTAATTCTGCATTGCTGGATTTGACCAGCTTGATTGGGCATCAGAGATGTCAATGGTCACATACACAGGGTTTTGAAGACATGCTTGACACCAGCCTTATGTTACTCTGTGCACCTCAGATGTCGTCAGTTCTCCTTTACCCGCCAAGCTAAATTATGCTTTTTTCCTTCTAGATTGAATACTGTATCTAAATTGAAAGTTTATAAGAAGAGCTGTTGACATTAGCTGCACGTAGCCAATGCTACAGAGGCAGCGTTGCTATGGCAAAAGATTGGCTGCAGTTTTCTGCGGCGTCTCTACCTAAATAGTAGAACACTGAATCCTCAACGAGGATAATGCAATTCCTGCACTGATTATGTTCTGGATTTCCCCCATAGGAGAGTTTTTGACAGTTGCTGCACAATCATCAGGGAAAGCGAGGCAAATCTTGCCCATGGTCCGCATGGATCTTGTGCCAGGTCAACCAAGCAGCAATAATATCGACTGTGAAGATATGAGATACTGGACAGCTCTGAGGAAGAATGGGCTGTATTATTACAAACGTGACGGCAGCTGTACGGCACAAATGTGGGACTAAAAAACAAACACAAAAATACACGCATTTTAGCAAATGCCAGAATTTGATTTATGATTGTAATATTACAGCTTTGACAATGTAACCGAGCAGCCTGCTTCATGTCACCGCACTGCAGAAGAAGCTTGCAGGCTGGCGGCTGTGTCTGGTAATAGATCACCATGGATTATTCAGAATCTGCTCCTCAGTGTATATTGTGTTCCTTGTCAATGTTTGAATTCTATTTCTCATTGTTGGTGTCCAAGGGAGGGCAATTACTAAGTGCAAGGACATTGGCAAAACGATAAACCAGTGCCCACTGATCAGTGCTTAATGCGGCTGTGAAGATGCGGGTACGAAGTAGATCTCCGTTCACGGCAGGCCGAGTCAACAGCACATTAAAACTGACATCATCACGGAGCCCCGAAAGCTCAGATGGAAAATAAGTGTCTCAATCACAGTGTTATTACCCACTTATATTTAAGTAACACATACGCGCTGCCAATGGACCTGAAAATGCACTACCTGGCATTGCAGCAGTGAAGCAAGCAATAATATTACTGAACAATAGAGTCAACAGTGAGAACAAAAATAAAGCTAAATTTAATACCCTGTTTTTAAAATCGGTTCGTAACTATTTTCAAACATCATATAGGAATCGGAGGAGAGAAATCCAAATGACACATTGTCAAAACAACAGGAACCATAAATCTGATGCCAGTTCTGTTGTGCTAACCCCAGTCTAAGTCAACTGTTGTAAATTACATGCTTCACAGCTCCTTTTCAAGTCTTCCTAACGGCTCATTTATATTCAGTTTGGAAGTGTCGGCTGTGAATATTAAGAGGGTGACTCCATGCCATCAGGTACAGCACCACAGAGCAGGGAGGCTTCAGCCATTTCTTCAAGGACAGACCGCGCAGCTTATATGCAAAATGGCTGGCAACCATGGTCTCTTTGGCTGCTCGGGGCAAAGCCACTGAAGCACTCCTACACTGTAGAGGGCAGCAGACAGACTTTGCAACTGCTGCACTGTACAGACCTTACCCAGACATTGGGACAGGCACCGCAGTGCTCAGCACAGTTGTTGCTGTTTGTGCTGTTTTAAAATGTATCCATCTCCCGTAGGAGCAGCCCCACAACAGAAACAGAAGTGTCCGAAACAGTGGCAGTTGGTATCCGACAACTGTTCCTGTGTAAATGCAGCATTAAGCCACCATCACTGTATTATACATTTTACTAATAAGCTCAATAATGATTCGCAGTTTCAGCATTAAGCATGGGGTGAGACAGGGAAATGACAATCCTTCAGTGAAATATTTAATCAAGCTTTAAAAACCTCTTCAGACTCTCCCGGCTGAAATGATGTGACTCCCATAAATAATGAATGAGAGAAGGCACTACTTAGGGCTGAAAATTGAGTACCATTGTGGAGTCTCAAATGTAATGCAACACTCAACAAGAGCACCATGCAGTTAAACCTTAACCCTGCTAAATAAACAGCAACTTTGTTAGATTACACAGCAAGTAACCCTTACCCTGAATAAACAGCAATGCAATACAGTTATATAGTTAGTAACCCTTACCATGCTGAATAAAATGTAACTGTACAGAGTTGCTGATCACATTAATTTATATAGTTTTAATTTTGCTCCATTTTGAGATTGTTAGAAATTGTGTGAGCAGGAATGAGCCAATGGCATTGCTAGGCTGGGTCTCTCACAATTCAAGTGGTAGTTGCTGTACTAATACGATTGTGCCTTATTTCACCTCATGTTTAGATATCTTTCTTGCTTGGTATTTTCCCAACTCTCTCTAACCACCAAGATTCTTGGGTAGTGGGACAGCGTTGCCAGAGAACTTCTCCATTTTGCTACTTGATGGCATGGTAGGGGCCACAATTCTATGGTTGTGGAGGGGTCATAGCAATAAGGAACGACCTTTTATGTTGCAGATCCCTTTGGACAAAGTTCAATTATTGTTATGTCCTCAGATCAAGAGGAGGCCATCAGGCTCTTACATTCACGCTCCACTTCTCACTGGACATATCTGCATGCCCCCACTCTTGTTTTGCTCTCCCAACTCTTGGGCAAGAAGAGACCTGTAACCAATCCAGGAAACCTCTGTCAAAAATTCCTTTCTGACCTCTGAAAAGCAATCAGATAAGCCCCAGGAGATTCCAATCTGTTGGTTATTACCCTAAACCTTATCTTCCTGGTGCTGTGACCTCATGGTTTTCCGAAAGTGCATCGAATGCCTTCCTGAAGGACTGCAAGGAATCAGTCCTCACTACCACATGTTGACTGCTGTTCCACAGGTCGACTGCTGTTCCACAGGTCAATCACCCCTGAGAAATATACAACTTCCGCACATCCAACCACATGCTTTACTTTCCCAATTTAAATAGATGGCCCCATGGCTTTGAGGTCTCACCCAAAGCCTTGTATAGCCCTATTATTGTGCCCTAATTTTAAACTGAACAATCCGGGCAATACAGCCCAAGACCCTGGTTACTCTGGCTGCAGCTGCCTGACATTGTGTCTGAACCTTTTAGAACTCTCAGCCAAATCAATAAGACAGAGGGTGGTTGTAGAGGGTTGTTTTTCAAACTGGAGGCCTGTGACCAGCGGTGTGCCTCAGGGATCGGTGCTGGGTCCGCTGTTATTTGTTATTTATATTAATGATTTGGATGAGAATTTAGGAGGCATGGTTAGTAAGTTTGCAGATGACACCAAGATTGGTGGCATTGTGGACAGTGAAGAAGGTTATCTAGGATTGCAACGGGATCTTGATAGATTGGGCCAGTGGGCCAATTAATGGCAGATGGAGTTTAATTTAGATAAATGTGAGGTGATGCATTTTGGTAGATCGAATCGGGCCAGGACCTACTCCGTTAATGGTAGGGCGTTGGGGAGAGTTATAGAACAAAGAGATCTAGGAGCACAGGTTCATAGCGCCTTGAAAGTGGAGTCACAGGTGGATAGGGTGGTGAAGAAAGCATTCGGCATGCTTGGTTTCATTGGTCAGAACATTGAATACAGGAGTTGGGATGTCTTGTTGAAGTTGTACAAGACATTAGTAAGGCCACACTTGGAATACTGTGTACAGTTCTGGTCACCCTATTATAGAAAGGATATTATTAAACTAGAAAGAGTGCAGAAAAGATTTACTAGGATGCTACCGGGACTTGATGGTTTGACTTATAGGGAGAGGTTGGATAGACTGAGACTTTTTTCCCTGGAGAGTAGGAGGTTAAGGGGTGATCTTATAGAAGTCTATAAAATAATGAGGGGCATAGATAAGGTAGATAGTCAAAATCTTTTCCCAAAGGTAGGGGAGTCTATAACGAGGGGGTATAGATTGAAGGTGAGAGGGGAGAGATACAAAAGGGTCCAGAGGGGCAATTTTTTCACTCAAAGGGTGGTGAGTGTCTGGAACGAGCTGCCAGAGGCAGTAGTAGAGGTGGGTACAATTTTGTCTTTTAAGAAGCATTTGGACAGTTACATGGGTAAGATGGGTATAGAGGGATATGGGACAAGTGCAGGCAATTGGGACTAGCTTAGTGGTATAAACTGGGCGACATGGACATGTTGGGCCGAAGGGCCTGTTTCCATGTTGTAAACTTCTATGATTCTATGATTTCAATACTCTGTGGACCTTGGTGCAAAGTAGAGTGAAGTTGGAGTGGTTAAATTACAAAATGTCCTTTGCTGGGTCTCACTATCTTACAGGTTTAAGCTTGCTTACTGTGGTAGGATGTATTCTGATATTACACTCTGATTAAGTGCATGCTGCCTAACCTAGTCGCCTGGTTATAACCTGATGAAACTGAACAAGTGGTGCCAAAGGACCCAAGTGCCAGTGAAACCAGGATTCAATCTCTTGAGCCTCTAATTGGGAGATTGACTCATTATTCTGCTGCTTGGATCATGGCCCTTCAGAGTATCCATCTACTTATTAACACAAACACTCGATAAAGGCCTTGAGTAATTAAATCTGGATATTTTTGCAGTTTTCAAAATAACGACTAATTGGCCCGAGTTTATAGATAGAGTTTAATTTGTGGTCAAGAAATTTAGATATTTGCAATTTTTTCAAATTGGTTCTTGGTATGTATTTATTGCCCATCACTAGTAGCTTTGAGAAGGTGTTGATGGGTCTGTCTTTTGTAGCAATTGTTTTTATAACTACTAATCAACTTCAGAGGACATTAAGAGTCAACCATGAACTGAGGCTGGATCCAAATTTAAGCCAGACTAGGTAGGGATGGTCGATGCCCTTCCCCAAAAGCATTAGTGAACTGGTTGAGTTTTTATGACAAAACAGTAGCTTTCATGGTCATCTTTTTCTGGTGCCAGCTCACAAATTACCACAGGCTGAAATCAGGGCCGCTCCCCATTTCATCCCTCACTGCCTATCTTGGCTCTGACCTTATGCTGCTTCTGTTCTGGAGACTGAACTGTGCTGCAAGCTGGGGGCAGGAATTTTTGCCATAGTTTGTGTGGGATCAGAATTCCCACCTATAGCAAGTAGCAATGTTCAACCCTGACGGAATAGTAGCCTCGGGTGGATCAGGAGCAGTGGTTGGGTGGGGGTGGGGAAGAGAAGAATGCCAGTGTGAATGGTGGGGGAGGGGAGAGGAGTGTGCCAGCGAGAGTGGTGGGGGAGGGGAGAGGAGTGTGCCACTGTGAGTGGTGGGGGAGGGGAGAGGAGTGTGCCAGCGAGAGTGGTGGGGGAGGGGAGAGGAGTGTGCCAGCGAGAGTGGTGGGGGAGGGGAGAGGAGTGTGCCAGCGTGAGGGGTGGGGGAGGGGAGAGGAGTGTGCCAGCGTGAGGGGTGGGGGAGGGGAGAGGAGTGTGCCAGCGTGAGGGGTGGGGGAGGGGAGAGGAGTGTGCCAGCGTGAGGGGTGGGGGAGGGGAGAGGAGTGTGCCAGCGTGAGTGGTGGGGGAGGGGTGAGGAGTGTGCCAGCGTGAGTGGTGGGGGAGGGGTGAGGAGTGTGCCAGCGTGAGTGGTGGGGGAGGGGTGAGGAGTGTGCCAGCGTGAGTGGTGGGGGAGGGGAGAGGAGTGTGCCAGCGTGAGGGGTGGGGGAGGGGAGAGGAGTGTGCCAGTGTGAGTGGTGGGGGAGGGGTGAGGAGTGTGCCAGCGTGAGTGGTGGGGGAGGGGTGAGGAGTGTGCCAGCGTGAGGGGTGGGGGAGGGGAGAGGAGTGTGCCAGCGTGAGGGGTGGGGGAGGGGAGAGGAGTGTGCCAGCGTGAGGGGTGGGGGAGGGGAGAGGAGTGTGCCAGCGTGAGTGGTGGGGGAGGGGAGAGGAGTGTGCCAGCGTGAGGGGTGGGGGAGGGGAGAGGAGTGTGCCAGCGTGAGTGGTGGGGGAGGGGAGAGGAGTGTGCCAGTGTGAGTGGTGGGGGAGGGGAGAGGAGTGTGCCAGTGTGAGTGGTGGGGGAGGGGAGAGGAGTGTGCCAGTGTGAGTGGTGGGGGAGGGGAGAGGAGTGTGCCAGTGTGAGTGGTGGGGGAGGGGAGAGGAGTGTGCCAGCGTGAGGGGTGGGGGAGGGGAGAGGAGTGTGCCAGCGTGAGGGGTGGGGGAGGGGAGAGGAGTGTGCCAGCGTGAGGGGTGGGGGAGGGGAGAGGAGTGTGCCAGCGTGAGGGGTGGGGGAGGGGAGAGGAGTGTGCCAGTGTGAGTGGTGGGGGAGGGGAGAGGAGTGTGCCAGTGTGAGTGGTGGGGGAGGGGTGAGGAGTGTGCCAGCGAGAGTGGTGGGGGAGGGGAGAGGAGTGTGCCAGCGAGAGTGGTGGGGGAGGGGAGAGGAGTGTGCCAGCGTGAGTGGTGGGGGAGGGGAGAGGAGTGTGCCAGTGTGAGTGGTGGGGGAGGGGAGAGGAGTGTGCCAGTGTGAGTGGTGGGGGAGGGGAGAGGAGTGTGCCAGCGAGAGTGGTGGGGGAGGGGAGAGGAGTGTGCCAGCGTGAGTGGTGGGGGAGGGGAGAGGAGTGTGCCAGCGTGAGTGGTGGGGGAGGGGAGAGGAGTGTGCCAGCGTGAGTGGTGGGGGAGGGGTGAGGAGTGTGCCAGTGTGAGTGGTGGGGGAGGGGAGAGGAGTGTGCCAGTGTGAGTGGTGGGGGAGGGGAGAGGAGTGTGCCAGTGTGAGTGGTGGGGGAGGGGAGAGGAGTGTGCCAGTGTGAGTGGTGGGGGAGGGGAGAGGAGTGTGCCAGTGTGAGTGGTGGGGGAGGGGTGAGGAGTGTGCCAGTGTGAGTGGTGGGGGAGGGGAGAGGAGTGTGCCAGTGTGAGTGGTGGGGGAGGGGAGAGGACTGTGCCAGTGTGAGTGGTGGGGGAGGGGAGGGGAGTGTGCCAGTGTGAGTGGTGTGGGTGGGGTGAGGAGTGTGCCAGTGTGAGTGGTGGGGGAGGGGTGGGGAGTGTGCCAGTGTGAGTGGTGTGGGTGGGGTGAGGAGTGTGCCAGTGTGAGTGGTGGGGGAGGGGTGGGGAGTGTGCCAGTGTGAGTGGTGTGGGTGGGGTGAGGAGTGTGCCAGTGTGAGTGGTGGGGGAGGGGAGAGGAGTGTGCCAGTGTGAGTGGTGGGGGAGGGGAGAGGAGTGTGCCAGTGTGAGTGGTGGGGGAGGGGAGAGGAGTGTGCCAGTGTGAGTGGTGGGGGAGGGGAGAGGAGTGTGCCAGTGTGAGTGGTGGGGGAGGGGAGAGGAGTGTGCCAGTGTGAGTGGTGGGGGAGGGGAGAGGAGTGTGCCAGTGTGAGTGGTGGGGGAGGGGTGGGGAGTGTGCCAGTGTGAGTGGTGGGGGAGGGGAGAGGAGTGTGCCAGTGTGAGTGGTGGGGGAGGGGAGAGGAGTGTGCCAGTGTGAGTGGTGGGGGAGGGGTGGGGAGTGTGCCAGTGTGAGTGGTGGGGGAGGGGGGAGGAGTGTGCCAGTGTGAGTGGTGGGGGAGGGGTGGGGAGTGTGCCAGTGTGAGTGGTGGGGGAGGGGAGAGGAGTGTGCCAGTGTGAGTGGTGGGGGAGGGGAGAGGAGTGTGCCAGTGTGAGTGGTGGGGGAGGGGAGAGGAGTGTGCCAGTGTGAGTGGTGGGGGAGGGGAGAGGAGTGTGCCAGTGTGAGTGGTGGTGTGGGTGGGGTGGGAAACAACAGCGCCAACGTAAATAGTGGAGATTATTGAAGAGTGCCAGCACGAATACAGGGATGGGAGTAGCCTGCCAGTGTGAATATAATCAGAATACATCAAGAAGTGTCAAAAATCAAAATTTCCTGATGGGGCTTGTGCCTACCCCTAGCCCTCCCTCCTCCCCTCTCCCCACAAACAAGGAACATTTCCAAGTTTGCCACTGCACAAACTGTACTTTTTGTACTTGCTTTTTCTCGATAATACAAATGATGGAATATTGGGTATATCTGCAGCTTAGGTCATGGCAAGTTCATATCCTGCTGCACTCCCACTGTAACTAGTACTTTTTGTTTGTTATGTGAGGCCATTGGATTCAGTTTACACAGAAAATAAATTGAATTGTGGAACATGATCCCAAAACACTTATTCAGTTGCCTTGAAGCAGTGGTCTTGCTCAAGGGCCTTTATTAAATGCTATTTTACAGCTGTACATTGTTTCTTTTTTAGTTGTCTGCTTTTTTGGGGCTGCGTCAGGTTTTTTTTAAAAAAGGAGTTGGTCATCTTTCCTGTGATTTGTAGGTTGACATGTATGTCACAACGCTGCTAAGTAATCCCCTGGAGTAACTGGCTTTAGTAGCAAAGGTGACCAAGGCCCAAAATATTTGTGGGACAGGCCCATTGCTCTCCTTCTTGCTGCTTGATGTTGACCTCTGCAAACTGCACCCAGCAATCCCATCATCGAATACCGATTAAAAATTGCAATGGATGGTGGGATGCTGATACATTTGGAATGTGCTCTATGTCTAAAAGAAAATGGGATCAGAGAATGGTGATATCCTTTGTGGAAACTATGCACTGTTGTTGAATGCTCAGGCTGGCTCATACACTGTCTACTTTGTGTAATATAATTTATTGGAAACACCAGAAGGTTAAATTCACTGACCTGTGTCTTGCGTATTCTTAAGTCAGCCGAGGATCTGTTCTGACCCTCTTCTTGTTCTATGCTCTGTTCAATACCTGGGGAAATAAAATGGAAAGACTCTAAGATATGTCATTGGGTTTATAGTAAAGACCTTCTCCAAAGGCCAGTAAAAGGCCCAGTACAGGTCTTACAATTAGTACATAATATTGATGTATAATATAAATTTTTAACATTCAGTACACAATACCAGTGCATAATATACCATGAACAGTATACATTATAAAAAGTACACTATCCATTAATCTACAGTACACACCATACACTTCACAATATCAGTACACATTAAAATACACTACATACAATATATAGCACATAATGTACAACTAGTTGATCTCCCATGGCAATGCACACAGAGTGTGAAGCTCCAGTACAGTTCTTGCATGTGTAATTACAATGACTGTTAATAATGTGATGTGATCTCTCTGTAAAGCAGTGCATGGAAATTGACAGAACAATGGCACCTCACTGTTAATGCTACTTGCAGTTGCAGTTGCAATGGGTGAGGAGTGGGATATGAAGAAACTACATCTTGGAACAGTTCAAAAACAGAATACTTTTATTGCTCCAAGGGGCATGTAAGAGACCAAGATATAACAATTCGACCATTGCAAGGTAAGAAGAGTGGAGGTTGTGTGTACTGAGAGTGTGTGATCTGCAGGCAGTTGATGAACATAGAATGGAATCATCAGCAAGAGTTGATACGAACGATTAGAAGGAGCACTGGGAGAGCCCTGAGTTAATGGAAAGAGGCAAAGATTGAGCCATCAATGCAATTTGAACATAGGTTTAGTGAGAGGCCGTCTGATTTAGAAGTGCAAAATGCCAGACCCTGCCAAAGGCTCTGAAGATGTCCAAGGTAATACATCACCACAGTGTTCAAGGGCAGAGTGCCAGAGGTGAGTAAGACAGGCAGCAAGATCAGCAGTGGAGCAGCCATGCTGAAAATCATACTAGGGATCATGATTAGGACAGGACAGAACTTTCAAGGTGATGGATGCCTCGAGAGTTAACCACAGCCTGTATAATTTCAGATAACACTCAATGATGCGAGAGCCTTGCCTGTCGCAAAACTGAGGCCAACACAGGGTAGCAGGAAAAACACCAGGCAAGATTCAGTGAATGTCAAGAAGATGTAAATAATCCATGGTCTGAACCTTCCTTTAATAAACCTTGCCCTCTTCAAACTCCATTGGATCCCTGTTTTTTTCCCCACGCAGTGAATTCAAAACCCTTCTCCTCATCTACAAGCTGGCTCCCCTCTCTAACTCTGTAACCTTTTTCAGTCCTATGTACTGGTGTACACCCTCCACACTTCCGATTCTGGATCCCTCCCCCTACCCCTCCCCCCTCCTTTACTGGCAGAACCATTTCAACCCAAATCCTGGAGCTCTTTCCCTAAATCCCCACCTCTTTGTCCCTCTTCAAAAACCTACTTCTCTGAACTTGCCTTCAGTCACTGCTGAAGCCTGTTACTCCGGCTTGGCAGCTGTTTTTACCTCTGTGAAGCACCTGGGGTGGGGTGGGGGGGTGCGTTTTATTACACTAGGTAATAGTGTATAGGCTATTATAGGGATGTATCAGGATGTTTTATTACACCAAAGGCACTACATAAAAGAACGGCTGAGTTGACAGTGTGCAGTTCACCAATAACATTGCTTTGCTGAACTCAGCAGCAATCCCCTCGAGTGGCAGATTGAATCCCCTGGATTTTAGATTTTAAAGCAGCTCAGCCAGAAAATGATTTCTCATTTTGAATAAAATAATTAAATTAAAAGTTTAAGTACCATTTAATAAGGTACTTAAATATGATAATTATTAACCATTTAATAATGCCATGTAATTGGAATCTGAAAGATCATTTTATATAGACATTTAAAAGATGTAATGAAAAACAAATTAAACTGAATCAAATTTACAAGTCTTTTAAATTAACAAACTGCTATTTAACTTAAAATCGTAAGATAGTTTAATTCAACTAATTTTTTAATTTCTACATTTCCTACAATTGGTTTTCCCACTCCCACTTGACCCTACAGCATATGGGAATCGCACTAATATTAGTCGGATAGTTTCACATGGGAATCCCACCAGCTGGAGTGCGGGGGGGGAAAGAGAGGGGGAGGGGGGAGATTGGGAGGGAAGGAGAGAGAAGAACAAGAGCCCTAGGGAGACTGATTGCTCAGCCCCTTGAATACAGTTCAAGGCAGTCAACCAATCAGTAACATCCATGCGATATTCACAGGTCGGAGGTCCCCGTAGATATCTACAGGTTAGACCATCCTGCCCATGAGTGAAGAAAAACAGCAAGAATGAGACTTTGTGGAGTGACAGGAACTGAAGAAAATAATGTTTAACGGAAAAAAAAAGTTATCACACAAAAACACAGAATAAATGAGTAAAACAGAAACAATCAGAGATGTGAAAGGGGAGTCGAGCGAGACACACATTTCAGCACTGACAGAGGAGCTAATGTGGCAGAATCTGAAGTGCTGAACCATGAATAATTTAACCTGTTTGGATGCTGGATCCTGTTAGAACCATTCACTTACTCTTTAACTTGGAGCGGACCTTATTTGCTGTCTTCTTGATATCCGCCATCAGTTCTTCTAATTCCTCCTTTGTTTCTGAAAGACAGAGAACATTAACCATGAGTGCCTGATGGTGCTGGATAATGCAATGAGCCCTTATTGACCCAACCCTTCCATAGCACAGACTCAAGAAGAATGATAAATTGTTAGGATGGAAAGGAGTATCATTACTGAGGTGCTTATAAGACCATAAGAGATAGGAACAGGTGTAGGCCATTCGGCCCCTTGAGCCTGCTCCACCATTCAATGAGATCATGGCTGATCTGATTTTTACCTCAACTCCACTTTCCCGCCTTTTCCCTATATCCTTTGACTCCCCTGCTGATCAAAAATTTGTCTAACTCAGCCTTGAATGTATTCAATGACTCAGCCTCCACAGCCCTCTGGGGTTAAGAATTCCAAAGATTCACGACCCTCTGGGAAAAGAAATTCCTCCTCATTTCCGTCTTAAACGGGCAACCCCTTATTCTGAGACTATGACCCCTAGTTTTAGATTCCCCCAGGAGGGGTAACATCCTCTCAGCATCTACCCTATCAAGTCACCTCAGAATCTTGTATCATGCTTCATCTCTTTACTATTCTATCAGCTACCCTGGATAGAATTTCCTGGGAACTGGCAGACTGTCCTTTCCCAATAGGTAGCAGTGAAGGCCCACAGTTGAAAATTCTCTTGTCTGATGGAGATGGCACAATAAAAGTCACCATCCACATTATCAGCCAGTCCAAGCATAACTGACCAAAACCAGAACAAACCCAGCACAGCAAATCAAAACAAAAGAAGCTGTCAGATCAGACCACAATTTAATCACAGGCAACCGATCTCTCAATTAGATTCTTGCTTGTAACTCACTCACAGCGATCTTAAGATGTATTAGGTTCTGGTACGTTTACATTCAGAGTGCTGTTTCCAGTTTTGGTCCCCAAACATGGTGATGGATATCAAGGTGCTAGAGTGATGCAGAGGATGGTGACTCATAACACCAAATCCTATAGGGTAGGCTCCAAGAGTAAGGGTTAGTTACTTTGGAGAAACGCAGGCTTAGATGGGATATGACTGAAGTTTTTATAATGATGAAGGATACAATAACTTACACATATATAGTGCCTTTAACGTAGAAAAACGTCCCAAGGCTCTTCACAGAGGTGTAATCTAAAGAAGGGCATATTAGAACGGGTGACCAAAGCTTGGTCAAAGAAATGGGTTTGCAAGAAAGTCTTAAAGGAGGAGAGGGAGGTGGAGAGGCAGAGAGGTTTAGGGAGGGAATTCCAGAGCGTAAGTCCTAGACGTACAAACATACAAATTATGCATCACGATTCAGACATTCCCTATCCACCTGGATCCATGTAATCTACTAGGAGAGATGAAAGAAATGGATAAAACTCAAGCATATTAATGGAAAAAAAAATGGGAAAATTCCTCTCGGCCCTTTAGCTGATTGAAGCTAGTCCAGATCACATTGACTCTGATTTACATTACAGGGTAACTTACCTAGAGAGAAACTATTTCCGCTGGTTGGAGATTCTAGGAGTAGGGGGCACAGTCTAAAAATTAGAGCCAGACCTTTCAGGAGTGAGATTAAAAAACATTTCTACACACAAAGGGTGGTAGAAGTTTGGAACTCTCTTCTGCAAACGGCAATTGATACTAGCTCAATTGCTAAATTTAAATCTGAGACAGATAGCTTTTTGGCAATCAAAGGTATTAAGGGATATGGGCCAAAGGCAGGTAAATGGAGTTAGATCACAGATCAGCCATGATCTTATCAAATGGTGGAGCAGGCACGAGGGGCTGAATGGCCTACTCCTGTTTCTATGTTCATAGATGATCTCTGACCCAACCAGAAACAGATCCAGCTCTGTCTGGAAGGAATACAGTGAATCAACTTTCACCACACGAGCCAGCAACCTGTTCCACAGTTGTACAACCTTCCGAGAACTCTGCGCTCCTCCAACTCAGGCCTCTTGTGCTTCCCCCACTCCCTTCATTCCATCATTGGCCGTGTGTCTTCAGCCAGCAGGGATCAGTATTAGCACCTTTGTTATTTATTATTTTCATTAATGACCTCGTAGGTGTTGGGGGAATGATCCACAGGTTTTTGGACAGTACTAAGATACGGCGAGTGTTAGGGCTATAGAGGATGCTCAATTCCACCTATTTCTGCCCTTACATAACTTGTAACCTCTGGTCCTCCCTAATCTATCCAGCTAAAATAATTGGTCCACATAAACACAATCTAGTCCCTTCATTATTTTATAAACCTGGATCAAATCGCCCAAGTATACGCTTTTCTAATGTATACAGACCTAGCTCTTTGAACCTATCTCAGTAACTAAGGTGTTTTAGACTGGGAATTAAGCTCTGCACCCTTTCCAAAGCCTTGATATCCACGACGATGTGAGGAGACAAAAACTGGACACATTATTCTAACTGAGGCCTAATCAAGGTCTTGTGCAAGGACAAAATGGTGTACATTTTTGGAGTAAATTGTCCTGTGTTAACAACCTAGAACCCCGTTTGCTTTAGCAATAACTTCACGGGTTAGTGATGAACCTTTAGTGAGTGCTGCATTATAAAACTCAGATTTCTTTCTTTCAGCACTGGATGCAATTCTGTTCCCTGCAAGGTGTATGTATATTAAGCATTAGACCTGCCGATGTGCATAACACTGCGCTTTTCTAAATTAAACATCATTTGCCAAAAACCACTCCATTCCCCCAATACATCGAGATCTACTTGCAGCAGTTGAGCATCCTCTATAGTCCTAACACTTGTGCGTATCTTAGTATTGTCCAAAAACTTGCGGATCATTCCCTCAACACCTATGAGATCATTAAAGAAAATGGTAAATAGCAAAGATACTAATACTGACCCCTGCTGGCTGAAGGCATGCGGCCAATGGTGGAATGAAGGGAGTGGGGAAAGCACAAGAGGCCTGAGTTGGAGGAACGCAGAGTCCTTGGAGGGTTGTAGGGCTGGAAAAGATAACAGAGATAGGGGTGAGGCCAGGAAGGGATGAGGATGAGAATTTTAAATTTTAGGTATGGGAGACTGGGAGCCACTGTAGGTCAGTGAGCACAGGGATGATGGGTGAATGGGAATTGGCATGTGATAGCATACAGGCAGCAATGTTTAGGATGAGCTGCAGTTTATAGAGGATGAAGGATGGGAGGTCTACCAGGAGAGCATCGGAATAGTCAAGTCTGGAGGTGACAAAGCTTGGGGGTCAAGTAGGACACCAAAGTTGCAAACAGTCTGGTTCAACCCGAAACAATGGCTGGTGAGGGGGATGGAATCAGTGGCGAGGGTACAGAGTTTGTGGCAGGGGACGAAGATGATGGCTTCAGTCTTCCCAATGTTTAGCTGGAGGAAATTAACGCTCATCCGGAATTGGATGTCAGACAGGTTGCCTGACAACACAGAGGTAGTAAAAGGGATGGAGGGAGGTAGTGGAGAGGTAGCACTGGGTTTCATCAACGTACAAGCGGAATCTGACCCCATGCTTTCAGATGATCTCACCAAGGGGAAGCATGTGGATAAGGACGAGGAGGGGATCAAGGATAGGTCCTTGGGAGTCTCCAGAAATAACAGTGTGGAGTTGGGAAGAGAATCCCTTGCTGGAGATGCTCTGGCTATGATTGGATAGGTAAGAGTGGAACCAAACGAGGGCAGGCCCACTGAGCTGGACAGCAGAGGTGAACTGGTGGAAGAGGATGGTACGATTGACTGTGTCAAAGGCTACAAAGAGGTTGAGAAGGGCGAGGAGGGATAGTGCATCGTGATTCCAGTCACAGAGAGGAATTTGTGACTTTCAGTGCTGTGGCACAGGCAGAAACCTGATTGGAGAGATTCAATCATGGAGTTGCCAGAAGGATGGGCATGGATTTGGGAGGTGACAACATGTTCAAGGACTTTAGAGAGGAGAGGGAGATGGGTGATGGGGCGGTAATTTGCAAGGACAGAGGGCGCAAGCGTCAGTTTTTAAGGAGGGAATGATGAAGGTAGTTTTGAAAAGGAGGGGGACAATACCTAAGGAGATGGAACCATTTAGAATGTCAGCTTGCATTGGGGGCAGGAAGGGAAGTTTGGTGCTCAGCAGTTTAGTGAGAATGGGATCAAGGAAGGCAGGAAATGGCTTTCATGGACAAAACAAACTTGGAGAGGGCGTGAGAAGAGACAGGAGAAAAATTAGAGTAGAATTAGGGTTCAGGGCTAGGGCAGGGGGTGTCTTGGGGGGGGTGTGGCTTGATGGGCAAGGGGAAGGCAGGGATATAAGAGAGGCAGCTGAAGGTAAGATCTCAATCTTAGTGAAGTCCATATACTTCTCACACTTGTTGGAGGTGAGGGTGGAGGGGGCAGGGGAGAGGGGTTATGGAGATAGTTGGTAGTGGGGAAAAGAAGCTGAGGTCTCTTGGAGTTTGCTTGATTGCCTTAGGGAGTCAGAGCAATTTCTCTGAATTGGCCACAGGTTCTTTTCCCTCAGATATTTGCCTCTCCCAGGAGATAGTATGGATGGTAGTGAGTGCATTGTGTGCGAGGTTGCATTGTCAATGGGATGGGATGGGCATAATGGGCCAGATGGTCTTTTCTTACCCCTCTTTTCATATATTCATATCCATTATTCAGTATATAAACCATCCAAATGCCTCTATTAAACTTCAGCCTGTAACTCATTCCTGGGCATCTGTTATTTCATATATAAACTATCTGTACCCCTTGACTAAATTCCAGCCTGTAACTCACTGCTGCAGATCTGTTATTTTTTATGTAAACCATTTGAGTCCCTTTAACTTGCATTTAACCCATACTGTACTAGATCTGAGAGTGCTTGATGCTAACACTGGGTGTGGAAAACTTTCCACTCTGATATATATTTCATTTTGATCAGCACAAACATTCAAAATCAACTGACAGATGGATTGATAGATAGATATGTGAGAGAGAGAGAGAGAGAGAGAGAGAGAGAGAGAGAGAGAGAAAGGAAGAAAGAAAGACATTACTGAAATAGATGATGCATTGATAGATTCATGGATAATAGATAATAGATAAGTTGAAGACAGTCCTGAACCTTTGAAATCTACATTTGCTTCAAGCCACACAATGAGAGGATACTGCTCTTTCCTAGATCTCCAGCAATTAGTTTGAATCCTGGACTCTGTCCTACCCCCAAGCTCTCTCCAGCATTCCCCCGATTGCCTGATTTTGACGGTCTTTTTTCTCTCACTTTCCCCCAGCCACAACCTCTCAATTTCTCCCTTCGCCATTCACCCAGTGTCTGGTTTCAGTCCTGGACTCTCTCCTATACTATCCTGTGGAAATTGACAAAACAGATCAAGCAACTACAAACCCATCAACCTCACATCAATACCTGGTAAAATAATGGAATTGGATTATCAGGAATAAATTTGAGGTTTACATGGATAATAATTTAATAAACAGCAGTAAACATGGATTCAGAAGGGGAAAGATCCTGCCTAACCAATCTCCTCAATTTTTTTTTTTGAGGAAGCAACATTCCAAATATACAAAGGGAAGCTGCATGATTTTGTGGTCCTAGACTTCCAGAAAGCACTTACTGAAGTCCCGCATCAAAAGTTGCTCCTGGAGAAATTTAGGATATACAGCCTTGGAAAGACATCACTGAGAAGGGATCTCATATAGGTATACAAGATAGTCAATCGTACAGAAAAAGTACACCTGTAATGTTATTTCAAATTAAACCATAACAGTAGGACAAAGGAATAAAAGTTCAAACTAGTGAAAAGCAAATTTAGGACAGATATGAAGAAGTTCTTCACTGCACTCAACATTTGGAGTGGATCGCTAAGTGGAGTAGTCAAAGCAAACATTTAAGAAACAGCAAATGTGCTGATTTCAGGGGAGAAACTGTAGTTTTTTTTCCCCTGGATGGATAACCTAAAACAGGCTGGATGGCCTTCCTAATCTACATGCATTTTGAGAAAGAAGTGTCCCTCAACTGATCAATCCTGTAAGAATATTTTAATGCTATGAGGAACGAGTTGGAGAAACGATGACAGAATAGCTTCCTGAAGAAAAAACTGACTCTTGCTTTGGCGCTGAATGTTCTCTGACCAAGTGTGGCAGGAAGACAACAACAACTTGCAATTATAAGGTGTCTTTAATGTAAAAAAAATCCCAAGGTGATTCACAGATAGATTTAAGGAAAGTAGATGCTTTCAGGTAGAAGAGATTCAGAGGTGTGTCCACAAGTTTAGTCAAAAAGATTGATTTTCTGGAGGAGAGTTTCAGGGAGGGAAATCCAAAGAGTAGGACTAAGGCAATTAAAAGCTTTGCCACCAATCATGCGAGGAATGGAGCGGGGTGCACAGGAGCATGGAATTAGAGAAACAGAGTACTTGGAAGGGGATAGAGGGCTGTAGGATATTGCAGAGATAGCGTCGGGCAAGCCATGGAGGGATTTATAGTGGAGGATAAGTGATGTGATGTGTCAGGGATGGGGAGCCAGTGTAGGATGGTGGTGATGCTAAAGAAGGACCGTGTAGGATGGGATACAGGTGGCAAAGTTTTGGAAAAGTTGGAGTTTATGGCAGGCAGAAGATGGGAACCCAGCAAGGAGAACATTAGGGTAATCTGCACTGGAAGTGACAAAGGCATCTATGAGGGTTTCAGCAGCGGAGGGGCTCAGGTAGGATGAAGCGGGCAATGTTGCAGAGGTGGAAATAGGGGGTAAATTTTAACCCCCAAGAATGGGTGGGTTCGGCCCGGTGGGAGGTCAAAATAACAGGTTTTTGGCGCGAGATCGTGTCCCGGCTCCAACTCGCCCACTTCTGGGTTAAACCCAGGCAGGGACTAGCTTAGTGGTATAAACTGGGCGACATGGACATGTTGGGCCAAAGGGCCTGTTTCCATGTTGTAAACTTCTATGATTCTAGGTTTGTATGTATGTAGACAGCAAACACCAGGAAGTCCCGCCCCCACTTAAAGCCGGCGGGCCGATATTTAAAAGGGCTTTCCCCTTCTGAATCCATGTTTACTGCTGTTTATTAGATTATTATCCAAGTAAACCTCAAGTTTATTCCTGATAATCCTCCCACCCTCCCCTCTCTGATTTGCAGCTCCATTCACTGCCCACAGGCAGCCAGGCTGACAATCTGGCTGCCTGGCACGTGGGAAACCTGGAAGCACAAATATTCACCTTCAATTGAGTTGCGATCACAGATTGTGACGCACTCAATTTGCTTCCGGGTTCCCCATGTGTGGGGAACCCGGCTCAGAGTAAAAATCATACCCAAGCATTCTTGGTGATGGATAAAATGTTGGGTTTCAAGTTCAGGTTGAACAGAAAACTAAGACTGCGTGTGGTCTGCTTCAGCCCAAGGGAGGTGGATAAAATCATGTGGCTGGGGAATCGGAGACGATGCCTTCCGTCTTCTCGACACTGAGCTGAAGGAAGTTGTGATTCCTTCACAGGGAGATGGGCACTAGGATGTAGCATTAGAAAGGAGAAACAAAGTGCACAAAGGATTGGGAGAGACAGATAGCACTAGAGTAAGAAATAGTACAATATTAGGTGGGATCAGACTAAGACAGAATACAAGAAGGTCTAAGATAGGTTTAGAGTGCATGTGTGTAAATGCATGTAGCATGATAAATAAGGTTGATGAGCTGCAGGCGCAAATAACCACATGGGAATATGATCCAGTGGTGATAACAGAGACCTGGCTCAAAATAGGGCAGGATTGGGTACTAAATATTCCTCGATACAAGGTGTTCAGGAAAGATATGGAATGAAAAAAAAAGGAGGGGGGGTGTTGGCAGCAATGATTAAGGAGAATATTGCAGTGCTGGAGAGAGAGCATGTCCTTGAGAAGTCAAGGACAGAATCTATTTGGTTAGAGTTAAGAAACAATAGAGGTGCCATTACACTACTGGGAGCATTCTATAGGCCACCAACCAGTGGGAAGGATATAGAGGAGAAATTTGCAGGGAAATTGCAGAGAGGTGCAAGAACTATAGAGTAGTAATAATGGGGGACTTCAACAATCCTAATATGGACTGGGATAGTAATAGTGTAAAAGGCAAAGAAGGGGAGGAATTTCTGAAGTGTGTTCAGGAGAACTTTCTTGATCAGTATGTTTCCGGCCCAATGAGGAAAGAGGCATTGCTGGGTCTGGTTCTGGGGAATGAGGTGGATCAAGTGGAGCAAGTGTCAATGGGGGAACATTTAGGGAACAGTGATCATAGGGTTTAGATTAATCATGGAAAAGGGCAAGGAGCAATTGGAGGCCAATTTCAGTGGGTTGAGAACGGATCTGGCCCAGGTAAATTGGAATCAAAGATGGGCAGGCAAAACTGTAATCGAACAATGGCAGGCCTTTAAAGAGGAGATGGTTTGGGTACAGTCTAGGTACATTCTCACGAGGGGGAAAGGTAGGGCACCAAAATCTGGAATGAGAAAGAGATGGAGAGTAAGATGAGGCAGAAAAAGAGGGCATATGACAGATGTCAGGTTGATAATACAAGTGAGAACCAGGCTGCATATAGAAAGCACTGAGAAGTGAAAAAGTAAATAAGAGGAGCAGAGAGAGTATGAGAATAGACCGGTGGCTAACATAGCTTCTATGGGCATATAAATAGTAGACAGGTGGGGCCGATTAGGGACCAAAAAGGAGATCTATGCATGGAGACAGAGGGCATGGCTGAGGTATTAAATGAATATTTTGCATCTTTTTTTTTATTCGTTCATGGGGTGTGGGCGTCGCTGGCGAGGCCGGCATTTATTGCCCATCCCTAATTTCCCTTGAGAAGGTGGTGGTGAGCCGCCTTCTTGAACCGCTGCAGTCCGTGTGGTGACGGTTCTCCCACAGTGCTGTTAGGAAGGAAGGGAATTCCAGGATTTTGACCCAGCGACAATGAAGGAATGGCGATATATTTCCAAGTCGGGATGGTGTGTGACTTGGAGGGGAACATGCAGGTGGTGTTGTTCCCATGTGCCTGCTGCTCTTGTCCTTCTAGGTGGCAGAGGTCACGGGTTTGGGAGGTGCTGTCGAAGAAGCCTTGGCGAGTTGCTGCAGTGCATCCTGTGGATGGTACACACTGCAGCCACAGTGCGCCGGTGGTGAAGGGAGTGAATGTTTAGGGTGGTGGATGAGGTGCCAATCAAGCGGGCTGCTTTATCTTGGATGGTGTCGAGCTTCTTGAGTGTTGTTGGAGCTGCACTCATCCATTCAAGTGGAGAGTATTCCATCACACTCCTGACTTGTGCCTTGTAGATGGTGGAAAGGCTTTGGGGAGTCAGGAGGCGAGTCACTCACCGCAGAATACCCAGCCTCTGACCTGCTCTCGTAGCCACAGTATTTATATGGCTGGTCCAGTTAAGTTTCTGGTCAATGGTGACCCCCAGGATGTTGATGGTGGGGGATTCGGCGATGGTAATGCCGTTGAATGTCAAGGGGAGGTGGTTAGACTCTCTCTTGTTGGAGATGGTCATTGCCTGGCACTTATCTGGCACGAATGTTACTTGCCACTTATGAGCCCAAGCCTGGATGTTGTCCAGGTCTTGCTGCATGCGGGCTCGGACTGCTTCATTATTTGAGGGGTTGCGAATGGAACTGAACACTGTGCAATCATCAGTGAACATCCCCATTTCTGACCTTATGATGGGGGGAAGGTCATTGATGAAGCAGCTGAAGATGGTTGGGCCTAGGACACTGCCTTGAGGAACTCCTGCAGCAATGTCCTGGGGCTGAGATGATTGGCCTCCAACAACCACTACCATCTTCCTTTGCGCTAGGTATGACTCCAGCCACTGGAGAGTTTTCCCCCTGATTCCCATTGACTGTCTTTACCAAGGCTGCCAAAGTCACATAAAAGAGGGGGTAGTTGAGATACTGGATGGGCTAAAAATTGATAAAGAGGAGGCACTAGAAACGCTGGCTGTACTTAAAGTAGATAAGACACCCGGTCTGGATGGGATGCATCCTAGCTTGCTGAAGAAAGTAAGGGTGGAAATTGCAGAGGTGCTGGCCATAATCATCCAATCCTCCTTAGATATGGGGATGGTGCCAGAGGACTGGAGAATTGCAATTGTTACACCCTTGTTCAAAAAAGGGTGCAGGGATAAACCCGGCAGCTACAGGCCAGTCAGTTTAACCTTGGTGGTGGAGAAATTTTTAGAAATGATAATCCGGAACAAAATTAAAAGTCACTTGGACAAGTGTGGATTAAGCCAGCATGTATTTGTTGAAAGCAAATAGGGTTTAACTAACTTGACTGAGTATTTTGATGAGGTAATGGAGAGCGTTGATGAGGGCAATTCGGTTGATGTGGTGTATATGGAGTTTCAAAAGGCATTTGATAAAGTGCCACATAATAAGTTTGTCAGTAAAATTGAAGCCCAAGAAATAAAAGGGGCAGTGGCAGCATGAATATGAATTTGGCGAAGTGACAGGAAATGGAGAGTAGTGGTGAACAGTTGTTTTTTGGATTGGAGGAAGGTGTACAGTGGTGTTCCCCAGGGGTTGGTATTAGGACCACTGCTTTTTCTGATATATATTAATGACTTGGACTTCGGTGTACAGGGCACAATTTCAAAATTTGCAGATGACACAAAACTTGGAAGTGAAGTAAACAGTGAGGAGGATAGTGATCGACTTCATGAGGATATAGACAGTTTTGTGGAATGGACGGTCACGTGGCAGACGAAATTTAACGCAGAAAAGTACGAAGTGATACATTTTGGCAGGAAGAATGAGGAGAGGCAATATAAACTAAATGGTACAATTCTAAAGACGGTGCAGGAACAGAGAGATCTGGGGCTATATGTACACAAATCTTTGAAGGTGGCAGGACAGGTTCAGAAAGTGGTTAAAAAAGCATGCGGCATCCTGGGCTTTATAAATAGAGGCAAAGAGAACAAAAGCACGGAAGTTATGTTGAACCTTCATAAAACACAGGTTCGGCCACAACTGGAGTACTGTGTCCAATTCTGGGCACCGCACTTTAGGAAGGATGTGAAGGCCTTCGAGAGGGTGCAGAAAAGATTTACTGGAATGGTTCCAGGGATGAAGGAATTCAGTTACGTGGATAGACTGGAGAAGTTGGGGTTGTTCTCCTTAGAGCAGAGAAGATTGAGAGGAGATTTGATAGACGTGTTCAAAATCATGATGGATTCAGATAAAGTAAATAAAGAGAAACTGTTCCTATTGGCGGAAGGATCTAGAACAAGAGGACACAGATTTAAGGTGATTGGCAAAAGAACCAAAGGTGACATGAGGAAAACTTTTTTTACACAGCAAGTAGTTATGATATGGAATGCGCTGCCTGAAAGCCTGAAAGGGTGGTGGAAGCAGATTCAATCATGGCTTTCAAAAAGGAATTGGATAAATGCTTGCAGGGAAAAAATGTGCAGGGCTATGGGGAAAGAGTGGGGGAATAGGACTAATTGGATTGCTTTTACAAAGAGCCGGCATGGGCTCGATGGCTGAATGGCCTTCTTCTGTGCTGTAACCATTCTATGGTTCAATGATTCATCCAGGGCTTGACGTCAGATAAGTAGTCTGACAGCACACAATCAGTGAGGGTTTAGGAAAGTGCTGAAGAGATATGGATGAGGATCGCCAGTGTACATGTGAAAGCTGACCCTGTTCTGAGAGCATTAACTAGAAACAGGAGACTTCCAGATACAAGAGAACACTTTATTACTGGAATGTTTTAACTGTATTAGAGCTGCTGCAAGATTAGCTGATTTCCCATGGGTAATTGGGGCATCTTGGCAGTACTCTGGGATTAGCATTGGGAGGTGTGCGCAATTCGGAACACAAGTCTGAGTCACTCATCAGTAACTATAGCTATCACTGAAACAAACACGCGGTTATCTCATAATCTGCTCAGAGTCGGTCAACTGGGCACCAAATCATACCAATTGGCAAAATAATCATCTTCACCTCTAAATTGCAGCTAGCATTATCAGGGAAGAAAGCCATTAATCTACTTAGTGCTTCAGTCAGGGGGTTTCTCTTCATTTCCTTCTTTTTACCCTCATGGCCACAGCTTCTCCTTTAGATTCTGCCATCAGGAGCTAGGACATGTATGTTTTTGGGGAAAGTGGAAGGGAGAGGGAGAGGGCAGCTGGGTAATGGTATGGAGAGGCAGTTCCTACATATCACCCATTCTAAATGACACACAAAGAGCAGAGGATGCTCCATTGATACAAGATACTAACCAGGAGCCAACACGCCTAATCCAATGAATACATGACATGCCAATAGCCATATTAGCTCCACGAGGGACAGAGGCTCATATGGAACTAAGCCCCTTCCCTTGTGGACACTATTTCTGAAGTGGGCTGGGTTTCATTCTGAACACTGCTGGAAGACCCAGGGGTGGTGGTCACAGAGGATCACTGAACCCGACACCTCAAGCTTATGAAGTGTGGCTCAAATTCACTGCCCTCCAGTTATTCCCAATCCCATCTGGGACTGATATTCCGTGCTCCAGAGGCAGGTTAGACACTCCAGCAGTTTGTGGCTGGTATCATGGTTTCTCATCTTATCAAAGTTTCTCATCTTACAACAGTGACAAGGATCAAAATCCCTTTGACCAAAGGTTATGATCCTACATAACATACACAGGTGAAAAAACATTAGCTAGACATACAGAAGCAGCCCAATAATATTAACAACCCATCCAATATACTGGTTTCATCTCATTATAAAAACTTACTGTCCTTCCATAGCGCTGTGCTACGTGTGTTGAATTTATGCTCAGTCCACGTCCTAAAAGAGGAGACCCCTCTGCAGCAGCCTTGAATTAACACACAATCCAAGACTGACAGCCCTGAGAATATTGCCAGTATCCAAAAGCCAAAAATAGCTACGTACAGAAATCTTTGCACCAAATTCAGCAGCTATTGAGGTGACAGGAAAAGCAATAAGGCAGATTCAGCCGCTAGATCCAGCCAACAGAATGAAGACACACGGCAGGAGGCTGAAAGCTAAATTACCAGGGTTCACGGCTGAGTCAACCAACAGTTCTACAATTGTGTCAGCCTCCACACTTCAACACAACAAACTCAACGATTCACTATAAACAGCAAACTACAGTCATGGTAATTAGAGCAGATCCAGCCACATGCATTATCTACTGCAGCTGTTCATATAGGTTGGCTAGAAACCAATACAGCACCTCACTAACTGATAAACAGCCTCTAACATAGCTCCCAGTAAGAGAGAAATATTACATATACTTTTAGTACAACGTGCAAAGACAGCGTAAGACAGAGTTAGTAGTGTGTTAGCACAGAATAAACCAATTTCTCATGGGTAACTGGGGTTGCTTAGCAATACTCTGGGACTAGCATTGGGGGGGTTTGTGCAGTTCAGAACACAGGCAGGTCTGAGCCATTCATTGGTAACTGTAACTATCACTGATGCACTCTGTCATCTCATAATCTGCTGTTAAGAATCTGACAACTAGCACCGAATCAGAACAATCTTTATCTCCTAAAATTTCAACTGGCATTATTCGCGACGGTCATTAATCCATTTACTGCTTCATTTAGTGTTTCAGAAGTTTGTTCCTTTGGGTGAACCTCAGTAGTGTCCATCACCCACTGGGAAGAATTACCTACTATCAGTATTCATATTCCAGTCTGAGAGCTTTGCAATGAGTTGCACTGGATTCAATTAAAATGTCCTACTTTTGGTGACAGCAGATAGAAAAGACAACATTGCCACATTAGGACCCAAGCCATCCTTCAAAGCCTTGGACAGAGAGCAGCACTGTGCATTTCTTAAAGAAGTTACCATAATGTGGGATTCCACCATCTCTATTTTCATGACTCTCCATTCACTCTATATATTTGCTGTATATGATGGCTCTTCCTCTCTTTCCCCAGTAACCCAGGGTTCTATCCTCACTTCCACTCTATTCCTTTTTTTGTATCAGCCTTTGCTCAGTAACACTTCCCTCTGGGTCAGAAGGTTGTGGGTTCAAGCCCCACTCTAGGACTTGAACGCATAATATAAGCCAACACTTCAGTGCAGTACTGAGGGAGTGCTGCATTATTGGAGGTGCTGTCTTTGGGATGAGATAACTTCCTGTTCAGATGGATGTAAATGATTCTATGGCACTATTTGAAGAAGAGCAAAGGAGTTCTCCCAGTGTCCTGGCTAACATTTATCCCTTAACCAACAAAAACAGATTACCTCGTCATTTATATAATTGCTGTTTGTGGCTGCGTGTCTGCCAACAAAACAACTGAGACTACACTTCAAAAGTAATTCATTAGTTGTAAAGCATTTTGGGATATCCCGAGGACATGACAGATGCGGTATAAATGCAAGTTCTTTCTTTCTTTGCATCAATGATCTCCACTTATCATGCAGCCTTATCCATTCTTTGGCCAATGATTCCAACTTACATTCATTAACTTTCCTTAAATGATACACTTCGAAAGCCCACAACCTCTAGCCCTCTCACAGTGAATCAATCACCCTGTGCAACAAACATCTTGGCCTAAATTTTAACAATGAGGCGGGATCTCAGCGGGGTGGGGTCAATAAGCGGGTGGGAAACCTGGAAAAAATTTTCAAGCACGTTCCCAAGAGATTGCGACTCAATTGAAGCCACTTAATACAACCTCCGGGTTTTGCATCCTCAAGCTGCGCAGCGGGCATACTGCACACCCACATGACACGATTTAAAGCCCACAACTTAAAGGGCCAGTGCAACAATGCATTTTAAAGGAATAAGAAGCAGCATGGAACATCATGGAGGAAAGGCAGCATCCAAGTTCTTGGACGCTGTCCCGGAGATACTACTGACTGCTGTGAGAAGCAGGAGGGAGGTGTTATACCCACCTGAAAGGAGGAAAAAAACCTGGTTCTGCCACCAAGGCGGCGTTGCTGGAGGTGGCAGAACAGGTCAGCAGCAGGAGCACGGTGCCCCGGTCTTGGTTGCAATGCAGGAAGCGATTTACTGACCTAACCAGGTCAGGAAAAGTGAATGCAGTTACTGATCCACCTACATTCTGTGGTGAACATTACCCCCCTCACACTGCCCTGTGAGGTTACCTTCACTTTCTGTGAACAATTTCACCCCCGATTTTGTGCACCCACCTCTCCCACTCACCCCAATCCTGATACAATGTGATCAATCTGTCTGATAGTCACCCTCTGATGCATCGCATTCATTGTCAGCCTGACCGAGAGCAATGCATCCATCGTGTGACCCCGTCACCCTCACTCACATGCGTCTATACTTTCTACTCTTGTAGAGGAAGAGAGCGCAAAATGCAAGGAAGAGTTGTCGGACTGGAGGGGGGGCCTCCACACATTGTGGCCCTTACAGTGGCGGAGGAGGAGGCCTTGGAAATTAGCCGAACGGTGGAGTGCCTGGCCGTCAGAGATGCTGCAAACGTTCTGGTGACAGGACTTGAACATCCCTCACACACAACTTGAGTTGATATGATCAATGATTGACCTGTTGCACACCTCAGGATGCTCATCGCAACATTACTTCTGCGATGAATCTTAATATTGCTGTATGTTCTCTTCCAGGGTCAAGGAGTGAAGACGTGGACAAGGGCGATTCCTCAGAGAAGCTCCCGGCCTCTGAGGGCGCACCGTCACATCTTAATGAGCCATGCACCAGCGCAGATACTCACATCTCGGTGGGTCCTATTAGAGAGGTAGTTGGGTTGTCACCTGGTGAGTCACCACACAAAAGTGAGCAAGACAAGACACTGGTGGCAAGGGCAGTGGCGGAGAGTTTGCGTCGGTGGGTACACTCCTCTCCAAGACCTGCTCAGCTTGGCACAGTTGCTGAATCCCGGGGTCCATCCTTGAAAAGGAGAATGATAGAGGAACATACGCACGTTTGTGAGGTACTGGAAGACTTGCCACCCTCAGTCTCCAAATTGACGCAGAGGATGCAGGAGTCCACCTCCAGCATGAGTGGACTGGTGGCGCAGGTAAGTGCGGGAATGTTTGCAATGGAGGGAATAGCAGCCTCCATTGTATTCATGCATGGCTCACAAATGAGTCCATTCAGGCCCTGACAACGGCCGTGACAGAAACATTAGCACTGGCCTAACAAGGCATCACGCATGTCCTCCAAACTGTTGTCCAGCAGAGCGGTAGAGGTGATGTGGCCCTGGCTCAGGAGAGGGATGATGGCCAAAGGGGACATGGAAGTGGGGACTCCACTCAAAGTGCCCCCACGTCTCACTCAGTGCCCCCCCCCCCCCACCAACTGGTACCCGCAATGCTGTCTCCTCTCCAGATGGGCGAGTCTGCCCCTGCACAGGTGTAGGTGGAGCAATCTTTGGCGGGGCCCTCACGGGCTCCACAACACAGAGGTCGTAGGCCGAGAGCATCTCAGCAGTCCGGGCATGAATCTGAGCAACCTGCCACTACCTCTGCTGAAGCCACAGGGGATGCACTACGTAGAAGCGCTAGGAAGAGGAAGGCGAAGGTTTTGTAATCACCAAGGGAATGCACAAGAGTGTCTAACAGAATGTCACGTTTTTCATTTATATTTGGTTTTGGTTAAATGCACATTAAATGTTATAATTCTCACCACCAATGCCAGGTCTTGCCCATTCTTGAGTCCCTTTTGGGAAAGCACCCTTTCATATGTTTCATCATGCAGTTACAGTGGGTGTATGTGTGGTTGGAGGACTGTGTTGTGTAACCTTGGGGGGGGGGGGTGGGGGGGGGGTGGGGGGGTGGGGGGGGGGACTGGTGCGGGGGGAGCTGGTGGTGGTGGTGGTCGTTCCAGGTGGTCTGAGTACTTGACTATCGTCACTTTGCAGATCTCCCTATGAGAATCTATGAGTGACTCCCTGGCATCACGAGCAGCCAGGTGAGACGCTGCTCTGCCGATGGTTCACCCATCATCCCCCTCCATTTCCTCCTCCTTCTCCAATGTTGATAGCAGGTGCGGATGCTTCACGAATTCGTGGGTCTCATCCACCAGTAACCCTCTCTGTTGAGCGATGTGCAGGATGCAACACACGACTATTATTCTACATACCCTTGTTGGTGAGTACTGAAGGTCTCCCCCAGATTGATCCAGGCATCTGATGCGCATCTTCAGCATTCCTATGGCTTGTTCAATGACAGACCTGGTGGTGATGTGACTGTCGTTGTACTGCTGTGCCTCGATGGTGGGGTTTCTCAGAGATGTCATGAGCCATGTCTGCAGTGGGTATCCCTTGTCTCCATGGAGTCAGTCCTAAAGTCTGCCTTGTGCGGCAAAGAGGGCCAGGATCTTGGATTTGCACAGAATGAAGGAATCATGGAGCTGCCAGGGAATTTGGTTCACACCTGCAGAAACCTCTTCCGGTGATCGCAAACCAGCTGCGCATTAAGAGAGTAATATCCTTTTCCAGTCCTGGCTCATGTGGAGGTGCTCGGATTGCCATATGTGTGCAATCAATTGAGCCCCATGCCTGTGGAAAGCCTGCCAGAGAGTGGAAACCCACTACCCTCTCAGTCTGGGTGATATCGTCGATGGGGAAGTTAACGCAGTGGGATGCCCTGACAAACAAGCCATCTGTGACCTGTCGTATACATTTATGTGCAGACGACTGAGAGGTCCTGGTGATGTCACCAGTGGCGCCCTGGGAGGATCTGGAGGCAGAAATTGAGGGCAGTGGTGACTTTAACTGAGATGGGCAATGCGTGGCCACCAGGCCCAGCCGGGAGCAGCTCTGCATGAAGGAACCTGCGACCACCTGGCAACTCAATCTGAGCCTTTGTAGGCACTGCTCCCCAGACAGATCCAGGAAACTCAGCCTCTGCCTGTAGATCCTCTCACGTGGGTAGTGCCTCCTGTGACCTCGGCCCCTTCATTGGTCCCCTCTTTGATCTTCTGCAGGTCCTTGTGACGCACCTTCTTGTGGAGCTGCAACTCCCACAACTGCACGCTGTGCCTGCCTCAGATGGTGGTGTGCCTCCTCCTCAGATGTACTGCTGAATACATCCATTGCGCCCCCCCCCCCCACCCATCCTGATGGTGTCAGTTCGAGGGGGTCCAAAATGTAGGTAAATATGTGTGAACACAAGAATTCTGAGTGTGAACAAAGAAATCTCAGTCTAAACACAAAGAACTCCCAGCCAAAGGTTTATCTGAGAGAACTGATTGCCCGGATGTAAAAACTCACCTTTTCTTCACACGTGTCAATCACTGGTTTAAAGTTCCAAATGACTGCCGCTGCAACTCGCCTCCATTTCCATGGCATATTTGAGAGGCCAAGGGAGACACATTCAGGTAGAGTTAAACTCATTTGTCTGCCTCAATACACTATAATTTAATTCCCTTAACTACTTCAAATACCTTAATTGCCCCTTTAAATGTCATCCCGCCGGCTTTAAGTGCTATTGGGATTTCTGAGATTCTGAACCATGGGCGCACCCAGATACACCTGGATGAAATGCAGAAGTCAACGAGTTGGAGCCAGGTTTCGTTCCCACTCCAAACTTTAAAAAGTTTTACTGCTCCCCTGCCCCCAACCCACCCGTACCTCAGGGTTAAAATTTACCCCCTTGTTTCCTTCAATTATTCGAATACATGGTTTCTTCATGTCCTTCTCAAGTCCAATTAACAACCCCCATCTTTACAAGGGGCAATAGGAAACCATGACCAAAGACTGCTGGGAAACAACAGCGAGGGTTCCTGGGAACTTGTTACCAACACTTGTCCATTTTATAAATAATGGATTTACAAGGATGCGATTTGATTTTTTTGAAAGACAAATATTTCCAGTCCTCCCTCTTCACCAGAAACCACTGCATTTTTGGTGAAGTGTTTGGGAACATTCTATTCCTTTCATTTTCAATAGACCAGATTGATATGTGCTTCTCTGTGTCTATTATTTCACCAAGTACAAGTACATTCCTTTTAAAAATGAATTAACATCAAACTTTGTGTTTTTTAAGAAAAAAATTCCAAATCTACAAAGACTGAACAAAAGGCATCACTGTAATTACTAGAAATTAACATCAGCCGCAATGGTTTTGACAAGGAAAATTACAGTATCTCCAATAACAGTCACTGAGTCAATGCACAACTGCCAGTGACTTTAATAGAGCACTTTTAGCGGGTCTCAAAGTGAGCAATAGCCAGGATAATCTTTATTAATGAGTGACAACAAAATCAGACACACACACTCAAACCTACACACACACCCCACACACATAAACATATGCACACCCCCATAAATACACAGCACACAGACACACATGCATGCATACCCACACAATCACGCAGATAGTCTCTCACTCACATACACTGTCACATCGATAGTGACACAAACAGTTACACTCAAACACACGCGCGCACACACACACACACACACACACACACAAATACGGATACATCAGGTCTAATCCACAGAAGGTGCTGAGCCTTGTACATCATGTGTAACCTGCAATTGGCTCTGAGATTTGTAAATCTTGTCTAATCTGAGAATGCTTCACAGTGAATTTTTGTTATCAAGCTGAGAGGTGTTACTGTTGGGGAATGGAACACTTTTCCACTTCAGGCACCCAATGTAAGGATCAAGTACTATCTGATTAGCTGAAGAGTAAAGCCCCGATTTTAACCCAACCCATCAGGTGGGAATCAATGAAGTCAATGGAGAGTAACATTGGGCGGGGTGCAAACGAGCGTTGACCCGACCTCGTCCTGTTTCTGCTGGGCGGGTTAGGTTAAAATGACCCCCTAACTCTCTACTATGCTTCAACATCCCTTTGCTGTAGCCTCAGAAGAAATGCCCATATTACATCAATGAATTCCGGCCATCCGTGTAGCCCTCGGAGTGAAATTTCCAATTTAATGACAATTAGTGCTAAATTGGGAGCAGACTTTTGCCAGTGATTCATGTCCATTAAGAACTGGTAGAAAGCACCGAAACTTGTTTCACAAAGAGGGAGCTTTACTCTGCATCTAGCCCAGCCTATACGTGACGAGTACTGGATGGAACAGTATAAAGGGTGCTTTACTCGTTATCTAATCCATACTGTACCTGACACGGGAGTGCCTGATGGAACAGGGTAATAAATTAAACTGTTCCATTCCCCAGTATTGCAAGCCTTTGCAATGGTGAGCATAAAAGTGTCAGTCATGGCTCAGTTGGTAGCAATCTTGTCTCTGTGTCAGAAGATCGTGGGATCAAGTCTCATTCCAGAGACTTGAGCACAAAATCTAATCTGACGCTCTGTGCAGTACCTAGGGAGTGCTGCAATGTCAGAGCTGCCATCTTTAGAATGGGTCATTAAACTAATGCCCCGTCTGCCCTCTCAGGTGGATGTAAAAGATCCCATGGCACTATTCGAAGAAGAGCAGGGGAGTTCTTCCTCCTAATCCTGGTCAATATTTAGTCCTCAACCAACACTAAAACAGATTATCTGATCATTATCACATTTCTGTTTGTGGGACCTTGCTGTGTGCAAATTAGCTGCCGTGTTTCCTACATCACAACAGTGACTACACTTCAAAAGTACTTCATTGGCTTTAAAGCGCTTTGGGATGTCCTGAGGTCGTGAAAGGCGCAATATAAATGCAAGTCTTTCTTTTTCTTTCTTTATAATTTTAATTTTTTTTCTGACTTAACTTAGGGTGAAGTATTTACATGATAGCATATAAATACTGATCACAAGATAGCTTGGGATGAAGAACCTGTCTTATGATCATTTATCATGCAGAGATCAGATAGGAAATCAGTGCAACAAATACAATCCCAAAGGACAGATTGGGATGTGATTGCTGCTAATGACTGTGCAGTGAATGCTCTACAAGGTGTTGCCCAAAGCATTTCACATTAGTTCCTGTTAATCAGCCTCTTCCTTTCATTAAAATGCAATCTCAATCTCCTCCACTCCCCTGAGCCATCCATACTGGTTCTTCTCCACTTGCTATCCTCACGGAGTCTTACATGGGAACTGACCAAATACATCCACTTACATAAAATTAAATTAAAATGGTGTCAGACCGGCCCTGAATTCCGCGCGCAGATTTGAGTGATGAGCCTCTCTGCTTTCCTGCTGGCACCAAGCCACACGCATGACCGGTTGTGACAGTCACTCCCCTAGTAGAACAAATATTGACCACACTCTCCGACCAGTTGGTCTAGAAAACCAGCAAATGCTGCCCAACACCTTGAAAAAGCTGACAATTCAAAAATGGTCATGAATAAATGTCTATGACATATGAAAGCAAATAATTACACTAGAAGTGCAGTGGGACGCGGGCTTGTAACTGCTGTGGGTAAACTCTACATTCATTCACTTTAAATACATGAAAGGAGATACAAGCGTTGAAGCTACAAGATTGAATTGATTTTGATTTTTGACACCATGGCCCCGATTTGAGAATGAAGTAGCGGGTGCATTGGGGCTCCGAAAATCGGGGAAATCCTGAGCGGGTGAGGAAGCCGGCTCCAATCCGCAGATTTCTGGGTTCCCCACACACACGTCTGTGTGCGTCCGCGCCTCACGAATGCGGAAATCCCACCGGCAATTAAAGCTGGCGGGATGATACTTAGAGTTATTTAGAGAGTTGAAGTACTTAATTTTGTGCACACTGAGGCAGGGGTCTGATTTTCAAACATCCTCAGCATGTTTCCTGTGCTGTGGGAAACACTCCATGTTGCAAGAGAAGTGTTTCAGCCAGCAGCCAGTTGGACATTGAAATACTCGTTTGACAGATGGGGATAAAAGGTGAATTATTGCAGCAGGGCACTCTGGTCTTTCAGACAAACTTTTGGCTGGGAGATCTTTGTGTTTTTACTGAAAATTCTTACTTTCCACTCATAATTCTTCTGTTCACACATATTTAACAACTTTTCAGACTCCATCAAACTGACATCATCAGGATGGGGGGTGCCATGGCTGCATTCACCACTACATCCGAGGACGAGCAACATCACCAGTCTCGCCAGGCACGGCGTGCACTTCTGCCACTTGGAGCTCCACAACACAGTGCTGCACCACAGGCACCTGCACAAGAGCACAGAGGGCAACACAGAGAGAGAGAGCGACATCGCAGGAGGCACTACCCTCGCCACAGGGTCTACAGACCAAGGCTCAGCTTCCTGGACCTCTCTGAGGAGCAGTGCATACAGAGGGTCAGAGTGAGTCGCCAGGTGGTCACAGACATCTGCAGCCTCCTTCATGACAAGCTGCTCCCGGCTGGGCCGAGCAACATCTCATTACTCGTCGCAGTTAAAGTCACCACTGCCCTCAACTTCTTCACCTCCGGATCATTCCAGGTTGCCACCAGGGACATCGCCGGGGTCTCTCAGTCATCTGCGCACAAGTGCATAAGGCAGGTCAGCGACGGCTTGTTTCGCAGAGCCTTGCAGTATGTCAACTTCCCCATGGACGACCTCAGCCAGACGAAGAAGGCAGTGGGATTCCACTCTGTGGCTGGCTTCCCACAGGTGCAGGGTGTAATCGATTGCACCCATATAGCAATATGAGCACCTCCACATGAGCCAGAAAGGGGTATCACTCCATCAACGCTCAGCTCATTTGTGACCACTGCAAAAGATTCCTTCACGTGTGCGCCAGATTCCCTGGCAGCTGCCACGATTCCTTCATTCTGAGGGAATCCAACATCCCGCCTCTCTTCCATGCACTGAACACCCTTAAGGGCTGGCTCCTCGGGGACCATGGATACCCCCTGCACACGTGGCTCATGACACCTCTGAGGAATCCCATCACTGAGCAATAGCGTCGATATAACGACAGCCACATCGCCACCAGGACTACAATTAAACATGCTATAGGGCTGCTCAAGATGCGATTTAGGTGCCTTGATCGTTCTGGGGGAGCGACTCAATACACACCAGACAGAGTGGGATGCATTATAGTAGTGTGTTGTGTCCTGCACAACATGGCACAACAGAGAGGGATATCGCTTGAGGAGGCCCCATCCACATCTTCCATCCACAGTGAGGATGAGGAGGAGGGGGAGGCGGCGGCGGAGGCGGAGGAACCCATGGGCAGAGCAGCGGCTCACCTGGCTGCTCGTGAGGCCAGGGAGTCACTTCTATGTGAACGGTTCTCCTGACCACTACCACTCACCCATTAAGGGGAGGTGAGGAAGTGCTGAGGAAGTGCAGGTAAGTTGAGAATGAGACAAATGTGAGGTCATCCACTTTGGATCAAAAAAGGATAGAACAGAGTACTTTCTAAATGGTAAAAAGTTAAAAACAGTGGATGTCCAAAGGGACTTAGGGGTTCAGGTACATAGATCATTGAAGTGTCATGAACAGGTGCAGAAAATAATCAATAAGGCTAATGGAATGCTGGCTTTTATATCTAGAGGACTGGAGTACAAAGGGGCAGAAGTTATGCTGCAGCTATACAAAACCCTGGTTAGACCGCACCTGGAGTACTGTGAGCAGTTCTTGGCACCGCACCTTTGGAAGGATATATTGGCCTTGGAGGGAGTTCAGCGTAGGTTTACTAGAATGATACCTGGACTTCAAGGATTAAGTTACGAGGAGAGATTACACAAATTGGAGTTTAGGAGGTTAAGGGGTGATCTGATCGAAGTTTATAAGATATTAAGGGGAACAGATAGGGTGGATAGAGAGAAACTATTTTTGCTGGTTGGGGATTCCAGGAGTAGGGGGCACAGTCTAAAAATTAGAGCCAGACCTTTCAGGAGTGAGATTAGAAAACATTTCTGTACACAAAGGGTGGTAGAAGTTTGGAACTCTCTTCCGCAAACGGCAATTGATGCTAGCTCAATTGCTAAATTTAAATGTGAGATATATAGCTTTTTGGCAACCAAAGGTATTAAGGGATATGGGCCAAAGGCAGGTATATGGAGCTAGATCACAGATCAGCCATGATCTTATCAAATGGCGGAGCAGGCACGAGGGGCTGAATGGCCTACTCCTGTTCCTATGTTCCTAAGTGGGTGTGAGGAGTGATCTGATGGAGTAGTCTTGGCAGTGCAGAATGAGCTGGGGGGAGGGGGGTGATGTGGAACACGGATTGTAGGAGAATCGATACGTGTACTCACTTTTGCTGACCTAGTTAGGTCATTGAAATGCTTCTCGCACTGGATCCAGGTGCAGGAGAAGTTGCTACTGCTGGTGACCTCCTCTGCCACCTCGAGCCAGGCCTTCTTGGTGGCAGAGGCAGGGCACTTCCTCCCGTTCGCGGAATAAAAGACTTTCCTCCTCCTCCTCACCCTGTCCAGTAGCTGCTGCAGTGAGGCATCGCTGAATCTTGGAGCAGCCTTGCCCCTATGATGCTCCATATTGTGTGTTTTCTGGTCTTCCCTGCAGCAAAAGCCTTTGGAGCAATGGCCCTATAAATAGAGCCGCTTCAGCTGACAGCCTGTGATGCGGGTGCGCAGTCCGCCCACTGCACAGCTTTCGGACGGCAAACCCGGAAGCCACGTTAGGGGCCAGCAATTCACTTGCGATCGCGTGCGAAATGGACATATTTTATTAGTCGGGTTACCTACGCGCCCATTCAACCACCCCCCACTCCTGCTGCCATCCCACCTCCATTCTAAAATCAGGGCCCACGTTTGTGCTGTGCATTTTCCAGTATTTTGAAATATCCAAAGAATGCAGGCACTGTACTCTTCATCTAAATAGGAAGAGGCTGTTACTCAATTTTATTTTAATCTATTTTCTATTTACGACTTAGGAATAAATTATTTTTCTTCATATTTTAAGCTTTCTCTCTTAACAGCATCAGATAATATATTACTGGGGGCAAAAGGTTTTAATTTTATTTATTTTGAAGAATTGCTGACCATCAGGGGATTCAAACCCAGTTGCGTTCACCATCGGATTTTTCAAGCCAGGGTCTTAGTCCAGGGGTGTCAAACGCAAGGACCGCAGAGCAGTTTTCTTATTGCCGAGTCTCCTGGTATGGTACATGAATCACCCAGGAGAACTGCGTCATTTAAATCTCCCACTGCAGCAGCGCTCCCCCAGCCCCATGATGTCCCCCCTCCCACCGGCACAGAGCGCTTCAGGCCTCAGTTTAAATAGAGAGAGAGAGATCGAGCTGCCAGCACCTGTCGAGCCTCCAGAGGTAGTTTGCGCGACCTCGGCAGCTTAAAAATCCTACGAGATGGAGCGGAGGGAAATGCAGGAGGGTCAAGTGTGAGCAGGCAGCGAGCCACAGTAGTGCTGTGGAGTTGGGAGGATCACTCCTTTTTCTCCACACTCTACAGAAGGGGAAGTAAAAAAAAAAACTTAACCTACCATTTCTTCCGCGGCCTCCAGCGGTCCCTTTAAGGACTGCTGTTGAGGCCGCTGTAGAACTGGAAAAACCAGTCAGAACTTGCACGGTGCATGCTCCACCTAGTTTTTCACGCTTTTGCAGAAGGGTCATGAAATAGGCACAGAACCCTTCTTTGCATATTTAAATTGATCCAAGGGGTGCCTAAAAACAGTGAGGACCAATATGGTGGCAGCCATGCCCGGCACAGATTAGCTGCAGGACCGTGTACCCAGAAATTGATGGAAATTGGCAAAAAAATGGGCGAAATGCATACCAATTTCTACCCCAGTGTGTCCAAATAACTTTTATTGAATGGGCCTATGCCAAGTGGCAGGATGGCAGATCAGGCCCACCATATACAATGAGTTTGACACCCCTGGCTTAGTCAGTGAACTTGGCAGGGACGGCTTCCTGCAGTACATAAAAGCGAATGAACTGGCAAAGCGAGAGACTAAGGAGAAGGGGACCTGGCATGAGCTGAAGCGCCAGCCTGCTGAGCCCAGAAAAGCACACTTTGCACCTACCCAGGCTAACAAACCACAGTTGCTCAAACCAATCCCATATGAGTTCATGGCATCATTTTGCTACCATAAATAAATTTTCTGGCTCAAAAAAAAGAACTGGAACAATCAAATGGTGCATTTGGGATTTTTACTTCACAAATTGTGCATTCTAGTTCATTTTAAACACTTCTATATGTCACAAAAGACATTTGGCTTTTTAACAGACCAACCAGACTCAGATTCCCCAAAAGCACTCCTTAGTTTCTCTTCTCTCTCTCCCAAAGACCCGAAGATGTTGCATCCAGCTTCCCCCAAACAAATGCTGCTGTTGGCTTTTTCTCTTCCTCTCTTCCCAGCACTGTCTCTCGTCTCTCTCTGCTCCCTTCCCAGCACTGTTCCTGGCTTCTCTTTTTTCATCTTCACCGCAATGGGTGTGAATATTTGTTGGCCACCCACGACAAGATGTTGAATTTCTTAAGATGCCGGGTCACCTTGGATCATGGGCCTGGGATGAGATGGTGGATCTTCGTTGTATATCGAGTTGCATCGAAACTACAGCACAGGAACAGGCCATTCAGCCCAGCTGGTCTATGCCTGCATTTATGCTCCACACGAGCCTCCTCCCTCCCTACCTCATCTAACCCTATCACCCTTCTATTCCTTTCTTCCTCATGTGTTTATCTGGCTTCCCCTTAAATGCAGCTATGCTATTTGTCTCAACTATTCCTTGTGGTGGCATGTTCCACGTTCTTACCACTCTTTGGGTAAAGAAGCTTCTCCTTAATTCCCTATAGGATTTATTAGCGACTATTTTATATTTATGACCTCTAGTTTTGGACTCCCCCACAAGTGGAAATATTTTCTCTACGTCTACCCTATCAAACCCTATTATCTAGAGAAAAGAGCAGTTTAGAATACATGGAGTTGTCACATCCCTCAAACCATCTTGCCTGGCTTTAATACTTCAATTCCTTGTTTTTAAACCGGTGCATATTCACTTTGTTTTAAACCACAACCCTTAAACATAAGTCAATCTCAAACTCCTTTCCATTAAGAAAAAAAAAATCACAAATCCAAAAACATGACAGCTGCATGCCCTTCAGCCTACTTACATCGTGAATTAATTAAGAGAAATCACTGTAAATAGTATCCTCCAATTTTAGTGCTGTATCTTGATGCGACATATTGCTGAAGGTAGACTAATGAGCTACAGTGGTCGATGTTTGTCTCGGCCAAGTAGACAACTAGGCTTTCCCTTCATGACAAACACATCAGCTGAGACTGCTTGCTTGCCAGACTCAATGCGAGGAAAAGTCATTCAAACATTGAAAGAAGTGAAATTTGTAGGAAATAGAACTAATTGGACCTACGTGTGGTGGAGCGTCATTCGAGATTCAGAACCAGCAACTGTAGATTGGAAATTGGGTTCATCAATAATATTCTGTAGACACCCGGAACACTGAATTGAATTGGCTCCCCTTGAGAATATATTATTGTTGTCAGCTCATTGCTGATCATTGCATTGATGGTGCACTTTTCTGAGACAGCTACAGACAGAAGGTTCTGTTTCAGTAACGTGCTGCACATTGTGCTGTTTTGACCAGCTGTACTTCTGTGGGTTTGTACCTCAGGCACCATGTTTCATTGTATGTTTCTGTTGAGGTCTATTTTTGGATGCCTGACAGGGTTGGGAAAAGTGATCTTGTTTCCCACGTGCACAACATTCTTTGCCTTTTGCTGTACAATCGCCAATATGGGGACAATTCCCACCTCACTAAAACACGTATGATTGCAATTGATCTGGCTTGACCGTGGTTTGCACTCGTCAGAGACTTATTGCTGGGTTTTCCACATCCATTGCACGATAATTGGCTAGATCAAGTGCGTTCCTAATGCTAACAGCTCAACGAAGGTGCGCCTTTTCTCCAGGGTCTGGCACTGAAAATTCTACACTAACACGTCTCTATGATCTGGGTTTTGATTTCACAATCTGCATCAGTCAAATTACAATTTTCTGTTTGTCGACATAAGCACGTGCAAAAAGGCATCTATAGAATCATTCTTGTGCTGTTCAGCCTGCCGAAATATGATTGATTCATACATTGGGGCTTGGGGGTGAAATGATCATTTAGAGTTTTCTCAGCTTTGTCGTAGCCTGGAACACTTCCAGTATCAGACGGTGTTGAATGGATCTTGCTAATATTCTTCCCTATAATGTAAAAGCAGCGCTCTTTTCAGTGATCTCAAAACCTGATACAGCAAATTTGAACCATTTCAAACCATCAGGACACACTTGAACCATTTCAAACACATTAGGAAGCATTCAAACCCATCAAGACACATTCGAACCATTTCAACCACGTCACAGTGCACTCAAACCATTTCAAACCCAACAGGACACACTCGAACCATTTCAAACCCAACAGGACACACTCGAACCATTTCAAACCCAACAGGACACACTCGAACCATTTCAAACCCAACAAGACACACTCGAACCATTTCAAACCCAACAGGACACACTCGAACCATTTCAAACCCATTATGGCACAGTTGATGAATTTCACTCACCTTGACGGGACTGATGTTGGGTCATTATGGAGGTCAAATGGAGTATACGAGGCTATCCTGAGGCTGTATCATGATTAAAACTGAAGTATTACTCAGACAGGTACAGATACATGGGATATACTTCATCTTTGATTATGATTCATTCGTAAGTAATTTTTGCATAGGGTACAGGAATTAATAATAGTCATACCTCCTGAACTTATCCTTAATTCCCTGAAATTATCCACGAACCTCTCATTAATATTCATGAACCATTATCAACAGCTGGCATTTATATAGTACCTTTAACATAGAAAAACTTTCGAAGGCGCTTCACAGAGGTGTAAGGGGGAAAACAAAAATGGACTCCGAGCCAAAGAAGAAGATATTAGGAGGGGTGACCAAAATCTTGTCAAAGAGGTCAGTTTTAAGGCGGGACAAAGGAGTGGGACATGGAGAGACAGCGGGGTTTGGGGAAGGAATCCCAGAGTGTGGGGCCTAGGTGGCTGAAGGCACGACCTCAATGCTAGGATGAAAGGGACAGAGAGAATGCACAAAAGACTAGAATCAGAGGAACAGAGAGTTCGGGAGGGTTGTAGCGCTGGAGGTGGTTACAGAGATAGGGAGGGGCAAGTTCATTGAGGAATTTAAACACAAGAATGAGTATTTTAAATTTGGGCTGAAGGGGTGATGGATGAGCAGGACATGGTGTGGGATAAGACATGGGCAGGAATGTTTTGGATGAGCTGATGTTTAGAGAGGTGGAGGCCAGCTGAGAGAGCATTGAAATAATTAGATCTGGGAGGTGACAAAGGCATGGATGAGGGTTTCAGCAGCAGATAGGATGGAAGTGGCCGATGAAGAGGATATGGGGTCAGAAGCTCAGCTTGGGTCCTGGTTCAGCCCAAGAGTGTGACCAGGGAGGGAGGTAGAGTCGGTAGCAAGGGTATAACCACCAAAATGTTGTGCTTGTCTGTAAAAACAGGGATTGATTATTGGAGGGAAAGTACGTGGGTATTACAAGTGATACAAATGGAGGAATGGTCTTCATAGAATCACAGAATGATACAGCATAGGAGGCCGCCATTTGGCCCACCGTGCCTGCTATTTGAAAGAGATATCCAATAATCCCATTCCCCAGCTCTTTCCCCACAGCCCTGCAAATGTTTCCCCTTCAAGTATTTATCCAATTCCCTTTTGAAAGTTATTATTGAATCTGCTTTCACCGCCCTTTCAGGCAATGTATACCAGATTATAACGCACTGCGTAAAAAAAATTCTCCTCATTGCACCTCTGATTCTTTTGCCAATTACCTTAAAATTATGTCCTCTGATTACTGACACTTCTGCCACTGGAAACAGAGTAAATAAGGAGAAACTATGAAAACCTATGATTTTGAACACCTCAATTAAATTTGCCTTTAAACTTCTCTGCTCCAAGAAGAACAACTCCAGCTTTCGACAGTTTCTCCACATAACTGAAGTCCCTCATCCGTCATCCATGGTACCATTCTAGTAAATCTCCTCTGCACCCTAAGGCCTTTACATCCTTCCTAACGTGTGATGCCCAGAGATGGACACAATACTCCAGCTGGGGCCTAAACAGTGATTTAGAAAGGTTTAGCATAACTTCCTTGCTTTTGTACTCTATGCATCTGTTTATAAAGCCAAGGATCCTGTATGCTTTTTTGAAAAACAGCCT
Source organism: Heptranchias perlo (assembly GCF_035084215.1). Lineage (NCBI taxonomy): Eukaryota > Metazoa > Chordata > Chondrichthyes > Hexanchiformes > Hexanchidae > Heptranchias > Heptranchias perlo. Next base: position 16,558,568 of record NC_090352.1, on the reverse strand, counting down.
TCTCAGCTTGTCCTACCAGCTTCAAAGATTTGTGTGCGTACATCCCCAAGTTTCTCTGTTCATGCACCCCTTTTAAAATTATACCATTTAATTTGTATTGCCTCTTCTCATTCTTCCTACCAAAATGCATCACTTCACACTTCTCTGCGTTAAATGGCATCCGCCGTGTATCTGCCCATTTCACCAGTCTGTTTATGTTCTCCTGAAGTCTGTTACCAACCTCCTCATTGTTTATTACATTTCCGAGTTTTGTGTCATCTGCAAACTTTGAAATTATGCCTTGTATACCCAGGTCATTAATAATATATATCAAAAAGAAATATACTGAACCCTAGGGGACTCCACTGTATACTTCCCTCCAGCCTGAAAAATAACCATTCACCATTACTCTCTGCTTTTTGACTCTTAGCCAATTTTGTTTCTACGCTGCCAATACCCCTTTAATCCCAATTTTGCTAAGTCTATATTGTGGTACTTTATCAAACGCCTTTGGAAAGTCCATATAGACATCAACCACACTACCTTCATCAACCCTCTCTGTTACTTCATCAAAGAACTTTCAAGTTGGTCAAACATGATTTGCCTTTAATAAATCTGTGCTGGCTGTCATTTATCAACCCATATTTTTCCAAGTGACAATTAAGTTTGTCTCGGATTATTGTCTCTAAAAGTTTCCCCACCCCACTGACCTTAGGCTGACTGGCCTGTAGTTACTGGGTTGATCCCTCTCCCCTTTTTTGAACAGGGATATAACATTTGCAATCCTCCAGTCCTCTGGCACCGCTCCCATACCTAAGGAGGATTGGAAGATTGTGGCCAGAGCCTCTTATCTCCACCTTTACTTCCCTCAGCAACCTAGGATGTATCCCATCTAGACCGGGTGACTTTTCCACTTTCAGCGCTGCCAACCTTTTAAATACCTCCTCTTATCTACTTTTATCCTATCCAATTTCTCTACTACCTCCTCCTTTACTGTGACACTGGCAACATCCTCTTCTTTAGTGAAGACAGATGCAAAGTACTCATTTTGTATATCAGCCATGCTCTCTGCCTCCACAAGATCTCCTTTTTGGTCCCAATTCGTCCCATAAGGCCATAAGAGATAGGAGCAGGTGTAGGCCATTTGGCCCTTCGAGCCTGCTCCGCCATTTAATGAGATCATGGCTGATCTGATTTTTACCTCAACTCCACTTTCCCACCCTTTCCCCATATCCTTTGACTCTCTTGCTGATCAAAAATTTGTCTAACTCAGCCTTGAATGTATTCAATGACTCAGCCTCCACAGCTTTATGGGGTAAAGAATTCCAAAGATTCACGACCCTCTGGGAGAAGAAATTCCTCCTCATTTCCGTCTTAAACAGGCGACCCCTTATTCTGAGACTATGCCCCCTAGTTCCAGATTCCCCCATGAGGGGTAACATCCTCTCAGCATCTACCCTGTCGAGTCCCCTCAGAATCTTGTATGTTTCAATAAGATCTCCTCTCATTCTTCTAAACTCCAATGCGTATAGACCCAATCTGTACAATCTTTCCTCATAAGACAACCCTTCCATACCCGGAATCAACCTAGTGAACCTTCTCTGAACTGCCTCCAAGTATGTCCTTCCTTAAATAAGGGCACCAGAACTGTGCGCAGTACTCCAGGTGTGGTCTCACCAACACCCTGTACAGTTGTTGCACGACTTCGCTGCTTTTATACTCCATCCCCCTAGAAATAAAGGCCAATATTTCGTTTGCCTTCCGGATTACCTGCTGCACCTGTGTGTTGACTTTTTGTGTTTCATGTACGAGGACACCCAGATCCCTCTGGACCGCAGCATTTTGTAGTATTTCTCCATTCAAATAATATTTTGCTTTTTTATTTTTCCTCCCAAAGTGGATGACTTCACATTTTCCCACATTATATTCCATCTGCCAAATTTTTGCCCATTCGCTTAACCTGTCAATATCCCTTTGCAGACACTTTGTGTCCTCATCGCAACTTGCTTTTCCACCTATCTTTGTATCATCAGCAAATTTGGCCACAAGACACTCTGTTCCTTCATCCAAGTCATAGATATATATTGTAAATAGCACTGATCCCTGCGGCACCCCACTAGTTACAGATTGCCATTTTGAAAATGACCCTTTTATCCCGACTCTTTGTTTTCTGTTAGTTAGCCAATCCTCTATCCATGCCAGTATATTACCCCCAACACCACGAGCTCTTATCTTGTGCAGTAATCTTTTATGTGGCACCTTATCGAATGTCTTTTGGAAATCCAAATATATTGCATCCATTGGTTCCCCTTTATCCACCCTGCCCGTTACTTCCTCAAAGAACTCTAATAAATTTGTCAGACATGATTTCCCCTTCATAAAACCATGTTGACTCTCTTTGATTGTATTATGAGTCTCCAAATGTCTTGCTACTACTTCCTTAATAATGGATTCTAGCATTTTCCCAATGACAGATGTTAGGCTAACTGGTCTATAGTTACGTGCTTTCTGTCTCACTCCCTTCTTGAATAGGGGTGTTACGTTTGCGGTTTTCCAATCTGCTGGGACCTTTCCAGAATCTAGTGAATTCTGGAAGATTACAACCAATGCATCCACTATCTCTGTAGCCATGTCCTTTAAGACCATTGGATGCAAGCCATCAGGTCCAGGGGACTTGTCAGCCTTCAGACCCATTCGTTTACCCAGTACTTTTTCTCTAGTGATAGTGATAGGGATATATTTTTGTTGCGATTCATAAAATATCTTTTTAAATGTTTGCCACTGCTTATCCACCATCATACCATCTAATCTGTTTACCCAGTCCACTTTAGCCAATTCCGTTCTCGTTCCTTTATAATTGCCCTTATTTAAGTTTAATACATTAGTTTCAGACCCAAGATCCTCGCTCTCAAACTGGATGTGAAATTCTATCATGTTATGATCACTGCTTCCCAAGGGATCCTTTACTTTGAGATCATTAATTAATTCTGTTCTGTTTGATTACCCTTTTACTATTTATACGTTTACAAAAGACTTTTGGGTGCCCTTTTATGTTACCCGCTAATCTATTGTCATATATTCTCTTTGCCCCTCTTACTTCTTTTTTCAGTTCTCCTCTGTACTTTCTGTATTCAGCTTGGTTCTCTATTATGAGCCTTACATTTATCATAAGCCTCCTTTTTCTGTTTCATTTTAATCTCAACATCTTTAGTCATCCAAGGAGCTCTAGCTTTGGATGCTCTTCCTTTGCCCTTTGTGGGAATGCGTCTACTCTGTACCCGAACTATCTCCTCTTTGATGGCCTCCCATTACTCATTTACTGTTTTACCTGCCAATCCTTGATTCCACTCCACCTGGGCTAGATCCCCTTTCAACTCACTGAAATTAGCTCTCCTCCAGTTGAGTATTTTCTCATTTGATTGTTCTCTGTCCTTTTCCATAACTACTCTTAATCTAATGATATTGTGAACACTGTTTCCCAAATGCCCCCCCAACTGAAACATGCTCCACTTGATTCCCCAGAACCTGATCCAGCATTGCTTCCTTCCTCGTTGGGCTGGAAACATACTGATCAAGGAAGTTCCCTTGTACACATTTCAGGAAATCCTCCCCCTCTTTGCCCTTAACACTTATTCTCCCAGGCTATTTTAGGATAATTGAAGTCCCCCATTATCACTACTTTATAGTTCTTGCACATTTCTGAAATTTACCTGCAAATTTGCTCCTCCATCTCTTTCCCATTATTTGATGGCCTATAGTATACACTTAGCAGCGTAATGGCTCCTCTACTGTTCCTTAATTCTAACCAAATAGATTCTGTCTTTGAACCCTCAAGTACATCATCCCTTTCCAGTGCTGTAACATGGGGCCCGATATTAGGAGGGAGGCGGGTTGGCAGCGGGGGGTTGACTGGGCGTGTGGGTAACGCGCCCAGTGAAATCGGGCCTCCGCATGTGATCGCAGCCTAATTGAATGTACTTACGCCTGCTTCCAGGTTTCCCGTTCCAGACCAGCACAGGAGGAGCCCTATTTAAAGGGCAGTCCTCCATTGCTGCTCCTGCAGCAAAGAACCTAATTGGCAGCATGAAGCAGCCCAGAGGCAAAGCTGCTCCAAGGTTCTCAGACTCCACTCCAGGTGCTGCTCGATGGGGTCAGGAGGAGGAGGGAAACGTTTTTCCCAGCGGACAGGAGGAAGTGGCCTGCCTCTGCCACCAAGAAGGTCTGGCTCGTGGTGGAAGAAGAGGTCAGCATCAGCAGCAACATCTCCCGAACCTGGGTTCAGTGCAGGAAGCACTTTAATGACCTAACCAGGTCAGCCAAAATGAGTATACTTATGCATTCTCCCACGCTCCATCTTCCACATCACCTCCACCACCACACAACTCCTTCTGCACTGCCACCACAACGTTCTCGCATCACTCCTCACATCCACTCAACCATCATCCTCACCTTGCCTGCACTTACTCACCGCCTCAGTTCCCATTCAAATACTACCACGCAACCCAATCCTCATATAATCTCATAGCTATGCCTCACTCGCACCCTCCCATGCATCTCCCTCACAGTCACCCCCGCCCACACCAATGCATGCAGCGGGTCATTATGCAACCATCACTCAATCACGCCTCTCTGTGTTTTGCCTTGATAGGAGAAGAGATGCCAGAAGGCCCAGGAGGGGGATGATGGCGAAAGGGGACATGGAAGTGGGGACGCCACTCAAAGCGCTCCCATGTCTCACCCATTGCCCCCCTCTCAACCAGTACCTGCAATGCTGCCTGCTCTCCAGGTGGCCGAGTCTGCCCCTGCACAGGTGCAGGTGCCCTCACGGGCACCGAAACCCAGAGGGCGTCTGCGCAAAGCATCTCATCGGTCAGGGCATGGACAAGAGCAACCTGCCACTACCTCTGCTGAAGGCACAGGGGTAGCACCACGTAGGGGTTCCTGTAAACGTAAGGCTAAGGTTTTGTGAGCACAAAGGGGATGCACAAGGGTGTATGACAGAATGTCATGTTTTTCATTTAGTTTTGTTTGTTTTGCCAAGCACATTAAAATTTGTTATCGCTATTACTGCCACATCTTTGCAAATCTTGTCTGGTTTGTGCAATAATTCCCTTTCCTGAGGATCACAATGAAGACCCACAACTGATGCCACCCATTGTGTCACTGCAGAATGGGTGTAGGTGTATTTGCAGGGCTCTTTTGTGCAGATGACAGAGATGCCAGCCATGTCCCCGGTGGCACCCTGGAAGGATCCAGAGGAGAAGTTGTTGAGGGCAGTGGTGACTTTGACAGCGACAGGTAAGAAGATGGTGCTTGGGCCAGCCGGGAGCAGCTCGGCATGAAGGAGGCTGCAGATGTCCACGACTACATGTCGAGTGACTTTGAGCCTCCGTGTGCACTGCTCCTCAGAGAGGTCCAGGAAGCTGAGCCTCGGTCTGTAGAGCCTGTGGCGAGGGTAGTGCCTTCTGCAATGCATCTCTCTCTGCGGTTGCCCTCCCTCCTGCTGTGCAGGTGGATGTGTCACAGCACTGTGTTGTGGAGCTCCACGTGTCAGAGGTGGACGGCGTGGCCGGCGAGGCTGGTGATGCTGTTCGTCCTCCGATGAGGTCATGACTGCAGCTATGGCGGTCCCCATACGCAAGATGTACGTCTGAGGGGATCCACAAGGTAGGTAAATGTGTCTGCACACCGGAGTTGAGATTCCAAGTTTGGGAATTTTTGTTTTAGGAGGAGGGTGGTGGAGGCCAAACATTGTCCAAAGTGACAGAGTGGCCTCCTGCAATGAGTGAGGGTCTCCCCCCCCACACCTGTCAAATGGACCTTTGCAGCTCCCACAGGCTGGTGGCTGCAACACGTCTGTTTCAACTGGGAATGTTTCCCCCAGTATGGGGGACACGCTCAGTTGAGATGAAAATCCCACCCCTCCTAAAATATCCTCTCAATCAGGTCTGCAAACGACCTGAACTATATAATTAATTGCTTTAAGTGGGATCCCGCTGGCTTTAATTGCCGGTGGGAGTCCTGCATGCGGGGGCTGCACGCGCATCTAAGCGTGTCATTGGGGAACCTGGAAGTGGGCGGGTTGGAGCCGGGCTCTAGACCCGCCCCGGGAAAACAAATTTTAGCAGCCCCCCTACCACGAACGCACCCGCTCGGACATCCGAAAATCAACCCCATTATCTTTGATCAATACTACCACCCCCCCTCCTTTATTTCCTTCCATATCTTTCCTGAATACCTTGAAGCCAGGAGTATTAAGTTCCCATCCTCCCCTCGTTTGAGCCAGGTCTTTGTTATTGCCACTATATCATAATCCCACATGATAATTTGTGCCTGCAGCTCACCAACCTTATTTCCCATGCTCCTTGCGCTTACACACATGCACTCCAAACCCATTCTGGTCTGCAGTGCATTTACCCCCCGTCATATCCTTCTTATTTCTGAACGAGTCATTATTCTAATGCTTTTTTCTCTTCCAGTCCTCTCTGCACCTTGTTTCTCCTCTCTAATGCTTCATCCTGGTGCCCCTTCCCCTGCCAAATTAGTTTAAACCTCCCCCGCAGCACTAGTTAACCTTCCCGCAAGGACATTGGCCCCAGTCCTGTTGAGGAGTGCCCCGTCCATCTTGTACAGGTTCCTCCTGCCCCAGATCTGGTCCCAATGCCCCAGGAATCTGAAGCCTTCTCTCCTGCACCATTTCTCCAGCCATGCATTAACTTGCTTTATCTTACTGCTCCTATACTCACCAGCACTGGAAGTAATCCAGACATTACAACCTTTGAGGTCTTGTTCTTTAACTTACTCCCGATCTCCTGAAACTCTGACTGCAGGATCTCAACCCTTTCCCTTCTCATGATGTTGGCTCCAGCATGGACCATGACCTCTGGCTGTTCCCTTTTCTTCTGCAGAATGATCTGCACACATTCCGTAATATATTTTACCCTGGAACCAGGGAGGCAACACACCATGCGAGACTCATGTCGGTAGTTGCAGAACTTTGTTCCAATAGTAAAATTCCTAGTCCCTCTCCAATATCTGAATGAATACACTACAACTTCTGTCACTACAAAGTTGTCCAAACTTGTGAACTAAAGCTTCTGGCTTTGAAGCACAAGTATCTTTTATAATCCAGCAGGACTGGAGCATCAATACTGAGCATCAACACCGATGACGTGCTGTCACAGCTGGACCATGCTCTCTTTGCCACTGACACCTCAAGAGGTGAACTTGTTGCCTCTGACAGTGTTCAGGGCCCAACCTTTTGTGGGTTTTAAAAGCTGGCTCAAAGGTAGTGCAAAAGGCAGCAGTCAATCCTATTGCTCATTCAACTAATAAGGACCGGTAGTGCACTGCCAAATGAAAAAGGGGTTGGCAGAGCTTTCCTGTGCTTTTATCCAACATAAAAACACTTAGTGAGCCCTCAGGTTCTTCAGAGAGCTGCTCACTGCCATGCGCTGTAGAGAGCTTGATTGGCCGATGTCCCTGACTGATTGGCTTCTGCACATTATTGTTTACGCATTAAGTGAAAGACAAGATGTGTATTGTGTGCTAGAGAAGTGAATTAGTGACTCAGGCGCTCCCTTTCAGTCACTGAGGTGTGAAATAGGACTATTTTGATTGGACCAAAATGGTGGGGCTGGGTAACCCAGTGTCACCAGGACAGAAATCAGCACTACAAGTGCCCTCTCAATCTGAGGAGGACACCATTAGTAAAACACTCGTGCAGATAGACCAATTAAACTGAAAGATGCAAAAACATAAAACTAGATCACAATCTCATTCTCATGGTCAATGATGCAGTTCACGACCTGCTGCGCCCACTGGATGTGGAAGAAATGTGAAGTAGGCCGTGCTTTGTTGATTATGATGATTATGTGCTGACAAGATTCTGTTTGTTCAGGTACCATGTGGTTCGAGGAACCATCCCAGTCTGTAGCTGTAGTTAACCACACAGAGAGTTACCCGCCCATGTTTGCCTTTAAGCTTTGCAGATGGAATTTCTGTTTAGATAACAGTGTGACTATGCAGGTGGAAGAGGGGTTTACTGTGATAAGATGCTCTCTATGAATATTGACTCTAAGTGCCATCTCCCAAGAGAATTACAGCTGTGTTTTAACAGTGTTTGTTCCAGTCACTTCCTCAGAATAGCTGTAGAATTGCCACACTCTAACATTACACTCGCTTTTGCACTTGGAATTTCAATGTTCAGTTTCCCTAATTGTGCTGGTTTGTTTTTTGTGGGGTAGGGGTGTTACAATTCAGGCTTCCTCCCAGCCCTCTGCATTCATGTTCAGAGCAAAAAGGCCGCTTTAATGGGCAGACCTGTGTCTCCTATGATTTAAAACTCACAGTCTAATATGTTGTGAGTAGGATCATGTGCCACAGGAATAACATTTACCCCTTTACCAGTGTGAAGCACAGGCATTCCTGTCCACTCGAAAAGAAGGAAAATTCCACACTGTCAGATCATATTGTTAAGGTTAAACCTGGCAGTCAAAATGATTTACAGGATTTATAATTACACGGAAAAAACAAGAATACAGCAAATTATACTATAACACAATACTTCACTTACACAATACTTTAAACTGAGCCAAAAATAATAAATATGTTCAAAATTTTGGTATCCACATTACAAATTCAAATCAGCCTTAGATATCTTATTAGTTTCAGTGGTTTTCTATCCAAAACTTCATTCATACGATTGATACTGAGGTTTGAATCAAAACAGAGCTGTGCTTCCAAGTGGGATTCAGCTTCACTTATTCTCCTGTGACTGGGTCAAGCCTCATGAGGCCAAAGGTCAGCAACCAAGGCAGAACACAAGACGAAATCCTCGTGTTCTGATTCTGTCACAGTCACGCTAGAAAGTGCACAGTTGGTTCGCAACTGAGAAAATCAGACAATTCCGAAAGATGACTGGAAATTTTGTGGCCTTGAGATTATATTGTTGATTATTAGTATCTGAAATCTCTCTCTCTGTTAACCTGTTTCTTTCCATTAGTATCCCATGAAGTAATTTCAGGACCAATGTTTTGTTTGGTGTCAGTCACAGAGCCCCTTTCCCTCCACATCAACCTGGAGTTTGCCAATTGGAACTCTGGAAACCAAGTCAGGTTGTGGTGAACAGCAGAATCTGCTAACAGCCCATTTTCCTCCATCCTTTAGCCCCATGATACCCTGAGGTAATGGGAGACATCGCTGCCAGACACAAGGGAGGTCTCATCCATAAGAGCTGAAGGCACTGTTGAATGGAAATGAATCAACTGCTGCTACTGTTACAAAGCATTCACTTGAAAAATAAGCACTATTCATCCTTCCCTTGGTAATACATTGCTACAGTGTCTCAGATCAGCAATTCAGTGTCCTCCAGCTGGACCAGTGAAACTCGGTAGAGACAGTGAGACCAGGACACCTCATCACGGGGTCATTAATCACATTCATTAAGTGGCAGGAAGAATCTGTCACATCACAGCAGGTCAACATTTCGTGCTTGTCCGCAATCTGGAATCACTGCACCTGAATATAGGCAAACAGGCCAGAAATATTTGGTCCATCATGTCCTGCGGCTTTTTTCCCCGAGATATGAAAATATCTCAGTAGCTTCTTCTTATAATTATAGATAGCAGATAAAAGCAGACAGCACATTGATATCACAAACCCAGCCCACTAGCAGTAATAGATTTGGCTGTTTTCTTATATATAAAAATATCTATGTGTGTACATACATCTATAAATGTGTGTATATACACACACACACACAAACATTATATATGCACACACACACACAGTGTGAACTACAGTCTGGAATCTAATTGAGGGGTTTACATAACATCATACAGTGTGAGAAAACAACTGAATTTATTACCATTACCTGTACTTAGACTCAGCCTTGAAATTATTGCATTATATCTGTGTTTTGTTCCATATACTGTGACATTCAATGGGTACTTTTTATTAATCTGTGCTGCTCCAATGGCTGTCAGTGCAGGTCTTTTAACCAGCACACCCAGACTCGATGTCTGATGGTATTCCAACAATGCTTAATGTTAATGTCATTTATTAAGCAGTAAGAGGGGACAACAACTTGCATTTATATAGCGCCTTTAAGGTAGTAAAATGTCCCCAGGTGCTTCACAGGAGCGTTAACAAACAAAATTTGACACCGAGCAACGTAAGGAGATATTGGGACAGGTGACCAAAAGCTTGGTTTTAAGGAGTGTCTTAAAGGAAGAGAGAGGTAGAGAGGTTTAGGGAGGGAATTCCAGAGCTTAGGGCCTAGGTAGCTGAAGGCACGGCTGCCAATGGTGGAGCAAAGAAAATTGGGGATGCGCAAGAGGTCAGAGTTGGAGGAGTGCAGAGATCTAGGAGGATTGTAGGGCTGGAGGAGGTTACAAAGATAGGGAGGGATTTGAAAACAGGATGAGAATTTTAAAATCAATGCATTGGCGCACTGGGTGCCAATGTAGGTCAGCGAGCACAGAGGTGACGGGTGAACGGGACTTGGTGCAAGTTAGGATACGGGCAGCAGAGTTTTGGATGATCTCAAGTTTACGGGGGGGGGGGGGGGGGGGTGGGGGGAAGATGGGAGGCTGGCCAGAAGAGCATTGGAATAGTCGAGTCTGGAGGTAATAAAGGCATGGATGAGGGTTTCAATGGCAGATGAACTGAGGCAGGGGTGGAGATGGGCGATGTTAGAGGTGGAAGTAGGCGGTGTTGGTGATGGCCCGCAATTTCCTGGAAAATTTCAGTGTAAGAGCATCGCTGCACCATTTTTATTCCAAGTAAATGCGTGTGTAACTGATTTACTCTGGTTTTACATTGAAACATCGGAAGGCACAAATTTCCATGATCATTTGCGCTGCTTCTGAGATAAGTCTGCTGAAACCCTCTGTCGCTCATTTAAATAGCTCTGCCCCAAGGCAAAAGAGCAGCTCCACGCAAGTTTCCTGGATTTACGAAAATAAAGCGCTAGTGCACTTACATCCAAAAATCTAAGCACAGCACAGCCAAAAGTCACCTGATAGCGGCGTAACTACGATTTCTGGGGTTTGATGGCGATTTCTTCACAATTTTTTCTGAATTTTTATTACTGAGCCCTACACTACACTTACAACATAAGAAATAGCAGCAGGAGTGGGCGACATGGCCCCTCGACCCTGCTCCGCCATTCAATAAGATCATGGCTGATTTTCGACCTCAACTCCACTTTCTTGCCTGATCCCCAGATCCCTTGATTCCCCTAGAGTCCAGAAATCTGTCTCTCTCAGCCTTTGGGGCAGAGAATTCCGAAGATTCATAACCCTCTGAGTGAAGAAATTCCTCCTTATCTCAGTCTTAAATGGCCGACCCCTTATCCTGCGACTATGCCCCTTAGTTCTAGACTCTCCAGCCAGGGGGAAACAACCTCTCAGCATCTACCCTGTCAAGCCCCCTCATAATCTTATGTTTCAATTAAATCACCACTTATTCTTCTAAACTCCAGAGAGTATAGGCCCATTCTACTCAACCTCGCCTTACAGGACAACCCTCTCATCCCAGGAATTAATCTAGTGAACCTTCGCTGCACCGCCTCTAAGGCAAGTATATCCTTCCTTTGGGAAGGAGACCAAAACTGTCCACAGTACTCCAGGTGAGGTCTCACCAAAGCTCTGTACAATTGTAGTAAGACTTCCTTACTCTTATGCTCCAACCCCCTTGCAATAAATGCCAACATTCCATTTGCTTTCCTAATTGCTTGCTGTACCTGCATGCTAACTTTTTGTGTCTCTTGTGTGAGGACACCCAAGTCACTCTGAACACCAACATTTAATAGTTTCTCACCATTTAAAAAATATTCTGTTTTTCTATTCTTCCTACCAAAGTGAATAACCTCACATTATACTCCATCTGCCACCTTCTTGCCCACTCACTTAACCTGTCGATATCCCTTTGTAGACTCTGTGTCCTCCTCAACTTCCTTAGGTTCCCTGGTCTTTGCTGCACCTGGGCTTCACGGTCATTCCTCCACTGTTTTAAACCTCTCTACTGGGATATGCTAGTCTCCACTGTTAGTTCCTGAAGCTACTCTGCATCTTGGCTGGATCCCTGTGTCAACCTTTGCTATCTCTTGATCTACTCTCCACTCCTACTTTGGTTCCATGAATCCACTGGATTTTCTGGTTCAACCTCTGCCAGAACCTTGGCCGTTACTCTGCTCCTGGATCCGCCTCTTCTCTACCAGCTCCAACTGGACCACTCTCCGTCTCTGGTTGGTAGCTGCTCCAAGCGCCACCCCCGCCTCCACCCACCCACCTCATCTATAATTGGGTGACTCCACTGCTATCTCTTAGCTCTCCAACTATAATTTTGGGCTGATCATATTCACTGCTCTCAGTTTAAGATCCCTTACCAACCACACCCCCTTCCCTCCTCCAATCCCATTAACGTCATTATCTGCCGATGGAAAAAACTCTCCCATTGCTCCATTACCTCACTCTCAAACTCTTGCCTTTGGCCTTCCACTTATTGTTGTCAACTTACACATTCACTCCCTCACCTCTATCTTTGATGCCTTTTAACCCCAGAAAAAAAAATCACTGACACCCACACCTGCCAGTTACTCGGTATCGTTCCATCTTCACTCTCTCGTGTCGGGGGGGCGCAAACTCAAACATACCTGGCCCACAACTAGCCAAACCGTGCATTGCCACATCTAGTCTGACCACATCAAACATTACTGCCCTTCGCTCTCCTCAGCCAAAACTGCCTATTATTCCAGGATCATCCCGAGAGGCAAGGATAACCACAGGCTTTTTTCCAAGACCAACTAGCTGTTTGCTTAAACCCCTCTCTCCTGCCCCCTCCACTCTCACCTGAATCACCAACTGCAAGGAGTTCATGTATTTTTTCATCACCAAGACTGACACTATCTGGGTGGCTATCACTGCTGTGTCCTGACTTCTTGCCCCAGGTCCTCCCCAGTCTTCCACCCTTCTGCCCTTCATACCTGGGTTTCTGCAGTTTTTCCACCAAATTCTCCCAAGTTAATCTCATCCTGAGGCCCACTTCCAGCTCCTTTGATCCCCTCTCCACTTAATTCCTATCCATCCAACTTCTCTTCCTGGCCCCCATGATGGATGACATTAGTAGCGGTTTCCTCTCCTTTAAAACCACCATTAGCAGCCTCTCCTCCATTCTCTGCTGTTTGGATCCTGTCCCACACTAAGGGCTCAATTTTGAAATAGTGGCGGGATGGCAGCAGCGGGGGTGAAGCTGCACGCAGCAAACCCGAATTTTAAAAAAATTACCTTTTCCGACACGATCGTGATGTAATTGATGGTGATTAAAGTTGTTTCCGGGTTTCGCGCCCGGCAGCTAGCCTGATTGACAGGCAGGCTGCCGACAGGAGTTCCAACGCCAGTCGGTGGGAAGAGAGAGGAAGAGAGAGAAAGAGAGAGAAAGAGAGAGAAAGAGAGAGAAAGAGAGAGAAAGAGAGAGAAAGAGAGAGAAAGAGAGAGAAAGAGAGAGAAAGAGAGAGAAAGAGAGAGAAAGAGAGAGAGACGGACAGACGGATGTCATCCAGTGCTGGAACAGAGAGTGGAGGGCGCTGAAGATTGGCTGGGGGGGTGGGGGGAGAGAGGGGGAGATCGGGGGGGAGGGAGAGGGAGACATCGGGGGCTGAGTGGGAGACATCGGACATTGGAGCAGGGGGGTGGAGGTGACATCGGTGGAAAGGTAGGTTTATCTTGTTTTTTAACCTTGTGCAATGGTTTTTTATTTAATTTATTTACTTTATTATTGCCCTGATCCGGCCCCTCCCAGGTGTGCATTGGAAGCCGTGGGAAAGCAGCCCAGGTAAGTTTAAAATCGGTTTAACGATCTACTATGTCAGAAATAAAGTACCTTAAGTACCTCAGGTACATTTGGTTCTTTAACGATCATTCTGCCGGCTTTAATTGCCGGCAGGACTTCTGCATTCGGGAAGCGCGCGTGCACACAGGCACATCTGTGGGAAACCCGGAAGTCGGCGGGTTGGGGCCGGCTTCCTCACCCGCTTGGGATTTTCCTGATTTTCGCAGCCCCCCCGCCTCCGCAATTCCTTTGAAAATCAGGGCCTAAGTCTTTCTTGCCCATCATTCCTGTCCTCACTTTCCTATATTGATGTCCTGTACCTCAACACATTACCTATTACTATGATACTCTATTGGATAGCTCTTTCAAGGAGCCGGCACAGGCATGATGGGCTGAATGGCCTCCTCCTATTCTGTACCTACTACGATACTATGATATTAAAGTTAATATCCTTGTCCTTGTCTTCAAATCCTTCTAAGGCCTTGCTTCAGTCTACCTCCACAACCTCCTGAAACCCTATATCCACCCCCCCACCCAAAACACTCCACTCCCCCGACGAGGGTCTTTTGTGCGTTTCCCACTCTCTTCACACCACTATAGGTGACAAAGCCTTCGGCTGCCTGGGTCCGATTCTCTAGTTCCCTCCCCAAACCTCTCCGCATCTCCCTCCTCCGTTAAAATCCTTCTCAAAATCCACCTTTAGTCACCCTTCCTAAACACTCCCATCCTGGCTGGACATCAGTTATCCTCAGGCCTACCTATGAAGTGTTGTCATGTGTCAGGATTTTTGATTTTTTTTTCCATGGATAGGATTTGGGAATGAATTATGTTTAAATGTGTTGTTTTAAAAATGCTTTTCACAGGTATGAAAAGCCACAGGCTGATGGCAATTAGGCAAAGGGTTTATTTGTTAATGGACCAGTCATTGAAGATGTGCATTAAAGCCAGATGAGCCAGCTGTGGAATGTCATGGCTCATAGTCTACTTCAAATTGAGACAATGAGGGTCAATTGTCTCATCCCAGGTCCAATTAGCCAGGATGGACCCTAATTATTTTGAGAATAGCAGATGTTTTCTTTAAAGAGAGGCGAGGAGAGGTAACCATTTTATTGACAAACCTAGTAACGAATAGCTGGGAACAGAGAGAGAAAAGGACAAGGGGACACAAGGCCAGTCAGCCAGCCAGCTAGGTCCAGGGAGGAAGATTGACCAAGCGAGGGGAAACTCATTCATCTCAAGTCCAGAGCAGTCAGGATCAGAAGGCTGACCGACTAAAGTTAATCTAATAGTGTGGCGTTTTTAAATTTATTTTTCTTGTTGTCAAGGAAAGTTCTGTAGTTAGTTGGATCAAGGTGAGATTTGATCAGAACTATTACTCTGTATGTTCACTTGCTGTCAGTTAAATAAAACAGATTAATGATTTGTATCTGGCCTCTTCTCATTTAACGTGTTTTTGTTTCGCCTTCAGAAAGACTGGAGAAGTACATGAGGGCATGTATGAATGACATGATATCCAGTTCAGATCACAGGGGGGGGGATTTATGGTTATACCCCAGGTTACACTATCATAATGAGATATTGGGCAGTATGGGCACACTCCTGAACATAAGATGCTAGGATTGGTTACGGTAGTGATCTGTACTGCTGTACTTGAAAGAATACATTTTTAAAAAATTCATTCTTGGCGTCGCTGGCAAGGCCAGCATTTATTGCCTATCCCTAGTTGCCTTATTTAAGGCAGTCCTCAAACTTGTAACAGGTACCTTGGAATATTTTTACATTAAAGTACAGTATAAATGCAAACTGTTTTTGTTGAGTGAGCGGGGACTGGAATGTGCTAATCATAAACACTGGAGTAACTGAAACTGGCTGGGCTACCAAGATCCTGTACACTGGGAGTGAAAGAGAACTGGGCTGAGTTAGCAGGATCCTATATGCTGGGATTAAGTGGAAATTAATTTGAACAGAAATCTAAAATACTGAAAATATTTTCTGTTGACAGAATTTATGAAAATAACCCTCAGTGTGGAGATCAATGAGTTCAGGGCAGCTTTGGCTTCTGCAATGCCTCCTCACCAAAGAAAACCAGCAGCTCTGGCAGAGATCCCCAGGAACAATGACACACAGCACCTCCGTGCTGCAGCAGTACCAATGCAGGCGAGCAGGCCTCTTGTGACTAACTCTCAACATTATGCAAAAGCATTTTTAGTGCCTGGGGCTATTGTGCTGTCCCAGCTGTAATCGGAATGTATTACCTGCTGTATGAACGAGTTGCAGGATGTGTGCCAGTACACTAATGAATGTTAATAAAGCATTAACTCTAGTGGAAACAAAAATATACATCCACAATTGTACTCAAACATCCACATTAACAGCTCCCAGTCAGCGTTACCAGTAATACATTAAAAGATGAAAGTGGCATTTGCCAACTTAGACTGGGCACCCTGCCAGGCCAGGAAATTAAAACGAAGCAGAAAACCTGCTGCACTAAAACAGGCAAATTCCAAACTGTTGTAAACCTATCCTTTTGGTGACTTCACCCTCAGACAAACTTCACTCAGACTTCCTTCATCCCCTTGTACAAGGAGCTCATGGATTTCTTTGTCTTGAAGATCAAAACCATCTGTGCAGCTAGCACAGGCACACTCCATTATCCAGTTATATTAACACCGACAATCCCCAATATCAATACGCTAACTCATATATACTACCCTGATATTCAATTATATTAATCCACAGACATACTGATACCCAGTAATATTAACATACATGCACTGCTACTCAGTTATGTTATTCCACCGACAATCCCCCATACCCAATTATAATCACTGGCACCCCTGATACCCAGTTTTAATCACCGGCACTCCCCGACACCCAGTTTTAATCACCGGCACTCCCCGACACCCAGTTATAATCACCGGCACTCCCCGACACCCAGTTATAATCACCGGCACTCCCCGACACCCAGTTATAATCACCGGCACTCCCCGACACCCAGTTATAATCACCGGCACTCCCCGACACCCAGTTATAATCACCGGCACTCCCCGACACCCAGTTATAATCACCGGCACTCCCCGACACCCAGTTATAATCACCGGCACTCCCCGACACCCAGTTATAATCACCGGCACTCCCCGACACCCAGTTATAATCACCGGCACTCCCCGACACCCAGTTATAATCACCGGCACTCCCCGACACCCAGTTATAATCACCGGCACTCCCCGACACCCAGTTATAATCACCGGCACTCCCCGACACCCAGTTATAATCACCGGCACTCCCCGACACCCAGTTATAATCACCGGCACTCCCCGACACCCAGTTATAATCACCGGCACTCCCCGACACCCAGTTATAATCACCGGCACTCCCCGACACCCAGTTATAATCACCGGCACTCCCCGACACCCAGTTATAATCACCGGCACTCCCCGACACCCAGTTATAATCACCGGCACTCCCCGACACCCAGTTATAATCACCGGCACTCCCCGACACCCAGTTATAATCACCGGCACTCCCCGACACCCAGTTATAATCACCGGCACTCCCCGACACCCAGTTATAATCACCGGCACTCCCCGACACCCAGTTATAATCACCGGCACTCCCCGACACCCAGTTATAATCACCGGCACTCCCCGATAACTTGATGTTTCTGATACCCAATTATATTAACCCTTAGACACTCCCCGATATCCAGTTACACTTTCACTGATGCTCCCAATATCCAGTTATATTAACATCAACACTGCCCGACATCCAATTATATTCATCTACAGACACTCACTGATACCCAGTCATATTAACCCACAGACTCTACCCAGTAATATTAACTCAGACACTAGCTGATATCCTGTCATATTAACCCATAGACTTCAGCTGATACCCAGTCATATTAACCCACAGACACTACCCAGTAATATTAACTCAGACACTAGCTGATACCGAGTCATATTAACTCAGTCATATGAACCCACAGACACTATCTAATGAGCCACTAAAATTCACCATTGTCCACTCCCCGATACCCAGTTATACCAATCCAGACAGAGTTACTGATATCTAGATGTACTAACAGGACTCAGAAGCCTTTTTAGTGTACAAACCTGATATAAAGAACATATTTTGTTTTTGCCTGCTATCAGGAAGATGTAATGTTTTCCCATTTAAAGTAATGCAGATCCAAGCAGTCAATAGCTGCTGCTGGGCACTTTTCTATATCAGGCTACTTCAGCAGTGTAACTGGAAATTATATGTGTAGCAGGGAGTCGTGGAGTGGGCATTTACCAAACCTGAGAAGAGGGTGGAAGTTCAGAAAAGGTGGACTTCAAAGACAGGCATTAATTAACAGTGTACAGCAGCGCTGAAATGTAGACTGTGTGTCTAAGTGGAATCCCAAAGATCTGCCAGGCACAGCATGATATGGCACAACAGAGGAGGAAAATGTGTTCGGGGGCCACTGCCCCCTCCCACCTGCAAGATAGAGTAGAATTTTTCTAACCTGAAAAAACATTCCACGGTAAGGAGTATAATAATAGTATAGTTAAAACATCATACATGGCCGGCCAGGCATGGAGCATCGCTCAGCAAGTGAATGCGTGGACGAGACAGAAAATCATCACTGACAATGTTAAAATAGCTGTGGCTGCGGCATGTCAGCAACATTAGCAGCCCTGCATCATACAGTCCCGTCATAGCTCATAAAGAATGGCGCATCCAGAGATGGAATATACTGCACTGCTGCAACATGAACCCCACTTATTTTACAATCTAGGTATCAGTCATAAATGATGCTGCGTACTTAGACAGAATATACTCCATTATTCCAATTTAAAGCAGATCATTCGTCCCTTCCTAAACCTCTCTCTCCTCCTTAAAATACTCCTGCCTCTTTGACCAAGCTTTTAGTCACCTATCGTAACAGCTCCTTCTTTAGCTTGATGTCAGGTTTTTTTTCTGATTATGCTCCTGTGAAGTGCCTGGGGACATTTTACTACATTAAATGCAAGTTGTTGTTGTTTTGTTGTTGAAGAGTGCCCAAAATTTGGACTTTCTCGTGTTCTTGTCAGAGCTCCCGATTTGCAGCTGGCCACATCTAGGCCTCAATAGGAAGTGAATACCTCCCTTCTTTGCAATTGACGACAGTGATCTTTCCGACACAATCGGGGGTGCATTGTAAAGTGCTCCTGACTGATCCAGCCACCTGGTATCTGTCCCACAGAGGCCCTTGTTCTGATATGTGCCTGCTCACTATGGGAGTGACACATTTCAGGGGCTTTTGACCATTTTTTTCACAGAAAGGATTTGCAACATTTAAGTGGTGTGTTTTAAATTAAAGTGAGTTCATTAAAATGCTCCTTACAGCCATAAGCTGCTGTCATTGGGAGAAAGAAGAGTTTATTATGTGTTAGTGAGCTAGGCATCGAAGGTGTGTTCACAAAATGATCAGGGGTAATAATTAATTTGTTATCTTGTTATAGGCTTCCTACAAACATTGCCTATGAACGTTGCGATGATACTTTCATTTGTGCTCAGCATGGGATGCCTGCAGAGAATCCACTCTCAGGGCTGCCGGTGGTGGTGGGGGGGGGGACACATGTTTTATTGATAGACCAACAGCAAATCACTGAATGGGGAAGAAGTTGGAGGGACAGTCCCCCCACTTCCTTTGGTCAGAAGCAAAAAAAAGAGAAAAGCCCATGTTCAATGTCAGTCATTTGGGATGTGTGCGGAGAGAAAGGCACGAATGTCCCACACAGCTTATTGTAAGACAAGTGCTAACCAAGTGCTAACCAAATCTGTGTAAGTTATGATCTCTTTCAAAGCTAAGATGGACTAAAAGAAGGGCTGCATGATTTATTATTACGTAAAATTTACAGCACACAAACAGGCCATTCGGCAGGTGTTTATGCTCCACAAGAGCCTCCTCTCACTCTGTTTACTTCATCTCACCCTAACAACGTATCCTTCTATTCTTATCTCCCTCATTTACTTTTCTAGCTTCCCCTTAAAGAGAGAGGGACAGTACCTGAGGAGAGGGAACCATTTACAATAGCAGCTAGCATGGGGGTCAGAAAGGGAACTTAGGTGGTTAGGAGTTTAGTGCGAATGGAGTCAAGGGAACAGGAGGTGGGTCCCATGGACAGGATAAGTTGGGCGAGGGCATGTGACGATATGGGAGAGAAACTAGATAAAGATGCGGTTTCTGGGCTAGGGAAGGGGATTTTGGGATTGGTGGGCAAGGGGAAAGGACGATGCAGTGGAGACAGCTGAATGGATGGTTTTGATCTTAGTGTCAAAGAGGTTCATGAGATGCTTGCACGTGCTGTTGGAGGTGAGGGTGGAGGGGGCAGAGGAGAAGAGTTTGGAGAGATGGTTGGTAGTGCAGAAAAGAAGCTAGGGGTTATCTTTGCTCTCCAGGATGATCCTGCAGTAGTGTGCAGTTTTGCCAGAGAAGAGCGAGACCTGATAGTGCTTGCTGTGGCCCAGCTAGGTCTGATGATGGATGGCAGCTGCAATCAGAGTGCCAACAACGTCATTACCAGTGACATAAAATACACATACCCATATAAATCAGTGATAGTGTTCATCAAATAACTGACAGATTTTGCATTATTTTGACACAAAAATAACTTTTGTTCAGTTGAAAATCTAATTTACAAAGTAATTCTGATCATTTTCACAAGAAACATGACTCTTTTGCCTCACCTTTCACTGAACAAATTTATTCTACAAAGAACATCTTTCCATTGATTTTTTGCACAGAATCTTGGAAAAAATGAAATCTAAATCTGTTAGACCTGGGTTATTCTCTCATTCTTGATGCTTCTCCTCCAGTTTTATTTCGCTCCAATATTTCTTTCATTTATTTCTGGATGATTTAATCTCTCCTGGTCTCTGATGTGTGGTCACTTTTCCTGTTTGTTAATTTCTGTCTCCTTGTTCCTGGACTACAGCATTCTCTCAAGCTCTGTTCATTTATTCTAATTTTCCATTCTCCATTTGTTGCTGGTTCCCAATCTCTCCATTCAGCATTTGCTTCTGTCTTTCTATTAAGCATCTCCCATTCCAGGTATGGTAGTGTAGTGGTTATCGTACTGTACGAGTAACCCAGTGGTCATAACTTCAAATCCCACCACGGCAAGTTGAAATTGAATTCAATAAATCTGTTAGTTTGTGGGCCGGCACCAAAAAAAATGACCACGAGAATTGCTGGATTGTCATAAAAACCCAACTGTTCACCAATGTCCTTCAGGAAAGGGGACCTAACCTATACATGGCTATATGGTTGACTCAGTTCCCTCTGATGTGGCCTAGCAAACCACTCAGTTGTAAACATTTGCTACTTAGAATTACATAGAATTTATAGCACAGAAACAGGCCATTCGGCCCAACTGGTTTATGCTCCATCTAACCCCATCAGCATATCCTTCTATTCCTTTCTCCCTCATGTACTTCGAGATTCCCCTTAAATGCTTCAGTGCTATTCGCCTCAACTGTTCCATGCGGTAGCAAGTTCCACATTCTAACCACTCTGGGTAAAGAAGTTTCTCATGAATTCGTTATTGGATTTATTACTGACTATCTTATATCTATGCCCCTAGTTTTTGACTCCCCCACAAGTGGAAACATCTATGTCTACCCCATCAAAACCCTTCATATCAGATCATCCCTCAGTCTTCTCTTTTCTAGAGAAAAGAGCCCCAGTAGAGCACAATCATAAGAGAAATGTAGGCATCATGTCAGGACAGGCCTAGCAATCCCAGGCCAATTGACTCTGAAACGTCTTCCTATCTGCAGACTGGGGTCCATATTGGGGGAGCTGACCCATAGTCGAGTCAAGCAATCGTACTCACAGAATTATATCCATCAGTCAATATCCCAGGCTCCTCCAT
The DNA here is from genome assembly GCF_035084215.1 of Heptranchias perlo. Classification (NCBI taxonomy): domain Eukaryota; kingdom Metazoa; phylum Chordata; class Chondrichthyes; order Hexanchiformes; family Hexanchidae; genus Heptranchias; species Heptranchias perlo. Next base: position 16,536,852 of record NC_090352.1, on the reverse strand, counting down.
TACCATCCCTGGGTATCTCCCACCAGCAAGATCCACCAGAGGAGGCCACAATGGTATGGAGTTCAGTGGGCTTGACACTGGGAGATCTCATCATTAACTCTGGACTCCCATGAAGTCTAATGGCTTCAGGACAAACAAGGTAAAGGAAACCTCCTACTGATCACCACCTGCCATCTTCCTTGGACACCACTTGGAGGAAAGTAAGGGCACAGACTATCAACTACAAAGACCGGCTCAATAATATCAACACTGACCAAACTAGCAGGCTGGGCTTGCATCAGATGGTGAAGGAACCAACATAAGGGAGTCACCTACTTGACCTTGTCCTCACCAAGTTAACTGTTGTGGACACATGTGCCCACGATAGCTTTGTTAGGAGTGAACACTGCACGGTTCTTGTGACGACACTCTCTCATCTTCACAATGAGGATACCCTCCATCCTGTAGTGTGGCATTACCACTGTGCTAAGTGAGTTAGACTAAGGACAGATCTAGCAGCCTAAAAATCACTGACAGCAGCCGAATTGCATACCACCACAATCTGCAATCTCATGGCCTGGTACAACCCACATTCCTCCATCACCAGCAAGCTGGCTGGGAGACCAACCCTGGTTTGATGGTGTAGGAGGACTTTTCAGGAGCAGCAGCAGGCATTCCTTATACTGAGGCACTAACCTAGTGAAACTACAATACTGGGCTACCTGCACGCTAAACACAAAAAGCAGCATCCTCTAACAGAGATAAACAGTCCCACAACCAACAGATCAGAGCAAAGCTTTGCAGCCCTGCCATGTCTGGGCAAATTTGTCCACAACAGTTAACTTGGTGAGGACAAGGTCAAGTAGGTGACTCCCTTATGTTGGTTCCTTCACCATCTGATGCAAGCCCAGCCTGCTAGTTTGGTCAGTGTTGATATTATTGAGCCGGTCTTTGTAGTTGATGGTCTGTGCCCTTACTTTCCTTCAAGTGGTATTCAAGGAAGATGGCAGGTGGTGATCAGTAGGAGGTTTCCTTTACCTTGTTTGTCCTGAAGCCATTAGACTGTTAGTAAATCAGGCAACTAACAGGAGGAGGGGGAGGTTTCATGAGCACCTCTGTCCTCAAGTCAGGTCGAGTTCCAACGTGAGTGCAAGAGACAAGACTAATGTTTGCCAATGTCTTCAGCTAAAATTACTAGTGGAAAATTCCATTTGGCTCCCACCATCATATATGCCAGTCACCCAGCCAATTTAGTTCACTCCAGACATTACGAAGTGGCTGAGTACACGACAGAGAAGACTATATGGCCCGACAACTTCCTGGTTGTAGTGCAGTAGCTCCCCTCCAACGAGCCAAGCCATCCTAGTGCAGTTATGACATTGGCATCTGCCAATATGGAAAATTACCCAGGCATGTCCTGTCCACAAAAAGGAAGACAATTAAAATCCAGCCAATTTACAGCCCTATCAACTTCCTCCCAATCATCAGCAACAGTGCTCACCGTTAACCCGCTCGCTGATGCTCAGCTTAGGTTTCACCAGAACCACTTGGCTCCAGAGCTCATCACAGCCTTGATCCAGACTTGGGTGCAAAAGCTGAATACCAGGGAAGAGGAAAGACTAGCTGCTCGAGACATCAAGGCAACATTTGATCAATTATGACACCAAAGAGCTCTAGCAAAACTGAGGTTAATGGGGGTCAAGGACTTGGGCAACATCCAGGCTTGGGCTGACAAGTGGTAGATAACATTCACACCAGATAAGTACCAGGTGTTGACCTTGTCAAACAAGAAAATACTCCTCAAACACCTTCCCCTGACCTTCAATGGCAGTGCCATCACCAAATTCCCCACCATCAACACCACTGACCATAAGCTTAACTGGACCTGTCATATCAACAATGTTGCTACAAGAATAGGGCAGAGGCTGGGTACTCCGTGACAAATGGCGCAACTCATGACCTCTCAAAGCCTCTCCACCATCTACAAGACTCAAGTCAGGAATGTGATGGAACACTCACCTGGATGGGTACAGCTGCAATAGCACTGGAGAAGCTCACCCCTGCCACTGATTTCAATATCCACCCCTCCATCACCATCAAACTATAGCTGCAGTGTGTACTATCTATAGGATGAACTGCTGCAACTAACCAAGCTTATTTTGGCAGCACTTCCCAGCCCTGTGATCTCTAACACAGAAAAGGACAAGAGCAGCAAGATTTTGGGAATACTATCACCTGCAACTTGTGTCCAATAAATCACACACCATCTTGACTGGGATTTATGAGGCTGTTTCATCATCGGCAATGGGACAAAATTCTGGAATCTCCTACCTAACACTGTCTTGGGAGCACCATCAGCACTAGAACCGCAGTAGTTCAAGCAGGTAGGACCACCAGTTCCTCGGTAGGGCAGTTCGGAATAGGCAATAAAATAAGTGACTTTGCCAGTGTTGCTTACATCCAGAGAACAAATCATTTGTTTTTAAACCCTCTCTCTCTCTCTCTCTCATGTGTTACGCAGAAACAGTAATCGCGAGCTGCAATGCCACATTTCATGATCAGTTTTGATATTTCCTGTCACATAAAACCTGAGCCAACAACAGTGCATCTACTGCCAGCACTTCTGCTTCATGACATCAGTGATGGCTGCACACCAGCTGCCATACGACATGTCTGAACAAAGTGTGGTGGGCAAGTGTGGGGAGCGAATTTTCCTCTCCCTGCACTTTCCATGCATTTGTAATAGTGCACAAGCCTAGAGCTGTCCTCATTCAGTCACTGCTCTGTAAACCACACCCGTGGTCTCCAAACTACACTTTGCTTTGTGTACGAAATCTCGATGGAGCCAAACATTTCTTGGCAAATGATGCTCCGATTTTCAGGAATCTACATCACTGCAGCGGGGAACTGCAGATGGGTACTGTGATTGACATCAAGAAAACAATCAAAAGGCATTAATTACAGATTACAATATTATTGCAGTCAGAAATACTCCAACAGCCCGAGCTCATAGGCACCTCATCAACTGGACATTGCAGAGGATAGGCTGCTGTTGCAGTCTACAGGCTTCAAATCACTGAACACAGTGCACATATTTTCTGTGCAGAAAATATGAATGAAGCAAGGCGGCTGGCCGCCCATCCCCCACTCTCATGCCGCATTCTCCATTCACACCAGTAGTCCGGTCCTCGTACGTGTTGTTAACCATTCTCCCCTTGTGTGCAGTCTGTGCTCTCTCACTGCAGGAGAACTAGGACTGCAGCAGCTGCCCTGCTTTGTTCTTATAGCTGAACACCACATCTTTTTCAGCTCTCTCACAGCAACTGCAGTAAATCAGCAGGTGGTGATTATAGCACATCTTCTTGATCCTTCCCACCCTAGAAATATTTGTGCCAGTGATAATGATATCTCACCAACTGTAAACAGAACTTAAAAGGTTTTTATGCCTGATGCAACATCACTGCAGCAAACTTCACGAGTGCTGACTTTACTTGGGCTGCCAGGTATCCAGTTTTCAGCTAGACAATGTGTGTGTATATATTTTTTTGAAGATGGCTTTTTTTTCCCCAAAATGTAGACCAAGCAGCAAAAAGTCCTCCTTTTGTAGTTGTGACCAGTTTTGGTCTGGTTTTTCAGGCATACAATGTTTCAGCGCCAGGTTGGAGCAACTGTCCAAGCCAGACATGAACAGCCATTCAGTCAATCTGGGTGAATCAACAGGCACGTGACAGAGGGGGTGAGTAGAGATTGAGGAGCACAGGCTGCTGCTGTGAGCCGCCACAGACAAGAAAGATTTTCAGCCTACACGTCCAGTGACCTCACATTTACGGTTGCCAACTCTGGCTGGCTGTATTCCTGAAGGTTTCATCATGAGCTCCACCCTCTAACTGCCCTGACCCCACGCTTCCTCCCATTGGTCGGCCAACATGTCCATACCCACACCAATTGGAAAACAAAAAGACTCTTCATTAGCCGAATGGATGATTCTTGACTGTCTGTCAAACAGCCTTTTCTTTCCCAACTCCAACATTTTTATAACAAACAAAAGTGTTGAAAGAATTTTTTTTGTAACTTCCCCTGTGATTTTTCTGCTGGTTGCTCCCAGCAGTGTCCTGGGAAATTAATCTTCAATTCCTGGAGACTCCAGGCCAATCCTGGAGTGTTGGCAACCCTTCCCACATTCCAGTCTCAGCGCATGCAGTTGGGTAGAGCCTGCACCTTGGGTGAGTCAGGCCCGGCATTTACTACTTTACTATAACTGCTCCTCTGCCACACTCTGCTTTTCTGTTCTATTTAATGGTTTCTAACAGATAACCAGAGACACAGCTAACGGAGTCATTTCTTTCTAGGAACATTTTCTCAGACATTGATCTTTACACGATGCTTTTAAATTTAAAGCACTACCGATGATGCCCTGTCCAGATTATACAGGACGACCGAGGAAACTGACTAAAGCTGACCAACAAGCCCCCAAAAAACTGACAACTCATGGCCAGGCATGGCATGTGAAATCAAGTAATTACACAGGTTTTGTATCTGAAGTTGCAGATACACACAATATTATTTCTTTTGTACTGGAGCAAAAACATAAATACATGAAAACTGGAAGTGGAAATCCAAGGCATAAAATTGTTCGTACATTTCTAGGATGGTTTTGGGGCATGCGCCCCTGGGAAATTTTGAATATTTACATTAAAATTATGTCCTCTGGTTAGTTTTAAGCACTTTTATATTTTACAATTAATAGATTGTTAAGACAATAAAAGGACTTTTGGATTTTCAACAAACTAACCAGACTGCCAAACAGTCCCCCCACATTACAAAGGCACTCTACCCCCTCTAGAGATACTGCACTTCATCCAACCCTTTCATTGAGGCAGTCCTTTCTCTAACCTTCCCAGTTTGTACTGGAACTCCTCCCCCTCCAACCCAATTAAGCTGGTGCTCTTCTTTCACTTCCCCTCATTCAGCAGCCCATACTGGCGCACTCCTTCCTCCCCCACCCCAAATCGTGGCTCCCTTCTTCTAATCAAAGCAATGCTCCCAGCTTCTGCCCTCTTCGCTGCCATCCACTCCCCCCTCCCTTTCGCTGCCGTCCACTCCCCCCTCCCTTTCGCTGCCGTCCACTCCCCCCTCCCTTTCGCTGCCGTCCACTCCCCCCTCCCTTTCGCTGCCGTCCACTCCCCCCTCCCTTTCGCTGCCGTCCACTCCCCCCTCCCTTTCGCTGCCGTCCACTCCCCCCTCCCTTTCGCTGCCGTCCACTCCCCCCTCCCTTTCGCTGCCGTCCACTCCCCCCTCCCTTTCGCTGCCGTCCACTCCCCCCTCCCTTTCGCTGCCGTCCACTCCCCCCTCCCTTTCGCTGCCGTCCACTCCCCCCTCCCTTTTGCTGCCGTCCACTCCCCCCTCCCTTTCGCTGCCGTCCACTCCCCCCTCCCTTTCGCAGTCGTCCACTCGCCCCATCCATTCCCCTTTGTCATGCCCTCTGCCCTCTCATTTCTCCTCCATGCATTCTGTCTCTCGCTCCTCCCCTTGGCATCCATTTCCTTCCACCTGCTCCTACCCGAGTCTGGTGTTAATACACTGGATAGGTCCCACTTCTCTTTTTGCTATCTCCTGGTGCCAGTGGCCAGGGTTGCTGCCTCTGTATACTGAAGGTCAGGACTCCCATTATCGCAAGAATTCCTATTTACAGTGCACAGGACTCGGACCCTTTAGCGCTGCGAGCAGTGCAAAGAGGAGAAAAGGGACTTGTCCAGTACATTGGCTGCTGGACTTGGGTGGAGGGGGAACCTGCTTGTGCTGACTTGTGTCAGCAAACACTGACATGTGGAATCTGTCCCCGAAGCCATGAATGTCAGTGTGAAACATATATGTTTAATGAGGACAAGTAGCGAGATTGGATATTTTTAAATTTCCTACAAAATGTCTATTGACTGCTCCAGTTTATTTTTTGTCTGCCACTACTGTCAATCATTTTGAGCCGTGCCCCTTGGCCTGTCCAATTTTGAATTATGTTAAAAAAGTAGACTAAGGCAAATGGCCTGTCAGAGCCCCAAATCCAAGAACAGCCAGCATGGAAAGCCAGCTGCGACAGATGGCAGGTCTGCCACACTGGGGACTGCTAGTTAGCATTGAGACAACGTACCAAATTTAGTTGGGGCAGTAAGATGGCATGGGTGCCAACATGCAGCCTCAGAGAGGTGTGGTAACCATCCTCTTGCTGCCAAGTTTCTACTATTTAACTGGGGAGGGGGGAGAAGGGGGTGGTGGTGGACAGAGTGAATGGAGGCTGAGCTCCACCTCATGGCTTCGGGTGCTCAGAGGGCTGGGAACCAGTCACCAGGCCGACACCTCAGCTCCTGTGGAGGAAATTAGCAAATTTTTTTTCAAAAACTGGAAGAAGCAAAAAAATATTAAGGCAGATGTGATTGGTGATATGATAACATAACGACACACTTAGAGTCAGAAAATCCTCCCCTCAAATCTGTTTCACGGTGGCACACAAAACTTCTAGATTTCAAATTTACCCGGTTTGAATACAATGTAACCATTTCAACATATTTTTTGGCAGGGAAAACACTACTCACACTGGCATCTTTTCGGGACATTGCATGGATTATATAAGGAATTGTAGACCACTGAATGGTCTGATCGCTAAGTACAGAATTTTACAGAATAACCCTTACCCTGCTGAACAAACAGCGACAGTTTCACTAATATTAATTTTTGCTGATGTCCCATATTAGCATTGTCCTGAAAACTATTTTATTGCACTAACAACAATTGTAAATCTTTGACAAGTTTCAGCACCATTTACTTAGTATTTCTAGACAGTGAATATATTTGGGCTGCAAACTGACGTTTGCTTCCCTGGATATCAGAGTCTACAGTGTAGGTTAACAGCACAAATATCACCAGCTACTCAGCTCTCAGAGATCCAGCGAGACCGCCCCCAGAGACCCAGCGAGACCGCCCCCAGGTGACTCGCTCAGAAACTCTGAAAAATCAAATTCTTACTTTCATCCGGGTTTGGTGCAGCGAGGATTGCACTGTGTTTCCGTTTAACCTCCTCCACGTTCTCAGAGATCTTGTCTATGAATCCTCGGATTTCTTCAACCTGATAGTTATAGGAGAGCAAAGCATTTAGAGAAACATTCCCTTCACAACTCACTTGAGACCAGAGCAAAAGAGAAATCAGAACTGTATTTAGAACATTACCCGTTACGCAATGCAGTAAAGCAGGGACACTATGGTAAAGCATGCAGACCCTGCCAGCGACTATGCAGTGTCATCAATTACTCAAAGCCGTAGCACCAAATGTAGGATCCCAAGCTGTGAGACATGCTCATAAAACCTGAATGGGATAGGTTGTTTCACCCATGCAGCTCCCCCTCCTGCTCCTCTTTTAGAACACAGTCTATTTCTCATCTTTTCCAACCCAAACCTATAACAATCCACTCTGATTCTTTGATTCCACCTCACTATTGCCTTTATTATTTTAAAAACATGGATCAAAGCACTTCCTTTACGTTCTCATATCCAACCAGATTTGAGTTACCTCTTCAAACTCTACACACAGTGCAACGATCTCTGCTGTCCTTTTCTGAATCCTTTCCACCACTTTGATATATTTTCCGAAGTATAATCCACACAGTTAAATAACACTGCCCGAGTACTCTGTGATTCTTGGTGGAATATCACTAATGTTCCCATAGATTTATACTCTTCACATCTGCTTACACATGCTAAATGCTTTTGCGATTGTTGTGCTCACTGTAACTATGACTTCAATTATGACTTTTACTAGATTCTTCGCATATAACTTTTACTGTTATATTTCCCATTTTAGTTCCAAAACATATAAATGTACATTTCTCAATATTCAAGCATTGATTTATCAGCCCAGTTGTTAAGTCTTTCTGAACACTCTGAATTTAATCCTTGTCGTCTAACGTCCTGTTTTCCAGATAACTTGGCATCCTTTGCCAACTCAAGACATTCTACTTTTTTATTCAATTCTTGTTTGGATCTTGTTCTCCTCAAGATAAGGGAATCAGTCTTGGGAAAAGGAACACTGGGGAAGGGGGGAAAAAAAATCAACCAGGGCTCCCCCCAACCCACTCCCTCCTCTATCATTATCCAGTGACACCTGCTGGAAAGTGTGCATATGGACATCAGGTGGGGACAGGATCGGGCTCAGCAATCATGCCCGCACATGAAGAAAGGTCACTTTAGTGAATTCCCACAAGTGTCCCTATGGAAATGTACCAGCAAGAGTCAGCACTTTTGGTTAGGCGGGGTAGCGGGGAAGGAAATAGAAGTTAAGGTACTTATGGGAACCAGGCTCAAAAGGGTTAATCAGTCAAGGCTTTAGCTGAAACTACTGTACTATGACATAGACTGGTTTTAAAATAACTTACTGGAGCTGCAGGCACTAACAGCCATGAGAATCTTGTTATTCCAAACTAAGGGAGGAACATAACAGCACCCTCACTCCTTCAGACATACTGGAATGCTGAAGCTAGCCAGTACTCCTGTCACCTCCAAGGCCTATAGGGTGATTTATCAACTGCAGAGATTGAGGAATATTGTGCTAAGGATAAGGAGAGATAAGGGGGGGCCACAAGGCACTGCCTCTTCTGGACCAGTACGTGTTGTCTATATGATTGGGTAAATTAAAGGGAGTATTTTGGAAAATACCTGATTGAATGTATTTTGCCACAGTTCCGTTTTTTGGGTATAACTGGGGAGTGTGAACCTTTGCTAAGTGTAGAGGACAAAAAAAAGAGTACCACCAAGCAGGTAAATGACGACGAGAGTATGTGCATGAAGGAATGGGGAACGAGGTTTCTACCCAAAGGAAAACGGGGTAATATAATTCTCAATTTTGCTTTGTAAACTACTGCTTAAATACTGTAAGGTATCGATTCTTGCTTGTCCTAAATAAAGACAAATGGCTATTAACCATTATGGTGTCAGTCTCGAACGATTGAAGAAAGTCAAATTGACTACAGGTAGAACACATACAAATGTGCTATCAGTCACAACATGAACTTGGTGACGTGGTACATGAGCTCACCCAACCTTTCAATATAAAAGTTACCCAAAAACACAATTGTAAAATCATTTCCAATCCATCGCTTTGAATAGTCAAGTTTTATTGTTTCTGACTATCGTACAATAGAAAACCAAGGGCCCTGATTTATGGAAATGAAAGAAAACAGAAAGAGCTTGCATTTATACCTTACTTGTCTGCAGGATGAGGCAAAACACTTAATAACCAATGGATTATTTTAGAAGTGCAGTCAATATCGGCAAATGTGGCAGCCAATTTGTGCATAACAAGGTCCCACAAACAGCAAATGAATGAATGACTAGATAATCTATTTTTGGTGGTGTTTGGTTGAGGGAGGAATATTGGCCAGGACACCAGGAGAACATTCTGCTCTTCGTCAAATAGTGCCAAGGAATCCATTATGCACACTTGAATAGAGACAGAGCCTTGGTTTAAGATCTCATCTGAAAGTCAGCAACTCTGACAATGGAGGACTGCCTCAGTATTGCACTAAAGCACAGCCTAGACAACATGCGGGTGTAGAGGGGAGTGTGTTACCAACTGAGGCAAGCTGACACTTAAGGAAATAAACCACTCGTGTTGCCACTGACATAACTCGGAGAGTTGGTGCTTCCCATATCTCTGTTTTCTGACATCTATCTCCCTTATCCAAACATATCACACTAACCTAAGACAGCTCAATACTATACCCAGTATCAGTGTCCTAGGACAGCTCAATACTATACCCAGTATCACACTGACCTAGGACAGCTCAATACTATACCCAGTATCACACTGACCTAGGACAGCTCAATACTATACCCAGTATCACAGTGACCTCGGACAGCTCAATACTATACCCAGTATCACAGTGACCTAGGACAGCTCAATACTATACCCAGTATCACAGTGACCTAGGACAGCTCAATACTACATCCAGTATCACAGTGACCTAGGACAGCTCAATACAATATCCAGTATCACAGTGACCTAGGACAGCTCAATACTATACCCAGTATCACAGTGACCTAGGACAGCTCAATACTATACCCAGTATCACACTGATCTAGGACAGCTCAATACAATATCCAGTATCACATTGACCTAGGACAGCTGAATATGATATTATGCTGATCTAGTTCAGCTTATTATAATACATACTATACCATTGAGGGCAGTTCAGTATAATACACAGTACCACACTGATCTAGCGCAGTTCAGTATAACACACATACACAATATCATACTGATCTAGCGCAGTTCAGTATAATACACAGTACCACACTGATCTAGTGCAGTTCAGTATAACACACATACACAATATCATACTGATCTAGTGCAGTTCAGTATAATACACAGTATCTCATTAGTCTAGGGCAGTTCACTGACCTACGGCAGTTCAGTATAGTATACTGACCTGACAGTACACTGATTAGATTATTTTGTTTGCAGTCAGGCTGGTATTTGAGCAATATTATTTAATCACTGAGCAAAGGTACTATATTTCCTTTAACCCTGAATAAATTTCTTGTTGACTTTCTATATTGCAGGTTTTGTTATTTTCTTGTTGCACTGGCTCTGAATCAAGATTGTCCATACATGTCAACCATCAGCTTAACCCTTGTGACAGCTTCCAAGTTTCATAAGAAAATATGGAGGTTGTCTCAGATCAGTGAAAAAGCATAACTGGAGTCTGTAAGAACTAATGAGAGCAGTTGGTAGAAGAATTGAAGGCTAATAGAACTAAGTTTTGCTCCTACTATTGGTTGTGCATAAATGTGGGGCAGAAAAGTTTCAAGAGGAGCTGATGTTTTCCTGGAGTTACAGTTACAGTTGTTTTTAAGAGTTTAGTTTGTATATATAACAATTAAGCCACTAAAATGTAGCTTTTAAAACTTTTAATTTTCCACAAAAAAACTTTCTAGGCTATGTTGCCTTATGTGAAGTTCATTTTCTTCAAGGCTGGGAGAATGTTTTGTGGTGTGAATCTATGGACTGCAAAGGTCGAGTTACCAGGGTTTGGAAATACAGTCGGGTAGAGATGGTCCTGGGCTTTACTTAATATAACTAAATTACATTAACAACCCCATATTTAGGATTTTATTGCAGCGTACTGCTATGGCGTGTGGTGCAGATGGTTGTCTTGTTTGTGCGAAAGTCAGTGTTCATTTATGTTCTGTAATTTGGCCGTTTTCAGTTTGTTTACACATACATGCGTGAGATCCCTTTGTGACCTTCAATACTCACATCCCTCTTCAGTCATTGCTGCAAAATGTGCTTTTGTCTACTTTAGGATTGTTCTCCTACAATAAAAGTGATTAAATGTTAAGTATGCTCACAACTTAAGTTATTAACTGGCCATGTCCCACTGCAGTGTCACTGCAACTCCTCACCTTTACAGCATTGGGCTTATATTCAAGGATATTTTTGAGTGTCAGTTTTTTGGGGGTTGTGTCACCTTTTGCTACTCTTATAGGTTGACATGTATGGACATAACATAATAACTAGTGCACAGGTATCGAACCCTTTAAACCTGTGTGCAGTTCAGAGCGAGTTCCATCAGATTCCTAACAGGCTGAGTTTTGCAAGATCATAGATTTGTGTCTTTGATTCGGTCATGGATCAATGTGTGTAAACATTAACCGTCTCTGCTCTACACAGTCACAACCTCTCTTACAATCAATATTCTGTTACCACTGTTCCACAGACATGTCATTGGGGTGGTTTACACACAAAGCACATGAACTGTATCTTCACTGGTTTTACTAAAGGACATGTGCCAATTCCCAAAATTTACTAATGATGATCTGCCATCTATATGTCCATATATATCTACATAATACAATAGTTTATTTTTAAAAAACACTAATCCAAAGTGGGTTAGTGCTGGTGTTCTTCCAGAAATGTTGCTGGTCACCTATGGAGACCGCAAGTATAAAACATGAAGGAACACGCGTGCACATACGCACACCCACCACATACACATCACACACAGACACCACACGAAGGAATGCAGGACATGAAAGCAAAATGGAGTCATCTACTGTCAGGAAACCTGTCCAAATGTACACATGCTCATCTAAAATTTCTGAAACACCGAAGGACTCAAGTGTTGGAGAACAGCCTAATGATTTCAGTAAGTTTCCTGCATTCATCTTCCCAGACACATCAGATTGTTACCAGTCGCAAAGACGAAATTTTAACTTCCAGTCTCACCCTTGAGTATGTCCTGCACTCTGAATTGGTAGAGGTGGAGGGAACATTCGTATATCGCATGGCCCCCAGAAGACAGAGATAGTTCAGAATCTCCAGAACCTCTGTCTGATAGTTTGGAAGCCCAGATAGTGTGCCTGTTCCCAATGGAATGTCCTCCCTGAAGAGCTGAAGCGATTAATTAAGCACACCAAACAAGTGTTTAATAAACTTTGTACCATTTGCAATGTGAAATGTAAAAACACATCAGCATCCCTTTAATATTTTGGCTCTACTCTGATGTGCCTCATTATATCTTGGTAAACAGCGACAAGGATAAAGAGGAAAGGGAAAGGAAGCAGAGATCTACTTAAAGCTCCAGCTACTGGTTTTATTAATGGTGTGTTCAAACACAACAGCCCTGGACCAGTGAGAGAAGTTTAGTCCAAGGAAAAAAGCTGTGGTGAGGAGATTCTAATATTTAGAGATTCAATGTTGCGAATGGTGGACGGTTCCTGTTGTTGTAAAAGTAAAAAGTCAACAAGTGAAGTTTTGTCTGTTGGGGGCTAAGGTTGCAGATATTGAGGAGAGAATGGGCTCCAAGAGAGGAGCCAATGGTGAGCAATGTGAATTTATATCAAAGGGAAGCAGAGGAGCTTAAAAGTAGGTTTAGACAGATTCTTGGAAAGTGAAGACAAATGAAATGCTACAAATCAGCATTTTCTGGGATATTGCTGCTCTTCAGTAAAGGCAGAGAGCTGCCAGACAGAATTGTGGGTAAATCAATGGCCACTTGGTGCAATTTTATAAATAACTAGGACTTGTTTTCTAAAAAATAAATCAGGTAAGATGGACCACACCTAAACAGCCAGATCATAAACAGGAGCTATTAATATAAAGGAAGGAACTGAGATTCCTTTAAATTAGAGATGGGTGAGAGGGGATCAGACTTTAATTATTGATGAGCAGTTTGAAGGCTGATCAAGAGGTGGGAGAGAAAACAGAATGCAGAAAGTAAACAAACATAAAAAAAACAATCTAAGAAAAATATAAGCTACAAATGAGTGCCTTTACCTGAATCCTAGAAGCATTCAGAACAAGATTCTGGAGGTCAAGGTGTTTGTAATAGCAGGAAATTAAAAATTAACTATTTTTATAGCTCACTTCAGAAGATAGAAATCAATTCATTATTCAGGGAGATAGAGAGTTCAAGAATAGAAAAAATGGGAGAGGGAAGCAGCTTTATATGTTCAGGAGAATTTGCAAATCATGGAAATGGATTTGCTGTCCTGGAGGAAGGCCAAAAAAAGAAATAGTCCTGCTCAATTTAACAAGCAGGAGGACAGGGCTAATTATAGGGGGGTCTTATACACAACACCTAGGCATAGTCAGAATTTTAAAAAAATTCCTTCTTGGAATGTGGCTGTCGCTGGCAAGGCCAGCATTTATTGCCGATCCCTAGTTTCCCTCAGAAGGTGGTGGTGGGCCTTCTTCTTGAACCACTGCAGTCCGTGTCGTGAAGGTACTCCTACAATGATGTTAGGTAGGGAGTTTTAGGATTTTGATCCAGTGACCATGAAGGAACGGCGATATATATCTGGTCAGGGTGGTGTGTGACTTGCAGGGGAACTTGGAGGTGATGGTATTCCCATGCACCAGCTGCCATTGTCCTTCTAGGTGGCAGAGGTCGGGGTTTTGGGAGGAGCTGCTGAGGCCACCTTGACGAGTTGCTGCAGTGCATCCTGCAGAGAGTACACACTGCAGCCACAGTGTGCAGGATGATGATAACATATATGATGAGGTAAGTATATTATGTACAGATAATAATAAAGTTACAGGTCACTTCAATCCACCCAATATCATTGAGGCAACAAAATCAGATCCAGTGCTTTGACACCAAATGTGCTACAGATCATACTTGGGGTAACTCATACCTGGTTCTTACAAATCAAGTAAGTAGAAGTAAGAGGGACGAGTGACCACAGTAAGATTACGTTTAACATTAGCTGACAATGAGCACCACAACAACAACTTGCATTTATATAGCCCCTTTAACATAGTAAAACGTTCCAAGGAGCGTTATCAAACAAAATTTGACACGGAGCCATATAAGGAGGTATTAGGATAGGTGACCAAAAGCTTGTAAGAGTTACATCGCGTTACACTGAATCTATAGCACAGAAACAGGCCATTTGACCCAACTGTTTATGTTCCACACGAGCTTCCTCCCACCTCTCTTCATCTAACCCTAACAGCATCTCCTTCCATTCCTTTCTCCCTCATGTGTTTATCCAGCTTCCCCTGAAATGCATCTATGCTAGTTGCTTCAACCACTCCTTGTGATAACGAGTTCCACATTCTTACCACTCATTGGGTAAAGAAGTTTCTCCTGAATTCCGTATTCGATTTATTAGTGACTATCTTATATTTATGATCTCTACTTTTGGACTCCCCTACAAGTGGAAACATTTTCTCTACGTCTACTCTATCAAACCCTTTTATTACCTAAAGATCTCTATCAGGTAACCCCTCAGCCTCCTCTTTTCTAGAGAAAAGAGCCCCAGCCTGTTTAGTCTTTCCTGATAAATATATCCTCTCAGTTCTGGTATCATCCTTGTGAATCTTTTCTGCACCTTCTCCAGTGCCTCTATATCCTTTCCAAAATATGGAGTCCAGAACTGTGCACAATACTCCAAGTGTGGTCTACCAAGGTTCTATACAAGTTTAACATAACTTCTCTGCTTTTCAATTCAATCCTTCTAGCAATGAACCCCAGTGGCTGATTTGCTTTTTTTATGGCCTTATTAACCTGCATTGATACTCTTAGCGATTTGTGTATCTGTACCCCTTGATCCCTTTACTCCTCTATTCCATTTAGACTCTTATTACCCAAGCAGTATCTGGCCTCCTTATTCTTCCTACCAAAATGCACCACCTCACACTTATCTATATTGAAATTCGTTTGTCAATTGCACACTCCATCTGCAAGTTTATTAATGTCCTCTTGTAATTTGCTGCATTCTTTAGCAGTATTAACTATACCCCCCCAGTTTGATGTGGTCCTCAAATTTTGAAATTGTACTTCCGATTCCGGAGTCCAAATCGATAATTTAAATTGTGAATAATTGTGGTGCCAGCACCGATCTTTGTGGAATGCCACTTCCCACCTTTTGCCAGCTTGGTCAAAGAGGTAGGTTTTAAGAAGAGTCTTAAAAGGAGGAGAGGTAGAGAGGAGGAGTGCAGAGATCTTGGTGGGTTGTAGAGCTAGAGGAGGTTACAGAGATAGGGAGGGCGAGGCCATGGAGGGATTTGAACACAACAATTAAAATTTTAAAATCGAGGCATTGCTGGACCGGGAGCCAATTTTCGGATAGTGAGCACGGGAACGATGAATGAATGGGGCTTGGTGTGAGTTAGGATACGTGCAGAGTTTTACATTTGTACTAGTGTTACATTTGGTTTTTGTTTGTGTCCTGCAGGCTATGCTGGACTCGACCACAAATTTTATACATAGAGGAGCTATTATACTATTGGGTGTATACTATAGGCCACCAAATAGTAGGAAGGACATAGAGGAGCAAATTTGCAGGCAAATTGCAGAAAGATGCAAGAACTATAGAAGTAATAAGGGGGGACTTCAATAATCTTAATATAAACTGGGATAGTAACAGTGTAAAGGGCAAAGAGGGGGAGAAATTCCGGAAACGTGTACAAGAGAACTTTCTTGATCAGTATGTTTTCAGTCCAACAAGGAAGGATGCAGTGCTGGGCCTTGATCTGGGGAATGAAGTGGGGCAAGTCGAGCATGTTTCATTGGGGGAGTATTTAGGGAACAGTGATCATAATATCATCAGATTTAGATTAGTTATGGAAAAGGACAAAGAACACTCAAATGTGAAAATACTTAACTAGAGGAGGGCTAATTTCAGCAAGTCAAATTGGAATCAAAGATTGGCAGTCAAAACAGAAATTATGCAATGGGAGATATGAAAGAGCAGATAGTTCAGGTACAGACTAGACACATTCCCACGAGGACGAAAGGAAGGGCATCCAAAACTAGAGCTCCCTGGATGACTAATGGCTCAATTTTGAAATGGTGGCGGGTTGGCAGCAGGTGGGGGGGGGGGGCGGTGGTTGAAGGTGCATGAGCAAACCCGAATAAACAAACCTTACTGTTTCTGACATGATCGCATCGTAATTGATGGTGATTAACATCCTCTCCAGAATTTGTGTCCGGCAGCTAGCCTGATTGATAGGCTGGCTGCCGTCAGTAGCTGCAACACGGGGGGGGGGGGGAATGAGAAAGAGAGAGAGGGAAAGTGGAAGATCCGAGGGGGGGGGGGTGGGGGGAGAGGAGAAGATCCGAGGGGGGGGGGGGGAGGGGGGAGAGGAGAAGATCCGGGGGGGGGGGGGGGGGGAGGGGGGAGAGGAGAAGAGGAGAAGATCCGAGGTGGGGGGGGGGGGGGGGGAAGAGAGGAGAAGAAGATCCGAAGGGGGAGGGGAGAGGAGAAGAAGATCCGAGGGGGGGGGGGGGGAAGAGGAGGAGAAGATCCGAGGGGGGGGGGGGGGGGGGGGGGGGAGAGGAGGAGAAGATCCGAGGGGGGGGGGGGGAGAGGAGGAGAAGATCCGAGGGGGGGGGGGGGGGAGAGGAGGAGAAGATCCGAGGGGGGGGGGGGGGGGAAGAGGAGGAGAAGATCCGAGGGGGGGGGGGGGGGAGAGGAGGAGAAGATCTGAGGGGGGGGGGGGGGGAGAGGAGGAGAAGATCCGAGGGGGGGGGGGGGGGGGAGAGGAGGAGAAGATCCGAGGGGGGGGGGGGGGGAGAGGAGGAAAAGATCCGAGGGGGGGGGGGGGAGAGGAGGAGAAGATCCGAGGGGGGGGGGGGGGGGGGGAGAGGAGGAGAAGATCCGAGGGGGGGGGGGGGGGGAGAGGAGGAGAAGATCCGAGGGGGGGGGGGGGGGGGGGGGGGGGGAGAGGAGGAGAAGATCCGAGGGGGGGGGGGGGGGGGGGGGGGGAGAGGAGGAGAAGATCCGAGGGGGGGGGGGGGGGGAGAGGAGGAGAAGATCCGAGGGGGGGGGGGGAGAGGAGGAGAAGATCCGAGGGGGGGGGGGGGGGGGGGGGAGAGGAGGAGAAGATCCGAGGGGGGGGGGGGGGGGGGGGAGAGGAGGAGAAGATCCGAGGGGGGGGGGGGGGGGGGGGAGAGGAGGAGAAGATCCGAGGGGGGGGGGGGGGGGGGGAGAGGAGGAGAAGATCCGAGGGGGGGGGGGGGGGGGGAAAGAGGAGGAGATCCGAGGGACGGGCACATCAGAGGGACATCAGGGGGGTAAAGAAAGGAAGATCGGGGAGGGAGATATCAGACATTGGAGCAGGGTGGAAAGGTAGGTTTATTTTGTGTTTTAACTTCGTGCAATTGTTTTTTAATTAATTTATGTGTTTCTTTTTGCCTGATCCAGCCCTGAATCAGAAGCTGTGGGAAAGCCGCCCAGGTATGTTAAAAATCGTTCTAACTACCTAATATGTCACCAGTAAAGTGCCTTAAGTACCTCAATGAGGTACATTTGGCTCTTCAACTATCATCCCACCGGCTTTAATTGCCGGCGGGACTTCCGGATTCAGGACGCCTGCGCGCACACAGGTGCATCCATGGGGAACTTGGAAGTCGACGGGTTGGAGCCGGGCTCCGAACCAGAATGGGATTTCCCTGATTTTCAGAGCCCCCCTGCCCCCAATGCAGCCACAATTTCCCAGAAAAATCGAGTCCTAAAGATATTGAGATTAAAATGAAACAGGAAAAGGAGGTGTATGATAAATGTCAGGTTCATAATTCAGGTTCTTAAACATATAAATAGTGTAAGGGTAGTCAGAGGAAGGATGAGGGCGATTAGGGACCAAAAAGGAGATCTTCTTGTTGAGGCAGAGGTACTAAATTATTATTTTGCGTCTGTCTTCACTAAAGAAAAGGATGCTGTCAATGTCACAGTAAAGGAGGTGTTAGTGGAGATATTGGATAGGATAAAAATAGATAAAGAGGAGGTACTTAAAAGGTTGGCAGTGCTCAAAGTAGGAAAGTCATCCAATCCGGATGGGATGCATCCTAGGTTGCTGACAGAAGTAACAGTGGAAATTATGGAGGCTCTGGCCACAATCTTCCAATCCTCACTCGATATGGTAGTGGTGCCAGAGGACTGGAAGGTTGCAAATGTTACACCCCCGTTTAAAAAAGGGGAGAGCGATAAAACCAGCAACTAAAAGCCAGTCAGTCTAACGTCAGTGGTGGGGAAACATTTAGGGACAATAAGCCGGGACAAAATTAATTGGCACTTGGAAAAGTACGGCTTAATAAATGAAAGCCAGCACAGATTTGTTGAAGGCAAATCATGTTTGACGAACTTGATTGAGTTCTTTGATGAAATAATGGAGAGGGTTGATGAGAGTAGTGGGTCGATGTTATGTATATGGACTTTGAAAAGGCGTTTGATAAAGTACCACATAATAGACATATTATCAAAATTGAAGCCCATGGGATTGAAGGGGCAGTGTCAGTGTGGATACAAAATTGGCTAAGGGACAGAAAACAGAGGGTAGTGGTGACCGGTTGTTTTTCCAGACTGGAGGGAGGCATACAGTGGTGTTCCCCAGAGGTCAGTATTAGGATCACTGCTCTTTTTGATGTAGATTAATGATCTGGACTTGGGTATTCAGGATATAATTTCAAAGTTTGCAGCTGACATGAAAATCGGAAATGTAGTAAACAATGAGAAGGATGGTAATGGACTTGAGGAGGACATAGACAGACTGGTGAAATGGGCAGACACATGGCAGATGAAATTTGATGGAGATTGTGATGTTTGGTAGGAAGAATGAGGACAGGCAGTATAAGCTAAATTATACAATTTTAAAGGGGGTGCAGGACCAGAGAGACCTGGGGGTGTACGTACACAAATCTTTGAAGGTGGCACAACAAGTTGAGAAGGCTGCTAAAAAAGCATATGGGATCTTTGGCTTTATTAATAAAGGCATAGAGTACAAAAGCAAGGAAGTTATACTAAACCTTTATAAAACACTGGTTAGGCCTCAGCTGAAGTATTGCATTCAATTCTGGCCACCACACTTTAGGAAGGATGTCAAGGCCTCAGAGAGGATGCAGAAGAGATTCACTAGAATGATGCCAGGGAAGAGGGACTTCAGTTACATGGAGAGAGTCGAGAAGCTGGGGTTGTTCTCCTTCGAGCAGTGAAGGTTAAGAGGAGATTTGATAGAGGTGTTCAAAATCATGAAGGGTTTTGATAGAGTAAATAGGAAACAGTTTCCAGTGGCAGAAGGGTTAGTAACCAGAGGACACAGATTTAAGGTAATTGGCAAAAGAACCAGGGGCCAACATGATTTAAAAAAATTACGCAGCAGATTATTATGATTTGGAATGCACTGCCTGAAAGGGTGGTGAAAGCAGATTCAATAGAAACTTTCAAAAGGGAATTGGATAAATACCTGAAGGGGAAAAATTTACAGGGCTATGGGGAAAGAGCAGGGGTGTGGGACTAATTGGCTAGCTCTTTCAAAGAGCCAGCACAGGCACGATGGGTTGAAAGGCTTGCTTCTGTGCTGTATCATTTAAAAAAAAATGTTGTACTGAGATGTCAGAATCATATTTTGTCAAGTGCAGATGATGTTACCAAGGACAGGGAGTTCTCATCTTTAAGCAATGCCTTTGCAAGACAGGCCCTTGCTGCAATATCATTCATATTTCTGACAAGCTTCATTAAACTTCATTCTAATTAGAGCAAAGTGCTTTTGTGCATAGTTTTGCAGTATTTTAGTCTTTCATGCTGAAATGTAATCTCAGAACTTTAGCGGGACAGGGCCATTTTTGAAGCTATTCAAGTCAGACATTATGGGCCCGATGTTAGCAGGGCTGCAGGTTCTTGGTGGGGGGGCTATCGGGCGCGTGGGTAACGCGCCCGGTGAAATTAGTGAGTTTCCTGTGCGATCGTAGCAGACAAACCACTAATTGGATCCACTTACCTGCTCCTCCGGGTTCCCCGCTGCTGATCTGCGCGTCGGGCGGGCTGCGCATGCGCAGTAAGATCTGTCAGCTGGAGGCGCTCTATTTAAAGGGGCAGTCCTCCACTGACAGATGCTGCAACAAATAGCAAAAATTACAGCATGGAGCAGCCCAGGGGGAAGGCTGCTCCCAGTTTAATGATGCCTCACTCCAGGTATCAATACATGGGGTGAGGAGGAGGGGGAGGACAGAGATCTTCCACCCGGTGGGCGGGAGGAAGCGGCCTGCCTCTGCCACCAGGAAGGCCTGGCTCGAGGTGGCAGAGGAGTTCACCAGTGCCACCAACATATCGCCCACCTGCATACAGTGCAGGAGGCGCTCCAATGACCTCAGTAGGTCAGCCAAAGTGAGTACACGTAGTCTTTCCCCGACACTCCGTCTGCCACAGCACTGCCCCCACCCCACATCTCCTTCGGCACTGGCAACACTACTCTGTCACATCACCCCTCATACCCACTCAAACCTCATCCTCATCTTACCTGCACTTGCTCACCTCGCCAGTACTCATCCCGCCACTACCACTCAACCCAATCCTCATACAATCTCATGGCTCTATCTCATACTCACCCTCTCATGCATCTCTTTCACAGCCAGCCTCACTCACTCAACCTGCCACTACCTGTGCTGCAGCCACAGGGCATGCATCACATATGTGCAGTAGGCAGCATATTGCAAACGTGTCGTGAGCATGAAGGGGATGCACAAGGGTGTTTGAGGGTTTGTCATGGGTGTTACTTATATTGAATTTCAGAACAACTCACATAACACATTATATTGGCACCACTACTGCCATGTCTTCGCCAATCCTGTCTGGTTTGTGCAATAATGCCCGCTCCTGAGGATCACTATGAGGACCCACCACTGATGCCACCCATTGTGTCACTGCAGAGTGGGTGTAGGTGTATTTGCAGGGCTCTTCTGCGCAGACGACTGAGAGACATCGGCGATGTCCCCGGTTGCACCCTGGAAGGATGCGGAGGAGAAGTTGTGGAGGGCAGTGGTGACTTTGACAGCGACAGGTAAGAAGATGGTGCTCGGGCCAGCCAGGAGCAGCTCGGCATGAAAGAGGCTGCAGATGTCCATGATTACATGTCGAGTGACTCTGAGCCTCCGTGTGCACTGCTGCTCAGAGAGGTCCAGGTGGCTCAGCCTCGGTCTATGGACCCTGTGGTGAGGGTAGTGCCCTCTGCGACGCATCTCTCTCTGCGGTAGCCCTCCCTCCTGCTGTACAGGTGGATGTGTCACAGCACTCTGTTGTGGAGCTCCACGTGTCAGAGGTGGACGGCGTGGATGGCAAGGCTGGTGATGCTGTTCGCCCTCCGAGGAGGTCATGACTGCAGCTACGGCGGCCCCCATCCGCAAGATATACATCTGAGGGGGTCCGCAAGGTAGGTACATGTCTCCAGACCCCGGGGTAAGTGTGCAGGTTGGTGACTTTGACTGTCAGGAGGCGGGTGGTGGAGGCCAAACTTTGTCCCAAGTGACGGAGTGGCCTCCTGCAATGGGTGAGGGTCTCCCCCACTACACCTGTCAAATGGACCTTTGCAGCTGCCACAGGCTGACAGCTGCAACACGTCCATTCGACCTGGGAGTGTTTCCCCCAGTGTGGGAAACAGTCCCATTTTGTTCCAAAATCCCACATAGTCCCTTAATCAGGTCAGTTAATGACCTGAAATACCTAAATAAATACTGTCAAGTGGCATCCCGCTGGCTTTAATTGCCTGCGGGATTCCCACCAGCGGGGGCTGCGCGCACACGCTGGCGCGTCAGCGGGGAACCCGGAAGTGTGCGGGTTCGGGGCGGGCTCCGGTACCGCGCCGGGATTCTCCGATTTTCGGAGCCCCCCCCCGCGGGAAACGCAACCGATAGCGGGTGCTAAAATAGAGCCCTATAAGTTCAGTCAACTTCTTTCCTGAGCTGATCCGGTCCAATCCAAAGCATGTACATCTCTGAAAGCACTGAATGGGAATTGCTGGAAGATAACATTCATTGCAGCCATATCAACGTGATCCCAACTGAATGCGATTTCCACTGTAGCTGTGATATCAAAGCAGACTAAGCATAAAAGGCGCAGTGTTATACTTAAAGTGAGTCTGCTCCTTGAAAGCAAATTCATGGTGGGCTTACAGAAAAGGGTCAGAGGTCATTAAAATGCATTAACTCCAAGATTCCAGAATGGATGATGATTAAAATGATCAGGTTGCTAAGCCTGTTCAGTTAATGCCGAGCTTAATTGCTGCTTTCTGATATATCTTGGCTTACTGCCAGCAGCTAGTTACATCATCCAACCCACAAGATCTTAACAATCATAATTAAGTGCCAGAATTGGCCAGAAACTAGGTCTTTGACCTCCTGTATGGCTTTGTGTAGTAAAACTCACCATAAAGCTGATGGAAAATGGTGAGTACAGCTTAAAGCAGGAGGAAGCCCAGGTTTACAGTGAAAGATATGGAACATCTATGCAAAAGGAAATGCTCAAGAGGGCTTCCGTCTTTGGGACATCGATCAACCTAACAAATTCTCACTCGTTGAGGCAACTGAATGCAACCTTAGCAAAACAACAGTTGGGTGCAGGTCCACAAATGATTTAAGAATGTTAGAAAAACCTCCAAGAGAAAGGACTGAATTAAAACACAAAGCTAGGAATACAACCTGAGGAGAATCCAGGCAGAGTATGAGTTGTCATCCATTCATGAGAGGATGGCCAAAATTATACCACCTGAACTTTTAACAAAGTTAATACAGCACAGAACACATGTAGAAAAATGTGAAGTAATACATGTGGGAGATTAGAAGGAAAGGAAATATACTTTAACTGATAAAATTTTAAATGGTGTGGAACAAAAGGACGATGGTGTTCAGATACACAGGTTATTAAAGGTGGCAGCACAAGAAGATAAGGCCATTAAAAAAAAGGCTAACAGAATCCTTGGTTTTGTATCTAGAGGCACATGTACAAAAACAAGCAGGTAATGTTGAACTTGTACAAGACTATAGTTAGGCTGCAGTTGGAGTATTGTGTTCAATTCTGGGCACCACACTTTAGGAAGGATGTTAAGGCCTTAAGAGAGGGTGCAGAAGAGATTTATTAGAATAGTACCAGGGATGAGGGACTTCAGTTATGTGGAGAGACTGGAGAAGCTGGGGTTGTTCTCCTTAGAGCAGAGAAGGTAAAGAGGAGATTTGATTATAGGTGTTCAAAATCATGAACGGTTTTGATAGAGTAATTAAGGAGAAAATGTTTCCAATGGCAGAAGGGTGGGTAATCAGAGGACACAGATTTAAGGTGATTGGAAAAAGAACCAGAGGCGACATGAGAAAAAAAAATTACGCAGCAAGTTGTTGTGATCTGGAATGTGCTGCCTGAAAGGGTGGTGGAAGCAGAGTCAATTGTAACTTTCAAAAGACAATTGGATAAATACTTGAAGGGGAAAAATTTACAGGGCTATGGGGAAAGAGCAGGGAAATGAGACTAATTGGATAGTTCTACGAAAGAGCCGGCACAGGCACGATGGGCCGAATGGCTTCCTTCCGTGCTGTATCATTCTATGATTCTAGTGTGCAGATTTTTGGGCACCCCATTATAAGAAGGATTTTTTAAAAAGTAACGGAAAGATGCAGCATAGATTCACTGGGATATTACCAGGGATGAGGGGTTACATTTATGAAGAGAGACTTGAGAAGTTGGGGCTTTTTTCACTGGAGAAGTTTAAGAGGTAATCTGATAGAGGTTTTCAAGATTATTAAGTGTTACGATTAAGGTAAATTGTTTCCACTGGTTAATGAGGCTGTAACGAAGGGGCACAAATTTAAAATAATCAGAAAATAAATTAAAAGGGGAGGTTAGAAAAAAATTCTTTACACAGAGGGCGGTTAGAATGTGGAATTGTTTCCCGCAAACTGTTGTTGAAGCAGCATCAATTAATTCTTTAAAAGGAAATTTGATACTTGAAAAGTGAGGAGAGTGGGATCAGCCAAGGTGAGTGATGTGGAGCAAAACACTAATACAAACATAATGGGCTAAATGGTCTATTTCTGTAATGTAACATTCTGATTCTTTTTAATATTTATCATTCTACAGATGAGCCAAGGCCATCTAAAATCTCCATGACCTTCACCTGCACTACATACTACAGCCACTCTACCTCGCAGTTCCAATCACTGGAACTCTCCTTGCCACAACCACCAACACTGCAGGCACCACTTTAATAATTGTAAACAATTTTACAACACCAAGTTATAGTCCAGCAATTTTATTTTAAATTCACAAGCTTTCGGAGGCTTCCTCTTTCCTCAGGTGAATGTTGTGGAAATCTTGAGGAAGGAGGAAGCCTCCGAAAGCTTGTGAATTTAAAATAAAATTGCTGGACTATAACTTGGTGTTGTAAAATTGTTTACAATTGTCAACCCCAGTCCATCACCGGCATCTCCACATCACCACTTTAATAGTCCCTGTAACTTGGAAACAGGTGTGTGGCAAGCTGCTATGTGAAATCCGACATTTACAGTGGGTTTTCCACATCCCCAACTCATTCAACTGCCTGGTAAGTGGAGAGTCACTCTACATACTACATAGATGGTAACAGTTATACTAACTCCTTTGTACATTGAAGCCCATTCTGAGACAATGGAATATCCAGAAGATATCTTTCATATTAAATACAATCACACTAATGCTCAAAGCATCAGGCTGTTTTCTCACAAATCAGTTTGCAGTTATTTATTCCCTTCAGGACAACATCAAGCTGTGATGGTGTTCCTTGTAGGACTTAATGATGGGGCAAACAATCACAACCGATTAACTCTGCCTCCTTCTTGCAACTTTAAATCAACAACTTTAAGTGGTTCTGTCATCTATGTGGATTTGGCAATAATACTCCTCTACCTAGGCAAAGGTGATTCATCCCCTTTGGAAATGACATTAAGATACCAGACATGCTTAGATGAACTGTTCCCAACAAGTAACAAATTAAAATAGCCATGATCACAAGCTCCAACAAATAATAAAAATAGAGTCTTCTATGAAATGAAACAAGACCAATGTCTGATCTGTCACACATGGGCTGGAGAATATTGAACATTCCATGACCGAGATATACGGTGTGCTGGAATTCAGATTGGCTGCACCCATTTCATTATGGAGGCACTGTGAATCCTTAACAAATTCAGCACCATAGAGGCAATGCAATTTTGATGAGTGAATCAAATAGATTAGGGATAATTCTATTTTGATATTAGTGGAATTGGAATCTGACATTAAAAAGAGAATGAAAAATGCCTTGTGGAATCTAGCCAGTGAACAAAGCAATAGACTTAATTGGCCAAGGAATAAGGCCAAATGGGCCAGCCTTGCTGCGCTTTACAACCATTTACACTGGAGTAAACATTGCATTTTCTCATTAATAAATGTAAATTGAAGTCAGTTCCCGACAACATCTTTTTAATAACAGATGTTGTCATTTTCAAGGATTTAGAGGGGACAGGAGTGATCAAAAAGCTGACAGGTTGGTTCTCTTCACCACAACTATTCACAACAGAACTACTTTCCTTTCAAGAAAATATTTCTTGTGAAAACCTCTTGAAGACAAATGGTCACCTTTTAATGAGTTTGGAGATGATCTCAATGGTAGGCATGTATCTGCATTTGGCTTGGCTTTTCGGCACTAACAACTCCTCATTAAAAAGAGATGTAAATGAAAAAAGAAACCATTTCAATCTTAATGAAAGGATCAGGAAAATTGAATTCCTTTAGAACACTTTGACTGTGGGGTATAAATCATGACAGTTTTGCCTTGGAGTTCACTTCAATTGGGACAGACAATCTCAGATCAGCTCAGACCAACCAAAACATTATCAGAATGCGGTAAGACAGGAAGTCAGAGAAAAACAATTGCCCCAGGCTTGATTTTCTGATCAGGTACACCCAATTAATTGGAGTAAATCGGGTGGACTCGACTAAAAAATTGTGTAGAGTTCCATCATGCCAGATCTCCATTCACTTTGCATTATACACAGCTACAGTGATTGGGGAATGCTGGTATTGAACACAGAAAGGTAGGAGCTTAATTTAAATTATTAATTTGGAGGTGGGATGTTCTGGTGGACAGGACATCTGTTCCAAATGATTCCCATGAGAAATGGTTGCTAGGAATTAGCTGAGTGTCAGCTATTTTAATGGACCCAGTAAATAAGTTGGTCCTGCAGCTTTAAAATTATTTCTTAACAGTTTTTATTCATATTTCTTTCTTACTGTCAATAAGGCTCTTTATGCCAGTTGGTGCACTATTTTGCCTCCCTTACTATTACTGCCACCAATGGGCTTCCCAATGGAAATCACCTTAATTGAGGTTTTTGAGAGAAGAGGGAGGAGCAACAGTGAAGGAATGCCAAGCATGAAAAGTACTCTGTGCCTAGCTGCTATTACTGGCACTTCTGCATCTTCAGACCAAGGTAAACATCACTTTGGCAAATAAATAGTGCATGTGGAGGGTCCTATTCCCAAGGGAAGCTAAGCCAGTAGACACAATGGCACCACTAAGATGTGAATGCCTGACTAACCCTCCTCACAACCTCCTCATGCAACAGCACCACCACGTCAACATTCAATAAACAGGTGGTCGGGCGTTGGCTGCTTCATCATTTGCCTGAAGACTCATGCTTTCACCTTGGGTTTCCTCTCCTTTCATTCTTGCCTGTCTCTTCTTAGTCCTCAGCCCCTTCAGCCTTGAATCAAAGCCTGCCAATGAGTTGAAGTGCCTCCGAGCCTTTCCTAAGGCTGTAAGAATTTTTTTGCCCACCCACTCTGACACTTATCCTTAATTATCTGCATCCCTTAAATTTCACCTACATGCAGCACTCATGTATCGCCTTCACATATCTGTACGCAAAGCTAAACATAATTGTGATATTGAGCTAACTTTGAAAAATTAGGTGGAAAAAATTTCTCTATACAGAGGGCGGTTAGATTGTGGAATTCTCTGCCATAAACCATTGCTAAAGCAAAGTCCATAATTTAAAAGAAATGGAATTAGATAGTCACTTGAAAAGAGGATTCTTAAAAAGATATGGGAGTGAGCAGGAGAGTAGGATTAGACTAGGTGACTCATGTAAGAAAAACATCTGCTCAGACTCAATGGGTCAAATGGATTGTTTCTGTGCTGGAACATTCGAAGATTCTATGGAGTTTAGTCTTCCTCAAAGCAAAAAAAAATGGCTGAAGCGCCTATGGGAAATATTTCAATCTGTGCAAGATTCTGAGCCATCATGACATGCAGCCTAGACTGTTGAAAGAAATCAGAGGCGCTCTGGCCACATTTTTTAATTCCTTGTTAAATAAGCAAATTGTGCCATTGAACTGGAGAGTAGCTAGTGTGACACCTTTGTTCAAGGAGAGAGAGAGAGAAAGAAAAATAAAGCAGGTAACTATAGACCAGTTAATGTAA
Organism: Heptranchias perlo; assembly: GCF_035084215.1. NCBI lineage: Eukaryota > Metazoa > Chordata > Chondrichthyes > Hexanchiformes > Hexanchidae > Heptranchias > Heptranchias perlo. The sequence continues at coordinate 16,509,125 of NC_090352.1, read as the reverse complement.
CGTCAGTTGTGGTTAAATTCTTCGAGAATACGAGATAAATTTACTGAGCATTTAGAAATATATGGGTTCATCTAGGTCAGCCAACACAAACTAAAAGAAAGTTGTGTTTGAAAAATGTAAGAGTTTTCTTTTTGAAGAAGTCCCCATTCTACAAAAGGGCATTAAAAGCATAAACTGCGTGCAGTGTAGATGATGTCAGGGATAGGAAACTATGAGGCGAGATGTGAGGTATTGGAACTCTTTCCACTAGGGCAGAGAATGTTAAGAGGAAATTTAATAGAGGTTTTTAAAATTATGAATAGCTTTGATGGAATGAATAGGGAGAGAGCAACAAGGGATTAGGAGAAAGTTCTTTACTCAAGAGGCTTGTTGGAGCATGGAATGCTTTGCCACAAAGAGTAGTTGAGGCAGAGACCACAGCACCTTTTAAGGGAAAACTGCATAGACATTTGAAGCAGAGGAAGATACAGGACAATGGAGAGACAGAGCTGTGGGATTAGTTTTGGATTGCTCTAGCATAGAGCAATCAGACACAATGGCCTTCTCCTGTGCTGTAAACGTCAATGTTCTATTGGCCTATACAGGTACTCCCTTGGACATGGCCACCTCCTAAATTCTGTGCTTGCACCTCAAGCTCATCAAGCTTCTCCTCAGAAAGAAGAAAGTCAGCTAGGTCCTGGTCTGCATTAGCTGAGGGACTCTACGAAAGTGGTATTGTTGCTGTACAAAGGTGCTGGTTTGACCCATCTGCAACTCACTGCATTCTTTTGAGTCCAATAGATCTGAACGTTTATATAGGACTTCTCCAAAGGGCAGCTCCAATCTGATGATCTGACTGTACTGACACTTAACACTGAATGTAATGGGTTCACAGTCCATGGCCATTTTTCCTTGCTTCGTTTACAGTCTGCTTCGGATGTACCTTGAGCCCTGATGAAATCCCGCTGTTACTACGGTCGTTTCCAACTGTCCTTCCCTCTGCTTCCCATCACAACAATCTCACCTGCTCGAAGAATTCATCCATGAAGTGATCCCTGTCCACGTTAACACTGACTTCATCATCATCATCGCTGTCCTTTGCCTGTGAAAGAATAAAGAATAACGGTTACACACAGCCCACGTCAGGAGTATACCGACTGAACAAGAGCAGCACCATCCATAGCCCAGATCAGAAGTATACTCACTGAACAGGACAGCACCATCCATAGCCCAGATCAGAAGTATACTCACTGAACAGGACAGCACCATCCATAGCCCAGATCAGAAGTATACTCACTGAACGGGACAGCACCATCCACACAAGTCCTAAAGATCTGAGCATCACCATCTTGATCTTTACATAGTATTATTAATTGCTGTGAATTAATTATTAATTGTTTAATTCCGTCTTTCTAGGGTTTTCTATTAGGAGTTGACTGGCTAAGTCCGACAGTGTCAGGGAGATGGATTTACATCAGTAGGGATACAGTCAGTAACACAGGGTGCTAGCTTGGAAGGATTATCTTTCCACGGTGTCTGAGCTGGCACACATTCCAGTCTTTGAAGCATGCATTTCCATAAACGGAGAATAAAAAATGTCTGGACAGATTACAAGAGTGAGGTCTCATTAAGGAATTTAAACACTGGTTGAATTTTCCCTGTTGAAGCCAGAAGTGAGATTGCAGCTATAATCCCTCCCAGTTCTCCATTTATTAATATAGACATACTGAGGAGCTCCTGTAAATGTATTACTATGGTTTTAGTCGCAGCTTTGACACCAGCACTGGCAATGTCTGACATGAGACCGCGATTCTGCTTCATGTCATTAAATCTTAAAGAATTCCATAGGATCATAACAAAATGCACAGTCATAATAATCAAAGGTTAATTACTGGGAAAGAATACAGTCAGATTGACTACTTTACTCGCTATTACTAATAAAATACAGCAGTGGGGTTACAAAGATGAGTGCAGGGTCCTCCCTATTAGCTTCAGACGCTAATGCACTTGGTTAGTTCTCTAGCTCTTGGTGCAATGATTCAATTTTGAGGACTGCATTGTTAATCAATGCCACATTAATAGGCATGAGAGCTAGATATTGATAGAATGCTTGAGGTCTCTGGAAATCGTCACAGCAATGAAGTTTAGTGCATAGATCTGGAGATGTACACACTTGCCAGCACTGCTGCTCAACCAACAGTCAAACCCAGGATGCTGAATTGGACTTACTGACTCAGACAGGATGGAGGGCCTGGATTATCAGTGGAGATACAGTCACTAATGCAGTGAACATATGGGCACTGAATATCTGTAATCCCGCTCCGCTTCTGTACCTACGGTGGAGCAGAAATCACATCCCACCTGATTCCATTGGAGTGTCCAAGGTCAGATCATTTACATAAGTCAGGTGGGCATCCATGTCAGTATCAGTGTATCTTGGGTACCTGCTTTTGGAAGGGGGAAGCAAAATGCACTCTTGAAGATATTGTGCAAAGTGAGTGGAAGCAGGTTGATAGTGCTGCAAATTTTCAAATCGGCTCTCTTTATACGAAGGTTGATTTCAAGGTTGCTGCTGTTGTTGATTTCAAGGTGGCAGGATTCTAGCTTCTGGAATGTTCCAGATCATGATCCCAGTCTGGAACACCCCGTGGGCCCCACTTATTCCGCTTCATTGAACTAGATGGCGGTATCTTTCTAGCATCTAGTTCGTTTGAGACTCTAAAAATGGGAGCAGTGAGAAGTGCTTTCAGGGGATAGAAGGAACTTCCACACACCCATCCCTGCCCCACAGGAAAGCCCCACGGCCTGTTCTTCAAGGCAGACACCCAGCATTACTGGGCCCCACCCCTGCCATACTTTGCCTGCTGGAGAAACAGCATAGGTGCATTGGAGGCCCCAAGAAAATTCGGGGCCCCAATCACTAATGTACTAGAGATGCAATCAGTAACATAGAGCACTAGCTGGGAGGAGTTATGGAACCTGTGTGAAGGACCTTGATTATCAATAGAGACAGTCACTAATGCAGGATGCTGGCGGGCAGGAGTTACTGAGCCCGACATCAGTAGAAGACAACTATTTTCATGGTGATGGCATGAACCAAGGATCACGCCATGAATCGGTGGCTAACAATGCTCAGTTCTGAAGCCCTCAGGCATCCTTGTGAGGATCTGTTCTCATCAACAACTTCACGTCATGATGTTACTGAAATTTTTCTGGAGATAAACAAAAGGGAAATTGTACCCATTATCAGTTATTGCAATGGCAATGGCTTCTTAATTGGTCAGTGCTGCTATTAGAACCTGGAGTACTATGCACCATCTCTCCGCTCCACCCTGGGGCATTGTGCACCAATTCTCCTTTCCTCTCCGCTGTGGGGCATTGTACACCAGCTTTCTTCTTTGCCCTGGGGCACTGTACAATAGCTCCCTGCTCCGCCTTGGGGCACTGTACACTACCTCTTTGCTCTGCCCTGGAGCATTAGACAGCCTCTCACAACTCTGTCTATAGTCCAGATTACAGACCATGGTAACATCATATTTTACAAAGTTTATGCATTAAATCTGTCAACCAACCAGTAGCAAGTTACATGTAAAAATGTTAATTTTACAATATCCAAAATCACATTTAGCATTAGACCCAGTGTTTTATTTTCAGCACTTAAAACGTCTGCTTTGTGAAGATATTTAGGTGGATTGTTTGTAGGAAACAGTCTCCATCCCTATCCCAGAATCCCGCTGTGCCTCTATGTCTCGTCCCCAGACTGCCTGTGCCTTAACTACACGCAGATTGCAGACAGGACTCAGCAGAGTTGTAATGAGGGTTGTGTAATTATGTTGGAACCGTTGCAAAGGTTATCGGAAATAATGAAATTAGTTTATGACAGAAATCTTAGGAAGGTAAAGATAACACTACTTTCCCAACCAATAAATCTGGGAACCATCCAGTCAGGGTGATGAATATATTGCTGCAAACTGACTGCAGCCCTTGGTCTCTCTGCATCACACTGTCTGCAGTAAGCAGCCAATAGGAGCAGAAATGGCACACTCGATTAGAGGACAGAGGTTAATTGCGTCATCCATCAAATTGTTATCAGTCACTCTGATTTAGGGCAGGTTGGAGTAGGATCAAGTCGGCTAGTGTGAGAAGCTTGCTTTTGGAGGCACAGGATTAGTCGGAGTACAGATATTGAAAGGCTGATAGAGAACGTCGCAGGCACGTTAATATCAGTGTTCACAGATCACATCATGGCTGCTGTTGGCCTCTACCTCCCTCAAACTGTCACTGTTAAACTTGATGCAGCAAACATACCTCAGAATTGGGCACATTACAAACCCACTGAAATCAATCACCAACACACACACAGTTACCAACTGAAATCAACCACCAATAGAGTTATTGACCGAAATGAACCATCAATACACTAAGTTACTGACTGAAATGGGCAAGATGGGTATAGAGGGATATGGGCCAAGTGCAGGCAATTGGGACTAGCTTAGTGGTATAAACTGGGCGACATGGACATGTTGGGCCAAAGGGCCTGTTTTCATGTTGTAAACTTCTATGATTCTATGATTCTATGAAATCAGCAATACACACACGGTTTCCAATTAAATTCAACCACTGTTACAAACTGAAATCAACCACCTCAAAAACTGTTCCAACTTGTCACTTGTCAGTGTTCTACTCTGTTCCTTATCCATTCAGTGTTAAAAATATCTCTGTCTGGCAGACAACAGAGAAAATCAGTCTCTTGCTCCTGGACTCTGCAGTGCAAGGCTTCATGTGGATCATGTACTTCATGTCAGAGTGGAACACACTTTTCCAGCACTAGATGTGGATGCTGCTTCACATCAATATTCCTGAACAAAATGTCCACATACACACCGCCAGTGCTGAAGATACACACACTGTGGGCTTTGGACACTGGACATTCTTGACTCCATGCCACTGTCTGGGGCTCTGTCCCTCCGACAGTTCAATGCACTTAATTATTTGCTGAACTAAGGTTCATTTTGAGAACAAACATTTCCAGATTAGGAGTTAAAGCAATAGGGTAATTCCTGCAAGATAAAGAATATAACAACCACTTTGTTCTCTGCAAAATGTTTAGCTACCTCCTCATAAAATTCCCAGAGACTGGTGAAGGATGGCCTATGGTTTCAAATCTATGTTGGCTCTAATGCTAAACTTTGCTGACATCCTATTAAATATTACTGAGCATTCAAACACCAGGGATTGAGAGTCTCAGGCACCATTACTGAGCTTGAAACGACAGGCATTGAGAGTCTCAGGCACCATCATCAGCTGAATACTTTGTTCTCATTAGCCAAATAATCTAACCTTTAGAAAAAAAAACTTGTAGATACATATCAACCAACCCGCAAACTGATCAAGTCAATACTGTTGGTGTTGTCAGTTGAGTGTGGACAGGCAAGTCAACCGCATGAGGGGAGGGTATTACAGCCAAACGTGCTGCTGCTGTTACCCAACATCTGTAAACATGCACATGCACATTCTTACTTCCAAGAGTAACTGAATAATGATCAGGAGTGGGGTCCAAAGCAATTTTCCCCTCACTAATCCAGGCATACCCAGGACAATTATATGACCTACAGTCATCCTCACTAAGATAAACTAGCTCAGCAGACTGGGACCTCTCTAGTCTGTATAGCTCAGCTACTTACTGCTGAAATCCACCTCACCCTGGGTATAGCTCATCTGCTTAATTGTCCTGATTTGTTTGACCAATGTTTTATATTTTTAACTGCAGATTTTCTCTCAACAGCAACTCTCCCCTCCAATCAGTGAACAATACACCCCCCGTCCAATCAGTGGACTCAGCAAGCCCTGTGTGCGCTGGCTGGAGTGGATCCACTCACCAAGCTCAAGTTGGCCCGTTGGATTGTCCTGGTCCCTATCCTGAAGGGGCTGAGCTGAGTAACAGTCACCTGAGTGCACATTTCAGCCACTGAAACTGACCCAATGCTACAAGCTTAATGTAAGTGCAATGGACTAGATTCATTGCAGCCTGTCCCTACTGCAGTGTGGGAGCCGAGACTCCTCCTGCTTTAATCCAGGTCACATTAATGAACCTCACACACCCAATTTCTGCTGCATGGCATTGAGTCTACAAGGTACCTTCATAGTTAATACGCACGGAATCATTTCCATCTACCACTCTCGCATCTGAATTGACAGGCCTCTCACCAAGGGCCAATGTAACCGTGACTTTTCCCCACAGCTTCTCATAAAAAAATGTTTACTTAATTACAAGGAAGTATTTTTCCATCATTTGCACATTTTTGCTGACCAACTTTAGTCGATGAAGCATTTATTGTGATGCCACTTGTTTCAATTACTTTGGTTTCTTGGAATCCCTGCCTGACACTTAAGGCCGCCTCCAGCATCTGATCAGTTTTATCTGTGCTTGGCCAAGTTTCATGATTAGGAAAGAAGGAATAGAGCAAAGAGAATTGTCCCAGCAACCTGCTGCTTCCAGAAATCCATCCTGTGAAGGCTCCACCCCACCCATTTCAGTGTCTGTGGGAATGTTCTGTAGAAATACTCCCTGATCGCCAGAGGGAATTTTTTTAAAACTGCAGAATATTCATTTATTCACAGAGATCTAACTTGTTTTGCATGATAAAAAAATCTCTGCATTATATATTTTAAAGTGAAATTTAACTGGGTCAATCAATGCCTTGTTTCTTTTTAATGGATTCCCAGTAATTCCCTGCAGGTCAATGTGCAAAATTATAGTTTGACAATCAAGTGTGATGCGATGGGGGGGGCTGATGTTAAATAAGTCCTCTACAATATGGTTGAAATCCATGTTCCTGGCTGGTTTGTAAATGTCACTTCAAAAGGGTTCTTTATAAGCTGTTTTTGTGGCTTGTTTAACATGTTTTGCAGATGACAGATGTTATTTCCTGGGCTATTCATTGGGGGAGAGGAGGGAGAAAGAGGAACATAGGAACAGGACCAGGCCATTCAGCCCCTCTAGCCCATTCCGCCATTCAATTAGATCATCGCTGATCTGTACCTCAACTTAATTTACCCGCCTTTGATCCATATCCCTGGATACCCTTACCTAAAAAAAAATCGATCAATCTCAGCCCTGAAAATTTCAACTGACCCAGCATCCACAGCCTTTTGGGAAGAGATTTCCACTACCCTTTGTGTGAAAAAGTGCTTCCTGATTTCACTCCTGCATGGCCTAGCTCTAATTTTAAGATTGTGCCCCTTTGTTCTGGAGAGATGTGGTAGACTCCCTTCCATGTTGGCAGTGCTGCTTTGTTCCACAGGTACAGAAATTGACTAAGGAAAACTGTCAGGCAGTGTGTGAGTCTTCGAGCCCTAGTCTAATAGTTTTGTTCAATTGTGGAGGATGTCTTTTGATCTTCCTTTCTTTCACCTCAATATCAAAGGGAAGAGGGAGAAAGATATAACCTATTTTTCAGTTCTCTTGTTGGGAGTTTATGGAGGATGGGAGGCCAGCATTAGGTTAGTTGAGTTTGGATGTGACAAAAGCAGCAGATGTGCAGAGACAGAAGCAGAGGCAGGCAAATGGAAGTAATTGGTCTTGGTGATGGATATGCTATGGAGGGGTTTAAAGCTCAGCTCAGAGTTGAGCAGGATGACAAGATTACAGACAGTCTGCTTTAGCCTGAGCCACTGGCTGTGGAAGGGGATGGAATCCATGGAAAGGGAGTGAAGTTCATGGTGGGGAGTGAAGACAATGAGCTGGAAAAAGTTGTGACTCATCCAAGACTGGATGTCAGACAGGCAGTTTGACAGCACAGAAGCAGTCGAGGGTTGAGAGAAGTACAGCTCGGTATTATCAGCATTCATGTGGACACTGACCCTCAAGTCTGTGAAGTTGCCAATGGACAGCAAGCAGATAAGGAAGAGGAGAAGGCCAAGGATGGATCCTAGGGGATCCCGGAAACAATGGTGTGGGGGAGAAGAAGTCATTGTTAGGAGGTGCACTGTGTTCAAATAGGTAGAAATGGAACCATGCAAGGGGAATCCCATTGAACTGAACAGCAGAGCAAGGCGTCTGGAGTATCTGGATTGAATGCAAATTGTTCTCTTACATCTCAATTATTCAACTCTATAGCAAGCATTCCCCCTCATGATACCATTACAGGACTTCTACTTATTCTGTACAATTAAACAAGCAGCAAGAATTTGCTCCAATTACTGTGCCTAATACATTTAGGAGATATGTATAATGAATGTAACTTTGCTCACAGAAACATGGCTGCATTGATGGAAAGTGCCATGTGCAGGTCTGAATAACAATGCAGAAAATAATAGACGCACAAGAAGCAGCCTTCACATAATGAAGGTGTGTGCAGAATCAAACGATTATAGGGTCAATAACAACTAGACCTGGTTCTAACACCCAATCACCACTTGCCAGGTACAGTGCGTTCTGAATGGAACTAAATTAACTGGTCACTTGAAAAATATTCCATGAAGTTTAACCAGTGGAAACCAATTTGTAAGAAAATCAATAGAGGGCCAGTAATAAGGGGGTTATGACCAGGGCTGAAGGCTCCACAACAGGGAAAGAAATAAACCATGACACATCAGTGAACAACAGAGGTGACCAGTCTGGAGACAGTAGAGAAAGAGAGGCAGAGAGGGACTGGGGGGAGAGGGGACAGTCACAGAGAATGAGAAAAGCAGTGATAATCCACAGTTTGCAGGGGATGGGGTGGGGGGGGGGGGGAAAGAAGAAGAGATGGTGGGGGGTGGGGGGGGGGGGGAAGAAGGAGAACACGAGAGCAAGCACAAGAGACTCAAGACCAGTAGGTGAGGGGCACTGATGTTCACAAATTCAGGAGTTGCTTTTTGTTTTGTTTTCCCAGACTCAACAATCCCAGGAAGTAACTTTGCCCCTCTCAAGGAGCTGTGTGGAGTTCTCAGGTCCTTCCTCCTGCAACAATAATCAAAGATGGAAATAACTTCTCAGGTGGAGCTTTGGAACATTGTGGGTTTTATGTTTTGATAATAAACCAAACATTTGATACCTTGTGAGTAATGATAATCTGCAGCTCATGCTTATGTTACCACTGTCTGTGTCTGGCTCCCTGCTGTAAACTTGCAGCTGTGTGGCCTCACAACCCTCAATGTTAAAGGTTGAACAACACTGTTCACCACCTCAGTGTTTTGTTCAACCCCAAACTCAATTTCCGACTTCATAATCCTCTCCATCTCAAAGACTGCCTAATTCCACCACTGTAACATCGCCTGCCTATGCCCCTCCAAAACCGGTCTGCCACTGAAACCCTCAACTATGCCTTTGTCACTTCCAGACTCAATTACTCCAAAACTCTCCTGACCGGCCTCCCACCCTCCATAAACTTCAGCTCATCTAAAGTTCTGCTGCCCGTATCCAATCCCACACTAAATCCCACTCTCCCATCATACTCATTCCCACTGACCTACATTGACTCCCAGTGCCCCAACACCTGAAACTTAAAATTCCAATCTTTGTGCTTAATTCCTTCCATGGCCTCACCCTGCCCTATCTCTGCAACCTCCTCCAGCCCTACAACACTCTCCCCCCACACACCCCATTACTACAACTCCAGCCTCTTGTAATTCCTCCTGCTATTGCCCTACCATTCATCTGTCTAGGCCCTATTCTCTGGAATTCCCTCCCTAAGCCCCTCTATCTCTCGCTCTGCCTACCTGCCCTAAAAGCCATCTTTTTGACTAAGATTTGGGTCACTTCTCCTAAACTTTCCCTCTTTGGCCAAGCGTCCATTTTTCCTTACACCTCTGTGAAGTGACTTGGGACATTTGTCTACGTTAAAGGTGCTATATAAAGGCAAATTATTGTTGTAAAGCCAAGCAACATTGTAAGGTTGAGTCCAGATGGAACAATCGATATAATCAACTATGTGTAACGTGGGAGACTCTCAACATTATCCCCACTTTCGAATGTGAAACGGTTCATAAACCCAAGCTTACAATCCAGGACCCCTCAACAACATGGTCCTGGATTTCACATATCAGCTTGAGGAAGCCCTTCCATTGTATGCCTAAGAGTTCTGAACCATGACGGAGAACAAAAGAGTTATCTAACTGCTATACATATGGGAAGACAAGATAATGGGGGAAGGGAAGATTGTGTGGGCAGTCCCACGTTTCTAGTGACCAGTTCAGAGGACAAAACTGCTTAATATTTGGCAGCACTTGGGATTAATTTGGCAATCTCATTCAGAATGGCACAAGGATGGGGCTAATGTGGGATACTGGACAATCACACTGGTACACTAGAGGGGACTTTCTGAAGTTGGAGTTAAGGCACGTTTGAGTAGTGTAAAAAAGATTTACATTTATATAGCACCTTTCATGACCTCAGGATGTCCCAAAGTGCTTTACAGCCAATTAAGTACCTGATCTGAGATTGATTGAAGGGATAGTAGAGAGCTTTTCTAAGTATTTAACCAATGCTGCACCTATGTTGGGGGTGTTTGTTCAGGAGGGTGTCTGCTTTTCTCATCCCTGTGGAGCTGAGTCAAATCACACTTGTGATTACAGCTAATAGAAAGCAAGAGGCTTATCGAGTTAAATCCGGATAAACCCTAATCCAGGATTTACCCAGAACTGGGTTATGATAGGGGCAATAAAGAGATCTAGTGCAGGGTACAGACGATGTACACAATGAATAAGTCTCTAATTGAACTGACTGATCACAGCAACAATAAGATGCTGCATCGCATGAGGTCGTTCCAAAATGCTGCAGCTAATTTGCTAAAATGTACTGGCAGGATGATGTATTAACGTCAGGCTCCCTGAATAGCAGCTCAGTCAGATTACCCTCAGCCTATACATATGTCAATTGCTGTTCTAATAAACTAAAAAGCAATTTCCATTTCAATGTCTTATTATCACAGCGGTGGCCTCACACTGCCAACACTGCACGTAGTGTGGCCCGCCCCAGGAGGTGGGTGGGTGGGACATGCTAAGAAATCCCTCAGCCTCCAGGCAGCCAACAATGGGCACCAGGGGAAACGGATTGGAGACAAGAAAATAAGCAAGTTGACAACGGGCAATGAGTGAAAGAGTCAGGAAGGGAAGAGAAAAGATCAGGTAGAGTTGTAATAAGCAAAGCAAACTCGACTGTGTCAAATATTGAACGGCGGGGGGGGGGGGGGCGGGTGGAAGGAGGGAGGTCGGGGGAAGAGTAATAGAAGGAACCAAGCATAGTACAATGGGTGACATACTGAGCAGGAACAGTCAATTTGGCTGCATTGAAATTTGTCTCATTATCTTCCTCAACTGCAGGAGCGACAAGAGCTGATGGGCTGAAAATCTTATTTTTCAAAATCACGCCATTGTTCTCAGTACATTGCATCTGCAGGGGACAGTGAGTCTCACCATAGTGGCAGTGGTGGAATAGGTTCCAAGTTTACCATCACTAGGAGTGGGATCCTGTGGTTGGTGCAGGAAGCTGCACATCATTAACGTGCCAAAAAGAAAGATTTTCTCATTTCCCACAAAATCTTGACAATGCCATGCACACACCATTTATGTAAGGGAGGAGAATCCTAGTGGCTTTAGAGTGGTCCTCCATTTGAATTGAGCCTGTCTGATCAACAGTCTCAGCACAAAAGAATGCTGCTATGCTTTGCACTATTGTCTAGTAGGACGGGCAGGGACTACGTTCTTCATCCTGTGCCAATGTTACTCTAACAACTGGTAGGAGGTGTCCAAGTGCAATGCTGGAGCAGTTTTCCATGCCTCCCTTTGGAGCTGTGCCCAGCTGCCTTTTGGGGCCTCCACATGGTGGCATGGATGGGATTGTAAACTCATCATATGGGTAATCATGGATGCCAACCTTGTGTGACCTCATATTTCAATTAAATGCTTTGGACCATATCCTGACAGAACAGAAGCCTTTAATGCCTCTCCCTACCTTCTCAGGATAATTCACTTCTTCAAACAATGAACATTCATCTATACATTTGCTCCTGGATGTAATATGATGGAATTAACAGCAGTGGATTTCCAAAATCAAATTCAATCCTTGAAGGGTTAACATCAAGCTACAGATTTTTGTAATCCTAGAAGGTGAATGATGTCCAGTTGCAGCCTCTGTGTGGAGGCAGGAATTGTTACTGGAATGTCTCCATTAACTGTTTAAGAACTGCAGCAGCAGCTTGGAGGCAATTTCAAAGAATCTAACACTGCACGGAGAATATTGAATAGCTGGGGCAATTAGTAGCCTTGAGGAGGCAAGTGGGCTTAGAATCATTAATTTACTTCTTCAATTGGATTAGTGTTTGACATTGTAAAACTGTTTTTTTAAAAAAAACATGCCACTGCTTACCCCAGAATACGTGAGCTGAGTCTGGTGGGTTTAAGCTCCACCAGTGGACCTTTGGATAATGGTACAGTGAAATATTGCACATGACCAAATGCTATTCATTTGGAAATCACTGAATGTATAGCATTTCATTCAGACACCAAGCAGCAGGAATGTGCAGCAAATCACCTCTGCAGCCATTAAAGGAATGAAGAAAAGGCTGGGTATCCTTCACTGCACTGTTCAAAGAGCTGGCCTAATGACTCCTATCGTTCTGTCATTTATCAAACCTTGACATCAACTGACATCCTCCCTCCAGTCTGTTTCTTACTCCAGCCCATAACTAATTGAGAATCTAAGTGGAGTTATCTGTTAAATAAAAACCCAGCAGATGCAGAGTTAAATCCCAGAGAATCACTGGGTGTTTGAGTACTTATCTGCTGTAACTGAACAGGTCATTATCCATAGTAAGTGAAGCTGGCAGGGAGTGGGCACATTAAATTCCTTTGTCTGGGGCACATTCTATAACCCATGATAAAATGCCATCTCCCTCCCCATTCACAGTGGGAGTATTGCTGTGCTACAGATTCACAGTGCCACGCCATTAGACAGCATTTTGTTAACAAGAACCCCTAGATAAAAGGGGAGAGCGTGCTCTCTCCGCAGTGTGTGCCACAAAAAGGCTGCTCCCGAATCTCATTCCCTTTTCTGCCGAATTGGTAAGACGCTACACAGGTTCAGATCATTGTCCTAGCATCGCATGTCAGAACAGCCCAAAGCATGTCAGTTACTGCTTTGGCTTCATTTTATTCAATAGCTGTACTCTCAAAGTGACTCCAGATTTACACAGGATCATTTCAGCTACACGCCCAGTTTTACTATCACCATCACTCTGCTCACTCTGAAACACAACTCTTATGATGAAAACACATTTAGAAAGCTAAACAATAAAATACATTACATAAACTACCCAATAATAACTGCAAAACCTGCAGCTTCACACAGGCTGGCAGCATCCCAACCTGCAGCATTATCATCTGACTGTAGAACCAATTACTTCATGTTTGTTATTTTCTGCCAATGGTTTTTAAATGATTGTTGACATTTTTCCCTACTGTATGAAGAGAACAAGGTCCTGATGTAATACATTTAAGTGCGTTTGTCACTGGTGTTACACGATAACCATTTTAATATTGCCGCCACTGGTGTTATACGATCTGACCCTCTGACTATTTAAAGGATGATACTTGCAAGCCAGTAATTGTGGCCCTTCCTTAGTTGCCCTGATGGCATTAAGAGTCAAGCCTGTAGTGTGGGACTGGAGTCACATGTAGGCTAGAGCAGGTAGGGGTGGCAGGTTCCCTTCCCAGAAGGACATTAGTGAACCAGTTGCTTTCATGGTTATTTTCTGGTGCTAGCACACAAATTACCATTTAGTTTTACAACTTGACAGGGTGGGGTTTGAACTTACAGCCTATGGTTTGCTGCTCCAGTACTATACCACTAGACTACTGCAGCTTGAAAGGTCAGATGATACTGGAACCATTCTGTATTGCATCCTGTTTGTGTTAACTGCATCATGTTTGGTGCTGGACAGTAACTGCACTGCATTTGCAGTTTAGGGTTCTGGTAGCAGTGGACGAGGTAAGGAGATCTGCAGCTGCCCCTGGATCCTACTGTGCCCAGTGCGGGTAGTTTACCGATTGGTTATATCTAATATCCTACTTAAAAACTCTGCCAAAAGCAGGCAGCCTGACTAACAGGATAGATATGGACTACAAATAGAGTCTGCCAGCACTAAATATGCCCACACCATCTCCTCTGGCAATAAAATCTGCTGACATCGCAACTTGAGGTTAACACCAGAGGTAGGAGATATATACCAAGGAAGTATACACTAGGTGGTGGCAATATACTAGGTGGGTTATAGACCGAGAGTGGAATACTTTATAACCAGGTTGGGGGCATACACTTGGAAAAGGGGTAATGGCCAAGGAATATAAATTAGTGAGGTTGTATACCAGTAAGGGAGAGGCATAAACTAGAAGGAATATATATCAGGTAGGGTTATATAACAGAGGGGTTTACACCAGGCAGGATTACATACCAGACTGGGGACAAGAACATAGATTGGTGGTTTATATACCAGGGGTGTACATACCTGGGAGGTGGGTGAGGGGATGGTGCAGAGGTATACACAAGGTGTGGGGGTGGTGGGGGGGTGGGGGGGGGGGGGAGGTGGAATATAGCACGGTGGGTTTATATCAGCAGAGGTTATATACTATGGGGTGCTTGTTACTGAAGGGGTTTATAAGTTGAGGTGGGTTATATACCCGAAGGGGTTTATAAATTGTAGTGGATTATATACCTGAAGGGGTTTATAAGTTGAGGTGGGTTATATACCCGAAGGGGTTTATAAATTGTAGTGGATTATATACCTGAAGGGGTTTATAAGTGGAGGTGGGTTATATACCTGAACAAGTTTATAAGTTGAGGCGGGTTATACACCTGAAGGATGGATAGTGAGGTTGTGGTCAGTTTTAAAAGTTTCTGAATTTGCAGTGGCAGATATAATCAGTTATACAGGGTCATCTTCAAAGACTATGACGCAGCCTTTAGTTTTCATACTGACCACGCAATAGTCAGTTATAGGTTTACAGCCCAGGAAGGTGTTGGGTTCCATCCCCGATCAGTGATGAGGCAGCTGATCTGCAGGGCATTAGGAGATTACAATTGGCTTTAGTAACCTTGGGTGGGCAGAGGGGTGAAAATCAACCAGGAATCCTGTGAATTATTATCGAGGGACCTCAAGTGCAAAGTGCACATGCAGACTTTGGGAAAGGACAGAATTGGGCTTGCCGCTGATGTCCCAGAGTTGAATACCCCGCCAACATTGACTGTCTCACTGTCTAGGGTCACTCTTGAAGGGAAAACATACCGAGCTTGGTATGTCATCAGTTATACAAAATTGCACGGGGGGATAACTGCAGTTCAATATTCACACCCACTATTCAAAGGATGGACAACGTTTGTAAGCTTCAGCACTGCATTGACAGAATTGACAGCACTGCACTATTTCCCGACCCACTGTTCAGGTACAGCATCAGTTCAAGGAAAGAGCTGCTCAGGAGAGCAGAAGGCACAATTGGAGCTTTCAAGTCCAAGATAGATACATTTTTGTTAGGTAAGGGTATCAAGGGATATGGAGCAAAGGCGGCTAAATGAAGTTGAGGTGCAGATCAGCCATGATCTAATTGAAAGGCGGATCAGGCTCGAGGGATGGAATGACCTACTCCTGTTCATATGTTCCTACAAGAGGTGCAGCACTCACAGAACATGCTGCCCCTTGGATCGGATCTATCACAACAGATACATTTACCTGATTCTCACAGAGGAGCAATGCAAAAGGAGGTTCAGGCTCAGCAGGGGAGACTGTGAATGAGGTGTTACATTTGGTCCATGACTTGCCAGGACAGTCGACCAAAAACACTGCTTTACCAGCAGCAGTGAAGGTCATCACTGGCTCCAACTATTATACTACAAGGAGCTTTGATGACCCTGAATCACAGGAATTAGTCACTATTCCATTCTCATCTGCATTCAGTCAGTAACTGAAGCACTGTTTCTTCACACACCCACCCATAATCACTTCAGCAGAGGTAGCTACAGCTTTACCACACTGCTGGCTTCCCCAAGGCACATTGATTGTACACAAGTAACCAGTCATGTTCCCAGCAACATCTATATGGCACCCCTAAATAGGAAGGGATAGTATTTCAACAACATACAAATGGTGCGCGATCGTGACCAGAAAATGATACACATTGTTGCACGTTTCCTGGGGATTACACACAATTGCATCAGAATGAAACTATCAAACATCACACCGCTCTTTCAAAGAGAGGGAAGGCTGGATGGCTGATTCCTCAAAGATATTATCAACCATGGCTGATGACACCACCACAGAATCCTATGCCCCAGCAAATATCAGATGCAACAATGCACATGAATAAACAAGGCCCTCACTACTGAGTGAGCATTTGGTGTGCAAAAACAACAGTCTACATGTTTGTATTTGTTAATGATAGCCATAAAATATGTCCTTACACAAGTGGGCCAAATTGAACAGTATGCTGCACAGTAGTCATGGGTATAGAAGAACAGGAGGTCAATAGTGCACAGGAGCCATCAGCAGTTGATGAATCACTGCTGCCAGGGAGACAGGTGCAGGACGACTCATCGCCCAGGACTTCGAATCCGGCAGTCTACCTTTCCATTGGACAGATTTACAATCTGGGACCTGCTGATTCCTTTACCGGTTTAGATTTGCCTAAGAACTATATCTGATTTGATCTACTTCGGAAAAAAAATGTCAGTTCCTTTTTTGCAAAATAAAAGAATGACAGACTAGACGATATATTCCAAGTGACAGAATTTTATTTAGTGAGAATCCATCGGGTGGTAGGGCTTGCGGGGTACGAGCCTCCAACCTTTCGTGTTGTGTTTACCCGCGTGTGTTTTACTTGTTCACGTGTCCTACTCTGAACTGCTCCCCTTACCGAGGCAGCAGTGGTGGGCGACTGCTGACCCAACCAACACAGCCGGTGATACAGAGGCCAACTGCATCCGTGACTAACTCTCATGCACCTCAAACAGTACCAGGAATGCCCTGTGCTGTAGCACATTGCTTTCTGCACAGGTTTCTGCAGCCACCTGTGTAGGACACTGTGGTGACCCAGAACTGGTGCTGGTGTTAATGGCACATGTGTCTCCTGTGCTTCTCCCCACATGCCACGGCTGGAGACCATCTCCTCCTGACACCCACTGATCCATCAGAGCGTAGAACAAGGGGCCTCTCTACAAAATCCCATAACCTCTTCTGGTACTGCACTGGTTGCTCCTGATTGACATCAACTTCATCCAATCTTGCCAAGCCCCTTCCCTCGGTAGCACCATGTGGGTACTTGATTTACTCCTGGTTTTATTTTAAACCATACACGCCACACAGTTAGAGATTGTTCCAGGTCAGAGGGCTGATCAGATGCTCCTTCTGTTCCAAGTGAGTGAAGCTAATTCTTCTTTCAGATCTCCACTGGCAGTTTCCACCTCTTCCACCAGCCCACTATCTGGGCTTCTTTAAATACCTCCCCATCCACAACATCCGCCCTCTCCCCAGCCCTCTCCCCATCCACGCTCATGAATAGCAGCACGATCAAGACAGGGAAAAGGTATTGCAGAAATGAACAGGAGCGTGGGGTACAAACAGTGATAAAGGAGGGGGGGGGGAGGGGGAGTGAAAACAAAACAAGAAAAGAGAGAATCAGAAGCAAAAAGAGCGATGCATCAAAATAATGACACGATAGTCACCACAAGCTCTGTTCGTGTGACTGGTTGTCCCAAATAATTACAACAAATGAGAATTATCAGGTCACAAAAGCTGATTGACAGCAAAGATAAAACTACGAGGTGAAAGGAGATGGGAGTGTGAGTGAGTGTGAGTGTGTGTGTCGGGGAGATGGGATTCTGTTCTCTGGAATGAGAATACTGTCTTGAATTAACTGCTCCAAACCCAGGAATAAAAGCGGGGCCAGCTCGCTGTCACCAATAGAGGTGGAACGGCTGCTTTCACTGCCTGGGTGTGGGTTTGGACGGATTGCTGAGCTCGAAGAAAATCTGATTAAAATGCAGCACCGCCGAGCAGGTTCCGGCTGCGAGGAGCAAGAGGAGGGTGTGTGAGAGAGAGAGAGAAAGAGAGAAAGAAAGGCTGTTCAGTATTCATCCGGTGACTCGGTTCAGGAACTAGAAAGATCAATCAAACCTGTACATCCTTTACCTGCAGCCCTGTGATCATTCCCAGGGACCGGACCGCTCCCCACCCCAGCGCTCAGGGACCCCTCGGGGTGAGTGAAGCTGCGGATACCGGTTCTACACTCGGCTCCAGGGCACACACTGATCTCAGGTGTAGCCGGGATGGCCCGGCTCACTGCCCCCCCCCCCCCCAGGGGCAGTTCGGTCTCAGCCTGTGTTCCGCAGGGATGCGGCTGAAGTTAGGAGCCGTCCTGTCACTGTCTCTGGGGCTGAGCACAGGCTCCGCACTGACGCCAGGCTCCGCACCGCTGGGCACGTTTGCAACCAACATTTAGAGGCGAAATAACCCGATAGCAGCAGCTGATAAATCTCAAGAGCCAACTGCAGTCACGACACCTCCCCGGCCCGTTACCCCGACCGGGCTACTGTACCTCCGGCCGGGGGACACGGTGCACACACACACACACACACATCCAGCAACCCCCCCGCAGTTTCTGAATACTCACAGCCCGCAACTCCTGGGTGCGATCCTTCATCTTCTCCGATGTCCTGGGGGTTCGGCTGACGCCTCGACTCGGAGCGGCTCTGCGCGCACTGTCCACACACTCTACAGCAAGAGGAGGAGGATGGCGATGCCGAGCTCTGCGGCTTCTCTCCCCCACTCACCGGGCGAGGGAGGCGGCTCCAAGGACTGCCAGTTGCCGGCAGAGCGCATGTCGGGGCGGAGCCCAGCTCGGCTCACTTTGCACACAGGGGAAAAAAAAATGACAACACCACTGACATCAAAAACTGCCACGGGAGTCTGCAACTTACAAAGCGAAACATCGCACCTAGCAACTGCACGCAGAAATTAATAGTGAAATTAACAACACACATGGTGACATTAACAGTGAAGTTAACAACACACGGTGGAATTAACAGTAAAATTAACACAACACAATTAAATTAACAACACACGGTGAAATTAACAATGAAATTAACACAACACACGATGAAATTAACAGTGAAATTAACAACACACGGTGAAATTAAGTGAAATTTACACAACACATGGTGAAATTAACAGTAAAATGAACACAATACATAGTGAAATTAACAACAGTGAAATTAACTAAAAACACAGTGAAAGTAACTAAAATTAACACGTAGTGAAATTAACACAACACAGGGTGAAATTAACAGTGAAATGAACAACATGTTGAAATTAAATAAAATTAACAGTGAAATTAAACACATAGTTAACATATCAATACAATGTGTTTTTAATGTAACAAATGTTACCGGTGCTTGAGGGGTCGACACAAGGAAAATGAATATCAGCCAGGAGAGGTGACTGAAGGCTTGGTTGAGGAAGGGAGTTTAAAGAAAGTTTTTTTAAGAGAGAACAGTAAAGTAGAGAGGTTTATGGAAACTTTTCTAGAGAGTAGGACCCAGGCAGCTGATGGCACTGTTACCAATGGGGGGTGGGTGCGGGGATGATGGTATTCTCATTATCTTGCTGGCCTTGTCCTTCTCAATAGAAGAGGTTGCAGAGCTGGTGAGTTTCTGCAGTGCATCTTGTAGATAGTACACACTGTAGTCACCTTGCACTGGCCGGATATCGAGTGCAATGGCAGGGACATCAATTAAACAGACCGCTTGGTTCTGGATGGCATCATGCTTCTTCAATGTTACAGTTACACCCATCCAGGCGTGTGGTGAGTATTCCATCATACCCCTGGCTGGAGATAATAGAGAGGTGGAGCTGGGTGTTATTGGCATTCATGCAGAAGCTGACCCATGTCTGCAAAGATGTCATTGATGGGTAACATGTAGGTGAGAAAATAGAGCAAGGATAGATCATTGGGTAATTCTGCAGACGACGGGGCAGGGGAAGAAAGGGAAGACAATGCTGGAGATGTACTGGCTCTGTTCAGCTAGTCAGGAATAGAACAACATGAGGGCAGTCCCACAAAGCTAGATGAGAAAGGAGGTGTTGGAGGAGAATGACCTGGTCAACTGTATTGAACACTGTGGAGAGGTTGAGAAGGACGAGAAAATAAATTAACACAACACACAGTGAAATTAGCAACATAGAGTGAAATTGACATGAGATTATGGTGAAATTGACATAAAAAGTGAAATTAACAGAACAATGCAACATTAATACAACATGCAGGGAATTTAACAAAGCACAAAGCAAAATTTAACAGAACATACAACACAAAGTGATATTGGTACAATGCAGTGAACTTAAAAGTGAAATTTAACACAACACAATGAAATTAACGCAACAGTGAAATTAACACAGCACAAAGTAAAATTAATAGAACACTATGTGAAATTAATACAGCACTAAGTCAAACTAACAAAATACTACATGAAATCAGCACAATACTATTTAAATGAACACAATAGTAAGTGAATAACATAACACAAAATGAAATTAATATAACACCAAAAGAAATTAACACACACAGTGAAATTAATGCAACACGAGGTGAAATTAACCTAGCACTAAGTGCAAGTAGCACAACACACAGTGCAACTGATACAAAACTAATTGAAATTAATACAACACACAGTGAAATTAACAAATGGTAGCAAATGGTTACATCAACAGCACACCTTTCTCATGATACTATACCAATATATTTATTGAATAAGAGACTCTCAGCCATCTATTTGAATAAAGTGTCAAGTTGGAATGCGAATCAACATTTCCATTCACAGCTGGTGTGGAAGTTGGAAATAAAACCATTGATTATCTTCTATCTTGGAAACAACACCCACTACAATATTACATCAAATTACATTGAGTTAAATTGAAATTACAGCACAGAAACAGGCCATTCGGACCAACTGGTCTTTGCCGGCGTTTATGCTGCAAACAAGCCTCCTCCCTCCCTACTTCATCTAACCCTATGACCATATCCTTCTATTCCTTTCTCCTTCATGTGCTTATCTAGCTTCCTCTTAAATGCATCAGTGCTAATTGCCTCAACTACTCCTTGTGGTGGCGCGTCCACATTCTTACCACTCTTTGAGTAAAGACGTTTCTCCTGAATTCTCTATTGGATTTATTAGCGACTATTTTATATTTATGGCCTCTAGTTTTGGACTACCCCACAAGTGGAAACAGTTTCTCTACATCTACCTTATCTACCTCTATCATTAACTTAAGACCTCTATCAGGTCACCACTCAGCCTTCTCTTTTCTAGGGAAAAGAGTTCCAGCCTGTTCAGCCTTTCCTGATATCATCCTGATATCATCCTTGTGAACCTTTATTGCACCCTCTCCAATTTCTTTATATTCTTTCTATAATATGGAGACCAGAACTATGCACAATACTCCAAGTGTGGTCTAACCAAGGTGTTATACAAGTTTAACTAACTTCCTTGCTTTTCAATTCTATCCCTCTAGAAATGAACCCTAGTGTTTGATTTGCCTTTTTTATGGCCTTATTAACCTGCGTCGTTACTTTTAGTGATTTGTATATCTGTGCCCCTGGATCCCTTTGCTCCTCTATCCCATTTAGACTCTTATTCTCCAAGCAGTATTCTTCCTACCAAAATGCACCATCTCACACTTATCTATATTGAAATTCATTTGCCAATTACACACCCATTCTGCAAGTTTATTAATGTCCTCTTGCATTTTGATGCATTCTTGTATTAACTATACCCCCCAATGTAGTGTCATCCACAAATTTTGAAATTGTACTTTTGATTCCCGAAACCAAATTGTTAATGTAAATTGTGAACAACAGTGGTCCCAGCACTGATCCATGTAGAAAACCACTTCCCACCTTTTGCCAGTTTGAGTAGCTACCCTTAACTCCTACCCTCTGTCTTCTGTTTTATAGCCAACTTGCTATCCATTCTGCTATCTGTCCCCTGACTCCACATGCTCTGACCTTATCCATGAGTCTACAATGCAGTACCTTATTGAAGGTCTTTTGAAAATCCAAATATATTACATCTACTACATTACCCTTGTCTACTCTTTCTGCTACTTCTTCAAAGAATTCAATAAGGTTGGCCAAGCATGACTTTCCCTTCTGAAATTTGTGCTGACTATTCTTTATTATATTTTTGTTCAATATGTCTGTCTATTACATCTTTGAGTAAAGATTCCATTATCTTTCCTACCACTGATGACAAGCTAACTGGTCTATAGTTCCCTAGACTTGTTTTATCTCCCTTTTTAAATATAGGATTTTTTTCCTATATAATTCCAAGCACTTCTGTTCTATATGATATTGCAAATGTATCTGATGATCCTGAGTTGTCAATCAGGAATTAACCAAAGAATTATTTTTCATGCATCTATCATGTCCAACCTTGAACAGCACCTTGATAGATTAGAACAGTTAGCCTTCAGAGAAAACATTCAGAAGAAAGAAAGAAATTGCATTTATATGCATCTTTTCATGTCCTCCAAATGTGCCAATAAACTTCAAAGCCAATAAATTTATATTTGAAATGTAGTTAGGCAAATACAGCTGCCAATTTGCACACAGTAAGCTCCCAGGAACCGCAAATGAATGACTGACCATATAATCTGTTTTTGGTGACGTTAGTTGAGGGGAGAATATTGCCTAGGACACCTCCCTGCTCTTCTCCAATTGGTGCTATGGGATCTATGTCATCCAACTGAACAGTTTTATGTCTTAACTGAAAGATAGTGTTTCCGACAATGCAGCACTCCCTCCGTACTGCACTGAAGTGTCAACATAGATTATGTGCTCAAGTTCTGGAGTGTGGCTTGAACCCACAATCTCCTGACTCAGATATAAATGTGCTGCAAAATAAGCTGAGTTGCATTACTGTCAACACAGCTTCATGGCTGCAAAGTGTGGACTCTGGTTAGAGCCCAACTACTGTGACTATCAGCCTTCGACATACAACTAATGTCAACTCATTACCTGCTACACTGGCTAACCAATTGTAATGCTACTTTGGATATGCTGCTCACAACCTGTAACCATCAGAATGGAAGCTTCTTCAAGAACAACTGAGTGCTCGCTCAGCAGATTAGCAACTTAGGATCATCAGATAATCTGCAATATCGTATAGAACAGAGTGCTTGGAATTATATTGTTTCCAGGTCTACTACAACTACATCAACCACTTGGAATTAATTGCTTGAACATTAACACATAAGAAATTCAATTACAGAGTGAAATTAGCAAAAGTTAATTCAACACAAATGAAATTAACTGCACCAAATTCCTTCAATAGCATTGTTGGTAAAGGCTGTCTACTCATTTCTCTCTTCCTCTAGGCTTCTCTCAGACAGTGCTGTCACCTGACCCATGTGTGCACAGAGTTCATCTACAGAGCTAACGTTGACTTGCTGAGCTAAGGTTAGCAGAGCATTCATTCAGCTCTGGGGATTGTATAACTTGCCTGTTGACCCCCAGTACACTTTCTCCAAGTCTTTCTATCCTCCCAACAACCACCAGAGCCAAACTCATGAGCCACCTGTCATGTTCCAGTTGCTTGCAGCTTCTTCCTACTTTGATCTTAGGTTTATGTTCCAAGAAACCCTGGGGTCACCTAGGCCCAGATGTTGCAGGTACACACCAAAGATGTGACCACAGCCGTGTCTCATTTGAAATCAGGAGGGCTCATCTCACTGGCATTGAACTGCTATCAGCTCTGTGTTACAGATTCTCATAAAATAATGCTGTCCTGCCAAGTAATTACCCAGCCCTTATAAGTCCCAGTTAGATCAGTGACAGATGAAGAGTAACTGATGGTAAGCAAACTGTAACTGTCATGGTGTAATGGATACATGAGAGAAGTTGAACAATGCCCAGCCTTTACATAACGTTCTGGAAAGCAAAGTCCCCACACTGTGTAATCAAGGAGTTTTCTGATGTTGCAGTGATTTAAAGATTTTACTGTAAATCATATTGTCTGTTATTAAATTATGTTAATGCCAATATAGAAGTTTAATTTCAGCTTGTTGCAGCTATCTCTGATTTTGAATTACTTAATTATTCAGTCCACAGCTGTCCCATACAGGTTCTGGCTGTGCAGTGCAGATCCTTCAAAATTGTAATGTGATGCCTGTCATGGAAACATGGAAGATGAAGCTTCAAGTGAGATGATCAGCTAACTTATGTTCTCTCTTTCTCTATCTCTGCATCTCATTTTCTGTTTCTTTTATGCCCATTTAAACAGGCTGGTTTAACAACACATCCAAAAAATGGCACCTCAGACAATGCAACTTTTCCTCAGCACTGCATTGGAGTTTCAGCTTAGGTTATGTCCAACAATGGGGCTTGAACCCACAACCATTGACTGCCATTACAGTGTCAGCTTGACTCAGTTGGTAGTGAAGGTGCTAACTCTAAAGCTAACTTTAACTCTAATCCTAACTTTAACTTTAATCTTAACCTAACCCTAACCTTAACCTAACCTTAAGCCATTGTCATAACTATTACCGATGGGAATAAAGTATTACCAATGGAGCCAAGCTGGCACTACAGTGAGAAATAAATCAGGCCTGAGATTTGTAGGCAACTTAGAGAGGTTTGCAGCAGTAACAGAGTTTTATTAATAGGGGACTTTAACTATCCTAAGGTAGACTGGGTTAAGATAAAAGTTTGTTGTCAAACCGAGGAAAGGTTTCTAGAAGCATCCAGTACTGTTCCCTTAAAATCCATGTTGCATGTCAAACAAGGAAGGATGCTGTGTTAGATCTAGTTCTGAACAATAAAACAGGACAATAAGAGACCTTAAGCTTGGAGAACACTTGGGAAAGAGTGACCATAACCTAATTAGGTTTGCTCTGAAAGTAGATAAATAAAAAGAGGGGTTCAAGATAGAGGTGTTGGACAGGGTCATTTGAATACGTGGGTCACGTGCATCATTCCAGTTGGGTCACTTCAGCGGTGCCTGCTCCAGGCTGCCAGCTGGAATGTCAGAATGGCATCTTGATGCTCTAACAGCAGAAAGAAAGTACAAGATGGTTCCCTCCATGAAAATCGTTGTTTTTAAATCTTCTGCTCCCAATGGAGTAAGCGGACTTCTGGGGAACGTGTATAAATGGGGTTTCTGCCACACTTACAGCGAAGTTATGGTGGCTGAGCGGGAGCAGCTCCAAGAAAATTCCCAGCCATAAGGAGAGCCAAAGAAGAGTGAGATCATTTTGAGATGGAGGGAACCATCTTGTACTTGAGAATAAGGAAATAGCAGGGGTGATTAATAAGTACCTTTCCTCAGTTTTTAAAGAGGGAAGTGAAAGTTGGACTGTAGTGCACCTGACGAGGATGTAGTAAAGCTACTATTGGAAATAAATATTCAAATGAAGCTGTTCAAATAATTAATGGGACTAAACATAGAAAACAGGTGACATTCGTTCAGCATACAGGAGGTTGGGAAAAAGTTGGCAGAACCATAATTTTTCAAAAGCTTTAGGAAGTGAGAACTGTGCCATGTTACAACAAAGGGGGAAGGAATAAATCAGGAAATTATAGACCCATTGGGTATACTTCTAGACTCCACAGTATTGGATAAAATTAGTGAACAGTTAGAAAGACATGGTTTAATCAGGAATAGCCATCATGGATTTGTAAAGAATAGGTCGTGCTTAATTTAATTGATTTTTTTGAGGAAATTGCAGATAAAGGCAATATGGCGGATGTTGTTTATGCACCTTTTAAGAAGACGTTTGATAAGGTGCCACTTAACAGGCTTGTAATGAAAATTAAGGCATATTGTGTTAAAGGGAAAGATGCTGCATCGATAAAGAGGTAGCTGGGTTCACAAAGCAAAGAGTAGGAGCCAAAGTATGTTTTTCAAATTGTTGGGGCTATAGGTAGTGGTGTGCTCCAGGAATTGTGCTGGGACCTCTTTTGTTTTACATTTAGATAAATGATTTGGACATAGGCACAAAAGTCATGTCAAAGTTGGATGATGATACCAAAATTATGGGGCATGGCAAACTGCGATTGTAGAAGGCCATGTGCAGGTGAGTAGAATGGACAGAAAGGTGAAGAAATGTGAAGTAGTATGTTTTGGGAAAAGAAATAGTGAAAGGGATTCATTCCTAACTAGTAAAGCCAGTAAGCCCTGATTTTAATTGCTCCACCATTGGCAGCCATGCATTGAGCTGCCTAGGCCCTAAGCTCTGGAATTCCCTCCCTAAACCTCTCCGCCTCTCTGCCTCTCTCTCCTCCTTTAAGACATAGAAACATAGAAAATAGGAGCAGGAGTAGGCCCTTTGAGCCTGCTCTGCCATTCAATATGATTATGGCTGATCCTTTATCTCAAAACCATATTCCCGCTCTCTCCCCATACCCCTTGATGCCTTTTGTGTCTAGAAATCTATTTGGCTCCTTCTTAAATATATTCAGTGACTTGGCCTCCACAGCCTTCTGTGGTAGAGAATTCCACAGGTTCACCACCCTCCGAGTGAAGAAATTTCTCCTCATCTCAGTCCTAAATGTCCTACCCCGTATCCTGAGACTGTGACCCCTCCTTCTGGACCCCCCAGCCAGGGAAACATCCTCCCTGCATCCAGTCTGTCTAGCCCTGTCAGAATTTTATATGTTTCAATGAGATCCCCTCTCATTCTTCTAAACTCGAGTGAATACAGGCCGAGTCGACCCAATCTCTCCTCATACGACAGTCCTGCCATCCCAGGAATCAGTCTTGTGAACCTTCGCTGCACTCCCTCTATGGTAAGTCTATCCTTTCTTAGGTAAGGAGACCAAAACTGCACACAATACTCCAGATGTGGTCTCACCAAGGCCCTGTATAACTGCAGTAAGCCTTGCTCCTGTACTCAAATCCTCTTGCAATGAAGGCGAACATATCATTTGCCTTCCTAACTGCTTGCTGCACTTGCATGTTTGCTTTCAGTGACTGGTGTACAAGGACACCCAGGTCCCTCTGTACATCAACATTTCCCAATCTATCACCATTTAAATAGTACTCTGCCTTTCTGTTTTTCCTTCCGAATTGGATAACTTCACATTTATCCACATTATACTGTATCTGCCATGTATTTGCCCACTCACTCAACTTGCCTAAATCGCCCTGAAGCCTCTTTGCATCATCCTCACATCTCACAATCCCACCTAGTTTTGTGTTGTCAGCAAACTTGGAAATATTACATTTGGTTCCCTCATCCAAATCATTGATATATATTGTGAATAGCTGGGGCCCAAGCACAAATCCTTGCGGTACCCCACTAGTCACCACCTGCCAACCTGAAAAAGATCCATTTATTCCTACTCTCTGTTTCCTGTCTGTTTACCAATTTTCAATCCATGCCAGTATATTACCACCAATCCCATGTGCTTTAATTTTGCGCACTCACCTCTTATGTGGGACTTTATCAAAGGCCTTCTGAAAATCCAAATAAACCACATCCACAGTTCTTCCTTAATATTCTACCAGTTACATCCTCAAAAAACTCCAGTAGGTTTGTCAAACATGATTTACCTTTCGCTCCTTAAAACCTACCTCTTTGACCAAGCTGTCGGTCACCTGCCTAATATCTCCTTATGTGGCTCGTGTCAAATTTTGTGAAGCGCCTTGGGACGTTTTACCATGTTAAAGGCGCTATATAAATGCAAGTTGTTGTTGTAATTTCAGTGCGGTTCTGTGCTGTAACTTCGGCAGAAGATTCGCAGAAACCCTGGAGAAAAGGCGTAAACATAGATTGGGCGAATCGCCGGGGAGATTTACCCCCAAAGATTCTGATTAGAGTGGAGAAACAGAGAGATCTAGGGGTGCAGATATATAGATCTTTAAAGGTGGGCGTGCAGGTAAAAAAGAGAAATGGAATTCTGGGTCTTGTACCTAGCGGCATGGAATATAAAGGCAAAGAAGTGTTGTTGAGTTTGTACAAGACATTGGTTGGGTCACATTTGGAGAATATTAGGACCATGGAGAGGGTGCAGCAGAGATAGAGGAGTGAGAACTTATATTTATGAAGATAGCACAAAAAATTAGAGCTTTTCTCACTGAAACATTGAAGGTTAAGAGGGAAACTAATCAAGATATTTAAAATTATGGAAGATTTTTAAAAAAGTAAATAGTGAAAATTGGAGAACATGATCCACCCTCTCTGAGCTCGATTACCTTTGCCTAGTAAAGGTTTGTGGCCTCTGTAACACCCTCAGTTGACTCATTCCGACTCTCATGTGGCACGGGTTCCCTGAGGCCTCATAAGGGCCAAATAGGTAGAGTTCCTGGGGTAGCCGGGGAACTTTTCAGACACACTTCCTTAACTAAGTGGGGAAACAGGTGGAAGATCCCCCACAACCCTCCACTGGAAAATGGCAAGGTGGTAGAAATGGGGCAGGATCACAGCAGGACCAGGTACTGCCCCAAAGGGCAATTTGACCGCTCTCTGCACTGACCCCAGATTGAAATTTCAGTGCCACTGTTCCCACTGGCTGGTGAATTGGTAGGAAAGAGGGCATAGACTCAGGATTATCTTTAGACGTAGTGTAAAGAAAGAACTTAAAATTTGCATTTATATAGCGCCTTTCGCAACCTCAAGACGTCCCAAAGTGCTTTACAGCCAATTAAGTACCTCTGGAGTGTAGTCACTGTTGTAATGTAGGAAATGCAGCCAATTTGCGCACAGCGAGATCCCACGAACAGCAATGAGATAAAGACCAGGTAATCTGTTTTAATGATATTGATTGAGGGATAAATATTGACTAGGACACCAGGGAGAACTCCTCTACTCTTCTTCAAAATAGTACCATGGGATCTTTCACATCTACCTAGAGGGCAACGGGGCCTCGGTTTAACGTCTCACCCGAAAGACGGCATCGCTGACAATGCAGCACTCCTTCAGTACTGCATTGTAATGTCAGCCTAGATTTTGTGCTCAAGTCTCTGGAGTGGGATTTAAATCCACAACCTTCTGATTCAGAGACGAGAGTGCTACCACTGAGCCAAGGCTGACAACTAATAGTGTAATAACCCAAAACCTGACAACACATATAAAAGTTTAGGAAGAAAGGCAGTAACTATTACTATTAACAGTTACAGCTAGATCTGTACCATAAGTGGATTCTGCTGTCCTCCAT
This sequence comes from Heptranchias perlo, assembly GCF_035084215.1. Classification (NCBI taxonomy): domain Eukaryota; kingdom Metazoa; phylum Chordata; class Chondrichthyes; order Hexanchiformes; family Hexanchidae; genus Heptranchias; species Heptranchias perlo. Next base: position 16,479,968 of record NC_090352.1, on the reverse strand, counting down.
TAACTGTTACAGATAGATCTGTACTGCACCTCCTGTTACCATTTTGAACTGAGTAGAACACCATGACCAGGAACTCAAGAGTGACGTATTCATTCCAGGATGAAAATAGAGCAAGGAACATTCTTCCAGATTAGTTTCCTTCCTTTGTACTCAGCGTATCAGCACTTTCAGCAGGTAAGAGGCTTCAAAGCTCTTACTGTTGCACTGAGAATCAGCTATGTTTGTAATTAAGGTCGCAGGCTCTGTCATTGTCCCTGTGTGCTACTTGTACAGGTTTCTAACATGGAACAAAAACACCATGAGAAAGAAATGAAGATATCTCCGAGATTAGTTGATTCCTAGCAGTTTTGGATAACTGGGAAGCTGTGTTATTCCTCTAAGTTGTACACTATGGGTCAGCCTAATGCTTCAGTCTATGATGAGCAAAATGTGATGGTGTTGCCTCACTACTGGCTGTCAGAAGCTGGCTGGACAAAGCAGGAAATAGCTGGTTCTATACATCTGGCCTGGAATTCTCACCACTAGTCAGTAAATGATTTTTTCCCCATTTTCGGGATGTGGGCGTCGCTGGCAAAGCCAGCATTTATTGCCCATCCCTAGTTTCCCTGGAGAAGGTGGCGGTGGGCCTTCTTCTTGAACCAATGCAGTCCGTGTGGTGAAGGTGCTCCCACAATGATGTTAAGGAATTAGAGATTAAAGAACACATTTTCCTGCCCCACATTTTCCTGTGTGCTGTTCCAGTGTGCAGGGTCTTGTGCAAGCATGTGATGCCCTGTGCCAGTATCTGGTGTGCTGTATCAGCATATAGGGTCTTGTGCCAGCATACAATGTCCTTTGCTAGGATATGGGGTCTTATGCCAGAGTTCGATGTCTTGTGCCAGCATATAATGCCCTCTATTAGCAAATGGGATCCTGTGCCAGCGTTAGGTGTCCTGTGCCAGCATATGATGTCCTCTGCTAGCATATGGGCTCCTGTGCCAGTGTTCAATGTGTTGTGTCAGCATACAGAGTGCTGTGCTCACGTACAATGTCCATTGCCAATATAGTGTGCTGTGGAAATGTATGGGCTCTTGTGTCAGTATCCGAGGTCCTGTGCCAACATACAATGTCCTGTGCTAATATACGGTGAGCTATGTCAGTCTACATGACCCCCAGAGGTAGGACTCTGCTGTGTGGAATGGAAGTGATGCCTGTGATTCCAGTGTTGGGTGTCCTGTGCCAGCATTTTTATAGGAAGGACAGAAATGCCACTTCAGGTCTGTACGTCACACCAGTATGGCACAGTGCCATGTGGGTGAAGGAGGTCCCAGGTGTGTGAGTTAGCTGGTCTCAGTGGTGCCAGTGGGAATGTGATGATCATTATGGTAATTACATTGAAACTACAGCACAGAAATAGGCCATTCGGCCCAACTGGCATATGCCGGCATTTATGCTCCACATGAGCCTCCTCCCTCTCTACTTCATCTAACCCTATCAGGATATCCTTCTATTCCTTTCTCTCTCATGTGCTTATCTAGCTTCTCCTTAAATGCATCTATGCTATTTGCGTCAACTACTCCTTGTGGTAGCGCATTCCTCATTCTTATCAATCTTTGGGTAAAGAAATTTTTCCTGAATTCCTGAATTAGGTGCACTAGATTAATTCCTGGGATGAGAGGGTTGTCCTATGATGAGAGATTGAATAAAATGGGCCTATATTCTCTGAGTTTAGAAGAATGAGAGGTGATCTCATTGAAACATACAAGATTCTTAGGGGGCTTAACAGGGTAGATGCTGAGAGATTGTTTCTCCTGGCTGAAGAGTCTAGAACTAGGGGGCATAGTTGCAGGATAAGGGGTCAGCCATTTAAGACTGAGATGAGGAGGAATTTCTTCACTCAGAGGGTTGTGAATCTTTGGAATTCTCTACCCCAAAGGGCTGCGGATGCTCAGTTGTTGAGTATATTCAATTGTAAACAATTTTACAACACCAAGTTATAGTCCAGCAATTTTATTTTAAATTCACAAGCTTTCGGAGGCTTCCTCCTTCCTCAGGTGAACGAAATGAAATCCTGAGGAAGGAGGAAGCCTCCGAAAGCTTGTGAATTTAAAATAAAATTGCTGGACTATAACTTGGTGTTGTAAAATTGTTTACAATTGTCAACCCCAGTCCATCACCGGCATCTCCACATCATGAGTATATTCAAGGCTGAGATAGATAGATTTTTGGACTCTCGGGGAATCACAGGATATGGGGATCAGGCAGGAAAGTGGAGTTGAGGTCAAAGATCAGCCATGATCTTATTGAATGGCGGAGCAGGCTCGAAGGGCCGTATGGCCTACTCCTGCTCCCAATTCTTATGTTCTTATGTTATCCAGCCTCAAACATTTCCACGACTTGTGGTCAATTGTGAAATGAAAAGTGACTGTGCCTGGACAGTAGTCCAGAGAAACACCAAAGCTGCAGCAGCATCAGCTGAGGAGAAAGCTGGACCACATACAAATTCGGCTTTGGTGATGGGTTGAGTGATCACAGGCCGAGCAATGAGTATATCTACCGTCTGACCAGGCAGACCAAATACAAACTTTGATAGAATTGGTTGACAATAAACAGGCTCTTAAATATGTAGAACATGCCTTTTTTTATGTGGAGCCTAAGATAGGGAATTATGAATCAGACTTGGGCCATACAATGGGATTGCTATTGACTGAATGACCCAACTTGTTAAGAATGTAGTGACCATTGATTCGAAATTTAAGACAAAGGATAGAGATAATGATAACTACAGAAGTTACTGTGCCTGTAAGCAGGGCTGGTGATGCTTTGAAGCCTGTAAATAAGCGAATCTGAATTACAAGTTTCCATAGTGGGCTGGAATAACTATGCAGAGAGTTACCATGATGGTTCAACCAATGTGTTAACTCAGCAATGTCTGTGTAACATCATAGCCAACTGAATGGCCATCATCCTAAACCCGAGATACTCTTTACTGGAGAACTGAAATTATTCCCATTGTTGCAAGATATCATCTAACTCTCATTAGTGTGCACTGTCCAGTCTACTCACAACTATACACCAAGGTAATAAATCCCACAGTCAGCCCCATGTTTACACTACTGCCAATGCCAGTGTATACTCCCCACCCCGATTTTCACTCACCACCTCAGTATATATTTTCCACCCCCAATATAGACTCCCCACCTGTGATAGACACTCCCATCCCTGATATACACTCCACACCCCAATATATATTTTCTAACCCCAATATACAAACCTCACTCCCGATATACACTCCCCTCCATGGATATATAGTCCCAGCTCCAAGTTACACTCCCCACCCCTGGTATTCACTCCCCACCCCTGATATTCACTCCCCTTTCCGAATATACACTGCCACCCCTAATTTACACTCCCTGGGGCCAATTTTCATATGTTTACCGGCCCGTTTATGCTGGAAAACAGAGCGGTAGGCAAATGAAAATGGGCAGCAGTGCACCCTTCATTCAGTGTGGAACCATCACTGGAAATGGTGCTGTAGATTAGATGAATCAAAACTAATACCAAAACATATGAACAGGTTAACTGTCTGAGGCAGGTCTGTTCCAGAATCATCACTGACTAAAACAATGATCTGAGTGTGCTCAGTTCTATAACAGTTTTAATTGTCAGTCTCTGAATTATGCCATTTTCTCATCAGCTCTCACTGAGCATTAGGAATGGAACATCTGACAAACTGAGAATGGTTGTTGTGAGACAGCCCCTCTTATCAAGCCTCCCTTGCATTCACAATTGGTCCGAATATCCTTTCAGGACAACTGACATGAATTTTCCAATAACATTTCCAAAGTCCCCAAAAGCCAGACCCACTCCACACTTTTGCTGCACTCGCTTTGGATCAGTACCAGAGCTGATTGCACTCTCTCCCCCTCTGCCCTCTGCCAATAATAGTGCTTTTTGGTCAAGGCTCTTCAGACGTTTGAAGAAACCATGGAGACACTCAGCCTGGAGATTGGGCCCACGGTTTCTATCTCAAGATTTTTGCAGGCCTACAGCATTTTTTAGAGCAGCTTTCAGCCAACTTAAGACTTCGGGTTGACATAAATTACACAGGATTATACCCTTAAGAATATTTTTGTAAGTGAGAAAGAGAAAGACTGAGAGAAAAAAAGAGCAGACCAGAAATAAAAAAACTTTTAATGGCAAAGCACAGCAGATTGGAGAATGTGGAGCGTTGTCTTTCACAACCTAGAAATGAGGAGCTAATTCTAAACTCATCACTGAATATCAGAGTTCAATAACTGTGAAAAAAATCTAATTTATTAACACCCATACATGTGATTTTCCACCTATAATCTATAGGGTGTTCATGCAAAATTAAATGAAATCAGGGAGATGGTGCCGATGTATTTGAGATAAAAATATTGCAAATAACACATTAAATGTTTTTTTAAAAAAACTGTAACAGTAACAATCGGGGATGGGATTGATACGGGGAAGAGGAGCAATTGGTACACGGAGAATTGTTAAAGTAGTTAATTATTAAAAGAAGTTTTATTTTTCAGAAGGTGAAACTGAGTTTCGGGTTTCAGTCTTTGTTACTCTGTTGCAACATGACTGACAGCATCACGAGTTTGGACTGAAGTTCCAGTTATTAATAGTTACAACTTAAAATGTGTACATGAGCTGGTCGGAGCTCCTTATTATTCTGGAGCTCTCATTTTGGCACTGAATGTGTGGGCAAGTCAGCTAAACAAAGCTTTCAAAAAACCCCACTTCAGCTGCAGAAGAGCCGCATGCACCTTGAGGGATGCCAGTTGACTCCCTGTGTTGCAAGGGTAGGTAGGTTGAAATGGGTGGAGGTATTTAGTGGGATGGCCCAGGGGTCCAAGCTGGGACTTCTCCTGGTATCCAGTATACAGAACTGATTTTAAATCACAGCCTCGATGCAGTGTAGTTAAATTTGCAGATGGCACCAGGCTAGGGTAACTATGGTGCATGCACTCTGTAGGGCGTGGTGGTGTGTGTCAGCTTCACTTCTGACTTCTGAGCAGTTTGAATCGCTCCCACTCCCTTGGTTTTAGAGCATGGACTTATTTGGGGGTTGTGACAAAGTGCAGCAGACAACTGGTTTTGGTGCAAGAAACTTTGATCTTTATTCAAGAGAGGAAATACAACACAACAATCTTAACACTCTAATAAAATGGGGAACACTTTGGTACACACGAGGGAAATTACAGTAGTAAGATACCTGACCCCTCCCAATCCCACTTTACTAGCTAAGTTGGGCTCTAAAGGACCAGAGATAATGCTCACCAAACGAATCCTTGACAATTGAGCTGGTTCGCGATTTCGGGGTTCGATGTATGTGTTGGTTGGTGTTTGCCGTACCCCGGACGCGGTAGAGGACTTCAACTGCGTAGCTGGTCAGTCTTCGCGAGTCCGCTGATGCGGTAGGGTGCGTCTTGGATCTATCGGGTGAGTACCCACTTTTCTTCGTAAAATGATAGGATTTAGAGTCTTTTGAGTAGAAAACTCACCCAGGGGTAAGTCAGGAATAGATTGTAGAGTGGAAACTTTGTGGATCTTCGGTTTTCTCCTGAGTTGGTTTTCTTTAGTTGCGGTGGCCCAATATTACCCGGTTGGTTGGTGGTAATATTCGATTGGTTGTTTGTAAAGCCCTTGTTGCCGCGAGGTGTCCGATGGTCACTGGGCCTGTTGCTCTGGTTTCTTCTTGTGTGTCGGCCTGCTTCTAGAGCTGTTGGCCTTCTCTGTTGCACTTCTTTCTGTTGCCCCCTCGCCTTGTTGAACTGTTGTCTCCCGAGCTGTCGAACTTCTGGCTAAACTGAACCTCTTGAGAAAATGGGCCTTCAATTATACTAATTGAAGCCTCCTTATCTGCGTGCCAAATCTGAGCCGGTTTATTGTAAGATTTTGGCTGGCTCGTTAAGAGTAACTTGTTTATGAAATGTGTGAAGTGGTTTTGGGATGATTTCATGGGTTGTTGAGCTCTTGCTTGATTGTAGTCATTGTGCTCAGGTTTTGAGTTTCCTGACTGGGCCTGAGATTTCTATGGAGTGGGCTGATTGGATTTGTTTTATGCGTGTTTTGGATGGGTCCTGTAATTTGGGTGGGGACTGCTCTTCCGTGGGTCTATTGTCTGAATGTAAATGTCTGGTAGGGGCTGAGTGAGGTCACACAGTTCCCCAGACAGTTTGATTAACTCCAATACTCAAACCGTCTATTACAGAGGTTGATCCCAACTCCTGTCGCAGCCTTTCTTTCCTTTACAAGCCCAAACATGCCTTTTTTAAAATACCAAATCTTGGTTTTTGACCTTGAATCACCCTCTGTTAGGCCTAATATTTCATCACCCTGAAATGGTTAGAAAAGAGTCCAAAGTCCTTTTCTTTGGGGTTTTTCTCCGAGTTTTGGGGGATCTGTGAATTTTGAGAATCTTACAACTCCACGGGTGGATTAAAACTTTAAAGAGGGGAAGTTGAAAGAGACGAAAGGGTGCTGGTTAGTCAGTTGCTTGCCGTGTCTTAAAAATTGTGAGGTGGCAGCAAACGGGTTGCTGGGTTAAATTGCCAAATCGGGTGAGTCTAAATCTCCAGGTGCTGTGCTGAAGCTGGGCAGGGCTCTAGAGTACTGGGTACAGTTCTGGTCCCCGCAATGTAAGGAGCCGTTCAGATTGTGTGCAGAGGAGAACAACAAGAGGTCACGGGGGTCAAGGCCATGAAAGGCAAATTTAGGACAGGTGCTTGGAAATATTTCTTTACACACAGCGAGATCAACAGCTGGAATGGGTTCCCGGGCAGGGCGGACGAGGCCAGGACACTGGGCTCATTTAGGAAACAGCTGATACTGTAGTGGGAAGGCTGTAGGGATGGTATTCTGGAAGAATGAATTCAAATGGGCTGAAGGCCCTTCTATATCCAAGCTTATCTCCTGATAATGCAGCTGAATTGAAGGTGGGTGTATTCTGTGGTTTAGAATCTGTTTGGTTGCTATGGCAATATGATTATAAGATTTTATAAAGGATCAAGTGCTGAGTGTCATAAAGACAGAAGGTACTTGCATTTATTTAAATAACGCTTTTCACAATCTCAGGATATCATGATGACCCAGTGAAAAGGCTTGAAATTTCCTCAATCCGACTTAAGCCGATATTATGCCAAAATCTACGTCTAAATTTACGCCAATCTTGCTGTCGGCACCTTGCGTTGAATTTTCCCGAGGATGTAATTCATCAGAACATAAAAGCCGGCATAAAACAAGCACAAATTCAGGGTCATCATTAGGGACCTAAAGACACATGCGGAGCAAATGCCATCTTCCTTCTTTAAGTCCCTCTTTATCTTACTGACGTTATGAGAACTAGTTTGAAGCCATCAAACCATCACGTATGCACCTTAAGCACTGCGGAACGTTTAAGCTTTTCCCTTTTTAACGTTGCAGATTCTGATGCCATGATAACGCATTCAAAGATATAGAAAATACAGTACAGGTCCAGTGAGAAAAATTAAATACAACAGCCAAAAAAATTGCTATCAAACTCCAGAAAAGGTTTCGAGTCTGTTCCAGGGCTGAAACTCCTTAGTTACGATGATTTCGGGCTAGGTGGGAACGTGCTGCATACACATTTTTGGACGTATATTAACATCCCTTCAGATACAGCGCAAATTCAGGAAACTCGCGTTCTCTGTCTTTTGCATGGAGGGCGGAGCTATGCTAATGAAACCTAGGATTTCGGCAGATGTAACTCGGGAGTGGCACAAGTCAACAAGGAAATTTCTGGTGTAAAATCGTCGTAAATCACTTACACACGAATTACCTCGGGAAAAAAAACGGCGCAGCACAGCTCTTATACCATTGTTACGCTGAGAATTACGAGGAAATTCAGGGCCTAAAGCGTTTTCAAGTTGCCGATGTGCAGTGTGAACACCCTTACTTACAGGCTGAATTCACCAGGGGGCAGCAAACTACCGTCAAATGGAAGTTTTTTATATTCACAGAGGTACTGACCAATTTATAGGACAGAAAGGATTGTCAGTGGGCACTGGTACTGACTAATTTATGGGACAGAAAGGATTGTCAGTGGGCACTGGTACTGACTAATTTATGGGACAGAAAGGATTGTCAGTGGGCACTGGTACTGACTAATTTATGGGGCTGAAAGGACTGTTAGTGGGCACTGGTACTGACCAATTAAAGGGGCCGAAAGGACTGTTAGTGGACACTGGTACTGACCGATTAAAGGGGCCGAAAGGACTGTTAGTGGGCACTGGTACTGACCAATTAAAGGGGCCGAAAGGACTGTTAGTGGACACTGGTACTGACCGATTAAAGGGGCCGAAAGGACTGTTAGTGGGCACTGGTACTGACTGATTAAAGGGGCCGAAAGGACTGTTAGTGGACACTGGTACTGCCCAATTAAAGGGGCCGAAAGGACCGTTAGTGGGCACTGGTACTGATCGATTAAAGGGGCCGAAAGGACTGTTAGTGGACACTGGTACTGACCGATTAATGGGGTAGAAAGGACTGTTAGTGGACACTGGTACTGACCAATTAAAGGGGCTGAAAGGACTGTTAGTGGACACTGGTACTGACCGATTAAAGGGGCTGAAAGGACTGTTAGTGGACACTGGTACTGACCAATTAAAGGGGCTGAAAGGACTGTTAGTGGGCACTGGTACTGACCGATTAAAGGGGCTGAAAGGACTGTTAGTGAGCACTGGTACTGACCGATTAATGGGGTAGAAAGGACTGTTAGTGGACACTGGTACTGACCAATTAAAGGGGCTGAAAGGACTGTTAGTGGACACTGGTACTGACCAATTAAAGGGGCTGAAAGGACTGTTAGTAGGCACTGGTACTGACCAATTTATGGGACAGGAAGTACATAGGAACAGGAGGAGGATATCCAGCCTTTCGAGCCTGATCCATCATTCAATCAGATCATGGCTGATCTGTACCCACCTTTGATTCATATCCCTTAATACCCTTATCCAACAAAAATCTATCTATCTCAGTGTAGGATGGTGTATAATATAATAGAAAAATAGATTAATAATACAGAAAGGAGTCACTATTAATATCTTTGTATTATGAGAATGTATTCTGTGTGATAGAGGCTAACAGATGGTTTAGCTTAGGTAATTAGGATTTCGCAGTCTAAAGCGAAGTAAGCAGGAGATGTAAGTTTAAAGCAATTTAAGAAGCATCAAAGGGTTGGTCCAAAGAATTATAGCTAGCTTGGAGACAACATGTCTCAGTTTCAGTTGTTAATATTCTGGTATGGTGTGATGTTAATAATCATGCAAACTTGTCTTAACTTCTACTCCTAAGAAATTAAACGCCACCCACCATCCAGAGACAATGGAGTATATGTGATGCAACATTGCCACCTACTGGTCTAGTAGCATATGACACATAAGGATCATATGACAATAATCTCAGAAATGATAGGTTCAGAGCACGTCATCTGACATTGCTTACAAACTGTCTTTAAGCTGTATAATAGGCTCACTTTTATTAGTTCTTTGCTATTCTGTGCCGAGAACACACCTGGATTGGTTAGTAGTTTGCAGATCCCGATGGATATCCTACTTGTAAGTTTGTAGACATGTAGTGCTTGTACTTTCTGTCGATATTTAAAAAAAAATGTTGACATCCAAACCTATATAATTTGGATGAATCTACTAGGTCGACACCCATAGAAACATAGAAAATAGGAACAGGAGTTAGCCATTCGGCCCTTCGAGCCTGCTCTGCCATTCAATATGATCCTCTATCTCAATACCATATTCCCGCTCTCTTCCCCATACCCCTTGATGCCTTTTGTGTCTAGAAATCTATCTAGCTCCATCTTAAATATATTCAGTGACTTGGCCTCCACAGCCTTCTGTGGTAGAGATATCCAAAGATTCACCACCCTCTGAGTGAAGAAATTTCTCCTCATCTCAGTCCTAAATGTCCTACCCCATATCCTGAGACTGTGACCCCTCGTTCTCGACCCCCCAGCCAGGGGAAACATTCTCCCTGCATCCAGTCTGTCTAGCCCTGTCAGAATTTTATATGTTTCAATGAGATCCCCTCTCATTCTTCTAAACTCGAGTGAATACAGGCCGAGTCGACCCAATCTCTCCTCATACGACAGTCCTACCATCCCAGGAATCAGTCTTGTGAACTTTCGCTGCACTCCTTCTATGGCAAGTATATCCTTTCTTAGGTAAGGAGACCAAAACTGCACACAATACTCCAGGTGTGCTCTCACCAAGGCCCTGTATAACTGCAGTAAGACATCCTTGCTCCTGTGCTCAACTCCTCTTGCAATGAAGGCCAACATACCATTTGCCTTCCTAACTGCTTGCTTCACCTGCATATTTGCTTTCAGTGACTGGTGTACAAGGACACCCAGGTCCCTTTGTACATCAACATTCCCCAATCTATCACCATTTAAATAATACTGTGCCTTTCTGTTTTTCCTTCCGAAGTCTTGAAAATTTCAATTGACCCCCATCATCCACTGCCTTTTGGGGAGAGAGTTCCAGATTTCCGCTCCCCTTTGAGTGATAAAGTGCTTCCTGATTTCACTCCTGAATGGCCTTGCTCCAATTTTATGATTGTGCCCCCATGTTTTGGATTCCCCCACAAAAGGAAATAGTTTCTTTGTATTGAATCGTTTTGTCATGCTAAACCCCCCCCCCAATTAGATCATCCCTCAATGTTCGGCACTCAAGGGAATACAATCCAAGTTTATTCAACCTGCCCATCATAATTTAAACCTTTACGCCCTGGTATCATTCTGTTGAATGTTAGTGGTCACTGGTACTGGCTAATTAATGAAACAGAAAGGATCTTACTGGGCACTGGTACTGACCAATTAAAGGGCAGAAAGGATTATTATTGGGCGCTGGTACTGACTGTTGAAAGGGACAGAACGGACTGTTATTGGGCACTGGGACTGACCGATTAAAGGGGCAGAAAGGACTGTTATTGGGTACTGGTACTGACCGATTAAAGGGGCAGAACAGATTATTATTGGGCACTGGTACTGACTGTTGAAAGGGACAGAACGGACTGTTATTGGGCACTGGGACTGACTGATTAAAGGGGCAGAAAGGACTGTTATTGGGTACTGGTACTGACCGATTAAAGGGGCAGAACGGATTATTATTGGGCACTGGTACTGACCGATTAAAGGGGCAGAATGGACTGTTATTAGCCTAAATCACTTGTCCATTCCAATTTATATTAGGTCTGTTAAGCACTAAATAACTGAATTTCACATACCCTTCTCCTCCCTTCATCATCTGACCGAAGTCTTAAGTAGCCTGGATGGGTCTAATGCAGGTAGCATTGCTATATTGCATATCATCTCACACTAAACACAGAGTAAACCTGACAGGTCAGGAGTGTGCTGAAACTGTACAAACAATGCTCTGCTTAACCCTTTATTATGGCAGTTAAAGGCTATGGTTAGTAATCATTGCTTTCGCCTGCAGTGAGGCATAAATTAACTTTTGCCACACTTTTCTGACAGGTAACCCCTGTCCCTATCACTCCCCTTTTTTATAAGCAGTTAATTACCTCTTTGTTAAAACTCCTGCTTCTCACCCGACTACCAACATAGAAACCACCACAGATTAAAGTCACTCTTTACCACACTGCCCTTCTGCACCCTTTCCTTTCCATTTCCTAGTGAGTAGCCTGTGTAACCAGTCCTCCAGCCAGCATGTCTGTCTCCTTCTCTCCTTTTCTGTGCCTGTTTGACTTTGCCTTTTTGGATGGTAGCCGAGATTTTCCTTATCTTATTGCCCAATCTTCAAGCAGTAAGTGAGTGGCTGGGTGCAGAAAATGGTCAGTTTATGTGCTAGCACATTATCCTGTGGGCAGGGCAAGCAATGGTGGAAATGCCAGCCTCAAAACAGGTGGGCACTTCATCTAAGTGTGCATTTAGTGGGTATTTCCTTCCTGCACACATTTCCCACTATTCTGGCATGTAATCCAAAGTAAATCACATCCTTTTGGGCAACAGTAAGTATACTGAAGATCATGGAAAGGACACAGAAATGTTAGCAACAACAACTTGCATTTGCTTAGCACTAAGGAGCGTAAGGTAAAACAGGCACCGAGCCAGGAAGGGAAAGATCAAGAAGGAGTGACGAAAGGCCTGGTTTAAGAGATTTAAGAGATTAATTTTGAGAAGGCTTTTAAAGGGGGAGAGTGAAGTGGTGAGATGGTTTAGGTAGGAAATTCCAAAGGATAAGATCCAGATGGGTTGATAAGTGGCAAGTAACATTCGTGCCAGACAAGTGCCAGGCAATGACCATCTCCAACAAGAGAGAATCTAACCACCTCCCCTTGACATTCAATGCCATTACCATCGCCGAATCCCCCACCATCAACATCCTGGGGGTCACCATTGACCAGAAACTTAACTGGACCAGCCACATAAATACTCTGGCTACAACAGCAGGTCAGAGGCTGGGTATTCTGCAGCGAATGACTCACCTCCTGACTCCCCAAAGCCTTTCCACCATCTACAAGGCACAAGTCAGGAGTGTGATGGAATACTCTCCACTTGCCTGGATGAGTGCAGCTCAAACAACACTCAAGAAGTTCAATACCATCCAGGACAAAGCAGCCTGCTTGATTGGCACCCTATCCACCATTCTAAACGTTCAGTCCCTCCACAGGATGCACTGCAGCAACTCACCAAGGCTTCTTCGACAGCACCTCCCAAACCCACGACCTCTACCACCTAGAAGAACAAGGGCAGGAGGCACATGGGAACAACACCACCTTCACGTTCCCATCCAAGGGAATATATTGCCGTTCCTTCATCGTCGCTGGGTCAAAATCCTGGAACTCCCTTCTTAACAGCACTGTGGGAGAACCTTCACCACACGGACTGCAGCGGTTCAAGAAGGCGGCTCACCACCACCTTCTCAAGGGCAATTAGAGATGGGCAATAAATGCTGGCCTTGCCAGCGACGCCCACATCCCATGAACAAATAATAAAAAAAGACAGCTGAAGGTTGTGCCACCAATGGTGGGATGAAAGTTGGGGGGTGGTGCACAGAAGATCGTAGTCGGAAGAATGGTATGTTTGGGGATGGAGGTGATAAAGGGCTGGGGGAGACTGCAGAAGTAGGGTGAGGTGAAATCATGGAGAGATTTACAAACAAGGACAAAGATTTTAAATTTAATGCACTGGGAGACGGGTGGTCAATTATCTTAATGGAGGTGGGGAGCCTTTTAAGATTGTTTGTTCTATGTTTCTCCGGGCGGGCTTAAGAATGATCAAATCAAATGCTCCCAGGCACCAATTTTCCTAAAGGGTCCTAATACAAGTGCAGGACCCCTATTTAAATATTTTAATGAGCCCAATGTAATAAACTAGATAGCCAGGTGGTGAAGGATCGAATACTGGAGCCTGGTTTTCAGTTGCTTCCAAGCCTTTACTCACAGAGCTCCACATTACACCCACCACACCCTAGATAGGCTCTCATATATGGATACAAGAGAGTCCCCAATTGATACGCACCACCTGAATACAATTAACACTAATTGATATAAATCACATGGATACAATTAACTTCAGGCGGCTGCCAGTGATGCCTAAGGAGTGTACAAACCAATATGATGGTGGCCACATTTTATGCATACTTCCAGCACAGGATGTACCACTGCAATCATGGTATGTGGAACGCTGATGTAGCGCCTGAAAACTTGGTGAAACGCTCTCGAATTTCTACCCCAAGTGCTGAATGCAGAGGAGAGGTGACATCAAAACAGATTTCAAGGTCAATAGGGGTTAAGGAGAAACCCTCCAGTGGCTGTAGTTACATTTCATCAATGACCTTCCCTCCATCATAAGGTCAGGAGAGGGATTGTTTACTGATGATCCAACAATGGTCAGCTCCATTCATAATTACTCCATTAATGAAGTAGTCTATGCCAGTCTATAGCTGGACAATAGCCAAGTTTGGGATGACAAGTGGCAGGTAACATTCGTCCCACATAAGTTCCAGGTAGCAACCATTTACAACAAGAAAAAGCCTAATCACATTCTCTTAACCTTGAATGGAAGACCATTGTCTGGTCCCCCACTATAAACATCCCGTTGACCAGAAGCTTAACCGGACTAGCCATATCAACAATGTAGCTAGAAAAATGGGGCAGAGGTTGGTTATCTGTAATGAATGGCTCAACCTCCTGATCCCTGAAAGCCTCTCCACTATCTACAAGGCTCAAGTTAAGAAATACTCACCACTTGTCTGGATGGGGGCCGCTGCAACACTCCAGAAGCTTGACACTATCCAGGATAGGGCAGCCCCCATGATTGACACTCCTGTCACTGGACTCAATATCCAGCCCAAGCACTACCGTTGGACTATGGCTGCAGTATACAACATCTATAGGATGCACTGTAGCAACTCACCAACTGAATTGTGTCCAGGCTGAAGTTGGCAAGTATATTAAGCAATAATTTTACAACCCATCTTCAGCTATCTGGGGCCATAATACTGCCTTTGGTGAACACAGGTCCATGTCCCAATGGTGTGCCCATCGTTCCACTTGATGGGTAGAGGAGAATAGATCAACAAGTGAATCCACCAGCAGCACAGCATCATCTGTGAAAAGGACCACTACAATTCTTGCACTGAAAATGATGCACATTACAAATTGGTTCAGGAGTTCCGTTCCACTTTATGTGATGTTTATCACAAATGTCCCATGTACTCTGTCACTTATGAAAGCTCAGGTGAATAAAACAAGTAATATTGGTGATTATTCACTCTCATAGAATCACTGAGGAGGCTGTGCATATCTGAGCAATGCATGATTTATACAAATTGGCTATCATCAATATTTCATGTTATGTATCCAAAGGGGATAGTAATGTCAATGGAAATGATTGGCCAGCTACGTTAATAAACCAAGCCAAACTTCCATTGCCAATATAAGAGAATGAGGATCAGAGGTTAACGACGATTAACATGTCTGTTTTCCCAGTGAGAAATCAGCACCTGTATTGCAGAATAGGAGCATGGAGTTTGAAATTCAGCTCAGAATTTAGCAGGACACCAAAATTTTGCTCATCATGAGCATGGCATTTGGGGAGGGGGATGGAGTCAGGGGAAAGGCATTGAGTTTTTGATGGGAGCCAAATAAGATGGCTTCAGTTTTCCCAATGTTCATTTGGAGGAAGTTCTAAACCACAACCACAACTTGATGTTAGACAAGCAATCAGAAAACAGTGAGGTGGCCATGGAGTCAAGGGCCAATGGAGAGGTAGAGCTAGCTAAATTGGTTGCATGCCCACAGATCATGTCAATGAGGGGCAATATATAAACAGAGGAAAAGGAGGCCAAAGAACGAACCTAGGGGTAATCCAGAGATGACTATGCAGGGATGGGAGGCGAAGCCAAAGTTGGTTATGTTGGGATATACAAAAGACATGAGAAACTTTGATTTATGCATTTAAGGGGAAGCTAGATACATACATGAGGGAGAAAAGAATATGTTGATAGGGTGAGATGAGATAAGGTGGGAGGAGGCTCATGTGGAGTGTAAACTTTGGAATAGACCTGTTAGGCCGAATGGCCTATTTCTGTGCTATAAAATTCTATGTAATTCTATGCCTTAGGAATTCATATCTGAGTCATGTTAATGTTCATGTAACAACCAATCCTTTGAATTAAGCTCTCACATGTTGTGAGATGGATGTTGGTGTCTAGGTATTGTCTTTTTGTAAAAAAATTCTCTATAACAGTCAGCAATTGGAAAAATTTAATTTGTCTTTTTCATAGTCTGTCAATCCACATGGATTAATAGTCCGGTTTTGGATCCCTGACAGCAATTGAAACCGGATTCTTGTTTTGGAGGTTGAAATGAACCATCCCTGACCTTTCAAATACCCTAAAATCTGATTAGCTTGGGGGAAAAATTTACAGAGGCTTTGGCTCAGGCCCAGGTGAACATTTTTAGTTCATATAATGATATATGTATACATATGTATGAAATGTGCACATCTCTGGATGAAAGCTCTGCATTCATCACATTGACTCCTGATCCCTATGCCTATTCTTTTATTTTCCAAAAGGTTTCCTTCTTTAGTGAGGTGGTTCAGTGAAGGATCTTATCAATGAGGTGTCATCTTTCAGACTTTCTGCCAACCCTGTCATGTTTACTGGATTCTAATTCGTGTTCCAGAATGCCAGTTATGTCAACAGCATAATCTTTACTCCTCAGATAAAGTAATAATGCCTTTGTCTGAGGAGCCAGCCTTGGTTGGCAATGTATAGTTTGTAGGCGTAGGTGTCCAGAACACACACCAGAACTGTGGAAAAAACTGAAAAATATATTCAAATTAGGGTCAGGTGATGTTGGCCAATGATGGCGGGCAATGACGGCGGGCAGTGAAGGCTGGCAGTGACGGTGGCCAGTGACGGCGGGCAGTGACATTAGATAGTCTGTCAGAGTCTTCAGTGAGAAAGGAGATGGAAATGCTGATGTCACGGGGATGAGGCTCTTTCACTTTCCAGTATGAATCTGGTCATCTCTAATAGATACTTTGCGTGTTTCTTGTCTGTTTCTTCCTCTCTATCTATACCCAATTAGGTACATTAGACAACCGAATGTAACTTTTACTCTCTACTGAAATAATTTCAATGAGTTGGCTACGTTGTATCATTGAATAAACAAACTTAATTTATATATTTTCTTTTTTGAGATTCCCGTTGAATTGCCACTGAAGTTACAGCAGGAGATCAGGAAGGAGCGTTTGGTGCCCTGGATGGTGGGAAGGGAGGAGATGAAAGGGTAGGTGTTGCATCTCCTGCGCTCGCATGGGAAGGTGCCACGAGGAGGAGAGCGGGTATTGGGAATGATTGAAGAGTGGACCAGGGTGTCGTGAAGAGAGCGGCCCTTTCGAAATGCTGAAAGGGGAAGGGAGGGGAAGATGTGTTTGGTGGTGGCGTCATGCTGGAGGTGGCGGAAATGGCGGAGGATGATATGTTGAATGTGGAGGCTGGCGGGGTGGAAGGAGAGGACAAGGTGGACCCTATTATGGTTCTGGGAGAGAGGGGAAGAGTTGGGGGCAGAAGTGCGGGAAATGGGATGGACACGGCCCTGTCAACTACAGCAGAGGGGAATCCTTGGTTAAGGAGAAAGGAAGACATATCAGAAGCACAGGTGTGGATGGTGGCATGGTCAGAACAGATGCGACGGAGGTGGAGAAACTGGGAGAAGAGAATAGAGGAAGCGGGATGAGAGGAAGTGTAATCAAGGTAGCTGTGGGAGTCGGTGGGCTTATAATTGATATTGGTCCCCAGAAATAGAGATAGATAAGTCGAGAAAGGGAAGAGAAGGATGGGAGATGGACCATGTGAAGTCGAGGGAAGGGTGGAAATTGGAAGCAAAGTTGATGACATTTTCCAGTTTGGGGCAAGAGCAGGAAACGGCTTCGATACAGTCATCAATGTACCGCAAAAAGAGATGTGGGAGGGGACCTGAGTAGGACTAGAACGAGGAATGTTCCACGTATCCCACAAAAAGGCAGGCATAGTTAGGACCCATATGGGTTCCCATAGTGACACCTTTTATTTGGAAGAAGTGAGTGGAGTCAAAGGAGAAGTTGTTCAATGTAAGATCAAGTTCAGCCAGGTGGAGGAGGATGGTGGTGGATGGGGACTGGTTGGGCCTCCGTTCAAGGAAGAAACGGAGGGCCCGCAGGCCGTCCTGGTGGGGGATGGAGGTGTAGAGGGACTGGACGTCCATGGTGAACAGGAGACGGTTAGGGCCGGGGAACTGGAAACCGTTAAAGTGGCGGAGGGCTTCGGAAGAGTCGCGGATGTAGGTCGGAAGAGGCTGGACAAGGAGAAAAAATAGAATCGAGATAGGAAGAAATAATTCCGTGGGGCAAGAACAGGCTGAAACGATGGGTCTACCGGAACAGTCCTGTTTGTGGATCTTGGGAAGGAGGTAGCAGCCGGCTGTGTGGGGTTCGGGGTCTATGAGGTTGGAGGCCATGGGGGGGAAGATCTCTAGAGGAGATGAGGTCAGTGACGGTCTGGGAAACTATGGCTTGATGTTCGGCAGTGGGGTCATGGTCCAGGGGGAGGTAGGAGGAGGTGTCGGGGAGTTGGCGTTCAGCTTCCACAAGGTAGAGGTCTGTTTGCCATACAACAACAGCACTGCCCTTGTCAGCTGTTGTGAGTAAAGCTCTGAAGGATTTTCATGCCAACTCTTTCAGTACATGTGGTCTTTGTACAGAATCTCTGTGTATTAATGTTACGTGTCTGCACATGTACAAAAAGTAAAAAATAGGATAATGGAATGTTGTCCTTTATCTTGATGGGGCAGGAATACAAAGTGGCAGAAGTTATGCTTCAGTTGTATAGGACCTTAGTCAGACCCCATCTGGAGTGCTACGTTCAGTTTTGGCCACCAAGAATTACCTAGAATGATAACAGGCCTTAAAGGGTTAAATTATGAGGACAGGTTGCATTACCTTGGCTTGTATTGAGAGGTGATCCAATTGAGGCATTTAAAATGATAAAGGGATGTAATAGGGTGGATATTATTTCCTTTGATGGGAGAATACAGAACAAGGAAGCACAATCTTAAAATTAGAGCTAGGCCATTTAGGAGTCAAATCAGAAAGCACTTTTTCACATAAAGTATAGTGGAAATCTAGAATTCCTTCCCCCAAAATGCTGGGTCAATTGAAATTTTCAAGACTGAGATTGACAGATTTTTATTAAGTAAGATTATCAAGGAATATGGATCAAAGGTAGATAAATGGATTTGAGGCAAAGAAAGAACTTGCATTTATGCAGCGTCTTTCACAGCCTCAGGAACGTCAGAACAGGACACTTCACTGCACTTCCATCTGCTTTCACTCACACCATCAAAACCTGATAACGCCCTCACAATTACTTCCTCGTCTTGGCCACACTTGCTGCCTCTTCCTGTCATCATGCACACTATGCTAAGCTGCCTCATGCATATTGACAAACCTTGAGCAGGACACAGACTAATCCATTTCCATTCTTCTTGTAGGAGAAGCTGGCACACAACAGAAGGGAGAGTACGAGAACAGGAGGAGTTCCTGCCTTTATACAGATCCTGACACAAATGGAGGAGACCACTGTCAACACCATTGGCAAAGAGAGGACATGCAGCATTGGAAATGGCGAGGTTGGAGGCCATGCACCACAGAGTGTTCGAGCATTTTTCTTTCGTCTTTCCTTTTCACTTTCTACTTAACTCTCTCACTCACACACTCAGCATGACAATCAGCTGATGCATGGTGCTGCTACTCATCTGCCAATGTATTCCCTTGCTGTTATGTACTAAACCTTGTCCCCTCTGTTGTGGGAAAATCACCACTCGGAGTCGGACTTAAAGATTCAACATGCAGTTTATTGTTGCAGTGTATGTGGAAATCTTTATTGGAATCTGGTAGTCCCAGTCCGGGGGCTGATATCAGTTCTGCCTTTAGCTTATTATAGGCCTCGTCTTGTTCAGGTCCCCATTCTATGGGGTTTGGAGCTGGCTTTCCCCCTTTAACCAGCCTCTGTATAGGTTCTGCCAATTTTGCGAATTGCGGGATAAAGCTTCGGCTATAATTAAACAGCCCCAGTACCTTCCTGACTCCTCTTACGGTGACTGGCCGCGGCATTTGTTGCACTGCCTTCTTTCGGTCTGTGGGCATTTCTTTAAGACCTTGTGAGATTAAGTGTCCCAGGTACAGGACTTGTGCTTTCCCGATTTGTGCCTTTTTGGGACTGACCTTTAACCCTGCGGCTTTTAGTTCATACAACACTAGATATAGTGCTTCCTGATGTCCCGGTTTGGATTCTGAGGCTATCAATCTATCATCCACATAGTGTAGAATCGTGCTACCCTTTCCTAGTTCTACCCTTTTCAAAATGTCACTCATTACTCGATGGAAGATAGCGGGGCTATTGTGGAATCCCTGCGGTAGGCGAGTCCAAGTATATTGTTTGTCTCCCACTGTAAATGCGAATTTTTCCTGGGAGTCGGGATCCAGGGGTAGGGACCAGAATCCATTGGCTATGTCTAATACGGTGAAGATTTTATGCTTTGGTGACAATCCATTCAGGATTGTTGAGGGGCTTGCTACAATGGGGTGCAATTTGGGCGTGACTTTATTAAGAGCAGTATAGTCTATCATGAGTCTATAACTTCCGTCGGGTTTGCTCACTGGCCAGGTAGGGGAGTTAGTGGTACTTGTAGTTTCCCTTAGGATTCCTTTTTTCACTAACCCTTTTACTATTTCTACTACCGCTGCCTTTGCTTCCGGTTTTATTGGGTACTGTCGGTGGGGCTTATGCTCCGGTCCGGGCACCTTTATCGGGTCAGTTTTGGTTAGACCGGTGTCTAATTTTGTTTCGGCCCATACTCCAGGGACGGAAGCACAGATGGCTCCAAACCCTTTTGTTTCTAGTCGCCAATCCCTGGAGGTGGCCGTGGCCACCTTAATGGTCTCGAGGTGACTCGCGAGTCTCCCCATTCCTGTTTTCCGGCCGTCCTGTTTTGGCCAGATTAGCTCTCCCTTCCCGCAGTTGATCAAAATTTCGTACTCTTTCATTAAATCATTCCCCATTATTGTACCTTCGTTATTTTTACATACATAGAATTTCATAGGTATATACAAATTATTTATTTCTACTAACATGGTCTCACTCAGGTAAGCGGGTGTTTTGTTCCCCCCTATCCCTGTTAGATAAATCATCCTACTTGTAATGGTAAACAATTTTACAACACCAAGTTATAGTCCAGCAATTTTATTTTAAATTCACAAGCTTTCGGAGGCTTCCTCCTTCGTCAGGTGAACGATGTGAAAAAACTTGTAATGGGTAAGGGAAGGTCGGTGACGGATATGGATGCCCCTGTGTCCACCAGCATCTCACATTGCCTGCCCCCTACCAGTGCAGACACATAGATCCTTCCCTCTTTCTTACCCTTATTGATGGGGGCTGCCGGCCGTCAGTCTTGCTGACCTCGGAGGTTCCTTGGCCCCTCCGGTTCTATTGTGGACACGGGTTGGGGTGGGGGTTTCCCATGTTTGCTCCAACATGTTGCTTCTACGTGTCCATATTTATTACAATAATTACAATGTTTCTTGAAGTTGTTTGCCTTCATATGGAACCGGCAATCCCTTGCAACGTGCCCTGGTCGGCCACAATTGTAACAGATCGGGTTGGACCTGGTTCCGCTCCCGCTACCGTAGGCAGCTACTCTTTCCTGCTTTATCTTGGTGTGAGATTTCTCCTCTCCACCCCCTTGTACGCCGCTAGCCCATTCTACCAATTCGTCATAATCTTGGGACAGGATCACTCCCATTTTTAAGATGGCTTGGTGAGCGCTAGAGAGCCCATCCTTGAAAGCCTGGATGAAGGCTCGATCCCCACGGCCCGGGTTTTCTTGCCCTGAACATTCCTGATATATTTGGAACAATCGTTCCCCATATTCAGAGACCCCTTCCGCCCTCTGCTGTTTGGTTGTTGTGATTTTACTCCAATTGGTAGGGGCGTTCCCCAAAACTCTCTGTACTTCTGTTTTAAACAAGATGAAGGGTGCCTGCTGGGCGTCCAATTCTGCCGTTAGGGCTACCGCATGTGTCCAACGCCCCCCATTATAGTCTACTGCGGCTACCTGCCTCCATTTGTCCGCTGGACATGCGGCTCTGACTAATTGGTGTATATCCCTTAAGTGCAGTTGGTGTCCTACCCAGACCGTATCTAGTTCCGCCCAAAATTTCGTATTCGTGCTCCTGGGTTGTAGTTTACCCAGGGAGGCCATTATCTGTTGCCTTTCTCCCGGGGTGAATGGTTTATACTGTGCTGTTGGCCGCGCGTTTGTTCCCCCCCCGTGTTATTGGCGCTAAGTTATGTTCCGGCGTAATCTCTTCTTCTGGAGGGGCGGTCGCTTCCTCATAAGGGGGGAGAGGGAAATTTTTTCCTTCCCATTGAGTCCCTTCTAATACTTGATTACTTTTTTCTAATTCCCTTATCCTAGTTTCTAATTCCCTAATTTTATCCTTATCTTCGCTCCACTTTTTAGTGGAGGTGCCTACTTGTCCTATTAGTCCAGCTAGTTGGTGGATTAGTAATACCCCTGCCTTTTTTGTTGTGTCTTTCTTTTCCCCATCTATCCACTTTCTCTGTTGTTCTAAGGTCTGAGAAACATCCCAGCCATCCTTTTGCATCCGCTTAATCAACGAGTGTCTGTCTGTCATATATTTATCATTAAGGGAACCCGCAGGTCCCCATCTAGTTTGTCCACTTGTCATCTTTACTTGCTGTGTCTTCTTTTCTTTCTATCTTTCGGGTCCCGGTCTCTTATCACCGGACTTTCCTTTCTCTCAAACTTTCGGGTCCCGGTCTCTTATCACCGGACTTTCCTTTCTCTCAAACTTTCGGGTCCCGGTCTCTTATCACCGGACTTTCTTTTCTCTCAAACTTTCGGGTCCCGGTCTCTTATCACCGGACTTTCTTTTCTCTCAAACTTTCGGGTCCCGGTCTCTTATTACCGGACTTTCCTTTCTCTCAAACTTTCGGGTCCCGGTCTCTTATCACCGGACTTTCTTTTACGCCAATTTGTTGTGGGAAAATCACCACTCGGAGTCGGACTTAAAGATTCAACATGCAGTTTATTGGACAAAGTACTTTGGGAGAAGAACTGGACACTCCGCAGTGTACGCAGCCACCTTCTCAACTTCAAAATGGTTGTCGCGCTTTTTTATTCCTTTCAAGTACAGACTTTCAGCAGCTATTACATTATTAGTCTTGATTAGTTACACATTAGCCAATTAGGCCCCCACAGCAACAATTGACCTCCAATCACATTAAAACAACTGTTATCAACTTAAGACAGTATGGTCTTTGTCTATTCAGTCTGGTTCTGTAGTTTTTATCAGCTCGTTGTGAAATGTCTTTTGTAACTCCAGACTGTTAGTCAGTTTTCTGAATACACAAAATCAGCATTTTTTAATGTCTTTTCCCACAGTCGCAGAATCCCTTTTGTTTAGTAGAGTCCATTTTGGTTAGTAGTCATATGTTATGTTTAAGTTTTTAATTATGGTTAGTCTGGTCTGCGCAAAGCGCATTTCAGTGTGGTCTTGGGACATTGACCACAGCCATGCACACAATAGTCACTTCATCTTTGCCTTTAACCCAACAGCTTAAATTTTACTTTAACACCCTCTCCTTTATCTAGGCCCTTCAAACATCTGGGGCATTGCAAGCACACTGGGAGAGAACCCTCCTGAAGATACCCTTCCCAAGCACCAGCACAGA
Source organism: Heptranchias perlo (assembly GCF_035084215.1). Classification (NCBI taxonomy): domain Eukaryota; kingdom Metazoa; phylum Chordata; class Chondrichthyes; order Hexanchiformes; family Hexanchidae; genus Heptranchias; species Heptranchias perlo. The sequence goes on along the minus strand of NC_090352.1, from coordinate 16,456,650 downwards.
AATTGGCATCTGCATGTTATACACAGTAAGTTAGAAGGGTTTGCACTGGGTGATTCACTGAGCGCAAGTGAGCAGGTGCAGGTGTAAAGACTAGCCCAGGAAACAGCTCACCAGAAGGCCAGATTGTGTGCTAGCTATGCTGAAGAGGACAGAGATGTAGACTTTAGAGGCTCAGCTTTTAAAAGAGTGATGCTTTCTGTGCACCAGCAATTGCTCAATGTATTGTACTCCCTGCCAGGGAGCTTCCGCTACTTATCAGATAGTGTGGAGGAGTCCACTACCAACTTGTGTGGGAGTGTGGTGCATGGCATCGACATTCTGTGGTCATCCATGGAGCATGTGGTCACCCCAATGGGCCCTCCATGTGGGAGCTGGGCCAGACTGCCCTGGCGGCTGTCAACCTGAACTCCTAGATGTCGTCAAACACAAGCATTTCAAAAGCCCTTGAAAGGTAGCATCTCAACAATGCTTATACTGCGGCCATACAGGCTTGGGCTCAACATCTCCTCTGCCTTAGACAGGCTGGGAGACTGAGTGGATAGGGGTTTCAGTCAGTTCATGGATCTCCTACAGTATGCTCTCCCTCAGATCAGCGGGATTGCTGAGCCACATCCTGGTAGCAGGGGCATTCATGCAAGGGGAATGGAACACATTGTCATAATAAGAATAAAACCAGACGGACCACCCGGCATTGGACCACTAGGCACCGGACACGACAATGGCAAAACACCAAGCCCAGTCGACCCTGCAAGGTCCGCCTTACTAACATCTGGGGACTTGTGCCAAAATTGGGAGAGCTGTCCCACAGACTAGTCAAGCAACAGCCTGACATAGCCATATTCACAGAATCATACCTTTCAGCCAACGTCCCAGACTCTTCCATCACCATCCCTGGGTATGTCCTGTCCCACCGGCAGGACAGACCCACCAGAGGTGGCGGTACAGTGATATACAGTCAGGAGGGAGTAGCCCTGAGAGTCCTCAACATTGACTCTGGACCCCATGAAATCTCATGGCATCAGGTCAAACATGGGCAAGGAAACCTCCTGCTGATTACCACCTACCACCCTCCCTCAGCTGATGAATCAGTCCTCCTCCATGTTGAGCACCACTTGGAGGAAGCACTGAGGGTAGCAAGGGCACAAAATGTACTCTGGGTGGGGGACTTCAATGTCCATCACCAAGAGTGGCTCGGTAGCACCACTACTGACCGAGCTGGCCGAGTCCTGAAGGACATAGCTGCCAGACTGGGCCTGCGGCAGGTGGTGAGCGAACCAACACGAGGGAAAAACTTACTTGACCTCGTCCTCACCAATCTACCTGTTGCAAATGCATCTGTCCATGACAGTATTGGTAGGAGTGACCACCGCACAGTCCTCGTGGCGATGAAGTCCCGTCTTCGCACTGAGGACACCATCCAACGTGTTGTGTGGCACTACCACCGTGCTAAATGGGATAGATTCAGAACAGATCTAGCAGCTCAAAACTGGGCATCCATGAGGCGCTGTGGGCCATCAGCAGCAGCAGAATTGTATTCCACCACAATCTGTAACCTCATGGCCCGGCATATTCCTCACTCTACCATTACCAACAAGCCAGGGGATCAACCCTGGTTCAATGAGGAGTGTAGAAGAGCATACCAGGAGCAGCACCAGGCGTACCTAAAAATGAGGTGCCAACCTGGTGAAGCTATAAGTCAGGACTACATGCATGCTTAACAGCGGAAGCAACATGCTATAGACAGAGCTAAGCGATTCCACAACCAACGGATCAGATCAAAGCTCTGCAGTCCTGCCACATCCAGTCGTGAATGGTGGTGGACAATTAAACAACTAACGGGAGGAGGAGGCTCTGCAAACATCCCCATCCTCAATGATGGCGGAGTCCAGCACGTGAGTGCAAAAGACAAGGCTGAAGCGTTTGCAACCATCTTCAGCCAGAAGTGCCGAGTGGATGATCCATCTCAGCCTCCTCCCGATATCCCCACCATCACGGAAGCCAGTCTTCGGCCAATTCGATTCACTCCACGTGATATCAAGAAACAGCTGAGTGCACTGGATACAGCAAAGGCTATGGGCCCCGACAACATCCCAGCTGTAGTGCTGAAGACTTGTGCTCCAGAACTAGCTGCGCCTCTAGCCAAGCTGTTCCAGTACAGCTACAACACTGGCATCTACCCGACAATGTGGAAAATTGCCCAGGTATGTCCTGTCCACAAAAAGCAGGACAAATCCAATCCGGCCAATTACCGCCCCATCAGTCTACTCTCAATCATCAGCAAAGTGATGGAAGGTGTCATCGACAGTGCTATCAAGCGACACTTACTCACCAATAACCTGCTCACCGATGCTCAGTTTGGGTTCCGCCAGGACCACTCGGCTCCAGACCTCATTACAGCGTTGGTCCAAACATGGACAAAAGAGCTGAATTCCAGAGGTGAGGTGAGAGTGACTGCCCTTGACATCAAGGCAGCATTTGACCGAGTGTGGCACCAAGGAGCCCTAGTAAAATTGAAGTCAATGGGAATCAGGGGGAAAACTCTCCAGTGGCTGGAGTCATACCTAGCACAAAGGAAGATGGTAGTGGTTGTTGGAGGCCAATCATCTCAGCCCCAGGACTTTGCTGCAGGAGTTCCTCAGGGCAGTGTCCTAGGCCCAACCATCTTCAGCTGCTTCATCAATGACCTTCCCTCCATCATAAGGTCAGAAATGGGGATGTTCGCTGATGACTGCACAGTGTTCAGTTCCATTCGCAACCCCTCAAATAATGAAGCAGTCCGAGCTCGCATGCAGCAAGACCTGGACAACATCCAGGCTTGGGCTCATAAGTGGCAAGTAACATTCGCGCCAGATAAGTGCCAGGCAATGACCATCTCCAAGAAGAGAGAGTCTAACCACCTCCCCCTGACATTCAACGGCATTACCATCACCGAATCCCCCACCATCAACATCCTGGGGGTCACCATTGACCAGAAACTTAACTGGACCAGCCACATAAATACTGTGGCTACGAGAGCAGGTCAGAGGCTGGGTATTCTGCGGCGAGTGACTCACCTCCTGACTCCCCAAAGCCTTTCCACCATCTACAAGGCACAAGTCAGGAGTGTGATGGAATACTCTCCACTTGCTTGGATGAGTGCAGCTCCAACAACACTCAAGAAGCTCGACACCATCCAAGATAAAGCAGCCCGCTTGATTGGCACCCCATTAACCACACTAAACATTCACTCCCTTCACCACCGGCGCACTGTGGCTGCCGTGTGTACCATCCATAGGATGCACTGCAGCAACTCGCCAAGGCTTCTTCGACAGCACCTCCCAAACCCGCGACCTCTACCACCTAGAAGGACAAGAGCAGCAGGCACATGGGAACACCACCACCTGCACGTTCCCCTCCAAGTCACACACCATCCCGGCTTGGAAATATATCGCCGTCCCTTCATTGTCGCTGGGTCAAAATCCTGGAACTCTCTTCCTGACAGCACTGTGGGAGAACCGTCACCACACGGACTGCAGCGGTTCAAGAAGGCGGCTCACCACCACCTTCTCGAGGGCAATTAGGGATGGGCAATAAATACTGGCCTCGCCAGCGACGCCCACATCCCGTGAACGAATAAAAAAAAAGAAAAAATTTCTCAGGATCACAGCATATCTGGACCCTGGTGAACCTCTCAATCAATGCCCACCTGGTGCCAGAAAGCCAGCTGGGCCAGATTGCCTTGGCAGCCACTCAGTTGTTGCAGTCTGCAGCCAAGCCCTCTTTGGCCTGAGCTTCCAGCGGTCGCTGACCACCAGCATCTAAAGACCTTTTGAATAAGCCACTGAAGCTTTCCACCTCCCATGCACTTAAGATAGGCACTAAGTGCTCACACCAGGGTGATAATTAGGGTTAGCCACTTGTACAAGCCAGTAAAATTGTAATCTTGTTTGAAATCTTTCTGTGCAGAGAGTGTTTCTATAGTAGCTGGTGACCCTGCAGTGTTAGTTGACATGAACATCAATGTTGGTCTCTGGGCAGATGCAGTTTATTTGAGATGGAAAAAATGGGAGAGATGTAGGGTGTGACTGTTAATGCAGTGGAGCAGGGATTGTTCAGCTGAAGTGCTCTTGAATAAGCTGCTGCCAAAGAGTTTTAGCTGTGGGCAACTGTTGAAGCCCTGCCGCTTTCTGACCATTCTCTATGTCATCAGTGTCTTGTCCCTCATCATGTTGAATATCTTCATCCAATGGATTGTTCCCATTGCAGAGCAAAGTTATGCAACGTACAGAAAACCACTATCATGCAGGACACTCTTTGTGGGCTGTATTGGGGGAAGCTTCCACACCTGTCTATGGTTCAGAATCATTGTTTGAGGACACCAATGGTCTGCTCGATAAGAGCTCCAGTTGACCAATGGATCTGATTGTCCCGGAGTTCAGCCGCCAAGCGTGCCTCTGAGAGGAGGCATGAGCCAAGTGAGCAGGGTATAACCCTTGTCCCCATGCAGCCATCCTCTCACTTGCTATACACGGGCAAAGAGTGGGGGATGGAGGATTGCTACAATATAAAAGCGTCATGGCAGCTGACGGGAAACTGGGCACAGATCAACATGATGATCACACACCAGTTGCATATCACTGAAGTGGAAACCTTTGCAGTCCATGAAGGCAATGGGGTCGTGTGAAAGAGTCCGCAGGGCGATGTGTGTATGGTCAATGAAGCCCTAGACTTGGGGGAAGACTGCAATCTGGGCGCACTGTGAACCCCATTCTGCTGCTTCCAATTGTCCATGGGAAAAGTGACAAAAGGGTTTGCTCCAGCAAACATGCCATCAGTCACCTGTTTAATGCAAACATAGAATGCAGACTGACTGATGTTACTGATATCCTCTGTGACAGCCTGGAAGGAGCCGGAGGCAAAGAAGTTCAGGGCTGCAGTGACCATGACTGGAACGGGCAATACTGTGCTAGCTGTGGCAATTGGTTGCAGATCTTGTTGCAGGAAGTGACACAACTCTATGACAGCCTTAATAGAGAAGTGTAGCCTTCTTTTGCAATGTTCCTCAGAAAACTGGGCCAACAGACTCTGTTGGAAGGGTAAGGACTCATGAGAGCAGGTCACCTTCTATTTGCTTTCAAATGACACTGTGCAGATCTTCGCCATTCAGGGGCAGATTAACGCACAGGCTGCAACTCTGTATGCTCCATCTCCCATTTCCGCCTGGAGTGGAACCGCCAGAGGGCCCCCATGAAGGAGAGTATGTTGCCACAAGCCCCTTAAAAGTTCAAAATGTTCTACAGGCACTATGAGCACTTTGGGATGGTCTATGTAATCAAAATCCACAAAGTAACAGAAGCAAAATGTCTCCCAAAACTTTTCAGTCTTTTACCTGAGAGCAGTTGAGGATCCCTTTAAATACTGCTGGAAATGGCTGGCTCTCCAGTTGTACCTCCCCGTGGGCCCGTGCGTTAATCTGCCCCTGAATGGCGAAGATCTGCACAATATCATTTGATCCCAATTTGTATATGTTCATTAGGCCCCTGCCTGTTTCCGGAGAGAGCTCTCATTGTCTAAATCGGGGTCTGGTCAAAAATTGGAACTTGCGGACAACCAACAGTAGGTTTGTGGGTCTGTGTTGCATGTGATTTTGGTCCGCTGTTGTCCATTTTTAGGCATAAATGCACAACAGGTGTCCCAAAGAACATCTGTCAAAGAGAGCTGGGATCCTGTAGCTGAGTTTGTACCACAGTTAAAGGGTGGGGTCGACAATCAGGCTCAGGACCAATGCAGTGCTAGGATCTGGTGATGGTCAGGTGCCACAATTTGTGGGCGGAGATGGTAATTATAAAATGCGAGTTCTGGTACAGGTAAAAGATGTAACAGATCTGGATTTAGAAAGGGAGCTACTCCCCGAGTGGAGCTGGTTTAGAGTGGATATTGTCCAAGTGCAGCTGGTTTGGTACATGAACTGTTCCAACTGGTTTGGGCTGACCATGGAGGGGCTGAAGGTTGAGACTGTTCCAGTTACCGGGGCAAACAGGGGCATCGGGCTGGAGATCGTTAAACAGCTGATCAGCTCCGAATCTCCACCGGCTCGGATCTTTGCAACTTGTCAGCAGCTGAGCGCTGCCCAGGTAAAAGAGGGAACATCTGTCAGAGAGAGAGAGGTGAACATCTGTCAGGGAGAGGTGAACATCGATCAATCAGAGAGAGAGAAGGTGAACATCGAACGATCAGAGAGAGAGAAGGTGAACATCGATCGGTCAGAGAAAGAAGGTGAACATCGATCGGTCAGAGAGAGAGAAGGTGAACATCGATCAATTAGAGAGAGAGAAGGTGAACATCGAACGATCAGAGAGAGAGAAGGTGAACATCGATCGATCAGAGAGAGAGAAGGTGAATATTGATCGGTCAGAGAGAGAGAAGGTGAATATTGATCAGTCAGAGAGAGAGAAGATGAACATCGATCGATCAGAGAGAGAGAGAAGGTGAACATCAATCAATCAGAGAGAGAAAAGGTGAACATCGAACGATCAGAGAGAGAGAAGGTGAAGATCGATCAGAGAGAGAGAGAAGGTGAACATCGATCGATTAGAGAGAGAAAAGGTGAACATCGAACGATCAGAGAGAGAGAAGGTGAACATCGAACGATCAGAGAGCGAGAAGGTGAACATCGATCGATCAGAGAGAGAGAGAAGGTGAACATCGATCGATTAGAGAGAGAAAAGGTGAACATCGAACGATCAGAGAGAGAGAAGGTGAACATCGATCGATTAGAGAGAGAAAAGGTGAACATCGATCGATCAGAGAGAGAGAAGGTGAACATCGATCGATCAGAGAGAGAAGGTGAACATCGATCGATTAGAGAGAGAGAAGGTGAACATCGATCGATTAGAGAGAGAGAAGGTGAACATCGATCGATTAGAGAGAGAGAAGGTGAACATCGATCGATTAGAGAGAGAGAGAAAGTGAACATCGAACGATCAGAGAGAGAGAAGGTGAACATCGATCGATCAAAGAGAGAAAAGGTGAACATCGATCGATCAAAGAGAGAAAAGGTGAACATCGAACGATCAGAGAGAGAGAAGGTGAATATTGATCGGTCAGAGAGAGAGAAGGTGAATATTGATCAGTCAGAGAGAGAGAAGATGAACATCGATCGATCAGAGAGAGAGAGAAGGTGAACATCAATCAATCAGAGAGAGAAAAGGTGAACATCGAACGATCAGAGAGAGAGAAGGTGAAGATCGATCAGAGAGAGAGAGAAGGTGAACATCGATCGATTAGAGAGAGAAAAGGTGAACATCGAACGATCAGAGAGAGAGAAGGTGAACATCGAACGATCAGAGAGCGAGAAGGTGAACATCGATCGATCAGAGAGAGAGAGAAGGTGAACATCGATCGATTAGAGAGAGAAAAGGTGAACATCGAACGATCAGAGAGAGAGAAGGTGAACATCGATCGATTAGAGAGAGAAAAGGTGAACATCGATCGATCAGAGAGAGAGAAGGTGAACATCGATCGATCAGAGAGAGAGGTGATCATCGATCAATTAGAGAGAGAGAAGGTGAACATCGATCAATTAGAGAGAGAGAGAAAGTGAACATCGATTGATTAGAGAGAGAGAAGGTGAACATCGATCGGTCAGAGAGAGAGAAGGTGAACATCGATCAATTAGAGAGAGAGAAGGTGAACATCGATCGGTCAGAGAGAGAGAAGGTGAACATCGATCGGTCAGAGAGAGAGAAGGTGAACATCGATCAATTAGAGAGAGAGAAGGTGAACATCGATCAATTAGAGAGAGAGAGAAAGTGAACATCGATCGATTAGAGAGAGAGAAGGTGAACATCGATCGGTCAGAGAGAGAGAAGGTGAACATCGATCAATTAGAGAGAGAGAAGGTGATCATCGATCAATTAGAGAGAGAGAAGGTGAACATCGATCAATTAGAGAGAGAGAAGGTGAACATTGATCGATTAGAGAGAGAGAGAAGGTGAACATCGATCGGTCAGAGAGAAGGTGAACATCGATCGGTCAGAGAGAGAGAAGGTGAACATCGATCAATTAGAGAGAGAGAAGGTGAACATCGATCAATTAGAGAGAGAGAGAAAGTGAACATCGATCGATTAGAGAGAGAGAAGGTGAACATCGATCGGTCAGAGAGAGAGAAGGTGAACATCGATCAATTAGAGAGAGAGAAGGTGATCATCGATCAATTAGAGAGAGAGAAGGTGAACATCGATCAATTAGAGAGAGAGAAGGTGAACATTGATCGATTAGAGAGAGAGAGAAAGTGAACTTCGATCGATTAGAGAGAGAGAAGGTGAACATCGATCGGTCAGAGAGAGAGAAGGTGAACATCGATCGATCAGAGAGAGAAAAGGTGAACATCAATCAATCAGAGAGAGAAAAGGTGAACATCGAATGATTAGAGAGAGAGAAGGTGAACATCTGTCAGAAAGAGAGAAGGTGAACATCTGTCAGAGATAGAAAAGGTGAACATCGATTGACCAGAGAAAGAGAGGGGGGAACATCAATCTATCAGAGAGGGAGGGGGGAGCGTCGATCTATCAGAGAGAGAGAGGGGGAACATTGATCTGTCAGAAAGAGAGAGGGGGAACATCGATCCATCAGAGAGAGAGAAGGTGAACATCGATCGATCAGAGAGAGAAAAGGTGAACATCAATCAATCAGAGAGAGAAAAGGTGAACATCGAATGATTAGAGAGAGAGAAGGTGAACATCTGTCAGAAAGAGAGAAGGTGAACATCTGTCAGAGATAGAAAAGGTGAACATCGATTGACCAGAGAAAGAGAGGGGGGAACATCAATCTATCAGAGAGGGAGGGGGGAGCGTCGATCTATCAGAGAGAGAGAGGGGGAACATTGATCTGTCAGAAAGAGAGAGGGGGAACATCGATCCATCAGAGAGAGGGAGGGGAACATCTATCGATCAGGGAGAGAGGGGGGACATCGATCGATCAGAGAGAGAGAGGGGGGACATCGATCGATCAGAGAGAGAGGGGGGACATCGATCGATCAGAGAGAGAGAGGGGACATCGATCGATCAGAGAGAGAGGGGGGACATCGATCGATCAGAGAGAGAGGGGGGACATCGATCGATCAGAGAGAGAGGGGGGACATCGATCGATCAGAGAGAGAGGGGGGACATCGATCGATCAGAGAGAGAGAGAGGGGAACATCGATCGATCAGAGAGAGAGAGGGGAACATCGATCTATCAGAGAGAGAGGGGGGACATCGATCGATCAGAGAGAGAGGGGGGACATCGATCGATCAGAGAGAGGGAGAGGAACATCGATCTATCAGAGAGAGGGAGGGGAACATCGATCGATCAGAGAGAGAGGGGGGACATCGATCGATCAGAGAGAGAGGGGGGACATCGATCGATCAGAGAGAGAGGGGGGACATCGATCGATCAGAGAGAGAGAGAGGGGAACATCGATCGATCAGAGAGAGAGAGGGGAACATCGATCGATCAGAGAGAGAGGGGGGACATCGATCGATCAGAGAGAGAGGGGGGACATCGATCGATCAGAGAGAGAGGGGGGACATCGATCGATCAGAGAGAGGCGGGGGACATCGATCGATCAGAGAGAGGGGGGGGACATCGATCTATCAGAGAGAGAGGGGGGACATCGATCGATCAGAGAGAGGGAGAGGAACATCGATCTATCAGAGAGAGGGAGGGGAACATCGATCTATCAGAGAGAGAGGGGGGACATCGATCGATCAGAGAGAGAGGGGGGACATCGATCGATCAGAGAGAGGGGGGGGACATCGATCGATCAGAGAGAGGGGGGGGACATCGATCTATCAGAGAGAGAGGGGGGACATCGATCGATCAGAGAGAGGGAGAGGAACATCGATCTATCAGAGAGAGAGGGGGGACATCGATCGATCAGAGAGAGGGAGGGGAACATCGATCTATCAGAGAGAGAGGGGGGACATCGATCGATCAGAGAGAGAGGGGGGGAACATCGATCTATCAGAGAGAGAGGGGGGAACATCGATCGATCAGAGAGAGAGGGGGGGAACATCGATCTATCAGAGAGAGAGAGGGAATGTAAGTTCTTGCTTTATAGTCTGGTCTTTGATCAAAAAGACTTACAGATAATTTGTTCAAAATATAAAGGTTTTATTAAGAATTACAACACGAGATACAGTAGTGCTATTATAACACATTAAGTAAGACGTTAAACAATATAACCTGACAAAAGATTTACATGATAAGGCTTCCGGGGTGATTAAACCCAAATAACTCAGTGATAGCGAGATGTCTAGCCTCTCCGAGAATATTCTAACTAGTATGCTATATGTGAATATATATATACATATATTTGTGTCCCGCTCCCATTTAAAGCCTTAAAGGGGCAATGCATCTCATTGAAATACTTGAGGTACTTAATTCTTTGTGTATTGGAAAGCTTAAATGAATTTTACCTCGCATGTTTGGGTTTCCCATTGCTTCTGATTCACATCAGGTGACAGCAGATGGGAAGGGCCGGATCCAGGAGGTGAGTGCCTTTATTGCGCTGCCTGTGGGCTCAGAGGAGCATAAGTGCTTCATCCAGGCCCAACAAGCTCACCAGGCCGACTGGACCCCCGTGATCAGTCGGCCTCCCCCCTGATGGGGGACCCCCACTCCCAGATGGTGGCCACTGACATACCTCCGACTCTTCACCCGACCTCCGGTGACCTCCGATCTCCAAGACCTGGCATTAGATGCCCCGATCTCCACCTCCCGGTCGTCCCGATGTCCTCCCCAGCACCCCCCCACACCTCTGATGTCCTCTCTGCTACCGCAGGCCTCTCCGCCCGACAGCCAGCCAGCCTGTCAATCAGGCTGGCTGCCAGGTGAGAAGCCTGGAAGTAAAATTTATTGACCTCATTAAGGTTGTGAACCTCAGATCGCGACCCGCCAACTTACCTTCTGGGTGTCGCACCCGAAAATCTTCCCACCGCCGCCCTCCCCTCCCGCTTCCTTACCAGCTTGAGGTCAAAACTATCTGCGTGGTGTCTCATGAGCAATCTTTAGCTGAAGTTCGACAATTACGCAGACACAGTTTTGTTGATGCTTTTAACAATCTTTAACCGAAAGCCGAGAACATGCATCTCTCACATCTAGCAGAGTGAGAGAGAGGGGAACATCTGTCAGAGAGTGAGGGGGCGACACAAAGAGGGGAATTTCTGTGTCTCTACTTCCCTGTTTGCGCTTAAAAATGGAGTGGTAGCAGGATCAAAATAGCACGTAGAAACAGAAGCACTGAGTTCCCATCTGACCATTTTAGGGCAACAATCCTGGCAGTCGGCACTCCTGTCTGAAAATGGTAGCAGCTGCACGGGGCGATGACACAGTTAGGACTTCATATACCCGCATTGCCACCACCCAAGGACAGGGCTAAGGTCGAAGGGTTGGTGGGGGGGGGGATCAAAGTCCAGATTTGGCCAACCTGGCCCCCAGACACATCAATTTAGGAGATGGAGCTGCCAGAAACAGAGGCAAAGGGGTGGAGCTGCTCACAGAGGGCACTTCTTATGGCCTATCCTCCTGCTCCCAACATTGCTCTGGAGAGCTAATGTTTCACAGTTGCGTGCACAGCACAGCCACTCGGCCAGATTCAAATAAAGTAACGCGATCACGCTCGGAAATTAAAAAGTTAAGTGATTAAATTATTTGTAGTCAGTTTTGGCCGAGTCTTGACTTACAAAATTGGCCAACCTCAAAGTGTTGGGGGGTGGGAGGCAGTCATGAACACCCTGATCCCCCACTGGCTCCACCAAGGTTACCACCAGTTCCTGCTCCCGCGCACAAGCCATGAGCGGTACAAGTGGGGAGGTGACCATTGTTAGTGTAAATTCAGGGTTCCTCGGTTGCAGTCCGAGAAAGCTGGATGGAGGTTTGGGACACAGTTTTGAGAATCGCATATGTGTTTTGAGCTTTAAAGGCTTCCAACTTTAATGTACTTGCTGCTGTAGGTTCTACAAAAATGTTGCCTGTTGTTCTGAAGTGCTGTTTTTTCCCCCCTCTTTACCTTCTGCCCTTCACCTTTGAGGTGCTGGTGCAGGCCCTTCAGGTTCACCCACCTTACCTGATTCGCCACCTCCAGATGGGCGAGCTGCCTATTGGGGAGCGTGTTTCACGCTGGCAGCTCGGTGACCACATTATAAGGAAGTTCCTGAACCAAAACTGATCAGGTCAATCGTGACCCCTCCAGGCAGCCTCTGTGAATGCCCCACCCACTGCCTGCCTGAACAGTGCTCCAAATAAACATCTGTCACCAGAGAGAGGCAGTTGTGTTTGCGTGATTGAGCGAGTGAGCGAGAGAGAGAAACATCTGTCTTAGAGACATGTGTTCGTCCATGTCCATTGGGAAGGGTCAGCCCGATGAAATGTGAGAGGCCAGAAACATTTTGATGGAAGGGCCTCATTAGCCTATGACAGGTGACTCCTAGCTTAAAGAACCTTCGCTACTTAGATAGGCTTAAGGACCTCGGTCTGTTTACTTTAGAGCAGCATAGACTTGGAGGCGACCTGATAGAGATCTATAAAATAATTAAAAGGCTGGATAGCTTGCCCATTGATAGATTATTCCAGTTTAGCGGACTGGGGAGGACCAGGGGACGTGAGTTTAAATTATGGAAGAGTAGGAATAGTCTGGATGTTTGGCGGTTCTTCTTTTCCCAGAGAGTAGTGAGCCTCTGGAATACATTGCCGGCTGGTGTGGTGGGTGCTGACTCTCTGTATACCTTCAAGAGGGAGCTGGACCAGTTTTTGACTGGGGCAGAGATCACATCATATAGAAGGTAAGTGTCTTTATAGATAACACTGGGTCCATGTGATGATCTGGACTGGTTTCGATCGACTGAGGGAGTCGGAGAGGAATTTTCCAGCTTATTTTTTCCCTTATTGGCCCTGGGTTTTTTCTTTTTCTTTGCCTCTCGATGGAGATTACATGGCTGCGAGGGGGAGGGGGAGGGGGAGGGGATGGTGTGGCTGGGAAGTGTCTAGTCATGATGCTCCAACCATCATGGTGTGTGGAGCAGGCTTGATGGACCAGTCTTTTCCTGCCCGTCAATTTTGTGTCTTTGCCAATGAGGGGGCGGGATTTCAGGCTGGCCCAGCATCTACACAAAGAGGCTGCATCTCAACATGAGATGCAAACTCTCAGTGAGGGCGTCTTTATTTTTGGCTGGAGATTGGGAGGAAAAAGTTTCACTTCTATTTCCCCTCATGCTGTCTCTGAGCTCAACTTATGCATGAGACCCACCTCCTGCTCTCTTGACCCTATTCCTACTTAACTGTTAACCATCCAACTTCCCTTCCTGGTCCCCATGCTAGCTGACATAGTAAACGACTCCCTTTCTTCAGGTACTGTACCTTTCCCTTTCAAATCTGCTGTCATCATGCCACTCCTCAAAAAAACCCACCCTTAAGCCTTCTGTCCTTGCAAACTACCGCCCCATCTCCAACCTCCCTTTTCTCTCCAATGTCCTTGAACGTGTTGTTGCCTCCAAAACCTGTGCCCATCTTTCCTGCTTTTGCATGTTTGAACCTCTCTAATCAGGTTTCCACTCCTGCCACAGCACTGAAACGGCCCTATTCAAAGTCACAAATTACATCCTCTGTGACTGTGACCATGGTAAACTATCCCACCTCATTCTTCTCGACCACTCTGCAGCCTTTGACATGGTTGACCACTCCATCCTCCTCAAACGCCTCTCCTCACACAAATTCCCAAGCCTTTGATGCAGCCACATTCTAATAAGTTCCCCTTTTTCTGCAGGATAGGTTGGCGTAAAATAACTATGAATGGATGAGAACAGGAGGAGGGCCTACGTCCCTTCAGGTACTCATTTCCATGAATCAGGAAATCCTGGAGATTCTGGGCACAGGCCTGCCTGGGAGCATTGGGGATGGAGAGGTGGGAGGACGGGAGCAGCAGGGTCTCTTCCTTTTTCTCTTTTCTTCTATCTGCCCTTGATGTGCAGCTTCTTCAGCGAGCTGCTCAAACTGGTGATGCTTTGCCACTCCTTAACCATCCCAGTATTTGTAGGTCCCTCTGCAGACCACCACCATGTGCCACCCTCTCTGGGGGCTGTATTGCAGGACTCCTCCGGACCGGTCCAGGCATCTAAAGTACTGTTTAAGAATCACGATGACCTGCTCGATGTTGACACAGGTATTTCCATGACTTGTGGTTTTAGCGATGGTCAGCAGAAAAGCGTGAGTGCTAATGGCATCATCAGCCAGGTGGTTGATGGGTACGTCTTATTGCCAAGCAGCCAACCATGCAATGGCTGTTCCTGCTGGAAGAGTGGTGGCAGTGAGGACTGCCACTGTATGGTGGCATCGTGGCACCTCCCCTGGAAAACACGCGCACACCTGCATGATTTTCATGGAACGATCACTGACAACCTGGACATTGAGAGAATGAAATCCCTTCCTGTTCAGGGATGCCACCGGCTCATGGGGAGGTGCCCTGATGGCGACATGAGTGCAATTACTCCCTGGACTTGGGGAAGCCAGTTATGGCAGCAAAGCCAGCAGTCCGCTCACGTTGGCTCCTTGATGTCCACAGTAAAGGCGATGTGAGAACAGGCCCTACGGAAAAATCATCTGTTACTTGCGTGGTGCATGAGTGCACAGTGGTGACTGATGTATGCCCTGCCATCTGCTGCAGCGGGAATGAGGTTCAGAGGCAATGAGGTTCAGAGCCATTGTGACCTTGATGGCCAGTTTGTCTGATTGTCAGTTCCAGATCTGGCTGCAGCAGGTGACACAGGGAAATGGCTGCCTCGTGGCTGAACCACAGCCTACTTAGATATTGTTCCTCATTGAAGCTGAGGTAAGTGACATGGGTTCTGTGGATCTTATTTGCGCCCCCCACCACCTGTCCCCCCGGGCAGTCTTTTTCCAGCCTCCCATGCAGTTTCTTGGTCTTGCTATCACTCCTGTTCTTCTTCCACCAACCAGATTGGTGTTGCTAGGACACTCCCAATTTTAGGAGGATTGACAGGTTGCTCAATTCATACAAAATGCTAACAAATTACTTTTTTCTTTAGCAAAGTGCAGCACTCTGGAATTAGCTGTGCTTGGTTCCAGTGATCCAACAACTTTCATGTGAGTTGCTCTTTAATTAGTACTCCAAATTGCTTGTCTGCTTTCTGAGCCAATCACTTCACTGGGTGGGTCCTGTCCTTGGTGGTAGTCCTGCTATTTGCCTTCAAAATTGCAGAGGAGGTCTCTCTATCTAAATAATGCTGGGACCCTAACCTCGGTCAAGATGGCTGTGGACACCACACAAACTCAAAAGGAGCATTAAGTATTGCACTATCTTTTTAAACCTGCTGCTGCCCCGTTTATGTACGCTGGAGTGGATCAAAATCGGCTCCTCTTTTTGAGAGAGACAAACATGAGTGATAAAAGAGAGACATCCGTAAGAGCAAGACAGACAGATGTCTGTCAAAGAGAGAAGGATCTATGTCTGTGAGACACTGAGTCATCAGGCAGAAAGAGATCAAATGGAAAACATCTGTCAGAAAGTGTGGACCATCTGCCCAACAGAAACATGTTGGAGAGAGGGGAAAACAGAGAGAGACTGGGAATGTCCGTGTTGTGCGATAAAGATTAGGGAACAACTGTCCAGGGGGAGGATGGCGAGGGAAAGTGATACTGCCGAATTACTTTCTTTGGGGGAAACTCTGGGGTGAGAAAGAGACTCGAACACGTGTTGGAAAGGAAACATAGTGTGGTGCACAAGGTGTCGAATGCATTAAGAAAATCTGAATCCCATTTAGCCAATGGAGTGTGCAAGGAAATTAATGAGCTACAAATTGAAGGGGATTAGAAGTTTGCTATCATCGAACACTATTCAGATTCCTGAATGAGTGGCACCAGTACAATCACTTGCCACTTAACACCTGACTGGGTGAAAGGTCCAATGAGACAGCTAGGTGTTAAGTGGCAGCTATTTCTGTACACAGCTAAACAGCACATGGATCTCAGAGACTAAGCACAGTAAACTGCTGTCAAATAGTTTAAATAGTCAATTTTTCTGACCAAAAGCCACCCAGTTTAGTCCTATATAAGGTACCTTTAAAAATATTTGTTACTAGTCAATCTCATGTGGTGATTCAGTTAATCAGAGGATAAGGTCACTATGATCCCACCCCTGCTTTTCTCTCCCTTTGCTTCTCTGTTCTTTTCCCCCTTTCAGGTGGGAAGTTATGCATGATGTGGCAGCGGAAGGAGCCATTGGTAGCTGCAGACTGCATTTGTGGTGGGGAGTGTAGCCCTTACCATCCTCTCCTCCAATCACTTGTGCTTTCTCCCTTCCATCGCATCCTCTATCTCTGCACCTTCGCACTATACCTTTGACATCTTGCCACCCACTCGCTCCCATCACTACCCCCACTTCTTTACATTCACTTCACAGGTAGTGAAAATCTGGACCACTCTTCCCCAAAAAGCTGTTGAGGTTAGGTCAATTGAAAATTTCAAAACTGAGATTAATTGATTTTTGTTAAGCAAGGGTATTAAGGGCTATGGAACCAAGGTGGGTAAATGGAGTTAACATACAGATGAGCCATGATCTAACTGAATGGTGGAACAGACTCGAGGGGATAACATCAAAATAAAAAACAGAAAATGCTTTGAATGCAGAATAGGTTCATCAACAACTATAAAGAGAGAAAACCGGCTTACATTTAGGGTGTGGTCATCAGAAATGAAACCTTAAAGTAAATGCATGGAGCATGGTAAATAAGGTTGGTGAGCTGCAGGCACAAATAGCCATGTGGGATTATGATATAATGGCAATATTAGGGACCAAAAAGGAAATCTTCATGTGGAGGCTGAGGTATTAAATGAGTAATTTGCATCTGTCTTCACTAAAGCCGAGGATGCTGCCACTGTCACAGTAAAGGAAGAGGAAGTAGAGAAATTGGATGGGATAAAAATAGATAAGGAGGTAATTAAAAGGTTGGCAGCACTCAAAGTAGAAAAGAAATTCAGTCTGAATGGGAGGCATCCTAGTTTGCTGAGGGAAGTAAGGGTTGAAATTGCGGAGGCTCTGGCCACAATCTTCCACTCCTCTTTAGATATGGGAGTGGTGCCAGAGGATTGGAGGATTGCAAATGTTACATCCCTGTTCAAAAAATGGAAAAAGGATAAACCTGGCAACTACAGGCCAGTCAGCCTAACATCAGTGGTGGGGAAACTTTTAAAGACAATAATCAGGGACTTACAAAAGGTGTTTGATAAAGTGCCACATAATAGACTTGTTAGCAAAATTAAAGGGACAGTGGCTACATGCTTACAAAATTGGCTAAGGGACAGAAAGCAGAGAGCAGTGCTGAGCGGTTGTTTTTCAGACTGGAAGGAAGTATACAGTGTTGTCCCCCATGGGTTGGAATTAGGACCAAATCAGGAGAAAGTGGGATGGAAAGGAGGCTAGAGTCAGAAGAGTGGAGGCTGTATAATAACACATTGGGCTGAAGAAGGACGCAGAGATTGGGTGTTGCGAGGCCATGGAGAAGCTTGTACAAGGATTTTGAAACTGATGGGGTTGGTAAGTAGTAAAAGGCCAGTGAGGAAAGCATTGAAATAATCAAGCTCGAAGATTAAAGGCATGGATGAGGCAGTAGTGAAGGTGAGCTGGGAGAGCATGCCTGAGGGAGCAGTAGGGGTGAGGTGGAGTGGTTTGCCTGAGGGAGCAGTGGGAGTGAGCTGGTGTGGTTTGCCTGAGGGAGTAGCCAGGATGAGGTGGTTGGATTACCTGAGAGAGCAGTGGGGGTGAGGTGGTGTGGTTTGCCTTGGAGAGAAGTGGGGGTGAGATGGTTTGGTTTATCTGTGGAAGCAGCAGGAGTGAGGTGATTTGGTTTACCTGTGGAAGCAGTGGGAGTGAGGTGGAGTGGTTTATCTGAGGGAACAATAAGGGTAAGGTGTGGTAGGTCAAAATAAGCAGTCTTGGTGGCCAGCATGTGGGGTTTAAAGTTCAACTCTGGTAAATATGGCACTTAAGTCTGACTTCAGTCTGAAGGAGCAGCCAGACAAGGGGATGGAATAGGAGCTAGCGTTTAGAGCTTTTGCTGGAACTAAACACGTTGGCTTCAGTCTTGCTGTTGGAGGAAGTTCTGCTTGTCTGACATTAAGTCATGGATGAGCAAATTGGGCAGCATAGTGGTCATCAGGGAGTTAAAGGTGGTGGAGGAGAGGTGGATCTCAGTGCTATTAGTATATCTATGAAAGCTATTCCTATACCTATGTAGGACGTAAACAAAGAAAAGGAGGGGCTGAGCTAACCCTGCAGGGAGGAAGGAGGGACCAAAGCAGAAGATGTGCTGGCTGTATTGGAATTAGCAGGAGTGGAACCAATTGAGGGTGAGGCCACAGAAGTGGGAGCATCCCTCCAGCAAGTTATCCATCATAAATCTGATTCAAAATAAAGCTGTGTTGTTTCACTTCTAGGCTGCGTTGAGCATGGCGAGCCGGTTCCTTTCTGAGGATCTGAGGAAGCTTCAGATTCTTTGTGCTGCTATCCATCCCAGCTGGGTTAGAACCCGCATGGGAGGTACAACGGTAAGTGCTTCCTGTGGTACGAGCCGTAAAGACCATATATGTCTGGGAGAGCCAATTTCAGCTGAGTAGTGGGAGGGCTGCAGTTGCCTCTGTATCGTTGTGCTTGGGTGGGTGGGAGGAATCGGCCACGGTTCTCTCTCCTGATCATCATTGCTAGTCTCCTTCCCCCACCCCCCACCCCCCACCCCCACCCCCACCCATGTTTCTTGAAGCATCTGCGTAAACTTTGGCATTACACAGGATCATATTTGGCTATGATTTAAGCTCCCAGAATCAAATAGCCGCTGATACTGTTCAGGCTCACATGAAGAATAACACCTGGGTGAATTTCTAGCCTTAAGGGAATATGGAGAGAAAGCTTCAGGGGGCTGCAAATCAGGCCAATTCAAACTTGTGTGCCATCTCTGACAGTAGCACAATATGGTTGGGATTTGCAGATGACTGCCCCTCTCCCGGGACGATTAACCAATTAAGACGTTAGATACCCATTGTGTGGGTCAAAATGAAATTGTACCTTTCCCAGATAATTCATCTTCTGCTGACAAGGACTCTTCGTGTGCTTTTGCGCGTTAACCCCTTACATGCTGTTTCTATTAGTACAAAGTATAAGTTAAAAAAATTCAGCACAAGCAAAAAAAAAAATCAATTTTACCACAACACTGCTTGATGTTGCAAGCCACTCACTGAGGATAGTGGTCCTTACAGTGCAGTAGCACCACTGAGCTCTTCAGTCAGAACCCAAAAGGAAGAGGTTTGCATCAGTGAAAGTCTGAAGAGTTAAAAGTTAGGAAACAAAAACAGGTCATAGAATCATAGAAGGTTACAGCATGGAAGGAGGCCATTCGGCCCATCGAGTCCGCGCCGGCTCTAGGCATGAGCAACCCAGCTAGTCCCACTGCCCCGCCCTATCCCCCATAGCTCTGCACATTTTTTCATTTCAAGTACTTATCTAGTTCCCTTTTGAAGGCCATGATTGAATCTGCCTCCACCATTTGCAATTCTCCAGTCCTCTGGCACCACCCCCTTATCTAAGGATATCTGGAAGATTATGACCAGTACCTCTGCAATTTCCCCCCTTACTTCCCTCAGCATCCTAGGGTGCATCCCATCCAGACCAGGTGACTTATCTATTTTAAGTACAGCTAGCCTTTCTAGTACCTCTTCTTTCTCAATTTTTAGCCCTATGATGATGCTAAGTTTGGTTGAGGGATATTAGACAACAAGGAACGGGCAAACCCAATACAACAGGATCTGCAGATGGGGAAAATGGGCTGGTAAGTGGCAAATGGCATTTATTGTGGACAAATACAATGTAGTGAATCTAGTGAAGTGAAATACGCAGTAGGAGTATAAACTAAGTGGAACCCCACTATTTGTCCTGCTGGCCCAAACAAATTTGATACTTTTCTGGAGGTCTGAGTTTGTTGGCAGCACCTCTGATCTGAAGGGGCTGGCAGCAACCTCTCATGCCCACTTTCATGGGCACTTCTCTTGTGTCTGCCTGGCAGAAACAGGAATATTATGTGGGAGGTGTTATATCCCTGCCTATTTCAGACAGAACATTCCCACCCACGCTAGGGATGCCATGGTATCCAAATTTCAAAGGCGGTTAACTTATTCCGGGAGTTTTAACTGTCCACCTGCCCGGTTTCCATCACGCGGGTAGGTTTAAAATCCCCACTCCTGTTATCTGGACTTTGTGTGGGTTTTCATGTCAAGCCGTTTTTTTTTTATTTGTTCATGGGATGTGGGCGTCGCTGGCAAGGCCAGCATTTATTGCCCATCCCTAATTGCCCTTGAGAAGGTGGTGGTGAGTCGCCTTCTTGAACCGCTGCAGTCCACGTGGTGAAGGTTCTCCCACAGTGCTGTTAGGAAGGGAGTTCCAGGATTTTGACCCAGCGACAATGAAGGAATGGCGATATATTTCCAAGTCGGGATGGTGTGTGACTTGGAGGGGAATGTGCAGGTCGTGTTGTTCCCATGTGCCTGCTGCTCTTGTCCTTCTAGGTGGTAGAGGTCATGGGTTTGGGAGGTGCTGTCGAGGAAGCCTTGGCGAGTTGCTGCAGTGCATCCTGTGGATGGTACACACTGCAGCCACTGTGCGCCGGTGGTGAAAGGAGTGAATGTTTAGGGTTGTGGATGGGGTGCCAATCAAGCGAGCTGCTTTGTCCTGGATGGTGTCGAGCATCTTGAGTGTTGTTGGAGCTGCACTCATCCAGGCAAGCGGAGAGTATTCCATCACACTCCTGACTTGTGCCTTGTAGATGGGGAGTCAGGAGGTGAGTCACTCGCCACAGAATACCCAGCCTCTGACCTGCTCTTGTAGCCACAGTATTTATGTGGTTGGTCCAGTTAAGTTTCTGGTCAATGGTGACTCCCAGGATGTTGATGGTGAGGGATTCGGCAATGGTAATGTCGTTGAATGTCAAGGGGAGGTGGTTAGACTCTCTTTTGTTGGAGATGGTCATTGCCTGGCACTTGTCTGGCGTGAATGTTACTTGCCATTTATCTGCCCAAGCCTGGATGTTGTCCAGGTCTTGCTGCATGCGGGCTCGGACTGCTTCATTATCTGAGGGGTTGCGAATGGAACTGAACACCCTACAATCATCAGCGAACATCCCCATTTCTGATCTTATGATGGAGGGAAGGTCATTGATGAAGCAGCTGAAGATGGTTGGGCCTAGGACACTGCCCTGAGGAACTCCTGCAGCAAAGTCCTGGGGCTGAGATGATTGGCCTCCAACAACCACTACCATCTTCCTTTGTGCTAGGTATGACTCCAGCCACTGGAGAGTTTTCCCCCTGATTCCCATTGACTTCAATTTTACTCGGGCTCCTTGGTGCCACACTCGGTCAAATGCTGCCTTGATGTCAAGGGAGTCACTCTCACCTCACCTCTGGAATTCAGCTCTTTTGTCCATGTTTGGACCAAGGCTGTAATGAGGTCTGGTGCCGGCTGGTCCTGGCGGAACCCAAACTGAGCATCGGTGAGTAAGTGCCGCTTGATAGCACTGTCGACGACACCTTCCATCACTTTGCTGATGATTGAGATTAGACTGATGGGGTGGTAATTGGCTGGATTGGATTTGTCCTGCTTTTTGTGGACAGGACATACCTGGGCAATTTTCCACATTGTCGGGTAGATGCCAGTGTTGTAGCTGTACTGGAACAGCTTGGCTAGAGGCGCAGCTAGTTCTGGAGCACAAGCCTTCAGCATTACAGCTGGGATGTTGTCGGGGCCCATAGCCTTTGCTGTATCCAGTGCACTCAGCTGTTTCTTGATATCATGTGGAGTGAATCGAATTGGCTGAAGACCAGCTTCTGTGATGGTGGGGATATTGGGAGGAGGCTGAGATGGATCATCCACTTGGCACTTCTGGCTGAAGATGGTTGCAAATGCTTCAGCCTTGTCTTTTGCGCTCACGTACTGGACTCCGCCATCGTTGAGGATGGGGATGTTTACAGAGCCTCCTCCTCCCGTTAGTTGTTTAATTGTCCACCACCATTCACGACTGGATGTGGCAGGACTGCAGAGCTTTGATCTGATTCATTGGTTGTGGAATCGCTTAACTCAGTCTATAGCATGTTGCTTCCGTTGTTTAGCATGCATGTAGTCCTGAGTTGTAGCTTCACCAGGTTGGCACCTCATTTTTAGGTACGCCTGGTGCTGCTCCTGGCATGCTCTTCTACACTCCTCATTGAACCAGGGTTGATCCCCTAGCTTGTTGGTAATGGTAGAGTGAGGAATATGCCGGGCCATGAGGTTACAGATTGTGCTGGAATACAATTCTGCTGCTGCTGATGGCCCACAGCGCCTCATGGATGCCCAGTTTTGACTTGCTAGATCTGTTCTGAATCTATCCCATTTAGCACGGTAGTAGTGCCACACAACACGTTGGATGGTGTTCTCAGTGCGAAGATGGGACTTCATCTCCACAAGGACTGTGCAGTGGTCACTCCTACCAATACTGTCATGGAC
The DNA here is from genome assembly GCF_035084215.1 of Heptranchias perlo. Classification (NCBI taxonomy): domain Eukaryota; kingdom Metazoa; phylum Chordata; class Chondrichthyes; order Hexanchiformes; family Hexanchidae; genus Heptranchias; species Heptranchias perlo. Next base: position 16,434,092 of record NC_090352.1, on the reverse strand, counting down.
AGATGCATTTGCGACAGGCAGATTGGTGAGGACGAGGTCAAGTAAGTTTTTCCCTCATGTTGGTTTGCTCACCACCTGCCGCAGGCCCAGTCTAGCAGCTATGTCCTTTAGGACTCGGCCAGCTCGGTCAGTAGTGGTGCTACCGAGTCACTCTTGGTGATGGACATTGAAGTCCCCCACCCAGAGTACATTCTGTGCCCTTGCTACCCTCAGTACTTCCTCCAAGTGGTGTTCAACATGGAGGAGGACTGATTCATCAGCTGAGGGAGGGCGGTAGATGGTAATCAGCAGGAGTTTCCTTGCCCATGTTTGACCTGATGCCATGAGATTTCATGGGGTCCAGAGTCAATGTTGAGGACTCCCAGGGCCACTCCCTCCTGACTGTATATCACTGTACCGCCACCTCTGGTAGGTCTGTCCTGCCGGTGAGACAGGACATAGCCAGGGATGGTGATGGAAGAATCTGGGACATTGGCTGAAAGGTATGATTCTGTGAGTATGGCTATGTCAGGCTGTTGCTTGACTAGTCTGTGGGACAGCTCTCCCAATTTTGGCACAAGTCCCCAGATGTTAGTGAGGAGGACTTTGCAGGGTTGACTGGGCTTCATTTGCCTTTGTCATGTCCGCTGCCCCGTGGTCCGATGCCGGGTGGTCCGTCCGGTTTTATTCTTATTGTGACTTTTTTTAGCGAGATTTTACAACTGAGTGGTTTGCCTTTAATGCAAATGTATTGTAGTTGTACCAGTGCGATAAGGGAGAAAGGAACACATGATTGCAACAAATAATTAATGAGTGAAAGTTCAGTGTTCTTAATACAATAATTGGTAATATTTTAAACTGTGACATGATATTGTTTGTATGACCAAGCTAGGCAGGTGCAGAAGAATGTTGTGTACAAGACAGATCTGGTGCTTTGCATTTGCATTGTGTGCTACGTGCCTGAGCAAATCTAGTTACAAAATGTTCAATTTAGTACAGGAAACATTTACAACAAAAACATAGGTAAGAGAGTTCTGCCTAAGTTGAACACAGGTTTCATTTTGCAATACGATTATGGTCACTTGACCTACCTGTAAACTGCTGGTTCTCTGACATTCAAACAGACCTCATCCACAAATCTTTGAGGATGGCACGATAAGTTGATAAGGCTGTTAAAAAAGCATATGGGAACATGGGCTTTATAAATAGAAGATTAGAGTACAAAAGCAAGGAAGTTACGCTAAACCTTTACAAATCATAAGTTAGGCCTCAGTTGGAGTATTGTGTCCAATTCTGGGCACCACACTTTAGGAAGGCCTTGGAGAGGTGCAGAGGAGACTTACTGGAATAGTATCAAGGATGAGGCACTTCAGTTGCGTGGAGAGACTAGAGAAGCTGGGACTGTTCTCCTTAGAGCATGGAAGGCTAAGGGGAAATTTAATTGAGGTGTTCAAAATTAAGAAAGTTTTGATAGAGTAAATAAGGAGAAACTGTTTCCACTGGCAGGAGGGTCAGTAATCAGAGATCACAGATTTAAAGTAATTGCAAAAGAACCAGAGAGGGTATGAGGAGACATTTTTTTACGCAGCAAGTTGTTATGATCTGGACTGCACTGTCTGAAAGGGTGGTGGGAGCAGATTCAATAGTAACTTTCAAAAGGGAATTGGATATATACTTGAAAAGGAAAAATTTGCAGGGCTATGGGGAAAGAGCAGAGGAATGGGATTCTCTTTCAAACAGCTGGCAAAGGCACGAAGGGCCAAATGGCCTCCTATGATCTTTGCTCTTGCAGAGAGCTGGCGCAGGCTCGATGGGCCAAATCACTTCCTTCTGTGCTGTACCCAATCTATGATTCTATGATAGAGGCAGTGGCCACCTGAGAATGCCACCTCCATGAGTCCCAAATCAACCTCCTCTCCTTGCACAACCAGGCTTTCAGAAACCCCCAGAAACAGCTGCTGAGTCCCAAAGTCACCCGGTGTAACCATCTCGACATGAAGGGAAGTCTGAAGCTCACTTAAGATATCCAGGGTATGTCAGCTGTCCCCTCCGACCCAGCATAACAGTTAATTCCTAGAAACCTTACTCTTAAACAGGTTCAAGATCTGCCATGAGAAGAGCATCAAGAATTAGACCAGTTGCTCCACACAGGAAAGTCCAAGCCTAATATCAAACATGCAGATAAGAAACAGACAGATCAGAAAGTCATTTAATCCTTAGTTTATCCATCCAGAAAGAACCTACAGATTCCCCATCACAGCATTCAGCAGACTCTTAAATTAGTCCAGGGTTTTCATCTGCACTATCTTCACTGGAAGTCCATTCCATGTGTTAATCAATTCTTTGTGAAGAACATTCTGACATCAGTGCTACATTTATCTTTTTAGTTTGAACCTGTGTCCCTTGTCTTACTGTCACAGTTTAGTTCGAAGTACGGTTCTCGACCTTTTCTATCCTATTTACTATCTAGTTACCCGTTGACTATCTGGCATCTTGTTGACTATCTCGTATCTCATTGACTATCTCCTGTCCTGTTTGCTATCTCATATACCTTTATGAGGCCCTCCTCTTGGTCACCTTTCAAAGAAAAAATGACCTTGTAAATAAAGTACATCTTCAGGACCTCATGACATCACAACATGCTGCAGAACCGATTATTTGCTTTTGAAGTGGGAACATAAGCATCTGCAGAAGACAATTTACACACAAAGACCCATAAACAGTAAATGCGATAAATGATCATTAAACTGTTTTTGGTTGAGGGAGGGGTGGTCAGGACATTGGAATAATTCTCTGCTCTTCTTTGAATAGTATCATGGGTTCATTTACATCCACCTGAATAGGTAGACAGGCTTCAATATAATGTCCCAACAAAAAGACAGCACCTCTGACAACACAGCACCCTCGCAGTACTGCATAGAAATATCAACCCAGATTATGTACTAAAGTTCTGGAGTGAGCCTTAAACCCACAACCTTCTGATTTAGAATCAGGAGGTCTATTAAAAGATGCAAGCTGATACTTTCGAAGCTGAATGGCTTAAGTTTCTTCCGTCTTTCCCCATAACTCAGCCTCTAGTGTTGGGGTTCAGTCTGATGGTTCTTCTTTGCCTCACCTCCAGAGTTTAAATGTCCCTCTTGTGTATCAGTGATCAAAACTGAACACAGTACTCAAGGTAGGGCTGTCCTCAGTTTAAAAACCACTTCCTCTCACATATACGAAGCATGCTTCGAAAAACACTTTATTCAGTTTTTGCAGCTCAGTGAAGTACAGAGAGTACTGAAGTGCTGGGCGAGCTGGAAAGGTGCAGCGCTAGGGGGGGCATGGTGCTTCGAGGGGGAGGCGGTGCGAGTGGCATAAAGCATCAGAACCGGGACCAGGAGTAAGTCCGGCGGCAGTGGAGCTGGGTTTGGAGTGGCTGTTATCCCCGAGTTAAAGTGGGTTTCGTGCGGTTGCTGTCCCCAGCTGGTTCGGGCTGACCATGGAGGGGCTGAAGGTTGAGACTGTTCTAGTTACCGGGGCGAACAGAGGCATCGGGCTGGAGATCGTTAAACAGCTGATCAGCTCCGAATCTCCACCGGCTCGGATCTTTGCAACTTGTCGGCAGCCGAGCGCTGCCCAGGTAAAAGAGGGAACATCTGTCACAGAGAGAGAGAGAGAGAGAAAAGGGGAACATCTGTCAAAGAGAAACGTCGGTCAGAAAGAGGGCGGAAACATTTGTCAGAGAAGGGACCATTTGTCCGAGTGGAGCTGTCAGAGTGGAGAACATCTGTCAGAAAGAGAGGAGAAAATGCCCATCAGAGAGGAGGAACATCTGCGTGTCAGAAAGGGTAGCAACTATGAGAGAGAGAACACACCTGAGAGCAGGAACATTTGTGCACTAGAGAGCAGGAACTTCTGTTAGAGCGATGGAAGTAACTGAGAAAGAGGTGGAAACAATTGTCAGAGAGAAGGAAACATCTATGAGAGAAAGGGACAACTGAAATGTGAAAATACCTGACAGAGGGGACATCCATTAGAAAGAACAAGTAGAACATTTGTCAGAGAGGGAGGGGAATATCTGTCAGAGAAGGAAACATCTGTAGCGAGGATGATTGATAGAGGGAGAACCAGTCAATGAAAAAGAGAGGAGAACATTTCTCAAAGAGAGAGAGGGGGAAGTCTGTTGGAAAGGGTGAGTCAGGCAGGAGACGTATACATTTATGCAAATTATCCTATTATGTCAATAGGACTCCTACGCCATCTTAACCAGGAGGTCAGTGGGGCGACCGCAGCGGCTGCCCCAACAACAAGAACTTGGTCAGACCAGGCCCTGTAAGGAGCAAAATTTCTCCTCCAGGTCCCACAAATGAAGACTCGGCCCCTTCTACCCAGACTCCCCCCCCCCCCTCCCCTCTCCCTTCCCGAATGGTTGACCATTCAGAACCCCTGTTCTGCCACTTCCATGCATTTACTTTGGGCGGCCTGACTTTATGCCACTTCCCACTGACTTTCCTGCCATCTGGTCGGGAAGTCAGCTGGTGGCATGTTAATAAGGTCCGGCTGTTAAAATTGGCTGGGTCTCCCAATGCTGCTCCCAGACAGGCTAGCTGCTTGCTAAGCCACTATGATACCTGGGACATTTGTAGATGATGCCACAGTTGCCACTTTCTCTCGAATGTATGATACTGAGAAACAACCCTCTCTGATATTGTTGCATTTGAATTTGCCGGCAGCCCTGCCATCCACCACATATTTTTGGAGAGGGCTTGAACTTTCACATGTATCTGGTGCTTTGGAAGCATTTGTCTTTTCATAGAGGGCCCCTAACCTCAACAGCCTCCACTCAGGAACATCATTCTCCATTTCCAGTACCTCATCCTCTGACTTCCTTGTCTGCTGTACATCACAGAGCATCAATTCCTCATCTAGACTGTGTACATCAACCTGCATGATTCTCTGTGGGCTGCTGAGTGCAAACATTGACAGAGTGGTTCAGTTTCTGCTGGCTTTTCCAGATGTAAGAGATCTTGGCACTTATTTATCTTCTCAACCTCTTATCATCATCTGGCTTTTGTTGAGATGAAAAGAATCAGAGTAACAATCAGTTTTCTACTGCTTATGTTTTCTTTACACTTCAGCTCATGTATTTACTTCTACAAAAAGATAAATAATTTTCTGATACTCGAACTTTAGCACTTGGTCTGCACAAACCAACTTTGGGTGCAGGCTGTCCCATTCTCCATCCCTACAGCATTAGTTGAATGAGTGCCTAGGATCTCGATTGCCTCTTTCTCATTCTGGATATCTGCTGATCCTCCTCCTGTTGCCTGATGTTCTCTCGTGTGGTGAGCAAATTTCTTTTCTCCTGCAAAATTAATGCAAGAGTGCTTCTTACTGTCAGTCACAGATTGTTTCATTTTTCTACTCCCTTTAGTTCTCACTGGGAAAGTGGGGCCTCAAAGGTTTTGCATACAATGTCAATGGCCTAATTTCCTAGTATTCTGATTTTGCTCAAGTTTACAGTTCTGTGTTCTTTTACCAAGTAATTGAAGGTTTCAAATCCATTCTTTTAGTCTTGTTTAAAGCAGTTATTGAAAGAATATATTGAAAAGTCCAAAATCCTTCAGACTTTTGTGTACGTATGTTTTTGTTTCCTCCAATACATGTGAAAGAATGTAGTGTGTACAAGGTACAAAGGTCATATAACTGCTTGTTTTCACAGGCCAGGGCTGATCTTGAGTTATTAGCTTTTTGGGGGTTGGATCAGCTTTTACTAGTCGGTTGGCGTCTGGGAGTAACCTGGAATGAGTCAAATTCCACCGCTGCATAGTACCAGTGTGGATGCTCAGTACCTTTTCCTCTTCCCTTTCTCCCTGCTCTCTGGTTAAGTGTGAGTCAATATTGTATAAAATGGAGTTGGTTGCCCTGATCTGATCCAACAAACTTTCCTGTTTGGTTCCCACTAGAAGCTGCAGGAGTTGACAACTGAACATTCTGCTGTGCAGGTGATACAGCTGGGTAAGTGACATCCCTGTGTGCATTGGTTTATTAAACAGTCAATCTCAATAACAGAGTTAAAAAGCAAAACTGTCTGGGTAATGTCATCTTGGTTCAGCCTGTATCCTAATGCTGGGTTCACAATTAGCACATCACGCAAGAACTTTCAGAGCTGCTCTGCATCCTGGCTCATTTTGCCATGAAAGGATGAATTTTTCAGCTCTTATTAATTTTTCAAGCTGCTTGTTTCTTATTGAGAAGTGTACTTTGTGATGAACAGTCGTCTGCCTGTACTACGTAATGAGGGATCATCTGCCGATACTGTGTGATGAGGGATCTTTGTGATAAAGGTCCATCCACCTGTACTTTGTGATGAGGAGCTTGAACGCCTCTATTTGTGATGAAGGGTCATTGTAATGCCCTGGGGCTGTTTCCTATTATCCCAGTTGTCTTCCCTCCCCATTCTGTTTTGCTGGGATATTGTTCCATGGATGCCAGTATTCCAGCCTCTCGCCCAAATGGTCATTCTTCATCTGGTAGTCTGAACTGCACCAGCAACAAATGTGGTGGGCACTACAAGTGAGCATGGTCCTGTCCATACCTACATTTCCCAACAAGAGACACTGATTAGCAAGCGGGAGTGGTTAACCTGGCAGATTTTTTTTCTCTCTGCCTTGCCAAACTCAGGTCAACTGAAGCAGTAGAACCATCACTTTTTAGCTCATTATCCACCATCTTGAGACAAAACGGGAACCAAATCTGGGATCTTCCTGCATAGTTACCAACCATCCAATTTAGAGCAGAATGTGAGCTTTTCCATCTCCCATTCGTGGTGTTTTCATGGGGGCTACAAAATCTGCTGATTTGGTCACTGGCTGAAATTGCTCCATCATGCATCACCAATTACCTCTTCTATGCACAATGGAGTAATTGGGGACATGCATATAAGTAACATGAACACAGAAATAGATAGACGTCAGGAGGTTTTTCTTTTCACAGATTTTTCAAAGAAGTTGCTGACTCAAGAATTCCAAAGGGAGCTGGACAAGTTCCTAACTGTGACTAACATCACAGCTTACAGAATGTAGGGGAGGTATAGGGGAATGTGTCTCCTAGTCACTGTGGTCTCCTGTAACTTGTTTGATTGCCTTTGGGGGTTGGAGAAGAATTTGCCTCATTTTGTTTTCTTGAATTGACCTAGGATTTTTTTCCTGTCCTGACGATTACATGGCTGCTGTTGGGTGGGTTGTGATTGCACGGTCATGGTACTAAGTTGCACCATGACAGTATGGAACAGGCTTTTGGACCAGATGATCTGTTCCTCTCTGTCATTTTCAAATGTTCATCACGGGCCAGACTCTGCTGTGAGCGGCGAACGAACGGTGCCCGTCATTCCTTAGACTTGCACCTGCCCATAGACTTTCTATGAGCTTTTGCTCTGCAAGTTCCTGGAAATTAGAGATCCAAAAAGAACGGCACCCTCTACAGGGCATCTGGGACCGACGTGAACAGGGCAAGCAACTGTCTATCCCCTTCACCAATCAGATAGAAGCATGTTAATAAGCAATGCAGAGATTGAACCAGGAAGTGTAAGATAGAATAATGAATTCAATGTCAAATCTGGTATAGAAAGCGAAATAAAGAAGGGGTAAGAAAGATTGAATTAAGAGTCAGAGATAAAAGAGACAGAAAGAAAAAGTCAAAAAATAAAAGTACATTTAAATTTTTTTAAAATGTCCAAAAACAATTAAAATCTGAAGGAATGAAACTCCACACATGTTAAAGTTAATTTTCAGTGCCAAAGAGGTTGTTTGATAGTCATTAAGATTTACCAGGCCTTTAAAAGTTACTTACATCAGCATGGACAAGCCCTAACTTTTTCTGGCAAGTTTAGTCTGTATGTATAGCGTCAATGCAGGAACTTCATGCTGTTCAATACATTTGAATGGGGAGACAGCTGACGAGATGACATTCGCACAAAGCTTACGGAAGAGCAGTTTATCACGTTCGGCAACTTCTGGATTTCCGCATTTCGCTGTGCGTGTGCAGTAGCAGGAAGTTGCTGTACAATTTGCATAGAAGTAACAGTGAGCGCTGTTGCACTGTTAGCCTCACCATTATTTTCACAGCAAAATCCGGCCCAATGTTTCAGCACATGTGCAGAAGAGGTGAATCATGATGCATGATGGGACAACTTGTGAACAGTGGCTGGAAACCATAGGTGTGTGCTCCCAGGTACAGTCTTTCAATCAGCTGGGGAAAAGGACCTTTGCCCAACATGGACGTAGAAGAGAAGATCCCACCCAACAGGCAGCTAGAAAGGAAGATCCTGCCTGACATGGAGCTAGACGGTGAAGAACCCTTTGTTTGTTTGGGCTGTTGTAGAATAAAATAGATAGTGGAAATCCTCACCATAGTGTTTATTTCATCTTTTAACATTTAAAATGTTTTAAAATTGGGTAATGGAGAGTACTCATGAGAGGTATAATATCAGACCTAGAAGGTGCTGAGTGGAGTCCTGCATGGACCAGAGTCAGACTGGGGGGAGGTGTTGAGTGGAGTTCCACAGAGAACAGTGTTAGACTGGCCAACGTGCTGATTGAGGTCCTGCAGAGGTTGGTACTTGGCCCACTGTTTTTTTAATCTACATTAATGTGATGGATACTGAAATCAATTATAAACTGTCAAACTTGTAAATGACCCTAAAATAAATGGAACAGTAGGAACAGAGGATGCAGCAAAAGATTTCCAAACGGTTTAAATTAGTCAGACAATTGGGCAGGTAAATGGAAAATGAAATTTAACTTTGAAAAATGTAAAATATCACACATAGATAGAAAAATGTGGAAGGTAAATGTACAATGAATGGGATTGAAATAATACAGGGAGTCTTGGAAGGAGACCAGGGGGTGACACTAGGCTCATCATTTTCAATATCCAGACAATGTGGAGAAGCAATTTAAAAAAGGAATAGAATCACTTCTATTGCCTCCGCCATACCTTCCCAGGGACAATAACTTCCTTCCTATTATTAGGTGCCCAAAACTGCACCAGGGCTCCAGGTGGGGTCTGACCAAAACCTGTACAGCAACAACACAACCTCTTTAGATCTGTTGTCTGCCCCTTTGCTAATGTAATTGCTTATTTGCTTTGTGCCTTTTTAAGATGTTTCAGATTCAGTCAGCATCATGAGTGCTGCAGAGGCAGTGGAAGCAAGCCTCGGCACAACTGGACTCAACTTACTGATCAACAATGCTGCAATAAACTCTCCTGGAGCTCTGGAAACACTCACTGCTGAGGAAATGATGACGGTTTACCAAACAAACGTGGTTGGTCCCCTGTTGGTGAGCAAGGTAAATGAGTGCTATGAATATGGAACTTGATTCAACCTTTTTATTCTTCTCTAGTTTTCTCTGGTCGTCTTTACTTACCCCTCCATTCCTGAAGGCTGTGAGTCCTCCTGTGATACCATTCCATGGCTGACAGGAGCCTTCTGTATCTTGGCCAAGTGGTTGTTCTTTATGTTTGAATCTAGACAGCCAGTGTCAAGAGAATATTTGACCGTGGGAACATCACAGTCAAGCCCAGTGAATTTTATGGAGCATGATGTTTCCTGGGCCATTAAGATCATGGAAATTGTCATGGTAACAAAGGGAGCTGGGCTAGAATGAAGACTGGCGGATTGGGTGAGTTACTGGAGGGTGCCTATGCTATTGTACCCCAGAGCAAGTCAGTGCTTTCAGGAGATGAGGAAATTGGAAAATTGGGAATTAGAAAGAAAATTGGGAAAGCCAAACTGTTGTCAGTAGTGAACCACAAATGTTCTCAACTGTGCAACACGGTGGGGGAAATATTCGATAAGGGTCGTTTTAGGGTGGGGGTAGCGTGATGCGCCAGTACTCCGCATCCGATGGCCTCTACACAGGCAGCACGTGAACTTCGTGCTGCCTACTACTTACCATGATATCTCCATGCAGCCAACGCTACCCGCACTGCTGAGAGGCTGCTCGGAGAATGAGGAAGTTGGAAATGGGGCGTGCACATCAGCAGCCTGCACCTCTTAAAGGTGCAGGTAAACAGCTTACTAGGAGAAGGGAAAAATGGCCACGAGGATAGCAGGACTGGTGTGAGAGAGGGTTCCACGCTTCTTTGATCGTGCACTGGAGGCTCTGGTGGAAGGGGTGGACGAAAGGGGGGCCAACACGCACCCTCAGGGTGGCAGGAGACCCTCCAAACTGCAGCTCCATGGGCATTGGCCGGCTGTGGCGCAGGAAGTCAATGCCAGGAGCGTTGCACCACGCACGTGAGTGCAGTGCCGAAAGAAGTTCAGTGATTTGACACGAGTGGTCAAGGTGAGTGAATGCAAGTGTTAAGTAGCACATCCAACCAACTGCACCACTGCTCCACACATCACACCACCCGTCACCCACCCACCCACCAACAAACACTGCCCATCCATACGCAATGCTGCACTCGGCATGCTGCATCTCACCCACACATAGTACCACACAAACAACCACCATTCACAGGTCACACAAACTGGCAGCTATTCAACCACAACAGGCACATCAACCACACATCTTGCAGGATACTGACTGACACACTGTCCTCTGTCTTGCAGGAGAAGGTGGTGCGTAACAGCCGGCAGCAGGAGAGACCTGAGGGTGGACGAGCACGTTTACATGTCCTCACCCCCCTAGAGGAGACAGTGCTTCAGATCATTGGCCGGGCCATCAGTGCAGCCGTCACAACATGCCTCGCTGGAGGTCCCGATGAAGGGGGTCTCTGCATATCGAATGGTCCTTCTCCTTTTCCACATCTCCCTCCTCCCATAATATTTTCTGACTCACGTGCTGCACATTCTGTCAGCACGCACCTCTTACTTGCTCCTCTCCCCACTCCACAACTCAACCTGTTTTCCTTTGTCATTGCAGATACCCAAGAACACATGGCGGCACTGTCCGAGGAGGAGGAGGAGGGGAACACTGAAGCCACACCGTCACTCGATCTGACACTTGCTTCCACCAGGTCAGAGACTGACACTGCACGTCCTTTAGAGGCTAGGTTAGAGGAGGGATCTGCACGAGGTGAGACACAGGGCACAAGTGTGCAGGAGCCGGGACGGTGGTGGGGGGGGAACGGATACCACAGGTGCCAGCTCGCTGGAGGGCAAGGTCGCTCACTAGTTCTGCTGCAGAGGAGTCAGATGAGGAATTTGATGGGCCAGGCTACGAAGAAGGCTGATGGGCGTACACCACCAAATGCTTGGGGCAATGGGAAGCCTGCCAGAAAGCCTGTGCACAATGAGAAGGAGCATGGAGGAGTCCAGCTCCAAGTTGGCACAGGGCTTTGCGCAGAGCTTGGAGCCCATCATTTCCAACATGGAACGGGTGGTCACTTCCATCCGCAAAGTTGTGGAACCCGCCATGATGCAGCGCCTGATGACTGATGTCTCAGCTTCCATTGCAGCACAAACATCTGCCATCCCAGGTCTGACTGCTGCATTTGGAGCTCAGACTGCTGCCCTGGAAGCTCAGACTGCTGCTATCGTGGGTCTGGGGACCATTGTGGAACGGTGCTTCCAGGGTGTCACACCAATCCAGCAATCCGTTCTCCAGCTGATCACCAGGATTGCTGAGGCACCGCCCTCGGAGAGTGACAGTGGTGCCATGGCAGTCGGACCTGCCGACCTCTCTCAGGATGCCAGCATTCCTGCTCCCACTCATGCCACTCTGCCAGTGCCCCTGCTGTTGCCTATCGGCCAGCCAGGCCAGATTGCTGTAGCCCATGCTGAGATGGTGCAGTCTGAAGCCGGGCTCTCCCAGCCCAGAGCTGCTCGAGGTCATCCTCCAAGGCCATCTGCACCTTCCTCAATTGAACGCCAGCAGCCTCCCACCACCCATGTTCCAGCTATTCGGGAAGCACCTCGTAGGAGCACTAGGATAGGTAACGGCACACAAACAACAGGCACCAAGGGAATGCACAAGGGTGAATAGTTCTGTTATGTTTGCATAATTTCATTTATTCATTGATAAATGAGACTTTGATTTTGCATTTGATGGTGGTTTTTATTTGTGCAATGAGCTGAGGGGGAAACCAAGTGTACTCAGATGGAGGGCAATTTGATTGTCTTGTGGGAGCGGAAAGGTGGGGAGTGTAGGACTGTTGGTGAGTTGGGGGATGTAGCTCACATTATTGAAAACAGACACGGATCAGGCGAGCATGCAGAGCCCTTGCAGACAAGGCGTGTGGTTCCTGTTGCACCCTTGCGTCTTCCTCCACCTCCTCTTCCGGCTCCATCCCCTCTTCCTCTTCCTCCTCCACCTCAGCCTCTTCCTCCTTCTCCTTCTCAGCCTCTTCCTCCTCAGCATCCTCTTCCTCCTCCACCTCTGGCTCAGGGTCTTCTCCAATCATTGGTGGCAAAGGCTGGTCCCTCATGATGGCGAGGTTGTGCAGCATGCAGCAGACCACCATGAATTTTCCCACCCTCTCAGCGGAGTACTGCAGGGCTCCTCAAGAACGGTCCAGGCAGCAGAAGCATTGTTTGAGGAGGCCTATGGTGTGCTTCACGATATTGCGTGTGGCAGCATGGCTCTCATTATAGGCCTGCTGTGCACGTGTGTGTGGGTTCCTGACCGGTGTCATGAGCCATGACATGAGGGGATAGACCTTGTCGGCCAGTAGCCAGCCTTTGACTTTCCAAGTCAGGTGAAAGATAGCTGGTACATTGGACTGCCGCATGACGAAGGCATCGTGACAGCTCCCAAGGTAGCGGGCATCGACCTCCATGATTTGATGCATGTGGTCACACACCAGCTGCACATTGAGGTGCCACATGCTGCCACCCTGCACCATGGGGAAGCCAGCAACGCGAGCGAACCCCCGTGCTCGCTCGTTCTGATTGTCTCTGTCGAGAGGGAAGGTGATGAACCTGTTCCACATCTGGTACAGTGCATCTGTGACTTCCCTTATGCAGCAGTGCACTGCATACTGCGAGACTTTGCACATTTCACCAGCAGAGGCCTGAAATGCTCCTGAGCCGTAGAAATTCAGTGCCACAGTGACCTTCACAGCCACAGGCAATGCTGTCCTTGCCCTGCTCTGAGGCTGCAGTTGTGGCTGCACCAGTTGACAGATCTCGGTCACGGCTTCCTTGTTGAACCTCAGGGGTCAGATGCAATCGTCCTTGGTCATGTTGAGGTAAGAGAATTGATCCCGGAAGGCCCTCATTGGGTAGGGCCTCCTGCTCAGTACCCTGCGCCTCCTCGTCCTCCGTCTCCTCGCAGCTTGACCTGCTGGGCGTGACCTCCCTGCATGCTCCCAGTCATGCTCAATGCCCAACGGGAGCCCTAGCAGACCGCCCATGGTTGCCAGGAATGTTGTTCAACTACGGTTGCAACTTTCCGAACCGTAAGGCAGTACCTGCCCAACGCCCACTCTCAAATATACTCTAGGAACTCTCAGTATGAATAGGGAGCTTCAAAAAACACTTCCTACTCCACCAGCAGTCAGAAGCAATAATCCAGCAACTAACCTGCAACATCTGTATGGCCCCTTTAAATAGCGCCGGTGGGGGGTCCGTCAGGTACTGTAAGACACGTTCAGACGGTTGGGGTTAAGACTCTGCGTTGAGTTGATTGTTAAGGTTCAAAATGGTATCTATCGCTTTAAATCAGCATTGCACACTGATTGCAAGCATTTTCTCCCTACTTTACCTGCTTCCAGTGTTCGGTATTTGCGCATGCGCTAACTTCTATAACAAGATGGCTTCCGGTGCACGTCATGCTGGAAACGTGCGTGCGCATCCAAGACACCATCGTGGATGTCAGAGAGGCCGTGTAGTGCCGAAACAACGGGCGCTACACGGCCCAATTTAGCGCCCGGTTACTCTAATTGCAACTCGTATTCTCTACCCAACAGCATTGTGGGAGGACCTTCACCAAAGAGACAGCAACGGTTCAAGAAGAAGGCCCACCACCATCTTCTCCATGCAACTAAGGATAGCCAATAAATGTCAACCTTGCCAGTGATCCCAAGAATGAATAATAAACAGTTAATGGTGGACTGTACTGTGCTACACTGCTAGACATTGCTGGTGCTTCTATATCTGTACATGTAGTGCTGGGCAAGGTATGGTTGGTACACTGTGTTTATACATGCAGCATGCGAAAGGCAGTGGTGGTACACTATTTGTACAGTGCGAGGTGATGGCTGGCACCCTATATCTGGATTGTACGGATTCTGGAGCATATGAGGGGGAGGGAAAAAGAGATTAGTTCCTGACTCCTAAAAACTTGATCAGGATGAGATACATTGGAAGAACCTAGAGAGTCCTCCTACCAGCGCTGCTTTGAATGTGGTTAAAATGTAGATTTTTCCTCCCTCTCATCTCTGCAATATTGAGCTTTGACACTAGGTATCACTGTGTGTCACTGCTTTATAACATCGCATGTTCATAGAAAAGTTTCAAAGCCATTACTTTCAATATGGGGGACAAGTATTGAGACATGCCAGGGGAACACTTGCAAGTATTGAGACTATCCTGGTGAACCCCTGCAAATTTGAGACACTCCTCAGGACCCCCTGCAAATATTGTGACACTCCTGGGGAACTCCACAAATATTGTGATACTCCTGGCGAACCCCTGCAAATTTGAGACACTCCTGGGGAACCTCTGCAAATATTGAGACAGCAACAGAAATAATGTGCGAGTAAGTCAACAAATACAGAAATGTGATCTCCCAAATGCCTGGGAGTCAAGAACCTCAAATTTAGAACCTGATTTAAAGTTGTTCTGGACAAGGTAAATACTTAACAAACCAAGGTGTTGAGTAAAACAAGTGGCACTGTGCTGGAAATGGCAGCTGAATTCTATGTGGTGCCTGTGTTCTGCATTCAGTGCGGGGGGGCTGTCCCCATTCCATCAATAACCCTGTAGGGGATATTTTCCAGGGTCTTCAATCTCTGCTGTTACCTTCTGGTACATTAGCCCTGAGGAGCCTACAGGCCAGTTTCAGACCCGTTCCTAATGAAAGGTTGCTGCTTGGGACTGGGGCTTCGTGCCTTCATCTCCTGACCATTAAGAGGGAGTTATTCCAGCCACTGAGGCTCAATTCGCGTCTGTGATGGTGTCTGCTTCAGGAGCTGGACCAAAGGAGACGTTCCCATTCCCGGTACAGGGATCACTGTACTGGATGCTGCTGGGAAGGTTTCCCTCGGGCCCCGGGCTGACTACCTCATTCAAATTTAATCATTTTTATTTTCAGTTCAAGTGAATTTTCTTGCTGTTAATTCTGTTTAATTTTTTGTTGTCAGGCATTTCTACCCAGTCTGAAGAAGGCAGCGCAGGCCTTGGATTTGGAAAGGATGAGCTGTAACAAGGCAGCAATCATCAACATCACCTCGCTGCTGGGATCCATTGAAAAGAGTCGGGAGAATTTCAGGTGTTATCATTTGTATCCGTACCGCATCAGCAAGGTACGTGATGCTGGAATGTTCTGAGCTGTCCTCAAGCTTCATTCTAGTGAAGCTGAATTTCCCCGAGGAATCTCTCTGTGTTTAGTGGGAATAGAATGAGGTACACACCGGAAGAGGCCAGAGAACAGTGCTTGAGTGGCGATCTCTTAGCTCCATATGTTATTCTCCCCCCATCCGTGTTGTGCTCTGCCATCACTCTTTAGTAAAGCCCATTGGAAGCCTGTTTGTAGTCCGGAGACTTGTAGACTTCACACAAGCGCGAACTGCTTAATTCCACATGCACTGTACCAGTGCCCTGATGCTCTGTGCATTACCCACTTAAAACTGTGACATGCCAGAAGTTATCGTACCCTGGCTTCCACAAGTTGAAATAAACCAAAATCTGTTCAGACTGGGAGTGAGCAGGCCTGGCAATTGCTGGGGAACCACTTATGTGAGACCGCTTGCTTGCATCACGTGATGCGGGGAACTGGCTTTGTACCTTGAACTGCAGCTCCAAAGTTAGCTGATGAGACCCATGCTAAGGTGGACCTCCCATGCCATTAGAGCGCCAGATGTTGCAGCATTAACAGTTGTGAGTTCCATCAATAGCAGGAGAACCATGCACTGCGGATATTAAAGGGGCACTCCCCTAATGTAGGAATATGAAAGGGGCACTCCCCTAATGTAGGAATATGAAAGGGGCACTCCCCTAATGTCGGAATATGAAAGGGGCACTCCCCTAATGTAGCCTGTAGTGATATTAAAGGGGAACACCATGAATCTGCCCTATGGAAATATTAAAGGAACATTTTCTGCAGTTGCTTTCTCAAAAGCAATATGAAAAGGTTAACTGCAGTAACTGTAGAATTTACATGATGATCTCAAACTGTGTGGTGAGGTTTCCAATCTCAACTGCAAAAGTGGGTTACATGTTGTGCATTAATTTATTGGACCTGAGCACTGTGTGGGGCCTTTTGGTGGGATGAAACTTTTTTTCTTGTGTTGGCTTAGGTTTCAGGATGGTCTCAACCCATCCCTCGCGGACATAAGGCCAGAGCTAGAGTGCAAAAGTATGCATAATTCAGCATGAATTGGCAATCTCACTCAGCGAGACCACAGGGTGGCTGATGTGGGAAATGGTGCAGCAGCAGAAGACGCTCTTCTAAAGTTGCTGTTAAGGAAGATTGTTGAGGCAGTGCAGAGGGAGCTTTATTCTGCATCTAACCCATACTGTACCTGACCTGGGAGTGTTTGATGGAATCATACAATTTTGCAGCTCAGAAGTGGCTCATTGTCCTCTGCCAACTCTCTGAAAGAGCTGTCCACTTAGTCCCATTGCCCTGTCCTTTCCCCATAACTGTGTCAATATTTCTTTTTCAAATACTGACACACTTCCCTTTCAAAAGTTATTACAGATTCTGCTTCCATCAGTTTCTGGCAGGGAATTCATGACCTGACAATCCTGTACTTAAAAAATAATTTTCCTATCCTCTCCATTAGTTTTACTTCATAAATATCTTTTATAATTTTGAACACCTCTCTCCTTTTTCCTTGTAATCTTTTTGTGAAAAGAGCCCCTCTTTTTCTTGTTGTTCCTCATAACTAAAATCTCTCAGCCCCGGTATCATCATAGTGAATCTCTTCTGCACCCTCTCCATACCCTTGACATTGATCCTAAAGTAATGTTTCCCAAACTGGACAGTGTAGAGGGAACTTTGTGTCTGACCCTATTGTGTCTGGCCTCGGAGTGCCTGATGAGAAAGTGTCGCGGGAACTTTACTCTGCGTAACCTGTGCTGCAACTGACCCTAAAGTGCTTAATGCCAACACTGGGTGTGAAATGAAAAACTGACATTCCTCACCATATTATTCTGGCAGAGATCATGAGATGGGGTTTGGATATAGAAAGCCCTTCAGCCCATTTGAACTCATCCTTCAGAATACCAGCCCTATTGTCTCCCCATTATAGCATCAGCTGTTCCTTAAATGAGCCCAGTGTCCTGGCCTCTCCCACCCATCCTTGGCACATGTTCTAGCTGTTTATCCCCTGTGTTTAAAGAGGCTCTTTAAAACCTACCTTTTGACTAAGCTTTTGATCACCTGACCTAATCTCATTATGTGGCTTGGTGTCAAATTTTGTTTGATTATGTTCATGTGAAACTCCTTGGGACATTTTACTACATTAAAGAAGGAAAGAAAGAGCAAAGAACTTGCATTTATATAGTGCCTTTTACGACCTCAGGAAGCCGCAAAGCCCTTCACAGCCAATGATGTACTTAATGAAGTGTAGTCACTGTTGTAATGTAGGTAACACAGCAGTCAATTTGCACACAGCAAGGTCCCACAAACAGCAATGTGATAATGTCCAGATAAGCTGTTTTAATGATGTTGGCTGAGGGAAAATATTGGCCGGGACACCAGGACAAACCCTCCTGCTCTTCTTCGTATTTATGCCTTGGGATCTCTTAGGTCCACCTGACAGGGCAGACAGGGCCTTGGTTTAATGCCTCACCCGAAAGAAGGCGCCTCCGACAGTGCAGCACTCAGTACTGCACTGAAGTGTCAGCCTGAATTATGTGATCAAGTCACTGGAGTGGGACTTGAACCCACAACCTTCTGACTCTGGGGCAAGAGAATACGACCACTGAGATATATAAGTGCAAGTTGTTGTTATGTTTAAAGAAATACAAAAACGGAAAATGCAGGTCCATCAGCGTTTGGAATAAGAAACAACTGGATTAATACCTCAGGAGTAACCCTTCATCATGAAGCTGTCACGCGGTCTATTCCAAAGATTGCCGCACACTCGGTGGAGGGGCCTGTGGAAAACTGGAGCTTCTGAGGCCTCTGAGACTAGAACTGGAGACCCCAGCAGGCTGCTGTAGGCTTTGGGTTGCTGTCTCCAGTTGGGTTACAATAACAGTGGGAGTGTTCCTTCTCCTAGGTTGGTACCTATGGTCTTGATGAGTCTGCTAACTTGTAACTAGATAAGGGGTAGAACCTGTGTGGAAAAATGTGGATTAAACTAAATCTCTTTGGGCCTGAAATCCCAGTCCTGGCCAAGCGTAAAGTGGGGCAGCCCTTTAGCCCTCCAGTCAGGGAACTGCAAAATAGGAATGAACATGGTGCTGTTTCTACCCCGTTTGCACCCTTAAGGGAAATTCTGGGAAAGCAGGGGGATGGGTTAAATCGTTCAACTGCTCTCTTTCCCCCATCAAGGAATTCCTGAGCTATCCCAGGAATTTGGCCAATTAGATTCTTGGTAAGTCTCAGCAGAACCCTCGCCAGCTAAGAGATGGTGTTGGTTCTGCTGACTCTCCAACAAAAGCCCCAAATCTTTAGAAGGCAAAGGAAATTGATCCCAGAGGAGATCTATTACCTTTCGAAGAGGCAGAATGGCTCCTTTCAGAGCTGAAAACTTTCAACAGATCTTTTGTCTTCAGCCTGGAAGGGCGGAATGAGGCAGGCTTTGCTGAAACATCCCTGCAGGTGCCAGTGGCCTGCCCCAACCACTCAGATGACCCCATACCTGGGATTTAGGATGAGCTCTGAATCTTAATGTCTGGACAACCAGGAGTTCCACTCCATTGAACTTCTGCCAATCGGACCCATTCGTCTTTCCTATAGTAAAGAAGAGACACATAAGATGTCTTTGATGTGTTGTGCATGCTGGCCATTATACCAGCTCCCGCAGCCATGTGCTCACTGCTCACTCTCTCTTCATACTGCTTACTCAGCTGACTGCATCAATCATGGAACATGGACTGGAATATATTTGATATTTTCCTTTGTTTCACTTCTAGGCTGCATTAAACATGGTGACTCTGTGTCTTTCAGAGGATCTGAAGCAGTATCAGATTCTTTGTACCGCTATCCATCCTGGCTGGGTTCAAACAGACATGGGAAGCACAATGGTAAGCAGAGCTGAACTAGAGGTCACGTCTTTACTTCTGTCGACTATGGAGGGGACACGTCCATCACAGGGCCGCTGTTTCTACCTCCCGCTCCCCCCCACCCAACCGAACTTCCACCTCTTCCTCCTGAAGGTGCGAGCTATTAATGGGTACAAGTGCTGGTTGCCCTCCAGCCATATTTCATGTCTGAACCTAGATGATGTCAGCAGCATATCATATTTGTAAATGTAAAAGAAAGATAGACTTGCATTTATATAACGCCTTTCACAAACTCAGGACGTCCCAAAGCGTTTCACAGCCAATGAAGTACTTTTGAAGTGTAGTCACTGATGTAATGTTGGAATTTTAATATTATAAGGCTTTAATTAATGGAAATATGAGTGCTCGCAATTTTCCTTTGTTTTTGATGGTTTTAGCTGCACATTCAGCCTGCCCATCTGGAATGGCCGTGAAGGTCCATGTGTGATGGAGCTCAGAGAGGAGTAGGAACATAGGAACAGGAGTAGACCATTCAGCCCCTCGAGCAGGTTCCTCCATTCAATTAGGTCACGGCTGATCTGTATCTTAATTCCATCCACTCACCTTGGTTCCGTAACCCTTAATACCCTTGCCTAATAAAAATCTTATCGATCTCTGTTTTGATATTTGAATAAATATTTTTCTGATTTTGGGTGGATCCGAGCAGACAGTGGAAGGGCCAGGCCTCATTTCAAAATCACTGCTTCAGCGTCACAGGCAGCTCACTGATCGAGGGAGGCAGCAATTCTGGCAGCTCCGACGCTGAGCCTAAAATTTCATCCTCGAGGGAGGGAGACAATCATGAGGAGGGTGGGCGCTGACGTGCCGCCAGAGAGCCAGAAGATTTTTGTGGTGCCAGGAGGAGTTTTGACGCTGGTTAGGCTGCTCAAAGCCTGGTGCCAATAGTTGGAGTGGGCACATTTCTGTTCACAACCTCGGCATCTTGTTCGACTCCCAAGCCAAGCTTCCAACCCCATATCCTCTTATTAGAAAAACCACCTACTTCAACCTCCATAACATCACTCGCCTCCACCCCTGCCTCAGCCCATCTGCCGCTGAAACCCCCATCCATACCTTTGTCACTTCCAGACTTGGCTATTGACTGTCCTTGCTGACTTACATTGGCTCCCAGTCCTCCAACACCTCCAATTTAAAATTTTCATCCTTATGCTTAATTCCCTCCATGGCCTTGCCCCTCTCTATCTCTGTAACCTCTTCTAGCCCCACATCGCCCCCTCCCCACCCCCCCAGAACTCTGTTGCTGCCTCTTTCTTTGCCCCACTAGTGGCGGCTGTGCCTTCAGTCGCCTAGGCCCCATTCTTTGGAATTCCCTCTGTCTCTACACCTCCCTCTGCTCTGAGTAGAAGATTCCATTTTGTAACTCACCATTACTTGTTAGTAGGTTTAGGTAGAACCCTGTGGGTCTCCTTTAATTTCATCCTCTTCCCTCTGAACATCCTACTTTCCCACTTAACCTGTCGCTATTCGTGTTCTGAGACAGTCTGTGCACCACACCTTCACGAGCTCTGCACCGCACAGGTTCCAGTACTGTCTCCAAATGGCCCACTGGACTCGTTAAACTGCCATTAGTTATTATCTATCTGATCACCACCTTCACTACAATATCCCGTCACCTTAGCAATAAGTTTTCTGTGATTCGTCATGTCTACTTTTTTGTTTGGCTAGTTTTTGTCCTCTTCGATCCTAAAGGCACTGACGGTGATACTGTGATGTTTGGTTTCATTTGTACATACACATATACACTCACAGTTCCATGTATACACACATAGATATAGTTCCATGCACACACATATGTAGGGTTCCATACATATACACATATTCATCTGCACACATGCATAGGTAGATATAGTTCCATGTTGTAACAAGCTGAAGCAGGCCCAGGACCCAGTGGTCATTTAGACACGCAGACCAGAGCTTAACGTTCAAAATAAGGGAGGTTTATTCACCCACAGCAGTTGTGTCTTTAAGTGCAGAGTTGAATAAAACAGTAACTGGGATTCCCTTCCAGCATACAGCTTCTCATTCTTACCTCCTTCCTGTCCAGCCTCTTCCAACTGAACAACTCCCCTGCTTTTTATCCTTCCAGGCTGGGAGTCTTTACCCAGCGAGTGGTTAGAATGTGGAACTCTCTACCACAAGGAGTAGTTGAGGCGACTAGCATAGATGCATTTAAGGGGAAGCTAGATAAACACTTGAAGGAGAAAGGAATAGAAGGGTATGTTGATGGGGTTAGATGAAGAAGGGTGGAAGGAGGCTCGTGTGAAGTATAAACACCGTCAAGAACCTGTTGGGCCGAATGGCCTGTTTCTGTGCTGTACATCCTATGTAATTCTATATAATTCTATGATTGACCTTAATTGCCTTTAAAGATTTCTTAAAACTATACTGCCTTGCCTTGGTCATTCTGATATTTTATACAATTTCTCAAAGCTGTACCCCTATAACGGATACAGAGCTCTCAAAAGCCTATGTTGCACATATCATCCCTCTCACTCTGTTACAATGTATACAAATTCATACATATATACATACAATTCCATGCATTGACAGACATGTATACGCACACACACACCCTAAATCGGTGGGCTCTGATTTCAGGCATACAGTACACGTGAAGCATAAGGTCCATCGAGGGCTGTAGGTGGGTGTGTGGGGGCGGGGGGCTTGCGGGGAGCTGGGTCACGAGTAACCCTGAGCTGTATTACTGCTCTGTATATTCTCCTAATGTCTTGGCTAGTGTTCCTCCCTCAACCAATATCGTTAAAAACAAATTAACTGGTCATTCATCTCAACGCTATACTTGGAAATATATTGCCATTCCTTCATCGTCACTGGGTCAAAATCCTGGAACTCCCTTCCTAACAGCACTGTGGGAGAATCTTCACCACACGGACTGCAGCGGTTCAAAAAGGTGGCTCACCACCACCTTCTCAAGGACAATTAGGGATGGGCAATAAATGCTGGCCTTGCCAGCGACGCCCACATCCCATGAACAAATAAAAAAAAAACTTGAGAATTTGCTGTGCACAAAATGGCCACTGCATTTGCCTACACAATCGCAATAACTGCACTTCAAAGTAATGCCTTGTACATGAAGCACTTTGGAACATTTCTGAGAGGTGTGAGAGGGTGCTGTGTATATACGAGTCTATCCATCTGTCTGCCTATTCTGACATTGCTGCTTTTAGTTTGTGTGGTTTGTGCTGCTGTACTGACTCTGGTTTTAAAACATGGTTGGTGTAAAGAACCCAACAGTCTGGCATGCACCAGGCAGTAACACCAGCTTTTGAGACATGCCAACCGGTCAGGTATACCTGTGCAGTTTGAACGCCTGATTATATTTGAATTAACCCAATCCTGTTTGAATCCAGTTTTATTTATTTACTTGTTTTTCAGGCTCCCTTGACAGTTACTTACAGTGTAAGCAGTATGATGAAAGTGCTGGCCAGCCTGTCTGAGAATGATACTGGAAAGTATCTGGATTGGGAGGGAAAGGCGATTCCCTGGTGATGAATCCCAGCCTGGTTAGAGGGACTTTAACCGTCTGTCCCGAGCACCGCACAGCTCTGCAGCACATCCAAGGATAATGCCACTTTACTTGTAGTTACAGATTCTGGAGTACACCTCAGGTGGTTTCATTTCTGCAGCAAGAGCCCAGTAAATGTGAGAGATTTTTAAGTGACTGACACTACATGTGAGGTGTTTTCCCTCTATCTCAATCTAATTGTAATCTCCGGAATTCTCAGAACTGCCGATGTGTGTGTGGGATGTGATAACAGCGGGATTCCTATCTGACAGTTTATTTTTAAAAGTCATAAACCATGATGATTAAAATCAGAGCCTTTGTGTGTGAATTATTCTCTTGTTACTTGTCAACTATGTAAGAATTTATCACGAATTGTGATAAACCGGTATCTGTGTGGAATTCTTTCTATTCTCTTTATTGAGCATGAACTGAGTGCTGAATCTGTTAATGAATTTATTTCATAGCAGACAACCACAGCACCCCTCACTCCTGCTTCGGGTTTGCTGGTACTTTCTTTACATTCTCCCATTCTTGGATATTCCTCCTATTGTGTTACTGTAACATTCTCACTCAATCTCCTGACATCTTCTTATCACAGGACATTGCATCTGTTCAGTGACTCACTGCCACACAGTTGGGACAGAGCTCCCTCTGGGTGAAAGTGTTTGATGGACATGGGGGCCGTGTTGGTAGAGAGCAGTAACAGCCGCCTTCTGCTGCTGTGAGTTTTGCTACCGTGCTATAAATGGGGTTGAAATTTATCTTGGACAGTAGTGCCAAACGAGGAATAGCAAACTGGCAGTCCGATTTACACTCGGTCCGATTTTCTATTCCATTCACTGTTGCCCGTATTATTCTGCCATCAAGGATGAATTTCATCCCCCCCCCCCACGTATTTAAAATAATGTATCTAATTAAAAGTCTTGCATCTAGTGCGTGTCTGTAGCATCACACCTCTCAAATGCATCATGCTTCTGAAAGGAAAACATCTGGCTGATAATAAACACTGTCCATTCTGCTCACCATGGTGATTTCAATCTAGTTGATAGAATATTTGAGCCAATCCATTGACCAGATGAATAGTAAAAGCTGCCAATCAACAGCCAGCAACTGCCACACAACCACTCAATTAAAATGCTCGATTATATTAAAAGTACTATTCATGACACAACAAGTATCACAAAAATGAATAATTTTCCTTTGATTGTCGATGCTGGATCCTCTTTAAAAATTACATTTGTACCATGATAAATTATTTAAAAATTGCACACTACTGGGAAAAAATGATCACATTTCCCCACAATGTCAGGCAGTGGATGTTAGAAATGCTTCCAAGCATATTTCCCCACAGAGGCCTGCTCTTCCTTCTTGAGTTTAAGGCAAGTTCTGCTCTGTTCCCAGAGCAACTGAGGCGCAGAGTCCGGCTCCTTTTTATAAAGTCTTGTGTGCGTGTCTGGGGTATGAGTACGTGTGTACATGTGTCCAAGTGTGGATGTGTGTGTGTGTGTGTGTGTGCATGTGTGCGTATGCACTTGTGTGCGCATGTGTGTATTGTGTGCGCAGGTGCGTATTGTGTATATGTGTGTATTGTGTGCGCGCATGTGTGTATTGTGTATGTGTGTGTATTGTCTGTGTGTGTGTACTGTGTATGCATGTGTGCGCGCGCGCATGTGTGTATTGTGTATGTGTGTATGCGTGTAGTGTGTGCGTATTGTGTGCGTGTGTATTGTGTCTGTGTACTGTATGTATTTGTATTGTATATGTGTGCATGTGTGTATTGTGTATGTGCATTTGTGTGTGTGTATTGTGTACGTGTATTGTGTGTGTGTATTGTGTATGTGTATTTGTGTGTGTGCGTTTGTGTATTGTGTGTGTGCGTGTATGCGCATGTGTGATGCATCATGAGATTTGTTGTTATCATCTTGTTCCTGTGGAATGACTCTAAGTGTGGTCTTATTCAGAGTGCACCAGGGCAACCGATGGCACATGGCAATCAGGTGGAAAATTTACAAATAACAATGTTGAAGGTGAGTGATGGGGAAAACACCAAAAACAAAAGATTTTTTTCCAGCATGTTGTACAGTTGAAGCCGTTAAACTAAAAAATGCCGATCTCCCCTGGCATTGCTCATGGTAAATCACCAGCTGCCCCGATTCATTTATCTGTGTGGCATCCAGTGAACTCCCCTCTAGTTAACTCTCTCATTCCTCTGGAAATGATGTCCTAGGCTGGTTCTTGCAAAGGAGAGAGTGAGTGATGATTCATGCTCTGAAGTACTAGTGGGCCTGATGAAACGGGGTCTGGTTCCTCTTCTTTGGGAACGTCTAGAGGTGAGAATGGATTACTGAGGAGTAGAGTTTACATGTCACATTCTGTAGAAGTGTCATGAGGGCTTCATGATATGATTTGCTTTTAATATCCTGGGGTGGAAACAATCAGGTTGTGGAGATTTATCTATCTTTAGTTTTATTATTTTAGAATCATAGAGTAATACAGCACAGGAGGCCATTCGGTCTATTGTGCCTGCGCCAGCTCTATAAAAGAGCTATGCAATTAGTTCCTCCCCTTGATTTAGTTTTCCTCATAAGTTAGGCAGTTACCCATCTGGGAACACCAAGAGCACAACTGACTTATCCGATGGTGGTTGCTGGATATCTGGCAGCCTGAGCTACTCTCTGTGAACAGCAGCTGCTGAAGGAAAGATATTCTGTAGGCAAAATGCCCAGGAACCCCAATGTTCCCTAGACCCGCGATTCCCCCACCGGCCGCCAGGTGGCGGTGCAGACCCGCGGCACTTCCACCGGCCGCCGGGTAGCGCTGCAGCCCTGCGGTTCCCCCACCGGCCGCCGGGTGGCGCTCCAGCCCTGCGGTTCCCCCACCGGCCGCCGGGTGGCGCTGCAATCTTGCGGTTCCCCCACCGGCCGCCGGGTGGCGCTCCAGCCCTGCGGTTCCCCCACCGGCCGCCGGGTGGCGCTCCATTCCTGCGGTTCCCCCACCGGTCGCCGGGTGGCGCTGCAATCCTGCGGTTCCCCCACCGGCCGCCGGGTGGCGCTCCAGCCCTGCGGTTCCCCCACCGGCCGCTGGGTGGCGCTCCAGCCCTGCGGCTCCCCCACCGGCCGCTGGGTGGCGCTCCAGCCCTGCGGTTCCCCCACCGGCCGCCGGGTGGCGCTCCAGCCCTGCGGTTCCCCCACCGGCCGCTGGGTGGCGCTCCAGCCCTGCGGTTCCCCCACCGGCCGCTGGGTGGCGCTCCAGCCCTGCGGTTCCCCCACCGGCCGCTGGGTGGCGCTCCAGCCCTGCGGTTCCCCCACCGGCCGCTGGGTGGCGCTCCAGCCCCCTCCTCCGTTGCTCGGGTAACGGTCGCATGCCGCCGCCGGCTCCAGGTGAGTGTCCGCGGCCCGAGGGTCCCGTTAGGCTCGGCGCCGCTACTCCGGGGTTCAGAAGCCGGTTAGACGCAGATTTTAGCCCAAGTAATTTTTAGCGGGAGCGGGTTCAAAGTGGAAGCAACTGAGGCCTTAAGCCGGGTCCGGGCTGAGTTTAACAGGCAGCCAATAATTTACCAACGGGGCCTGGGGTTGCACAGGGAGGCTGCACCCGGGAGTATAGCGGGGACCGGGCCTTGACCCGAAGCCTGCAGGAAGGCGTTCACTCCCCCAGTGAAAAAAAGGGCGGACCGTCGGCCAAGGGAAGAATTCACAGTCCGAGTGGGGCAACATGGGGCGCTGTTCCCGCCTGGGACGGTAACGCTGCACTTACCCCATTCCACCAGTAGACGGGGCGTGACTCGATCTTTATGCTGTCCTGACCTGGGTGCATCCCCAGTCCTGCCACTGCTCAATAGATAATATCAATCTCATTGATCAATATAAAGAGAAAACTCCCACTGACATTGGCTAGTTATTTCTAAATGTACAGTGCATTGGGGAGGGAGAACCTGCTGAAGGGGCCTTATTTCTCACTGCCCCAGATACCTTCTGATGGACATTTCTTTCTTCTGTGGGGTTCTGCTGATCTGTGTTGGGAGGGGGGGCTCTGCTTTAACCCCTGTCAGTGTGTTGTCCTCTAAGACTGCTAGATTATTAACCTGCTCTCTTCTGACCTCACAGCTTCGTGTACCTTGTATGCATGCTAAGGAAAGCCCGTTTCTGCAGTGAGTGAGTTTGCATGCTGGAGCGTAAGAATCCTTCACTCGTCCCAGCCCTGCATGAAGTCAATACTAAGACTAAGACTATAAAGGGAAAATGAATAAACGGAGTTGTAATATGTTTGATCTTTCATCCAAGAAATCTGGAAACAGGATTGTGGGGGATTACAGACAGGTGAGCGAGAAGCTAAAGTCTGCCTGGGAGAAGAAACAGGAAAAAATCAGAGAGCGAAGGCGTTATCATTGAGTTCAGACAGTGCGAGGAATGTGCTGGTGAGGTCAGAGCCGCTGCTGGGTGTAAGCTAACCTACAAACATGACTCAAAGATGATCCAAGTGTTGTGGAGACTGAAGGAGGTCCTAGAGAAGGAACAGAGCGCAAAACAATACCAGGGGAGATACAGCGCTGGAACAATATGCAACCGAGGGAGCCGAGGATGAGCAGCTGTACGAGGTTCCTGATAGCGGATGGAATGCACTGCGGCAGTAGCTGAGCAACTGGTCAGTGCGAGTGGAGCCTGGAGCTTGGCAGAAAAAGCCAGGTGATTGCATCAGAGAACCTCTGTAAAAACACTTGTCAGTTTGAATGGGAGGAAGACCCTGAACATGCAGCTGAGAGACATGGAATGAAAAACCTTTACTGCTCAGGCAGGTTTCTGGAGAAAATCTGTCGGAAATGTAACCAGCACATAGAGCTAGCTGACATTTCGTCTTACTTTCCCAGTACGAGCTGTGAGAGGAACACTGCTAAATGGGTATCCCCGGTAACACTCCTGAGGGAAACGCTGCTGAATAGGCATCTCCTGGTGAACTCCTGAGAGAAAGATTGCAGAATGGGAATCTCCCATTGAACTAGTGAGGGGAGTGCTCCTGAATGAGCATTTAATTGTTATACTCCTCACATTTCCTGGTAACACTCCTGAGAGAAACACAACAGCAAACTATCTCTTAGCAACTGCCCAGAAACTGCGGTAACAACGAGTTGCTCCTGCTACACCTCTCTCCAACCTGGTGTTGCTGTGAGGTGATCTTGTGATTCCTATTCACTGACGTGAACAGTATAAAACTAACCTGTTACCAGGTACCTACACAGTGGTATTAGGGTCTGCTACAGGGCTTCTGCTTGGCAGCTACTCCTCGTATCCATGTCCTCAGGAAGATGGCAGCTCCAGCGTCCCTCCCAATCGTTTGGCGGCACTAATAACACGGTAAGACAACCCTTGTTTCTCCAACAGTGCACAGCGCTTCTAGCAGCACTGGGGGGTACCCTGAGGCTTCAGAATAAATGTTAGCGCAGCTCTCCGGATAGCTCTGTGCTACTGAGCCACACAGACCAGAAGGTAAAGGCACCATGGCCTGTGGTTCTGAGCCACACAGACCAGAAGGTAAAGGCACCATGGCCTGTGGTTCTGAGCTACACAGACCAGAAGGTAAAGGCACCATGGCCTGTGGTTCTGAGCTACACAGACCAGAAGGTAAAGGCACCATGGCCTGTGGTTCTGAGCCACACAGACCAGAAGGTAAAGGCACCAGGGCCTGTGGTTCTGAGTCACACAGACTACAAGGTCTGAGGTTCAATTCTTGACCTATGCTGGGTTAGCCAGTCTCAGCCGGGGTAGACAGTTTGGTGCTAGAATTAGTATCAGTGGCCTGGGCTAGGGAGGGGGTAAAAGTCAGCCAGGGTTCCTGATACTTTACTTGTATATGTGGATATTGGATAAGGACAAAATCAGGCTCAATTGTGATGTCCCTCCATGGTCAAATAGCCTGTTATCCTATCTGACTGGGTTCACATTTGAGTGAAACACCACTGAACCTGTACTTTAGTGAGAGTTGGTGCCTTCAGGAGAAGAGGGGGGAAATCGGGGGAAACAGTCACGGGTGGCTATTTTTGAGTGTGTTTTAGAGGTTGTCAGAAACTAATCTTGTAGTGATGATCGTCACCATCCCAGCTCCAGCAACAGGTCAGTCATGGTCTTTAGGGGACTCACCTTTGATAAGGTGCATTTGTTTGTGATGCTTAGCTCTAAGAGTGTGTGGTGGCATTGCTGGTATTTTTGAAAGTGCTGTGCTGATTAAGTATCACTGATGTGGGTGAGTTATGGTCTCTGTTTCACTCCTGTATTCATTGTGAGTCAGTCTGGGCTTGGAGTTTACTGGAGCAGTTCACTTAGAGAAGTGAACCCCGCTGAATGGACTTTAACTAATCTGCCACACGACCTATCAAATGCTGCCAAATGTGGGAATGTTGCGGTTATGAGGCTGTTTTACTGATTGGACCGTGACATGTGCAAAATGCAGTCCTGGTCGTGCCTTTCTGAGGTGTTGGGATGTTTTTCACATTAAAGGTTCTATATAAATGCAAGTTGTTATTGTTGTATCCTGAGTTTTAAAATAGGTCAGACAAGTTCTTGAATCAGTGGCTCCATGTTTTCACCAGTTACTTGATGAAGTGTACGATTTCCATACCTGAGATCCTAGAGCAGCAGCTGTTCAGCCAGATGCTTCATGAGTATCTGAGGTGTGTTGTGGGATAAGACGTTGTCTCGGTTTCTCTGCTCCTTGTTAGATGAGTTGATTGACAGAATTATGGGGTAAATGAATGGCTGGTCAGTTGGTGCTGGTTTTATAAACAACTGGGGCTGTTTTTGGAGTAATCGGGTGAGATGGACTAAACCTAAACACCACTCTCCCACCTTCCTGACCCTCCCCTCTCTGCCATCCCGGGTCTGTGCTATCTGGTGTGTTTGAATATCACATTGACGAGTAGTGTGTAAGCAACAGAAATGATGAAGGACAGCACAGCACGAGAAGAGATTTTAATGGTGTCACTCATTACTGCTTCAGGCCTGAACATCTGTGATTTATTGTAGAGAGTTCCCAAGTCAGAGACACTAGAGGAACAGAGTGGTGAGCGTACAGTATTAATGCACCCAATGGAGCCGTTAGATCCCTCTGCACTATGGAGATCCAGCTAATGAAAGGTGTCACTCCAGGCTGGCTTCTGGGTTTTATGAGCCGGTAAAATAAATGTTTTGTGTTCTCGTCCCATATGTTGTAAGTGGATATGAATTGAAAAGGGAGCTATATAACATGCCACTAAAAGACCCTGTCAGGCAGCATCGTACACTCAAATCCCAGTGTGGCCCGCAGCCTGTGATACTCCACACTCAAATCCCAGTGTGGCCCGCAGCCTGTGATACTCCACACTCAAATCCCAGTGCGGTCCCCAGCCTGTGATACTCCACAGTCAAATCCCAGTGCGGCCCCCAGTCTGTGATACTCTACATTCACAGCCCAGTGCGGTCCCCAGCCTGTGATACTCCACATTCACAGCCCAGTGCGGTCCCCAGCCTGTGATACTCCACACTCAAATCCCAGTGCGGCCCCCAGCCTGTGATACTCTACACTCACAGCCCAGTGCGGTCCCCAGCCTGTGATACTCCACATTCACAGCCCAGTGCGGTCCCCAGCCTGTGATACTCCACACTCACAGCCCAGTGCGGTCCCCAGCCTGTGATACTCCACATTCACAGCCCAGTGTGGTCCCCAGCCTGTGATACTCCACACTCACAGCCCAGTGCGGTCCCCAGCCTGTGATACTCCACATTCACAGCCCAGTGCGGTCCCCAGCCTGTGATACTCCACATTCACAGCCCAGTGCGGTCCCCAGCCTGTGATACTCCACACTCACAGCCCAGTGCGGTCCCCAGCCTGTGATACTCTACACTCACAGCCCAGTGCGGCCCCCAGCCTGTGATACTCCACACTCACAGCCCAGTGTGGTCCCCAGCCTGTGATACTCCACATTCACAGCCCAGTGCGGTCCCCAGCCTGTGATACTCCACACTCAGAGCCCAGTGCGGTCCCCAGCCTGTGATACTCCACATTCACAGCCCAGTGCGGTCCCCAGCCTGTGATACTCCACACTCAGAGCCCAGTGTGGTCCCCAGCCTGTGATACTCTACACTCACTGACCAGTGGGATCCCCAGTCTGTGATACTCCACATTCACAGCCCAGTGGGATCCCCAGCCAGTGATCATCCACACTCACAGCCCAGTGTGGCCCCCAGCCTGTGATACTCTACACTCACTGACCAGTGGGATCCCCAGTCTGTGATACTGTCCACTCACTGACCAGTGGGATCCACAGTCGGTTGTACCGTACAGTCACAGCCCAGTGTCGCCTCCAGTTGGGAGTACCGTACAGTCACTGACCAGTGTGGCCCCCAATCGGGAGTAAAGTACACTCAGTGACCAGTGCAATCTCCAGCCGGAGGCACCATACTCTCAGTGTCCAGTGCAGTCTCCAGCCGGAGGCACCATACTCTCAGTGTCCAGTGCAGTCTCCAGCCGGAGGCACCATACTCTCAGTGTCCAGTGCAGTCTCCAGCCGGAGGCACCATACTCTCAGTGTCCAGTGCAGTCTCCCTTGCCATCAGCAGGTTCAGACCCCACCACATATAGCAGACGTGTTCATGCTAACGCAATTTGCCTGTTATATGTGGTGGATGGTAAAACCATAATAGGTTGTAGTAATGAAATAACTCCCATAGTTGTTAACACTGCAATCAGCAGCACATCGCAGGCAGTCTCCCTGATACTGAAGGCACTCTTCAGCCTGATTTAAGATGATTTCTCTAACGTTTTGCCCTGTTGTATTTTATAAATGTGGCCCTACACTCCTGATTGCAGCAGGCTTGATGCCCGGAACATATTCACTCCACAAAAACATTTGTTTCCATAGCAACTCGTTGAGTTTAGAAAAGAGTAATCCACAAAATGGAGAATGTATCCAATGCCTCTCACCTCTGACTCAGAGACTAAATGCAAACTCTCCGTCTAGGTGACAACTGAATGTATCCCCGTATATTAGGAATGCCTGTTGTTACACTGCTGAGTGTGTAGATGGTGGGCTCTTGATGGGAGATATTCAGTGTTGGTGGCCATGGGAGAAAATTTCTTTCCTATGAAAAAGATTTGACATTGTTGACTGGTGAAACCTGGTATGAAGCTGTGAGTTGTGCCTTTGACTGGTGAAGGTTTTTTCCCTCGTGGCTGCTGAGTATTCTGATTGAAATGCTTCTGCACATTTCTTTAACTAACAATCCCCAAAAGTAACACTTCTTTAACTATCTCGATCAGTTTTTCTATAAGGATGGTGTGTTTGGGAAATTGAAATGTTGCACAGTAGAACCTCAATGTTTTTGCCTCTGTTGCTTTACTGGGTGGATTGTTTTAAAGAAGATGCTGCTGCGGTTCTTGGTGAAAACTCACTTTCGGGCTAATTGCTCCTAAGTTAACTGGCTAACTTGTTTTAGGTGACGAGCAGCCCAGTCTGATGCGTGTCTGTATGTCTGTGTGTGCTGTGTGCGAGAGAGAGAAGGGAAAAAAATTGTGACTGGTAAGCTGAGACTTCTTCCATTCGGTGGGGGTAAATGGACTGGGTACCCTAGGTGCTGATTGGTACTACAGGGGCATGCCAGGAACTAGCGGACAGGTTGAGAACTGTATGGGGCAGGCAAGGAACCTAGTGGGCAGGCTGACACCCGAAAGCAAGCTGTAGTGGGACGGAGGTGGAGGAGGAGGGCGGGAAGCAACTTTGTTTTTGAAGGTAATTGTCAGTGGCCATAGGGAAGGAGAAAGAGAGATATGGGGGTAAATTTTAACGGAGAGCCAGGAAGTGGGCGTGCAGGGGAATTCCTGTTGGGAAATCCGGAAGTATGGGTTTCCCGGACGTCCTTATGATTTTGACGTAAGGACGTCTTTTTTTTCTGTAGGTTTCCAGCCTGACAGGCCAGCCAGATTGATAGGCTGGCTGTCAATCGGATGGGAGAGCAGCCGGTGGTGGATGCCAGCAAGTAAGTCTTAGATTGGGGGGGGGGTCAATCCTATCAGGGGCCGGGGGTAATCGGTGGGGGGGGCGGTGGTCTTTGGGGAGGTCAGTCATCGGGAGGAGTCATTTGGGTTGGTGGTCATGGGGGGGTGTCATCAGGGGCTCAGTCATGGGGGGGGGTCGGAGATCGTGAGGGGGGGTTGGACATGGGGAGGAGATCGGTTGATTGCGTGTGTGGGATCGCGGCAGGTAGGCTTGTTGGGCCTAGATGAAACACTCCTGCTCCTCCTGGCCCACAAGCAGTGCAACAAAGGCACTTACGTGCTGAGCTGGATCTTCTCGCCTCTTCTCACGTGGCGTGAATCCCGGTCCCCAGGAGTTAAAAATAAAAAAGCTGTCAAAATGAAGGCCCGCAGCTTCCTTAAAAGATTTTACTGACTGACCCGTCTCCTGAGTGGGCAGGTTGGAGGCGGGCTGGGGTCAGGTTTTACGTTCTTACGATTTTTACCTTCCCACCCATCCCCCAGCCCACCCGTTCGTTCGGTTAAAATTTATCCCATGGTACCTCATGCTGCATGTAGTTCAGATTCAGGAAAGGCTGCCTATTGGTTAGATATTCTGCAGTTCACAATTCTGGATGGAAGTTGGTGTAAAACTTTGCTTTCCAGTTTTGTTGGCCACATTTGAGTGCTGCTGTCTTTTGGGAATATGGAAACATTTTTGTTATTAGCACATTGGTCCTTTACCAAACACTGTATGTTAATTGAGAAGTGCTTCATTGTGTTCTGTGCTTTCTGCTGGTTTCTTGGTTTAGTGTGTTCTAGACTTGCTGGTTTCTTGGTTTAGTGTGTTCTAGACTTGCTGGTTTCTTGGTTCACTGTGTTCTAGACTTGCTGATTTCTTGGTTCAGTGTGTTCTAGACTTGCTGGTTTCTTGGTTCACTGTGTTCTAGACTTGCTGATTTCTTGGTTCAGTGTGTTCTAGACTTGCTGATTTCTTGGTTCAGTGTGTTCTAGACTTGCTGGTTTCTTGGTTCAGTGTGTTCTAGACTTGCTGATTTCTTGGTTCAGTGTGTTCTAGACTTGCTGATTTCTTGGTTCAGTGTGTTCTAGACTTGCTGGTTTCTTGGTTCAGTGTGTTCTAGACTTGCTGATTTCTTGGTTCAGTGTGTTCTAGACTTGCTGGTTTCTTGGTTCAGTGTGTTCTCGACTTGCTGATTTCTTGGTTCAGTGTGTTCTAGACTTGCTGGTTTCTTGGTTCAGTGTGTTCTAGACTTGCTGCTGGTCCTTCTTAGCATATCAGTTGAGATCAAGAAGCACTAATTGATGAAAGTCACCCATTGCAAGAATCTCAACCAAATAGCACTGAAACAGGAGACACTGTTTGCTCAATTCCTGAAAATTTGGCACCCTGATGTTGAATAATGCCCAATGCTCACACAGCTCCATGTTGCTATGCTGCTGCTCGATATTTATAGGGACCGACTGCTTGTTCCAGCTGCTTGTGTATTTTCTCATGTTTGGACAACTGATGGTTTAGAATAAGCTTGTAACTTTTTCACTCCCCTTTCTGATTATAGATATGCGGAGCTGTCTCACACTTACTCTCACTTCAGAGGTGGATTCTGCTAGAGACAGGCTGTAATTCCAGCTGGGCTCTTTCTTTAAATAGTAAGAGATAATTAAATGTATTTTTGTAGATCTGAAAATGGCATTGATGTGAACCGCAGAGCTTTTAACGGTCTATTTTGGGTGTAACGCTCGGAATATTGAGTGCTTGAGTCCGCATCCAGTCCATAATTTGTTGGTGAGTGTCTCTGGTTTAATGTGGGGCTGGGACAGATACTGCCCTTTCATTTCAGGGACCTGAGTTTGGATGCAGTCCAGACTGATGGGCTGAAGATCTCCTGTTACTGGGTGTGAGTAGAATGTGCTTCGGGCAGTTCCTGTTCAGTTGTTAGTGGTGAGTTGCCAACACACAGCTGTTCTGAATTTGTCAATCTCAAACACATGAATGCTGGTAGGATATTAGAATTGTCACTCCAGAGCTCTGGTACTTGCATTTCTGAAATTGATGTTAGGGAACATAATTGGAGGAGTGTAGAGGAACCATTACCCAGTATTTGAACTGTGCTATACCTGACCAAGACTGCCACTCCTCAATACTGATGTCCCTCATTGGATGGTTACGAATAAAAAGTCACTCAAAGTATAGTTGGAAATGGCAGAGAGATCTGAGAGCTGCAGCAGCTGTCTCATACATACTGGTAGGATGCAGGCTGACACCTGTGATTCAAGCTCTGGACAAACTTGCAGTGTGGCTTGAATTGACCTGGGGCGGTTGCTTGCCCATACACTCAGGACATGTTGCTATCACTCTGAGGCAGACAGTAAGGATGCAGTGATTGGTTACCATGGTGTTCCCATATCCTCAGAATTTCTGATTGCAGTGTTTGTTATTCTCTCCTTGTCTCTTGTTCCTGCTCACAGTGCAACTAATAATTGTTTTTCAGTTTGAAGCTGAGTTGAGGTCAATTTAATATGTGTCACGAGACTGATATCCTGTGAGTTCTGTGCAGGCAGTGCTAATTTAAATATGTGCGTTTATCAGGAACCATCAAACTTATTTTTCATTAGAATTCATCAGTTACCAGGTAACATGAGTATTAATAGATGTTACCAGTGGCTTACAGATGGTAATCTCATCCAAACAGTTTGGCATCTGAATGGATTGACTTAATGTCCAACCGTACATGAGTATTAGTATGGCAGAGCATTTCACAGGTGGAGACATGCATACCAATCGGCAGTTAAAGGGAAGTCAAACAGCTAGGTTTTCAGATTTTTTTTGAAGGAGAGAGGTAGTGAGGTGAAATGGGTTTTGAAGAGAATCCAAGAAGATGGGGCATTGTGGCTGAAAGATCATTCACATGGAGCAAAGGGGGCAGTGGTTAACTGGTCATCCAGAATCAGAGGAACAGAGGTGGGGGCAGGGGACAGTAATCCAGAATCAGATGAGTAGAGGGAAAAATGGCTGGAAAAGATTTCAGATATATAGAATAAGTCCACAAAGGGATTTGTAGACTTGGGTGAGCATCTTAAAATTAATTTTCTGGAGCATTGGGAACCAACAGAGCTTGACAAGGGTGGGGTAGTGAGTGTCTGGGGCTTTGTGAAGGATGGGTCTCAGGCCACAGAGTACTATAAGAGATGAAGTTTATAAAGGAGAAGATGGAGAGGAAATTGTGAGAAATGAATCCTTAAGATGATTAAAACAGGGATAAGGGGTTCAGTAGCAGAAGAGTCAGGTGAGGGTGTAAGAGGGTAGTTCTAGAGGTTTTGCTGATAGACCAGATGTGAAGTTTAAAACTCAGGTCAGGATCAAGTGGAACACCAAAGGTGCATATCAGTGCCTTTGCCCTGAGTAGGCACCTGGGAAGCTTGCAAGGCATGCCAGTGTTGAGTTGTAAGAAACTTTGGCTTATTTTGGGACAGGCAAATGGAGTCAGTAGGAGTATGGGAGTGGTAAAGTAGTGGGTGATGCCCTTATTATACAAGTGGAAGCGGATTTTTTTCTTGCAGACAGTGTTGCTGAGGGATAGAATGTTGATTATAGACAGGAGGGACCAAGAATATTGTCCTGAGCACACCAGAAGTGACTGTGTAGGTATAGCAGGTGAAATCATAGGAGAAGCTGTATGATGTATTGGAATAGTTAACAGTGGAAATATGAGAGAATGGTACAGAGACTGAGGACATATCAGAGACAGTGGAGATGAATGGAGTCGTCAATTATGTCAAAGGTTGAGGAGGACAAGAAAGTATAGCGAGCAATGGCCACAGAAAACCAGATATTAATGGCATTGGTGCTATGGGCTGGTCATAAACTGGATTGGAGGGACGCAGTGAGTCATAAGAGGGATCAGCACATATTTGGGTGGCAGCACTTTCAAAGACCCATGGAAAGTGTGGTAGTTTGAGAAAACAGCAGAATCGAAGGTGGGCTTTATAAGAAGGGTGTGGTAATGGTGGTTTTGAAAGGAATAGGGTGGTGTCTGAAGATAGGGAGAGGTTGATAATATCAGCAATTTGGAGACAAGAAAAGGAAGTTGGGTAGTGAAAATACTACACTGTTGCTGCATTATAGTGTACAGTCAGCTACTCAGTATCAGCAATAAATTTCTGATGAAATATCACCACTCGAGGTGTGGGAGAAACTGCAAATTTAAATGCTTGAAGTGCCTCGAGGATTCCCCTCCATCTCTATTGTGGGGATAGGGCTCATTGTGAGAAGGGCTCAGATCAAATCTGCTTTGAGCTAAATTTGGAACTGGCTGAAGCCATTAGCTTGGTTGCTGGTCTCCTCATGTTGAGCGCACTCTATTTTGCAATTTTATTTTTTTCTGAATAAACTTAAAATCTAGCTTGGCATCAGTGTGCAGGAACAAAAGTCCTGCAGCATCCACCAGGGGATTGTTGTGCACACTACGTTGAGTGGAGATAACGGCCGTGCACAAATGGTTGTGTAGTCAGGAGTTTCTTTTTATCAATGAGACATTCAGGAGAGGTAAGATTTTTTTTTAAACTTGGGAATTGAGTACATGAGCAGGAATACATTATTGTATTAATAGAGTCGAGGAGGCAAATGTCCTCTGTCACCTTGCTATGAGCTGCCAGGAATAAGCATCTTGCAGAGACGGGATTATTAATAAGAGCTGGTAGCTGAAGGAGGCCCTGAAGTGCCTAATCCCTGCCATACTGATCACAGGATTGCGATCCTCTGGGAATGTTAGCCCTGCTGTGGCAGCTGCTGATGCTGTGACAGGAATACTAACTCCTATTAGTCTAATTATCCCACATACATGAGCTGTTTGCCAATTCCAACTGTTAATCACCAGATAGTTCTTTGTGGGTAACAGGACTTTCCTAAAAATCATTTCGCTGATTGCCTCAGACTGCTCACTGCCTGCTGGGTGAGTGCTGTCCATTCAGGAAGGTGGCTGTATTTATATCAAGCAAAGCTGGAGTGTGACTGACACATTCTCATGGTGTGTGGCTCTTAAAGAAACTCTTTCTCCTCTACCCCCCTCCCCCCTCCACTCTATCTCTATTCAGCTGAGGGTCTTGGCACAATACTAACAGCAGGAGAGATTATTATAGTGGTACAAATCAGGCACATATGAAGCAACATAACATCTGAATGAAGTTCTGATGGAATTTCTCTTTAAAAATAACAGAAGTACTCACAATGTTTAAGTGTGGATTCTGACAATTCTGACTGTGTTTACACCTGGATTCTGACTGTGTTTACACCTGGATTCTGACTGTGTTTACACCTGGATTCTGACTGTGTTTACACCTGGATTCTGACTGTGTTTACACCTGGATTCTGACTGTGTTTACACCTGGATTCTGACTGTGTTTACACCTGGATTCTGACTGTGTTTACACCTGGATTCTATCAATTTTTAGAACTGGTTTCTGATGGTTTTTAGACCTGGATTGTGATTGTTTAAACTTGATTCTGATGGTATTTAGGTCTAGAATCTCAATGTTCAAGTCTGGATTCTGACAATGTTCAAACTTAAATTCCATAAACTTACATAGAAATTACAACACGGAAACAGGATGTTCAGCCCAACCATTCCGTGTTGGTGTTTATACCTCCACACAAGCTTAATCTCATTGGCACGCTCTGTTCCCATTTCGTTTTACCCCCTTTCCTTCAACCGCCAGTGTAACGTCTCGTTAAATATTGATATTGTCTCTGCTTCAATCACTAACATTGAATTCCATCTGTCGCTTTTTTTTCACCTATTCTCCCATCTTATCAATATTCCTTTGCAGCTTCTTTTGGTCCACAGAATTGTTCACTATGCCTTCTATTTTAGTATCGTCTGCACATTTGAACACCACTTTCTCCAGCCTTATATCCAAATTACTTATGTATGCAGTGAAGAGAAACCATCCCAGAACAGAAACGTGTAGGATACCACCACCACTTCCAACCACTCTGAGAAACTGCCCTTAATCTATACTCTCTGTTTTCTCCTTTCTTACCGTTTTCAATTCAATTTGCTACTCTTCCCCTAGTTCAATATCCCTTAATCTTCTCCAGTAGTCTCCTGTGTGGTATCTTGTCAAAGGCATTCTGAAAGTCCAAGTACACCATATTCACTGCATTTCCCTCGTCCACCATATGTGTCACTTCCTCAAAGAATTCTATCTGCTTTGTCAAGCAGGATCTTCCTTTCTGAAATCTGTGTTGGCTGCTTCTAATATTTTTCTCTTTTTCTGGATACTTAGTAGTTTTATCTTCAATTAAAGATTCCAAATTTTTCTACATAGATGTTAAACTATCTGGCTTGTAATTACCCGATTTGTCCTCCAGCACACATCCTCCTCATTCAAAGAACCCTGAAATACAATTTCCAGGGCCTCTGCTATTTCTTTCCCTAGTTCCCTCAGGATCCTTGGATGTATTCTATTAGGGCCTTCCTTTAGCTTAATTAACATCCCTTAACAAGTTTGCCGATGACACAAAGATTGGTGGCATTGTAAGCAGTGTAGATGAAAACATAAAATTACAAAGTGATATTGATAGATTAGGTGAATGGGCAAAACTGTGGCAAATGGAATTCAGTGTAGACAAATGTGAGGTCATCCACTTTGGATCAAAAAAGGATAGAACAGGGTACTTTCTAAATGGTAAAAAATTAAAAACAGTGGATGTCCAAAGGGACTTAGGGGTTCAGGTACATAGATCATTGAAGTGTCATGAACAGGTGCAGAAAATAATCAAGAAGGCAAATGGAATGCTGGCCTTTATATCTAGAGGACTAAAGTACAAGGGGGCAGAAGCTATGCTGCAGTTATACAAAACCCTGGTTAGACCGCACTTGGAGTACCGTGAGCAGTTCTGGGCACCGCACCTTCGGAAGGACATACTGGCCTTGGAGGGAGTGCAGCGTAGGTTTACTAGAATGATACCCGGCTTCAAGGGTTAAGTTATGAGGAGAGATTACACAAATTGGGGTTGTATTCTCTAGAGTTTCGAAGGTTAAGGGGTGATCTGATCAAAGTTTATATGATATTAAGGGGAACAGATAGGGTGGATAGAGAGAAACTATTTCCGCTGGTTGGGGATTTTAGGAGTAGGGGGCACAGTCTAAAAATTAGAGCCAAACCTTTCAGGAGCGAGATTAGAAAACATTTCTACACATAAAGGGTTGTAGAAGTTTGGAACTCTCTTCCGCAAATGGCAATTGATACTAGCTCAATTGCTAAATTTAAATCTGAGATAGATAGCTTTTTGGCAAGCAAAGGTATTAAGGGATATGGGCCAAAGGCAGGTATATGGAGCTAAATCACAGATCAGCCATGATCTTATCAAATGGCGGAGCAGGCACGAGGGGCTGAATGGCCTACTCCTGTTCCTATGTTCCTATAATACTTTTTTTTCATATATTGTAATATCTCTCATTTCGCTTTTAACTAAATTGGGATTTATTTCCTTCCCATTTTCCTTCTCTTTTGTAAACATTGATGCAAAGTACTGGGTAAGTATCCCAACCAATTTCCAGTTATCCTCTACTAACTCCTCTCCTCTTTGGGGTCCCATCTCACATTTAACAATTCTATTTTTACTGATATATTTGTAGAATACTTTAACATTCTTTTAAAAAAAATTAGATTTGCTCCTCATACTCTTTGATTTCCTTATTCCTCTTAACCTCTTTCCTTATGTTGTCATATTCTCTTATATTAATCATACTTATAGGCGCCATCTACCCTCTTCTTCAATTTTAGTTTAGTTTGTTTCAAAACATCCCATTGTTAATCCACAGTACTCCTCATTCCAGCTAGCTCACTCTTCATCTTTCTAAAAGCTGCCAAATTCCAATCTGGTGCCTTGTTTTTGTACTAACTTTTGCCCTTTCTATTTGAACCTTAAACCTTATATCATGGCCACTACTCCCAATATGCCCCCCCCCCCCACATTTAACTCATCTACCTGATCTATTTTGTTACTCATGACTAGATCTAGCCACGCCTATCCCCTGTGAGCATAGAAACATACTGCTTAAGGAAGGAGTCCTGCATATATTTTATGAATTCCATGTCCCTTTCTCTGTTTACTCCTTCCCTGTCCCAATCAATGAATGGGTAGTTAAAATATCCTAGAACAATAATTTTATTGTTACTACTCAACTCCCTAATCTGTCTACAGATTTTCTTTTCCATTTCCTTCCTACAATTAGTGGGTCTGTAATACCAGCCCACTAATGTAACAGTCCCTTTTCATCTTTTAATCTCTAATGTAACAACCCTTTTGTTTATCTTTGATCTTTGTGTTAGTTTGCAGCTACGATGTGTCAGTATCAGCTGGCATGTGTCAATATCAGCAGGCCTATATCAGCTGGTATGTATCACTATAAGGTTGCGGGTTCAAGCCTCACTCCATTACATTGTATATTGTAGCCATGATGTGGAGATGCCGGTGATGGACTGGGGTGGACAAATGTAAGTAATCTTACAACACCAGGTTATAGTCCAACAGTTTTATTTGAAAATCACAAGCTTTCGGAGGCTTTCTCCTTCGTCAGGTGAGTCACTGGTTGGAACACAATGGGGAGGAAGTTATGCTTTAGTTGTACAAAGCCTTGGTCAGACCCCATCTGGAGTACTGCGTTCACTTTTGGGCACTGCATCTCGGGAAGGATATATTGGCCTTGAAGTGGGTACAGCGCAGATTCACTAGGATGGTACCAGGGCTTTAAAGGTAAAGTTATGAGGACAGGTTGCATAAACTTGGCTTGTATTCCCTTGAGTTTAGAAGATTGATGGGTGATATAATCGAGGTGTTTAAAATTATAAAAGGAGTCAACAGGGTACATAGAGACAAGCTATTTCCTCTGGTGGGAGAATCAAGAACAAGGGGGGACAGCCTTAAAATTAGAGCTAGGCCATTCAAGAGTGAAATCAGTAAGTAGTTTTTCACACAAAAGATATTGGAATCTGGAAGTTTCTCCCTCAAAAGAATATTGCGTCAATTGAAATTTTCAAGACTGAGATTGATAGATTTTTGTTAGGTAAGGTATCAAGGGATGTGGATAAATGGAGTTGAGGTACAGATCAGCCATGATCTCATTGAACGGTGGAGCAAAATTGAGGAGCTGAGTAGCCTACTCCTGCTGCTATGTTCCTAGATGGACTACAGTGTGGTGCAGTGAGGGATCAAATGACACTATAGTGTAGATAGTAATAGAAAGAAAGAAAGGAAGAACTTGCATTTATATAGCACCTTTCATGACCTCAGGACATCCCAAAGCGCTTTACAGCCAATTAAGTACCTTTGGAAGTGTAGTCACTGTTGTAATATAAGGAAACGCGACAGCCAATTTATGCACAGCAAGGTCCCGCAAACAGCATGAGATAAACGACCAGGTAATCTATTTTTAGTGATGTTGGTTGAGGGATAAATATTGAGCAAGACACCAGGGAGCGCTCCCCTGCTTTTCTTCAAAATAATGCCATGGGATCTTTTATGTCCACCTGAGAGGGCAGATGGGGCCTCAGTTTAACGTCTCATCTGAAAGACGGCATTTCCGTCGGTGCAGAACTCCCTCAGTACTACACTGAAGTGTCAGCCTAGATATTTGTGCTCAAGACTTGAACTTGAGCCCATGACCTTCTGACTCAGGTAAGAGAGCGCCACCAACTGATTCACAACTGACAGCTAATTGTTCCAGATGGGTTATTTTATAGCGCGGGTAGTGATCACAGTCCCAGATGGATTGCGGTATGATGCAGGGAAGGATCGTAGTCACAGTGTTCAGTTCCATTCACCCCTCAGATAATGAAGCAGTCCGTGCCCACATGCAGCAAGACCTGGACAACATCCAGGATTGGGCTGATAAGTGGCAAGTAACATTTGCGCCAGACAAGTGTCAGGCAATGACCATCTCCAACAAGAGAGAGTCTAACCACCTCCCCTTGACATCCAACGGCATTACCATTGCCGAATCCCCCACCATCAACATCCTGGGGGTCACCATTGACCAGAAACTTAGCTGGACCAGCCACATAAATACTGTGGCTACAAGAGCAGATCAGAGGCTGGGTATTCTGCGGCGGGTGACTCACCCCCTGACTCCCCAAAGCCTTTCCATCATCTACAAGGCACATGTCAGGAGTGTGCTGGAATTCTCTCCACTTGCCTGGATGAGTGCAGCTCCAACAACACTCAAGAAGCTCAACACCATCCAGGACAAAGCATCCCGCTTGATTTGTACCCCATCCACCACCCTAAACATTCACTCCCTTCACCACCGGCGCACAGTGGCTGCAGTGTGTACCATCTACAGGATGCACTGCAGCAACTCGCCAAGGCTTCTTCGACAGCACCTCCCAAACCCGCAACCTCTACCACCTAGAAAGACAAGAGCAGCAGGCACATGGGAACAACACCACCTGCACGTTCCCCTCCAAGTCACACACCATCCCGACTTGGAAATATATCGCCGTTCCTTCATCGTCACTGGGTCAAAATCCTGGAACTCCCTTCCTAACAGCACTGTGGGAGAACCTTCACCACACGGACTGCGGCGGTTCAAGAAGGCGGCTCACCACCACCTTCTCAAGGGCAATTAGGGATGGGCAGTAAATGCTGGCCTTGCCAGCGACGCCCACATCCCATGAATGAATTTTTAAAAATGGGTTCCGGGATAGTGCAGGTAGTGATTACAGTCCCAGATAGTTTCTGGGATAGTGCAGGTAGTGATTACAGTCCCAGATAGTTTCTGGGGTAGTGCAGGTAGTGATTACAGTCCTAGATGAATTACATAATAGTTAGGACCCCCAGAATTCTACAGCACCTCAAGACCTAGTTCTACTATAGTTTGCCCAGGGCTTGGGGACATCTCTATCTCAATCTAATGTATATTTCAATTGTATTAAAACTAGGCTAAATGATGGCTTTTTATTTATATAATTGTGCAGTTTGGCCTATTTAAAAGTAGTTTACTGTGCTGGGCCTTCAAATCCCCACTTGTTGCTTAGCTGTTTACAGTATTAGCTGTCTCACCTGACCAGCTGACACAGCTGGGTGTTGAGTGGCAGCTAGGGTGTGAACACTATCTGATATACCAATAGCAAATGTTCTGGATGGTGTCATTTGATACAATTTTCTAATCCCTGTTGATTTGCAGTTTGTTAATCCCTATGTATTCACACCTTTCACATT
This sequence comes from Heptranchias perlo, assembly GCF_035084215.1. NCBI lineage: Eukaryota > Metazoa > Chordata > Chondrichthyes > Hexanchiformes > Hexanchidae > Heptranchias > Heptranchias perlo. The sequence goes on along the minus strand of NC_090352.1, from coordinate 16,389,977 downwards.
TACTTGCTGAACTGGGTTCAGAACTTCTGAAAAACTAGCTGGTTTAAGAGCTGAGATCACTGAGGTTACATAATTCCATGCTTTCTACACACTTATATATACCGGTGTGAAATGCATGGGGATTAACATTCCATATATTGAAACTCAGATGCAGGAGTCAGCAGGCCCGCAGGGTTTTCTATTCATTAAAAGAAGCTGTGGGCGTGCTGGCCCCCCATTATGCACTTATGTAAAATGTACCCTTCAGAGTTTGGCGTTCCTTCACACTGCTCAGAATCCGAACACCAGACACTGTTCTGGTACTCCAAGTATTGGCTCCAGTATTGTTTGGGTAAATAAAAGAAGATACAAAACAGCAGGGGAGAAATTTCACAGCGGGTGCTAAATTCACTGCTGTTTTCCATGGCTGTGGAATTATGAAGCACTTGAGGCCTGACTATAATACAGTTAGTAGTAATCACATTCCTGGACCGTCGGCAGTAGAGATCACAGTCCTAGACCAGTTGTGGGGTAGGGTAGGCAGTAGAGATTACAGTGCCAGACTAAATCAAAAGCAAAATACTGCAGATACTGGAAATCTGAAATAAAAATAGAAAATGCTGGAAATACTCAGCAAGACAGGCAGCATCTGTGGAGAAAGAAACAGTTAACGTTTCAGGTCGATGACCCTTCGTCCAAGACTTGTTGTGCTGCGAATATCTATGTGTTGAAATCAGGAAAGCAGTGCAGTGATACAATTTGTGACCTTGTTGGGGTAAAGATTTTGGTCCCATGCCTGACATATTATAATGTTGCACATGGGTGTACATCAATCTGAGACAATTGTAATTTGGGTACTTGTTACTGAGTTGGTTATAGGCATTTGTATTCCTGATAAAACTGTAGCAACAAAGTATCCTGGTTGTGGTTTATCACAGCGTTGAGGCCAGGCCCATTTGCGGGGGCTCGTTTCTCATGTTTGTCTGAGTGGCATTGGAATTTCTTCCTCAGCATAATTTGCTACTTTATGAAAATAGAACCACTGAAAGCAGCAAAACACAATTTTAAACCGTGAAGCTTTTTGTGTCAGCGATGTTGAAAATGACAAGTATCTGGATAATTTCTATAGCTATGTATTATAAATGTAGTAAAGTGTGAGCACATTTCCACGTGTGGTGCTTCGATTTACTCATTTATGTGTGCTTGTGGGTTACCGAATTAGATAGTTGTGAGAGAAATTGTATCCCAGAGTTCCTCATGTATGTTGTCTGTGTACACTTCTTTCATCCCCATTCCTTCTGTGAGATAAAGGACTCACAGGAACTACTGCTGCCAAGATGAGCAATAAATTGACCACAGTAAACTGGGTTGAACTGTTAATGGATAAACCTACAAGTAGTGGGAAGTATTCAAAGAAGTATTTAGTACTGTACAAAGCCAGCACATGCCCCTAAAAGACAATGGTTCCACTTGTGTAGTTAAGCAACCATGGTCAACAAATGAGGAAAGAGACAGCATAAAGCTAAAAGAAAAGGCTTGCACAATTGCAAGAAAAAAGGAAATCAAGGGGACTGGGAGCACTATAAAAAGCAACAAAGGGATACAAGAAAGTAATGAGGTGTAAAAAGGGGAATCTGAAAAAAAAATTTGCAGGGGATAGCGAAGTTTTTATGATTATATTGAGAGAAAGAGAGTGGTAAAGTGGAATGTGGGCCCATTAAAGACAGATGCAGGGGAGACTATAGTACACAAAAAGAAAATAGCAGACTTGTTAAATGAGTACTTTGTATCCGTTTTCATAGTGGAGAAAGAAGACAAAATATCAGTGGTAAAATAAGTCAAACAGAAGAATTAAACAGAAGAATTAAATAATTTTTAAAATAGTAATGGGAAAAATAATGGTACTTAAGGTAGATAAATATCCTGGACATGTTGGTTTCCACCCCAGACTATTAAAAGAAATAGGTGAGGAAATTGCAGGTATATTTATTGATAATTTTCCAAAGCTCTCTCGGTTCGGGAATTGTGCCTTTGGATGGGAAACTTATATCTTATTATTTAAGAAGGGAGGGAGAGAGAAAACAGGTAACTATGGACCTGTTAGTTTAACATCAGTTGTGGGGAAGTTACTGGAATCCATCATCAGGGGCAGAGTGACTGAGCATTTGCACAAGTATGAGAGTCAGCATGGATTTGGGAAGTTGATGGAAAAGAAAACCGGGCAGAGTATAAAAGGAGATGCTGATTTGTTATTCCCATTTTGCACCACAGCCTAAGATGAATTTGTACACCAGGGAGTCAGTGGTTAGGGTATAGAGTTTTTGGTGAGAACCAAATAGCAAGGAATAGGAGAGGGCCCAGGATGGAACCCTGGGGCACTCCTAAGGTGACTGAGCAAGGGTGGGAGGAGATGCCACTGAAGCATGTATACTGGCTCGATCAGATATGAATGACAGTATTGTAATGGAGGGGAATCGCAAAGAGAGTGGAGGAGGATGGAGTGGTTGGCTCAATTGAATGTTGCATTCAAATTTAGTATGGCACAGTGCTCATCTCAGATTCCTACACCTAGGTGATTTTAGATTCTTATTTGCATCAAGAAACACTAATTGTCTCCATCTCACAAATCAGATGGAATTAGTTCCATTAGTTGGATTCTGACAAAATCTTTTTTTTAATAAAACTCATCGATTGTTTTTCTTCTGTGGAACACATATTTTGTAGATAAAGTGGCTGCTTTATCAACATCATCAAAATAGATCATCTGTCATTTATTCATTTCCTGCCTGTGGGATTTTGCTGTGTGCAAGTTGGCTGCTGCATTTACCTACATAACAACAGTGACTGCACTTCAAAAGTAATTCATTGATTGTTAAGCACTTTGGGACGTCCTGAGGATGTGACAGGTGTTATATAAATGCAAGTTTATTCTTTTTTGAATTGCTGCTAACTAATGGGTTGAAAAACATTTGGTCAGATTAAGACATTCCACTAGATCTACATCTACTTTTGGCATCTGTACGTCTTCTGTTTGAAGTAACTCATCAACATTTATTGTCCAGATTTGCCTGCTGACTTGCAGTTTTCAGATCTATTCTGAATGCAGGTTTTCTTGCATAACCCAAGTGGCACCCGACTGCTCCTCAGGTATATTTAGAGAGATACTGTGCTGTGAGCACTTGTATTGTTACTGATCTATATCTTGCCTTATCGGAGAAAGAACTGGTGCATCATCCCAGAGGAACAATTCTGTATGGTGCAGCGAGGGAAAGTATCTGTCAAAGATGCTGTGATATTGATGTCAAAGCTGTAATTTTTTTGCCTCCATTGTCACCTGAGCTGACTCCTGCAGTGTGAGGGGTGCATCTGCTCAAAGTGTGTTTTACATGCCACTCACTGCCTGTATAAGTGCAGAACTCTGAGATTTTCATCCAATAGAAATATTCACTTTCAAAGTAGAACAGCTTTCAGTGTAGCTGAAATTGTAACAATTCATCACAAGTATCATACCTTCAAGCAGCTCTATACTGTTTCTGTACAGAATGTACCACAGTTTAGATACAAACAGGGAGACACTGGACCAGGTCCCAGTGCTTGTTATAAGTACTCACAAATTATCTGATGCTGTTTCAGCAAGAACTTACTCTCTGTTCAGGTTTTTGGAGCAATCCCTGTGCTTAAAAATGATTAAGCTTGAATATTTTTTTGTGTAATTTATTTTTTCATCTACCTGATGAGGTGAAAAATAAAAGTGTCTGAATAAACCTTGTGTTTAGGTCCCCTCAGGGGGTCTACGCTTGTTGTGCTTAACCATCAATACATACGAAAATACACTTCATCAGTGTCATTTGTGCTTTTAATGTTTCACATGACTGATCTCTAAGTGCTGTTTAAAGGCTTTAAGTACTTTCATCGTTTTCTGTGCTTCAATGACAATGGAGTACCCCAGATAGAATGTCAAGATAAACAGAGTGGACAGTGTAGGATTCTTAGGTTTTGTTTTATTGTTGAACGCTGCCATTTTGACCTCACACTTTGTTTCTGATGCACGTTCTTTGTGCTTACATAACATCTGATCAAATTTTGTGAGGTTTTGTTCGATATTTGACAGCATAATGGGGTACAATGAGCCTTGATGCCTCATGAATTTGACCCTAAATGCTGCTGAGGGCACAGAGACGTAGGTTTGCTCTGTGACTAGAATTCCGTGAAACTGCTGATCTTGCCTTTGTTCAGTTATTTATATTCTCCTAAATTTTTAAGTTCTTTTCATTTTCTTTCTTCCCCTTTTAAGCCTCCTTGCACCGTACATTCTCCCCTGTGTGGAGAATGGGTAAGCATCCTGGCAGCAGGCCCCTGTCAGTGCCAGAGGGAGATGAGTGGGCAGTCAAGTGACTCATCCTTCGATTTTTTTTTTCCCCCCGCCTGCCCAATGTATGTGGCCTCCAGAAAGGGTAGGGGTCATGCAGAAAAAGAATTGGAGACAAATGGATACAGAGAGTATATGGGACAGCCATCCAGAGATAAAGAGAAAGAGCAGGAGAGAGAGAGAGAGAGAGAAAGAATTAGAGAGCTGAAGACGAATAGAGACAGGATGGCAACACTTTTTAAAAGTCTGTGAGCAATGTCAAGGGAAATCAATTAGTAATTCAAAAAAAATAAGAACCCTGACGCAAATTTAACTGAATTCCATTTTAGATTATTTCTGTGTAAATGTTAAGTAATGCTACTATTATTAATCCTTGTGTGAATATCATTACATGTCAGTGGCACAGAGAACATTAAGGGTCAGTGGTCTTGCTGCTGTTAAAACTATAAAAGGACTCTCAAGTAAAATTTAAATTTATTAAAAGTAATAATACAGCAAGGAGTAACACTGGGGCTCTGTTTTCTAGCTTCATCATCTGAACACCTCAGTTATGAAACAGCCTTATAACCATAGAAATTTTAGCATTTAAGGAGACCATTTGGCCTATTGTATCTGTATCAATATGACTCCACATCAGAGCTCTCTATTATATTCCCAGTTCCCTGCTTTTTCCTCGGAATGTTAATATTTTACCTGTACAAATGTTTAACTTCTTCTTAGACACTGTGATTGACTTATTTCAATAACCACTCGTGTTAATGTATTCCTTATTTTAATTACCCATTGTGTGGAAAGGATTTCTTCTAACCTCTCCCTTTTGGCACTAATCCTAACTTTATGCCCAATTATAATTGTATTTTAAAAATTCGTTCTGGGGATATGGGTGTCGCTAGGAAGGCCGGTATTTATTGCCTATCCCTAGTTACCCTTGAGAATGTGGTGGTGAGCTGTCTTCTTGAACCGCTGCAGTCCATGTGGTGAAGGTACTCCCACCGTGCTGTTGGGTAGGGAGTTCCAGGATTTTGATGAAGGAATGGCGATATATGTCCAAGTCGGGATAGCGTGCGACTTGGAGGGAAACTTGGAGGTGGTGATGTTCGCCTGCATCTACTGCCCTTGTCTTTCTAGGTGGTGGAGATTGTGGGTTTGGGAGGTGCTGTCGAAGAAGCCATGGCAAATTGCTGCAGTGCATATTGCCGATGGTGTACACTGCAGCCACTGTGTGCTGGTGGTGGAGGGAGTGGATGTTTGAGGTGGTGGATGGGCTGACGATCAAGCGGACTGCTTTGTCCTGGTTGGTGTTGAGCTTCTTAAGTGTTGTTGCAGCAGCACCCATCCAAGCAAGTGGAGAGTATTCCATCACACTCCTGACTTGTGCCTTTATAAGTGGTGGAGAGGCTTTGGGAAGTCGGGAGGTGAGCCACACCGCAGAATACCCAGCCTCTGACCAGCTGTAGTAGCCATGGCATTTATGTGCCTGGTCCAAACATATAACCTTTGCTCATGCTTATTACTTGTTATAAAATGCACCACTTTGTGGGCTTTAATGACCTGCAAACCTGGGAATGCGACCAATGCACTAGATTGTACCAAATGTTTTGTGAAAGCAAATGTAACTCTTTGGATTTATTACTCTGGGAATTAATGGGCATAAATCCAAGTGAATCAGGCGTGAAATTATAGGAACGTTCTATTCTCTTGTTCTGACTGACTCTACTATGTTGTGTAAGTACATTTCTGGTACATAACATTCCTTACAATGTGAATGCCTTTAAGGATGTGTTGCATGGATTTTAGAATGTTTTTTTTCTGAGGTATCTGTATCCGGAGGCACTGTTCACCTCTCTTAGTCCTTTCAGTAAATAGCCAATTGAGTCTATTACAGTAGTGGCTAGAAAACTGTTTTGAAAATAGCCCAAAGAGACCATATAGAGAAACAGTGTTGAAATGTGACCTCAAAAACTGCCTCACATTCTAAGCTGAATATACACCTTTCTTAAATAACAATAAAAATGGTCAGCAATCCATCAATGGAATCACTGTTTTTAATACTGGGGGTGCATTCTTTGTTATAGAAATCTGCAAATGCTGGAAATGAAATCAATATTGAAAATACACAATGGATCCATCAGTATCTGAAAAAGAAGTTGAGGGACAGTTTGCAGGTCATTCAACCCATGAATTTATTCTTTGTGATTGTATTTGTTGTTTCCCCCCCCGCCCTTCCATTTTCTCCCCAACCCTACGAAAATGCTTACTTATCTTTTCAAATTCCTTAATGATAAAGGGTTAAAGCTGAAACTTTAACCTGCCTTTTCTGATTATAGATGCTGACAGGTCTCCCATATATTTCTAGCGTTTACTGTTTTTGTTTTGAAAGGTATTCAAAATCATGAAGGGCCTAGGCAGAGTAGATAGAGAAAAACTGTTTCCATTGGCAGAAGGGTCAAGGACCAGAGGACATAGATTTAAGGTGATTGGCAAAAGAACTAAGGTGACATGAGGAAAAGCTTTTTTCACAGCGAATGGTTAGGACCTGGAATGCACTTTCCGAGGTGGTGGTGGAGGCAGATTCAATCATGGCCTTCAAAAGGGAACTGGATAAGTACTTGAAAGGAAAAAAATTGCAGGGCTACGGGGAAAGGGCAGGGGAGTAGGACTAGCTGGATTGTTCTTGCTTAGAGCCAGCGCGGACTTGATGGGCCGAATGGCCTCCTTCCGTGCAGTAACCTTGCTATGATTCTATGAAAAGACATTTCAGGTCTTATAAGTTTACATTTTAGCAAACTATCGGTATCTTTCTTTAAAAAAGTATAGAGAGAATGATGTCATTAATCAGCCTGCTGGGAAACAGTGATAGAAACAAATTGTCTGTGGTCACTGGGTCTGCCTCAGTTTCCAATGTATTATCCAACTGTTTCTTGTCAAATTTTAAGCTGTCCATATTTATTTAGTGATAGTCCGAGTATAACCTCTGCCCTCACTTGCTGCACCATTGGGATCTGCCTGTACTCTGATGAGTCAGCACAGTAATCTCTCCCTTTTCTTATTACAGTATGTATCTCAAAAACATTTTGCCTCTGTCTGTGAGGTGTGTGTGTGTGTGTCTCTCTCTCTTTCCATGACAGCTGGTAAGAGTAAATTAAATTAGTTTAGATAGCTGTGTTGCAGTTCCTAGTTGAGCTGAGTCTATTTGGCATTATCTGGCACTTACAATAAAAACAAGCATTTGTAGAGTGTGTTAAACCAGATCTGGTGAAGGTTGGATTCCACTGAACTCCAGCTTGTAGGGGAGAGAGCTATGAGCGAGTCTTTTGCTTCACAGTGCATCAATCATTGTATTGATTGATGACATTTATAAATCATAGCAGGGAGATAAAAATGTTTACGGTGCAGTTAATTTTTAGTTCATTAAACAATAGAAAGAGATCATTAAAACTGATGTACACTGTTCAAGAAGCAGAAATTTGTGGTCAGTAAATTTCACTTCATAGCCAATAGCTTCCCTCTCTGAACTACGCAGGCTCTGGAGGTTATTGAATTCTGAAATCTGAGTATTTGGCAGTGAGATTCTTGTAAGAAAATAAAAAACGTTAGGAGTAGGTAAAAAAAACACTTGGCGTATCGAAGCCCATCTCTTTTGATACCCTAATTCTCCCATTGAAACCCATCCATCCGATGCTCTACCCCTCCGATACTCTACTCCTCCCATTGAAGCCATCACTTTGGTGCCCTAATTTTCCCATCGAAGCCCATCTCTCTGGTACATGAACTCTTCCATTAAAATCGATCCCTCTGGCACCCTAACTATCTCATCACAGTATTCAGCTGTATCATGAACAACTCCCATGTTTTCACCTCTACTATACAAACTGATAGATTATTTCAAACAATCATCACTCTTTCATAGGAACGTGAGAACATGAGTAGGCCATTTAACCCCTTGAGCCTGCTCGACCACTCAGTTAGATCATGGCCGATCTGCACCTCAACTCCATTTACCTGCCTTTAGTCCATTTCCCTTATTACTCTTACATATCAAAAATCTGTTTCAGTCTTGAAAGCTTTAATTGACCCAGCATCCACAGCCTTTTGGGGGAGAGAGTTCCAGATTTCTATACCCTTTGTGTGAAAAAGTGCTTCCTGATTTTGCTCCTGAATGACTTAGCTCTAATTTTAAGATTATGTTCCCTTGTTCTTGATTCACCCACCAGAGGAAATAGTTTCTCCAATTCTACCTATCAAATCCTTTTAACATTTTAAACACATCGATCAGATCATTTCTCAATCTTCTAGACTCAAGGGAATACAAGCCTAGTTTATGCAACCCGGCCTCATAATTTAACCCTCCAAGCCCTGGTTTCACTCTGGTGAATCTGCGGTGCATCCACTCCGAGGCCAATATATCCTTCCTGTGGTGCGGTGCCCAAAACTGAATGCAGTACTCTAGGTGGGGTCTGACCAAGGCTTTATGCAATATATAATGTAATATACTATATATTATGTAATATCTGTTTTAAATATAATTTCTGCTGCTTTCCATTTATTTTCTCTCTTTCTACTTTCCTGACTTACTTTGAAGTAATATTCTGGAATACTTTATCTATATCATTTAGTATTTTATGTAGTAGTATGTAGTATTTTATATACCTTGATGAGGCCCCCCCCCCGCCTTCTTCCAAGACTGTAAAGCTTAAGCTTCTCTAATTTCAACTCATGGTTCATCCCCTGTACACTTGGGGGTAAATTTTAACCCCTAGGAACGGGTGGGTTGGGGGTGGGTGGGCAGTGAAAATTATTGGCTTTGGGAGCGGGACCAAATGCCGGCTCGAACCCGCCTCCTTCCGGGTTTGACCCAGATGCATCTGAAACCTGGAAGTCAACGGCGGGCCGATACTTAAAGGTCCAATTAATGCCGTTGAAACAGTTAAGGGGATTAAATTTTTGGGTATTCAACCAGACAAATGATTTTAACTTTCCCTTAACGTGTCTCCCGTGGCCTCTGAAAAATGCCATGGAAATGGAGGTGAGTTGCAGCCGTGACCAATATAAACCTTCAAACCAGTGATTGACACATGTGAAGAAAAGGTGAGTTTTTACATCAGGGCAATCAGTTCTCTCAGATAAACCTTTGGCTGGGAGTTCTTTGTGTTTAGACTGAGATTTCTTTGTTCACGCTCAGAATTCTTGTGTTCACACATATTTACCTACATTTTGGACCCCCTCAAACTGACACCATCAGGATGGGGGTGGGGGGGGGCACAATGGATTCATTCAGCAGTACATCTGAGGAGGAGGCACATCACCATCCACGCCAGGCACGGCATACATGTATGGGAGTTGCAGCTCCACAAGATAACATGCGCTACAAGGACCTGCAGAAGAGCAGAGAGGGGACTAATGGAGGGGCTGAGGTTGCAGGAGGAACTACCCACGTTAGAGGATCTACAGACAAAGGCTGAGTTTCCTGCACCTCTCTGAGGAGCTGTGCCTGCGAAGGCTCAGATTGAGTCGACAGGTGGTTGCAGACATCTGCAGGTTCCTTGATGCAGAGCTGCTCCCGGCTGGGCCTGGTAGCCGCACATTGTCCATCGCAGTCACTGCTGTCCTCAATTTCTTCACCACCGGATCCTTCCAGGGCACCACCGGTGACATCACCAGGATCTCTCAGTCGTCTGCACATAAATGTATACGACAGGTCACAGATGGCTTGTTTGCCAGGGCATCTGACTACGTCAACTTCCCCATCGATGACATCGGCCAGACTGAGAAGGCAGTGGGTTTCTACTCTCTGGCAGGCTTCCCACGGGTACAGGGCGCAATTGATTACACACCTAGCAATCCGAGGACAAGCATATGAGCCAGGACTGTTCATCAACTGAAAGGAATATCACTTCATCAATGCGCAGTTGGTTTGCGACCACTGGAAGAGGCTTCTGTAGTTGTGTGCCAAATTCCCTGGCAGCTGCCATGATTCCTTCATTTTGCATGAATTCAACATCCTGGCCCTCTTCCACACACAAAACAGACTTAAGACATAGCTCCTTGGAGACTAGGGATAACCCCTGCGGACGTGGCTCATGACATCTCTGAGAAACCCCACCAGCGAGGCACAGCAGCGGTACAACGACAGTCACATCACCACCAGGCTGAAGATGCTAAAGATGCGGTTCAGGTGCCTGGATCAATCTGGGGGAGCCCTTCAGTACTCACCGGCGAGGGTGTGTAGAATAATTGTTGTGCGTTGCATCCTGCGCAACATCGCTCAACAGAGAGGATCACGGGTGGATTAGGTCCCATGCACTCATGAAGCATCTGCATCTGCCGACAACATTGAAGAAGGTGAGGAGGAGGAGGAGGATGATGATGGGCAACCCATTGCCAGAGCAGTGGCACACTTGGCTGCTCATGATGCCAGGGAGTCACTCATATTTGATAGATGCTCATAAGGAGATCAGCAAAGTGAAGAAAGTCAAGTACTCAGACCACCTGGAATGACCAGTCCCCCCCCCCCCCCCCCCACCATTTGCACAAAACAGCCCGACAACCACACGTACACTCATTGTAAACATGCCCAATGGGTGGCATTAGGTTTCACTGTTCATGATGAGGGACATGCAAGAGCGCTTTTACAAAAGGAACTCAAGAATGGCCAAGATATGGCAATGGTGGTGAAAATTATAACGTTTAATGTGCAGTTAAGAAGAAACAATTATAAATGAAAAACATGACATTGCATCAGACATCCTTGTCCATACCCTTGGTGATCACAAATCCTTAGCCATCCTCTTCCTACTACTTCTAAGGGGTGCATCCCTTGTGGCTTCAGCAAAGATAGTGGCAGGTTGCTCAGGTCTCTGCCATGACTGCTGAGATGCTCTGGGCCTATGCCTTCTGGGTTTTGGAGCCCCTGAGGGCCCCGCCAAAGCCTGCTCCACCTGCATTTGTGCAGGGGCAGACTCGGTCATCTGGAGAGGAGGCAGCTTTGTGGGTGCCGGTTTGGGGGGGCAATGGTTGAGACGTGGGAGCGCTTTGAGTGGAGTCCCCACTTCCATGTCCCCTTTTGCCATCCTCCCTCTCCTGGGCCAGGGCCACATCGCTCCTACCACTCTGCTGGACAACAGCTTGGAGGACATGTATGATGCCTTCTAAGGCCACTGCTAATGTATCTGTCTGCCTGTTTAAAGCGGCAGAATCTTGTTCACCCTGAGTCCGCACGGCTGTTGCCAGGGCCTGAATGGACTCATTTGTGAGCCGTGCTTGAAGCGCCATGGAGGCTGCCATTCTCTCCATCGCAGACATTCCTGCACTTAACTGCGCCACCAGTCCACTAATGCTGGAGGTGGACTCGTCCATCCTCTCCGCTAATGTGAAGACTGAGCTTGGCACCTCTTCCAATACGTCGTAAAGGTATGTCTGTCCCTCGATTTTTCTTCTTTTAAAGGATGGCCCCCTGGGTTCAGCATCTGTGACCAGCTGAGCAGAGCTTGGAGAGGAATGCGCCCACCGACGCAGAATCTACATAGCTGCCCCTGCCACCAGTGTCTGCTCATGCTCACTTGTGTGTGGTGACTCAGCAGGTGACAACCCAACTAACTCTCTAATAGGAGCCACCGAGGTATGAGTATCTGCGCTGGTGCATGGCTTGCTATAATGTGATGGTGCGCTCTCAGAGGCATGGAGCACCTCTGAGGAATCGCCCTCGTCCATGTTGTCAGCCTGTTCAGCACCCCTTGAAGGCCCTGGAAGAGAACATACAGCAATATTAAGAATCATCGCTGAAGTTGAGCAAGAGGTCAATCATTGATAACATCAATTCATGTTGTGTGTGAGGAATGTTAAAGTTCTGTTACCAGACGTTTGCAGGGTGCCAGTCTCAGCATCTCCAATGGCCAGGCATTCCTTCATCCAGCTTAGTTCCAACGCCTCCTCCTCCGCCTATGTCAGGGCCACTATTTGTGGTGGCCTCCCTCCAGTCCTACTCCTCTCCCGTGCATTTTGCATTCTCTTCTCCTACAAGGGGAGAAAGAACAGACGGGTGAGGCTGTCCATGGAAGTGATGCACAGAGGGTGACTATCAGACAGATTCATGACATTACGTCAGGATTGGGGTGCGTGGGAATGCTGGGTTTCACAAAAGGGGAGGTGAGGAAGTACACAGAAAGTGAAGGTAATGAGATAATGAGATTTAAGTGGGTGTGAGGAATAATGTGATGGAGTAGGCTTGGCAAGACAGAGTGGGGGGGGAGGCGGGGTGTTGTGCACCACAGGATGTAGGTGGATCAGTAACTGCATTTACTTTTCTTAACCTGGTTAGGTCATTAAATCGCTTCCTGCACTGCATCCAAGCCCTCGGCACCATGCTCCTGCTGCTGACCTGTTCTGCCACCTCCAGCCATGCTGCCTTGGAGGCAGAAGCAGGTTTCTTCCTTCTATCACCTGGGTATAACAACTCCCTCCTGCTTCTCAAAGCAGCCAGCAGTATCTCAAGGGAGGCATCCTAGAACCTTTCCTCTTCGTCCTTCCATTCTGCTTTTTACTCCTTTCTCCTTCAAAATCCATTGTTGCATTGGCCCTTTAAATAATAGGTTTTAAATTGTGTCGTGCGGTTGCGCAGTACTCCCGCTGCGCAGCTTGGAGATGCGAAACCCGGAAGCAGAATTAAGTGGCTTCAATTGAGTCGTGATCGCTCGAGAACACATACAAAGTTTTTCCCGGTTTCCCACCCGCTTATTGGGCCCCCTGCTGAGATCCCCCCTCATTGTTAAAATTTACCCCTTTGTATCCGCCTTGTGCGCTTTGTAAAGAAAAAGGTAATGGTGCTTGTGAGAGGGGTGGTGTCAGGTTGAGGGGGTGCATTGAGTGATGTTTTACAGGGTCAGTGATTGGACCTCTTGTTTCTAATCTACATAAATTGCTAAAAATGTAAAATAGAGAATGTAGGATGATAGAGAATGCAGCAAGAGTTGCAGAAGGATTTTAATTGGCTGTGCAATCAATCAAATGCATGATAAATTACATTTAACATTAATAAGTATAAAGCTTTTCATATTGTTCAAGAAAATGGGCATCATAATTATAGAATGAGTGGGACTGAATGGGTAGAGGGAGACTTGGAAAGGGACCTAGGAGTGACGTATCATCACTTCAGTATCTAGGCAACGTAACAAAGCAATTTAATATTCTAATTGATGTTGGGATATATAGCTAGGACAGTAGAGTACAAATCTCCAGAGATTATGGTAACACTTTACATTACAGAGGTTAGACACCTCGTGGAGTACTGTATTCAATTCTGATCACCACACCACAAAAACATATCCTGAAAAGGGTGAGAAGAGCTACAAAATTGATTCCAGTGTAAAGGGGATGAATTGTGAGGGAAGATTGGAGAAGCTCAAGACTTTCTGTATGGAACCAATGTGGTTAAGGGATTGAGATTATGTCCCCTCTCTGCGATATACCAGTCAGCAATTCCTTCTACTTGTGTCTGTATACTTTCCAGTGATTCCATCCTGCTGCCTTTATATATCATCCAATAACTCCGCTCTCCTATGTTTATATAGCATGCAGTGATTCTGCCCTCCCTTATTTATATGCCATCCCTATAGGCTATTTGAAGGCCAACTTTTTGATTCAACCTTCTGTGCATGCCACTTTCTGAATCAGTCTCCTCCAACATGCTGCAAATAGGTAGAAGATGGTATAATACTTTTCAGTTTAAAGAATATTGGCACATGGGCCTGGAGAGTAGGATCATAGTGACCCTAATGTACGTGTCCGAAGCCTGGGAGCAGGGTAGATGCCTGCTGTTGTGGGATGGGAATGGTGCAAGATACTGGGAGACCTGAAGAGTGAGTAGAGAAAAAAATGTAATAAAAACTTAATGTAATCGCATCATAACACTACCCGTGAGGAAACTCGGTACAGTGCTGAGGAATGTCTGCTACTATTGCTGTTTAACGATAAAATAACAAACATATAGCAGGTTAGTACAGCACATGTATGGTACTGAAAGGTGCTCAGTATATTGATTACATGGGTAGGAGGCAATACAGTATTTATTGTGTTAAATATTCATCTTGTCTCACTGTATGAAATCGCTATACTGCTGCCCTTTGCGTATAACTACCATGTTATTTCTACACAGCAAGAATTATAGTGCTGCATATTGAATTGTTACAGTACATTGGTGTTGTACAACATGGTGTGTTTCATCTCCTTATTGGAATTAGATACATTGTAAATAAACAGCTTGGTACTGTGATACATGGAAACAATTTCACACTTGGTTACAGTCACTAACTGACTCCATTTCATGAAATAATCAGTTTTTTTTCACTCTGCTGCCCACTTGTAATAACAAATAACTCCCTTTAGTTACAGCAATTTTCTGGTTCAGCTGATTATTTCATTGGCCTTCTGTTTTAAAGAAAATCATATAAACTGTTTTCTCCAAAAAGCTGCAGTGACCTCAATGCTGAAAGAGTTTAAAATGCAGCAGTAGTCTCCTAGACAGAAATGTCCTCCTGATGGTTTGTAAGGAGTATTTGTAATGATGTCCAGCTTTTACATTCATACATATATTTGACCATCTCTTCATTTGGCACTTAGAAACATAGAAAATAGGAGCAAGAGTAGGCCATTTGGCTCTTTGGGCCTACTCCGCTGTTCAAATGATCATGGCTGATCGTCTAACTCAGTACCCTGTTCCCGCTTTTTCCCCATATCCCTTGATCCCTTTAGCATTAAGAAATATATCTATTTCCTTCTTGAATACATCTAATGACTTGGCCTCCACTGCCTTCTGTGGTAGAGAATTCCACAGGTTCACCACCCTCTGAGTGAAGAAATTTCTCCTCATCTCGGTTCTAAATGGCATACCCCGTATCCTGAGACTGTGACCCCTGGTCACTTAATGTCCATCCTCTGTTCGCCCTTGATTCTTCATTTTCTATAATTGCTGTTTTTCTCTTCCTTGATCGTTTGTTACATTAAGTCCTTTTGATAGGCTCTGTAGACTCTTAGGTATGCCAGGCCTGTATACGGCTGGGTTTGAAAAGCAATGTATTCCCTTGGGGGCGAGAGGCCCTGTCCACCCTCGGGGGTGAGAGGCCCTGTCCACCCTCGGGGGTGAGAGGCCCTGTCCACCCTCGGGGGTGAGAGGCCCTGTCCACCCTCGGGGGTGAGAGGCCCTGTCCACCCTCGGGGGTGAGAGGCCCTGTCCACCCTCGGGGGTGAGAGGCCCTGTCCACCCTCGGGGGTGAGAGGCCCTGTCCACCCTCGGGGGTGAGTTGCTGAAAATATCTAATCGCCAGCTGATAATGCACCCTGAGACTTTGCTTTAATTTGAAGTGTTTTCACAGAATTCTCTGGATATTTAATACTGTAATCAGTTCAGAAACTTCAATATAAAAATGATCTTCTACGGCAATGGAGTTAAATTGATATGGAGGCGTGTTATAGTCACCTCTACAGTTTGCTCATCTCTCTATGGCAGTTACTTTTCACAATTCCGCTTTATGTACTATTGAAATGCATGTAAAATTTCTGCCATAAACCAGTTACCTATGCAGTCTGTATTATGGCCACGTCACCAGGTCATCTTGTACTGTATTCTAATACATTTCATCTTTAATTATGATTGAGACCTGGAATGCTGAGCACTGCTGCAACAGCGTCAGGGATTCAAACTCCTGCTGCTGTACACTAGGTTGATATATTTTGAAATGGTTTTGTGAGGAGAAATATGCTAATGCTTCAATGGCATTGAAATTGATTTGCCTCATACTGAGTCATGGGGACAAAAAACTCGAGAGTTATTTATGAAGCAATTGGGGGAACTAAGATAAGCCGAAAGGTTTTCCTTATCTGTAATTATCTTGTGATCACCACAAGGTTTGGAGGAACGAGCAGCACACAGCATTAAAGCAAGTGAGAATTCCAAGATCGTGCACTGATGGGGCTTCATGCAGTGACTTCTGGTACATCCCTCTGCTAATGTGGGTGTTTGAATAGTGCACAGTAATAAAATAAGCACACAATCACTGAAGAGTCTCACTCTTAACCTGCATGCAGCAGCCACCTGTGTAACACGGCCAGCTGGAACAGTCCTATGCGTGACTATAACACAGGTTGTACAAAGTGCTTGGCTTCAGGGTAGCATGTCACACTAAGGGAAGGAGGAACGTTCTACATCTGTTTATTTGGGACTGATGAACAGGAGAGACAGTAAGACTCTGGAACTGAGAGAGATAGGAAATGGTACTATTGTAGGACTGAGAGATGGGAGACGGTGCTACCCTGAGATTGAGTGAGAGGGGAAACAGTGTGACTTGCGGATTAAGAGAGAGAGGAGATGGTGCAATTCTGGGTCTAAGAGAGGGAAAATGGTATAACTTTGGGATAGAGAGAAGGAGATAGTTGCAAATTTGGATTGATACAGGGGAGTTGGTGTAACTGGGATTGAGATTGAGTTACATCGAAACGACAGAAACAGGCCATTCAGCCCAACTGGTCTATGCCGGCGTTTATGCTCCACATGAGCCTTCCTCTCCCTACTTCATCTAACCCTATCAGGACACCCTTCTATTCCTTTCTTCCCCGTGTGCTTAACTAGCTTCCTCTTAAATGCATCTATGCTATTTGGCTCAACTACTCCTTATGGTAGTGCATTCCACATCCTTACCACTCTTTGGGTAAAGAAAAGTTTCTCCTGAATTCCCTATTGGATTTATTAGTGACTATTTTATATTTATTACCTCTAGTTTTGGACTCAGCCACAAGTGGAATCATTTTCTCCATATCTACCCTATCAAACCCTATCATTATGTTAAAAACCTCTATCAAAGAGCCCCAGCCTGTTCGGCCTTTCCTGATAAGGATATCCTCTCAGTTCTGGTATCATCCTTGTGAATCTTTTTTGCACCCTCTCCAATGCCCCTACATTCTTTCTATAATATGGAGACCAGAACTGTGCAAAATGCTCCAAATGTGGTCTAACCAAGGTTCTATACAAGTTTAACATAACTTCTTTGCTTTTCAATTCTATTCCCCTAGAAATGAACCCTAGAGCTTGATTTGCTTTTTTTAAATGGTCTTATTAACCTACATCACTACTTTTAGTGATTTGTGTATCTGTGCCCCTAGAGTCTATCCCATTTAGACTCTTATTACCCAAGCAGTATGTGGCCTCCTTATTCTTCCTACCAAAATGCACCACCTCACACTTATTTATATTGAAATTCATTTGCCAATACATGTCCATTCTGCAAGTTTATTAATGTCCTCTTGCATTTTGACGCATTCTTCCTTTGTATTAACTACACCTCCTCAATTTGGTGTCATCTGCATATTTTGAGATTGTACTTCCGAATCCAAATTGTTAATGGAAATTTTGAACAATGATGGTCCTAGCACCGATCCCTGTGGAACACCACTTTTGCCAGTCTGAGTAGCTACCCTTAAACCCTACTTTCTGTTTTCTGTCTTGTAGCCAGCTTGCTATCCATCCTGCTACCTGTCCCTTGACTCCACATGCTCGGACCTTAGTTATGAGTCTATAATGTTATCTATGGCCTTTTGGAAATCCAAATATATTACATTTACTGCATTATCCTTGTCTACTCTTTCTGTTACTTCTTCAAAGACTTTCTCTTCTGAAATCCGTGCTGACTATTCTTTATTATATTTTCATTCTCTAGATGTCTTTCTATTACATCTTTGAATAAAAATTCCATTAACTTTCCTACCAGTAATGTTAAGCTAGCTGGTCTATAGTTCCCTGGACTTGTTCTATCTCCCTTTTTAAATATAGGAATAACGTTAGCTGTCCGCCAGTCCTCTGGCACTTTTCCCTTTCCCTTTTCTAGTGAATTATATATATGTAATAGTGCCTTTGCTATCTCCTCCATAACTTCTTTTAATATTCGAGGATGCAATCCATCCAGACCAGGGTCTTAATCGCCCTTATTTTGATTAGTTTATCAATTATCTCCCCCCCCACTTTCTACCTTAAATGTATTAATATCTTTTTCGACCTCATCTTCTAATGTCCTGCCCACCTGTTAGTCTCCCTGGTAAATACGGAGGGAAAGTAACTATTCAATATTTCTGCCATTTCACTGTCGTTACTTGTGAGTTTATCTTGTGCATCCCTTAATGGCCCTATCCCTATTCTGATTTTTATTTGTTACTTATGTGCCTGTAGAATACTTTACTATTTCTGTTTATATTCCTTGATAATTTAATCTCGTAGTTCCTCTTTGCTTTCCTAATTTTTTTTTACTTCTTTCCTAACCCCTTCATATTCCCTTTTGTTATCCTCTCCTTTGTTGTCTATGTACTTAGTGCATGCCTTTTTCTTTAGTTTCAATTTTGCCCTTATTTCTTTATTCATTCATGGTGTGTCATTACTGGCTAGTTTGTTCTTGCTTTTTATTAGGATATATTTCCCCTAAACTCTATTGATCACCGTTTTGAATATTATTCACTGCTGTTCTATTTCTTTGTCAATTTTTTTTCCAATTGACCTGCCCTAGTTCCATTCTGATCCCCTTAAAATTAGCTTTTTCCCAGTCTATTACTTTGGTCTTTGTCTTCCTTTTGTCTTTCTCGATCATTATTTTAAATCTTATGATGTTATGATCACTATTGCCTAGATGTTCCCCTATGCTTACTTCTCGTATCTGTTCTGGTTCATTTCCCATTATAAGATCCAGTAGTGATTCCTCTCCAGTTGGGCTTCTCACATACTGGGTAAGAAAGGAGTCATGTACACACTGAAAAAACTCCATTCCCTTTTCTCCTTTCCCTACCTCTTCTTGCCAGTTTATTTGGGGGTAGTTGAAATCGCAACTGGGGAGTCTGAGCAATGCTGAGACAACATTGTGGCTCTGAGACTGATGGAGTGGATATTGTGCAAGTCTGTCTTGTACAAATACAGAAAATTGCACAGCCACAAAGGGACTCGGTGGTGGTCAGCTTCATGTGGAGTCTCACTTAAATTTCTATTTGCAGTAAAAAGACACTTCTCGGTATTCAGCAGTGCATGATGATAACATATTAGTTGTTTGAGTTGGCATAACAAAAAAAACAGAATTGGGAACATGTCTCACCACAGTTCTGTCAGTGGACCTGAGTTTCCCCACACATTAAACAACAGTATGTGCTCGACTTATCTATTAGTTTATGGCATTGTCAACTCCATACGCAATGGAAGAGGAGATTACTTTTCATGGAGCAGTCTGATTAGCCCTGGGACTTAACTCTGCATTAGATCAAAGTTTGGAGGCTAGCTGGATTTTTCTGCTGAACCGATGTAAGTGAAAATACCATGTTACAGATTCAGGATTGTTTAGAATTGCAGGAAATCCATGATATTTATATAGAATAAATGATCTGCTTATGAATATAATATCTGGAGGTTTCCACAAAAAGGGAATACGAGAAAAAGCTTGCGAGGGATATCAAGGACAACACTAAACGTTTTTACAAATATATTAAGAGAAAGACGATGGCTAAGAGTAACGTGGGCCCCTTTAATGACAGATGCAGATGGTATTGTAATTAGAAATCAGGAAATGACAGACTTACTAAATAGCTACTTTGTATCGGTCTTTACAGTAGAGGATGAGGACAAAATACCAGAGCTACATGGAAAACCAAAAATAAATCAAAGGGAGGAACTAACTAGATTCAATATTAGTAAAAAAATGGTGATGGTGAAACTAATGTTATTAAAGATAGGCAAACCTCCAGGATCCGATGGTTTCCACCCCAGGGTATTATAAGAAGTAGGTGAGGAAATTGTTGATGCATTAATCCTGATCTTCCAAAACACTCTCGATTCAGGAATTGTCCCCTTGGTTTGGAAAATTGCCAATGTCACTCCACTATTTAAGAAGGGTCAGAGAGATAAACTAGGAAATTGTAGTCCTATTAGTCTAACCTTAGTTGTGGGGAAGTTAGGGATAGAGTGACTGAGCATTTGGACAAATATCAGCTGATCAGAGAGAGCCAGCATGGATTTGTAAAGAATAAGTCATGTCGAACAAACCTAGTTGAGGTTTTTGAGGAGGTAACTAACATATTAGATAAGGGAGTGTCTATGGATGTTATTTATGTGGACTTCCAGAAGGCATTTGATAAGGTTCCATATAAGCGACTGTTAACAGAAATGAGAGTGCGTGGAATTGAAGGCAACCTATTGGCTTGGATTGAGAATTGGTTCGGAGATAGGAGACAGAGAGCAGGGATAATGGTTATGTACTCAAATCGGCAGGATGTGACTAGTGGTGTCCCCCAGTGATCTGTTCTGGGGCCACAGCTTTTCACTTATAAATGACTGGGATGAAGGAATAGAGAACCGTATTTATAAGTTTGCCGACGACACTAAATTAGGTGGCACAGTAAATAGTGTCGACGGGAACAGAAAGTTGCAAAGGGACATTGATAGATTAAGTGAGTGTGGCAGATGGAGTTCAATGTGGGTAAGTGTGAAGTCATTCACTTTGGATCTAAGAAAGATAGATCAGAGTATTTTCTAAATGGCGAGAAGGCGGAGCAGAGGGATTTAGGGGTCCAAGTACAAAAATCACTAAAAGCTAGTGGACGTGTACAAAAAATAATTAAAAAGGCTAATGGAATGTTGGCCTTTATCTGAAGAGAGCTGGAATACAAAGGGTGGAAGTTACATTACAGCTGTACAGAGCTCAGGTTAGACATCATTTGGAGTACTTCATTCAGTTCTGGGCACTGCACCTCAGGAAGGATATATTGGCCTTGTAGGATGTGCAGAACTGATTCACCAGAATGATACCGGGGCTAAAAGGGTTAAATTATGAGGACAGGTTGCATAGACGAGGCTTGTAGTCTCTTGAATATAGAAGATTAAGGACTGATCTAGTTGAAGTGTTTAAGATGATTAAAGGATTTGATAGGGTAGAGATAAACTATTTCCTCTGGTGCGAGAGTTCAGAACAAGGGGGCATAACCTTAAAATTAGAGCTAGGCTGCTCAGGGGTGATGTCAGAAAGCACTTCTTCACACAAAGGATAATGGAAATCTGGCACATTCTCCCCCAAAAAGTTGTTGAGGTTAGGTCAATTGAAAATTTCAAAACTGAAATTGATAGATTTTTGTTAAGCAAGGGTATTAAGCATTATGGAACCAAGGCAGGTGGATGGAGTTAAGATACAGATCAGCCATGATCTAATTGAATGGCGGAACAGACTCGAGCTGAATGGCCTATTCCTGTTCCTATGTTCCTTTGTTATCTTCAGGAGCCCCACAGAAACAGTGCTGCAGCTGAGGGCTAGCAGACTGAATGCTTGTTCCCCGATTCGAAAGATTAGTGAAACATGAGTCAGTGAATTATAGATCAGTTAGTTAACATCCTTTGGGAAAATGCTTTCAGAACATTGTCAACATTCATCCAAAGTGCATAGAAGCCATCAACAGTATTCCTCATAGTTTTAGAAGTAATATATCATGCCTCACAGCACCACTGGATGATGCAAAGAAAAGAAAGACTATAGTGTTTTTAATATCCTCAGGCTATCCCAAAGCACTTCACAGGTAATTAAATACTTTTTAAGTGTTTTGTAGTTAAACGTGGCCGCCACTTTGGACACAGCAAGATCCCACAAACAGCAATGAAATGAATCATTAATTAATCTAAACTCCTGACTTGTGTCTTGTAGGTGGTGGAAAGGCTTTGGTGAGTCAGGAGGTGAGCCACTCGCTGCAGAATACCCTGCCTCTGACCAGCTCCAGTAGCCACAGCATTTATGTGGCTGTTCCAGTTAAATTTCTGGTCAAGTCTGTTGATGGTGGCGGACTCGACGATGGTAATGCCATTGAACGTCAAGGAGAGGTGGCTAGGTTGCCTCTTGTTGGAGATAGTCATTGCCTGGCACTTATGTGGTGGGAATGTTACTTGCCATTTATCAGTCCAAGCCTGGATGTTGTCCAGGTCTGGCTGCGTGCGGCATGGACTGCTTTATTATCTGAGGAATTGCGAATGGAGCTGAATACTTCTGGCCTTATGATGGAGGGAGCATATTGATGAAGCTGGTGAAAATAGTTGAGCCTCGGACGCTGCTCCGAGGAACTCCTTCAGCAGTGTCCTGGGGCTGAGGTGAATGGCCTCCAACAACCACCTGCCTTTGTTTCTGAAGAATTTTCCTAATGTTCCCCATTGACTTCAGTTTTACACGGGCTCCTTGGTGTCACACTCAGTTGAGTGCTGCCAAGGGCAGTCACTTTTACCTCGCCTCTGGAATTCAGCTTGTGCCCACGTTTGGACCAAGGCTGTAATGAGGTCTCTAGCCGAGTGGTCCTAGCAGAACCCAAACTCAGCATCGGTGAGCAGGATATTGGTGAGTAAGTGCCGCTTGATAGCAATGTTGATGACTCCTTCCATCACTTTGCTGATGATTGGGAGTAGGCTGATAGGGCGGTAATTGACTGAGTTGGATTTGTCTTCTTTCTTGGGGACAAGACACATTTGTGCAATTTTCCACATTGTCGGGTAGATGCCTGTATTGTAGCTATACTGGAACAGCAGAATGATCTCAAATCCTCCCATTGCAGCATCCAATTAATTCTTAAATGATTCCAGGATTCTCCCCTCCACTACTCTATCCAGGCGCACATTTCAAACGTTGATTAATCTTTGTGTGAAGAAGAACTTCCTGATATCAGTCCTAAATTTGCCTTTTATTAGTTTGAACCTATGTTTCCTTGTTATACACTCACAATTTAATTTAAATAAACTTTTACCCTCTCCATACCATTTACTATCATAGACCTCTATAAGGTCACCTCTCAGACACCTCCTTTCAAGGCCCAAATCTCTCTAGTCTTTCCTTATAACTCAAACCTCTAACACCAGCGATCAGTCTTGCGAATTTCACGTACTGCCTCCAATGTTTGAATATCTGCTTTGTGTTTCAGTGACCAGAACTGGACACTGTACTCAAGGCGTTTGATCATGACTAAATGATCTGTATTCTACTCTTTTGGCTATGCAGTTCAACATTCTGTTGGTTTAGTTGATTGCTGCTCTGCAGTGATTGGATATGTTGACCGTCGAGTCTACTAAGACTCCCAGGTCTGCTTTGACTTCATCCTTAGCTATTTCAAACTCATTCATGGAGCATGGGCATTGCCTAGTTTTCCTTCCGATGTGCAATATTTGTTATTTGTCTGCATTAAATTTCATCTGCCATTGCTCTGCCCACTGGCATATTTTTCCAGCTCATTCTGTAATTTCTGAGCAGCCTCCTCTAATTTACGGGTACAGTAGCATAGCGGTTATGGCACTGGACTAGTAATCCAGAGGTTGTGAGTTCAAATTAAATTGAATTCAATAAATATGGTAATTTGTGGTCTAATACCAGAAAATATGACCACCTATGCTACTGAATTGTCACAAAAACCCAACTGGTTCACCAATATCCTTCAGGGAAGGGAGCCTGCCACCTCTACCCAGTCTGTGACTCCAATCCCATACTATGTGGATGACTTAATGCCCTCAGGGGCTACCAGGTATGGGCAATGGATGCTGTCTTTCCCTCATCCCAAGAACAAACTGAGCAAGTCTACTGCTAGTGTGACAGGGAAAGAGAGGGGCTGTTCGTCTAAGTGGAGAGGGAGAGAGGAGCAGTCAGTGTCAGCGGAGAGAGAGAGAATGGGGGGATGTTAATATAATTAGAGAAGGGGAGAGGGAGAGAAGGACTGTTAGTGTAAGTAGAGAGAGGTGGGGGAAGAGGCAAGAGCAGTTAGTGAAATCTCGGCTGAGTGCACTGGATACAGCAAAGACTATGAACTCCGACAACGTCCCGGCTGTAGCGCTGAAGGCTTGTGCTCCAGAACTAACCATGCCTCTAGCCAAGCTGTTCCAGTACAGGTACAACACTGGCATCTACCCGAGAAAGTGGAAAGTTGCCCAGGTTTGTCCTGTCTACAAAAAGCAGGACAAATCCAATCCAGCCAATTAACACCCCATCAGTCTACTCTCAATCATCAGCAAAGTGATGGAAGGTGTCGTCGACAGTGCCATCAAGCAGCACTTACTCACCAGTAACCTACTCACCGATGCTCAGTTTGGGTTCCACTAGCAATACTCAGATCCAGACCTCATTACAGCCTTGGTCCAAACGTGGACAAAAATGCTGAATTCCAGAGGTGAGGTGAGAGTGACTGCCCTTGACATCAAGGCAGCATATGACTCAGTGTGGCATCAAGGAGCCCTAGTAAAATTGAAGTCAATGGGAATCAGGGGGAAAACTCTCCAGTGGCTGGAGTCATACCTAGCACAAAGGAAGATGATAGTGATTGTTGGAGGCCAATCATTTCAGCCCCAGGACATTGATGCAGGAGTTCCTTAGGGCATTGTCCTAGGCCTAACCATCTTCAGCTACTTCATCAATGACCTTCCCTCCAACATTAGATCAGAAGAGGGGACATTCGCTGATGATTGCACAGTGTTCATTTCCATTCTCAACCCCTCAGATAATTAATCAGTCCATGCCCACATGCAGCAAGACCTGGACAACATCCAGGCTTGGGCTGATAAGTGGCAAGTAACATTCGTGCCAGACAAGTGCCAGGCAATGACTATCTCCAACAAGAGAGAGTCTAACCACCTCCCCTTGACATTCAACAGCATTGCCATCGCCGAATCCCCCACCATCAACATCCTGGGGGTCAACATTGACCATAAACTTAACTGGACCAGCCACATAAATACTGTGGCTACAAGAGCAGGTCAGAAGCTGGGTATTCTGCGGCGAGTGACTCACCTCCTGACTCCCCAGAGTCTTTCCTCAATCTATAAGGCACAAGTCAGGAGTGTGCTGGAACGCTGTCCACTTGCCTGGATGAGGGCAGTTCCAACAACACTCAAGAAGCTCGACACCATCCAGGACAAAGCAGCCCGCTTGATTGGCACCCCATCCACCACCCTAAACATTCACTCCCTCCACCACCGGCGTACCATGGCGGCAGTATATACCATCTACAAGATGCACTGCAGCAACTCGCCCAGGCTTCTTCAAAAGCACCTCCCAAATCCAGAATCTCTACCACCTAGAAGGACAAGGGCAGCAGGCGCATGAGAACACCATCCGCTTGTATGTTCCCCTCCAAGTCACGGAACATCCTTACTTGGAAATATATCGCTGTTCCTTCATCGTCGCTGGGTCAAAATCCTGGAACTCCCTTCCTAACAGCACTGTGGGAGAATCTTCACCACACGGATTGCAGCAGTTCAAGAAGGCGGCTCACCACCACCTTCTCAAGGGCAATTAGTGATGGGCAATAAATGCTGGCCTTGCCAGCGACACCCATATCCCATGAATGAATTTTTTAAAAAGTGGAGCTGTAGAGGCAGGGTTGTTAATGTATCAAAATTGGCAACCTCGAAAAGTAGAAAAAGCTGATCAACAACTTAAAAAAAAAACTGACAGTGCAAAACAGCTTTGACTTGTGAAAACAAGTAGTTACATAAGCTTTGTTCCTCAAGTGGTAGGTATACACAACATTCCTTCACTTGTATCAGAGGGAAAAAATAAGGATATGAAAGTCTGATTGGGAAATCCAGATGTTGAAATCACAAAATTGTTGGATGATCAAGGGGGCGTGTGCCCTGGGAAATTTTGAATCTTTACCTTAAAAATAATACATTCTGGTTCATTTTATCCACTTTTATACTGAACAATTAATAGCATTTTAATCTAGTAAAAATAAACTGACATTTGCTTTTCAACAGACCAACTGGACTATCACTCTCCAACATCCAACCCCAGCACCCCATTTTACAAAGGCAATCCACCCCGTCCAAACCCAGCTCGTAGAGACTATGGCCAGGAAATTCCCGCTCCGCCGACGTTACTTTCCGGCCAATAATGCCGGGGTGGCGGGAGCATCTCCAATGAATTACCCAGCCATTGATTCCCATCCAACTTCTCCCCCTTTCCCAGAGACACACCCTTCCCTAACCCTCCTTGTTCATACTGGCATTCTTCTCCCTTTCCCTTGTCAATTCAGCCCAGCATTTTTCTCTCCCTCTAATTAAGTTAGATGGTGCTAATCTTCCATTCTCCTCCCTCATTCAAACTGCTACTGATCTCTTTTCCCCTTCTCCCCCATTCCCCCCCCCCCACATTCCCCCCCCCCACATTCCCCCCCCCCCACATTCCCCCCCCCACAGCTTCTGCCTTCTTCCATCTCCCCTTTATTACCGCCCATTTCTCCCTTTCCACTATTGCGCCCCGTTACCCCTCCATTTATTTCCGTTTTTCACTGTCATATATTATCCCTTCCACTGCCCTTCCAATACTATCCTTTCTTCCCCTCCCTTCCCCATCCATTTCCCCCTTGCGATGCATTCTGCCTCCTTCCCCCGCCAACTGTTTCCCCTCTCCATTTGTTAACCAAATCCCCTGTCCCCTCTCTTCGACAACAATTTCCCCCTCCCCTCTCCTCCTCTTGACAACTATTCCCCCCTCCTTACAACTATTTCCCCCCATCCTTCTCTACCACTTCTCCCCGTCCGCTCCTACCTGAGTCCGGTGGCTTAATACACTGGACAAACTGTGCTCCTCCTGTTAGTGCGTTCCCAGCCCTAATGGCTCTGATCGTTGCATATGTATTCTGTATGTGGGAACTCCAGTTCTTATGAGAGTCCCCGCTTACTGTATACACCAGCAGCAGTCTGGGCCATTAGCACTGGGAGTCCGCTGACAGAAGTAGCACTGCCAGTCTGGTTAATAAGCCACCGGATTTGGGAGAAGCAGCAGAAGTTTTCTCAATGCACTCATTTGTGTTAGCAAATGATGACATGCTGACCGGGCCACCAAAACATTGCCTGACAGTGCAAAATGATGACGATTGGCTTGTATGGTGGCTGAGGCTGCAAGTGTAAATGCAGCTGCGGATAGGGCACTGAAAGGGGTAGCATGTCCTTGATGAAATTATGTGATAAAATAAAACCTTTTGTAGACAGTTTTGTCAAATAAGAGATAACTACAATGTTTGTACTGTACTGCACTTAATGCAACTTTGTGGAGATTACTGTGTGAAAGGAGGTGCATTGTCTCATTCCCATCAGTGATAGGAGCAGCAAGTGTCCTGTGAATGGCTGTGGTTTCTGTGGTAATTGTTTCATTTTAAACAATAAATGCCACTTAATCAGTGTGTGAATAGGAGCCTGAAGTCACTGGAGAGCAGCCAGGTCACAGTGTGCAGTACTGTAACATTATACTGCTGTTCTTGGCAATGTTTTAGTCCAGTTAGAGGTCCTAAAGAACAAAGCAGATAGTAGATTCTGGCTCCTCTGCCCTTGCAGCATTTTTAAAGGGTCTTTGGCCAGGAAATTACTCAGAGTTGCTCCTGCTCCACCAGTGTTAGTTTGCCAGAAGTGCGGCAGAAATCCTGCATATGCACATAAACGGGGTTTCCGGCGAAATAACGTCAGAGGAGCGGGAGAAGCTCTAAGGAGTTTGCCGGCTCTTGCCTTTATGAAAAGTCTAGAAAGTGACACGAGATGTGTCATTTTCATTACTATGACTTGTCACAGGATTTCACATAGTACCATGTATTTGTATATGAAAGAAACAAGTTTTGTCAAAAATTTTATTTAGCTGGACGCTATGCTCTAACTGCTTTCCTGTTCCTGTGTCTTCAGTTCCCCGACCTAAAACTGCCTATGAATGTGAAATGCAGTTAACGTAACAAAGTGTGAGATAGTACATTTTGGATATAGGAATGGCAGATGGGAGTATAACTTAATTAGGGAAGCGCTCGGGGAGGGGAAATAAATGAAGAAAGGGATTTGGGGATTCAGGGCTATCGCCATTGAAAGCCTGCTCACGGGTGCAAAAATGTAGTTAAAAAGACTAATCAGATTGCTTGGTTTCAAACTAAGAGGTACAGAATATAAAAGCAAGGAATTGCTGCTACAGTTATAGTGCTGGTCAGTCCTTATCTGGAATATTGTGCTCTGTTTTGGGTGTCTCACCTTAGGAAGGATATGCTCACTTTGGGGAAAGTTGAGTGATGATTCACCAGCATGATGCCTGGGATGAAAGGACTGAGTTATGATGAGGAACTGTTTAAACTTGGGTTATCCTAACTTGGGATGCCCATATCCTAACTTGCATCAAGTCCCATTCACCCATCACCCCTGCGCTTGCTGACCTACATTGGCTCCGGTCCGGCAGTACCTTGATTTTAAAATTCTTATCCTTGTTTTCAAATCCCTCTATGGCCTCACCCCTCCCTATCTCTGTAACCTTCTCCAGACCGACAACCCTCCGAAATCTCTGCGCTCCTCCAACTCTTGCCTCTTGCACATCCCCGATTTTAGTCGCCCCACCATTGGCGGCTGTGCCTTCAGCTGCCTCGGCCCAAAGCTCTGGAATTCCCTCTCTAAACATCTCCACCTCTCTCTCCTTTAAGACGCTCCTTAAAACCTACCTCTTTGACCAAGCTTTTAGTCACCTGTCCTAATATCTCCTTATGTGGCTCGGTGTTAAATTTTGTTTGATAATGCTCCTGTGAAGCATTTTGGGACGTTTTACTACGTTAAAGGTGCCATATAAATGTACGTTGTTGTAGTTATGTTCCCTAGTGAGGCATGTTCTGATTGAGTTGTTTAAAATAATGAAGGGAACCAACAGCAACGGTAGGGAATAACCCTCTTTAGTAAGCAATTCAGAACAAGGGGGCAGAATCTTAGAATTTGAGCTAAGCCAGTTGGTAACTAATTTCACAAGTCTACTCCAGATATTCTTTTGTGTTCAGCGCCACAGGTTACTCCCATAAGTAGACTTACATTCCTTGTGAGCTGGAGTGCGCTTTTGTTGCCCATGTAACATGCAAAAGTAATGACTGGCCTAGCTTGTATTTCAATGCAGGAACTATTCTAAATAGCTGGTGTAGATCTTGGAGTTAACCCTTTGTAAGCTGAATCTATCTTTATCGCAATATTATATCATGAATTGAAACAAAATCCCTTCCAGACCATATAGGTAAAAGTCCCAAAATGTTACACCAGTTAAAAGTGAATCCAGGAAAATGTCTCAACACAAAGCTTGCTAGAATGTGGAACACTGCCACCGAAGCACATAGATGCAAGATTAATTGAGGGGTTTAAAAGGGAGATGGATACTCGGGAAGGAAGGGCATTGAGCAATATGCAGAAAAGGCAGAGAACTGCGATTACAGGGGTAGAACAATTTTATTAACTGCAGCCTATTCTTGTACCTGTGTGCAACTGTTTCTCTTTTTGTCCATGAGCACATAAGAACATAAGAAATAGGAGCAGGAGTAGGCTATAAGGCCCCTCGAGCCTGCTCCACCATTCAATCGGATCATGGCTGATCTTCGACCTCAACTTCACTTTCCCGCCTGATCGCCATATCCCTCGATTCCCCTAGAGTCCTGAAATCTATCCATCTCAGCCTTGAATACACTCAATGACTCAGCATCCACAGCCTTCTAGGGTAGAGAATTCCAAAGATTCACAACCTTCTGAGTTAAGAAATTCCTCCTAATCTCAGTCTTGAATGGCCGACCCCTTACCCTGCGACTATGCCCCCTGGTTCTAGACTCTCTAGCTAGGGGAAACAATCTCTCAGTGTCTACCCTGTCAAGCCCCCTAATAATCTGATACGTTTCAATGAGATCACCTCTCATTCTTCTAAACTCCAGAGAATATAGGCCCATTCTACTCAACCTCTCCTCAAAGGACAACCCTCTCATCTCAGGAATTAATCTAGTGAACCTTTGTTGTACTGCCTCCAATGCAAGTATATCCTTCCTTAGATAAGGAGACCAAAACTGCAAGCAGTTGGTGAAACTGCGTAATTTCTAAATGCATCATAGCTAATGCTTCTCCATGGTCTCCATTATGTGCTCAAGTCCTGGAGTGTAACTTGAAGCCACAACCTTCTGACTCAGAGGCAAAAAATTTTCCAGCTAGGCCAGGCGAATACTTAATGAGAATGTTTGAGAGCTGAATTCAAATCCTTGCCGGGAAGATGGGGTGAAGTTCCTTTCTCTTTGGACTTGAAGCCAGTGTAGATAACATAAGGTAGTAACCCAGTGTTAATTCTGCAGTATATACTGCTCCTAGATTTGGTGTCAGTTGGCACCAATTCACCTCTGCCACTTGGGAGGGACTGAGAATGGAGAATGTAACCTAGGAACAGGAGTAGGACATTCAGCCCCGCGAGCCTGTTCGTCTATTCAATTAGATCATGGCTGATCTATACCTCAATGGTAGCTTCTCATTTGCGTTGAGGTTATGATTGAAGAGCAATGGTGCTGTAAGTCGCTCTGATCTAAGTGATAGGAAAAGCTCATTTGGATTAATGCAAGACCACTGATTGGATCGCCTAAATTAACGCTGCAGAAGATTGGTTGAGGGAAGCTTCCTGAGATTACCATCAAGTCATAATCCTCAAAAGTGTAGCTGCAATGCCACCACAGAAATGTAATAGATTGAGTAATCAACACAAAAAAAAGTCACTCTCTTCTGGGTCGATCCGGAAGCATGCCAGAGCAGTAGTGGAAGCCGCACACCCCACCCTTTAACTGGCCTCCTACTATCTTTTAACGGAGCCTGATAATATGACTCTGTTGAATAGGATTCCTACATGCCTCCTATAGTGCTTGAGGGCCCAGACTATGAACTGATGAGATGGATTTTTAAAATTAATACTTATTTTCATTAATAATCCAGCACCAGAGGAAACATACGGTGTGGTGATGTGTTGGAATATCTGGTAATGCACCATTGGTGTGGTAGAGTTAAGCAGCAGATACTGATAACTGCAATTAAGACTGGAATTGTTTCAGTCAGATTGTACTCCTGAAACAGGAATGATAAAAGGCTATTTAATTTAGTTCATGCAGCTCACTCCATTACTCAGGCCATTTTCAGACCTCATCTGACCCCAAACCAATACCGGATGAGTTGGTGCTTTGTATTTAATCTTGTTGGGTGAGGGGATTTATTTTGTAATGGAGGTCACACGTACTCATTTTTTTATGTTCGTTCATGGGATGTGGGCGTTACTGACAAGGCCAATATTAATTGCCCATCCCAAATTGCCATTGAGAAGGTGGTGGTGAGCCGCCTTCTTGAACCGTTGCAGTCCGTATGGTGAAGGTTCTCCCACAGTGCTGTTAGGTAGGGAGTTCCAGGATTTTGACCCAGCAATGATGAAGGAACGGCGATATATTTCCAAGTTGGTATGGTGTGTGACTTGGAGGGTAACGTGCAGGTGGTGTGCATGTGCCTGCTGCCCTTGTCCTTCTAGGTGGTAGAGGTTGCAAGTTTGAGAGGTGCTGTCGTAGAGGCCTTGACGAGTTGCTGCAGTGCATCCTGTGGATGGTACAGACTGTAGCCATGGTTCGCCGGTGGTGAAGGGAGTGATTGTTTAGGGTGGTGGATGAGGTGCCAATCAAGCGGGCTGCTTTGTCCTGGATGGTGTCGAGCTTCTTGAGTGTTGTTGGAGCTGCACTCATCCAGGCAAGTGGAGCGTATTCCATCACACTCCTGACTTGTGCCTTGTAGATGATGGAAAGGCTTTGGGGAGTCAGGAGGTGAGTCACTCGCCGCAGAATTCCTGGCCTCTGACCTGCTCTTATAGCCACAGTATTTATGTGGCTGGTCTAGTTAAGTTTCTGGCCAATGGTGACCCCCCAGGATGTTGATGGTGGGGGATTCGGTGATAATAATGCTGTTGAATGTCAAGGGGAGGAGGTTAGGCTCTCTCTTATTGGAGATGGTCATTGCCTGGCACTTGTCTGGCACAAATGTTACTTGCCACTTATCAGCCCAATCCTGGATGTTGTCCAGGCCTTGCTGCATTCAGGGACAGACTGCTTCATTATCTGAGAGGTTGCAAGTGGAACTGAACACTGTGCAATCATCAGCGAACATCCCCATTTCTGACCTTATGATGGAGGAAAGGTCATTGATGAAGCAGCTGAAGATGGCTGGGCCTCGGACACTGCCCTGAGGAACTCCTGTAGCAGTGTCCTGAGGCTGAGATGATTGGCCTCCAACAACCACTACCATCTTTCTTTGTGCTCGGTGTGACTCCAGCCACTGGAGAGTTTCCCCCCTGATTCCCATTGACTTCAATTTTACTAGGGCTCCTTGGTGTCACATTCGGTCAAATGCTGCCTTGATGTCAAGGGCAGTCACTCTCACTTCATCTCTGGAATTCAGCCCTTTTGCCCACGTTTGGACCAAAACTGTAATGAGGTCTGGAGCTGAGTGGTCCTGGCGGAACCCAAACTGAGCATCAGTGAGCAGGTTATTGGTGAGTAAGTGCGGCTTGATAGCACTGTCGACGACACCTTCCATCACTTTGCTGATGATTGAGAGTAGACTGATGGGGCAATAATTGGCTGGATTGGATTTGTCCTGCTTTTTGTGGACAGGACATACCTGGGCAATTTTCCACTTTGTCGGGTAGATGCCAGTGTTGTAGCTGTACTGGAGCAGTTTGGCTAGAGGCGCGTTCTGGAGCACAAGTCTTCAGCACTACAGCCGGGATGTTGTCGGGGCCCATAGCCTTTGTTGTATCCCGTACACTCAGCCGTTTCTTGATATCACGTGGAGTGAATCGAATTGGCTGAAGACTGGCTTCTGTGATGGTGGGGATATCGGGAGGAGGCCGAGATGGATCATCCACTCGGCACTTCTGGCTGAAGATGGTTGCAAACGCTTCAGCCTTGTCTTTTGCACTCACGAGTTGGACTCCGCCATCATTGAGGATGGGGATGTTTGCAGAGCCTCCTCCGCCTGTTAGTTGTTTAATTGTCCACCACCGTTCACGGCTGGATGTGTCAGGACTGCAGAGCTTTGATCTGATCCGTTGGTTGTGGAATCGCTTAACTTTGTCTATAGAATGTTGCTTCCATTGTTTAGCATGCATGTAGTCCTGTGTTGTAGCTTCTCCAGGTTGGCACCTCATTCTTAGGTACGCCTGGTGCTGCTCCTGGCATGCTCTTCTACACTCCTCATTGAACCAGGGTTGATCCCTTGGCTTGTTGTTAATAGTAGAGTGAGGAATATGCCGGACCATGAGGTTACAGATTATGGTGGAATACAACTCTGCTGCTGCTAATGGCGCACAGTGCCTCATGGATGCCCAGTTTTGACCTGCGAGATCTGTTCTGAATCTATCCTATTTAGCGTGGTGGTAGTGTCACACAACATGTTGGATGGTGTCCTCAGTGTGAAGATGGGACTTCGTCTCCCCAAGGACTGTGCAGTGGTCACTCCTACCAATACTGTCATGGACAGATGCATCTGCGACAGGTAGTTTGGTGAGGACGAGGTCAAGTAGGTTTTTCCCTCATGTTGGTTCGTTCACCACCTGCCGCAGGCCCAGTCTGGCAGCTATGTCCTTCAGGACTTGGCCAGCTCGGTCAGTAGTGGTGCAACTGAGCCACTCTTGGTGATGGACATTGAAGTCCCCCACCCAGAGTATATTCTGTGCCCTTGCTTCCTCCAAGTGGTGCTCAACATGGAGGAGGATTGATTCATCAGCTGAGAGAGGGCAGTAGGTGGTAATCAGCAGGAGGTTTCCTTGCCCATGTTTGACCTTATGCCATGAGATTTCATGGGGTCCAGAATCAATGTTGAGGACTCCCAGGGCCACTCCCTCCTGACTATACATCACTGTGCCACCACCACTGGTGGGTCTGTCCTGCCGGTGGGACAGGACATACCCAGGGATGGTAATGGAAGAGTTTGGGGCGTTGGCTGAAAGGTATGATCCTGTGAGTATGTCTGTGTCAGGCTGTTGCTTGACTAGTCTGTGGGACAGCTCACCCAATTTTGGCACAAGTCCCCAGATGTTAGTGAGGAGGACTTTGCAGGCTTGACTGGGCTTGGTTTGCCTTTGTCGTGAATGGTGCCTAGTGGTCCGTGGCTTTTTGTAGAGAGATTGTATAACTGAGTGGCTTGCTACGCCATTTCAGAGGGCAATTAAGAATCAACTACGTTGCTGTGGGTCTGGAGTCACGTTTAGGCCAGACCGGGTAAGGAAGGCAGGTTTCCTTCCCTAAAGGTCGTTAGTGAACCAGATGCGGTTTTACCATAATCTGGTAGTTTCATGCTGATACTGGTTTTTTTTATTCCAGATTTTATTTAATTGAATTTAAATTCCCCAGCTGCCGTGGTAGGATTTGAACTCATGACTCCAGAATATTATTCCAGGCCTTTGGATTACTAGTCCAGTAACATAACCACTATGCTCCCATGCTCTGCTGTATTTGCTTCTCCTTTGGGAGTTTCTAGAGCATGCTCGTCTTGTTTCCAAGTGAACAGGTGAGTGGGTGGCTTCCTCTGTGGGCAGCCACCTATGCAGTCTTTAACTTATGGAAGGCATCCACAGTGCCTCCATATGATTTTGCCTGTGTTTGGTGCCCCACTGAGCACTGTGCTGCACATCAGGAACTGTGTATTGGTCCTGCAGACTGCAGTTTCATTTCTGCTATACGTCTGTGTTTGATGTTGACAGCTGTAGGTTGGAGTTCACAGATAGAAGGCTTTGTTGGGCCAGTCGACCACTCGATTGCGTTCAGGGTCTGGGTTAGTGGCCCACTGGTTGCTGTTCAGGATCTGGGTTGTAGCCCAGTTCTTACTGTTCAGGATCCTACTAGATCAGTAGCTGATTGTTTGCTATTCAAGGTTCAGTAGCCCATTAATTTCTATTCAGGGTCTGGGTTCAGCGTCTTTCAGCCTTGATAAACTTGAAGAACCCTGCTTCTGTTTAACTAATGCTTATTGTGGCATGAGAGAGTTAATTTCCCCAAGGACATCTCCCTCTCTGGGGAGGCCTTTATATTATAAAATGATATAATGAGCAGGTTTGAAATTGTTGCTGTAAGCTGCAGAATGTATAGGGATGATAGTTAGGAGGGAAGGACACAGAATTGGGGAGAGAGGGGTTAACTGCGTGAAGTGTGACTGTTTTATGAAGGGATTGACTTTTCAGAGTACAGTACATGAGAAACACAACCAGTATGAATGTAGAAAAAAAAGGCAGGCATTATTCTGTGTGTGGTACTCTTCCTGTATTGATGGATGTCAGTACCTCAGGAAGTGCTTTTCTTTATATTCATATATATTTTGGCAGCATCTACTCTGAACCATGTAACTTGTGCAAAATGAACAGACTTTTCTAAAACTTCTCCCTTCCAACTGGTAATAGTAGCCCAGAGAAGTCCTGTAACTGATATGTAGGTATAGTCCAAACTGCTACATAAGTATTCTTCTATAAACAAATTGCTAATTGTCAGGTTTATAGGTTATATAACCATATATGAAGGTCAGTTTATATAATGGGTTTTGCAGTATCTGTAGTAGAGATGGAACTGTTTGCAATCTAAAGTGTCTTTTTTTCTGTTGTTAATTTTGTCATCTTGAGGGATGTTAATTCTAGGAAGTAGAACACTTTCCCATTTCAAGTACCTAGGAGGGGAATTTTAACCCCAAAAACGGGTGGATTGGAATCGGGTGGGAGGTGAAAATAGTAGTTTTTTGGGCTGTGACCGCAACCTGGCTCCAACGTGGCCACGTCCGGGTTTAATGTGGGCGCGATTGGATGTGTGTGAGTAACGCACTGGCCGAGGTTGCTTCCCCAATTAGTGCCGGTGGGCGGGTATTTAGTAGGGCACTTAACATTGTTAAGAGAAGTTAAGTATCTCTTTTTTAATTGAATTTAACTAAGCTTTAAATTTAATGCCTTCAGACAGCTTTTCCAATGCTCGTGAATCTCACCAGGTAAAAGGGAAGGGCCAGTTCATCAGTTAAATGCCTTTATTGCACTGCTTGTGGGCTAGGAGGAGCTGAAGTGATTCCTCTAGGCCCAACAAGCTTACCTGCCGCGATTGGCCGACCACCCGATGTCCGAGACCCCCCCCCCTCCCACTCTGTCCCCCGATGTCAGACTTAACCTGGCACCTGGTGTTCAGAGATTCTTGGGTGTCCTCGTACAAGAAACACAAAAAGTTAGTATGCAGGTACAGCAGGCAATTAGGAAAGCAAATGGCATGTTGGACTTTATTGCAAGGGGGTTGGAGTATAAGAGTAGGGAAGTCTTACTACAGTTGTACAGGGCTTTAGTGAGACCTCACCTGGAGTACTGCGTACAATTATGGTCTCCTATCTAAGGAAAGATATATTTACCTTAGAGGCAGTGCAATGAAGGTTCACTAGGTTAATTCCTGGGATGAGAGGGTTGTCCTATGAAGAGTGGTTGAGTAAAATGGGCCTATACTCTGGAGTTTAGAAGAATGAGAGGTGATCTCATTGAAACATATCAGATTAGTAGGGGGCTTGACAGGGTAGATGCTGAGAGATTGTTTCCCCTGGCTAGAGAGTCTAGAGAGGCTAGTGGGCATAGTTGCAGGATATGGGGTCGGCCATTCAAGACTGAGATGAGGAGGAATTTCTTCACTCGGAGGGTTGTGATTCTTTGGAATTCTCTACCCAAAGGGCTGTGGATGCTGAGTCATTGAGTATGTTCAAGGCTCAGATGGATAGATTTTTGGACTGGGGAATCAAGGGATATGAGGATCGGGCGGGAAAGTGGAGTTGAGGTCGAAGATCAGCCATGATCTGTTTGAATGGCGGAGCAGGATCGAGGGGCTATATGGCCTATTCCTACTCTTATTTCTTATGTTCTTTTCTGCTCCCTGGCTGCTTTCTCGCCCGACAGGCAGCAGTCACGCGAGAAACCTGGAAGTAAAATTGTAATCATTCAATTCGGATGCGACTGCACATTCTGACCTGCCAACTTTACTTCCGGGTTTCGCCCCCGACAATCTCTATTCCAGCCACCTCCCAGCCCCGTTCTCTTCCTGGCTCCAGGTAAAAATCATGCCTCTAGTGTCAGTATTAAGCATTCCCTTGTCAGGTATAGCAAAGATTAGATGTGCATTAAAACTCCCTCCATTCTGCTCCTAGAAAGAGTGAAGGTAGCTCTCAGAGAATCCATCTTTGTGACTTTCCTGAGTGAGGTTACTAGTTAAGTACCAAACCCGAGGCTGTTTTATGATTTGAGCCCATGACTGCTAGGAACTGGACTGCGAAGGCTTTGATTCATCAGAACTGTTCCTTTTGTGAAGACTCTTATCAGACAGAGCTGATGGAGGAGATTTTCATTCTATCTGTCTGGGCTAGTTTTGAACCCAACAACTTGCATTTATATAGCGCCTTTAACATATTCAAACGTGGAGGTAACAAAAGCATGGATGAGGGTTTCAGCAGCAGATGGGCTGAGGCAGGGGTGGAGATGGGCGATGTCCTGGAGGTAGAAGTAGACGGTTTTTGTGATGGAAAGGATATGGGTTGGAAACTCGGTTCAGGGTCTTATAGGGCGCTAAGTTTGTGAACAGTCTAGCTCAGCCTGAGGCAGTGGCCAGGGAGGGAGGTGGAATCAGTAGCGAGAGAACGGAGTTTGTGGCGGGGTCTGAAGACAATGGCTTCAGTCTTCCCAATGTTTAATTGGAGAAAATTTCGGCTCATCCAGGACTGGATGTCAGACAAGCAGTCCGACAACACGGAGGCAGTAGAAAGGTCGAGAGAGGTGGTGGTGGAGTAGAGCTGGGTGTCGTCAATGTACATGTGGAATGTAGCATTACATCTTCGGATGATGTCGCTGAGGGGCAGCATATAGATGAGAAATAGGAGGGGGCCAAGAGGTAACGATGTGGGTACTGGAAGAGATACCATTGCAGGAGATTCTTTGGCTATGACTGGATAGGTAAGACTGAAACCAGTCTCGAACAGTCCCACTCAGCAGGATAACAGAGGATAGGCGTTGGAGGAGGATGGTATAGTTAACCTTGTCAAAGGCTGCAGACCAGTCGAGAAGAATGAAGAGCTATAGTGCACCATGGTCACAGTCACATTTGTGACTGATTAGGGCCATTTCAATGTTGTGGCGAGGCGGAAACCTGATTGGAGAGGTTCAAAAATGGAATTGTGGGAAAGACGGGCACAGACTTGAAAGGCGACAACACGTTCATGAACTTTGGAGAGGAAAGGGAAGTTGGAGATATGGCGGCAGTTTGCAAGGACAGGGATCAAAGGTGGGTTTTTTGAGGAGGGGGGTTGATGACGGCAGATTTGAAAGGGAATGGGACAATACCTGAGGAGAGGGAACCATTTACAATATCAGCTAGCATGGGGGCGAGGAAGGGAACTTGGGTGGTTAGCAGTTTAGTGGGGATAGGATCAAGCGAGCAGGAGGTGAGTGTCAAGTATAAGATGAGCTTGGAGAAGGTGTGAGGGGAGATAGGAGAGAAACTAGAGAAAGGTGCAAGCTCAGGGCTCGGACAGGGGGGATCCTTGGGGGAAGCTTGGTTTGGTGGGCAGGGGGAAGGGAGGGATGCGGCAGAGGCAGCTGAACAGATGGTCTCAATCTTAGTGATGAAGACGACTCCTTGCACTTGTTGGAGGTGAGTGTGGAGGGCGCAGGGGAGGGGGGTTTAAGGAGACGGTTGAAACCCAAGCCTCAAAGTGGAAAACCACTCGATATGGAATTTCTTCCACCAGTGAAAGTGCCTGGCTCACAAGCAGCACATGTGTGTTGTGCAGGTCTCGCTCGTGACCGTGAGAAGGTAGAAGGAAGAGGGGATTAGAGAGAGAAAGAGGCATTGAGAGGGAATGTTGAGGGACAGATAGAGGGAGAAGGATTGAGAGAGAGAGAAAGGAGATGGAGAGGGCATTGAGAGAGAATGAAGGTCTTGAGAGAGAGGGTTGATTGAGGCATACATTATGTAAAGGGGGTTGATAGGGAATAAAGAGGGTGGTTGAGAAGAGGTTTGACAGAGGGAAGGGATAGAGAGAGTTGAGAGGAGTAGAGAGAAGGAGTAGAAAGAGAGGGGGCTGAGAGAGATAGGAGTAGAGAGATAGAGAGAGGATGAGAGATGGGGGTTTGAGAGTGAGAGAAGAGGGTTGAGGGAGAAGTGGTTAAGAGAGAGGGGGTAAAGAAATAGGATGGTAGAGAGATGGGATTACAAGAGGGGGAGATTGAGAGGAAGGTGTGAGAGAGATATGGGTAGAGTGAGAAATGGCAGGTTGAAAGAGAGAGGGGTTTGAGAGAGGGATTGAGAAAGAAAGGGTTTTAAAGAGATTGGGGGCTCAATTGTGTGAGGGGGCTAAATGAGAGGGAAGAGACACTTGAGAGAAGGTGAGGTTAAGAGACAGAGAGGAGGTAGAGAGAGATATTGGGGTTGAGAGGGGGCGATTGAGTATCAATGATGGAGGGGGATAGAGAAAGTTGAGAGAGAGAAAAATGGGAGTTGAGAGAGATGCCTGGTTATGTGAGCGAAGTGGAGAGTTGAGTGAGCAAAGAGCGGGTTGAGAGAGGGATCGGAGAAAGAGGATAAAAGAGCGAGAGACAGACAGATAGGAGGGTTTTAGAGACAAAGGCCCTGATATTTACGGGGAGGGGGTGGGAGTGGGGGGAGCGTGTTTGAGGGGGATGAACCTGGAAATCCCAGGAACTTAAGAACATAGGAAATAGGAGCAGGAGTAGGCCACATAGCCCCTCGAGCTTGCTCAGCCATTCAATAAGATCATGGCTGACCTTCAACCTCAACTTCACTTTCCCGCTCGATCCCCATATCCCTTGATTCCCTTAGAGTCCAAAAATCTATCGATCTCAGCCTTGAATATACTCAGCGACTGAGCATCCACAGCCCTCTGGGGTAGAGAATTCCAAATATTCACATCCCTCTGAGTGAAGAAATTCTTCTTCATCTCAGTCCTAAATGGCCGACCCCTTAGCCTGAGACTATACCCCCTAGTTCTAGACTCCCCTGCCAGGGAAAACAGCCTCTCAATATCGACCCTGTCGTGCTCTCTCAGAATCTTATATGTTTCAAGGAGATCATCTCTCATTCTTCTAAACTCCAGAGAGTATAGGCCCATTCTACTCAAGCTCTCCTCATAGGGCAACCCTCCCATCCCAGGAATCAATCTAGTGAACCTTCGATGCACCGCCTCTAAGGCCTGGATACCCTTCCTTACGTAAGTAGACCTAAACTGTACACAGTACTTCAGGTGTAGTCTTACCAAAGCCCTGTACAATTGCAGCAAGACTTCCTTACTCTTGTACTCCCAACCCCCTTGCAATAAGGGCAAACATACCATTTGCCTTCAGAATTGCTTGCTGTACCTGCTGTACCTGTACAAGGACACCCAAATCCCTCTGAACACCAACATTTAAAGTTTCTCACCATTTAAAACATATTCTGTTTTTCTATGCTTCCTACCAAAGTGAATAATGTCACATTGTACTCCATATGCCACCTTCTCGCCCACTCACTTAACCTGCCTATATCCCTTTGCAGCCTCTTTGCATCCTCCTCACAGCTTATTTTCCCACCTAGCTTTGTATCATCAGCAAACCTGGATACATTACACTCAGTCCCTTCATCTAAGTCATTAATATAGAGTGTATAAAGCTTAGGCCCAAGCACTAATCCTTGCAGCACCCCACTAGTTCTAGCCTGCCAACCTGAAAATGACCCGTTTATTCCTACTCTCTGTTTTCTGTCCATTAACTAATCTTCTATCCATGCTAATATATTACCCCCAACCCCATGAGCCATTCTCTTGTGTAACAACCTTTTCTATGGCACCTTATTGAATGTCTTTTGAAAATCCAAATATACTACATCCGTTGGTTCCCCTTTGTCTACCCTGCTACTTACATCCTCAAAAAACTCCAGTAGATTTGTCAAACACGATTTCCCTTTCATAAAACCGTGTTGACTGTGCATAATCATATTATGATTTTCTAAGTGCCCCGTTACCACATTCTTAATAATAGATTCCAACATTTTCCCAATTACTGATGTCAGGCTAACTGGCCTGTAGTTTCCTGTTTTCTCTCTCCCTCCTTTCTTCAATAGCTGTGTTACATTTGCTAACTTTCAATCCACCGAGACCATTCTAGAATCCAGGGAATTTTGGAAGATCACAATCAATGCACTCACTATGTCTGCAGCCACCTCTTTTAGAACCCTAGGATGTAGGCCATCAGGTCCGGGGGATTAGTTGGGAACGTGGAGGTACTGCTGAATTTAATGGCAGGACCTCACAAACATTTTTAAAATTCCATTTTCCCCTCTGGCAGAGGCCAGATTGACAGACTAGCTGGCTGCCAGGCGGGAAAGCAAGCGCTGGGAGGCCGCAGCTGGGGACCGTTCCCAATAGGGAAAGATTGCGGGGCAGAAGGTGGGGGTGGGGGTCGTACCAGCAATTGGGAGGAAGGGAAAGGAAGAGGGGGTCGCGGCAGATCACGGGACAGAAGGTGGGGTGGGTTCAGATCGGCAATCGGGAGGGAGGGAGGGAGGGAAAAATCGTGGGTTGAACGGATGGGGAGGGGTCGTACTGGCAATCGAGAGGGAGGGAAAGATCGCGGGTTGAAGGTGGGGGAGGTCGTACCGCTAATCGGGAGGAAGGGAAGGGATGGGGGTTGGCAGATCACGGGGCAGAAGGCTCGGAATCGTGGGTTTGGAGTGGTGGTGGGGGGGTGGTTGGCCAATCGTGGCAGCGAGGAGAGGCCGCGATCGGCAGAAGGTTTGCTTGAGGGGATGGGGTAAGCACTCCTGTTCCTCAAGGCTCAAAAGCAGTGTTATAAAAAGCACTTAACTGCTTGATCTGGCTGTTCCCGTCTTCATATAGCTGCCGGGTTTCCTGAGCCCTGGGAAACTCGGCTGGCCAGTGTTAAATTGAAATCATGCTCCCAACTGTACTGTGGGGCCCTGATTTAAATATTATAATGAGGTATCCCGCCTCTCGAGAACGGGACACAGGCACACCATGCAGCCCTGCTGTAAAAATGGCGACTGACGCGTATGTTGCAGGTTGGAGTTGTGTTTCGCGATTTTTAATTTTTAACCCCTGGCCCCCCCCCCCCCCCTCAACCAACCCTCTCTCACCCTTCGTGGAGGGGGGGGTTTAATATCAACTCCGAAGTGTTTGAGAGACAGTGTTGAGTGTAGGGGGTTGATAGAGAGGAGGTAGAGAGTGGGATTGAGCGATCAAGGGGGTGTTGAGACATAGAGAAAGTTTGAGGTTGAGAGAGAGCAAGATAGATTGAGACAGTGGGTTGAAAGAGAGATTGATTGATGGAGACGTTGAGAGAGTGGGCTGAGAGTGGTTGATAGTGAGAAGCGGTGTAATTACAGTGTGACTAATTTACACAGGAAGTTTCCAGTCTAAAAGTGGACATCGGAGTTTATACTGAAAATATACAAAATAAGCACAGAATGTATGGGTTTAAAATGGGGGACTGAATTATGTCAATATGCCTTGTTTCAATCATCCCAAGCCCTCCTACCCCTCTTTACCTGAAAACTGTTGATTCCCCGTGTTCAATACCATAGGCGAGCAACTAGTATTATGTTAAAATCTAACGCCTGCACAAACATCCTGTCAACTTTTTCTATTATAAATTTCTAATGGGTATAGAGGGATATGGGCCAAGTGCAGGCAATTGGGACTAGCTTAGTGGTATAAACTGGGCGACATGGACATGTTGGGCCGAAGGGCCTGTTTCTATGTTGTAAACTTCTATGATTCTATGATTCTAAGTCCGCATTTACAATGGAAACAGATTAGGTAAAGCTAGTCAGGCTATAATTATACCCTCACCAATTGGTGGCAACTGGTTAATGGGTGGTTGCTGGCACTTGGCAGCTTGGGGGTGGGGGGGGGTTGCAGATCAGATCTTTAGATCAGTAATTTCCTAATGCTCGCTGCAAACTGCATGTGGTCAGAATGCACAAATATGATTTGAAGCTCAGTGCAACTTTTTCTTAAGGAACAATTTTTCAGTTGAAGCCCAAGCTTTTGAGACAAGCCAAGGCCTTCAAGTAAAACCTTTAAGGAGGGCACAAAAAAATTCAATGGGGAAATTTAATCACGTTACTGTGAAAGATGTAATTTTTTTTAATTTTTAAGTTTTGTTCAGAACCATATATTGGGCATTAGAAATTCAGTTATTGTGAAAACTGGCAGATGAAATTTGTTTCAAAAAGCATTTTGAATGATCCAATCAGTTTGACAACAAACTGTGACAAGCAACTGTTTACATTGGAAATTTCCATAATAAATATTTATATAGGCAGTTTCAATATTAAAAAACATGACCAAAAATTTTGACAACAGGAAGTAAGTTTTGTTGACAAGAAGTGTGCACATATTCAAGACTTTTAATAATATATAGATGTCTATATATATCCATATCTTATTCAAAAATCTTGTGTTTGGCACATACACCATTGTAGAATGCTATATAAACCTTTCCAATGGAAATCCCAATGTTAAACTGTCAACATTTACCTGTAATTATTAGCTGCCATGCACTAGATGGCATTTTCATGGGGAATTTCAATGTTAACTGAAACCATTGACCTGTAATGATTACCTGTCATGCTGCTAGGTAGCACTGCATTATCTTTTCCCACAAATCACTCAAAATGCTTTCTGAAATAATTTTTGTGTGCCATCCTTTCCTCAGTAACTAAATTTCTAATATCTAAAATAAGGGTTTAAAAAAATTAAAGATTGCATATTTCACAGTAAGGTAATTAAATTTACCCACTGAATTGTCTTTTATTTTATCATTAAAATTTGTACTTCTAAACCTCAGCCTACCTCAAAAACCTAGGATTGTTTTTTACCTTACAATAGTTAGGGACAGCTTTCAATCACAGCTGTTCATCCTGAACATGTGCAGTTGGCAAAATTCCTTATCATGCAGTCAATGCATCAATAAGAGTTGAAGGATAGGAAGGTGTGTCCTCTCATCCTGTGAGAATTTGAGAGTTTCTTTGCTTTCTCCAGAAGACTTTGAAAGAAACTGAAGGTTGAATTTTCAATGTTTTTAATTGAGACAAATTTATATACATGTATTAAAAATTATGCTTTTCCGTTCTGAATTCCTCACAAAGAAATAATACCGCAAGAGGCTGCACCCGTGAAAAGCAACACCTGTT
This sequence comes from Heptranchias perlo, assembly GCF_035084215.1. Taxonomy (NCBI): domain Eukaryota; kingdom Metazoa; phylum Chordata; class Chondrichthyes; order Hexanchiformes; family Hexanchidae; genus Heptranchias; species Heptranchias perlo. The sequence goes on along the minus strand of NC_090352.1, from coordinate 16,345,573 downwards.
GCCATGGTTTTTTTGTTGACTGTTACTAAGAAAGTGCAGAGATTATTTATAGAGAATGGATTGCTGTTTATTATCAAACTCTGGCAGCCATTTATTGTCTGGTTTTGGGTGTTTTTTCCCTGTGGTTTGGGTGTTTAAAAGCCAGTGTTTGGGTTTTCACCTCATAAACAGGGCATTTGCGATCTTACTGCTAATTCGCCAGCCTCCCCCTACCATTTGCAGCCACCCCACACAATCTGTACCTCTACTTTGACTACGGGATATTGAAAACCCAGAAGTGCTGACTTAAAATAATTTTTGTGACTGTGTCAGTCTCTCTATATAATATATAGTGGCTGTGCTGCTCTGCATTTGTGATTTGCACTTGCTGTCTTATCTGAAACGTAATAAGTATATTTCTATATCTATGTCCGACCACATATCCGCTCCATCGCCAAGACTGCCAACTTCCATCTCCGTAACATCGCCCGTCTCCACCCCTGCCTCAGCTCATCTGCGGCTAAAACCCTCATCCATGCCTTTGTTATCTCTAGACTTGACTCTTCCAATGCTCCCCTGGCTGGCCTCCTATCTTCCACCCTCCATAAACTTGAGCGCATCCAAAATTCTGCTGTCCATATCCTAACTCGCACCAAGTCCCGTTCACTCAGCACCCCTGTTCTCGCTGACCTACATTGGCTCCCGGTCCAGGAGCGCCTCGATTTTAAAATTCTCACTCTTGTTTTCAAATCCTTCCAAGGCCTTGCCCCTCCCTATCTCGGTAACTTCCTCCAGCCCTACAATCCTCCGAGATCTCTGTGCTCCTTCAATTCTTGCCTCTTGTGCATCCCTGATTTTAATCACTTCACCATTGGTGGCCGTGCCTTCAGCTGCCTAGGCCCTAAGCTCTGGAATTCCCTCCCTAAACCTCTCCGCCTCTCTACCTCTCTCTTCTCCTTCAAGATGCTCCTTAAAACCTACCTCTTTGGCCAAGCTTTTGGTCACATATCCTAATATCTCCTTATGTGGCTCAGCGTCAAATTTTATTTAATAATGCTCCTGTGAAGCGTCTTGGGACATTTTACTATGTTAAAGGAGCTATATAAATGCAAGTTGATGTTATATGTGTGTATAATGGTTAAGTCTTCCTTTATAGAAGAAATGTTGTGAGGCTGTGTTGGACAGTATAAGATATGTTGTGCAATGCCTGCCAGCTTTTCTGTGGAACGTATATACATGAGATGTTGTTCCTTTCACTGTCCAGTTCTGTTTTAATGGCAGGGCTATTGAGAGACAGACAGCAAGCTTGCTGATTGTTGTTTACTGTACTGATAGCTGCTTGTGGACAAAGCTGCCAGCTACCCCCATTGAGAATCTACAGGAGGCTCTTTCTGAGGACTGAAACAGGAATTCCTTCTTCATCCGATGTTGTATGTATTTTTTTAGAGCAGTGGTGTTGGAAAAATGCCTTTAATTGATAGTAATTACAGTATATGTTTTAAATGGAATACTGGTCCTGCAGCAGAAATACATTTTTATTCAGCTGCTACTGAGGAGACCCAGCTGCAGGCTGCTGAGAATGAACTGTGATGCTCGTCTGCCCCACAGTCTGTGGGCTGCTGATAAGTTTCCTGTGTTTGCTGCAGGTTGTCACTGTTCCCCTGTGGGGACTGATTTTGTTTTCACGTGCCCCTTTTAGACTGCAGTAGCAGGCAGTGCTATTCTCTGGGATCTTGGTGGAAGAGGTTGCGGTGCCTGGGATCATTGCTGAAGTGTGCTGAGGACTGCGTTTCTGTATTGCAGTGTGCTAACCTCTCTAATCAATAGCAAACACAGCATTCTAATACTGTAACCCAGGCAACGGGCACACATTGCTTGCTGATAGGCCAGCTCTGAGAGGAACGCTGGATTGGTTGATTGCAGAAGGTGGCCATGAAGTGGTGGGTTTTAATGTTGATTTGTTCCAAATAGGGGAGCAATAGGAAAGCAGGTACATCTCCGACACTGCACTGCAGCTTGGGATCGTCGTACGCTGAGGCTGAAGGGGGAGCAGTGTGCTAATGGTGATGGGAGGGTGCTGAATAAATAGGCCAATGTGGTGCACACTGGCTGGCTGTAAGGAACCTGCTGTGTGGTTGAGACACATTCAAATACACAGTCCACTGCCGAGACTCTTTCTATAGAAATTGCAGATTGCCGTCTTTGTGTTACCAAGGGGAAAAAACCAGGAGTTGTGCGCTTGATGTATGACAGATTTGTGTTGATGATGGGATCAGAGGACGCTGGCAGCTGATGCAGGAGCTGTGAGCAGCGTTTCACTGCAGACCTTGGGATGGAAACACGGACAGAGGGGGAGAGACAGTCTTCATCGCAGCATCTCTTTGTCACTGTCGAGGGGACACCAGGACATCGCTCATTGTGTGAGAATATCAACGGATGGGAAATGGAGGCTTTGCAGCAGGTAAGAGCTGTGTGTGGCAAAGACTGGAATGCAGATGTGTCTGACAGACAGCTCTACATCACATGGTTTACTGTAGGGTTTAAACTGAGTGTGACTGACTGTCCCAGCTGCAGGGGACTGCGCAAAGCATGTCTGAACCAGACTTGCCAGGCATTGGGGGCAAATTCAGCTCAAAGTGACTGTATTCTTGTTCCTGGATCACCCAGGAGGAGGCTGTTTGAAAGTCACAATCAGGAAATCATTGCAGAACTGGGGAGTGTTTTTTAAACATTTTTTAAAATTGAAAGTGCAATGGTTTCTTCACAAAATACTGCAGCTGGCTGTTTAGAACTCTGTACTTATCCTTTAAAGCAAGTGTTACGGAATAATTTTGTCCAGTTAGATTTTATTTTACAAGAGAACTGAAGGGTATTGAACAGTGTAAATGTGTGCTGAAACACATTGCAACATGCCATTGATGGCAGGCCAACAGCCTTGTGTTAGTACAGAATGGACAGAAGCTGAAGATGTTCAATGTGTGGGTATCTGTCTTTGATCATTCAGTGGCTTTGTGTGGGCTTTTGGTTTTGTTGTTTTTCTTCTATTGCTGATGATGTAGATTCAGGCAGGTAATGGTCCTCACCTGTACCAGTTAAACAGTGCTATTTCTTCTTGATACAAGTGTGTTGTGCAGCAATATGTAGAGCCCACGATAATCTAACAATGTGGTTTCTGTTGTAGTGATGCGTGTAATTGTAAAATGTGATGCTGTAATTATGACAGCCATTGCAGCCCGAAATGGAATGAAGAGCAACTGAAGAGAGCCCTTTCCGTATCATTAAAACAAGGCTTGTGCAGGAGGAACGTCCAGAGAGATAACACTGCGCAGCATGTTAATCAATTGATTAGCTGTTTATCACAATGCACTTGGAAAACAGTACTGTCAAGAAATCTGGTGGTGTTATTAAGATCTTAATGTATGCTGTGCGATATATACTATACAATACATATTATCTATGCTATTTCTTGGTAATTAACTGCAGTTTAAATTTGCTAGATGTTTAATGATCATATCACAATATAATTCTTCAGTGTGAAGTTTATCAAGCATCAGCTGTATAGAATATCGTGGCTATTGATATCGGCCTTGACATGATGTCAGAAGAAAATTATCTGAACAAAACTGTCCCCAACAACCTCTCTGTATGTGTGATACTTGCTATTGTACACTGGAGCTTCACTCCTGCGTTTCATGGTATCATCTGAACCCCTTGATTACGGCACCCAGATAATCCTTTATTTTCTATATATTACTGACACTATACTCAAACAGAATTATATATAGATATATTTATATTACGTGTCCATTAAGGTATTTGTCCTTTTTTTCTGCACTAATCTTGTATTGACGTGAATGCTAAGTGCAGCATAAGTGTTTGAGTTGTAGGGCAGAAATTATGTGACTCTGCTACCAACATGGAGCCTTGCCAAAAAGGCCTGGGTGAGGGTAAATTGGGGCTCAATGTTGTTGCCCCATTTCCGACTCATGCTCGTGATGGTGAAGCTTCATGCCAGCAGTGCAGCATCGCAATTTCTGTCCTATAGTTTCTGTCCAGTCCCATCAATATCCTTCTGTCATATCTTGCAGACTCCTGTTCTCGTGTACTGCACTGTGCACTGCAGTTGTACGTTTTATTGCATATATTATGCAGCTTCTTAAACAAGGCAATACCGATGGATTTATGAGAGGTGATGGATCTTTTCTCTGTGTCTGGTGAGAACTCCCCCTGGGGAAGTGTTTATACTGTATCTGTTTCTGCTGAATGAAATGCGGTAAATCTAGCTGGCTTAAGTATGCTCAGAGGAAGCATTGTGATATAGTTATTGGTCTGAGGTTGTTTAATGACATCGAGGAGCATGTGTGTTGGGGGGTTTGTGTTGCTGGAAGTGTTGATGCTATCAGACTTCACTCACAATCCATACACATATGGTTCACTTTAAGTATTGCAGCACAGGTCTCTATTGAAACAAGTTTCAGTAGTATCCCCTTAAGGGCTTTTTCTTCCCACCTGCCCATGCACTGAGTGGCAGTTTCCACTTGTCCACTCATTGTTGGGGAGTAAATCAGATCTGAGGTGACATTCTCTTTAAATGATGGATGTTAACAGAGTTTTAATCCCTGCACTGTATAGATATAGGTGAGTTTGTTCAGGTTGCTTTGGATGTAACTATGTGCTCTGGTGATATTCTTTACTCTTAATATGCTTTATGGTAACCAACATTTAAGATTGGTAAGCAAGGTAATTTCTGCAGGTGTTATGGAGTAGAGAGTAAATCTATATATTAAAAATCTTGTGTTTGCATGCACTTTCTGTCAGCTTTTTCCATGATAAATTCCCATGTCCACATTTATAGTGGAAACCTGTGTAAACTTGCCTTACTGTAATTACATTCTCTCAACGGTGGAGGCGTCACAGTGCCACTACTGACATGAGGATATAATTACATACAATTTACAGCACAGAAACAGGCCATTTCGCCCAACTGGTCTATGCTGGCGTTTTTGCTCCGTACGAGTGAGCATAACTAATTTTCATAACCAGTTTCTATTATGAATGTGGACATAGGAGTTTACAATTGAAATATAAAAATAAAGGCAGAATGTATTACTTTAAATTTGTGACTGAATTGAGACTGCACATTATGGTCTAATTATCCCCTGCACTCTAATCTTATTTCACCTGAAGATTGCACATGGAGTCGAGACAAAGAACAATGCCACAGGAGATCGACTAGTATATTTAAAATTTGTGTAGCTAAAAGTACAGATGGGGCAATGGCTACCAGAATGTCAACTCCCAAAGTGGTCGCATGACAAGAGCTTCATTGGTTTCCGGAACGTGAACCCTTTCAATTTGGGAAAAATTTATCATCTAGTTCAATGTGTGATAATAGCAGTAACTGCCTTTTGATTACTTTGCCCTAATAGCACGGACATTAGCTATATAAAAGCATCAAACCAACAATAGTGCTATGAAAACCGCTCTGCAAGTGTGCCTTGTCAGCTCCAAACAGTTATCTGGGAAGCTTGGGTACATAACTAGTTAGGATCATGCCAGCTGGATACCCAGACAGATACTGTAGGTGAGGATTAAAGTTCTATATCACTGCATTTCCATTTCCAATGTGTATGTGGGGTAAGTGACCAATATTGGGAAGCTGCTGTTAAAGTACTTGTACATGGCGATGTGCGTAGTGATGTCAGCAGCACTGTCATCATTTGTATTCCTTGCATTTCTAAAAACACATTGTCACGTGCCGCAGGAGCCAAGTCGGAGTAATTTTGATTGAGTTTTTCTTAAAAGGCCTATCTGAAAACGGCCTAGTTAGAGCCATTGTCCTTAAACAATACTGTTAATGTAAAATTGGAATAACCTGTGAGTTTCAGCCCATGCACTTTTATATCTATCAATAATGTAAAATCATTTCACAGTCCTTGCACACACTGCAAACTCCAGCAGCAAATTAATGGCCCCCGTTCTCTCATTTATCCTAATCTGCCTTTATTAAAGCAGCTCAGTTTAACCTTTCATTACTGACTAAGTATGACACCTCAGTGCCCCAGTGCAAATGCCCTTTTTTAAAATTCCAAAATATGCTTTATTTCATTGAACAGTGTGTACCTTTGAATTCTATGTAAAGATCACAATTCCAAACCAAAACACTACAGATCGTACACAAAGCAATCTTATTATTACAGTTCAGACATAGTATTTTTTATGACTCATGGTGTATAATACAAGGTGGGGGGTGGCCTTTCCCCATAGATCCTTTGCGTAGGTCGCACCTCGCCTCTGTGCTTCCCGCAGCATATACTCCTAGACCTTGGAGTATGCCAGTCGGCAACACTCGGTCGTGGACAGCTCCTTCAGCTGGAAGACCAGCATGTTTCGGGTGGACCAAAGGGCCTCCTTCACTGAGTTGATGGTCTTCCAGCCGCAGGTGACATCTGTCTTGGTGTGCATCCTAGGGAACAGTCCGTAGAGCACAGCGTCCTGTGTTACCGAACTGTTTGGAATGAACCGGGACAGATACTAACGCATCTCTCTCCCCACCTTCTGCGCGAAGGGGCAGCCCATCAGGAGGTGGATGATGGTCTCCTCCCCGCTGCAGCCTCGAGGGCAGCTGGCGGTGGTGCTGAGGTTCCGTGCATGTTGGAAGGACCGCACTGGGGGAGGGCCTTTCTCACCACCATCCAGGCTGCATCCTGGTGCCTGTTGGTCAGTTCCGACGACGAGAAGTTCTGCCAAATGGCATTGACCGTCTGGTCGGGGAAGAAACTGATCGAGTCCACCCTCTCCATTCCTTGCAGAACTCTTAGAACGTTTCTTGTTGACCACTGTCTGACGGCCTTGTGGTTGAAGGGACTCCTCCTCAGGACTTTCTCCACCTGGCCTACTCACTATACCTCCCTCTGAATGTTTTGGATCTGAATCCCTTTCTCCACCCACTGTCCCCTGTTATATCTCCTCTGAATGTTCCAGGTGTGAATGCCTTGCTCACTGTACCTCTCCCCACCCCAAATGTCCAGAGTGTGACACCCCCTGCTGACCTTATCTCCTTTGAATGTCCCAGGTGTTCATTTTCTGCTTCCTGTTGCCCTTTAAAACTCCTCAGTATGAACATCCTGTTGTCTACATCATTTCTGAGCCATTTCTGTGGGAATGTTGTGCACAATGTACTTTCCTGTGTTTTGAATTGTAATAATGAAATTATAGTGTGTAGATCGGCATTGTATTGGTTCGAACTATATTGCTTGAAATTGTTTCATTTTACATTGACTTGTGTGTATCTTTAAATTTTATGAAATAAAGTATATTTTGAAATATTAAAAAAGTGCACAATGTACTTCCCTGTAACCCCTCTTTGTGAATCTCCTCCTCACTGTGCTTCCTCTTTTCCTGAACTCTCTCTGTGTGAATGTCCCCTTCTGCATGACTGTCCTACTCAGTGAGCCTCCCCTTAAACCTCCTTTTCATTGTACTGCCCTCTGACTCTCCTCTGCGTGACTGTCCTGTGCAATGTGGCTCCCTCCCTTCTCCTCAAAACTCCTCCACGTGAAAGGTGTAATTTAAATTTCATTTTCTGCCTTCCTCTTGTAAATTACTTTGTGTACCCTGGATAAGGGTATGAATGTTTGCCCATTACTGCTTTTGTCCAGAATTTCTCACCAGCCCTCTCCAGCGTTATTCTCCACAAAGTCCTGATGCCTCTTTTTTTGGAGAGGATGTTGGTGGGCATTGGTGGAAGATGCTGTATTAGAGTTAGCAGTCCAACATTAGTTTTAGTAGCCTGAAAGTAGGTTGATTCTTGGGCTCTGGTGACTGTGGTACAGTTCCATTTCATTATATTGTAATAATGGGCATGACCCAAGATCACAGCAGTCAGAGCAAATCTCTAGATCCATGAGAAGACTGGTTTGCAGAACTAGAAAATAAACAATAGAAGGAACATTAAATTGTGCCAAAATCATTTTAAGAAATGTAGAAAGGATGTCAATCAGAAAAAGAGAGAAGAAAGCACAATGCAAACTGCCATGGCTGAACAAGGAGGCCAAAATTAATTAAAAAGCATGAACGGCCAGAGGGCTGAATGAGGAGGCCAAAACAACCCAAAGGGCAAACAAATATATTTTAAAAGATTCAGAGAAGCAAAAAATAATGAGAGCTAGGTGGCAGACAAAAGTCAGCTCAGGATAACTGAAATGACAGAGAAAAAAGCCAATAAGGCAGATTGAAAAAAGAAGCACCAGGCAGCAAATTATATTTTTACACTATGGAAAGAACAGGTGAAAGACAAGATAGGTCTTTTTAAGGGATATAAGTTAGGTAGAAATATCATGGGGAAATGAGGTAATGTGCCAAAAGAATTCTTCACATATGAAGACTTTAGACCAATTCTGGATCCTGCCATTTTGGCTTCAGAATCTAAATAATAATTAGATTTCATAGACCCATGAGTCAGGAAGAGAATTCAAGAATTAAATATATATAGGGATCCTGGACCTTATAGAAGACACATTAGAATCCGTAGGGAAATAAGTGAGGAAAAATGTTCCAGTCAGTATTGTGGAGTTGAATAACGGAGGTGTGGAATGTAGCCAGGTATTGTGGAGTTGAGTAACGGAGGAGTGTTGCCAGGTATTTTGGAGTTAAGTAACAGTGGTGTGAGTGTAGCCGGGTATTGTAGAGTTGAGTACGGAGGTGTGAGTGTATCCAGTATTGTAGAATTGAGTAATGGAGGTGTGAGTGTAGCTGGTTAATATAGAGTTGAATAACCCAAGCTTGAGGGGCTGAATTCTCGAACTCACAGCTGAAACGGCAGGGATGCTGGGGCATACTGGAGTGAACGTATCTATGCTGGACTCTGGTGGCATTCATTCAGCTCCTCTTTACTCTTGGATTCAGTCATTCCTGAGCACGTTCTCTGATAATTATACGTATTGAATTCTGAAAAGGGCTTCATTATAGGTAATGCAGTTTATCAAACTTTTGACCCTTCTCTCCCCTCAACAAAAGTTACCTAAGTTTTTCAACTGTGCAATGAAATTTACATTGATATATCTGCTTTTCTTTGAATTTGTGTTTCGGGGATCACACTGATGCTCCCTGAAGCTTTCCATTTGGGCGTACCAGTAAAAAAAAGCAACTGTGGGTTAAAGCAGGCTGAGTTCCCAGGGCATTTTGCACTGTTTCAGGGTGCTGAAGCAAATCTGAGGTTAACATGAACTAAACGTTCAGTCTGTGTGCAGAACACTTAGAAAATCATAATATGATTAGGCAAAGTCAACACAGTTTCATGGAAGGGAAATTGTGTTTGACAAATCTATTAGAGATTTTTGAGGGTGTAACTAGCAGGATAATTAAGGGGGAACCATTGGATGTAGTATATTTGGATTTTCAAAAGGCATTCGATAAGGTGCCACGCAAGAGATTATTACACAAGATTAGGGCTCATGGGATTGGGGGTAATATATTAGCGTGGACTGAGGATTGATTAATGGACAGAAATCAAATAAATGGGTCATTTTCGGCATGGCTGGTTATAACTAGTGGGGTGCTACAAGGATCAGTGCTTGGGCCTCAGCTATTAACAATATATAATCAATGACTTAGATGAGGGGACCGAGTGTAATGTATTCAAGTTTGCTAACGATACAAAACTAGGTGGGAGAGTAAACTGTGAGGAGGATACAAAGGGATGTAGACAGGTTAAGTGAGTGGGCGAGAAGGTAACAGGTGGAGTATAATGTGGGGAAATATGAAATTATCCACTTTGGTAGGAAGAGTAGAAAAGCAGAATATTTTTTAAAAGGTGAGAGACTAAGAAATGTTGGTATTTAGAGGGATTTGGGTGTCCTTGTACACGAATCACAGAAAGTTAACATGCAGGTACAGCAAGCAATTAGGAAGGCAAATGGTATGTTAGCCTTTATTGCAAGGGGGTTGGAGTATAAGAGTAAGGACGTCTTGCTGCAATTGTATAGGGCTCTGGTGAGACCACACCTGGAGTACTGTGTACAGTTTTGGTCTCCTTACCTAAGGAAGGATACAGGCCTTCGAGGTGGTGCAGCGAAGGTTCACTAGATTGATTCCTGGGATGAGATGGTTGTCCAATGAGGAGAGATTGAGTAAAATGGGCCTATATTCTCGAGTTTAGAAGAATGAGAGGTGATCTCATTGAAACATATAAAATTCTTAGAGGGCTTGACAGGGTTGATGCTGAGAGGCTGTTTCCCCAGCTGGAGAGTCTAGAACTAGGGGTCATAGCCTCAAGCTAAGGGGTCGGCCATTTAGGAGAATTGTAATGGTAAGCACCAGGGAGTTCGGAACTGTTCAGCAAAACTATCAACTAATCTGTGTTTGATCTCCCCAGTGTGGAGGAGATCACACTATGAGCCGTGAATATGGTATACTAGATTGGAGGAAGTACTTGTAAATCGTTGTCTCATCCAGAAGGAGTGTTTTGCGGGAATGGTGAATGGGCAGGTATTATATATCCTGCACTTGCATGGGAAGGTACCGGGAGAAGGAGAGCAGGTGTCAGGGATGATGGAAGAGTGAACCAGGATATCATGGAGAGATTGGTTCTCTTGGAATGCTGAGAGCAGAGGGGAGAGGAGGTGAAGATGTATTTTGTGGTAAGATCATGTTGAAGGTGATGGAAATGGTGGAAGATGATTTATCGAATGCGAAGGCTGGTGGGACAGAAGGTGAGTTCAAGGGCCACCCTATCGTGCTTCTTACAGTGGGGGAAGGGGTCAGGCAGAATTACGGGATGTGACATGGACTTGGCCCAGGGTCCTGTCAACCGTAATGGAGAGGAATCCTTAGCTGAGGTAAAAGGAGGACATTTTAAAAACTCATGTTTAAGGTAGCATCATCAGAGCAGACCTGACCAAGATGGAGAAACTGGGAGAAGGGATCGAGTCCTTACAGGATACAGGATGGGAAGAAGTATAATCCAGGTAGTTGTGAGTCAGTGGGCTTGTAGTAGATATTGGTGGTTGGGATTCGACCTATTTTGTCCTGTAATCTCAGTGAAATTAATTTCTGCAGCCTGGCCACACTACAATGCTAATTATCAGGAGGTTAAATCAAAATAGCCAGCCAAGCAGCTCTAGTGAGAGTTCATCTGATTGTATTAAAAAAAAACTAATCAGTGTTCTTCCACAAGGCCACCACAACACCGATATCACTTCCTGACTGCCTGAATGAAACTTGGACTGTCATTGTGCTTAAACTGCTTGTCCCATTTAACCAGGAATGGATAGTTCCAGGACTGGATCAGATTTACGGCATATGCTGTTGATTGTTTTGAAAAAGATATATGGGCAGAATTTCCGCTTGTTTATGCCAGTAATATCAGCGTAATCCGGGCGGAATTGGCCCAACCAGTGCATAAGATCGGGGAATTTTAAGCATAAGTGAGTCACGCCCAAAACCACATTTGTGTTTACCGCAATCTTTTACACTGGTTCAACATTCAATTTGCCCGGATCAGGCCCCGCCCACTAAACTAACCACGGCCCAGGTCAAAATTGTGAGATTCCACTGATTGTGCTGGTTAGGCTCTTCAAATTGCACTCATTTTCTTAGGTGCACACGCAGCAGTAGGCATGTTGTAGAAGTTTTTTCAAATCAAAAATGATTTAATTTACTAAGAAACTGACTAGTGTACACCAATGAAACTATTAATTGGTTCAGTATAGTTTTTTAAAGTTATTTTCAGTGATTTTAAATCAGATTACTCACACGTGGAGGAATGGACACTTATTAAAAACAGTGTGTCTGTTGACACCACTGTGTCAGCCAGTGAGTTGGAGGTGAGGCAATGCTTATTTTTGCTGATAAACCCATTTTCAGCTGTATTAATAAAACTGCATCAGGTTACCACTCTTAAATACATCAAGGAATACTTTTTAATGGAAAGAAAAAAAAACGACTATGTTTTATTACACTGCCCGATCGCGCTAGTTCATGGAAGTTTTTACGTTTGTGATTATGCAAATGAATTTTAGCGGAAACTTGAACTGTAACGTAACCAGTGCAATTTAAAGCGCATTTTGGACGCAATTTCCCAAATGTGCCCAAAGCGGAAACTCTACCCTACAATCTCTCCATGGAAGAAACCATGTGCTTTATACCGAGGGATGTGTGTTTCCTTTATCCCTATCTGTGCTGTGGTGCTGTGGCCCTGTGCCCACTGATGGGAATCGCAGTGTCTGCTGCCCTGTGGGACTGTGCTGTGGAGGGGCTGCTTTCTCTGGATTTCTCTTACTGGTATAGTGAAGCTCCCACTTATCATTACTTCAAATTGTAGAAATAGTTATAATTTTGAAATAATAATTGAAAAGCTGATTCTGTGGTAACCCTCCATATTCCTCCTGCTCAGATTTAATCTCCAAAACAATTCATTGTCTTTGCTGCGGTCCTCTGACCTGCAAACCTTGCAGAAAGTAGCGCAATTTTCAACAATTTCCCTCGGCTGTTGGATGTCTAAAGGTTAATTGATGAAAATGAGCTCTAGGTAAATATCGTCTGAGGGGAGATGTGTGTGAAGAGTCAAATGCTTTTGTTAACTCTTCCTCGCTAATCCTGCTGCTGTTCACAGGTGCAGCAGGAAGCTGCGAATAGCTCAAACAAAATGTGGAGAGGGTGTACTTGATTAGTGCATTTAACGATTAGTTAGGGCTGCTCTCAGTAACAGTGAGGAAACCGTTCTTTTGATGTTTGCTGTGTTGGATCAGAGTTTTGATGCCCCCAGGGTCCCTGATTCTCTGTAGTGCTGCCAGTTGAAAAAGATGTGAATTTGCAAGGATCCGAATAAAGGAAATTCCTGATCAGCCAGGTACATGCACATCACTTGTCAGCATTTCAGGGTGTCAGCATGCCAATGGATGTTGGTGTTCGTTAACAAAAATCAGTGTCAACTGGCCTCTCCCTCCTCAGCACGGTTCCTACCGAGACTTGTTGCTATTCAAAATTATTCAAGCTGCTGCATACTATAGGCAGGAATTCCCACGAGAACAGGAAGTTCCTTTATTTGTAACTTTGTAAATTCACACCTTTTTGAGCTGGCAGCTTATGCAATGGCCAGAATCTCTTCCATTCGGAACATGATTTGGGTTGGAGCGGCAATGAATGAAAGGGGGACTGGATGGCAATGAGGAGGCAGGGCTGGGGGCAAAAGTTGTGAGCAGTGCTTTGGAGGGAAGAGAAGAGAAGCTGGCAATGGTGCTTTAGGGTGGGGGGTGAGGTTTAACTGAGAGGGAATGGGGAATGAGTGTGCCTACATTAGCTGTGATGGCAAGGAGGGGAACAGTGCCAGCTGAACTGAAGATAGAAAGAGTGCAAGCTTAAACTGAGTTGGTTGGAGAAAAGAGTGTCTACTTGAATTGGGTGTGGGGAGTGGAGGAAGAGTGCCAGTATGAACCAAGAAGGTTGTTAGTATAAGGATAGTGGATGAGATAAATTTGGGACAGCCAGTGTCAATTTGCATGAGTTAAATCTATCAATGCAGTTTTACTAGGCCACTTTTTCCCAGTAGAGTTGGCCTGTGGAGAAGACTGGCCTATGATATACAGTTAACAGCAATGTAGGCAGCCAGTTTGTGCAATGTTCAGGGATTAGAGAAACTGAAATTAGAACTCTGTCTGAGGAGAAATGCGAGGCTGTGCCTGAGAAATGCTGCCATTTACTTAACCAGCAGGTTTATGCAGAGCATCATGTGTGAAATAAAGAGTGGGGTGAAACGCTGCAGCTGATGGCAGGTAATGATATAGTCAATATCAGCCAGCACGCTCTGGGATGTCAAAAAATTAATCTCTATCTTTAAAGAGAAAGACAGCATGAGATGAGAGGACTGCTTTCAGTATGAAATACTTTCCTCTGTCTGTGTATTGTGATAACATTTGTAAATATCTCTCCTGGAAAGAGGTGGCATTGTCACCTCTGTTTGGAGGGAGCTGAATATGTTTCCTAGAATGAAACTAGATACACAGGTGAATAGGGAGGGACCCTAGGTTTGCATTAAGATTTAAAGTGACTGTGTCTCAGTGCTTTCTTCCCTAGACATGCAGTAAGATTTGAAGGGATAGTGCCCCAACAGCCAACTCTTGAGCTCACAGAATGAATACTGGCTGAGTGTGCCACCAGACCAAGATCAGCATCCAGACCAGTCTGAATCCCAACTGCTGGGTCAGTTAACAGAGACACTCACAACTTGTAATTTGTTTCATCAGACTAGCTCCCAGGTTGAGACTAGATGCAAAATGGTGAGTCTCCAGAGACGGAAGATAATAAATAAATCAATACCACCTCTTACCATGAGCGATACGAATGAAAGTTCTATAGATGGCTGGCGTATTCTATTTGTATGTGAAGATTGTGCTGATTTCAAAGAATGAGTAAGAACACACCAATGGTGGGTATTCTGCCATTTTACAGAGCGGCAGTTACTCCCGATTAATCCCAACCACTTCACATGCCTTGAATGATCGCTTCATTATCAGTCTATTAGAGCTCTCCTGGGGTTCTGCTTGATAGGCTTGTAATTAGATTGCATTGCTCGACTAGGAGCTGGGGATTGCAGGAGATGAGGTATAATTGCAAATCCTCTCGTAGTCTACAAACATTTTCAATTGTTTGATACAATACATACCACACAGAGTAACAGCAAGGTCCGTAACATCCGCCCCTGCCTCAGCTCATCTGCTGTTGAAACCCTCATCCCTGCCTGTGTTACCTCTAGACTTGACTATTCCAATACTCTGCTGGCTGGCCTCCTATCTTCCACCCTCCATAAACTTGAGCTCATCGAAAATTCTGCTGCTCTTATCCTAACTCACACCAAGTCCCATTCACCCATCACCCCAGTGCTCCCTGACCTATATTGGCTTCCGGTCCTGCAAGGCATCGATTTTAAAATTTTCATTCTTGTTTTCAAATCCCCCCATGGCTTCGTCCCTCCCTGTAACCTCCTCCAGCCCTAAAACCCTCCGAGATTGCTGTGCTCCTCCAATTCTGGCCTCTTGTCCATCCCCGATTTTAATCGCACCACCACTGGTGGCCATGGCACTAAGCTCTGGAATTCCCTCCCTATACTTCTACGCTTCTCTGCCTCTCTCTCCTTTAAGAGGCTCCTTAAAATCTACCTCTTTGACCAAGATTTTGGTTACCTGTCCCAATATCTCCTTATGCGGCTCGGTGCCAAATTTTATTTGCTAACGCTCCTGTGAAGCGCCTTGGGACGTTTTACTACGCTAAATGCAAGTTGTTTTTCATGTCCATAAATTAATTATGAAATGCAGCCACTTTTGTTATGTTGACAAATATGACAGTCTATTTGGGCACAGCAAAATCCTAGAAATTAGTTGAATGACCAGTTTATTTTTGGTGATGTTGGTTTAGGGGGGAATATTGGCCAGCATACTCGACTTCCAATAGTGCCACAGATTTTCAACATTCACTAGAACAGGCAGATTGGACCTCAGTTTAACATCTTATCCAAACGAAGGCACCACTGGCAACATAGCACTCCCTCAGTATTGCACCACACTGTCAGCCTAGATTATCTGATCAGATCCTGGAGAGTGACTTGAACTCAGAACCTTCTGATTCAGAGATGTGAGTGCCGTCAACTTGCCAAGCTGACACTTAGATGCACTGTGCTGGAGATATGGTACAGTATATACCACACAGAATACCAACCAGGCACTCAGTTTTACATGGTATACGCAGAGTAATAATTGTGCAGGAGGTATGATGCAATGTGAGGCAAGTTTTAAAGTTTTATTCTAGGTTTCCATGTGAGCCAGGAGGGGCAGGAGTGCTCCTTTGGGCCTCACAAGGAAGCCTTGGGCCTCCCTTGTGCTGGGCTACCCACTCCCGATTGTGCCTAGAGCCATCCCACCTCTCCTGATCATGCCCGGAGCCATTCCACCCCTCCCGATCATGCCTAGAGCCTTCCCCCCGCCTACTGACTATCGGGGACCATTCCCGTGGGTCCCTGGCTGCGGCCTCCTGCCGCCAGATGCTCATTCCCGCCGGCCGGCCAGGCAATCAATCTGACTGGGTGTCGGGCGGGACTCTGCAGAGATTTATTCAAATGAGACCTTGCCATTAAGATCGGCAGGGCCTGCCCATCCCCGAACTTGCTGGGTTCATCGCCTGTTACTGGGCTCCAGCGCTCCCTTTCCACTCCCCCTGTAATAATCGAGGCCACAGACTTTCACACACTCGGATAAATTTTAACCCCATGAATGGGTGGGTTGGGGGCAGGTGGGAAGGTAAAAATTGTAACAAAAAATAAAACTTGACCCCAATCCACCTCCAAACCTCCCACGATTTTAATGGATGCAGTTTGAGGAGTGGGCAACCAACCCGCTCTCTGGAGGCGGGTTGGTCAGTGAAAGCTTTTAAGGAGGCAGTGGGCCTCCATTTTGAAAGCTTTTTTATTTTTAACTCCTAGGGGCCAGGATTCCCGGGCCTTCTGCTTCAAACAACCTAAGAGGAGGCAAGAAGGCCCAGCTCAGCAGGTAAGTGCCTTTGTTGCACTGCTTGTGGGCCTGGAGGAGCAGGAGCGCATCCCCCAAGCCCAACAAGCCTACCTGCCACGATCCCACACACGCGATCAACCAATTTCCCCCCCCCCCCACCACCACTGTCTCTGACACCACCCCCACGGTCTCTGTCCCCTCCCATGATCTCCGTCTTCCCCCCCCACCGCGATCTCCGTCTTCCCCCCACCGCGATCTCCGTCTTCGCCCCCCCCGCGATCTCCGTCTTCCCCACCCCCCCCCGCGATCTCCGTCTTCCCCACCCCCCCCCGCGATCTCCGTCTTCCCCACCCCCACCCCGCGATCTCCGTCTTCCCCACCCCCACCCCGCGATCTCCGTCTTCCCCACCCCCACCCCACGATCTCCGTCTTCCCCCCCCACCCCACGATCTCCGTCATCCCCCCCCCCACCCCACGATCTCCGTCATCCCCCCCCCCACCCCACGATCTCCGACCCCCCCGCACGATCTCCGAGATCCCCCCCCCCCGCCACGATCTCCGATCCCCGGATGACTCCCCCCGATGTCATCGGTGGGGGGGGGGGTGGGTGGGGTGTCGGCTGATCAAGGGCATTTGACTGTGGCAGGTAAGCTGTTGGACCTGGAGGAAACCCTCCTGCTCCTCCTGGCACACAAGCAGTGTAATAAAGGCACTTACCTCATCGGTTCAGCCCTCCTCCCCTCTTTTCACTGGCGAGATTCACGACTCCTGGGAAACCAGTGCTGGGGGGGCGTTAAATTTAAAGTTGGGTCAAATTAAATTTAAAAAGACCTAGTTAATGTCTCACAAGAACGTTAATTGATGCTATAAATACCCACCTGCCTGAACTAATTAAGGTCCCGACTGCGGCGAGTAAATTACTCACACACTTCCAAACGCTCCTGGGTTAAACCCGGAAGTGGGCGCATTGGAGCCGGGTTGCAATAGTTAAAATATCAAATATTTTAACTACCCACCTGCCCCCAACCCACGTGTTCTTGGGGGTTAAAATTCCCCCCACTGACTGACACACTGTATCCCAGTATGCTATATTACCTCTGGACTTGACGATTCCAATACTCTCCTGGCTGGCCTCCCATCTTCCACACTCCATTAACTTAAGCTCATCCAAAACTCTGCTTCCTGTATCCTAACTCACACCAAGTTCTGTTCACCCATCACCCCTGTGCTCGTTGACCTACATTGGCTCCTGGACTGGCAACGCCTTGATTTTAAAATTCTCATCCTTGTTTTCAAATCCCTCCGTGGCCTCGCTGCTCCCTATCTCTGTAACTTCCTCCAACACTACAACCCTTCGAAATCTCTGCGCACCTCCAATTCATGCTTCTTGCGCATCCCCGATTTTAATTGCTCCACCATTGGCGGTCAAGCCTTCAGATGCGTAGGCCCTAAGCTCTGGAATTCCCTCCCTAAACCTCTCCTCCTCCCTACTTCTCTCTCTTTTAAGACATTCCTTAAATCTACCTCTTTGACCAAGCTTTTGGCCACCTGTCCTAATATCTCATTAGGTGGCTCGGTGACCAATTTTGTTTGCTAACGGTCCTGTAAAGCGCTTTGGGACGTTTTACTATGTTAAGGCGCTATATGAATGCAAGTTGTTGTTGTGCTGACTCTGATACATCGGCCCAGACTTTGCTGAAGTGGGGCATCTCATGATGTTTGTTAGATTTTTTTCCTCACCCTTCAGCTCAAAAAATTATTGCAGCGCAAATTGCCGGAACTGCAAGCTGATAACGACGCGGTGAGGTCAACGGGGCATCCAGGACCTTGGTGAACCACAGGACCAACAGTCTATCTCCTTAACCAATAAGATTCAAGGATAGAGAAAAAAACAGAGGATCCACAGAGAAGGAAATAACGTGAACTAGAGTCTAATTAGGTACAGAAAGAGAAATAAAGAGAGGGAAAGAATGATTGGATTAAGAGAGAGAGAAAAAAAAGGGACAGAAAGGAAAAGTAAGAAAAGAATGTAAAAATTTAAAATTTAAAAAATCTCCAACAATAATTTACTGCATTAAAAGGGTCCTTACGTTGTGAACTACCAGCCCTACCTTTCTCCAGCGAATTTAATTTGTTTTAACAGCGCCAATACACCAATTTCTTGAAACTCATGGCGAGCTCCTGTTTTTGCGAGGCTAACGGTGGAGCCATGCAAATCGTCCAGCAATTTGTGGCGATTTGAAACTCACAGCGTATCTCTTCCTCGCTTTAAATTGGTGGGTTTGCTAATAACAGCTTGCGTATAAAACTTGCCATTATTTTCCCAGCAAATTCTGGGCACTGTATCCAACATACTGACTCTGACACACTGTATCCAACATGCTGACTCTGAAACATTGTATCCAACACCCCGACACTGACACTGACGCACCATATCCAAAATGCTGACTCTGACACACCATCTCCAACATGCTGACTCTGACACACTGTATTCAACATGCTGACACTGACACACCGTATCCAACATGCTGACTCTGACACACCGTATCCAACATGCTGACTCTGACGCACTGTATTCAACATGCTGACTCTGACGCACTGTATCCAACATGCTGACTCTGACACACCGTATCCAACATGCTGACTCTGACACACCGTATCCACCATGCTGACTCTGACAAATTGTATCCAACATGCTGACTCTGACACACTGTATCCAACATGCTGACTCTGACACACTGTATTCAACATGCTGACTCTTACACACCGTATCCAACATGCTGACTCTGACACACCGTATCCAACATGCTGACTCTGACACACCGTATCCAACATGCTGACTCTGACACACCGTATCCAACATGCTGACTCTGACAAATTGTATCCAACATGCTGACTCTTACACACCGTATCCAACATGTTGACTCTGACACACCGTATCCAACATGTTGACTCTGACACACTGGGGATAATTTTAAACCCCAAGGAAGGGTGGGTTGGGGGCGGGTGGGCAGTAAAATAGTGGATTTTTGGAGCGGGTCTGCATCCTGGCTCCAACGCGCACTTCCCAGTTTGACACAGGCGCTTTTGGAGACACCCGTGTGACAGACACTTGGAAGTCCCGCCCCCACTTAAAGCCGACGGGCTGATACTCAAAGGGGTAATGTACCTCATTGAAATAGTTGAGGTACTTAATAATTTGTGTATTACATAAGTAAAACAACTTCAATCTTACCTGATGGGGTTTTCCATCGCATCCCATTTACGTAAGGTGAAAGCTGGCATCCATGAGGTGAGTGCCTTTATTGCACTGCTTGTGGGCTCAGTGGAGCAGGAGTGCTTCATCCAGGCCCAACAAGCTCACCTGGCACAACATGACCCCACCCCCGATGGTGTCCCCCACTACCTCCAACACTTCACCCGACCTCCGATCTTTACAACATCTACCACCGACCTCTGATCTCTTCCCGGCATCAGCCCCCCAATCACCTTTTGGTATCAGCCCCCCCCCCCCCCACCACCAATGTCCTTCACGGCCTACAATCCCATCCTCCCTCTCCTCCAATCCCCGACCTTCCCGCCCAACAGCTAGCCAGCCTGTGGTGTAAAATTTATCGACCTTATTAAGGTCACAATCACAAATTGCGACCCGCCGACTTAACTTCCAGGTTTCACGTGCAATTATATTCCCCCCACCCCTCCACGGCTCCCTTCCCGCCTCTGTGCTAAACTCATGTGCACTGTATCCAACATGTTGACTCTGACTCGCTGTGTCCCAACATGCTGATGCTGACGCATTTTATCCCAATACTGGCTCATTTTATCCCAACACATTGACTGAGATCAGCTAACTCAGCACAGACCGAGGATGGAATTTCAGACTTTCTTGGTCTAGAAGGCTCAGGTACTCAGTGGATAAATTCACTGAGCCATGCAGATCAGTAGGGGGAGCATTATTCAGGATTGTGTTGTGATACGTTTGAAAATGTTCCTCGAATGGAAAGAACAGAAGCGTGTGTGGGCGAAATTGTCAGCCTTCATTTACACACACTAACTGTGCAATATGTAGCACAGCTGCCTTCAGGAAATGATAAATAACCTTAGAAGACAAACTCTCAGTCTCGAATTCCACTGGAGCTCTATTGTTATGATTATCAGATGTGAGAAAATAATTGATTAGAAGCCTTTCAACCTTCATAGAATCACAGAAAGTTACGGCCCATCGTGTCCGTGCCAGCTGAAAAAGAGCTATCCAGCTTAATCCCACTTACCAGCACTTGGTTCATAGCCCTGTAGGTTACAGCACTTCAAGTGTTCATCCAAGTAGTTGTTAGTTGAGGGTTTCTGCCTTTACCACCCATTCAGGCAGTGAGTTCCAGACCCCCACCACCCTCTGAGTGAAAAAAGTTCTCCTCAGCTCACCTCTAATCCTTCTACTAATTACTTTAAATCTATGCCCCCTGGTCATTGACCCTTCTCCTAAGGGAAATAGGTCCTCCCTATCCACTCTATCTAGTCCCGACATAATTTTATACACCTCAATTAAATCTCCCCTCAGCCTCCTTTGTTCCAAAGGAAACAACCTCATCCTATCCAATCTTTTCTCATAGCTTGTAATACTTATCCTTTCCCTTGGATTAACTAGAAGGGCCAACAAAAATACAAGAGCCTGATGTTCATTGATGAAGAAAACCCAGGCAGACAAGGTGGTGTCTGTCTGATGGTGTCTTACCAGCTCCCTTGTGCAGTCTCAGACTTGCACACCAGCTCCTTCCTTTGGTCTCAGACTCAAACATCAGCTCTCCCTGTGCATTCACAAACTTGCACATCAACTCTCCTGTACATTGTAAACTAAAGAGCTGTGTAGTGTCTGATTCCACAGCAGAACGGAGGCAATGAGAATCGTTGATGGTTTGTGACTCTTGCACGTTCAGTTTTCTTTTTAAGATGCTGCTTCAGTCTTTCACGGATAGTGTTAAATTCCTCTGTCGTTTTATCACTGTGCCCATTCACAGAGTTGTAACATGACACAATCACAGATTGTCACCAATTCAAATGTGATTTATTTTTAAATAAAGTTGTGTTGGAAATTGTTGAGAATGTATTCCAGGGAAGCTGGTTACCTCTGGAGTCCCCCAAAGATCTATCCTTGGCCCCCTCCTATTTCTCATCTATGTGCTGCCCCTCGGCGACATCATCCGAAAACACAACGTCAGATTCCACATGTATGCTGACGACACCCAGCTCTACCTCACAACCATCTCCCTCGACCCCTTCACTGTCTCTCGTTTGTCACATTGCTTGTCCGACATCCAGTACCTTATGAGCAAAATTTCCTCCAACTAAATATTGGGAAGACCGAAGCCATTGTCTTTGGACCCTGCTGCAAACTCCATTCCGTAGTCACCGACTCCATCCCTCTCCCTGGCCACTGTCTGAGGCTGAACCTTGGCGTCCTATTTAACCCCGAGATGAGCTTCCGACCACATATCTGCTCCATCACCAAGATCACCTACTTCCATCTCCGTAACATCGCCCGTCTCTGTCCCTGCTTCAGCTCATCTGCTGCTGAAACCCTCATCCATGCCGTTGTTACCTCCAGACTGGACTATTCCAATGATCTCCTGGCTGGCCTCCCATTTTCCACCCTCGATAAACATCCAAAACTTTGCTGTCCGTATCCTAACTCGCACCAAGTCCCGTTCTCCCATCACCCCTGTGCTCGCTGACCTAGATTGGTTCCCGATCCAGGAATGCCTCAATTTTAAAATTCTCATCCTTGCTTTCAACTCCCTCAATGGCCTTGCCCCTCCCTATCTCTGTAACCTCTCCCAGCACTACAGCCCTCTCAGATCTCTGTGCTCCTCCAATTCCTGCCTCTTGCGCATCCCTGATTTTAATCGCTCCACCATGGGGGCCGTGCCTTCAGCTGTCTAGGCCCTAAGCTCTGGAATTCCCTCCCTAAACCTCTCCGCCTCTCTACTTCTCTTTCCTCATTTAAGACGCTCCTTAAAACCTGCCTCTTTGACCATCTGTCCGAATACCTCCTTATGTGGCTTGGTGTCAAATTTTGTTTGTTAACGTTCCTGTGAAGTGCCTTGGGACGTTTTAAAGGCGTTATATAAATGCAAGTTGTTGTAGTTTTTTTGTCCTACATAAAGTCAGCTGCAGAGAAAAGAGCTCATTGTGGCATGTTAGAGGGGCGCTGCCTTTGGGGAGCTCATTTTACACAATTTTATGAACTTTGAAAACAGATAAATGTGCAGTAACATGGATGGTGATGTGAATTCTGACTAGATGTTGTTTAAACCAAGTTGCCAGATAAGGTTTATTGGGCCTGAGCCAACCAAAACTCCTCAGTCCACGTCAGCATTGCCTACACCAACACCATTCAGGCCAGCATCACCCTCAACAGCACCATCCAGGCCAGCATCACTCACCAGCATCACCCTCAACAGCACCATCCAGGCCAGCATCATCCAAGCCAGCATCGCCCACACTAACATCTCTTCAAGTGCAAGCATCTGAATATATTTATATCTTTACAAGTAATGTTAATTCTATGGTCTGTCATACCCACAGCTGTTGTTGTGAGATACAATTATAAATAAACACAGATCTATGTTACTTGTGTACTGACACTGTTATTCTCCTCCCCATATCCAAGTAGCCGGATGCTGCATTTTCCTGGGCTGTTGTGAATTTTATTCTCGCAGCCCCCTGTGAAGCTGTGTAGGTTTGTGTGACACCTCTGTCCATATTCCGTTTGCCGTTGTGTTCACAGGTGTAGGAAGGGGGAAAATCATTAGATTTCCCGTTCCTGACCATTATCCAGTGACTTTTATTGTAAGGTGTGCAAGTGCATGTTCCTTATCCTTTTAACAAATTCGTAAAGCTGGTGGCAGTAATATGTCTGAGAATTAATTTAATTTATTCTTCTTTCAAAACATTCAACATAAACTTTCATTCAGAATAGTACACATTTAGCCCTATGTCTAAAAGCATCTGTGCAGGGAACTTCTAGGGGGATATCGTGAGAATGGCTTATCCAAGACTGGCCTTGAAGGTAGGCAAAATTCCGACTGAGTGAAATGTTGTAGTTCTTTTTGAACCATTTTCTTTTATGACCTAGCTTTTTTTAAAATTTATTCATGGGATGTGGGAAGCACTGGCAAGGCCAGCATTTATTGCCCCATCCCTATTTGCTCTTGAGAAGATGGTGGTGAGCTGCCTTCTTGAACCGCTGCAGTCCATGTGGTGAAGGTACTCCCATAGTGCTGTCAGGTAGGGAGTTCCAGGATTTTGACCCAGAGACGATGAAGGAACGGCAATATATTTCCAAGTAGGGATGGTGTGTGACTTGGAGGGAAACGTGCAGGTGGTGGTGTTCCCACGCGCCTGCTGACCTTGTCCTTCTAGGTGGTAGAGGTCGCGGGTTTGGGAGGTGCTGTCAAAGAAGCCTTGGCGAGTTGCTGTAGTGCATCTTGTGGATGGTACACACTGCAGCCACGGTGCACCGGTGGTGGAGGGGGTGAATGTTTAAGGTGGTGGATGGGGTGCCAATCAAGCGGATGGTGTTGAGCTTCTTGAGTGTTGTTGGAGCTGCACTCATCCAGGCAAATGGAGAGCATTCCATCACACTCCTGATTTGTGCCTTGTAGATAGTGGAAAGGCTTTGGGGAGTCAGGAGCTGAGTCACTTGCCACAGAATACCTAGCCTCTGACCTGCTGTTTAGCCACGGTATTTATGTGGCTGGTCCAGTTAAGTTTCTGATCAATGGTGACCCCCAGGATGTCGATGGTGGGGGATTTGGCGATGGTAATGCCTAGGGGAGTTGAATGTCTAGGGGAGGTGATTAGACTCTCTCTTGTTGGAGATAGTCATTGCCTGGCACTTGTCTGGTGCGAATGTTACTTGTCACTTATCAGCCCAAGCCTGGATGTTGTCCAGGTCTTGCTGCATGCGGGCACGGACTGCTTCATTATCTGAGGGGTTGCGAATGGAACTGAACACTGTGCAATCATCAGCGAACATCCCCATTTCTGACCTAATGATGGGGTGAAGGTCATTGATGAAGCAGCTGAAGATGGATGGGCCTAGGAAACTGCCCTGAGGAACTCCTGCAGTGATTTCCGGGGGCTGAGATGATTGGCTTCCAATAACCACTACCATCTTCCTTTGTGCTAGGTATGACTCCAGCCACTGGAGAGTTTTCCCCCTGATTCCCATTGACTTCAGTTTTACTAGGGTTCCTTGATGCCACACTCAGTCAGTTGCTGCCTCGATGTCAAGGGCAGCCACTCTCACCTCACCTCTGGAATTCAGCTCTTTTGTCCACGTTTGAACCAAGGCTGTGATGAGGTCTGGAGCTGAGTGGTGCTGGCGGAACCCAAACTGAGCGTCGGTGAGCAGGTTATTGGTGAGTAAGTGCTGCATGATAGCACTGTCGATGACACCTTCCATCACTTCGCTGATGATTGAGTGTAGACTGATGGGGCGGTAATTGGCCGGATTGGATTTGTCCTGCTTTTTGTGTATAGGGCATACGCGCGCAATTTTCCACTTTGTCAGGTAGATGCCAGTATTGTAGCTGTACTGGAACAGCTTGGTTAGAGGCACGGCAAGTTCTGGAGCACAAGTCTTCAGCACTACAGCTGGGATATTGTCAGGGCCCATAGCCTTTGCTGTATCCAGTGCACTCAGCCATTTCTTGATATCAGGTGGAGTGAATCGAATTGGCTGAAGACTGGCTTCTGTGATATTGGGAATCTCGGGAAGAGGCCGAGATGGACTATCCACTCGGCACTTCTGGCTGAAAATGGTTGCAAATGCTTCATTCTTGTCATTTGCATTCATGTGCTGGGCTCTGCCATCATTGAGGGTGGGGATGTTCATGGAGCCTCCTCCTCCTCCTGTTAGTATAAATGTCCATCATCATTCACGACTGATTGTGGCAGGACTGCAAAGCTTTGATCTGATCCATTGGATTCAGTTCTATTGAGTGTTTTATGACCCCTAATTCTTTGAACCGATTGCTAGACAGGAATGAGGGGCCCCACACCATTCTTATCACTTCCCTTGCTTGTTTTTCCCAAGTCATAGTTTTTATTGTACACACCTTTGATGTTATGCTCTATAGTAAAAGGAACCTATTGCCTTTTTTTTGTTGCAGTAATCCCCTCTCCTACACTCCCCCCTGCTCTGATCAAAAGCCTGTGTTTTAAAAGCCTATCCTTACAGTACAATGTGTTTGGCCCTGAAATTTATCCTCTCCAATGTTATCAGCGTTATTGAAAGGAAAAGACAGGATTTGCAAGCACATCGTTTCAACCAATTCTGCTATATTAGCTGTTCTGTCTTTGTTCTGTATTAGAATAATGTAAAAACATATCTATATTCTTACAGTGTGGATGGGATCAGGCTCAGCTGTTGTCCCTGTATTCGCTGAGGAGGCTGACATAATGAAGATTGACCAATTTGGTGAGGTACCAGAGATGCTTCTGGGCCACATGGAATTCTACCCAGCATGAGTCAACAAGAGGGGAGGGGAAAAGAATGAGCTCAGAAAATACTGTGTGTACATCAGCCTATTGGTTTTGTGCCCTGTATGGAATCTATCTCCGAGGAAGGTAACCAAGTACAGGTTAAAGCTTAAGTGAAGCTCTATGAAATTTCTCTCTAACCTTAAGAGTAATGGAATGAATACTCCAGTCT
This sequence comes from Heptranchias perlo, assembly GCF_035084215.1. Taxonomy (NCBI): domain Eukaryota; kingdom Metazoa; phylum Chordata; class Chondrichthyes; order Hexanchiformes; family Hexanchidae; genus Heptranchias; species Heptranchias perlo. The sequence continues at coordinate 16,319,380 of NC_090352.1, read as the reverse complement.
TTGAAGTTACAGTGTTCAGCTCTTCATTATCATTCCAAGCACAGACATGGTCATGTTTGATTACCTTCTCTATCCTTATAACCTACAATCCCATTTTCAAACAGATATTTGTTTGACTCAAACTCATTTTAAGCATGTTAATTGATGCAGCAGGGAGTGTTTTTTATTCCATGCATTTCTTGGGCTGTGGCAGTGTTTTCTAATCTCTTATTTTGCTAATTTTGTGTTTGTGTTCTACTTTCCTCCTTCGCAATCCGGTTCCCAGCGAACTCCCTGTTTTCAGGGATTTTCTGGCCCTGTGATTGAGGTGAATAGGATGTAGGGATGTAAGAAAGTAGGTTGTTAATCCTGCTGTAATGCAGGTCAGCCCCCATGGACAGTGTATTGGGAGGTGCTGTGCAATGCTGCTGGCTAGGATTGTGGGCAGTTGGTCTCACTACCTATGTATTAACTGAAATGTATCAGGAGCCAGCATTTTGAATGCTACATAGAATCATAGAAGTTTACAACATGGAAACAGGCCCTTCGGCCCAACATGTCCATGTCGCCCAGTTTATACCACTAAGCTAGTCCCAATTGCCTGCACTTGGCCCATATCCCTCGATACCCATCTTACCCATGTAACTGTCCAAATGCTTTTTAAAAGACAAAATTGTACCCGCCTCTACTACTGCCTCTGGCAGCTCGTTCCAGACACTCACCACCCTTTGAGTGAAAAAATTGCCCCTCTGGATCCTTTTGTATCTCTCCCCTCTCACCTTAAATCTATGTCCCCTCGTTATAGACTCCCCTACCTTTGGGAAAAGATTTTGACTATCTACCTTATCTACGCCCCTCATTATTTTATAGACTTCTATAAGATCACCCCTCAACCTCCTACTCTCCAGGGAAAAAAGTCCCAGTCTATCTAACCTCTCCCTATAAGTCAAACCATCAAGTCCCGGCAGCATCCTAGTAAATCTTTTCTGCACTCTTTCTAGTTTAATAATATCCTTTCTATAATAGGGTGACCAGAACTGTACACAGTATTCCAAGTGTGGCCTAACTAATGTCTTGTACAACTTCAACAAGACATCCCAACTCCTGTATTCAATATTCTGACCAATGAAACCAAGCAAGCTGAATGCCTTCTTCACCACCCTATCCACCTGTGACTCCACTTTCAAGGAGCTATGAACCTGTACTCCTAGATCTCTTTGTTCTATAACTCTCCCCAACGCCCTACCATTAACGAAGTAGGTCCTGGCCCGATTCGATCTCCCAAAATGCATCACCTCACATTTATCTAAATTAAACTCCATCTGCCATTCATCGGCCCACTGGCCCAATTTATCAAGATCCCGTTGCAATCCTAGATAACCTTCTTCACTGTCCACGATGCCACCAATCTTGGTGTCATCTGCAAACTTACTAACCATGCCTCCTAAATTCTCATCCAAATCATTAATATAAATAACAAATAACAGCGGACCCAGCACCGATCCCTGAAGCACACCGCTGGTCACAGGCCTCCAGTTTGAAAAACAACCCTCTACACCCACCCTCTGTCTTCTGTCGTCAAGCCAATGTTGTATCCAATTGGCTACCTCACCTTGGATCCTGTGAGATTTAACCTTATGTAACAACCTACCAAGCGGTACCTTGTCAAAGGCTTTGCTAAAGTCCATGTAGACCACGTCTACTGCACAGCCCTCGTCTATCTTCTTGGTTACCCCTTCAAAAAACTCAATCAAATTCGTGAGACATGATTTTCCTCTCACAAAACCATGCTGACTGTTCCTAATCAGTCCCTGCCTCTCCAAATGCCTGTAGATCCTGTCTCTCAGAATAGCCTCTAACAACTTACCCACTACAGATGTCAGGCTCACCGGTCTGTAGTTCCCAGGCTTTTCCCTGCCGCCCTTCTTAAACAAAGGCACAACATTTGCTACCCTCCAATCTTCAGGCACCTCACCTGTAGCTGTCGATGATTCAAATATCTCTGCTAGGGGACCCGCAATTTCCTCCCTAACCTCCCATAACGTCCTGGGATACATTTCATCAGGTCCCGGAGATTTATCTACCTTGATGCGCGTTAAGACTTCCAGCACCTCCCTCTCCGTAATATGTACACTCCTCAAGACATCACTATTTATTTCCCCAAGTTCCCTAACATCCATGCCTTTCTCAACCGTAAATACCGATGCGAAATATTCATTCAGGATCTCACCAATCTCTTGTGGTTCCGCACATAGATGACCTTGTTGATCCTTCAGAGGCCCTACTTTCTCCCTAGTTACTCTTTTGCCCTTTATGTATTTTTGGAGGGTAAACACCTGCACTGAATGATTGGAATGGAATAACAGAGATACACATCATTAAAAGCAGGATTGCGTTCCCTCCATCATAAGGTCAGAAATCATATTACATCTTGTTTTTTTCTTTTGTGATTTGGCTGTTGTTTGAAAATCTTAGCGCTGCCTGTGGAGCATCAGGCTATGAGCTGGTTAATGAGGATGAGTATCAATAGTGTAATCAGTTATTGAAGTGGCAGCAACACTCTCAGAGCATGTGTTAAACATTGCTGTTGTCCCTGAAAGCATAGTTCACTTGCAGTGCATGCAGTCTAAGACTTGGGGCAGACACCCTGAAAGTACTGGGGAAGAGGGGATGGGCCAGACAATTACAGTTATGATTGGAGGGGAACCAGGAGGGATGGGGCTTCCTGACCAACTAAAAACAAAGGAGGGAGGTACAAGAGGTTTGGATAGAGGGGTTCCTAATTCGTTACAGGGCTGGGACAGGCATGGGAGGAAGACAAGCTTCTTCAGGGTACAGTGCACATAAATGTGAAGTGGTACATTTTAGGAAAATGAACAGAAAATGGGAATGAGAAGAAATGGCTTTTTTGTTGGACTGATGCAGATTACAGGGTGATATGATCAGAATAAAGGTTGGGACAGGGCTGATAGAAGCGGATTGTTTCTAGTGGTTGAGGGGTTTAGAACAAGGGGCCATAGATTCAAGATTAAATGCAAGAGATTAAGATCAGAGAGCAGTAGAAACTTATTTACATGGAGAGTTCTGAGGTTATAGAATTCACTTTCAGGGTTAGTATTGAGATAAACGATGTCAACGTTCAAGATTAAATTAGATTAGATTGGACAGATAGATGAAAGAAAAGGGGATGAAGGGATTTGGGAACAGAGTGGGCAAATGTGATTAGAACTATTTGCTCGCATGGAGGGTAAACACCTGCACTGAATGATTGGAATGGAATAACAGAGATACACATCATTAAAAGCAGGATTGCATTCCCTCCATCATAAGGTCAGAAATGGGGATGTTCGCTGATGATTGCACAGTATTCCATTCGCAACCCCTCAAATAATGAAGCAGTCCGAGCCCGCATGCAGCAAGACCTGGACAACATCCAGGCTTGGGCTGATAAGTGGCAAGTAACATTCGCGCCAGACAAGTGCCAGGCAATGACCATCTCCAACAAGAGAGATTCTAACCACCTCCTCTTGACATTCAACGGCATTACCATCGCCGAGTCCCCCCACCATCAACATCCTGGGGGTCACCATTGACCAGAAACTTAACTGCTCTTGTAAATCCTGTGGCTACAAGAGCAGGTCAGAGGCTGGGTATTCTGCGGCGAGTGACTCACCTCCTGACTCCCAAAGCCTTTCCACCATCTACAAGGCACAAGTCAGGAGTGTGATGGAATACTCTCCACTTGCCTGGATGAGTGCAGCTCCAACAATACTCAAGAAGCTCGACACCATCCAGGACAAAGCAGTCCACTTGATTGATACCCCATCCACCACCCTAAACATTCACTCCCTTCACCACCGGCGCACAGGGCTGCAGTGTGTACCATCCACAGGATGCACTGCAACAACGCGCCAAGGCATCTTCGACAGCACCTCCCAAACCCGTGACCTCTACCAACTAGAAGGACAAGGGCAGCAGGCACATGGGAACAACACCACCTGCACGTTCCACTCCAAGTCCACACCATCCTGACTTGGAAATATATCACCGTTCCTTCATCGTCGCTGGGTCACAATCCTGGCACTCCCTTCCTAACAGCACTGTGGGAGAACCGTCACCACACGGACTGCAGCGGTTCAAGAAGGCGGCTCACCACCGCCTTCTCAAGGGCAATTAGGGATGGGCAATAAATGCTGGCCTCGCCAGCGACGCCCACATCCCATGAACGAATTTTAAAAAAGCAAAGAGCCGATGATGAATCTGCACATGGCATTGGTCAGGCCACAGTTGGATGATCCCACGGATGAGTGGATATAGTTATGATGACACTTGAAAAACTAGGCCTTTTTTCACTTAAGCAGAGAAGGTTATGGGGTGATTCTAATAGAAGTCTTCAAAAATTATGGATAGGTTTGAGAGTAAGTAGTGAAAATTTATTACCACTGATTTTAAATCGGTAACAAGGGGCATAATCTCAGAATTGGTACCATGAGCATTAAGGGGCAGATTAGAACTTTTTCACACAATGGATTATAACAATATGGAATCCATTAACCATAAGTGGTTATTGCAGCTGAGCCAATTACAATATTTAAGAGAGAATTAGACAATCACCAGAAGAAAAATATTAAAGGGTTCTGGAAAGCTCAGGGAAATGGGATTTGAGTGGATAGCTCCAGAGGGTAGCTAGCATTGGCATAGGCACAATGGCTGAATGGCCTCCGTCTGTGCTCACACTTAAGTAATTTTGTGTGTAACACGCTCTGCCTGGGGTGTCTGAAATATACTCTATGCATTGTTCAGTTCTCCAGCCCTTTACATTTATGGGCAGCTCCTTGTAGAGTCACACAGTAATGGTCCTCTTGTGGGATGAAGTTCTTTCAGAAACAGTCTGGGGCTTAGATGGTGTTATAAGCTGCAGGAGTGTCTGACCTCTGAGATTGTTCAGATTGTTCAGTTTTACAATACATTATCCAGCTATTTTTTTAGTGATATGTATCCCCTCCCTTTGCTGTTCAAATTTACATCTCCAGCCATCACGGTGATTTACTGCATTAATAGGGTTATGCCTAAAAAGATAACTTGTCACTTCTTTCCACATACACTGTGCTTGACATGCTGAGTGTTTCCAGCATTTTATGTTTTTGTTAATGATTTGCTGGTCCTGTCGGTGTGCAATGCGATAGTGTGCCAGTTATGGAAGCAAAGATGAAAGTTATTTCTCTGCTATGTTCCTGGCATACTCAGCCTCTTGTGTTCATTTAGCATATTCAGCTCTTTATGTTTGCTCCATTAAACAGCTCATTTCCACGGTGCCCCACTTGCAAGACTCACACAATGTAAGCTATGTAAGTATGCATTGGGGTTGTCTCGAAGGCATTGTATTCAGATCTATGTATAATTTTGTGTCATTCAAGAGATTAAAAATAGTGTGTAGTGTATCTCTATTTATTAAAGGAATGGGGGAGTGATCAAGTGGGTCTGTTGCAGCATTGAAGGCACTGGATGGTTCTGGTGCATGCACCCTCATATCCTGCTGTTTCTGACACTCAAAACTTATTATAAGTGTGCCAAACTTTTGCATTAACTGATATTTGCCCGCTGGCCATTCAGTGTTTAATCTCCATACTTGGGAACGACCTTCCCCTGTGCCCACTTTACCAGTGGGATCATACTTAGACATGTGACTGTGCTTGGGACAAAGAGGATGTAGTGGCTGAAAGATTGGACTCCAATGGTGGAGCTGAGGGGCCAGGGACTGGCAGTAATTCAGAGTCAAAGCAATTAAGGGTGTGGACAATGGTATAGGCTGGTGAAGATTATCCAAATACGGAATGTTGAGGCCATGGAGAGATTTGAAAGTGATAATGAGGAGCTCGAAATTGATTCACTGTGGCACAGGGAGCCAGTGGAGCTCAGTAAGATGAGAGTGGTGGGTCTGTGGGACTATGTTCAAGAGAGGACACGGTCACAGAGTTCTAGATCAGCTAAAGTTTATGAAGGGTGGAGATGGGAAGGCCAGAGATGGGAGTGTTGGGAAATTGATCTTGGAGGCAATAAATGCAGGACATGTTAGTAATTGATTTGTCACAGGGACTGGATTGGATTTTTAGTAGTGTTTCCAGAGGAAAGTGGCCTAGCTGCTGTGTGGTTCAGATGATCTGGTGATAGTTCAGTCCTTAGGACTTTGGGGCAGAGCACATCACAGTAGCCATCACTCAGCAGTAGAGGAGATGAATCATGCAATTCTAGAGATGAAAAGCAGTCTTGGCAATAGACTGGATGTGAGATAGAAAGCTCAACTCATGGTTGATCAGAACACCAAGGTTGTGTGCCATTTGGTTTAGATTGAACAGCCAAAGAGTCATTAGGGGCATGTAGATCTTAGTGAGAGCTGAACAGGATGGTTTCAGTTTCGCCAGCTCATTCGGCAAAATAGTACAGAAATAGCCTTGGAGCTTGTGGTGGTGGCTGAATGGTAGTGTTGAGTGTCATCAATGTACATATGGAAGCTAACTCTGTGGATGATCCCACCATGGGGTAGCATACAGATCACGAATAAGAGGAGCTAAAGACGGAGCCCTGGGACACACCAGAGGTGACAGTACAGGCATAGTAGGAAAATCATTTGAGGAGTTGTTGTGAGAAAAGAGGTGTCTGTGCGTATATGAGGTTTCCTGTTCCCTGATGCTGTGACTATTTTCTTTCTACTCTCAGTGAGGAGATGCCCATTCTTTCAGGGAGTTAGTAATTGATTTGTCACAGGGACTGGATTGGATTTTTAGTAGTGTTTCCAGAGGAAAGTGGCCGAGCTGCTGTGTGGTTCAGATGATCTGGTCATAGTTCAGTCCTTAGGTCTTTGGGGCAGAGCACATCACAGTAGCCATCACTCACCTCAGGAATTCCTGAGGCAGAGAGTGTTTTAGTTCGCAACAGGTCAGGCTGGGGTTGGAGTGTGGTGTTGCCCAAACTGTGGAGAAATCAGTATATTATGTTGGCCTTAACACCATCTCCATCATTATTCTATTCCAATAAAATGCAAACTTTGGGGTAGTCCAAGGGTTGGTCTGATCTCACAGCATGCATTAGGTCAGTCAGGAAGGTGGAAGAAGAGTGAAATGTACAGTGTGAAATGCCGCAGTGATGCATTGGACTGTATTCTTAAAACGGCAAAGCAAAACGCCATTGTGGAAAATGGCAGAAAGCAAGTTTAAATCGTCGAGGTATGAATTCCCTCCGATACTCTCTGAGTTTGAACCATATGACCAGTGGAAGAATGAGGTTGATGTGTGGACACAGGTTACTACTCTACCAAAGAATAAACAAGGCATGTCCTTGGCGTTGTCACTTCCTGAACGACGTAAAATCAGAAGTAAGGTATTTTCTGAGATGGATGTGGATCTTTTGGATAATGATGAAGGTTTTACCTTTCTAACAGAATTTCTGGATCAAATCTACAAGAAAGATGACCTGTTAAGTGCCTATGAGGCTTGGTCAGCATTTGATAGATTTCGGAAAATGGATGGTCATTCAATGGAAGGGTATATCATGGATTTAACAAATAGTACAAAAGGTTGACAAAGTTCAAATTGGGAATCGCTGGATCAGTACTAGTGTTTAAACTACTAGATTGTGCTAAGGTGTCTCATAGGGACAGGCAACTGGTCCTAACTGGCGTCCAGTTCTTGGAAAAGGAGACTGTTGGATCAAATGTCTGCTGCCTTAAAAAAAAAATCCTGGGAAAACAGTCATTCCCTTCAGCCTTCATGAAACAAATGAAGCCTTCCGCTGTGATACAAAGAATAGAAGATTCGATGGTTACCAGGTTTTGAAATGTTCCAGATACTAAACACAGGCGCCAGACCAGGTTTCAAAATTTTCAAGAGACCGGACTCAGGCATCAATATGATGCAAGGATTAAAGACAGCCAGAATGGTGATGAAAGCAGGTACAGCAAATCCAGTTATATCAACAGAAGACAAAATTGGGACAGTAATAACGGGCGAAGGAATTCCAGGAATGCCCAAGGAAAAATCAGGAGACGCTTTAGCTGTGACTCTATGGATCATTATGAGGCAAATTGCTGGACGTGGGACACCAGCAAAGTTTTTGACCAATAATGGAGCTAAAGTGGAGTTCAGAGATATGTGTGAGAAAATGAATATAATTGTCATGAATACAGCAGCTGAGAGCCCTTTTAACAATGGTCTCTGAAAGGAATTGATAGCATGGTACATAAAATTTTGGCTGATTGAACAGAGTATAAATTGTCAACTGCCCTAGAATGGGCAGTTCATGCATAGAATTCTCTTCAGATGGTTGGAGGATATAGTCCTTACCAACTAGTCTATGAGCGCAATCCCAAATTACCTTCTGTTCTTTTATGATCGTCCTCCTGCTCTAGAAGATACTACAATTAGTACCATTTTTTTCTGAGCATTTAAATGTTATGTATGCAGGGAGACAGACTTTTATCAAGGCTGAGGTATGAGAGAAAATTCTTAGAGCACTGAGGCATCGTGTTAGACCATCTGAGACAGAGTTCAATTTAGGAGATTTGGTACACTATAAAAGAGAGGGTCATAGGGAATAGAAAGACCCTGGTAAGGTAATAGGTTGTGATGGTAAGACAGTGCTTGTCCAACATGGCAATCAAACAGTTAAGATTCATTCCTCATGATTAATTGGAATTAATTATACAGTCTCGGATTCTGAGCATTTGATTGTGCCTCAGATGTTCATGATTTTTTTGATGGGGTTCCCGAGGTACAGACTGAGGTAGATCAAGGGCTGGACAGTGGTAATGTCAGTGATCAAGAAACACATGACAGAGCTATCACATCCACAGAACAATTACTCAAAGTGGGTACATGGGTGACATATGTTCCAGAAGGAACTAATGAATAGAGGGATGTAACAATTTTGGGGCGTGCAGGCAAAGCTACTGGTAGGTTTAAATTTTGGTTGAATGTTCAGGATGATGGCCATGAAGCAAGGTCCATGGACTGGCAGAATGGGGTAAAAGAGTGGAGTATGAAAACGGAGTACAAGTAGTGAGAGAGAGTCTGGAAGTGAATCTCATGTCAGAAAACAATCACGAAGTAGACTTGAAAGAGGGAGATCTTGCAGTAGTAGCCCCTACAGACATAGAAGTGGAAGTAGAAGATGTAGCTTGACTAGGTCAGACAATGAAACAAAGATCACAGAACTAGAAGCAGAAATCCTCATGATCGTGAAATTTTGGTGGCTGCCAATGAACTTGAGGATAAACAAGTAAGAGAGGCAAAGCAAAGGGAGTTAGATAGTTGGAAAGAATTTGGAGTTTATTCGGAGGTAACAGATAAGGGTCAAGCTTTGTCGCATAGATGGGTTTGTACTGAATAAGTCCTTGCAGATGGGACTTATAAAGCTAAAGTGAAATTGGCAGCTAGGGGTTTTGAAGAGAAACTGGGTGGTACAGATGTTTGAGTGGATTCTGCCACTGCTGGAAAGGTAATCTTAAAAATCTTATTGACTCTTTTGGCAACATATTCATGGGCGTATGGGTCAATTGACATAAAAACTGCATTTCTGCAGGGCGATATTTTTCACAGAGAAGTGTTTCTGAAACCATCTAAAGAGGCAGCAGATGTGGAAGGAAAACTACAGAAACTAAACAAATGCATCTATGGCCTGAATGATGCTTCCAGGGTATGGTATTTTTTGGTGAGATCTGATTTGCTGAAAATACGTTGTGTTCAACTAAAAGCAGATCCCGCAATGTTTTATTGGTACCATAACGGAAAACTTTCAGGCATTTTCATGATGCAGGTTGATGATTTCTTATGGGGTGGTACTGCAGAATTTGAGAAATTCATCATTAATAAGATTAGAGTTGAATTTAAAATTGGGAGTCAGGCCTGTGGGGCTTTTAAATATATTGGTTTAGATATTAAGCAGAGTGGTTCTGGTATAAGTTTAAATCAACAGTCCTATTTAGAGAGTGTTTTTTTTTTATTCGTTCATGGGATGTGGGCGTCGCTGGCGAGGCCGGCATTTATTGCCCATCCCTAATTGCCCTTGAGAAGGTGGTGGTGAGCCGCCTTCTTGAACCACTGCAGTCCGTGTGGTGACGGTTCTCCCACAGTGCTGTTAGGAAGGGAGTTCCAGGAACTGTTACTCCCATCCCAGTGAATTGTACTAGGTCATCACAGAAAGGTGATGTTATATCTAAAGAAGAGACAGAGCAATTACGAAGCTTGATTGGTCAGTAGAACTGGTTGTGCGCACAGACTAGACCAGATGCTAGTTTTGATGTGTTGGAGTTAAGTTCTTCAGTGAAACGCTCCGTAGTAGAGAATTTTTTTTTAAGGGTAAAATATAAATTACGAAAATTAAATATAGATAAATGTGTACTTCAGTTCCTATCCTTAGGTGACCCAAAGAAAATGTAACTAGTATCTTTAGCAATGCTTCACATGCTAATCTTCCTGATGGCTATTCTAGTGTAGCTGGTTTCATAATATTTATTATGGGTGAGAATGGGAAATGTTGTCCTTTAGCTTGGGAAACTGAAAATAAAAAGGGTTGTTAAAAGTACTCTGGCTGCTGAAACACTGGCTCTTGTCGAGGCAGTGGATATGGGATTCTATTTGGCAAATATTTTGAGTAACATCCTGTACAATGGGAGTACTGAAGATAATATACCCATTGAATGTTACATAGACGTTATGAATAACGTCAAAAGAGCCAAAAAGATTTATGTAGACAAACATTCATTGTGGAATAATGTACACTCTACGAAAAATATGAGTGAGAAAAGATCACGGATTTACCTTGCTGGCTTGAAACAAATGCTGGAGAGAAAGGAAATCTCTAAAATTAAAGGGTGGATTCAAGCTATCAACTGTCGGATTGTTTTACTAAAAGATACATGTACGAAGAAATTATTAGGGGTGCTGGAGAAGGGTCGCCTCACAATGTAATGCTTTGAATAGTATATGTTGTACAGAATATGGAAGTTTTTGATTTTTAAAATGTTTATTTGTATTGTATATAAAGTTTAATTTTTTTCATTTAAAGAGAGAGAAGGGAATGTGTTAATTGTATCCATATGATTTATATCAATTAGTGTTAATTGTATTCCGGTGATGCATATCAATTGGGGTCTCTTATATCCATTTATATGAAAGCTTATCTAAGATGTGGAGTGGGAATGTGGATCTCTGTGAATAAAGGCTTGGAAGCAACTGAAGACCAAGCTCTAGTATTCTATCCTTCACCACCTAGCTATCCAGATTGTGACAATGTGCATCCCTATACTGCGCATCAGTATTATGTGCCCCTATTCTATGCTCCAGTAATCTGAACCCTAATACTGTACAGTAGTAATTTGTAACCTTGTGGTGCACACTGGTATTGTGTACCCTAGTACTGTGCACCAGTTTTGTCCATCCCTGTACTGCACTCCTAGACTGTACCCCTATATTACACAAAGTATTATGTACTCCTGTACTGTGGTCAAATATTGTGCATCCCTGTACTGTGCAGCAGTAATTTGTATCCCTGTACTGTGTAGCAGTAATTTGTATCCCTGTATTGTGCACCACTGAACTGTACCCCTGTATTGTGCACCCCATACTGTGCACCAGTAATTTGTACCCCTGTATTGTACACTCCTGTACTGTGCACCAGTATTGTGAACTGCAATATTGTGTCACAAGGATCCAAAACACTTCTGTAAAGGTGTAAAAACACTTTTCCATTGGAGGACAAAAACACCAATAGACGTGTGGTTCTGCTGTCATCAACTCCACGGCAAAGTATAAACAACCTGACCGGCAAGGAATTGACAGCACCGTAAACCCACCAAAATATGGGTCTAAAGATCTGCTTTTGGATCCTGTTATGGAAGCTAACCATGTGAAGGTGGTCCTGTATGGCTGCATTGCTCTGCATTTGGGTCTGTATTACACAGTTGGAACACAGCAGGTCGATAGAGATTGGCACCCGACCACAAAGATAACCTTTATACAACTCAACTCAACTCAAGTTCGAAAGGAAAGAATGTAGAACTGTACTGCTGGGTGTTCTTCACGGTTCAAATGGAAACATTATGAAAATTTCATAAACCCACTGTTACACTTCACGGAGATTCCAGTGATAACATGGGCCCTCCTTCACAACGAATTACACCATGAATACATTTTGTATTTGTTTTGCCAGTCCTGAATTAAGCTGTTTGATAATGTTCCTTTCTGAGTCCTCAGTAAGATTGGTTCAGTGTAACATCCTGACGCTTCCCCAGTGGGGGTGCTGCATGTGACCTTGCACACTCGATACAAATAGAAGCTATTTCATTTGTATTAGTCTAAGAACAGTAATTCAGAGAGATTGTCTTGTTACTCTTGTAGTTGTGCATTGCTTATCCCACTCAGTACCCGTTTGGTAATTGAAGTTGTGATTGATATCTCTTAGTAGTTGGTAGCTAAATGTTTGTGTTTATAGTACCATGCGCTGTGCAGCACTGAATCTGTGTTACTATTAGTGGCATACTGTACTACTAGCATGACAAGCTTACTGGAAGTGCTCAGAGAGGTGAGTAGAAGAATAGTTTAAGTAACCTACCAGTTATCAAAAGGCTTGATTTTTGTGCAAACCGATATAGTTATAGGACCCATAGTGAGCACCACTCCCTTTATTTTACTGTTGATTTTTTTTAGGCAGCTCAATCTGGTAGATATGAGTAGATTTGCCTAGATGATTAGCTGCCTTAGAGCACCCTAGGTATTGGGATATACCCTAACTCCCACTGTGGACCTTGGGTACCAGTGTATACTCTGGGTCTCATGGTGCACCCTGGATGCTACAGTGTACCCTGACTACTGTAGACAAGCTGACTTACTGCAGAGAATCAGAAGCAGCTCAAACCAGATGGGGCAACACTTGAAAAAATCTAATCTGATTTTTGTGGAAACCATTTTCCAGTGAATTGAGAGCAGTAACTTAATCTGGCATTCAACATTCCTTGAAATCTCAGTGCCCATCCCTCTACTCCTTCCGCTATTATGTCCCTGCCTTCTGGAACTCTGTTCCTAATCCCCTCCACCTTGCTGGCTTTTTTTACTCTCTACCTAATGTCAAAACCTATCCCTTCAACTGTACCTTCGCTCATCTCGTGTAGCTTCTCTCCCATCTCCTGCTTGGTGTAGTCCAATCTCGTACAAAGTGCTTTGGGGCGTTTGCTATGTGAGAGAGGCTGTATAAATGGAAGTTGTTCCAGATGCTTCAGTAAAGACTAATGTTTAAAGTCCTGCTTGGTTAAGCTTCACCACTTGCAATTTCTTCCTGAATATTTCACATCTGCTTTAAAATTCTCTTGCCCAGTGAACTTCGTTTGCAGAGACTGGGTGCAGGAGAGAGGTAGCCTGAATAGAAACTGGGTTCTACACTTTCGCACATGAGGCGTTGAATCCTTTTCCTGTGCCCAGCTGTTCCTCAGTTGAATGGACAAATGTAAGGAATCTTACAACACCAGGTTATAGTCCAACAAATTTATTTTAAAATCACAAGCTTTCGGAGATTATCCCCTTCGTCAGGTGAATGAGTGAAAGGTTCTCAAATTGCATATCTTATATTAGGCTGGGACACCATCACACCAATCAAAAGGTGTCGTTGGTGTTCAGACAGATTAGCCACGGAGAACAGTACGTCCCAGTACACTGAATATACATTGTGTCAAATTACACAGACAGAGAGAAAGAGAGAGAGAGATAATATTAAAAACAGATAACTTTTTTTCCCCTTGCTGGTGGGGTTACGTGTAGCGTGACATGAACCCAAGATCCCAGTTGAGGCCGTCCTCATGGGTGCGGAACTTGGCTATCAATTTCTGCTTGACGATTTTGCGTTGTCGTGTGTCTCGAAGGCCGCCTTGGAGAACCCTTATCCGAAGATCGGTGGCTGAATGTCCTTGACTGCTAAAGTGTTCCCCGACAAATCTCCATCAAAGACGGGCACCTCAGCACCTCACTCTACCGCAAGCCCACGGACAACCTCACGATGCTCCATTTTTCCAGCTTCCACCCCAACCACGTCAAAGAGGCCATCCCCTATGGACAGGCCCTGCGAATACACAGGGTCTGCTCAGACGAGGAGGAACGCGATGGACATCTACAGACGCTGAAAGACGCCCTCGTAAGAACGGGATATGACGCTCGACTTGTCGATCGACAGTTCCGACGGGCCACAGCGAAGAATTGCATAGACCTCCTCAGAAGACTAACACGGGACGCAACCAACAGAGTGCCCTTCGTCGTCCAGTACTTCCCCGGAGCGGAGAAACTACGCCATGTTCTCCGCAGCCTTCAACATGTCATCGATGACGACGAACACCTCGCTAAGGCCATCCCCACGCCTCCACTACTCGCCTTCAAACAGCCACCCAATCTCAAACAGACCATCGTTCGCAGCAAATTACCCAGCTTTCAGGAGAACAGCGTCCACGACACCACGCAACCCTGCCACGGCAACCTCTGCAAGACATGCCAGATCATCGACACGGATACCACCATCACACGAGAGGACACCACCCACCAGGTACATGGTTCATACTCCTGTGACTCAACCAACGTTGTCTACCTCATACGTTGCAGGAAAGGATGCCCTGGAGCATGGTACATTGGCGAGACCATGCAGACACTGCGACAACGGATGAACGGACACCGCGCAACAATCGCCAGACAGGAGGGTTCCCTCCCAGTCGGGGAACACTTTAGCAGTCATGGACATTCAGCCACCGATCTTTGGGTAAACGTTCTCCAAGGCGGCCTTCAAGACACACGACAACGCAAAATCGTCAAGCAGAAATTGATAGCCAAGTTCCGCATCCATGAGGACGGCCTCAACTGGGATCTTGGGTTCATGTCACGCTACATGTAACCCCACCAGCAAGGGGAAAAAAAGTTATCTTTTTAATATTCTCTCTCTCTCTCTCTCTCTCTCTCTGCCATTTGGGTCTCTTTCTCTCTGTCTGTGTAATTTGACACAATGTATATTCAGAGTACTGGGACGTACTGTTCTCCGTGGCTAATCTGTCTGAACACCAACGACACCTTTTGATTGGTGTGATGGTGTCCCAGCCTAATATAAGATATGCGATTTGAGAACCTTTCACTCATTCACCTGACGAAGGGGATAATCTCCGAAAGCTTGTGATTTTAAAATAAATTTGTTGGACTATAACCTGGTGTTGTAAGATTCCTTACATTTGTCCACCCCAGTCCATCACTGGCATCTCCACATCAGTTGAATGGGACAGCAATAAAACACTGAATTTTACAGTTAGACATACTGTCAGACTCACAGTCAGCAACATTTCTGGGTTGCAACTACTCTGAGCTACCAGTTTCCTTACTCTGCACGTGGTGGAGGGGTTAACAATGAGCTACGAGTTTCATGACACCGTGTAGAGCAATAATGGTGTCCAGCCTTCCTGGATGCTGCTTCATATGGCACTATTTGAGGTTCCTAGTCTCAGATTAAAGCTGGCAAAAAACATATTGGTTAATCAGTAGAGCAGTGCAACAGTTAATGATGTTGGATGAATGTGTTGAACTCTGAGCCTATCCATGACTTTGAATGCTAGCTTTAGTTGTGGACATAATTTGAAAGTAGCATGGACAGTGAGAGCTAGATCAGCAAAGGTTAATGAACTAGGCTGAGGTGGCTTGTTAGACATGATTGCATGGGACTTGGAGACTACTCAGCTTCAGCAGCAAAGGACAGGCTCCTGCTGCAGTCAGATGCTGTTGGAAACTCCAGATGGTCATGTTTTCCAGGTTCTGAAGGTAAAAAATCCTGTCCAAAGACACTGTACATCACAATTCCAACATCTCTCCCTACAAATGGCTGTTTTGTGGGTAGGGCTGATTGTGGAACAGCAGCTCTGGCGATCCCTGCAGCACGAGGCAGACACGCCGACTCTGTCCATGTGGAGTTGGCCTCTCTGCGTCTGCCCGGTTGTCCACAAAATGGCTTTACTGACAAATTCTACAAATTCAACCCTCACTCGGATACATTGATGAAGTATGGAGAGACTGTTCATACAGTTAAAGAAAAGCAAAATACTGCAGATGATGGAAATCTGAAATAAAATCAGAAAATGCTGGAACACTCAGTAGGTCAGGCAGAACCTGTGGAGAGAGAAACCTGTTTCTCTCTCAGTAGATACTACCTGACCTGCTGAGGGTTTCCAGCATTTACTGATTTTATTTCTGTTCATACAGTTTTTCTGTTAGAAAGGGAACTGTGTTACAGAGGATGTTTATGTGTTTTTATTATTATTGAGGGGCTGTACTACCAAGAGATGGTTTATACAGGCTCTCTGTTAGACTGGGAGCTGCAGTGAGTGATTGCTGCAGTTGCTCCAATTCTTTTACCTGCACAAACCTATATTTAGATTTAAGCAAACTGCCTCCTGGGTTACCTTAACCTACATTTTTTCATCTAATACTGACTGGTTCCCTCCTCCCTCATGCCCTGTGCAGTTACATGCTTACTGTGGAGTGTGTGCAGTGACTCCCTCCTGCTCACAGTCGGTTTCTACAATTGATCCGTTTGTAGCTGTTTTTTTTCTCAGAATGAAGTCAGTTTAGAGATTTGTTGTGCGAGAGGCTATGACCAGAGACACAATGTGATGTGTACCATACCAGGAGATAGATCAGCCAGACGAACTGCAAAAGGTTCGGAGGCTACTCTTAATGTACTTAGGTAGCTGAGCTTGCTAGTTTATTCGGGGGTTTCGTGATGATACCATTTGTTTTAGATCGTGATACCAATCTTTCCTTGCTGTTCTTTTGAAGAATTAACAATATACCGGAATAAGTAACAGAAAGTCCAGAATAAATCCATAACGTGTGGCCTCAGCTTACTTCTTAAAGTGGGGGTAATGTAACTAAATTACTACAGAATGCTGAATGTTACCAAGAACACTTGTCATCTCCCTCCATACACTGCGGGAACATTTCATCTCTCGGCACACACGGAGGGTACATTTCAGTAAAGCAAAGGAAAACTAAAATAACATGGATGCCAGCTTGGATTCCTCAGCTTGGAGGATGATGTGATTGACAGGCAGGACTGAGATAGCACAGAAATAAAATCCAGTTGGGTTACATGAGATTCTGCAAGCATTCTGTGCAGCTACTTCCAACTGCCTAGATGTTACGTAGGCTTTAGATGATTCTACATAACCTGGAGTTTAGATTTAATATAAAATTGTGTGTCTTTTACAGACATTGCAGCTCTTTCTGGCAGCATTTGTTGAGTTTGGTGTGCTGCAATGCAGTTCGTAGTCATGGTATGTACCACTCAGGCAGCTTGTACCAACTGTGTAAGCAATACATGGTTCAGATAAGAGATCACATCCCAGGTTTCTCACAGGAATTGCATACAAGGAAGAGTTGTACAAAAATATTTCAATATCTCTGAGTTACGTGCTTGTGATTCCAAGTCAGTATCACTGAAAGTTTGATGAGAACAGTGCGACAGAATGTGTGCTCTGTTACCCACTGACTCACAGGTTCCCACCACATCAGCCTGTAACACCAACTTGATTTGGCTCAGATTCTGTTAGAAAGTTGTCTCCAACTGCAGAGTGAGATTGTTATAGTAGTGTGACTGAAGAGTACCAGTTTGTGTTTGTCTCCCTGCAGTGAATGAGAGTGTTATATGGCTGGCGTTGGAGAGAGTTGTTTAGGGTTTGTTTACCGTCATCTCAAGTATTTAAAGTTCACATTGTCTTTAGTGCTTGTTCTACTAAGTTCAGAGCTGTGTAATTACCTGGACAAATGGCCTTTGAATGGTCTCTCAAGGTGGCCAGGAAGAGCTGCTTGTGTCAGACTAACCTCTATATACTGCAGTAATAGATCGGGGGACAACTGTCAGCACTTGCTGTGAAAATAGCCCAACAATGGAGTGAATGAATTGTGTTGTGTATTAAGTAAATTGTAGTTAATAAAACAGTTTGACAGATGTATGAAACACTGCAGTGCAGTAGTTAACCCCTTACGAGAGCTGTGCTGTGATCTGAATCAGCACAAACAGAACTCCCTCCCACTCCTCTGAAAGAATCCTCCCTGCAGCTTAGAGTATCATTACAAATATTTCTTGCACTTTTACCGTTATTCCGAGAGTGTCATTGCAATCTGATGCAAAAGTACTGTATGATCAACTGCAAAATTAATCTAAAATCTGACAATATAGTTTTGCTCTAGGATTTGTCAAGTGCTCCCCTCATAAATCTGCTGCATTGAAATCCATGTAACTGTCAGTAACCCTGATTACCTGTGTACCCTCATGAGTTAGTGATTGCACATGTACTCATCACACACACTTAATTATCTGTGTGTCCTTACCTGTCAGTGATTGCCAGTGTACCCTCGTGTCTGAATGATTGCCTGTGTACCCTCAGTGTCTGTGATTATCTATGCACCCCTCATGTATCAGTGATTTTCTGTATCCTTTATGTATCAGTGATTGCTTGTGTGCCTTCACATTTCATTGATTCTCTATGGACCCTCACATATCAGTTATTACTTGTGTGCACCATACATATTTGTGATTACCTGCGTGCCCCGACATGTCAGTGATTATCTGTGTGCCCCGACATGTCAGTGATTATCTGTGTACAACAACTTTCATTTATATAGCGCCTTTTAATGTTGTAAAATGTCCCAAGGTGCTTCATGAGTGTTAGAAAACAAAATTTGACACCGAGTTACCTAAGGAGATATTTGGTCAGGTGACCAAAAGCTTGGTCAAAGAGGTAGGTTTTAAGGAGAGGTGAGAGGTAGAGAGGCGGAGAGATTTAGAGAGGGAATTCCAGAACTTAGGGCCTAAGCAGCTGAAGACAGGGCCGCCAATGGTGGAGCGATTAAAATCAGGGATGCGCGAGAGGCCAGAATTGGAGGAGCGCAGAGATTTCGGAGGGTTGCACCAATCTCTTAACCTGCAGGAGAGACGAGGATGGGAAGGGGTCACAATCATAGTTTTCAATTCTTTGTTTAAATGCAGATTGCATTTTTCCTAATGCAGCTTCTCTGTTGAACAACAGTCACATATTGCGGTCCTCTCTTCCCTGTCTCTCACACACTTTCTTTCCCTTCCTCCACTGTCTCTCCTCCCTTCAAATGCGCCCTGTTTGCAGCTCCACTGCTGAACGTGAGCCACAACCTCGACTGTTATCTATATATTCAGTCACTGCCAGACAATCTGCATTGTCCACTGCAACAAAGTTAGTGAATAAAGGGTCAGACTGCACCCTTCAATCTCTATTAATAATTATAATAAATGAGTTGGACAAATGTATCAAAAGTCATGATGTGGAGATGCCGGTGATGGATTGGGGTTGACAATTGTAAACAATTTTACAACACCAAGTTATAGTCCAGCAATTTTATTTTAAATTTATTTCAAAAGTAGGCAGAGAAAATAAGGAGGAATCATGCAGCCAGATTCAGTAGGATTTGAATATCTGAGCAAATAGATGCCAAAGTAAATAGTATGGGAACAAGAACCAAAAGAGGAATCATATATTAAATAGGACAATGGGACAAGATGCTGATCAGGAAAGAGACCCAGGGGTTATAGTGGGCAAATCTAGGAAACCTATTAAAAAGGATAAATAAGATCCTGGGTTACATTAGCTGAAGAACAAAATACAGTTCTAAAAAAAAGTTGTGTTGTTGCTATATAAGGCGATGGCCCCCATCTGGAGTACTGGGTGGCAATTCTGGATACCAAATTGTAGGAAAGATCTTGTTAGCCTTGAGAGGGGACAGAGGGGGCATTAAGATGGTTCCAAGTACCAGGAATGCAAGTGTTGAATAATATTTTAGGAAGTTAGGTTTTCTCTGCTTGGAAGAGAGGAGACTTCATGGTGACCTGAACAGATGTTTTCACACTTATGAAGGGGACTGTTATAGTTGATCCAGAAATATTATCCTCTGATAGGGACATAATTTAAAAATAAGGAATGGGGGCAGAACTTTTTCACCCAATGGATAATAGAAATATGGAATAAATTTACTAGAAAAGTACATTGAAGTAAGTAATGTAAATGAGTTTAAGTGGCACTCAGATATGTTTCTAGAGAGAGGGGATAGATGTGAAGAGAAAGAAGGAAGATGAAGCTGATATTGAGCAAAAAAGGTGGGCTTGTTGGGCAAATGGCCTTTTGCTAGGTTGCTGTAAGGATTGCTGTAAACTGGTTCAGGGCCCAGTATGAGAAGGATTGTAAGAGTGTACTGTATGTCTGTGTAGTTACAATAAAAGCCTTTGTGAATTAAACACAAGTGATTGATTGTCCTTTTGTCCAGTTATATACAGTTCCAATATTTATGTCCACACCACTCAGTGTACTTGTACTATAAGTTCGAAACTGCAATTTTATCGAAAGCTGTTAATGTTTCAGTCTTCCAAATCAGTCAGTTCATCTTCAACCTTCCAGGAAGCTGTCTTCCACAACTAAATGTACTCTTGTTTTTTTTGCAGAATGGTACCAGTTATGGATCACTGGTGAGACGCAACACAGAGCTGCTGAAAGCTGTCCGGGAGTTGGAGCACACATGCATAACACTTAGGGAGGAGAACACTTTACTGGTGAGGGCAAAGTGTCCATTTTACACAGGAGTCTCTTTAGCCACCCCTTAACCTTATGTCTCTGGTAACTTTTCCTCTCAACCCCTTCTCTCCTCTATGTCTCTTCTTCTCTCACCCATCTTCTCTATCTCTTCCCTTCTCTTCTTTTATGTCTCTCCCCTCTCTCTCCATTTCTCACTTCCACCCTCTTCCTCCCTCTTCTCTCTCCCTATCTCTTTACCTTTATCGCTTGGCCTATCTCTTTCCCTCTTCTGTCTCTCTCCTTCCACATTCTTGGTACGTGAGCTTGCTTGCACATATACCAGATGCCAATGTGACACTGCACAGGTTCCCTTTAATGTCATTGTTCAATCTGTTGTTTTTACACCTAATTAGCAGGTTAGGAGCACCTCCTGCTGGTTGCCTGAGGGTCAGTGTGCTGTAGGTGACCCTCAGCTTTGATTACGTATTACTTGTGACTGAGAGATAGATAAAAATAGATAAAGAGGAGGTACTTAAAAGATTGGCAGTACTCAAAGTAAAAAAAGTCACCCGGTCCAGATGGGATGCATCCTAGATTACTGAGGGAAGTAAGGGTGGAAATTGCAGAGGCTCTGGCCACAATCTTCCACTCCTCCTTAGATATGGGGATGGTGCCAGAGGACTGGAGGATTGCAAATGTTACATACCTGTTCAAAAAAGAGGAGAGGGATAAACCCAGTAATTACGGGCCAGTCAGTCTAACGTCAGTGGTGGGGAAAATTTTTAGAGACAATAATCCAGGACAAAATTAATTGGCACTTGGAAAAGTGTAGGCTAATAAATGAAAGTCAACCCGGATTTGCTAAAGGAAAATCGTGTTTGACTAACTTGATTGAGTTCTTTGATGAAGTAATGGAGAGGGTTGATGAGGGTAATGCGGTTGATGTGTATATGGACTTTCAAAAGGCATTTGATAAAGTACCATATAGTAGACTTGTTAGCAAAATTCAAGCCCATAGGATTAAAAGGACAGTGGCAGCATGGATACAAAATTGGCTAGGAGACAGAAAGCAGAGAGTAGTGATGAACGGTTGTTTTTCAGACTGGAGGGAAGTATACAGTGGCGTTCCCCAGGGGTCAGTATTAGGACCACTGCTGTATTAATGACCTGGACTTGGGTATAGAGGGTATGATTTCAAAGTTTGCAGATGACACAAAACACGGAAATATAGTAAATAATGTGGAGGATAATAACAGACTTCAGGAGAACATAGACAGACTGGTGAAATGGGCAGACACATGGCAGATGAAATTTAACACGGAGAAGTGTGAAGTGATGCATTTTGGTAGGAAGAATGAGGAGAGACAATATAAACTAAATGGTACAATTTTAAAGGGGGTGCAGGAACAGAGAGACCTGAGAGAGGGGGTGCATGTACACAAATCTTTGAAGGTGGCAGGACAAGTTAAGAAGGCTGTTAAAAAAGCACATTAGATCCTGGGTTTTATTAATAGAGGCATAGAGTACAAAAGCAAGGATGTTACGCTAAACCTTTATAAAACACTGGTTAAGCCTCAGCTGGTGTATTGTGTTCAATTCTGGGCACCGCACTTTAGGAAGGATGTCAAGACCTTAGAGAGGATGCAGAAGAGGTTTACTGGAATGGTGCCAGGGATGAGGGACTTCAGTTATGTGGAGAAGCTGGGGTTGTTCTCCTTAGAACAGGGAAGGTTAAGGGGAGATTTGATCGAGGTGTTCAAAATTATGAACGGTTTTGATAGAGTAAATAAGGAGAAACTGTTTCCAGTGGCAAAAGGGTCGGTAACCAGAGGACACAGATTTAAGATGATCGGCAAAAGAGCCAAAGGCGACATGAGGAAACATTTTTTAACGCAGTGAGTTGTAATGATCTGGAATGCACTGGCTGAAAGGGTGGTGGAAGTAGATTCAACAGTAGCTTTCAAAAGGAATTGAATAAATACTTGAAGGGAAATTTACAGGTCTATGGAGAAAGAGCAGGGGAATGGGACGAATTGGATAGCTCTTTCAAAGAGCCGGCACAGGCACGATGGGCTGAATGGCCTTCTCTACTGCTGTACCTACTATGAGAGGGTAGTAGGATAGAAAGTAATGGTCCTAATATGTGTTTCTTTGTTCAGCGGAAAAGCAGCTCTCCTGAGACTGAGGAGAAAGTGAAGAGACTGAAACGGAAGAATGCCGAGCTGGCAAACATCGCCAAACGCTTGGAGGAGAGAGCCAGGAAACTGCAAGAAGCCAACCTCAGAGTGGTGAGTCTGTCTCTCGGTGGCTATAAGTGAGTTAGTAGTAGATCTTCAATAATGCCACACATCAAAATCAATGGTTTATTTGTATCATTTTGGTTTGCGACCAGCAAAGGTTAGAACCGTGTAATGTTGCGCTGCAGCATGTAACATCATCCAACCAAAAGTGATGTTGGCCTTTAAAATCTCACTCCTGCAGGCCCACTGACAAACACAAATTCATCATCTCATAGATTTGACTGTTTTCTCACTAGGTTTGATCCCATGATGGAGGTGGTGCTATTCCAGCAGTGAAAGGCCTCTATTAAAACTAAAGGACTTATAGTTTTAATAGAGGCCTTTCCCTAGTGCTGTGGATGCTGGGATAGCTGTCCTTTCATATTGTTCTGTTGCTTTCCTTTGTTCTATAGTGAAAGAAACCGAGAAATCCCACAGCCAAGTGAGCAGAGGGGAGAAGGAGAAGCAAAAGAGGAGAAAAAGCTGCAACAAAAGAATAGAATTTAATTTAATAATTCACTAATATTTCTCCTATACTGCATTGAAGGATTATAGAGTTGGTTGTGTTTTCACACCATTGTAAATGGGAACCTGTTTGCACTAAAATAAGAACAGAAAATGTTAGAAATGCACAGCAAGTCAGTCAGCACCTGTAAAGAGAAAAGACAGGTTATGGCGTTTCGGGCATGTGTCCCTTGATCAGATTTCCATTATTTGCAGTTTTTCCATTTTATTTTGTTCTGTTTTCACTGCTTGTTTACATTGTTGTGAAGTTGGATAAGACAGAGCTACGCCAGATGTACCCAAACACATGTACTGAGCACTGCTCACTGGCTTCATGCTGTTGTTCACTCCTCTCTGTAGTTGCCAGGAGAGGTCACTTGATCAAAATGACTTTAAAAATGTGTTACTCCGAACAACTGCGTCAGGAGGAACCGGGCAGCAAACTTGGATTTAAGCACAGGAGAAGCTGGGCACAGCTGGATGCTTTTAATTGGGTTTATGTTTGTGCCACACAGGTTGGTTTGGGTGTTCAGCTCACAGCTGAAGAGCTCACAGCTTGATCTCACGACTGAAGAGGTCATAGCTAGGATTTATCTAGTGCTGACAACTCATAATGAATGGAAACAAGTAGCCCTCTCCCTAAATCTCTTCCCTTCGCCTTCTCTCGCTCCTCATTTAAAAACGTCCTCAAAACCCACCTCTTCAACCAAAGTTTTTAATCTCTCCTTTCTTGGATCAACATCTGTTTTGCATATGGTCATCTGTGAAGCGCCTTGTTTTTTCTACATAAAAGGTGCTTTATAATGCAGGCGTTTGTTGTTGTTGCAGGGTTCACAGGCTTCTGCAACGTAAAAGCATCTTAGTATTTCTGAGACATATTTCTTGAACATTATTTTTGTAATGTGCTGTGCGGTTCTGAAACGTGCACGAGCTGGTACATTGATACACTGAACTCACTGAGTGTCATCAGATCAGAACTTTTTTTTGCCTCGTCTGATATGGCTGGAAACTCATCACCATGTTTAAGAATCTTCAAACCAAACTACTGAGAAATCAACACAGAGTTTCTATCTGTATAATAGAGTGCATATTCTCTCCCTATAGAGATGCACCTCACTCACCTAAGTCCAGACAATTTGGGACAGGCTTGATGGACCAGCTGGCCTTTTCCTGCCTGTCAATTTTGCATGTTCGTGATTTAGGTGTTGGTTGTCAGAGCCAAAAGCTAGGGATTCCAAGTGTGTGCAGGGGTACTGCTTTAAAGATGTAATGCTGAGTCCGCAGAATAAATATTCGCCTGGGATCAGCAAAGATAGACAAAATAACTTGACTTTAGTTGGTGAACAAAAGAAATTGGAAATGAAATGAGGAAAAACGACCTCTACAAATCCTGCATGGAAGAAAGGGGAAGAGATTCAGTAGGATGAATATAGAACATTCAAAAATATGTTAAGAGAGATGGAAAAATTCAGAACTGCAGGCACAAAACATAAGAACAAAAATGAAAGAAATTCTTTCAGTACTTAAATAGTAAGAGGGCTGTCAGAGAAGAGATGAGAACCATAAAAGATGCAAATGAGGATGAAACGGCAGATGAGCACAAGATAGTTAATATTCTGACTGATCCCTTCCTACAAGGGAATTGAAAACATAAATCCTGAAAATTACTGTAAATTAAATTGCGAGAATGGGACAGGGGAACACAGGTTCAAACTAATAAAAGGCAAATTTAGGATTGATATCAGAAAGTTGTTCTTTACAGAGAGCGATTAAGCACATGGAATGGACCTTGGAACGAAAACCCTGGAATCATTGAAGAAAAAAAGTTGCTACAGTGAGGAGATTTTAGGTCTTTTTGGATGGATGAACATAAATGGGCCAAATGGCCTTCCTCATTTGCATTTATCTGGTGATCTTGTGAAAAGGAACTTCATTGTTTGGAAGGTGGAAAGGTCATTCAATGCTGAAAGAGTTAAGTGCTCCAGTGCAAGAGGGAGCTTAAAGCACTCGCTTCCTGGTGATGTTTGTGTGCTGAGAGCAAGCGGGGGTGACTGTTTTGGATGGGTGGGACATGGTGATGTGTCACTGCCAGGTGGCGTGCTCTGCTTTCTCATTATTGTGTCCAAACACTGAGCTACTAAAGTGAATCTGTCGGCAGCCTGATATTAACAGAGGAAAGCTGCTGAAAGTACTCATTACTCAGCAAGCAATCTGTTTGTGGGGGAAGCGCACTATGCTGGAGTCTGGCTAGGGTTGCCAACCCTCCAGGATTGTCCTGTAGCCTCCACAAATTAAAGATTAATCTGCTAGACACTGCTGCAAGCAATCCAGGAGGAAAATCATAGGTGCATTAAAAAAATTGTGCTTTACTCATTTTCTTTGAACAGTTTTATTTATTAGTTATAAAAAATGTTGGAGATAGAAAAAAAAGACTGTTGTGGGTGGGGCAGTTGGAAGCAAGAAGTTATGTGATGAAACCTCTAGGAATATGTAAACCAGAGTTGCCAACCCTGAGTCTAGCACAGTAAGCTGCATCATAACTGCCACACAAGGCTGTGAGTACTTCACAGTGCAGGGCATGCTGGGGATGGTTCTTGTTGTTTCATTCACCAGTCTGTTTGGCTCAGTGTTGTATAAGATACTCACTGACCATGTACATCTGTAGATGTGGCACAAGGATCCTTCTACATTAAATGTTGAGGTGATTGTTAAAGCTTTCAGTAGTCCTGTCCTTTCACAGCAGCACTTCTCTGTAATTGCATTTGGGTTAACACATGTCTTGCTCATAATAAAGATCACAGTGAAAGAGATTACACAAATTTCCAATTGGTGCTGAATCTGCTTGTAACCCATTGAACAAAAATATTTGTGCTGATCTGAACTGTGATTGGATTTAAATTTTTGTTTTCAGGATCACCATCAACTTTTCAAATACCATTCGGCATAAGAAAAGTAATACAATCAACATTACAGATCCCTGCATTTCAGCAAAGCTGTATACACAATGTACAGCAAGCAGCTTTTAAATTGTTTGCTGCAGTTGCAGTCTATAATACTGTGCCTCCATCAATGTCTTTGAAAGAACAGTTCTGCTGTACGCTATGCTGTCATATACCAGGATGAATCCCAAACAGAGCAGCAGCAGATTGAAAAGCACCTGGCTGACTGGAAGGTCAGCCTTCGCCTTCTGGAGCAGTAAAGAATGAAAGGCAGGTATATCCTGTGTTGAGGGGAGAGATAGAGCCACAGGACAGGAAGCAGGAATAAATTGTTTTAAAGGAGCAGATTGATTGTCATGTGAACCTGCTGAGTTTTGTCTGTGACTACTTAGCTGAAAACCAGCGAACCAAGTTTTGATCCTAGTCTGATCAGACTCTATTACCTCCTGGCCCATAACAGCCAGTGCATTCTCTTGCCCTAGTCCAGCATATAGTATATACTCTTGCACACGCTCAGTAACACATGATGTTACAGAAAGATGTAGTAATCTGCAGCACGATTTTAGTAATCTTCAAAAATGGTAGTTCTGGAATCTAATGTCAGAATGGTGACCAGTGAACAAGACCAACTCATTGAGGATACACAACAACGGGATTTTAATAGAGAATATCAAGCAGAAAATACATACATTCTAAAACAATAATAACAGTTATTGATAGTCTGTTCAACCTGCACACTCAGTCATCCAGTGTGGCAGCAGCCACCTTGCTGCATGATGTGTAATCTTTGTCTGCTTCAATATCTGAACTTGTGCCTGGATGCTCCTTGCAGATCTGCTGCCATCTAGGAATCACCAGGAGCTGCTGCAGGCATTATACATCTCTGCTGTACTTATGGACAGTGTTTGATGTACCTACCATACCAACAGGCCGATGGTACAGACTGTACTCGGTGCCAGTATTTGATGTACCTATCCTACCAACAGGCTGATGGATCAGACTGTGCTCAGAGCCAGT
The DNA here is from genome assembly GCF_035084215.1 of Heptranchias perlo. Lineage (NCBI taxonomy): Eukaryota > Metazoa > Chordata > Chondrichthyes > Hexanchiformes > Hexanchidae > Heptranchias > Heptranchias perlo. Next base: position 16,292,060 of record NC_090352.1, on the reverse strand, counting down.
ATTTGATGTACCTATCCTACCAACAGGCCGATGGATCAGACTGTGCTCAGAGCCAGTATTTGATGTACCTATCCTACCAACAGGCCGATGGATCAGACTGTGCTCAGAGCCAGTATTTGATGTACCTATCCTACCAACAGGCCGATGGATCAGACTGTGCTCAGAGCCAGTATTTGATGTACCTATCCTACCAACAGGCCGATGGATCAGACTGCTCAGAGCCAGTATTTGATGTACCTATCCTATCAACAGGCAAATGGACCAGACAGAACTCAGTGCCAGTATTTGATGTATCTACCCTACCAATGGGCCGACGGATGAGACTGTAGTCGGAACCAGTATTTGATGTACCTATTCTACCAACAGGCAAATGGATCTGATGAAGATGGCATGGCCAGTAAGCAGAGCCGTGGATGATTGTGTAGGAGGCAGTCAGTGATTGGCAGGCTTAGTGTATTTTCGTGAAGTGCTAACGTTGCCTCCAAGCATTATGCCTAGATTAAAATTTTAAATGTATTAAAATCTCGTGATGGTTTGGACATATTCAGGTTTTATGCTTGGATCTGATGAACATTTAAGTGAACTCAGCTGTACTATAAAATATGTATCAATTTATTTTTATTGCAGATAAGACATTTTCCCTCTTTTTAATATTTGTGGGCATTTAAACAGCTCTCAGTGTCTCTGACATGTGGAGCACAGTCTGCTCACTGTCTTGTAAAACCCTCCTTCGTTAAAGGTTCGAGATGTCAACAGAGCACATGCAATGACATTATGTCATCAGTCACAAGCCTGGTCTTGATCTCTATAGGATAATGCTCAGCTGGTGTGATTTTTGGCTGGGGCAGAGAGTCTGGTTCCTTTTCAGTGTTTTTCCATGTGGCACTCGTATAGTTGAAGTATAGTGAATATGAAGCTGATCAAGAATTCAAACCTGTTACAAACAGTTTATATTCCACATATTATTGAAAGGTCTTCCTAATGGCTCAGTGGCAAATCACACCACCCATGCAGATCAGAAGGTCCTATCTTTTATCCTTAGGCTGTGCCGAGTTAGCTGATTTTATGGGCAGTAGTTGGGCATTACAAATGGCCTTAGTGTCCTAGGATAGCGAAGAAAAGATCAGCCAGGGCTCCTGCTCCTGATCCAGTGACTCCTGCTGAATGTTTCTGAACATATGGATGAGAACTTTGTTTTCTCCAGAGTCAAATAGCCCGCTGACACCCAGGGTAGGACTTTCCTCTGCCTTTATCCTAGTTTCCTGAAGTACTGGGGCAGGTGTCAGCTGAAAATGGATCAGGTATGTGTTTTGCCAGATCCCATCTATTTTTGCCTGCATCAGGTTTATCGGTATCAAATACTTACCAAATGCTATAGCCCCTGCTCAAATGTGGGTGGATGCAGTTAATGACAACAGCATCAATTTGCATTTATATAGTGCTTTTAATGTACAAAAAAAGTGTTTCACAGAGTCATAAGCAAAAATGGATGCTGAGCCAAAGAGGGAAGATTAGGAGTGGTGATCAAATGTTTGGCCAAAGAGGTGGGTTTTAAGGAAGATCCTAAAAGGGGAGAGGGGGTAGAGAGGCAGAGTGGTTTAGGAAGGAAATTCAAGAGCATGGGACCAAGACGGCTGAAAGCTCAGCTGCCAATGATGGGGCAAAGGGAGGTGGGGGATGTACAAGAAGCTGGAATCAGAGGAATAGATAGTTAGGAGGGAGGCTGTAGGGTTGGAGGAGGTTGCAGAGATGGGGAGGAACAAGGCCACGGGGGGGATTTAAACACAAAGACGAGAATTTTAAATGTGAGGCGTTGGGAGACCAGGAGCCAATGAAGGTCAGCGAGGACTGAGGTGATAGGTAAGTGATACTTGGTGTGAGATGAAGGCAGCAGAATTTTGGATGAGCTGCAATTTACAAAGGATGGAGGATGGACAGCAGAGCATAGGAGTAATTGAGTCTGGAGCTGACACAGGCATGAATTGGGCTTTCAACACAGATGTTTTTTCTAGGCTGGAAGCAGAAGGAAGTGAGATTAAAAGGGGGTAGGGGGACGTGAGCGGTGAGGCATTCAAGGAAGTGGCCAGGCATGGTCTTGTCAATGATCGAGACCACGGAAATAGGGAAGCCATGAAAATGGCAAGGTTGCAGGAATGGCTATGAATGTGAGTAGGAGAGTTTATTTGGAGGGAGTGGTTTAGGGAACAAAGGAGAGCAGTGAATTTGGAGGAGAAGGGGGCAAGGGGAGCTGAGATTGAAATCACTGAGGAGGAGGAGTTGCTCAATTTAGATGCTGACAGATGATATCTTTGTGGGGGGGGGGGGTGCGGCAGGGTGGTTGGCAACAAGGATTTTAAAGGAGAGACAAGAGGGATGGAAAGGACGAGGTGCTCAAAGGGGAAGGTGACAGAGAAGTCATGGGAGAGGCAAAGGTATGACTTAGTGATCAGTGATGTGCTGCAATCGTAGTGGTTAGAGTGGGGCAGGTGATGGAAAGTATAGCCAGGCAAGGGGCAGGTAAGGGCAAAGTATTGCCTCAGTCTAAGTCAGGCTGTCAATACAATCATCCACAATACCATCCCAGACATGTAGGGACTCAAATCAATAAATGTGTACCTAGTTCAGACACTGAAACCGATCTCTTATTTCCTAACTATGGTGCCTGCCCTCTCATTTAGGTGAACTCACCTGTTCTGGTGAAAGGCTCCAGTCTAGAACACTACAAGAAAGCCTTTGCCAGGCAACGTGCCAAAGATCTCTCCGAGCACGCTGATGTTATCCTCGCCAAGGACAAAGAGATCGAAGAACTGAGGCAAGAGTGTCGGGAGCTCCACGCAAAACTGGGACCATCAAAGGTACAAAACTCCTCTCAGTTCTGGAATGCACTTTTCCACAGTGAATTCTCATTCTTCAGCAAAATTGTGCACAGGATGTAATTACTCTCCACGTTTTAATTAAAAATGTTTTAATTAAATGGCCCACAAAGTTCAGATGTGTTAATAATGTTCCAACAATGAAAGTGGTCCACATGTAGGAGTGTTCACAAATATCTGTAGAATTTGCTTTCACTAAATTATTTGTGCACTTAACATGATGGTGACAATCAATAGTGAGAGGCAATGCTTTGGGTTGACTGCCATGTTAATCCTCAAAACCATTGTGACCTCACGATGAACAGCTGTACCTAGGGGTACAGATTACTTGAAACTGCAAGCACACTGGCACATTTTGTTAGTATCAGTTACAGGTATAGGAAGAGTGCCCCATCACCATGTGGTAGAGGAAAGTCACAGGGAGGCATCATGTGAATAAAAAAATGGGACAATAAATTTGTTTACAAATTCAGAATTTATCAGTTTTAAAAGCTGCAGAAATTCTTTCTGAAATTCCCAGGCAGGTTTACACTGGCCTCTGTTTCCTCGGTTTGAGTTTTGCAGCGTCACTCCTTCACAAGTCTTCCACTGCCGCTTGTGTGTAGCTCGCCCTCTGCTGGGCAGAGGTACTGATACAGGAGAGCATTCAAACTGCACAGACAGTATCAATGTGTAACTAATTTAAACTCTTAAACGTGGGTTCCCAGTTATCTCCACACAATATCCATTCCTGCCATTTATAGAGCAATTATTACACACATCCTTCTCATCTTCATGCTTTGTTGTCAGCAGGTGTTAAGGATTCTTTTAATCTCTACAGGGTGCTGTGTGAGGGACTGAGATGTGGGATTAACATGATAGGGTTTGTGCTGAGCCATTACAGTGACATGGACACTGATGAGCACACCAGCATCAACACTCCATCTTCCAGTCCTCTCTGACCAAAGGAAAAGTTGTTTCATCGATTCATGAGTTGGCCACCTGCAGTTTTCACCGTTGTCGGGACAGCTTTGTTTTACAGTTTGCAGAGCACAGTGACATCCTGAAGTTAGTAGAATATTTGGAATAATAGAACAGATCTTGGCCAAGCTGGTTTTCACTGTCATCTCATGAAAGTGCATGAGTTATGCCAAGTGGAATAGCTGATAAATATGCGTGGGCTATTCCATGTGGAATAGCTGACCTATTTCTCCAAAGCCACTTCCGTGCCATATCTTGAACCCACTGAAGATTAAGGTTTCTGGGAGTTCTCTATTGGGCAAGACATATACCTTGAGGATCTTCAGTAAGCTGCATTCTCCCTCAGGCTGCATGGGTGACTGCCACTATAGTTGTTTTCGGGCCCTGTCAGCATCCCTGGTGGTATTTGAAGGCCAAGCTGCCTCCAGAACCAGCTGCGCATTCTAATGGGAAACTGCAGTACAGCTGATGGTCTCTCAGACCTGAACCATGCAGAAATAAGAATACGTCTCCTATGAGACTATCATTGCTAAACCTTGTACAGTGAAAGTGTCGCAGGAGGTGGAACTCAAATGAGGAGGCAGCCAGCTATCTGTTTAAAATAGTGGCCCTGAGACATGCATATTGGTCACATTAAGACTACAGAGTTGGCCAGCATGTCTTGTCCTGATGCCTGACACTTCTCAGAGGAACAAATGCCTATCTTTATGGAGCATGGACCCAGTACAAAGCGCCTTGACGCATAAACAGGCTTTAACTCCTTAGTGGCATGTTTAACTTCATTGTTTTTAGGGATTATATCACAAACTATTCCGAGTCTGGACAGACTGTAATGAGACTCATTAGGGAGGGCTATAAATTTGCGTGGGCTATTCCATGCGGAGTAGCTGACCTAGTTCTCTAAAACCACTTTCTCAGTATCTCAGTGCCATTCAGATAAGCCTTACAAAACCTCACTGTCATTTCTACTCAACACCTTACAGAGGTGGAGAGCATCACAGCTCAGATCTTGTGCAGAGAGAAGGTCTAGGCAAACAAGTGGACCTAGAGACAAATGAGATTACCCAAAAACAGATCTCATGGTAGCCTTTTAGAATGTGAAAGCCAAAGAGCTGATCTGAAGTTGAGACATTGAACTGTAGTAGTCCACAATCTCTCACTATCCAGTGTGGGAACATTTCCCACATACCTTCAGCTTGAACAAGATAGGCACAGTTTTTTCCACTCAGACGGAAATGCCTTTATGTTCCAGAAAAGCAGTGGTGGGCACACCTAATTTCATTAGAGAGAGAGATTGACAGACTGAAGGGACGGAGTAGATGGAAACATACAAGGGAAGGAGCAGAAAGTGATAGATAGAAGGAGAGACACACAAGGAGTGAAGGAAGAGAGAAGTACAGAAGGGAAGAAGAGAGACACATACAGAAGGGAGGCTATGAGAGAAAAATCCTGAAGCTCTAGAGCAAATATGTATTTCAATATTTTTTTAATCTCAGGTTTCCTTGTGACTTGCTCACACAACATATCATCCTTTACAATATGCACAAGCAAAAACAGTAGTTCTCAAAACATTTTACGATCAACTCCATTTAAAAAAAACTCAGCCTCTCACACCTCTGTAGCTACGGATATGGATTCTGGTGAAGATAGGGGTGGAAAAAATCTCTCTCCATATGTGTGCGTCTTTCTAACTGAATGGTGGAACTGGCTTGAGGGGCTGAATGCCTTACTCCTGTTCCTATTTTTCTCCCTCAACTTCCCTTGTGTATTTCTCTCCTACCTTCCATGTCTTTCATCCATTTCTTCTATTTTGCTCTCCTTTCCAAAAATTATATCTGAGTTTCATTTGTCTCATAAAATCACAGTGCAAACATTTTATCTCCTTCCTCACACTGCTTCTCTTGAAGAGAAGTATCAGTTTATTGATATGATAGTGCCTGAGTATTGGTCTGATGGATGTCAGCTAATTCATGTTATTTGTTTGTTTAACTCATTACAAACCAGGAACTGCCCAAGTGATTCTGGAATGTAGTTTTAATATAATTCCTTACCTACTTAGGAACCAAGAGGAAACATTGCCACTCATTTTGTTAGTCATGATGTGGAGATGCCGGTGATGGACTGGGGTTGACAATTGTAAACAATTTTACAACACCAAGTTATAGTCCAACAAATTTATTTTAAATTCCACAAGCTTTCGGAGGCTTCCCCCTTCGTCAGGTGAACGGTGTGGAAATTAGATTTTCGAATCCTTCGCATTTTAAAGTCACAGAACAATGCCTGGTGATTACTGCCCGTTGCCAAGGCAATCACAGTGAGCAGACAGAAAGGTGTCACCTAAAAAGGCCACCGAATATACAAACCCCCCCAAAAAAAGGAGAGAGAGAGAGAGAGAAGGAAGACAGTCAATGACCCGTTATATTAAAAACAGATAACATTTGTTCGCTGGTGGGCTTACGTGTAGTGTGACATGAACCCAAGATCCCGGTTGAGGCCGTCCTCATGGGTGCGGAACTTGGCTATCAATTTCTGCTCGACGATTTTGCGTTGTCGTGTGTCTCGAAGGTCGCCTTGGAGTATGCTTACCCGAAGGTCGGTGGCTGAATGTCCATGACTGCTGAAGTGTTCCCCGACAGGGAGAGAACCCTCCTGTTTGGCGATTGTTGCGCGGTGTCCGTTCATCCGTTGTCGCAGCGTCTGCATGGTCTCGCCAATGTACCATGCTCTGGGGCATCCTTTCCTGCAACGTATGAGGTAGACAACGTTGGCCGAGTCACAGGAGTATGAACCGTGCACCTGGTGGGTGGTGTCCTCTCGTGTGATGGTGGTATCTGTGTCGATGATCTGGCATGTCTTGCAGAGGTTACCGTGGCAGGGTTGTGTGGTGTTGTGGACGCTGTTCTCCTGAAGGCTGGGTAATTTGCTGCGAACGATGGTTTGTTTGAGGTTGGGTGGCTGTTTAAAGGCGAGTAGTGGAGGTGTGGGGATGGCCATAGCGAGGTGTTCGTCATCATTGATGACATGTTGAAGGCTGCGGAGAACATGGCGTAGTTTCTCCGCTCCGGGGAAGTACTGGACGACGAAGGGTACTCTGTTGGTTGCGTCCCGTGTTAGTCGAACACGGGACGCAACCAACAGAGTACCCTTCGTCGTCCAGTACTTCCCCGGAGCGGAGAAACTACGCCATGTTCTCCGCAGCCTTCAACATGTCATCAATGATGACGAACACCTTGCTATGGCCATCCCCACACCTCCACTACTCGCCTTTAAACAGCCACCCAACCTCAAACAAACCATCGTTCGCAGCAAATTACCCAGCCTTCAGGAGAACAGCGTCCACAACACCACACAACCCTGCCACGGTAACCTCTGCAAGACATGCCAGATCATCGACACAGATACCACCATCACACGAGAGGACACCACCCACCAGGTGCACGGTTCATACTCCTGTGACTCGGCCAACGTTGTCTACCTCATACGTTGCAGGAAAGGATGCCCCAGAGCATGGTACATTGGCGAGACCATGCAGACGCTGCGACAACGGATGAACGGACACCGCGCAACAATCGCCAAACAGGAGGGTTCTCTCCCTGTCGGGGAACACTTCAGCAGTCATGGACATTCAGCCACCGACCTTCGGGTAAGCATACTCCAATGCGGCCTTCGAGACACACGACAACGCAAAATCGTCGAGCAGAAATTGATAGCCAAGTTCCGCACCCATGAGGACGGCCTCAACCGGGATCTTGGGTTCATGTCACACTACACGTAAGCCCACCAGCGAACAAATGTTATCTGTTTTTAATATAACGGGTCATTGACTGTCTTCCTTCTCTCTCTCTCTCTCTTTTTTTGGGGGTTTGTATATTCGGTGGCCTTTTTAGGTGACACCTTTCTGTCTGCTCACTGTGATTGCCTTGGCAACGGGCAGTAATCACCAGGCATTGTTCTGTGACTTTAAAATGCAAAGGATTCGAAAATCTCATTTCCACACCGTTCACCTGACGAAGGGGGAAGCCTCCGAAAGCTTGTGGAATTTAAAATAAATTTGTTGGACTATAACTTTGTGTTGTAAAATTGTTTACATTTTGTTAGTGTTATGGGCATTCCACAGGCCAACACAAAACTGATTTCTGTTGAGCCTTTTTCCAGCAATACACATGCTTTACAAAATAATGTTGTTTTGAGCTGAAAGTACAGAATGGGATGAGCACTGGTACCACCCTGTCCCCAGTTAACCTCGACATTCAATCTGACTACCTTAGGTACTCTATTAATATACATTTGTGTATGAAATCGTGTTACCACCTTTTGATCCAAAAATGGGTGTTCGCATTTATTCATACTTCAATCATGCCTGAGTTTATATTTCAAAGTGTAAACTCAAATAAATCAGAGCACCTTTTCTGTTTTTGTTTGTGAACAGGAGGCTCCTGATAGGTTGAAGCAGAGTGACTTTGAGCGCGTGCTGAGAGAGTCTCAGAAGGAAGTGCTGCGGCTACAGAGGCAGTTAGCCGTGGTGTCTCTACGAGAGTCTTCCCATGTGCAGGACCCAGGGACTGTGAGTAAAATGCATATACAGCACAGCCTCGTTACAATAACTCTTTTATATTTTAAAAAAATCACGTAATGTAATCAACTGATCCCTATGCCCTTAGCTATAGCTTGGTCTCCTGTGATCTGTGATTTGGGTGGATGATCCTGTAGGTCATTCTGGGGGAGCGCATTCACCGGTTCTTGGCTCAGTCCTATTTTCTTATCTGGCCTGGGCAATCCAACACTGGTCTCCCGCTCTCCTCTCTATCTTATGCAGACTGTTCTCCACTCTGTTTCACCCAAGCACAATCAATGACACGAGACTAGGAGACTAGGTCTTGTGGAGTCAGGATAGGCTGAACCAGGAACAGATGAGTGCATACTCTCCACAATGAGCTTCAGTAGCCTCCACCCCAAACACAGAGCCCAGAACACTTAGCTAAGTAAAGGGCATCAGGATAAGAGAAATTGTAATCCAAGATGAAGTAGGGAGACCCAGTTTGAGGGAATAAGAAAAGGAGAGTGGACAACTGGTGCGGGAGAGTCTCGGACAGATAGAGTGCGGCTTAACCAGAAGCAGATGGCTAATTTGGATTGTTGTAATTGGCTATTGTCCCCAGTTAAGACTCACTTTACCACAGATATCATTATAGCATGCATTTGAACCCATCGAGTATTGTTCTAAGGAGGTGAGGCTGTCTCCATTCGGATTTGTATCAGGTTAATAAGGTGAGATCAGACGGATTGCAGCAGTAACTCTCGACAGTTGCCAGATTCTTAATGTTGACACAGTGTGTAAACGTGGCTTCTAAAAGCTAGATTTAATTTTGGTTGAAGATTAGGTAATGCAGGTCATTGATTAGGGAGGCCTATATCTGAGTCTCCCTCAGCTCCAGAATGAGGAGGTTTGAAACTCAGTATTACAAGTTGAACCTCGGCCTAGTCTTCTGTTGACTGATGAATCAAAAGGATTAGGCCTTGGAGTATTTGTTAATTCTTTACTTTTTCCCTAATTCTGCCTAATAATACTTAGTAGTAGAAATTTACAGAAAGTGTAAGTGATTTGTAGTCACAAGATTTGTAATGGATTCTCAGTCCAGATTCTTGGGAATCTGAGTATTCCCTGAGTCCTCGATGTATTGCTATGTAGGAGGGGCTACTCTAATATACGTTGGCTGGGTTAATTTTCAGTAATAAGTTGTCTCTTGTTATGTCCAATTCTAAATCCTTTAGTGTGTGTCATTTCATGCCAGCAACACAGAGCACATCAGTTATTGGTGTGCACAGTTTAAAACCACTGTGAGCTTCATAATGTGCATTAAAAACATAAAATATAGTCACATAGTGATTGATTAGGTCTCATTGTAGTACAAAGAATTAGGCACTGGTGGTAGGCTCACTAGTAGAAAGCTTGGATTGGAAAGTTGGGGCTGCAATGTTGTAGCACTATCTCTATTACTATGTTCACCCCTAGCGACACTCCATGCTCGGAGCAGTTACTTTGTAAAAATTATGGACGTGGTCTATTAACTGTACTCTGTTTGGTACATGAGTAGGGCAGTTAATAGACCACATCTATAAATTTTGCCAAAGAATTTTTGTCAGAGTTCTACTTACATCAAAAATTCCAGTGCTGTGGTTTTATGTGCCACCTGCAGTTTCTTTCTTTGAAAGGGAGTACTCACCAAAGCAGCCAGCTGTCTCCCATGGTAACAGTGCCTTTGATTAACTTATCAGTAAACAGATACCAACACAATGGGCATTAGAACGACTCTCCTTATACTGTGTGTTGGCAGGCCAGAAACACAACATTCTACTCATGTCTGTGCCTGGTCTGATGTAAAGCTTTTACCAACTATAGCTGACTATAGAATTTAGCAGTGACCATAAGAACAAATCCATAGAGCCGAGACAACATTCTCCTATGTGACACCAACATCACCTTTGCAACATCCCAAAACAAATTGGGGGAGCTTTCCTCACTGCATGAACAGAAACGTTAAGTACCTAGATACCCAGGTTCCTAGCCCTTTACAAACAAGACTGTCTCTGCATACATCATTGGAGCAGCCTGCCTCTCTGCTGGTGAGAGTGAGCCTATAAAAGATGAATGTACTCTTCCACTTTCTAAATGCCAATTTGTAGTCAGACATAATGCTCTGTGATCTTAATAAGTACATCTCAAGAGTCTTGTAGGTAAGGGAGTAACCAAGGATATACCTGCAACAGCACTGACTCCCCAAGAGGGAATGCAGGCTGACTCTCACTGGCTTTAAATATTCCTACTGAGCACTGCAGCTACAGGGAAACAAGTGATGCTCAACTACTTTCCCCTTACACGTACTGCCATTCATAGTTCCCCAGATAAAATCAGCATGGATGGAGGTCTACACAGCACTGAAGGTGCATGTTACTTTGCTTTGAATAGAAACTCTCCTATGTGTGACGTGAATGGGATTAGTGTGCTGCAGGACTAACAATTAACCTTTTACCTCGATATTTCACACTACAGATTGCATGGATTGCCCATCATTTTCTCCTGTCGGTTCTGAAAGGCAGAAAACATTACTATCGGATCATAACGTACAGTCTAAAACTATCAAAATCATTTACTAGGAATATGATTACACAGAAGCAAAGGAAAACAGCAAAATAATCAGCATTACAGTGCTTGAATTATGCACTACTTAAACTGCCCCAAAAATGTTAGTGTCCAGAACCTTTTAACTGACTCTTTGATAATATGCGACAAGATTTTCTCTGGAGCTTTTTCCTCACCAACTCAATGTGGAAACAGGCTGGCAAACAGGGAACTGAAGATACATAGAACTCACACCAATTATACAGTTCTTCTGGGACTCTATGGCAGATCAAAGAAGCTCTTACCCGAGGCAGACAATCCTGTTATTAATCAACTTTATAGCTCAGGTAGACAGATTGTGAATACCCCTGGCAATTCAGTGGTTTCATTTGCTTCTGACACCTGGCTTCCACATCAAACAATATGTCCGCTCTCTGTCACATGTGTTAAGATCTCAAAGACACGATGGAATCTCAAGAGTAATTAACTTATAAATATGTGTAATGGTATTACTTTGTGAAGCTGGCTGAAGCAAATAGTCCCCATCAAAATATAGATATCCCGAGACAGTATTTGTTTACTTGTCTCTTTTGTCCCCACAAAGAGAAAGGAACCCGTCTACAGTTAACTGAAGTTGATTTTGTCTGCCTGAGGCCATACAAAAATGATATGATATGGAAATGTTACTGTTCAAGGCCCTTGCACCTAACTGCCTGACCCTGACCTGCTATGGGATGGCTGAGATCAGCCCATCCTGACAGAGGCCTGGGTAGCTACTCGAGTCCTTACTGACCTAACCGTTCTCTATGCCCCCTTTACCTATAACCTTGCCACAACAGCTTACAGGCTTGTAGAATCCTACAACAGGAAGAAAGTCGAATTACCAGCCCCCACCCCCACAACAATGGGCAAGGCATCTGTAGAGCATTTATCAATCTCAGATAGTGCTGTGCAGGCTGAAATGGAGCTGGGAAAACATTACGGAATGCACGGGCCTGCACTCCACAACCCCACTCCTTCACCAGTGCGGAAGGGTGTATTTTTATCAACTAACATGGAGAGACCTCAGTCTCCCATTGTCCCACCTAAACACATACTGCCAGCACGTCATCTACGCTCAGTGTTGAATGAGCTCCCTGGCCTAATGGACTTTACCCTCCTCCTAAGTATTGATCTCACCATAGGGTCAATGCTTAATGAATAGTGCTATCCAAATGTACAGTGTAAGGTTCTCAATGGGAAAGCATGTGAACTTTGCAGAGTTCAATAAAAGTTTCGAGGGAAAACGAAAAGCTCTTCAGAGTCCAAGCACCAATTTCTAGGCTACCTTGGTCTAATGTTAAATTTTCAGTGAGCTTGAATAAATGAGTAATGCTTGATTACTTTGGTCTAACGCTAATTCTATGTGAATCAATATTGACTAGGAATTTTTGAATAAATGACATCCGTGTATCAATGTAAATTTAGAAAATGTAAAAGGGTTTCTTTGCTGTGATGCAAAGAAAAACTGGAAGTCTGTTACTACATTGGTAGGGATTGAACGGCACAAAATGGCCGGTGTACTTAATATGTTTTAATCAGTACCTTTGTAATTGACGCCTATGGTACTGAAAAATGCTTAGCGCTATTTGCCCGATATAGGCGGCTGCCTGTGATAAGCGGTGTAAGTGGTGGGGACTTTACTTTTTTTTATTCGTTCATGGGATGTGGGCGTCGCTGGCGAGGCCAGCATTTATTGCCCATCCCTAATTGCCCTTGAGAGGGTGGTGGCGAGCCGCCTTCTTGAACCGCTGCAGTCCGTGTGGTGAAGGTTCTCCCACAGTACTGTTAGGAAGGGAGATCCAGGATTTTGACCCAGCGAACGGTGATATATTTCCAAGTCAGGATGGTGTGTGACTTGGAGAGGAACGTGCAGGTGGTGTTGTTCCCATGTGCCTGCTGCCCTTGTCCTTCTAGGTGGTAGAGGTCGCGGGTTTGGGAGGTGCAGTCGAAGAAGCATTGGCGAGTTGTTGCAGTGCATCCTATGGATGGTACACACTGCAGCCACAGTGCGCCGGTGGTGAAGGGAGTGAATGTTTAGGGTGGTGGATAGGGTGCCAATCAAGTGGGCTGCATTGTCCTGGATGGTGTCGAGCTTCTTGAGTGTTGTTGGAGCTGCACTCATCCAGGCAAGTGGAGAGTATTCCAGCACACTCCTGACATGTGCCTTGTAGATGGTGGAAAGGCTTTGGGGAGTTAGGAGGTGAGTCACTCGCCGCAAAATACCCAGCCTCTGACCTGCTCTTGTAGCCACTGGTCCAGTTAAGTTTCTGGTCAATGGTGACCCCCAGGATGTTGATTAGAATCATAGAATCATAGAAGTTTACAACATGGAAACAGGCCCTTCGGCCCAACATGTCCATGTCGCCCAGTTTATACCACTAAGCTAGTCCCAGTTGCCTGCACTTGGCCCATATCCCTCTATACCCATCTTACCCATGTAACTGTCCAAATGCTTTTTAAAAGACAAAATTGTACCCGCCTCTACTACTGCCTCTGGCAGCTCGTTCCAGACACTCACCACCCTTTGAGTGAAAAAATTGCCCCTCTGGACCCTTTTATATCTCTCCCCTCTCACCTTAAATCTATGGCCCCTCGTTATAGACTCCCCTACCTTTGGGAAAAGATTTTGACTATCGACCTTATCTATGCCCCTCATTATTTTATAGACTTCTATAAGATCACCCCTAAACCTCCTACTCTTCAGGGGAAAAAGTCTCAGTCTATCCAACCTCTCCCTATAAGTCAAACCATCAAGTCCCGGTAGCATCCTAGTAAATCTTTTCTGCACTCTTTCTAGTTTAATAATATCCTTTCTATAATAGGGTGACCAGAACTGTACACAGTATTCCAAGTGTGGCCTTACTAATGTCTTGTACAACTTCAACAAGACATCCCAACTCCTGTATTCAATGTTCTGACCAATGAAACCAAGTATGCTGAATGCTTTCTTCACCACCCTATCCACCTGTGACTCCACTTTCAAGGAGCTATGAACCTGTACTCCTAGATCTCTTTGTTCTATAACTCTCCCCAACGCCCTACCATTAACGGAGTAGGTCCTGGCCCGATTCGATCTACCAAAATGCATCACCTCACATTTATCTAAATTAAACTCCATCTGCCATTCATCGGCCCACTGGCCCAATTTATCAAGATCCCGTTGCAATCCCAGATAAGCTACTTCACTGTCCACAATGCCACCAATCTTGGTGTCATCTGCAAACTTACTAACCATGCCTCCTAAATTCTCATCCAAATCATTAATATAAATAACAAATAACAGCGGACCCAGCACCGATCCCTGAGGCACACCGCTGGTCACAGGCCTCCAGTTTGAAAAACAACCCTCTACACCCACCCTCTGTCTTCTGTCGTCAATCTAATTTTGTATCCAATTGGCTACCTCACCTTGGATCCCATGAGATCTAACCTTATGTAACAACCTACCATGTAGTACCTTGTCAAAGGCTTTGCTAAAGTCCATGTAGACCACGTCTACTGCACAGCCCTCATCTATCTTCTTGGTTACCCCTTCAAAAAACTCAATCAAATTTGTGAGACATGATTTTCCTCTCACAAAACCATGCTGACTGTTCCTAATCAGTCCCTGCCTCTCCAAATGCCCGTAGATCCTGTCTCTCAGAATACCCTCTAACAACTTACCCACTACAGATGTCAGGCTCACCGGTCTGTAGTTCCCAGGCTTTTCCCTGCCGCCCTTCTTAAACAAAGGCACAACATTTGCTACCCTCCAATCTTCAGGCACCTCACCTGTAGCTGTCGATGATTCAAATATCTCTGCTAGGGGACCCGCAATTTCCTCCCTAACCTCCCAAAACGTCCTGCGATACATTTCATCAGGTCCCGGAGATTTATCTACCTTGATGTGCGTTAAGACTTCCAGCACCTCCCTCTCTGTAATATGTACACTCCTCAAGACATCACTATTTATTTCCCCAAGTTCCCTAACATCCATGCCTTTCTCAACCGTAATTGTGGAGGATTCGGCGATGGTAATTTCGTTGAATGTCAAGGGGAGGTGGTTAGACTCTCTCTTGTTGGAGATGGTCATTGCCTGGCACTTGTCTGGTACGAATATTACTTGCCACTTATCGGCCCAAGCCTGAATGTTGTCCAGGCCTTGCTGCATGCGGGCACAGACTGCTTCATTGTCTGAGAGGTTGCGAGTGGAACTGAACACTGTGCAATCATCAGCGAACATCCCCATTTCTGACCTTATGATGGAGGGAAGGTCATTGATGAAGCAGCTGAAGATAGTTGGGTCTAGGACACTGCCTTGAGGAACTCCTGCAGCAATGCCCTGGGGCTGAGATGATTGGCCTCCAACAACCACTACCATCTTCCTTTGTGCTAGGTATGACTCCAGCCACTGGAGAGTTTTCCCCCTGATTCCCATTGACTTCAATTTTACTAGGGCTCCTTGGTGCCACACTCGATCATATGTTGCCTTGATGTCAAGGGCAGTCACTCTCACCTCACCTCTGGAATTCAGCTCTTTTGTCCATGTTTGGACCCAGGCTGTAATGAGGTCTGGAGCCGAGTGGTCCTGGCGGAACCCAAACTGAGCGTCGGTGAGTAGGTTATTGGTGAGTAAGTGCCGCTCGATCGCACTGTCGACGACACCATCCTTCACTTTGCTGATGATTGAGAGTAGACTGATGGGGCGGTAATTGGCCGGATTGGATTTGTCCTGCTTTTTGTGGACAGGACATACCTGGGCAATTTTCCACATTGTCGGGTAGATGCCAGTGTTGTTGCTGTACTGGAACAGTTTGTCTAGAGGCGCAGCTAGTTCTGGAGCACAAGCCTTCAGCACTACAGCCGGGATGTTGTCGGGGCCCATAGCCTTTGCTGTATCCAGTGCACTCAGCCGTTTCTTGATATCACGTGGAGTGAATCGAATTGGCTGAAGACTGGCTTCTTGATGGTGGGAATCTCAGGAGGAGGCCGAGATGGAACATCCACTCGGCACTTCTGGCTAAAGATGGTTGCAAACACTTCAGCCTTGTCTTTTGCACTCACGAGTTGCGCCTGCCATCATTGAGGATGGGGATGTTTACAGAGCCTCCTCCTCCCGTTAGTTGTTTAATTGTCCACCACCATTCACGACTGGATGTGTCAGGACTGCAGAGCTTTGATCTGATCAATTGGTTGTGGAATCGCTTAACTCTGTCTGTAGCGTGTTGCTTCCGCTCTTTAGCATGCATGTAGTCCTGAGTTGTAGCTTCACCAGGTTGGCACCTCATTTTTAGGTACGCCTGGTGATGCTCGGAATAGTATGTACAGGACTGAATACCATGAGAGAAAAGGGATGTGCAAATGTTGGAGAGAGTGTAACAAAGAGCAGCTTGAATGATTCCACATGTGAAGGGAATGAGCAATGAGGACAGATTAGAGAAGCTGTATGGTCTAAAAGGAAGGTGGTTAAGGAAGGATGTCTCACTGAAGAATAAAAAAATTAAATAGCCCAGATAGGGTAAATTGTGAATATTACTTTAAAATCTTAAAACCACAAATCATAAATATTAATAAGTGAAAAATAAATTTAAATTAATATCAGAAGGAACTACTTCATACAAAGGGTGATAAATGTCTGGAATAAACTGCCAATCAGGGGAGTAGTAGTCAAAGACTTAGAGGGGTGTTCAAACCATAAATGAATGCTAGGCTGGGAGAGTTAGAATACAAGAAGTACAGGCTTCAGTGATTAGGTGAGCTGAATGGCCTTTTCTAGTTCTGATTATTCTTCATTCTTACGCTCTTTCAAAGAAGAATCAACAAGGTCGTCTATGTGCGGAACCACAAGAGATGGGTGAGATCCTGAATGAATATTTCACATCGGTATTTACGGTTGAGAAAGGCATGGATGTTAGGGAACTTGGGGAAATAAATAGTGATGTCTTGAGGAGTGTACATATTACAGAGAGGGAAGTGCTGGAAGTCTTAACGCGCATCAAGATAGATAAATCTCCGGGACCTGATGAAATGTATCCCAGGACGTTATGGGAGGTTAGGGAGGAAATTGCGGGTCCCCTAGCAGAGATATTTGAATCATCCACCGCTACAGGTGAGGTGCCTGAAGATTGGAGGGTAGCAAATGTTGTGCCTTTGTTTAAGAAGGGAGGCAGGGAAAAGCCTGGGAACTACAGACCGGTGAGCCTGACATCTGTAGTGAGTAAGTTGTTAGAGGGTATTCTGAGGGACAGGATCTACAGGCATTTGGAGAGGCAGGGACTGATTAGGAACAGTCAGCATGGTTTTGTGAGAGGAAAATCATGTCTCACGAATTTGATTGAGTTTTTTGAAGGGGTAACCAAGAAGATAGATGAGGGCTGTGCAGTAGACGTGGTCTACATGGACTTCAGCAAAGCCTTTGACAAGGTACCGCATGGTAGGTTGTTACATAAGGTTAAATCTCACGGGATCCAAGGTGAGGTAGCCAATTGGATACAAAATTGGATTGACGACAGAAGACAGAGGGTGGTTGTAGAGGGTTGTTTTTCAAACTGGAGGCCTGTGACCAGCGGTGTGCTTCAGGGATCGGTGCTGGGTCCGCTGTTATTTGTTATTTATATTAATGATTTGGATGAGAATTTAGGAGGCATGGTTAGTAAGTTTGCAGATGACACCAAGATTGGTGGCATTGTGGACAGTGAAGAAGGTTATCTGGGATTGCAACGGGATCTTGATAAATTGGGCCAGTGGGCCGATGAATGGCAGATGGAGTTTAATTTAGATAAATGTGAGGTGATGCATTTTGGTAGATCGAATCGGGCCAGGACCTACTCCGTTAATGGTAGGGCGTTGGGGAGAGTTATAGAACAAAGAGATCTAGGAGTACAGGTTCATAGCTCCTTGAAAGTGGAGTCACAGGTGGATAGGGTGGTGAAGAAGGCATTCGGCATGCTTGGTTTCATTGGTCAGAACATTGAATGCAGGAGTTGGGATGTCTTGTTGAAGTTGTACAGGGCATTGGTGAGGCCACACTTGGAGTACTGTGTACAGTTCTGGTCACCCAATTATAGAAAGGATATTATTAAACTAGAAAGAGTGCAGAAAAGATTTACTAGGATGCTACTGGGACTTGATGGTTTGACTTATAGGGAGAGGTTGGACAGACTGGGACTTTTTTCCCTGGAGAGTAGGAGGTTAAGGGGTGATCTTATAGAAGTCTATAAAATAATGAGGGGCATAGATAAGGTAGATATTCAAAATCTTTTCCCAAAGGTAGGGGAGTCTATAACGAGGGGCCATAGATTTAAGGTGAGAGGGGAGAGATATAAAAGGGTCCAGAGGGGCAATTTTTTCACTCAAAGGGTGGTGAGTGTCTGGAACGAGCTGCCAGAGGCAGTAGTAGAGGTGGGTACAATTTTGTCTTTTAAAAAGCATTTGGACAGTTACATGGGTAAGATGGGTATAGAGGGATATGGGACAAGTGCAGGAAATTGGGACTAGCTTAGTGGTATAAACTGGGCGACATGGACATGTTGGGCCGAAGGGCCTGTTTCCATGTTGTAACTTCTATGATAAGGAAGACTGTACATCTACCACTTGTGATACACCGTCAGTTTCCAGCAGTCATAGGCATCCATGTCTAGGGATCAGATCCCAGATCAGACAGTATGGATCGTTTGTCACTTCTTTGTCTGATCGCTGTACTACAACTTGTATGTTTGGAATCTGAAACCCGAGGCCTGTCTCAAGGGGTTTGCACATTTACTTCACTCCTCCTCCCATCTCTACCACTCAGGGTCTTTGTAGCTGACCAGGCTGCGGCCTTTGAGCTGCCTGTTGAAAATGATAAAGAATAATAAGGATCTTTCTGGTTCACATTCCACCTACTGTCAGGCCTCACACCAGACCTTATTGAACCACTGTTAGCCCACCCTCAGTATCTAGTGCTAATTTGCCCTTAATGCATACTGCGAGACCACACTTACCTAACAAATGTGGTTCTGGGTTGAGTCACTGTAGCTACAATCTAGTCCTCACCCCAATTCCCCACCTACGATCTAATTCTGGCTCCATTCCGCTACCTACAATCTGATACTGACCGCAGTACACTACTTCCAATCTGACACAGGCACTAATAAATTACCTACAATCTGCTTCCTGGCCCTAATCAACTAGTTGCAATCTAACCCTAGCCACTTACACTTACCTACAGTTTAAAATTCTCAGTCTCATGTTTAAATTCCTTCATGGCCTCGCCCTTGCCCCTCTCTCTAACCTTTTCCAGTCCTACAACTCCCATCCCCTATCACTGGAACTCTCTGTTCCTCTGATTCTGACCTCATGTACAACCCCTCTCCTTTTGCCTCACCATTGGCAGCGATGCTGCCAGCTGTAAAGGCCCCACACTCTGAAATTCCTCCCTAAACCCTTTCATCTCTCCACCACCCTCTATTCCTTTAAGACTCTCCTTAAAACCCACCTCGTTGACCTAGCTTTTGGTCACCCCTCTTCGTGTTTCTTCCTTTGGCTCGGCATCCATTTTTGTCTGATTGCATCCCTGTGAAGTGTCTTAGGACGTTTTTCTACATTAAAGGTGCTGTATAAATGCAAATTATTTTTGAGGCATGTGTATGGCGTAATGAGTGCCATAATGTATCCCATCACTTCTACTAAAAAAAAGCCTGAAAGGATCTATTGGCAGAATTTCTGACTATCTTAACCTGCACAGGTTCCCCCTCCCAATCAGCAAATGAAGGAGAGATTGCCGCAGAGCTGCTCGCAGTGATGATACCTGATAAGACAGTTATGTGGATTTAGACCCTACCATGCTGTGCAGAAAAAGGAGGGGAAGGGTTGGATCAATCCACCCATCACTGCTGCAGTATGTATATCACTTACTGATCTCACATCTGTTATTCTGATATAACATGTGATGGTAAATGTGATCCTCATTTTTCCTGAAGGAAGGTAATATTTTTGGTTCTCCCAAAGACGGTAGGATGGGTGCCTCACTCTCCATTTATGACAGTGAGACTGTCCTATAAATCCTTTGGCTGTTGCTTGGCAGCAGTAGGGGCTTTGCCTGGTTAGGTACAGCACCACCAGCATAGGCTCTACATTCATTCATCCAGCCTGAATCACAAAGAAAAAGCAGGTAATTTTCAAGATTTTTTCCTGTGGTAGTTAAATTACAAAAGGTTTTTTTTGAGGAGGGTGAAATGGTTTTGGCTTGTTTCCCCAAGAGCTCGCTGAGAATATTCCTGATTTCTGGCTTGCTGCCACTGTTACAGAGCTAGACCTTTTTAATGTTTAATATATTACTGATTCATAGCAGACCTCTGCACATTCAATAGCATTACTTGCTGTGATACAACACTTAACATTTATGGCTCCTAGAAGAGAGCCCACATAAAGCAGCCTGTCTGTGCTGCACCCTAGCTGCAACACACCCTTTACATGGCTCCCAAGGGCAGTGTTGTATAGAGGTTTGTTGTTTGTTGAATTAAACCTGCTGCTGGCTTTGTTTTATAATGTAGTTCTTACCTCTGACAATTGAGTATTGACAGGTATTGTGTCCTGAACTTGCAGCTAAGTGTTTCAGTGACCTTGCAACTATTCATAAGGTTGTAATATTGTAGGCATCACCAGGAAAAGAACCCAGGCCTCACCATGGCATTATGGTGACAGAGAGTGGAACAAAGGAGTTAAATGTTCAGCTGATTTATTTAAAATGCCTTATTTTGAATTAATTAGTGCATTGTGAGTTTCTGTAAAGACATCAGATCTGCTTTGCAAGAGGATGTTTTTTGTCTGAGCCCCTGTATCCGCTATCATTGGGAGCAGTTTGTGTCTGAACCCCTTTGTCAGCTGTATTTGGGAGTGGTTTGTGTCATCCCCTGTGTCAGCAATCCTTGGGAACAGTTTGTGTTTGTGATCCAGGGTCGGGTATCCACTGGGAGCAGTTTGCTAAGTCCATTGAAGGTTGGTAACTAATTTCAAAATCCATCATGTAGAAGATGTGAGAGTAGTGCAGAGCTCCGGTTATTGTTTATGATAACCATTGTATAATTTAATAAAATTGATGTTGTATTTCTGTATGTTTCAGGGAATTTTGATGCAGTGTGCTATCTTTTTGTTTATCTCACTGAACTGCCTGGGAAGCTCATTGCATTTGTGGTTTAATGCTGATCACAAACTTGTGCCTTTGAAAGGGTTAACTGACCCCTCACTCCTTACTCAACATCCTAGGTAACTTGCTGATTTACTGGGAATAGAGCAGCTGAGTCAGTGAGCACAGTGCAGCTCTGTGCTCAGCTAAATGTTCAGATAGAAATTCATTGCATAAAATTAATGCCTGCATTAATATTTCATGAAGCAGATGGACTCTAAGTAAACAATACTCTGTACATATCACTGGGAAATGGGAAGCAAGTTGCTACCCCAAGTGCAGGCGAGTTATTCACTGAGCATGTTTTCAGAATAGCTTAAACCTCATTGGTTTGACACATGCCCTGTTTGCTGATTTTAACAGGTAGAGATTAGAACCTTGTTGTAACATAAAGTAACAATGGAGTTGGCTTGAACTATACCAGGAAATGGAGGAGAGGCAGGCTGAACTGTCTCATCCTTCAGTTCCCTGGGGCTGTCCAGCTGGCACACTCTGTTCATAGTTTTAGTGACTGTTCGTGCTACTGTGCGGATGACACCAAATTGGGGGGGTATAGTTAATACTGAGGAAGACTGCAACAAAATACAAGAAGACATTAATAAACTTGCAGAATGGGCATGTAATTGGCAAACAAATTTCAATATAGATAAGTGTGAGGGGATGCATTTAGGTAGGAAGAATAAGGAGGCCATGTGCTCCTTGAAAAATAAGAGTAAGTGGGTAAGGAGCAAGGGGATCTCGGTGTACAGATACACAAATCACTAAAAGTAGCGATGCATGCTAATAAGGCCATAAAAAGAGCAAACAGCAAACTGGGGTTCATTTCTAGAGGGATAGAATTGAAAAGCTGCGAAGTTATGTTATACTTGAACAGAACCTTGGTTAGACCACACTTACAGTACTGTGCACAGTTCTGGTCTCCATATTATTAAAAGGATATAGAGGCACTGGAGAAGGTACAAAAAAAGATTTACAAGGATGATACCAGAACTGAGCGGTTATAACTATCGGGAAAGACTGAATAGGCTGGGGCTTTTTTTCTGTAGAAAAGAGAAGGCTGAGGGGTGACCTGATAAAGGCCCTTAAGACTATGAAAGGGTTTGATAGGGTAGCTCTAGAGAAGATGTTTCTACTTATAAGGGAGACCAAGCCAGGGGCCATAAATATAAGATAGTCACTAATAAATCCAATAGGGAATTCAGGAGAAACTTCTTTATTCAGAGTGGTTCGAGTGTGGAACTTGCTAGCATAATGAGTAGTTGAGGTGAATAGAATAGATGCATTTAAGGGGAAGCGAGATAAACACATGAGGGAGAAAGGAATAGAAGGATATGCTGATAGGGTTGGATGAAGAGGGATGAGAGGAGGCTCGTGTAGAGCAGAAACACTGACATGGACCAGTTTGGCTGAATAGCCTGTTTCTGTGCTGTACATTCTATGTATTCTATATAATACTTCCTTGTTTTTCTGGTCCCAATTAGCATTCAGCAACTACAGTGCCAAACTCAAACAGGTGTGGAGAGCCCTTTTTCTCCTGAAGGATGTGATTGGTCACAGCCAGGCAGACACAGGGGCTGATTTTCATGCCATTAATATCCCACCAGTTCATCGACACAGCAGCATAGATAAAGAGACAGAGACCTGTAGTGCAAGGTATCCTCTCCTTTTGCACACGATGCACATCTCTGATCGGCCAGAGGATGGGAACTTCACAATATTATAATGACGAGTAACCTTATAACAAGCGACACAATTACATCTTCCACATCTTCAGGCCATCAAGCTGGGTCAGTGCCTGGTACAAATCCTGCCTTACGTAATGGCCGTCCAGGTGTACTAGGTGCTGAGCTGTATACAGCAGTCAGTTTAAAAAGCCCAGTAAGAATATTCATTGAACAGATTTAGGATCATTTCTGCATTGTTTTCTTTTGTTTCTTTTCTGCTGAGACTTGTGATCTCATGAGCCTATGTGCCAATTGATTACTGGCATCAGTAGGTTTTCCAATGGGAATTGCCCCATCTGATGTGTTTGGAAAAATAGGAGGACCAATGGAGGATGGCAAGCATATTAGATGGCACAACTCTGTGCTCGCTCGCTGGTACCCACCCGCACTTCTGCAATTGCAAACAGAGTAAACCAGGTGGTTAGTTCACAAGGACATTCCTGTTGCCAAAGCAAGCTGGTACAGCAGAACCAATGGAACCATTAAAATATGTGAATGCTTAACTAACCACAATGCTTTCAGTAGTACTGAAAGAAAGAAGACAAGCTAGGATGATAGGCCACACCTGCCAAGATGCCACGAACCATATATGAAGGAATTTTTTAACCTTACCTGGGAATGACTAAGGGGGGAACTGTCTTCAATGGGTCCTGGACAGCAGACAGCCAGATGAAGGTCTGTGCCATCTGCTGCTAGGGCACCTGCAGCTACCATGCAGCATAGGTTGGCACAGCCACCGATCGTACCCATTAGCTGTGGATTCAAGCCTGTCTCCACCTCCTTGCAGGTATGGGGTTGGTGCGGTGGAGTGGCACAAGGGGCAACCTCCCCACAACCATCTCATGTAACACCATTTCCACTTCAGACATCAAGCAAGAAGTTAGCTGCTGGGCTGCTCCGTCACTTGCCACTGGGCTCATGCCTGCAACTCAGATTTCTTTTTCCTTTAATTTTACCCATCACTTCTTAGCCCTTGCCCCCTTTAGCCTTTGCAAAGGCTGCAAATGGGTTAAGGTGTCTTTTGAGCATTTCAAAGGCAGTAAGAATTTTTGTCCCCCTATATTGCCATTGCATGCAAATTTGCACTCCTGCTACTAGTGTACTCCTTGCATCTGTCCAGATCAGCACCTGAAGCTGTGAATAATTATACAAATAGACGTACCCACAAAATTGGAGTACTATTAGCACGTTACCATTCTGATGAAATTAGTACCAGCTGTTAACTGTATTAGACAGGGAGAGGGGAAACTATATTTTCCCTCCCCCAGTCTAATAAATAATTTTGGCAGGGGGAGGGGAAACCAGAGGTATAACAATAGTAGACCCTTTCTGACCTGAAATGGATACTTGTGTCCTTCACACGCGTACCTTCAATCTGTCCGAAGTTAGACCAAGCAAAAACTTGGTGAGATGAGGCCTGCTACAAATTGATAAAAATCCTTTATTTCACAGTAATTTGAATACACAGAATAGAAATTATGATTGGACTCACTTAATGATGTTCACACCACTCCCACCCAAACCACTGTGGCAGCAGCATGCCCCTCATCACCAAGTCTCACTTTGGCCTCTCCCCACTACTGCATCAGCACCTTTTGCTCCTTTGAGCATTTGATCCTCTTCTATCTCTCACACTTCTTTTAAGATTCTTGTCCTCCTTTCTCTCTGCCATCAGCACTGAGTGGCGACTCATCCTCAGCAATTTCAGTGTACATCTCAACTCCCCTAGCTCTCTCTTCTCTGACTTCATCATCCTCTTGTCTTTCCTCAACCTCATCTTTCATATAAACTCCCTCGCCTACATCCTTGTTGAGCTCATGATTTCTTGTGACCTCTCTGCACGTGATGTCTCAGTCACTGACAGGGGAATCTCTGACTCCTTTTCACTTACCACCTATATTGCCCAACCTTCCTCCAATCCCACTTTTTCCAGCATCCACCGATGGAAAACACTCTCCCCATCTCCCTCAAAAATGAACTCACAAATTATGAACTCCCTCACCTTTGTCCCTCCACCTGTTACCACACCCCTGTTGTCTACAAATCAATTACTGGCTCCCCTGTTACAGCCCTCATCTTTAATTTGTTAAGTCAGAGGGATGCAAACTTGAACATGCCTAATGCACAACAGCCCATCATCAATCATCAGATGTGGCTTGACTACATCAAGCATCAACACATTTTACACTCCTCTGTCTAAACTGCCTATTACTCCAGGACCATCCCTGGGACAACCCCAGCCTCTTTTCCTTGTCCAAGTACATCCTTTACCACCTAGCCCTCATCTCTTCCAACTTCACTTCAAAAACCAAATGTGAAGAGTGCATAAATTCTTTTGTTTCCAAGATCAAACCTCTGCCACCACCTCCCATTTCTTACATTCCAACCTGCCCAGCATTTCATCCACTGTAACTCAGGATCCTTGTCTCTTTGCTTTTTATCACCCATCTCTCCTCTCGTCCTGTCCAAGCTCATTGGATCCCTGAGATCTACCCCTTACTCCCTCTATTCTCTTCCCACTAACTACTGACCACTCAGTTCCCCTTTATGATCCCCATGCTGACAGCCATAATTAATAGTTCTCCATTTCTTTGACACCATCACTTTTCCCTTCAAAACATCCATCATCATCCCCCTCCACAAAAAAAATACTTGACACATCAATCCTCTCCAACTGCCGCCCCATCTCCAACTTCTCTTTCCTTTCTAAAGTCTTCAAATATGTTCTTGCCTCCTAGCTCCATGCCCATCTCTCCTGAAACTTCGTCAGTCAATTCAAAGTCTTCATTCTCATCTTTAATTCCCTCCAAGGCCTTACCCACCCTATTTCTGCCATCTCCTCCAGCTTTATATCTCCTGGACAATACGCCATTCCTTTGACTGACCTTCTGTGCATCCCTTTTTTTACCCCACCATTGGTAGCAGAGCTATCAGCTACTTCAGTCCTACTCTTTGTAACTCCCTCCCTATACCTCTCCACCTTGAAAAACCCCCTCAAAACACATCTCTTCACCTTAGCCTTCAGTTCCCCCTTCTAAACTTTTCCTTTCTGGCTTAGTGTCTGTTTTAATTTGCACCTATTTATGAAGCAACGTAGTCATTTCCTTTACACTATAGGCACTACATAAATGCAACTTGTCGTTGTCATCAATGGCAAACATAATAATAAATGTTTGAAATCAGATCTTTCCATCTTATAGTCCTTTAAGGCTGGTCCAGGTTCAGCTGGCTATTAAATGTGGCTTTCCTGGAATCATGTTTTGTGGCTGAAATAAATCCAAATATTTTCGTGTGGAAGGTGTTGGTGGATGTTTGGGCAGATTGGTGTATGGTCCAGTGAGCCAAAGAAATGAAAAAATCTAATATTGCAAATCAACATGAAAGAATCAACAAAAACACATGACATTCACTTGTCTACATTTTTCTTAGAAATATATCTATCGTATAACTTGACGCAAACATGCTGGAGGGGTTAATATACTGTCTCTGTTTATGACCATCGGAAGGCTCCTCAAATTATACATAAGAACATAAGAAATAGGAGCAGGAGTAGGCCAATCGGCCCCTCGAGCCTGCTCCGCCATTCAATAAGATCATGTCTGATCTGATCCTAACCTCAAATCTAAATTCATGTCCAATTTCCTGCCCGCTCCCCGTAACCCCTAATTCCCTTTACTTCGAGGAAACTGTCTATTTCTGTTTTAAATTTATTTAATGATGTAGCTTCCACAGCTTCCTGGGGCAGCAAATTCCACAGACCTACTACCCTCTGAGTGAAGAAGTTTCTCCTCATCTCAGTTTTGAAAGAGCAGCCCCTTATTCTAAGATTATGCCCCCTCGTTCTAGTTTCACCCATCCTTGGGAACATCCTTACCGCATCCACCCGATCAAGCCCCTTCACAATCTTATATGTTTCAATAAGATCGCCTCTCATTCTTCTGAACTCCAATGAGTAGAGTCCCAATCGACTCAACCTCTCCTCATATGTCCGCCCCCTCATCCCTGGGATTAACCGAGTGAACCTTCTTTGTACTGCCTCGAGAGCAAGTATGTCTTTTCTTAAGTATGGACACCAAAACTGTATGCAGTATTCTAGGTGCGGTCTCACCAATACCTTATATAACTGCAGCAATACCTCCCTGTTTTTATATTCTATCCCCTGAGCAATAAAAGCCAACATTCCGTTGGCCATCTTGATCACCTGTTGCACCTGCATACTAACCTTTTGATTTTCTTGCACTAGGACCCCCAGATCCCTTTGTACTGCAGTACTTTCCAGTTTCTCGCCATTAAGATAATAACTTGCTCTCCGATTTTTCCTGCCAAAGTGCATAACCTCACATTTTCCAATATTGTATTGCATCTGCCAAATCTCCGCCCACTCACCCAGCCTGTCTATATCCCCTTGTAGGTTTTTTATGTCCTCCTCACTCTCCACTTTCCCTCCCATCTTTGTATCATCTGCAAACTTTGATATGTTACACTCGGTCCCCTCCTCCAAATCGTTAATATAGATTGTAAAGAGTTGGGGACCCAGCACCGACCCCTGCGGAACACCACTGGCTACTGGTTGCCAGTCCGAGAATGTACCATTTATCCCAACTCTCTGCTTCCTGTTAGATAACCAATCCTCCACCCATGCCAGAATATTACCCCCAATCCAGTGATTCTTTATCTTGAGCAATAATCTTTTATGTGGCACCTTGTCGAATGCCTTCTGGAAGTCTAAATACACTACGTCCACTGGTTCCCCTTTATCCACCCTGTACGTTATATCCTCAAAGAACTCAAGCAAATTTGTCAGACATGACTTCCCCTTCGTAAAGCCATGCTGACTTTGTCCTATTAAATTATGTTTATCCAAATGTTCTGCTACTGTCTCCTTAATAATAGACTCCAGAATTTTACCCACCACAGATGTTAGGCTAACTGGTCTATAATTTCCAGCCTTCTGCCAACTACCCTTTTTAAATAAGGGTGTTACATTAGCAGTTTTCCAATCTGCTGGGACCTTTGCCGAGTCCAGAGAATTTTGGAAAATTATTACCAAAGCATCCACAATCCCTACTGCCACTTCCCTCAAGACCCGAGGATGTAAGCCATCAGGTCCAAGGGATTTGTCCGCCTTGAGTCCCATTAATTTACTGAGTACCAATTCCTTAGTGATTTTAATCGTATTTAGCTCCTCCCCCACTAGAGCCCCCTGTTTGTCCAGTGTTGGGATATTCTTAGTGTCCTCTACCGTAAAGACTGAAACAAAATATTTGTTCAGCATTTTTGCCATCTCCATGTTTCCCACCATTAAATTCCCGGTCTCATCTTCTAAGGGACCTACGTTTGCCTTAGCCACCCTTTTTCTTTTTATATAACTGTAGAAACTCTTGCTATCTGTTTTTATATTTTTTGCTAATTTATTTTCATAATCTATCTTCCCTTTCTTAATCAATCCTTTAGTTACTTTTTGCTGTCTTTTGAAGACTTCCCAATCTTCTATCCTCCCACTAAGTTTGGCTACCTTATATGTCCTTGTTTTTAGTCGGATACTATCCTTAATTTCTTTACTTAGCCACGGATGGCTGTCATTTCTTTTACACCCTTTTTTCCTCAGTGGAATATATTTGTTTTGAAAGTTGTAAAATAACTCCTTAAATGAACACCACTGCTCATGTACCGTCTTACCCTTTAATCTATTTTCCCAGTCCACTTTAATCAATTCCGCCCTCATACCATCATAGTCTCCTTTATTCAAGCTCAGTATACTTGTTTGAGAACCAACATTCTCACCCTCTAATTGGATATGGAATGTAACCATGTTATGGTCACTCATTCCAAGGGGATCCTTAACTAGGACATTATTAATTAATCCTGGCTCATTACACAGGACCAGGTCCAAGGTTGCTTGCCCCCTTGTAGGATCAGTTACATACTGCTCAAGAAATCCATCCCTAATACACTCAATAAACTCTTCCTCAAGGCTGCCCTGCCCAATTTGATTTGTTAAATTAAAACAGAAAATGCTGGAAACACTCAGCAGATCAGGCTGCATCTGTAGAGAGAACAGACAAGTTAGTGTTTCAGGTGTGGACCCCGTTCTCTCCACAGATGGAGATTCAGAATGTTTCTGTTTTTAGTTTTTGCTCCAATTTTCCAGCATCTGCTGTATTTTTCCTTTTCTCCCCCTCAGATTGACCCTCAGCTTTTACTCAGTCAGACCCTGACGTCAGTACATATTTACTGATGTTTGGGTCTGATTGAGCTGCAGTTGAGACTGTCAACAGTTGGATACAGCATCGCCCTGAGTCATGACTGAAATAATCCCATAACCACGTCATGTAATTATGTTGTGAGGTTTCTTGTGCCACATTATGGTGGATTTTATCAGGTTCAGGTGTGAGAGGCAATGAGTTGTAAACTTCTATGATTCTATTATAGAGGGATATGGGCCAAGTGCAGGCAACTGGGACTAGCTTAGTGGTATAAACTGGGCGACATGGACATGTTGGGCCGAAGGGCCTGTTTCCATGTTGTAAACTTCTATGATTCTATGAGTTATTCAGTCTGCATAGTGCTGCACAGAGACAGGTTCAAGAGATCGAGCTGGGATTAGTGGTTGAATACCAGTGCTGGAATCCCATGAGTGATTGTTGCTGGGGCCTGTGAGTAAATAATTCAGACTTATTGCCCCAAATGTTTACTGATGTTTTTCGCAGACACTGGGAGGATCACTTTGAACAGAAAGTACTGTATTCAATGTTCCTTCTCCTAGTCCTTTCAACAAAACATGCCAGATAAAGATGACTGTCACTGCACAAGTACACACACACCACTGTTACACAGATTCATCATGCACACTGTGTCTTTTAAGCTAGAGCCCGGAATCCAAGAGTTTCTCTCTCCAGTCCACTAAAGCCCCACAGCTCCTTGACTCTGGGGGCAGGCAAGCAAATTGTCCCTATGTAACCATTCACTGGGGAGATCCGAGAGTGGTTTTCGTTCCCTCACAGTTGGATTATGACTGGCCCTCACATGGTGTCTCTCTGACAGCCTGATGTAGATTGGGTGAATCACTTGCATGTTCTTGTATTTTGCAGTAATAAAAACAGGAATTGCTGGAAACACTCAGCAAATCAGGCAGCATCAGTGGAGAGAAGAAGATTGGGTTAATATTTCAGGTTGATGACTGTTCGGTACAGTTCGGATGTGTTACACAGCCAAGCTGCTGAATGTTTAATTACACCTCGAAATGAGGCTGCTCCCAGAGGCCCTGTGACCCATATCACAGGAAGTACCAATTTTCCTCTAGTCTCCAAAATGGATATTTGCAAGGCTTATTGTGTTTAAGTCACTCATCTCATATTGGGGTGGGGGGGAAGGCCTCCCCGTTCGATGACAATCACTCATTCACCTCAGTTGCGGAGGAGCTCCAGTCACTCACTCACCTCGGATAGCTCGGTGCCCAAGTGATTCACTCAGATGGGGAGGAGTCTGCCACTCACTCACCTTGGGTGGGGAAAGCCCCAGCTACTCACCAACTCATTCACACCAACACATTTGTATGTCATGACTCCAAGCCCTGTTGCTATCTGTCATTATCTCATGTTCCTCAGTTATAGAATCACAGAATGTTCTCGTGCAGAAACAGTTTACTCCATGCTTCAAGTGTGCACCAGTGTTTTTCTCTACGTGAGCCACCTAGTCGCAGCCTTAACTGATTTTATCTTTGTTTACATTTAAAGTCGTCCCTTTATGTGACGCACACAGGACACTCAGTTACTTTTTTTGTCTGCCATTAAGTCTGCTCATTCATCTCAACAGTTTTATCTTTTCCTTTCTTCAAGAAAAAGTGAAAACCTTTCTTCTTATAAATTTATGTATTTTCTAAAAAAAATGGATTTTCTAAGTGCTGAGAGTGAATGTTTGTATCTTGTTGATGTGATGAAAGGACTGGAGCATAGAGGGCATCAGTCTTCTTGAACTTTGTGGGAGTGGGAGAAGGAAGGCACGCAATTGGAGACCATGTTAAGATGCAGGGAACACACATTGATTCAGGCATTGACCTTTATGGATGAGAGAAGTTTTCAGGCCTGTGTAACCATGTGCGTGAGTGAAATGTTTGAATACAGTCTGGTTTACATAGAGTGTGTGTGTGATGATACTGGCCTATGTACTGACTGACTTATTTCTCATTTATTTGACAGCCCACAGTTCGAACATCATCAGTGCATCCAGGGTTATCCCTGAAAGTGACAACAGAATTCTCCAGGACCTCAGAGGCAAGTGGATCTTTTGTACAAACTTGAGTCACAGGCTCAGATCAGGACAAGCGGGTTAGGCAGCTGGTGAGTTCAGTTAGGAGGGAACTGACTTTACAAGATTTAAGGGGAAGCTCAGACTTAATATTTGGAGTAGACTGCAGTGCTCGTTTAGAAGTGGCTTCCTGGTTCCACTTGGACAACAGCTGTACAAACTTTCTCTCAGAAGGGAGAAGATAAGACTGTGGTCTGAACAGTGTTAGCTCCAATTACACAGAGCTAATGGGCCCTGTTCTCCTATCTGATTTCTCATAATAATGAGTTGGGTGCTTTCACCAGCAGATGGCCTGGCTTCTGGCAATAAAAACTGACTATTGTTGATTTGTCCAGATATTTAAACTGAACTATCTCTTGCTTGAATTCCCACTCCCCAGCATTGTTGAAGCAGCCACCAACATTTCATTAAAGATTTTGGGAAAAGGACAGAGGACTGGTACAAAGTGGAAAGCTCTTTTAGGGAGCCAGCACAGGTGCAATCGGCTGACGAACCTTTTGTGCTGTTAAATTCTATAGGGGCAATTTTCATGTCTCGTGCATATATGCTAATCTAAATCAGATGGCACAGTTAGGACTCCTCCCAACTCCGTTTTCGTCTCTCTTCATAATGCTGCAACCATTTCCTGTTTCCGCCCACCAACCTTGGGCGGTACAAGTTGGGAGGCCGCCATTTCCAGCGATATTTATTAGGATTTTCAGCTGCTCTCAGGTAAAGCTGTGGAAAATTTTGGGAGACATATTGCTTGCATCAGCTTGTGGTTTTTTTAACTTTAGATGATTGAAAAGTGCTTGTAGTTGCTGTAGAATGTTCTGAATTGTTGAGGCTTTGGGGGTCCTTCTGGCAATCTTACTCTGGCAAGAGTAACAGGAGCAGCAGCAGCAGAAAGGACCAAACAGCTGCAGCTGGAGGGAGACCTGATAGAAAGAGGCGTGCTCGCAGGAATCCTTGCCCTCCAAACAAAGTGTATGGGCCTAGGACAACATACCTGCAGCTCTCTGAGGAGCAGTGCAGAAGGAGGCAGTGTTTACCCAGGGAGACTGTGACAGAGTTGTGTTACTTCCTGCATCAAGACCTCCAACTAACTGCCACAGCTAGCACAGCATTGCAGTCAAGGTCACTGCAGCCCTGTGCTTCTATACCTCCAGCTCTTTCCAGGGTGCCACAGGGGATATCAGTAACATTAGTCAGTCTGCAGTTCATGCTTGTAATAAGTAGGTGACTGATGGCTCATTTGCTAGAGCAAACACTTTTATCACATTCCCCATGGACGTCCGGAAGCAACAAGATAGGGCTCTGCAGGATTCCCCCAAGTCCTGGACGTCATGTACTGCACCCATGTCACCCTGTGAACCCCTTCAGATGACTTCATGGCCTTCAAGAATTGCAAGGTATCCACTCCATTAATGTGCAAGTGATAATTTATCACCAGCAGCACTTCATGCTGGTCTGTACCCGCTTTCCTGGCAGCTGCCATGATGCATTTATATTGTGGCAATCCTCCATCCCCCCCCACTTGACAATGCAACTGTTGAAAGGACCAGCTTGAGCAAATTTCTTCCTATGTTTGCTGGCTGAAGTACTCCCCATCAAAAAAAACTTGATTCTTCCAGTTTGTCCACTGGTGCAGGGATACAACATTTCAGCTATACTATCACCTCACAAGCTTTACGAGAATAAAATCTTTGTGTCTCCTGCTAAGGGCTCAGGGGCCAGCTACCTTGTTTCATCACACTCTGTTCCCAGGATAATCAGTTGGCAAAACTTTGTTCATTTGGAATTTGAATTTTGTACTGAGAAAATTTACATCAGAACTGAATGAACTTAAGGCTTTGTATGAGCTGAAGGTGTTTTATACTTAAAACTTATTTTGCAAGCTCATATTTTTTACAAAGGGCTGGTGATGCGCATACTTTGGTGGTAAATCCACTGTAATTTGTTTAGAAAGCAAGTTACTGCAGCATGCCAAGTTACTGACTGGACTACTCCACTCCGTCACTGGTTGCAGAGCCTTCAGGCTTCAATCTCGAATTTACTTCCTGAACCCTTGCACTTTTCTACTCCACATTCAAAAAGCTCCATAAAAAATACCACTTTGATGGGGCCATCTGTCACATCCCCAACTTTTTTCCTACTCCATGTTCGGATCCATTACTCACTTCGTAAAGTGTCTTAATGTAAGTTGCAGTTTGCTGGCAGTTTTAGATCTCTGCACACATGAAGCTAAGCATTTCAACACCTTGGACAGGTACTGCACTGAGAAATGCCATGATATGAGAGATTCTAGGTCAGAATCCAGCCCTGTAACACACAGAAGGTGGGGCAGTCACACTGGTTTCAAACAGGTTCGATGAAGTGAATTAAATTAAATGATCAGACTCAGTCAGAGAAGCTTCAAGGATCATAGAAGTTTACAGCACAGAAGGAGGCCATTCGGCCCATCATGTCTGTGCCGGACGAAAAAGAGCCATCCAACCTAATCCCACATTGCAGTTCTTGGTCCACAGCCTTGTAGGTTGTGGCACTTCAAGTGCCTATCCAAGTATTTTTTAAATGCAATGAAGGTTTCTGCCTCTACCATCCTTTCAGGCAGTGAGTTCCAGATCCCCACCACCCTCTGGGTGAAAAAATTTCTCCTCAACTTCCCTCTAATCCTTCTACCAATTACTTTAAATCTATGCCCCCTGGCTATTGACATCTGTGCTAAGGGAAATAGGTCCTTCCTACCCACTCTATCTAGGCCCCTCATAATTTTGTATACCTCAATTAAATCTCCCCTCAGCCTCCTCTGTTCCAAAGAAAACAACCCCAGCCTATCCAATCTTTCCTCACAGCTAAAATTCTCTAGTGCTGGCAACATCCTTGTAAATCTCCTCTGTACCCTCTCCAGTGCAATCACATCTTTCCTGTAATTTGGTGACCAGAACTGTATGCAATACTCTGGCTGCGGCCTAACTAGTGTTTTATACAGTTCTAGCATAACCTCCTTGCTCTTATATTCAATGCCTTGGCTAATAAGGGAAAGTATCCCATATGCCTTCTTAACCACCTTATCTACCTGTCCTGCTACCTTCAGGGATCTGTGGACATGCACTCCAAGGTCCCTCTGTTCCTCCACACTTTTCTCAGTATCCTACCATTTATTGTGTATTCCCTTGTCTTGTTTACCCTCCCCAAATGCATTACCTCACACTTCTCTGGATTGTATTCCATTTGCCACTTTTCTGCCCACTTGACTAGTCCATTGATATCTTCCTGCAGTCTGTGGCTTTCTTCCTCACTATTAACCAAACAGCCAACTTTTGTATCATTTGCAAACGTCTTAATCATGCCCCCTACATTTAAGTCTAAATCATTGATATATATACCACAAAAAGTAAGGGACCTAGTACTGAGTCCTGTGGAACCCCACTGGAAACAGCCTTCCAATCACAAAAACACCTGTCGACCATTACCCTTTGCTTCCTGTCACTGAGCCAATTCTGGATCCAACTTGCCACTTTCCCTTGGATCCCATGGGCTTTTACTTTTCTGATCAGTCTGTCATGTGGGACCGTGTCAAAAACCTTGCTAAAATCCATGTAGACTACATCAAACGTGCTACCCTCATCTACCCTCCTTGTTACCCCCTCAAAAAATTCAATCAAGTTAGTCAGACACGACCTCCCCTTAACAAATCCATGCTGATTGTCCTTGATTAATCCGTGCCTTTCTAACACTGTCCCTCAGAATTTTTTCCAATAATATGCCCACCAATGAGATTAGGCTGACAGGCCTGTAATTACTTGGTCTATCCCTTTCTCCCTTTTTAAACAATGGTACAACGTTAGCAGGATGTTTGATGCAGGAATTTTTTTTACAAAGCAGTGAGGCCCTGCCCTGTTGGATTAAGGGGTTAATATAGAGCGAACTTTAATCTGCATCTAACCTGTGCTGTACCTGACCTGGTAGTGTTTGATGCTGACAGAAGTGCTAAAAGTCTTCCATGCATCAGCACTGATATTTTTTTCCTTAACGAACTATTGAGAATAGAATAGTTTGAATTACTTTAAGGACACACAAAATCTAAACTGGAAAAATTATCAGTGTACTCATACTTAGAGAGAGAGTGCAGCAGTCCAGAGATTGACAGCATTGTCCTTACAATTGAAGGTTTGGATTTGGACACTGACATGCAGCAGAATAAAGTGTGATAGATTTTGGGGCTGGGAGCAGGAGCCCATTCAGGACGTGGGGAATTGCTTTGGCGCAGAGGATGAAACAGCAGATGTTACAATCACTCTAAAACCTGGAAAACTGACTTGAGAATGCTCTTGCTTTGAGGTGGTTATGTAGTGTTAAATCAGAATCCACACTTACAGCACATCACTTGCATCAGTGCATATAGTTTTATTTTATATTTTTGAAAACTGTCCTATGATCAGAGTAGTCGCCCTTGATGTAGCTGGCTACATCAGAGTCAAGTACAATGATTAGTCGTATTAGTGAGGCTTGGAAGATAGGTGACATAATTCTAATATTTATAAAAAGGGTAGAGAGAAGTACAGGAAAACATAGAGCAGTAAGTTTAACATCTGTTGTAGGGACAGTCTTTGAAATGAATGTGAGAGATCTATACATTTCCCTGTACAGCAATGAGACTGGATGGTGAGCATACAACATCTGCCCGCATACAGCATGCTACCTGGGTATCGAGAAAAGCCGGCAGTAAAATGGAATGTAGATATAGAGACCTCAGCCTATCCAAATGGCAGTTCTGGTGGAGTTGTAGGGCTATGCTGCCTCCATTTCCCATTTCTGTTTTAAAATCTAGCTGGAGTTGCGATGTTACTGATTCTACATTTAACAGGTCCTATTAGAATGTATTAATCTCCATGGCAAAACACCCAGTTAATTTGCTGGTGGTCTTTTTTCCCTGCTCCATGGGTCTTATGAGGAGTACTTATTGGAAGCCCGGTACGAACTGTTGGCACTGCAGTGAGTTGCCCATTGAAGCATAGATCGAATTGTTTAAGGACACCTGCCTGCTCTTCTTCTGCCTGTCCCTACATTGGGAGATGTGTGTACAGTGGGGTGGTCACAGACCAAGTTAGATGGGAATTGATGTTGAATTAACTATTGGGGGCCTATTGAACAGGCATTCCCAAATGGGATTCAGCAACTTCTTCTAGACAGGTGGGAGATGCAATTGATGTATGTTAGGCTCTTTTGAATGGGGAAAAGTTCATCAAATGACCTGAATGTATAACGTATGTGAAGTTGTCTTGAATAAGTCAGTGTTGGTCATTTTCTACGTTGAGCATTGTCAACTCATACTCTACTCATTCCAGAAAATAATTGCTTACTTACTTAAATAGCCAGAGCTCAATGATTGGCTACAAACAAGATTGTTGGCATGTTGTTAATCAGTCCTGGCAGCCACATTTTGGTATAATATCAACTGGCTGAAAACTGCCCGTACAAGCTTGGCTTGTGGGAAATGTACACTCTATGGAAGACTGTTGACAGGATGTGTACTGTTTCTGGAGTTCTTCCTCCAGATCGCAGTGTTGTCATTCATTGGATATAACTCAGTTTGTATCACTGCAGCTTCGGGTTGCTCCTCGATAATACCACTCAGAATGATGTCTGCTTGACCACAGCCCTTCTAATCTAACAGTTTCATTTCACCACAAGAATGAAAGATGAGAGACTCAGACCAAACTTATTTTCACTTAAGAACAGATTTAACAGAGACATGAGCCAGACTTTGAAATGCTGAGAGGTATGGATTTATCCTGACTATATAATTCAGTGTCCCAAATCCATAGCCAATTTCAGGGACTATGTCCAATTCCTTGGTATTCAGCACCTGGTATTCTTTTCTGCTGTTGCTCAGGGGTGAAACTGGAAGGAATTTATAAATTCTCGTAAATAATATTGAGAATACATTACTGAAGAAGTTATCAAGCTAGAGTCAGAATCAGATTACGAAGGCAGTGGCAAAACAGGATGGAACAGTGATTCAAACTGTACAAACCACTGATAAATCAGTCACCTGACTCTCTTTTTAGTGTTTAAAACTCAGTTTGGTCTTTTAATCCAGACTAAAAGTGTGTCCTGCAAAGCCTCTGATTTATTGTAAACAATTTTACAACACCAAGTTATAGTCCAACGATTTTTATTTGAAATCTACAAGCTTTCGGAGGCTTCCTCCTTCCTCAGGTAATCAGACAATTACCTGAGGAAGGAGGAAGCCTCCGAAAGCTTGTAGATATCAAATAAAAATCGTTGGACTATAACTTGGTGTTGTAAAATTGTTTACAATTGTCAACCCCAGTCCATCACCGGCATCTCCACACCTGATTTATTGGCAAGTGCTGAGCGTTGACTTTTCTGACCTGCAGCCTGAATGATGATGCCACAGCCCAGATACTGCTGCAGCAGACGGTGTAATGAATAAATACAGTAAAGGATTGACGGAGCAGGATGGCAATAATACAAAAAATGCTATAATACCAGATCTATAAATATTTACTGCTCAAGGTGCTGCTCCCACATAGTGTGCCAGGAACAGCTTCCTGGTGCTGTTAAACTCACAGCAGAGGCTCCTCCTGTCTGGTTTTAGACCAGACAGTGGTTTTTAAGTGGGCTGTTTGGATATTTCTAAAATGTAAATTTTTTTTAAACTGAATGTTTCCACTTTGTTTCTGTGACTCATGATGTGGAGGTATTTTGCAGTTTCTGTCAGCTGGATGTCTGACATGCGTGGAAACTCATCACCATGTTCAGAGTCTAAGCACCAAGCTACTGATAAATCCACACAAATAGAGCATTAGTTTGAATCTACACTCTCTCCCCATAGAGAGACACTCTACTTACCTCAGTCCAGAGAGCTTCAGTACAGGTTAGCAGATCTAAGGCTTAGGCAACCCAAGTGTGTGCAGGGGTACTGCTGCAGTTCAGCCAGATAAAATTACATAGTTTACCAGTACCAAGCATTGGTAAGCTCCCTGCTGCTGTACAGCCAGAACCATTATACTCATTTAAGGCATCAGCTTGCAGGGTAATCCAGAACTGAGTGGGAAGGATCCTATCCCCAGTGACAAGCCCACCCTTCTAGGTCCTGTTAATGAACCAGTTTGGCTGGTCAATCATCAACAGTGTTCTGGAAGACTGTGGACCTGCCTGGCTCATGAACTATGATACTGACTCTGCTACAGATGTGGACTGTTCACCAGGCATGTCAACTCCAAAGAGACCCGATTACTTCCCCCACAAGGAGGATAATCACTACTTGGTCATTAGAGACGTTAATTGTTGAGGTAAAGAAACCATCATTGCCAACTCCGGATTTTCGTCCGGCTATGATCGCAAAATAGTCCCAATCAAGTTTTGTTTATTCTCCCCAGGCAACAGAATTATGTAAAAAACGGAAAGAATGTGAAAGCCATGAGCAAGAGATAAAGAAACGCCAGCGGATATGTCAGGATCTGGTATGTGGGCTCTCATCTATTTTAATATATAAATGTGAAGCAGTCTGAGGGTAGGCAGGGCTCACCTGTCTCTCACTGTGCTGTGTGAGTGCTAAATATAAAATGTATGCAATACAAAATGTGTAAAATGTGCACACACCATATATAATCCATACATTTCATATGTTGTATAGATATAGTTTATGGAAGTATGTGAGTGTTTATAACACATGTATGTAGATACCATATATATTCACACATAGTGTGTATATAAAAATTGTATTTAGGAATTCTTGATTATTCCAAACACATTTGAGCAAGAGAAGTACGTTAAGGTCATGTTTTCACTTGCATCTCTCTTCGTCCTTCCATTTGTCAATGTTTTCTTTCTGTCTGGGGCTCTCGTCTCCATGCAGTAGAGTTCTCTGAAATTTCAATGTTGAAGCTACAGTTTCCAACCAAAAGCAGGTGAGCTAGCCGTGGGACATTGAGCAGTTACTGAGTTCACACTTGTGAGTGTACTTTAAACTGATAGGCCAATAACTAAACTACTGCCCACCCAGAGGATAATGATGTTATTGTGTTGTGCCTGGGCTGGATCTATACCCCAGCTGGATGTTGAAACCATCACTATTTGCTGTCTGCAGTGCAGATTTCCTTTTAGTCTGAGACTGAACAGACTGTTTAACAATCAGCGGTTCATGATATGGGAAGATTCCTATGTAGGAAAGGTCTGAGCAGATTGAAATTAACTAAAAACTGTATGTGAAATTATTGCTGTCCAGTGTTGGAAATTGCAGGTGTTTAGGGATATGATCAGGTGTGCCCCTTGCTGTTGCTACCTCTGCAGTTGGTGATGGTCTCAGTTTGTATATATGGCTGTGAGAGCTGTCACTGAATTTCTGAAGTTCACTGACTTGCCAAGAATTCCTCTGTTAGGCTTTGTAAGATTTTTTGGGCCTTTTTTGAATATAATTATCTCCTTTTGCTCCAAATATGTTGCTGCTCTGAGCCGTGGGATTGGTATGTTGCTCCTCTGTTTTGTGCTATATTGCGTGGATTACTCATTTGACATGTGGTGTATTGCTGCTCTGAGCTGAGGTGTATTGCTGCTCTGAACTGAGGTGTATTGCTGCTCTGAACTGAGGTGTATTGCTGCTCTGAGCTGAGGTGTATTGCTGCTCTGAGCTGAGGTGTATTGCTGCTCTGAACTGAGGTGTATTGCTGCTCTGAGCTGAGGTGTATTGCTGCTCTGAGCTGAGGTGTATTGCTGCTCTGAGCTGAGGCGTATTGCTGCTCTGAGCTGAGGTGTATTGCTGCTCTGAGCTGAGGTGTATTGCTGCTCTGAGCTGAGGTGTATTGCTGCTCTGAGCTGAGGTGTATTGCTGCTCTGAGCTGAGGTGTATTGCTGCTCTGAGCTGAGGTGTATTGCTGCTCTGAGCTGAGGTGTATTGCTGCTCTGAGCTGAGGTGTATTGCTGCTCTGAGCTGAGGTGTATTGCTGCTCTGAGCTGAGGTGTATTGCTGCTCTGAGCTGAGGTGTATTGCTGCTCTGAGCTGAGGTGTATTGCTGCTCTGAGCTGAGGTGTATTGCTGCTCTGAGCTGAGGTGTATTGCTGCTCTGAGGTGCGGTGTATTGCTGCTCTGAGCTGAGGTGTATTGCTGCTCTGAGCTGAGGTGTATTGCTGCTCTGAGGTGCGGTGTATTGCTGCTCTGAGCTGCGGTGCATTGCTGCTCTGAAGTGTGGTGGTTTGGAACACCATCACCCTGAGGTCCAGCACCGCAGCTGCCAGCCCCTATTTGTTTGTTCCTCGTATTGCACTAGTGGTATAATTACAGGCTCCACATGCAGCAAAGCTTATCTGTCTCTTATTCTTCTATAATACAAGGCTTGCGTACTCTGATTTCAACAAATTATTATTTGAATAGAAAGGGTAGGATAGGGTTAATGCCATCTGCTGGAACATGTGGAGCCACTGAGATTCTGTGGATGGAAACAGACTGAAAGGTTGAAGCACAGCCTGAAATGCTATGCTCGATCCTGTCCTGGTTAGAATGCATGTGCTTTACTTGCAGGAGAATGAGCTGAAACAAGTCTGGAGTGAGAATGCACGGCTAACTGAAGAGACCATTAGACTCAGCCAACAGGCACAGGAGACTGAAAAGGTAATGCTTGGCTTCATGTCTCCTCAGTGCACTGAAACTGCCATATCCCAGTGGGGCAGGTATGCATTTGTAGCTTTTAATTTAGACAATGTCCTTTTCTACTTTGTGTTTGTGCTACAATAATGCATGAGCCACAATCAGCCTTTGTTATTCCCTAAGTGACAAGGTTCAGGAAGGACTTGATTTCTCATTTCTGCTAGCCACTTATTTGTATTTAATAGTCAACACAAATAAGAAAAGTAAAATTAGAAACTGGATTTAAAATCTTTTTAATCGCACTCATATTGCTGCCTTTCTCCCATTCTGTGACTTGCTCCCTTCACCTCATTCTGTACCATGCTCTCCTCACCCATTGGGTACTGTCCTTTCCTCACCCCCATTCTGTGCTGTGCTCTCCTTGGTCCTATTCTGTACTATGTTCCCAGCGCCCTCCATTTTTTACTGTGCTGTCCTCGCCCCCGCTCTGTACTGTGTTCCCTCACCCCCGCTCTGTACTGTGTTCCCTCGCACTTTCTCAGCTGATGTGCTTGTCATGCATTTCCAAGCTTCTGACTGAGCATATGCACCAACTTTATTCTGTTTTGTTATTTTAAACTTATGCTCTTTTTTTTCTTCCTCTTTCTGCCATTTATCTCCCCACTAATTCTTAGGTATGACGCACTGGGATGCTGTTCCCCAGGCCTTGGTCATTCACCAGCACCTCTTTCAGGTGCTCTTGCTCAGTGTTCACATACATGGACTTTGCTGCAGGGGCCACTGGATAGTGATCAGAAATAGGAACTCTGGCTGATTTGCCCCTACTTCCCCATGGTCACAGAGGCCAACTGCAACATTCCCATTACCACCTTACTGAGATAACTGAGTACAGTCCACATGGCTCCAAGAAGGCACCATGAGAACTCCTTACTTTTTTGTTGTAATTATTAAGCCAATCCCTGTGTAGCTACCAAAGAGATTGGTCAGAGGTAAGCCACTGTGTGGAAGGATGGGGAGGAATTGGTGGAGGATATCACCTGATGTATTTTCCAAGGGCCTGGAATTTAGGTGTAAAATTCTGTTAGTATACTTATGCCTCCAAACTGGTCCAAGTATCAAGTTTGTCACTGCTGTGCTCAAACAATCCAAAGGTGTCTACATCATTTACAAAGCAAGCAGAGGATTAATTTGAAATTGCCGACAAATTCAGTGCCCTTTTATACAGTAATGAAGTTTGGGAATTGGTGACTGTGTTCCTCATGGCCCTTTCTGACAGTGCTGAAGTGCCTATGTTTGCTGCAGGTTAAAGCTCACAACAATGACCTGAGAGGGAGACTCTCAGTGGTGACAGCAGAACGAGATTCAGCTCTGAAGGAGAATCAGCGACTCCAAGCCAAACTGGAGAACCTAGAGCAGGTCCTGAAGGTGAGATCACTGGTAGCACCATATACAAAAAAATATATATATGTCCCAGTGAGAGTGATACATTATTGAGTTCAGGTAACTCACTGAACATTAGCATAATAAATACACATCCCAGTGACAGATCGCAGAACTTTGCAAAGGTTCCCTAAACATTGAATTTTAGTGCCTGCTGAGCTCTTGGGGGAAGTGGTCAGTTCCTTCCCTGCAGAAAGGAAGGAGAGGAAGTAATAGCAAGTGATCTCAGGCCACGCTTGAGTTTCTGGGATGCAAATAGTTGCCAAATTTTCCAACAGGGCACTAGTACGTGATAGAAAATATAATGGTGGGGGTGGTGTCTGAGAACTGGACTGGGGAAGTGAGGAGGATTGTAGAATTGGGCTGGAAGCGTTATAGAAATGGGGTGGAGGGATCTATTGAACAGTGTGTGGTGGACCTAACAACTAAGCCAGCTGGGGACCTGTAAAACTGGGGTGGGAGAAGAACTTTAGTACTGGGAAGGAGGTGTATGAGGTGGTTTGTTTCCAACAGAGCCTTAGTATGAGGCTGTGCATTTCCAGCAGAGCACTGGTAGGGGGCAATGTATTGCCAGAACAGCCTCGGCACAGTGCAGTCTGTTTTCAGCAGGCTGTCTCAATACAATGAACCTCGTGTTTTCTGTAGGCTGACTTAGTGCAGAGAACCTCATGTCTTCCACAGAGCTGTACCCTGGTAGTGGGCAGTATATTTTACAGAAGGCCATATTTGATACTGTGAGGAGGAGCTGTCGTGCAGTTGTATGGGGAGTAATTAATGTTTCTTTCTGCAGCACATGCGAGAGGTGGCAGAGCGCAGGCACCAGCTGGAGTTGGAACATAAAGAAGCGCTGACAATTCTGCAGACCAAGCAGCATGAGGTGGAACGACTGCAACAGGTAGTAAGATCCATCTTTTTTACCCTTTTCCTCTGCTTAAGGCACTGACTTCTTGCTCGGTTTTTGCAGTCCACAGACTTCGGGTGTCCTCTGGAACTTTGCAGGAACTGTGACAGCTATTCTTGTGTGAACTTCGACCATGAATATCAACAGACTATTTGATTGTGGAGACATCGCAGCTGGCCTAATCCTATCCTCAGCTGATGTTCACACAGATGTCGCTAAATAGCAGTTAGGAACAAGACCAAGACAACCTAAGCCATTTGTAGCTCCTCTCCCTTTGTATAGCACAGACTAAGGATCAAATCTGGGCCTTTCTGGTCTGTATCAGTTACTCACTGAATAAACTTGCTGAACACGAGGGAGCTTGTAAAAGTATATTCATATTTTAAAAGCTCCCTCTTCAATGCTCCAGTTAAAAGCAAGTACAGGATTTCATGGGTTCCAGGTTACACTTTTAAGGCTGGCTTCCTATACGAGAAGTGGAGCTGGATTAATTCTGCTACAGCTCACAATCTATTCGCATTTATCAAGATTGACCAACTCAGATTGCTGTAGGGTATCTCTCTGTGATGCACTTTAATGAAATATGGGTTCTGTCTCTCTGCATACAGCTCTGTCACTTAATTGCTGTTTTACCACTCTGTAGCAGCTCATTGTGGCTCCCCAATATTGAAACTCAAATATGGCGCTCCACTTGGGCCATCTGATAACAGTGGTGCACCTCATACAAGTGAAATGAAAAGCAGCAGGATAAAAATAATGATGATCCTTCCCAAAGGCTCCTAATGGCAGCAACATTTGGCAAACTAATGCTTCAAAGCAAGATTCTAGGAGTGAAAGTTTCAGAAACTTGGAATGTCTATTCATAATGTACCAAGAGCATGGGGAAGGTCTGGCATTTTAATACAAACCGAGTTGGTGAGGAAGCCAGGCTGGTTAATTATCCTGACTTGCCACTATATCGGACAGTTGTACCCCTGCAGCAGCCTCAGTGATTATAAACAACACTGAGCAAGCTTGGAACACAAACTACTTATCCCTCTCATTATTCAAGTCCAAAACAGTCGCAGC
Organism: Heptranchias perlo; assembly: GCF_035084215.1. NCBI lineage: Eukaryota > Metazoa > Chordata > Chondrichthyes > Hexanchiformes > Hexanchidae > Heptranchias > Heptranchias perlo. The sequence goes on along the minus strand of NC_090352.1, from coordinate 16,247,886 downwards.
TGCTTCCAGCCAACTCCATAGCACGTTGACTCGAAAGTTCAGAACGAGCAGACATTTCCCTTCATAATAAAGCCCCTCATGTTGAAATGTTGGGTTGTATGAGCTTGAACTTGTTCACATTCACATGAAAGAATCTATGAGAGTTGCTTTAACTCAAATATTGAAAATGCCAGAATTCTTCATCTGTGGTGACTCTCTGCAAGATTGGTGTTGGCTTCAAGGATGTGCAGCTTTGGTCATCTTTCCCCTGTAATAAAGGGGTTGCATCTTCGAGCACAGTCTAGGATCATAGCATATTCCAACACAAGCACAGGCCATTTGACCAATCGGGTCTGTGCTGCTATCCCCACATGAGCCTCATACCTAATTTCACTCTCCTGCATGCTCTCCATACAATTTAATATTCCTCTTTTTCAAGTAATTATCTAATTCCCATTTAAAGCATTTATAGACTCTGCTTTAACAATAGTTTATGACAGACAATCCCTCTGTAATTAGTTTATTTTTTCTAACTTTCCTCTTGGTGCAGGCAGCAGCCGTTGTGCAGAGGCTGAATTAATCTGCTTTGTTTTTCAAATTAAGGCTCAGTTTGAAGCAAAGAAGGAACATGAAGGTGTGGTCCAGTTACTGGAGGTAAGAGAATAACTACATGTTATCCCCTGTTATCAACATTAACACACATTCCAACCTGAATCCTCAGCCTACCTTTAAACCTAACGTTGGAAAGTGAAATCTACACTTAGGTGCTTGAGCATCCTCCATTGCTTAAACTCTTAGCCCTTTCACTCATCTCTTCAATGATTTTGACATTGTGCTGGGTACCAGGAGAGACTGATGACCCTGCCAACTGGCAAATATCTTCTTTACGTGGAATTTTCTAGCACGCCAACTGTAATATCCAGATAACATTTCATGCAAACATTACACTTACTTGTTCTACATAATTGTGTTTGTAGTACAGTGTCACCCTGAGAACTGTTAAATAAATACAGTTTTTGACAAGTATAAAACAAAATGTTCAGTTGCTCTTACACTATCAATAGTTGGAAATAGAAGCAGGAAATGCAAAAAAAAGTGCAGAGGTATTCTGTAGAAAAAAATTTGTTAGTATTGGACAAAAATGGTGCAGTGGTTATTTAATATACAGATAATTATTTTTATAGTTAAATGATCTCACAGTATTTGCAGGCAGAACACCCACAGCAATTGATAGTGACCAGATGCTGCCAATGGGAGACTTTTCGTGTCTGGTGATGAAAGTATAGTCAGGGCTTCAAACAATAAATTACATGGGATACCTTCTGTAGAATTTTGTATAAGAGTTTCAAGCATTCTCACTCTAACTTTAAGCAAGTAATGCTTTATTGAAGTAGTGGCTGGGAGGTCACATATGTTGGGAAATGAATCACTCCTCAACCACTCCAAAAAAGGGGAGATATTCCTGGATATGTGCCCAGGTGCACTGGACTACCCAGGCACAACGAATATTGGAAAATCAGGCAGGTCAGAACACATACCTGCCCAGTTTTCAGATATTCGCTGCACCCAGGAAAATCTCCCCTCAAATGTTTTCCTTCCATCAACAGAATCAATGTCAGAGCCCATACAACACACCCTGTACCTACAGACAGCATACACACAGCTTTCAGACAGTACACCTTGACACCACACACACAGCTTTCAGACAACACACTGTATCTACAGACACCACACACACAACTTTCAGACAACACACCCTGTACCTACAGACACCACACACAGCTTTCAGACAACACACACTGTACCTACAGATACCACACACACAACTTCCTGACAGCACACTCTATACCTACATACACCAGATGAACACAAATTCCAAACAGCACACACACAGCTTCCAAACAGCACACCCTGCACCTACAGACACCACACACAGTTTCCAAACAGCACACCTGTACTTACAGACACCACACACACAGCTTCCAACAGCACACCCTGTACCTACAGATACCCCACAGACAGCTTCCAGACAGATGCCTTGTAGCTACAAACAGCTTCCAGATACCGTACCCTGTACCCATGGAAAGAGCCCTGATGTCACACCCTAATCTGGTTAGTTCCTGGTCTGCTCAGTGCCCAGTGCTCCCAAGTCTATCCGTATCCACCAGCTGCATAGAGTGACACCATTATTTCCGGCCAGAATGGAGATGATTGGGTAATTCCCCCATCAATCATGCCCGGAGACCATGCTGCTGTAAGTGACTGGGATTGATTTTATGCAGATAATTTGTATTATGTAACTATCCTCCACTCACAGCGTTTTGCTGGAGAAATCACCCTGCTTTTATCGGGAGATGTTGCTGTAGTTTCGGTCATGAGTTCTGTTTGCTGTAGTTCGTAGAGACTCCTTTTAAATCGATTCTGTACATTGCTTGCTGTAGTGTGCTGTTTAAATAGATGCTGTTTGCTGAGTAAGTAGACATTGTTTGCTGTGTAATAGACTGTTTGCCGTGAGTCCTGCCCTAAATCCTGCCCCAACTCCAACTTATTGGCTGACACAGTGGTGTCACTAGACGCCCTGATATCCAGCCAGTTCCTGAGCCAGTCTGTACCCAGCCATTCAGTGCTAACTGCTCCTCAATGTGTTTGGCTATCTATTCTCCAGGCTGTGTATGGACATTTAGCCCCTCACTTAGCTTGTGAGGATAAGTGAAGTTAATGTGATTTGCCTGTTTTTATCCCGCATGGGATGCAGGCATGCAGCATGAAGGATCCCAGCCAGCGATTGTGACCCTGGTGGATCTCACAACTCACACAAGCATATTAATAATATCTGTAGACACACGCCTCTGTGTTTAGTTGTATTTTCAGACCATATATGTAAAGGTGTGGGTTTGGTTGCAACTTCTGGCAGTAACTACCATTTTATCATTTCATATGTACAGAAAAAGCATTAGTCATACCAAGTGTTTCCACAAATTGATGGCAGTGCAGAGATTATCAGTAGTCTCTCGTCACCAGGTGATGTCACATTGCTAATTACATCTGACTAAAACATAGTGGAAACAGCGACTTCTTAACTGGATTCCAGAATCAGTGTTTACTAAGGAACTTTCTGAATATTAATAGCTTTCTTGCATTCACTCAGAACACATAGTCCTGTCTAATATCTGTAGCATGCGAGCAACAGTGAGTGTGTGAAAGCATGCTGTGGTGACGCTGAGCTGCTAATGATCTCTGGACATCGATATCTTATTAAAGAGAGCTCCAGCAGAAGACTGTGTTACTGGAAATTCTTTAGCATCTGGCTTCCTCTTTTAAACATGCATTAGAGCTGAAAATGTCTGACTGGACAGAGCTGGACTTTGCCTTCCACTGATCATTGATCTCTGTTAAATTGTAGGAGTTGACCTGCCTAATTTTACAGCGGGAGCTGGTATATTTCTTTATTGAATGATGTGTGCAGTTTATTGGAGTGAGGTTCTCTAATGGTTTGAAGCATGCTTCTATTTAATGGTGTTCCATTTTCTGTTTTTCCTGTTATTAGAATACCTTGGACTGCATGCAGGTACACAGCACCACATCCTTCCCTGTCTCTTTAGCATGTAGACCTGTGTGTGTGTTTGAGGAATCCTCTGTGCAGCTTTCCACATAATAAATCCTTGCAATAAATGGGAACATCTTACTTATCTGAATGTGTCCCCTTCTGTTTTAATCGCTGCACTTACAAAATGAGAAACAGTATATTATGTAAATCTATTTGGTTTATCAGTGTTGTTTGAGAGGCTCTGTGTGGTTTTCCTTTTAGTATCTTTATTACATTACAGCAGAACTGCAGTTTAGCCTCTTTACTGAATGTAAGTCATTTCCCTTCCCTTCCCAATAATCGCCTTTCTCCTGTTAAAAAATAATCATCTCGGAGCAAAAATCTGCATAAATGGCTGTAGAAGCCAACAAAACATTGGTTTGTTTCCTGATGTTGCCCGTATTAAAAGCAGTTTGCGTCTCTCTGTGCTACTGGTATCCCCGGCAGGCTTGTTGAAAGTAGGGTGTCTCTACTGTATATTGAGGCACAATTCTTCGAGCGTCCCATAGCACTCTGTGCTGATGGATGATTGGTTTAGTATTACTGCAGTCTCTTTAGCTGGTTGTCAGCTTGGCTCAATTGGTAGAATGCTCGCCTCTGAATCAGAAGGTTGTGGGTTTGAGCATCACTCCAGCACTTGAGTGCATAATTTAGGCAGACACTAGGCAGTGCAGTACTGAGGGAGTGCTGCATTATCAGTGGCACTGTTTTTCAGATGAGACATTAAACCAAGGTCCCATCAGCCTGTTATGATTAAGGTAAAAGATCCCTCAAAGAGCAGGGAGTTCTCTCAGTCCCCTAGCCAACATTCTTTTTTTAATCAATACTGCCAAAACCAGATTAACTGGTCCTTAGCTCATTGCTGTTTGTGGTGTCTTGTGTGCAAAATGGCTGCTGCTTGTCTATGTAACAACAGTGACTGCACTTGTAATTAATTGTATGTGAATCACTTTGGAATGTTGAGAGATACAATGAGGCACCAGAAGGGTGATTCTGTGATCCCATGCTCCCATTGGATACTGCACTCATAAGGGAATCAATGCTACAGTGTTACAGCACTATCTGTGACCCACACTCCCTACTAGAAGTATGGGATCGCAGTATTATGCCTTATATAAATGCAGGTCTTTGGTTAGTGCTGTGAATGTATCATTCCACATAATATGGGCTGTGTGAACAGTAAATGGAGTGGTGCCAACCCAACCAGTCTGGGTGAGACAGCATCTTGCAACTAAATTCATGGAAAAAACACACCTGTGTTTGATTACAAATTACATTTCTCCCTTCGCCTGTCCCTAGCACTGGTTGCTGTCCACGTGAACTGAGAATTGCAGCAGCAGCATATCGATCACATGGGGTTTAGAGTGTGCGTCAGTAACATCAGGATCAGAGCATGAATCAGTAATACGGGGATCAGAGTGATGCCGATCACATAGGGTTCAGGGCATGTATCTGTAACATGGGGATCGGAGCATAAATCAGTAATACAAGGATCAGAGAGATGTCAGTAACATGGGGTTCAGAGCATGTGTTAGTAACATGGGGATCAGAAGATAAATCTGTAATAAAGGGATCAGAGTGGTGTCAGTAACATGGGGATCAGAGCATGTGTCAGTAACATGGGGATCAGAGTGGTGTCAGTAACATGGGGTTCAGAGCATGTGTCAATAACATAGGGATCAGAACATAAATCAGTAATACAGGGATCAGAGTGATGTAAGTAGCATAGAGTTAAGAGTGTATTTCAGTCAGACGGATCGGAGCCTGTATCAGAAAAAAACTGCTTTGACACAACATTAAATCAAAGTTAAATGAAGAAAATATTCTGTGTAGTTACTGTACTTGGTGAATTTAGAGATCTTTCCCTTACAATCAGTGCAGAATATTACAGGATGGATTATACATTTCTGTCAGCATCTACATTACAAGAGTGGACCCCTTCATCAGAATAAGGGCTTTACATGCACACCATGAACCTGTCATTTCTCATCCAGATGTTGTATTTGCAGCATTTTCTGTTTTTATTTCAGATTTCCAGCCTTTACAGGTTTTGTATCTGCATTGAACACCTTATTCTTTTCCTTTTTATTTCAGTAACTAGTTTAAAATGTGCTTGTTGCAATAGTTTCTATGCTGCAATAGTAGTCTTGGTCAGGAATGGAAAATGTGACTAAAAATGGGAGAACTGTGAGGAGTGGGCATTCACCAGCGACAAGGAAATGTTCAATTGGAATTGCTAGCAGCGAAGGTTGCCTTCTTTTGCCAAGTTCAGGATAAGAAGCAAGATAGTTACAGGGCAGGGTTGGAGGGGCAGCAGAGCTGGAGTTTTGAGTGTAGGGCAGAGGGGTATCGTGGTTGCAGAAGTGATCATTTCCTTTGCTGCTAATCAAAATACATTGAAAGCCTAAAAAACTAATTAATATCTCCACGTCATGAGAAAACCAGACAGCAAAAAAAAATCATGTTTTTAAGAGAAATCTCTCTTTCCTGATCAGCCTTGGCTCAAGCCCCACTCCAGAGACCTGAACATGTAATCTGATACTCAGAGAATGCTGCACTGTTGGAAGTGCCATCTTTTGATGAGACATTCAACAGATGTTAATCTGCCTTCCCAGATGGACGGAACAGATCCCATTACACTGTTCAAAGAAGAGCAGGGGAGTTCTCCTGGGTCAACATTTATCCCTCAACCCAATATCATTAAAATAGATTATCTGGTCATTTATCTCATTGCTGTTTGTGGGATATTGCTGTGCGCAAATTGGCTGTTGTGTTCCCCTACATTAAAATAGTGATTACACTTCATAAAGTAATTTATTGGCTGTGAAGCGCTTTGGGTGTCCTGAGGTCGTGAAAGGTGCTAAATAAAAGCATGTTCTTTATTCTTTCTTTCTTAATTTCTGTTTGGACAATTCAGATGGTAAGGTAAAATCAAAAGGGGTGCAACAGTAGCAGAGCCCAAGCTTAGCTTCAGTTCTTTAATATTGTGTGTACAGAGCTATATATGTATCTTTGTAAAATACCACATAAACCATACCAGCAGTACAAAGAACCTAGTGACACAGAGCCTATGTTTCTAATTATAGTGATGCAGCACAAGATTAGACTGGTGATTCATGTGTTGCAGTTCAGAGTTACCATACAATGAGCATAGTCAGTGCTGTCCTCAGTCATTCTCATCTTTTCCACCAGGCAAAAGTGCGGGATCTGGAAGAGAAATGTCGGAGTCAGAGCATGCAGTTTGGCCTTCTCTCCCAGGAATTGGAGCACTTCCGCCTGCAAGCAGGAAACATCGACCTGCTAACCAACACCCTTGTGAACACAGATACACCTGGATTGCTCTCCCGCAGCCAGCCCCACCTCCTGAATGGAGTGGAATCACCAATAGAAAAAGGTAACAGAGGGAGAGAGAACCAAACCTTCCAGAACATGTGTCATAGGGACCACATGAGGTATTGAAAGTTCTCTGACACATTGTCAGATTTGGCACACAAGGTCCTTTGAGAAGCAGAGTTAAATTCCAATCTCAGGGATAGAAACTTGACAAGTCCCAATTGATCTCGTCCTGACATTACTGTGGAAGTTATACTGAGGGCTTGCAGGGTTGAGGTGAAGGATGTAATGTGAATGTGGCTGCACTTCTCACTGACTAATGGCACCAGAGAAATGGGGGAAGATTTCTTTAACATCTCCTGACATGTTGGTGATTTGAGCCTAATCAGGCCATTATGGTTTTCTTGGTATTTCTTCCTACAGTTTTCACACACTGCCCATTTGTCCTGGTTGTGAGTGAGATGAAAAAATTGTAACCATAGCACTTCCATGTTCATCTCACAGGAAATGTACTCTCCAAAGAACAAGGTGGGAATTGTTAGATTCCACCCCTCACCCCACAAACCAGAATCTTGCGTGGTGTTAGTCTCCCTGTAACACTGGTAGCTCCTCTCGGCACTGAGACCTGTCATACCTACATAAGAAAAGTTAGGGGTAAGGAATGGCCATTCAGCCTATTGAAGCCCATCCCACTGGTACATTAACTTTAACATAAGAGGTTAATGTGCAAAATTAAAGCACAGGGGATTGGTGGTAATATACTGGCCTGGATTGAAAATTGGTTAACAGACAGGAAACAGAGAGTAGGAATAAACGGGTCTTTTTCGGGGTGGCAGGCAATGACTAGTGGGGTACAGCAGGGATCAGTGCTTGGGCCCCAGCTATTCACAATATATATCAATGATTTGGATGAGGGAACCAAGTGTAATATTTGCAAGTTTGCTGACGACACAAAACGAGGTGGGATCGTGAGTTCTGAGGAGGATGCAAAGCGGCTTCAAGACAATTTAGAAAAGTTGAGTGAGTGGGCAAATACATGGCAGATGCAGTATAATATGGATAAATGTGAAGTTATTCACTTAGGAAGGAAAAACAGAAAGGCAGAGTATTATTTAAATGGTGATAGATTGGGAAATGTTGATGTACAAAGGGACCAGTCACTGAAAGCAAACATGCAGGTAGCAAGCAGTTAGGAAGGCAAATGGTATGTTGGCCTTCATTGCAAGAGGATTTGAGTACAGGAGCAAGGATGTCTTACTGCAGTTATACAGGGCTTTGGAGAGATTACACCTGGAGTGTTGTGTGCAGTTTTGGTCTCCTTACCTAAGAAAGGATATACTTGCCGTAGAGGGAGTGCAGCGAAGGTTCACCGGACTGATTCCTGGGATGGCAGGACTGTCTTATGAGGAGAGATTGGGTCGACTCAGCCTGTATTCACTTGAATTTAGAAGAATGAGAGGGGATCTCATTGAAACATATAAAATTCTGACAGGGCTAGACAGACTGGATGCAGGGAGGATGTTTCTCCTGGCTGGGGAGTCCAGAACGAGGGGTCACAGTCTCAGGATATGGGGTAGGACATTTAGGACTGAGATGAGGAGAAATTTCTTCACTCAGAGGGTGGTGAACCTGTGGAATTCTCTAGCACAGAAGGCTGTGGAGGCCAAGTCACTGAATATATTTAAGAAGGAGCTAGATAGATTTCCAGACACAAAAGGCATCAAGGAGTATGAGGAGAGAGCGAGAATATGATATTGAGGTAGAGGATCAGCCATGATCATATTGAATGCGGAGCAGGCTCGAAGGGCCGAATGGCCTACTCATGCTCCTATTTTCTATGTTTCTATGTTAACATCAAAGTCGAATCTTCTGCTACAGTAACTCTCATCGGAGCCCATCCATCTGATATATTAACTTTCCCATCAAAGTCCTTTCTTGCTTCTCACTCAATTCCATTTATGTTCACTGCTTCCACTTTCTCTCTGCATATTGAAGTAATAACCTCCATTTACTGTATCAGTACCGTTTAATATTTGATATACTTCAATTAGATCCCAATGTTAAATTATGTAAAACAATACATTAAAATTATATGCAACAGTGCTACTTCCACAAAGCATTTCAGGAGCTGGGCAAGCATAGAGCTGCCATAATCCTGATATTAACTGTTCCCCTATTGTGCCACCCACATTACCCATTCCCCTATATTGCCACTCACAGTATACACTCTCCATAGTGCCAATAAAAGTAACCATTTCCTACAGTGCCACTCATATTAACCACTCTCTATATTGCCACTCACATTAGCCTTTCCCCTACAGTGCCACTCACCGTACCTATTTCCTGCAGTGCCACACACATTGCTTGTTACCCTAAGGGGCCACTACCATTACCGTTCTGCCTTTTCCACTCTTGTAGTTTTATTCCTGATAGCTTAATTGAGATGACTGCTTTACTAAATTGGATTACTTGTGATGATAGAGTAAGTTGGATGTTATTAGCAGGGTAAACTTCATTTGCTTTGCATCTATTGCTTGGTATTACTAGGCTCGCTAACTGATAGCTCTTGCTAATGCAGCACTGCTGGAGCAGTAAACACAGTCCGCTGTAGCAGGAACTGCATGCCCAGTAAATAACAAAATTTCATCTGCTGACCTTCCTTCATGGCGGCAGCTGCTAACATTTTGAAAGCTTCCACAGTTGACTGCTTCAGGGCAGGCATTCAGAGGTCTAGGTTATTAATGTAATGAGTGACATCCTTTCAATCATGATTACCTGTGTCCACTTTTGTGAAAAGTGTGGTTCAATAGTTCAATGTGTTCCAAATCCTGCGGTCTTTCAGAATCCTTGTCACAATTTGCCATACCTCTCAATTTGGTGTTAACAGCAAATTGCAAAATCTTTTTATGTCATTATAACTTGTTTTTTTCTAGTCAGGACTTTTCTTTTTCCTTCTCTCTTCCTACATTGACCCTAATTAACATAAGATACAGGAGCAGGAATAGGCCATATGGCCCCTCGAGCCTGCTCCGCCATTCAATAAGATCATGGCTGATCTTCTACCTCAACTCCACTTTCCCGCCCTAATCCCATATCCTTTGATTCCTTTGATGTCCAAAAATCTATTGATCTCAGTCTTGAATATACTCAATGACTGAGCATCCACAGCCCTCTGGGATAGAGAATTCCAAAGATTCACAACCCTCTGAGTGAAGAAATTTTTCATCATCTCGGTCCTAAATGGCCGACCACTTATCCTGAGACTATGTCCCCTAGTTCTAGACTCTCCAGCCTGGGGAAACAGCCTCTCAGCATCTACCCTGTCAAGCCCTCTCAGAATTTTATACATTTCAAAGAGATCACCTCTCATTCTTCTAAACTCCAGAGAATATAAGCCCATTCTACTCAGTCTCTCCTCATAGGACGACCCTCTCATCCCAGGAATCAATCTAGTGTCATCACTTTTTTTCAAATATTCCCCAACTTTTAGGTCACCTACTTGCTCTACTACATTACCCAGAACCAAGCTGCTTTGTTGGAGTAGCATCATATTGACTGAGAAATCTGTCCCGAACACACTGAAAAAACCTCCCCTTTCTCACCGCAAACATTTTCCCCATCTCAGTCTATTTTTGGATAATTAAAATCTTCTACAATTATAACAGTGATGTGAATACACATCTCTTTAATTTCTCTGCTAATTTCATCCTCAGTTTCCTTTTTAATTGTCCGAGGGTATATCATATGCTCCTAGTAATCTGACTGCTCCCTTGCTTATTACTCAACTCAATCTAGAGGTACTCTATTTGGATCACTTTTCTATTTGAATCTTTGCACCCTAGTGCTATGATATTGTCCTGTTGGCCAGAGCCATTAATTTAGAAAACACCCATATCACCGCCCTCCTCAAAAAATCCACTCTGGACTCTCTCTTCTTTCAAATTACCACTCCTTCTCCAACTTCCCTTTTCTGTCCAAACCTATTCTCACCTCTCAAATCTGTGCCCATCTCTCCAATCAAGTTTCCGACTGCCACAGCAATGAAACAGCCTTAGTCAAAGTCACAAATGACATCCGCTGTGATTGTGAGCATAGTGTATTTTCCTTCCTCGTTCTGTTTGATCTGAGCTGACTTTCTGCTCCATATCCTCAATCACAAAGACTGCCAACTATACAAAGACCTCTGTAACATTACCTGCCTCCACCCCTGCCTTATCTCATCTGTAGCTGAAACTCTCATCCATGCATTTGTCACCTCCAGTCTTGACTATTCCATTGAAACGTATAACATTCTGAGAGGGCTTGACAGGGTAGATGCTGAGAGGCTGTTTACCCCTTGTAAAGTTCAGCTTTTTCAAAACTCTGCTGGCCTATCCTATCTTGCACCAGGTCCTGCTCATCTATCACCCCTGTCCTTGCTGAGCCATTTTGACTCCTGTTGCCCAATGCCTCCAATTTAAAATTCTTATCCTCGAGTTTAAATCCCTTCATAGTCTCACCTCTCCCTATCTCTGTAACCTCCTCCAGCCCTGCAACAGCACCTGAACACTAACTTTCTCTGATGTTAGTTTTTTGTAGATCCCCCCTCTATTCGCCCCAACATTCAGTGCCTTCAGCTTTCTGGACGTCATGCACTGGAATTTCCCCCAAACCTCTCCGCCTCTGCAGGTCCCTCTGCTCTTTAAAATCCACTTCTTTGACCAAGCCCTTTGCCATCCTTTCTAACATTGCCTTCCTTGGCACGGCATCCATTTTTTTTTTATTAAGCATGTATGAAGTGCATTAGGATGTTTTTCTGTGTTAAAGGTGCAATATAAATGCAAGTCGTCATTGTATCCCCACTGATTGTTTCCTTTCTCTAGTATCATTATCTTTACATTTAATGACCCTCTGCCACCTCCATTCACAACCACCTTTCAGTTTGTCTTAAGCTTGCTTCCTGTTCAATGCCTTTCTACCTTGTGGACTGATTGCTTGGAATGTGCAGTATCAAAAGCATTGCCGAAATCTAAATATATCACCTACACAGAACTTACATTGTAAAAGAGGTCCATTATTTCCTTGAAGCACTACAGTAATTTTCTAGACAAGATGTCTCACTCATAAATCCATGCTTATTGCCTCTTACCATGCTATACCTGCCTCTGGGTTTCATTATCCCCTCTTTTACAATGGTCTTCTAATACCACTTCCTCCAATGCACTGCTCAAAGGATATTAATAATGTACCTGTTACTCCCCACAGAGCATGATTACTACAATCTACTGTTTTTATTTGCCTTTCCCTGTGAATTGCATTGCATTGCCTGGCAGGCTTCAGCAAGAGGAGACAATGCAAGGAATGGCAACATCAACATTTCCTGTAAAGAAAGAGGCTGCCGCTTCACTTTGCCTGTATTTATTTAAAGCTTCTTTTCACGGACAGATTAATTGTGCTGGATATTGCCAGTCAAATCGCTCCATTGATTGTCATCTGAGGAACACCACTGCTTCAAAGTAGGTTATTTTGGGACGACCTGATTACATCAGTTAAGTCACATGCTTAGAGTAACCGTGGACAGCATACTTACAAAGACAGGGGTGTTGAATATGGTAGGGTTGGTGTGGATGGTTGTTTGGATCAAGGGGGAATCATTTCAATCATCCCTTTTGTTAGAATGTGTGTCTTCTGGATCACAAGGGTTTGTGTCAATAACCCCCTGCCAAAAGCCTTTTTGTGTTCTGTTCTGAGAATTCTGTTTTGCTTTAGATGCAGAAAGTGTTCCTCAGCCAGTTTCTCAGTCACTGTGTCCAGCACAGGTTGAGGAGAAGCAAGAAGAGCAGATTCCCAATGAGCCACAAGCTCAAACAATCAGTGTCTCCCAGCAATCAGAGGAGACAGCAGCAGAAGTTGGCTCTATCACCAGCAAAATTGGACCAGAATCAACCCAGAGCTCCAGCAAAGGAACTCCCAAAACAGAGTCAGCACGAAGCACCCCAAAGTCTTGTACAACTCCAGAGGTAAGTCACAGTAAAGTGAAGTGACAGGTTTAACAGTTGCACAGACTGTCTTGTACCTTTTGGTTCAGTTTGTGTAAAGGTCTTCCCCCCAACCCCCCCTTTCACTTCCATTGGATGCCCTGCACAACATTCTATGCTCAGGAAAGTGGACAGTCTGTTCTCTAGCCATCTCTGCGCTGACTCTTTCTCAACCCTCCTCCCGCTGGCTCTGTGCTGTCAGACTACTTGTCCAATGTTCAATTTTAGATGAGGCACAATTTCCTCCAGGTAAAAATTTCGAAAACCAAAGCCATCCATTTCAGTCCCGACCACAAACTTCATACCTTGCCAATGACTTTATCCCCATTCCCAGTCACTGTCTCTGACTGAACCAGATGGTTTGCAACCTCACTGTCATACTTGATGCTGAGCTGAGCTTCTGACCCCACACCATGTCTTATTATCACAATAGTATCGTGGGTGTTACAGCACAGAAGGAGGCCATTCGGCCCGGCTCTTTAAAAGAGCTATCCAATTAGTCCCAATCCCCTGCTCTTTCCCCGTAGCCGTGCAATTCTTTTCCCTTCATGTATTTATCCAATTCTCTTTTAAAAGTTACTATTGAATCTCTTTCCAGCACCTTTCAGGCAGTGCATTCCAGGTCATAACAATTCTCTGCGTAAAAAAAAATGTTTCCTCTGGTTCTTTTGCCACTCACCTTAAATCTGTGACCTCTGGTTACTGACCCTTCTGCCACTGGAAACAGTTCCTCCTTATTTACTCTAACAAAATTGTTCATGATTTTGAACGCCTCTATCAAATCTCCTCTTCACCTTCTCTGCTCAAAGGAAACAATCCCAGCTTCTCCAGTCTCTCCACATAACTGAAGTCCCTCATCCCTGGCACCATTCTAGTAAATCTCTTCTGCACCCTCTTTAAGGCCTTGACATCCTTCCTAAATTGTGGTGCCCAGAATTGAACACAATAGTCTAGCTGAGGCCTAACCAGTGTTCTCTAACGGTTTAGTATAACTTCCTTGCTTTTGTACTCTATGCCTCTATTAATAAAGCCCAGGATCCCGTATGCTTTTTTAACAGCCTACTCAACTTGGCCTGCCACCTTCAAAGATTTGTGTACATGTACCCCCAGGTATCTCTGTTCCTGTACCCCCTTTAAAATTGTACTATTTAGTTTATATTGCCTCTTCTCATTCTTCCTACCAAAATGTATCACTACACACTTTTCTGCATTAAATTTCATCTGCCATGTGTCTGCCCATTTTACCAGTCTGTCTATGTCATCCTAAAGTCTGTTACTATCCTCGACATTGTTAACTACATTCCCAAGTTTCGTGTCATCTGCAAACTTTGAAATTATACCTAAGTCCATTAATATATATATTAAAAAAAAGGAATGGTCCTAATACTAACCCCTGGGGAACACCACTGTATACTTCCCTCCAGTTTGAAAAACAACCGTTCATCACTAATCTCTGCTTTCTGTCCCCTAGCCAATTTTGTATTCACGTTGCCCCTGTTCCTTTAATCCCATGGGCTTTAATTTTGCTTGCAAGTTTGTTATATGGTACTTTATCAAATGCCTTTTGAAAAAGTCCATATATACAACATCAACTGCATTACCCTCTCCGTTACTTCATCAAAGAACTCAATCAAGTTAGTCAAACACGATTTTCCTTTAACAAATTCGGGCTGACTTTCATTTATTAGCCCATGCTTTTCCAAGTGCCAATTAATTTTGTCCCAGTTTATTGTCTCAAAGTTTCCCCACCACCAACGTTACGCTGACTGGCCTGTAATTGCCGGGTTTATCCCTCCCCCCTTTTTTGAACAGGGGTGCAATATTTGCAATCTTCTCGTCCTCTAGCACCACCCCCATATCGAAGGAGGATTGGAAGATTGTGGCCCGAGCCTCTGCAATTTTTACCTTTACTTCCCTCAGTAACCTGGAATGCATCCCATCCTGGACTTTTCTACTTTGAGTACTGTCAACCTTTTAAGTACCTCCTCTTTATCTATTTTTATCCTATCCAATATCGCTACTACCTCCTTCTTTATTGCTACATTGACAGCATCCTCTCCTCTAGTGAAGACCAATGCGAAGTATTTATTTAGTACATCAGCCATACCATTTGACTGTCAGTCAAAGACTGCCTCTTTCCAACTCCATAACATCATCTGCCCTGCCATTACCTCAGCCCATCTGCCACTGAAATACATCCACGCCTCTGTCACGTATAGACCTGACTATTCCAATACTCTCCAGCCAGCCTCCTGTGCTCAACCCTCTGTATATTTCAGCTCACCTTAAACTCCACTGACTGAATCCTATCCTGCACCAATTTCTGCTTGCTCATCACTCCTGCCCTCAATGACCTACATTGGATTCTGGTCCCCAGTGCCTCAAAGTTAAAATTCTCATCCTTGTGTTTAAATCTCTCCATTACCTCTTCCCCTCCTAGCTCTGTAAGCTCAAGCCCTACAACCTCCCCTGAACTCTTTGTTCCTCGGACTCTGGCCTCTTGTACATACCCCCTTCTTTCACCCCACCATTGACAGCTGTGTCTTTGGCTTCCCAGGCACCACGCTATGGAATTCCGTCCCTGCACCAAAGCATCTCTCTTTCCTCCTTTGAGACAGACCTTGAAACCCACCTCTTTGGCCAACACTTTTGTCACCTTCTTTGACTTGGCCATTTTTTGATTTTGCCTCTGTGAAGGGCATTGGGACATTTTTCTACATTAAAGATATTATATAAATGTTAGTTGTTGATGTAGTGATCAATATGCACAATATGTCTGAGCTGTTTTAAACAAAACTGTAAATTGTATCATTTATTCACTGCAG
The DNA here is from genome assembly GCF_035084215.1 of Heptranchias perlo. Taxonomy (NCBI): domain Eukaryota; kingdom Metazoa; phylum Chordata; class Chondrichthyes; order Hexanchiformes; family Hexanchidae; genus Heptranchias; species Heptranchias perlo. The sequence goes on along the minus strand of NC_090352.1, from coordinate 16,232,146 downwards.
CTTTGAGCTGGGTACAACTCCATCCAATTGTTGATAGATATAATGATGCAAGGGTAAATAGTCCACTCAACGATGATGCCGGTGGAAGGTGTAGGGATTGATGTAGGCATGTAGCCCTATGTTTTTTTTAATCATAGAAACATACAAAAAGAAGGCCACAAAAGACCATCAGGCCCATAAGTTCCCCACCAATTAGATGTGCTGCATGGGGCACCACCCTCCATAATCGCTATTGATGCTAACTCCTGGAGGAGACAAAAAAAACTATGACCATTTCCAGGAAAATTTGTTCCTGACTCCATAAGACAATAAAACATCCAGGAGACCATGCTACCCATAACACATCCTAGACATACTTAACTAACCTCCTCCCACCTCCCCCCATATATCCCAGTGTCCTTAGGAACTTAGGACTTGAAAGAACTATATCCATCCCAAGAGTCTCAGACTTCCTACCCCACTCTACCTTAACCTTTACTAATCCTGTCTTGCAAAATTATACATCATCATCATGAAATTCACAATGTTCTCCACTTGCGGTAGCTATCTGTGTGAAGAAGTTATACTTCAACTGTGTATTCGCCTCTTCTTTTCCAACCTTGAATCCATATATATCTCGTTGTCCTAAGCCTGTATTAATTTTGTACATCATTCAGGGATCCCTCCATCCAGTCCCTGATAATGTAGTTGGGATTATGTGGCTATGTGTTGGGTACTTGAAGTTGGTGGACCAGCTTGAGGAAACCATACACGCAGCATCTATATTATGTTAATTTTTTTGCATCGGCGTGCACTCCATGTCTACAAAACTACCTGCTGTCCAGCTTTTGTCCACAGTTTTGCGTCACCTTTTTCCATTATAAATCCTTATGTCCACATTGATACTGGAAACTGCCAATGTAAACTTGTCATGTTGGAATTACACACCCCACCAATGGTGGTGCTATATCGCCTCAGTTTTGCATCTCCCAGGTTGTCAGTCTGAATTGCAGAAAAATTCCTCTGCTCCAACCAACTCTACTTAGGTTCTTCCCAAATTGTGGTACCTTTTGCTATTTAATAGTAAATAATATAAAATCAAAGTACTATATAAAAATTAGGACAGAATGTGTAACTTTAAAATAGTGACTGAATTACATATGTGGCCTGGTCTAATTATCTCCTGTCATCTAAACCTGCTTCAGCTGAAGGCTATAGTTTATTTTGACTCCCGGTGTGCAATGCCAAAGGCGATTGACTAGTAAGGTCAAAACAGTTGACACTGCTCACTATATCCATGCAAAAGAATTAGAAGCATTTTGAGATATGTACCTTGGCCTTCAGATTGGAAGCATTTGAAGCCAAACCTCAGTGTGTTTAGCAGAACCCTGCTCACAGGCCTCATTATTTGTCAGTGATAAAGATTTTACATCCTTAAGGCGTTATATGAATGAAGTAAATTCAAATCCTTATGTGTTAAACTAACCACTGGAACTGGGCTGTCTGCAGAAGGGGAGATGCTTCCCAACAACGGAGGATGAGTCATCCTGCATCACTTCTGAGTGGCTGGTCTCTGAGCAGCACCTGGCTTCAGGTACTGGCTACTGGGTTAGCAACTATTGAGCTGGGCCACTAAGGCTTGCTGTGTTGGAACTGACTGAGCTGGGTCACAAAGGCTTGCTGTGTTGGAACTGACTCTGAGCTGGGACACAAGAGCCTCGCTGTGTTGGAACTGACTCTGAGCTGGGACACGCAAGCATTACTGTGTTGGAGCGCACTCTGACCTGATCCAGGAGCCTCGCTGTGTTGGAACTGACTCTGAACTAGGACACAAGCGATTCATTGTGTTGAAAGAAATAATTGGGCCCTCCAAAGGTAGAATTAAAATAAGAAGCTCTCCTACTCAAGACTTCACGTTAGCCTTTGAAGGTTGCCTTGTTGAGATTAATGTGTGTTATTTTGAATTGCAGGTAGATACAGCCAGTGAAGCGGAGGAGTTGGACATTGACAATGTCTCATCCATTCCGGAGCCTGAGAGCAGAGTAACTGCAAAACTGAAGGTGTTCATCGCTCGGTACAGGTGATTCTTGCTCTGTTCCATTTAATGACCAATGACCATGTTCTGTAAGAACAAACATTAGACTAAGCTCGTGGATCTAATCGCACTACTTGGCCTGGGTGATGCAGTTTACAGCCTAATCCGGTGTCAACTATCCAGTGTAAACCAAGAGAGAGAAAGTTTGAGACACAGAAGGAATGTCATTGCTTTCAATCATAATATGGAGGAAACACAGGGAGAAAAGGGACTGACTAGCCAAAATATATTTCAAAGGGTCAAAAATTTGGGAAAATAGCAACACTATTTTTGTTTTAGAATTGCAGTATTTCGAGAGTGGACACGGTGCTGGTTTCCATTATGTGCCTGCACAGTGCTGTTGGAGGGAATTGGCAATACCTCAGGACTTGTGCTTTTCGTCTGCTCTCTGTCATTAATTAGCTGTCCTTTCAGTAGCAGTTCCCTGCTTGTGGTGATGGAGAATTTTTATCTCATTTCCCTAGCCATAGAATGGAGGGGGTGCACCTGAACAAGTTCCTTGGCAATCTGATACTAAAAGTAGCGACGCAGGTTAATAAGGCCATAAAAAAAAGGCAAATCAAACATTAGGGCTCATTTCTAGAGGGATAGAATTGAAATGTAAAGACGTTATGTTAAATTTGAATAGAATCTTGGTTAGACCACACTTGGAGTACTGTACACAGTTCTGGTCTCCATATTATAGAAAGGATGTGGATGCATTGGGAAGTGTGCAAAAAAGATTCACAAGGATGATACCAGAACTGAGAGGATATCCTTATCAGGAAAGACTGAACAGGCTGGGGCTCATTTCTCTGGAAAAGGGAAGGCTGAGGGGTGACCTGATAGAAGTCTTTAAGTTAATGATAGGGTTTGATAGGGTAGATGTAGAGAAAATGTTTCCACTTGTGGGGGAGTCCAAAACTAGAGGTCATAAATATAAAATAGTTGCTAGTAAATCCAATAGGGAATTCAGGAGAAACTTCTTTACCCAAAGAGTGGTAAGACTGTGGAATGCGCTACCACAAGGAGTAGTTGAGGCAAATAGCACAGATGCATTTAAGGGGAAGCGAGATAAGCACACGAGGGAGAAAGGAATAGAAGGGTATCCTGATAGGGAGGGATGAAGCTCATGTGGAGCATAAACACCGGCATAGATCAGTTTGGCCGAATCATAGAATGAATCATAGAATGGCCTGTCTATGTGCTGTATTCACCTCAAATGTAACTCATTGATGGGGGAATGCCTGTTATCTAACGGTCTAAGGGGTAATGTGTTCCCTGACTGCCTGTGCAGGGATGTGATCAGTCAATAACCCAGGTGATACATTAGATGTGTTTCTCTGAGCTCAGTGGCAGTCGTGAATCGAGTCTTCCTTCCCAGTAGGTTGTCGATGAAGTAATTGTGTTTATGAGGAGTTAGTGTTGAGGTGAATTTGTTCCTCAAGGGTTGATGCAGGATAACTGTTCTGGGGGAGGGTCACTGCTGGCATGGATATGTTCCTAAGATTATTGAGAGTCGGGGCTATGCTGTCGACTTTTATACAGTTTTTCCTGAATCCTCTCTCTCTTCCAGTTACAATCCCTTTGATGGGCCCAATGAGAATCCTGAAGCAGAACTGCCATTGACGGCGGGAGAGTATATCTACGTGTATGGAGACATGGATGAAGATGGATTTTATGAAGGTGTGACTGACACGAATACTATAAGAATGCATTCTTTATCTTACTTATGGTGAAGTATGAATTTTTGTGTGCTTCTGCTCATATCCCTGATTCCAGATTACACTGGACATCATAGCAGCAATATACAAACAGTGATCTGTATAGAGGTTTTACAGCAACTGAAGGGCGTTATCTGGAGGTCAGTTATGAGAAGATCTTTATCGTGAATGGATCACAGAGTGGAAAACAGCTGTGGCTGAAGCTCCACATCTCTAATTAGTTCACACCTCCACTGTTTTATCGGGTATGGTGTATGTTCATGCTATGGCTAGGAGCACAGTGGCAATGCACTCACATTTTGTGGTGAATTGTGCTGCTCACCATGCTGTTCAGCAAGAGCTCCTTATACCTGCTATCTGCCTCACGAGGGTTCAAACATAGAAACATAGGAACAGGAGTAGGCCATTCAACCCCTCGTGCCTGCTCCGCCATTTGATAAGATCATGGCTGATCTGTTATCGAACTCCATATATCTGTCTTTGGCCCATATCCCTTAATACCTTTGGTTGCCAAAAAGATGTCTATCTCAGATTTAAATTTAGCAATTGAGCTAGTATCAATTGCCGTTTGTGGAAGAGAGTTCCAAACTTCTACAACCCTTTGTGTGTAGAAATGTTTTCTAATCTCGCTCCTGAAAGGTCTGGCTCTAATTTTTAGACTGTGCCCCCTACTCCTAAAATCCCCAACCAGCGGAAATAGTTTCTCTCTATCCACCCTATCTGTTCCCCTTAATATCTTATAAACTTCGATCAAATCACCCCTTAACCTTCGAAACTCTAGAGAACACAACCCCAATTTGTGTAATCTCTCCTCGTAACTTAACCCTTGAAGTCCGGGTATCATTCTAGTAAACCTGCGCTGCACTCCTTCCAAGGCCAATATGTCCTTCCGAAGGTGCGGTGCCCAGAACTGCTCACAGTACTCCAGGTGCGGTCTAACCAGGGCTTTGTATAGCTGCAGCATAACTTCTGCCCCCTTGTACTCTAGTCCTCTAGATATAAAGGCCAACATTCCATTAGCCTTATTGATTATTTTCTGCACCTGTTCATGACACTTCAATGATCTATGTACCTGAACCCCTAAGTCCCTTTGGACATCCACTGTTTTTAACTTTTTACCATTTAGAAAGTACCCTGTTCTATCCTTTTTTGATTCAAAGTGGATGACCTCACATTTGTCTACACTGAATTCCATTTGCCACAGTTTTGCCCATTCACCTAATCTATCAATATCCCTTTGTAATTTTATGTTTTCATCTACACTGCTTACAATGCCATCAATCTTTGTGTCATCGGCACAAGATTGATGGCATTGTGCCGATGACTTCTATGCCTTCATCTAAGTCGTTAATAAATATTGTGAATAATTGAGGCCCCAAGACGGATCCCTGCGGGACTCCACTAGTCACATCCTGCCAATGTGAGTACCTTCCCATTATCCTTACTCTCTGTCGCCTTTCGCTCAGCCAACTTCCTAACCAAGTCCGTACTTCTCCCTTGATTCCACGGACTTCTATCTTAGCTAACAGTCTCTTATGTGGGACCTTATCAAATGCCTTCCGGAAGTCCATATAAATAACATCCATTGACATTCCCCTGTCCACTACTTTAGTCACCTCTTCAAAAAATTCAATCAGGTTTGTCAGGCACGACCTACCTTTCACAAATCCATGCTGGCTCTCTCTGATTAACTGAAAATTCTCAAGGTGTTCAGTCACCTTATCCTTCATTATGGACTCCAGCATTTTCCCCACAACAGATGTTAGGCTAACTGGTCTATAATTCCCCGGTTTCCCTCTCTCTCCTTTCTTAAAAAGCGGAGTGACATGTGCAATTTTCCAATCTAGAGGGACAGTTCCTGAATCTAGAGAACTTTGAAAGGTTATAGTTAGGGCATCCGCAATGTGCTCACCTACTTCCTTTAAAACCCTGGGATGAAAACCATCTGGTCCTGGGGATTTGTCACTCTTTAGTGCTATTATTTTCTTCATTACTGTTGCTTTACTTATGTTAATTTTATCGAGTCCCTGTCCCCGATTCAATATAAGTTTTCTTGGGATTTCCGGCATGCTATCCTCTTTTTCGACTGTAAATACTGACGCAAAGTAACTATTCAACATGTCCGCCATTTCCCCATTGTCAATGACAATATCCCCACTTTCAGTTTTTAAGCGACCAGCACTGCTCCTGACCACCCTCTTTTTCCTAATGTAACTATAAAAGTTCTTCGTATTGGTTTTGAATATCCCTTGCGAGTTTCTTTTCATACTCTCTTTTTGTAGCCCTTACTATCTGTTTTGTGACCCTTTGTTGATCTTTGTACCTTTCCCATTCGCCAGGATCTGTGCCATTTTTTGCCTTTTTGTATGCCCTTTCCTTACATCTTATACTGTCCCTTACCTCTTTAGTTGTCAATGGCTGTTTTTTTTGGCAAGTAGAGTTCTTGCCCCTCAGGGGTATAAACCGATTCTGTATCACGTTAAATGTTTCTTTAAACATTTCCCTGGTGATCATCAGTCATTTTACCCATTAACAGATTTGCTCAGTTTACTGTGGACAGTCTCTGTCTCATCCCATTGAAGTCGGTCTGGCCCAAGTCTAGAATCTTAGCAGCTGATTCACTTTTTTCCCTTTCAAACACTACATTGAACTCGATCATGTTATGATCACTATTGGATAAATGTTCACGCACAGTTAAGCCGTTAACTAAATCTGGTTCATTACTCATTACTAAATCTAGTATGGCTTGCCCCCTTGTTGCCTCTAGGACACACTGCTGTAGAAAACTATCCCGGACACACTCAAGAAATTCACTACCTTTCTGACAGTTGCTAGTCTGCTTTTCCCAATCTATGTGAAGGTTAAAGTCCCCCATTAAGACCACTATGCCTTTCTTACACGCTTGTCTAATCTCTGCATTTATACAATCTAGCACTTCAGAGCTGCTGACAGGGCTCCTATATACAACTCCCACTATAGTCTTAGATCCTTTCCTATTTCTCAATTCAACCCATAAGGTCTCTGTTGGCTGCTTACCTCTCGTTATATCCCCCTTTATCATTGAAGTGATTTCATCTCTAATCATTAAGGCTACTCCTCCCCCTCTTCCATTTTCCCTATCTCTCCTGTAGACCTTTATAACCCGGTATAATTAGTTCCCAATCCTGACCATCCTGCAGCCAAGTCTCAGTAATAGCTATCATGTCATACCCTCCAATTTGAATTTGAACCTGTAGTTCATTTAATTTATTCCTTATACTCCGTGCATTTGTATATAGAACTCTTAGTTGGGCCACACAGCCTAGCCTGACCTTCAGCTTTGATGCTGGGTTAATCGCCTTACGCCTTCTAGTTTTTATTTTATCTGTCGTGCCTAAAGTACACTTTCTTTCCGCTGCTCTACGCTTTTCCCTTTCACTTGTTCTTGAACAACTGTTTGTACTATTTGTATTGTAGATTTCCCCTGGGTCTTCCCCTCTCTTGCTGCTCTCAACTTTATTCCCTTCTGACTCCCCACTCAGGTTCCCATCCCCCTGCCACTCTAGTTTAAACCTTCCCCAACAGCACTAGCAAACACCCCGGCGAGGACATTGGTCCCGGTCCTGCTCGGGTGTAACCCGTCCCGCTTGTACAGGTCCCACCTTCCCCAGAACCGGTCCCAATGTCCCAGGAATCTAAATCCCTCCCTCCTACACCATCCCTGCAGCCACGCATTCATCCTGTCTATTCTCCTGTTCTTATACTCACTAGCACGTGGCACTGGTAGTAATCCTGAGATCACTACCTTTGAAATTCTGCTTTTTAATTTATCTCCTAACTCCATAAATTCACCTTGCAGGACCTCATCCCATTTTTTACCTATGTCATTGGTACCAATATGGACCACGACTACTGGCTGTTCACCCTCCCCCTCCAGAATGTCCTGCAGCCACTCCGTGACATCCTTGACCCTAGCACCAGGGAGGCAACATACCATCCTGGAATCATGTTTGCGGCCGCAGAAACGCCTATCTGTTACCCTTACAATGGAATCCCCTATCACTATAGCCCTGCCACTCTTCTTCCTCCCCTCCTGCGCAGCAGAGCCACCCGTGGTGCCCCGAACTTGGCTCTTGCTGCTTTCCTCTGATAAGCCATCTTCCCCCAACAACATCCAAAGCAGAATATCTGTTTGAGAGGGAGATGGCCCCAGGGGACTCCTGCTCTACCTGCCTAGTCCTTTTACTCTGCCTGGCGGTCACCCATTTCCTTTCTGCCTGCATAATCTTTACCTGCGGTATGACCACCTCACTGAACGTGTTATCCACAATAGTCTCAGCATCGCGGATGCTCCACAGTGAATCCACCCGCAGCTCCAGCTCCGAAATGTGGTTAGCCAGTAGCTGCAGCTGGACACACTTCCTGCACACATGGTCGCCAGGGACACTGGTAGTGTCCATGACTTCCCACATAGTGCAGGAGGAGCATATCACGGGTGCGAGCTGTGCTGCCATGACTTGCCTTAGACTCTCAGACTCTCCTCCCGCTCTAGGTCTCCCTTTTATACTGTGCCCACCTCTCGGACTCTCCTGCCTCACCTGTGACGTCGCACAGTAGTTTTCTCCTGTTGCAGGTCTGCTGCTGCTTTTATTGCCCAATCTCAGTCTTCTACGCTCAGGTCCACTGCCGCTCTGGGGAAAAAGTTAGGAAAAGCAAGGCAAAGCAGCACCTCCTTCCCCCACTTCACTGAACTCCCACACTTACCAAACTCTCAGCAGTTCACACTGTGTTGTCCGCACACCGTCTTGTCAGCTGTTTGATGGTCAACTTGTGACTATCCTCTTGACAGGGAAGGAGGTGTGTGGGACCTCTTTGGGGTAGAGATGAAATGGCAATTAAAGATGGGAACCACGACCCTCCATGGCAGACTCGGTAATCCAATACCTGAGCCAGGCAGTACTTCAGGCCTGATGATTTACCATGCAACCTGGCTCATTAATGGAATCTGGAGGTGTGGACCTGTTACTGGTGGCTGGGATTCTTCCTAATTGACTTCAGTTGATTCTTAAACCTGTTTTTGCCTCTGTGCCTATGTCGGATCTTCAGTACACAAAGTGTATGATGTTGATGGGATGCTGTACAGTGTTGGATCTACAGTACCCTAATTTGTAGGATGGGTTCTGGCTGGGCAAGCAGCAGGAAGTTTACCAGTGGTCTGTCCTAGCAGACTGCACGGTTTAGCCAGTTAAACTCTAGTAGTACCCCTGCACACACTTGAGGTCCCTAAACCTTGGCTCTGTCACTCTGCCCTGCACACTCTCTGATGTATCCCTATGGAGAGAGTGTGTGCACTTCACAGCAGGCAAAATGAAGCCATACCCTTGTGCATTTCTGAGTAGCTCTGAAATGTCAGCCATGGCTCAGTTGATAGCACTCTCGCCCCTGAGTCAGCAGATTATGGGTTCAAATTCCACTCCAGAGACTTGAGCACATAATCTAGGCTGACATTTCAGTGCAGTACTGAGGGAGTGCTGCACTGTCGGAGACGTTCACGATAAGACGTTGAACTGAGGCCCCATCTGCTTTCTCAGGTGGACATAAAAGATCTCATGGCACTATTCGAAGAAGAGCAGGGGAGTTCTTCCCGATATCCCTCAACCAAAGTATTAAAGAAACAGATTGTCTGGTCGTTATCTCATTGCTGTTTGTGGGACCTTGCTGTGCTCAAATTGGCTGCCACGTTTCCCTACATTACAACAGTGACTACACTTCAAAAGTACTTCATTGGCTATAAAGCGTTTTGAGACGTCCTGAGGTCGTAAAAGGCGCTATATAAATGCAAGTTTTTTTTCTTTCTTTCTTGGTTTGGAACATCTTAAATAAGCTGATGCGTTTCCACGTATGTGAGACACATGGCTGACCAAAAATAACATTTTTGATTACATGTGCATGAATCTTTGAAGGTGGCAGGACAGGTTGAGAAAGCAGTTAAAAAAGCATATGGGATCCTGGGCTTTATAAATAGAGGCATAGAGTACAAAAGCAAGGAAGTTATGTTGAACCTTTATAAAACACTGGGTCGGCCACAACTGGAGTATTGTGTCCAATTCTGGGCACCGCACTTTAGGAAGGACGTGAGAACCTTCGAGAGGGTGCAGAAAAGATTTACTAGAATGGTTCCAAGGATGAGGGACTTCAGTTACGTGGATGGACTGGAGAAGCTAGGGTTGTTCTCCTTAGAGCAGAGAAGGTTGAGAGGAGATTTGATAAAAGTGTTCAAAATCATGAAGGGTTTAGCTAAAGTAAATAAAGAGAAACTGTTCCCATTGGCGAAAGGGTCGACAAACATAGGACATAGATTTAAGGTGAGTGGCAAAAGAACCAAAGGCAACGCGAAGAAAAGCTTTTTTACACAGCGAGTGGTTATGATCTGGAATGCACTGCCTGGAAGGGTGGTGGATGCAAATTCAATCGTGGCTTTCAAAAAGGAATTGGATAAATACTTGAAGGGAAAAAATTTGTAGGGCTACGGGGGAATGGGATCAACTGGATTGCTGTTACAAAGAGCCGACATATGCACGATGGGCTAAATGGCGGTCTCCTATGCTGTTATGATTCTATAACATTGTAGTTTTAATCCAGGAATAAAGATTCAGTATTCATGCCCTGCCTTTTTATACAGTATTGGTTAAAGTACAGTTCAGTCCAGTGTAGTCACACTTTCACATGCTTCACACGAATGTTCTAAATTTAGTTGAGTAACACATACATCCAACGTGTGTATGTAATGCATGCAGTCATTGTGTTTGTAGTGCATGTGTATAGACATGTACACGGTGCAGACACAAATGCTTTAGAGCAAATTTAATGCATTTAGCATCACAACAGTATGCTAGATCTCCAGTACAGAGTGTCTGAAGTTGATGGTATGGTGTACAGTGCAGTGTGTTGGATCTTAAGTACACAGGGTGCCTGAAGTTGATGGGGTGGTGTACAATGCAGCGAGACGGATTTCCAGTACACAGGGTGCCTGAAGTTGATGGGGTGGTGTACAGTGCAGTGAGATGGATTTCCAGTACACAGGGTGCCTGAAGTTGACGGGGTGGTGTACAGTGCAGTGAGATGGATTTCCAGTACACAGGGTGCCTGAAGTTGATGGAGTGCTGTATGGTGCAGTGTGATGGATCTCTAGTACACAGAGCCTGAAGATTTTATTTTGCCTTTAGTAATTAAAGGTTCAGCATAGTAGGGTGATGGAACTTTGTTACTATGGTCCCTACAATCTCTCGGAGTCTTCACAAACCCTGATCAAAAGTTCATTTCTCAGTAAGTTGTTTATGATTTTTTTTGTGCCCCTTCGTTGTCAGTGTTTTAACAGTTTGCACTCAAATATGTCCTGAATTAATTTTTAGGAGAACTGATGGATGGGAGAAGAGGATTGGTTCCTTCAAACTTCATTGAGCGTGTGTCTGATGAGGATATGCTGACGTTTCATCCCCCAGAGATTAACGAGTTGTCCCACAGTTCATTCCAGGAGATCAGCTTCCACAGTGGTAGTGAGCAAAGCCTTCCACTGCGGAAGAGCAGCACTGAGAAGCCAGAGATCTCCAGCCCCCATGAAGAGCTCAGTCTGCACGGCTCACAGGGAAAGCCAGAGAGCCTTGTGAGCAATGGTTTTGATCTCGATGTAGAAGAGGTGGGCGAGGAGGTGGTGCCTTACCCCAGGAAACTGAATTTGATCAAACAGCTTGCCAAAAGCATCATTGTTAGCTGGGAGTCCCCTCTGGTGCCAGCTGGTTGGGGTACAATATTCAGCTATAATATCTACGTCGATAAGGAGTTGCGGATGAATGTCAAGTTTGGTGCACAGACCAAAGCTGTAATAGAGAGACTAGACCTTAATGTTAAAGCTTACCGCATCTATGTGCAGAGTGTGACAGACAAGGGGAACTCTGATGAAATACGCAGCAGCATGCTTGTGGGGAAAGATGTCTGCGTCGCACCTATGCAGTTGAAAGTTCAGACTATTACCGCAACCTCAGCGGACATTTCTTGGTTGCCATGCAACAGTAATTACAGCCATGTGATTTTCCTCAATGAGGAGGAGTACGAGGTGGTGAAGGCTGGGAGCTACTCCTACACCCTGGTGAACCTGAGGCCTAATATGAAGTACAAGGTGAAAGTGGAGGCCAGACCACACCAGATACCATGGGAGCTGCCATTGGACCGAAGGCAAATCAAATGCATATATACTCAGTTCTCAACCTTGACAGGAGGTCAGTAACATAATAATTTGTGGCTTTAGTGCAGAAAAACATATTCAGCTTCACCAGGAATGGGGAGGTCAAACACAAGGGTTGGATAGGGTTTGAATTCAAGCAGAAGTTGGGAGATTGATAATATGATTGAAGAGGTAAGTTTTGAGGAGAGAAGTAGCGAGGTGGACAGGTTTTTGGAGGAGAATTCCAGAGTGCAGGGCTGTGATGGCTGAAGGGTCTGCCGCCGCTGGAGGGAGGGTTGTGCACAGTCAACCAGAGTTGGAAGAGTGGAGGGTTCTAGCTGGGATGTGGAAGGATTTTTAAACAAAGATGTTGAAATCAATGTAGAGAGATGCAGGAGCTAGGGGACATTTGCTAAGCCAAAGGTGATAGGTGAGCAGGACTTGCTCTGGAATATAATGCAGGCTGAAGAGTTCTGGATGAGTTTATGTAGGGAGCTTGGGAATCTAGTGAGGACAGTGATGGAGAAGTAAAGCCTGGAAATAACAGGGAAAGGGAACACAAAGTTGGGGTCCTTTATTAACGCGGGGACTTGATTCAGTAGTATATATCATATTTCACTATTGAAACTTTTCCAGTATCTTTCAGTCTGCAGTACCACTGCAAAGATACACTGTGACAGATTCAATATTCTGTCTGAGACAGTGCACCGCCCCTGAAGTATTAGCACTGAATTCTGAAATAAGATGTCCCAGTGTGCTTGGTCTAAAGGGTCTTTTAGCTTTAGGCTCAATTGATAGTATTACCACAGTAACCTTCTAGTGCTGCCTTGTTCCAGTCTCGTACAGGCCCAGCAGAGGCCAGTTCACGTGGATGGGTCAAGGAATCTAATGCTGAGCCAGAAACATGTACAAACATGTTTGTGTCATGATCTAAACACATTGATCCACTGGCCTGGGGAAATCAGCAGGTCACAGGTGAAGGTGGTTGTTCTGACAAAAGATTGTAAAACCCACAAATAAGTATTTCTCTGCTGCTGTCAACTGTGTGGAGGTCAGGTTGTCCACACTTTCAAGTGGTGTCACTGGCACAAGGCTACATACCCCGTACACATCAATAAGGCTGTTAGCCTCTGGCTACAGATTAGAGCAGTAACCCTCAGCTACGTTCTGTGTTTGTTAATTTAGTATATACCTGATCAGATTGGCTGAATACTGCATTTTCAGAGCCAATAAAAATGGTGCATTGAGTCTTGATTTTAGCACAGTGAAATAACGTGTGGGATGGTAACAAAAGCTTCATAATATGGCATATTTGGAGTTTGAAACAAAAGTACAGGGGAAGATTGATCATAACGGTATTGATAAAGTGGCGAGGCTGCTGTGGTTAGCAGTCAGTGCGTGCAGTCAGCCTCGTTGTCTCCCGCCTGCCCTCGCTGCCACCTCCACCATCATTCACATTCCCTTGCCTACAGTAACCAATTTGCCATTGCCCACACTCGCTGATTCGCTAACACTCATATATCGTCGTCGTCCACACTTGCCCTTGCCATCTGACCATCACTCAGACGTCCTCACTCACCCTCCCTCGCTTGCTCACTCACCCTCCCTCGCTCCCTCACTCTCCCTCCCTCGCTCATCCTCAGCATTCATTCCCCCTTGCCCATACTCTCAGACACACCAACTCATATGCCCTCGACCATGCTCACTCATCCAGTCTCTCACACTCAGGCACCTTCAGTCATTTACTTATACTCTCACTCTCACCCAGAAGACTGTGTGAGGATGACATCACTTTAACAAGAGGAAAAACAAATTAAAAGTGAATGTTGCATGGTGTGTCTGTGGTAATAATTGTTTCAGGCCCTGCAGTGCATATACGGTCTGTTTGTGGTAGATTGGTGCAGGTGCTATTTTGTCTGTGCTGTGTGTCTCTGCTGATTGTTTCAAGTTCTGGTGTGTCTGTGCCAATTGCTGCAGGTCCCAGCATATCAGTGGACAATTTGGTGTCAGGATGTGTCTGTGCTGTGGTGCTTCTTCCAATGTGTTTGTGCAGGTTGTGTCTGTGCTGATTGATTTAGGTGCAGGTCTGTTTTTGCAAATTGGTGCGGGTTCCAGTGCGTCTGTGCCAATTGATGCAGGCCTTGCTGTGGATGTGCTGATTGGTGCAGGTCCCAGTCTGACTGACTTTACTTGTTGATGCAGGCCCTCCTGATGCCCCACTGGATGTTCAGATAGAAGCAGGCCCTACTCCTGGGATTGTGCTGATCAATTGGCTGCCAGTGACCATAGATGCTGCAGGAACCTCGAATGGCGTGCGAGTCACCGGATACGTTGTCTATGCTGATGGACAGAAGGTAAAACTCGATTTGCATTTCCTGTAAGTAATTCTTTGTTTGTGAGTGAGTACCTTGGTTAACCCTACCTCATGCTGTCCTGCTTCTGCCTGCCATGTGCTCAGCGTCACTACATATCATCCAATGGAAGACACCATTTGTGGGCAGAAAGGACAGGTTGTTCCTACCCTGGGGATACAAGTCCTCTTCTACAATGTATGGCATGGTGCACAGTGGCTGAGACCCAGCAAAGTCCGTGTTGGGGATGATGCATTTTAAGTAAATATGTGAACTTAGTTCCAAACAGCATCTTGCCAGATAGGCTGTGGAGTGGAATTTTCTTTATTACTAGTTGAACGGCTAAGAACAAGTGATACAATCAAAGGTTGTTCAACCACAGCCACTCTATGGGCCATTGCAGTTTTCCCCATAAGCATATCTACAAGGGGGAATAAGAATGATGCACACCCATTCAGAAATGTTTTTGGCATGGATTATGCTCCCTTCTGCCTCTGCTCTAAATTTCACGATTGCCCCCATGCTTTTCCAACTGCTTATCCATGGTTGTGTCTCTGGATGGCCCCCATTTGTATCACTGCAATTTGAAGCTGTCCTCCCCTTTATTGTAAACAATTTTACAACACCAAGTTATAGTCCAACGATTTTATTTGAAATTTACAAGCTTTCGGAGGCTTCCTCCTTCCTCAGGTAAATGTCAGGAACTCCTCGAAGCCTACGCATTTATAAATCACAGAACAATACATGGTGATTACAGATAGTCTTTGCAACTGCCCGTTGCCAAGGCAATCACCGTGTTCAGACAGAGAGGTGTTACCTACAGAGCCCCCGAATATACAGTCAACAAAAAAAAACAAACAGAAAAAAAAAACAGAGAGAGAGAGGCAGAAACATCCGGAAGGCAGAGAAATCCAGCAAATGACCCGTTATATTAAAAACAGATAGCTTTTGTTCGCTGGTGGGCTTACGTGTAGCGTGACATGAACCCAAGATCCCGGTTGAGGCCGTCCTCATGGGTGCGGAACTTGGCTATCAATTTCTGCTCGACGATTTTGTGTTGTCGTGTGTCTCGAAGGCCGCCTTGGAGTACGCTTACCCGAAGGTCGGTGGCTGAATGTCCCTGACTGCTGAAGTGTTCCCCGACTGGGAGGGAACCCTCCTGTCTGGCGATTGTTGCGCGGTGTCCGTTCATCCGTTGTCGCAGCGTCTGCATGGTCTCGCCAATGTACCGTGCTCTGGGGCATCCTTTCCTGCAACGTATGAGGTAGACAACGTTGGCCGAGTCACAGGAGTATGAACCATGCACCTGGTGGGTGGTGTCCTCTCGTGTAATGGTGGTATCTGTGTCGACAGAAGCTGGAACCCCCAGCTTCTGTCGCGACACTACAGACTTCCTACAAAAACTCAGTACCCACGGACCAGTTGAACCAGGAACACTTCTCACCACGATGGACGTCTCGGCACTCTACACCAGTATCCCCCACGATGACGGCATCGCTGCGACAGCATAATACTCAACACCAACAACAGCCAATCTCCAGACGCCATCCTAGGTAGACAACGTTGGCCGAGTCACAGGAGTATGAACCATGCACCTGGTGGGTGGTGTCCTCTCGTGTGATGGTGGTATCTGTGTCGATGATCTGGCATGACTTGCAGAGGTTACTGTGGCAGGGTTGTGTGCGCTTCATCCTGGATCACAATGTCTTCACCTTCGATAACCAGTTCTTTACCCAAACACACGGAACAGCCATAGGGACCAAATTTGCACCCCAATACGCCAACATTTTCATGCACAAGTTCGAGCAGGACTTCTTCACTGCACAGGACCTCCAACCAACGCTATACACCAGATACATCGACGACATTTTCTTTCTATGGACCCACGGTGAGGAATCACTAAAGAGACTACACGATAACATCAACAAGTTCCATCCCACCATCAAGCTCACTATGGGCTACTCCTCAGAATCAGTTTCTTTCTTGGACACACGAATCTCCATCAAAGACGGGCACCTCAGCACCTCACTCTACCGCAAGCCCACGGACAACCTCACGGTGCTCCACTTTTCCAGCTTCCACCCTAACCACGTCAAAGAGGCCATCCCCTATGGACAGGCCCTGCGAATACACAGGGTCTGCTCAGACGAGGAGGAACGCGATGGACACCTACAGACACTGAAAGACGCCCTAATAAGAACGGGATATGAGCTCGACTCATCGATCGACAGTTCCGACGGGCCACAGCGAAAAATCGCATAGACCTCCTCAGAAGACTAACACGGGACGCAACCAACAGAGTACCCTTCGTCGTCCAGTACTTCCTCGGAGCGGAGAAACTACGCCATGTTCTCCGCAGCCTTCGACATGTCATCAATGACGACGAACACCTCGCTATGGCCATCCCCACACCTCCACTACTCGCCTTTAAACAGCCACCCAACCTCAAACAGACTATCGTTCGCAGCAAATTACCCAGCTTTCAGGAGAACAGTGTCCACGACACCACACAACCCTGCCACGGTAACCTCTGCAAGTCATGCCAGATCATCGACACAGATACCACCATCACACGAGAGGACACCACCCACCAGGTGCATGGTTCATACTCCTGTGACTCGGCCAACGTTGTCTACCTATACGTTGCAGGAAAGGATTCCCCAGAGCACGGTACATTGGCGAGACCATGCAGACGCTGCGACAACGGATGAACGGACACCGCGCAACAATCGCCAGACAGGCGGGTTCCCTCCCAGTCGGGGAACACTTCAGCAGTCAGGGACATTCAGCCACCGACCTTCGGGTAAGCGTACTCCAAGGCGGCCTTCGAGACACACGACAACGCAAAATCGTCGAGCAGAAATTGATAGCCAAGTTCCGCACCCATGAGGACGGCCTCAACCGGGATCTTGGGTTCATGTCACGCTACACGTTAGCCCACCAGCGAACAAATGCTATCTGTTTTTAATATAACGGGTCATTTGCTGGATTTCTCTGCCTTCCGGATGTTTCTGACTCTCTCTCTCCGTTTTTTTTTTCTGTTTGTTTTTTTTTGTTGACTGTATATTCGGGGGCTCTGTAGGTAACACCTCTTTGTCTGAACACGGTGATTGCCTTGGCAACGGGCAGTTGCAAAGACTATCTGTAATCACCATGTATTGTTCTGTGATTTATAAATGCGTAGGCTTCGAGGAGTTCCTGACATTTACCTGAGGAAGGAGGAAGCCTCCGAAAGCTTGTAAATTTCAAATAAAATCGTTGGACTATAACTTGGTGTTGTAAAATTGTTTACAATTGTCAACCCCAGTCCATCACCGGCATCTCCACATCATGGCTCCCCTTTATTGAACATTACTCTTCTGATCTGTGTGCAGTCTGTGCCAATTCCACCTTTAATGCAGTTCATTGGATGCTGCATTGATAAACATAAAATTAATATGGTGATGTTGTGTGATAGAAAGCGTACACACAGTCTGCAAATTGCGGTTGCTTGTACCACTCAGAATGATGACTCATTGGAAATTTGCTGCGTAACTCAGTGGCTTTAATTAAATGAACAGTAGGAGAGATTTGATGCAACTTAACCTTAGTTTCTCAGGACGATATAACCTTCTCTGATTTCTTCTCAGATTATTGAAGTGACATCTCCCACAGCTGGTAGTGTACTAGTTAGACCCAGCCAGATTCAGCTACTCCAAATTTCTAAGGAACTCACTGTTCGCACCATGTCTCCTTACGGTGAATCAGCAGACTCCAGCCCCGTCAAAATTCCTCGAACACTGTTTACATTTCCTCTGCACTCTATGCCATTACAGACTGCCCCCGAAACATGTGTCCATCCTGACACCAGTGTTCCTGTCAGTAAAGAATTACCCAACGTGGATTTTAAGGATGAATCTAAGGTTCTGCCTGGGATGGCCTCGGACAAGAGTCCCAACTGTGAGAGTGCCACAAACTGTAATGGAAATGAGCAGAGAAGCTCTCCGTCTGCTTTTAAGACTCAGAGTCAGGTGGCTGATGCAATGCCAAATTCAAAAAGTATCACTTTTGAAGAGCCAGCATCTGTTCAACGAGAAAACACCAAAATGGAAGAAAAATTGACGGTAGGTGGCCCTTGGGCTCAGCTGTTTTCAGGCGCACCACACCAAAAAGCAGCTATAGTAATATACTTCTCGAAAACAGCTTGTACATTTGGTGGA
Organism: Heptranchias perlo; assembly: GCF_035084215.1. Lineage (NCBI taxonomy): Eukaryota > Metazoa > Chordata > Chondrichthyes > Hexanchiformes > Hexanchidae > Heptranchias > Heptranchias perlo. The sequence goes on along the minus strand of NC_090352.1, from coordinate 16,213,619 downwards.
GTTTTATAACACTGTGTCAGTGGAAAGCATTAAAATGCTATCAAATGTTCCATTATGGAAAAAAAAGTATAACAGAGAAATTTACTCTGCCTGTTTTGGGGGATGGTTTCAGTTGCCTAATTCGAGGCAGAGGCTTTTTTTGGATGACTGATCTGGGGGCGAGCTTATTTCGGGGTAGCTGGTTTGTGAGCGAGACTATTTTCCAATACCTGGTCTGGGGGAAGGTGCCTGGTTTGGGAAGAGGCTGAGAGATGTGGCAGAGAAACTGGTTTTCAGTGCTTGGTTTTTAGGAGCAGGGTGGCAGATTAGCTTCCATCGCCTGGTTTTAGTAACTGGCTTGGGGAGAGGCTGGCTTAAGTATGTGGTTTGGGGGGGAGAGACTGGTTTCAGTAACCGGGTTGATGGGGATATATTCTCAGTGATTAATATTCAAATTTTTTTCCTCTCTTTTTGCTTTCTATTGGTGTCTTGGTCTAGTCTCTATGGGTAACCTTAAAGACACTGGGATCAAAGTGCTCCCATTCACCTGTGAAACTCTGGTCTTTCACGTGGTTCTGTGACTATTTGGAACATCTTCTAATAAGCCCCAGAAGTAGATGTCAGTAAAAGTTAACATAATCAATTGATCATTTTGCAGGATGGTGCTACAGTTTTGTTTGATTGTTGTGAGGAAGGCAAAGCTGAGGAACAACCAAAAGAGGACACAGAAGATTTGGAAAACACCCAAATGAGGAGGCCAGCTGGCTCACTTGATGATTTTCTCATAGACTCTGAGCAGAAGGAAGACCCTGATGTCTGTAACACATGCACTAAGGAAAATTCTGATGAGAACATTCTGAAAGATGATCCAAAGGACCAGAAGATGGAGACCACCAAAACTATAGAAGCATCAGCCAGTAGCCTTCCACAAGAATCCAAACAAGAGTCAGAGGACGATGCTTCCCTGAGTAATATTAGGGTGCCATCGATCCAGGAATTTCTGACAGATTCAGAATTAAAGCAAGAAAAAATACATATTCCAGGGGAGGAGCAGATGATTGAGCAGTGCCAGCTCGGATCTGAAGAGACTCATCAGGTTTGTAAAGAGTGAAATCACTGACCCTCTGGTGCTTTCTTCAAGCATAGCATTATTATTAATAAGTTGAGAGTCCCAATTGGATAGAAGTAAATAGCTACTGGGGACAGGTAAAGGTGAGGGGGGAAAACTGGGCACTGCATTCATTTTGTACATTTCCTTTAACCTCTGGGACCTGTTTCAAATCTATGCCTGAATGATGGGATTAAAGCTTCAATAATGGTAAAGTTCCTTAGTGAAATTAGTTTGGGACAGTGTCATCCTAGTTCTTAGTAGGCATAGAAAAATAACTGCCGAAAATCAGATGAAATTGGGCCCTGCACTTTCACCTTGGGACTTGTGTTGAAATGGAAACCAGATTGTGAGGAATTAAAACAAAGTTAATTTAGCCACTCTCAATCTATTTCACATAGGCACAAATCTACAATTTAGACTACCTCAGTGGACATTAATTATGTTTGAATCACTGCATGGATGGTGACAAACTGGATGGAGGAATGGGTGGGATGACAGTGCAGTGTATTGATGCACCAATTAGCTGCATGGGATGGCAAATGTCCTCCTCTGGTGATGCCCTGTATGATTAGCTCCAAATCTCAGTTCTGCTACTTGCCACGCAGCAAGACATGGCCCTAGAGCAAAAAAAGATCAGAGGGCGTGTGAATGCAGAGGTGAGTTTAGGAGTTAGCAGAAGGAGAGATTATCTGTCCAGTATCATGGCCGAGGAATAAGGACCTGAGAAGATAACTGAAAATGATTTCTCGAATTATAGTTAATGGTGTCTCCAGTCTGGAATTACACAGCAACAATAGGAGAGCACAAGTTTGTTTAGAAAGAGGAGAAAACCTCCCTATCAAGGATTGTCACAGATTGTTATGGAACAGATTAAGTGGAATTGTTACAACAATTCAAACTTAGGCCTGTTTCAGTCTTTGCTTTCAAACATGCAAAAAAAATCCCACTGAAGTCAATTACTTTTCCAGAGAAACTCAGTGAGAAGCCTTTATTAATCTTCTTTTGCCAGCTGAACTCAAACCTTACCCTCTCCTACAGGCTCCCCTGTCCATCTGCCTACTAAATCTAATTCCTCTTTTTGTGGATTCAGGGTTTCAAATGATGGTGATCTTCCCCCAGTTGTCCTTTCATGGTGCTGGTTGTATGCCTGTTTTTCCTTTGGAGGGAGAGAAGACAATGTAACAGGACTAGTGTCATGGAGACTTGCCCCATATGAGGCCATACATGCCAAGTAGATGAGGTGAAGGTGCCTTATCCCTTTAACATAAGTGTGCTTGAAACACAGCAGAAGCCCTTCTGGCAGGCAATGTGAGTTCAGAGAGTAAAGAAGGTGCTTGAGAGTTTGGAGTCGTTGCCCTTGGCAGAGATTAGCTTCCCTGATACTCGAGTGCTGAGCGATAATGACAGGTAAAGAGGTGAGTGAAGCTGTATGAGTGCTATAGGAGGTCTTGGCATCAGAGCTTTGGCTTATCTTAACCACCCTCTTTTTGCATTATGTGGCAGTTCTTAGGGTGGTGGAGGTTGCACTGACTGCCTCTGTCACCACCACCCAGACAGCTTGCGCCACCCTATGGGGCCTCCTGCCCATCAGGTGATCCCTGCTAGCCCTCACTTCTACCAGCAGCACCTCTATGGGCACAATGGAAAATCTGGGGGCCCATCCAGCTGCTGGCAACCTCAAGGCTGCTGCTCCTTCTGCCATCCTGCTGAGAAGTGCTGTTGCCTATGAACTGGCCACAGTGGTATGCCAATGAATGGTGACTTTCTGGCCTCCAAACTGCTCTGGATGACTAATAAGGGCTCTGGGAGAAAGTTGAAGCAGGTTAGCAGCAGTTTCACGTTGTCGGGTGTTAGGACCACCCTGCTAACAGGAGGAATATCCAGGTCTAATGTCTGAAATCGTGCCACAGAATTTTCCCTTTTTGGTCACTGAGTTTCGATTTTGTGGTGAGGGGGAGCCGAATGAAGTGAGTGTTAAGTTGCGGTTGCCTGAAGCTGAGCACCAGATACATTGCTTCTCATTGAATTCCCTGGGTGCATCACTACTTGCTGAACGTACAGCACAGTCACTGTGCACCAAGTGCGTTGTTACTTGCAACATTTTGTGCACTGGCTTTTTCTTTTTTTTCTTTTCACCTCCAGCAGGTGAATAAAGCTGAGAATCATGAGAACGAGGATTACCCCCTAGAGAGCAGTCGCGGCTCAGACCTCTCAGACATCATGGAAGAGGACGAAGAAGAGCTGGGATCAGACACACAGACAAATGAAGAAGTGCAGCAACAAGACTGCAGTTTGACCAGGGAGAGCTCGCTAAAGGTAATGATCTCAAGCATCTATCTGGATATGTCCATTTTGAGTTTATGCTACTAGGGAAAGACCTGGGCAAGGATAATTAAGAGATCTCAGATTGAGGTTTCTGCAGTTCTGGAGAAAATTGTAATGCTTTCCAGAGCAGGGAAGTGAAAAGCTTCTCCTGCCTTGACAGTAGCGGATTGAGACCTTAGAGCCTGTTCTAGGTTTGTAGCCTGAACCTGCAGGGACCCTGGCATTTGCTGGCCCAGTAGACTGAACCTGCAGGCCCAGTGGCATTTGCTGGCCAGCAGATTGACCCAGTAGGTTTGTGAGCTGCAGGCTGGGAGTCTGAAGTGTGGGAACTCATTCAGTTGCTGCTGGTAACGCACCAAACACAGCTTCATTAATGTTACCTGGCTTCAAAAGGACACAGCCCAAGTTTTGAGAGCAACACTGCTTTAACTTCATTTCTCCTTAGGACAAGTGTTTGGATCCATATTTTTGGCTGTTTGTGTCTCCATCACAAGTGTAGATATTGTACACTTGGTGGGGTGGGGGGGCAGTAAACCCTATCCTGTGTACTCTGTGGGGGAAAAGCAGGGTACCCCATCCTGTGTACAAAGTGAATTACACCAGTGGGAGGGTAGAAGTGAGAAAACTGAACAAGCAGTAATAGATAATGTGATTTGAAGAGGAAGTATGATAGAATATTAACAATGCAAATAAAATATATCAAGGGAGACCAGAGACTATACCAGGGCAGGGCATGTTTGCCAGTAATGTGAGAAGGTGCTACCTGTCCCCACATAATAGGCAGTTGCTTTCTCTTATGCACTCCAGGAACTTTTGTGTGTTGTTGGTAGAATCACAAATATCAAGAGTTTAAAACCAGCAGTCTGACTGAGGTCCTTGTACGGTGACACAGTAAACAGATGTCACACAGTAACAGATGTTCCAACTCAGTGGGCCATTGGGCTGTCCAGAAAATGCAGTTTGATAAGTATATAAAATGTTTTAACATTCTGCCTCAATGGCTAAATGCACCACCCAGTGTGGTCCGGAGTTACACGAGAAAGTCCTGGATTCCATTACCTGGTCTGTGCTGAGTCAGGCCAGCAGATGGAGTCCTTGAGCCAGGGAGGGGAATCTTAGCCTGATTCTAAATGCTATTGAATGACTCATGCTGGAAAGTGTGTCGACATCAGGTGACGCTTGGCTTGCCTGTGATGCTCTCAATTGATCAAGTAGCCCGTCAACACTCTCTGTGCAGGCTCACAGGTGAAAAATGGCGTGGGTACTGGAGGGTTACCATAACCCAACTTAAGTCAGTACCTTCAGGGAAGGAAGAAACTTGTTCTCACCTGGATTGATGGCTGAGTAGGAATTCTACCCCAGTTCTTACCCTGTGGTTGGCATGTTACAGCTCCCTGTCAGTTCCATTGTTGCAGCGAATATGCTGGGAGACAGGAGCAGCTCCATGAGGGAACTGGTTGAATGTGAAGTGGTGTATTGTTCCTAATGCACACACATGTTAAGATACTCCAGCTTGAGTAAACACACTCACTGCAATCGGATAGCCAATTCTAAATTTCAATTTTGTGTCTGGTCAATAAAATATAGCTGTAAGGAATCAAAATGGCAGCTGTGACCAACATGCACTGAGCTGCTAGCTCTGTAAAATGGTCATCATGAGACCACCTTTGGCAAGGAAGTCATTTTATTTTATAGTAGAAGTGGGTCTTTCTTGATTCCTTGCTTGTCTGGGTAGCACTGTTGGCATGAAGTAGCAAAATGTTAACAGACCCTGAAGACTGAAGGTGGCGGAGGGAGAAGCAATACACTCTCGAGTCCTTGCACCTTTTGTGTGATATAAATGGGAGATTCCCTTTATAAATACACATTTGAACCTACAAATAGTCACTGTGTGGAGTCTATATGTCAATGCACGAAGCACAGGGGCTTCAGAATAACAGTGCAACTGTATTTGTATGTTACATACTACCTAAGATCATTAATTAATTGAGAAGTGTTAATTGATGTCCTGCAGGAGATGTTTTCAATCAGTTCCATGCAGTGAAACCTGAGTTAATGGGTCACCTCAGCACACATCGTTAGAAATTAGATTCTGAGAATCACTTCAGTACTGTCATATTTTGGGATCCTTTGACCATTTTTCTACAGAAACGATTTGGAGCAAGAGTTACTTAAATGTGTTTTATAGCACAGTTTATTCATGCAAGTTTTAAAAAAGGGATCAGAAACGAGAGGTAGTTAAAACACTGAAGAGCTTGCTTTGATTTTGTTTGCTCATGGACTGTAAATAATAAGCAATTTGTTAGCTTATCTCGGTAACCAATAAACACTTCAAGCCCATTGTGTAAGAAATGCTAGAGGCTAGTTAGAAGCATGTGAGCTTGTTCAATCATTTCGACACGATTCACCTGAGGAAGGAGGAAGCCTCCGAAAGCTTGTGGAATTTAAAATAAATTTGTTGGACTATAACTTGGTGTTGTAAAATTGTTTACAATCTATTTGAAGGCAGACTGAGCAAACATGCACTGAGTAAAACAGCGGAGTGAATATTGACACCACTATGTCAGCCAATAAGTTGGAGGCAGTCGGGATTTGTGGTTTTAATTTACAGAGTCTCTGAACTCATGGCCGAAACTACAACAAACAGAATCTCCCAAGGAAGCAGGATTATTTCTCCAGCAAAATGCAGTAAATGGAGGATAGTTACATAAAACAAATTACGAGCGTAAAATCAATCCCAGTTACTTACAACAGTGCAGTCTCCAGACTTGATTGACAGAGGAATTATCCAATCTTCCCCATTCTGGCCGGGACTTGTGGTGTCACTGTGTGCAGCCCGTCGAGGCCTGCTTTGTTTCTTTTTAACTTGCATGAACATACTATGCTTTAAAACATAACATGTAAAGTAACTTTTTCCAAATCCTTTCTGTGGGAAAATGGTCAAAAGACTGAATGTGACAAGCACCCACCATTAACAATTTGATTCACCTTCAGTAACCATCATTAGCAATCGGAGATTCTAGGAATTCCAGACTGCTCCAGGTGACTACGACATCAGGTTTCACTGAGATGTAAGTTGCAACTTTTTGTATTTTAAGCTTTTTCTCACTTTGTTATAATTTTGGGCGCTCCGCCTTGAGCTGCTCTCTGGATTTCTGTTGCTTTACTTGTTTCAATTTTCATCTTTACTTTTTTTCTTTCTTTCTCCCTCCTTCCCCCCCCCCCCCCCTTCCTTGCATGCACTCAACCACTATACGTGTTAACCATATCGCAACAGCCTGAGCAGTATGAAACTGATAGCGATGAGGAGTTTCTGGAGAAAATTCTAGAACTTCCTCTGCAGAAACACTGCAGTATGAAACTATTCAGCATTCCTGAAGTTGCAGAGGAGGAGGATGACGAGGAGAAAGACAAGGAGGCCATCTGTAGCGGCAGCCAGGGTGGTACGAGAAACCAAGAGCAAGGAGAAAAGGCCTCTGACCACTCCCAGGAGAAAGTGCAATTAGAGGAACAAGATCAACTATTTAAATGTGTGCAAATTAATTCTAAAAACCACAGACAGAGAGACCAAGCCTCGAATTTTGGTACCAAAAATCAAGAATTGGGAGAGAAGCCAATCTCTAACATCAGTCAGGGTAACAGCAAAAATCTAGTGCAGGAGGCCCTGGGTTCTCATGTTGAACAGAGTGATCTAAAAATCATGGACTGGGAAAAGGGCTTACTCTATGACTGTACCTGTGATCAGAGCAAAAGGCAGGAGCCAGGTGAAAAGCAGCCTCACTGCACCAAGACTAACATCAAAAACAAGGAATGGGGTGAAGAGGCGAGTGGGTATGCATGTCCTGGTGCCAAGTTTCATCAAAAATACCCCCAGAGGTATACCAGGTCCCACCAATGGGAAGGGAAGACTTCAGAATACACACAGGACAGCACCATTGACGACTGTCACCTGAATGCCACTGAATGTTTAGAGAAATCACGACTAGAAGAGAACCACAGGGATGTTTTAAAGCTGGGTGCTGTTGATCCATCATCTGTATTACAGATGCAATCTCAGGCACGGATTAAGCCCACAGATCCCAAAGAGGTGAATGCAGCAGTAACTGGGAACCCTCATTACAACAGGAAATGTCAGGTATCTCACAATGACCTAGAGATAGATATAGAATATGGCACCGAGGAGGAAGAAGAAATGCTGACTCCCAGCCTCCATTTCTGCCCACATGTTATTCATCTGGACCAAATGAGATCAGGTTGGTGGGACAGCGGCCAGACAAACAGAGAAGATGTGAGTGACTGTTCCAGCCAGTGTGAGCCTACTCAGTCAAATGGACAGAGGCAGGCCTCTGTCGAAGACAATGTTTTTGATTTGAGCTCTGGTAGCACCAAGTCTCCCCGTCATCATAAGCGGAAGGATAAGACTACTTTCCCCAGGAGCCTGCTACATTGTGAACGAGAGAGGCCAAAAGGAAGGATTGCGGAGGCGAAAGAGTTGGAGGCTTGGAAGATGGAGTCTTATGAATTGGGCAGGACAAGGGCAAGGGCAAAGACAGAGCCTGAGGATTCAGCATGTACACGGGTGTGTGTTTATCTCACTGTTCACTTACTCCATCCTTCTCTTAGTTCTGTTTCAGGTGGCTATCAGTTTGTTTGACCTCCTTGTGTGCTTCCCTTTGTGTGTCGGTGATATGCATCTCCTTTATTTTTGGTTGGTAGTGTGAAGCAGTAGTCCATGCTTTCCTAGCATCAATGTCCTTCAGCCAGCTGATATCCAACTAAATTAAAATTGAACCTAAATTAAAATTGGACCTATCAATCAGGTCATCAGTGTTACAAAAATTATTAAGCATTAATTATCCTTCTGGTGCAACTGGATACCAGCATTGGATGCAGCACACTCTTTGCATTTAACAGAACAGGGAGTGGAGCCTCAGGGCATTCATTCAGGTTAATGCATGTTTCGATGCCAGGAAACAATAGTGATGGTACCAAGCAGTAGTGTCACTAGGATTTCAGCAACATTTAATGATCGGTTTATGAAATGTCACTCGCCCAGCACTACATTTATAGATTCTGCCTTCCAAACCTGGCTCTTATCTGGAGAGAACTTTTTAAGCTGTATAAGACTAGGATGAAGTAATGATTGTTGCAGGTCTGTCACAGGACATGGGAGCAATTTGAGGGGGTGAATTAAGAATGACACATAGGATGTGTATTGGCTTAAGTTGAATTTTGGCTCTAGTGTTGGTACCAATACACTAAACCAACCTAGTGACAACACTGCTAGTGTTTGTTGTAGTGATTGTGAGTTCAGTGATCCTATAACTTGTGGTTTTGGTTCAATGCAGCTGGTGAAATGGCAAATAAATGGAGTGCTGTTCTGCATTTCATTTCTTAAATGTAGAAATCTTTCTAATGATATGTTCGCACTCTGAGGTTCTGCCTCAGCACTCTGCCATACAACTTCTGGGTAATCATGTAGAGGTGGATGAAAGCCACCTGCATGAATTTCTCCCTCTGATTTTCTCTTCTTCTGGGAGTGCTTGGCCCCGTGGTGACATGACTGGTACTGAATGCTCCCTGTACAGGAAATCAGAGACCAGCATCCTAGCAGGGCTCCAACACATTGCAACACTCTAGACCTCAATCTCAAGATTTGATTTTTAATGTGAGCATGTATGTTATCAGCAGAGGTTCAGGACAGGTTGCAGTAATTATGTAAAGTACACTGACCAGAAAGAATACAGGAAGTACCGTGACTACTGTGTATTTGGTTCGAAATTTCTGGGAAATGGTAGACACATGGAACAGACTCCCAGAGAAGGTAACTGAGTTTGGCTCAATTGACAGCTTAAAGAGAGCTGGATCGATATCTGTTGAGAGGGAGATTGAGAGTTATGGACATATTAATAGCACTCTGATTTTTTTTCAGGTAAGGTAGTGGAAAAAGCTTAAAGTTTATTGAAAATAGGGATAAATTGGCAGGAAGAGGTAGCTCATGATAGAATAATCAGACATGGACTCTGGATGGAGTGGGATCAATGGGCCAAATTAGTCTTCTTGCTTTGGACTCTAAAGTTCTTAAATAGAAACACGTTGGAGGGATAAGAGACGAGTCCTCTTCTCACAGGCAGCGTTTTGTCTACAGTCTGGTGTTAAACAGAATCACACCGAGTGAGGTTTGTCAAATGGAAAAGTGTAGATCCCAATGGAGAGTACATGTGTGACTGCTCCAGCCAACTAAGAAGGCATCATTAAAGATAGTAAGTAGATCAACAGGATTCAGACTAGAGACTGGGTCATTTGTAGACTATATACTGTAATGTCCTGGGAATCATAAAATACCAAGCAGCCCCTGTTAAAGCAGAACCAAATAGTCCATTGTACATAAATGAAGAGCAAATGGTTTGTCATTGATTACAATATATCAGGTTTAGTGTACTTTACTTAATGTCCATTATTAGTTGTAGGGGAGTTTGTGAAGTTCCCATTCTAAGTACTGAACCTCAGTAAAAGGTGAGCTGATTGAATTGGTCCCCACAAACACTGGAACCCTTTCTTAATTCACAAATGCATTTAATTTATGGGATATGTTCCTTTCAGAAGCTTTCATCTACACACAGTCTCCTTCAGTGGATGGATAGCCTGAGTGAGGTGTGCATTTCTCCATGAGGCCGGTGCTGCAACTGGCTCTGCTTTGTTCCCCACTAACAACATATGCCAACCCCAATATGACACCTATTCTGTACTCTCCCCTTGTTCTCCATCGGGTAAATACTCTGTTTCTAGGGGTATTTCATAAATGAATGGAGACATTTTATGAATGAAGTACATGGTACAAAAAGGAATGAATATTCAGTTCTCTCCCTGTGTCATTTGGTAGCACTCTCACCTCGAGTCAGAAGGTTGTGGGTTCAAACTCCACTCAAGGACGTAAGCACATGATCCAGGCTGACATTTCACTGCAGTACTGAGGGACTGTTGCACTGTTGGAGATGATATTAAACAAAGACCTCATCTACTTTTTCCACCATTTCAGGTAGACATTAAAAATCCCATGATAATATTGGAAGAAAAGCTGGGAATTCTCCCAATACCTGGCTAACATTCCTTCTTGAATCAGCACCACCAAAATCAGATAAACTCTTAGAGCATCCTAGCATGTTAGCTATTCATCATATTGCTGTTTGTGGGATCTTGCTGTGTATCAAAAGGAAAAAATTGCAGGTCTACAGAGATAGGGCAGGGGAGTGGGACTAGCTGGATTGCTCTTGCACAGAGCCAGCACGGACTTGATGGGCCAAATGGCCTCCTTCCTTTCTATGATTCTATGATCAAACAACTACTATGTTTGCCTACATGCGTCGCTGCACTTCATAGTAATTCATCATGGGGTCCCATGAGATATTTCTGAGAGATGTGGTAAGTTGTAAATAAATGCCAATCTTTTTGTTTTGTTTTATCTTTAACTTTTCTAGGAGTGCTGACCGTTAATAAGAATAACAGACTTTGTCTCCATCACTCTTGAGATTTGGAATAGTTGCAGTAGACTTGGCTCAGTCCTAATTTGCTGAATATATTCTGCTTGTGGACAGACTGTATGTGTGGTATGTTTGACTTGCATAGAGCATCATTCTTCGAGACGGTGTGATTTACTCAGCTAACTGCCCTCACTGGAGGTCACTGGCTTCTCTCTCACATTAATAACAGAGTAAAAAAAGAAACACCCTCTGTTTTAGGGAGCTTTCCTGGTGGCCCAGCTGGTTAGAACAGTGAATAATTAATCTGCACGGAAGAGGAGTTTTGATTCTCAGCTAGGGTGATTGTAGGAGTGCTAGATATCCTTGGATTGTGGAAGGAAAAATCAGCCAGAGTCTTTGCATCTGAGGACTATTCGGTCATCGCTGCTGAAAAGTAATGCGGAAATAGAGTGAGGACAGGATCTGGGCTTGTTTTAACATTCCCTGTCTAGGCTCACACATGAAGAATGGCCACTTGAGTGAGATATCTGAGGGCAGCAGGCACCCATGGAACCCACACCCCTGAATTTAGTCAACACCTTAAGGAGGGGAGAGAATTGTTGAAAAAGGAGATAAATGCTCTCCATTTAACAGAGTGAACCAGATATAATTAAATAAGTAATAATCCTTACAGTCACATCGTGGCTTCCAAACATGGGCACAGCACAAAGTGCTTCATGCAATGAAATGGTGCAGACTATCAAAGCATTTGATAGTCTTCATTCAGCTGTGGCTGCAGTGGAATTACAGGCATAAAATGGCCGCCACGAGGGCCAATTTTAGACTCTACCCAAAGAATGCTTGAAAGACATCTGAACTGATTTTGGCTCGAGCCATTTCTCAGGGACTCCTTGTCAGACATACGTACAGTAGGGGCCTAACGACCGTTTTAGTCGAGAACAAAAGGTGAGTTTTAAATAACATTTTAAAAAATTGTTGCTGAGGAGCAGGAGTGCTCCCCTAACTCCACAATATCCTGATCGGCTCCACCCCCGCCTGCCGGACTCCACTCCCGCCTCCCGGGCCCCATCCCAGCTCCTCGGCTCCACCTCCCACTCCCAAATGCCGCCCCGGTCCCGGACTTCACCCGCGCTCCTGGGGCTCCACCTCCATCTCCTGGGCTCCACCCCCGTTCCTGGATTCCACCCCCACTCCCGGGCTCCACCCCCACCTCCCAGCAGTGGCCTGAAATTTACCTTTCTAAAATGGGCGAGCTATTTAGGCTCAGATCATGTTTTCACGTAATAGATTCAGTTTGTGTTGGGTATCATTCAGAACTGTGATATCTGTCTGTTGGCTGGCTACCCATCACTGAGATCCAACACTTTTTGGCAGGGTACTGCCTTGTGGCAGCAATCAAGCTTTGCTGTTTGTTTCTAGTCCATGGGTTTCACTGGAAATTGGGTAATGAGTCACAGTAGCCTGCCCACCAAAGTGTAAAGGCTTTTTCATGGTGTGTAAAATCCCTGCAGCTGATAAACCTGGAACCGCTGTGAGCCTAGTACTGCTCAAAGGTTTCCACATTTCCTACTTTCTGTCCTCGGATTCTTATTGACCCAAATATGCAACTCTCCTCTACCGAGCTATTGATTCTCGTTCAACATGGACATGCAATTTGTCCTCCAAGATCCTCACAGACTGGGACTCATCCTCACATCTTTCATCACTGCATAAACAGCTCAGTAAACAAAATGCTTGGCAGTTATGCAGCATTGTGAGGGAAGAGTGGTGCCTTCACATGCCAGCGCAACGTGGCAAGTGAAGTATGTGTGAAAATCACTGTAGGCCGTGCACCAGATTAGATTAATTCCCTGGATGAGAGGATTGTCCTATGAGGAGAGGTTGAGTAGAATGGGCCTATAATCTCTGGAGTTTAGAAGAATGAGAGGTGATCTCATTGAAACATATAAGATTCTGAGAGGGCTTGACAGGGTAGATGCTGAGAGGTTATTTCCCCTGGCTGGAGAGTCTAGAACTAGAGGGCGTATAGTTGCAGGATAAGGGGTCAGCCATTTAAGACTGAGATGAGGAGGAATTTCTTCACTCAGAGGGTTGTGAATCTTTGGAATTCTCTACCTCAGACAGCTATGGATGCTGTGTTGTTGAGAATATTCAAGGCTGAGATAGATAGATGTTTGGACTCTAGGGGAATTAAGGGATATGGGGATCGGGTAGGAAAGTGGAGTTGAGGTTGAAGATCAGCCATGATCTGATTGAATGGCGGAGCAGGCTCGAAGGGTCGTATGGCTTACTCCTGCTCCTATTTCTTATGTTCAAATGCAGAAAATGGGAATGGCATGTGTGCAGAGAAAAATCATCCTGTGCAGAACTAGCAATCAGTCATGGTCTGTGGTGAGTTTATTGATGTGTGAGGGGCTGGTGAGGGTGCAAATGACTGTGGTGAGTTTGCTGGTGTATTTAAGATTGTGGTGAGAGTACCAAGTGTATGAGACTGGTCAGTTTGCTGGTGGGTAGGTGCCAGTGTGCAAGAGACTGTGGTGAGTTTACTGATGTGTAGGTGCTCGTGTGTGAAAGGCTGAAGATGAAGTATAACCTGGAACGGTTACATATGTGCTGTAATCTGTTATTTCTCAGATCTTCTTGCTTCGATCTTTCTGTGTTGATTGTTTTTCAGGGCTTTGCAATAAACACAGATTCAGTAGCGCACTGTCTTCCTGACTCTCCTGCAATACAAGCTTTAAATCCCAAGAACATCCCATCACTCAAGCTCAGCAGAAGGGAGTTGCTTCCTTCCAAAGGTCAGTATCAGCACTTCTTCACTGCAACTTTCAGGGTCTCCAAATTAAACAGAAAAGAAAATCCCCAGTATTGTAGTTTGTCTCTCACCCAATGGAAAAGTCTTTGTTGCTGTTATAGTCTCTGGAGCTTTTTATTGTGGAGTAGATGTTGGAAAATCAATGTCGCAGTTATCGTGCTGATTAAACCCAGTCCAACTGGCACTGTCCCCATAATTGCTCACACACTCAGTAGTACCTCAAAGCCATGAAAAAAGCTAATGGTAAGAGGCATAGAATATAAAAGCCAGGATGTAATGCGAATCTGTATAAAACCTTAGTATGACCACAGTGTGCAGCTTTCGGTTCCACGCTACAGGAAGGATGTTGAGGCAATAGAGAGGGTACAGTACAGACACACTTGGATGCTGCCTGATATGAGGAAATACAATACAAAGAACGACTTTAAAAAACCGGGCATATTTGTGTTAGCATAGAATAGAAGTGATTTGATAGAGTTGTTTAAAACTGTTGCGTTTTTTAAAATTTGTTCTCAGGATGTGGGCAACACTTGAAAGGCTATATTTATTTGCCCGTCCTTAGTTACCCTGAGAAAATGGTGGTGGGCCTACTCCTCGAACCGCTGCAATCCTTGTAGTGATGGTGCTCCCACAATGGTGTTAGGTGGGGAATTCCAGGATATTGACCCAGCAACAATGGTGGAATGGCAATATACATTCAAGTTTGGATGGCATCTGACTTGGTGATGATGGTGCTCCAATGACATTACTGCTCTTAAGAACATAAGAAATAGGAGCAGGAGTAAGCCATATGGCCTTGAATATATTCAATGACTCAGCCCTCTGGGGTAGAGAATTCCAAAGATTCTCAACCCTCTGTGTGAAGAAATTCCTCCTCGCCTCAGTCTTGAATGGCCGCCCCCTTATCCTGAGACTGTGCCCCCTATTTCTAGACTCTCTAGCCAGGGGAACCAATCTCTCAGCATCTACCCTGTTAAGCCCCCTCATAATCTTATACGTTTCAATGAGATCACCTCATTCTTCTAAACTTCAGAGAGTACAGGCCCATTCTACTCAACCACTCTTCATAGGACAACCCTCTCATCCCAGGAATTAATCTAGTGAATCTTTATTGTACCGCCTCCAAGGCAAGTATATCCTTCCTTCGATAAGGAGACCAAAACTGTCTCACTCAGGCCCAGTACTACTGTAGTAATACTTCCTTACTCTTGTACTCCAAACCCCTTGCAATAAAGGCCAACATGCCATTTGCTTTCTTAATTGCCTGCTATACCTTCATACTAACTTTTTGTGTTTCTTGTACGAGGACACCCAAGTTTCACTGAACAGCAACATTTAATAGTTTCTCACTATTTA
The DNA here is from genome assembly GCF_035084215.1 of Heptranchias perlo. NCBI lineage: Eukaryota > Metazoa > Chordata > Chondrichthyes > Hexanchiformes > Hexanchidae > Heptranchias > Heptranchias perlo. Next base: position 16,198,552 of record NC_090352.1, on the reverse strand, counting down.
AAAGATAGTCTGTTTTTCTATTCTTCCTACCAAAGTGAATAACCTCACATTTCTCCACATTATACTCCATCTGCCACCTTCTTGCCCACCCACTTAATCTGTCTGTATCCCTTTGCAGACTCTTTGGGCCCGATTTTAGCAGGGGTGAGGGTTCTCGGCGGGTGGGCAAGCGCGCCCGGTGAAATTAGTGGGTTTCCCGCGCGATCGTAGCAGGCAACCCACTAATTGGAGCCACTTACCTGCTCCTCCGGGTTCCCCGCTGCTGGTCTGCACATCGGGCTGGATCTGTCAGCTGGAGGCGCTCTATTTAAAGGGGCAGTCCTCCACTGACAGATGCTGCAACAAATAGCAAAGATGACTGCATGGAGCAGCCCAGAGGGAAGGCTGCTCCCAGTTTAATGATGCCTCACCCCAGGTATCAATACATGGGGTGAGGAGGAGGGGGAGGACGCAGATCTTCCACCCGGCGGGCGGGAGGAAGCAGCCTGCCTCTGCCACCAGGAAGGCCTGGCTCGAGGTGGCAGAGGAGGTCACCAGCGCCACCAACATATCGCCCACCTGCACACAGTGCAGGAGGCGGTCCAATGACCTCAGTAGGTCAGCCACAGTGAGTACACGTAGTCTTTCCCCTACACTCCGTCTGCCACATCACTGCCCCCACCCCACATCTCCTTCTGCACTGCCAACACTACTCTGTCACATCACCCCTCATACCCACTCAAACCCCATCCTCATCTTACCTGCACCTACTCACCTCGCCAGTACTCACCCCGCCACTACCACACAACCCAATCCTCATACAATCTCATGGCTCTATCCCATACTCACCCTCTCGTGCATCTCTCTCACGGCCAGCCTCACTCAACCTGCCACCACCTGTGCTGCAGCCACAGGGCATGCATCACATATGTGCAGTAGGCAGCGTAAGGCAAAAGTGTCGTGAGCATGAAGGGGATGCACAAGGGTGTTTGAGGGTTTGTCATGGTTGTTACTTCTATTGAATGTCAGAACAACTCACATCACACATTATATTGGTACCACTACTGCCATGTCTTCGCGAATCCTGTCCGGTTTGTGCAATAATGCCCGCTCCTGGGTATCACTATGAGGACCCACCACTGATGCCACACATTGTGTCACTGCAGAGTGGGTGTAGGTGTATTTGCAGGGCTCTTCTGCGCAGACGACTGAGAGACATCGGCGATGTCCCCGGTTGCACCCTGGAAGGCTGCGGAGGAGAAGTTCGGGAGGGCAGTGGTGACTTTGACAGCGACAGGTAGGAAGATGGTGCACGGGCCAGCCAGGAGCAGCTCGGCATGAAAGAGGCTGCAGATGTCCACGGCTACATGTCGAGTGACTCTAAGCCTCCGTGTGCACTGCTGCTTAGAGAGGTCCAGGAGGCTGAGCCTCGGTCTGTGGAACCTGTGGCGAGGGTAGTGCCCTCTGCGACGCAATTCTCTCTGCGGTAGCCCTCCCTCCTGCTGTACAGGTGGATGTGTCACAGCACTCTTTTGTGGAGCTCCACGTGTCAGAGGTGGACGGCGTGGATGGCGAGGCTGGTGATGCTGTTCGCCCTCCGAGGAGGTCATGACTGCAGCTACGGCGGCCCCCATCCGCAAGATGTACATCTGAGGGGGTCCGCAAGGTAGGTACATGTCTCCGGACCCCGGGGTAAGTGTGCAGGTTGGTGACTTTGACCGTCAGGAGGAGGGTGGTGGAGGCCAAACTTTGTCCCAAGTGACAGAGTGGCCTCCTGCAATGGGTGAGGGTCTCCCACCCCCCCCCCCCCCCCACTTGTCAAATGGACCTTTGCAGCTGCCACAGGCTGACAGCTGCAACACGTCCATTCGATCTGGGAGTGTTTCCCCCAGTGTGGGAAACAGTCCCATGTTGATCCAAAATCACACACAGTCCCTTAATCAGGTCAGTTAATGACCTGAAATAGCTACATAAATACTCTCAAGTGGCATCCCGCTGGCTTTAATTGCCTGCGGGATTCCCACCAGCGGGGGCTGCGCGCGCACGCCGGCGCGTCAGCGGGGAACCCGGAAGTGGGCGGGATCGAGGTGGGATCCGGTCGGGATCCTGGATTTTACGATTTTCGAGGCCCCCCCTGCCGAGAACGCACCCGATAGCAGGTGCTAAAATCGGGCCCTTTGTGTCCTCCTCAGAGCTTACTTTCCCACATAGTTTTGTATTGTCAGCAAACTTGAATACATTACACTCGGTCCCTTCATCTAAGTCATTAATATAGATCTCGTCCTTCTCGGTGGTCGAGGTCACAGAAGAGGAAGGTGCTGCAAAGTAATGTTAGTGAGTTGCTGAGTATGTAGATCATACATACTGCAGCTGGTGATGGAAGGGGTGGATATTGAGTACAGTGCCAGTGGTGCCAAAAAAGTAAATTACTCTGTCCTAGATGATGTCAAGTTCTTAAGTGTTATTGTGGCCACATCTATCCAGGCGAGGGGTGAGTATTGAATCACACTCCTGATGAGCCTTGTAGATGGTGAAGAGGCTTTGAGGGGTCAAGAGGTGAGCCATTCATCACAGATTACCCAGCCTCTGCCCCATGGTGTTGAAATGGCTGGTCCAATTCAGCTTCTGGCCAATTGTGACCCCCCAAGATGTTGATGGTAGGACACTCACCTTACACCCTATTAGAAATGGATCATATAATGTGCCCTATCTATCAAACACACTCTTATATTCTTTACAAATAGATCATACAATATGGCATGTCTATCAAACACACCCTTGTATTCCTCTTACTGTTCCCACTGAGTGCAAAATAGGTCCTTCTGACTTTCTACACTGGTGTTAGAAGGGTCCCTCCTGCTGTCTGCACTGAAGCTGCCATCCACACTGAATGTGAGACAGGTTCCTCCTATAGTCTTGGTAAGAGTTTCACCTGGTAATCAACTTGTGCCTCAGGTCACTTAGTAAAATTCCAATGAGAGCCCAATCTTCATCTTAGAAGTTGCATTCTGTATAATCCCACTGCACTGTTTATACATTACAGAATGCTGCTCAGGTTCCAGTACCTACTATGCCTCTATTACATTACAGCACACCACCCAAGTCTCATTGCCCACAGATTCCTGATACATTATAGCATAGTGCCCATGTTTCAGTGCCAGTGCTATTCTACTAATCCAACTACTGTACCCTAATACATTACAGCACACTGACCATGTTTGTGCCCTTGAACAACTCCTACATTACAGCACACTGCCTAGTCTCAATGGCAACAGGTCTTCTATTATGGTATAGCACAGTGCCCATGGGACTCCTATTACATCATAGCACACTACCTATGTGCCCATGAGTTCCTATTATTTTACTGCGATATTTTCTTAAACATATGGGAGAAAAATCTAGAATCACAGGCAACAAAGGACACTTTTGGAGACAAGTATCACTGAAGGTACAGATCAGGAGAGTGCACTGTATTATCTTGGGATGGTGCTGGCAATGGTAATGAGGTGTTAAAAGAAAGTATTGCCAGTGCGATAGGCTGTGTGACTGTCCGCTGTGTGTACCTGCCTGAGATATTTGCTTGCTGTCGAAAAATTGCCTATTCTGCGTTTGGCCTGAATCCTAAAGTAATGTGAATGAGCTTCGTCAGGTCCTCACCTGCTGTCCTCTTGATTTCAACTTCACTTGCAGAGAATTCTAAAGGTCGAGAAACTTCAATCCTGGATGGATATGAGGAGGCAGAGTCAAAGGGAGCAGTAGATGGTGGTGTTATTCGCATCTTTGTGGCTTTGTTCGATTACAATCCTGCAACAATGTCACCGAACCCAGATGCTGCAGAGGAGGAGTTAGCGTTTAAGGAGGGTCAGATCCTAAAGGTGAGAACACAGTATCTATAGTAACATAATTTCTAAAGCCTGCCTCTCTCGAGGATGAAAGAGACATGCTGGGAATTATCGGTACATTCCATACATGTGCAAGATTGTAGTCCTGAGGAAGGAGGTCGCAATATCACATGTGAGGCTCTAGCTAAATGTGGGAGAGTTCGTCAGCCTATTGTTGGATCATCAAAGATTGGTCTGACTGCAGCAGGTATTTCTGCCTGTCCCAACCATTTGTGATGAGTAGGATACTGATTGATTTGCCCTGACAACTAGCTCTGTTTGTGGTGAGGGAAATTCAACTGTATTCACTTTTTAAAGGAACTCTCCTATTTAGGTTATGGTTATAAGTACTGCAGGAATTCTCAGGCTTTTTGTAGCGCATACATTAATGAAAGCAAATCTTCAAGTATTCCCGTCTGCTCAGCTATTTAAACTCTGATAGCTGACAGAAAGAGGCTGCAACAAGTGGCATGGATACGGTGTGTTTGTTCACAAACAGCTTCTGAAAGTCACTGATTGAAGAGGCAAGGCATCAATATTAAATAATTAAACTGTAAGTGGAGCATGAAATGATTGAGAATGTGACGTACAGTGTGATAGAACTCTCTAAAGCAGTGTGTTGTCAATACACTAAGGGCTAGCATTGCAGATACAGATAGCGATCCCCTTCCAAACCATGTCCCTGTTACTGCTGCTGCTATCTGCTGCTCGGCACAAGCACCCTCTGCGGGTTTACTGGAACGTGTGTGCCACATTTCCCATTGTAGGCAGTATGAAGCAAGGACAGACATGTTCCGCAAAGATAGCTATGGGTTTAGCAATTTGTTCAGGATGGGCAGGTGATTGTGGGGACCTGTGTGATGTACATTTTCAGTATAAATAAATGGTAATATCTGCCTCCTGATATTGGCAGCAGTCTATATAATATCATGCACAATAATATTCCCTCAGAATCCTCATAGAATGTTAAAGTTGAATAAAGAAATAATCATGGGTAGCACACACTGCCAATGTGCTGCTAACCACGCAGACCAGAAAATCATGGGATCGATCCTGGGTCTGTGGTGTGTTAGCTGTACTCAGTTAGGGCAGCAGTAGGAGCACTGCAATTGGCCTCGAGGTTAGGGAAGGGAAGCATCAGCCACGGTTCCTGCTCCTGTTCATTGTCCAGTGAACTCCTGCTGGTAAGTATGTATGTGTATGCCACATGAGGACAGGATCATGATCGGCTGTGATGCCCTCCATGGAGGGAATAGTCTTCTGGCACTCGCTGTCTGGGCTCACACATGAAGAATTGTCAATTGGTTGAGGCATCAGAGGGTGCCTTGGACTGTATTTCAGCTAGAGTCAGCATCCTCAGGAGAGATGGGGTGGATATTGAGGGGAAAAATGCTATAAAAACAAAAATCTTTCTGATTTCCTTTGTTGAGAGAATTGACAGCTTTTTTGTCAGTAATCCTGCTTGACTCTAGATAGCAGTGTATGCTTACTGGTGTCTGATCCAGCTCAACACCCTCCATCCAGGCCATCTGGGTTCTCCTCAATTCTTAAGCCCCTTTGCTCTGCTTCTAATGGGGGATTAGAAAAGGGATTCTTCACTACTGCTGAGTTGTAGACAACAAATACTTGTGGCTTTGAAGCCTCCAGTGTTTCATTTCGTGACTGCCCAGTTTCCTGGGCAATAGGTACAGCCGGGCTGTTCAATCCTCTATAAAGATTGTGGCCAGGCTGTTGGCACTGAGTAAGAATTATTATAGCAGCACCTCGAGAGTTACTAGTGCTTAATTCAGGCCTCCATGAATATGCCAGACCACAAGAGCTGCTACACCTCAACATTTTGTATCACCCCAAACACAGAGAACCAGTGTGAATTTTCACACACTGACATTGGATCTGTCACGCAGACAGTGTGAATACCTGCAACTCTGTCCATTGCACACACAGATTTTGCCTGAATTGGCTGAACCAAGGTTGCTTGAATGTGCATTAACCTGCGGAACCTCTAATATGTCTGTGGCATTGCACTGTCATGACAGATCTGCCTTTGTACAGTTACCACTGTGTCATTCTGCAGAATGTACAGCAAGAAGATTGCCTCAGCAAAGAATTTGCATGAATATCAATTAGTGAAGAAACCCTGCATCTTTGTAGTTCAATTAACATCCAGATCTTGGTGAATCGGAGCAGAGAAACCCAAGCAGAGGGCTCCTCACTTGCCACAGCTGTGGAAAGAAGTCTCAAAGTAAAGAGCTGTTTTAGAAATGTTATTTCTGTCAGACGTCCAAGACTGCTTATTTCCAAGCTCTAGTTCTTGCTGCTAAATGATTCCTGGTTTCAGCAGCTCACTGAGGCAGTGCACCCTGTGACTGTGAATGTTCTGATCCCTCCATCACTGTGACTGAGAATGATCTGATCTCTCTGTGACTGAGAATGATCTGATCTCTCTGTGACTGAGAATGATCTGATCTCTCTGTGACTGAGAATGATCTGATCTCTCTGTGACTGAGAATGATCTGATCTCTCTGTGACTGAGAATGATCTGATCTCTCTGTGACTGAGAATGATCTGATCTCTCTGTGACTGAGAATGATCTGATCTCTCTGTGACTGAGAATGATCTGATCTCTCTGTGACTGAGAATGATCTGATCTCTCTGTGACTGAGAATGATCTGATCTCTCTGTGACTGAGAATGATCTGATCTCTCCATCACTATGACCGAGAGTGATTGATCTCTGTTAAGGTGATGTGGAGATGCCGGTGATGGACTGGGGTGGACAAATGTAAGGAATCTTACAACACCAGGTTATAGTTCAACAGTTTTATTTGAAAATCACAAGCTTTCGGAGGCTTTCTCCTTCGTCAGGTGAGTGTGGGATTCCATGGAAGGTACTGCATATATAGTCAGAGAACAATGCCTGGTGAACACTATTCGACTCCTTTGATTGCCTTGACAACGGGCAGTTGGAAAGATTATCTGTAATCACCAGGCATTGTTCTCTGACTATATATGTGGTACCTTCCATGGAATCCCACACTCACCTGACGAAGGAGAAAGCCTTCGAAAGCTTGTGATTTTCAAATAAAACTGTTGGACTATAACCTGGTGTTGTAAGATTCCTTACATTGATCTCTGTTAATGCATTGATGAAGGAATTTTCCTACATGTTAAATAAATAAACAGTCAAAACGCAGTGTCAAAAATGTTAAAATCTGCATCCTTACCAAATTATGCCATTCATAGAATCATAGAAGTTTACAACATGGAAACAGGCCCTTCGGCCCAACATGTCCATGTCGCCCAGTTTATACCACTAAGCTAGTCCCAATTGCCTGCACTTGGCCCATATCCCTCTATACTCATCTTACCCATGTAACTGTCCCATTATCTTAGCAGATTGCACCATATCCACGAGATCCCTGGGTCACTGTTATAAACACTCTGACACTACAGGGGTACCTCAAGGGGAGGGAGGGGGCAGATGCATGGACAGAGGATATAGCCACTATTACACATGAGTATATTTTCAATTGCCCACAGAATAACATTAGTAATGATGGTGGGAACTTCCTGTCTGGTTACATCTCTTCCACAGAGGGATGGCCTATTGGAGCATAGGGTCACCACTGGGGAGGGAAGACCAAAGTGGGGCTGAGCTGAGAAAGTGAGTGAACCTGGAGTAACTTGAAGGCGAGACTGAGGGAGGGGTCTCCATTCTGAATAATCTCATTGCAGGTATTTGGTGATAAGGATGCCGATGGTTTTTATCGCGGAGAAAGCAACGGCCAGATTGGCTTCGTGCCATGTAACATGGTCTCAGAAATCCAAGTGGACGATGACGGAGTGATGGAGCAGCTGTTACAGCGGGGTTATCTGGCTCCCAATACATCCATGGAGAAGCTGGGTGAGTGGTGCATTGCACTGATAGTACTGTTTAACTGACACTATTGCATTCTATTTTCAAGTTGAACAAATTCAAGATATGGTGTAAAGTACTGAGTACTTAAGCTGGGCCAACACTGAGTTTTTTTATTCGTTCACGGGATGTGGGCGTCGCTGGCGAGGCCGGCATTTATTGCCCATCCCTAACTGCCCTTGAGAAGGTGGTGGTGAGCTGCCTTCTTGAACCGCTGCAGTCTGTGTGGTGACGGTTCTCCCACAGTGCTGTTAGGAAGGGAGTTCCAGGATTTTGACCCAGCGACGATGAAGGAACGGCGATATATTTCCAAGTCGGGATGGTGTGTGACTTGGAGGGGATCGTGCAGGTGGTGGTGTTCCCATGTACCTGCTGCTCTTGTCCTTCTAGGTGGTAGAGGTCGCGGATTTGGGAGGTGCTGTCGAGCATTGTTAGTTTTTTTCTAATGCTGCAATAGAAATTATTAACAGGAGAGAGGGAAGTAAAGTTTGGCTGGGTTAGGAGTGAAAAAGAACTTGGTTTCAAATGGGTTAGGGTTAGGAGAGAAGGTAGTGTCTAGGGTAGGAGTGAGGGGGACTGAGTTTGACATGTTTTGGAATGAGAGGGAGGTATATTATATTTGGTAGTAAGAAGTACTAGCCCTAAATTTATTAACAGTTCCCAGCTGAAGATGTCTAAACACTGAAACTCGTCACATCACTTATATGTGATGCCATATATTGATGCCCTCACACCCTTCTCAGTTTTCCAAATACAGAAACGATTTCCAGAAGGATCCTGAAAATTACTAGTGGTTCTTCAAATTATCAGGATCATTGGCCCGTCATTGGTCAGTGTGTCCTAATTGAATGCTGTTGCTTATTCAGATTGTATGCATTAATGCATATTTTGGCCCCAGCCCCAGATATGGCTCCTGACCCCAGCGTGGGCCTGGCCTTAGCCCAGGTTCAGCTCAATTTCCTTCCATTAGTGTTTCTGTATTGCAGAATAGTAGTTATAAACAAATGATAAGGACACAGGAAGCTACATCTCTGAAGTTGTCAAGCTCACTGCAGGAGCATTTGTTAGTTTTTTTCTAATGCTGCAATAGAAATTATTAACAGGAGAGAGGGAAGTCAGGTTTGGCTGGGTTAGGAGTGAAAAAGAAGATGGGTTCAAATGGGTTAGGGTTAGGAGAGAAGGTAGGTTTGTTTAGGGTAGGAGTGAGGGGGACTGAGTTTGACATGGTTTGGAATGAGAGGGAGGTATATTATATTTGGCAGTAAGAAGTACTAGCCAAGAGTAAATTTATTATTCCTGCAATCTAATATTGCTGCTCCAGTGTGGGAATGCTAGAGACGCCCATCATCTGCAATAAACAAGACCTGATCCATGACCAGTTCAATCAGTGGCTGTTTGCAGTAACAGAGATGCTCACCTTGGAATGTGCTAACCTGTATAGTTGAAGTGGGAATTTGATATCAGAGCAATGTGTGTGTCGAGCACACGCTGCTTGGTCTGGAGTTACCTAATATGAGCTGGCCTTGTGCCAGTCTATAGTGAGGGTCCAGGTCACAGCTAGTAATGCTCTAATCATTTTCACCCTTCATGAGAATCTTGTTCAGGAGCTTACAAACTCTGTTGTGTTTTGCAGTGAACTTGACAACTTCAGAGATATGGCTTCATATGTCCTTATCACTTATTTATAACCACCATCCTGCAATACAGAAAGACTAATGGAAGGAAATTGGGCTGAACCTGGGCTAAGGCCAGGCCCACGTTGGAGTCAGGAGCCATATCTGGGGCTGGGGTCAGGAGTGGGCTGGCACTATTTGGTCACTGTTCACTTTCTATGTTTTTAGAACTGTAGGCTCTGCTAATACATTCCTCCCTCCCTCATATGCCCTTTCACTTGGCAGTGTAAGTGTACACCAGTGGTCAGTCTCATATGTACACATCTATCTATCTCTCTCACTCACTCACTCACTCACTCACACTCTCTCTCTCTCACTCACTCTCTCTCACTCACTCTCTCTCTCTCACACACACACACACACACACACACACACACACACACAATACCAGTCAGTTCTTTGTTCCATACATTGGATGGTAAACCAGTGTTCTCTATGATTTTCATGCTTAACTAATCTAAAAGTGGGCCAAGCGTTAAAGGTCACAATCCTACAATTACATGTGGGAGAAGGGAATAGAGGGATATGGGGGCAGGATGCAAAGAGGTAATTAAAGTGGGAAGAGGCTCGTGGAGTTTAAACACCAGCATAGACAAGCTGGGCCCAATGGCCTGTTTCTGTACTGTAGATTCTATGTAAGAGCAGGATGGGGCTGGGCATAATGCAGTAGCCAGAATTAGGATGGGAGCAGGGCAGAGGAACAGATCAGGGCTGGAGTTCTGCTGCTGATGAAAGTTCATGGAGAACCTGAATTTTAAAAAAAAGTAACTAATGAATGCCTCTCCATCACGAGACACCAAAGCAAATGGAAAAATACCGTTCTATTTTTAAAAAGGCTTTGAATGTCCTGGTTACATTTTTTGAATTTTGTGGATGTCCCACTCAGGATTTGGATAGTGGGAGCCCTGTAATGTCACATGATGTGAGTGGAATACATGAGCACAGTACAGTGCTGTTTGGGAAACTACACAACTAGTGACACCGGAGCTGGAGCTCATTACCATGGGATCGGTGGTTACCCAATGTTCCCCAAACATCAATGTGCCCCATTTTTTCCTTTGTTTCCACAGGCCTGAATGGTGAGGTAGGTATAATAATTGCATTCTGCTAGGCTTGACTCAGCTGCTGGTAATGGGCCAGACCTGACAATGCCACATGCTAGACCCACTGGTCTCTGATTTACTAACCTGACATGATTCTGCTCTGTCTGTCTCAGCTTCGTGTGTGCTGCTTTATTTCCTCTTTTTTTTTCTCTCGTCTTTTGCTGTATGAAGGCAGCCGCACGCTCTCTCAACCGCCACGCCGCACTGCCCCTCCTCCGAAACCAAGGCGATCAAAGAAAGGTCTGTCTCACTTCATGCTTACCTTTTCGTTGCATTTTCCATTGAAAATGTTTCCGTGTCATTGTTTTACTCGCTGCTTCCGTTCACTGCCTGATAACACGGTGCTGAGTGTGTGAGGGTGTAAAAAGAGCTGGCCCTATGCAAAAGCAAGAGTCCAACTAAATAATCTCTGCTCTTTCAGTGCAATCCGCCACGTGGGAAGATACTCGACACCGAGGTCAGCAAAACTTACTCTCAGCTTCTCCTCATTTCTCCATAATTAAATTGAAATTACATTCATTCACATATGTGAAAATATCACATCCATTCCAATGCATGTCGAAAGTTAATTTCAACATAAGTAGTTGTTTCATAAAAGTGATTGAACTTAATGTTCCTACATGATTTAATTATACAGAGGGATCCTCACAGGATTTATAAATGTAATGATATTGAGGGATCCTCAGGACATGTGACGGTGTTTTTATACAGTGTAAATAAAGGGATCCTCACAAGGCCCTGAGTTTTATTAACAATCCTCATTGTCAGTCCCAAGTGTAATTACTTTGGGGCATCCGCGATGCTGAGGAAGTCGTGGATAGCACGTTCAGTGAGTTGGTCACACCACAGATAAAAATTACTGAGGGAGATAGTGAATGGGTGACCAACAGACAGAGGAAGAGTAGGAAGGCAGTGCAGGGGTCCCCTGCGGTCATCTCCCTCCAAAACAGGTATACCGTTTTGGATACTGTTGGGGGAGATGGCTCACCAGGGGAAGGTGACAGCGGCCAGGTTCATGGCACCATGGCTGGCTCTGCTGCACAGGAGGGCAGGAAAAAGAGTGGCAGAGCTATAGTGATAGGGGACTCGATTGTAAGGGGAATAGACAGGCGTTTCTGCAGACGCAACCGAGACTCCAGGATGGTATGTTGCCTCCCTGGTGCAAGGGTCAGGGATGTCTCGGAGCGGCTGCAGGACATTCTGGAGGGGGAGGGTGAACAGCCAGTTGTCGTGGTGCATATCGGTACCAACGATATAGGTAAAAAACAGGATGAGGTCCTACAAGCTGAATTTAGGGAGTTAGGAGTTAAACTAAAAAGTAGGACCTCAAAGGTAGTAATCTCAGGATTGCTACCAGTGCCACGGGCTAGTCAGAGTAGGAATGACAGGATAGCTAGGATGAATACGTGGCTTGAGTGATGGTGCAAGAGGGAGGGATTCAAATTCCTGGGCCATTGGAACCGGTTCTGGGGGAGGTGGGACCAGTAGAAATTGGACGGTCTGCATCTGGGCAGGACTGGAACCAATGTCCTAGGGGGAGTGTTTGCTAGTGCTGTTGGGGAGGGTTTAAACTAATATGGCAGGGGGATGGGAACCGATGCAGGAAGTCAGTGGGAAGTAAAGTGGTGACAGAAACAAAAGGCAGTAAGGGAGAGTGTACAAAACATGACCGGACAGATGGTCTGAGAAAGCAGGGCAAAGACCAAGGGAAGTCTAGATTAAACTGCATTTATTTCAATGCAAGAAGTCTGATGGGCAAGGCAGATGAACTCAGGGCATGGATGGGTACATGGGACTGGGATGTTATAGCTATTACTGAAACATGGCTAAGGGAGGGGCAGGACTGGCAGCTCAATGTTCCAGGGTACAGATGCTATAGGAAAGATAGAGCAGGAGGTAAGAGAGGAGGGGGAGTTGTGTTCTTGATTAGGGAGAACATCACGGCAGTAGTGAGAGGGGATATATCCGAGGGTTCGCCCACGGAGTCTATATGGGTAGAACTGAAAAATAAGAAGGGAGAGATCACTTTGATAGGATTGTACTACAGACCCCCAAATAGTCAACGGGAAATTGAGGAGCAAATATGTAAGGAGATTACAGACAGCTGCAAGAAAAATAGGGTGGTAATAGTAGGGGACTTTAACTTTCCCAACATTGACTGGGACAGCCACAGCATTAGGGGCTTGGATGGAGAGAAATTTGTTGAGTGTATTCAGGAGGAATTTCTCATTCAGTATGTGGATGGCCCGACTAGAGAGGGGGCAAAACTTGACCTCCTCTTGGGAAATAAGGAAGGGCAGGTGACAGAAGTGTTAGTGAGGGATCACTTTGGGACCAGTGATCATAATTCCATTAGTTTTAAGATAGCTATGGAGAATGATAGGTCTGGCCCAAAAGTTAAAATTCTAAATTGGGGAAAGGCCAATTTTGATGGTATTAGACAGGAACTTTCAGAAGTTGATTGGGAGAGTCTGTTGGCAGGCAAAGGGACGTCTGGTAAGTGGGAGGCTTTCAAAAGTGTGTTAACCAGGGTTCAGGGTAAGCACATTCCTTATAAAGTGAAGGGTAAGGCTGGTAGAAGTAGGGAACCTTGGATGACTTGGGAGATTGAGGCCCTAGTCAAAAAGAAGAAGGAGGCATATGACATGCATAGGCAGCTGGGATCAAGTGGATCCCTTGAAGAGTATAGTGATTGCCGGAGTAGAGTTAAGAGAGAAATCAGGAGGGCAAAAAGGGGACATGAGATTGCTTTGGCAGATAAGGCAAAGGAGAATCCAAAGAGCTTCTACAAATACATAAAGGGCAAAAGAGTAACTAGGGAGAGAGTGGGGCCTCTTAAGGATCAACAAGGTCATCTATGTGCGGAACCACAAGAGATGGGTGAGATCCTAAATGAATATTTCACATCGGTATTTACGGTTGAGAAAGGCATGGATGTTAGGGAACTTGGGGAAATAAATAGTGATGTCTTGAGGAGTGTACATATTACAGAGAGGGAGGTGCTGGAAGTCTTAACGCGCATCAAGGTAGATAAATCTCCGGGACCTGATGAAATGTATCCCAGGACGTTATGGGAGGTTAGGGAGGAAATTGCGGGTCCCCTAGCAGAGATATTTGAATCATCCACCGCTACAGGTGAGGTGCCTGAAGATTGGAGGGTAGCAAATGTTGTGCCTTTGTTTAAGAAGGGCGGCAGGGAAAAGCCTGACATCTGTAGTGGGTAAGTTGTTCGAGGGTATTCTGAGAGACAGGATCTACAGGCATTTGGAGAGGCAGGGACTGATTAGGAACAGTCAGCATGGTTTTGTGAGAGGAAAATCATGTCTCACGAATTTGATTGAGTTTTTTGAAGGAGTAACCAAGAAGATAGACGAGGGCTGTGCAGTAGACGTGGTCTACATGGACTTTAGCAAAGCCTTTGACAAGGTACCGCATGGTAGGTTGTTACATAAGGTTAAACCTCACGGGATCCAAGGTGAGGAAGCCAATTGGATACAAAATTGGCTTGACGACAGAAGACAGAGGGTGGTTGTGGAGGGTGGAGGGTTGTGGAGGGTTGTGGTGGTTGTAGAGGGTTGTTTTTCAAACTGGAGGCCTGTGACCAGCGGTGTGCCTCAGGGATCGGTGCTGGGTCCGCTGTTATTTGTTATTTATATTAATGATTTGGATGAGAATTTAGGAGGCATGGTTAGTCAGTTTGCAGATGACACCAAGATTGGTGGCATTGTGGACAGTGAAGAAGGTTATCTGGGATTGCAACGGGATCTTGATAAATTGGGCCAGTGGGCCGATGAATGGCAGATGGAGTTTAATTTAGATAAATGTGAGGTGATGCATTTTGGTAGATCGAATCAGGCCAGGACCTACTCCGTTAATGGTAGGGCGTTGGGGAGAGTTATAGAACAAAGAGATCTAGGAGTACAGGTTCATAGCTCCTTGAAAGTGGAGTCACAGGTGGATAGGGTGGTGAAGAAGGCATTCAGCATGCTTGGTTTCATTGGTCAGAACATTGAATGCAGGAGTTGGGATGTCTTGTTGAAGTTGTACAAGACATTAGTAAGGCCACACTTGGAATACTGTGTACAGTTCTGGTCACCCTATTATAGAAAGGATATTATTAAACTAGAAAGAGTGCAGGAAAGATTTACTAGGATGCTACCGGGACTTGATGGTTTGACTTATAGGGAGAGGTTGGATAGACTGAGACTTTTTTCCCTGGAGAGTAGGAGGTTGAGGGGTGATCTTATAGAAGTCTATAAAATAATGAGGGGCATAGATAAGGTAGATAGTCAAAATCTTTTCCCAAAGGTAGGGGAGTCTATAACATAGATTTAAGGTGAGAGGGGAGAGATACAAAAGGGTCCAGAGGTGCAATTTTTTCACTCAAAGGGTGGTGAGTGTCTGGAACGAACTGCCAGAGGCAGTAGTAGAGGCGGGTACAATTTTGTCTTTTAAAAAGCATTTGGACAGTTAAATGGGTAAGATGGGTATAGAGGGATATGGGCCAAGTGCAGGCAATTGGGACTAGCTTAGTGGTATAAACTGGGCGACATGGACATGTTGGGCCGAAGGGCCTGTTTCCATGTTGTAAACTTCTATGATTCTATGATTCTATAATTAGTCATCCCATTGCTCCAGGCTCTTTGTAACATTATGTTTCTAACACTCGTTTGCTGCATCATTTATAAGCAGAAGGGTCTTTTTTTGAATCCCTGAAATAGGGATTTATATTTTCCACAGTTCTCAGACCAGTTTATTGTTCTAAACATTATTACAGTGGATTCACCCTCACTGTCACATAATGCATTGTATATCAGAAGCATGTTATCGGTGTAGAAGTTATAATGGACCTTCTTTGTATAATGTGCTTTATCAGTGTTAAAGGCATAATGAACTCCCTTTGTATAATGTGCATTATCAATGTAGTATATAATGGATTTCCTCTGTATAATGTACATTCAGTGTAGAGGTATAAAGGACTCCCTCTGTATAGCATGCATTATCCATATAGAAGTTACAAGATCCTTGTATTATGTGCTTTTTTATGACTTCCTTAATTGCACCAAATAGCATATCTACCCTCACTGATATTAACCACGAGTCTCTCTGTTGCAGAATGGAGTCGGCCAGGCAGTGAACTGCAGAAATTACCTATGAGGAGAATGGTGGCAGTGTTTGACTACGACCCCAGGGAAAGCTCTCCTAACGTGGATATTGAGGTGAGGGGCATTTGCTCAGCTCACATTGTATCTGCAGCCAGCTAGCTATGAATTATTAAAGTCAGCATCTTAAGACCAAGCAGAACAACAGTGTCCTCTGTTCCCCTGATTTAATTACCTCTGGGATACAGACGGCAGGGTTGTTGGTCAGGCTTGCAGAGCAAGATTCCATTTGGTGTTCTGTGTAGTAAATAAAAAAAGGTGACATAGGCATCACAGCTGCAAAACTGTACCAAGGGCTAGCAGGTTGCGAGTTAATCTAGTAATCCCTGCATGGTGAGCTCCCGGTTGTAGCTTTCTATGAGGAATCATTGAGCGAAGGCCAATTTTCGATGTGGAAAGTTCAGTGAGAATTGCCTGGGGTGCTCGTATGCACTTTCCAGCGGCCAGTTACAGAGCAGCACAGAACCTGGTTGCTAATTTGCAGCCAAATATCTCCTCACCATTAACACAACTCCACTGGTGTCATTGGCTCACAAGTGCCATATCATCCAACACCCATTAATTTCTAACTTAGAAGTGGGTCCCTTACTGCTAGTAAGCATTTGCATTTCTCAGCAGCCATCCTTGTGAACTTGTTTAATGAGTTTTCCCAATCACTGACAATCCCAAGGATGACTGTGTGCTGTGATTTTGTAACTGAGCAAAAGACTTGAATGGGCAGTGCCAGTAGTAGCCAAACTCTATATTTAATCCGTACCTTTTTTTACAGGCTGAGCTGACGTTCAGTGCTGGTGACATCATTACTGTTTATGGGGACATGGATGAGGACGGTTTCTATTATGTGAGTCTGTAGAAATGATTCTGTCATGCGAAATTACACAGTTTCTTACTCCATAAGAGTGTCAGTTCAGAAAACCCAGCCCCAAACTATTCCTTCAGTAGTGCAGACCTTCAGTTAAATATATGGAGTAAAGGCCATACACAACTTGCTGTTATATTGAACACCTTCAGCAGGTTAGTCTGATCTGACCTACCCTAACTCTTGTTGGTACTCTTACTGCTAGTACAGTCTGTGCTTTGTTAAGCTAAGTTTGGTCAGATGCCTGACTGAGTTGTGAATGGCGCTCAGGCAGCATGGAAGAACCTACCATAGGCTAGGCACAGATTCAAGCCTTGGTCATTCCTGGGCACTTCTATGCACGGCTTTAGAGACTGCAGTGTGAATAAATAATCACTGGAACAAAAGAATACTCTTATGGGTAACAGAAATGAGAAATACACACAAGGAACAAAAAAGTGAATTTAATGATGGCTAAAATAATACGGTCAATGTTTAGGAATATTTGATGTCAGATTGTTGTTTGGGTTTGAGCAATGTTTATAAGGAGACCCCGATAGCAACTGTGCACACAGGGTAAGTTAGAGTTTGCAATGAAATTGCATTATAAGAAATTGTTGCTGACATTGTCAATGGTTGATTTTTCTGACAGTGATTAGCAGTGAGCTAGTCAGGTGCCATTATAATTGGACAAGGCATGTTGTTTAGTTACATCTCAGTGAAACTTTGACAGCAGGAAGCTGAACATGGCATCTTACACACTGTGTGTCTACATCTGTTCATTTTGCATATATAAAATGCACACTTACATGAGCATGCAGTACATATTGCACAGAATTTACAGCTCAGAAACAGGCCATTCGGCCCAACTGGTCTATGCTGGTGTTTTTGCTCCACACGGGCCTCCCCTCACCCTACTTCATCTAACCCTATCAGCGTATCCTTCTATACTGTTCTCCCTCACGTACTTATCTAGCTCCCGCTTATTCTATACTATTCGCCTCAACTACTCCATGTGGCAGCAAGTTCCACATTTTAACCACTCTCTGGGTAAAGAATTCTCCTGAATTCCTTATTGGATTTATTAGTTGACTATCTTATATTTATGACTCCTAGTTTTGGATTCCCCACAAGTGGAAACATCTCTACGTCTACCCTATCAAACCCCTTCATAATTTTAAAGACCTCCGCCTTCTCTTTTCTAGAGAAAAGAGCCCTATAGAGAATAATATGCAGCCCAGGGACTGACTGTATGTGTGTCTCACCTTCCCATGTTCTTTTTTCTCACCCACTCCCACTCATTCTTTCCTGAATTTGTGACAATAAGATTGGTACCATTCACTATTCCCAATAGATGATCCAGTTGTGCCTGGCCCACCTCATTGCCAGCGGAAGATCTATTATCACCCCTTGCAGTCCCGGTTACTGCAATTAGATATATTAAAAATGCAATGATACATGAGCAAGAAATAACAGCACACCGATACTGGAAGTATTCCTGGTCTTATCGACAGGGAATGTTCCCCGTGACCTGGGTCCTGTTCCATATTTGAAGCACATAGACTAATGATGCCTAGCTTGGAAAAGCAATGTTCACAGCAATTTTCAATGCTTCTTGTTTTCTTGGGCTGGTTAGGTGCAAACCATAAAGCCTCACAGGCTGGATAGAGAGTTTAAATTCCTGTTCCTATTAATTTGCATGTATCTCAAGTTGCTGATACTAACAAACCTTGGCATTTCAATTTAAAATTAATCCGCTAATGAGGTAACAGAGCTAAAAACAGCCCTTTGCAAAACTTATGAGGGGCCTAGATAGAGTGGATAGGAAGGACCTATTTCCCTTAGCAGAGAGGTCAATAACCAGGGGGCATAGATTTAAAGTCATTGGTAGAAGGATTAGAGGGGAGCTGAGGAGAAATTTTTACACCCAGAGGGTGATAGATGTCTGGAACTCACTGCTTGAAAGGGTGGTAGAGGCAGAAACCCTTATCACATTTAAAAAGTGCTTGGATATGCACTTGAAGTGCCATAACCTACAAGGCTACGGACCAAGTGCTGGAAAGTGAGATTCGGCATGATAGCTCTTTATCGGCCGGCACAGATATGATGGGCCGAATGGCCTTCTTCCGTGCCATAAAGTTCTGTGATTCTATGATTCCAGGGGGACAAGATTGTAACAGGATAAATTAGTGAGTAAATAACAAAAATATAAATAGAACTGAGTTGCCAAATCTCAAGGGCAGTTCGGACCCACCTGGTTTATAATGTTATTATTTAAACTTTAATTTCCCTCCATAGGAATATTTGAATCTTGTCACCGCTCTGTCACATGGTGATATAGTAGGTTGAACCATGTGTGATAGGTTTCTGTGATTTGCCATATCAGGGTGACCTAAATGGACAACATGGGCTTGCACCGTCTAACTTCCTAGAGCTGATCCCTGCGGAGGAGCCAATGGAGGCAGCTGCTGGGAATACTCTGCCAAGACTTGCTCACACTGCAGCACACAAGGAAAAACAGGTAAGACAGAGGGATCCTATGTTGTGTACACTCCTGTTGTCAGATACTGGATGATATATATATAATATTTCTACTAGACAATCTCCTGGGCATTGCATACAGGGAGTCAAGATCAGGAGCACTTTTCAGGTGAAGCATGGTTAGCAGCGAGAAGGTAATTGAACCAAGGGAGATGGAGAGAGGAGAGAGAGGGGGAAAGCAGAGAGGGTGAGGAGGTGGGAATGGGACTTGGGATGGGATGAAGGGAAGGGATATATGGAGAGGGGAGAAGGCAAAGAGTGAGAAAGAAGGGGTGGATGGATTGGAGGAGAGAGGAGATGAGGGGAGGGAGAAGGTGTAAAGGGAGAAAAGCAGGAGGGGCAGCAAGGTTTTTTTCGGTCAGTAGGGATTGTGGTGGGGCTTTTACCATTGGCGGGGGATATTTAGTCACCAGGGGTGGCAGTGGGATTTCTGACATAGTTTGCGGGGGGGCATTGGTTGTTGCTGACAGGGTGGGTTTTAATTTAATGCGTGGGTGTACGTTGGCTTCTTCCTTCAGCAGAATGCCGATTTTTGTTTTCTTTGCTTGGTGGCCGGGGTTTCCTAACTTAGCGGATCTCTAGGTTGGAAGTGGCTAGATTGAACCTGCTGAGGCCTCGTACTTCCCAAAAACACTTGGTAGTTCCGGCAGCAGTTCGATAGTTCATTGCGCTGCCTATTTGCGAGTGCCATTTAAGCGGGTCTGTTGACTAACCTTTTCAATATAACCTTGACTAACCTTTTCCAAGTCAAAGATTTTGCTGTTTTTTTAAGGTGCGCAACATTTCCTTATATTTACAACTGACTTTGGGCTTTTTTATTACTGATCTTTGCTTTGAAAACCTTTTTTTCCCCTCGTGGGTTCTAAAGGCGAGTTTCTTATATTTTCTTTAGGTGGTCCTGTTACATTATGTTATTCCCATAGTATTACCTACAAGTACAACAGCTTATGGAAAGTTGTGATCATGCTCCATTTTTGTCATATAATAGATAAATAATACATAATATATTTTATTTTCTCTCAGTCGTTCCTTTTAGTTGTCCCTTTAACTATTTTTGATTCTTGAGAATAGGTTTTTTCTCTATTGTTTCAGACAGTTAGTGCAACTCTGTCATACAAAGAACAACATTATTTCCAGCCAAAAGCTCTAGCCTGAATTGCCATATACCATGTACATGAGTCTTCTAAGGCTTTCTGGCAGAGCATTGTGATTTTTCCCACTGTTGTTTGTGGGGACCAGACATGGCTCTAGCACTGCTCATAGGCTATGGGAAGTACCAGTATTAAATTGCCACTACACTATCGGGCACAAATATGCTGAGGAGCTGCTCTATTTAACAGCATCCCACAACTGCCGTATGGAGTCTGTGAAATGTGAGAACCCAGTCATTTAATAGAGCAAATCAACCAAACTCACTAACAAATTATGCACCTTCCCTCTTGCTCTTACCCATCTACTCCCTCTGTCTCAATTTAATCTCCCACTCTCCCCATCTACTCACTCCATCTCAATTTCCCATCCTGTCTACTCCCTTCCTCAGTCCAATCACTCTTCCCCATCCCATCTTCTCCTCTGTCTCAATCTAATCTCTCTCCTATCGGCTCCCTCTGTCTCAATCTAATCTCTCTCCTATCGGCTCCCTCTGTCTCATTCTAATCTCTCTCCCCTCTATTCCTCTCTCTGTCCAATCTCTCTCCCCTCTATTCCCTCTCTCTGTCTAATCTCTCTCTGCTCTATTCTCTGTCTCAGTCTAATCTCTATCCCCTCTGTTTTGGTCTAATCTCTTCCCTGTTCCATCTACTTCTTATGTCCCAATCTAATCTTTCGCCCCCCCCAGGCATGATCTAATCACTCTCTGTCTTGTGCATCATTTTCCTCTCTCCTTACTCCGTTGGTTCACGGCTCTTATTCCAGCTCATTCCCCTTTATCCTGTTACTGACGACTTTGTCTCATACTTCAACTCATTCTTTACCTGATCCTCACAGCTGTCGAACTTCTTACCTCCCTCATTCATTCCTTCCTCCTACAATGTACAGATTTTTAAACTTATTACATAATCAGATTCAACAATAACTCCTAGTTTGGTTTCATCTAAAAAATGTGGTTAGTTTGCATTGTGAATCCAAGTCATTAATATAATTTGGAAACAGTAGGAATTCCAAAACTAATCCCTGGGGTGTACCCTATCAGTATGTCCCCTCACCCTGACATTACTCCCCTAAAAAGTACGTGTGCCTGTTCCTTCCTAACCATCAGCCAGTTTTTACCTTCAATTCTCACTGATTTAAGTAACGGCCTTTTTTTGCTCTACAAAAAAAAGATTTTACACCCGAGATTGTAAAACAGAGTAAATTTACAGGGTTTAATTCAAGAATTCTACAGTTTGAACCTTTCTCCTAATGTTGAAACACTGCAAGTGTGCAGTTCATTGTAGCAGATAATGAGCTTTGCTGTGCGATACTCACAGCAGATAAGCTTAACTGAGCTGCACTCCCAGCAGATGTGCCTTTGCTGAGCGATCCTCACAGGCCTGGTTGAAGCAGCTTGTTCTTAGTAAAACCTTTTTGTTCATTTACTCGCTTGTATTAGTTGTTTACCTTTCTTTTATTATAATGTTTCTGTTTCTCTACCTTTTTCCATGGCAACAGAGGAAGACTGTTCATTTCAAGCGGTAAATAGCGCCTACGAGGCCTGTAAGTGTGTGTTACTGAAGATACTGCTGCAGCTTTCAGACACTGTCATTTGCATTGCAGCATGCACACCAGAAGGAGCTGCATTTCTGCAGCGAGCACAGCACCGGTGCAACGGACATAGTTATAGGAGGCGCCCCCAACTCTGGGAAATATTTCTAAACAGTACAATATTCCCTGTATCTCAATCAAAGTGTAACAACAGCCTTTGCTCTTTAAGTGAATCCCTGTGTCTCCACAACAGTTACATGATTCTGGTCTACCAGCATTTCAGCAAATTAACCTGCACTTTCGGGTAATGCAGTCATCTAGTATGCTGTGCTATGGTCTGCACTCTGATTCCCCGTTCATCAATTTGTTGATCTAAGCTGTGTTCTAAGAGGAAGATACTGAGTCGAAGCCAGAAGCTGGTTCTTCCTCATAGGGTGAGCGGGTATAATACACAGCCATGCCCAAAACCATTACCCATAGCCTTCATAGGCAGATCAAGAGTGGCACGGGTGAGCATCTGGGAGTAGGTTGTGCACCTGCCCTTTTAGCCAGGGTACACTGCCAGGCAGGATAAACCTAAGAAGGAACAATTCATAGATTTGCGGCAGGGATGCAGTTAGATACTTTGTGGTGCAGGAATGGGATTAAATTCTGGGGATGGAGTCAGATTTCCAGGGTGCAGGGATGCAGTTAAATTGCTACGGCAGCTGAGATGTAGTTGGATATGTAGGAATGGAGCAACAAGCTGCAGCACGAGTTGGTGCAGCTTCAGCCCCCCACTCCAATAACCTCCTAATCTGAGTTGCACCGCTGCTGGACTGGAGCCAGAGATTCAACTGTTGGGGCGGTGGGGCTGCTCAGCAGATGTATAATATTAGTGTGAGGCACCAGTGCTCCGTAACACTCAAAGCTGACCACTAGCCTTTGTCAGCAAGCAGTAAGCACAAGGTAGTCCAAGATTAGACCATTGCCCATTATTAGATCTGAGAATAAACAGCAATTGCAAAACTATGAAAAGCGAACAAAAATGTTGGGGTTCTCTGAGATTCACAGAAAGAGGATTAAAAACATCATGAAATCAGTGTGTCTCAGAATAAGGATGAGACTTGGCAAGTTTGCCTGTATTATGCTCTTTTGGCTGTGTCCTTTGCACTGGCTGTAAATATAGGACTTCATGTGTGCACTTCACCTGCAGTAATGCTAGATAACAGTAACAGAACAGTAGATGAGCTTGGCTGCATCTCTCACCCTTGAGTTAGCGACAACAGGACTTCTCTCCCTCGAGTTAGTTCTAGCTGGGTTTCTCACCCCTACTAGCTGGTTCCTTCTGAATTGCCATTAGTCCTGGCATTGCCTCTGGTGTTTTGCTGACTAGAGATGCAGAGCTGAATTACCCATTACAGTGAATGGATCAGGAGTGGAAGCAGTACAAGTTAATTCAAATTAATTTGATTCTTGTTGGCTCCACCTTCCCAGTATAAATGGGATTTAACAGGAAAGGGAGCAATTCAGTTGCATGTAATCAGCTTTCAAACCTGATTTACTATTAATTTTTCTTCTCTACTGGTGAGTCATCCAGAGAACTGGGAAGAGGGCTCTGCTGGCTCCTGAGGGTAAGATAGTAAAGCTGTGGCAGTAGCTGGAGAAGGTCTGACAGCAGAGGTATCTTCAGTATAAGGTTGCTGACAGTGTTGTGTGACTCCTGCTGGTAAAATCGGAGGTTGATTTGTTCTGGGTCACGGCCAGCAATGGCTTCTTGCTTGCTTTGCATGATCCTGCTGTGACTGGCTAACACTGTTCAGTCTATATTTTTTGGATAATAAGCAGTGATAAGTGACTACCCTGGCTCACAATTATTGAGGACCATGAGAAAAACCCTGAGTTCACGCTTCAGGATCGTGCATGTTGATAATCTGAAAAAAAAAGAAGAAAATAGAATTTAACTCCCCAAACAAAATGTTACAGGGTATTCAGAAAAAATAAAATCATCACAGAATACGTGGTGGTGCCTGCTCTCCTGGTATGTAGAGCAGTTTATTATAGGAATCGCTAGACGATAAAAGACCAAGGTCCATCTAGCTTGCCTCTACCATCCTGGTAGTCGCATGGTAATGAAGTTGTTGACTAATCATAGCCATCAATCTCTAACAGCTGGGATGTGTTAAGCCAGTCAGTTGATTGGCTGAGTCTGTCTGAACAAACTGTTGCCTTATACTTCTGATCAGCTCAACACAGAGCAATACTCGTGCTACTGGTATTGTGGTAATCTGTTATCCACTGGTGTGACAGTTGTACCCCATCGCCCACTCTGTGCCTCCTTTCCTGTTTGCCCAACCATTTGTCCTTTCTGAGAGAGTGGCTATAACGTAATGTGAAGTGCAGAAAAGGTCTGAAAGAAGATAATGACGAGTAAGAAATGTGCTACTCCATTACAGCTAGATTAATGGGAATGATACAATCTCAGGTCTTCAGTAATGCCTGCTTTTAAAACACGCTGTTCCCTTTATTCTCAATTAATTTATGATAGCAAACCCTTTTTGCTCACATACATGTGTCATAGTTGCGTAAATTGCACTGGAAGGCAAATGTATTATCTACAATGAGTTTGATGCAGAGCAGTTCTCTACACAATGACAAAGAGAGACAGAGAGAGAGCCAACAGAGAGTGAGACAGAGAGAGACTGACGCAGAAGAGACAGTGCCCCATTGAGGGATGACATACTTCCATTCTTCAATCATCAGTATGAAAATTTCTCCTTAAATAGTTAACTACAGTTAAAATCAATTTATATTAAAATGAAAATGTTCATAAATGAAAATCTATAGGGCAGTAGAACAAAATCAATACTAAATCTGTAGTAAGTGTTTCTCAAGGCCTCATTTTTCAATTCCTAGCCAATTTCATGAATTAAAAATCATCCATGCACCGAGGCACGTAGACTGAAATGCTTAGGAGACAAAATTGAATCAACTGCAGTGAAGTCCCGTGATACACACCTACCTGTGATTAGCTTCGCTTTTGCTGTGCACTGAGCATCAGCTTTAAATGGTGAACCCATTAAGGCCCCAGAACTTCAGGATAAGAGAAAATGAAACTTTTTAGAAACAGAATATACCTGTATGAGGAGCAGCAAGAGGAGGACTGAAGCTTTAACAGATTATGTAAATGTGGGAGACGTGAATGAAGATCAGAAGCACAGTTACTGTTAGCTGGCACGAATGGTTCCATGAGCCAGAATGAAGGCACTCAGCCAATTCTAGCCTTTGGCTTTGGACTGAGTCCAAGAATGAAAGTTTAATTTTCTCCGCTAATCAGGGCCGTAGTGGTCTCTCATGAGTGGGGGGAGGGGGAATACAGAATTTGTACAACACTGAAGTTGACCTTGATGACTGGCAGGGCTGAATTGTTTTATGGTTCACATACATATTAAACACACCATGGCACTATTCAAAGAAAAGCAAGGAATCTTTCTGGTGTCCTGTACAAAATTTCTCTCTCAACCACTATCACTAAATGTAGTTCAACTGGTTATTCATCTCATTGCTGTTCATGGGATCTTGCTGTGTATAAAAAGGTGGCAACATTTGCCTACGAAAGAGCAATGACTGTTTAATTGTGAAGCACTTTGAGATGTTTCTGAGAGGCGTGATAAGTACCTATGTAAATACAGAACTGCCACTCTTCGAACAGAGCTTGAGACACTTTTAGAAGGGTGGTCCGATGACAGGAGGGTGATTGTGATGAGGTTTGCAAGATATGAACATTTTAGCAGCAGTGTAACTAGCCAGTGGCATAAGGTCTGAATTGGCAGAGTTTATGTGCAATATAGTTTGTCTTATGTTTGAAGTGTTTCTCGTTTGTTGAGGTCACAGCGAGTGTGTAATGTGGAATGTTGCTTCCTGCTCTCTTCTGTATTACATCAATAACTTTTGTTCTGATTTTCTTCCATCAGCTGAGCTCAGCAGTCCCAGATGGAACAGAGGTTTTGAGTCCTGTTGTGCCGGTGACCGACTATCCCGCTGGCACAGCGTTGTGTTTGGACAATCAGGGATGCAGCGAGAACATCTCCAATAGCAAGAAGAAAAAGGGGTTTTTTTCCAAAGGAAAGAAACTGTTCAAAAGATTGGGATCCAGTAAAAGAGAGTAACTCTCACCTGGGATAGATCAAAGGAGAGTAACTCTTACCTGGGAACAGAGAGAGTAACTTTCATCTGGAATCCAGTAAAAGAGAATAATTCGGACTTGGGATCCAGGAAAGAAGAGTAACTCGGACCTGGGACCCAGTAAAAAAGAGTAATTCAGATCTGGGATCCAGTAAGACAGAGTAACTCTCACTTGGGATCCAGTAAGAGAGAGTAACTCTCACTTGGGATCCAGTAAGAGAGAATAACTCTCACTTGGGATCCAGTAAGAGAGAGTAACTCTCACTTGGGATCCAGTAAGAGAGAGTAACCCTCACTTATGATGATGGTGGACCTTGGAAACACCTGGAAACTGAGCAGGAGTATTAAAATCAAAATGGGGATCACTTCCACAGATGCAGAATCCTTTCTGCTGCAAAAACCTTGAGAACCTTCCACCATCCCTTTGCCTTTTGAGGACTTTTACTCAAGTCATCAGCGTTGGAATGTTCCAGTTGAAAGAAAGCTTGGTCAGCAGCTCTAATTTGCGCTGAGGACTTGCTGAGCACTAACCGTATATAACCATCAGAAGGGAATGCCTTTCTACAGACTGTAATAACTACATTCCATGAATTTGCAGCCTACTGGAAATATCTAGCCTCAGCTCACTTCATCAATAACTTACATTTATAACTGTCAGAAGACATGCAACTAATAATTGTTCATGCATTGACGCTACAGAGAGCTGTTCTCTTCAAGTAACTAAGTGGCAGTATTGTTTAAGCTTTGCAGAGGTATAAATCTCTGCATTTCATACACTTCAGAGTCAGGCAGATAGTGGGTTTGTTAGATGTGACCAGAGACATGCCAGGGTCCCGCTGACCTGTTATGATGAATGGGAACCTGACTGACAATATAACTGTGATGTAACTAACTGGTAATCACTTGTCTAGGATTGTCACCATTTGCCGAGTCCAAAATGAAACAGGTGCAGGGCAGGGGTTTATGATCAGGGCTAATGTTTGTTTTGCCACTGTTGAAAATGTATTGAAAAGGTTTAAAAAAACGCCTCTATTATCATGAGACGCAAAAGTAAATTGAAACGTGTTCTTTGTCAGACACCAGACCTCTGGTGTCCTGTTTGAATTTTAGAAATTTCCTAACAGCCTATTCAAAGACTAGCCAGCCGGGTGCAAAACTGGTAGGTGGCAACTCCGCCTGAATCCACTGTTGGGGAAAGTGTCGTGTATTTGAGATCTGATCCATTACGTTGTTACGTATGGGTAATGGGAAGGTTTGTCCTCTGCCTTATTCAAGAAAGACAACTTAATGGATTTGTAAACATGAAAACAGATTTTCAGATGCCAAGCCACAACATCCTGCCAGTGTTCAGCTGACACCCTGAGTTTGTGCACATACATGCTCTGTGTTCCATGCTCCTGAGCAGCTGTCAAACTTAAAACAGAACTTATTTTCATACCTTAAAGAATTGCCATCATGTTTAAATTCTAACAAGCCGCTTTGTAATATACAGTCAAAAGATTTTGTAAAGAAGAGTTTATATAATTGTTTGTGACATTTGTAAATATTTTCACCTCTTGTTTTGCATGCATCATTGGGATCGAGTCCGCTGTGCTCTGCAGAGTGCAATTGTGAGCAGGGTCTGAGCCCTTACTGTCAAATGCTTTTCCTTTGTTTCTACATAGAAATGTTTTTACTGAAATAAAGTCTATTTTCACAGATGTCCATGCACTTTTTGAATTCCTTTAAACTGTTGAGGATTTTAATGGGCTGGGATTACTGGGATTGTGGGGGCGAGACCATGGGGAGGGAGTACAGAGACAGTTGGGGTGAGATGCTAGGAACTATAGGGCAGTGGGGGTGAGACCGCAGGGAGTACAGGGACAGTGTGGGGACAGACGTAGGGAGTACAGGGACAGTGTGGAGACAGACGTAGGGAGTACAGGGACAGTGTGGAGACAGACGTAGGGAGTACAGGGACAGTGTGGAGACAGACGTAGGGAGTACAGGGACAGTGTGGAGACAGACGTAGGGAGTACAGGGACAGTGTGGAGACAGACGTAGGGAGTACAGGGACAGTGTGGAGACAGATGCAGGGAGTACAGGGACAGTGTGGGGACAGACGTAGGGAGTACAGGGACAGTGTGGAGACAGACGTAGGGAGTACAGGGACAGTGTGGAGACAGACGTAGGGAGTACAGGGACAGTGTGGGGACAGACGTAGGGAGTACAGGGACAGTGTGGAGACAGACGTAGGGAGTACAGGGACAGTGTGGAGACAGACGTAGGGAGTACAGGGACAGTGTGGGGACAGATGCAGGGAGTACAGGGACAGTGTGGGGACAGACGTAGGGAGTACAGGGACAGTGTGGAGACAGACGTAGGGAGTACAGGGACAGTGTGGGGACAGACGTAGGGAGTACAGGGACAGTGTGGAGACAGACGTAGGGAGTACAGGGACAGTGTGGAGACAGACGTAGGGAGTACAGGGACAGTGTGGGGACAGACGTAGGGAGTACAGGGACAGTGTGGGGACAGACGTAGGGAGTACAGGGACAGTGGGGACAGATGCAGGGAGTACAGGGACAGTGTGGGGACAGACGTAGGGAGTACAGGGACAGTGTGGAGACAGACGTAGGGAGTACAGGGACAGTGTGGAGACAGACGTAGGGAGTACAGGGACAGTGTGGAGACAGACGTAGGGAGTACAGGGACAGTGTGGGGACAGACGTAGGGAGTACAGGGACAGTGTGGGGACAGACGTAGGGAGTACAGGGACAGTGTGGGGACAGACGTAGGGAGTACAGGGACAGTGTGGGGACAGACGTAGGGAGTACAGGGACAGTGTGGAGACAGACGTAGGGAGTACAGGGACAGTGTGGGGACAGACGTAGGGAGTACAGGGACAGTGTGGAGACAGACGTAGGGAGTACAGGGACAGTGTGGGGACAGACGTAGGGAGTACAGGGACAGTGTGGGGACAGACGTAGGGAGTACAGGGACAGTGTGGGGACAGACGTAGGGAGTACAGGGACAGTGTGGAGACAGACGTAGGGAGTACAGGGACAGTGTGGAGACAGACGTAGGGAGTACAGGGACAGTGTGGGGACAGATGCAGGGAGTACAGGGACAGTGTGGGGACAGACGTAGGGAGTACAGGGACAGTGTGGAGACAGACGTAGGGAGTACAGGGACAGTGTGGGGACAGACGTAGGGAGTACAGGGACAGTGTGGGGACAGACGTAGGGAGTACAGGGACAGTGTGGGGACAGACGTAGGGAGTACAGGGACAGTGTGGGGACAGATGCAGGGAGTACAGGGACAGTGTGGGGACAGACGTAGGGAGTACAGGGACAGTGTGGAGACAGACGTAGGGAGTTCAGGGACAGTGTGGAGACAGACGTAGGGAGTACAGGAACAGTGTGGGGACAGACGTAGGGAGTACAGGGACAGTGTGGGGACAGACGTAGGGAGTACAGGGACAGTGTGGGGACAGACGTAGGGAGTACAGGGACAGTGTGGAGACAGACGTAGGGAGTACAGGGACAGTGTGGGGACAGACGTAGGGAGTACAGGGACAGTGTGGGGACAGACGTAGGGAGTACAGGGACAGTGTGGGGACAGACGCAAGGAGTACAGGGACAGTGTGGGGACAAGAATACAAGGAGTACGGTGGCAGTGGGGACAATACTGTAAGGAATTGAGCAGCAGTGGGGATCAGAATGCAAAGAGTACAGTGGCTGTGTCAGTGAGTATGCGAGGAGTACAAGGACAGTGTTCCTGTACTCCTCGAGACTGTGGGGAGTACAGGAACAGCTGGGGCGAGATCACAGGCTATCCAGTGACAGTGGGGGCAAAACTACAGGAAATAGTGGCAGTAGGAATGAGACCACAGAGTGAGGTATGACTGGGGGCGAGACCACAGGGAGTACAGCAACACTTGAGGGCGAGATCACAGAGTGCACAGTGGCAGAGGGGCTAGGACCACAAGAGGTTTGGAGGCAGTAGGTCTGGAAAGCAGCTACAGTAGAGCTAACTGTGGCTGGAATTGCCCATCCAGGCTAACTGTCATTTGAATCCACCTGTCTGTTAGGAATGATTTGAATCAGTTTCAACGGAGCAGATGACCATGATCCTGGGTAAATGGCTGCTGTTCTGAAGGAGGATTTGTGCTCATTGTTTGCTTGCACTGAGGAGATGCAAAGCAGAAAACTTGGACATGGCAACGGCAACAAGGACAGCAGCAGCAACACTTCTAGTGACAGCATGCGCGCACTGCTCTGCCACTGGTTTTTTTCTCTTGTGTTCCGCAATGTAACTGCCTGTGACAGTTGTATCCCTCCTCACAGGGCTGCTAGGCTATTGTTAATACCAGCACTTTGCAGGATGGCTCTAGACAGTTCTGGCCCTCTTCCATAACGGGCTCTAGGTCTCTTCCCCTGCAGAGCTGGCCGTAGGATTTTGCAGGCCCCTGTGAGATTAGCTGACATGTCAACACGCACCCCATTTCACTGGCTGCTGATTGTTTACAACTATTACCAATGTCAGCACTGAGATGGGGAGTTTTATGGATAATACAGTTAGTGATAAAATCTAAGAAAAGAGGTAACAGTTTAATTTTAGACAGAAACTTTCATTAAAAGAGGGGCTGCAGCCACAGATTTTGGGAATCCCTGGTGCCCAAAACTGGCTCTGTCCCCTGTTACCGATTCACATATAGAGGCATCGCAGCCAACCCTCCAACAGCAGCGATTGAAGCCCTCGTCCTTTCGGGTTGGTTCTGTAACGCTGTGGCAGTAGACCTGGAGAGCAGTGATTTTGCCCATGTTTTTTCGGCCTTTCCATGCTCCTAATTATGC
This sequence comes from Heptranchias perlo, assembly GCF_035084215.1. Taxonomy (NCBI): domain Eukaryota; kingdom Metazoa; phylum Chordata; class Chondrichthyes; order Hexanchiformes; family Hexanchidae; genus Heptranchias; species Heptranchias perlo. Next base: position 16,167,776 of record NC_090352.1, on the reverse strand, counting down.
ACTTCCCTGAGTTGGATGGAATGGCTGGGAGTTTGTACAATGATTACAGGATGTTCAGCAATAATTGTAACTAGAACCTGAAAGCTCTTACAGTCTGCCTGACTGAGCACAGCCATGCATGTCAAAGAGCTAGATGAGGTCTGAGGCGCACTGATCAAGCTGCTATTATCGACGTATCCAGGAATTCCCCCTTTCTACTTCCTGCCCTGGTGGTAACCCAGTAATCATAAACCAGCAAGTTTTTGATTAATTTTTACATTTTTGAAACTGAACTTTTGTCAATCACTGAAAATGATGCAAAATATTTCTTGGATACAGTGGGGTGGGGGGGGAAAAAGACAAAATGTGTTCTGAACAGAGGCCTCTGCATGAAGTCCCAGCTCCCTGTCCATCACCAGCCATTGGACGCACGCCCCTCTGCCCAGCTTTGCTCACCACAGTCCCAGACCAAGAGGCTGTAAACCAGGAGTGAAAATTCAGATTACTTCAGGATTTGACTTTGGAGCTGCAGAATTGTGAGACGAAACGATCAATGATCGCGTTCGTACCCAAACTCACTCACTCACTAATCTGCTCTAATCTTCCTTCATAACCCAACTCACTTAGACTGGGATCAGTTTTATTTCTGTTCTGTACATCCACTCCAGTCAAATTCTGTGCTTTTTTTTATTGCGACCAAAACTGGTGGGGTCAGACTAGGGCTGCCAACTCTCACTGAATATATTCCTGGAGTTTTGATCATGTGGCATCGGATTAAGTGACGTCCGATCACGTGACACTTTCCTGCAGTTCGTCAATGTTTTCGCATTTACCTTATAAAGGTTGGGGTGCCCGAGAGTTGAGTGTCTTTGCTTGTGATTTTGTGCCAGCAGCTGTGGTGAGAAAAGTTAAAAAATATATATTTTTGGAATATGGATGTCACTGGCAAGACCAGCATTTATTGCCCATACCTGGTTGCCCTTGAGAAGGTGGTGAGTCGTCGCCTTCTTAAACCGCTGCAGTCCGTGCAGTGAAGGTTCTTCCACAATGCTGTTAGGTAGGAAGTTCGAGGTTTTTGACCCAGTGACGATGAAGAAACGGGTGATATATGTCCAAGTCGGGATGGTGCGTGACATGGAGAGAAACTTGGAGGTGATGGTGTACCCATGCACCTGCTGTTCTTGTCCTAGGTGGTAGAGGTTGAGGGTTTGGGAAGTGCTGTCGAAGTTCTGAGAACCAGAAGGCTGCTCGTGAGTATTACATAGGATTCCATAGAATGTACAGCACAGAAGCAGGCCATTCGGCTCTACAGGTCCATACCGGTGTATATACTCCACACGAGCCTCCTCCCTCCCTATTTCATCTAACCCTATCAGCATTTCGTTCTATTCTTTGCTCCCTCATGTTTATCTAGCTTCCCCTTAAATGCATCTGTGCTATTCGCCTTAACTATTCCTTGTGGTAGCGAATTCCACATTCTAACCACTCTCTGGGTAAAGAAGTTTTTCCTGAATTCCCTATTGGATTTATTAGTGACTATCTTATATTTATGGCCCCAAGTTCTGGTCTCCCCCACAAGTGGAAACATCAGCGAAGAAAGTTCACAGGCGCTTTTCTCCCAGGTTGCCAGCAGTAGTGCCCGGGAGATTCCCTGACAATCCAGGATGGTTGGCAACTCTGGGTCAGACCCGTGCAGTGTAAAGCTTCAGCACAATCTCTACATCTGTACTCCACTGTTCTGGCTATATATCCCAGCATTCAATTAGCTTTTTAAATGACCTCACCACATTGCCTAGACACTGAAACATTCATTGTATAATTCTTGCTCATTTTTTCACCCAATCTGTAACACTACATTTGTTGCTATTAAATTTCAATTGTTTGCCCAATTGGTCTAAATCTTCTGTATGCAGTTAACTTCATTCTTTGCTCCTACTGTTATCCTTATTTCAGTGTCATCTGCAAATATGACCAGTTTACAGTTGGTTTCAGTATCCAGGTCATTCGTGTAGATTAGAAACAACAGTGCAAGCACTGACCCTTGTGGGACCCCATGCAGCACTTCCCTCACCATCTCTTTCCCCCCACCCCAAGTCTGACCCCTGTGGGACCCCATGCAGCACCACTGTCCTGTCTTTTAACCATCTTCTCATGCTGTTCCATGTTCTACTCTGGATTCCCAGACAATGGTACCTCCATTAAATTATCTGCATTCCTGATAATCTACCAGGATTTCTCCAAGATAAATCTTGCCTTATTGCATGTCTTGCTAACACAATCTCCTCCTGTCTGACATAAATCAAACTCAAAGCTCAAGAAAGATTAAATTCAGTAGAAGTTATCTCCATTGGACTTGCCCTCATTCCTGTGCTGTACCATATTTCCAATTACTTTTTTCTTGGTTATTGTCTGCCCTAACAGACTCATTAACATTTACAAGGACATTCTCAAACCATTCAACCCAGTAATACGGCAGTAGAAGCAGGGACTTATTATTCAGATGTATTGTCTGTTGTAAAGCTACGGCTGGAAGGGCATTGTGCATCTTTAGTGTATTCTGAGTTATGATCACACCTTGTGTGTATTTGAGGTATTCTGAAAGTTGTGGACACACCTTTTGCACTTTCAGTGTATTTCGAGAGTTGTGTGTTTGCTTGACAAATACTTTTTCCATATTTTACATTTTTAGCTTCTTTGTTACTTCAGTCACCCTTTGAAGTGTTACATCCAACAAAAACTATCAGTGATCACAGCACAGCATCTGGTTTTGGGCATGGAATTCTGGCAGTACAAGGGCTGCTCATGATAGAGTGGGTTACACACTGCCGTTTAACCTATAGGACTAGCCAGGGATGAAAGTCCCCTCTCTCTGTTGGCTGTAAAGTCAGTTGGTTAATTTCTGCCTCTACCAATGGGCCCACTTCCTTGCATCAAGAGTTCAGTTCCCCCAATGTCATCAGCAGTTGGATATTTAACCAGAAATCTTTTTTAAACTCATATTTAAAGACAGAAACAAACAAGAAGATGTAAAAATTGAAGTGTTTTTTTGAGTTTTAATGAGGGCCCTTTAGGTAACCTTCACTGGTTAAATCATGTGTGACGCAAATGCATGATTCTGGAGTTTTGTAATTATAGATTCGTCTGTTAATAAAAAAGTATTTGTTAATCTCAGAATAAAACTGCTACATGATACTGATTATTTGTTCAGGTACTGAGGCCAATAATTCCAGCTTGAGCAAGGATACCCTGTCATTACTGCAGCTACAGGCCCTTCCCATAAACACTGTGCTAGTGCCTGACATTCCAAAGCGAACACTGTGCTTCATTTTAAAATATATTTCTTCTTCCCACTGACTCCTATGGGTGTTTACAGTTAGTGAACAGACTGATTGTGCTAAGTAGCCTAAGTGCACTCAAAGTCAACTACGAAAAAATGATAGTGAAGGCATGTAGCAATAGATTAACAGGTGTGCTCAAACAAATGAAGACACACAGGATCAAACAGGTAACATATTCTGCTGTTTGGGATTCTTTATTTCAGGAAGGGAGTGGGAAAATCAGCTCGGGCTCCCGATTCTGATCGCTAACCAGTGACCGCTGCTGGAAAGTCTTTGTGTGTAGATGTCAGGTTTAGACGGAATAGGGCTTGGCTATGATGGCGGCTGTTGTTGAATAGCCTGCTGATACTCAATGTTTAATCTTACACATGAAGAATGGCCACTTGGGTAAGATGTCATAGGGAGCCAGTGGCCGTAAAACAAGACCCAGAAGAATCAGCAGGAGAGGAGAGAAAGTTAAAAAAAATGTGAAAGATTTATAATAGTACAAAGGCACTACACCATCCTCCCATGAGTATAATCCAGGTGGCACTCCACCATCATTCAGTGAGTATGTTCCAGGTGGCACTGCTTCATCCTTCTATCTTTAGCTTTGTTTCAACATAGAAGACACAATACCCCAATAGGCTTGTAAAATGTGGGGTGAAGCAGAACCACAATGCAGCAAATGGCACTGCTGTTTTACAACAGCTACACCCACCCAGGGCTGCTTGTGGGGACACATCGTGCCTCAGAAGCCAACTCAGTGGCCAGTGGCATAGCTGAGTAATGCAACAGAGAAACTGCAGGTGCAGCAAGGGCACAGAAAATTCAAGCTTACAAAGTCAGAATGCAGAGGAGTTAGTCTATTTAAGTCAAGCAAGTGTACCCACTGATGTGGGGTACAGTAGCATGTTCATTATTTTATATTATGTTGGGATAAATTATCTCGACTGAACTGAGTGAATCTGCTTATAACTATTGCTTTGTATCTTGCTGTGGAATAAAGCAGTTTAACTATATTAACTGCACCCCATGTGGTGTTAACTCGATTCAACTTAAGAGAAGTAGAAGATAAACATGCGAAAGACATGAGGATCTAGTCTAGATCAATTGGGTTATGCTATCGTACAAGTAGATATAGAAAAGTGTGAGTCAACTTCCATAGAAGTAAAATGCTCAAACCGCTTAAAGGAGTGACTGGCGCCACTGAACCCGAGAAGGTATCTATGGCAGACCTGAATTTGTAACAAAATCTGTACGATTCAGTAACAAACCATGCAATATATTTACTAATCAATTAGTATGGCTTTTCACATTAGTATAGATTTTCTCTTCTGTTCATGTTTTTGTTGCGATGTTCTGTGAATCTGCTGATTAATCTGGCCAATTATACAGTTCTGATAGGCTCAACATTGGCAATATTTAGTAGAACCCCATGCTTCTCCAGGAATGTTGTACTATAGATGAGGAAATTTCCAGACATGGGGGGGGGGGAATTGCTTTTCTCTGTGATTCCATCCCAGCTGTTTGCTCATGTAATGTTTTCACAACTGCTCTTCTTGCCAGTCACAGACCTGAATGATAATTTGAGCTCCTTCAGAAGTCACAAGGATAGATCTTCTGGGAAACAGCAGGATAATGGAGGGCGTTAGAGGTACTGGTGCTCTGTAAGGTGCAATAATCTGAATTGTATGAGCTTTTATGGTAAGTGCTGCTTGGCCGCTTGGAGAGCTGTCTCCATGGCAAAAAAATCAACAGCAAGGAAAGAAAAGGTGAGTCAGAACTGCACTCACATGGGGTTGAGTTATCTTGAACCAGCAATTTAGATTCCCCTGAATCATTCACCCCAAGCAACAAATTCAATGAAAATCCAGCGGACCCTGAAATTAGAAAGAGTTGTTAGAAGGGGGCTGAACCAGGAGTCAGTGCCACATGAAAAGGACAAGGATCAGTGTCTGAGATAATCAAATAATGCAAATTTAGGTGATGCTTTGATGGATGTACTGTGTGTTATGCGTTAGATGAGATCATGTTCCTGTCTTACTACGTACACTTTACATCATTAGGGAGCTTAAGATGAAAAAGGTCTTTCATACCATTTAATCAGAATACCAATTACAGCATCTGGCTGTTTCTTAAAGGAAACCAGTGTTGTGGCCTCACCCATCCTTCCTGTGAACCCACTCCTGCTGTTGGTCTCACTCTGTGTAAAGAAATTCCTGATATTTGGCTTAAATTTGTCCTTCATTGCACAGCCCAGTGCCCTCTAGTCTTACTGCCCTGGTGCATCTGAAAAATTGTTCCAAGTTTACTTTCTGCTAGGAGAACAATAGCCCCTGCACAATGATCCATAAATATAAGATAGTCACCAAAAAATTCAATAGGGAATTCAGGAGAAACTTCTTTACCTAAAGAGTGGTAAGAATGTGGAATGCGCTACCACAAGGAGTAGCATAGATAGAATCATAGAATCATAGAATCATAGAAGTTACAACATGGAAACAGGCCCTTCGGCCCAACATGTCCATGTCGCCCAGTTTATACCACTAAGCTAGTCCCAATTGCCTGCACTTGGCCCATATCCCTCGATACCCATCTTCCCCATGTAACTGTCCAAATGCTTTTTAAAAGACAAAATTGTACCCGCCTCTACTACTGCCTCTGGCAGCTCGTTCCAGACACTCACCACCCTTTGAGTGAAAAAATTGCCCCTCTGGATCCTTTTGTATCTCTCCCCTCTCACCTTAAATCTGTGCCCCCTCGTTATAGACTCCCCTACCTTTGGGAAAAGATTTTGACTATCGACCTTATCTATGCCCCTCATTATTTTATAGACTTCTATAAGATCACCCCTTAACCTCCTACTCTCCAGGGAATAAAGTCCCAGTCTGTCTAACCTCTCCCTGTAAGTCAAACCATCAAGTCCCATTTAAAGGGAAGCTAGATAAGTATACGAAGGAGAAAGGAATAGAAGAGTATGTTGATAGGGTTAGATGAAGTAAGGAGAGAGGAAGCTCGTGTGGAGCATAAATGCCAGCGTTGACCAGTTGGGCCGAATGGCTTGTTTCTGTGCTGTAGACTCGATGAAATTCGATGTAACACTAACCCATACGCAATTTAAATTTTTTTTTTATTCATTCATTCATGGGATGTGGGCATCGCTGGTAGGGCCAGCATTTATTGCCCATCCCTACTTGCCCTTGAGAAGGTGGTGGTGAGCCGCCTTCTTGAACTGCTGCAGTCCGTGTGGTGAAGGTTGTCCCACATTGCTGTTAGGTAGGGAGTTCCAGGATTTTGACCCAACAACGATGAAGGAACGGTGATATATTTCCAAGTCAGGATGGTGTGTGACTTGGAGGGGAACGTGCAGGTGGTGGTGTTCCCATGCACCTGCAGCCCTCGTCCTTCTAGGTGGTAGAGGTCGTGGGTTTGGGAGGTGCTGTCGAAGAAGCCTTGGCGAGTTGCTGCAGTGCATCTTGTAGATGGTACACACTGCAGCCACGGTGTGCTGGTGGTGGAGGGAATGAATGTTTAAGGTGGTGGATTGGGTGCCAATCAAGTGGGCTACTTTGTCCTGGTTGGTGTTGAGCTTTTTGAATGTTGTTGGAGCTGCATTCATCCAAGCAATTGGCTCTATTACTGTGTCTGTAGTTGCAGGTGTGGCCCTGATGTGTTTGTAGTTACAGGTTTGGCACTCCTGATGGGTCTGTAGTTTTGGCAATGTTCTGCTAATGTGTCTGGAGTTACAGGTTTAGCTCTATCACCCTTCTTAAATGTGGGAACTACGTTTGCTCATTCCAGTCTGTCAGAGCCTTCCCAGTGTTCACTGACTCTGAACATGACAGTGTTTAAAAGTGGGGAGCTAAGTCTGCCACTTGGATGACAGGCGATAGCCGAGTGGCATTAATGCATTTTTTCCCTTCCTTTTCGTGTATCCTGTTTCACTGGTTTGCTCTTCTTTTCCCTTTCCTTTTATCTCTTCACAGGCCACCTGGCTGTGGGATTTTTCAGTTGCAACTTTTAAGATATCCGAAGATTCGGAGTGGCAGTGAAAGTCCCCAATTAAAACTGTGAGCCCCAATAGTTATAATGCCGGCAGTTACCATTACATTCCTTATGGAAGTGAGGTTGTAATCCTATGGAGGGAAGGCTGCAGGGCAGGAAATAGCAATCTTATGTATGACTCTCTTGCTGTCTGATGGCATGTTGATCCCGAGTATCCATGGAAATGTTGACCTCCGCTTATGCACAGCTCAGTGTTTCCATCTTACTTAGAGTTCAGATTTGGGACATATCATCAGGTGCTGTCCATTGCCAGGAGAACACTAACCCACACACAATGATCCATGTACACTGACCCACACAATGATCCATGTACAATACCCACACGCAATGATCTATGCACACTGACCCACCCACAAAGATCCATGCACACTGACCCACACAGAATGATCCACCAACACTGACCCACACACAATGATCCACTAACACTGACCCACACACAATGATCCACCAACACTGACCCACACACAATGATCCACTAACACTGACCCACACACAATGATCCATGCATAATACCCACACACTAATCCATACACACTAACTTTTACACAATGATCTATGTACACTAACCTGCACACAATAAACCGTTGATAATAACCCCCACACACTAACCTGTACACAGTGGGGATCATTGTTCATTGGGTACACCCGGCTTGTGGTGGAATATTTACAAAAGGGAAGTTGGAGTAACAACATAAAAAGGTTAACCATGACATTTCACTGCTCTTGGAACTGCAGGTTAAATAGCAGCAATATGCTGGGCTGCTAAAACAGCTACAGTTTATGATGAATACAAATGAACAAAAACCTTTAAGACATTGTCTGGCCAATGCAAATGACAATAGTCTGGTGTCATTAATGTTAAGTAGATATTTTGAATTAGGAGCTAAATTGCTGCTGGACCCTATTTCACTTTTTTGGAGTTTTCATTTCTATTCATTATATTAATGGAAATATAAATCTTTTATGCACAGCAGGAAATCAACATTTTGTAACTGATCACAGGGCATCACTAAGCTTTGGGAAGTCATTTTACATTGCAAACTCCCTCATAAATTAAAAGTATGTGAAACACAATGGGGTAGATTTTGACTTGTGCAATAGTGTAAAATGGGTCATAGCAAATTGGCAGCCTGTTTGAAGGCACTGGAAATAAAAATCGGGAGAGATGTATAACGGATGGCTGAATCAATATTGCCCGTCTTACACTATCACACAAAGTCAAAATCTACCCAATGTATTGATTTGAGCCTATCAAAGCCTGGTTGGACAGTGACTACCAATGGAGTAGGGGATTTAAAATATTTGGAAATTGCAGGGCAGTGGAATCCATCCCATAATAACTGGTTGCAGTACTGGTATTACTTCATCCCCATATTATAAATGAAACAGGTGGTAGGTTGGCACCCTCAGTGTTGCTGTCAGTTTTGTGATATGCACGCACACTATACCTGATTAAACAAAGACTGTCACAGCTTCATAAAGCAGACGCGATACATTTGCTGCATTCGTAACTTGAGTAGCCAGAAAGGGGCGTCAGTCCAGGCTGTGGGAGCGGCTCTGCCATTAAATAGGATGAGTATCAGCCACAGATTCAAAGAATCTGAAACTTGCAGGAGGTGAGTGATAACCTGTCTGCCCAGCACCATGTGTATGTACCTTAGTGAGTCTGACATTCGGATTTTAGGGATAGCATAATGACATTTACATTTTGGATTGGGGCTCATTTTGGGTTAGAATGAAAGAAAATTCAAATCCTTCCTTTAGAGATAGATGGTGCAGAACTATAATTCCCTTTGGTGTAATTGAAGGAAGCGATCACTACAGCTGGTATCACAGAGCCAGATTCAGTCACAGTGACTTGGCTGAGCAAGGAGAAGTATTGGATTTGACGTTCCCCATTATCCCATAGTGTAACTGCATCCTTAAGATGTGTGAATTAATTCTGTGAATGACAGGTGGTGGGTGGGTGGGTGGGGGGTTGTTGTCAATTGGTTTCTTGCGAAGTGGTTTCACTGCATGTAACGTTGCCATGGTCAGTTTTGTATTTGTTCTGTTTGTTTCAATGTTAGTTTTTGTCTCTAGAATACCCTATCCTCCTACTCCCCCTACTCCGTTGAATTGTCTATCCCAGAGTGCATCATCAACCACTGGCAGTGTTTCTGTATTCTCACATTTGCCTTTTACATTTGGGTTGAGAATTTTCTAAATTGTCATTTATGTTATTTCTTTATTTTGCTTTAACTGGGATTTGACAAAGACCAGTGCAGATGAGGGAGGACACACCTGTCTAGCTCACCCTTCCATAGAGACCTAGACACTCCACCATTAATTTTCTTTTTCTTTAAAAGCAGCAACGCAGCAAACACTGGCTGTACTGATGCTGGGACTAGGTACTAGGTTTGTGACTGGATGCTGGGTTAGTGTGACAGGGTGAGTGTGTGAGAGATTGGTTGGGTGATTGGGTGCTGGGTTAGTGTGAGTGGGTGAGGGTGATCAGGTGCTGGGTTGGTGTGAGTGGGTGAGGAGTTGGTGAGGGTGATCAGGTGCTGGGTTGGTGTGAGTGGGTGAGGAGTTGCTGAGGGTGATCAGGTGCTGGGTTGGTGTGAGTGGGTGAGAGATTGGTTGGGTGATCAGGTGCTGGGTTGGTGTGAGTGGGTGAGGAGTTGGTGAGGGTGATCAGGTGCTGGGTTGGTGTGAGTGGGTGAGAGATTGGTTGGGTGATCAGGTGCTGGGTTGGTGTGAGTGGGTGAGGAGTTGGTGAGGGTGACTTGCTGCTGACTTGATGCTCTGGCTGAAATGCTAGTTTTGTGCTGTTATTAGATACTGGGTGGTGAGGGGCGGTACAATGAGTTATGTGCTAGGTTTGTGCTGTGATTGGGTGAACAGATGCTGCGCTGACACTGTGACTGGATGTTGGACTCTGACTGAGTCCTGGGGTGGCATTGGACTAGGAACTGACTTGATTCTGTACCTGTGTGCTGGGTTAAACTTTTGATTGGATAAAGGGTATTGATTGTTGCTGGGCTAACACTTTGCCTCGGTAAGGGGCGCTGGGTTGGTGAGGAGACTGGGCACTGGGTTGGTGAGGAGACTGGGCGCTGGGTTGGTGAGGAGACTGGGCACTGGGTTGGTGAGGAGACTGGGCGCTGGGTTGGTGAGGAGACTGGGCACCGGGTTGGTGAGTGCTGTGTTGGTGAGGAGACTGGGCGCCAGGTTGGTGAGGAGACTGGGCGCCGGGTTGGTGAGGAGACTGGGCGCCGGGTTGGTGAGGAGACTGGGCGCCGGGGTGGTGAGGAGACTGGGCGCCGGGTTGGTGAGGAGACTGGGCGCCGGGCTGGTGAGGAGACTGGGCGCCGGGTTGGTGAGGAGACTGGGCGCCGGGTTGGTGAGGAGACTGGGCGCCGGGTTGGTGAGGAGACTGGGCGCCGGGTTGGTGAGGAGACTGGGCGCCGGGTTGGTGAGGAGACTGGGCGCCGGGTTGGTGAGGAGACTGGGCGCCGGGTTGGTGAGGAGACTGGGCGCCGGGTTGGTGAGGAGACTGGGCGCCGGGTTGGTGAGGAGACTGGGCGCCGGGTTGGTGAGGAGACTGGGCGCCGGGTTGGTGAGGAGACTGGGCGCCGGGTTGGTGAGGAGACTGGGCGCCGGGTTGGTGAGGAGACTGGGCGCCGGGTTGGTGAGGAGACTGGGCGCCGGGTTGGTGAGGAGACTGGGCGCCGGGTTGGTGAGGAGACTGGGCGCCGGGTTGGTGAGGAGACTGGGCGCCGGGTTGGTGAGGAGACTGGGCGCCGGGTTGGTGAGGAGACTGGGCGCCGGGTTGGTGAGGAGACTGGGCGCCGGGTTGGTGAGGAGACTGGGCGCCGGGTTGGTGAGGAGACTGGGCGCCGTGTAGGTGAGGAGACTGGGCGACGGGTTGGTGAGGAGACTGGGGACTGGGTTGGTGAGGAGACTGGGGGCTGGGTTGGTGAGGAGACTGGGGGCTGGGTTGGTGAGGAGACTGGGGGCTGGGTTGGTGAGGAGACTGGGCGCTGGGTTGGTGAGGAGACTGGGGGCTGGGTTGGTGAGGAGACTGGGCGCTGGGTTGGTGAGGAGACTGAGCGCTGGGTTGGTGAGGAGACTGAGCGCTGTGTTGGTGAGGAGACTGGGCACCGGGTTGGTGAGGAGACTGGGCGCCGGGTTGGTGAGGAGACTGAGCGCTGTGTTGGTGAGGAGACTGGGGACCGGGTTGGTGAGGAGACTGGGCGCTGGGTTGGTGAGGAGACTGAGCGCTGGGTTGGTGAGGAGACTGGGGACTGGGTTGGTGAGGAGACTGGGGACTGGGTTGGTGAGGAGACTGGGGACTGGGTTGGTGAGGAGACTGGGGGCTGGGTTGGTGAGGAGACTGGGCGCTGGGTTGGTGAAGAGACTGGGCGCCGTGTTGGTGAGGAGACTGAGCCCCGGGTTGGTGAGGAGACTGGGCAGTGGATTGATGAGGCGACTGGGCGCCGTGTAGGTGAGGAGACTGGGCGCCGGGTTGGTGAGGAGACTGGGCGTGGGTTGGTGGGGAGACTGAGCGCCGTGTTGATGAGGCGACTGGGCGCCGTGTAGGTGAGGAGACTGGGCGCCGTGTTGGTGAGGAGACTGGGCGTGGGTTGGTGAGGAGACTGGGCGTGGGTTGGTGAGGAGACTGGGCGTGGGTTGGTGAGGAGACTGTGCACCGGGTTGGTGAGGAGACTGGGCGCCGGGTTGGTGAGGAGACTGGGCTCCGTGTTGGTGAGGAGACTGGGCTCCGTGTTGGTGAGGAGACTGGGCTCCGTGTTGGTGAGGAGACTGGGCTCCGTGTTGGTGAGGAGACTGGGCTCCGTGTTGGTGAGGAGACTGGGCTCCGTGTTGGTGAGGAGACTGGGCTCCGTGTTGGTGAGGAGACTGGGCTCCGTGTTGGTGAGGAGACTGGGCGCCGGGTTGGTGAGGAGACTGGGCGCCGGGTTGGTGAGGGGACTGAGCCCCGGGTTGGTGAGGAGACTGGGCTCTGGGTTGGTGAGGAGACTGGGGGCTGGGTTAGTGACGAGACTGGGCGCTGGGTTGGTGAGGAGACTGGGCTCTGGGTTGGTGAGGAGACTGGGGGCTGGGTTGGTGAGGAGACTGGGGGCTGGGTTGGTGAGGAGACTGGGCGCTGGGTTGGTGAGGAGACTGAGCCCCGGGTTGGTGAGGAGACTGGGCGCTGGGTTGGTGAGGAGACTGGGGACTGGGTTGGTGAGGAGACTGGGGACTGGGTTGGTGAGGAGATTTGGGGCTGGGTTGGTGAGGAGACTGGGCGCTGGGTTGGTGAGGAGACTGAGTGCTGTGTTGGTGAGGAGACTGGGCGCCGGGTTGGTGAGGAGACTGGGCGCCGGGTTGGTGAGGAGACTGGGCGCTGGATTGGTGAGGAGACTGGGCGCTGGGTTGGTGAGGAGACTGGGCGCCGGGTTGGTGAGGTGACTGAGCCCCGGGTTGGTGAGGAGACTGGGCAGTGGATTGATGAGGCGACTGGGCGCCGTGTAGGTGAGGAGACTGGGCGCCGTGTTGATGAGGCGACTGGGCGCCGTGTAGGTGAGGAGACTGGGGACTGGGTTGGTGAGGAGACTGGGCGTGGGTTGGTGAGGAGACTGAGCGCCGTGTTGATGAGGCGACTGGGCGCCGTGTAGGTGAGGAGACTGGGCGCCGGGTTGGTGAGGAGACTGGGCGCCGGGTTGGTGAGGAGACTGGGCGCCGGGTTGGTGAGGAGACTGGGCGCCGGGTTCGTGAGGAGACTGGGCGCCGGGTTGGTGAGGAGACTGGGCGCCGGGTTGGTGAGGAGACTGGGCGCCGGGTTGGTGAGGAGACTGGGCGCCGGGTTGGTGAGGAGACTGGGCGCCGGGTTGGTGAGGAGACTGGGCGCCGGGTTGGTGAGGAGACTGGGCGCCGGGTTGGTGAGGAGACTGGGCGCCGGGTTGGTGAGGAGACTGGGCGCCGGGTTGGTGAGGAGACTGGGCGCCGGGTTGGTGAGGAGACTGGGCGCCGGGTTGGTGAGGAGACTGGGCGCCGGGTTGGTGAGGAGACTGGGCGCCGGGTTGGTGAGGAGACTGGGCGCCGGGTTGGTGAGGAGACTGGCCGCCGGGTTGGTGAGGAGACTGGGCTCCGGGTTGGTGAGGAGAATGGGCGCCGTGTTGGTGAGGAGACTGAGCCCCGGGTTGGTGAGCAGACTGAGCCCCGGGTTGGTGAGGAGACTGAGCCCCGGGTTGGTGAGGAGACTGAGCCCCGGGTTGGTGAGGAGACTGAGCGCTGGGTTGGTGAGGAGACTGAGTGCTGGGTTGGTGAGGAGACTGTGTGCTGGGTTGGTGAGGAGACTGGGCTCCGGGTTGGTGAGGAGACTGGGCGCCGGGTTGGTGAGGAGACTGAGCCCCGGGTTGGTGAGGAGACTGGGCGCCGGGTTGGTGAGGAGACTGGGCGCCGGGTTGGTGAGGAGACTGAGCCCCGGGTTGGTGAGGAGACTGAGCCCCGGGTTAATGCAACTCATTGCTGGGTTGGTGAGGAGACTGAGCGCTGGGTTGGTGAGGAGACTGTGCCCTGGGTTAATGCAACTCATTGCTGGGTTGGTGAGGAGACTGGGCGCTGGGTTGGTGAGGAGACTGGGCGCCGGGTTGGTGAGGAGACTGGGCGCTGGGTTGGTGAGGAGACTGAGCGCTGGGTTGGTGAGGAGACTGGGGACTGGGTTGGTGAGGAGACTGGGGACTGGGTTGGTGAGGAGACTGGGGACTGGGTTGGTGAGGAGACTGGGGGCTGGGTTGGTGAGGAGACTGGGCGCTGGGTTGGTGAAGAGACTGGGCGCCGTGTTGGTGAGGAGACTGAGCCCCGGGTTGGTGAGGAGACTGGGCAGTGGATTGATGAGGCGACTGGGCGCCGTGTAGGTGAGGAGACTGGGCGCCGGGTTGGTGAGGAGACTGGGCGTGGGTTGGTGGGGAGACTGAGCGCCGTGTTGATGAGGCGACTGGGCGCCGTGTAGGTGAGGAGACTGGGCGCCGTGTTGGTGAGGAGACTGGGCGTGGGTTGGTGAGGAGACTGGGCGTGGGTTGGTGAGGAGACTGGGCGTGGGTTGGTGAGGAGACTGTGCACCGGGTTGGTGAGGAGACTGGGCGCCGGGTTGGTGAGGAGACTGGGCTCCGTGTTGGTGAGGAGACTGGGCTCCGTGTTGGTGAGGAGACTGGGCTCCGTGTTGGTGAGGAGACTGGGCTCCGTGTTGGTGAGGAGACTGGGCTCCGTGTTGGTGAGGAGACTGGGCTCCGTGTTGGTGAGGAGACTGGGCTCCGTGTTGGTGAGGAGACTGGGCTCCGTGTTGGTGAGGAGACTGGGCGCCGGGTTGGTGAGGAGACTGGGCGCCGGGTTGGTGAGGGGACTGAGCCCCGGGTTGGTGAGGAGACTGGGCTCTGGGTTGGTGAGGAGACTGGGGGCTGGGTTAGTGACGAGACTGGGCGCTGGGTTGGTGAGGAGACTGGGCTCTGGGTTGGTGAGGAGACTGGGGGCTGGGTTGGTGAGGAGACTGGGGGCTGGGTTGGTGAGGAGACTGGGCGCTGGGTTGGTGAGGAGACTGAGCCCCGGGTTGGTGAGGAGACTGGGCGCTGGGTTGGTGAGGAGACTGGGGACTGGGTTGGTGAGGAGACTGGGGACTGGGTTGGTGAGGAGATTTGGGGCTGGGTTGGTGAGGAGACTGGGCGCTGGGTTGGTGAGGAGACTGAGTGCTGTGTTGGTGAGGAGACTGGGCGCCGGGTTGGTGAGGAGACTGGGCGCCGGGTTGGTGAGGAGACTGGGCGCTGGATTGGTGAGGAGACTGGGCGCTGGGTTGGTGAGGAGACTGGGCGCCGGGTTGGTGAGGTGACTGAGCCCCGGGTTGGTGAGGAGACTGGGCAGTGGATTGATGAGGCGACTGGGCGCCGTGTAGGTGAGGAGACTGGGCGCCGTGTTGATGAGGCGACTGGGCGCCGTGTAGGTGAGGAGACTGGGGACTGGGTTGGTGAGGAGACTGGGCGTGGGTTGGTGAGGAGACTGAGCGCCGTGTTGATGAGGCGACTGGGCGCCGTGTAGGTGAGGAGACTGGGCGCCGGGTTGGTGAGGAGACTGGGCGCCGGGTTGGTGAGGAGACTGGGCGCCGGGTTGGTGAGGAGACTGGGCGCCGGGTTCGTGAGGAGACTGGGCGCCGGGTTGGTGAGGAGACTGGGCGCCGGGTTGGTGAGGAGACTGGGCGCCGGGTTGGTGAGGAGACTGGGCGCCGGGTTGGTGAGGAGACTGGGCGCCGGGTTGGTGAGGAGACTGGGCGCCGGGTTGGTGAGGAGACTGGGCGCCGGGTTGGTGAGGAGACTGGGCGCCGGGTTGGTGAGGAGACTGGGCGCCGGGTTGGTGAGGAGACTGGGCGCCGGGTTGGTGAGGAGACTGGGCGCCGGGTTGGTGAGGAGACTGGGCGCCGGGTTGGTGAGGAGACTGGGCGCCGGGTTGGTGAGGAGACTGGCCGCCGGGTTGGTGAGGAGACTGGGCTCCGGGTTGGTGAGGAGACTGGGCGCCGTGTTGGTGAGGAGACTGAGCCCCGGGTTGGTGAGCAGACTGAGCCCCGGGTTGGTGAGGAGACTGAGCCCCGGGTTGGTGAGGAGACTGAGCCCCGGGTTGGTGAGGAGACTGAGCGCTGGGTTGGTGAGGAGACTGAGTGCTGGGTTGGTGAGGAGACTGTGTGCTGGGTTGGTGAGGAGACTGGGCTCCGGGTTGGTGAGGAGACTGGGCGCCGGGTTGGTGAGGAGACTGAGCCCCGGGTTGGTGAGGAGACTGGGCGCCGGGTTGGTGAGGAGACTGGGCGCCGGGTTGGTGAGGAGACTGAGCCCCGGGTTGGTGAGGAGACTGAGCCCCGGGTTAATGCAACTCATTGCTGGGTTGGTGAGGAGACTGAGCGCTGGGTTGGTGAGGAGACTGTGCCCTGGGTTAATGCAACTCATTGCTGGGTTGGTGAGGAGACTGGGCGCTGGGTTGGTGAGGAGACTGGGCGCCGGGTTGGTGAGGAGACTGAGCCCCGGGTTGGTGTGGAGACTGGGCGCCGGGTTGGTGAGGAGACTGAGCCCCGGGTTGGTGAGGAGACTGAGCCCCGGGTTAATGCAACTCATTGCTGGGTTGGTGAGGAGACTGGGCGCTGGGTTGGTGAGGAGACTGGGCGCCGGGTTGGTGAGGAGATTGAGTCCTGGGTTGGTGAGGAGACTGAGCGCCGGGTTAATGCGACTCATTGCTGGGTTGGTGAGGAGACTGGGTGCTGGGTTGGTGCTGGCATTGCTGTAACTGGTTGCTATCCCTCTGTGTAGTAAGATATATTCAGCCTGACTGATATACTGAATGTGCTTCTTTTAGAATGATGCCCGTGTGGTTCCTGGGTGTGCTCCTCACTGGATTTTTCATGTCCTGGACTGATGGAGTTCATGCAGGTAAGAGTTAGAGCCTTAATCACCCTCTGTATCTCATGTAATGTCACAGAGCAAGAGAGACTTTGGTGCCATCACCTAAAGCAGGTTTAATTAGAGTAAGTCGAACTGAAAACATTATACATGGAGGCCCCTGTAACACTGCAGCTCAGGGAAGCGCCATGCAAATTAGACCTTTTCCTTAAGTTTATGAAATCATGGAGAAGTGTGACCTGATTTCCGGGTCCAGCACTCGTTGCTGTTTGTGAGAAAGCTGCCCCATAAAAAGTTGGTGCTTTGAAATTTGAAAGAGTTGGTGAGGAGACTGGGTGCTGGGTTGGTGAGGGGGCTGTGAGGTCTGAGATAGCAAACTGTATAAAGTAGACCAACTTTTTGGAGATGGGAGCTTTGCATTGTCATTAATAGGGCCATTGTCTTTCAATTGTTTGTCCTGCTATGTGTGGATGTTGGGAAAACACCAGTACAAGGTGCAGGACGGAGTCCCCTTTGGGATCCCCCTTTACATGAGTTATATGGAGCAGGACGTACTGCTGCATGAGGTTCACACTTATTAATGTTGGCATAAGGGCCCTGAAAATTGACAGGCCACAATCCTGGGGTAACCGTTGGGATTGCACCTGCTGATGTGCTCCAGCCTTGACCTGCTGGCATTTATGGGATCAGCAGGAGGGCACCTCATATACATGGGGTCAGCTGATGCGCATGGCACGAGGGACGCATCTCTGGTGCCCAACCAATGAAGTAGCAGCAAATGGCCAATCAAGGATCAGCAAACAGTGACCTACAAATAGAAAGAAGCGAAAGAATTAAATCACTCAAATTAACCTTTTGAAAATTCTTTTGGGCACCATCTTGTTTTGTTAATAATCCAGGGAGAAAGTACTATCAATAATTTGTAACATAAACAGATAAAAATGAGACATGTCATAAAAAAAAAAATCACATTTACCTCAACAGTTGTGTTTTCTGTGTTTGAAATTTCTCCAGCAATGTTTCTCTCCAGAGGCCCATCCCTCTTTCAAGTACCTGGTCATTTGAGTGTATCGAGCTTCTCACAGCTATCCCTGTGTCAGCCATCAGCTCACTTGAATGACTACAACTGCCACAATGTACCAGTGTCAGTCTTCTGAGATCAATAAGCAAAGTCATGTTTTGGAACAGGAGAGGGAAAGAGGGAGGAGTAGAGACTTGATTGCTTAATGCACCAGGATTTTGAATGATTAAGAACAATACTGACCATTTACTGAGTTTGCTGTTTGGGAGCACCGTCCCTCCCCCATCCAGCAATGGACAAGGACACAGGAGAGTCATTAACAGTTGTGAAGGCAGTTGTGATTTTTTTTTGTATACAATAAAACAGAGTAAAGCATGAAGTCTATGTGAGTAACTATATAACTACCTTAATGTAGGGTTTGTAATGTATGATAAACAATAGTAGTGCAAACATTCTGCATGTTATATGGAACCGACCCTACTGTTCTCACCAACTGCTGTGCCAGTCTCAGCCACAGGAACATCTCCATTCTGAGCCTCAGTCCCACCAACGCCTCCGATGTAGCATCAATCAAGGCACCTGTCCACGTCTGGCCTCAGCCCCAGGAATGGATTCCCACCCAGCCTCAGCCCCAGGAATAGTGTCACTCCCGGTCTCAGCCCCAGGAATAGTCTCACTCCCAGTCTCAACCCCAGGAAGAATCTCACTCCCAGTCTCAGCCCCAGGAATAGTCTCACTCCCAGTCTCAACCCCAGGAAGAATCTCACTCCCAGTCTCAGCCCCAGGAATAGTCTCACTCCCAGTCTCAGCCCCAGGAATAATCTCACTCCCGGTCTCAGCCCCAGGAATAGTCTCACTCCCGGTCTCAGCCCAAAAATAGTCTCACTCCCAGTCACAGCACCAGGAATAGTCTCACTCCTGGTCTCAGCCCCAGGAATAGTCTCACTCCCGGTCTCAGCCCCAGGAATAGTCTCACTCCCAGTCTCAGCCCAGGAATAGTCTCACTCCTGGTCTCAGTCCAGGAATAGTCTCACTCCTGGTCACTGCCCCAGGAACAGTCTCACTCCCAGTCTCAGCCCAGGAATAGTCTCACTCCCAGTCTCAGCCTAGAAATAGTCTCACTCCCGGTCTCAGGCCCAGAAATAGTCTCACTCCTGGTCTCAGGCCCAGGAATAGTCTCACTCCCGGCCTCAGCCCAGGAATAGTCTCACTCCCGGCCTCAGCTCAGGAATAGTCTCACTCCTGGTCCCAGCCCCAGGAATAGTCTCACTCCCAGTCTCAGACCCAGGAACAGTCTCACTCCCAGTCTCAGTCCAGGAATAGTCTCACTCCCGGTCTCAGTCCAGGAATAGTCTCACTCCTGGTCACTGCCCCAGGAACAGTCTCACTCCCAGTCTCAGCCCAGGAATAGTCTCACTCCCAGTCTCAGCCTAGAAATAGTCTTACTCCCGGTCTCAGCCCCAGGAATAGTCTCACTCCCGGCCTCAGCCCAGGAATAGTCTCACTCCCAGCCTCAGCTCAGGAATGGTCTCATTCCCAGGAATAGTCTCACTCCCGGCCTCAGCCCAGGAATAGTCTCACTCCCAGCCTCAGCTCAGGAATGGTCTCAGCCCCAGGAATAGTCTCACTCCCGATCTCAGCCCCTGGAATAGTCTCACTCCAGGAATGGCATCACTCCTGGTCTCACTTCCTGCTGTAGGCCCCAGACTTGCCGCTCCCAGTTGTCAGATAACAAGGAACCATTCCTGCTTCAACTTGGGAGTTGTGTCCTGCTCCATCCCAATCTAGCTCTCATTTCATCAAACTGCTTTGGTTTTCTCCCAGGCTTCATTCCCTACTCAACTATTATGGGAGATCGACTAGTTTTTAGATACTCATGTTTCTCAATTGACTGTGTGGCTGAAGCGGCTGTGTTCGTCCTGTGTGTACAGGTTCTGAGGAAGCCCTGGGCAGTCCATTTGTACGCAGATATGTACAGGAAGCTATCAAAATGGTGGACAGAGCATATAAGCGGACCAGAGATGGGTGAGTAATTACCTCAGTAACACTGGCCTCGGAATGGAGCCAGTCAGACTAAGCAAACTAGAGTCATAGAGTCATAGAGTTATACAGCACGGATAGAGGCCATTCGGCCCATCGTGTCCGCGCCGGCCATCAAGCCCAGTCTAATCTAATCCCATATTCCAGCATTTGGTCTGTAGCCTTGTATGCTATGGCATTTCAAGTGCTCATCCAAATGCTTCTTGAATGTTGTGAGGGTTCCTGCCTCCACAACCCTCTCAGGCAGTGAGTTCCAGACTCCAACCACCCTCTGGGTGAAAAAGTTCTTTCTCAAATCCCCTCTAAACCTCCCGCCTTTTACCTTGAATCTATGCCCCCTTGTTATAGAACCCTCAACGAAGGGAAAAAGCTCCTGAGTATCCATCCTATCTATGCCCCTCATAATTTTGTACACCTCAATCATGTTCCCCCCTCAGCCTCCTCTGCTCCAAGGAAAACAAACCCAATCTTCCCAGTCTCTCTTCATAGCTGAAGCGCTCCAGCCCTGGTAACATCCTGGTGAATCTCCTCTGCACCCTCTCCAAAGCGATCACATCCTTCCTGTAGTGCGGCGACCAGAACTGCACACAGTACTCCAGCTGTGGCCTAACCAGTGTTTTATACAGCTCCATCATAACCTCCTTGCTCTTATATTCTATGCCTCGGCTAATAAAGGCAAGTATCCCATATGCCTTCTTTACCACCTTATCTACCTGTTCCGCCGCCTTCAGGGATCTGTGAACTTGCACACCAAGATCCCTCTGACCCTCTGTCTTGCCTAGGGTCCTCCCATTCATTGTGTATTCCCTTGCCTTGTTAGTCCCTCCAAAGTGCATCACCTCGCACTTTTCCGGGTTAAATTCCATTTGCCACTGTTCCGCCCATCTGACCAACCCATCTATATCGTCCTGCAGACTGCGGCTATCCTCCTCGCTATTTACCACCCTACCAATTTTTGTATCATCAGCGAACTTACTGATCATACCTTTTACATTCATATCCAAGTCGTTAATGTAGACCACAAACAGCAAGGGCCCCAGCACAGATCCCTGTGGTACCCCACTGGCCACAGGCTTCCAGTCACAAAAACAACCTTCGACCATCACCCTCTGCCTTCTGCCACTAAGCCAGTTTTGTATCCAAAGTGCCAAGGCACCCTGGACTCCATGGGCTCGTACCTTCTTGACCAGTCTCCTGTGCGGGACTTTATCGAAGGCCTTACTGAAATCCATGTATACCACATCCACTGCGTTACCCTCATCCACACGCCTAGTCACCCCCTCAAAAAATTCAATCGAATTAGTCAGACATGATTTTCCCTTGACAAAGCCATGTTGACTATCCCTGATTAATCCTTGCTTCTCCAAGTGGAGACTAATTTTGTCCTTCAGAATTTTTCCAATAATTTTCCTACCACTGATGTTAGGCTCACTGGCCTGTAGTTCCCCGGTTTTTTCCTACTCCCCTTCTTGAATAATGGTACTACATTAGCGGTTCTCCAGTCCTCTGGCACATCCCCTGTGGCCAGAGAGGTTCTGAATATATGTGTTAGAGCCCCCGCAATCTCCTCCTTTGCCTCACACAGTAGCCTGGGATACATTTCGTCCGGGCCTGGGGATTTATCCATTTTTAGGCCTGCTAAAACCGCCAATACCTCCTCCCGCTCGATGTTAATATGTTCGAGTATATCACAGTCACCCTGTCGTATTTCTCAGTCTAGTTTAATATTTAAATACTCTAGTTAAATCCAATGGTGCTGCTTACAGATGAAGTGTAGAGGGTTTAGTAGTGAGGGTTAAGCACCTTTTGGTGTGATTCTTTTTAAGGTGTGCTGCACTGAAGGTATTATGTCTGAGTGTGCTTCCAAATTCTGACATCTGTTTTGCTATTTAATATTGGTACGAGTTTTCAGTCTGAACTCTACAGAAAGAGTTGAATGAATTTATAGTCTAACACATGGCTGCAGTCAACATCCGCATCAGAGCATGGGTGTGGGAGGGAGTGGAGGCCAGGGGACTGGGAAGGAATGAATGGATTATTCGGCTGGGAAGCAACGGGTGAGGATTTACGAGGGACTGGGCAGCTTATAAATGGCCTGCTTGCCAGGTGTCAGGGTGTATTTGGGAGGCACGGTTTAAGGCCTGAAACCGTTCATGGTGTAGGAAAGGGACTTCCAACAGTGCAGCATTACCTCAGCACTGCACCGAAGTGTCAGCCTGGATTATGTGCTCAAGGGGTTTGAATCCATGATTAATTGGCTCAAACTGAGCAAAGCTATCTGTTATGTTATTTGTTATTTTGTATCTGCTATCTGTACTGTCATGTTATGTGTTAATTCTGATCTGTTATATGATATGCTATCTACTATCTATTTTCTATCCTGTTATCTTCTGACATCTGTTATGTAATCCTTTATCTATTGTGTTATCTGTTTTCTGCTCTCTGTTAATTGATGTATTACTTGCTATCAGTTATCTGCTATTTGCTACTTGCTCTCTGTGATCTGATATCTGTTATATTTTTTGTTAACTGATATGTTACGTTGTCTGATTTCTGTGGTGCTGTCTGCTAGCTGTTTTTTCCCTTTTGTTGTGCTATCTTTTATCTGCTGTATTTCATCTGTTATCTGCTCTCAGTTATGTCAGGCTGGAGGGAAGTGTTGGGACCACAACTGTTTCTAATTTACATCCATGACTTGCATTCAGAAACACAATGCAAATTAGTCAAATTTGCAAATGGTACCAAACCAGGAGGGACAGTGGAATTAGTGGAGGCAGCTCAGAAATTACAGAATGAGTTGGACAAAATGAGCAAATGGTCAGAAAAATGGCAGATGAAATGTATTATAGACAAATATGTAGGAAGGAAAATTGGGGAACACACATACACCCTGAATAATGTTCACATAGCTAAGGTTAAAGTTGAAAGAGACCTCAGGGTCTTAGCAGACTAAAGGTCAACCAATGCAGAGAAGCAATCAACAATGACAATGGAATGTTAAACTATATAGCTAAAACAGTAACATATAATTTAAAGTCATGATCAAACTGTACAATGCTTTAGTCACACCACACCTTGTGCATTGTGTCGACTTCTGGTCACTGAGACAAAGGCAGACATTCAAGCATTGGAAACAATGCAGAAAAGAGCCAGGAGACTCATCCCCAGTGTCAGGGGTTACAAGGGTGGGGGGGGGGTCTAAGTTATAAGGAGAGACTGGAGAAACTTGGGCTCTTCATCCTTGAAAGAAGGCATCTGGGAGGTGATCTTATAGAGGTATATAAGAGGGGATACAATAGGGTAACAGAAAAGGTAAATCCGGAATATTAAATTTTGAGAGTAGAACAATGGTACACAGATTCACACTTGTAAAAGATAACTGATATCAGGAAATTCTTCTTCACACAAAACCTGATCAACACATGGCATGGACTCCCAGATAGAGTGGTAGAGATGAAAGTCCTGGAATCATTTAAGAACCAATTAGATGTTGCAAGGACAGGAGGGAACTTTAGGGCCATTCTGAATGGATGAACCAAGATGGCCTGAATGGCTTTCCTCAACTGTAATTATCAGTGCTCTGTAATTTGCTATCTATTAACCGACACACATATGGTATCTTTACTTTTTCTTTATGCCTCTGTGAATGGGATGTTTCTCTTTATTAAGACAGGACACTGAGTTAAGAGGAAAGACTGTTTTGTTGTTACCTGTTATATTATGGGCCAGATTCTGCTGTCAGGTAATGGTGAGTCTAATGGCGCTCCCCGTTATTTATGCGCAAATGATACAGCAACTTCAGGCGAGGGACAGATGTGCGGTTAGAAGTGAATATCCAAAAGTTGCTGTCCGAGTTGCGCCACTCTGACGTTAGCTTCACGAAAACGGCATCTCGCTGTCTGGCTCACCATTGAAATGCATTGAATGGCGTGAAGTTGCTGCATTTGCACAATAGATACGATCTAAACTCACCACACAAAGTTAAGTTTTGTAATTTCAAGTGTGAGTACCCTTTTAATGACATGATAATTACTCTTAATTAACCTCTCTGGCACTGAAAATGAACTATTTTAAGTGTGGTGTCTCATTCCTTCAGGTTTTAATTGTTGTTGGAGATTTTAAAAATATCAAGTTTGAAATTTTAAAAAAAATGTTTTACTTTTCCTTTCTGTCTTTTTTTTCTCTCTCTTAATCCAATCTTTCTTTCCCTCTCTTTATTTCTCTTTCTGTGCCCGATTTGACAATAAATTCATCCACTCTAATTTACACTTCCTTCTCAATCCTTGCGCTGTTAATTTCTCAATCCTTCAATCTAATTGGTTAAAGAGATACACTTGCCCTGGTCACTCGGGTCCCAGATGCCTGGTGTCCCTCACTGCGGCGTTATCACCTCGCACTTTCAGCAACTTGCCACGCAAAAAATTTAAAAACCTAAACGTGCAGGAGCAAGTATAACCAGCGGCAGACGCTGTTAGATGCCAGAGCAAAATCCGGGCCAATATCTGTCTTGTTATCTGCTATCTGTTGTTTTATCTGATAGCTGTTATCTGATACGAATATAAATTCCATTGAGAAATAAAAACTCCATGGGAAAAGTAATTCATCCATGGCTAACTAAAGAAGATTATAAGGATAGTATTAGATTAAAAGAAGAGGCCTATAATGTTGCCTGAAGATTGGGAGAGTTTTAGAAACTAGCAAAGGATGACCAAAAAATTGATAAATGGGAGAAAATAGAATATGAAAGTTAATTAGCAACTACTATAAAAATGGATTGTAAGACCTTCTACAAGTATGTAAAAAGGAAGAGAGTAGCAAAAGTAAACATTGGTCCCTTAGAGGCTGAGGCAGGAGAAATTATAATGGGGAATAAGGAAATGGCAGTGACATTAAACAAGTATTTTGTATCTGTCTTCACAGTAGAAGACACAAAAAACATACCAGAAATAGTGAGGGACCAAGGGGCTAATGGGAGTGAGGAACTTAAAGTAATTTACTGGAGAAACTAACTAGACTAAAAGCCAATTAATCCCCAGTGGATTGGAAGGGAGCAAATATAACCCCGCTATTCAAGAAAGGTGGGAGAGAGAAAATAAGGAATTACAGGTCAGTTAGCCTGACATCAGTCGTTGGGAAAATGCTGGAATCCATTATTAAGGAAGTGGTAACAGGGCACTTAGAAAATCATAATATGATTAGGCAGAGTCAACATGGCTTTATGAAAGGGAAATCATGTTTGACAAATTTATTGGAGTTTTTTGAGGCTGTAACTAGAGAGGGTACAGATGAGATTTACGAGGATATTGCCAGGGCTGGAGAATTTTAGCTATGAGAAAAGATTGGACAGGCTGGGGTTGTTTTCTTTGGAACAAAGGAGGCTGAGGGGAGATTTAATTGAGGTATATAAAATTATGATGGGACTAGATAGAGTGGATAGGGAGGACCTATTTCCCTTAGCAGAGGGGTCAGTGACCAGGGGGCATGG
The DNA here is from genome assembly GCF_035084215.1 of Heptranchias perlo. Classification (NCBI taxonomy): domain Eukaryota; kingdom Metazoa; phylum Chordata; class Chondrichthyes; order Hexanchiformes; family Hexanchidae; genus Heptranchias; species Heptranchias perlo. Next base: position 16,142,450 of record NC_090352.1, on the reverse strand, counting down.
ATTCAAAGTAATTGGTAGAAGGATTAGAGGGGAGCTGAGGAGAAATATTTTCACCCAGAGGGTGGTGGAGGTCTGGAACTCACTGCCTGAAAGGGTGGTAGAGGCAGAAACCCTCAGCTCATTTAAAAAGTACTTGGATGTGCACCTGAAGTGCCATAACCTACAGGGCTATGGACCAAGTGCTGGAAATTGGGATTAAGCTGGATAGCTCTTTTTCGGCTGGTACGGACGCAATGGGCCAAATGGCCGTAACTTTCTATGATTCTATGATGTAACTAGCAGGATAGATAAGAGGGGGCCACTGGATGTTGTATATTTGGATTTTCAAAAGGCATTCAATAAGGTGCCACATAAAAGGTTATTACACAAGATAAGGGCTCATGGGGTTGGGGGTAGCATGGATAGAGGATTGGTTAATGGACAGAAAACAGAGAGTTGGGATAAATGGGTTATTTTCAGGTTGGCAGGTTGTAACTAGTGGGATGCTGCAGTGACCAGTGCTTGTCCCCAGCTATTTACAATCTATATTAATGACTTAGATGAAGGGACTGAGTGTAATGTATCCAAATTTGCTGACGATACAAAGCTAGGTGGGAAAGTAAGCTGTGAGGAGGATACAAAGAGTCTGCAAAGGGATATGGACAGGTTAAGTGAGTGGGCAAGAAGGTGGCAGATGGAGTATAATGTGGGCAAATGTGAGGTTATTCACTTTGGTAGGAAGAATAGAAAAACAGAATATTTTTTAAATGATGAGAAACTATTAAATGTTGGTGTTCAGAGAGATTTTGGTGTCTTCGTACAAGAAACACAAAGAGTTAGCATACAGTTACAATTAGGAAGGCAAATGGCATGTTGGCCTTTATTGCAAGGGGGTTGGAGTACAAGAGTAAGGAAGCCTTACTTCAATTTTACAGGGCTTTGGGGAGACCTCACCTGGAGTACTGTGTACAATTTTGGTCTCCTTATCTAAGGAAGGATATACTTGCCTTAGAGGTGGTGCAACGAAGGTTCACTAGATTGATTCCTGGGATGAGAGGGTTGTCCTATGAGAGATTGAGTAGAATGGGCCTCTCTGGAGTTTAGAAGAATGAAAGGTGATCTCATTGAAACATATAAGATTCTGAAGGGGCTTGACAGGGTAGATGCTGAGTGGTTGTTTCCATTGGCTGGAGAGTCTAGAACTAGGGGGCATAGTTGCAGGATAAGGGTATGGCCATTTAAGACTGAGATGGGGAAGAATTTTCTTCACTCGGAGGGTTGTGAATCTTTGGAATTCTCTACCCCAGGGGGCTGTAGATGCTCAGTCATCAAGGCTGAGATAGATAGATTTTTGGACTCTAGGGGAATCAAGGGATACCGGGATCGGGCGGGAATGTGGAATTGAGATCGAAGATCAGCCATGATCTTATTGAATGGCGGAGCAGGCTCGAGGGGCCGTATGGCCTACTCCTGGTTGAGTTTCTTATGTTTCTTATATCTGTTAATTTCTATTTGTTATCTACTATCTATTGTCCACTATCTGCTATGTTATTTGATAACTGCTATTTGTTGCTATATGATTTCTGTTATACATCTAATAAGTTGTAGAATGTCCAATATCTGTTGCTTTCTTTACTTTAGCCACAAATTGAAGCTCACTAAAAGGGCCTTGACCTCAGCTGACCTCCTAGCCTACTTCAAGCAGCCTATGGCAGAGACCAGGACTGCGGTGCGATCTGCAGAGTACATGGAAACTGCACTGAACCTCATCCAACGCAATGTCCATCGAGTCCACAAACGTTCGTTCAATACAACAGGTCAGTTTGGAAAGAGCTTTAACCACAGAGCAGTAGGGCATGGGCTTGTGCATATGATTCCCAACACAGCGATATTCTGATCTCATAGGTTGGTAAAACGAGAGGGGCAGCCATCCCTGCCCTCACCTTCCAGCTACACTGGGACATATCCCCTGCCCAGGGATGGTATATTCCTCATTGAGGCTTTTTAAGGAACTGCCTTAGCAAAAACACAAAATCTTTCTCCCCACAGACAAGATAATCCCAATCCCAGCTCGACTGAAAGAATCTCAACAGGAACAATGTATTAAGTGGTGGGAACATGAATCATGATGTAGATTTTTGTTAGGAAATTAGTTTACCATCTCGCACAAATTAAACAATATACAACACATGCAAAAAAACCTTAACATGGGGTAGAGCAGTCATGTTCAGTTTGCAGTTTGGCTTATTACAGTCAGTGGATCCTTGTTTTACAGAGATTACAGTTTTCTCCTGACCGTGTATTATCCTGCAGATCTATTAACACAGAGTGACCTGGACACCATCTCGCGGATCACGGGCTGTTCAGCTGCACTCCTGCCCACAGTTTGTGAGGACGACTGTTGGTCAAATAGATACAGGACCTTCACCTCCGAGTGCAACAACAGGTAGGAACTGATGAAGCTGATGAACACTGTATTAGGAATGAGATCCAAATCAACTGCCGAAGCACAAACTTGAGTTAATCCGTCAAACGTCAAAACGACAGCGGAATGCTTTGAAAGAAAGAATCTCATCTTCAGGATTAATTTCAAAATTAAAATGGTGGACATCCCACAAATACAGTGGGCAAGTACAGCATGTAGTGTGGAACTGAGCCATAATCATCAGGTACTGTGTCCTACCCACCAGGCACTGAGCCATACCCACCAGATTCTAATCCATACCCAGCACATACTGAACCATACCCCACCAGATACTGAGCCATACCCCACCAGGCACTGAGCCATACCCACCAGATTCTAATCCATACCCAGCACATACTGAACCATACCCCACCAGATACTGAGCCATACCCCACCAGGCACTGAGCCATACCCACCAGATTCTAATCCATACCCAGCACATACTGAACCATACCCCACCAGGCACTGAGCCATACCCACCAGATTCTAATCCATACCCAGCACATACTGAACCATACCCCACCAGATACTGAACCATACCCCACCAGATACTGAGCCATACCCCACCAGGCACTGAGCCATACCCACCAGATTCTAATCCATACCCACCAGATTCTAATCCATACCCACCAGATTCTAATCCATACCCACCAGATTCTGATCCATACCCACCACATACTGATCCATACCCACCAGATTCTGATCCATACCCACCACATACTGATCCATACCCACCACATACTGAACCATACCCACCAGATACTGATCCATACCCACCACATACTGATCCATACCCACCACATACTGATCCATACCCACCAGATTCTAATCCATACCCACCAGATTCTAATCCATACCCACCAGATTCTGATACATACCCACCAGATTCTGAATCATACCTACCAGGCACTGAGCCATACCCACCAGGCACTGAACCATACCCACCAGATACTGATCCATACCCACCAGATTCTGATCCATACCCACCAGGCACTGATCCACACCCACCAGATTCTGATCCATACCCACCACATACTGATCCATACCCACCAAATACTGAACCATACCCACCAGATACTGATCCATACCCACCACATACTGATCCATACCCACCAGATTCTGATCCATACCCACCACATACTGATCCATACCCACCACATACTGAACCATACCCACCACATACTGAACCATACCCACCACATACTGATCCATACCCACCAGATTCTAATCCATACCCACCAGATTCTAATCCATACCCACCAGATTCTGATACATACCCACCAGATTCTGAATCATACCTACCAGGCACTGAGCCATACCCACCAGGCACTGAACCATACCCACCAGATACTGATCCATACCCACCAGATTCTGATCCATACCCACCAGGCACTGATCCACACCCACCAGATTCTGATCCATACCCACCACATACTGATCCATACCCACCAAATACTGAACCATACCCACCAGATACTAATCCACACCCACCAGATACTGATCCATACCCATCAGATACTGATCCATACCCACCACATACTGAGCCATACCCACCACATACTGAGCCATACCCACCAGGCACTGAGCCATACCCACCAGGCACTGAGCCATACCCACCAGGCACTGAGCCATACCCACCAGGCACTGAGCCATACCCACCAGGCACTGAACCATACCCACCACATACTGATCCATACCCACCAAATACTGAACCATACCCACCAGATACTAATCCACACCCACCAGATACTGATCCATACCCATCAGATACTGATCCATACCCACCACATACTGAGCCATACCCACCACATACTGAGCCATACCCACCAGGCACTGAGCCATACCCACCAGGCACTGAGCCATACCCACCAGGCACTGAGCCATACCCACCAGGCACTGAGCCATACCCACCAGGCACTGAACCATACCCACCACATACTGATCCATACCCACCAGATTGTGATCCATACCCACCAGGCACTGATCCACACCCACCAGATTCTGATCCATACCCACCACATACTGATCCATACCCACCAAATACTGAACCATACCCACCAGATACTGATCCATACCCACCAGATACTGATCCATACCCACCAGATACTGATCCATACCCACCACATATTGAGCCATACCCCCCAGGCACTGAGCCATACCCAGCAGGCACTGAACCATACCCACCAGATACTGACCCATACCAACCAGCCACTGAGCCATACCCACCAGATACTGATCCATATCCACCAGGCACTGAGTCTCACACATCAGATACTAAGTAACACAAACCATTTCAATATAAATGAGTTGGAAATCTCAGTGTTGGGCTCAAAACAAATAAAGCCTACTTAATTAGACCCAAAGCTGTAGAGATTCAGGATAAACCCTTTGAATAGATAAGAAATTGACTGAAGAGTAGAAAACAGCGAGTACTTATTAAAGGATTTGGGTCAGTATGAGGTGCTCCGGGGGGCCAGTATTGTTTCTAAATTTACATTAATAACTTTGATTCAGAAAGTCAATGAAAAGTGGTTATGTTTGCAGATGATACCAATCTAGGGCGGGCAGTGAGATCAGAAGAATGCAGCTCAGAAATTACTGAATGAATTGGACAAAATATGTAAGTGGGTAGAACAATAGCAGATGAAATGTAATACAGTTAAGTGTAAAATATTGCACATAGAAAGAAATGTACTCCATAAATGGTGTTGAAATAGCCCAGGATGAAGCCAAAAGAGAACTAGGAACCTTACCAGACTTGACACTCAATGTGTCCAGTCAATACAGAGCAGCAATCAACAAAGCCACTAGAATGTTAAACTACATAGCCAAAACAGTAGAGTACAAGTCAGAGGGATCCTGCTCAAGCTGTATAATGCTCTGGTCAGACTACACCTTGAGCACTACATTCAGTTCTGGTTGCCAAGGCACGAGGGAGGTATGCAAGCACTGGAGGCAGTGCAGAGATGAGCTGTGAGGTTGATGCCTGGTGTCAGAGGACTGAGTTATGATAAAGGATTTGGAGAGACTTGGGCTTTCCAGCTTTGGAAGGCAGAATCTGGGAGGTGATCTTATAGAGGCATACAAGATGGTTAAGTAAATGAAAGAAAGTAAATCTGAAATATTACTTCAAATTAAATTGTGAGAGTAGGACAAGGAGAAACAGGTTCATTATGGTAAAAGATAAATTTAATACTGATGTCAAGAATTTTTTCTTTACATGTAGAGTGAAAGACAGTTGGAATAGACTTCCAGGGAGAGCAATGGAGGCACAAATCTTGGAATCTTTTCAGAAGCAATTTGGTGCTGAAATAGAGGGAATGTAGTTTTCTCTGGATGAATGAATTAAGATGGGCTGAAGGCCTTCTGCTTCTGTAATTATCTTGTGATCTTGACGTACTGAGCCACACACACCATGGACCTGAGCCACACACCATGGACCCGAGCCACACACCATGGACCTGAGCCACACACACCATGGACCTGAGCCACACACACCATGGACCTGAGCCACACACACCATGGACCTGAGCCACACACACCATGGACCTGAGCCACACACACCATGGACCTGAGCCACACACACCATGGACCTGAGCCACACACACCATGGACCTGAGCCACACACACCATGGACCTGAGCCACACACACCATGGACCTGAGCCACACACACCATGGACCTGAGCCACACACACCATGGACCTGAGCCACACACACCATGGACCTGAGCCACACACACCATGGACTGGAGCGCCACACACACCATGGACCTGAGCCACACACACCATGGACCTGAGCCACACACACCATGGACCTGAGCCACACACACCATGGACCTGAGCCACACACACCATGGACCTGAGCCACACACACCATGGACCTGAACCACACACACCATGGACCTGAGCCACACACACCATGGACCTGAGCCACACACACCATGGACCTGAGCCACACACACCATGGACCTGAGCCACACACACCATGGACTGGAGCGCCACACACACCATGGACCTGAGCCACACACACCATGGACCTGAGCCACACACACCATGGACCTGAGCCACACACACCATGGACCTGAGCCACACACACCATGGACCTGAGCCACACACACCATGGACCTGAGCCACACACACCATGGACCTGAGCCACACACACCATGGATCTGAGCGCCACACACCATGGACCTGAGCGCCACACACCATGGACCTGAGCGCCACACACCATGGACCTGAGCCACACACACCATGGACCTGAGCGCCACACACCATGGACCTGAGCGCCACACACCATGGACCTGAGCGCCACACACCATGGACCTGAGCGCCACACACCATGGACCTGAGCCACACACACCATGGACCTGAGCCACACACACCATGGACCTGAGCCACACACACCATGGACCTGAGCCACACACACCATGGATCTGAGCCACACACACCATGGACCTGAGCCACACACACCAGGTACTGAGCCACACACACCATGGACCTGAGCCACACACACCATGGACCTGAGCCACACACACCAGGTACTGAGCCACACACACCATGGACCTGAGCCACACACACCATGGACCTGAGCCACACACACCATGGACCTGAGCCACACACACCATGGACCTGAGCCACACACACCAGGTACTGAGCCACACACACCATGGACCTGAGCCACACACACCATGGACCTGAGCCACACACACCATGGACCTGAGCCACACACACCATGGACCTGAGCCACACACACCATGGACCTGAGCCACACACACTATGGACCTGAGCCACACACACCATGGACCTGAGCCACACACACCAGGTACTAAGCCACACACACCATGGACCTGAGCCACACACACCATGGACCTGAGCCACACACACCATGGACCTGAGCCACACACACCATGGACCTGAGCCACACACACCATGGACCTGAGCCACACACACCATGGACCTGAGCCACACACACCAGGTACTGAGCCACACACACCATGGACCTGAGCCACACACACCAGGTACTGAGCCACACACACCATGGACCTGAGCCACACACACCATGGACCTGAGCCACACACACTATGGACCTGAGCCACACACACCATGGACCTGAGCCACACACACCAGGTACTAAGCCACACACACCATGGACCTGAGCCACACACACCATGGACCTGAGCCACACACACCATGGATCTGAGCCACACACACCATGGACCTGAGCCACACACACCATGGACCTGAGCCACACACACCATGGACCTGAGCCACACACACCATGGACCTGAGCCACACACACCATGGACCTGAGCCACACACACCATGGACCTGAGCCACACACACCATGGACCTGAGCCACACACACCAGGTACTAAGCCACACACACCATGGACCTGAGCCACACACACCATGGACCTGAGCCACACACACCATGGACCTGAGCCACACACACCATGGACCTGAGCCACACACACCATGGACCTGAGCCACACACACCATGGACCTGAGCCACACACACCATGGACCTGAGCCACACACACCAGGTACTAAGCCACACACACATTGGGAGCCAAATTCCACACCAACCAGGAACCGAATCCCACACTAATCAGGTACTGAGCCACTTAAACCAGGTGCTGGGCCACACACACAGCAAGTACTGAGTCATATACACCAAATACTGAATGACATTTACCAGATACTTAGCCACACACAGAGGCATATTAGGTTGGTTGGAGTGCCTGTCCTGATTTGCCTGCACCCACATGATCCAAAACACCCAGGTGCAGGACCAGCAACACCAAAGGAGAAAACAATTCCCCAAGGGCAGGGAAGAGTGAAAAACTGTGTAGAACAATTAGCATCAGGTGATTTTGGCATCAGGATTGTTAGTGGGGGGTTGAAAGGGCGGTCTTATATAGGTCCTGGGGTCAGTAGGGAATAGAAGGGAAGTCCTGTACAAGTGTTGGGGTTATTAGGAATTGGAAGGGCAGATCTGCACAGGTCCAGGGATCACTAGAGGTTGGAAAAGCAGTCCTGTCAGGTGCTAGGGTCAGTAGAGGGTTGAAAGGGCAGTCCTGTCAGGTGCTAGGGTCAGTAGAGGGTTGAAAGGGCAGTCCTGTCAGGTGCTAGGGTCAGTAGAGGGTAGAAAGGGCAGTCCTGTCAGGTGCTAGGGTCAGTAAAGGATTGAAAGGTGAGTCCTTTCAGGTGCTAGGGTCAGTAGAGGGTTGAAAGGGCAGTCCTGTCAGGTGCTAGGGTCAGTAAAGGATTGAAAGGTGAGTCCTTTCAGGTCCTGGGGGCAGTAGGAGCTGGAAGTAAGGCAAACTTGAGATTGAATAAACTTACCTGTTTTGTTTCGTTCATTTCCAGGAAGAATCCTCGTCTGGGAGCAGCTAATGTTGCATTCGCCCGCTGGCTCCCTGCTCAGTATGAGGATGGATTTTCACTTCCAAAGGGCTGGACCAGAAGGACATTATATTCGGGATTCCGTCTGCCACTGGTAAGTGTACTACTGTCTGAGTTAGACACTATGGATGAGGCAGCAGAGAATTTCTTCAATTTTAGCTCTATCACAATACTACCCTCAGCACTCAAGGAGAGTCCACGTCATCCATTTCTAGAGAGGCCTGGGGCAAAGGTCGATTCCTGTAATATAAAATAGAGGCAGAGAATCAAGCTAAACGATCATTGACAGTAAAAGTCCCTTATAAACAACGTTTCTTTTTTTCCAGCCTTCAGTTCATTCACTGAATCATCCTCCTCTGGTGAACACTAGATCTGGAAAGATGTTAACGCTGGAAGTATAGGACTGATTTTCCATTGCATTGTAGGACCTGGAGATGGATGCTTACACTGATAGCATACTTAAAGAATCTGATAAGGAAACTGCACCCAACAGTACCATGTATCTCGTGGATGGCCCAAGATTGTGTGCCTGAAAATGTTGCCTGTTTACCTGTTCTACATTTACTGTTCGCCCAAACCAAGCCCTTCCCATAATCTTCTGGATACCCATACCTCAGTAGGGAACACCTTCAGGATACAATGTACGATTGACAACCTTGCCACACTCACATCTTCCAAGGCCATAACATATTAACTTGCTGTAAAACAACCTAGCTACATGATGCAGAGTCATTTACTGATATCCAGGTTGATGTGTAGGTTGTGCCTATTTCTGTCATTTTGTGTGTGATCCTTCAACTTCCAGCGTCTCAAAACCATTTTTCTGCTGGGGTAACACGACGGGACTTCAAGGGTTCAGTCCCAACCTAGAGAACACCTCCTGGTCAACAGCAGGTGGCCGAAGGCACATCTTTATTTACATCCCCCAGAAGCTCTCTCAGGGTTTCTTATGTTCTTATGTTTGTGGACCCACATACTTGATCCATGAATTAGGCTGGAACTCAGCATATCCTGGTCCCAGCCTCTGCTTTGACTATACAGGAGGCTTTGTTTGGGGCAGTACTTCAGTCCACCCCAAACATGATTCCCTATGACAGATGTGGCGTGGGTGGGGAGAGAGAATTCCCAGGCTTAAGAGTGTCCTTGGACCCGGCATAGAATCTGCCAGGCAGCTGGTAATTCAAGTGAAAGGAGGTGTGCCAGCCTGTTGCCAACAATATGGGACCCATTGAGTGGTTAATGCCTATGCCTTGACCTGGACCAATGACGGCTTAGCCTCGGCTTCAGGCCTAATTGGCCCCCTTTAGAAAGGGTCTGATAGGACCGTTGAAATTTACAAGTTTGATTGGGGCTGCCATGGTTGGCCGTAGTGGCAGGACTATGCCATTTCACTCACACCCCCACACCCCCGTTCTGCAGTGACTGCTCCTGCCCTTAGATACTCCATTGGGGTCAGTGGCGGAGGTTTCCAGCCAGCGGATCCTGGCAGTTTCACCAGGATCGCACCCGGTGGATTTTCAGAGCCAGGCACTGTGTTCTCAAGCATAAGCCTTATCCGAGTTTCACATTTTAATTTATTTCTATTCATTTCTCAGGTACGAAGGGTGTCGAACCAGATTCTACAGGTGGCCAATCAGATTGTACCCCTGGATCAGGACATCGCTCACTCCTTTGTGCAGTGGGGCCAATGGCTTGATCATGACCTGGACCTGACCCCTCAATCTGGCAGTGTCCAAACATTCAATGATGGCATTGACTGTGATGAAACGTGTACAAGGAAAAGTCCGTGTTTTCCCATCTGGGTCAGGATACTTTGTACTTGATATGGTGACAAATTACAATCTGTCACACAGCCAGCAGGGTTTTAACTTCAGTCACTTCGCAACTTCAAAAATAAATTAGAAAAATAGTCCAGTTTCCAGCATTGAAGCAACCGTTTTCTATTAGCCTGCCTGCGGAGTTCACGTCTCAAAACCTTTCTGAGAAATCATTGTGTCCCCCTCCCTTTGAAAATCACCATCATGCCTCCCTTCCTCAAAAAGTGCACTCTACCCCTATGTCCTTGCAAACTACTGCTTCATCTCCAACCTCCCTTTCTTCTCCAAAGTCCTTGAATATTTTGTCATCTCCCAAATCCATGCCCACCTTTCCTGCAACTCTGATCAGATTTCCTCCCCCGCCACAGCACTGAAACAGTACTAATCAAAGGGACAAATGGCATCCTCGGTGACTGTAACCATGGTAAATTATCCCTCCTCATCCTACTCAACCTCTGTGCAGCCTTTGACACCGTTGACCACAACATTCTCCTCCAATGCCTCTCCTCCATTGTCCAGCTCAGTTGGTCTGCCCTCGCTTGGTTTCTTTTCTACCTATCTGATTGTAACCAGAACATCTCCAGTAATGGCTTCTCTTCATCCCCCTTTACTTTTGGAGTCCCCCTCCTCATCCTCATCTACATGCCACCATTTGGCAATATTATCTTCAGACATAGGGGTCAGCTTCCACGTGTACACTGACGACACCCAGCTCTACATCTCCACTATCTTTCTCAACCCCTCCACTATTTATCCAAGATCCAGTCTTGGATGAACTGCAATTTCCTCCAGTTAAATATTGGGAGCCATCATTTTCAGTCCCTGCCACAAGCTCCACCTTACCACTGATTCCATTCTCCTTCCTGACCATAGTCTCAGGCTGCAACAGACTGTTTGCGAACTCGGCGTCCTATTTGACCCCAAGCTGAGCTTTTAACCTCACATCTCTCTATCACAAAGAACACCTACTTCCACCTCCGTAACATTGCCTAATTCTGCCCCTACTTCAGCCCATCTGCTACTAAAACTCTCATTCATGCATTTTTGATTTGACTATTCGAATGCTCTTCTGGCCGGCCTTGCACCCTCTACCCTCAGTAAATTTCAGCTCATCCAAAACTCTGCTGTCTATATTCTATCCAATATCAAGTCCCACTCATCCATCACCCCTGTCCTTGCTGACCTACATTGGTTCCGGGACACAAAATGAATCCAATTTAAGATTCTCATCCCTGTGTTTAAATCTTTTCATGGCTTAACACATCCCTGTCACTGTAACCTCCTTCATCCTTACAACCCCCCTCCTCCCACATCCCTGAACTCTGTGTTCCCCCAACTTTGGCTTCTTGTGCGTCCCGTCCCTTCATCCCACCATTGGTGACCGAGCCTTCAGCTGTCTAGGCCCCATACACTGGAATTCCCATCTAAAACCCCACCATTCTTCCACTTCCCTCTCTTCCTTCAAGTCCCTTTTGAAAGCCCATCTCTTTGATCAAGCTTTTGGTCACCTCTCCTACTATCTCCTTCTTTGGCTCATTGTCCATTTTGTCTGATTACGCCTCTGTGAAGCACCTTTGGATGCTTTTCTATGTTAAAGACTCTATATAAATGCAAGTTATTGTTGCTGATATATGCCCACTACAAAAACACAGGGTCACTTGTGTGTAGCTGATATCCAACCACAAGGTCTCTTTCTGTAACTGATATACACTCACCACACACCCAAAGGCATGCAGTCATGTGGCTGAAATTAATAATCAGTTTAGTGGTTAGAGATCAATGACTCATTCTATATTTCTGAAACCCCCTAGTGACTATGGATAGTACAGGCAGACACACTCTAAGATTGTATCAGTCTCAATCAGTTGCCGATGGTGAAGTTTAGCTTGGATCAGCTTCTTTGCAATGTATTTTTACTCTGTGTTGGACATATGCATCAGGGGCAATCTGAAACTAGTAAATCAGCAGTCCCCATTTAACTGGCTGCTGATGGATAGAACATGCATGTACATAGGTCTATACATGGTGGTATGTTTACATCAAATCCAACTGAAATCACTCAACTATAATGACTGCCACATTACGGATATTGGTAGCCACTCAATGCCAGTCCAATGACCTCCCTAAACAAGGTTGATACCACCCTGCTTCCTGGTCCCCTATCAGCTCTTCAATGACTGCCAACATGGAGTCTTCCGCAGATGGCATTGTTACATTGTGAAGTCCTCAACTGGCATTGGGAATGTATGATGGTTCCCACACAAAATGGTTTTGGGCAGCTCTCCTGAAGTTTCCCACAAATATCCCCGTGATGGTTGGGGCTGCACCTCACCCAATAGCAACATCTCATTACAGGAAAGGTTTTCAATTTTGTCAAAGAGTGTTTGTGTGTGTATGTGTGTGTATATTTGCATGTGTATTTTTGAGGGAGTTTTATCTGACAGAAATGCTGAAGTTTATCTTGTTAATAAGCTTACGTGTGCACAAATATCTGAAATTGGTTTTATTATTGTTGTTGTCTTTCGTTGCCAGATACCTCCCAATGACATCAGGTTCAATAACACAAGAGGCTGCATGCCTTTCTTTCGATCTGCCCCTGTGTGTGGCACTGGTGAGCTGGGCTCATTCTTTGGACATGTTAACATTCGGGAACAGCTAAACGCAGTAACAGCCTTTATCGATTCCAGTATGGTGTATGGTAGTGGCAAATTTATTGCAAATCGAATCCGAAACCATACGACTGATCTGGGACTGCTGGCAATTAACCAGAACTACACTGACAATGGGCTGGAATACTTACCATTTAGTAGCGTCCAGTCAGAGAGCCCTTGTACTATGAACCCCAACAAAACTGCAGTTCCATGTTTTGTAGCAGGTAAGAATTCCAATGCATGACGTATCATGTGCATATAGAACACTCCTCCTTACAGAATCATTGCCTCTTACCCAATGAAATGGTCAGCACCGAGCTCCTCTGATGGTTCAGTGTGACACCGAGCCCTGAAGCTTAGGTTTGATTCCTGGTCGGTGCCCAATCGGCTAATCTCAGTCATGGCAGCAACGTAGACGCTTCAGTTGGCCCCAACAATGTTAGACTAATGAGGTCATGTGTTGTAATTTTCTCCAGCTCAAAACCAAATCCATACTTTATTGGTTGCTGCCATCACCTAAGATCCTCGGGCACCACTTCCATCAGTCTCTTTGGTTGTCCTCTCAGGCTGGATCACAAGATCCTAAACCTTGGCACCTGCTTTGACTGCGAGCTGACCTTCATACTCATTATCTAATCAGTTTCTAACATCAGGAATATAGCCTGTTTATACCCCTTTCTCTGCTATTGCTGCTGAAACACTACTCCATGCCTTCATGTTAAGGATTGATTTCTCGAATGCCCTCCTCATCAGCTTCCCCTCCTACACCCGTCATGAACTTCAATTAATCCAAAACTTTGTGCTTGTGTCCATTTGTGCACTATAACATGCAGTCCCATTATTATCATCTGTTTAAGGCTCCACCACCACAGTGCATTGATTCCATGAAGTCAATGGAAATAAAAATTGGGAGAGAAGTAAAACGGGCTGCTGCTTTATGCTATCGCACAAAGTCAAGATCTACTCCCTTGTGCTTGTTTACAAATCCCTCCATGCTCTCACCCCTTCCTATCTGAGCGTTGTCCCCCAGCCATATATCCTGGTATACCCAATTCACTCTTTTGACTCTGACTTACCGTTTGTTCCCAACTTCCTGGCGTCTTTATTGGTGGCCGATCTTTCACTCATTATGCTCCTGCCCTCTGGAACTCTCCCTATATTACCTTGCCTTGCCACTTCTTTCAAAAATCTCCTTCCCCATCTCTCTCAGCCCTGCCTGATGTCCTCTTTCTGCTCATTGTTAAGTGCCTGAGATGTTCCCCCATGTGAAGCACACTATATAAATATAAGTTGTTGTTATTGTTGTGGTGGACCCAGTGTTCTCTATTAATGAGCTTTAACCTATTGGCCGTGCCCTCTCTCCATCACTGAGGTTTAATATATTGGCTGGACTGTGTCTTCATCACTCAGGTTTAATGGGTCTGAGAAAGAAATATTAAAACCAAAACATTCAGAACAGAAAATGATTTAAAGTGCGATAGAAAGCCAGGCTCTGCCCAACAAAGAATCAGTTTGCCAATAGGATTTCAATTCATTTTAGGTACTAAATTGAAAAGGGGAGGGAGCAGTCAAAAATAAAGTTACTTCATGGGGAAAAAGGAAATTTCAGTGAAATAAAAAGGCAATGAGCCCAGATAAATTGAAAAGAAAAGTAGCAGATAAGTGGACGAATAATAATAAATGTTCAAACAGGAGATAATTAGGGTACAAATTAGACAAGAAGTAAAGAGCGTGCAGCGTAAGATGGATTTCCTTTGATGAGTGAGAAAATAAAATTAAAATGAGGCTTAAAGAAGATGTATGACAAATCTAGGGCTAATAATACAAAAGAAAGTTAAGTGGAATATAAAAAGTACAGAGGGGAAGCACAAAAGATTAGAAAGATTAAAAGGGTACATGAAAAGAAAGACTTACAGTGAGCATAAAGGGTAATAATAAAGGATTTTATAAACACATAAAAGTGAAATGATATTTGGGCCAATTAGTGTTAAGAAAGGAAATAGTCTTATGGAATCTGAAGGAATGGTGGAGATATTAAATGCGTACTTTGTCACAGCAGTGTGCTAGTGGGAATGAATGGGTATAAGAGGAGGAGGTAAAGCAAATAGATAGGGATAATCATAGATAGAGAAGCGGTATAGAAAAACTCAGTGGAACTTAAAGTTCATGAAGGAAAGTGGAGAGGAAATAGTAGAGGGTCTGATCACAAACTTTCATAGATCCTTAGATATGGAAGTTGTACGCAAGAGACAAGGCAAACACTCGGGCTAGGCTAAAAACCACTAAGTCAGAATAAGAAGGAAGATAGTTTCTTCTATGAAGAGATAAGAAGGGTAGGTGAGAAAATAAAATTAATTTTAATTTATTTTAATGGATGACTTCAATCAACCAAATATAAATTGGGAAAAGCCAAGTGGTTTGGAGTCAAAGTTGGTAAATGTGACGCATGACTGGTTCATGAGTAAGTCAGAGAAGCCATGAGAAGCAGTGCATATCTTGACCTGGTATTCTCCAGGCAACATACAGGAAATGGAATTGGAAGTTGTGACACCCTTAGGGGACAGCACCAACTGAACGACTAAGTTGGACATGACATGGGATTCAGAAATACAGAGGACCAGGAGCCAGGTTTAAAACTTTAAAAGGGCTAACTTGAAAAAAATGGGGGAACAGATTAAGCAAATTGATGGTGGGGGGGGGGGGATAGAAATGTGTCCTCTACTGAAGTGTTTTTGAACAAGTGGAACAACTTTAAAGGCTGAGCATGCAACATAAGCAAACACCCAGATTCAGCAAGTGCAGACTAAACCGTAAGTGAATTAAAAGATGCAAGGCATAACAGTAAGCAATTCTTTCTTAACTTCAACAGTAACAGGAAAGTGAGAAAAGAGGTGAGGACCATAAAAGATGCAAATGGGTCTGAAACAGCAGATGAGCACACGATAGTTAATATTCTGAATAATTACTTCATTCAAGTTCTGAATAATTACTGCACAAGGGAAGAACTGAGCAACATGCCCTTCCCAAACAGAAATAACCGAAGAAGAATTAATGACTTCAATACAAAACAGATAGAAGTTCTACTGAGGCTAAAAGGGCTCAAAACAAATAAATTCCAAGCGATAGATGGTATTTATCCATCATTTATACTAAGAGAGAAAGGCAAGGAGATTTGTGAGGCACTGATAATCATTATGAAGGAGCCACTGGACCCTGGGGAGTAACCAATAACTTGGAAACTGGCTGATGTGGTCCCCATTTTCAAAAAGCAGTACAAAACAGACACAGCCAACTACAGACCACAAGTCTTACTTTCGTACTGTGTAAAATAATGGAATTAATTATCAGGAGTAAACTTGAGGATTATCTTCAAAATAACCGGGCAGGTGGTCAGTTGGACATAGCCACTGATTTCCTGCCTGGATCCTGGCAATCCTGATTTTAACCTGCAGGTGACAAAGGCACTGGTGGAGTCCTTCTTTAAATATGCAGATAGGAGTCCAATGACATCATTGGGCCCCAACTGCAATTTTAACTTGGGCCTGAGCGGGGAAGCTGCTGTGGCTTTCCCGCCAGGCTGAAGCAGGGCGGAAGAGCATCAGGACATGAAGAAGCCCTGCAAGGTAAGCTTTTTGATTTTCTTTTGTGAGTCCAGAAAGAACAGGAGTACTTCTCTGGGTCCCACAAGGAAAGTTTAGGCCTCCTCTGCCCTGGTTTCTCGCTCCTTCCCTCCCATGAGACCCCCATGGGACCCCCTTCCCAATGCTTACCTGAGTGCTGGCGATTTTCCGGATGCCACTTCTCATCCATTTCACGCCCATTCCAGGCAGGAAATGAACCAATAGCTTGGTAACGAGGCCCTGTGGTTAAAACTGTCATGACCTCATGCTGCTGCCGGGCAGGTCAGAAACAAACTGACTCCCGTGGTTTGCCACGGGAAGCTAAAAATTTGATCTCTGACTCCTCCCTTAGCTTTCTATGTCGAAGATTGGCTCATCAAGTTGTCATACAAGCTACCTCCTTGAATGGGAAGCCTTCTCTGTTTGGCTAGGCCACCTTCTATCCTCAATTAGTGAAGCCAATCCAACACTGTGGCCCTGAATTTGCTTGGCCTTTCTGGTGGACTCCTGCAATAACTCTGGTATCTGGAAAGGGCAGGGAATGGTTGTAGAGGATAGCGCTGATATTGTTATTTTGTTGACCAAATTGTGCTTCTTGTTGGCTCATCTCAATGAGGCTCTTGGAGGATGTTTGGTCTATATTAGATGAAGGAGGAAGTCAATACTAGAACCAGAAATTGTGCAAAAATGAAAGAAAAAAAAGAAATCATTTTAGACCAGCAAAGAAGTGTTCTTGTATGGGAAATTTTTATATATTTTTCTTCAATAATGCAAAATTGCTATCAATATGTCATTCCTTTTGGGCCCACAGGGGATGGACGTGTAAATGAGCACCTGGGGCTGTTATCCTTTCACATATTGTTTCTACGGGAACACAATCGCTTAGCGAGAGAGCTGAAGAGACTGAACCCACACTGGAGTGGAGAAACAATCTACCAGGAGGCGAGGAAAATCATGGGAGCATTTCATCAGGTAAAATATAATAGGATGCACCCAACCTGAGAGATGGATTTTGTAATGAAAACCATGTGATTTTCAGGTGGTATTTGGGCAGGCAGCGGTGGAAAATGGGGTGGGGATTTGTGTCCTGATCCGCTTTAGCACCCAACAATTTTCCACCATAATTTCTGGCCAACAGTGGTAGCACCTGCCCTAAAATGGATGAGCATAGTTCAATGAGGTGGTAATGACGTGGTGAAATCATAGGACCCATTTTCCATCATTAGCACCTCTTTTATGTTCAGCAATAATCGTGTCCAAATACAAATTGTTTCCAGGGTTGGTAGATCCTGGGCAAAAGAAAGAGTAAATTTAAAGAACCAAACATAGATATTTTAAAGCTTTATAGAATACTTACTTCTACACTGATTTTCGGAAAACAATGTTTGCTCCTGCCAAATACTTTTACCATCTGCCTTTCTGTCAGTGTTGACACTCTTGATCCTTTCTGTGGTGTCTAATTGGAATGTCAATTACCGATTGGACCCTTGGGCTCTGATTAAGTGAAGGAAACTTTCATTCGCTTTGCACACGATTCTCAATCAGTTGCCGAGTGAAAGGCTAGTGCTCTGCTATAGTCTGAATCCCAGAGTTCTCTGCACTGCTTTATCCTTGGAAGACAATGCACTCATTCATTCCTCTACCTGGCTCCTCCCTGACAGATAATAACCTACAGAGACTATGTTCCTCGACTCATCGGTCCAGCTGCAATGCAGAAATACCTCCCTCCCTACAGAGGTTACAATGACTCCATTGATCCCAGAATTGCCAATGTTTTTGCCACAGCCTGTTTCCGGTATGCACACGTCACCATTCAGCCGATGGTCCATCGTTTCAACGAAAGCTACAAGGAGCACCCACGTTACCCAAACCTCCCCTTGCACAATTCCTTCTTCTCTCCCTGGAGAATTGTAGATCAGGGTAAGTAATAAGTGTCAACATCACCATAAGTTAATCGTATGCTGCCATTGATGCACTAGTGTAAAAACATGCTGGCTTTGGACACTGCACAAACACTTCACCTATATATCAACAAATCATAGCATACCAAAGAAAATCAATGTATGTGAAGCACTTGCAGATGTTTCTGAGAGATGTGATGAGCAAATGCAAGCCTTTTATTTGTTCTATTAGCAAGTCAGAATCTGTGAGTGTTGTCCAGTCCAGACAAAAGACAAGAATCTGCTCTCACTACGAGCTCCAAGGTCCCATGTAAATTGAGTTTGAACAGCCTTAATCCAGTTTCTAATGGTGTGAGTCTACAACAAATAATATGCAAGAGTAATGGAAGTATAATTCTGGTTCAGTAGAGTGTGCTTAACTGAGGTAGGAGTAAAGCAACAATGATGGGAAAGTGTTGAGAGGGCTTTATTCTGCCTCTTATGAATGGTGCAACTAATCTGGGAGTGTTTGACAGGACAATGTAAAGGGAACTTTATTGATCTGTGCTGTACCTGGCCTACAAATGTTTGATACCACTGGATGCAAACATTCAGCAAATGTTCTACTCACTTGCACTGACATTCCTTGCCGTAAAGGCACAAACACCCCCAGAATCAGGAATAACAGGTTCATTTTTAAAGGTGATCAACGTTCTGCATTTGATGGTATATGAAAATCACCCCGCAATCAATAAATTCACCCAACATTACAGGGAACATTTCAAAGAACATGGAAAGAATAGTGTGGAGCAAAACTGATTATGAAAAAGGTTTGAGTAATTATGAGCAGATTAAAGGTGCTGTCAGAACTGCATTAACATTGATGGACTGGGAGTGAAATAATGTGGACATACTGGAACCATATATATGGGCATACGGGCACCATATACATACGGGCACCATATACATACAGGCACCATACACATCTGGGCTCACTTTTGGATTTGGCAGAAGACAGCCATCCTGCTGCTAGTCACTTTACACTGACAGGACTTTGCTGTCTCCAAACCACATCTTGAAATTAATCTTTGAGACGTAGATATCAATTTGACACTGGCCAGTTGGAGCTATTGGTTTTAGCCAGGAAGTGACTAAGGAAGGGGGACTGTCCCAGTTAACAGCAGTAAAAGAGCTTGATCGAGTGATGGCTTCCTATTGTTGTCTATTACTTTCTGGGTTTCCCAACTGATGGAAACTGAAGGTAAGAAAATAAACTGGATGAAAAATGCTGAGGCGAGGAAACAGGAATAATATTAATTAAATCCTGTTTTATTCTGTCAGGTGGAATTGAACCAATTCTTCGGGGGTTACTGGCTAATCCGGCCAAACGGCAGAAGCAAAACCGAATGGTAGTGGATGAACTGCGACAACATTTGTTTGAGCTGACGAGTCGCCTACCGCTGGACCTGGCCTCCTTAAATCTGCAACGCTCCCGGGATCATGGGCTCCCAGGTATTGGGAAATACGCTCATGTGCCCACGCACACACTCACATAGAGACACAAACACACACGCTCTCAGTTTGCGCGGTTTGTGAATGAGATTCACTTCCTGGTTTTCACAGCGTAGTTTGCTTTAAACTGATTGATGGGGGAGACACAGAGATCCTTTCCTCCTCTCACAGCTCAGAGAAGCCCAGGAGCGACCATTGCACTTCTTGCAGTTCTCAATTAAAGGAAGTTGACGCTCAGAAGCCCGCAAAAAGTTTGTGGGTGAATTAGTTACTTACCAGCAATGGTTGAAGTGTGTTCGCCACTGAGAGCAATTTCTGGCCTAATGAAAGGAGAAGTTGACATTCCATGTTATTGATCATTGAGGCCCTGGGTGAATGAGGGCAGGAAATGGAGCAGGAACTGTTCTGCCAGTTCCCTGAGCTTTACCGCTGCTTCCGGCATTTTCTGTAGGAAGGGACAGCAGACATGTACAAATTGTGGGTTATTGATGAGAATACATCATCCAACATATTTCCCACTTTAACAATATTGAGTGTCAGGAACACCATTGCGTGCCTGGCATCCAGTGTTGCTAATGCAGCAAAAGAGGGCTTTAAATATTAAAGAGTTGTCCAGTCTAATGCAATTGATCACAGTAATCAATTACACTAGGAGAGGTTCACTTTTAAAAAAAAATCTGGGTGTCACTGTTGTGGGCAAAACCCCCTATTTTTCCAATGTGAGATGCCTTCATTGCCTTGTAGACTCCTAATTATTTTGTAATCAGTTTTAGGAGTAAGACTCCCTCTTTCCTGAGACCCCATGTTCCAGTCCTAGTCCGGTCCCCTCCCTCACCTCTATCTGATACATTGATGACTGTATCGGTGCTGCTTCCTGCTCTCGCCTGGAACTGGAAAATTTCATCAACTTTGCTTCCAATTTCTACCCTTCCCTCACCTTCACATGGTCCATCTCCAACTCTTCCCTTCCCTTCCTCGACTTCTGTATCTTCATTTCTGGGGATAGGTTGTCAACCAATATCTATTATAAGCCCACCGACTCCCACAGCTACCTTGACTACACTTTCTCCCACCCCGCTTCCAGTAAGGGCTCTATTTCCTTCTCCCAGTTTCTCCGTCTCCATCGCATCTGTTCTGACCATGCCACCTTCCACACCAGTGCTTCTGGTATGTCTTCCTTTTTCCTCAACCGAGGATTCCCCTCCATTGTAGTTGACAGGGCCCTCAACCGGGTCCATCCTATTTCCTGCACTTCTGCCCTCACCCCTTCCCTTCCCTCCCAGAACCATGAAAGGGTCCCCCTTGTCCTCACCTTCCACCCCACCAGCCTCCACAGTCAATGTATCATCCTCCGCCATATCAGCGTGACCCCACCATCAAACGCATCTTACCCTCCCCTCCCCTTTCAACATTCCGGAGGGACCGCTCCCTCCGTGACACCCTGGTCCACTCTACCACCACCCCAACACCCGCTCTCCTCCCCACGGCACCTTCCCGTGCGAGCGCAGGAGATGCAACACCTGCTGTTTCACTGCCTCCCTTCCCGCCGTCCAGGGCCCCAAACACTCCTTTCAGTGACTTCCTCCTTCCTCAGGTGAACGTTGTTGGAAATGAAATCCTCGAAAATTTCGAGGATTTCATTTCCAACAACGTTCACCTGAGGAAGGAGGAAGCCTCCGAAAGCTTGTGAATTTAAAATAAAATTGCTGGACTATAACTTGGTGTTGTAAAATTGTTTACAATTGTCAACCCCAGTCCATCACCGGCATCTCCACGTCCTTTCAGTGAAACAGCGATTTACTTGCACTTCTTTCAATTTAGTATACTGTATTCGCTGCTCACAATGCGGTCTCCTGTACAGTGAGGAGACCAAATGCAAATCGGGTGATCACTTTGCTGAACACCTCCGCTCTGTCCACAAGCGTGACCCTGACCTGCCGGTCGCTTGCCAGTTTAATTCCCCATCCCACTCCCACTCTGATCTCTCTGTCCTCGGCCTCTTACCCTGTTTCAATGAAGCTCAACATAAGCTCGAGGGACAGCACCTCATCTTTCAGTTAGGCACTTTACAACCTTCCAGACTCAATGTTGATTTCAATAACTTCAGATCATAACCACTGCTCCCATTTTCTCGACAGCAAGTGCTGGTAATGGTTCTGCTGTTGCCATTCACAGCTACTCTAGACCCATCTTTTGTTTCTTAACCTGTCCCATTATCACCCTCCTTGCCTTGCACCATCATCCCTTTTGTTATTTAATCACTCTTACCCTCTACCCTATCACAGACCTTCCTTTTTGTTCTATCCTTCCCCCCCTCCCGACCCCCACCCCCCCCATTTCCCTGACTCTGTACTTGCTTAAAAACTTTAACGTTTTAACATCTTCCAGTTCTGACGAAAGGTCTTCAAATTGAAACATTAACTCTGTTTCTTTCTTCACAGATGCTGCCTCACTTACTGAGCTTTTCCAGCATTTTCTGTTTTTATCCCTGTTTCCTGTTTCTGACTGCTGGGAAATAGTTGTGTGGGCATTGTGCAAAGACAGCACTGGGCTCTCTGGCTGAAATGCCCACCTGGCTGAGCTCACACATGAAGAATGGCCACTGGGGTGAGGTGCCTGAGGGTCCTGGCATGAGAGCCGGGATCGGGAGAGAAAACCTGGAGAGCAAAAACCAATTTGTATTCCTTGTTTCCCTTCTCTCTGATCTGAACACAGGTTACAATGCTTGGAGAAAGTTTTGTGGTCTTTTTGAGCCCAAGAGTGTGAGGGAGCTCACAGCAGTCCTCAGGAATAAGCGTCTGGCAAGGAACCTGTTCTTTCTGTACAGAACTCCGGATAACATTGAACCATGGCTGGGGGGAGTGTCTGAGCCATCTGTGAAAGGTGGAAGGTTGGGCCCACTGCTTGCCTGTTTGGTAGGACTGCAGTTCAAAAACCTGAGAGATGGAGACAGGTAAGAGATAACTGTTATTATATGTAATGGAAATCAAAAAGATGAAAAAACTTAGGGTACCCCACTCACTCATTCAGATGGCTCTCATTCTTGGGGCTAAGGTCTGAATCCCAACACTTGAGTCTGAGTTTTTTTTTATTCGTTCACGGGATGTGGGCGTTGCTGGCGAGGCCAGCATTTATTGCCCATCCCTAATTGCCCTCGAGAAGGTGGCGGTGAGCCGCCTTCTTGAACCGCTGCAGACCGTGTGGTGACGGTTCTCCCACAGTGCTGTTAGGAAGGGAGTTCCAGGATTTTTACCCAGCGACAATGAAGGAACGGCAATATATTTCCAAGTCAGGATGGTGTGTGACTTGGAGGGGAACGTGCAGGTGGTGTTGTTCCCATGTGCCTGCTGCTCTTGTCCTTCTAGGTGGTAGAGGTCGCGGGTTTGGGAGGTGCTGTCGAAGAAGCCTTGGCGAGTTGCTGCAGTGCATCCTGTGGATGGTACACACTGCAGCCACAGTGCGCCGGTGGTGAAGGGAGTGAATGTTTAGTGTGGTGGATGGGGTGCCAATCAAGCGGGCTGCTTTATCTTGGATGGTGTCGAGCTTCTTGAGTGTTGTTGGAGCTGCACTCATCCAGGCAAGTGGAGAGTATTCCATCACACTCCTGACTTGTGCCTTGTAGATGGTGGAAAGGCTTTGGGGAGTCAGGAGGTGAGAAACTCGCCGCAGAATACCCAGCCTCTGACCTGCTCTCGTAGCCACAGTATTTATATGGCTGGTCCAGTTAAGTTTCTGGTCAATGGTGACCCCCAGGATGTTGATGGTGGGGGATTCGGCGATGGTAATGCCGTTGAATGTCAAGGGGAGGTGGTTAGACTCTCTCTTGTTGGAGATGGTCATTGCCTGGCACTTATCTGGCGTGAATGTTACTTGCCACTTATGAGCCCAAGCCTGGATGTTGTCCAGGTCTTGCTGCATGCAGGCTTGGACTGCTTCATTATTTGAGGGGTTGCGAATGGAACTGAACACTGTGCAGTCATCAGCGAACATCCCCATTTCTGACCTTATGATGGAGGGAAGGTCATTGATGAAGCAGCTGAAGATGGTTGGTCCTAGGACACTGCCCTGAGGAACTCCTGCAGCAATGTCCTGGGGCTGAGATGATTGGCCTCCAACAACCACTACCATCTTCCTTTGTGCTAGGTATGACTCCAGCCACTGGAGAGTTTTCCCCCTGATTCCCATTGACTTCAATTTTACGAGGGCTCCTTGGTGCCACACTCGGTCAAATGCTGCCTTGATGTCAAGGCAGTCACTCTCACCTCACCTCTGGAATTCAGCTCTTTTGTCCATGTTTGGACCAAGGCTGTAATGAGGTCTGGAGCCGAGTGGTCCTGGCGGAACCCAAACTGAGCATCGGTGAGTAGGTTATTGGTGAGTAAGTGCCGCTTGATAGCACTGTCGACGACACCGTCCATCACTTTGCTGATGATTGAGAGTAGACTGATGGAGCGGTAATTGGCCGGATTGGATTTGTCCTGCTTTTTGTGGACAGGACATACCTGGGCGATTTTCCACATTGTCGGGTCGATGCCAGTGTTGTTGCTGTACTGGAACAGTTTGGCTAGAGGCGCAGCTAGTTCTGGAGCACAAGTCTTCAGCACTACAGCTGGGATGTTGTCGGGGCCCATGGCCTTTGCTGTATCCAGTGCACTCAGCCATTTCTTGATATCACGTGGAGTGAATCGAATTGGCCGAAGACTGGCTTCCGTGATGGTGGCAATATCGGGAGGAGGCTGAGATGGATCATCCACTCGGCACTTCTGGCTGAAGATGGTTGCAAACGCTTCAGCCTTGTCTTTTGCATTCACGTGCTGGACTCCACCATCATTGAGGATGGGGATGTTTGCAGAGCCACCTCCTCCTGTTAGTTGTTTAATTGTCCACCACCATTCACGACTGGATGTGGCAGGACTGCAGAGCTTTGATCTGATCCGTTGGTTGTGGAATCGCTTAGCTCTGTCTATAGCGTGTTGCTTCCGCCGTTTAGCATGCATGTAGTGCTGAGTTGTAGCTTCACCAGGTTGGCACCTCATTTTTAGGTACGCCTGGTGCTGCTCCTGGCATGCTCTTCTACACTCCTTATTGAACCAGGGTTGATCCCCTGGCTTGTTGGTAATGGTAGAGTGAGGAATATGCCGGGCCATGAGAACATAAGAACATAAGAAATTGGAGCAGGAGTAGGCCAATCGGCCCCTCGAGCCTGCTCCGCCATTCAATAAGATCATGGCTGATCTGATCTCAACCACAAATCTAAAGAACACAAGAAGTAGGAGCAGGACCCGGCCACACAGCCCCTGGGCCCTCTCCGCCACCCACAGGGCATTGACCGATCCGAACTCAGCTTCATGTCCAATTTCCTGCCCGCTCCCCATAACCCCTAATTCCCTTTACTTCTAGAAAACTGTCTATTTCTGTTTTAAATTTATCTAATGATGTAGCTTCCACAACTTCCTGGGGCAGCAAATTCCACAGACCTACCACCCTCTGAGTGAAGAAGTTTCTCCTCATCTCAGTTTTGAAAGAGCAGCCCCTTATTCTAAGATTATGCCCCCTAGTTCTAGTTTCACCCATCTTTGGGAACATCCTTACTGCATCCACCCGATCAAGACCCTTCACAATCTTATATGTTTCAATAAGATCGCCTCTCATTCTTCTGAACTCCAATGAGTAGAGTCCCAATCTACTCAACCTCTCCTCATATGTCCGCCCCCTCATCCCCGGGATTAACCGAGTGAACCTTCTTTGTACTGCCTCGAGAGCAAGTATGTCTTTTCTTAAGTATGGAGACCAAAACTGTATGCAGTATTCCAGGTGCGGTCTCACCAATACCTTATATAACTGCAGCAATACCTCCTTGTTTTTATATTCCATCCCCCTAGCAATAAAAGCCAACATTCCGTTGGCTTTCTTGATCACCTGCTGCACCTGCATACCAACTTTTTGATTTTCTTGCACTAGGACCCCCAGATCCCTTTGTACTGCAGTACTTTCCAGTCTCTCGCCATTAAGAAAATAACTTGCTCTCTGATTTTTCCTGCCAAAGTGCATAACCTCACATTTTCCAATATTATATTGCATCTGCCAAATCTCCACCCACTCACCTAGCCTGTCTATATCCCCCTGCAGGTTTTTTATGTCCTCCTCACTCTCTACTTTCCCTCCCATCTTTGTATCATCTGCAAATTTTGATATGTTGCACTCGGTCCCCTCCTCCAAATCGTTAATATAGATTGTAAAGAGTTGGGGACCCAGCACCGACCCCTGTGGAACACCACTGGTTACTGGTTGCCAGTCCGAAAATGAACCATTTATCCCAACTCTCTGCTTCCTGTTCGATAACCAATCCTCCACCCATGCCAGAATGTTACCCCCAATCCCGTGATTTTTTATCTTAAGTAATAATCTTTTATGTGGCACCTTGTCGAATGCCTTCTGGAAGTCTAAATACACTATGTCCACTGGTTCCCCTTTATCCACCCTGTACGTTATATCCTCAAAGAACTCAAGCAAATTTGTCAGACATGACTTTCCCTTCATAAAGCCATGCTGACTTTGTCCTATTAAATTATGCTTATCTAAATGTTCCGTTACTGTCTCCTTAATAATAGACTCCAAAATTTTACCCACCACAGATGTTAAGCTAACTGGCCTATAATTTCCAGCCTTCTGCCTACTACCCTTTTTAAATAACGGTGTTACATTAGCAGTTTTCCAATCTGCCGGGACCTCTCCTGAGTCCAGGGAATTTTGGAAAACTATCACCAAAGCATCCACAATCCCTACTGCCACTTCCCTGAAGACCCTAGGATGGAAGCCATCAGGTCCAGGGGATTTATCCGCTTTGAATCCCATTATTTTACTGAGTACCATCTCCTGAGTGATTTTAATCGTATTTAGCTCCTCCCCCCGTAGAGTCCCCTGTTTGTCCAGTGTTGGGATATTCTTAGTGTCCTCTACTGTAAAGACTGAAACAAAATATTTGTTCAGCATTTTTGCCATCTCCATGTTTCCCACCATTAATTTCCCGGTCTCATCCTCTAAGGGACCTACGTTTGCCTTAGCCACCCTTTTTCTTTTTATATAACTATAGAAACTCTTGCTATCTGTTTTTATATTTTTTGCTAATTTCTTTTCATAATCTATCTTCCCTTTCTTAATCAATCCTTTAGTTACTTTTTGCTGTCTTTTGAAGACTTCCCAATCTTCTATCCTCCCACTAAGTTTGGCTACCTTATATGTCCTTGTTTTTAGTCGGATACTATCCTTGATTTCTTTACTTAGCCACGGATGGCTGTCATTTCTTTTACACCCTTTTTTCCTCAGTGGAATATATTTGTTTTGAAAGTTGTAAAATAACTCCTTAAATGAACACCACTGCTCATGTACCGTCTTACCCTTTAATCTATTTTCCCAGTCCACTTTAATCAATTCCGCCCTCATACCATCATAGTCTCCTTTATTCAAGCTCAGTACGCTTGTTTGAGAATCAACCTTCTCACCCTCTAATTGGATATGGAATTCAACCATGTTGTGGTCGCTTGTTCGAAGGGGATCCTTAACTAGGACATTATTAATTAATCCTGACTCATTACACAGGACCAGGTCCAAGGTTGCCTGCCCCCTAGTAGGATCAGTTACATACTGCTCAAGAAATCCATCCCTGATGCACTCAATGAACTTGTCCTCAAGGCTGCTCTGTCCAATTTGATTTGTCCAGTTAATATGATAATTAAAATCCCCCATAATTATAGCTGTTCCCTTATTACATGCCCCGACTATTTCCTGATTAATACTTCTTCCAGCAGAGTTGCAACTATTAGGAGGCCTATATACTACGCCCACTAATGTTTTTTTCCCCTTATTATTCCTTATCTCCACCCAAACTGTTTCATTATCTTGATGCTTTGTCCCAATATCATTTATCTGTATTACAGTGATTCCTTCCTTTATTAACATAGCCACCCCACCTCCCCTTCCTTCCTGCCTGTCCTTCCTGATTGTTAAATACCCTGGCATATTTAATTCCCAGTCGTTGTCACCCTGCAGCCATGTTTCTGTAATGGCCACAAGATCATACCCATACGTAGTTATTTGTGCCGTTAACTCGTCCATTTTGTTACGAATGCTACGTGCATTCAGATAAAGAACTTTCAAATCTGTTTTGTGACGCTTAGTTCCTGCTTTTTCCTTTTTTAACACTTTACCTATTACTCCATACCTTCTGTCCCTTCCTGTTACGCTTTCCTCTCTCTCCCTGCTCAGGTTCTCAACCCCCTGTCACTTTAGTTTAAACCCTCCCCAACAGCACTAGCAAACACTCCTCCTAGGACAGCGGTCCCGGCCCTGCCCAGGTGCAGACCGTCCGGTTTGTACTGGTCCCACCTCCCCCAGAACCGTTTCCAGTGTCCCAGGAATTTGAATCCCTCCCCCTTGCACCATTCCTCTAGCCACGTATTCATTTGAAATATCCTCCTATTTCTACTCTGACTAGCACGTGGCACTGGCAGCAATCCTGAGATTACTACCTTTGAGGTCCTATTTTTTAATTTACCTCCTAACTCCCTATATTCTGCTTTTAGGACCTCATCCCCTTTTTTACCTATATCGTTGGTGCCTATGTGCACCACGACAGCTGGCTGTTCGCCCTCCCCCTCTAAAATGTTCTGTAGCCGCTCCGAGACGTCCTTGATCCTTGCACCAGGGAGGCAACACACCATCCTGGAGTCTCGGTTGCGGCCACAGAAACGCCTGTCTATTCCCCTTACAATTGAGTCCCCTATCACTATAGCTCTTTCACTCTTTTTCCTCCCAGCCTGTGCAGCAGAGCTACCCGTGGTGCCAGGAAGTTGGCTGCTGCTGCCTTCCCCTGATAAGTCATCCCCCACAACAGCATCCTAAGTGGCATATCTGTTTGAGAGGGGGATGGCCACAGGGGACCCCTGCACTACCTGCCTGCACCTCTTACTCTTCCTGGTGGTCACCCATTCACTTCCTGCCTGTATACCCTTTACCTGCGGTGTGACCAACTCGCTAAACGTGCTATCCACGAGTTTCTCTGCATCGCGGATGCTCCACAGTGAGTCCACCTGCAGCTGAATCTATCCCATTTAGCACGGTGGTAGTGCCACACAACACGTTGGATGGTGTCCTCAGTGCAAAGACGGGACTTCATCTCCACGAGGACTGTGCGGTGGTCACTCCTACCGATACTGTCATGGACAGATGCATTTACGACAGGTAGATTGGTGAGGACGAGGTCAAGTAAGTTTTTCCCTCGTGTTGGTTCGCTCACCACCTGCCGCAGGCCCAGTCTAGCAGCTTTGTCCTTCAGGACTCGGCCAGCTCGGTCAGTAGTGGTGCTACCGAGCCACTCTTGGTGATGGACATTGAAGTCCCCCACCCAGAGTACATTTTGTGCCCTTGCTGCCCTCAGTGCTTCCTCCAAGTGGTGCTCAACATGGAGGAGGATTGATTCATCAGCTGAGGGAGGACGGTAGGTGGTAATCAGCAGGAGGTTTCCTTGCCCATGTTTGACCTGATGCCATGAGATTTCATGGGGTCCAGAGCCAATGTTGAGGACTCCCAGGGCCACTCCCTCCTGACTGTATATCACTGTACTGCCACCTCTGGTGGGTCTGTCCCGCCGGTGGGACAGGACATACCCAGGGATGGTGATGGAAGAGTCTGGGACGTTGGCTGAAAGGTATGATTCTGTGAGTATGGCTGTTGCTTGACTGGTCTGTGGGACAGCTCTCCCAATTTTGGCACAAGTCCCCAGATGTTAGTAAGGAGGACCTTGCAGGGTCGACTGGGCTTGGTGTTTTGCCGTTGTCGTGTCCGGTGGTCCGTCCGGTTTTATTCTTATTGTGACTTTTCGTAGCGAGATTTTACAACTGAGTGGCTTGCTTGGCCATTTCAGAGGGCAATTAAGAATCAACCACATTGCTGTGGGTCTGGAGTCACATATAGGCCAGACCGGGTAAAGACGGCAGGTTTCCTTCCCTAAAGGACATTAGTGAACCAGATGGGTTTTTATGACAATCCGGTAGTTTCATCGCCATCATTACTGATACTAGTATTTTAATTCCAGATTTTTTATTTAATTAATTGAATTTAAATTCGCCAGCTGCCGTGGCGGGATTTGAACTCATGACTCTGGATTTTCGTCCAGGCCTCTGGATTACTAGTCCAGTAACATAACCACTATGCTACCGTACCCCAGTCCCAGCCTTAAGCAACATTGAAGATCTCCTGCTGTAAGGGATGAATTTTGATAAATTGTTGGCTGAATTAAATTTAAAGCACTATGTACAGGAGAAGGACTTACTGACTGTCTGACCATCCAGAATATATCCTTTTGGTTGATCTTGGACTGTTATTGACAATAGTGAAAGAAACAACTTAAAATAATCATAGGACATGTGGCAGAAACTCCGTTTACACATGTAAAGAGGCCTCTGCCACGCTTCCGACTAGGAAATGCCGGCGGAGTGGGAGCAGCTGCAAGGAAGTTCCCCGCCATAGAATTGTAACTTTCCATAGAGTATTACGAAGAGCAATCGCACCACAGCTCACAGATTATAGAGTCCCAGAATTGCCTGACATTCCAATCTGACATCGTACTCTTTTTACTTTGTTCTTTAGATTCTGGTGGGAAAACCAAGGGGTGTTTACTGCCAGCCAACAGCAGGCTCTGCAGAAAGTCTCGTTCTCCAGATTAATCTGTGATAACAGCAGGATTGAAGAACTCCCTCGGGATGCATTTAGGTTCAGGCTGTACCCAGAAGGATATGTAAATTGCACTCAGATTCCACAGGTAGATCTGAGTGCCTGGAAAGAGGTTGTGGAAGGTACAGTATTTCTGGGGCAGAGCCATGTTTCTCCTGGTCTATCAGTGTAGTTCTTGTCTGAGCTAAAAGTATGCTGAGTAATAC
The DNA here is from genome assembly GCF_035084215.1 of Heptranchias perlo. NCBI lineage: Eukaryota > Metazoa > Chordata > Chondrichthyes > Hexanchiformes > Hexanchidae > Heptranchias > Heptranchias perlo. Next base: position 16,111,185 of record NC_090352.1, on the reverse strand, counting down.
AAGAGTATGAGAGAGGGGTTAGCGAACATTTTCTAGATAATGTGAAAGGGGAGGAATCAACAGATCTGGTGGGGATAAAAGTTGATAGTTGTCTTGATGATCAAACAGAATAAAGCAATGAAGGGAGGTTCTTTACAAAGATCATTCAGACTAAAGGTGGAGGAGAAAAACATGCCAAACTGTCAGCATTTTCTTTTTGCGAGTTCACAACTGTACCATCAGGATGAAAGAGTCATGTAGGGAGGGGTTCGAGTGCCAGAATACCACAGAGTAGATTTCAACTTGGGCCGCCTGGTGTAAACGGGGCAGTAGCGGCCCGTAAGTGACTTACCGGCTTGTTTATGCTCACACTCGGGCTGCTGTCACCCTCAAATGGGCCTTCAACTGCATGGCCAGAGTACCTGTTTGTTTCAGGTGGGAAACCAGTTGTATTATGCAAATCGGGCTTATGTGAGATCCCGATTGCAATTTTGATGGACAGCTGGACAGTGCATGCATTGTGTAGGTTCTACCCTGTTTTATCAGGCAGCACAGCAGAAGAGGCACCAAAAAGCTAAGTTTTAAATTATTTTCATGGTGCCAGGAGGAGCAGGAGTGGCCTTCTGAACTCCAGAAGAAGCTGCTGGGCTCCTCCTCTCCGCAATTGATGCCCCCCCCCCCGACTCCGGACCTACCTTCCTGCCAACGGGGTCAGTCTCTGGGCGGCCTGATATTGCGCCAACCTGGAGACGGTGAGCTGCAGCATTTGGCACCCGCAGCTCACTGTTGGCATGGTAATGAGGTTCACTCTCAAAATGAACCGGGCTTCTTGCCGGCAGGAGAGGTTGGTTGTTTGGCATGACCCACTGGTCAGCTGCCCGACAGTTAAAATCTACTCCCATGTGTTCCAACACACTGGGGCTTGGCTTGTCCTTACTGCCACTCCTTTTTAAATTAGATTTTAATCCTCTTTAACCTCTTGGCCTTGTATTACAGTGATGGAACTGTAGTTGATCTGTTCAGATGTCCCTTAGCGAATTCTTTCACCAATGCTTTAGAGCTGAAATTCTGCAGCATTTCCACTTGTCTCTCATCATTGCTCCAGACCAAGGAATCCTCCTTGGAATTTCAGCCCCTTTATATTTTTGTGATCAGAAAGGTGACACTCTGCTCGGATCCCGACTCTGGACGTTTATAAAATTTTTCACCTTGCATCGTCCGTAAACTTGAGCTCATCCAAAGCTCTGCTGCCCATATCGTAATTCGCACCAAGTCCCGATCACCCATCACCCCTGTGCTCACTGACCTACATTGACTCCCAGTCCAGCAATGTCTTGATTTTAAAATTTTCATCCTTGTTTTCAAATCCCTCCATGGCCTTGCCCCTCCCTATCTCTGTAACTTCCTCCAGCCCTACAACCCTCCGAGATCTCTGCGCTCCTCCAATTCTGGCCTCTTGCGCATGCCTGATTTTAATTGCTCCACCATTGGCGGCCGTGCCTTCAGCTGCCTAGGCCCTAACTTCTGGAATTCCCTCCCTAAATCTCTCCACCTCTCTACCTCTCTCTCCTCCTTTAAGACTCTCCTTAAAACTTACCTCTTTGACCAAACTTTTGGTCATCTGTCCTAATATCTCCTTATGTGGCTCGGTGTCAAATTTTATTTGATAACACTCCTGTGAAGTGCCTTGGGACATTTTACTACATTAAAGGTGCTGCATAAATGCAAGTTGTTGTTGCTGTTGTTGTTGTTGCAGTGACCCCCTGCGGCTCAGTCCCTGTTGTCGCTCACGCCCATTTCTCGATCTGTAAATCCTCGGTCAGATACACCTGTGAGTCTGGATTTAAGCCGACGGGAGGGGATACGATCACCTGTCTGAGTGACGGTCAGTGGAACTCTGCACCACCTACCTGTACAGGTAAGAGCTGAAATCCAGTAACTTTGTAACATCAGTAAAATGTTAATCTGTTATGGTGGGCATATAAAATTATGTTAGAAGCTTATTCAGTGGGTTTAGAAATCCATTTCCATAATGTAAGAAAAGCGACACACGTCTGCTAGTGAGCTTCACTCAGGTACTTTCCTACAAAATCAATTCATCAATGCTGATTGGAGAACCCTCCCCACCCGCCCCAGGCTTGTACTCAGAGGCAGGCTCTATTCTAATTTTAAAAAAATATTGGTTTGTCCTCCTGCTTCTTAAGGTGAAGGGTGCTGATACTTGGCACCCAATATCAGCATGAAGCAGGTCAATTAGAGTATTGATGAGACACAGAGGAAGGCTCCCTCTACACTCCCTGATCTTGCTAATGGTATCAGTGGAGATATCATGACCCCAATGTTCTCCCTCCCCCCCTCCCCCACCCCCTACCTTGGTCGAACGCTGGACCAGCAGAGTGCATCAGGACAGTACTCTGCCCGTTGAGGCCGAGATATGCTCGAATATGAGGGCCAGGTCATTAACATAGCCCAGTCGTAGTCCTGGCACTGGCACAGGCCCATCCCTGTGACAGGGCCTCATGCCTACAAACAGGTGTACACTTTCACATGATATGGGGTAAGTAGTCCCTCAAAGTGAGTCTCTGTTTTCCTCTCCAGTCCAAAAACTGGGTCAAGAATTGTGCTGGTGGCTCTGTGTAGTGACATTATAAATGTGCTCATGGCGGTTCCCTCTGGTCAGTGTTTCTAGCACATTTTTTTGAATCGTGTTTACAATTTCACAAGAAATATAACCAGAGGGAGTTACCATGCACATGTTTACACACAGCGACTGCAGCAACTCTTCCCCTTCTGTCTCTTACCTTTTCTTATGATTCATTCTAACTAGTTTTAAATCGTTTTATCCTGCAGATACCTCAACTAATGAAATATGACTCTTCATCGCTTGGATCTGAAAAGAATATGTTGCTAAATAAGTGTATCACCACCCAGGACCCATGAGCCCATTCTGTTTGAGCACTGCCCAAGCTTAGAGGACAAGATACCACAGTCAACCTAGAAACACCTGAGCCCACCTTTTGAGAGCTAGATGCAACATCCATTTAAACATTGGTGATGTTCAGAGACTTTACGTTGAAATGAGATTGAATGATGATTGTGTTAATAGTTCATAGAAAGTTCCAGAATATATTGATGTCCCCACTGACACCAAGAGCGGAGAATGTACATATCAGTGTACATCCAACAGGCCGATTACACTTGATTACTGTTTTGAGATGCGTTGTAATCCTGTTACATAATTAACCTAATAAAGCAACGACTGCAGCCTTACCTCAGTGCTAATTGAGATACAGAATTTCTGTCTGCATGAGACTAGTAGAGTGTGAGAAAGAACCCTGTACTGTGTGGGAGAGCCAGGAAGGCACAGAGTGAGCACTATTCTGTGATTGTATAATACTGGGTGGGAGGCAGTGATAAAGAGAAAAAGCATTCTGTATCTGACCAATTAATACCACTTCTTCTGAAGAGGGAAGCCCTGACTGTTGTCAGTTAAATTTCATATGCACAGTGCTCTAATGCTAGCCCTGGCCCAACGGTCAACTTTTCAAAGCCAAATGTTGTGTCTCAGGTGTAATAGAGCCATTAGCTGTTCATACACACCAGGCTTTTTATCCATGTCCCCTGCCCAACTGCAGACAAAACCCCTTCTTGCCTCTGTCTCTACTCCACCTGTTCATTCAGCTCTTCAGATTCGTTGCACAACGGGAATGAATTTCCGTGGGATCCTCCCTCTCGTCTGCTGTAACTTTGGCGGAAGAGCCGTGGAAACCCTGGAAAAATGGTGTAAATGCCACTCTATTTCCCTGCCTTATGCCCATGCCATATCTGTACCTGGGGATCTCCAGCGTGGGGTGGCAGTAAGCTATGAGACAGTGGCGGAAGCCTGGCTTGCTGATGCCTCTTTTGGAGGGAATGCATCTTGTAGTGGAAACCTTTGCCTCCCCTCAGGCCCCCAAAGCTCAGTCCGAGGCCTGGCTGTGAAATAGCCCGACGATCTGCAGGGCCCTGTGTTCCCATAAAGACCTCCATTTCTTTGAGTGCTGCAGTGGCAGGAGCCTGCCCTGTATACGTAAAGAGCCCCAACCCAGGAAAATGGGCTGGGGTTATCCTGGAGTCGGGGTGGCGGGCAGAAGTCCTCCCTCCTGGAAAAGAAAAATCCACTCCTTTTCGTTTTGGCAAAATAACCACAAAGTCTCTCTGTTTTCCAACATCCCTTAACCTTGTCTTATAACTTAAATCCCTGATACTTGGAATCTTTGTGGCCCTCTCGGTATTGTTTCAAAGGCAGTAATATCCTGCCAATTATTGAGTGTTTGGAACTGCACCCAGTGCTCCAGCAAGAATATAACCTCTTTAGATTTGAACTCTGTCCCTCTGCCAACATAACCAAGTATCTTGCTTTTTTGCTAAGTAGATAAGTACTGTGTTGAAGGTTTCATAGATTTATCATCTGTAAGTATAGAGAGTTGTCTATTACATCCTTGACCAAATTAGTAAAAATAGAAAATGTTCCAATAATGATCCATGGGCTAACCCCCTCCCCTCCGTAACTGCTTTCCAATCTAATATGTTCTCATTGATTGGTTCCTTCCATTCCATGTTTTTACATTAATTTTTTTCTAGTATCATAATCCTATTATCTGGCTCCCAACCTTAGCTATTAATCATCAATAGGAAACCTCGTCAAAATTTTTCTAAAACTCCAAGCTTATATCAGCCGTATTTCTTTGTCCATGTCAGTAATGTCTTTGAAAGATTCCTGCAAGTTAGCGAACCATGAGCTAGCTACCTTTCCTTCTGTACAGTTTTCAGGTTTTACGGGCATTTAATTTGTGGATTGAAATTAAACGTAGGAATAATTTTAATTGCTGGTAAATGTAAAAGAATGCAATTTTACAGGCGAATTCATCATCACTAGTGTTTTTTTTATTCATTCATGGGATGTGGGCGTCGCTGGCAAGGCCAACATTTATTGCCCATCCCTAATAACTCTTGAGAAGGTGGTGGTGAGCTGCCTTCTTGAACCGCTGCAGTCCGTGTGGTGAAGGTTCTCCCACAGTGCTGTTACGTCGGGAGTTCCAGGATTTTGACCCAGTGATGATGAAGGAACGGCGATATATTTCCAAGTCAGGATGGTGTGTGACTTGGAGGGGAACGTGCAAGTGGTGTTGTTCCCATGTACCTGCTGCCCTTGTTCTTCTAGGCGGTAGAGGTCGCGGGTTTGGGAGGTGCTGTCGAAGAAGTCTTGGCGAGTTGCTGCAGTGCATCCTGTGGATGTTATGATTCTGGCTTTCTCACAATACTTTTATATGATGCCCACAGAAAAAGCCACGGTGCGCCGGTGGTGAAGAGAGTGAATGTTTAGGGTGGTGGATGGGGTGCCAATCAAGTGGGCTGCTTTGTCCTGAATGGTGTCGAGCTTCTTGAGTGTTGTTGGAGCTGCACTCATCCAGGCAAGTGGAGTATATTCCATCACACTCCTGACTTGTGCCTTGTAGATGGTGGAAAGGCTTTGGGGAATCGGGAGGTGAGTCACTCACTGCAGAATACCCAGCCTCTGACCTGCTCTTGTAGCCACAGTATTTATGTGGCTGGTCCAGTTAAGTTTCTGGTCAATGGTGACCCCAGGATGTTGATGGTGGGGGATTCGGCGATGCTATTGCCGTTGAATGTCAAGGGGAGGTGGTTAGACTCTCGCTTGTTGGAGTGTTTAACTATCTCAAGTATATTCCCTGATAAGTTGATGTCCCAACATTAATACCTGTGCCATTAAAAGACTTCATTTGACCTAATAGCTGATCAACTTTAGATCAGTTTTCAGTCAAGTTTCAGATTCTAGAATTGACACTTGAATTCCATGAAATTGGGAGAAATGTTGACTTCATATCAGGAAGTCTATGAAGGAATGTTTCCTCCCAAAAGTCTTGCAGGCTTTCTAAAAATATACATTAACCTCTTAAAGACTGCTTCTAATTCAATGTTTTTTAAAGCAATTGTTAAACATTTATTTCTTGCTGTGCTTTTCTGCTTCTGTGTAATTATCTTACTGGTAAATAAATATATTAGTTTTAGCTTGAATGTAACAATCTGACTGTGTAACATTTACTGCCTTTTAGAATAAACAGGAGAGTATGATGTGTGTATTATACTTTAATAAAGAGTAATTATAGATCCCATTGTGCACTATCCCACTCACGGCACATATAAGGACATGTGCTTCGGTTCATAGTAGATTCGGTCTGCTGCTTTTTCTGTGGGCATCATATAAAAGTATTGTGAGAAAGCCAGAATCATAACATCTGACCTTTATATAATTATATCCTTTGTTACTTGCATACTGGCTAGTTCCTTTTCTACTGTTTCTGGGAAATTGCCAGTTGAGTTACAAGGCCAAGAGAAAGCAAAACAGTTTGCAGGGTATAGGCATGGCATCTTAAAATTCAGGGATTGAAGAAAAGAAGAATGAAGGAGAAAGGGACAACAAGAAGAAGAGAGGGAAAGTCATAGCGATCAGAATGAGTAAAGTTTTTGCACTGGTAAGAACACCATTTGCTTGGCTCAACTCAGACACAATAAACTGGATAGGACACAATTCATTACATTGGTTGCTGCTACTTTATTTTACCACTTCTACACAAGCAAAGATATTAAAAACTGTCAACATAATCACAACAAAAAAACTCAATTGTCATGATTAGAGTGGCAGAGTATTAGTTGGGAACAATTTAACACAGCACAACAAAACAAACAAACCCCGGTTTCCTAAATTACAGTTATTAGAACAATTTTGCTTTTATCACATTCCTCAATTGAACTGTAATCACTGTTGTTGTGAAGGCAAATGGAGCAGCCAATTTGCACACAGCAAATTCTCAGAAACAGCAGATGAAGTTAATGGCCAATTAATCTGTTTTTGGTGGTGTTGATTGAGGAAGAAATGTTGGCCAGGGCACTGGGAGAACACTGCTTTTTTCCAAATAAGGCTATGGGATCTTTAACATCCACCCAAATAAGCAGATTTGGGCCGCAGTTTAACATTTTAGCCAAATGAAAACATCTTTGAAAATGCAGCATCTCTGATGACTGCACTGGAGTGTCATGCCTAGAAACTCCAGCTCATCTAGGTGTAGTTGAGTTTGCAGCCCCAAGAATCACAAATTCCTTATTAGTTTGGAAGGTTCTGGGAGGGAAGTGGTAAGTTGATTCCATACAATAGAATACAATCTTCAGAGAAAAATATTTTATACATGACTCTGTCCTGCACATCATAGATGTTTGGAATCAATCCTCTGCAAGGGCCAGGGCAAGAGGAATTGTGGGGGGAAAACAGAAACTCAACTTTCTGACTTGGTCCTTTATTGAAGGGAGAATGCAGCCAAAAGTTGTCATGCAACCAACACGATCGAGAAGGACAAAAGCAGCAATGCCATGAGATCACCATAACCACAATCTTCTCTCCAATCACACATCATCCTGACTTTTCTTGATCATCGCTGGATCACCACCATTGTGGGATCACCATCACCACACGGACGGCAGTGATTCTAGAAGACAAGAAACCCACCTTCTCAGGGCAACTAAGGGTGGGCGATAAATGCTGCCTTGCCAGTGTTGCTCACATCCCAGGAACAAATAAACAAAAAGTATGTGGGCTGGAATCAGAGGATTTTGATCCTGTGACTGAATGTATTACCAATGACCATGCTTTCGAGGGTGGAGAGTGGGAAGTCCCACCCCATCATGTTGAATACCTTTTCTGCACCTTGGCAGAGTACAAGTAGTGGCTGTGTTTATATTTACATTAAAGAGCGATGAATCTTTATCCCCACCTAGGAAACACTGGGCTTTATATCAGCGCCCACCTCTCATTACATCTCCGCAGTCACGACATGTATGGCCTTAGGCTGTAGCCTAAACACCAGCTCCTGAACCAAACTCAGTACTGCCATCAAGAAACTCTTTATCCGCTGTATCTTCTTTGGATTCCGTTGATCCGGGTTCACTTTTACCTCCTTTTGAGCCTGTTAATACATCCAAGGTTCCACAAAGTTCTGAAACTATTATTTAACATGTTAATGTTTATGCCCTCAAATCTGTCACGTACTGAAGAAACGTACTTTCCATCATATGATCCAAGAGGAGAAATTCCAGTTTGGACAATGACAGAGAACTCAACAAAAATGTTTTTTTTATTTTGGGGAATGTAGAATTCAGTTGGTTTTATGAAATATCTTTCCAAAAGTCAAAATAGAAAAGGGGCTTAGGAGTAAATCTCAAGATATCTCAATAAACAGAGTATATGTGTAGACTGGACACATCACAAACATACTTGGAATCTGACAGCTCTACGCCTGTACAGGAGTTGAAACTTCAGAATCTAACCTAGTAATTCAGAGTGTGAATCTAACCCTGTATATCAGAGATTGTGAATCTAACCCTGTATATCAGAGAGTGTGAATCTAATCCTGTATATCAGAGATTGTGAATCTAACCCTGTATATCAGAGAGTGTGAATCTAACCCTGTATATCAGAGAGTGTGAATCTAACCCTGTATATCAGAGTGTGGAAATCTAACCCTGTATATCAGAGAGTGTGAATCTAACCCTGTATATCAGAGAGTGTGAATCTAACCCTGTATATCAGAGAGTGTGAATCTAACCCTGTATATCAGAGTGTGGAAATCTAACCCTGTATATCAGAGAATGTGAATCTAACCCTGTATATCAGAGTGTGGAAATCTAACCCTGTATATCAGAGGATGTGAATCTAACCCTGTATATCAGAGAGTGTGAATCTAACCCTGTATATCAGAGAGTGTGAATCTAACCCTGTATATCAGAGTGTGGAAATCTAACCCTGTATATCAGAGAATGTGAATCTAACCCTGTATATCAGAGTGTGGAAATCTAACCCTGTATATCAGAGGATGTGAATCTAACCCTGTATATCAGAGAGTGTGAATCTAACCCTGTATATCAGAGAATGTGAATCTAACCCTGTATATCAGAGTGTGGAAATCTAACCCTGTATATCAGAGAGTGGAAATTTAACCCTGTATATCAGAGTGTGGAAATCTAACCCTATACATCAGAGAGGATTAGATTTGCATACTCTGATGTACAGAGTTGATTTTGACTGGTGGATTTGACGGACCTTCACCGCTATACAGAGGGAAACTTCTTTCAGAAAGTTAGAGACTTGGGCATAAAAGTTTATAAAAATTACACATTTTACAGTAAACATAATGATTGTGAATGTAATGCTTTTGAATAAGCAAGAGTGGGTCAGAGTCAATGTGGAGTTTACCTCCCACTCGGTGTCGAGACTATGGCCGGTCACATGCTCAGAGTGGCCAAGATGATTCACGTTTCACATTTATGGCCTTAGTTTCTAGACGAGTGAAGCTCAAAACTCTGGGCTCCTGACCAACTAAATGTTAACTTTGGAAAACCCAGAGGATTGTGGAACCCCAAAGATTGGCATCAGCTCAGACTGATGGGATAAACATCTCACCTGGCTATCAGCTAGAAGGGACCTATATGAATCCAGTTTGAGTAGTCTTATACCACTTCCTATCAGGCACACACCCACAGTATAATAACTGCACTGATTGGCCCTAAATGGGGAAGTTAAGATTAAATAAAATCAGAAACTGCTGAAATGAAGGGCCCATGCCTTAATCATTACCTTGCCTGTTCTCTCCAGAGATGCTGCCCGACCTGCTGAGTGTTTCCAGCATTTTCTGTTTTTGTTTCAGATTTCCAGCATCTGCAGTATTTTGCTTTTTGTCTAAATTGGGAATCTCACTTGAGAACACTGGATGATTGGTGTGGAATATGGGAAAATGTCACACAGCGGTGTGCTTTTGTGTGGTTGAAGGAATGATACATTGATGGGAGAGTGTAGAGTGGGCTTTACACTGTATCGAGCCCACAATGTACTTGATGGGGCAGTGTTTAGAGGGACTTTAGTTTCCATCTAGTCCATGCTGTACTTGACCCTGGAGTGATTAATGTCCCTCAAATGGAAAGTATTCTATTTCCTAGAAATAACATTCCTTACTTCAATCAGCACAAAATTTTAAAAAAGGGAAAAGAAATCATTAGACACCATACTGGTTCTAACCATTTTCATTATTTGCTTTTAAGTTGGCAGATAGTTTGGTAAGGTTTATGAACAATTTATGTTTGGCTACAGGTAAAATGACTATTTAAGTGTAACCTTTTTACACTGGATTTCAGCTCTTACCTGTACAGGCAGGTGGTGCAGAGTTCCACAGTCCATCACTCAGACAGGTGATAGTATCCCCTCCCTCCAGCTTGAGTCCAGACTCACAGGTGTACCTGACGGAGGATTTACAGATCGAGAAATGGGCGTGAGCGACAACAGGGACTGAGCCGCAGGGGGTCACTGCAAAGGGAACAAACAGACACTGATCAGGAAAAGGGAGGCCTAGAGTTACTGGGAATATTTGAGCAAGTGTTTGTAAAACCACAACATTATATTTCTAAACTCCATGCTCAGAGTATGGACACTGCCTCTATATAGTCTAAAATCCTGACAAATATTTTAGGGAAACTCATTCCTTTAATCACTAGTTGTAAAAGATGCTGAAGTTGAAGGGTTAATTCTTCCAATCTAGATAGACCAATGATACTGAAGCGCTAGAGTGAGACGTTGTCAGTACAGGGAGAACAAAAGGGTCATGGGCCGTTGTCTCACGGTCCTTGGACAGATGGGGCCCGATGTTAGCAAGGCTGCGGGTTCTTGGTGGGGGGGCTATCGGGCGCGTGGGTAACGCGCCCGGTGAAATTAGTCAGTTTCTCACGCGATCGTAGCAGACAATTCACTAATTGGATCCACTTACCTGCTCCTCCGGGTTCCCCACTGCTGATCTGCACGTCGGGCGGGCTGCGCATGCGCAGTAAGATCTGTCAGCTGGAGGCGCTCTAGTTAAAGGGGCAGTCCTCCACTGATTGATGCTGCAACAAATAGAAAAAATTACAGCATGGAGCAGCCCAGGGGGAAGGCTGCTCCCAGTGTAATGATGCCTCACTCCAGGTATCAATACATGGGGTGAGGAGGAGGGGGAGGACAGAGATCTTACTCCCGGTGGGCGGGAGGAAGCGGCCTGCCTCTGCCACCAGGAAGGCCTGGCTCGAGGTGGCATAGGAGGTCACCAGCACCACCAATATATCGCTCACCTGCATACAGTGCAGGAGGCGCTCCAATGACCTCAGTAGGTCAGCCAAAGTGAGTACACTTACTCTTTCCCCTACACTCCGTCTGCCACATCACTGCCCCTACCCCACATCTCCTTCAGCACTGCCAACACTACTCTGTCACATCACCCCTCATACCCACTCAAACCTCATCCTCATCTTACCTGCACTTACTCACCTCGCCAGTACTCACCCCGCCACTACCACTCAACCCAATCCTCATACAATCTCATGGCTCTATCTCATACTCACCCTCTCATGCATCTCTTTCACGACCAGCCTCACTCAACCTGCCACTACCTGTGCTGCAGCCACAGGGCATGCATCACATATGTGCAGTAGGCAGCGTAAGGCAAACGTGTCGTGAGCATGAAGGGGATGCACAAGGGTGTTTGAGGGTTTGTCATGGGTGTTACTTATATTGAATTTCTGAACAACTCACATTACATATTATATTGGCACCACTACTGCCATGTCTTCGCCAATCCTGTCTGGTTTGTGCAATAATGCCCGCTCCTGAGGATCGCTATAAGGAGCCACCACTGATGCCACCCAGTGTGTCACTGCAGAGTGGGTATAGATGTATTTGCAGGGCTCTTCTGCGCAGGCGACTGGAAGACATCGGCGATGTCCCCGGTTGCACCCTGGAAGGATGCGGAGGAGAAGTTGTGGAGGGCAGTGGTGACTTTGACAGCGACAGGTAAGAAGATGGTGCTCGGGCCAGCCAGGAGCAGCTCGGCATGAAAGAGGCTGCAGATGTCCACGACTACATGTCGAGTGACTCTGAGCCTCCGTGTGCACTGCTGCTCAGAGAGGTCCAGGAGGCTGAGCCTCGGTCTGTGGACCCTGTGGCGAGGGTAGTGCCCTCTGCGACGCATCTCTCTCTGCGGTAGCTCTCCCTCCTGCTGTACAGGTGGATGTGTCACAGCATTCTGATGTGGAGCTCCACGTGTCAGAGGTGGACGGCGTGGATGGCGAGGCTGGTGAGGCTGGTGATGCTGTTCGCCTTCCAAGGAGGTCATGACTGCAGCTACAGCGGCCCCATCCGCAAGATGTACATCTGAGGGGGTCCGCAAGGTAGGTACATGTCTCTGGACCCCGGGGTAAGTGTGTAAGTTGGTGACTTTGACTGTCAGGAGGAGGGTGGTGGAGGCCAAACTTTGTCCCAAGTGACAGAGTGGCCTCTTGCAATGGGTGAGGGTCTCCCCCCCTACCTGTCAAATGGACCTTTGCAGCTGCCACAGGCTGACAGCTGCAACACGTCCATTTGACCTGGGAGTGTTTCCCCCAGTGTGGGAAACAGTCCCATTTTGTTCTAAAATCCCACATAATCCCTTAATCAGGTCAGTTAATGACCTGAAATACCTAAATAAATACTGTCAAGTGGCATCCCGCTGGCTTTAATTGCCTGCGGGATTCCCACCAGCGGGAGCTGCGCGCGCACGCCGGCGTGTCCGTGGGGAACCCGGAAGTGGGCGGGATTGAGACGGGCTCCGGTCCCGCTCCGGGATTCCCTGATTTTCGGGGCCCCCCCGCCGAGAACGCACCCGATAGCGGGTGGTAAAATTACCCCCATGATCTTAGCCTTGAGAAGAGGTTATTAGTATCACATTCCTTCTTGGTGATTTACACACCGGGAGACAAGGAGGAGAATTAGAATTAATTGGAATTGAGATTTTGTGAAGCAAATTAAAACTTTGAACTTCTAGTTTCTAAGATGCTTATCTGAATGACATCTTTGAAAGTGATTCACGTAGCTGACTTTGTCAGTGTAATTGGTCTGGTCACCTGAAGTGGGATTCCCTGTAGTAGTTTAAAGTATTTCAGTCGGATATCAATCACTTAAATCAGGTTTTCGAAAGGGATTTAGAATGTAAAGAAGAGAAAGTTTTGGATGTTAGAAAGAAGATTTCAGAAAAGTTAGGTTGTTAATATTGAAGTAGAGCAAGTGAGGTTAACAAAGGGTAAGAACAGAAGATGACCAAAAGGAAGAAGATCACGATGGACAATGAGCTATCACAGATGTAGCCAAAAGCCTCACAAAGGAAGTGTTGGAACCACCAACACCACAGCCAGCCTGTTACCCAAGAGAGAGGCTGTATGCTTTTATGCACGTCACCCAAAGGACAGATACCGGAGGTTCATCAATGCAAGATTTTTAATATATTGGGCCAGAAATTTCTCCCAACAGGTGTGAGATTCTACAGGAAAATAAAAGGAGGCATTAAGAACAGGCTACCCAACTGGAAGCCTCTTGCATCCAAATCAATCGCATGTCAAATCACAATCAGAAGAAAAGCTAATTACATCAGCACAGTCTTCAAAGCTGGGGAACACCACCTTCTAACACCATCAATTACTTGTTCAGTTTTAGCACAAACATAATGAACCCAAATGTCTTATCTCAGAATCCTAGGAAAGGTCTATCAGTGTCATACCGTTAATCTTCTCTCTCCAGGCGCTCAGGTTTACCCGTGATATCTGGTTGCACCCAACATATCCTTCTGGGTATGGCCTGAACCTAAACGCATCCCGAGGGAGTTCATCAATCCTGGTGTTATCGCAGATTAACGTGGAGAATGAGATCTGCTGAAGAGCCTGCTGTTGGCTGGCAGTAAAAAACCCTTGACTTTCCCACCAGAATCTAAAGAACAAGGAACGAGGAAAACAGTCATTAGGAAGGCAGTGAGTGTCCTGGCCAACATTTATCCCTCAACAAATCCCAACAGAACAGATTAACTAGTCATTGGTGTTTGTGGGACGTTGCTGGGCAAAATTGACTGCTGTGTTTGCCTACATGACTACAATGACTATACGATGTAGCTCATCTATGTGAAGTGTTTGGGACATTTCTGAGAGATGTGGAAGGCATTATATAAGTAGAACTTCTTTCTCTTTCTCGTGGATTATAGCTGTTAGCACTGATGGGCATTGAGAACTAGTCTTCATCTGTTCTCTCAGCTGCAATTGGTATATGGACACCAAAGACTTTATGTGGGGATAAAGTAAATAAATAATATATTCATATATGGTGAGGTACCTTTCATTGTTAAAATATTCCAATACATCGACTTACCCTGGTTGAGACTAAGGCCCTGAAATAGCCCAGCCATTCCGGGGAGCTCCTGCTGTAAGTTTGGTGGGAGTTTGCTAGAACAGGCATACACTCAGCAGGGACCCGGATATGCCAGGGTCTGGCTCCAGGGCCCAATTTCCTGTATGGCCTTGTGAGGGTTGGACTTCCAGCTGCCCCTACAAGGCAAGGGGCTGGTGGAGCTGGAGACAGGGATCCCTAAGTCAGGAGTTCCCACTCCTCAGCTGTCAGTCGGGACCCAGTACAGCATCGGTGCAGGTACACTTATTCTTACTTTGCCAAAACCTGTGAAAGTGGGCCCACTGGTGGAGTCCAGGCCTGATTTGGGGCCCATGCCTCTGAAGATTGGAGGGGAGGGAATTTTTAGTGAAATTTTTAAAGCAGATCCTTGACGCATGGGTCATGATCCACAACTTTCTGATCCAACATTTCCCTCAGGCCAACAAGCTTCTACCTGTATTTCTGGTAGGGATTGAAGTGTTGCAAATATGCCCCCAAACCACTGAAGGCTTGCTTCTGCAGGCATCCTGCTAATCCCTGGCTGTTTAGTTTGGCGAGTCCATGTGGCCTCATGTTGGGTATGTAACTGTCTGATTTCTAACTAAAATCTTAAGCATTCATCTACACTATAAGGCATCCAGGCCAAATATCAAAAGGTAATTATGGTGGAGATAATGATGGAAATGGATGTTAATTCTGGAAGCTAAATTGAAAAGTTGTTCTAGAAGTGACAGTAATGATGATGGTGGGGAGCTAGGGGCAGTGGTGATGGAGGTAGTGGTGATAGAGGTGAGGTCAGTGATGGAGAAGGTGCAAGGGTTGGTGCTGGCAATGCCAACTTTTTTCCAAGTTTCCATTAATAACTAAGATGCAGAATTTAGGACTCTTGGATGGTGAGACTGCTCCGTTGAAGGAAGAACACTGTAACATGATATACAAATGGATTGCCATCAAAGTCTCAATACTTCTGTTACCTGTCTCCATCTCTCAGGTTCTTGAATTGCTGTCCTATCAAACAGGCGAACAAAGGGCCCACCCTGCCACCTTCCACGAAGGGTTCGGAGATTCCCCCCACCCACACGTCGATGTTGTCTGGAGTTCCATACAGGTTGAGGAGATTAGTTGCAAGTTCCATATTGTTGAGGACGAAAGAAAGTTCAAAAATATCTTGGGGCTCAGAAAGTCCACAGAATCTTCGCCAAGCATTGTAACCTGGATTCAGAGCAGGGAGCTGGGGGTTACATTTTTGTTTACAAGTTCAGGTGAATACATGATATAATTAGCACGAGGAAATAAAAACACCTCAAAGCTGTAGGGTGAGGGTTTTATAATTTGCAAATTGAGACTGACTAATGCAGCTCTCAGTGTGATACATCAGCCATTTCATCAAACATGGATTGCGTGTTTATAGATCTATAATCAGAATGTACGGCGAGGCAGCAAAATCACTGCCAGTTACATGTGGGACTGAAAGAGCTGTATTACCAAGTCAGGCTCTTCACTGTATTCATCTTCTGTTACCTTGGAGCCCATGGTCCCGGGAGCGCTGGATGTTTATGGCAGACAGGTCCAGGGCTATTTGATTCTGCAGTGCAAACAGCTTGTCACGCAGCTCATCTGGCATCATCGAGCTTTGGGTCTGCAGTTTGGCAGGGTAGCCGAACAGCCCCCGAAAGATTGGATCAATTCCGCCTAAATGACAAACATTGTTATTTCCATTGACATTTTCATTCTTGATTTTTTTTACCACAGAATAATTGCAAATTGGAGTGCATTTCTTATATTCTACATCTTCTTATCTCCCCCCAACTGCCCCCCGCCCTCGTAACCTGCTAACATAGGGCTTGATGGAATAGTGCAACATTCTCAGTACTAATCAGAGTTACAATCAGATACTCTGCATCTGACCTGTACTGTGCCTGAGTTGGGAGTGTTTGATGGGATACTGCTGATATAGTTGATATTACTCTATACATAAGACAAGTGTGAGGAACACACTTGGGGAATAAAGACATAATAAATAAACACATTTGACTAGGGAATGGGGAAATGGATGCCTCTATCCATTCCACCGAATTACTGCCCAGATGAAGATGAAAATTTTCCCCATTGGCAGGTTGGTGAAATGGGCAGACAGCTGCCAGGTTCAATTTAATGTGGATAAATGTGAGGTAATACATCCTGGGAGGGAAAACAATGGGAGTATACACTCAACGGAAATACACTGAAGGGTGTGGTTGAACAGAGGGACATAGGCAGTCAAATTCGATTCCCTGGAAGTGTGAGTGCAGGTCGATAAAGCCATATAAAAAAAAACTAACAGCAGTTTGGGTTTTATAAATAGGGGCAGAAGAGTACAAGAGTAAAGAAATAAATGATAAATTTGTACAAACATTGGTCAGGCTACAGTTAGAGCACTGGGAGTAGTTTTGGGCATCCTCCTTATGGAACAAGATATTAAAACCATAGAGAGTATACAGCAGATTTCACCAGGGATGGGAAACTATAATTATGAGGAGAGACTTGAGATATTGGTATTATTTCCACTGGTACAGAGGAGACTAAGAGGAGATTTAATAGTTTTTTTTAAATTACAAAGGATTTTGATAAACTGAATAAGGATATATTATTTCCTCTGATTCAGGAGGCAGTGATGAGGGGCCATCTGTTTAGAATTTTTAATAAGACAGAGAGGAGAGGGATTAGGAGAAATTTATTTATACAGAGAATTGTTGGTGCGTGGAAGGCTTTGTCACAGTGAGCAATTCAGACAGAGACCATTGCATCATTTACAGGAATACTGGATAAATACTTGAAGCAGAGGAAGACACAGGGCTATGGGGGAGGGTATGACATTGGGATTAGTTTTGGATTGGGCTGAATGGCCTTTTTTTCTTCTGTAGACTTCTATAGGTTAATCAACAGCACAGTGTGCAGCAATAAAGAAAGGCAATTGGCTCTTGAGGTGTGTAGACAAAAGGATACAGCACAGTTCTCAGGAGGTGGCAATAAGTCAGGACAAGGTAGTGGGAGTACAGCCACACCTGGATTATTGTACACAACCCCAGTCGCTGTAGTACAGAAAGGATAGCCAAGTACTGGAGACAGTACAGAGAAGGGCAGCCAAGCTGATACCTAGCCTAAAACAGCTGAGCTATGAGGAGAGGTTGAAGAACCTAGGATCATTTACTCTGGAGAAATGGCTGCTCAGGGGAGATATCATTCAAGATTTCAGGATCTTAAGGGAATGGATGAATCAAACCCTGATAATATGTTCAAGATTTCCACACATCTAGAACCAGGGGATACGTGCTCACATTTAGAAGAGAAGTACACAGGCAGTTTAGATTTAACTACTTGATGCAGAGGTTGGTGTATGTGTGGCATGGATTATACTGGGAAGCAGTGTAAGAAGATGGTGTGGAAAAATTATGGTTATTTAAGGGAGTGGGTGAATGAGGGATATTAAGTTTTGGGGCTGGCCAGAGGGACTGCAGAGTCTTTTCTGATCTTATACTTTTCTACGCTCATTACTAACTCATGTTGTACCGGACCAATGAGTGTTTGATAGAACAGTGTGGAGAAAACGTTTTTCTGTATCTAACCTGTGCTGTATCTGACCTGAGTGCTTGATGGGACAGTGTAGAAAGAGTTAGATCCTGTGACTAATCTTCACTCTACCTGTCTGGGAGTGCTGCATATTCATTCTGGAAGCTAAAATTGAAACGTTGTTCTATAATCCAGCATTGACATAACCATTGAACACAAGAGTGCGGCAATATTTTAAATTGGTTGTTATTTTACAGTAGGCCAGGCTGCTGTTTGTTTGCGGGGAAAATGATAAAGTCGAGCACCTTCCTCGATTAATTTCCACGGAGTGAAGAAGCTGTGGTGCAGGAGAATGCTGGGATACTTCGGGTCCTCCTGGTACTTTTCATTATAACGTTTCATGATTGGCTGGATCGTGACGTGCCCAAAGCGCAATGCGGCTGTAGTGAAAACATTAGCGAGCCTGGGATCGACTGACTCGTTGTAGCCTCGGTATTGGGAGAGATATTTCTCTGTTGCATCCTTACCAATCACTAGGGGAACATAATCCCTGTAGTTTATAATCTGTCAGATAGAAATTAGAAAGTAATTATCAAACAGCTTTAATTAATAACTTAATTTAATAACTTCATTAAAGTCATTACCATGGATCCATTCACTTTAATTTCACTCGCACAATTTTTATTCTTTTCTTCTCTCATTGTAATTCCATAATCCGTGCTCCCAACTGGGAGGCACACTCCAGGGAGCACGGATTGGAGATAGGGCTATAACATTACAGCCCAGATTCTCAGACTAACTGGAAGTGTTGGATCATAAAATTACTCTTAATATCTCACCATCTCTCCCAATTTTGCAATTTCCTCCAGCTAAACATTGGTAAGACTGAAGGAACGATCTTTATCCCCGTCATAAACTCTGTACCCTTGCCTCCATCCCCCTCCATGGCCACTGTCTTAGACTGAACCAGACTCAGCAACCTCAGCGTCCTTATCGACCCTTACCTGAGTTTCTGATCCCCATATGCTCTTTAATTATAAAAACGCCTACTTCCATTTCTGTAACATTGTCCGCCCCTGCCTCTGTTTCACTATTCCAATGCTCCCCATCCTCCACCCTTCATAAACCTCAGCTCATCCAAAACTCTGCTGCTCGTATCCTATCCTGCACCAAACCCCACCTACACTGACTCCCAGGCCCCCAGTGTCTCAAATTTAAAATTCCCAACCTTGTGTTTATATCCCTTCAAGGCCTCACTGCTCCCTATCTCTGTACCTCGTCCAGCCCTACAACCCTAAACTCTCCATTCCTTGTTCATCTCCCTCTCCCATTGCCTCACCATTGCCAGTCGTGCTGTTAAAGTAAAATTTAAGCTGTTGGGTTAAACCGGCAAAGATGACCTTTGGCGACTAGTGTGTGCATGGCTGCGGTCACTGCCCCGAGACCACACTGAGCTGCGCCTTGCACGAACCATAATTAAAAGCTTAAGCATAACATATGATGATTAACAAGTTAGTGTATTGCTAAACAAAATGGACTCTGTGGAACAAAATGGACTCTGTGAAAAGACATTAAAATGTGCTGACTTAGGCATAGACATTCCACAACGAACTGATAAAAGCTACGGAACAGACAAAATCCAGACCGCCTTAAGTCAATATGTTCTTGATAACAGTTGTTTTAATATGATTGGAGGTCAATTGTTGCTGTCGGGGCCTAATTGGCTAATGTATAACTAACCAAGGCTGATAATGTAATAACTGCTAAATGTCTGTACTTGTCGACTCTTTGGAATGTATAAAAGAAGCTCAGCGGCCATTTTAAAATTGAGAAGTTGACTGCGAGCACCGCGGGGTGCCAAGCACTTCTCCCAAAGCTTTGTTCAATAAACTGCATGTTGAATCTTTAAGTCTGACTCCGAGTGGGGATTTCCCACAACAGTGCTTTCGGCCATCTCGGCCCCATGCTCTGGAATTCCTTCTGCCACTCCCCCTCCCACTCATACTTTAAGACCTTCTTTAAGACCCACCTCTTCGACCGAACTTTGGTCACCCCTCTAAATATCTCCTTCTAAGGCTCCGCATTCATTTTTTCCTTAGGCTTCTGTGAAGCACCTTGGGATGTTTTTTCTATATTAATGGAACTATATAAATGCAGTTTGCTGTTGTTGAAGTGTGCCTTCAAAAGTCCTATCCTGCTCAAAATGATTCTAGTGGTGAAATGAACCTCAATTCCCCGGGCTGGTGTCCTTAAAAACATACAGCTACTATCAACCAAGGCTGTAGAGGGCAGCCTTAATCTCTGAGGATCCACCAGGAAAGTGTGCAGACATGGTGAACTGCCTCACTCTCTGTCTAAGTTGTGAACAACTCTATAGGGGTGTCCAAACAAAACTAAGCAAATGAATGGCTTGGAGAGGTCAACAAGACAAGAAACATAGAGGGGATCATTTTCACCTTCACCCCTTGGGTGGTAAACTGGTGGAGCAGAGCGGAGCGCACATCATAGAGCCTGTTATAGAACCAACCCCTCCAACTCCACTCACAGCCCCCCTCCCCACCCCGCCACCCCGAGATACAGACAGGGAAATAGAAAGAGATAGAAATATACAAAGAGAGAGGCAAATAAGAAAGAGAAGGGAAAAGAGACACAGACAGAGATAGGATCTTACGTACACAATGAGACACATGCCCAGAGTCTCAAACACACACACACACACACACACACACAGAACAGGAATTGCTAGACAAAAAAAGATCAAGGTCCATTCAGTCCATCTAGTTACATGATACAATGTTAATGGAGTTGTTGACTAATCATAGCAATCAATCTTTATCAATTACTCTACAACAGACATGATGTGAAGAAAACCCAAGTGGTGGACAGCTTTAGGAACTATAGGTCCAAAAACCGCCCTTCCATTTCCAGGTATGTTCCACTTTCTCTCTACCTGTTGAAATGCTCCCATAATTTTCCTCGCCTCCTGGTAGATTGTTTCTCCACTCCAGTGTGGGTTCAATCTCTTCAGCTCTCTCGCTAAGCGATTGTGTTCCCGTAGAAATATTGTATGAAAAGACAACAGCCCCAGGTTTTCATTTGCACGGCTATCACCTGTGGGAACACACGATTAATGCACTTATCGCAAAAGGAAAAAAACAGGCAAAGAATAATATGTGGGTGGGTGAGATTGATCTCATACCATGATCATTACCCTAAGAACCCAGACTGGTGAGTAAGGGAACACAACAATGAAATAATACAGCTGAAGGACTGGGTGGTGTAGTGGGTCAGCACACAACTTCACACTTATGGGAAAGTGTTAAAATCCAACCCAGACTGACAGGATGATATTTTCCTCTAAGCAATAACTGTAAGATACTATGAAATGGGTTTGGATCACATCAAACCATCTCCTGAGCAAACTTGTGATCTCAATCAGAGAGACTATATGGATGGCCGTGTGTGGGAAATAGTATCTTCTGCGCTGGTGTTGAAGAGGCACTCCTCCGAGTTTGGGGATAAGGGATATTACAGGGGCAATGTAGAGGAAGCTTTACTCTGTATCTGAATGAGTACACTTTTACAATTCATATTTCAAGTCGAGGTGCTGTTACCTGAGGTTTTATCAAGAGAATGGCCACACAGACCAGGAAGGTTGACGATCTCAGGTTTGATTCTTAGCTCTGACTGCTCAGTGGTTCACTTACTCACTGAGATAGCAGGGGGCTCGACTTACAGTGTTCAGGGTTTGGCTTGGCTTGACCTGGACTCAGGTGCACTGTGTTATTAGGTGTGTCATATGATGTCCCCTTCCAATGATTTCTTACCAGCTAGCATACAGGGAATGTCAACGCTGGAGCGAGAGGAGCTGGTGCAGGTCGGGGCACAAGGATTCATCTGCTTAAAGCTTCTGAAAGGCAGGTACTTCAGGTTGTTGTCTGAAAAGGTCGGATTGACCATCAACAGGCCCAGGTCACTGGTGAAATCTCTGAGTTTCTTTGCCTGGGACTCCACGTTGCCGTAAGTAACGCTGGCATCAATGTAGGTTGTCTGTGCATTGATCTGCTCGCGAATATTCATGCCCCCAAACACTGAGTTGCATGCAGGAGCTGATCGGATGAATGGTATGCACTGACGAGCGTCTGTAGTCCGTGGGTCATCACAAGGTACCTGTGGATGAAAGGCCGGGACAGAGGTGGAAGCAGGTAGTGATAAGTCCAGAGAGAAGGACTAGTCTGTTCAGTGGATAAGCCTTAAAAACCCATAGTCCTGATACGGCTCTGAGGAGGCCTTTGCTGTAAATTCATCAAGTTTTCTTTGTCCTTTAGTTGAAGGGAGGGATGTGCAAACTGGCTGCGGTTGGTACAAAGGCAGACCTGGTCTAAGGAAGCAGCCAAAGTGCAGAATGCTCCTGTCCCCTTGGGAAGTAATTACAGTGCAGAGTGCTCCCCTCTCTTGGTATATTTAAAGGTTTTTCATTTAACATTAAATAGGAAGACACTATTTATTAACACTGTACCTCTACGAGAGGGATGCTTTTTTAAGGTGGGGGCTCTCTCATGCACTGGCAGGTATCAGTCACAGATTCCATCAGTGAGCACCTGAATCAATTTGGGATCCTTCTCGTTTCTGGATACTGATGTGAAGCGGCCTCCCACTACGTATTTAATTACTTTCTGCAGACAGTGGTAAACATGTGAAATGGACTTGTCCAGAGAGGCAGATAACATGTTAAAATTTAAAGGAGTGTTGAAGATGCTTGAAGGACTGGTGAATGAGGGGTATTGTTTTTAGGGAGAGGGAAGATAGTCTGTGGAGTCTTTTCAGGGCCTGCACTTTCCTGTGCTCCTAAGTAACTGCTCTAGCTGAGTTGGAAGTGCTAGAAAGTAATACGTTCTGGACATTATTAATAAACATTCTTAAAGTTTTATAGAAGGAAGCACTTTGCATTGTAAGCACTGTCCCTTAAATTCTCTTTCATTCCTTCTGTTACTGATACCAAAAACTACCAATGTAAATCATTCCAACCATTGGTTTTAATGCAACAGATGGAGGCACAAAACTGTAGATCAAACCGGTGATAGTGGCATCCTACTCTAGGCTTCTATTGCAGCTTTATCCACAATGTCTACAGATTTCCCAAATATTTTTGTAACCTGTGATTGAGATTCCAGCATTTCTTGCTCAGAGTCTCAGAGCTTGTACTAAAATAAATGCATTGCATTCCCTGGATGCATGCAGGGTTTCCTCATTGTTTGATTAGGAAGCTTAAGAGTGATTAGAAAAAATTCAGAAATCGGCAAATACTTCAAAATAAACCAAAATTGATTCGATTTTACTATCTACGATTCACAACAACCAGTGACAGCACCGAAATAAAATAATTGCAATGAATATCTTGAATTAAATGTACAGTATAAACAGATGGGGTGTGGCGTAGCTGTGGGATATGGCTCAGACTGCACTCAGGAGCTGACCACAACTTGCTTTGTTGCATGTGCCCGCACCTGCCAGTGAAGCAGGAAAACATTCCCACCCCCACAGTGTTAAATGTGGTGGGATTATTGTCTTGCCACTAAAACCCAGAGTCACGATTACCAGCTGCAGTTAACATCCTTATTTCGTCAAGTTAAGATGAGCTTGGGGAGGAGCAGAGGAAAATGGACGGAAGAGACCAGCATGGATAACCTGAGTCGTGCCAGGGCTGATCTCTGCCCAAGGAGTTTCAGGACCTTTCTGATTGCTGCAAGTGTTTCTTGAGGTGCAAGCAGATGGTCCCATTTTAACAAGAATTGGGGCTCCTCACTGACAACCTTGTAATTAGGATGGAGAACAGTCTTGAGTTACCAACATTGGAACTGAATGGAAATCCTACCAATCCTACATAAGTGCATATCTGGTTCAAGCATAGTCCTCAGTTGGCTTTGAAAGGAGAATCAATGTCTCACCTTAATTGGGAAACAAGGACTTCTCTGCACACAAGAACTTTCACAATTGATGCCATCGCTGAAGGTGTGGAGGCTGCCAGACACAGGAGTAAAAGTTATTTCGTGATTAATCCACTGACCCCACTGCACAAAGACCTGACTCCATTCAGAATCTGAAATTATGTTTTTACTGGATGCTTTCAGGATCTTGTTGGAAACCTCTCGGACCTGAAAAAGGATAAGAATACTTAATAATTAGTTTTCAATGTTCAGGGCATGGACCCTCCTTATGATTTTGTTTTGGGCTCACACCTGCCCCCTGTGAGTCACAGACCATGAGGGTAAGCTTGAGCAGGACTGTAGATGTCATGGCCAAGCCCCATCAACTCCATTCTGCTCCAACAAGTGCCAGCAGCATTTGATATACCATTGTGGACAAAAGAAAAAGGTTGGAAATGGACAGCTTAGTAAAGGTTTTCACTGTTTTCCAGGTTCGTGTATCTCCATTTTCATCCCTAATTATCTCCCAGTTTCTTCAACATTCAGTAGCGCAACCTCTGCTTAAAGTGAAACACTAATGGTTTTGAAATACAAACTCTCCCCCACCCCAGAGCTCAGTACCATACCCAATGTGGTGCTGCCACAGACATTTTCATATATTTAATTCCCAAGTAATAGCCACCTCTCTGTTTTATTTCCTGTCAACTGCTTCTTTTCTGTTTATGAAGCTGCTGGGATGATTTTCCTCGCCTCAGATCAGTCACCGTTTTAAAAATCGTACATACTGTCCTTATTTTTATATATTTCTATTATAAATTCCTTTGTCCACATTTAGAATGGAAACTGCCCATGTAAACCTGTCACACTGTAATTATACCTTCCTGCCAATGGTGTCACTGCAGCACCTCTACTGGGGGAGGGTGTAATTGCAGCATCACAAGTTTATACAGGCAGTTTCCATTGTAAATGTGGATGCAGGAATTTATAATGGAAAAAAGTTGACAGGAATTGCACCCAGACTTAATATTTTTAATATATTCATAGATATAAATGTATGTTTCCACATGAAGATAAATTACCAAGGTGAAACTGATCTTAGAAATGAATCACTTGGCAATATGGAGTTAGAAAATGCAAATTAAAAAGTTTCAGTTTTCAGAATTCTATTGTGTTCTCACATGGTTTATAAGGACAACAATTCCGCTACTGATACAATTAAGTGCCTATAGCTGGAGTAGCGCTAACCAACAGCGCAGGGACCTGAATTCTATCAGCTTTCCGCTTTAGTTCATATGAAGAATAATTCTGAGGTGCCTGTGCACCTTTGGCCTTGTGCAGGGAGCAAGCCTAATGGAGGAAGTGAAAAATCTGGCCCCCTGTTTGACAAATGGGCAAATAGACATGAAGGCCTCAATATTAACCCTCACCCCCATGATGGGCGGATGGGGTCGGGGTAGTTAAAAATGTAAAAACGGGTAACGCGACCCCAGCCTGCCGCGTACATGCCTGTTTGCGTTTTTACAGCGGTGGATTTCGTGGCGTCCGAGTTTTCCCACCATGGAGAGGCGGGACACTTCATTGACATATTTAAATTGGACCCCCACAGTGCAATTGGGAGCCCAATTTAAATTTTACAGATCCCAGGGTTCGGAAAATCTGGTAGTAAAAGGGTGGCGGGAGCTGCTGGCTCCATAAGGTAAGTGCCTTTTATAGCACTACTTGTGGGCTAGAAGGAGTAAGAGTGCTCCCCCGGCTCCTCAAGGAAGCCTACGGCCTCCCCTCTGCCGATCGCAGCCTCTCTGTCCCCACTCCCAATTGCCGACCTCCCCCTGTCCCCTCCAGCCCCGATGGCCTCTCTTCCTCCAGCTGATCTTGACTGATCCCAACCCCCAAGTCCTGGTGACCAACCTTCACCCCCCCCCCCGCCCCCTTCCATGATGGCCTCTCTCCCCCTCCCCAAGACCCGATCGCCAACCTTTCCACGCCTCGATCGCTGCTGACGTCCCCGGCTCCGAAAACCGACCTTCCCCTCTCCCGATTCCCGGGGACCGTACCCAAGGGTCCCTAGCTGCAGCCTCTTGCTGCTGGTTTTCCCTCCCAGCCACTGGCCAGGCTGTCAATTTGGACAGGCAGGAAACGGAAGAAAAAATGTTAATGAGGTCCTGCTACTAAATTCGGCAGGACCTCCGCGTCCCCGGCCTTGCCAGGTTCGTCAGCCGTTATCGGCCTCCTCTATACCTTCCCCACCTCGACACCATCCAGGACAAAACAGTCTGCTTGATTGGCATGCCCGCTACAGGCCTTCATATCCAAACCCTCCATTAATGGCTCTCTGTGGCTGCAGTATGTACAATCTACAGGTTGCACTGTAGCAACTCATCAAGCTTACCTCCCAGCCTCACAACCTCTATCACCAAGAAGGACAAGAGGAGCATTGTCGTGGAAATACCATCATCTCCAATTCCCGCTCCAAACTCACATATCATCCTGATTTGGAAATATATCATCATTCTTTCCTTGTTGTTGGGTCAATATCCTGGAATTCCTTACCTAACACCATTCTACAGCACCATCAACACAAGGACTGCCATGGTTCCAGAAAGCCCACCAGCACCACCTCCTCAGGGCAGCTAGGGATGGGCAATGAATGCAGCCTTGCCAGCATCGCCCGTATTCTGAGAACAAATTGAAAAAAATGTGGCTCAAGGAAGGCTGCCCTATTTGACACTTCAGGGCACCCTCCCCATAATTCATTGGTGAACCAATGTGGGCAACAGGTGGTAACCAGCCTCCACACTGTGAACACTACTTGCAGGGCCTGGGAACAGATCCATTCTTAAGAGTCTGGAAAAGAAGCATTACCCAACAATACCTCATAACTTGCGGTTGGCCCAAGGTTGAATGCCACAAATTGTAGTTTCTCAACTGGTTCTATATTTACGCCTCGTCTATGCCAAGCCCTCATACAATCTTACAGCTCTTTCTTTACATGTCACGCATACCTACACCTCAGTAAGACACCTTCGAGATGTAATGTACAATAGAATGCCGTTCCACACTCACAGCTTCCAAGGCCATACCACCTTGAGTCATTGTAAAACAACCTAGCTGCGTGATGCAGTCATTTGTTGATTCCCTGGTTGGTGCACAGGTTGCGTACAGAGGCATGTTAGTTTGCAGCAGAGAAGGAAGTCATTCAGTCCATCATGTTTGCTAGAGTAGTCCCAAAACTAATCCTACTGTCCTGCACTCTCCCCATAGCCCAGTATCTTCCTATGCTTCAAATATTTATCCAATTTTCTCTTAAAAGAGGCAATGGTCTCTGCCTCAATCACTCCCCTTGGCAAAGCATTTTATGCTTCAACAACCCTCTGTGTAAAGAATTGCTTCTAACTGCTCTCCTCACTCTCAGTGACAGTTAAATTGATAACCTCTTATTGCTGATTCTCTAACTGGAAGAAATAACCTTTCACTATTGTAATTGTGCATGAGTTTCTTCAATTTCCAACCTCTTTTTTTACTTTTATAAGATGTCACCTTGTAGGCACAATCTCAACATGCTAAAAGGCCTCCCTCACCATGCATAGCTGGCAAGGCACACTTCCTCTGACATGCCCAAGTAGCTCTAACAAGGTCTGACAAGGTCATCTACTTGGTTAACAGGTTTGGGAAGGGAGGGAGTCTGCGCAATCTGCCTCAGGCACACTTAGACCCCCCCCCCCACCCCTCTCTGATGAATCCTGTGGAAATCTCCTTATCCTCTAGCTTCCAGATGGCAAGAGGAATTCCAAAAGGAATGGCATTCTGCCAATGGGAACTGTTGCAAATTACAGTGAAACTCTCCCAACTGGTAGGTGGTAAAGGGGAGAAAAACTTAAACTAAATTGAAATGCAAGAAAAACAATGCGTTTAAATAAATGCAACAAAAGAAAACCAAAAAGGCAAAAAATGTTTTTTTTTTAAAGTGGACACTCATTTGTAAAACCAGAAATGAAGCCATTGTGGAATACAAAAGGTAGGAAGTTGTTCTCGAATCTCCTTAGGCTGAATATGATATTGAGTTTAAGATGATGTCTTTGTACAGTTAGTTTTGTACTTAATCTAGATTGTACTGAATAGGAATAGCTTTGTACATGAAAGATATTTATCTTTAATGGGCTGTGCAGTACTACACAATTCAAACCTTCACAATGAGAAGCATTTTTATTACATGTTATTATGAACACTTTCAAATTAAAGAGACCAGAAATGACTTCTCCTGGCTGTGTTATTCTGTGCATCTGTTTATACAGGTGCACAGCAATGATGTCACACTACAGACACTACTGTGTGGAAAGCCCACATTCTATTACCATTTATTTTATACCTTTAATAAGGTCTGTAGATCCCAGCGCTGAGAGCCTCTTGCCCTCCCAGCACTGTCCGTTTGGAAAATACCAGGCAGCATGCCAAGAGTGTTTGGACTCTTCCTGTGGACACTGATAAATTGCACCAACCTCAAAAATGCAGAACTTCTCACTTCCTTCAGTTTTTCCTCACTCCAACAATCTACAGGTTTTAAAACCCAAACTTGCTGTCACCTCATCACTACTTCATCATTGATCTCACCATCTCTCATTTTCACCCTTGCTATCCAGCACAATGGGCCTTAGGCCTTCGCCAAGATTTTTGAACAAAAACAAATTGGTACCAACTCACAATCCTTCTTTGTCAATGTTACAGTGTTTGGATTCTCTCTGATTGATTTAGAGCAATAATGATAATTACCAGTGGCAGGGGAAATCCTGAATATAGTTTCCCCTCTATCCAGCCCTTTGGAAGTGAAAATCCATCCTCATATTGAGCTGGGAGCCAGCGGGCAAATGGCATGTTAGGAGTTCCCAGGTGAGGGGTCCTCCTGCGAATGAACAGAAGAAAAGCATCAACTATTACTCCAATTTCTGTAGCTGCAATCACCATAAATGTAAAATTAAGGTAGAAATCGGAGTTTCAGGTTAATAAAGTATTTCATTAGAATTGGTTTAATTGCAAGAGGCAGGCAGGACTTTGCTGTTGTGCTTTTCTTTCTCCCTGTACTTATTTCATAGAAGTGAAGTTTAAATTCCCAAGAAGCAACATTTGGGGCCAATAAAAATCCACCTTGTACATTTATCCTTCAGCAAGAAAAAGCAAAGCAAGGCTGAATTTAGAATCTGTGCTGTTACTTCAAGTACCTACAAATTCCTCTAGTTGGTACAGTAATGACATCATAAATGTGTTTGGGAAGTTTTCCTCTGTTCTGTGTTCTTTTAGAACATGTGTGCGATTTTGCTACAGGCGGCAAACCGAGGGATTCTTCACCAATGTATCAATGAGGTCATTACACAGTGACTGGAGGGATTTTCACCCTACTATGGGCAGAGGTATTAATACATAGCTTTTCATCTCAGGTCAGTCAAGTACTTTGCATTCTGTGCTCTGTAAAGAACAACAAGTGAATTGTGCTGAATGTGGAGTCTGTAAATGACTCGACATTTCCAACACCTTGGTGGGGAGATGTCTCACTGAAGATCTGATGAATTCCACCTCTGCGCCGGCTAGAAGAGGATTGCCTGACATGTGGCAAGTTTGGTCACTAACTCAGCCTCTTGGATCAATTGTCACAAGCAAACTTAGTCTTTTGTTGGGGTCTGTCCATCAGACTGAAGGTCCTAGCACATCCACCATCCAGTTCTGGAGACCACAGCAGTTTCCCTGAAGCTCCATTAAGCTTCGGGTTCCCTGTTAATTGCAGATCATGAGTCATTTGGGAAATGAACAATCACATGTTGGCCACAATGACCCAGTTGTTTTCTTTTTTGGTTTATCTGGGCTTCATCACCAATGCTTGTAGGTTTAGATAGCTGGGTAGCTGGCGAATCTGGTTCAGTAGCAGTTTCACTCAGTATATTGATGTTCATGGGACAATTGAAGATTCTGGATGGAAGTTTCAGGGGCTGGGGACTCAAATTGGGGACAGATCATGGGTCTGCTGGGTTTCAGCCTGTTTATAGTGCACCTCAAATTCCAGTTGGGGTAAGTTCTGCCTGCTCTTCCCCATCAAGGGGAAATGTTTGGAGGAGTTCCCAGGCTACTCCAGGAATTCCATCAATTATCCCCCCATTAAGAACCTTACTAAGACCACAAAGTTACCTGGGACAAAGGACAATTTAGAATAGGGTTTGAGTTCATCTCCATGTATCTGTATCATCCTGTGTCTGCACCTCTGTATAATCCTATCATCCTGTATTTATACCTATGGATCATTCTTTGTTTATATCTTTGTATCATTCTGTATCAATGCCTCTTTATTATTCTGTGGCATTACCACAGTATTGTGGTTTGTATCTATATCATTGATAACCCTATCATATCTTATCTTTATCTATCATTCCGTACCTCTCTATTGTTCTGTTTCAATGGCCCCGATTTTCAAAGGAAATTGTGGGTGACTTGGGGGCAGGGGCGTTGCGAAAATTGGGGAAATCCCAAGCGAATGAGGAAGCCGGCTCCAACCCGCCAACTTCTGGGTTCCCCACAGACAGGTCTGTCCTCGCGCGCCTCACAAATCCGGAAGTCCCACCGGCAATTAAAGCTGGCGGGTTGATAGTTAACACAGTGATTTAGACACTTTAAGTATTTGAAGTAATTAATTTCATGGTGATTAAGGCAGGAGACCGATTTTCATTCAGCCTCAGAGTGTTTCCCGTGCTGTGGGAAACACTCCATGCTTTAGGAGACGTGTTTCAGCCAGCAGCCAGTTGGACATTGAAATGCTTGTTTGACAGATGGGGATAAAAGGTGAATTATTGCAGCAGGGCACTCTGGTCTTTCAGACAAACTTTTGGCTGGGAGATCTTTGTGTTTACACTGAAAATTCTTAGTTTCTATTCAGAATTCTTCTGTTCACACATATTTACCAACTTTTCAGACCCCCTCAAACTCACACCGTCAGGATGGGGGTGGGGGGGTGCCATGGCTGCATTCACCGCTACATCCGAGGATGAGCAACATCACCATCCTCGCCAGGCATGGTGTGCACTTCCGCCACGTGGAGCTCCACAACACAGTGCTGCGCCACAGGCACCTGCACAAGAGCACAGAGGGGAACAATAGAGCGAGCAACATCGCAGGAGGCACTACCCTCGCCACAGGGTCTACAGACCAAGGCTCAGCTTCCTGGACCTCTCTGAGGAGTAGTGCATACGGAGGCTGAGAGTGAGTTGCCAGGTGGTCGAAGACATCTGCAGCCTCTTTCATGCCGAGCTGCTCCCGGCTGACCTAAGCAGCATCTCATTACCCATCACTGTCAAAGTCACCACAGCCCTCAACGTCTTTGCCTCTGTATCATTCCAGGGTGCCACCGAGGACATCGCCGGGGTCTCTCAGTTGTCTGCACCCAAGTGCGTAAGGCAGGTCACCGATGGCTTGTTCCGCAGAGCCTCACAATATGTCAACTTCCCCATGGACGACCTCAGCCAGATGGAGAGAGCAATGGAATTCCACTCTGTGGCTGGCTTCCCACAGGTGCTGGGTGCAATCCATTGCACCCATGTAGCAATACGAGCACCTCCACATGAGCCAGGACTTTTCATCAACAGAAAGGGGCAACACTCCATCAACATCTCGGGCCTCTTCCACGCACCGAACTCCCTTAAGGCCTGGCTCCTCAGGGACAAGGGATATCCCCTGCACATGTGGCTCATGACACCTCTGAGGAACCCCATCACCGAGCCACAGCTTTGATACAACAACAGCCAC
Source organism: Heptranchias perlo (assembly GCF_035084215.1). Taxonomy (NCBI): domain Eukaryota; kingdom Metazoa; phylum Chordata; class Chondrichthyes; order Hexanchiformes; family Hexanchidae; genus Heptranchias; species Heptranchias perlo. The sequence goes on along the minus strand of NC_090352.1, from coordinate 16,079,634 downwards.
ATCGCCATCAGGTCTACAATTCAGGCTGCTCAAGATGCGATTTAGGTGCCTTGATCATTCTGGGGGAGCACTTCAATACGCACCAGACGCATTATAGTAGTGTGTTGTGTCCGGCACAACATGGGCACAACAGAGAGGGGTGCCACTTTAAAAAGTCCCATCCACATCTGCCATCCACATTGAGGAGGTGGAGGAGGAGGAGGCAGAGGAGGAGGAGGACAAACCCATGGCCAGAGCATTGGCTCACCTGGCTGCTAGTGAGGCCAGGGAGTCACTGATATGTGAACAGTTCTCCTAACATCAGAAAGTGTGAACAATCCAGTCCTCAGACCACCTGGAAAGAGCAGTGCCAACATCAGCACCCACCCCCCCCACCACCAACTCTCTGCACAAAACAGTCCAGCAAGTACACATACACTCACTGTAAAGTGACCCAGTGGGTGGCATCAAGTATAACCGTTCATGGTGAAGCTCATGAAACGGCCCTATCACAAAAGCCAGTCAAGAATGGGCAAGACGTGGCAGTAGTGGTGAGAATGATAACATTTAATATGAATATAAAAAAAACCAAATAATAATGGAAAACATGACAGTCTGTCAGGCACCCTTGCACATACTCTTCGTGATCACAAATCCTTAGGCCTTCTCTTCCTACCTCTTCTACGTGGTGCATCCCCTGTGGCTGCAGCAGATATAATGGCAGGTTGTTCATGTTCATGCCCTGACTGCTCAGGTGCTTTCGGCCAATGCCCTCTGGGTTTCGGTGCCTGTGAGGGCCCCGCCATAGACTGCTCCACCTGCACCTATGCAGGGGCAAACTCGGCCACCTGGAGAGGAGGCAGCATTGCGGGTACTGGTTGAGAGGGTGACAATGGATGAGACATGGGAGTGCTTTGAGTGGCGTCCCCACTTCCATGTCCCCTTTTGCCATCATCCCTCTCCTGGGCCAGGACCACATCATTCCTACCACTCTGATGGACAACAGTTTGGAGGACATGTGTGATGCCTTGTAAGACCAGTGCTAGTGTATCTGTCTGCTTGTTTAAGGCAGCAGAATGTTGCACACGGTGATTCGAAACGACCGTTGTCAGGGCCTGAATGGACTCATTTGTGAGCCATGCATGAAGCTCAATGGAGGCTGCCATTCTCTCCATCGCAGACATTCCTGCACTTACCTGTGCCGCCATTCCACTAATGCAGGAGTTGGACTCCTCTATCCTCTGCACTATTGTGGAAAGTGTGTGTGGCACCTGTTCCAGTACCTCACAAATGTGCTGCTTCCCTCGATTATTCTCCTTTTAAAGGATGGCCCCCAGGGTTCATCATCTGTGTCCAGCTGAGCAGAGCCTGGAGAGGAGTGCACTCACTGACGCGGACTCTCCATAGCTGCCCCTGCCACCAGTGTCTGCTCGTGCTCACTTGTGTGTGGTGACTCACCAGGTGCCTACCCAACTAACTGACTACTAGGACCCACCGAGCTGTGAGTATCTGCGCTGGTGGATGGCTCGCTATGATGTGACGGTGCACCCCCAGATGCCGGGAGCTCCTCTGAGGAATCGCCCTCTGCCGTCACTGTGGTTGTTGTTGAAGGGCCTGTAAGAGAACAGAAGGCAATATTAAGCATCATCACAGATGTGTCATGTTGCGATGAGCATACTGAGGTGTTCAACATTCTAAGCATTGTTAACATCAATTCATGTTGTGTGTGATGAATGTTAAAGTTGTGTCATCAGATGTTTGTGGGATGCCAGTTTCGGCCCCCCCGATGGACAGGCACTCGAGGGTAGGGCTGATTTCCAGGGCCTCCTGCTCCGCGTCCGTGAGAATCACTATTTGTTGTGGCCCCCCCTGCAGTCCTCGCCCTCTTGCGTGCATTCTGAGCTCTCTTCTCCTAGCAGGGGAGAAAGTACAGATGTGTGAGTGAGTGATGGTGAAGTAGCCAGTCGATGGATGCATTGCTTTGGGTGAGGCTGACTGTCAAAGAGATACATCAGAGGGTGAGTATGAGACAGAGACATCACATTGGATGAGGATGGGGGTGAGTGGTAGCGGCGGAGTGACTAATGGGGAGATGAGGAAGTGCTGAGGAAGTGCAGGTAAGTTGAGGATGAGCCTTAAGTGGGTGTGAGGAGTGATGTGATAGGGTAGAATTGGCAGTGCAGAATGAGTTGTGGGGGTCGGGGGCAGGCGTTAATGTGAAACACGGAATGCAGGAGAATCAGTAAGTGTACTCACTTTTGCTGACCAAGTTAGGTCATTGAAACGCTTCCTGCACTGGGCCCAGGAGCGGGAGATGTTGCTGCTGCTGGTGACCTCGTCTGCCACCTGAAGCCAGGCCATCTTGGTGGCAGAAGCAGGGGACTTCCTTCCGTCCGCAGGGTAAAACACTTCCCTCCTCCTCCTCACCTCGGCCAGTACTGCTGTAGCGAGGCATCATTAAATCTTGGAGCAGCCTTGCCCCTGTGCTTTCCATTGTGCCTTTTGGTGTTTGCTGCAGCAAAAGCCATTGGAGCAATGGCCCTTTAAATAGAGCCGCTCCAGTTGATAGCCTGTCATGTGGGTGCGCAGTCCGCCCACTGCGCAGCTTTCGAACGGCAAACCCGGAAGCTACGTTAAGGGCCACCAATTAACTTGCAATTGCGTGGGAAACAGTAAGATTTTATTAGTCAGGTTACCCGCGAGCCCATTGACACCCCCTCCGCTGCCATCCCACCGCCCTTTCAAAATCGAGCCCAATATGCCTGTATCACTTTTTGTCTTTATCTCTGTATCATTGTCTCCATAACTCACATATTATTCTGTATCCATATCTTGGTCCTCCTGTATTTATACTGCTGTACGTTTTTGTGATCTACGGCTACGAATTCCCTCGAAGCTGCTCCTGCTCCATTGCCATAACTTCACTGGAAGTTTGGTGGAAACCCAATTTACAGTGGTGGAACGGGAGCAGCTCCAAGGAAATTCCTGGCTTATAATTCTGTATCACTTTGTCTATAACTGTATTATGCTGTGTTTGCAACTCTATTGTTCTGTGTCCAAACCCCTATATTATTCTTAATCTATAACTCTATCATTCTGTATCTATGCCTCTTTTGTGTGAGTGTTATCTCTGGAGTCATCCAAGGTCCATCCTCCACCCTCTCCTATTTCTCTCTCCTCGCCGGCCTCCTATCTTCCACCCTTCGTAACTTCAGCTCATCCAAAACTCTGCTGCCGGTATCCTAACTCACACCAAGTCCCATTCTTCCATCATCCCTCTGCTCGCTGACCTACATCGGCTCCCGGTCCAACAATGCCTCAAATTTAAAATTCTCATCCTTGTGTTCAAATCTTTCCATGGCCTTGCCCCTCCCTATCTCTATAATCTCCTCCAGTCCTACAACCTTTTGTGAACTCTGCGCTCCTCCAATTCTAGCCTCTGGTGCATACGCAATTTACTTTGCCCCACCATTGGTGGCCATGCCTTCAGCTGTCTAGGCCCCAAGCTCTGGAATTCCCTCCATAAACCTCTCCGCCTCTCTCTCCTTCTTTAAGATGCTCCTTAAAACCTATCTCTTTGATCAAACGTTTGATCACCTATCCTAATATCTCCTCATGTCGTTTGATAACGCTTCTGTGAAGCGCCTTGGGACATTTTACTACATTAAAAATGCGATATAAATGCAAGTTGTTGTTGAGTGCAGGTTTATCCCTGTTACTATTGGGTACAGAGTGTGTAGGTTGTGTGGATACAGGTTTATTAATGGTATTGTTGGGTACTATTACATTAGGCTCAATTTTCTTATGCAGCTCATACACAGTTAATATTAATTTCAATAATGTACCTTTACCTATTTATTTTTTCATAACATAATCTATTTTGATCCATAATTGAGAGGGACTTTTACTCGGGGCGACCTACCTGTTGTTGCAGTTGGAATTGATGGTTCTATATCGGTTGGACCAGCAGTCATTCTTGCAGACAGAGGGCTGGACAACTCTTGAACATCCTGTGGCAAGTGTCAGACTGTTCAGGTCACTCAGGGTTAAAAGCTCTATGGAAAAAAAAACATTAATTGGTGGTAAGTGGAAGTGGCTAGGAATACAAACCGTATATTGAGACAGATAGTAGATAAATGTTTAATGAAAGTACATTCAGTGAATTTACCACAGACAGTTTCCCTGAAAATAAGCTTGTGAACTGGTCCAGGAAGTGTGGAGGTCAAGTTATATTGTTGATTGGGCAGCATAACAAATAGATGTGGCTGAACGCAATTGTAAAAGAAAAAATTCTGCACTTTGACCCTACCTCACAAAATCTACAAGTTTTAAAACCCAAGCTCTACATTACCCATCTCTAATTCTTGATTTATCTCCAATTCTATCCTTTTTCTAACCTTGCAGTATGGGGTTTGGCCCATGATCTCGATTTCAGAATCATAGAATCATAGAATGGTTACAGCACAGAAGGAGGCCATTTGGCCCATCGAGCCCGTGCCAGCTCTTTGTAAGAGCAATCCTGTTAGTCCCATTCCTCCGCTCTTTCCCCGTAGCACTGCAAGTTTTTTTCCTTCAAGTATTTATCCAATTCCTTTTTGAAAGCCATGATTGAATCTGCTTCCACCGTCCTTTCAGACAACGCATTCCAGATCATAACTACTCACTGCGTAAAAAAGCTTTTCCTCATGTCGCCTTTGGTTCTTTTGCAATCACCTTAAATCTGTGTCCTCTGGTTCTCAACCCTTCCGCCAATGGGAACAGTTTCTCTTTATTTACTTTATCTAATAATAAAAATTACCAGACGCTGAGGAGGAGAGAGTTAGGTGAGTCGACAGGTAAACAGATTGGAAAATTGGGGTATACTTCTTTGACTTACTGGAAAAGTCTATCAATAACTATATATCGGACATGCACAAACCCTAGAGGCATCTATCAATCACTGTGTATCAGACATGCACAAACCCTCAAGGCACCTATTAATCAATGACTTGTCTTTTTAGAATCATAGAATGATACAGCACAGAAGGAGGCCATTTGGTCCATCGTGCCTGTGCCAGCTCTTTGCACGAGCTATCCAATTAGTTGCACTCCCCTGCTCTCTCCCCATAGCTCTGTAAATTTTTCCCCTTCAAGTATTTATCCAATTCCCTTTTGAAAGTTATTATTGAATCTGCTTCCACCACCCTTTCAGGTAGTGCATTCCAGATCATAACAACTCGCTGCATTGATTTATTTCTCCTCATCTTGCCTCTGGTTCTTTTGCCTTAAATCTGTGTCCTCTGGTTACTGACCCTTCAGCCACTGGAAACAGACTTGTTTGAGCTTGTTTCTGGCTAACACCATTTCTCAACTGACCTGATACATTGAGAGCCCATTGGTGGTTCCTGTGAACACTGTGTTGGATGAGTCTCATTGCAGTCTCCACACACTCTGCAGCTCGCACCACAGTCCTGGTCACTGCTGTAGGCTGCTTGAAGAAGATCAGGAGGCCTGAAGGAGTTAGAGATGCTTTACTAATTTTTTCTTTGCTGCTAAAATAGAAGAAAAAAAAATCTGATGTGTTTCACAAAGGCCATGAGTCAGTTGGATAAACTTGAGGCTTGTTATTACCTGTAAGTTTTCTAAAATCCCTTCTTTTGTGCGAGTTTATCAAGATGTGGGGTGGCCAGGGTGATCAATGTAATTTTACAACAACTTCATCACCCTGATAATGCACCTCATCGAATATCTACTTATTAGGTAGTGCAAGCTACCATTTCTTACTCTCTATCCTCGCTGTTGCAGTTGCCAAATTAGCACTTAAGAATAGCCATGAGTGGGATGAATTTCTATGAGCGTTCTCCCGCTCATCTGCCACTCGACAGAAGAGCCATGGAAATCTGAGCAAAATAGCCAGAAATTAGCCCGCATGGTGTCCAAAACCCGGCCAGTGGTCTTTTCCTTGTGTTTGCAGGCTAAGGAGTTCAAACCTGGGTCTTGAGGACTAGAAAAGCTGTTCCATGATTGGCGTATTTAGACCAATGAAAGGTAGCATTTTTGTACCAGCAAGGGAGCGGCTTCCAGGCACGGGAAGTTAAAAGAGGCTGAAAGAACTTCCATCTTGTGAACTTTGGGATAGCAGAAAGAGAAGTAGGGAGATTACAGTGCCGAACTGTAGTAGAGAAAGTGGAAGAGCAGGCCAGAGCAGGGAAAACAAAAAGTTGTAAGGTGGAGTTTTTTGTGGCGTTAGATGGTTTAGATTTTTACTAAATAGCAGTATTTCAATTATTTTGCAAATGGGAGGCTTGATTTTTAATGTAGGAGTGAAGATTTTGTACATGGGGGCTTCGATTTTTAGCATAGGGAGACTTTGGACTTTTAATGTGAGGGTCTGGGATTTCTAGTGTAGGGGGTTGGACTTAGTGTAGGGGCCTTGCATTTTTATCTTGCAATGGGCTTAGATTTTTAGACATCAATGTAGACATTACTCAATAATTGTGGCCCATGGATCCAGTGCCTCAATTAGAGGACATTTTGTGCAGTGGATCTGGAGCTAGTCTGTGGAGACTGTTTTAGACTGTTCAAATACAGTGCCTACATCATGCAGGAATTTTCACTTCTTCTGTGCATTAAAGACCAGATAAAATGATAATGCTTGGCCAGGGTGCAGCAATGTCTCAAGAAATATCTTGCATGTCAAACTTGAGAAGTTACGGCTTTTTGCATGAGAGCCGAGAATGTTAAAGGTGACCTGATAGATGCCCTCAAGATTATAAATTGAGTGCTGATGAGGTAAATAACAATAGATTGTTTCCAGTTGTCGATGAGATGGTGATGAGGGCAAATATAAAATAATCACAAAAACAATGTAAGGGAGATTGGGAAAAAAAAGTTCTTTACACAAATAGTGGTTAGGATGTGAAATTCTCTGCTGTAAATGGTTGTTAAAACAGAGTTCATATTTCTTTTTAAAAAGGGAATTAGATAGTTGTTTGGAAAAGAGGAACATTTTATCATTTTCTCAACTACTTTAGTTAGCTTCAGAACTGGAGGCGCAAATCTATCATATTAGGTTATTTATGAGATTATACATCTTATTGGTCAAGACACTGGGACTACCTTTTACTCTTTCTTATTAGTGTCATGCAGCTTTTACTGTCGACATAGAAGGAACTTGGTTTCACATCACATCAAAAGTAGGTGAAGTGCTGTGTTGTCAGAGGTGCTGTCTTTCTGATGAGATATTAAACCAAGGTCCTTTCTGCCCTCTCTGGTGGATGTAAAAGATCTATTTCAAATAAGAGCAGGGGAGTTCTTCCAGTGTCTGCACCAACGTTTATCCCTCAACCAACATTTTTAAGAAAGCAGATTATCTGGTCAGTTATCTCATTGCTGTTTATGTGACCTTGCTGTGCAGAAATTGGCTGCTGCATTTCCCTACATTACAACAGTGACTCCACTTCATTGGCTGTGAAGCACTTTGGGATATCCTGAGGTTGTGAAAGATGCCATATAGATGAAACTTCTTTCTTTCTTTCTTCATCATTGTGGTGAGCAGTGCCAGTTTTAGGAATAAGCTGAAGTTCAGGGCAAATTAATTAACAACAGTAGACAATAAATAAAAAACTGCTTGGGGAGAAATGACCAACAGAGTTCAAGCGGCTCTGTTTTGAGTTCCATGTTCTTCACACTATTCACGAATGATGTGGAGAATCTTAATTCTTATAATATTAGCAGATGTGCTGATGACATCAAGATATGTGGCACATAATGAATACAAGGGAGAATGAGAGCATCTAACTAGAGTGGGACCAGTTAAGTAGATGAACTATGAAATGGCATAACGTCTTTTAATGCAAATTAGATTAAGGGATGCTATGACTGTTGGAATGTGACAATATGTTGATTAGCAAAGCTGGAAATGGGGAATGATTTGGTTATCATTATTAACAGTTCACTGGCTATCCATTCAGTGTGAAATAATATCAGCAAGATTAATTCTGAACTGGAATCATCGCAAGAGCATTTGACTCAGTCAAGACAAGCTATTCAAATCATATAAATTGTTGGTGAAGCCAGTCCGAGGACAGGGTTACTTAGGCCATTACTCACACATCTCTGCTCTCTTTATACGCTCTGTCCACCATTTTGATAGCTTCCTGTACAGCACTGTGTACAAACGGACTGCCCAGGGATTTCTCAGAACCTGTTCACACAGGAGGAACACAGCCACTCAGTTTAAACTCATGAAAATTCCACAGCCAATCTGACATTTCAGCTCATTTCATCATTTAGTGAATTTGTAAATTAATATTACAAGGGGTGTTGTCGAACAGACCATTTGGCTGCTCAGGATAGTTCAGTTAATTTCAGTCAACAGTATTTTAACATATGAAAAACAATCAGAAATACATTCTTGAAGCAACAGCTTTTATTTTGGAATGGGGGGAAAGAAAGAGTTGAAGGTTTGTGAGGGGTAAAGATTATTAATGCTGGGGAATGGTGCTCTTTTCCACCTCTCCCACTCTTCAGCCCCCATACCTTGTCCTGAAGGGCCCACGACTCACTCAGAATCTTTTCTCCACATTGTTAAGAAATTGTTTGGGGCACTTCTGCCCCTTTTAAAGCAGGCACCTCCTTTTTGAGTTGCTGAAGTGGGTGTTTCACTACCTCATTGCCTCATTTCCCTTGTCTGAAGTGGCTGGCCATTTCATGTGGCAAGAATCATGCCAGGAGCCTACCCAGAATATTCAGTGAGCTACAACCTAGCAAAATAGATGTGTAGCCCTCACCATCTTCCAGCACAAAGAGGAAAATCCAGGCCTTGATCTCATTTCCATAATTGGATTTCTTCAGTGCGAGAAGATACCAATTAAGTTATAAAGTTATTCACTTTTCAGCATTTGCTTATTTTTATATTTTAAAAATAATTAATACTTTTATTTTTCCCTTCTACAGGTGTAATATTCCCTCTGTCTATCTGCTTTCCCCTTCCCAACATGAACACTCCACAAGTCTGGGAGCAGAGGCTTTTACATTTTTTCATGCTGGCTGTTTAGATTTCTTTGCCCACCCCCGCCCCATTGATAAGTTTTACTGGTCTCTGAAGCTCCCCCTCCAGGGATGCTGTAATCCCCTTCCCCTCCTATCCCGAGATGTTTTACTGCCTCTCCCCCCTGCTGCCGGTCTTCCCGCTTTCCCTCACTCAGGTGGTTTCCCTGTCCTCGCTACCCCTGCCTGGTGGACTGGCAGTGTGTTAACATTTTTGTATACACTAGCAGTAAAGCTCAAACTAAGACTGTATGCTTTTTGGAATCTTGGGTGTGTTAGAATGCATTAAAACTGAACAGGCTGAGGCTCTTTTCTCTAGAAAAGAGAAGACTGAGAGGTGACCTGATAGAGATTTTTTAAATCATGAAGGGGTTCAATAGGGTAGATGCAGAGAAGATGTTTCCACTTGTGGGGGCATCCAAAACCAAGGGCCATAAATATAAAATAGTCACTAATAAATCCAGTAAGGAATTCAGGGGAAACTTCTTTACTCAGAGAGTGCTGAGAATGTGGAACTTGCTACTACAAGGAGTAGTTGAGGCAAATAGTATAGATGCATTTAAGGAGAAGCTAGATAAGTACATGAGAGAGAAAGGAATAGAAGGATATGTTGATCAGATGAAGTAAGGTGGGAGGAGGCTCGTGTGGAGCATAGACCTGTTGGGTTGAATGGCCTGTTTCTGTGCTGTAAAATTCTATGTAACTAATGCACAATCGAGTGACCAGTTGTGCAAATCAACCAATCTGAAAGCATCTGCTGCTCAACTTAGTAAGGAGTTACCTAGTGAATATAAATGGTGAACGATCAGTGTATTGAGCTGTGGAGCATGCAATTTCTGTGAGAAATGGAGGAAGGGTGCAGAAGCATTCAACATCATCCTGATTTAAAACAGCTCAGAGACACATACTCTGAAAGATTTAGTGATTCAGAAAGAAGAGAGTAACTTGTCAAGAGGACGCAGAAGGGCTAGCTACTGCCGAAGGGAGGCATTAGGCACCAAAGATCTTGCCGAGTTGCTTTGTGTTTCTAATCTCAAAGGACCTGCTGTACGGGGCGGGGGGGGGGGTGGGGGAGTAGAAAAGTCAGGAGAGCAATAGTGATAGGGGATTCTATAGTTAGGGGAACAGACAGGCGTTTCTGTGGCCGCAGACGTGATTCCAGGATGGTATGTTGTCTCCCTGGTGCCAGGTTGAAGGATGTCACTGAGCGGCTGCAGAACATTCTGAACAGCCAGAAGTCGTGGTCCATATAAGTACCAACGACATTGGTAGAAAGAGGGATGAGGTCCTGCAGGCAGATTTTAAGGAGTTAGGAAAGAGATTAAGATGCAGGACCTCAAAGATAGTAATCTCCGGATTGCTCCCGGTGCCATGCGCTAGCAATTATAGAAATAGGAGGAAAGAGCAGATGAATGCGTGGCTGGAGAAATGGTGCAGCAGGGAGGGCTTTAGATTCCTGGGGCATTGGGACCAGTTCTGGGGAAGGTGGGACCAGTACAGGCTGGACGGGTTGCACCTCAACGGAGCTGGGACCAATGTCCTCGTGGGGAGGTTCGGTAGTATTGTGGGGAGGGTTTAGTCTAATTTGGCAGGGGGGTGGGCACCAGGATGTAGCTTTGGAAAGTAGAAACAAGGTGCACAAAGGATTGGGAGAGAAAGATAGCACTAGAACAAGAAACAGTATGGTAGTAGATAGGAACAGAGTAAGAGAGAGTACAAGAAAGTCTAAGACTGGTTTGCAGTGCATGTGTGTAAATGCACAAAGCGTGGTAAACAAGGTTGGTGAGCTGCAGGCGCAAATAGCCACATGGTATTACGATGTTGTGGCGATAACGGAGACCTGGCTCAAAAAAAGGCAGGATTGGGTACTAAATATTCCTGGAATCCAAGTGTTCAGGAAAGATAGGGAAGGAAAGAAAGGAAGGAGGGTGGCAGTATTGATTATGGAGAGAATTGCAGTGCTGGAGAGAGAGGATGTCCTGGAGGGGTCAAGGACAGAATCTATTTTGTTAGACTTAAGAAACAATAGAGGTGCCATTATACTACTGGGTGTACTTCGATAGGCCACCAACTATTGGGCAGGAGATAGAGGAGCAAATTTGCAGGGAAATTACAGAGAGGTGCAAAGGCCATAGAGTTGTGATAACGGGGGACTTCACGTACCCTAATATAGACTGGGATAATAATAATATAAGGGGCAAAGAGGAGGAGGAATTTTTGAAGTGTGTTCAGGAGAACTGTCTTGACCAGTATGTTTCTGGCCCAATGAGGAAGGAGCCATTGCTGGACTTGGTTCTGGGGAATGAGGCGAGCCAAGTGGAGCAAGTGTCAGTGGAGGAACATTTAGGGAACAGTGATCATTGTATCATAAGGTTTAGAATAGCTATAGAAAAGGACACGGACCACTCTAAAGTAAAAATACTCAATTGGAGGAGGGCCAATTTCAGTGGGATGAGAACAGATCTGGCCCGGGTAAATTGGAATCAAAGATTGGCAGTTAAAACTGTAACTGAACAATGGGTGGCCTTTAAGGAGGAGATGGTTCAGGTACAGTCTAGGTACATTCCCACGAGGGGGAAAGTTAGGGCAACTAAAGCCAGAGCTCCCTGGATGACAAAAGAGATAAAGAGTAAGATGAAGCGGAAAAAAGGGGTGTATGACAGATGTCAGGTTGATAACACAAGTGAGAACCAGGCTGAATATAAAAAGTTCAGAGGAGAAATGAGAAAGGAAATAAGGGGGCAAAGAGAGAGTATGAGAATAGACTGGTGGCAAACATAAAAGGGAATCCAAAAGTCTTCTATAGGCATGTAAACAGTAAACGGGTAGGAAGAGGAGGGGAGGGGCCAATCAGGGACCAAAAAGAAGATCTGCTCTTGGAGGCAGAGGGCATGGCCGAGGCACTAAATGAGTACATTGCATCTGTCTTTACCAAGAAAGAAGATGCTGCCAGAGTCTCTGTAAAGGAAGATGTAGTTGAAATACTGGATGGGCTAAGAATTGATAAAGAGGTGGTACTAGAAAGCCTGGCTGTACTTAAAGTAGATAAATCACCCGGTCCGGGTGGGATGCATCCTAGGTTGCTGAGGAAAGTAATGGTGGAAATTGCGAAGGTACTGGCCATAATCTTCCAAACATCCTTAGATATGGGGGTGGTGCCAGAGAACTGGAGAATTGCAAATGTTAAACCCTTGTTCAAAAAAGAGCGTTAGGATAAACCCAGCAAATATAGGCCAGTCAGTTTAACCTTGGTGGTGGGGAAACTTTTAGATCGATAATCTGGGTCAGAATTAGCAGTTACTTGCACAAGTGTGGATTGATTAGGGAAAGCCAGCATGGATTTGTTAAAGGCATATCGTGTTTAACTAACTTGATAGAGTTTTTTGATGAGGTAACAGAGAGAGTAGATGAGGGCAAAACGGTTGGTGTGGTGTATATTGACTTTCAAAAGGCGTTTGATAAAGCCGCATAATAGGCTTGTCATCAAGATTGAAGCCCGTGGAATAAAGGGGGCAGTAGCAGCATGGATACAAAATTGGATAAGTAACAGGAAGCAGAGAGTAGTGGTGAACAGTTGTTTTTCGGACTGGAGGGAGGTCTACAGTGGTGTTCCCCAGAGGTCGGTACTGAGACCAATGCTTTTCTTGATATATATTAATGACTTGGACTTGGATGTACAGGGCACAATTTCCAAATTTGCAGATGACACAAAACTTGGATGTGTAGTAACAGTGAGGAGGGGAGTGATAGACTTCAAGAGGATATAGACAGGCTGGTGAAATGGGCAGACACGTAGCAGATGAAATTTAACCCAAAAAATTGCGAAGTGATACATTTTGGTAGGAAGAACGAGGAGAAGCAATATAAACTAGAGGGCACAATTCTAAAAGGGGTACAGGAACAGAGAGATCTGGGAGTATATGTACACAAATCATTGAAGGTAGCAGGGCAGGTTGAGAAAGCAGTTAAGAAAGCATACGGAATCCTGAGCTTTATAAATCGAGGCATAGAGTACAAAAGCAAGGAAGTCATGATGAACCTTTATAAAACACTGGTTCGACCACAATTTCAATATTCTGTCCAGTTCTGGGCACCGCATTTTAGGAAAGATGAGAAGGCCTTAGAGGTAGTGCAGAAAAGATTTATTGGAATAATTCCAGGGAAGAGGGACTTTAGTTATGTGGATAGACTGGAGAAGCTGGGGTTGTTCTCGTTGGAACAGAGAAGATTGAGAGGAGGCTTGATAGAGGTATTCAAAATTATGAAGGGTCTAGGCAGAATTGATAGAGAGAAACTGTTCCTATTGGCGGAAGGGTCAAGAACCAGAGGACATAGATTTAAGGTGATTGGCAAAAGAGCCGAAGGTGACATGAGGAAAAATATTTTTACACAGCGAGTGGTTCTATGATCTGGAATGCACTGCCTGAGGGGGTGGTGGAGGCAGATTCAATCGTGGCTTTCAAAAGGGATCAGGAATTAATACTTGAAAGGAAAAAATTTGCAGGCCTACACGGATAGGGCAGGAGAGTGGGACTAGCTGGATTGCTCTTGCATAGAGCCTGCATGGACTCGATGGGCCTAATGTCCTTCTTCCATGCTGTAACCTTTCTATGATTCTATGACCCTCTATGAACTGGAAGATCCTTTCTGAACATGTTATTGCCCCTTTGCAGAGCACATTGCAAACAGTTGGTACACCATTTTTACAATGCTGTGCAGCGAGTTCTCAGCTCAGCAGACTGCCACCAAATAGTATGTTGCATCAGTGATGTTTGCAGGCGAGACTTCAGGCACGCATTGAGCACAGTTACTTTTCCAGGTGCTAGCCCTTAAATTACTCAATTTATTGAGTTCAGTTTCACAACTTGCCATGGTGGGATTTGAACTCACAATCTCTCGGTTGCTGGTGCAGCACCATAATCACAAGGTTACTGTACCCCGTTACAGTCAATAATGTTCTCTTGCATAAAGCCCCGTCAGCCTCTCCCATTCCTGCTGCATCATGAAGCTGAATTTAATGTAGTCCCCAGCACCAGGGGGGTAATTTTAATCCCCAAGAACGGGTGGGTTGGAGTCGGGCGGGAGGTGGAAATTCCAGTTTCTGCGATCGCGACTGTAACCTGGCTCCAACGCTCCCACTTCCAGGTTTAATGTGGGAGCATTTGGATGTGCATGCGCATCCGATTCCCAATCACTGATGGCGGGCGGGTCGTTAGTGGGGCAATTTTCCTAGTTGAGATACTTGAGATAAGTTTTTTTTAATTGATTCTGAAGCTGATTCCAATTTAACGTCATCAGCACGGGTTTCCCGGGGCTTCTGAATCTCGCCAGTGAAATGGAGGCGACAGATGCCTGAGACCACCTGCCGACTCAATCTGAGCCTGCGTAGGCACAAAGTTAATTTGGCCCTTTAAACCTGTGATTGACCCATCTCAATAAAAGCTCAGGTGTTGCAGCTGGTCTCAGGCAAACATTTGGCTGAGAGTTCCTGTGTTGAGACATTTTTAGCAAAACTTTGGAGCCTCTCAAATTGACAAGATCAGGATGGGGGCACAATGGATGTATTCCAGAGGACATCTGAGGAGGAGGAGGAAAATGACCATCCAAGGCAGTCACATCGTGTGTGTTGAGATCTGCAGGTGCACAAGAGAAAGGTGCACAACAGAGATTTGGAGAGCAGCAGAGAGGGGAACAACAGAGGGCCCGAGGTCACAGGAGGAACTACCCACTTGAGAGGGTATACAGGCAGAGGCTGAGTTTTCTGGACCTTTCTGAGGAGCAGAGCCTACGCAGGCTCAGATTGAGTCGGCAGGTGGTCGCAGGCACCTGCAGCCTCCTTGAGGAAGAGCTGTTCCCTGCTGGACCTGGTGGCCACGCACTGCCTGTCACAGTAAAAGTAATCACTGCCCTCAATTTCTTTGCCTCTGGATCCTTCCAGGTTGCCACCAGTGACATCTCCAGGGTGTGTCTGTCGCCTGCAAATAAGTGTATAAGGCAAGTGACGATTGGATTGTTTGCCAGGGCATCCGATTACGTGAACTTCCCCTGCGACGACAATTGTCAGAATGAACGGGCAGTGGGTTTTGCCTCTCTGGCTGGCTTCCTCTCGGGTCCAGGGTGCAATTGATTGCACACACGTGACAATCCGAGGACCACCACATGAGCCAGGAGTCTTCATAAAGTGAAAGGGATATCACTCCATCAATGCACAGCTGGTGTGCAACCACGAGAAACGAGTTATGTAGGTATGCACCAGATTCCCTGGCAGCTGTCATGACACGTTCATTCTGTGCCAGTTCTACATTCCAGACCTCTTCCAAACAGGTGACAGACTTAAGGGCTGGCTCGTTGGAGACAAGGGAAATCCCCTGCAAACTTGGCTCATGACACCTGTGAGGAACCTCACCAATGAGGCACAAGAGCGATACAACCAGAGCCACGTGACAACCAGGTATGTCACAGAGCAAGCCATAGACATGTTGAAGATACACTTCAGGTGCCTGGAAAGGGCCAGAGGTGCCCTTCATTACTCACCAGTGAGGGTCTCCAGAATAATCGTGGTGTTCTGCGTCCTGCCCAACAACGTGTAGCAGAGGGGTTTAGAGATGGAGGAGGATGGAGGCACTCGTCAATCGTCCACTGTTGGTGACAACATTGAAGAAGAGGAAGAGGATGAGGATGACATGGACGGGGATGATGACGAGGAGGAGAAATATGAAGATGGGGCACTCATCACCAGACCAACTGCACATTGCTGCCCAGGATGCCAGGGATGCCCTCATCTCTCACAGTGGCAAAAGAGAGACATGAGCTACTCAGGCCCGTTGGCACATCCACCTCACACCCCCCACCCCTTTGCACAAAACAGTCCTTGATACATGCAAACACACATTGAACACCCGCCCAACGTGTACCGTCATTTATTGGCATTCATCGTGAAACAAATGAAAAAGGGTGACTTAACACTTGGGACGCAATAATGGCATGGCGTGGATGTGGTTCCAATCAATACATTTAATGTGCCATTATAAAAAAAAGGCAACTTAACAACATAACATTTCTTCACACACCCTTGTGCACACCCTTGGTGAACTACAATTGCTTGAACTTACGCTTCCTACCACTTCTACGTGGTGTATCCCCTGTGGCTTTAGAGGCAGTGGCAGGCTGCTGAGGTCCCTGCCCTGACTGCTGAGATTCTTTGGGCCTACGGCCTCTGCGTTTTGGAGCCCTTGGGCCCCGGCAAAGACTGCTCCAACTGTACTTGTGCAGGGGCAAACTTGGCCATCGGGAGGGGCGGCAGTATTTCAGGTACTGGTTGAGGGCGGGAAATGGAAGTGGGAACTCCACTCAAAATGGTCCCATGTCTCACATTTTGCCATCATCCCTCTCCCTGGCCAGTGCTACATCATTCCCACCACTCTGCTGGACAGCAGCTTGGTGAACATATGTGTTGCATTATAAGGCCACAGATAAGGTATCTGTCATCCTGTTGAAGGCAGCAGACATCTCCTGCACGGCCGTGGTCATGGCCTGCATAGACTCATTTGAGAGCCATGCTTGAAGCTCCACGGAGGTGGCCGCTCTCTTCATTGCAGACATTCTCGCACTTACCTGCGACATCAATCCACTAATGTTGGAGTTGGACTCCTCCATTCTCTACGCCATTGTGGCACATTTTCCAGTACCTAGCGATGGTGCAGTTGCACCTCAATCATCCTCATTCTTAATGATGAACCCCGAGGTTCAGCATCTGTGCCCAGCTAAGCAGAGCTTGAAGAGGAATGCGCCCTCCAATGTGCACTTTCCATAGCTGTCCCTGCCACCAGTGTCTGCTTGTGCTCACTTGTGAGTTGTGAATCACCAGGTGCCAATCCAACTAACTGGCTAACATGACCCACCGAAGTGCAATTATTTGCACTGGTGCTTGGCTGTATGTCCTGTGATAGTGCAGCCTCGGAAGGAATGAGGAATCAATGTCATCCATCTCTGCACATTCTTCTTCAACGCGTGAAAGCCCTGGAAGACAACAGAAAGCGTTATGAATTAGTCATGGCAAAGTAACAATCTTGCCAATGACCATACTCAGGTTTCTCACAGTTCAGTCATTGATGAAATAAAGTCATCATGAGTGTGAAAGATGATTAAATTCTGTCACCAGGCATTTGTGGGTTCCCAGTCTATCCCTCTCTGACAAGTGGCCCATTTACCTCCACGGCTTCCTTTTCTGCATCTGTCAGCTGGATTTTCTGTGGATGGCCACCTCCAGTCCTCACCCTCTCCTTTGCGTTTTACTCTCTCTTCTCCTACAAGGGGCAAAAGAACAAACCTGTGAGTAACTCAAGATGACGTATTCACCCGATGGATGCAGTGCATTGGGTGAGGCTGACAAACAGACAGATGCATAAGAGGGTGACTATCAGACGGATGTATCACATTGCGTCAGGATTGGGGTGAGTGATAGAGGTGGGTGCATAAATGGGGAGGTGAGGAAGTGCATAGAAAGTGAAGGATGATTACTGCTGAAATTTAAGTGGGTGTGAGGAGTGATGTGATGGAGTAGGCTGGCCAAGACAGAGCGAGAGGGGGGCTGTTTTACACCACAGGATGTGAGTGAATCAGCAACTGTACTCACTTTTCCTGACCTCGTTAATTCATTAAATCGCTTCCTGCACTGCAGCCAAGACCTGGGCACCATGTTCCTGCTGCTCACCTCTTCTGCCACCTTCAGCCACACCGTATTGGTCACAGAACCGGGTTTCTTCCTCCCATTGCTGAGGTAAATTATCTCCCGCCTGGTTCTCACTGCACCCAGCAGTACTTCAAACGAAGCATCTGTTAACCAGGGTGCTGCCTTTGCTCTCTTTGAATCCATAGCTTTATTTTTTCCTTTCTCCTCCAAAATCCATTTTTCCATTGGCCATTTAAATAGCGCTCTTCAGATTGTGTCATGCGGGTGTGTATTACGCCCGCTGTGCAGCTTGGAGACACGAAACCCGGAAGCAAAAATAATTATCTTCAATTGAGTTGCGACCGCAGATTCCGACACGCTCAATTCACTCCAGGTTTCCCACCCGAAAATCTACTCTGTCCCCAGCTCCAGGTGAAAATCTTGCTCCAGGTATCTGGGTCATTAGCGGTGAACCAGATTGATTGTTCCATAAACAGAGCCTGCAGCAAAATAACTGAGGGATTATCACTTTCATTCATTGCTGAAAGAGCTCTGTGCTCTGCCAACTTCTGCTGGCTTAACGCCAACTGGAATGTGATTATATTGCCAAAGGTCTGCTCACTGTTTCCTTGTGAATTTCAGGGACTTTTCAAAGTGTCAGCACAGGAGACAAACTGCTGCTTTAGCTTCTAACCTGCCATTAAACTATCTGCACATCTAGAGAGGGAGCAATCCGGAACGAGACAGACCTGGAAGTCAGGCTCAGCCTCTCCTACTCTGACTTTACAAGATATTTACGGACACAGAAGGCTATTCATCCCATCTTAATTCATCATCCAGAAAGACTGCAGTCTCACCCATTGCTGCGTCTATTTGTTCCCTAAATGATTGTGTTTTTTTGCCTTTGCTACTCTATCCAGGAGTTCATTCCATGTATTGATCAGTCTCTGTGTGAAAAACATCCTGACATCAGTCTTAAATGTACCTTTTAAACTAAATTGAGAGAGTTGGACGGAGGGACACTGGTTCAAACTAGTAACGGTATAATTCCAGATTTACCTTTCCCATTCCCTTGACTCTCACATACCCGTATAAAATCATTTCTCAGAAACCACTTTTCCAGGCTGAAAATCTCAAGTCCCTCCAACCATTCCTCGTAACTCAGGTCCCTGACATTAGGATCAATCTTGTGGTTCATTATCTTGTGGCTTGAATGTCTCCTTTATTTAAGTGGCGTAGGCAGGATAATTTTTTTTATTGGCGTTGGGAGGGTGGGGAGGGGGGGTTGTTTAGACATGAGCTTGCCAGACAAAAAAAAACTACTTCAAAAGGTCTATTTTTCAGAATAGGAATTTCATAGTTAGGTTCAAAAAGAAACATTTTTACCTCCATAAATCTAACAATTTACATAAAGCAAATGAAAAAAAAAAAAAATTTTGTTTGACAAAAACTCTAACCGGCAAACTCCGGTTAAATGTCGCTAGTCTATCAATAACTTCGCTACTATTCACTGCAATATCCCCCCAGTGAACGTTTAGAATTGCAAGCCTAACTAATCGGTTATTACTGATCAAATTGTGGAACTGACTAGCTCTGGAAGAACATCTGTTGTTTCTGTGTTCTAGCAAATGATCGAAGGCATGGTCCGATTAAAAAAAAATCATAGAAATTTCGGGGTGTGTTTGAACACCCTGAACAATCCCCACCTAAGCCACTGCTTGTTTCTCAGTGACTAGAACTGGACACATTACCCGAGGTGTGGTCTGACCAGAGCACTGTGCAGTTTGATCATGATTTTCATCTTCACCACCTGTGTGGTAATATGGTGGAACAGATTGCCCGCCCTTTATAGAACCTGTCAGATTTTCATTCCATTGAAATGAATGCAATAAAAAGCAAATGGGTTCTATAAAGAGCAGGCAATCTGTTCCGCCAGATTACTGCCCAGGTGGTTACGATGAAAATCTATCCCATCGTCTACAATTTTAGCTATGTAGTTTGACATTCTTTATTGATTGCTGCTCTGCATTGGTTGGACACGTTGAGCATTGAATCTATTAAGCCTCCTAGGACTCTTTCAACTTCACCTGTCGCTATTTTAACACCATTCATGGAGTAAATATGTTGCCCATTTTTCCTTCCTACCTGCAGTACTTTACACTTGTCTGTCTGCATTAAACCTCACCTGCCGTTGTTCGGTTCACTCACATAATTTAACTAATTTGTAATTTCTAAGTTGCCCCCTTCAATCCCACTGCCCCATCTAGTTTGGTATCATCTGCAAATTTGCAATTAATCACTTATTCAAAAAACTCCATTACATTTGTCATACACAACTTGCCTTTAACAACTCTGTGCTGGGTTCAGTCTCTTACCTGTTGGAACTCCATCAATCTCAGTCAGGGTAAACCCAGCGAGGAACACACTCAGGAAACACATGGGCATCATTCTGAAAGAAAAAATTCTGTACATGAGTCAGGGACTGGGCTGACAGTTCAAAGAAGAAACTAGTGATAATTAAGCTCCTCACCAGAAGAAACATAGATGCATAGAAAATAGGAGCAGGAGTAGGCCATTTGGCCCTTCGAGCCTGCTCTGCCATTCAGTATGATCATGGCTGATCCCCTACCTCAATACCATATTCCCACTCTCTCCCCATACCCCTTGATGCCTTTTGTGTCTAGAAATCTATCTAGCTCCTTCTTAAATATATTCAGTGACTTGGCCTCCACAACCTTCTGTGCTAGAGAATTCCACAGGTTCACCATCCTCTGAGTGAAGAAATTTCTCCTCATCTCAGTCCTAAATGTCCTATCCCGTATCCTGAGACTGTGACCCCTCATTCTGGACCCCCCCAGCCAGGGGAAACATCCTCTCTGCATCCAGTCTGTCTAGACCTGTCAGAATTTTATATGTTTCAATGAGATTCCCTCTCATTCTTCTAAATGCAAGTGAATACCGGCAGAGTCGACCCAATCTCTCCTCATACGACAGTCCTGCCATTCCAGGAATCAGTCTGGTGAACCTTCGCTCTACTCCCTCTATGGCAAGTATATCCTTTCTTAGGTAAGGAGATCGAAACTGCACACAACACTCCAGGTGTAGTCTCACCAAGGCCCTGTATAACTGCAGTAAGACATAGTTTCTCCCTATCTACTCTATCAAATCCTTCAGTCATCTTAAACACCTCAATTAGATCACCCCTTAGTCTTCCTTACTCAAGGGAATGCAAACCAAGTCTATGCAACCTGGCCTCATAAATTAACCCTTTCAGCCCCGGTATCATTCTGGTGAATCTGCGCTGCACCCCCCATCAAGGCCCTTCGTGAGGTGTGCTTCCCAGAACTGAACACAGTACTCCAGATGCGGTTTAACCAGAGCTTTATACAACTGTTGCATAACATACACCCCTATGTATTCCAACCCCCTTGAGATAAAGGCCAAATATCCATTAGCCTTTTAAATTATTTTTTGCACCTGTCCATTGGCTTTCAGTGATTTCTGTACATGGACACCTAAATCTCTCTGCTCCTCCACAGTTCCCAGCTTCTCACCATTTAGAAAATACTCTGATTTATCTTTCTTAGGTCCAAAGTATATGACCTCACACTTCCCCACATTGAACTCCAAATGCCACAGTTTTGCCCACTCACTTAATTTATCAATGTCCCTTTGCAACTTTCCACTTCCATCTACACTACTTACTCTGCCACTTAACTTAGTGTCATCGTCAATATAATCCTTCAAGTTTGAGCTCTAGAATATCAACTGAAAAATATCAGTAAGTCACTTCTGAAAAAGATGACATGACCAGAAATGCACCAACCTCCTTCCAAAAATCTGATGAAGAAGGAGATTTATGATCGGAAAACTTAACTGGAAAGTCTCACTCTCACATTGCAATCTATATTATTCTAGGTAACACTCTCGCATTAATCACATAACAGTCTAATATTACAATATCAAATTGCACTCATGCTACAGTCTAACATTACATTCTGACATTACACTCATATTATACTCTCACATTAGTTTGCGATTACAATCTCACATGACAATCAAGTGTTACAATTTACATTATTCAAGGTTACATTCTTATATTACAGTCTAACATTGTACTCCATATTACATTCTACACTATTCCAGGTCCTATCTTACATTACAGTCTCACCTTACACTAGGTTACAGTCTAACATTACACATATATTACAGTCTAAATTTCTATTCCCAAATTTCATAGTCTAACGTTCCACACACATTACAGTGTAAATTTGCATTGTTTCATTCTACATTATTCATCCTGGCCAACCACATTTCACAGATGATGTTCTTCCTGATCCCATGAGCTACAGGTGTTCAGGTGCTTGTGTTTCATGGGTATCTGGTCGCTTGGCTGTAACTCATATACAAATGAGTATAATACGTTACAAAAAGGGGAAAGTATTCTATTCCACAGCAATATAATTTTCACCTAAGGAAAGAACTTGCATTTATATAGCACCTTATCAGACGCTTAGGTCATCCCAATGTGCTTCACAGCCAATTAATTACTTCTAAAGTGCAGTCATAGTTGTTATGTAGACAAATGTGGCAGCCAATTGTGGTCAAAATCTCACAAACAGCAAATGAATGAATGACTAGATAATTTGCTTTTTGGTAGTGTTGGTTGAGGGAAGAATGTTTTCCAGGAGATCCAGAACATACAGTATGGTAACACGAGCATCAACCATACGTGTACAGTTTTATAACCTGTACTAATGTTCACTTATTACCCTTAGGAACAGAAAGGAAGAGATCGTCAACTCCTTTCCTTCTGATCAAATAATTGGATAGAGAAGTAGGGAGGTACGAGGTGGCAGCACACTCATGGGGGTGAATATTGGGTCATACGCTGTAAGAATGAAACTTGTGCAGTTTATAAATGTTAGTCTGTTCCTGAGATTGTGCACTATCGTTAACTCCTCTGCTTTCTTTCTTACACATAATAAATCATGTGTTTTTGTGGAGATTCTAAACCTTTATGATTATTCCAGAATTTAGGACTATTTTCTTATTTTTTTTTCAGTTCCGGCCATCTTGTTTGGGGGAAGGGAAGGCGTGATTCTAACCCTTGGCAATCGATCAGTAGATACACATCTGTGTTATAAAGGAACAAGGAAAGAAAATGTAAATTCCTTGGAATCTGTTGGCAGATGGATATCTGAAAACTTGGTGAAATGGTGGGAGAGCGAGGGGAGAGAAGGTTGAATCCCTAGTAGTTTAGGTGGTGTATATATCTGTCCCAGATTTAATGGAGAGGAGGGAATACAACAATGGTCTAATGGAAGAAGGAAATCTTCTAGCTGATCTGCACCAATTTGTGCTGGCGTATTTCAGAGCCATGGCAACCTATTGGTTAGTGGGCCAGTTATGTTGGTCTTTTGGTAGATGTGTGTCACCAAGGAAGTCTATTGATTGGTATGTGCCTATTGGTTAATGTGTGACAGAGTGATGGAAGTCTATTGCTTGGTATACGTCAGTCATGACAGTCGACTGGTTGGTGTGCATTAGATTTTGAAGTCTATTGGTGGTTGATGACTGTCAGCCATGAAAGTCTATTGTTTGATGTGTGTCGGAGTTCCTGGTACTTTAATTGAAGCTCATCCCCATCTGAGAACCTGTTATTTCATTAGAAATTTCAAGCTTAGATTTTGAAAATCCATATTTTAGAACCATGCAATCCAGATTACAAACTCAAATATAATTGAATGGTCAGCACATACTGAATACACTAGATCAGATACCTTGGCATGGTGTAGGGATAAAGATTAATGCATCTTTTTAATATTTCCAGTAACTTCACTTCCCTGTTCTGGTTAAGCTCTCCATATCAACAATGACTGACAAATTGGCTGGGAGCTCTCACTTTTGAATTTCTGTGTGTCATCGGGAGTTGGATGAGGTTGAGTCAGCCAGTCAGATCGAGCTTGGTTTGCACTGATAACAACGGTCGGATTGGGTCCTAGCTGAAAATGTGGTTGTGTTAATAAAGGGGACATATGGCTGCATTCTCTGCACCCCTCCTAAATCCACCACTGCATTCAGTCAGTACTCTATTCAAACTTTGACATAAGAACATAAGAAATAGGAGCAGGAGTAGGCCAATCGGCCCCTCGAGCCTGCTCCGCCATTCAATAAGATCATGGCTGATCTGATCCTAACCTCAAATCTAAATTCATGTCCAATTTCCTGCCCGCTTCCCGTAACCCCTAATTCCCTTTACTTCGAGGAAACTGTCTTTTTCTGTTTTAAATTTATTTAATGATGTAGCTTCCACAGCTTCCTGGGGCAGCAAATTCCACAGACCTACTACCCTCTGAGTGAAGAAGTTTCTCCTCATCTCAGTTTTGAAAGAGCAGCCCCTTATTCTAAGATTATGCCCCCTAGTTCTAGTTTCACCCACCCTTGGGAACATCCTTACCGCATCCACCCGATCAAGCCCCTTAACAATCTTATATGTTTCAATAAGATCGCCTCTCATTCTTCTGAACTCCAATGAGTAGAGTCCCAATCTACTCAACCTCTCCTCATATGTCCACCCCCTCATCCCGGGGATTAACCGAATGAACCTTCTTTGTACTGCCTCGAGAGCAAGTATGTCTTTTCTTAAGTATGGAGACCAAAACTGTATGCAGTATTCCAGGTGCGGTCTCACCAATACCCAATATAACTGCAGCAATACCTCCCTGTTTTTATATTCCATCCCCCGAGCAATAAAAGCCAACATTCCGTTGGCCTTCTTGATTACCTGCTGCACCTGCATACTAACTTTTTGATTTTCTTGCACTAGGACCCCCAGATCCCTTTGTACTGCAGTACTTTCCAGTTTCTCGTCATTAAGATAATAACTTGCTCTCTGATTTTTCCTGCCAAAGTGCATAACCTCACATTTTCCAATATTGTATTGCATCTGCCAAATCTCCACCCACTCACCCAGCCTGTCTATATCCCCTTGTAGGTTTTTATGTCCTCCTCACTTTCCACTTTCCCTCCCATCTTTGTATCATCTGCAAACTTTGATATGTTACACTCGGTCCCCTCCTCCAAATCGTTAATATAGATTGTAAAGAGTTGGGGACCCAGCACCGACCCCTGTGGAACACCACTGACTACTGGTTGCCAGTCCGAGAATGAACCATTTATCCCAACTCTCTGCTTCCTGTTAGATAACCAATCCTCCACCCATGCCAGAATATTACCCCCAATCCAGTGATTCTTTATCTTGAGCAATAATCTTTTATGTGGCACCTTGTCGAATGCCTTCTGGAAGTCCAAATACACTACGTCCACTGGTTCCCCTTTATCCACCCTGTACGTTATGTCCTCAAAGAACTCAAGCAAATTTGTCAGACATGACTTCCCCTTCGTAAAGCCATGCTGACTTTGTCCTATTAAATTACGTTTATCCAAATGTTCCGTTACTGTCTCCTTAATAATAGACTCCAAAATTTTATCCACCACAGATGTTAGGCTAACTGGTCTATAATTTCCAGCCTTCTGCCTACTACCCTTTTTAAATAAGGGTGTTACATTAGCAGTTTTCCAATCTGTTGGGACCTTTGCCGAGTCCAGAGAATTTTGGAAAATTATTACCAAAGCATCCACAATCCCTACTGCAACTTCCCTCAAGACCCTAGGATGTAAGCCATCAGGTCCAGGGGATTTATCCGCCTTGAGTCCCATTAATTTACTGAGTACCAATTCCTTAGTGATTTTAATCGTATTTAGCTCCTCCCCCCCTAGAGCCCCCTGTTTGTCCAGTGTTGGGATATTCTTAGTGTCCTCTACCGTAAAGACTGAAACAAAATATTTGTTCAGCATTTTTGCCATCTCCATGTTTCCCACCATTAATTTCCCGGTCTCATCCTCTAAGGGACCTACATTTGCCTTAGCCACCATTTTTCTTTTTATATAACTATAGAAACTCTTGCTATCTGTTTTTATATAGATATACTAACTGTCATTACAAGGTCAGGAGTGAAGCTTTACTAACTGTCATTACAAGGTCAGGAGTGAAGATATACTAACTGTCATTACAAGTGAAGATATACTGTAGAAACTCTTGCTATCTGTTTTTATATTTTTTGCTAATTTATTTTCATAATCTATCTTCCCTTTCTTAATCAATCCTTTCGTTACTTTTTGCTGTCTTTTGAAGACTTCCCAATCTTCTATCCTCCCACTAAGTTTGGCAACCTTATATGTCCTTGTTTTTAGTTGGATACTATCCTTAATTTCTTTACTTAGCCACGGATGGCTGTCATTTCTTTTACACCCTTTTTTCCTCAGTGGAATATATATTTTTTGAAAGTTGTAAAATAACTCCTTAAATGAACACCACTGCTCATGTACCGTCTTACCCTTTAATCTATTTTCCCAGTCCACTTTAATCAATTCCGCTCTCATACCATCATACCATCATACCATCATAGTTTCCTTTATTCAAGCTCAGTATGCTTGTTTGAGAACCAACCTTCTCACCCTCTAATTGGATATGGAATGTAACCATGTTATGGTCACTCATTCCAAGGGGATCCTTAACTAGGACATTATTAATTAATCCTGGCTCATGACACAGGACCAGGTCCAAGGTTGCCTGCGCCTTGTAGGATCAGTTACATACTGCTCAAGAAATCCATCCCTAATACACTCAATAAGCTCTTCCTCAAGGCTGCCCTGCCCAATTTGATTTGTCCAGTTGATATGATAGTTAAAATCACCCATAATTATAGCTGTTCCCTTATTACATGCCTTGACTATTTCCTGATTAATACTTCTTCCAGCAGAATTGCAAATATTAGGAGGCCTATATACTACGCCCACTAGTGTTTTTTCCCCTTATTATTCCTTATCTCTACCCAAACTGTTTCATTGTCCTGATCCTTTGTCCCAATATCATTTCTCTGTATTACAGTGATTCCTTCCTTTATTAACATCTCCCCTTCCTTCCTGCCTGTCCTTCCTGATTGTTAAATACCCTGGCATATTTAATTCCCAGTCGTTGTCACCCTGCAGCCATGTTTCTGTAATGGCCACAAGATCATACCCATACGTGGTTATTTGTGCCGTTAACTCGTCCATTTTGTTATGAATGCTACGTGCATTCAGATAAAGAACGTTCAAATATGTTTTGTGACACTTAGTTCCTGCTTTTTCCTTTTTTAACACTTTACCTTTTACTCCATAGCTTCTGTCCCTTCCTGACACGCTTTCCTCTGTCTCCCTGCTCAGGTTCCCAACCCCCTGCCACAGCTTTGATGCTGGGTTAATCGCCTTACGCCTTCTAGTTTTTATTTTTTCTGTCGTGCCTAAAGTACACTTTCTTTCCACTGCTCTACGCTTTTCCCTCTCACTTGTTCTTGAACAACTGTTTGTACTATTTGTATTGTAGATTTCCCCTGGGTCTTCCCCTCTCTTGCTGCTCTCAACTTTATTCTCTTCTGACTCCCCACTCAGGTTCCCATCCCCCTGCCACTCTAGTTTAAACCTTCCCCAACAGCACTAGCAAACACCCCCGCGAGGACATTGGTCCCGGTCCTACTCTGGTGTAACCCGTCACGCTTGTACAGGTCCCACCTTCCCCAGAACCGGTCCCAATGTCCCAGGAATCTAAATCCCTCCCTCCTACACCATCCCTGCAGCCACGCATTCATCCTGTCTATTCTCCTGTTCCTATACTCACTAGCACGTGGCACTGGTAGTAATCCTGAGATCACTACCTTTGAAGTCCTGCTTTTTAATTTATCTCCTAACTCCTTAAATTCACCTTGCAGGACCTCATCCCATTTTTTTACCTTTGTTGTTGGTACCAATATGGACCACGACTACTGGCTGTTCACCCTCCCCCTCCAGAATGCCCTGCAGCCACTCCGTGACATTCTTGACCCTAGCACCAGGGAGGCAACATACCATCCTGGAGTCACGTTTGCGGCCGCAGAAACGCCTATCTGTTCCCCTTACAATTGAATCCCCTATCACTATAGCCCTGCCATTCTTCTTCCTCCCCTCCTGTGCAGCAGAGCCACCCGTAGTGCACCGAACCTGGCTCTTGCTGCTTTCCCCTGATAAGCCATCTCCCCCAACAGTATCTAAAGCAGAATATCTGTTTGAGAGGGAGATGGCCCCAGGGGACTCCTGCTCCACCTGCCTAGTCCTTTTACTCTGCCTGGCGGTCACCCATTTCCTTTCTGCCTGTGTAATCTTTACCTGCGGTTTGACCACCTCACTGAACGTGCTATCCACGATAGTCTCAGCATCGCGGATGCTCCACAGTGAATCCACCCGCAGCTCCAGCTCCAAAATGTGGTTAACCAGTAGCTGCAGCTGGACACACTTCCTGCACACATGGTCGCCAGGGACACTGGTAGTGTCCATGACTTCCCACATAGTGCAGGAGGAGCATATCACGGGTGCGAGCTGTGCTGCCATGACTTGCCTTGGACTCTCAGACTCTCCTCCCGCTCTAGGTCTCTCCTTTAATACTGTGCTCACCTCTCAGACTCTCCTGCCTCACCTGTGATGTCGCACAGTAGTTGTCTCTTGTTGCAGGTCTGTTGCTGCTTTTATTCCCCAATCTCAGTCTTCTACTCTCAGGTCCACTGCCGCTCTGGGGAAAAAGTTAGGAAAAGCAAGGCAAAGCAGCACCTCCTTCCCCCACTTCACCGAACTCCCACACGTACCAAACTCTCAGTTCACACTGTGTTGTCCGCACACATCTTGCTTGTCCTTTGTAATAATAACTCACTGCTGTGAATGCGAGTACAAAGCTGAACCTTCCTTGTTAGCATTAGCTGAGCAAATCTGATAGATTCCATATAGGTTGGATTGCCTTTTAACCAAACCTTAACAATCCTTAACCAACAAAATCTTGGTTTGGACTCATTTCTGCACAACCATCACAAAAGGAAGCCATTCAGCCCATCATGTCTGCGCCAGTTCTTTGCTAGAGCAATCCAAAACTTACCCCTCTCTCCTCCAGTCTCCCTATAGCCCTGTATCTTCCTCTGATTCAACTATTTATTCACTTTTCCCTTATAGGATGCAATGGTTTCTGGCTCAACTATTCCCTGTGGCAAAGCATTCCATGTTTAAACAACTCTCTGCATAAAATAAATTTCTCTCTCTGTGACAATTTTAAATTGATGACCTCTTGTCAATGGAACCCCAGAGGAAATGGTCTTTCCCTATACACCCTGTCAAAACCCTTCATAATATTCAAACTATAATAAATCTCCTCTGCTCCAGTGTAAATAGTCCCAATATCTCAAGTCTCTCCTCATATCTAGTTTCCCAACCCTGATATCATCCTATTGTCCCTAGTGAGATCTTCTTGACCCTGTTGAGATCCAGAAACATATTTCAATGGAGCAAAATTGTGAGCCATCCTAATGTAAGAGGAAGGTCTGTTACTGCTTTCTAACAGTTTTGTTCTCTAGTTACTCATCCTCAGTTAAATTTAGCCCAGAGAGGAACAACTCAGGTTCAAACTAGAGATGGGTAATTTTCGAATAACTGGTACTTAAAGCATTAAATACCATAAGGTGTACATAGGCTTCTGCACAGACACACACTACACAATCATATGTGGGATATTTAATCAGTCTCACTATTAATGACCAGGTCCCCAATTAGTGTCACATTAAAACTACAGCACAGGAACAGGCCATTCCGCTCAACTGGTCTATGCCGGCGTTTATGCTCCACATGAGCCTCTTCCCTCCCTACTTCATCTAACCCGATCAAGATACCCTTCCATCCCTTTCCCCCTCATGTGCTTATCTAGCTTCCCCTTAAATGCATCTGTGCTATTTGCCTCAACTACTCCATGTGGCAGCGCGTTCCACATTCTTACCACTCTTTGGGTAAAGAAGTTTCTCCTGAATTCCCCATTGGGTTTATTAGCAATTATTTTATATTTATGACCTTTAGTTTTGGACTCCCCCACAAGTGTAAATATTTTCTCTACCTCTACCCTATCAAACCCGATCATTAACTTAAAGACCTCTATCAGGTCACCCCTCAGCCTTCTCTTTTCTACAGAAAAGAGCCTCAGCCTGTTCAGCCTATCCTTTCAGTTCCGGTATCATCCTTGTGAATCTTTTTTGTATGCCATCCAATGCCTCTATATACTTACTATAATATGGAAACTAGAACTGTGCACAATACTCCAAGTGTGGTCTAACCAAGGTTCTATACAAGTTTAACCTAACATCCTTGCTTTTCAATTCTATTCCTCTAGAAATGAACCCTAGTGCTTGATTTGACTTTTATTTATTAACCTGCGTCGCTACTTTTAGCGATTTTAGTGGTAACAAAAATAGTTCAGATGCTTTCACTTTAACCTATAGGGCATTACTTCTTGGTGACTGAAAACACAAGGTAAGTAGAGTTAAAAGCCCAATTTACTTAGAGTGTTGCCTATCTTTTGACTGATAACCCATTTTCTGACATGCCAAACAATGGTTTATGGATTACTGTAGTGTGTAATGTTATCTGGGGTAGGGCAGTGGTAATGTCACCAGAGGCTAACTTGAAATGGTGATCAGCCCAAAATTAGCACAGCTGGGTACCACATAGGGAAAACGTTAAACGTATTCAGTACTGGCCTCAGTGGGACGGAGCTTCACTTCTGGCATTCTATATTTTTCATACACTAGATCCACCTGGCACAGGTATTTCTCATTCGCCTGTTTGTCAAAGTTATTCCTCAGTTCAGGTCAGTTTACCTCACAGCAATAAAAAAAAATGAATTTTGTCTGTCCCCTCACCAGCAGAACAGTGCATATCCTACATTCCCAGCTATGTTAGCAACTACCTACGGTTATGTATGGCTGGAAAGGGCTAATTTACAGAATTAATCATCTTTATAAACTGCAATTATTACAAAAAACACGGTTACAAACCCAACAGCACAGAACTGAGTTCGTCAAACAGGGTATAGATTGGTGCTATTAACCCAATAACTTTCCAATTGAACCCGTTTTAAAGCGACTCATTCAAACTCATTTACCCACCTTTAGAGATGGCACCATCAAATCGCACCTGCAACCTTCCAGATCCAGTGGCTCAGAGAATTGGTATTTCAGGTCTTGATTTAAATTGTGTTGAGTGATCACGTGAGAATGGTGACCTTTTGAAGCAAGATTTAATTTCCAGTAAGGAAGGAGTTTCCCATGAAGGTGGAGTGAGACAGATAAGCAAAGCATTTGGGTTGTTAGGGCAGCAACTTACATTATGTAATTCCCCCAAACCTTTCTCAAAGTTGTGACATACATGGATTCCAGCCATTATTTCTTCATATGCTGAGAACAATGGCTGTGGAGATGCAGTACACCAGTCAACAAATGTCTGGTTTTTACTTAGAGACTGCGATGAATTGCTAAAGCCCTTGCCCATGTTCAAATGCTCTCCTCACCAACAAAACTCAGCTGATCTACAACTTGTGGCCTGAGTTCTTTCCTACACAATGCCCTGCACACACATTGCCCCTGTCCTTGGTGGGTTTCTTTGGCTCCCAGTGCCCCAGGGAATTTATTTCAGAATTCTCCTCACTTACCGCCCCATTAGTCTACTCTCAATCATCAGCAAAGTGATGGAAGGTGTCGTCGACAGTGCTATCAAGTGGCACTTACTCACCAATAACCTGCTCACCGATGCTCAGTTTGGGTTCCGTCAGGACCACTCGGCTCCAGATCTCATTACAGCCTTGGTCCAAACATGGACAAAAGAGCTGAATTCCAGAGGTGAGGTGAGAGTGACTGCCCTTGACATCAAGGCAGCATTTGACAGAGTGTGGCACCAAAGAGCCCTAGTAAAATTGAAGTCAATGGGCATCAGGGGGAAAACTCTCCAGTGGCTGGAGTCATGCCTAGCACAAAGGAAGATGATAGTGGTTGTTGGAGGCCAATCATCTCAGCCCCAGGACTTTGCTGCAGGAGTTCCTCAGGGCAGTGTCCTAGGCCCAACCATCTTCAGCTGCTTCATCAATGATCTTCCCTCCATCATAAGATCATAAATGGGGATGTTCGCTGATGATTGCACAGTGTTCAGTTCCATTCGCAACCCCTCAAACAATGATGCAGTCCGTGCCCGCATGCAGCAAGACCTGGACAACATCCAGGCTTGGGCTGATAAGTGGCAAGTAACATTCGCGACAGACAAGTGCCAGGCAATGACCATCTCCAACAAGAGAGAGTCTAACCACCTCCCCTTGACATTCAACGGCATTACCATCGCCGAAACCCCCACCATCAAAATCCTGGGGGTCACCATTGACCAGAATCTTAACTGGACCAGCCATATAAATACTGTGGTTACAAGATCAGGTCACAGGCTGGGTATTCTGTGGCAAGTGACTCACCTCCTGACTCACCAAAGCCTTTCCACCATCTACAAGGCACAAGTCAGGAGTGTGATGGAATACTCTCCACTTGTCTGGATGAGTGCAGCTCCAACAACACTCAAGAAGCTCGACACCATCCAGGACAAAGCAGCCCGCTTGATTGGCACCCCATCCACAACCCTAAACTTTCACTCCCTTCACCACCGGCGCACAGTGTGTACCATCCACAGGATGCACTGCAGCAATTCGCCAAGGCTTCTTCGACAGCACCTCCCAAACCCGCGACCTCTACCACCAAGAAGGACAAGAGCAGCAGGCACATGGGAACAACACCACCTGCACGTTCCCCTCCAAGTAACACACCATCCTGACTTGGAAATATATCGCCGTTCCTTCATCGTCGCTGGGTCAAAATCCTGGAACTCCCTTCCTAACAGCACTGTGGGAGAACCTTCACCACACGGACTGCAGCGGTTCAAGAAGGCGGCTCACCACCACCTTCTCAAGGGCAATTAGGGATGGGCAATAGATGCTGGCCTCGCCAGCGACGCCCACATTCTATGAACAAATAAAAAAAAACCTTCTGCAAGCTCCCCCTATCAGATACATCTCCAGCCACATGTCCCATCCTGCCTCCGCTACTGACTCTGGATTACAGCTTATCCCCCCCCACCCCCGCTACTGACTCTGGATTACAGTTGATCCCCCCCCCCCTGCTACTGACTCTGGATTACTGTTTATCCACCTGCTACTGACTCTGGATTATTGTTTATACCCCCTCCCACTGAATCTGGATTACTGTTTATCCCCTCCCTTCTCTTCATCCATGACTCCAGATGACTACTTCTGCCCCCTGCCCCCCTCTCTCTGCTCCATTATCAGCGGTTGATCTTTCAGCCACCATGCCTTCTGGAACTCTTCCAAAATCATTTTACTCTTCCTTCAAAAAGCTCCTAAAACCCGATCTCTTGGGCTGTGCCTTCTGTCGCCCTTCCCTCGTTCCCAAATTCCTTCACTTCCATCCACCCCTGGTCCCAAAATGTAAGTTTATATGAGGAGTAATGTAGGTGTTGAGGGTTGTTGAAGTGTTCACAGACATAACAAATCACATTCGGGTAAAGGTGAGGAGCAGGTACCTTTTCCCAAACTAGTGGACAGTGACACACTCAATCTTTACATACAAAAAGACCTCCTTACTCCCCAAAGCCTTTCCACCATCTACAAGGCACAAGTCAGGAGTGTGATGGAATACTCTCCACTTGCCTGGATGAGTGCAGCTCCAACAACACTCAAGAAGCTCGACACTGTCCAGGACAAAGCAGCCCGCTTGATTGGCACCCCATCCACCACCCTAAACATTCACTCCCTTCACCACCGGCGCACAGTGGCTGCAGTGTGTACCATCTACAGGATGCACTGCAGCAACTCGCCAAGGCTTCTTCGACAGCACCGCCCAAACCAGCGACCCCTGACACCTAGAAGGACAAGGGCAGCAGGTACATGGGAACAACACCACCTGCACGTTCCCCTCCAAGTCACACACCATCCCGACTTGGAAATATATCGCCGTTCCTTCATCGTCGCTGGGTCAAAATCCTGGAACACCCTTCCTAACAGCATTGTGGGAGAACCGTCACCACACGGACTGCAGCGGTTCAAGAAGGCGGCTCACCACCACCTTCTCGAGGGCAATTAGGGATGGGCAATAGATGCTAGCTTTGCCAGCGACGCCCACATCCCATGAACGAATTAAAAATAAAATCACTGAACTTATTGCAGGTAGAAGGGCAAACACCCAAGACCATTTTACAGGATGTTATAAATACTTACGTAAAGAACACTGCAACCAAAGGAGAGGTCAGCATGGATTTAGAAGCCATCGGCCATGTCGCACTAATATGTCAGAATTCTTTGAGGAGGTAACTATATTGGCTGATGAGGCATATCCAATTGATAGAGCTTACTTGGATTTCCTTAAGGCGTTTAATGAAATTCCACATGTGAGTCTTTATAAACACAACATATTGGTACTCAAAGGCCACCTGGGCACAAACTAGAACTTGAAACTTATACATGAAGGGTGTCTATTAGCAAAATGGGAAACAATTGGGATGGATTGCTGACTATTAGCGTTCAGTCAGTGCAAGGCTGTTTTTGAGCAGTTTTCCCTACAAACTGAAACAAGATATTCTGATCTTATATTAACTAGGGATAATACAGTTGGAAATTTGGGGTAATTTGGGAACTGTAATTCCACCTCACTCAGGGTGAATCAGAATTCTGGTGGAATAGTGACAGGTATTACAATTTGGAGCATAACCTGCTTGATATACTGGCATTGTGTCAGGGTACAGCACTCTACAACTGTGACTGAGGTGGGTTAAATGGGTCTGTAATGGGGGAAGGGGGGTAAAGGCTGCAAACGTGACCAGGAGCAGCACACTGCAACATGCTGAGCAATCGCACAAGGAACTTTCAAACCCACAGTCCGTCAATGTGGCGAGAACACATCTAGATAAGAAAGGATTCACATTATGCATAGCAGTATCTAACCACACCCAATGGAAGAGCCATTTTTTTAAACAGAAGGAACTACTGGATAGCAGCCACCAACTTTTCTTTTCTTTTTGTGTTCAAAATCTGGCATTTTCCTTTCTATTTTTCAGTGAGATCGCGAGTTAGCAACCCATTACTAGGGTCTCCGATGCCACCTTGTAAACAAAGGCCAGCCCACGGGGAGTGTGACCAGGGCTGGCACACCGGGACATGCAGTAGAGCACATTCCACGCCACAGGCGGTGCACAGGGTGAGCGGGGAATGAGCACAAGGCAGACAGCCTGCGGTACTGAACTCTGATTGCAGAAACGGCAGCTGCCACAGTTCAATCGGAGTGCTTTACACACACAGGTACCAGGAGGCCCAACCCCTCAGGGTGTGTGAAGGGCTTATCATTATTGGAAAGATGAGTACACAGTTCATTGATCTCCTTTGGCACCAATGGAATTGCCAACTTCCGTTAAACAGTGTCAAAACCACTGAACTTAGCAGAACTGGGCTTACATCACTACAGACATGAACAAACTGGGATTTTACACCAAATTGGCTGTAGTCTGCAGTACTGAGTGAGCTGTCTACATACACTGAGGGCAAGCAAACCTGAGTGTCAACCCCATTATTGTCAATCCAATGGCACTCACAAGAGAACAGGTGAAAACAAGCAGGTTTTGTACCGTAAGCTGTAGGTATAAACCTATTAAAGCCTGAAGGCACTCCTTGGCGTACCATCTTGCCATCCGGCAGAGGCGGGGGTCCCCAAAGGAGGGCTCTCCATTTTCCATGGTTTAATGGTTCTAATTCCCCACCATTTCACAGAACAAATTTCTCCACCAACCTTCCCAGATCACACTGCCACTTTCTGGCCAAACCAGTGTTTCATCATAACTGCCAGACTTTTGTACTCTATGCCTCTATTTATAAAGCCCAGGATCCCATATGCTTTTTAAACAATTTCTCAACCTGGCCTTCCACCTTCATCGATTTGTGCACATATACCCCCAGATCTCTCTGTTCCTGTACCAGTGGAGTAGAACCTGGCTAGCACTTTGCGTGCTTCCAATGCTAAAAGCCAGGATTGCTGCCTCTTTATACCGTTCTCATGAGAGTTTCAGTACAGTATACAGAGGTAGCAATCAGGGCTAGTACCACTGGGAGCGGCACAAAGAGGAGGGGTAGGACCTGCCCAGTACATAAACCACAAAGTGCCAGGAATGTTTAATAAAGCCAGCTAATACATTCACACTAGGGAACATTTTCATTAGGTCAAGAAAAACAGTTACAAATGTTGAAAAAATAAACTTGTCATGTAAGACAGCAGTATCTCTGAGCTAGTTCTTTTGAGGATTTTTTTAAAATTTAAAAGCTTCATTTATTATATAGAACTTCTTTGGAGACAAACACTGAATAAAAATACCTCTAACTGCATTTCTCAGAGACCATCTTAAAACTTTTTTGCCTCAAGTTTGATGGCCTCCAACAGTGAGAGAGAAAAAATAACTGGTTCTATCAGCCCCCAGTTCTCATTCCAACTGATCATGTAGGTTCAGGTTGCCTTGTTTTGCATCTTCCAACTGATCTGATTAATCCCAGAGAGAAAAACAAAGTTGATGTTTCTTGTGGAAATACTAACAAGCTGACACAAGGTTGAACGTTGACAGTAGGCATGCGAGAAGGAAAAGGAAATAAAATAATATTGGATTGACAGTTACACCTGCTGGGCCTTTTCTTGTGAAATTTCTGCCATCTACATTTACCCAGAAATTGATACCATTCTTGATGCATAAAGAATTGGACTGGCTGATTCCAGTCTCTGAAGTTCATGCTGGTGGAGGCAAACAAATTTAAATCTCTACTGCTTGATGGGGCAAGGTAAAAGTGGTGACCTCAGCAAGCCTGACCTTCTCCACTGAGCAAACTAGTCTTGACCTGGCAAATTGACTAACAGATCAGCAACTAAACGCAATTCTAATCCAAATTACCTGCATTAAAATTCCTTCACATTTATATTCCTATACATTTAATGGAAAGTATCTTCTCCTTAAACTGTGAATTTTTAGCAGTCTTAATTAAGCCACTGTTCCTTCAAAAGAAGTCAGCCAATAATACAATGTAAAGCTGCTAATTCTACAACACAATAAATGTAGAATAATTGCACCTCAGCAGTCAGCCCCTTCTGGTACCTGAAGACCCACGACATTGCTGGTAGCTAGCCAAGATTTCAAAATAAGGATTTGACTATTCAAAGGCATCCAGAGATTGCCTGGTCCAGGTGAGTACTGTTGACAGTTGAAGAGCATAGCATAGATTTGGTTGTTCCAGGTAGTTTTTCAAAGCCTCTTAGTTCAACCAAAAATGTTATTCTGCTGAGTCTTGTTAAAAAAACTCTGACCATCACCCTGGCACTTGATCGGCCTGAAGCATCCTGAGCCAACTTTATCTCTGTATGTAATCCCTGTAAGTACAATGATAGAGCTGCTATACCAAAGGACAACTTTTGCAAGATTCTACTGGTGTAGAGCCTTGCTAGGTGGGACTGCAGGTCAACAGTTGGCTCCATAATATTATAGCCCTTTCTCCTGTGCTTTCATGTAGGGATTTATGCCATAATGCACTGAGAAGATCCATTAATGTATTGAAAATATTAACTGCTGTCTTCCAGCAGCCATTCTGTCCAGTCCAATGCCACATCTGTCTCTTGAAACTTTTATGAATCCTTTCCACCTATTTCTGTCCTGATGCTACAGTTGTTCACTCTCCTTCAATTACCATGCAATAACTGTGTGTTAATGTGCTATAATATCATTCTGAAGATTCCTGTTTGTGTTTGTCAATGGTCTCTCCAATTTCCTGCTTCAGGCTGTGGGAAGTCTCTGCCTCACAGTGTGCCAGCCAATGAGAAGGGAGCAGCACTGAATCGTCTAAATCAGCTGTAAGTAGCAATTACGAGCCAGGTAAGCACCTGAAGTCGTGCTGGGAAGTCAAAGCTGGCTGAACACTCAACAAATTGCCCCCATGTATTGATGGTGCATCTTGGCTGCACTTTTGCAGCGATATCCCTGGATCAGGTTGGTCTGCATCCACCTCCATAGTTAGGCCTCTCTGTATTGTAAAGTTGTGCAGCATGCAGTAGACAAGGATGATCGTGGAGACCTTGGTTGGGCCATACTGTAAGGCTCTCCTTACAAAATGAGGTCTGCCATAGATGAGTTCTTAGGCTCAGTCACTCCTGTAATTGGATCCCCCACTCATTTATGTGGCTGGAGTTGACTCACACTACCGAATATCTACTTAAATGATCGTGTAACCCAGGAGTGTAACAATAGAACCCCCTTTGTGATCAGAATCAAATATTCATTCTATCACAAATACCCCTCAAATCATTTCAAAAGTGGACTGAGAAAACATCAGGTAAAACGAGGTCAGATATGAATTGTTGAGCTGCTTTATTTCACAGAAAGTAAACAAACAGAGCTGCAGTTATGATCAGGTTCACTTAATTCAATCAACTCAACTGATGGAATGTGAATTATTCATTTGAGAAGCGGCAAAGAATCCAGGATAACTTGGAAGTGGTGTAGCCTCCAGCCGTCCCTAACCAGGCATCATATTATGATGTGGAGATGCCGGTGATGGACTGGGGTGGACAAATGTAAGCAATCTTACAACACCAGGTTATAGTCCAACGGAGACAGTCAAATAAAACTGTTGGACTATAACCTGGTGTTGTAAGATTGCTTACAGGCTTCATATTAAGGGAGGTCATGGGCTGGGCTGAGAATCTAAACATTGAAGTTCCTGCAATCCTGGGCCTTCCTTGAATCCCAGGGTATGTTCAGTGCATAGACAGACCAGATGTACCGGCCAGCCAATCGGTGGTTGTGGGGCCTACTTGGAGGTCCAGGCCAGGAGTGAGACTTGGAACCCCGAAGATCGGGCACTGAATTTTTTGCAAACTTTAAAGCAGCCCCCTTTAAAATGAAGCCATGGGGCACCTACATGTTTCTTCCAGGAGCAGACCTGGCAACTCCTCAGCCGAGGAATCTTTCCGGTCTCTTTGGTGGGGGGTGGGGGGGGGGGGGGGGGATGGGGGGGGGGATGGGGGGGGGGCGGGTGGAGGGCGGGTGGAGGGGGGCACCCCAGATGTGCCACAGCTCCCTGAAAGCATTGAAATCCCAGCACCTTCCCCTTACTCCGTGAACTTTGACGGGGTCATTGGCAAACATCTTGGGCAAGCACATGGCAGCATTTACACCAAGATGTGTCGCCCCATGGTTCTTGGGGCCAATGTGATATGAAAAAATGATGAGAAAAGCAGGATAAAGAATAATGATCAACGTTCCAAAAAATGTAGTCAGGATTGAGTGATTGTACATGAATGGTCAAAGCATTGAAAATAAAATTGGAGAGTTTGAAACATTAATAACTATGGAGGGATATGATACAGTAGCTATAATGAATTCATGGTTTAGGTTTGGACAGGACTGGGAACTTGATATTCTTGGTTATAATATTTTCAGGAGAGATATGGAGGGAAAATGGGGGCGGTGTGGCAGTTTAATAAAGGTTTGCATCACAGTGATAGAATGTAAAGATGCACTGGGGGTTGCAATGAGACAAACTTAAAAGGATGAGTGTATGATAAAATTAGAGCTAAAAATACTAAATAAAATCATGAGGTGAAAGGGGAGATTAGAAGGGTTAAGAGGAAATTTGGAAAAGGCAGGCAGGTAATATAAAATGAAATAGTAATGGCTTTTATAAGCATGTAAAAGAATAGTTAGAGAGGGTAGGACAGCTCCGGGATGAATGGGGTGTCTGTGGGGGATAAATGTATGGCAAAGATATTAAATAAATATTTAATATAATTTTTTACAAATGTTGATGGAAGTGAGAATGGAGATTTACTAGAGGAGGATTTTAAACTATTGATTGAGATAACTGTAGAAAAGGAATTGGTTCTGAAATAATTAGCAGATTTCAAGGTGGATACTTCACTGAGCCTTGATGACATGCAGCCTAGACCGTTAAAAGAAGTCAGAGGGGAGATCACAGAGGAACTGGCCACAATTTGACAATCCTCCTTAAAAATGCAAATTGTGCCACAGGACTGGAGAGTAGCCAATGTAACATCCTTGCTTAAGAAGGGAGAGAGGATAAATCAGGGGCTCGATTTTAGGGTCGGGTTACCTGCGGGTTTCCAGCGGGGGGGCCCCGAAAATCCCGATCTCCGATCACGTGACCGGATTCGGACGAAATCCCGGCCACTTCCGGGTACCGCGCTGACGTGCGGGGCTACGCACGAAAGCCACGCTGGTGGGAATCCCGCAGGCAATTAAAGCCAGCGGGGTTCCACTTGAGAGCACTTAACTTGCTCGTTGTGGTCAGTTAATGAGCTGAAGCAGCTGTCAAAAGAGGAAGTGTGGGATTTTACGTTCAAGGCAGTCAGTTTCCCACACTGGGGGAAACAGGACCCTTCAAACCAGGTGTGTTGCAGCCAGCAGCCTGTGGCAGGTGCCAAGGTGCGCTCCACGGGGGAGCGCCCTCACCCACGCAGGAGGCCACCGCGTCACATCGGGCAACCCCTGCCCCCCACCACCCCCCGGCCAAGCCAGAGGACAGACCGACACGAAACCGCAGCCCCAGTCCGAGGACCCACACACCTACCCTGCACAACCCCTCAGACCAACACCTGCCAGTTGGGTGGTGTGTGGACACCCTCGGAGGACAAAGAGCATGACCAGCACCAGCAGCCTCGCAGTCCACGCCGTCCGCCGCAGAGACGTGGATCCCCCCAACACGGTGTGGTTGCACGCCCACCTGCACAGCAGGAGGGAGGGCTACCGCAGAGAGAGACGCGTCGCAGAGGGCACTACCCTCGCCACAGGGTCCACAGACCGAGGTGCAGCTCCCCGGACCTCTCCGAGCAGCAGTGCACAGGGAGGCGCAGATTCGCTCGACATGTAGTCATGGAGATCTGCAGCCTCTTTCATGCCAAGCTGCTCCTGGCTGGCCCCAGCACCAACTGCTTACCTGTCGCTGGCAAAGTCACCACTGTCCTCCACACCTTCTCCTCCGCATCCTTCCAGGGTGCAGCCGGCTACACCGCCGATGTCTCTCAGTCGTCTGCGCGGACGAGCCCTGCAAATACACCTGCACCTACTCTGCAGTAACACGATGGGTGGCATCAGTGGTGGGTCCTCATAGTGATACCCAGGAGCGGGCATTATTGGACACAATGGACAGGATTCGCGGAGACATGGCAGTGGTGGTGTCAATATAATGTGTGCTGTTTGTGGCTCTGAAATTCAATATGGGTAACACCCATGACAAACCCTCAGACACCCTTGTGCACCCCCTTCATGCTGACGAGACGTTTGCCTTACCCTGCCTACTGCACATATGTGATGCATGCCCTGTGGCTGCAGCACAGGTGGTGGCAGGTTGAGTGAGGCTGGCCGTGAGGGAGATGCACGAGAGGGTGAGTATGGGATGGAGCCATGAGATTGTATGAGGATTGGGTCGCGTGTTAGTGGCAGGATGAGTACTGGCGAGGTGAGTAGGTGGAGGTAAGATGAGGATGGGGTGTGAGTGGGCATGAAGGGTGATGTGACAGAATAGTGTTGGCGGTGCCGAAGGAGATTTGGGGTGGGGGCAGTGTTGTGGCAGACGGAGTGTAGGGGAAAGACTTCGTGTTCTCACTGCGGCTGACCTACTGCGGTCATTGCAGCGCCTCCTGCACTGTATGCAGGTGGGCCATATGTTGGTGGCGCAGGTGACCCCCTCTGCCACCTCGAGCCAGGCCTTCTTGGTGGCAGAGGCAGGCCGCTTCCTCCCGCCCGCCGGGGGGAAGATCTGCGTCCTCCCCCTCCTCCTCACCCCATCTGATGATACCTGGGGTGAGGCATCATTAAACTGGGAGCAGCCTTCCCCCTGGGCTGCTCCATGCTGCAATTTGTCCCATTGGTTGCAGCATCTGTCAGTGGAGGACTGCCCCTTTAACTAGAGAGCCTCCAGCTGACAGATCGTACTGCGCATGCGCAGCCCGACCGACGCGCAGGCCAGCGCCGTGGACCCCGGAGGAGCAGGTAATTGGATCCTATTAGTGGATTGCCTGCTACGATCGCGTGGGCAACCCACTAATTTCGCCGTTCGCGTTTTCGACGCACCCGGAGGACCACCCGCTGGGAACCCGCAGGCCTGCTAAATTCGAGCCCCAGGTAACTATAGACCAGTTAGTCTAACATCAGTTGTGGAAAAACTTTTTCAAGATTAAATTAGTGAACATTCAGAAATGCATGGGTTAATCAGGGACAGCCAGTATGGATTATTTAAAGACAAGTTGTGTCTAACAAATTTAATAGACTACAAAATTGTGCATCTGTTCCAGTGGGTTGCTATTTTAAGTCTGGCAGCAAACTCCATCAGTACCCGGCTCTGCTAGGTTTAGGTCTTGCTCTGATGTTTTCAAGATGATCTCGTAGGGGTGGGGCCTCCACCTACCACTAAAAGGCCAGATACAGAAGATGGGGTCAGTTATGGTGACTTCCTAAGTCAGGACTTCCTGCTCATAGGCTTTCAGTCAGGGGCTCAGCAAATCATTAGTGCAGGTTTGCCAGATCTCACCAGGCATACATGCCCAATCCCAATAGAAGTGGCCGCAGCTTGGCATCCAGGCTGATTTCAATGGCCTGAACCCCGAAGATCAAGGGCCAAAACATTTTATTGGTGAGGGGGAGGCTGAAGCAACCCCCCACCCCTGGGACGGTCAGCCACCGACATTGTTTCCAAGGTCCTTGTGACAGAGGGGAACAACGTCATGGATACGCGAGGGATTTTCTAGGCCGTAGAATTTTTTGAAGAAGTGACCAATTGGATGGATTAAAAAAATGCTGAGAAATTGTTTTTATGGATTTTCAGAAAAATTGAAGCATATGTTATAAAAGGAAATGGAAAGTTGGTTAACAGACGGGTTTGGAGTGATGTACCCCAGGGGGAAGTCAGTGCTGGGTCAATTTTTATTCTTGGTAAATATAGATTATCTGGACTTGGGTGTAAAGAACACAATCTCGAAATTTGCTAACAATACAAAAGTAGGAGACGGCAAACCGTGAGGGGGACTGTAATAGACTTCAGGAAGACATAGATAGATTAGTGGAATGGGCAGACAGATGGCAGGTGCAATTGGATAAATGTGAGGTAATAAATTTTGGGAAGAAAAACAAGCATTGGGAGTACACACTTAATGGAAAGACACTGAAGGGTGTAGATGAACAGGAACCTAGGAGTTCAAATAGATAATTTCCTAAAAGTGTGTGTTCAGATAAAGCCATAAGAAGATGTTCAATGGCGTTTTGGGTTTTATAAACAGGGGCATAGAGCACAAGAATAAAGAAATTATGACACATTTGTACAATTAGGGTTAGGCCACAGTTAAGCACTATGTGCAGTTTTCAGCACCACATTACAGCCACATAGAGCACACAGAGCAGATTCAACAAGATGCTGCCAGGGATATTAAACTATAGTTATGAGGAGATATTGGGTCTATTCCTATTGGAGCAGAGGAGACTTAAGAGATTTCTAAATTTATTATGTCGGGTTTTGATCGAGTACATAGGGAATGACTGTTTTTTCTGGATATGGAGTAGGTGAGGAGGGGTCATCAATTAAAAATTGTCACTAAGATGGCGAGGAGAGAGGTTACAAAGTTTCTTTATGCAGAGAATTGCATCTTTTAAGGGAAAAATTAATAAATATTTGAATCAGAGGGAGATACGGGGCTATGGGAAGAGCGCAGAGCAGTGGGATTAGTTTTAGATTGTTCTAACAATGAACCTTCACAGACATGATTGGCCAAATGGCCTCCTTCTCTGTGGTAAATTTCTATGACTTCCAACTACATGGGGATTACCATTTTTAAAGGGAAAAATCTGTCCAATGACTGTGCAGTGATGTAACATCTCACACACCGAATTGTCCTGCAAAGGTTCTGGTGGAGTGCGAATAATGGGGTCTCTGAACGCGAAGCTGTTGGGAACAAAATAGAATTTGCATTCTCTTTTATGTGATAAATTGTTAATATTTCCCTGAATTTTAAAACATTCAAGCTATAATTGATAGAAACAAAATGGTGCACAGTCTAATGCTTGGTGCCTTAACAACACTTTTTTTTGAAAGATATTTTCTATTAATTTTCCTCCAATTGAACATTCCATGTCTCACTGAGAGGAGAGACAGGGAAAGATGCCTGCAGACAGAAAGCCATTAACCAGTGATTAAAATACATGTGAAGTGACCCAAGGTGATCTGTGTCTCCAATTTGGCATCCATACTTTGGGGAAGCACTTGGATTCTACTTGGCATCTTCTCATGACAACATGGCCGAGATAGGGAACTCAGTGTGTGCAGACTGACAGGCTTAAACCTGTGCTGGATTGTAATGTGCGATCAATCAGATCATTACTGCTGTGACAGTATTTCAAAATTAAATTGATCAACTAAGGCTTTTAAATTCTGGATATGTTAACACTATCGAGGTATCCAAATACATTTGGTATAAAAAAAAGTGGCTTTTCTTTGTTTCACACTTAACATCATTCCTACAACAAATACCAAAAAGGAACAGTCTGGTACTAAATGTAGCCCATGGATAAGGTTTCTGAAAGTCGTACTTCCTCATGGGATAACCCCAATATCCCATTCGACATCTGGCCTGATTTCGTATTTGGTACATTGCCATAATCTGAGTTTCAGTTCTCAGCAGATTGCTAAAATATGAAAGCTTCACTGAAGTGCATCAGTTCATTCAGTTCCAGATTAGCAGGTGACATCTCCTGGATCTG
Source organism: Heptranchias perlo (assembly GCF_035084215.1). Taxonomy (NCBI): domain Eukaryota; kingdom Metazoa; phylum Chordata; class Chondrichthyes; order Hexanchiformes; family Hexanchidae; genus Heptranchias; species Heptranchias perlo. The sequence goes on along the minus strand of NC_090352.1, from coordinate 16,035,176 downwards.
CTGTGGCCATTTCATTCATTGTGTTAATCATTAACTGGTGACTAAACCGCCCCTCATAATTTTATGAAATCCATTAAAAGACAGCATTGCCCAGCTGAGAGAACCATGATCTTTATTAGGTTTCTTCGAAAATTGCAATTAGAATCAAGATTTCAATTTCTGTACATTCAGGATTTGAGAGAAATTAACATTTCAAAACGTTAGTTCTAACAAGTTGTTTCCAGCCTGACTGGCCTACCGGGCTCTTATTAAGCTGTTGACCCAGCCACTGTGTTTAGAACTAATTCTCTACAATCGTTCATTCATAACATTCAGAATGTGAATTACAGACACATTTTGTAATTTAACGATTACTGATCAGTCCCTTTATACCCATGTTAATAAATTGCACCATAGTTCGAAGAACAACTGCACCCTAACCTCCCTTCTTATAAAAGGGGCCTAAACAAAAAATAACTGATAGAGATGAATACAAACGGATATGGAGAAAAAGCACAATCATCAGTGTCAGAAGGAAACTATGAACCTGCAGCAACTGCAACCAGTGAGGTCACACAATGTGACAGACAGGTCCCGCAGCACATGGGGTATCGCAGTGTGAGAGAGACAGGTCCCGCAGCACATGGGGTATCGCAGTGTAAGAGAGACAGGACCCGCAGCAGGTGGGGTATCACAGTGTGAGAGAGACAGGTCCCGCAACAGGTGGGGTATCACAGTGTGAGATAGACAGGCCCTGCGGCAGGTGGGGTATCACAGTGTGAGAGAGACAGGACCCACAGCAGGTGGGGTATCACAGTGTGAGAGAGACAGGTCCCGCAGCACATGGGGTATCACAGTGTGAGAGAGACAGGACCCGCAGCAGGTGGGGTATCACAGTGTGAGAGAGACAGGTCCCGCGGCAGGTGGGGTATCACAGTGTGAGAGAGACAGGACCCGCAGCAGGTGGGGTATCACAGTGTGAGAGAGACAGGACCCCCAGAAGGTAGGGTATCACAGTGTGAGAGAGACAGGTCCCACAGCAGGTGGGGTATCACAGTGTGAGAGAGACAGGTCCCACAGCAGGTGGGGTATCACAGTGTGAGAGAGACAGGTCCCGCAACAGGTGGGGTATCACAGTGTGAGAGAGACAGGTCCCGCGGCAGGTGGGGTATCACAGTGTGAGAGAGACAGGACCCACGGCAGGTGGGGTATCACAGTGTGAGAGAGACAGTACCCGCAGCAGGTGGGGTATCACAGTGTGAGAGAGACAGGTCCCGCAACAGGTGGGGTATCACAGTGTGAGAGAGACATTACCCGCAGCAGGTGGGATATCAAAGTGTGAGAGAGACAGTACCCGCAGCAGGTGGGGTATCACAGTGTGAGAGAGACAGTACCCGCAGCAGGTGGGGTATCACAGTGTGTGAGAGACAGGACCCCCAGCAGGTGGGGTATCACAGTGTGAGAGAGACAGTACCCGCAGCAGGTGGGGTATCACAGTGTGAGAGAGACAGTACCCGCAGCAGGTGGGGTATCACAGTGTGTGAGAGACAGGACCCCCAGCAGGTGGGGTATCACAGTGTGAGAGAGACAGTACCCGCAGCAGGTGGGGTATCACAGTGTGAGAGACAGGTCCCACAGCAGGTGGGATATCACAGTGTGAGACAGACAGTACCCGCAGCAGGTGGGGTATCACAGAGTGAGGTAGGACAATAGAATGGAAAGGAACATTGGGTGTGGTGCAATACGGGCTGCCGATTCACTACTGAGATTGATCAATTTCACTCCCTCATTGTAAAAGGGATGGGCTTTGCTCATCCCTGACTTTTCTGACAGGTTGAAGACGTGATAGCTGGAGAGTACCTTGCCCAGGACCCCGAAGCATTCCTTTAACACGTAATGACTGGGGCAAATGTCGGAGCTCCTACAGAAGGAAAAAACAGAATGGCAAGAAAAGGCATCCAAAGAATGACAAAAATATGGGAATAGTGTTTGCTGTGTGGTTTGGAAATTGCTCCAAATTCAAGCCTGAAAATCTATCTCAGTTGGAAATGGTAATTGTGAAAATGTACATCACGGGCCTACTGGGAACATCTTGACTCTTTGGATAAATGACCCCAGATACCCCCAGTGTAATGTTTGGGGAGGGGAGTTTGTGACTGAGCCAGATTATGAGATCAGACCTCTGAACTGAGATAAAAACGGAAAATGCTGGAGAAGCTCAGCAAGTCAGGCAGCATCTGTGGAGAAAGAAACAGAGTTAACGTTTCAGGTCGAAGACCTTTCTTCAGAACTGGAAGATTTTAAAAGTGTTAAAGTATTTGAGCAAGTACAGAGCCAGGGAAAGGGGGGTGGGAGAGGAGGGGAGGAAAGAACAAAAGGGAAGGTCTCTGATGGGGTAGAAGGCACAAGTGATTAAATGACAAAAGGGATGATGGTGCAAGGCAAGGTAGGTGGTAATGAGACAGGTTAAGAAACAAAAGATTGATCAGGAGTAGCTGTAAATGGCAGCAGCAGAACCGTTACCAGCACTGGCTGACCGAAAGAATGGGAGCAGTGGTTATGATCTCAAGTTATTAAAATTTGAACTGAGAGTGGGTTTGTTCTGCATGTTAATGATGTCAAGTATGAAAAGCCGCTTTTGTGTTGAAAAGATTCCATGATTTACTTCAGGTTTCCCAGTTCAAGTTATGGGACCCCAGGAGCAGATCCCCCTAACATTCTACAGGTAAAGATCATGCTGTATGTCTGGAAATAAAGCAAACTCAATAAACTCTATTAATAACTTAGATTAATTATGTTTTATCCTCTAATTCTAACCCCTGACCAAATTTGATCATCACCAGCCTGCTAAAGGATGGTGCTTCCAGACAAAATACTTTGCCGTTGTTCATTGTTCTGCTGTGAGGTAAACACCATAGCAGCATTTCTCTTAAGAAACACAAGTGCAGTTGCAGTACTACCCACTCCAAATTAGTAAGAAAAATGATACACACCCGTTACATGACAAGTGAACATGCCCGTGAGAGGATTATAGTCTCTCTGGCCATCACTGAATCACATCCTTGAATGATATTGATCTGCTAGATTCTGGATTCTCGGTTTGCAAGTTGTACAGAAAAGGCTGATGTTTTCAGAACACTTCTTTCCTTAGGTCCAGCATCACCTTTGTCTCCTTTAGGTCCAATTAAACAGGTTAGCTTGGTATTATCAATCTTCTATGATCACAGGCAATCGGAGTGAACTGTAAGAGTAGATCACTATGTTTATTTGCACCCTGTGACATCTATCACTTGTTAAACAATGCTGCTTCTATCATCTAGAGCTAACGCTAAAACCTTTAGAGGAGGAGATCAATGAGAGAGAATGGCTCAACACAAAATGGACTCAGGGGTATTTGGGGACCCAGCTCGAATGAAACTGTGGCAAAGTTAGTAGACATTCACACTAACTGCACAAGTGATTTGTGTTGCAGAGTGCATGGATCCCTTCTTTAGAAGTACAAAATTAGAAGTTGCTAAGAACCAGCTAACCATGACTTATACAAATAAAATGACATTGTCTGATGAAGCAAAACTTTTGGTGAGAAACTGCCCATGGAGGACAACCCTGCCCAATGGAATACTCAAAGTCACTGTAGCATTTCACTAACATTTATCCGAAAGACACGAGAGGTGGAATGAGATGGATTGGGACTTCACAAACCACATAATGCAAGTTGTGTATATCCTGCTCCTGTTTTGAGTTCCAAGTTCAGTTTCCAAACAAAAATAGAAGGGAAATCTACACAGAATACCTCCTGTTCAAAGTACTCCCCAAAATTTATCAGAGAAAACATAAGAAGAAATATATCTTTTGCTGATATCAAAGTGGTGATGAAACTTGGCTTCACAGAGACCCACCTTTCCTCCATAGCTATTCCAGTGGTGTCAGTTCTGGGAAGGAGCTGTCTTGTGTTTTGGACTGACTCTGTTCACTTTAAAAGCGGCTGAAACTTTGGGCCAGCCTGCGAGTGAAATCCACAGCCACTTAGCACCTCTTTGTTGATTAAGTGTGCTGCAGCTTCCCAAGACACAAACGTGCCCCCTATTTTGGTACAAAATTGGCAATTGCAATCCGAAGGGCCAAAAGGGTAGCAGGTGTGGGAAATGAAAATGTTACATTGGTGCAGTAGGATTGTTCTATGGAGGTGCATTGCTAGGGCAGAGTAGAGGGCAAAAGAACTGGAGAGGAGATGAGGAGAATTTTTTTTATGCAGCAAGTTGTTATGATCTGGAATGCACTGTCTGATTCAATAGTAACTTTCAAAAGGGAATTGGATAAATGCTTGAAAAGGAAAAATGTGCAGGGCTGTGAGGAAAGAGCAGGGGAGTGGGACTAATTGGATAGCTATTTCAAAGAGCTGATACAGGCCTGGTGGGCCGAATGGCCTCTTTTTGCACTGTAACATTCTATGAGTCTATGAAAGGTTACCCATTACAGGGGTGGAGGTTGCAGAGACAGTTCGATGGATCATTTGATAGGGGAGGAGTGGGAAGAGATATCGATATCAGCCTGGACAGGATATCAGAAAAAGCAGGTCATTGTTCTCATACTTTTAGTCTGCAATCTCTTGTTTTCTGTCACAGCCCTTATTGCATCTATGTATTTTATCAATACAGCGATGCCCATTGTTCATCTAAATTTGCCTTTCTGCAAATATGCCACCTTACATGTTCTTTCTCCCTTCTATATCTTTATTATGTTGAAGTCAAGACTTATTATGCCATTTCCTACTCCATCCTATTCTTTCCCAGGACCTCAAAACAGTGGAACTTGCCACCTCCTCAGTCTTCCTCTTCTTGTATGCTGTTACCTAATCATTACTTCCAGATTAATCTCATCTTCTCTACTCTTTTCAGCCCTGGTGGTGTCCTGAACTGTGGGCCTTGCCCCCTCACCTGGGTTTCTCAATAACATCTTTTATCTCAATCTGCAGCAGTATCAGAGAAAAGCAAAAAAAACCGATTACTTGAAGCTTAGTGCAGTAGACAAAATGAGATAGGCACGTTCAGCTTAACGGTGTAATAAACCATCACAATCTCTGACAGCTTATCTGGATAAGGCAGGCCCGAAACTCCAGTAGGATGGGAAGGGGATATTGGGCAGATTGCCTGCAGATGGAGGCAAAATTTGGGATGGAACCCACATCAGCTAGTTTTCTGCCCTGTGTAAAATTCGGCCTAACTTCCACCCAGGCATTGGGTTGGTGGGGTGGGGGAGAAGTGCGGGAGTGGTGGAGCAGGCAAGTCTTCTGCCTGGCCCACTATGTCAGAGGACTGTTTTATGGCCATCCCTTGGCTTAGCAGAAGCCCCACCAGCTGACAGTTTGCACGAGTTCCAAGTTGGGCTCTCCGAAGACCCCAAAATGCTTCCCTGGAATTGATCCCCTTGAGGGACCCATTTGGGATGAAAAGGATAAGCATGGCATTGTACCTGCTCAGTCCTTCAGCTCTTCAGCCCTTCAAGAGCTTGAAACTCTCCCATTGTGGAGCGACAGTGTATTGCTCCAATTTTCCAGCCAGCAGACAGGGTGAGTGTTTCTGATTTACTGGGACAGGTGTGGATCTTCTGCCTCACTTAATTTAAATTATACATCCCTGCCATTTGGGATGGGGTCAATGTCATTCACTTCCTGCAGTGGAGCAGGGACCCAGAATTTTGTGGCTGTAGTATCCAGCTGACGATCTGTGACTGATCAGACAGTTTGTGCACAAGTGCTGCCTCATCCTTTCTTTTCGTCTATTGCCAACTCAAGGAGAAAATTTACTGAGTGAATCCAACAAAAGAAACCTGTCTACTATTCAGTTAGGACGCCATGAAATATATTACCAAAAGTTGGCTTTAATCAAAGTCTCTTTTGTATGGGAAACTCTCACAAAGAGAAAGATTACATACAACTTGAGGCCTGGTTTTGACTAAAACAGATAGCCCTCTTGTCTAATTCTGGCCAGACTCCGCGCCAAGTATGTAGCTGCTAGAGAAACAGAAAAAAAAATGTAATTCCTGGCTTCCCAGCTCATAAAAACTATCTGGGTGGGGCAGACAGGCCTGCCTCCTCTGTGAAGATAATTTCATTGAGCCATCTCATGAGTTCTATGGAGATAGGCTCCAATTGAACTTTCACTGGAACATAGGAACAGAAGTGGGCTATTCAGCCCCTCAAGCCTGTTCAGCCTTTCAATGAGTGATGGCTGATCTGTATCCTAACTCCATCCACTTGCCTTGGCTCCATATCCCTTAATACTGTATATACTGCATTTAGTAGAAAAAGAAAAAGACTTGCATTTATAGTGCGCTTTTCACGACCTCGGGACATCCCAAAGCGCTTTACAGCCGATGAAGTACTTTTGAAGTGCAGTCACTGTTGTAATGTAGGAAATGCGGCAGCCAATTTGTGCACAGCAAGGTCCCACAGACAGCAATGTGATCATGATCAGATGATTTGTTTTTTCAATGTTGTTGGTTGAGGGATAAATATTGGCCGGGTCACCAGGGAGAACTCACCTGCTCTTCTTCGAAATAGTGCCATGGGTCTTTTATGTCCACCTGTGAGGGCAGATGGGGCCTTGATCCGAAAGACGGCATCTCTGACATTAGAAGCACTCTATAGGTGAGGTTTTCCCAGGTTTGCACCTGGATGCACCACATCGTCTGGCTGCAGCAAATATTGGAAAGTCTGATAAGATGGAGCATGCTTATAAAGGAACTCGCCCGATTTTTCTTCCATTTCACTTAATAGAAGGGAAATCTGGCAAGTTCCTTCACAGGTTTGCACTCCACCTTGCCCAATTTGCTGAGTCAAGATGATTCAGTGCGTCAGGAAAACCTCCCGTTATATCCTAACACATCAGGGGTAATTTTCTATTATCACTCCGTGTCAGTTTGCCTCTGAGACAGATGATTGAATATTCAAGCCCACCACAGATTCGAGCACACAGGCTAAAACCTAAGTGAAATACTGAGGGAGTGCTGCATTATCAGAGGTGCTGACCTTTGGATGAGATGAAGCCCTGCCTACCTGTTCAGGTGGATGTAAAAAATCCCATGGCACTATAGGAACAACAGCAGGGAGTTGTTCTGGCCAACATTCTTCCTTCAACAGCAACTTGCATTTATATAGCGCCTTTAACGTAGTAAAACATCCCAAGGAACATCACAGGTGCATTATCAAATCGAATTTGACACCAAACCATTTAAGGAGATATTAGGACAGGTGACCAAAAGCTTGGGCAAAGAGGTAGGTTTTAAGGAGCATCTTAAAAGAGGAGAGAGAGGTACAGAGGCGGAGAGATTCAGAGAGGGGATTCCAGAATTTAGAGCCTAGGCAGTTGAAGGCACGGTCGCCAATGGTATAGCGATGAAAATCGGGGATGAGCAAAGGGCCAGAATTGGAGGAGCACAGGGATCTCGGAGGGTTGTAGGGCTGGAGGAGGTTACAGAGATAGGGAGGGGTGAGGCCATGGAGGGATTTGAAAACAAGGATGAGAATTTTAAAATCGAGGCATTGCTGGACTGGGAGCCAATCTAGGTCAGTGAGCTCGAAGGTGATGGGTGAGTGGGACTTGGTGTGAGTTAGGATGCGGGCAGCAGAGTTTTGGATGAGCTCAAGTTTACAGAGGGTGCAAGGTCCAAAAACAGATTATTTGGTCATTCATTTGATGTTTGTGGAACCTTTCTCCCACACTGTAAAGTGCGAGGTGATGTCCTGAGAATGTGATAGGGTGCTATTTAGATTAAGTTCTTTCTTTTAGTGTCTGATTGAGAGCTGGATTTAGTGCTGAATGTTACAAATAGAACAATGTGTGATTAACAAGGATAGAGGGACTGATGTGAAAAAGTAAAACTTTAATGTGTTGCCGAAACCTTGCTGCAGTCAAATAAATTAAGACTGTATGAATGGGGAGGTATTATTAAGTTCCCTGCAGAAGTACAGTGAGACAGGACTTCCATCTGCCCGAATCCCAGAGTCAGCTGCTTCGCTGGGCAGGACAAGGCCATGAGTGCCACCAACAATAGACCAATTATATCGCACAGGGGGTGAAGCACGTGCAACTCTTCATATTTAAAGGGCCTGTTCAAATGAAAGGGGTGAGGAGGGTCTCGTAGGAGGGTGTACAATGGCAAGTGCAAGATGGTGAAAAGGGTGAGCAGCAACTGATGTTGAAGTTGAGCTGTCAAAAATGAGACAATAAAGGGATGCCAGGCCATCTTTGAAATAGCTGGGTAGAAGCCATTAGGTACAGCAGTACGGTTCTTGTGGAAGGAGGTGGCTGCGGCAGTGAGTGGCACCTTGATAGTCCCAAGGTCATGCAGATCCAAGTTAACCGTAGCATTTTTTTCTTTCAGAGGTTGTCAGGTCAGGAAAGAGGAGAAAAGAACGATAATGGCCAAGAGAATGCTCTACACTGTCTCCTCTACACTGTCGCCAACTATATCTGCCTCATCACTGAGCCACTAGGAACATAGGAACAGGAGTAAGCCATTTAGCCCCTCGAGCCTGTTCCGTCATTCAATTACATCATGGCTGATCTGTATCTCAGCTCGGTTTACCTGCCTTTGATTCATATCCCTTGATACCCTTACCTAATAAAAATCTGTCAATCTCAATCTTGAAATGTTTAATTGACCCACCATCCACAACCTTTTGAGGGAGAGTTCCACATTTCCAACTACCCTTGGGTGATAAAGTGGGTTCCTGATTTCACCCCTGAATGATCTAGCTCTAATTTTAGGATTGTGCCCCCTTGCGTTCAGCAACCCAGAGACACTCTCTCGACAGAGGTACAGATAGTTCAGATGAGGAACTGAGGTACAGCGAGACAGATAGCGTAAGGAAGCCAGAGGATGCAGGTGTGGAAGTGAAGCCTGATGTACCTGAGAAGAGAATGAAGGAATGTCAGCTCTTGGCTATAAACCATGAGGATGATTATCTCAGGGGTCCTGCCATCAAGACGAATGCTAGCAGAGCAACAAACACACATGGAGGTTCTACACAGCCTTTCCCAAGATGTTTGATAGGTGGCTGCGATAGTGGTAGAGTCCACTGTCTTGCTGTGCACCAACATTCATGAGGGTTTCACATTACTGCAGTCCATTCTGCAGAAAGTGGCAGCTGCAGGAACAACTGTAAACACCCCCCCACTCCACGAGGTATTCGGCAATTCGGACAATTCAACATGGAGGCACTGACTGAAGGCCTGCAGGTCTTGGGGGACCGTTTGGAGAGGTCCATGTCAGTAGATGACAACTGCCTGGAAACAAAAAGGTGCAAGAAACTTGCAGGCAATTCCAAGAAATTGCCAAAAGTCTACAAAAGCAATCTCACCTTCAGCCGCTTCCCTTTAACTAACCACTTCCGCTTTGATGAGCAGCTCCTGGCAACTGCACCTAAAATATAATGGTATACAATCAGAAGGGTGCATTGGGAAGCCAGAAGTGTTGGAAAGATGTCATTGCGTCCTAACTCTCCATTTCATTCTCACTATCACTGAGAGGGTGGGTGCTTCTTCAGCCCCCTCGAAACCTGCTGGCATTTCTGACATTGCAGTTTTGATGCGGAAACCCGGTGGATCCAAGGCCTACCCCAAATTCCTGCCCCCAAACATGTGCAAATACTGACTTCCACCCTCCCCCAACCCAGGAATTTCAGGACCGTTCTATTATCCTGCACGGATCTCTTTCCAATTCACTTTTCACTAATTTAATTTTATGATTGCTGGGTTCTACTAGTTCATTTATCTTAAAGTTCATATTCCTGGTTACCTCATCAGGCTCATTTAATGTTTTATGTAGTTCATTGCAGTAAAATTCTATGTAATTCTATGTTTTATTTCAATCCCATTCATTGTACATTTATGTTGACTTTTTTTTTTACATAAAGTACAATACGTCACTTTTGTTAGTACTAAATTTATATTGGCATTTTCTGCCTAGTTGCATAGCTGGTCTTAATCCTTCAGGAAATTATTAACTGTATCCCCTGTCCCTACTATTTTCTATTTTAGTATCATCTCCAATGCTTTTCTGTATCCAGGGCATTTATTTAGATAAGAAACTACATGAGTCTAAGCACCAACCTCCTTGGGACTCCGCTTAGCATCTCCCTCCAGGCTGACACTGACATTTACAGGACTGCACTCAGGAGCTCCCCTGAGATTGACACTCAACCTGCAGGGCTGCACTCAGTTCCTCCCCTGTGGCCAACACTAACAGAGGTTGCCACTATATACTTTATCTGTAATATTCGCAAAGGAGTCGAGGAGCTTTGTCAGGCAAGAACTTCCCCTCCTAATTCCATGCTGACTGATTCTTACTGAGTTAGTGTGGTACAGGTATGCCGCCAGCCTGCCCCTTAGAATAGATTCCATTATTTTATCTTCTATTGGTGATAGACTGTGGACTGTAGTCATCTGAATCAAATTTGTGCCCCTTTTTAAATATAGGTACTATATTTGCTAGCTAATAACAAATCTTTCCTGTCCAAAACCAGTGCCCCACAGTTTTCCTCCAGAGTCTCTTTCTGCATTTGAAGACATACATTATCTGGTCCAATGGATTTTCTAGTCTTCACTCCCCACAACCTATCAAGTACCAATTCTTCATTAATTGTATTCCAACCACTGGATAACAAGTCAATATTTTCTTTAGTGAAATGTTCTAGAAAACAATCAATAATTCTAGTGTTTTCTCTTCCTCTTCAAATACTCACCACTTATATTTTTCCAGATACATTACCAGTGCGCACAGTAAGGTCGGAGCAAATCGCCCTACGTTTTTCCACAGGTACAGAGAGGGCCTTTACAGCAGTCAGAGGTCTACAGCTTGGGTTTGAACCCCCAGCCACAGTGAGTTTCACTTTCAAGTTCCTAGTGTGATGGGCAGTCACAGCACTGATCTGTCTCCATATTTATACTAACTTTAGTGTCGCAGCAAAACGGAAACCACTAAAGTCGACCGCCCTGAATTTCCATGCGGGACCACCCAGTCTCCTACACTAACTCCACTGGGAGACCAGCAGAACCCTTGGGGAGCTTCAGGATTGATGTGCAATGCAACCCTCGGAATTCAAAATTCCTCCCTTTCCGTTCCTTTACCCTTAGGATGCTGCGTAACATGTTAAGCACAGAATAAAACATGCTTTGCTTTGTTTCTCTCTTTGCACCACTAATTCCGTCTTTGGCTGCTGTAGAATTTTCTTATTGCCTTCCCATATTTCTCCCCTCCCTTTTTCCTGTAGGCTTTGTATACAATTAGAGGGAATTTAAAAGCCACGGGAACCAGGCAGCACGGGAGTTAAAATCAAAGCAGTAGACGTACTGTTGGTTGCCGCCGCCATCTTCCAGCTGCTGGTTTAATACATGGATGAGGTGCCCTCCTGATTCAGGTAGGCGCCTCATGAATACATTTTAATCAAGATCTTATTACATAGTTAGGACTTCAAAGCCATTTTTATGGCCTAGTGGTGGAGCATCCGCCGTGGACACTCTGCTCAGTTGAACCTGTCAGCCATGAAGCAGGGGCCCTCAAAGGTAAACGAAAAATGTACTTTTGTGGGACTAGGAGAAGCTGGAGCTTTGCACAAATGTAATTTGGGTGGCTGCTGCCCTGGGCCCACCACCCACCTCTGTGATCGTGAAGCCTCCTCCCCCGCCCCGGGTCTGACCTTACTGCCAGCCGGATGGCCTCCAGACTGCCTGAAATTGCGCCAGCCCTAATCCAGCGAGCTGCATTGGGACGTCCATTCATGGTGGGCCGCTTGCCGGTTCTATTTAAATGAGACCCAGCACTTGGAATGGTCTGGACCTCCCAGGCAGTCAGCCTGCTCAGTCTGCCCAAATGATCAATTATTTCCCATTGTTTCCTTCATTCCATTTCAATTGTTCCATTCATTCATTTATTAAAGTTCTTACCTCTACAGGCAGGTGGTGCAGAGTTCCACTGTCCGTCACTCAGACAGGTGATCGTATCCCCTCTATCCAGCTTGAATCCAGACTCACAGGTGTACCTGACCGAGGATTTACAGATCGAGAAATGGGCGTGAGCGACAACAGGGACTGAGCCGCAGGGGGTCACTGTAAAGGGAACAAACAGACACTGATCAGGAGAGGTTACAAGGAATATTTGAGCAATTGAGGAAGCCAAGCCAAAGATTAAGCAAATTGACTAAAAGCTTGGTCAATGGGGTGGGTTTTATGGAGAGTCTTAAAGGGGGAGAGGGAGATGAAGAAGCAAAGGGATTTATGGAGGGAATTCCAGTGCATGAGGTCTAGGTGGCAGAAACTACGAAAGCACGGCCACCAATGGTGGGGTAAAGGGAGGGGGCACGGACAAGAGGCTGGAGCCAGAGGAATGGAAAGTTCAAAGAAGGCGGGTAGTAGAGCTGGAGGAGGTTGCAGAGATAAGGAGGAGAGAGGCCATCGAGAGCCTTACACACTTGGATGAGAATTTTAAATTGGGGACCGAGAGCCAGTGTAGGTCAGTCAGGACAGGGGAGATGGGAAAGTGATACTTGGTGCAGGATAGTATACAGGCAGCAGGGGTTTGGATCAGTTGAAGTTTATGGAGGGTGGAGGATGGGTGTCTGGCTAGGGATCGTTGGAGTAATTGAGTCTTGAGGTGTCAAATGCATGGATGAGGATTTCAGCAGAAGATGTGCTGAGGTAGGGGCAGAGGAGGGTGATGTTATGGAGGTGGAAGTAGGTGGTCTTTATGATGGAAAGGATATGGGGTTGGAAACTAAGCTTGGGGGTAAAAAAGGATGCTGAGGTTGCAAACAATCTGCTTCAGCCAGAGATGATGGCTAGGGAGGGGGATGGCATCACTGGCAAGGGTATGGGGTTTGCGGTAGGAACTAAGGACAATAGTCTTCCCGGTGATTAACTGGAGGAAGTTACGGCTCATCCAAGACTGGATGTTAGATAAGCAGTCTGAAAGCACAAAGAGATTGCATGGGTCAAGAGATGTGGTGGGGAGGGAGAGCAACATACCAGTGAAGCACATTTACTGTGGTGGCGGCGGAGGGACGTGGGTAGGGGCAGAAGTAGAGAGATAATCTAATTAAAGCAGGTATGCTGCAGTGTCTGAGTGCTTAAGGGTCGGTTGTCCAAATGGGAGCGGAGGGTCACAGGTGCAGGACTCTCAGATAGAGAATGGGATAAAATGTCCGCAGGGGATTCTCCCGATCTTTGGCTGTAACTTTGGCAGAAACACCAGAGGATCAGCATTGATGCCATTTACGCCGTTCCTCTGAGATTCCTGTCGATCTCCCACTGAAGTTACTGCGGGAGATCGGGAGAACTGCTGCGGAAATTTTACCTCAATGTAATGGTTTTGTGCTCTCTGTGCTCCCCAGGTGCAAATTTGGCAGAGTATACCAGAGGTCTGGGACAGTCACCTCGGTGTCTGAGTTTCCTCTTGGTATTTAAATAGAGTAGGCCACATCACAAAAAGGGGGTGGTGGTACAGTACTGAACTCAGCCTCGGTTACTAAGTGCAAGAGACAAATAGCATTTAGCAACATTTTTAATGCAAAAGGTCAAAGATAAAGCCTTTCTTCACAATACTGGTCTGTCACTTTAAGGCAGGTAATGCCTAAATGGCAGCTCAGGTAGCAGGAGCACCAGGTTTTTGTGCGAGGCAGTCTGACTCTGATCTGCACCCAGCCCGATTAGAGGGAATCTGGGTGCAGACCCATTTGGCAGCCATCAGCATGTAGTTTACAGTGCTGCACCTTCTACAGATGCAAGCACCAGAAAAGCCATAGAGGAAATTCAGGGGCAGTGCTATTTAGGTGCTGAATTGGGGTAAAAGGATTAGTGCCCATTTTTCTTTGCGTTGCACCCCCTAATTTGGGCACTGTTTGGAAACAGGGCAGTGGAAGATACACCCTTACATACCAGGTATATGGTCTAAAGCAGTGTCGTCCAATACACTAGCCACTAGCCTCATGTGGCTAATTGGGAATCCAGATGTGGCTAATTGCATTTCTGATTAGTAAATAAAAAATGAGTAATAGACATTGTCCTTGGGAATGCAATCTCAATAATCTTATTCGTACGGTGTATGCATGTGTACTTTAACCTTTTTGTGCGATTGTTGGTAAAATTGCAAGACAAAAAGCAGTGTGTGAGTTTCTTTTATATTGTGAATGCTTTTCTTCCTTGGTTACTGAATGGTGGTAGATGCTTGTTAAGTAAATATACATATGTGAAATTTTAATGCAAACGGTCATTATATACACATTTACCTGAATTGAGTAAGTGTTTGGACTTGCACAACACCAACAGTTTTATTTTAAATCACAAGCTTTCGGAGCTTATCTCCTTCGTCAGGTGAGCTCCGAAAGCTTGTGATTTAAAGTAAAACTGTTGGACTATAACCTGGTGTTGTGCAAGTCCTTACATTTGTCCACCCCAGTCCATCACCGGCATCGCCACATCATGAGTAAGTGTTTGTAAGGTGTTTTCTACTAAAGTTAATGCATGTGGCTAAAATGGTGTCACCATAGCCACACCTGTGGTTAGTCAGCAATTTCTATTGGACAACACTGGTCTGAAGGGTCACAGATCTTATTTGGACTGATGAAGGAGCTGTGTCAGAGAAGTTTGAGGCTCTTCAAGGAAGATTCACTCAACTTTGTCAAATGCTAACAGAGAGCGTGAGATTTGCCCTGTGACTAGAATTGCTCTTCAAGACTCTTTTTAAGTCTTGGCTACCCTCAAGCTGTTTGCTACTGGTTCATTTCAATCACTTGGTAGTGATTTAGTGACTATTAGACAAGAAATTATGTCATGCTGCATCCAAAACGTAACAGGTGTTCTGTCTCAAAGTGTTCAGAGGCTTGTCCATTTTCACAGAGATGCGAATCAACTGTTGCAGACAACACACATTCCAAGCCTTTGGTGCCTTTTCCAAGATCATGGCATCATTGACTGGTGATACATGAAGAAAGGTTGCCTGCACTCTGTCTGATGGCTGACATTTATGAAGGTGCAAGTGGCTTGTGATGCCCAATGCAGGATCCACATGTCAAAGCACAATATCCAGGGTCACCACATGATTTATTTATCCTTAGACTACCTCTGGTAGTTGTTGGGGATTTGTGCTCTAGCTGAAAATGTGGCTTACAACTCCTTCACAAACCCCCCAGGTACCAACAAAAAATACATATATGTTAGTGTCATGCTAGGATAAAGTGGAAAACAGAACAAACCAACTTTCAAGAAATATCACTGAGCTTCTCCTGTTAACTGCACTGTTAGCTTTTCTAAGGATGGAGGTTAAGACACTTTGTTGGATCAGTGTAGAGGGAGCCGTACTCTGCACCTAACCTGTACTGTACCTGCCCTGAGAGCGTTTGACGTGGCAATGACGAGGGAGCTTTATTTGGTGAGAAGATAGCTATACTCGTTTTTCACATAGTCTGCACTCCCGTCCATGTGCCTGAAAAAAATGAAGAAATTCAAGTACAGCTGTAGGCCGCAAAGGTCTCCAGGTGCGCTCCTGGCTGCTGAGTCTGACGGCTTATAGCTGTTGCTGGAGTGGGGGGAGGGTAGGTTACTAAAACAATGAGGGGGTGAGATTAAAACATCTTTTGAACTTGCTGCGAATGTCTTTGGTCTGTCCTGGGACTCCTGCACACTTTCTGGTCATAGAGGTCCGAGGGAAGGCCACTGTGCTGCCTTCCCACAAATGCCCCTCCACTGGGGCACCAAATAGGCAAAAGTGGAGGAAAATTATATCAGAGGCTGGGAGGTGCCCATCCTACCTCAGTAAAATAGCCAGAGGAAAGAATTCCCATGCCAGGAATTTCCTCGGCCTCAGCCTCCAACTACCAAAGGCTCTGGAGACAGGGATAAGCTCCGTAATGGATGTGAGGCCCATCTGAGGGTTCAAGCCTGGGTCTTGGTCTCAATCCCAATCAAAGTATCAGCCAGCTTAGAAAAGCAGTGAATAAAAATTTACAAGCGGCTTTCTGGCTCTGTTTCACCCACCCCCTTAGATGTTTGGCGGGTGCCCATGATGCACCCATAGCAGTGCAAATGCCTGCTATTGCATGCTAGTAAGGAGACCTCTGGCTTGCCCTTGATATTATTGTGGAGTCAGGAGCAGAGGATCCTGGTGCCCACTCTGCTGCAGTTCCGTCTGTGGAGTCACTACATTTGGCGATGAACAAAATAATCTTACAGGATCCCATGGTCTAATTTGTGTTAGTGTGTAAATGAGAAAGATCAAGGTCCAGAAACTGCAGGCAGCCACCCAGCCTATCAAAGAACAAAGTGACACCACTGAAACACAGAGAATTGGAGTTCAGAGTTCCAGCTCTCAGCTTCCCTTTGCTCCTTCCTTACACCAGCAGATTTGGTTAGTTTTATACTCAAAACATAAATGAACTGTAATGTCAGGTTTGTGAAGGCTGGGCCCAGCCCTGAGATACCGTACCTTTCTTATCCTCCTTCCAGGCGCTCAGGTTTACCCGTAGTATCTGGCTACAGTTTACATATCCTTGTGGGTATGGCCTGTATCTAAATGCTTTCCGAGGAAGAAATTGAATCCTGGTGTTATCACAGATTATCCTGGACACGGAGATTTGAGCAAGAGCCTGACGCTGGCTACCAGTAAAAACTCCTTCATTTTCCCACCAGAATCTAAAGAAAGAAAGAACTTGCATTTGTGTAGTGTCTGTCACAATCTCAATGTCCCACAGCACATCACAGCCAATGAAGAACATTTAAAGTATAGTTACTGTTGTAATTTGAGAAACACGGCAGCTAATTTGCATACATCAACCAGCAGTGAGATAAATGACCAGATAATCTGTTTTTAGTGGTATTGATTGAGGGATAAATATTGGCCAGGACATGGAGAACTTCCCTAATCTTCTTCAAATTGTAAACAATTTTACAACACCAAGTTATAGTCCAACAATTTTATTTGAAATTCACAAACTTTCGGAGGCTTCCTCCTTCCTCAGGTGAATGTGGAAAGGAGGAAGCCTCCGAAAGTTTGTGAATTTCAAATAAAATTGTTGGACTATAACTTGGTGTTGTAAAATTGTTTACAATTGTCAACTCCAGTCCAACATCGGCATCTCCACATCATGGCTACCTTCTTCAAATTGTGTCATGGGATATTTTACATCCACCAGAGAGGGCAGACGGGGTCTTGCTTTAACATCTCATCTGAAAGACAGCATCTCTGACAGAGCAGCACTCCCTCATTATGGCACTGAGCTGTAGATTATGTGTTCAAGTCTCTGAAGTGGGGTATGAACCCACAACCTTTGAACTCAGAGGTGAGAGTGCTACCAGTGAGCCAAGGCTGACACCTGAACAAATAAAGGAGAAAGTATTGAAGTCCCTGAGATGCCCAGCGTAGGTGAGGTTGTAATGGGCAAAAAGTCAAGCATTTCTTGTTGCGATGTCTTATGCAATCAATCTGTTTGTGTGATTCACTGAAACCAGGAAACTGTACAATTATGGGGGAAGCTATTAGAGGTTTCCGAAATTGCGAAAGGCTTGAGAGGGTAAACAATTCAAAAGACTTTCCACTGGGTGTAAAATCAGTAACAACAGATATAGGCTGAGGATTAACATTAGAAGAATAAAAGGGAAGCTAGAATAAATATTTCCACAAAGGGCTGTGAGAACATGGAATGCTTTATCACAAGTGACCATCAATGTCACCTTCACCTGACAAAGGGGATAATCTCCGAAAGCTTGTGATTTTAAAATAAAATTGTTGGACTATAACCTGGTGTTGTAAGATTCCTTATAAGTGACCATCAAGGCAGAGTCAATAACCTCCTTTATTGAAAGGGAACAGGATAACTATTTGTAAAGTAATAACAGCGGGAAAGGATAAATAGGTTGGTGGATAAGGCTTTAAACTAGCAAGGTGGTGGTGAGGCGGGGGGGGGCAATAACAAAAGCCTAAAGGTAAAAGGTTTACTCGAATGATACCTGGACTCCAAGGGTTAAATTATGAAGTGAGATTACACAAACTACGGTTGAATTCCCTAGAATTCAGACAATTGAGGGGTGATTTGATGGACGTTTTCAAGATATTAAGGGGAACTGATAGGGTAGATAGAGAGAAACTATTTCCACTGGTTGGAGAGTCTAGGACTAGAGGACATAGCCTAAAAATTAGAGCCAGGACTTTCAGGAGTGAAGTTAGGAAGCACTTCTACATGCAAAGGGTAGTAGAAGCTCGGAACTCTCTCCCGCAAACGACAGTTAATGCTAGCTCAATTATTAATTTTTAAATCTGAGATTGATAGATTTTTGTTAACCAAAAGTAATAGGGATATGGGGCAAAGATGGGCATATGGAGTTAAGTCACATATCAGCCGTGATCTCAGTGAATGGCGGAACAGGCTCGAGGGGCTAAATGGCCTACTCCTGTTCCTATATCTATCAGGAAAGATTGAACAGGCTGGGGCTCTTTTCTCTAGAAAAGAGAAAACTGAGGGGTGACCTGATAGAGGTCTTTAAGATTATGAAAGGAGGTTCAATAGGGTAGACGTTGAGAAGGTGTTTCCACCTGTGGGGGACAGCAGAACTAGAGGCCATAAATATAAGATAGTCACTAGTAAATCCAATAGGGAATTCAGGAGAAACTTCTTTACCCAGAGATTGCTTAGAATGTGGAACTCGCTACCACAAGGATTAATTGAGGTGACCAGCATAGGTGCATATAAGGGGAAGCTAGAAAAATACATGAAGAAGAAAGGAATAGAAGGATATGTTGATGGGGTTAGATGAAGAAGGGTGGGATGAGGCTTGTGTGGAGCATAAACATCGGCATGGACCTGTTATGCCGAATGGCCTGTTTCTCTACTGTACATTCTATACAATTCCATGTAACATAAAAGGATACAGGGGAAGTGTAGAGAAATGGGATTGAAATAGTTAATTCCAGTTGAAGAGCTAACATCAGCACTGGCACGATGGGCTGAACGGCCTCCTTTCGTGCTGTAAATTCCATGAATTCTGCTAAACTGCTGAATGCAAATGCACAGCAGAGACTGTGCATTCACTGTTCCTAAAAACAGTGGATTGACCCCAAATATAGCAGCTGTATGATGAGGGTTCAGCAGGGAGAGCATTCACTGACCTCAAATACAGTAGCTGATTGACCCGGGAGAGGGAGATTAGATTTTCTGTATTTAACGAACCGACTCAGTTTCTCAGCCTGAAAATCTAACTAGGGTTGTCCATAGTGTTCAATGTACAGGCCTGGACAGCAGCTGGTGCGATAGGAAGGAATGTTTAGGAGAGCAGGTCACCATGCTTGAAAGCTGATGTCTGTGGTTAGACAGGGACTCCCAACAAACTGACAACCCCAGCACTGCCTTTCTGTGCATCTATCCCATGGTTCCCCGATGGCCTCTGGACCGTTACTAACGCCAGAGCTTTACCAACTGCATCTCCTGACTAAACTCCAACTTGTGGCACTTTTACTTGGAAATGTCTCACTGTATTTTTCAGTTCATTTAATGTAATGTTGATTTCACTTTTTTTACCTTCAAGGTTCCTCAGGAGGCTGAGTGGTCTCATGGTCTCAGTGGGTCTCTAACTGGCTGACAAAAGACATGTTTATGGAGAGGCAACAGCTAGTGACGCAACCTTCATAGTTTTTTGTACAGTGATTGTCGTCGTATCGTCACGCTGTTCCCTTGGAGGATAGTGTGAAGTAGTGGAAAGATTTGCAAGCTGATTAACAGTCTGACAGGCCGCGACGTGGACCCTCTTCCGTGCCCGTAACCATCTTCATACCATCCGATGGGATGGTTAGTCCTTTATGGCTGAAGGGTTTTAAGGGCTCCCACAACTCATATGATGAGGGGAAGTTGGGAGGGGGCAACTGAAGCTCATCAGTCACCCGCTGGATATTAACCCAGAATTCAGAGTCGGAGCACTGGTCTCCATGCACCGGGTCTATCTGGAGAATGGTTCAAACCTCGCTCCTTCTGACTCAGAGGCGGGAATTCTACCACTAAACCAAATGCTCACTGCATGTACAGTGATGGAAAACCATGAACACAATCTCAACATGCTCTACACAATACAATTGACTGACTAAACGCATCACAAGCAAGACTGGCAGATTGGAGTGCCAAACAGCCCTGGGTCTCTGAGCTGCGATCCCTTGATTGCGACGGTCTTATTCTACTGTAGTGGAAACCCACAAGTCAACGAATGTTAAAGCTTTCAATTCTTGTTTTTTTTTCTCATAATATTGTCCATTACCTGTCTCCATCTCTCAGGTTCTTGAATTGCTGTCCTATCAAACAGGCCAACAAGGGGCCCACCTTCCCACCTTCCACAAAGGGTTCGGAGATTCCCCCCACCCACACTTCAATATTGTCTGGAGTTCCGTACAGGTTGAGGAGTTTCTTTGCTAGTTCCAAATTATTGAGGACTGCAGCAAGTTGAATCACATTCTTGGGCTTTGAAAGGCCACAGAATTTCCGCCAAGCATTGTAACCTGTGAAATTCAGAGAGAAAAAGGGAAAATACACCTGTCAGCTAAAGTGAATTAGTTGCACTGGAAAAAATACACAATGAACTCTGTTTTATCAGAGAGTCGGTCCTCATTTTAAGGTATTTTCTTCCCTTCTCTACAACCCTACAGCCTCCCCAGAACAATCCATTCCTCTGACTCTAGCCTCTCTGCATCCCTCCCTCCCACCCTCGGCCCCGCCATTGATGTCCGTGCCTTCAGCCGCCTAGGCCCCACACTCTGGAACTCCCACCCTCAACTCTTCTGCCTCTCCACCTCCCTCTCCTTCTTCAAGACCCTCCTGAGAATCCACTTTTTCATCAAGCTTTTGGTCATTTCTCCTTCTTGGCTTGACGTCCGTTTTTGTCTGATTATGCCTCTGTGACAAGCCTTGGGACATTTTTCTGCATTAAAGGTTTATATAAGTGCAAGTTATTGTTATAAATACTGCACCAGGAAATACTCCACCAGTAAATACTGGACTGGTAAGTACTCCATTGTAAATAGTGCACTGGTAAATATTTCCCAGGGAATGCCATTGAGTAAATACTCCTTACTAAATATTCCTAGTAAATTGAGGTAAATACTCTCTAGTAAATACAATTTGGATAAATTCTCCTTGGTAACCACTCTAGCAGTAAACACTACCTGGTAAATATCACCTGCCAGTATATAATCCCTGCTAAATATTTTCAGTAAGAATTCCTACGTAAATATTCTCTATTAAATAATCATTGGTGAAGATTCCAGTAATAAATATTCCTAGCAAATATTTCCGAGTTAATTCTCCAAGGTAAATATTACTGGTCAATACTGTTTGGGAAATATTCCACTGGTAAATACTCCTGGCTAAATATTCCTGATACATACTTCATGGCAATTACTTAGTGGTAAATTCTCCCAGTAAGTACTCTGACGTAAATATTCCCTGATAAATTACTGGCAAATACTTTGTTGTAAATATTGCTCGGTAAATTCTTCCTGATACTCTCTAGTAAATACTTCACTTGAAAATCCTCCTTGATAAAACTCCCTGACAAATAATCCTAGTAAATAGTCACCAATAAATAGATCCCTGTAAATACTTCACTGGTAAATAATCCTGGTTAACTGCCTGGCAAATAGTCCCCAGTAAGTATTCCTTGGTAAATACTCCAATGGTTATATACTTCACTGGTAAATATAACAGATAAATGTTCCCTTGTAAATAATCCACTGACAAATATTCCCTGGTAAGTACTTCCTGATACATATTCTCATTAAATACTCTCTGGCAAATAGTCCATTGGTAAATATTTTGGGTAAATATTCCCCTAAATACTTTCCAGTAAATATACCCTGGTAAATACTCCACTGTTACATATTCTCAAGAAAATATTCCACTACAAATATCCCCAGTAAATACTGTCTGATGAATGTACCGTGGTAAATATACCCACCAATACTTCCTGGCGAATAGTCTACTGGTAAATGCCCCAGTAGATACTGGCTAATGATATATTTCTATTAAATACTCGACTGGTAAATACGTCTGGTGGATACTGGCTGGTGAATATTCCTGGTAAATACTCCAGTGGTAAATACCCCTGGTGGATATTAGTTGGTGAATATTCCTGGTAAATACTCCACTGGTAAATACTGCTGGTAGATACTGGCTGGTTAAATATTCCTGGGTTCATAATTGCTGGTAAATACTTGCTGGTAAATAGTCCCAGTAAATAGTCTCCAGTAAATAATTCCTGGTAAATACTCTTTAATAAATCCTCCACTGACAAACACAATATGGCAAATTCTCCCTGGTAATTACCCCATTAGTAAATATTCTTGGTAAATACTACCTGGTAAATATTCCCGATTCTAAAGATTTCAATTCAGAGGGATCCAATGTGATGTAGCAGCCACGTGACCAATGACAGCAGGTGAGATACATCACATTCCCAGAGGTGTGATTCTGATCCCATTTCCGCAGTCTCTGGTGATTGAAAGATGATCCCAAGGAGCATTTTCCAGCTCCTCAGTCACTGCCTGCCCTCTGCTACATTACACTGGGGACCAATATTCACAACAGCCTTTCCACATTATTTCCAATCAGCACTGGGGTGAAGCAGCTGTTCTGTGTGAGTGAACCTAATATTTTCCTGCTGGCTTCTTGATAATGTGACTGTAGATAATGAAATTGTTGGAATATCTGACATTATAACTACATGTCTTTCTGAGTTATACTCTACACTGTGTTTGCCTTCCTGTTACCTGGGATTCCATGATCCCGGGAACGCTGCATATTCAGAGCACCCAGGTCCAGCGCTAAATGAGCGGTCAACTTAAACAGCTTCTCCCGCAGTTCATCCAGCATCATCCTGTCCTGTGTCTGCAGTTTGGCGGGATTGGCCAACAATCCTCGAATAATGGGATCTACTCCACCTACACACACAGAGTAAAACAAGTTTTGTTAATCCATTGCCTAGTTTTTCAACCCACTTTCTAACCTGCAGCTGGTGGTAGAGTGACCGACAGTTAAAGACCTCCACATGACCAGCCAGAAATGTCTGTGACAATGATTGTTACCCAACAAAAACACCATTATTTAAGCAAGACTCAATATAATATTGTAGATTGAAGGGTTTAACCGATAGGCCCTGAATTTCTCCCAGTCTTCTGTCATAATTTCAGCAGAAACAATGGAGAAATAGCCTTTGATAGCCATTTACCCTGTTTCTCCAGGATCTCCAATGAAGTTACTGCAGTAGATTAGGACAACCCCTATGAAAATTCTAGTTGATGCACTTCAATATGGTACTTTGTAGGGTATAAGAGAAAGGACAGTATGATAATTTTAAGGTATAAGAGAGAGTATAGAATGGTAGCTTGACATGTTTGGGAGTGCATTTAATATGGTTTGAAAGGTAGAAGAGAGAGTATAGTATGGTAGTTTGATCTTCATTTCTGCATATTCCTCTGTTCCTAAGCTGTGTCTCCCTCAGTTTTACACAGTTGTCAAACTCCAATTTGAAAGAGTAGTTGACATGTTCTACTCTTTGTGGGATAATTTTAGAGTGGCAATCTCCCAAGCCAAGCATGGGTCGGAGCTGAGCTAGACCACTGCAATGCTGATTCTCCAACCCTTTCTCTATTTCAATGCTGCTCCTCCCTGACGATGAGGGGCCAATGAATTTATCTTTATATGCAGTTATGGAAATAAAAAACTTGACTGAAGTTCTCAGACTCTGCTGCAATGAGTAATGGTATGGGTCAAAGTTGCTCTGTGCAGAGAGCTGCGACCAAAACATGAAACCACCAGAGGTTAAAAGTGGATTCCAGCCCTAGATGGGAAATATTAAAATGAATGCTATTTAATATTCCATGATTGGCTGAATTAGCTGATAGAATACATCAATGAACTTGGAAGCTGCCAGCACTGAGCAATGATCCTTCATAGCCATTAAATGCCAATTCAAATGGCAGTGCACTGTCTGCTTCACTGCCACTGACCCTAGAGCAAACGAGCACCTGCCCCTCCCCCAACCACATTATCTGTACAAATTATACAGCCAGACATGTGACATATTGAAGGCAGCAGCCGAGGAAATCAGATCCAAAATAGAACAAATGAAAGGCACCAGAAATTCCAGAAACTGGGACTTGAGTTAAAATCATCTCATACTAATAAAAGCAAAAGGGCAACCTGAACCACTGACATCACAAGAGCTCTGCTCTACAATGTTTAAAGTGAAGCACTTAGGATGTTGCTTTGTGTGAACATCAATTATCAAATGGAATCATTTGCTATCAGCAATTTGCCCTTTTTTTAAAAAGCAGGGAGGACTGTAGGCAAGTCACAAATCTGAGCTCGCTAGTGTTGTCTTTATGGGTTATATGGTGTCCTATACAATCTTAATGCTGTGCCACTGCAGGGCATGGAGTATTCAGCTCAATATTCTACATCTCATTCACTCACAGTTAGACTCTAGTTACTGCAAACATCAAACTATGTGCCCATTAATGCAGTCCAACCCTGCTCTTAGTATTAGTGCAATGTCTCAGGCTGAGTATGCTGCAGTAATATTAAAGTGCGTTACCTACCTTCCCTTACCAATCTCCAGGGAGTGAAGAAAATCTCGTGTAGGAGGAGGTTTTTGTACTGAGGGTGTTCCTGGTAGTTTTCAGCTAAGCGGGTCAGTATTGGCGGAATGGTGAGATGTCCGAAACGGAAAGCTGCCGTTGAGAAAACATTGGCAATACTGGGATCAACAAATTCATCGTAGGCTTCGTAACCTGGGAGATATTTCTGCATTGCCTTCTGACCGATTACCAGGGGAACGTAGTCTCTGTAATTTATTATCTGCAGCAGTGAGAAAAGTCATCATTCAGTGTAGTTTGATCTAAAAACAATAAACTCAAAAGGGATCAGCAAGTGTTCTGTCAGTAAAAGATCTGTTCAGCTCCGTTTATTGGCTACATGTCTGGCACAGATAGAGCAGTTCAGGTATGAGCTACTGGGTCTGGGAGTGAGTGTGACAGAAAGTTGTCCTTTCACCCTGACAGCTGAGCTCGTAATGGAGTTCAGAAAGAAATAATCAGGTGAGAAAGCCACAATTAATAGGTTCTCTCCATTTATGCCCCTGTAAGTGGGTCCCCCTCAGCAAAAAGAAATCAACTGAATACAGCAGGCCGCCTGACCTCAAAACAGGGCATCCCCACTTTGTCTCCCTTGAAGTGGGGGCATCCCAATGTCTAACCCCACATCATCAATGCCATTGGAAGTGCATTGACCACTGACCAACATATTGCTAAGCTGAGGAAAGCTGCAGTCAGCTGGGACAGAACGGGAATATATTTAAATTTAACAAAAAACAGGAGACAATATTATATCAATGACTGCTACCTGAACAGAATCAAGGAAAACAGATCAAATTAACCGTAAAAGTAACAGTCTGATTAAAAATGAACTACAAACCCTATTGAAGACGACCCTGAGTCACAGAGTAAGGCCTGCCCTTATAGACTTTACCAATAACATTTTCTCTCTACCTGTTGAAATGCTCCCATGATTTTCCTTGCTTCCTGGTAGGTCGTTTCTCCACTCCAGTGCGGGTTCAGTCTCTTCAGCTCTGTCGCTAAGCGATTGTGTTCCCGTAGAAATATTGTATGAAAGGATAACAGCCCCAGCTGTTCGTTTACACGTACATCACCTGTGGGAAGACAATTAGTGTCAAGTTCACAAGTGTTGTTTTTACAATCTTAATTAAAGAGGACAAATACATAAAGAAATAGCCAATCGAACAGGCAACTGAGCATGAATTACAGGGTGCAGTATGATCGGGGGGCTCAGTATTACATATAATTTATAGCACAGAAACAGGCCATTTGGCCCAACTGGTCTATGCTGGTATTTATGCTGCACACGAGCCTCCTCCTACCCCTCTTCATCTAACCATATCAGCATATCCTTCTATTCCTTTCTCCTTCACAAAGCACGAGGATGAAGCTCAGTGAGGATTATGGATCCCTTCTGAACAACTAGACTGTGCTACACAACTGAAAGATGTTGGTACATGTTTAATAAAACATGCAGGACACTTACAAGAGGCTTTCAAAAAGATATCAATGTCATAGCAGTGAAATATGCCCAAAATAATTGGTGAGATCAACTACAAAAACAATAGGGCAGGACAAAGAAATTAAGAAAAGATAGGAAATAAATCATAAGGCAAAAATCAACTGATGTCAAGGTTGAGTTCCAAAAACCTGTAGATTGTAGGAAGAAGGGAACACTGGAAGCTCCAGTTTCAAGAATTTGGTTAAAGTTACAATTTGACAAACTTTATACAAAGTTATGAGTCGATGAGGAGCAAAGAATTGTTTGGCACAAAAGAGAAAACTGAGTTTTTTTACAGGCAAAGATTTGGGAGCTCTTTGTGAAGTCAGAGGAGATAGTACAGCAAAATGTCAACAGATGTCAGCCTTGGCTCTGTAACTTTGCAACATTCCAATCTTTTCTGCATATTAGTGTAGCCGCTGTGCACTGACGTGTAAAAATGAAGCCCAACAATTTTTTTAATTCATTTGCAATTTATCCACACATGTTTTTATCTTTGCCTTGGCCAGATGCTGGTATCTTGTTGCTAAAACAACAAGTAAGCAGCCTGACTACAAGTTCTTTTGACTACCTGCTAGGAGGCATAAAGTGAAGCAACCCCGTCAGATTTCCCCTCCATTAAAGGAGAAGATACAGCTGTTGGCCAGTACAATCCCAGCTGCACCAATTCAGATTGAGAACTAAGCAGATTTTTGATTGAACCCTCCATCCTTCCCATTCCTTGACAATGTGTGTTTTGCTTGTTGCGCAGTGCTACCATGCCATATTTTTATATATCTGAGACTCATCATTTCCTTCATATATCTCTTTATTTTTCATTGGAGATCCATGAGGTTGATTTTAACTTTGGGTGGACTTAAGGCGGGCGGCAGGAGGAGCGCTCACATCACTTGCTCGAAGTCCCTATGTGGAGCCATGTGCTATTTTGAGGGCTGGGCCTAATTTCCACAATCCCTGTGAGCTGTGAGTGCTGTTTGGGCACTCATGGGCAGCTCACTGGTCAGGGCGGGTGGGAATTCCGGCAGCGCCACCTCATGGCCGAGCCTGAAATTTCTCCTTGGGCGGGGTGTGGGTCAGGCAATCCTGGGGTGGCAAGAGGGGGATGCGGACTGGCCAGCAGCAGGCCGGATTTTTTTTTTTGTAGGGCCAGGAGTAGCATTCACGCTCCTCCTGGCCTCACAAAATCTTAAAAAGAAAACCTATCTTTTCCTGAGCGACCTCTTTACTCACAACTGGTAAGGCACTCGTTGCTAGGACCAATGGGCAGAGCATGCACGGTGCAAGCTCCATCCATTGGTACCTCAAAATTGCATAAGGTCCTACAACTGGCTTAGCACTCTGATTTGCATATTACAAACAGGCTCCTACCTGAAACAGGTAGGTGACTGGGCCGCCTTGCTGATAGCCCTGAAGAATATGGCAGCGACCGTACTGGAAGCGAGAATGGGTGGTAATGGTGTATTGCCATTTTTGGCCCACTCTTGTCCCACTCCCATTTTCTCAATCTCCTTTATTGTAATTGGTGCAGAGCTTGAATTATTTCTTGTCTTATTTTTCAATTATTCTTGACTCCAGAAGTCTCCAAGCCCCATGACTAACTGCTGCATAATATCTCCAAACTCCTTTCAATCTAAATTCCTGAGATATGTGTTAAACAATTGAACGGGTTCAGCTGTGTGTGTGAAAGGAATGCCCTGTGACAGGATTTCTTTAACCAGCCGTAACTCACCAGCTATAAAACACGGAGTTGAATTTTGACTGGTGAGACAGCTTTCCCCCATTCTTCCACAAAGGTTGCGTGCAATAGTGTTAAATGGTAAATATTCCAGTCCATTGTCAGAGAATTCCTCATTGATAGCCATCATGCCAAGCTCGTTGGTCAGGTTTCTGATTTTGTTGGCCAGACACTCTGTGTTGCCGTAGACTTCATTAACATCGATGAAAGCAGTGAGGGAGTTGATCTGCTGACGAGTGTTAACATCTCCAAACAATGAGCCCAGCTCACCACTGCCACACGCAGGAGCCGATCGGAAGAAAGGCAAGCAGATCTTAGTATCTTTGATCCTGGTGTCATTAGGAGGTATCTGGCAGTAAAGGTCCAGAACACTTTTAGAAATAGTTAGTCACAAACGGTTCTACAAACACTAACAGGAAGAATGTAAGGAGTCTTACAACACCAGGTTATAGTCCAACAGTTTTATTTGAAATCACAAGCTTTTGGAGGCTTCCTCCTTCGCCAGGTGAGTGTAGGATTCCATAAAGGTATAGCATATATAGTCAGAGAACAATGCCTGGAGAACAATGCCTGCAAAATCGTCGAGCAGAAATTGATAGCCAAGTTCCGCACCCATGAGGACAGCCTCAACCGGGATCTTGGGTTCATGTCACGCTACATGTAACCCCACCAGCGAAAAAAAGTTATCTGTTTTTAATACAACTGGTCATTCTATCTTTTTCTCTGCCTTTCGGGTGTGTCTCTCTCTCTCTCTCTCTCTGTCTTTGTGTTGTGACCGTTTGTGTATTCGGTAATCTTGTATGTAATGTTTCAATGTCTGAACACCATTCAAGTCCTTTGATTGCTTTGATATCGGGCAGTTGGAAAGATTATCTGTAATCACCAGGCATTGTTCTCTGACTATATATGCTATACCTTTATGGAATCCTACGCTCACCTGACGAAGGAGGAAGCCTCCGAAAGCTTGTGATTTCAAATAAAACTGTTGGACTATAACCTGGTGTTGTAAGACTCCTTACATTTGTCCACCCCAGTCCATCACCGGCATCTCCACATCATAACAGGAGGAAGATAAAGAAGATTAAGGGTCATTGGATTAGTGGCAGGTTAGCTGGTTGGATTGTAAACTGGTTTAGGAGTAGAACACAGAGTGTGATGGTAAATGGAAAAAGCTCTATATGGAGTCAGTGGCTGGGGAAATTCCACAAGGGATTGTTCTGGGTCCTGTTGCTCACAATAAATGACATGGAGGAGTGGACTTCCAGTTATTATTAAAAAATTGCTGATTGCACCAAGTTACATGACCTGGTGACTAGTATAAGGGAGGTTAATAGTATTCAAACTGGTCTGAACAAACCAAGTGAATGGGCTAGGGAATAGTAGGTTGATTTTAATGTGAGTAGAAATATAAAACAATGCAGACAGGTGCACCAAATGTGGACTGTGTATAGAGGAATGCATATTTTTAAAGGCACAAATTAATTATTTGGCAAAAACATTCAAACAATATGTAGCTGTGATAAATTACACAAATCAGGAACTGAGACACATCTCAGGGCATTGGAGCTGCAAGAAAGACAAGTTACATTAACTCTACATAACTCATTGAAGACACCGATTGTGTGTAACTCTGGGCACTGCCTTGCAGAAATATATTGATTTAGTGGAGAGGATTTACAGAAGAGTGAAAATAACGATTCTAAGAGCCCTAGTTCAATTCCCAGAACAAAATCAAGCATTGCATCTTTATCCACGGGTACGGTAGCATAGTGGTTATGTTACTAGACTAATAATCCAGTAGGCCTAGACTAAAATCCAGAGTTATGAGTTCAAATCCCACCGCGGCAGCTGGCGAATTTAAATTCAATTAATTAAATAAAAATCTGGAATTAAAATACTAGTATCAGTAATGATGGCCATGAAACTACCGGATTGTTGTAAAAACCCATCTGGTTCACTAATGTCCTTTAGGGAAGGAAACCTGCCCTCCTTACCCGGTCTGGCCTATATGTGACTCCAGACCCACAGCAATGTGGTTGATTCTTAATTGCCCTCTGAAATGGCCTAGCAAGCCATTCAGTTGTAAAATCTCGCTACGAAAAGTCATAATAAAAATAAAACTGGACAGACCACCTGGCACCGGACATGACAACGGCAAAACACCAAGCCCAGTCGACCCTGCAAGGTCCTCCTTACTAACATCTGGGGACTTGTGCCAAAATTGGGAGAGCTGTCCCACAGACTAGTCAAGCAACAGCCTGACATAGCCATACTCACAGAATCATACCTTTCAGCCAACGTCCCAGACTCTTCCATCACCATCCCTGGGTATGTCCTGTCCCACCGGCAGGACAGACCCACCAGAGGTGGCGGTACAGTGATATACAGTCAGGAGGGAGTAGCCATGGAAGTCCTCAACATTGACTCTGGACCCCATGAAATCTCATGGCATCAGGTCAAACATGGGCAAGGAAATCTCCTGCTGATTACCATCTCCCTCAGCTGATGAATCAGTCCTCCTCCATGTTGAGCACCACTTGGATGGAAGCACAGAGGGTAGCAAGGGCACAGAATATACTCTGGGTGGGGGACTTCAATGTCCATCACCAAGAGTGGCTCGGTAGCACCACTACTGGCTGAGTCCTGAAGGACATAGCTGCTAGACTGGGCCTGCGGCAGGTGGTGAGCAAACCAACACGAGGGAAAAACTTACTTGACCTCGTCCTCACCAATCTACCTGTCGCAAATGCATCTGTCCATGACAGTATTGGTAGGAGTGACCACTGCACAGTCCTCGTGGAGATGAAGTCCCGTCTTCGCACTGAGGACACCATCCAATGTGTTGTGTGGCACTACCACTGTGCTAAATGGGATAGATTCAGAACAAATCCAGCAGCTCAAAACTGGGCATTCATGAGGCGCTGTGGGCCATCAGCAGCAGCAGAATTGTATTCCACCACAATCTGTATCCTCATGGCCTGGCATATTCATCACTCTACCATTACCAACAAGCCAGGGGATCAACCCTGGCTCAAGGAGGAGTGTAGAAGAGCATGCCAGGAGCAGCACCAGGCGTACCGAAAAATGAGGTGCCAACCTGGTGAAGCTAAACAGCGGAAGCAACATGTTATAGACAGAGCTAAGCGATTCCACAACCAATGGATCAGATCAAAGCTCTGCAGTCCTGCCACATCCAGTCGTGAATGGTGGTGGACAATTAAACAACTAACGGGATGGAGGAGGCTCTGCAAACATCCCCATCCTCAATGATGGCGGAGTCCAGCACGTGAGTGCAAAAGACAAGGCTGAAGTGTTTGCAGCCAGAAGTGCCGAGTGGATGATCCATCTCAGCCTCTTCCCGATATCCCCACCATCACGGTGAGAATCCCTACGTGGTCAGTTTTTGGTAAAATATTAAAATGCCTACGTGGCAAAGAAGCAGAATGCAAAATGGTTAGAAAGGGTTAATTAGTTAGTAACTGAGATTGATACAGGTGGCCGGGCCCTCCTGCTGGGCCATATGTTTGCTTAGTCAGCAGGCCTGCATTGTCTTATCAATGATAGGTCTTTGATGTGATTCAAGGACTGGTCTGAATGTCTCCATGTTTATGGCAGATCAATATAAGTAACGAGCTTAGCCAAAGTTGAAAGACATTCCAGGTTGGGAGATAAGGAACAGGGAAGAACATTCCAAGTTGGAAGGTGAGGAAGTATCCCCTTTGATGTCTAACAGTAACATGGTCAGCACATGGATTATCTATGATTGGCCGGAAATAATGTAACCCCGCATGGCAACCTGTGCCCGGCTTATGATTGGTGTTGACTCTTGTGTTAATGATGTTCCAACCCCTATCGATCTGTATAAAGGTATGAGTTTTTGTCTTTGTCTTTGTCTCCTTATTCTGTTAGAATCGTTCGGATTCTCTCAGGAATCTGAATTGAAGCTACAGACTAAGATCTGCTATTAAAGTTGTGTTGAACTTTACTGTGTACTCGAATCAGTTCTTGCTGAACCAGACTGAGGGGAAAGAATCCGGTTCGTCATTTGGTGGCCCGTACGGGGATCTCAACGGTCGTTCACCGAGAGTTTACGGAGTAAGAGGCAGTTTGTCTTGGACACGGAGGACGGGAAGGGCGCGCCCGGTGTGAGTAAACTTTTCTTTACTATATCGGCTTTCCTAAATCTGTTAAGTCTGACGACGAATCGTCCAATCGCTAACACTCGTGTGGCGTCCTTACGAGATTCAGGTCAGTCTGGCGAATACACAGAAATAGCAGAAAGAGGTCAATGGTTAAATATCACTGAGGGTCAGCACAGGGACTGAGGGAATAACTTGTAAGCGGTAGGTCAGTGATCAAACTAGAACTTCGGGTCAGTGATCAAAATTATCACTGAGAGTTAGAGTTCGAGTTCCTGGTAATTGGATATAAACCGGAATCTTGAGTCAGTGATCAAAATTATCACTGAGAGTTAGAGTTCGAGTTCTTGGTAATTGGATATAAACTAAAACTTCGGGTCAGTGATTAAAATTATCACTGAGAGTTAGAGTTCGAGTTCTTGGTAATTGGATATAAACTAGAACTTCGGGTCAGTGATCAAAATTATCACTGAGAGTTAGAGTTCGAGTTCTTGGTAATTGGATATAAACCGGAAGCTTGAGTCAGTGATTAAAATTATTACTGAGAGTTAGAGTTCGAGTTCTTGGTAATTGGATATAAACCGGAATCTTGAGTCAGTGATTAAAAATTCCTTAAGACTACCGTTTCTGTCTATAATGCAGAATCAAGGGACTTATGGTCGCTAATACAGCAAGTTTTAACCCATGCTGAACATACCAAATTCCTGGACCAATTGAATGTCCGGACTCATGTCGCATTGGTAGCACAGATACCAAACAATGATGTTGAGCGCCAGGAGCGTCTTTTGGGTGCCCTTAGTGCTACTCTACAAAAACCAATTGACATAACTAAGATCTTAGACACCAGGCCTAAAAAGGGAGAGGGAGCAGACGAATATTTGGAAAGATTCTCGGAAGTATACCGGAATCAATCAGGAGACACAGCGTACCGTGAGGGAAGAGACTCACCACAGTACTGCGCTATGCTACTGAACTGCCTACCGATTCCGGTTTCTTAAGCAATTAGGACTAATAATATGGACTGGTCAGAGAATACTTCCAGCCAGATGAATAGGGCAGTGAAATACTACTGGACGGATAATAAGCACCAGGAAGGTCAGGCCCAAGTTAGAGTTAAAACTGAGTATGTGGTGAAAAAGGAAGGGCCGAAACGCACCTCAGACAGAACAGGATATCAGATGGAGCCTCAGTATTGTGTTCCAGGATGGGTTGACGGAGAAGATTATGGGTACGATACACACCCTAACGGACCAACCGCCCCTAACTATGGCCCACCCTACGTTCCTCCGAGACGTAATTTTGAAGGGAGAAGAGGAGGAGGGAGACAAACAGGGTCAGATGCCTGTTTCAATTGTGGTCAGCTAGGCCACTGGAGCAAGGAATGTCCCTCCCGTAGACAGGGAAGAGGGGGCCATATGCAAGGGCAGCGAAGAGGAGGTTGGCAAGGGAATCGAGGACGAGGAAGATATACGGACTTTTCCCAAAACAATCCGTTCCCCCAGTATTGACTAGCTAACCTTGTGGTAAACGGGATCCAGTCAGAGCAGGAGCCCGTTCTGTCACTGATGATTAAAGGAAACCCACATATATTCTTGGTAGACACCGGAGCAACCATGTCATCTGTCCGATCAGAGCTTAATCTCCCTGAGTCCGGGGAAAAACAGAGTCTGTCTGGTTTTCAGGAACAAGTGAGCCAATACCCGATATCTGAACCAGTGGAAGTACAATTTGGAAATGAGTCAGTGAAACACCAATTTGTAATTACAAGTGGATTAGACTGTAACCTCATGGCTAGAGACTTACTATGTGCATTCCGCCTGAGCATTGAGTGCGGGGACGAAGGACTGACTGTGAAACCATGGGCCCCTAAAATGCAGTGTTATGTTTCCATCACCCCACAGTGGTGGTCTCTAGACTTTGAAGATGAGGGTTTCCTTCATGTAACCTTGGCCTACGATATGAGTGGGAGAAATAAGAAATTGGAGGACTTTTACCGAAGCTATATAGGAACGGAATGGGAGGTTATTCGCCGGGCTATGGTTACAGGACCAGAAGGGAGAGCAGAGTATGTTGAGATCCCCTCAGAGTTGTGGAAGGAAGCACCTGTTACAGGTTACATCACTCGGGGTGCTGCAAAAACAATAGGATGGGACCCAGGACCGTTTGAAATAAAGGGAGCCCCACATATCATCCGGGAGGTGAATTACCCGTACCATGCGAAAGATTTAGGACCCATGATAAAACAGACAGTCGAACAAGCTGATCCAAATAATCGACAGAAACAGACCCTGTCATGCGGCCGGACTATTCTGTTTTACCAGGCACCAAGGGTTAACAGGGCACAATTGCGCCACCATGTGGGCAATGAAAAACCAGAATATGTTAATCCGCAAGTGTGGGCGGAGGATCCCACACAGGTAGGATGCGTTAAAATGATTCCTATTCATATTGCCCTGCAGGAAAATGTTGTATTACCCTCTATTCGACAATATCCACTAAAGCAACAGGCGATACCAAGCATTGACAAATTGATCGCTGGGTTGTTAAAGCAAGGGATTTTGATTAAATGTCAGTCCCTGTGTAACACGCCGATACTGGCAGTTCCAAAGCCAGGCAAGCCAGACCAGTACAGATTAGTACAGGATTTGCGATCAATCAATGCCATTGTACAGCCGCTGTACACGCTAGTGCCCAATCCAACTCATATTCTGGCTCAAGTTCCTGCAACAGCCAAAGTCTTTGCAGTAGTCGATCTTCAACACGTCTTTTTCGCCTTACCGCTAGACCCATCTAGCCAGTACCTTTTTGCCTTCACTTACAAGGGACAGCAATATACTTGGACCCGACTGCCACAAGGCTTCGTTAACTCCCCAACGTTATTTTCTAGATGCTTACAGGAACAATTACAGACATTGACTTTGAAACAAGGGTCTGCGCTAGTCCAGTATGTGGATGATCTGTTGATAGCCAGCCCTGATGAGCAGAGTAACCGAAAAGACACTGCCCAATTGCTAAATCACTTATCCTCGCTAGGGTACATAGTATCCCAGTCGAAAGTACTGGTGGGCCAACAGAGGGTTAAGTTTCTTGGAGTTATGCTCTCAGCAACCGTGCGGGGCTTAGAAAGAAGCAGGATTGAACCAATCTGTCAGTTCCCTGTACCTCACACTGCAAAGGAGGTCCGGCAGTGGATGGGAATGATGAACTATTGCAGACAGTGGATCCCTAACATTGCTTTGGACACTAAATTATTAACGCCATACACCAGCTTAGAGGGCGAATTTCAACTAGATTCCGACGCCTTGGGAGCATTTGAGAGATTAAAGGAAGCTTTGTCACAAGCACCCGCATTGGGGAGACCCCTGTATGACAGACCATTTCAGTTGTACTGTACTATCCTCGCTGATTGCTCGACTGCTGTTTTGACTCAAAAACATGGAGACAAGCATAGACCGGTAGCGTACTACTCTTCGAAGTTAGATCCGGTAGCGCTAGGACATCCAGTTTGTACTCAGATTTTAACAGCCATTTACAATAGCCTACAGTCAGCTGCTAATCTGACTTTACAACAGGACATCACTGTATACAGTTCACACTCGGTAACTGCATTATTAGGACAGCTGCAGACTCAACATCTTACCATCTCGACAGAATAAGTATGAGATATATCTGCTGAATAATCCTAGACTGCGATTTAAACATTGTACTACTATCAACCCAGCATGTTTTCTCACAGAGCCACCCATGGAACAGACTGATCCAAGACACGATTGTTTATCTTTAATTAAGGAAGACACTTCTGTCAGAGACAATCTATCTGATGTCCCAATAAAGGATCCAGACATAACTATGTACGTGGATGGGAGTGCCTCTATTGGTTCCTTTGGAGAGAAACTTTCTGGATATGCAATAGTGGACCAGGACGGTAAAACTGTCGAATCTGCTGCTTTTGAGTTTCCATATTCTGCCCAGCAAGCGGAGCTGTTTGCACTGATAAGAGCTTGTGTCCTCGGGAAAGACCAAAGGGTTAATGTGTATACAGATTCGAGATACGCTTTCGGGGTAGTTCACGATTTTGGACAGTTATGGAAAAACAGAGGGTTTCTGACTTCTGTAGGTACGCAGATTTCCCATCAGAAGTTAGTCTCAGATTTGTTACAAGCCCTTATGCTACCAAGACAAATCTCAGTTATAAAATGCCCCGCCCACACGACAGGACAGACCCCAGTAGATATAGGGAATAGATATGCTGATCAGGAAGCTAAGGAAGCGTCCCAGACACAGAGGGTGGTTGTCCCTAGAATGATGAGTCAGACTAAAAGCTCAAACAAAAGCAAGTCTCCCTCTGAAAAGCCAATGCCAACCATCCAAGACGTCA
Source organism: Heptranchias perlo (assembly GCF_035084215.1). NCBI lineage: Eukaryota > Metazoa > Chordata > Chondrichthyes > Hexanchiformes > Hexanchidae > Heptranchias > Heptranchias perlo. Next base: position 15,998,805 of record NC_090352.1, on the reverse strand, counting down.
TTAAATTACAGGAGGACGCTCCTGACTGTGATAAACAATTGTGGAAACAACTTGGTTGTACTTATGACTGTGTATCTAAATTATGGGTTACCCCTGTGGGGCAGACCTGTATGTCAGATAAATTAGCAGTATGGGTTATTGAATGTATACACTTTGCAACTCATTGTGGTGCCAAAGCTGTTAGTGGTACGCTGCTGGCCACTTGGTGGCATCCTAGGTTGCAAGCCCTAGCCCAGAGCATTAGCAGTCGCTGTCTCATTTGTCAACAATACAACCCTGGGAAGGGAGTGCCTTGCGAATGGGGAAAGACCCCTTTGCCGGAAGGTCCCTTTGAGACCCTCCAGATGGACTACATTGAGTTGGAAAGATGTCAGGGTTATAAATATGTCCTAGTTATTGTTGATGTATTTAGTAAATGGATAGAGGCCTATCCGACAACAAATAACAAAGCCTCCACTGTTGTAAAAGTTCTGATGAAAGAGATCATCCCTAGATACGGAATCCCAAATCAATTGAGTTCAGATAACGGCCCTCATTTTGTGGGTCAGGTGAACAAGGAATTCTGCACCCAAATGGGCATTAAACAACAGTTACACTGTGCCTACAGGCCACAGGCCGCTGGGTTGGTCGAACGAGCTAATCAGACTTTGAAAAATAAACTGGCTAAACTGCAGGCAGAGACTGGTACTACTTGGCTTAAACTTCTTCCTATAGCCTTATTTCAGATACGTACTACCCCGGCTGGGGTAGCACAGTTAAGTCCTGCTGAAATTATATACGGGAGACCCCTCAAGACCCCGTGGAATCAAAACGTTCCGAAAACTGTCCACTTTCACCACATGAGGACAGAAATGACTAACTATATTTTGTCATTAACTAAGGCATTGAGAAGCCTCCACTCTCGGGTACGAGCTGCCTACGTCGAACTTCCTCCTATAGCCAGTCCATCTAAAATTGAACCGGGAACGTACGTGTTAATCAGGAATTGGACAAGGAAAGGACTGGAACCTCGTTGGGAGGGGCCCTATCAGGTTCTACTCACCACCCCTACCGTTGTGAAGGTAGAGGGGAAGAGTGCTTGGGTTCACCTCCACCACTGTAAAACTATCAGTCCCACGTCTCAAACTTAAAATGCTAACTTTTCTTTTCTTCTAAGAAATCTTCCCTATATAGGTATCGTGACCAGCTATGAAAGTCTTCCCTTGGATCTTCTGCCTTGAACTCTTGCTGACCCTGGGAGTAACCAAAGAGAGAACATGTCGACGGGACCAGCCTAAGCGCATACACCACTTATGCAAAGGAGACGTACTTCGATGCAACGATAATGACCCAGACGGATTTGGAAGGTGGAACATCACCCGGATAGACGGATGTGCCGGGCTCCTGAGGCAGCCCCACCGCTCGATAGAGTTAGGAATATCGCATGGAGGAATACCTTGTTATTGGACTGAGTGCAAATATGATTATGTTTGTAAACGTGAAGGGGAAAAGACCCCTGAGTTGTGTAAACAAGAGAGAGATACACAGAGGTACGATTGGTACCTGAGATTTAACCAAGGGAGAAAGCGTAATGGGTTAGCCCCCATAGAGATTTTTAACTATCCAAGATTAGAGGGTTCTCTGCTACAGAGACGTAAGAGAGATCTCCAACTCCAAAAGCGCGAACTGCACGTTAACACCTTCCTGTACATGAGTTATGTGTACGCCAAACGGCAGGGTATCTCTAGCTGTTGGGTGTGTTCCCACATTCCTATCCATTCCAAGGGAGGTATCCCTTTAAAGCCGATTCCCTTTATGTCCCATGAATCTGCGGAATGGGTCATAAGACGAAACAATTCGGGAAATGCGATAGGAACCCTGGAAACAATAGAATGGGCATCAGCGGGGTATAGTCTTAATGAGTTTAGAGGATGGTACCAGCCTAATTACAATCAAGCCCATAAGCCCCCGTTCTTGCTCTTGACCAATACGTCTAGACCAAACGGGACGATATGTTGGAATACGAATGCCCCAAATAATGGCCCTTTTATGGGACATAGTGATTGCAGCACCACCCACTATTGGCTACCGCCCATAGTCAACCTGACTACCCAGGGCATGTTCCAGGGCCAGTGGGCCCCAACACTTAATTAAACCAGTGTGTTGCTGTGGAATCACCTTGACTCTCAGCCTCTTATATATATGGCTAAAGAGGGAAATTTAACTGCATATAATGGTACGTATTTCATATGCGGCCATAAGGCATACCCATGGTTGCCTCAGAACTGGATCGGGTCCTGTTATTTAGGATATGTAGTACCCCATGTTCATCACTTGCCTTCCCTAGCGGATCATTACCAGTATAGGTCTAAAAGGGAAATTACAGAAACGGAGCGATATTTCGCTATTTTGTTCCCTGGGTATGGGGTAGCCAGGACAATTAAGGAAATTCGGCAGATGGCTTCGGTATTAGAAGAAGTAGCTAATGACACCGCAGTAGCACTGAAGGATACTAATGCAGAAATGATAGCCATTCGGACAATGGCCTTGCAGAATCGCATGGCTTTAGACTACCTGTTAGCCGCAAAAGGGGGAACAAGTGCACTGATTGGATCAGAATGCTGCACCTACATACCAGATAACTCAGAAAATATAACTAATCTGGCTGAGCATATACAGAAAGCCGTAACAAAATTACACCAAACCCTGGGAGAAGGTTGGTTAGAATGGCTTCTCAGTGGCTCATGGGGATCGTACTTGATGCACGGATTAGTTATTCTAATTGTAGCAATACTTACTTTTGGCCTGATCGTTGCTTGCGTTAAAATCTGCTGTAAGGCAGCAATGGAACAAATTCGAGTATGAGACTCTGCTCAGGCAGAACTGATGAGTGAACAAGGGTTGGTTATCATTAAATGATGAAAGGGGGGAATGAGAATCCCTACGTGGTCAGTTTTTGATAAAATATTAAAATGCCTACGTGGCAAAGAAGCAGAATGCAAAATGGTTAGAAAGGGTTAATTAGTTAGTAACTGAGATTGATACAGGTGGCCTGGCCCTCCTGCTGGGCCATATGTTTGCTTAGTCAGCAGGCCTGCATTGTCTTATCAATGATAGGTCTTTGATGTGATTCAAGGACTGGTCTGAATGTCTCCATGTTTATGGCAGATCAATATAGGTAACGAGCTTAGCCAAAGTTGAAAGACATTCCAGGTTGGGAGATAAGGAACAGAAGGAACAGGGAAGAACATTCCAAGTTGGAAGGTGAGGAAGTACCCCCTTTGATGTCTAACAGCAACATGGTCAGCACATGGATTATCTATGATTGGCAGGAAATAATGTAACCCCGCATGGCAACCTGTGCCCGGCTTATGATTGGTGTTGACTCTTGTGTTAATGATGTTCCAACCCCTATCGATCTGTATAAAGGTATGAGTTTTTGTCTTTGTCTTTGTCTCCTTATTCTGTTAGAATCGTTCGGATTCTCTCAGGAATCTGAATTGAAGCTACAGACTAAGATCTGCTATTAAAGTTGTGTTGAACTTTACGGTGTACTCGAATCAGTTCTTGCTGAACCAGACTGAGGGGAAAGAATCCGGTTCGTCAACGGAAGCCAGTCTTCGGCCAATTCGATTCACTCCACGTGATATCAAGAAACGGCTGAGTGCACTGGATACAGCAAAGGCTATGGGCCCCGACAACATCCCAGTTGTAGTGCTGAAGACTTGTGCTCCAGAACTAGCTGCGCCTCTAGCCAAGCTGTTCCTGTACAGCTACAACACTGGCACCTACCCGACAATGTGGAAAATTGCCCAGGTATGTCCTGTCCACAAAAAGCAGGACAAATCCAATCCGGCCAATTACCGCCCCATCAGTCTACTCTCAATCATCAGCAAAGTGATGGAAGGTGTCGTCGAAAGTGCTATCAAGCGGCACTTACTCACCAATAACCTGCTCACCGATGCTCAGTTTGGGTTCCGCCAGGACCACTCGGCTCCAGACCTCATTACAGCCTTGGTCCAAACATGGACAAAAGAGCTGAATTCCAGAGGTGAGGTGAGAGTGACTGCCCTTGACATCAAGGCAGCATTTGACCGAGTGTGGCACCAAGGAGCCCTAGTAAAATTGAAGTCAATGGGAATCAGGGGGAATACTCTCCAGTGGCTGGAGTCATACCTACCACAAAGGAAGATGGTAGTGGTTGTTGGAGGCCAATCATCTCAGCCCCAGGACATTGCTGCAGGAGTTCCTCAGGTCAGTGTCCTAGGCCCAACCATCTTCAGCTGCTTCATCAATGACCTTCCCTCCATCATAAGGTCAGAAATGGGGATGTTCGCTGATGATTGCACAGTGTTCAATTCCATTCGCAACCCCTCAGATAATGAAGCAGTCCGTGCCCTCATGCAGCAAGACCTGGACAACATCCAGGCTTGGGCTCATAAGTGGCAAGTAACATTCGTGCCAGATAAGTGCCAGGCAATGACCATCTCCAACAAGAGAGAGTCTAACCACCTCCCCCTGACATTCAACGGCATTACCATCACCGAATCCCCCACCATCAACATCCTGGGGGTCACCATTGACCAGAAACTTAACTGGACCAGCCATATAAATACTGTGGCTACGAGAGCAGGTCAGAGGCTGGGTATTCTGCGGCGATTGATTCACCTCCTGACTCCCCAAAGCCTTTCCACCATCTACAAGGCACAAGTCAGGAGTGTGATGGAATACTCTCCACTTGCTTGGATGAGTGCAGCTCCAACAACACGCAAGAAGCTCGACACCATCCAGGACAAAGCAGCCCGCTTGATTGGTACCCCATCCACCACCCTAAACATTCACTCCCTTCACCACCGGCGCACCATGGCTGCAGTGTGTACCATCTATAGGATGCACTGCAGCAACTCGCCAAGGCTTCTTCGACAGCACCTCCCAAACCCGTGACCTCAACCACCTAGCAGGCACATGGGAACAACACCACCTGCACGTTCCTCTCCAAGTCACACACCATCCCGACTTGGAAATATATCGCTGTTCCTTCATCGTCGCTGGGTCAAAATCCTGGAACTCCCTTCCTAACAGCACTGTGGGAGAACCGTCAGCACACGGACTGCAGCAGTTCAAGAAGGCGGCTCACCACCACCTTCTCGAGGGCAATTAGGGATGGGCAATAAATGCTGGCCTCGCCAGCGATGCCCACATCCCGTGAACGAATAAAAAAAAAACTAGAGCAATCCAAATTCCAGTGCAATATTTCTTTTCCAGTTTGCAACAGCTTTTTACCTGAGGGTGTAGCTGTACATAAAAACACGGTTCAACTTGCTTCTACCAATCTTTATTTTCCTGAACACTTTATCAATCAATTGGAACATTTGATTCCTCGCTATTCTCCATATTCCACTTTATTCAATATTTCATGTAACAGAGGAACCTATCACTATTCTATAGATTCATCATGACTAAGGAACGTAGCTGAAGACAGTGGGCTCAAACTGGATCAGGGAGCTTCCTGTAGTTGAGAATTTCGAGGTGGGCCTCTAGAAAAATCTTTTTTTTTGTCAGGTAAAATGTTCCTAATTTCACTGCTGAGTCAATGCAAAAGACATAGGACAAGGCAGCAGAGAAGGGAAAAGGACATATCTTATACAGAGAACTCAAGGAGCAGAATGGAGGTCTCACCTTAATTGGGAAACAAGGACTTTTCTGAACACAAGTTCTTTCACAGTTGATGCCATCATTGAATGTTTGGAGGCTGCCAGACTCAGGGCTTAAACTCATGTCGTGATCAATCCACTGACCCCACTGCATAAAGAAATGACTTAATTCTAAATCAAAGTTCACGTTTTCATTGGATGTTTTCAGGATTTTGTTGGACACCTCTCGGACCTGGAGCAGAAATGTAAAGACCTCATTACATGAAAACAAGACAAGGTTCATCCATCACTGATCCCTCTTTGCTGCACTCTCACCTGCTCCTCTGTTACATGATAGCACTAAGGGGACACTGAGTCAGGCTGGAGACATTGTTACACCACAAAAAACAGTGCAGTTCCAGAGACCCCCAATAGGAGATCGAGGTGTATTTTATCCTCAGTCTCACCAGTGTGTCACTTCATACACAAATCAACATTGGAGCCTTTCCAAGTGATGCTGCCAACCTACAGCCAATTACCACTACATTAAGGAGCAGGTTTGTGCTATGTGCCTGCACCCACTAAAAACTGGGTTGACTCTGCAAAGATAATCCATAGAGGAACGTTAAAGGAGGAGAGAGCTTCATCCAATCTGACTGGGCTGAATTTAACTCTAGGTACCAGGACAATGCTAACAAATCTTCACTGCCAATCCCCAGTGTCGTGAGATTCAGTACAGTTGACAGCCAATCAGAAACCATTTTTCTCAATACCACAGTGAATCTGATTTGTTTCTATCTGATGTGTGAACAGTTACCAGCGGCAGACGGAATCCAGAATGTAATTTGCTCGCAGTCCAGCCCAGTGGAATTGAAATTCCATCTTCATAGCGAGCTGGGAGCCATCGGGTGAGCGCTGTGTTGGATGCTCCCAGGCGAGGCTTCCTCCTGGGAATCAGGAAAACAAAACATTGATTTCTTTCACCCCAGTTTACCTCACCCAAAACTATTACTCAGTCTGAATAAAACTCACACAAGTGGCATTTTCATAAGTGTAGGACTGGCAGTAACATTTGAATTTCAGGTTCACAATGTTTACTTGTCAAGATGAAGTTTGGCTAAAGTGATAGTTAGCAATTTTCTGCAGGAGCTTTGCTTTTGTCGGAAAATTGCAACCAACCTGACATTATAGGGTTCATTTCTACAAATATTTTGATACAAGGTTTCAGAGACCAGACCTGTGACTGAAATATTGATCCTAAAATGTCCCTAACAAGCAAAGATTCAAGCAGAAGTTTTGAAGTACAATTTAATGGCAACAACATGCTTAATGCTAAAGTTATTTGGACAAATGTATTTATATAGTTTTAGTAAAAATTTCAACCTTGCTAAGATATGATTGATGGATCAGATTGTGTGAAGTAACATTTTAATCTTGATAAGGTATAAAAGGGGAGGCTGTTGTCCTTTACTTTAGAAGTTAGGATTACTGCTCCTGCGGAGGATAAACACCAACATGAACTGGTTAGACCGAATATCCTGCTTTCATGGTGTAATTTCTATGTAGTTCTAAGTTGGCTCAGAAGTTTGAACAGTAGAAATCAGAGGTGACAAGGGCAGGGGCTGAAAGTGGTAATTTTACCCCCCCCCCCCCACCATGGGTGGGAGAGGGTCGGCAGAGGGTTAAATCAATAAATAATGGAAACCCGACCCCAACCTGCCACTAAAGCGCCTATTTCCGGTTTAATCGCAGCAGGTTTGGGGGCGTCGAGTAACCTGCTCTGGAGAGGTGGATCCGTAATTATAATCATAGAATCATACAGCACAGAAGGAGGCCATTCGGCCCACCTTGCCTGTGTCGGCACTTTGAAAGAGCTATCAAATTAGTTCTACACCCCTGCTCTTTCCCCATAGCCCTGCAAATTTTTCCTTTTCAAGTATTTATTCAATTCCTTTTTTAAAGTTATTATTCAATCTGCTTCCACCACCCGTTCAGGCAGTGCATTCCAGATCATTACAGCTCGCTGCATAAAAAGAATTCTCCTCATTTCCCCTTTGGTTCTTTAGGTAATCACCTTAAATCTGTGCCCTCTGGTTACCAATCCTCCTGCCACAGGAAACAGTTTCTCCTTGTTTATTCTATCAAAATCCCTCAGAATTTTAACACCTCTTATTAAATCTCCCCTTAACCTTCCCTGCTCTAAGGTGAACAATCCCAGCTTCTCTAGTCTCTCAACACATAAAGAATGGGTCAATTGGGCGAGGTTGGGTGCCAACTAGCTCCTGGGAAACTCCCGGTGATGGTCACTCACTTCAGATGAGAAGGAGAGAAGAATGAGATGAACAACAAGAAAAGGAAATGTACTGGGGGCCCCAGAGAATAATAACATGTTAATGAGGCTCGGTTCCTCAGATTTTGGCAGCCATTTGAATTTAACGGCTGTGGGCTGGGTTTCCCAGGGTTTGGGAAACCTGGCAGCTAAAGGGAGGCAGGACGTACTGGCTGCATCAGGTAAGTGCTTTTTAGAGCACTGCTTGCAGGCCAGGAGGAGCAGGAGTGCTTCACCCCGGCCCCTCAAGCAAATCTTCTGCCTCAATCTGCTGACCCCCCGTGATCTCCCTTCCGTTGTGATCTACCTCCCTCCCCTGTGACCTGCCTCCCTCCCCCCATGATCTGCTGACCACCCGCCATTATGCCTCGATCTTTCCCTCCCTCCTTTCAGCTGCGCTCCAAACCCCCCACACCATGCCCCGATCTTTACCTCCCTCCCTCCTCTCTACTGCGCTCCAAACCCCCCACACCGTGCCCCAATCTCTCCCTCTCTCCCTCCTCGCTGCTGCGCTCCAAACCCCCCACACCATGTCCCAATCTCTCCCTCCCTCCCTCCTCGCTGCTGCGCTCCAAACCCCTCCAGACCATGCCCCAATCTCTCCCTCCCTCCCTCCTCGCTGCTGCGCTCCAAACCCCCCACACCATGTCCCAATCTCTCCCTCCCTCCCTCCTCGCTGCTGCGCTCCAAACCCCCACACCGTGCCCCGATCTCTCCCTCCCTCCCTCCTCTCTACTGTGCTCCGAACCCCCCCACACCATGTCCCAATCTCTCCCTCCCTCCCTCCTCGCTGCTGTATTCCGAACCCCCCACACCGTGCCCCGATCTCTCCCTCCCTCCCTCCTCTCTGCTGCGCTCTGAACCCCCCACACCGCGCCCCGACCTTTACCTCCCTCCCTCCTCGCTGCTGCGCTCCAAACCCCCCACACCGTGCCCCGATCTTTCCCTCCCTCCCTCCTCGCTGCTGCGCTCCGAACCCCCCACACCATGCCCCGATCTTTCCCTCCCTCCCTCCTCGCTGCTGCGCTCTGAACCCCCCACACCGCGCCCCGATCTTTCCCTCCCTCCCTCCTCGCTGCTGCGCTCCAAACCCCCCACACCGTGCCCCGATCTTTCCCTCCCTCCCTCCTCGCTGCTGCGCTCTGAACCCCCCACACCGCGCCCCGATCTTTCCCTCCCTCCCTCCTCGCTGCTGCGCTCCAAACCCCCCACACCGTGCCCCGATCTTTCCCTCCCTCCCTCCTCGCTGCTGCGCTCTGAACCCCCCACACCATGCCCCGATCTTTCCCTCCCTCCCTCCTCGCTGCTGCGCTCTGAACCCCCCACACCGCGCCCCGATCTTTCCCTCCCTCCCTCCTCGCTGCTGCGCTCCAAACCCCCCACACCGCGCCCCGATCTTTCCCTCCCTCCCTCCTCGCTGCTGCGCTCCAAACCCCCCACACCGTGCCCCGATCTTTCCCTCCCTCCCTCCTCGCTGCTGCGCTCCAAACCCCCCACACCGTGCCCCGATCTTTCCCTCCCTCCCTCCTCGCTGCTGCGCTCCAAACCCCCCACACCGCGCCCCGATCTTTCCCTCCCTCCCTCCTCTCTGCTGCGCTCCAAACCCCCCACACCGTGCCCCGATCTTTCCCTCCCTCCCTCCTCGCTGCTGCGCTCCAAACCCCCCACACCGTGCCCCGATCTTTCCCTCCCTCCCTCCTCTCTGCTGCGCTCCGAACCCCTCCACACCGCGCCCCGATCTTTCCCTCCCTCTCCCCTTGCTGCCACAAGCCGAGCCCCCAGGCCATGCCCCAATGGTTTCTGGTTGCCTGGGACTGTACCCAGCTGCGGTATTCTACCACAGGCTTTCCTGCCCAGCAGCTGACCAGCTTCTCAGTCTAGTCAGCTGCCGGGCGAAAAACGGAGAAAGAAAATGATAATGAGGTTCTGCCGTTACATTCGGCCTTCCCGGCATTTCCGGGTTTCCCGGCCGCATACACATGCCTCCGCTCCATAACAGTGGTATAAGTACATGCAAGGTGTTAGTTTGAAATTAGAAGAGTGCTGACATACCAGGGAAATAGTTTACAGCTGAATTTCTGGAGGAGATGCACAGAAGAGCTGGGGAATTCATCACCTTTGGCATCACAGCAAGGCGGCAACAAGATAAGGCCATCAAGTTTTATGAAATTGCTGACTTTCCCAAGGTCCAGGGTTTACCCACGTTACTTTGTGAGGTCCGGCACAAAACCCCTTAACAGGAAGGGCTTCCACTCCCTGAATGTGCATCTACCCAAATTAAATGGCACATGTCACCGCAAACATGTCTATGTCTTCCGGAAATCTTTCATCGTTTGCCAAGCCGACTACTTTTCCACCTCTCTCTCCTCCTTTAAGACCCTTGACAACATTCAAAGGATCCTATGTATCAAAGCAACATATGCTGGAAGTTGGCACGATACATTCATCCTTTGAAAATCGGCCCTCCTGAGCTCTTCAAAGGAGAAAATCATATCAACAGATGGCTTGTGATGATAAAGCCTATCCTCTGCTCCCATGGGTAATGATCCCACTAAGAGAGGCCTAAGCCACAGCAGAAGAGCACTACAATGAGGTACATGCCTCTACAAGATTGGTCATTGAGAAGACCAGACTTAAAGGGAAGCTTTCACTACCTGGATGCTCTGCAGTATGCTCCAGATTGTGTATCACACTTAGTCATAGCTTGCTGTACCCTGTACAACTTCAATGTACAAAAAATGCTGGGCTTTAACACTGCTGGTGAGGAGTCTCTCGCTTTACTGGAGGCAGAATTACATGGAGGAGAACATCATGATGACCTGCACTCAGAGCAGTTCTCTATTACTGCTGCACATCTCATCGCTGAAGTCTTCTATCACAGTTTATCTTTAATACCAAAACCATACTTCCATTTCCCCACTTTCAAATAAAGGTAAATTCCCTCAATCCAGCACCCATCCTAGAACATAGCAGATCAGCCCTCTTTGCCCCTACATGACCATGCCAATAATTGTCACCTGATTGAATAAATCAGCCCCAAATAAGTACACCCTTTCCTGTATGACTATAAATTCAATGAATAACAAAGAACAATGTCAATGAAAATTCTATTTTATTACAACAAAGTCCAAAGTGAACACAAGCCAATCAACCTTTCCTGAAAACCCTGCTTGCCTTAGGCGGCTACACATGTCTTTCTTTTATTTATTCTCATGCTTCTCCTAAGTGCAACCTGAAAGCCAGTATCACAAGAGGTGGTTGGCTGCTCTTGTTACACAAAAGGGTCATTGGACTGAAGTGGCCCTCCTCTCATGGCAGTTTGCTCCTGGCAGGGAGCTGCTGCTGGCTACATCTCTGAGGCTTGTTCCCGGGCAGGCTGGTGTTGCCTCCTACATTCCACTAGCAAGGGGAAAGGCCAGAGGCCTGGCATATGCTGCTGACCTAAGAGATGGCAGTATTAGGCAGGCTGATTCCAGCCATCACCATTCCACTGGGTCCTGGATCTGTGTTCCCATTGTTCAGCGGGATGGCTGGTCTAATGGTAGCTATCAAATCCCGAAAGCCGAGAGCAGGCAACACGTATCGTGGTAGCCTTGATCTGGAAGCTGGGATGTAGGGTGCTGTTGAGGCGAATAGCATAGCTGCATTTAAGGATAAGCCAAATGAGCACATGAAGGAGAATGGAATAGAAGGAGATATTGATAGGGTGAGATGAAGTAAATAGGGTTGGAGAAGTTTCGTGTGGAAACACCGAGGTAGAGCCAAATGGCCTGTTTCTGTGCTTTAAATTGTATGTAATTCTATTCTTTCCTCTAGTGTTACCAGAGCTGCAGTCTGTGCTTCCATAAAGTCACCGACTGGTCCCTGGAAGAAAAGGGAGAGTAGAGTGGCATGTGTGCCACCTTGCCTGCCCTGGTCAAGTCATTGAACTTCTTGCAGCAAAGATTTGCAGTCCTGAAGGGGGGGAGAGGGCTTGTCAGATTGGCACTCAGCACCAGTGCCACCTCCCCCCAAATGGCATGAATTACATTTTTAGATTTCCTGCCATGGACACCCAGCAGTCTGTGTCTCCTGAGATCCATGTCATCAAGGAAAGCTTGTAGATCAGACTCTGTGAAATTGTGGCACACCCGGGTCTCTTGTCAGGTGCCAGCTGCTCCTATGTTAGACATACTTGAAAAGTGGCACAAAAAGATTCATGGGATATCCAGTCAAGCTAACTGACATTCAACTGACTGAGCCTAGCGCTGTTCCTTACTTACCTGCTGCTCTCCAGCCTGATGCTGCAATCTTCAGCCAGAACTGGGTTAATAACGGCTGCACTCTAATTTACAGGCAACACAGCAAATTATTCCCATTGGGTTTTATGCCAATCGCTACACCAAGAGCTGACCCAGTAAATTCTCATGTAAATACCTCTCCAGACCATCAGCAGGTGCAACTCTTTTCCATCAGCGTAAAAGCACTGCAACTCCACATGGAAATTCAGGATATCATGCCCGAGTTTCATCAGGGACTCGGGCCCTTCCTCCCTCCATCAGGGACTCGGGCCCTTCCTCCCTCCATCAGGGACTCGGGCCCGTCCTCCCTCCATCAGGGACTCGAGCTCTTCCTCCCTCCATCAGGGACTCGGGCCCGCCCTCCCTCCATCAGGGACTCGGGCCTGCCCTCCCTTTGTCAGGATTTCAGGCCCTTCCTTCGTCAGGATCATTGGGAACTCGGGTTCATCCTTCATTTGTGTCTGAAAGCCTGATCCAATCTTCACATGGTAAAAAGATGCTGTCAGTGTCACACAGACAGAGTCTGGAACACACTCACTTTAATTATTCACAAGTACAGGTATGGGTTTTTTTCACTGGATTCTTCAAGTACAATTGATTGAATTCTTCTGTGGACATGGTCCACTCTTTACTATCAAGAGAGGTGTGAAATATTGGATACGGTAAACATAACGAGAGAGGAAGTGCTAGTGGGACTGGAATCCTTGAAAGTTGATAAGTCACCAGGGCCGGATGGATTGTTTCCTAGGCTATTGAAAGAAGCCAGGGAGGAAATAGCGGATGCTCTCAGGATCATTTTCCAATCCTCACTAGATACAGGGGAGGTACAGGAGGACTGGAAGACTACAAACGTAGTACCATTGTTAAAAAAGGATACGAGGGAAAGGCCGAACAATTATAGGCCAGTCAGTCTTACCTCGGTGGTGGGCAAACTATTAGAATCAATACTGAGAGATAGGATATCCTGTCACTTGGAAAGGCATGGTTTAATCAGGGATAGACAGCATGGATTTGTTCAGGGAAGGTCATGCCTTACAAATCTGATTAAATTCTTTGAGGAAGTGACAAGGAGGATTGATGAGGGTAGTGCAGTGGATGTTGTCTACATGGATTTTAGTAAGGCATTTGACAAGGTCCCACATGGCAGACTGGTCAGAAAGGTAAAAGCCCATGGGATACAGGGAAATGTGGCGAATTGGATCCAAAATTGGCTCAGTAACAGGAAACAAAGGGTAAAAATCGATGGATGTCTTTGAGAATGGAAATCTGTTTCCAGTGGTGTGCCACAGGGCTCAGTGTTGGGTCCCTTGCTGTTTGTGGTATGTATTAATGATGAGGACTTGAATGTAGGGGGCATGATTGGCAAATTTGCAGACGACACAAAAATTGGCCGTGTAGTTGATCGTGAAGAGGATAGCTGTAGACTCCAAGAAGAGATCAATGGGTTGGCAGAGTGAGCGGAAAAGTGGCAAATGGAGTTCAACTCAGAGAAGTGTGAGGTAATGCACTTAGGGAGGGCAAACAGTAAAAGGGAATACGCAGTAAACGGGAATATATTGAGAGGGGTAGAGGAAGTGAGAGACCTTGGAGTGCATGTGCACAGGTCCCTGAAGGTGGCAGTACAGGTAGATAAGGTTGTGAAGAAGGCATACGGAATGCTCCCTGTTATTAGCTGAGTTATAGAATACAAAAACAGGGATGTAATGATGGAACCGTATAAAATGCTGGTAAGGCCACAGCTGGAGTATTGTGCGCAGTTCTGGTCACCACATTACAGGAAGGACGTAATTGCTCTGGAGAGAGTGCAGAGAAGATTTATAAGAATGTTGCCAGGGCTTGAAATTTGCAGCTACGAGGAGAGATTGGATAGGCTGGGGTTGTTTTCCTTGGAGCAGAGGAGACTGAGGGGTGACTTGGTTGAGGTGTACAAAATTATGAGGGGCCCAGATAGAGTAGACAGGAAGTATCTGTTTCCACTAGCGGAGAGTTCAAGAACTAGAGGACATAGATTTAAACTGATTGGCGGAGGGATTAGAGGGGACATGAGGAAAAACTTTTTTACCCAGACAGAGGGTGGTGGGTGTATGGAATTCGCTGCCGGAATTGGTGGTAGAGGCAGGGACCCTCAACTCTTTTAAAAAGTACCTGGACCTCCACCTAAAGTGCTGTAAGCTGCAGGGCTACGGACTGGTGCTGGAAGGTGGGATTGGAATGGGCACCTGGTTGTTCTTCAAGCTGGCGCGGACACGATGGGCCGAATGGCCCCCTTCTGTGCTGTATCTTTTCTAAATATTAATCAGAATGAAAATAGAAACTATAGAAGCATTTAGTGAATGGCTGTATTTGTTACCAGTTAATCACTAAAGTGGAGCAGACAGTGCTCACCAACCCCATCAGTTCCTACCTGTTGTTGCACACAGAGTTTGAAGTCCTGTATCGGTTTGACCAACAGCCGTCTTTACAGACTGGGGGTTGACGTACGGCTAGACAGCCTGTGACGTGTGCAATGGTGTCCAGGTCACTCGCTGTTAACAAATCTGCAGGATACATACAACCATTATCAGTTCTAATCGCTGATAAATTAACATACTGCCAAAAGTAAACAATTGTCTCACGTTCTGTTATGACAGGAGTACTGACAGCTACAGTTGGTAAATTCCAGCCCCAATATTTTTTTGTTTCTGATTATAACCGTGTCCCCAAGTCCTGGTAGTGTAGCAGTTCAGATGTTCGCTGCACACCTTTTCCACATTGGAGAATAGGTGGAGCTGACACATACCATCTTGTCTGATATTAAAGTCTCAAACAGGATATCCACCCTCTCCTTCTGCTGCTGCTGAAAGAGGTTTGATGTGACAGCTTTCAGCAACAGCAAACCAGCTGCAGGGATCAGGGCAGGTATCTGAAATATGAAGGCAAGCCTTGAACTGAAGAAATCAGTAAAATATTTGGTGATTTGCCTGAGCTTGGACATTTACATAAACAAATTGGACTCGGGAATCAGAAGTACAATTTCCAAATTTGCAAAGACACCAAATTGAGGGGTGGAGCTAATACTGAAGTTGGTAATTCAAGATGTGAGGATTGCTGGCAGAATTCCCTGCCTGCCTGGGTGCACATTAGACTGTGGTTGAGTACATTAAAATACATTCATGGCAGCACCACCAGAGCAATTTAGGGTGGCTGAAGTCATACAACACAAAACAATGGCATCGGCCAAGAAGAGCAAACTGGTAAGAAGGTGTGGGCAGAAATTCCGAATCTGTTTCACAAGCTTGTTGAGAGGGTTTTGGACTGGTCCTGGGATTTCATGATTTCTCCATATGAATGAATTTTATTGGATGTACTAAATGTGAAAGAATGTCTTTCACTTGAGGAATGAGTGAGCCCAAACTGAGTGAAGCTGAAGTAAACAGAGCTATGGGTGCGTAAAGAGGACAAGCATTGTTTAGTTTGTACAATATGGCAAATGTAATTGTTCCTCTTGCTGCTCGTGCCACATTCACACCATCTCTGTTGGGCTCAGCTCAGTTCAGTATATGTTTCACTTGTCTGTGGCTGAAGCTGTTTCTAAACTGACCTGATGCATTGAGCGAACGTCTGTGGACTCGATGGACATTGTGTTGGATGAGGCTCAGTGCAGCTTCCATGTACTCTGCAGATCGCACCGCAATCCTGGTCTCTGCCATAGGATGCTTGAAGAAGCGCAGTAGGTCATTTGAATTCAAGGGCCTTTTGCTCAGCTTCTCTTTTTGGCTGGAAAAGGATAGGTTCATATTAGATGGAGTCATCAGTCAGGAATTCAGAAGTAGGCATGTTGGAACTGAGATGTAGTCATGCTCTGAAAATGGAGGAATTTTACTCCCCACCCACCCCCAATTCACCCGTTCTTGGGGGTTAAAATTTATCCCCATGTTGCAATAAACATTTCATTATATAGGAGCCCTGATACAAAGGATTACAAAGTCCACACACTGTTCATTATACAATTCCTTCTCTCTCATTTGCTATATGAGAGATCATGCTGTGTGCAAATCGACTTCATTGTTTACCAATCTGTAAGGATTTAGAAATTGACATCTTTACTGCTTATTTTACTGTCATGCCTTGCATACTTGAATTCACCTAGTTTAAACCTAAAAAGAACTGCTAATGCATCAAATGATTGCATTAACTGTCTAGGCTGTGACATCTTGGAGTAGAGTTTCCACTTTGGGCACAATCGGGAAATTGAGCTGGGTAGGTTCAAGTTTCTGATAAAATTCATTTGCTTAATCTCAAACATAAAATCTTCGATGAACCAGCACAATCGGGCAGCGTGATAGAACGTAATTGTTTACTTTTATTTCTTTCCATTAAAAAGTATTCCTTAATGTATTTAAGAGTGTTAACCTGGTGCAGTTTTATTAATACAACTGAAAATGGGTTTTTCACAAAAAAATAAACATTTTTAATAAGAGTGTCCAGTCTTCCACCTGTAAGTAACCTGATACTGAACCAGTATAAAACTGGTTTAAAAGTAGGTCCCTAAAGTTGAACAAACTGTGAGCAGGTGGACCTGTGGAGAACAGTACGGCTGGGTTTATTGTAACTGGTGTTATAATTTTATAATTTTAAGAAAATCAGCAACTTTCACTTAAAGTAAGTGAGACAGACAGGTCTGTATGGTAGCCTTAGTCAGTGACGTTGAGGTAGTTACTTACTTGTCTCTGGTCTCTTTATAGGCTTTGTTCACCAGTTCAATGGCTTCGTGTACAGCACTTTGTACGAACGGACTGCCCAGGTGTTTCTCATGATCTACAACAGAAACATAGCAGCTCTGAGCCACACAGTGCGCATCCTGAGAATTTGATATGGAATTTACCACTTGGACCAATTGAATCAAAACATGCCATTTCAAACCACAATCGTCAAAACTGCTCCCGCTACGCCAGGCGTAACTTCACCGGAAGAGCAGCAGAATCCTGCGGGAGCTTTCTATTTAAATCTATATAAAAACGCTTCATTGTGACAACGAATATTAATTAGAATAATGTGAAGAAAGAAACTGTTGAAGGCCTGGAATCACCCCACAGCGACGGGGCAGCATCTGATCGGCATTAAACTCGGACATGAGACATTACAGGAAAGATGTGATTGCACTAGAGAGGGTACAGAGAAGATTTACGAGGATGTTGCCAGGGCTGGAAAATTTTAGCTATGAGAAAAGGTTGGATAGGCTGGGGTTATTTTCTTTGAAACAAAGGAGGCTGAGGGGAGATCTAATTGAGGTATATAAAATTATGACGGGACTAGATAGAGTTGATAGGGTGGACCTATTTCCCTTAGCAGAGGGGTCAGTGACCAGGGGGCATGGATTTAAAGTAATTGGTAGAAGGATTAGAGGGGAGCTGAGGAGAATTTTTTTCACCCAGAGGGTGGTGGGGGTCTGGAACTCACTGACTGAAAGGGTGGTCGAAGCAGAAACCCTCAACTCATTTAAAAAGTACTTGGATGTGCTCTTGAAGTGCTGTAACCTACAGGGCTACTGACCAAGTGCTGGAAAGTGGGATTAAGCTGGATAGCTCTTTTTTGGCCAGCACGGACACGATGGGCCGAACGGCCTCCTTCTGTGCCATAACTGTCTATGATTTTATGATAGCGTTGTGATTCCAGATTATATAAGTTAATGTGACATAGAATTTATTAAATAGTTCTGCAGGGCAGAGGCAAAACACAAGTTTGTTCGAACATTTGTGTAAGCTCTGGGAGTGTCCATAAGCTTTCTTCAGCTATGATAGGAATTAGCTCAATCCATACCATAGGAACTTGCTCGACGGTACAAAGAAAGTAACTTGGGGAAACCTAATAAACAGTGTGGAACAGAGCACCCTGTACTGTGGGAGTCAACATCAATTTAGAATGTAATGTTTTTTTTCAACAAGAGAACAGTTCTATTTCTTTGAAGAAATTGAGGACTTACCTTATGGCATAACTGAAAAAAAACACTCATGGTACTTGAGCAAGGTTAGCGTTGCTCCTTGCACCTTCCTCTTTGAATTAAGTGGTGGATGTGAACATTTCAAACCACAATCTCACAGCAGTCAGACAACAAAACACAGTTTAATGTAACTTTGTAGTGAATATAACAGAAATATAAAAACATGCAAATGAGGAGCCTGAGACATAGAGGGAGAGATCATGAATCCAAAACACTAGGGGCTCTATTTTGAAAAAGAGGTATTATTGAGATATTTACAATTTTTCAACAAAACAGTGTTTGTGCACAATTTTTAAATAGACGATTTGGTACAATATGATTTTATTAGTGGGAATAACAGAAATCCAGGCAATCATTACTCACCTCCAATAATGATACTTTAATACTTTGCATGCAGCCATCAACTATTTAAAGTGGTATAAATTATGAAAGTTTAACTCCAGCTGTGGAGTTTGCAACATTTCTATATAACGATTCAGTGCCAAATTAGTAAAGCCTGTTTAACTCTGGTACATGATGGCTGCATAATTGAGAAATGGGATGACCTTTTTGGTTCAAAAGCCAGCTATGGAGGCAATAAACGTTCAATAGGCAACACATCGTATATCATGCGAATTTAGTGTTTGCTGTTACGAAGATCTAGAGCGAGATCTGGAAGAAGTTGCAAAACTTAAGATAGATCACCACAGTAAAATAAGAATGTTATCCATGTTGAATTTTATCTGCCACCTCTCTGCTGATTGACATAGCCCGTGTGGATCCCTTTGGGTTATTACATATCGGTTAGCATCATTGGCCACTGTACCCAATTCGGTGTCATTTGCAAACTGTAGAATTATTAGAAGAGCCTGCTTTGCTACAGTCCTCACAAACTCTCATGTGCTCATAGTCTCAAAAGCCAGAAATTTTTCCTTTATCATTGCTAATTTTCAATTCAGCTAATTTACCAATAATTTCATTATCTCCAGTCTTCTTAAAACCCTCAGACATGAAACTTTAGCAAATCTTTCTGTAAATTCTATTCATTGGACATCCCTTTTCTATTATTTCAAAGATTCCAACAGATTCGTGTAGCATGGCCTATACAACCATTAGAACCAGAACTGTGATTCCCCACTCTCTGGATGGGCATTCCATTAAATAAAACCTAATTCAAAGCCTTGGTTCCTTTTTAAATATCAATGTTGCAAGGCTGTGCTCCAGTACTCGAGTGCTGTGATTTTCTTCACACCCCATGATTACTACCCACTGCAGAGATTACTAACTCAGTTTGACTAAATATGGAATTTATCCATTGTCCTCATTCAAGAAGAGTGGTCCAAAGGATTAATGCATCACACTTTTCAGGACCTGAATTAGATGGTAGTTCTAATCAGCATTAACCCTTTAAGGACATATCTTGACTTTATTATTACATCTAATTTCACATGTAGCAACAAGAGATTCTTCAGGTCTCTCGTGTTGCTTTCTCCCATTCTCCTTTCTATTGCCCCTTTTCGCCAAATGAGACAGATTTGAGGAATGTCAGTCTCTCCTACTTTGTGAGATTACCTGAGACAGACTGGTGGAATTGGGTTCAATCTCTCCTACTCTGTGAGATTACGTGAGACAGACTAGTGGAATTGGGTTCAATCTCTCCTACTCTGTGAGATTACGTGAGACAGACTAGTGAAATTGGGTTCAATCTCTCCTACTTTGTGAGATTACGTGAGATAGACTGGTGGAATTGGGTTCAATCTCTCCTACTCTGTGAGATTACATGAGATAGACTGGTGGAATTGGGTTCAATCTCTCCTACTCTGTGAGATTACATGAGATAGACTGGTGGAATTGGGTTCAATCTCTCCTACTCTGTGAGATTACATGAGACAGACTGGTGGAATTGGGTTCAATCTCTCCTACTCTGTGAGATTACGTGAGACAGACTGGTGGAATTGGGTTCAATCTCTCCTACTCTGTGAGATTACGTGAGACAGACTGGTGGAATTGGGTTCAATCTCTCCTACTCTGAGATTACGTGAGACAGACTAGTGGAATTGGGTTCAATCTCTCCTACTCTGTGAGATTACATGAGATAGACTGGTGGAATTGGGTTCAATCTCTCATGCTCTCACATTACATGAGACAGAGTAGAGGAGTTGGGTTCAGTCTCTTACCCGTTGGAAGTCCGTCCATCTGAGGTAGGAAAAGCCCAGCGAGGAACACACCCAGGAACCACACTGGCACCATTCTGAAAGAAACACATTCAGTACAGAAGTCAGGGACGAGGCTGACAGTTCAGAGATGGTGCTGGTAATAATTAAATTCAGTTTAAATGAGTTGAGATGGGAATGAACTGAAATAATTCTTTGACTCTGAGCTTCATAATATCAACAGCAAAATGTTAGTAAGTCACTGAATGAACTTTTGCATTGACTCATTTGATCTGTGAAAACTTGATCTGTGCTATATATCAATATTCATTAGTTGAAATTAATAGAAAAATATTTTTCTAAATGCCATAAACATAGTTTACACATATATACAGATGCACACAAAAATTTGGTTTGCTTTGCATGTCTTGTTATCCGTAGATTGGATATTCTCACTGTAAAATTACCCCTCATCTTAAATGCACTTTCAAAAAGGAATAGGATAAATACCTGAAGGGAAAAAATTTGCAGGGCTACGGGGAAAGAGCAGGGGAATGGGACTAACTGGATTGCTCTTACAAAGAGCCGGCATGGGCTCGATGGATCGAATGGCCTCCTTCTATGCTATAACCATTCTACACAAGTTCACGGTTCAAATAAGTGGTCCTCACAAGGATCAAATAATGAACAAAACTAGATTTGCATCAATAGTAAAATATGTGCAATAACTATCAGACAGCTTCACTTACGTAAATAACCCCAAAGCCTGAGGTCTAGAAGCCTTGGGATCTCTGAATCATTCTGCAAGATAGTTTCTGAAACTCTGCCTTAAAAATAATTCATGGGATCCCAATATTTGCATAGAATGTTTGAATTTCAAGTTAATCTAGTTAAATAATGGGTGGAATAAAGATTCGATAATTGTTTCCTTATTGTGCATTTTTTTTGCAATTTGCTGACTATGATACTTCCAGCTCTTATTGCTGTAGACACAAAGCACTTGCTGAATGGTAATAATTTCAGAATGAATATTAACTGTTTCACCACCACGTCCAGTAACTCAGTAAAGTTCCTTAGTATGTCATTGTTCTGAAGCCAACTTCACGTTACATGTTTTTAAGGTGTTTTATTGGTTTACAATCTTCCACGCTACGATTTGGCATATTATCCAATGGCACTGTCCATGTGTATTTTACTGTTGACTCAAATTTGGTCTTGTTCTTTATTTGATCCTTGTGAAGACATTGGGTCCATTACTTTAACCCTGTTTAAGATTAGGGGAAGTTTTACATTGAGGATATCCCACGCAAACCAAATCATAGAATGTTGGGCTAGAAATTGGGCCGTGTAGCGCCCGTTGTTTTGGGGCTACGCGGCCTCTCGAAGTGCCAAGATGTCGTCTTGGCTACACATGCCGTTTCCAGCGTGACGTGCTCCAGTTGCTATCTTGGTATAAGTATTAGCACATGAGCAAATACTGAAAGCCAGCAGCATGTAAAGTAGGAAGAAAATGCGTACAATCAGTGTGCAATGTTGATGTAAAGTGATAGACGCCATTTTGGAACTTAACGCTCAACTCAACGCACTGTCTTAACCACACACACCTGAATATGTCTTAGACGGCCTGGTGGACCCCCCCCACACCATGCAGGTGTTGCAAGTTAGTTGCTGGATTATTGCTTCTGGCTGCTGGTGGAATAGGGAGTGTTTTTTGAAGCTCCCTATACTTACTGAGAGTTGCTAGAGTGGTTTGGCTGGTGCAGCCTTACAGTTCCTGGCAATCATGGATGGTTTCCAGTGCTCCCACTGGGCATTGAGCACGACTGGGAGCATGCAGAGAGGTCACGCACAGCAGGTCAAGCTGCGAGGAGGGGGAGGAGGAGGAAGTGCAGGGTTCTGATCAGGAGGCCGTATCCAATGACGGCCTTCCGGGACCAATGCTAGTACCTCAACGTGAGCGAGGAGCATTGCATCCGACGGCTGAGGTTCAACAAGGAAGCCGTGACGGAGATCTGTCAGCTGTTGCAGCCACAACTACGGCCTCAGAGCAGGGCAAGGACAGCATTGCCCGTGGCTGCGAAGGTAACCGTGGCACTGAACTTCTACTTCCCAAGATCATTTCAGGCCTGTGCTGACAACATATGCAACATCTCGCAGTATGCAGTGCACTGCTGCATAAAGGAGGTCACGGATGCACTGTGCGAGATGAGGAACAGGTCAATCACGTTCCCTCTTGAAAGGGACAAGCAGAACGAGCGAGCGTGGGGGTTCACACGCATTGCTGGCTTCCCCATGGTGCTGGGTACCGCTGCACGCACATTGCCCTGTGTGCCCCGCATGTCAACTTGGCCGTCGTCGTCAACCAAAAGGGCTTCCACTCCCTGAACATGCAGCTGGTGTGCGACCACACTCATTGAATCATGGATGTCGATGCCCGCTACCCTGGAGCAGTCACAACGCCTTTGTCATGCAGCAGTCCAATGTGCCAGCTATCTTTCACCCGGCTCGGCAGGACAAAGGCTGGTTACTGGGCGACAAGGGCTATCCTCTCACGCGGTGGCTCATGACTCCGGTCAGGAGCTCACGCACATGTGCACAGCAGGCCTACAATGAGTGCCATTCTGCCGCATCCAACGTTGCGGAGCATACCATAGGCCTCCTGAAACAACGCTTCTGCTGCCTGGACCGTTCTGGAGGAGCCCACCACTACTCCGCTGAGAGGGTAGGAAGATTCGTGGTGATATGCTGCACGCTGCACAACCTCGCCATCATGAGGGACCTTTCCACCGATGATCGGAGAAGATCCTGAGCCAGGGGTGGAGGAGGAGGAGGAAGAGGCTGAGGAGGAAGAGGCTGAGGATGAGGAGGGGGAGGAGCCAGAATGGAAGTAGAGGAAGACGCAAGGGTGCAACAGGAAACACACGGCTTGTTTACAAGGGCTCTGCGAGCTCGCCTGATCCGTGCCCGCTATCAATAATGTGAACTACATCCCCCAATTCATCAACAATCCTACACTACCCACCTGTCCGCTTCCACATGACCATCAAATCGCCCTCCATCTGATTGCACATTGCTTTCCCCCTCAGCACATCGCATAAGTAAAAACCACCACCAAATGCAAATTCAAAGTCACATTTATCAATTAACAAATAAAAATATGGAAACAGAACAGGTCTATTTACCCTTGTGCATTCCCTTAGTGCCTGTTGTTCGTGTGCCTTTAACTATCCTAGTGCTCCTACGAGGTGCATCCCAAGTGGCTGTAGCATGGGTGGTGGAGGGCTGCTGGCCTACAATGGAGACGTGTGCAGATGGCCTTGGAGGACGACCGCGAGCAGCTCTGGGGCGGGAGGGCCCGGCTTCAGACTGTATCATCATGGCATGGGCTGCAGCAGTCTGGCCTGGCTGGCTGATAGGCAACAACAAGGGCACTGGCGGAGTGGCAGGGGTGGGAGCAGGAATGCTGTATCCTGAGAGAGGACAGCAGGTCCGACTGCTATGGCGCCACTGCCACTCTCCCGGGGCGGTGCCTCAGTAATCCTGGTGATCAGCCGGAGAACGGATTGCTGGACTGCTGTGAGGCCCTGGAAGTCCCGTTCCACGTTGGTCCCCAGAGCCACAATAGCAACAGTCTGAGCTTCCATTGCAGCAGTCTGAGCTTCCATTGCAGCAGTCTGAGCTTCCATTGCAGCAGTCTGAACTTCCATTGCAGCAGTCTGAGCTTCCACTGCAGCAGTCTGAACTTCCATTGCAGCAGTCTGAGCTTCCATTGCAGCAGTCTGAACTTCCATTGCAGCAGTCTGAACTTCCATTGCAGCAGTCTGAGCTTCCATTGCAGCAGTCTGAGCTTCCATTGCAGCAGTCTGAACTTCCATTGCAGCAGTCTGAGCTTCCATTGCAGCAGTCTGAGCTTCCATTGCAGCAGTCTGAGCTTCCATTGCAGCAGTCTGAGCTGCAACCGTAGCTTGCAGACCTTTGATGATATCGGTCTGTGCTGCAATGGCAGCTGCGACATCGGCCATGAGGCGCTGCGTCATGATGGGTTCCACAGGTGTGCTGATGGAGGTGACCACCCGTTCCATGTTGGAAATGATGGGCTCCAAGTTCTGCGCAAAACCCTGTGCCAAGTTGGAGCTGGACTCCTCCATGCCTCTTGTCATTCTTCGCAGGCTTTCTTGCAGGCTTTCCAGTGCACCAAACATTTATTGGTGTATGCCCATCAGCCGTCTTCTGTAGCCTGGCCCATTGATGTCCTCATCTGACTCCTCTGCAGCAGAACTAGTGAGTGACCTCGCCCTCCGGTGAGCTGGCACCTGTAGTGCCCACCCCTCACCCTGGCTCCTGCGCACTTGTGCCCTGTGTCTCACCACGTGCAGATTCCCTCCTCTAACCTAGCTTCTAAAGGACGCGCAGTGTC
Source organism: Heptranchias perlo (assembly GCF_035084215.1). NCBI lineage: Eukaryota > Metazoa > Chordata > Chondrichthyes > Hexanchiformes > Hexanchidae > Heptranchias > Heptranchias perlo. Next base: position 15,974,055 of record NC_090352.1, on the reverse strand, counting down.
AGTCTCTGAGCTGGTGGATTCGAGTGTCAGATCGAGTGACTGTGTGCCTTTAGTGTCCCCCTCCTCCTCCTCCTCTTCCTCGGACGGTACTGCCACGTGTTCTTGGATGTCTGCAATGACAAGGGGAAACAGGTTGAGTTGTGGAGTGGGGAGAGGAGCAAGCATGAAGTGCGTGCTGACAGCATCTGCACCATGTAGTCAGAAAAAATTATGGGAAGAGGGAGACGTGGGAAACGAGAAGGAGCATTAGATATGCACAGACCCCCTTCATCGGGACCTCCAGCGCGGCATGTCATCATGGGTGCAGTGACGGTCCGCCCAATGATTCGCAGCACAGTCTCCTCCAGTGGGGTGAGGACATGGTGTAGGTGTGCCTGTCCTCCCTCAGGTCTCTCCTGCTGCTGGTTGATATGTGCCACCTTCTCCTTGCAGCGCTACCCGCACTGCTGAGAGGCTGCACGGAGCTATTATGCTAATTAGCAGACAGCGCCAAGTTCACGTGCTGCCTGTGCAGGGGCCATCGGGCACGGGTTAATAGCGGATCGCGCTACTCATGCCCAATAATAGGGCTTATCCAATTTAACCCCTATAGAATCTTGCAGCGCAAAAGGAGGCCATTTGGCCTGTTGTGCCTGTGCTGGCTGTTTGACAAAACTGTTCAATTTAGTGCCACACCTCAGCCTTTTCCCCATAATTAGACCTCTTCAAGTACATGCTCAATTGCCTTTTGAAAGTTCCTATGGAATCTGCTTCCACCATCCTTTCAAGTAATGCTTTCCAGATCTTAACAGACCTCTGTATGAAAAAGTTTCTCCTCATTTCCCCTCTGGTTCTTTTGCCAATTATTTTAAATCTATGACCTTTGGTTACTGGTCCACTTGCCAGAGGAATCAGTTTCTCCCTTCTTGCTCTATCAAAACCCCTCATTATTTTGAATGCCTCTATTAGGTCTCTGTTCTGAGGAGAACAATTCCAGCTTCTCCAACCTCTCCACATAACTGAAGTCCCTCATCCCTGGTGACATAGGGATCCTACCCCACATTGTATCTATCTTTGATCAGATCTGTCTCTATTGTGTTTCCTTCATTGTTTCCATCCTGCTGAGATCCCAATGACACTGACTTCTGACACTGGGGTCCAGCACCAAGACTCACCAGCCATTGCACTTCCAGCCAACATGGGGCAACATAACAAGGAAAAAGAAAAACACTGTAAATCTAAAACAAAAGTAGAACATTCTGGAAATGCATAGCAGATCAGTTAGCCTCTATGGAGAGAAAAAATAGGGTAATATTTTGAGTTCCGAAGAACAATTCTACCCAAACATTAACCTGTGTTTTCTCTTTACTGTTGCTGACTGACCTGCTCTGTATCTCCAGCAGTTTCTATTTTTGCTTTAAGGTATTACATCTGTCAAACAGCAGCTCCTGTTTATCAGATTTTAAACTAATACACCACTTACGTGGTATGAACTAAGCACCCGCTAGACATTAGTAATCTATGGGCACTAAACCACTTGTCATATGGTTAGCATATCTCACAAAGGCTCATGATGTTTATAACCTATATGTGCCATGCCTTCTGACGACTTAATTTCAGTGAATCGCCCAGTATCTCCCTGACAGCTCCGGCTGTGACTAACACAACAACAGACAGATCTAACTCTTGATAAACTTTAACATGGGGTAAAATTACACCAAGTGTACTGGACAATGTGCTTGCATAAAATTCTTACAGGTTCTTTATTAATATGATTTTTTAAAATGGATTATACAGTTTATTATAATAACACGTAGAAATTTTGCAGGAGTGAATTATGCAGGGCAATAAAAAAAGCACTCATCAGAATTTCAAGCACTGCAACTCTCCTTAAAGGTTCAAAATAAAAAGTGTGTAACACAGGAGCAAGGTGTGTAGCACAAGAGCAAGGTATATACAGGAGTATGCTGTGTAAAACAGGACCAAGGTGTTTGGCACAGAACTAAGATGTTTAACACAGGACCGAAGATTATAGCACAGGAGCAAAGTGAATCTGAACTCCAAATATAGCCACATAATTTGACCATGGTGGGTATGAGGACGTTACTGTATTTTTTTGCAAACTCAATCAGAAAATTGAGTAGAAAATGGAATTTATATTGATGGGCCTTCCTGTGGAGGTGGTTCTGAGAAAGCTGTAAGTTAAAGAGGCCTTAGAGCCAAATCATTGTTCGGTCCTGAAATTGTGTCAACTATCTTAATCAGTCGCTGCAGCTTATTCAACTTTCCTCATTGCTTTAGTCCAGGTCGGTTGGAGCTGTGGACAGGTCCAAAATATGGGGAAGAGACCCTTGCAATCTCTCCAACACATCAGACAGCATTGTATTCCAGTTGTATCCCAGCTGAAACAGAAGTGTGATGTAGTGAGACTGGAAAATATATTGAACAAATATCTAGTTGGGAATGAAGCTGGAGGTTGTACTGACTCTGATTTCCTGTGTGCCCCACTCCCCCCATTCCACTATTGGTGGCAGAGGCTTCAACCACAAAACCCTTACACTCTGGAATTCTCTCCCTGAACCCTCCCTCTTGCTACATCTCGCCCCACCCTCAAAATCTACCTCTTTATTCCTGTCTTCAATCAACTCCCCAACTCTGCTCCTCTTTACACTTAGGCTCCCACCCCTCTGTAAATAACTTTGAGCACATTCCTCTTCTGTGATCTGATCTCACAAAGCTTTTCTCTGCATGGTGGACTCATGAGCTGTAACACGCTGTACAGAATAACCTGCCTTCGGAGGCAACTACAGATAAAATGGAACGTAGGGCCATCATGGTAAAAGTAATCTTTTCAAGGGTCCCCAGAGCAGGCAGAAAGCCCTACACCAGAAATATGGAACTAAAATCACAAGAAAAACACAAAAGAAAATCAGAGATGAGAAAGACCATTCAGCCCATTGACTGCTATCACTCTGGTATGGTAACTTTCCCATCATGGGATCTCATTGTACTTTGAATAACCCCAGTGTTTTGCCTTTATTACTTTTTTGCCAAATTATTCAAAATGTTTTCCACTGAGTAAAAAGGTTTTTCCTGATAACTGTTTTACGTTCACTTTTCTCAATTTTATTTATTTCCTCTGACTACTATCTTGCTGTGCCCAAATTATGTTCTGGTGCCCTTAGCTGTAATTGTTTAATATTTTCTATACCTTAAGGAGGCCCTGCCTTCTCCACCTTCTTCCTACATTGCAGAACTTGCCTCTCTCTAATCTTTCTTCACTGCTTTTGCTGATTTCAAGGTGATTTTTGTGCTTTGATGACTCAGATCTTTTTTGAAAAGCTGTGAGAGAAGATGTAGGCCCTTGCACAATCAGATATTGAAGTGCTTGCCCTGTACCAGATGGGAGTGATCAGGGTTCTACTGAAAGCACAAATGGGTGAAAAGTTTGGTCAGGGTATAGCGCTTATTCTTGCAACTGCACAAAACTGCTCAAACAAGCATTTAGGTCCAAATAGGATTGTGTTGACATATCTGGATGACTTTTAAATGATCTGCATTTCCAATGAGGTGTACAATTTGAAAGAGAAAGTAGTTTTCATAGCCAGAGGATTTAAATGGGGGAGCCGCATGAAAGATGGTCCTGAGCACCAGCAATTTGAGTTCTGAGGACAGGTTATGGACGTGTTGTTTTTCTTATTTTACAAAAGGAAGACTTAAAGGTGAGTCAGTGAAGATTATGAAGAAGATTGACAAAGATAATCCAGGCAAATTGTTCAGTGTAATGAAGGGATCAAATCCCGGTGGTCATAACAACACAAAATCATATAACCCCTTTAGTATATTGAAATATCTGAAGGTGCATGAGAAAAGGGGTGGGGGACAGACAAGAGTTAGGGGAGGGAACCAAAAGCTTGGTTGAAGAAATAGATTTTGAGGAGGCATTGGAAGATGGAGAAGATGTAGAGAGGAAGAGGGATTTGGGAAGAGAATTCCAGAATTTAGGGATGTGATTGCTGAAGGTTAGAACAATGAAATTAGGAGTGAGAAGGGGTATCAGATGGACATTTTTACACAACATGTAATCGGCATATGAAATAAGTCTCTGGGGAAGTTCACTGAAGCTAATAAATGGCAACAGGTGGTATCCGTAGGGAGAAGGGATCGAGGCATAGAGTGAGATGGTTGAGATCAATCAAAAATGAATAGATTTGTTGGCCCAATGGGCTTCTCGTGTACCTAATAATTCTTGTGTTCTTATATATTATATTGGAGTTTACAAGGAAGCCGGGGGTTAGAAATATATGTCAGAACATTATTTGTCTACAGTGAGATTGTATTTTCTTGCCCTGTGATTGCTAGGATCCTGTGGAACTTTTGGTTGATCCATATACTGATGCCTAAGATCACAATTACAAAGTTAATCCATAAAAGTGACAATGAGCAGCTGGGCCCACTGGGTTGAGTGGTGAGAAACTGTCTTGTTGATGATTATCTGGGGTTGGGGTGTAGACAAAAGACCCCTTTGGTGAAGACAGCAGCAAAATCTTATCTTTAGTAAAATGTTAAAAAGCCATACTTGTCTCAGTCAAAACACTTTTTTGCATTAAGATTCAGCAGAGTTGTGATCTGTTCTGTTAATACTGAGTGTATAGCACATCGTCAAATGAATGTCTAATATTGCCTGATAGAATTTGGTGGGCAGATTGTTTAAAGTACAAGGCAAAAAATGAATGTAATAGGCATGGTGTAAAATTCCTTATCCTTAAGCAATAGGGAAGAGCTGAGATCTCATTTGGTACAGGAGTGTTTTGCTGAATAATATGTGATGCACTACATACATGATCCATGTTGCCAGCTCTTAGGTAAATATCTTTCAAATAGTCTGAGGAAACCTTTCCGGGTTTGGGACTCTGCCTGGCTGCACAAAACCTGACATGTTTTACTGCCTCCAACCAGATGGAGAAAATCCAGATAATACAACGCAATCAGAAAATCTATTCAACCATATCTAAAAATGCCTGTTCTGAATCAGGTTAAAACAATATAAGATATGTTGTATGACTAAGAAGTCTTTGAGTGATTAAATAGGTTTCATTGCTTCCCAAATCTGGCAGGAAGCCTAGAAAAACAGTGAGATATACAAAGCTTGCAGCTCAACCATTCAAAAACATCAGCTAAACTGAATGAATGAAAACATGTAAATTGTGGTAAAGCCACAGGCCCTTAATTTCCTCCTTATCAAACGATTCATTATATGTTTACTGCTGAGTAATGTCACATTTTCTTTTACAAGTACTATAAGGAATTAAGTTTTACATGAACTTCCTTCTGTAAGTTAAATGTTACACTACATACACAATAGAAGTTTAACACAATAGCAAAAGGGTAATGCCTTTTATTTGCTTTCGCATCCTTCATCATGTTCCCACATGCTCTCAGTGTCTATCATGTTTCAAGCGGCCGTTTCAATTATAGCCCCTATACCCAACCATTCAGCCACTTCCTGTTTCCTTTTCTGTCTAATGGGGGTTGTGGGGTTATTCCTTGGGACTTTGTCTATGTCCCGACCTGGGTTTCTCTCCATAAACCTTCTAAGTTTCTCAGACAACATCAGTTGGTAGAATATCTCATAAGTTTTATTACACAAACCTGGTAACAGAGCAACTTTTGAAAAAATAAACAGATCAGGGAAGATGTTAAATCTCATATCATTGTATAGGGTCTGATATGTTTTGAAAATCAATAAACCATTGCTGGGATCTTTGTCCGCAACCAGGCACCCGGCAGAGGCCGAATGGGCGGTTGCATTTGACAACTTTGCATTCTTGATTACTTTAAAGCAGAAGGACCGGGATGATAGCATTCTGGTTTCTTCTCTGAGTAGGCACCCATAGCAATCAGCATTTCGCTTCCAGACCTGAGGGAAATGGAGAGAGCTTGTCATTGCCCGTGTCCCATTAGGGAACGCAAAGGTGTTCTTAGTGTCCCCGTATAGCGCACGCCAAAAGGCACCAGGTCACTGTCTTTACTGGTGTTCGCACTCATCCAATACCACTTCATAATAGCTGGTTCTTTTCCCTCACCAATACATGTACATATCAACTGAAGCTCTTCCCCTACGGGTACGTGTGCCAAAAAGTCCCGTGTTGATCATGGCCTGGTATCATTGGAGGTATAACTCGTGACGACACAGTCCCAGTAGTTCCGACGGTGTTTGGCTTCACCGAGGGGCAAGACGTATCCCAACACGACAGGTCACCAATATGTTCATGATCTAACCTTGATAATGTGTGATATATCTGCAAGATGTAATATATGCTCTTGGTGAATATCTGATGCCATTATTTATTTACTTACACGACAAGCGTATAATATATGACTTGCCGTGACCAAATTAATAAAACGGTGCTTTGTGCCAATGTAAAGCACAAAAGTTTTCCTTAAATTTAATTTGAAATGGACATCTTTTATACACTTATAGGAAGAATGCTTTAAAATCCTGTCATAAAAGACAAGACCAGAAAGGGCTAAACTGCTTTTAGCTCTGTGGAAAGAAGAGGGCAGAGCCAACACCTAAAAGAGGGGTGGAGCTGACACCAAAAACAACATCACACAGGTGCATTTTTTAAAGAAAGAGGCTTTTAAATGAACGAAATGCTGCAGCTTTTAAACATTTGGAGCATCCTTAATGTTAAGCCATCAGCAAATTTACTGTTTACTGAATCGCAGACTAATTGACACCCTCGAACCTTCCTTCTTAGTTTCCGTTGAGGGGGTATCACGTTACAGATGTATTCGTCTGAGGCAAGCTACTGTGGTTTCGCACTAGGTCGCGCTCGAAGCTCCATGTTTGTAATGTTCATAGGATTGGGGTATGGCTACCAGTCACCTGTACTCTCTATTGTTATAAGTCTCACACTGGCCACACTACCCTTAAGTTTGGGTCCGTTATACCGTTTTAGCTTATTTGAATGAACCCAACAATCGTAGGATCGACAGGTAGGTCCTCGACAGTGTATTTTGTATACCTGTGGACTTAGTTTGTTGATAATGGAATACGGGCCTTCAAATTTTGGTTTCAGCTTTCCCTCATACCAGTTAAGGCGGACCATCACTTGATTGCCTATCTCATAACCTTCTGGGTGGTTTTAGCCTGGCCCAGTAGGCCTACTCGGGTGTGTCCCATATTTCGGGCTGCCGACAGTTGCACTTGTTGTGAGCACTGTTGTAACTGCTGCATCCGGGTGTCCATTTTTGCACCCTCTAGCTGAGGTCCTGATAAATAACCTGCCATCCACACTTCAGGGAGGTGCCTCTTTCTATTGGTCATTATTTCGAATGGGCCATAGCCTGTGCTTTTGGAAGGGGCGCCTCGAATGGCCATTAGAAGGAGGGGTAGTAAGCTATCCCATTGTTATCCTGAATCTGAGAGGGACTTGGCTAATCTATTCTTTATGGTTCGATTTATTTGTTCCACTATTCCTGCTGCTGAATGTAATGTACCATCAAAGTGGTACATTACATTGAGTACAGTATATTCAAAATTTATGTCTTTGCAAATTTACATCAAAATTATTGATCGCAACAAAAGCAGCAAATAAACCAATATATTTGATGCACAATTGTATGGATTATATGGAATGTGGAATCGCTGCTGGATTCCTAATAATCGCAGTGTTTCTTGCATAATTTCCCCGGTGAAATGGGTTCCTCTATCTGATTCAATAGTGTCTGGCAACCCCCACTGGGTGAATGTCTGTTCAATCAAGACCCTTGCTGTTTGATAGGTGGTGTGTCTTACCACTGGGAAGGCCTCAACCCATTTCGAGAAACAGTCTACCACTACCAGGTTATATTGCTTTTATCGCGCAGTGCGAGGCAAGGGCCCAGCGTAGTCAATCTGCAGGCATTTCCATGGCCCTGATGTGGCTTTAACATGTCCCGGTAGAACTTTAATTTTTGGACCGGGGTCATGTTGGACACAAGTGATACATTGGTTTACTACTTCCCCAATAACATCACCCATTGTTCTCCCTTTCTTTCCCCTGCCTCTTCTTGTACTCATTGGTTGCCTCACCCAAATCCTTACAGTATATCTCCTCCCAGAGGTACCCACTCCTGATATTATTGGTACTAATTTACCTTTTGGTTACTGAAAACATTATGCCCTTATGTTGTTTCAGTTGCTCTTTTAATTGACTAATCTCTTTTTGACATTGCTTGTGATTGCCCTGTTTATTAGCCTAATGCTGATCATCTTGATCACCCCTTAACCTTCGAAACTCTAGAGAATACAACCCGAATTTGTGTAATCTCTCCTCGTAAATTAACCCTTGAAGTCCGGGTATCATTCTAGTAAACCTAAGCTGCACTCCCTCCAAGGCCAATATGTCCTTCCGAAGGTGCGGTGCCCAGAACTGCTCACAGTACTCCAGGTGCGGTCTAACCAGGATTTTGTATAGCTGCAGCTTAATTTCTGCCCCCTTGTACTCCAGTCTTCTAGATATAAAGGCCAGCATTCCATTAGCCTTATTGATTATTTTCTGCACCTGTTCATGACACTTCAATGATCTATGTACCTGAACCCCTAAGTCCCTTTGGACATCCGCTGTTTTTAACTTTTTACCATTTAGAAAGTACCCTGTTCTATCCTTTTTTGATCCAAAGTGGATGACCTCACATTTGTCTACATTGAATTCCATTTGCCACAGTTTTGCCCATTCACCTAATCTATCAATATCACTTTGTAATTTTATGTTTTCATCTATACTGCTTACAATGCCATCAATCTTTGTGTCATCAGCAAACCTAGATATGAAACTTTCTATGCCTTCATCTAAGTCGTTAATAAATATTGTGAATAATTGAGGCCCCAAGACAGATCCCTACGGGACTCCACTAGTCACATCCTGCCAATATGAATACTTACCCGTTATCCCTACTCTCTGTCGCCTTTCGCTCAGCCAATTTCCTAACCAAATCCGTACTTTTCCCTCGATTCCATGGGTTTCTATCTTAACTAACAGTCTCTTATGTGGGACCTTATCAAATGCCTTCTGGAAGTCCATATAAATAACATCCATTAACATTCCCCTGTCCACTACTTTAGTCACCTCTTCAAAAAATTCAATCAGGTTTGTCAGGCTCGACCTACCTTTCACAAATCCATGCTGGCTCTCTCTGATTAACTGAAAATTCTCGAGGTGTTCAGTCACCCTATCCTTAATTATAGACTCCAGCAATTTCCCCACAACAGATGTTAGACTAACCGGTCTATAGTTCCCCGGTTTCCCTCTCCTTTCTTAAAAAGCGGAGTGGCATATGCAATTTTCCAATCTAGAGGGACAGTTCCTGAGGATAGTAACAGACTTCAGGAGGACATAGACAGACAAGTGCAATGGGCAGACACATGGTGGATGAAATTTAATGCAGAGAAGTGTGAAGTGATGTATTTTGGTAGGAAAAATTAGGAGAGGCGATATAAACTAAATGGTACAATTTTAAAGGGGGGGTGCAGGAACAGAGAGACCTGGGAGTGTATATACACAAATCATTGAAGATGGCAGGACAAGTTGAGAAGGCTGTTAAAAAAGCATATGGGATACTGGGCTTTATTAATAGAGGCATAGAGTACAAAAGCAAGGAAGTTATGCTAAACCTTTATAAAACACTGGTTAGGCCTCAGCTGGAGTATTGTACTCCATTCAGGCACCACGCTTTAGGAAGGATGTCAAGGCCTTAGAGAGGGTGCAGAAGAGATTTACTAGAATGGTGCCAGGGAGGAGGGATTTCAGTTATGTGGAGAGACTGGAGAAGCTGGGGTTGTTCTCCTTAGAACAGAGAAGGTTAAGGGGAGATTTGATAGAGGTGTTCAAAATCATGAACTGTTTTGATAGAGTAAATAAGGAGAAACTGCTTCCAGTGGCAGACGGTCAGTAACCAGAAGACATAGATTTAAGGTGATTGGCAAAAGACGACATGAGGGAACATTTTTTTTTAGCAGCGAGTTGCAATGATCTGGAATGCACTGCCTGAAAGGGTGGTGGATGCAGATTCAATGGTAACTTTCAAAAGGGAATTGGATAAATACTTGAAGGGAATAAATTTACAGGACTATGGGGAAAGAGCAGGGGAATGGGACTAATTGGATAGCTCTTTTAAAGAGCCGGCACAGGCACGATGGGCCGAATGGCCTCCTCCTGTGCTGTACCTACTATGATATCTCTACTGAGGAATCGGTCACAGCTTTTTGGTTCTAACCATACACTCAGAGGAATCGGCTACAACCGTACACTCCTCCCAGAACCACAAAGTCGTCTTATAATAAGTCTGATGCATTACAATCACTTAAACTCAGGCCCACCTAGGGATGCAGAATGTTGAAAATATGTTGTTATTAACGCTACCAAGGGTTGTTAATCCTTCTCAATAATAACTTCCACGATGATTCGGGCCCGTTCTAATACAGTTATATCAAATAAACAAGTATTGTACAACCTGCTCTATCCCTAGGAGATGTCAGGCTGATCAGACCTGGTTCGTCGGGTGTGTGGACCTCCCAAGAAGCTTTTTCTAACTTTTAGTGGGACACTGTCCCAGTTCTTATATCTTTCTGAAGCATATTTGCTTCTAGTAGCTTAATGACATTAGCCCCATGATGTCACCTGTCCTGGATATCTCCCGCCCCCCAGGGTGCCCATTGATCCAGACATCTTTCGGATATCGATTCCATGGTATTAACTGTTTGGCAGACACCTTTTCTGTGGTGTTAACTGTTGTCAATTCTATCTAGCTTATGGGGGAGGGAAATGCCCTGATCTTTCTGTGTAGGTAGGCCCCTGTGTGTCCTGTTTTTGCTCCACAATCTTAATTTGGATTGTTTGGATGCAGACATTTAAGATGTCTCATCCTGTGTATGTCAATCACGAAGGTTATCTAATTATCTGAACAAAGTTCCTGCAATTAACATAACAGCTTTAGTCTGTGTCCATGTCTTGAGTATTTGGTTATGCCTTGGGACTTCCTGTTATTTGTTTCTGACAATTGGTCTTCAGTGGGTCTGTTTCATGCTTCTATTATCTCTGCAATCTTCCCAATAGCTTTGCCTGATGTCAGACCTATCATTTCCTGTGGAATGTTGGCTCCCTTTATCTTACAGGCACAGGGTCTGTGCTTCCCACAGCATTGCATTTTAGCCAAGCGCCTGAAGCTTTGCATGATGGGATACATGATTACGATTTGGTCTAGAAATCGTATTTCTTACACATGGCATCATTTGAGGAAAAACAGGAAAGTTCTCCAGTGTCCTGGCCAATATTTTTCTCTCAACCAACATCACCAAAACAGATTATCTGGTTATTTATCTGTTTGCTGTTTGTGGGGCCTTACTGTGCACAAATTGGCTGCCGGGTTTGCCTAAATTGCAAAAGTGACTATACTTCAAAAGATATTTAATTGGCAGTGAACAATATGGAATATCCTGCGGTTGTGAAAAATCCCATATAAGTGCAAGTTCTTTATTTTCATATAAGCTGCCTGATTGTTGTAAAAATCCCAGTGGCTCACTAATATCCTGCAAGGAAGGGAACCTATTAGCACTACCCCCTCCAGCCTACATGTAACTCCAGTCCCACATTATGTGGTTAACTCTTAATCTCTGAATCAGCCTAGCAAGCCCCTTAGTTGTACAATTACTTCAAGATGGAAGTAATAAATGTGGCCTTGCTATTGCTTTCCATATATCGAGAACAAATGAGAAAAGAAGCTCAAAAAGTGGTTACTATTGTCCATTTCCATTTATCTCAGGCACATTCCTGCAGTTTATCACTTCACATGATTTTTCAGGGAACTCCCTCAATATATGCTCAAAGCTACCTGAAGGTCTTGAATGAACTATATCCGTTTGTTGTTGGGCCCATTCTCCATTTACTGTGTGATCTTTTGTTTGGTTATATACTATCATTAACTTAGGTTAACTTTTCTAGAAACAGCAGTAGCAGAACAGAGAGAATAGTTCCTAGCTTTCCCAAGGCGCAGGGACTGATTGCTTTTGCTCATAAAGCAATTTGGGCACCAACCACAATCCATTGGCTTATGTAAAGCCAAGGATTCTAGTCCTTTAACACTTTTTCTATGTCCCTTCTTTTCAGTGGCAAGACAGAATGGAAGGATAGTGTCATGTTTCTGTGTTTTTACTCTGTATTCCTTGGGTTCAGTGTAACTGGCCATCCCATAAGTGGACCCTGTGTCTCCTATGAACCAGAGTGCGCCTTGACCTGTCCAATAACTAGGTAAATATAGCGAGAGCCAGGGATTGAATGGAACTCCAGTGGACAATTTTTTAAATCTGTCAGGAGTTAATTTCAAGGATAAGAGAGTATGAAGCTCTCACTCTCTAAACATTTAAATTTTAACTGCAGGGAGAGGATCTCTGTGCAGGCATATGCCCAGGTAGAGCCCGCAGAGCTCTTTCCTGGGCTGGGGGATTTCAGTTTGATGCAGGGAGTGTAAAGTGGGGTACTGCCTCGCTGGAACCCATAGTGCAGCTACTAGTCTCAGCATAAATGCAGCGTAAGAGAATCACCTTCCCGTGCCTTAAGTCACTAGAGGTGGCCACCCATCATCTACTCGCCATTTACGCAGGTCATGGCAAATAATAGGATGTGTATTGTCAGTGTGTTCTGGTGCGATACAGTTCAAACTCAGAAAGATCCAAACCGGCAAATAATTACTGACTAAAAGACAAACAAAATGTTGAAAATACAAGGTAGGTCCATCAGCAGCCAAAAGAAAAAAAAAACATAGGTTAATGCTTTAAGTGGTGGTTTATGAATCCAGCAGTACCCCTGTCAATACTTCAGTGTCCCCAAGCCTTGGCATTGCCATCTGCACCTAAATTCTCTGGAATTAGAAGTGTGTTTCTATGGGGACAAAGCGTGTACTCTATATTTGAAACATAAAAACTCTACCTGTAGACTTCTCAGTGACCTGTTTTGGAGATTCCGAAACAGGCAGGTAGGCTTCTGAACCTGTCACACAACAGTTTGACTAAAAAACCAAGAAACCCTTCATTATTACCGTCAATTCCAAAGCACCAATTACCCATTAATAAATTAACCCAAAAATGAGCCAAGTTTTTGGGGTAGAAATTTGTTGGCGCCCTGTTTCAGGAGCGAAGGCAGTGATGCTTCGCAATGAGCGCCCGAACCAGGAGGTCTGACGCTGGCTCGAAACGAGGCCCTGGGCTTCATCTCAAAAGTCTGGGGGAGCTGCCAGTCCCGGTCGCGCCTCCACAGACAGCACCTCGACTGGTGAATTGAATTTAAGGTCACTTACCTCTCTGGCTCTCAGGTAAGTCCTGGGGGGTGGTGGTGGGAGGTGAGGGGCCACTGCTACTCCTGGCTCCACATGAATTTTTTAAGATCTTACCTATTGTTGGCAGCGGCTGCTTCGGCCACAGCAGCCACTGATGAGTCCTGAGCGCGATTCATGTCGCAGACCAATTCCGGCGAGAGTGCCTAAAACAGGCATTAGGTCCCTCAATTGCAGATATAAGGGGCCTGACACCTGTTTTAGGTCGTCGCTAGGGACGCCGGAGAAATGGCCTGACCCAATTGTGGGTGGGCCATTTTTTCAGGCGTTCTTGGGGCACAGGAAATTGGTCCACAAAATTGGGCCTCATTGTGCCCTTTTAACAACTCATAAAACGAGCACAGAGAGGTCCAATTTCTACCCCCTTGGGTTTTGAATCCCATTCTCTACTCTTTTGTTAAGTACTGACTGCAGCCCATCCCATTGCACCTACCCAGTTCATTAGAATGAGGAAGTGCGGTTTTGGAACAGATTTGACTTTGTAGGGAAATAACATCACATTCTTTCTGAAAGGTTAAAGATGAGCTGCTTTGTCAGGCAGAAATAGGTTTGAATGCTGAAAGTTGCATGTTGTGTTAACATGGCCACTCCCTAAACCCTTCTCCTCACCAGCTGCTTTCAAACACCTCCATTAACTCCATCTAATCTTTGATCAAGTGTTTGTTCTTTTCAACTCTCTTTTTTTTTCTCTCCCACTCACGGTCCACTGATCACTCTGCTCTATGAAACAGTCTGACATTTCTTTGTATCTGAAGTTGTTTGTTTTTGTGATCCCAGCACCTAGCAACTTCCATTGTAAAACCAGAAATGCTAGAGATACACAGCAGGATTAACCAGTATTAATGGTCAACAGGAATAAAAACAGAAAGTGCTGGAAATTCTCAGCCCGTCAGGCAGCATCTGTGGAGAGAGAAACAAAGTTAATGTTTCTTCAGAACTGGAAGAAGTACAGAATTAACAGTTTTTAAGCAAATACAGAGCCAGGCAAACTGGGTGGGGGTGGGGGTGGGGGGGAGTGGTGGAGGAAGGGAAGGGGAGGAAAGAACAAAAGGGAAGGTCTGTGAAAGGGTGGAGGCAGGAATGATTAATTATCAAAAGGGATGATGGTGCAAGGCAAGGAGGGTGGTAATAGGACAAGTAAAGAAACAAAAGATGGGTCTAAAGAAGCTGTGAATGGTAACAGCAGAACCATTACCAGCACTTGCTGTCCAAAAATCTGGGAGCAGTGGTTATGATCTGAAGTTATTGAAATCACTGTTGAGTCTGGAAATTGTAAAGTGCCTAATCGAAAGATGAGGTGCTGTTCCTCGAGCTTCCACTGAGAATCAATGGAACAGGGTAGGAGGCTGAGGATAGAGAGGTCAGAGTGGGAGTGGGATGGAGAATTAAAATGGCAAGCGACCAGAAGGTCAGGGTCATGCTTGCGGACAGAGCAGAGATGTTCAGCAAAGCCATCACCCAATCTGCGCTTGGTCTCCCCATTGTAGAGGAGACCGCATCGTGAGCAGCGAATGCAGTATACTAAATTGAAAGAAGTACAAGTAAATCGTTGTTTCACCTGGAAGGAGTGTTTGGGGCCCTGGACGGTGGGAAGGGAGGAGGTGAAATGGTAGGTATATATCTCCTGCGCTCACACTGGAAAGTGCCGTGGGGAGGAGACCGTGTGTTGGGGATGATGGAAGAGTGGATCAGGGTGCCGTGGAGGGAATGGTCTCTTCGGAATGCTGAAAGGGGAAGGGAGGGGAAGATGTGTTTGGTGGTGGCATCCCGCTGGAGGTGGTGGAAATGGCGGACGATGATACATTGATTGTGGAGGCCGGTGGGGTGGAAGATGAGGTGAGGACAAGGGGGACCCTATCATGGTTCTGGGAGGAAGGGGAAAGGATGAGGGCAGAAGTGCGGGAAATGGGACGGACACATTTGAGGGCCCTGTCAACCAGAGTGGAGGGGAATCCTCAGTTGAGGGAAAAGGAAGACATATCAGAAGCACTGGTGCGGAAGGTGGCATCGTCGGAACAGGTGCGATGGAGGCGGAGAAACTGGGAGAGTGGAATAGAGTCCTTACAGGAAGCTGGGTGAGAGGGAGTGTAATCAAGGTAGCTGTGGGTGTCATTGGGCTTATAATAGATATCGGTTGACAGCCTATCTCCAGAAATGGAGATAGAGAAGTCGAGGGAGGGATAAGATATGCGATTTGAGAACCTTTCACTCACTCACCTGACGAAGGAGATAATCTCCGAAAGCTTGTGATTTTAAAATAAAATTGTTGGACTATAACCTGGTGTTGTAAGATTCCTTACATTTGTCCACCCCAGTCCATCACCGGCATCTCCACATCATGATGGAGGGAAGATTACAGGCTCTGTGCACAGACTAATCTTCACGTGTTAGCATTACTGAGTATGTGGAATGTGACCTGAAATCCAGTTATCATCTAAAGAATTTGCATTTTACAGATGCAATTATCACGTGGAATGTTGCCTGTGGAGGCGTGACTGGGACTGGCAGCTCCCCCTGACTTTTGAGATGAAGCCCAGGGCCTCGTTTCGAGCCAGCGTCAGGCCTCCTGGGAGAGTGGAATAGAGTCCTTACAGGAAGCTGGGTGAGAGGGAGTGTAATCAAGGTAGCTGTGGGTGTCATTGGGCTTATAATAGATATCGGTTGACAGCCTATCCCCAGAAATGGAGATAGAGAAGTCGAGGGAGGGATAAGATATGCAATTTGAGAACCTTTCACTCACTCACCTGACGAAGGAGATAATCTCCGAAAGCTTGTGATTTTAAAATAAAATTGTTGGACTATAACCTGGTGTTGTAAGATTCCTTACATTTTTCCCTCCATCATGGCATCAAGGGCTGATAACACCAGTCAAGATTAATAGCAGTAAAGGAACGTGGAACCAAATAAGCAGTTGAGGTAGTGAATGGCAGGTAGATTTAATGTAGAAAAATATACGGTAATGCACATTGGGCAGGACATAAAATGTGCAAAGAGTGAAGGAGCAGCCATTGGTAAAGGAGCAAAGGGAAAAGAATTGTGTTCAGATTACTGATCATTGAATTAAATATTCACTTACTCAACAAGGGCAGCCATGTTCTGCGTGCATTTTAACAGCAATTAAAATGTGCTCAGTACATGACTAGTGGGCGAACGCTTAACTCGTTTGTGTGAAATCCTCTGTCTGTTTTTTAATGGAGCTGTTAACTAGTTTAAATGGTTTAACACCTCCATTTAAAAAAAACAAAGGAATGTCACACAAATGAGTTCAGTGTTTGTTCACTGATATTGGTAATGCCTTGACAGGACCATGATCTCAGATGAATGTCAACTCCTTAAACCAGACCTGCAGCCAAGAAACAACATCCAGATGACCCTCTCAGTAGATAGGAACATGCACTAAACCTCTACCCTACGAGGAAGGGGGCATCACTCACATTGATCAGTCTGCAGTTCACTACAGCACCAAAGAGATAAGAGATGCCTTCTTTTGCTATGTGTAAGTAGACATCAAGTTCAATACTGATAACTAGTACCATCTGAAGACAGTCCAATTCTACCAGTATATGGCATTACCTAAGATCAAATACCATTGATTGTATTGTCATTGTCTTTTATCTGCAGGAAGGGTTATTGCCCCCTTAACATTCAGGTGCTATGTGACTACCAACAAAGATTTATGAAAGTAGATGCTCATTTCCATGGAGTCCCCAGGCACCTCGAGGGAAAAAGAGAGTTCCCACCTCTTCAAGGAGGAAAACAGAATGAAGTTGCCCCCTGGGAGACATGAATTCCTCATTGTAAGTGTGACGATTACACCTCTATAAAATCCCTGTACTCCTCAAGAAAGGGTCTACAACAAGAGCGACAACAAGCCAGCCCCTAGGAAGAGACAGAGGACAATATATTGTTATAGGTTTATCACATTCAGAGATCATTAAAAACCTGATGGATAAACACATATGTCACATAGTGAGAGATAGAAACATGTCAACTTATTAAATATAGGGTTGTTTTTAATCCCGCCCTAGATGTCGGACGGGTGGGGCCGGAGCAATGTGAAATGTACTTGCTGACCTACGTTACAGGTGTGGGGTATTTTAACTGCCTGGCGTCATCTACATGCCACCAGTCAGCTGACCACCCCCCAAATGGAAGGAAAGTGGTAGCTGGTCGGTGGACAGGAGAGAGAGTTGGATTGGTTGGTACTAAGGGAAGGCTTGCCAGCAAGCAGGAAAGTCAATTTAACAATTAGGGTATCATGCTCAGTCACGAGGAAGGGATTTCGGGAGGATCTCATGGGAGGGAAGATGGGGAGTCCTGGGCAGGGGAGGCCATGACTGTTCTTGTAGGGCCTGGACGAGCGATCCTGCTCCTCCTGGCCCCACAAAGGAAAGTTTACAAAGGAAGACTTACTTTGGAGGGCCTCTTCTGTTTACAGACCCACTTCAGCCTAGCAGAAAAGCCACAGCATCTTCCCTACTCAGGCCTCAGATAAAATATAACTGATGTTCTGTGAACATAACAGGGCCTCGATATGCATAAGTTCCTGTGGTCTCTCCGCCTACAGATTTAAAATGGAAAATGGCGCAAGAGGGTCGAGTTTAAAATGGGTGAGTAACTTTCTTACTTTTAACTACCCACCCTCCCGGTTTCCGCTGGGCGGGTAATGTTAAAATCGACCTCAGTATCCTGGTTCATACATGCCATGTTATCTGACACTGTGTACCAGCTCACACACTGTAAATCCTAAATCATGCAGTGCACTTTCACAGGGGTCCAACGTTGACTGGCTGAAGCACCTGCCTGAAACAGGTGGTTAGCCTCTTTCCCATGCAAATCAGGGTCCTAGTGAAATAGTTAAGACCCAGATTGCAATTTTAGGGGACACATAGGCTGAGATGTACTGGCATTCCGATCTGGAAAAGGTCAGAGTTATTTTTAAATTGTTTGTTTGTGGAGCCGGAAGAAGCAGGAGTGATTCTCCTGCATCCACGATAATACTGCGGGCCTCTGTCGGCATCCCAGCCAGATGAAATACATTAGGCTAAGGACCAGCGAGCTGCATCAGGCATCAGGACACCCCGTTTGGTGCCTGCAGCTCCCTTATCCAATTCAAATGACACCGGGACCTCAAAATCGCGGTTAGTGTGCTCCGTCATTCGGCTGCCCTAAACTCAACATCGATCCCTGTAAATATTAAAGGACACAATGTCCCAGTTCATAGGGTTAGACCTTGACTTTGACTTCAATGGAAATAAAAATCGGGAGAGATGTTAAACGTGCTGCTGACTCGCCAGCACCCGTTTCACACTATCGCACAAAGTACCCCTACACTAGGAAGCCTATTCGGTTTATGGGTGGGGATGGGTGATACTAACAGCCGGCAGTTGCTAGGCAAGTAAGATGCAGATGGAAGCAACATACGGTGAGCTGACGCAGGCAGTGAGGGAGACGTAGGAAGGAAAGCCTTGAATACGTGCAAAGCCTAAACATGGTAAATCAAACACAGTAAAAAATTAAAATGGGGTACCCATTCCCTATCGCACGTATTGCAATACTGTCCAAGATAGATTTATACCCCATTAAAACCGAAACATGATAAAACCTGAACATGGTAAAATTAAACACTGGAAAAATTAAACAATGCAAAATCTAAACATGACAAAAATTAAACATGATGAATCCTAAATATGGCAACAATTAAACACATTAAAACCTAAATATGGTAAAATCTAATTATGGCAAAACCTTAACACAGTTAAAACCTAAATAGGGCAGGGTCGATTTTCTTCTTCTGGCTCTGACAGGGAACACTGTAGGTGGATTTTAAGTCCCTCTTCCTGGTGGAAACTGGGTAGAACGGGAGTTAAAATGGAACCAGTGTACTTACAACTCGATTCCCACCCAGTGGCCATTTTAACCCCCAGGTGGCTGAGGCAACTACCTGACTAGGCGGGGGGGGGGGGGGGGAGCCTCATAAATTTATGCAAATTAGCATCCCATCATTTACATAGAACCCCAGTGCAAGTTTAACGGCCTGCTGAGTGAGGTGTCTGCCGCACGCACCCTGTTCAGTAAAACCTGGCAGGCAAGAAATGGAGGCTCTGTTAGGTAAGTGTTAAAGTTTTATTTGTGAGGCTCCAAACAAAGTTCACCTGACGAAGGGGATAATCTCCGAAAGCTTGTGATTTTAAAATAAATTTGTTGGACTATAACCTGGTGTTGTAAGATTCCTTACATTAAACTAATTTGGCAGGGGGATGGTCACCCTAATGTAGCATTAGAAAGGAGATACAAAGTGCATAAAGGATTGGGAGAGACAGCACTAAAGTAAGAAACAGTGCAGTATTAGTTAGGATCAGACTAAGAGAGATTATGAGAAGGTCTAAGATAGGTTTACAGTGCATGTGTGTAAGCGCAAAAAATGTAGTAAATAAGGTTGGTTATCTGCAGGCGCAAATAGCCACATGGGATTATGATGTAGTGGCAGTAACGGAGCTCTGGCTCAAAAAAGGGCAGGACTGGTACTAAATATTCCTGGATTCAAGGTGTTCAGGAAAAATAGGGAAGGAAAAAAAGGAGGGGGGGTGGGTGGCAGTATTGATTAAAGAGAATATTGCAGTGCTGGAGAAAAAGGATGTCTTGAGGGGTCAAAGACAGAATCTATTCGGTTATAGTTAAGAAACAATAGAGGCATCATTACACTACTGGGTGTATTCTATAGGCCATCAACTAGTGGGAAGGATATAGAGGAGCAAACTTGCAGGGAAATTACAGAGAGGTGCAAAAGCTATAGAATAGTGATAATGGGAGACTAAACTATCCTAATATAGACTGGGATAGTAATAGTGTAAAGGGCAAAGAGGGGGAGGAATTTCTGAAGTGTGTTCAGGAGAACATTCTTGATCAGTGTGTTTCGGGCCCAACGAGGAAGGAGGCATTGCTGGATCTAGTTCTGGGGAATGAAGTGGGTCAAGTGGAGCAAGTGTCAGTGGGGGAACATTTAGGGAATAGTGATCATAGTATCATAAAGGCAAACGGCCCAGTGCTGAACACAGCCTCCATCACTGGTGTAAAATACCTACGTTGCTGCAGATACCAGAAAGCAGTGAAGGAAGTTCAGGTGCAGTGCTTTCAGGAACAAAGGATTAGCAACCATTCTTCTTTTGTATTGCAGCCATTTTTTGGGCACTATTTGGAAGCAGTGCAGAGGAAAATCAGCTGGCAAAACCTAAATATTGTTAAAACTAAACATGGTTCAACCTAAACTCACTAAAACTTAAACACAGTAAAGCCTAAACATGATTAAACCTAATCACAGTAACACCTAAACATGGTAAAATATAAACACGGTAGAGCCCCAAAACATGACAGAAACTCCGCCCACTTATTCCCCTGCCACATAATTTATTTAAATAAGGCCAGTGGCTCTAGTGCCCCGAATTTCCTTGTTTTACCCTCACAGCACACTAAGGGTAAGTTAGAATGAGAAATATAAGCCGTATCTGTCGCCAGGATCAACTACAAAAGTGAAGGATTGTTGAGCATGAAGATTGTTGAAAGTTTGAGGAGCAATGGCTGGGAATTACTTTTAAGAATGATTTTATTTGCATTCTCCTTACACAGTATTGGACTTACTTCTGGCAATGTGATACTACTGGGCGATTTTATCCCCCTCGACCCCCACCAAAGTGAGGGCTACTCAGCAGCAGGTATGACATAAGAACATAAGAAATAGGAGCAGGAGTATACCATCCAGCCCCTGAGCCTGCTCCGCCATTCAACAAGATCATGGCTGATCTTCTACCTCAACGCCATTTTCCTGCACTATCCCCATATCCCTTGATGCCTTTAATATCTAGAAATCTATAGATCTCTGTTTTGAATGTACTCAATGACTGAGCCTCCACAGCCCTCTAGGGTAGAGAATTCCAAAGATTCACCACCCTCTGAGTGAAGAAATTTCTCCTCATCTCAGTTCTAAATGGCCTACCCTTTATTCTGAGACTGTGACCCCTGGTTCTAGACTCCCCAGCCAGGGGAAACATCCTTCTTGCATCTACCCTGTCGAGCCCTGTAAGAATTTTGTATGTTTCAATGAGATCACCTCTCATTCTTCTAAACTCTAGGAATACAGGCTCTAGTCTACTCAATCTCTCCTCATACGACAATCCCGCCATCTCAGGAATCAGTCTGGTGAACATTCGTTGCACTCCCTCTATGGCAAGTATATCCTTTCTTAGGTAAGGAGACTAAAATTGTACACGATACTCCAAGTGCAGTCTCACCAAGGCCCTATATAATTGCGGTAAGACATCTTTACTCCTGTACTCAAATTCTCTTGTAATAAAGGCCAACATGCCATTTGCCTTCCTAATTGCTTGCTGCACCTGCATGTTAGCTTTCAGTGACCCAGATCCCTTAGAACATCAACATTTCCTAATCTCTCACCATTTAAAAAATACTCTGCATTTCTGTTTTTCCTACCAAAGTGGATAACTTCACATTTTTCCACATTATATTCCATCTGCCATGTTCTTGCCCACTCACTTAGCCTGTCTATATCCCCTTGAAGCCCCTTTGCATCCTCCTCACAACTCACAATCCCACCTAGTTTTGTGTCATCAGCAATCTTGGAAATATTACATTTGGTCCCTTCATCCAAATCATGATATAGATTGTGAATAGCTGGGGCCCAAGCACCGGCCCGCTTATTCCTACTCTCTGTTTTCTGTCTGTTAATCAATTCTCAATCCATGCCAGTATATTCCCCCAATTCCACGTGCTCTAAATTTGTTCACCAACCTCCTGTGTGGGACCTTATCGAAAGCCTTCTGAAAATCCAAATACACCACATTACTGGTTCCCCCTTATCTATTCTACTAGTTACATCCTCAAAGAACTCCAATAGGTTGGTCAAACATGATTTCCCTTTCATAAATCCATGTTGACTCTGCCAAATCCTATTATTATTTTCTAAGTGTCCTGTTATCACATCCTTTATAATAGATTCTAGCTTTTTCCCTACTACTGATGTCAGGCTAACAGGTCTGTCGTTCCCTATTTTTCTCTCCCTCCTTTCTTAAATAGTGGGGTTACATTTGCCACTCTCCAACCTGCAGGAACCATTCCAGAATCTATAGAATTTTGGAAGATGACAACCCTGGGATGTAGATCATTAGGTTCTTGGGATTTATTGACTTTCAGTTCCATTAATTTCTCTAGTTATATTTTTTTACTAATACTAGTTTCTTTCAGTTCCTCATTCTCGCCTGACCCTTGGTTCTCTAATATTTCTGGGAGGTTTCTTGTGTCTTCTTCCATGAAGACAGACGCAAGGGGGGTGATTTTCAACCCCAAGAATGGGTGGGTTGGGGGCAGGTGGGAGTTATAAATTGTTGTTTTTTTGGTTCGCGACCGCAACCTGGCTTTATTTTCGATTTTAACGTCAGCGTGTAAAAGTACAGGCTTCCCACTGGAAATGCAAAGTCCGAAAATTTTGCAGTTGTTACCCAAAAAAATAACTATTTTCAACTTCCACCCGTCCCCGACCCACCCATTCTTGGGGTTTAAAATCACCCCCAAAGTATTTGTTTAACTTCTCTGCCATTTCCTTATTCCCCATTATAAATTCTCCCGTCTCTGTCTGTAAGGGACCTGCATTTGCCTTCGCCAGTCTTTTCCTTTCTACATTCCTATAGAAGCTTTTACATTCCCATTAGCCATGCTATTATCATGGAGAAGAAGGAACAGCAACAGAGGGTGGGGAAAGGAGAATGAGGCAGAATTTAAGGAGGATATTACCCTGCCCCTCCATGCCAAAGAACATACAGGCAACATAGTTCATATTAAGGCAACACCTTAATGAGGAGATGTGCATTAGAAGAATGTGTTTCACCAAAGTGGCAATAGAGGAGCACTGCCACCTCCTGCATAAGGACCTGCTGCCATGGTCATCTGCCCACACTGCTGCCTCTGTGGCAATGAAGGTGATGAGTGCATTCAACTTTATGGTACAGGTTCATTTCAGGAAGCCACCAGGGATCTCTGCAATATCAGCGAGAATGCATTATGGTCATGATTTACTTTAAAGGAGAGCTGGGTAATTCATCACCTCTGGATCACAGCAAGGTAGCAGCAAGATGGGGCCATCCACTTTTATGGAGTTGTTGTCTTTCCTAAGATCAAGGGTGCAATAGCAGGCACCCACATTGCTTTCTAAGGTCCTACAGAAAACCACTTTCCACCAGAGGCCCTGCCTTGTCTGTGGCTGTGAAGATGACAACAGCACTTAACTTTTATAAATCTGGACGCTGCCAGGTGGCCTCCGGTGACATTAGTCACATCAGTCAGCTGGCAGTTCATCGCTGCGTTATACAATTGTCTTGTGCGGGCATGCCTCTAAGTTCATCCAGTTCCACACGGACCCAGCAAAGCAGAGAGCAAGGGTGGGCAATCAGCTTCTTCTGTATGGCTGGATTCTCACAAGTGCAGGGTGCGGTTGATGCCAATCATGTGGCAATAAAGACCCCATATGAAAATGTCATCAATTCATCAACAGGAAGGGATTTAATTCCCAGAATGTGCAGATAGTGATGGTGCGCGCCGCCTCATTCTGCCGGTTAATGCTCGTTACCCAGGGAGTAGCCGTGGTTCTTTTATTCGCAGGCAATCCAGGATACCTGCACTGTTCAGCCGAGGGTGGCTGATAGGAGACCATGAGTACCCGCATCAGTCTTTGCTGATGACTTTGTTTCGTCACCCAAGGACAGAAGATGAAACCAAGTACTCTAGAATGAAGCCTTGGGAGCTACCCAAATAATGGTTGAGCAGACCATTGGAATTCTCAAGTCCCATTTCCAGCACCTGGATAGATTGGGGAGCCCCATAATACAGTCCAGCAAGTGTTTCCGGAATTCTGGTGGCTTGCTGTGTTAGGTCACTATGAAGGGACTGTGTTTTTCTAAGCACAGAAGTTGAAGGTGGAGAAAACCAATCTTCTGCCCAGGACAAAGCTACCCAAGAGGGAGAGAAGGTTGGCCTAGATACCCCGCTGCCAGCAGCACGTGCCATCAGGCAGGAGATCATCACCAACTTCTTCCACTAGAAAGGGTGTTTACCATTTGCATATCACAAAAAGCTCTTCATGATCTCTTGCTCTTAGATAACCATTCAGTTAATCTGTGATACATTTACTATCCCCTCAGGGAAAGGACACTAGAAACATGAATCACCATATAAGATAGATAATAGGAGCGCTCTATAGAAAAAATATATCAATTGCCAAATATGTATTTTTTATTATCATCTTATCCCTTTATTATGCTCTACTACTACTGTATCTTCTTATCAGTGTGATAATTACTGTTAGAGAAACCAGCTTGGGACTGTTGTCTCTGTGCCAGGAATTAAGGTTCTAATCGCAGATTTAGTTTTAAAGATTTTATTAGAGGAATTGATACTCACAGACAACACACAATGATACAGAGGCTGCGAGAAACCTCACCTTACAGATGCTAAGATGTGGAGATGCCGGTGATGGACTGGGGTTGACAATTGTAAACAATTTTACAACACCAAGTTATAGTCCAGCAATTTTATTTTAAATTCACAAGCTTTCGGAGGCTTCCTCCTTCGTCAGGTGAACGATGTTCACCTGACGAAGGAGGAAGCCTCCGAAAGCTTGTGAATTTAAAATAAAATTGCTGGACTATAACTTGGTGTTGTAAAATTGTTTACAGATGCTAAGTTTGATCACAGGGAGATTTGCCCCAGAGTCTTCCTTAACTTCCTTACAATGGTCTCTCTTTTTAAGCTCAGCTAAAAGGCCATTACATCACCTCCTCCATGACCTTCACTCTTGCTCATTTACATCAACTCGGCATTCTTGAAAGTGGGCCTCATAACAAAATGATGCCCTTACAAGTACAGAAAAGCTAAACATATTGTCACCAAACAGATAAATAAATCTATTAGAAGATTAGAAACACCCAAGGCTACCTTGTATGCTTGTAGTTACAGTCTTGCAGATTTGGCCTTGGTGATTTGAGCTGTCGTGGGACATTCTCCATATATTGCGTGTTTCAACAGCTTCTGCAAACTGTGTTTTAACCACAAAATGGAGTCCTGAGGGAGGAGGGATGGGGGGAGGGGTGTGGCTGTGTGGAGGATGGTGAGGGGATCTTCTGCTTACTAACTGCCTCATTCATCCCTTCTTTTACACTATGTGGGACTGGATGGTGTGTAGGTGAGTCATGCTTCCATCATTATTCCAACATTTGCATGGGCACTTGTGCTTTTACTTACCTTGGCCAACCTGGTGAGTCATTAAAAATTTTTGGCACTGAATAGTCATTTGTGGAGTCAGAGCCAACTTCCTCCAATCTCCCTCCATTGTCATGTCTAACGAACTTAGTTGAATTTTTTGAGGAGGTAACTAACGTGGTAGATAAGGGAGTGTCTATGGATGTTATTTATATGGACTTCCAGAAGGCATTCGATAAGGTTCCACAAAAAAGACTGTTGACAAAAATGAGAGCTCATGGAATTGGAGACAACCTATTGACATGGGTAGGAATTGGTTCGGAGGTAGGAGACAGAGAGTAAGGACAATGAGTATGTATTCCAATTGGCAGGATGTGACTAGTGGTGTCCCCCAGGGATCTGTACTGGGGCCTCGGATTTTCACTATATTTATAAATTACTTAAATGAAGGAATAGAGAGCCAAAGATACAAGTTTGCTGATGACACCAAGTTAGGTGGCAAATAATGTAGATGGGAACAGAAACTTGCAAAGGGACATTGATGGATTAAGTGAGTGGGCAAAACTGTGGCAGATGGAGTTCAATGTGGGGAAGTGTGAGGTCATCCACTTTGGACCTAAGAAAGATAGATCAGAGTATTTTCTAAATGGCGAGAAGCTAGGAACTGTGGAGGAGCAGAGAGAAATCACCAAATGCTAGTGGACAGGCACAAAAGATAATTTAAAAGGCTAATGGAATGTTGGGCTTTGTCTCAAGGGGGTTGGAATACAAAGAGGTGGAAGTTATATTACAGTTATATAAAATTCTGGTTCGACCCCATTTAGAGTATTGCGTTCAGTTCTGGGCACTGCACTTCAGGAAGTATATATTGGCTTTGGAAGGGGTATAGTGCAGATTCACCAGACTAATACTGGGGCTAAAAGGGTTAAATTATGAGGACAGGTTGCATAGAATAGGCTCGTATCCCCTTCAGTATAAAAGATTAAGGGGTGATCTAATTGAGATGTTTAAGATGATTAAAGGAATTGATAGGATGGATAGAGAGAAACTATTTCCTCTGGTGGGAAGTCCAGAACAAGGGGGCATAGCCTTAAAATTAGAGCTTGGCTGTTCAGGGGTGATGTCAGGAAGCACATCTTCACACAAAGGGTAGTGGAAATCTGGAACTCCCTCCCCCAAAAACCTGTTGAGGTTAGGTCAATTGAAAATTTCAAAACAGAGATTGATAGATTTTTGTTAGGCAACGGTATTAAGGGTTATGGAACCAAGGCAGGTGGATGGAGTTAAGATTCAGATCAGCCATGATCTGATTGAAATACGGCGGAACAGGCTCAAGGGGCTGAATGGCCTACTCCTGTTCCTATGTTCCTTCCTGGGTTCCTATGTCTGAAGCTCCTTTTTCTGGGCATTATTCCCTTGATGCAAAACAGGGATAAACATCCTTTCTCTTCTTGCCATTATCTCAGCCAGCATGACCTCCACTGCAACTTCAGAAAATCTTGGGGGCTTGGCCATTGAAGACCCTTCCAATGTCACTTCTCCTTTTGTCATTGGAATTTTGCTTTAAGGTCTAGCTCCAGCTCTCTCTCTTTCTCTCCTGGCCTCCTTCTCATCCAACTGCTGTGCTATTGGCCCTTTAAACTGTTGAAGCCTTAAAGCTGCTACATTTAGACTGCAAATCCCTTCCTCCCAGTGGTGGACAACCATTCACGAATGGGATTCCTGCTCTATACCTGCCCTGCATTCTAAATGAAATTCCCCCGAGGAAAATGTGGTCAGGTGCTGTGTGATCACATGTGCCATCTCCGACAGGCATGGGAAAATCCAGCCCTTGTTCTCTGTGAAGGATGACATGCAGCCTTGTGATGTGGTGTGATCAATCTGACTCCGGTGAGTCTTGTGCTGAGCAGTGTCTACAGTATTGTAGTGATGCCATGTCCAACTCTCCAATCCTTCCTGGTACACTGGGTTAGGAAATGGCAAGGTTAAAACATTTTTAGAAATGGAATTGGTAAAAATGGTGGTGTCCTTAAGTGTTTAAAGCTATTGGCGGCATACCTGATGCTTTTGTTCAATATGTAATGCACTGGAGCAATGGGCAACCAGCCTGACTTGTGAACTCATACAGCACCTGGCCTCAGCCACTGTGCTGTGGTGGAAGCAGCAACAGAGGGCAAGCACTTCCCCACAGCGAGAAAAGAGTGAAAAACTCACGAGAGAGGATATAACATAGAAATTTTGTAAAGGAGAATTATTTAAATTCATATTACATTAAACTATCTTCCCAGTCCCACCATTCTCCATTGGTGTTCCCTGGGGCCTCACCCACCAGTCTCACTGTCCTTTAATTTAGAGTTTCTTGGGCCTTCTATGGTTAGGCTGATCATCAAACACCAGTTGTCAAATGGTTTGGCAGATACCATTACTTTCTCTTTCATTTCACCATGTCTATTTAAGGCTCATTCAAGGAGAATAGGCTAACAGGAAATCAATGTTTGGTTTGAAATTATTTATGGGGACCATCATAATTATTTGTTTTATGGATTTACCTACATTATCAACTTAATTGGAAGAGCTCTTCAATACTTTTTTTCCTTCAGTTATTTGCATGATAAATGTTAATGGGGTTCTACTGTCTTGTCTAGCACATCATTTGTGTTATACTTGTATATAATTCTGTGTACTATAGGAACCTTTGATTAAAGTAAGATAGCATAATGTTCTCAATGTAAGTTTATCAGAGACCTCCCCCATTGCGAAATGCCTCAACCATCTGTGTCTGTGGTGAAAAACTGAAATAATTGGACTGAAACCCAGGGGCAAAGCACAGAAAATCTACCCTATAGAATGATCTGCAATATATATCAGTCACACACTGCATGTCCCCTCCACATGTTTCCACGGTACGTATTTGCTTTCTTTTACACTTTTTAGTTATTCGTTGTAGACACTGGATGTTTGGGAATGATGTTACTGTAGAGTCATTCATTTATCATGATGGTGGATCTGGAGGTGAAGTTGGCAGTTCCTCTCATTTTGACCATTTGGAGATATCATAACCCAGTTCAGAACTTCAGAAACGGCCTTTTTTAGAAGGAACATTGTTTCTGCTAACTAATAGATGCTTTTCTTTGCCAAATACACAACACACAACTGAGTGGAGGACCTTGAATGTCCTTGGGGCCTGAGGCGCAATGCAGGAGGGGGTAAACCTTGCACGAATAGAAAATGGGGCAGGACCCAGAAATACAAGGGGCTCGAATTTAGCAGGCCTGCGGGTTCCCAGCGGGTGGTCCTCCGGGAGCGTGGAAAACGCGGACGGCTAATCGTGTGCGTCCCCCACGCGATCGCGGGATAATTGACCTGATTAAGCCCTGCTTCCGGGTTCTCCGCTCCCCAGCTGCGTGCCGGCCGGCTGCGCATGCGCAGTACCGTCGACGCGATGTAGGAGCTCCAGTTAAAGGGGCAGTCTCCCAAAGCCCCTCCTGCTGCAAGCAAGAGGTTTGAGACGATGGCTCAGCAAAGGGGAAAGGCTGCGCCCCGTTTTTCAGATCTGGCACTGCAGCTGATGCTGGAGGGCGTGAGGAGGAGGAGGGAAACGCTCTTCCCAGAAGATGGACGCAAGTTCCCTGCCGCCGCCACCAGGAAGGCATGGGCAGAGGTGGCGGCGGAGGTGAGCAGCAGGGGCAACACCCCAAGGACTTGGGAGCAGTGCCGCAAGCGCTTCAATGACCTGACTAGGTCTGGCAAGGTGAGTACACCAACGCACCCTCCCACATCCCGTCCCCACCATCACGCCAAACAGATCACAACCCCCTCCTGCACAGCCACCACTGCGCTCCATCAGCAATCCTCACAGCCACTCATTCACCATCCTCGCCGTGCACGCAAGTACCCACCGTCCCTGACCCCACCCGAACACTACCACACACCCCAATCCCCATGCAATGGGATGGGCACGTGGCCCACGCATCCTCCCATCCATCTGCGCCACGCTCAACCCACCCACACCGATGCTCGATGCGTCTCACGATGCAATACGCACCCACTCACACATCTGTGTTTTGCCTTCACAGGAGAAGAGAAGCAAGAACGATCGGGAAAGGGCACGCACCGGAGGTGGGCCGCCGCAAGTGGTGGAGCTCACCGACGCCGAGGTGGAGGCGCTCGACCTCGCCCGCACGCGACATTGCCTGTCGGTGGCCGATGGCGAGTGTGTCGCTGCCGAAACGGCCGGTAAGGGAAAGCTGACACACAACACCCATGATCGCGAGTTACCGTATCATCACCTGCCATCAGGCGCACTTTCAAGTTGGTCCACATGCCTCAAAGTGCCCTCTGTTCTCTTGCAGGTCCGTCTGTGTGTGAAGCGATCGTGGAGGGCGATTCCTCAGAGGACATGGCGGTCTCTGAGGGTGCATCGTCACATCAGAGCCAACCATCCACCAGCGCAGAGGTGGGTCCCCCTCGCCAACTAGTTGGGGTAGCACTTGGTGAGTCACCGCGCACGAGTGAGCATGAGCAGACCCTGGTGGCAGGGGCAGCCGCGGAGGGTCCGCGACGGAGGGAGCACTCATCTCCAGGCTCTGCTCAGCTGGACCCAGATGCTGAACCCAGGGGGCCACCAGTGAAAAGGAGAGTCGTCGAGGGGCACCAGCTAATTGCTGAGGTACTGGGAGAGGTGCCGCGCGCATTGTCCACAATAGCGCAGGCGATGGAGGAGTCCAACTCCTGCATGCGGGCATTGGTGGCGCAGGCACAGGAGGGTACCGGCGACACAGTGTCGCGGGTAGGTGCGGGACTGTCTGCGGTGGAGGACAGGCTGGCAGGGCACAGCTCCAGATTGAGTCCATGCAGGCCCTGACAACGTCTGTACGGATTCAGGGTGAGCAACATTCCGCCGCCATCAACAGGCTGACGGATACACTAGGGGTGGCCTTGCAAGGCCTCACACATGCCATCCAAACTGCCGTCCAGCAGGGTGGAAGGGGTGATGTGGGCCGAGGCCAAGAGAGGGATGATGGTGACCGGGGACATGGAAGCGGGGACGCTTCTCAAGGCGCCCCCACGTCCCACCCGTCGCCCACCTCTCAACCAGTACCCGCAATGGTGCCTCCTCTCCAGGTGGCCGAGTCTGCCCCTGCCCCGGTGCAGGAGGAGCAGTCTGTGGAGGTGCCGTCACGGGCACCGAAACCCAGGGGCCGTCCGCCAAAAGCATCTACGCGGTCAAGGCAAGAACACGAGCAACCTGCCACTACCTCTGCTGGAGCCACAGGGGTAGCACCACGTAGGGGTTCCCGGAAAAGAATTGCAAAGGCCTTATAATCACAAAGGGAATACACCAGGGTGTTTATTAATTTGTACATTTTTTTTTATATAATGTCACATTCGAGATATTAAATACTCTATTCTCACCACTCCTGCCACCTCTCGTCCATTCTTCCGCGGCTTGTGCAATAGGTGCGTTCCGTGGAGGCCATCATGACGGCGAACACCTGCTGCCACCCATTGGGCACACTGCTGTGGGTGTAGGATTACTGGCAGCACTCTTCAGTGGAGGGGGCTGGTATGGCCGCTCGCATGTGCAGGTGAGGAGATGCGAGCGCCTCGCAGTGTCTGACTCGAGGAGAACCGTTGACGTATGAGTGCCTCCCAGGCACTCATACGGCGACCATCCCGGTGAGTCGTGGTTCGGCGCATGGGTCGTCCACTATCCTCTGGCGCGTCCTCCTCCTCCGCCTCCTCCTCCTCCGCCTCCTCCTCCTCCTCCTCCTCCTCGCCCTCGCCTTCCTCAATGTGGGTGGCGGGTGTGGATGGGGCCTCCTCCAGCGGCACCCCTCTCTGTTGGGCCATGTTGTGCAGGGCACAGCAGACAACTATGATTCGTCCCACTCTGAATGGTGTGTATTGCAGCGCTCCCCCAGAACGATCAAGGCACCTGAAGCGCATCTTGAGAAGCCCTATGGTCTGCTCAATTGTAGACCTGGTAGCAGTGTGGCTGTCATTGTACCGACGCTCCGGCTCGGTGATGGGGTTCCTCAGAGGTGTCATGAGCCACGTGTGCAGGGGATACCCCTTGTCGCCGAGGAGCCAGCCGTCGCCGGCGTTGGGTGCCTGCAGGATGGGCGGGACGGCGGACTCCCTGAGGACGAAGGCATCGTGGCAGCTGCCGGGGTATCTGGCGCACACGTGTAGGAATCTCTGGCGGTGGTCACAGATGAGCTGGGCGTTCATGGAATGATACCCCTTCCTGTTGATGAACAGCCCTGGCTCATGCGGAGGTGCCCGTATTGCGATGTGGGTGCAGTCGATTACACCCTGCACCCGTGGGAAGCCGGCCATGGCATGGAATCCAACCGCCCTCTCCATCTGGCTGCGCTCGTCCATGGCGAAGTTGATGTAGTGGGAGGCCCTGCGGAACAACCCATCGGTGACCTGCCTTATGCACTTGTGTGCAGAGGACTGACAGACCCCGGTGATGTCCCCGGTGGCACCCTGGAAGGAACCGGATGCGAAGAAGTTGAGGGCAGTGGTGACTTTGACGGCGACAGGTAGGAAGATGCTGCTTGGTCCATCAGGGAGCAGCTCGTCGTTAAGGAGGCTGCAGATGTCGGCGACTACCTGGCGATTGACTGTGAGCCGACGTATGCACTGCTCCTCGGAGAGGTCCATGAAGCTGAGCCTCGCTCTGTACACCCTGTGCGGAGGGTAGTGCCTCCTGCGACGCATCTCTCTCTGCGGTTGCCCTCCCTCCTGCTGTGCAGGTGGGTGTGCCGCAGCACCGTGTTGGGGGGCCCCACGTCTCCGAGGCGGACGGCGTGGACTGCGAGGCTGCTGGGGCTGGTCATCCTGTTCGTCCTCTGACGATGTCAACGCACCACCCATCTGGCAGGTTGGTCTGAGGGGTTGTGCAGGGTAGGTGGGTGGGTCCTCGGACTGGGGCTGCGGTTTCGTGTCGGTCTGTCCTCTGGCTTGGCGGGGGGTGGTGGAGGGCAGGGGTTGCCCTATGTGACGCGGTGGCCTCCTGCGTGGGTGAGGGCTCTCCCCCGTGGAGCGCACCTTGGCACCTGCCACAGGCTGCTGGCTGCAACACGCCTGGTTGGAGAGGGACTGTTTCCCCCAGTGTGTGAAACTCACTGCCTTGAATCTAAAATCCCACACTTCCTCTTTTGACAGCTGCTTCAGCTCATTAACTGACCACAACGAGCAAGGTAAGTACTCTCAAGTGGAACCCCGCTGGCTTTAATTGCCTGCGGGATTCCCACCAGCGGGGCTTGCGCGCGCAGCCCCGCACGTCAGCGCGGTACCCGGAAGTGGCCGGGATTTCGTCGCGATCCGGTCACGTGACCGGAGATCGGGATTTTCGGGGCTGCCCCGCTGGAAACCCGCCGGAAACACGATCCTAAAATCGAGCCCCAAGGTCTTCACCCAGAAGAGGAGCCAGAAAGAGATTCCATTGGGGCTTGAGGTGGGCAAAACATCTGTCTGCCCAGAGTATTTTCTAAATGGTGAGAAGCTAGGAACTGTGGAGGAGCAGAGATATTCAGGGGTCCAAGTACAGAAATCACTAAAAGCTAGTGGACAGGTACAAAAAATAATTTAAAAGGCTAATGGAATATTGGCTTTTATCTCAAAGGGGTGGAAGTTATGTTACAGTTATATAAAGCTCTGGTTAGATTCCATTTAGAGTATTGCATTCAGTTCTGGGCACTGCACCTCAGGAAGGATATATTACTTTGAATTACAAAGAATTTATAACACGGAAGCAGGCCATTTGGCCCAACTGGTCTATGCTAGCCAAATGAGCCTCCTCCCACACCTCTTCATCTAACCCTATCAGCATATCCTTCTATTCCTTCATCCCTCATATGCTTATCTAGCTTCCCCTTAAATGCATCTGTGCTATTCACCTCAACTACTCCTTGTGGTAGCGAGTTCCACATTCTTACCACTCTTTGGGAAAAGAAGTTTCTCCTGAATTCCCTATTGGATTTATTAGTGACTCTCGTATATTTATGTTCCCTAGTTTTGGTCTCCCCACAATTGAAAACATCTTCTCTATAACTATCCTATCAAACCTCTTCATAATTTTAAAGACCTGTATTAGGTCACCCCTCAGCCTTCTCTTTTCTAGAGAAAAGAGCCCCAGCCTGTTCAGCCTTTCCTGATAAGTATATCCTCTCAGTTCTGGTATCATCCTTGTAAATCTTTTTTGCATCTTTACCAGTGCCTCTATATCCTTTTTCTATTATGGAGGCCAGGGGGGTAATTTTAACACCAAAGGACGGGTGGGTTGGGGATGTGTGGGAGGTAAAAATAACAGATTTTTGAAGTGGGACCGCAACCCGGCTCCAACTCACCCACTTCTTGGTTTAACCCAGGTACGTTTGGATGCGTGTGCCCATCCGAAACCCGGAAGACCCGTCCCCATTTAATGCAGGTGGATTGTTAAAGGGGCAATGTACTTTTTGTGGATTAAAGAGGTAAAACGTATTTAACCTTAGCTCCACGGGTTTCCCATCACTTCTGATTCTTGTCAGGTGCGAGGAGGCGAGAAGGGCCAGATCTATGAGATGAGTGCCTTTATTGCCCTGCTTGTGGGCCAGGAGGAGCAGGAGTGCTTCATCCAGACCACCCCCCTCAAGGTAGATCACCCCATGGCCAATCCCTCCTCCTCCGATGTAACTGACCTCCCCCTCCTCTGATGTCTCCAACCCCCCCCCACACGATGTCTCCAACCTCCCCCTCGACCGCGTTGCCTCCGATCCCCCCCTTCGACATCTCCGACCCCCCGCTCATCCACGAGTCTCCCTGTTCCTATGTTCCTATGTATACAAAGCCCATGGTGTGGCAAGGAGGCGAGGCCAGTGGGATGGCTTTTCCTGCCAGAATTCCTGCAGTCCCCATTCCTTTCCATCCAGTGATCTGATTGCTGGGAAGTAACCGGTGTCCAGCTCATTGTCAGGGCGAACGGGGGGCCCATTGGAGTCTCCAGAATCACGGCTTGGAAGACCCTAGATCTGATTCTGGCAATTTGTTTTCAAATCAGCCCTCTTAGAAAAGGGGCCAATCATCAATATAGCTACACCTTTTGGGGGTGTGGGGTTCCAACAGCACCCCCGTGCAGCCATCCAACACCGTACCTTCTACTTCTCTCGTCTAGTGGTCATCCAGGCGTTGCTCATACTGGTATATCAGATAATCTCACCCTGACCCCAGATTCTGTGGTGGGGTCAGGAGTGGAGGGTAGCAACGGAGCAGGACTTACAGTAACGCATCAGGTGCAATGATTTTCAGGCCTGAGGTGTCTCAATATTATTGCGCGACAAATATTTTCTTTCTTGTTCTTATAGAATCATAGAATGGTTACAGCCCAGAGGAGGCCATTCGGCCCATCGAGCCCGTGCCAGCTCGTCTTAAGAGCAATCCAGTTAGTCCCATTCCCCTGCACTTTCCCGGGCCTGTAGCCCTGCAAATTTTTTCCCTTCAAGTATTTAATAACAGAAACAATGATGGTCATATCATTTGTTGGGGACTGAGAGATGCAGACAGTGGCCTTTCATGGAACCTTGCTTCGAATCCAGCCGAGACTGATGCAATTAAAATCTCGTTGATTGCTGGCTGTATGGACCCCATGTTAATTGTGTTGCAAAGACTCAACCTGGTTTCTAGTGGATATGGGCCACAGAACAAAAGTTGGCAATTTAACAGAGAGTCACAAGGATGGTCGGTGAGGGACATGGAGAATGGTCTTCAGGTGGCGCAGCAGAGTTTTATTTTGCTGTTTGGGACACTTAATGCTACCGTTTGAAGATTTTCCTGTGTCTGGATCACTCGGCACGAGTATTGGTAAATCCAGTGGGTCCTTTAACAGGCATGCGCTCTATCCCACCTGACTTTCTGAGGTTCACTGCACCCAGGCAGTCGAGTGCACTTGGACCCACTTGGTGTCTGAAATGGGAAAATGCTCCAATTCCCAGAGCTGGTATTTCTTTCCTAACTAAATCCAAAGTTTTGCACAAAACTGCCTCACCTTTCTCTTGGAGTCTCAGCCGAAGTCAAGTTTAATAAAATACTGAATTGAAAACAAATTTCTCCCATATCTGGTGAATAAGTCCTGCTTTAAGTGTGTGCCAGATTATGCATTTAATACAAAAGAAAAATTCACAAGACTGACACAGAAGAATTAGCTAATTCAGATCTTTGGCTTCTGTGAATAAAAATAGCATTTGTGCTCACAGCCTTAGTCAAATTTGGACCTTTCGTGTTGTTAAGAATTTCTGGGGCAGGAATTTGTTTAGCTCGCTTTTTTGGGCGCAAAATGGTCGGTGTGCTTGGAGCATGCACCGGAAGCTGCAGGCCTGGGGCTCGTCCAATAGTGGGCCTTGGGCCTTATCTGAATAATTCCACCAGGCTGCGGATCCAATTAGGTATCCAGAGGCAGCTTGCCGGTTTAATTGCAGACCAATTGAGGCCAGCTGCAATGCTGGCAGCGGCCCTCAGGTAGGTCTTGGGGAGGATGGGGGTGTGGGGCGGGGGTGAGTGCCTCCCGGCAGTGCGGTACATCAAGTTAAGTTAAAAATTAAAAACTTACGATTCTGTTGCCGGCCTCCAGTGGTCCCTATTAAAACCGCTGGTTAGGCCACAGAGGAACTCTAAAAACTGAGTGAGCATGCCCAGCGCCTGCTCTGCTTAGTTTCTTATGAATTTTGGAGCAGGATCCTTAAACAGGCGTGAGGCCTTCATTAGCATATGCTTGATTAAGGGGGCCACTAGAGATGCCCGAATATCGTCCGAGCCAATATGGCATCGGACGTATTTCAGACGCCCTCGTGGCGTGGGATATAGCCCTGTGAAATTGTGTCCCTGAGAAACATGTGGTCCAATTTTGCCCTCCTGTCTCAAGTATTAATTAAGAAGGATCTTTACAGAAAATAAAGCTGGTGATTGTTTATGGTAGTGTATATGGTTTATCATGTACACAGACAGATCTTTGAAGCTGCCAATTTAGTTGGTTGGTATTTTGTGAGACTCTGACAGTAGAAGCAAAACGGATTGGTCTGCCTCTCAGTCTAGACTTATGGATTTTATATAAACATTTCCTCTGTGGGAAGCTTCACTCAAAAATCAATTCATTCTGAGCCACAGTGTGGTAGAACTGAAAACAAAGGAAGCTTCTCAATTCAACATGAGTGACACTACATATGAAATCACCATTACCTGAATGAGAGTGCAGTGTTCTTTATTGTGTATCTTGTAAGTTTCAAAACAATCAAGGTTTCAATTTCCATACAATTAAGATTTCACAGAAACAACCATTTTGAAAGGACAGTTCTAACAATCTGTTTCCTGCTGGACTAACCTACTGGGCTCTTATTGCACTGCTGACCCAGCCACTCTGTTAAGAAATGGTTCTTTACAATGACTCATTCATAATATGAATTACAGAGACATTTTGTAATTTAATATGTACTAATCAGTCCCTTTATACCCAATTAACAATTGGCCCCAATCAAAATTGTGGGTGACAGGTCAAGTGAGATGTTTTAAATCAAACAAATCCAGTCATGAAATGAATAGAAACAGGAGAGATTTTCTTTAGTATTTTACCTTTTCCACAATTTGTTACCAGTAACACTGAGCACAATCTGTAGACAGTGGGGTCTCACAGAGTGAGGGAAAGACCCACAGTCATTGATCTGAATTGTAAACTCTTGGTTAACCTGCTGATAGGCCATTTGTCACGCTGTAAATCTAGACTTTGTACATCCATTAAATAAAGACTTTGGTCTATGAGTAGTCATGAAGGAGAGTTCTCGTTGGCCGAGAGCTGTCGCATAGCTTCAGCTAGCCTCCGGCAAAGCTGCTGCTGTGAAGCTGGTGCGATGACAATTCGCAGCAGAAAATGAGAATGGATCCATAGCCCACTGAGAGTAATGAACTCAAACGAGAGCCGTTACCTTTCTAACGTTTAACGGCAGTTGGGGTGCAAACCCTTCAGATTTATTACCTGCTGACAATGTTCAGTTACTGACAACATATGATTGAGGCTGGATGTCATGTGGATGCAGAGTCTGATTATAGCAGATACAATGACCGACCATCGTATCATTATCAACAATAAGGTCTCAATTCATCTCAAGTGATCTGCTGCTTATACTTCCCTCAAGTTTTATTCATCTATATGTCACACAGGAATATTATTAGATGCTACCACAGCTCATTACTGAGATTTGTCCAATTTGTTTTAAATCACAGCATCCTTCATCTTTTTATTTTAGAAGCACTCAAACCAACAGGCTCTTGAAAATGCACAAGAAATGTGCTGTGTTTTGAAGTTTTAATGTGATTTTGTTTTGTTCTGATTGCAAATCATTCTGTCCTAGCTGGGCATACAAAGCTCTAACTCTGCTTGAGGTACATACAAGTGGTTTTACAGAATTGCTGACTGGAACAGTTACTGCTCAGTTTGAATGTGCTTTAGGTTTGATTTTACTTTGCCACTATGCCCATCCTAAAGAAAATGATCTCCTCAATCATGTCTAGATAGAGTTGATGAAACACACTTGGCTTGCCTTTGGTGTTGACAGGAGAGGTACAGTTACATAATTCACAGGTTAAATAGGACAATGTTATAATCACTTTTTAAATCTTTAAAACTAAACCACATTTGATGTGTTTTTCCCCAGGAGATTATTTTTGTGAGTAATCCTAAAATCAAATGTGAAAGTTGTGAGATGATGCATCATTAAATAAGGTCTACAATGAGATTAATAGAATTAGATACACAATGTCTGTTTTTAACGATAATAGTTTGGACATTTAAACAGCAGTTGTCCTGCAAAGATACTTGCTTTCGTGATGCCATTCTGTCCGGCTAAAGTTTCCAAGTGAACTGTATCTCCAACATCTAGTGCTATGATAGCACCGCCTGCAATTGATTGATAACCATTTTGATATGCCTGGTAGGCAACAACGATGGTTACATTATTTTTCTTTAATATAACATATGCATTTAATCTATTAACTTCACAGTTGAATGTAAAGAAATACACACCAGGAATAATACATCTGAAGAAGCCAGTTCCAGGATTATAAATTCCTTGGCCATTGTATATTATATTTTGAAATATAATTGGTGTACCAGCTGGTGGATAGTTCATGCCAAGACTCACACAGAAAGCTGCACCTGCCAAACGAACAGATCCTGGAGGACCTGGTGGTCCTGGAGGTCCCATTTCTCCTTTTTCTCCTACTACCCCATCCTCTCCTCTAATGCCCATTCGTCCTCTGTTCCCAGGTTCACCTCTGTTACCATCTGCACCTGGCATTCCATTAGCACCTCTTCCACCTTTAGATCCAGGTGATCCTCGGGCACCTCTTTGACCTGATTGTCCAGGTATCCCAGGATAGCCCCGAGGACCTGTTTCTCCTTGTTCTCCAGGCTGCCCTGGCCTGCCTGGTTGTCCCCTATTTCCATTTGTACCTGGATCACCTTTTAGTCCCTCTGGTCCCATGGGACCTGGATCCCCTTGTGGTCCTCTTGGAGCAGTAATGACTGTTCAAAAAAATAAGTTTATCATGTTTAGTCACAGAACCTTCCAAATGTACAATGTGATAAAAAAAGAAAGCTTGACAAGCCTCCCTACTAGCAATGCGCGATCAATGTCATCACCTTTAAAGTGTAAAATATGAAACTGGTATTAGACATTGATTGCATGTATTGTTCCATCAAAGAGGGGAATTTTAATTTTCTGGACGAGATTGGAATTCAAGTCAGAAAATTAAAAGGGAACAACTTCAAGGGAACAATGAGTCATGGAAATCAGTCAGTTGTTGGTCTGGATAGATGTGCAATAGCTCTACCATGGAGCAGGGAGATATACATTGGCTTCTGGTCTTCCCAATGCTTCAGATTTAAAATTGTGTTTAAATCCCACCATGGCCTCCTGCCTCCTTTTTTCTCTAATGTTTTCAAGCCCTACATCCCCACCCCAAACTTTCTTTTCCTCTGACTCTTGCCTCTTGTACATCACCCCTCCTTTCAACCCACCATTGGTGGCCATGCTTTCAACAGCTTAGACACACAGTCAGGAATTCTCTCCTTTAACCCATCTGCCTCTTTGTGGTATCCTGGGGAATTGTGAACTCCTGTCAGCATGGGATTGATATATTAGGTAAGCTTTAGTCATAGATTTTACTCAAAAAAACAAGGGAGAAGGATTTCTTGCCCTCCCTCCATCAATTTGTCGGTGGAACTAGGGGAAGCGGTTGTCAAAAAAAGATAGGGGATGAGATCTGCCACACTCTGCCCATTTGTACATGCCCCCAATATCCAGCAGGCAGGGCCCTGCTGCCCACCTGTTTATGGGCAGGCATATTATGAGGAGATGAAATGAGTGAATTACATCCTCCAGCATATTTTGCATCATAGCAGTGCTGGACAGCAGGGGCCCAAAATCATTTCAGAGCAGAGAGTTTTGCATTTTTTTTTAAACAGACAGAAAGCATTGTTTGATCACACAGACCAGAGGGGGGATTTCAATGCTTTAAAACTTTTAAAAATACTTTCACAAGCAGCCAACCGCTGCTAAACTCCACCCCACCCAGCCTGACTCCCTAGTAGAGTTTGGGAGCCCATTCACAATATGTTAAAAGATCCTAAGGCCAGAAGGTCAATTGGGCATCTTTGTGGTGGGCAGAGGTCCCACCACACCAGTCACTCTCTCCAAATCTGCAAAAGTGGAAAATCCAGGCCAGAACGTGTAGCTCCACAGACTAAAATACTAGTGTTTCTACATACTCCTTTCATACTTTACTCCCTCACAGTAACACATTATCCATTAATACTTACGGGCACAGCGTGGTGTGGGCCCATCCCATTTACCAGTGGGCAGACAGCTCAGTATTTCACCCCCCAACATGTAATAGCCATGATTACAGGAATATATCACACGTCCTCCTGAAAATCTGTAAACTCCATTCGTGATGGTTACAGGAGGTGGGCAGTTAATTTCTGTAAGATAAAATTGAGAATAACTCTAAGTTACATAGTGTATGATATGAAACTACAGAAAGGATAAGTCAGTGATTACCATTGACTGAGAATCATATAACTGTGAACCCTGACACATTACAGAAAGAAGAAGTACGCGCATTCTTCTTTGAAGAACTACCATGTGAAAAAAAACGTCACGAGCTGCTTCACAGAAAAAATGAATGGAGAATGCAACTTGCGCCTGGAAAAGAGAGATTAAGAGGGGTAGCCAAAAGCATGGTCGAAGAGATGGCTTTAAGGGAGGAGGGGAAAGAGGTGGAGGGGTTTAGAGAAGGAATTCCAGACAGTAGGTCCCAGGAGGCTGAAGGCCCTGTCACCGGTGGTGTGGTGAAGGGAGGGGGCGATGCACAAAAGGTGAGAGTTAGAGTGTTTGCAGCATATAGGGCAGGATACATTTTAATCTCATTCGATTTCCTGTTACTATTAACCACAAGGAAGCCAAAAACCCTCAGCCCTGTCAAGCTCACTACTGCCAGAATGCTAGTGGGATTGTGCTGGAAGGGTTAGACTAGATCGGAACCTGCATATACCAGGACCCAAGCTTCTGTATGGCCTTGTGGGGAGGGAGCTTCTTCCCACCCCAAACTGGGTCATTGGCACAGAAGGGGGAGGGGCCAAGGGGCAATGATTCACTACATCAGGAGCTCCTTCATTCCTGGCCTCAGAGCAATGGTGGTACATCTGGTAAAATTAGGCATACCAGGCAGCTGATTGCTGGATGTGGGGCCAACCTTGGGAGTTCAGGCCTGGGATGCAGCCTGCACTCTGAAAGATTCTGTTGGTTGGTGAGGAGCTCTCTGTACCCTTATAAAGGGGGCAGATTTGGGCATTCTTTAGCTATATCTGGGAAGGCCCAGCACTCTTCCTTGGCCAGCCATTCTTCTGCTGCAGTTTGTGGTATACTGGGGAAGGCAGATGGCCAAGCAGTCACTTCAGTGAACAGTGGCCCAACACTCTTGCCAGTTTGCAGGCTTCGCAGAATCATTTAAAAAAAAAATTCGTTCATGGGATGTGGGCGTTGCTGGCAAGGCCAGCATTTATTGCCCATCCTTAATTGCCCTCGAGAAGGTGGTGGTGAGCCGCCTTCTTGAACCGTTGCAGTCTGTGTGGTGAAGGTTCTCCCACAGTGCTGTTAGGAAGGGAGTTCCAGGATTTTGACCCAGCGACGATGAAGGAACAGCGATATATTTCCAAGTCGGGATGGTGTGTGACTTGGAGAGGAATGTGCAGGTGGTGTTGTTCCCATGTGCCTGCTAGGTGGTTGAGGTCACGGGTTTGGGAGGTGCTGTCGAAGAAGCCTTGGCGAGTTGCTGCAGTGCATCCTATAGATGGTACACACTGCAGCCATGGTGCGCCGGTGGTGAAGGGAGTGAATGTTTAGGGTGGTGGATGGGGTACCAATCAAGCGGGCTGCTTTGTCCTGGATGGTGTCGAGCTTCTTGCGTGTCGTTGGAGCTGCACTCATCCAGGCAAGTGGAGAGTATTCCGTCACACTCCTGACTTGTGCCTTGTAGATGATGGAAAGGCTCTGGGGAGTCAGGGGGTAAGTCACTCACCGCGGAATACCCAGCCTCTGACCTGCTCTTGTAGCCACAGTATTTATGTGGCTGGTCCAGTTAAGTTTCTAGTCAATGGTGACCCCCAGGATGTTGATGGTGGGAGATTCGGCAATGGTAATGCCGTTGAATGTCAAGGGGAGGTGGTTAGACTCCCTCTTGTTGGAGATGGTCATTTCCTGGCACTTGTCTGGCGCGAATGTTATTTGCCACTTATCAGCCCAAGCTTGGATGTTGTCCAGGTCTTGCTGCATGCGGGCTCGGACTGCTTCATTATCTGAGGGGTTTTGAATGGAACTGAACGCTGATTTGAACTTCGGGCATGGAATGGGTGAGCAGCGTGCAGAATGCCAGCCTGTTCCTGCCAGCGGGAGACCGGAGCCATTTCAACAGCCGGGCCTCATTTCCATGTTGCCAGCGAGCTGCATGAACGGGAGAGCCGTTACAGCTCACTAGTTCCGGGCTGGCACAAGACTGAGCAGCGCGGGTGCCTAGCTGGCCGGCAGGCACGTAGGTTGGTCTGGGGAGGGGGATCCGATCGTGGAGGTGGGGTAGCTCAGGGCAGCAGCGGCCCACTCCTGCTCCTGCTCCTCCTGGCCGCACAAATAATTCTGTACTTACCTTTTTGAGCTTTTTCTGCTTCACTGCCCCGTACAATTGGCAGAGTGTGCACTGTGCACACTCCGCCCAACTATCTCTTGAAATTGCATCAGCATCCAATGTACATCATAGGACCCTGATTTGCAAGCAGTAATCAGGCTCCCACCTGATTCAGGTGAGCACTTGGGCCACTCGGTGGAAGGCCCTGGAAAAAATGGCCGGTGGGATCAAAGAGGGGTAAGTGCAGCATAACTCTCTTAGGGCCCCATTTCCATTGGATGGACCAAGTTAAAATTGGCTCTAATAAGTGGAATGTGTGTAACTCTACACGCAAAATCCACTGAGAAGCTCGGCGGTTGTGGAAAGTCCTTTCACACTTCATCCTTTCCTGAAACACGTCATGGGCTGGATTTTCCTCCAGAGTGGTATCGCTGTTAGAGGTGAGGCAGGGCAGGACTTCTGACCACTGGCCACGGTGACCCTGATTCATGTTCTTGTGTTGGGGTCAATTATATGTGCAGGGCAGGCTCTGCAAAGGAAGCCCACCACTGCAATTGGGGCAAATACTGTAGCGCCACAGAGGGGGACTTGCTACAGCACCAGAAAGGAGGAGGAGCTACTGTTAAAGGGAGCAGGAAGTCTTTGTAATGATGGTCCTACTGACCACACCTCACCTCCCCGCAATAGCTAACCTGTGGGTATTAGGAGGGCTTAGGAAAGGGAGTGGTTGGCCAGGACTAGGTCCTCACCCTCCTTCATTGGCTTTGCTGAGGGTGGTTAACATCTCTGTGAAGGCAGCAGAAGGAAATTGCCAAAGGCCTGATTTAGGGTGGGGACTCAGCAGCGGGCCTCCTTGCTCCATATTCCTTGCTACACCACCATCAAACCTCCCGAAATAAGACAGTGTACTTGAGGAAAATCCGGCTCTATCAATCAGTTAACGTTGTAAATGTAGAGCATTAAGTTACTTACTTTTACAAACTGGTGGTTTACAGTCCCAACGACCTGATTTACAATGTAGTGTTGCTCTTCCTACCATCGCAAAACCAGGATTACAGGTGTACGTCACTGTGTTGCCAGCAACGTGAGCCTCTCCGCCATAGACTTCAGGAGGACCACCGCAACCTAAAACTGAATTAAAAATAAAATGATCTGAGAATCATGTACAACAACAACAACATTTAAATGGTGCTTTTAACATAGGACAGTGTCCCAAGACTCTTCAAAGGCATAAAGAAAATCGGATGTGAAGACAAAGGATATAATACGAGAGGTGACAAAAAGCTTCAATTCTTGATTCTTAAAAGAGAGGGAGATTGAGGGCTTTAGGGACTGAAGCCTAGGCATTGAAGGCACAGCCACCAATGTTGGGGTAAATGAAAGTGGGGGGATACACAACAGGCTGGACTCAGGAAAAGAGAGTTCAGGGTGAGGTGTTGCAGGGCTGGAGGACGTTACCAGAGGTATGGAGGGACGAGGCCTTGGAGGAATTTAAACACAAATGAGAATTTTAAATTTGAGGTATTCAGGAAGGATAGCAGTGATGGGGGAGTGGGAATTGGTCTAGGACAGGGTATGGGCAACAGAATTGTGGATGGGCTGAAGATTATGGA
The DNA here is from genome assembly GCF_035084215.1 of Heptranchias perlo. Lineage (NCBI taxonomy): Eukaryota > Metazoa > Chordata > Chondrichthyes > Hexanchiformes > Hexanchidae > Heptranchias > Heptranchias perlo. Next base: position 15,929,611 of record NC_090352.1, on the reverse strand, counting down.
AGGCAGAGGATGGGAGGTTGGCCAGGAGAGCATTGGAGTTATTGGGGTCGATTTTCTTACGGAGTGCGTATCGGATGGGCGAATGCCTGATTTTGGTGGTCAAGCTTCATTAGCATGCAGGAGGCTAGCAGCCAGCTTATAGATTGCTTACCATTTAGGAAGTTGGGAAATCCAACTGGCCTGCCACTTTTTAAAGGGGAGGTGGAGTTTTCAGAGGCACGTTACTGAGGCAGGAGGCACAATGACATCAGCCAGGGTAGCCTGATTCTCAGATATTGTGGAGCACCTGAGGACCTGGAAAGAGGTCCTCTCTCTTTCAGCTGCGTGATGGGTCCCCGGCAAATTACTCAACCCCACTGAGTCCAGAGGTGACAAAAGTATGCATGAGGGTTTCAGCAGCACATGAGCTGAGGTTGGGGTTGAGGCAGGCGATGTTATGGAGGTGGAAGATGGAAATGATGGGTAGATTTTCGTCTTCACTGCCTCGGTAGTAATCTTCCATTGTGGAATGAAGGGCAGGTGATCCGCTCTTCTAGATTACTACCCAGGTGATGAAGGGTTAGGTCAGAAGCTCAATGTGGGATCATATACTGTACAACCTGACACTACTGAAAGGATAAATCACTGATAATCAGTTACTGAAAATCATATACTCTATACTGTGAAATTAATCATGACAATCAGTGACTGTGGATCATATACTATGTACTCTATATAAGGAATAATTAACAGATAATTTAAGATTGAAGTGCTATCACAGGTTTGAGTAATTCAGGAATCATGAGGGCCTGGACGCTAAACAGGAGTATACCTGAATGCGCTGCATCTGCCTGGCCCTGGAATTAGTCCTTATTCCTATCATAGGCTATTTAATGGCCTGGAAGTTGCTCCAGCAGAGGCCCTCCTATGGTTGGCCTGGCACCAGTTGGAAGGGCAGGAAATTTGGAGGCATCTGCAGACTTCAAAGGCCTGCAGCTGCCCTTCTGCTCTCGGTGCTCTGGAAATTGGCAACCGAAAGGTCCCATTATTGTTTAGATCTCGGAGGGAGGAGGAATAAAGACTCAGGTCTACCTTCAAATCTTCAGCCTGCCCCTGGGTCCATCATGGACCTTTGGGTTCATACAGTTCATTGGGGTTTCAGGGGTAGGCCGCATCACCAGCCTTTTCTGGGCACCCCTGCATTTGGGCAACCAACGAGTGTTTCCACTGAAAAAAGAGACAAGAGGCCAGCAACACCTCCTCCTGCCTCATTAACATGGTCCTGAGTTACCCCATAGAAATGCCCTGGGAATCTCGGGTCAACGTAAACAGGTTGAAACCTGGCTCCTGTTTTCTGACCCTTACACTCGGGTAACACGCAGTTTCCCTACAGCAAGGACCAGGAAAATTGACCGTATAATTTCCTACAAATGAGTCAGATTTCAAATTGTAAACCTTGCCCAGTGTACAGGACCCTGGGTAAATATTCTAATAAACTGTATGAACCTCAGGGAGTCACACACAAGTGAAGGAACATCAAACAACTGTCATTATATGTAATCTATAATGTTTAATTATGTAAAAACATAATTGAATTTTAAAAATTGGTAATGGCAAATGGCATTCGTGCTTTGAAGTCCATCCCTCTGGTACATTAACTCTGCCATCAAAGCCCATCCCTCCACTGATTTGTAATTTATCCCACTGCTAATGCTAGCCAATACCAGAAATGTAATTCTACAAGAGAACCCAGAGGGTTGAGTTTCCACAGGGGTTCTTCCAATCGTTCACCATAACTTCAGCAGACAGTCCACGGAAACCACAGAGAAACGGAATAGACAGTGTTTATGCCATTTCTCCTCATCCAATTAAGTTATTCCTTTGGTTGTGTCTAAAGCTGTTTCTCAACTCACAATATTCGCGTTTTTTGATTTCATCAGCATTGCCCTTAAGGTCCAACGGCGCTGTAATTATATTGCTGTAAAATAAAGAAGGAACTAAATGAAATGACTCCACTAATGGAACTTCGGGTATTATCAGTTCGGGAACATTAAAGCATAAGAAAAGAATGGAATGAGAAAAGACTATTCAGCATATTAAGGTCCATGCTAACTCTCCCACTGAAGTTCACTCTTCTAGTGCCCGAACTCGCTCATCAAAGTTCATCTCTCTAGCCCATTAGCTGTTCCATTGAATCCCATCTCTCTAGTACATTAACACTCCTATTTAAGCCCATCCTTCTAATATCCTCAATTTTCCCAACTGTAGCATCCCACTATTTTTTAGGTGTTCCCAGTGTTTTTGCCTCTGCTCCCTGTATGTCAGATTATTCCAAACATGTATCAATCTATCTTTAAAGATGTTCATCCTGATAACAGTTTAAGTTGCTGAAAAGTGGAAGCAGGCCTATACTGCAGGGTCTGTGTACAAAATGGCTTCGTTGAGAGTCACACTGATGGTTAACCATAATTAGAGAATTAGTCCTCATGTGCTGATTATGTTTGGGATAATAAAGTATCAGGATGGGAATTTCCATTATTTACGAATCATTTAATCGGATGAGTAATTAATTAATTTGAACATCTATAACTCAAACACCTAATAAGTTTTTTTTGCCAGAACAACTATAAACAGGTTAATTGGTCTCTCAGACCATCAGACGACACAGCTGAACTCACTTTACTGTATTAGCTCAATTTTGAAAATACCACTGTGTCTCGTGGCTATATCAGGAAGGATAAATTCCACTTTACATCCATTGGTAAAACAATAGGGCAGTAATAGTAGGGGATTTCAACTACCCTAATATTAACTGGGATACAAACAGTGTGAATGGTATAGAGTGCGCAGAATTCTTAAATTGCATAGAGGAGAATTTTTTTAAGCCAGTATATAGCAAACCCAATGAGACGGGGGGGGGGGGGACAGTTCTGGATTTAGTTCTAGGAAATGAAGAGGGGCAGGTGGAAGAAGTAGCAGTGGGAGAGCATTTTGGTGGTAGTGATCATAATACAGTTAGTTTTAGCATAGATATGGTAAAAGGACAAAGACAGAGCAGGAGTTAAAATATTCAATTGGGGAAAGGCCAATTTTACTAAACTGAGAAGTGATTTATCAGAAGTAAACTGGAAACAGTTACTTGAAGGTAAATCAGTGTCAGAGCAGTGGGAGATATTCAAAGGGGTGATTCAAGGGGTTCAGGATAAACATGTTCCCACAAAGAAAAAGGGAGGGGCTGCCAAATCTAAAGCCCCCTGGATGTCAAGAAGTATTCAGGGTAAGATAAGGCAGAAAAAGAAAGCTTATGATAGACAGCGGGAGCTCAATACTACGAAAAGCTTAGAGGAGTATACAAAGTGCAGGGGTGAAGCTAAAAAGGAAACGAGGAAAGCAAAGAGAGGGCATGAAAAAATATTAGCAGGTAAAATCAAAGAAAACCCAAAGATGTTTTATAAATATATTAAGAGCAAGAGGATAACTAAGGAAAGAGTAGGGCCTATTAGAAACCAAAAGGTAAACTATGTGTGGAGGTGGAAGATGTGGGTATGGTTCTTAATGAATACTTTGAATCTGTCTTCACAAAGGAGAGGGATGATACAGGGACTGAAGTTAAGGAGGAGGATCAAATTTTTGATCAGCAAGGGAGTCAAAAGATATGGGGAAAGGGCAGGAAAGTGGAGTTGAGGTAAAAATCAGATCAGCCATGATCTCATTAAATGGCAGAGCAGGCTCAAGGGGCCGAATGGCCAACTCCTGCTCCTATCTCTTATGGTCTTATCCACAAATTTTTAAATCATGCCTCCTATGTTTAAGTCTAAATCGTTACTGTATACCGCAAAAAGCAAAGGACCTAGTACCGAGCCCTGCAGCACCCCACTAGAAACAGTCTTCCAGTCAAAAAAACACCCCTCGACCATTACTCTTTACTTACTGTCACTGAGCCAATTTTGGATCCAATTTGCCACATTCCCTTGGATCCCATGGTGCTTTACTTTTTTGACCAATCTGCCATGTGGGACCTTGTCAAAAGCCTTGCTAAAATCCATGTAGACTACATCAATTGTGCTACCCTCATCGATCCTCCTGGTCACCTCCTCGAAAAATTCAATTAAGTTAATCAGACACGACCTCCCCTTTACAAATCCATGCTGACTGTCCTTGATTAGTCCATGCAAGAGTTTCAAACATAGGAAATTATTTTTCGTGCACATCTAATCCCCATGGGTGACCGTTATGTATCCATTGCCCAATAGTTACTAGGGTGTTATTTTATTGTAGCTAATCTTTCTCTGATGACTTTCATCTGATCTTTGTTTATTGCTAAACATTGTATAACTCTGTATGGTTATCAGAGATGGATTCAGATCAGCACAATCCAAATGCAAACCTGAAGCCTTAAAAAATGAAAAGGAGAGGAGAGTCCATAAATATTGGCCTCAGCATCCCTGAGCTAGGGAGGGAAAACTTAGCCAGGTTCCTGCTCCTCATCACTACCCAGTTGCTCCCGCTGAAAGTGTACATGTGAAACTGGATATTAGAATTCGCTGCAATGGCTTTCCATAGTTGAATAGCTTGCTGATGACAACTGTCCAGGTTCCCACAGAGGGCTGAAGCTGCCTGTGGAACTGAGTCCTAGCATTATATTCAACCGTGGGGCATTAGGGGAAAAGGAAATTGGCACAAAATAGCTTGGACATCGCTTCAAAATAGTTATGAAGTAACTAAACGGCCAGCTTTTGTGATATGGTAGATCTTTCATGATTGTTTCCCAGCTAAGCATTGATATTTTCTAAGTCAGTAGTTTTCACATATTTATAAGTTTACAAAGGACACAGAGAAACACTGTTGGGTAGTGCCTTTTGACAGAAAATGCCAAATTGGTCCCAAAAAAAGCTTCAACTCATAACCAATGTCTGTGCCAAAATCTACCATATAGCCACACCGGGAAGAACCCACAAAGAGACTAGAAGATTTTCTGTCACTCAGAATGGACCCTCCTACTGCATGAGTGTGCTGTGAGTTTACTTGCATCCAGTCAGCGTCTCAATTAGTTCATAACTCCTATAACACAGGTGGAGAGTGTCGAATGAATCATTACATTTTAATAAATCTGTCTATGCAATAATGTACAAATTCTGTTGGAAGGAATAAAATATTTGATTTCACAGAATTCTGTAGGTATCTACCAACACCCATTACACAATCAGTTTTATTTCAAACTGTGTTCATAGATCTGAGGTTTTGTTTGGTCTAATCCCAGATCCCAAAGAACAGCAGCCCATAGTACAAAAGTGATCATAACTCAGCACCGCTTGGCCAGTCTCAGAGCTGTGAGAATGGCTAGTGTGGGAGGTGGAAATGTCACACTGGTACAGTAGGACTAGGCTTCCAGTCCCAGCCTTGACTCACTATTGACCTGGCTGACCCCAGGGGACTGGTTCTAATGGCACCTGGTCAGCCTGCTAGAGGGAGGTCCACATGACGGCAGGCTGCCCATCCCAGGGGAGGAGGGAGAAAGTCCTCAGTATCTCAGCAGCGGAATTCCCTCTGCTTTTGATTGGTTCCATTAAATGTGTGTCAGTGATTGTGATATCCTGGGGTTCCCATCCTGCACAGTACAGTCCCACCCTGAATCTAACATTGTTACTGTGAGTGTCACCATTTACAGCCAGCCCCGGTGAGAGCTGGGTTACTGAGGGAAATACCTACTTGTCACTGTAGAGGTAGTTTCTCCCCACTAGTCCAATGGATTCAGCAGAATCTACGGAGAAATCAAAAGTATAGTGTGTCAAGGCTCACAGCACCAGATTCAAAACAGCACAAGCAGTTTTCCATTTTTATATATAAATATGTATGAACATATAAAATCTCAACTGAACGCAAGGAAATTGGTCAAGCTTTAACATTTAATCAGTCAATGTGGGAATGAATCTCAGTTAATATCACAGAGAAACAGGCAATATAACTCACACAGATAGGGCTCTCAGGTCTAACAGTTTCTGTTAGAAGGCCCCTGAACTTTGACCCAGCACTTTGTCCTGTTAGTTTTCACTCAATAGTCGCCACATTAACTCTCAGTAACCTGTAAAGTGCTCAGCTCCTGGGAGCTGCACTTTAACAGGGGAAAGGTTAGACACCAAAAGGACGAAACTAATTAAATATTTGAAATAAAATATTTGGGGAAAAGAGATTTTGGTTTGCTGCAGTAATTGGGCGGGTGGACAGTGTTCATAGTAGGTACAGCAGCACAGGAGGAAACCATTCGGCCCATCGTGCCTGTGCCGGCTCTTTGAAAGAGCTATCCAATTAATCCCATTCCCCTGTTCTTTCCCCATAGCCTTGTAATTTTTTTCCCTTTGAAAGTTACGATTGAATCTGCTTCCACCGTCCTTTCAGGTAGTTCATTCCAGATCATTACAACTCGCTGAGTAAAAATGTTTCCTTTTGTTGCCTTTGGCTCTTTTGCAGATCACCTTAAATCTGTGTCCTCAACCCTTCTGCCACTGGAAACAGTTTCTCCTTGTTTACTCTATCAAAACCGTTCATGATAAGAACATAAGAAATAGGAGCAGCAGAAGGTCATACAGCCCCTTGAGCCTGCTCCGCCATTCAATAAGATCATGGATGACCTTGATTTTGAACACCTCTATCAAATCTCCCCTTAACCTTCTCTGTTCTAAGGAGAACAACCCCAGGTTCTCCAGTTGCCCAACATAACTGAAGTCCCACATCCCTGGTACCATTCTAATAAATCTCTTCTGCACCCTTTCAAAAGCCTTGACATCCTTCCTAAACTGTGGTGCCCAGAATTGAACACAATACTCCAGCCGAGGCCTAATCAGTATTTTGTAAAGGTTTAGCATAACTTCCTTGCTTTTGTACTCTATGCCTCTATTAATAAAACCCAGGATCCCATATCCTTTTTAACAGCCTTCTCAAATTGTCCTGCCACCTTCAAAGATATGTGTGTGTGCGACCCCAGGTGTCCTTGTTCCTGCAACCCTTTTAAAATTGTACTATTTAGTTTAAATTGCCTCTACTCATTTTGTAACCACGCAGACCACCCAACCCCAGCAGCAAGAAGCCCAAACCATTTTGGTGGCTGGACCTCATTAGCACGTGGCCGGTGAGTTGTGTGTGCCAAATGGATGCTCATCAGGCAGCTCGCCAGTCAGGGGGTGAGATTGGCCAACTCCTATGCTGTGCCAACCGACAGTGAGGATTTGGGGGAGCAGAGGCGATCCTGGGGGAGGGTCGTGCAGGGACCGGGAGTATTTTTATGGGGTCAAGTGGAGCGCTTCTGCTCCTCCTAGCCCCACAAAAATGAAAGAAAAAATATGTGGCCGTTTTTGGGGAGGATTGCAGCGGTCCCTTTAAGGAAGTAAGCCATGTACTTGAATGAGTAATGAGTGAAAGATTACAGTGGCATTGTAATGGAACTCACTGCCATTAGTCAGATAATCAATTGGTCAGATAATTTATATTGATGCAGTGCCTGCCACAGTATTAAGAGACCGTAGTGAATGCTGAAGAAAGCATTTTCCTGGTGGGTATGTTATTTTATTTGTGTGTGACATTATTACGTGGATAATTTATCTTGTGGGCAGCAAAATTCGACAACAAATTTGTACGACCCTGCACTTTTGTTGAATTCTATAATATTTATGACAAAATCTGAAACAATCTAACATTACATGACAGCAGTTAACATTATTTAAAGTATCTATACCAACAAAATCCCAGAAAGACCTAAATACAGAAACATTCACTTTCTCATTCCTGACCTGATGGACTCTGGGCACAACATTCCTGCCAAAGGTAATCAGCCATTCGTAAAAAGTGGTGTAATGTTGGGAGAATGAACTAATGGTCTATATTTGGCACTGCCCAAGTGTACACAACCCTCTAAAAATAGATTAACATCAAGTAAAAGAAAGAAAAATGGGCTGTTTTTTTTTCTCATTCAGCTCGTTGATACGGGCACCCATGAAACATTTTGCAGCAGCAAAGTCAAATCAAAAGGTGAGGATTTGACCTGTCAGACTTGGTGTTAATGAGCTTACCAAAGAGGATGATCTCACTGCAGCAGTGAGCAGGAAGCTTCCTTTAAACCACCTGGACATCCAGGTGGTTTAAAGGAAGCGCCTAAACTGGCAACAGTTTAAGTACAAAGGGGGAAAAATTCAATAGGGGCTGTTTTTGGACGCGGGTAGTGTGATGTGCTATTACCCCGCGCCCAATGGCCCCTGAGCAGGCAGGACGCAAGTTTGGACCCACCGGAGCACTTACCTGCAATCAACGTTCCTTTCCAGGCCTTGCACGTGGAATCAATGCAATTTGCACTTTCCACCACCAGAGGGAGCACAATCTCTTAAAGGGAGGATGTTTCTTAGAAATCTCTTAAAGGTAGCCGGTGCCTGTTATTTGATGAAAATAACAAACTACTGTCTGCATGGAGTCTGAACAGAGATCAGACATCGCACATGTAAAACACAGATGCAGGTCCCATCCCTGTGTTTACACACAGATGAGTTAAAACATTGAATAAAGGTTGCGCACTACTAAATCCCACATCCTCCAATCTGCAAACCAGACTTCACCAATCTGCCGATCTGAGTTGGTACCAGGCCTGCGAGAGGCGTGCAGCAAGGTTCTCTGCTGATGCACTAGAGACCTTGGGTGCACGAGGTGGATAGAAGGAGGGACATCCTATATCCGCAGGGGAGGGGGCGTGGGGGGGGGGGGGACGTGGAAGAGGCCCTCCAGACATATATCCAAAAGGCAGTGGGAGGCAGGGGGGGGGATGAAGTCAATGCCAGGCGCACAACATCATGAACATGGATGCAGTGCAGGAAGAAGCTCAATGCTGACACAAGCGGTCAAGGTGAGTGAGGTCAACTGTCAAGTGGCATCTCCTACCAACCACACCATTAGCTGCATCCACTGCTCCACACACTACACCCCCCATCACCCACATACCAATAAACTCTTTCCATCAGTACTCAACTCTTCCAATCAGATGCTTCCTCTCACCCTTACACATTACCACTGTTTGAAGCCGTCCACCCACAACTCACAGGCCACACATACACTGGCAGCTATTCAACCATGACAGGCACATCACCCAGGCACACGTCCCGCTTTCTTGCAGGTGAAGGTGGCGCATATCAAGAGGCAGCAAGTGTCAGTGGCATTTAGCCCATCATTCAATGATATCATGGTGGAGTTGTGATCTAACTCCATATACCCATCTTAGCCCCATATCCTTTAATACCCTTGGTTCACAGAAATCTATCAATCTCAGATTTAACATTCACAAGTGAGCTAGCATCAACTGCCATCTGCAGAAGTGTGTTCCAAACGTTTCCCACCCTTTGCGTTTTGAATTATTTCCTAACTTCACTCCTGCATGTCCTGGCTCTAAATGTTAGGTTATGTCCCCGCGTCCTAGTATTCAAGTCTAGGAGACCTCCAAAAAAGTTACAAATGTCCCCGCAGCCAGAAACAATAATCCAGCCACTAACCTGTAAATCCTGCATGGTCCCTTTAAATAGCATCTGTGGGGGGTCCTCCAGGCACTCTAAGACACGTTCAGATGGTCGGGATTAAGACTGTGCGTTGAGTTGTGCGTTAAGTACCAAAAAGGTGTCTATCACTTTAAATCAGCGTTGCACACTGATTGAAGCCATTTTCTCCCTACGTTACACGATTCCAGCTTTCGTTATCTGCGCCTGTGCTAACACCTATACCAAGATAGCGTCTGGCGACGTCACGCAGGAAACATGCGTGCACATCCAAGACGCCATCTTGGATGTCGGAGAGGTCGTGTAGCGCCAAAACAACGGGCGGTACACGACCCAATTCAGTGCCCAAAGAGTCAGCAGATGCCACTATTAGCTGAGCTTCCTTGTGTTAGATTTAGGATCCTATGGGAAAACATCACATGCTGCTTTAATGCCTCATATATCATTGGTAAATTGGTTTTAGAAATTTATGTATTATTTTATAAAGCGTGATTTTAACTCCCTCTGACTGATGGAAACGGGATAGGAGCAGAGTTAAAAACAAGGTGGCCGATCTAATTCTCAATTTACCACAATGTGTGGTGCAAACAATTTTGGGCCCACTCTTTATTCCCCCTCCCCCCATCCCACGTGAGACTTTTTTTTCTAACTGGCTTTCATTGATAACCGACGCATTATCATTTAAATCGATGGATTGTTTAAATTGCATGACACTGCTATGAAATGTCCTTAAAGTGTCAGTATGAATAGCTCACCTTAATCTCTCCTACTCTGTGACATTACTCTGAGAGGTCAGGTTCAGTCTCTTACCTGCAGGAACTCCATCAGAATGATGCAGGACCAGCCCAGCGAGGCACACACCCAGGAACCACATGGGCACCATTCTGAAAGAAACACATTCAGTACTTGAGTCAGGGACCTGCCTGCTAGTTCAGAGATAGACCCAGAAATACCAAAAACTCAACTACTCTTTCAGAATGGAAATAAATAAATGATTTATGGAGACTAAACAGGGCCATACTCTGATCACCTCTCAGGACCTTTATATTAAAACAATCCTTATCCTAAATCATTAAATTAATCTTAAGCCTGAAAGTGACACTCATTGTTTTTAGATTCCCATCAAACATCTTCCCATATCCCAATCCTGGTAGTACATCTATCCTTTCAGAATTCTTGTTTCAAATGTAATTATCCCAGCTGTGGGGCAGAAACCTGGTGGATCCGAGTTTCACCCCAAATTCCAGCCATCACCCTAAACTCTAATGTTGATATAATGAGGGCCTGCAGGTTGTCAGCCAGTGACCTGCACAGCCCCCAGACTGGGAGGCAGACTGCCACTCACCTCAGACTTTCAGTGTCTCTCTGAGCATGCTTCAGAAACTCAGCTTTTAAATAGCTTAGCCCCTCCCACAATTTGCATAACGTGGTCCCTTTCTGGCTCGTCACTTTACACAGTGAGTTATACGGGTTTATACAATGCCAGACACCGAGCAGAATCAATCACTCAGTGTCACCAAGTTTAAAGGGACTTTTCTTCTGTAAAGATTAATTCTGATGGAGGACAGTGCGAGTGAATGTTTGAGGTTTTATCCAAATCCAATATCATTCGTAGTTGGAAAAAGTGAAAATATTTTGCAATCATTTGTGAACACAAAATCTATATCTCCAGGATATAGAAGGTGAAATGCCAAGATTGCTGTATCACAACAAAATATAGCCAGTGCCACAATCCAAGGGGCTCATTCTAAACCCTTTCGTGTTTTAGACTATTTGTACGATGCTGAGTTCCATGGCTACCTGGATCAATAGAGGAAGGCTGGTGACTTTAATCATCACCAACTAAACTTTAAACTCATCAAACTGGCTGTAGTAGATAGATTATTAAATCCACTGATCTGCTTGGCTGGAAATTATTGTAATATAAGAAAGCATGGACTGAAAACTGGCCTCTCAGCCATTAAACTAGGAACATGTAGTATCTAGAGTGTTAGGGACACCTCCCAACTCATTTAACCTGCAATAGACATTGACTCACTGGTTCCAACATTCAAAAACCTTTTTCAAAACCCAACTATCTGTACATTCTAATGCTAATATCTGACATGGAACATTACACAGCTGGAGGGTTAATGTCCTTACTGTTATGCATTCTGCTGTTAAGTTATGATAAATATATTTGTGATCAGTTTCTTATTTCAACCATTTGAGTTTCCATGAGATATTTTCTTTCCAAGTCTGTCTGTTTATCTGTCCGTCTATCTATCTGTCCGTCTATCTATCTGTCTGTCTGTCTCTCTATCTCTCCATCTATCTCACATCTAGCATGAATCAGCCAAGCACCGATGGCATGCACTAGATGTCACACTCCAGATTTTAGAGTCATACATCAAATGTCACATATAAGATGTCACACAACTCATTTCACACACCAGCCTGCCCTTATTAAGACCTCATCCACCAAATGCCACATTTTGTTACAGATAGAAAATAGACTTTAATAAAAGGCCAGTCATTGACTTCCTGGAGCCTAAAATTTACAAGCAATTTACTGACCTCTAATTGACCTGAAGAACTTATAAACAGCTACAATTACTGAAAATTCACAATGATTACTTCAGCAGTGACTTCAAAAACAGAGGCCAGGTTTGGAGGTAAACATCATAACCTTGCTCCAGACCGCAGATCCACTATCAAAGACTGAGTGTTTCTGTGTGAAGTCCTCCCTCCTTAAGTATTCACAGTTGGTCCAAAATGCCACACTTCTGACTGCCCGCTGCAGTGGATATTGACCCCATTGCAAATCATGAGGACGGGCTCATTTACATTGTCGGAGCGGGAGGCTCCTTCCTGTAAAGGTGCACCAGAGGTGCCCAGCTCGATGAGGTTGGAAATCTCGGAGCAGCGCCCTGGTGTTCCAAGAGGAGGCAGCTGAGTCCCGAATTCACATATTTGTTTTCTCTCCTGAGGGAGCAGTCAGCCATGGAAATCCGTCTATGATCGATTCTTTTGCTTGTGGTCATCCTAAGGCACAGTATGAGACCAATGCCTGCTCTCAGAAGGCATAGGTTCGCCGTGGGTTTATCAGATGATGTATTGGGCAGAATTTCCAGGGCAGCCTGGGAATACCCCAGACATGCCCCGCAAAACGGCTGTGAACGTGAGGTAGCAGGTGGAAGATTGACCTGTCCACCCCACTAATCAGGATTTCTGACAGTATTTATGCAGGGCAGATACCTGGTGGATCCGAGTTTCACCTCAAATTCCTGCCCTTCCCCTCCACATTATATTTTAATGGAATAATAATTATTGCATGGGAAGGAAATATAATCATTTTTTTGAAATCAGGCTGCTTTGCCTAACTGCTCTCGCCAACAAAATAAGGGCCAAGAATTAGTTTCTTATAAGATTGAAAGAGCTCAAATTTTGTTTCAATGTAAATATGAGAAACATTCAGAGATTTTAGGCTGACTTTTACTCACTCTTCAAGTACATGATGGTCATACCTAGAGAAGCTTAGCTGAACTCGTCCATATTTCTGAATCTAGGCTGACTAATCCATTTATCAAAACAAGTAGTTACATAAAGTAATGAGTTCATTGAGGTCTGTACCCTGAAGGTGCTGCTTTGTAACTGAATAACACTCTGGGCTCCATCTCTGCACTAACCATGTGGCTGTAGTGGGATCACTGTGTTTTCTTACACTCTCAACTCCAAGGGTTCTCAGGTTGTTTTGGTGTATGTGTTTGGCATAGAGCATGGAGAATGGGAATGAAAAGGCAGAAATATGGGTGCTCCAGAGGGAAGTTAAGGCTTTCTCCTCATATGGTATATTATGTACGGTTTTGGTATGCAGTAGAACACATTTGGTATTTGGTAATGAAGTCCAATGTCTTGTACTTATGAGGTGAGTTAAAGGGAATTTTGGTTGCATTTCTATCTTATTGTTGAGGACAATGATCCTCAGGATCACACACACAAAAAAAATTATGTTTCTGATCTAACACCCAAATAGACAACTTGTCACCCATAGCAGCTATTGCAGATTTTATAGTCAGTTCGACCTGACCAATGTACTCATTACCCTCCTTCCACAGAATGCATGGAAATCCAGACCGGTTAAGCAATTTAACTCAGCAATGGCAGATGGAACAGAGCACAGCAAAAATGGAGAAGCAATGAGCAACTCCTCTTTCTTTTTTAAATAGGCTGGTGGAATTATGAGTTAAGCAAGCCTAGCCCCACTGGGATAAATACAATTGACCTCCCCAAAGGGGCAAGCCACAACAGGTTCCAGGGAGGGTTGGCTCACCCAACCCAATTTGTAACTAAACTACATTAAATCAAATCAAATCAAATATAAGGGGTCAAATCGGGTAAAAAGAGGTGTCCATTAGTAAAGGTGTGGAAGGAAAAGAAATTGGGAGAAATTATTCACTAAAAGTATCCAGTCAACATGAAGCTGTAATCAACAAGGTCAATCAAATAGTTAGATCAGCCTCAAGGGAATCAGACCATAAGTCAAAGCAAGCTATTCCATCTTGTATAGATAACCTGACGAGGCCATGATCATTATATTCTGTTCAATTTTAGACATTTATAAATACTGCAGAATCACTTTGTTCTTCTCATATATCATGCCATTTCTGGAAGACAGCATCGATGCTGAAGAATACTGAAGTGACCAGGTCATAGTGTTCATTAAAGTTATTAGAATGCTGATAACTTTAATGAAGTTAAGATCTTCTGGTGTGAGTATCTATCTAAGAATGGCCTGTACTTTCCAGTAGAGAGAAGTGTTACTATATCAGCCTCGACTCGTTGGTAGCACTCTTACCTGAGTCAGAAGGCTTAGGCTTCACTCCAGAGATTTGAGCCTATAATCTAGGCTGACCCTGAAATATTGCACTGTCAGAGGTGCTGTCTTTCAGATAAGACATCAAGCCATGGTTCTATCTGCTTGTTCAGGTGAGTGTAAAGATCTCTACTTGAAGGAGACCAGGTGAGCTCTCTCAATATCCTAGCTAACATTTATATTTTAATCAACACCACAAAAAAAGATTGTCTGCTCATTTATCTCATTGCAGTTTGTGGGACCTTGCTGTGCAAAATTGGCTGCCATGTTTGCCTATATTACAACAGTGACAACACTTCAGAAGTACTTCATTTGAGATTTCCTGAGGTCATGAAAGGCACTATGTAAATGCCCGTTCTTTCTTTCTTTCTTTGGTCAGTTGGTTCATTTGTCTCCATAAATTCTTGAAAAACACATGGTCCAGGTTTTATAGAGTAAACTAATACATGCCCAGAATTGATCATGACAGTTGCTTGTACACCTCTGTGTTTGTTGAAGCTTGTTCCATTGTGTAATCGATATGAACCAACTTCCACTGTATTTAGATCCATGGAAGGCATACATGGAACATTAGACTGAGACATAGAAGTCAGTTTAGCTTTGTAGGTGCATCTCTAGCAGAACCATATGAAGTAATGTTACTGTCTGGATAATAACCAGGGCTCATACACTGATATTAGTGATCTAGCACAGTACACCGAGCTGATACTGATGAGGTTATAGCCTTGATATCCATTTTAAATACAGTGAACTCCCAAAACTCTATGCACTGACGTTGATTATTTTATGCTACTTGCATGGAGTCTGTACATGCATGTTAAACACAATTCTGCTGATCTATAGGAGTCAACCTATACTGCTCCAGATCATGGCAACCAGTTAGTACATAAGAATGCAAGTTAGCAACCCAACAATGCCAACCCTTCAAATATGCTTTATGCAATTTGCTGTGTCTGGACTCTAATTTATTTATTCACCCAGCCAGGTGAATGCTATAGATAAAAGTTTAATTAATGAAAAACTTTGAAATGGTACTCAAATAAATCAAATGAAAAACTCATCATACATTGCATTACTTTACTCAGCTGTGCTCTGTGCATTCTATGTTAACATTATAAGAGAGCAACACTCAACCAAGGCAACACTCAACCACAACAGGACTTAACCACAACAGGACTCAATAAAGGCATTACTCAATCAAGTCATCACTCAACCACAACAGCATTTAGCCAAGACAGCACTCAACCAAGGCAGCCCACATAGCAGGACACTATCAAAATGATTTTACACAGATCAGATTGAGACAATTATCTATGATGATATTAAAAATGTTGGTTTCTTTGCAATATTTTTTGGGTGGGGAGAAGAACCGCTCCCATTCCCAAAAAAGATTAGTTTGGAATTCTCTGTGGTTGCATCAATGTGGAGGACTCTGCACCAAATTCTGGTCCCGCTGCTGATTCTGCACATGAATTCCTCCCCTAGAAAATCAAGAAGGGTCTTCTGATAAGAGAAGCAAAAATTGTAGCAATTTCTAAACTAGGTTGTGATTGTAGAACTGGAGGGCATGAGTAGAACCTTAATAAGCTTTAAAGGAGGCTTGGGGTTAGAAGAATTGTTACCCCCACCCTTTCATCTGAGTGCTGGGTACATGTAAACAGTCACCACTGTGGTGATTACCTCCTTTGAAAAGATCTCGAGTAGTATAACATCGTGTCCTTTGTACTTTGTGTATTGCAGCCTTATACAGTTTACACATAGTGAGCAATTAGTCAACATCCTAGGCTTCTTTCAATTTCCCCCTCAGCAAGTTGTATCCTTTCCATGGAGCACATGTACCCCCTGTTTCTATTTCCAATGAGCAGTACCTTGCATATGTCTTTAATAATCTTCGTTTGTCATTGATCAGCTTAGCTTCAAATTCTGTCAAGCTCCCTTTTGTGAGTTTTTGACTCCTTTTTGTTTACATCGTCTCTAAAGTTTGGGGTCAGCTCTAAATTTAACTGTCCTGTAGTGGAACTTTGATTCCAGATCCTTTATGCATCCCATGTACTGGAGAGATCCCAGCTTGGATCCCATGGACACACTCCTCAATATCTCCCGACATTACATTTCTGATTATTGAAGTCAGGTGAGTGGGTCTGTAGCTGCCAGGTTTCGCTATGTCATCTTTCTTTAATATGTGAACTACTGTTCCAGTTTGCAATGTGTCAGAACGTCCCCAATGTTATTGACTCTCTCAAAATTATTTCCAGTGCGTTACAAATCTCCCCCTTGCCTCTCTTAAGCAACATGGGGTGCAGTTAATCCATTTTGGGGGATTTATTAATTCTCAACCTATTGACCTCTCTGGAACCCCTGGGGAGAGGGGGTACAAAATAACATAACATAAAAGTAGAAGCATAGAAGTAGCAACATAGAAACAGGCCATTCGGCCCATCAAGTCTGTGCCAGTGTTTCACTCCACATCAGCCACCTGGTCCAATCCTTTTCACCTGTTTAGTCCTAAAACTTTTTAATATTCCTTTTTTGATACAACTATCTAATTCTCTTTTAGAATAATTATTGAACACAGCTTCAGTAATGATCTGTGGCAGAGAATTCCATATTCAAACTACCTTCTGTAAAGATTTTTTTTCTAACGTCCCCTTGAACTCTTTTTGTGATTATTTTAAATATGTGCCCTCATTAATACATCACTGACCAGTGGAAACAATCTACCACTATTTACCTTATAACCCTTCACAACCTTGAAGGCCTTTTCAACTTTACCAAAAAAAGCCTTAACTTCTTAAGTCTCTGGATATAAAAACCCAGAGATTCACCTTTCATTCCAATCCAAAGCAAAGATGGTCAAGACAGCACTTGCTAAATGTTGGTCACAGTAAAATATGACGTGTCTTAAATATAACTAACCAAACAATGACTAATGACCCGATCCAGAGTTAATCAATCATTCAGACTATGACTAGTTTACATGGATAGTTTCTGGCAAGGAAGGCCAGATTATCGAGGCCACATATTTAAAATAAGGTCTGTGTTTTGTGCTCCAGCAGTCACAATGTTGGCTTCCAGGTGGTTATCATGCCCTCAATCAGACAGAGATGTGGCAGATTAGATTCTGAATCTCCTGAGATATTGTGCAGAGTCGCCCGACCAAAACCACATCTCTTGGTCCCATTGAATGTACAGTGTGTGACTTGGACCTTTTACTTGCTCCAGTAGGCAGTTTGTGTAAAATATATTATATGTTAAGCTGGTTATCATGTCCTCCATCAGATGGAGCTGTGATGGTTTAGATTGCACAGTAACTGTGATATTAACACTAATTCATTAACTTACTGAAAATCTCACATGAGCCAATGCAGTGACAGGTGAACTCTGAGAGCCAACAACATCAAAGCATAGTGTATTCTCCCACGAAGTGTAATTATTCCTGCTTGGACTTTTTCACTGATGTAGGAGCCAGGAACGTTTGTGCTGGGCTACACCTTACTAGAAAGTTTAAAGAGTAGAACATGAAGTTTGTTTTTGTTTCTATTGCCTGTACAAGGAAATAAATGGCCTGATGCAATATACAACTCCTGACCATGAATTAATCCAAATTAAAAATATTCTCAGGAACACACTAAATTGAAATTACATGCAATTCCACTTAGGTCCAAAATCCAAGCATTCCCTGTTTGGAGTTTTTTTTCTACTTCTTTCTGTGTGATTTTCCCTTAATGTCGGGTTATCTCCTGATATTAATGCAGCGCATCATTGCAGTGCTCTAAGGGCAACACAACCAAGCTCGATCCTATCCTTAACTAAAGTGCCCACATACTCACTTCCCAGCAGGCGTCACTGAATAGTGATCAGGAGTGGGAAAACCAGCTGAATTTTGCCCTCTCTAACCCAGGGGCGTTGTGGCACTGCCATCGTGATTGAGATCAGCTAACTCAGCACAGTGCTTGAAACTGAGACCTTTCATTTGCATGACTTACACCACACTGGATGATAGCAGCCATTGCTAGAGCACCATTTCATTGTTTAAAAGCTGCTTTTCTCACCAAATCAAGCAATGATTTTTCATATTTTATATGAATCACAGTTATCAGTGCATTTTGATATTTTTGGTGCTTGGGGCACATTTTAATTCACTTTTGGGCAAGAAATACACTTGACCCAAGCAACCTCACAGGAAGAGATGCATGTTAGTCATCTATAGTGGACCACAGGCTCTGATAATCTCTATCCTGATTGTTACACATGTGAACAGGGAAGACACTACTCAACTATACACACACGGACAGGGAAGACACTACTCAACTATACACACACGGACAGGGAAGACACTACTCAACTATACACACACGGACAGGGAAGACACTACTTAACTGTACACATATGGACAGGGAGGGCACTTCCTAACTATATACATTTTTCAATGTATGTATACAATTTTTCATAGAAAGTCTGGAGAGGAAGAGAAATATTTAACCAATTATCATCTTTGATAATTATAAGAGGAATATTCAGCCATTTATCAATGGGCATTTAATCAAATATCCAACTTCCACCCTCCATCTTCTGTTTTTTCACTTGTATTAAAACATTCACTTGTATTCCAGTTTCCAGTTCTGATGAAGGGTCTACACTCAAAACACCTGTCTTTTCTCCTTCAGATGCTCATTGACCTATGTCCAGCTTTTATTCCACTAGTTATTGGTTTGGTGGACAGAAAGAAAATATCACAGTGATGTGTTGTTGACTGCTGTTCTAATCCTCTGGTAATGCTCAGCTGTAAGTTGAATAGATCAGCAGACTGCTAAAGGAGATGTTGAAGGATGTGGCAACTGACGGGGAAAATGAAAAAAAGGCTTGAAATAAACAGGTTCCATTTTGTTATCCACTTGTACCATATCATGAGTGAGGGAATAGGAAGGTAGACACATGAAGGCATAAGGGCAGGACAGGCCCTGGTAAAAGACTAAAGGTTAGTAAAGGGGAGAAACTTGCAGGCATTAATATAGTCAGAAAAATTGCAATGGATAAAATAATGGGATTGGAGCGGGACAAAACTTCAGGCCCAGACAGTTTCCATTTGAGAGTATTGAAAAACATGCAATGAGTTTGGGAATACATTAACTATAATCTTCCTAAGCTCAGTGGATGCAGGGATAATGCCAAACAATTGGAAAGTAGGAAACATTATATCATTACTCATACAATTACAGAACATTGAGCCTAGCCTCAGCAGTGGGACAATTGCTAAAATGTATTATCAGGAAAAGTGTAAGTGTGCACTTGGAAAAGTACAAACTAATTAGGGAGAACGGTCTTGTTTTGTGAAAGGCACATCATATCTAACTAACCTATAGAATTCTTTGACAGAGTGACTGAGGTGGTGGATAGAGGAGGACATCTTATACAAGGATTCTCATTAGGTATTTGATCAGGTTCCACACAACAGGTTAAACGAATATTCAGGAGCATGGAATTGAAGGTTATCTCTTGACATAGATAGGAAATTGGTTGGAAGGTAGGAGACGGAGAGATGATAAAGGAGTTGGGATAAAAATAGCATTCTCGGATTAATGGTAAATGACAAGTGGACAGCATATCTGCAATTTTCTGGTATGCATTGGTGAGGTTCCTTGCCACCAATGTGAATTTGGAAGGTTAACTTCTTTATTTTTTATACCTTGGATTAATCATAATATCATGTCATAGTATCATAGTAGGTACAGCACAGAAGGAGGCCTTTCGGCCCATCGTGCCTGTGCTGGCTCTTTAAAAGAGCTATTTAATTAGTCCCATTCCCCTGCTCTTTCCCCATAGCCCTGTAATTTTTTCCCCTTCAAGTATTCATCCAATTCCCTTTTGAAAGTTACTATTGAATCTGCTTCCACCACCCTTTCAGGCAGTGCACTCCAGATCATAACTCGCTGTGTAAAAAAAATGTTTCCTCATGTCGCCTCTGGCTCTTTTGCCAATCGCCTTAAATCAAGGTACTGACCCTTCTGCCACTGAAAGCAGTTTCTTCTTATTTACCCTGTCAAAACCATTTGTGATTTTGAACACCTCTATCAAATCTCCCCTTAACCTTCTCTGTTCGAAGGAGAACAACCCCAGCTTCTCCGGTTTCTTCACGTAACTGAAATCCCTCATCTCTGGCACCATTCCAGTAAATCTCTTCTGCACCCTCTCTAAGGCCTTGACATCCTTCCTAAAGTGTGGTGCCCAGAATTGAACACAATACTCCAGCCGAGGCCTAACCAGTGTTTTATAAAGGTTTAGCATAACTTCCTTGCTTTTGTGCTTTATGCCTCTATTAATAAAGCCCAGGGTCCCATATGTTTTTTAACAACCTTGTCAACTTGTCTTGCCACCTTAAAGATTTGTGTATTTGCACCCTGAGGTCTCTCTGTTCCTGCACTCCCTTTAAAATTGTACCATTTAGTTTATATTGTCTTTCCTCATTCTTCCTACCAAAATGCATCACTTCACACTTCTCTGCGTTAGATTTCATCTGCCACCAGTCTGCCCATTTCACCAATCTGTCTATGTCCTCCTGAAGTCTGTTACTATCTTTCATACTGAGTTTCTTGTCATCTGCCAACTTTGAAATTATACTCTCTATTCCCAAGTCCAGGCCATTAATATATATCAAAAAGAGCAGTGGTCCAAATACTGACCCCTGGGGAACACCACTGTATACTTCCCTCCAGCCTGAAAAACAACTGTTCACCACTACTCTCTGCTTTCTGTTCTCTAGCCAATTTTGATTCCACGCTGCCACTGTCCCTTTAATTCCACAGGCTTTAATTTTGCTAACAAGTCTATTATGCAGTACTTTATCTGCTGGATTAACTGATCACAATACTGAGACCTTTCTCCGAACAGAAGTGCATTCTGTCCACTTTTTCTAGACTCTATTCTGGCACAGATGGTCTTTGTTTTCTAAAATGTCCTACTGCTTTGATTGGGTTTATTCCTATACTCCTTGTCTCTTTCTGTGTGGAAAATCTCCTTGAGGTTTAATGTGAAAAATTGGGGGTAAAACTATTTCTCCTTTTAGTTGAATGTCAACGCAAGCCAAAGGAAGTTGGTTTAACTAGCATTCCTGTTTCAGAACTTGTGCCTTGCTTTTAATTTAGCTTATAATGTTTTTTAAGCCTTTGATTTGTTTGTTGTGATGAAGTCTTGATACCTCATCATATATCACAAGCAGGACTGTTTTGACCATCATTATAATTCAGAAGTCTATCTGTTTTGTGTCAAATTGATGTAGAGGCAGGGACCTCAACTCTTTTAAAAATTACCTGGACCTGCACCTAAAGTGCTGTAAGCTGCAGGGCTACAGACCGGGTGCTGGAAGGTGGGATTACGATGGGCTGAACGGCCCCCTTCTATGCTGTATCTTTTCTATGGTTCTATGGTTGTCATTTGAACCTTTATTTTCAGGACTTCTAAAAGGAGAGTTTCTGAGGAGACAGGTGCAATTGCATCAGACAAACCCTCAACCCAGGAGCCGCATATATGGACCTCATCATATCTACCTGGGTAAGTCAGAAAACACCTGTGTTCATCATACACCATTGACAAAGGAAACAGTCACAGATTTACACAGTTTGGTCAAGCCTGTTGTCAGACAAGTTTCTACGACAGGGCAGTTCAGCCTGTAGCAGTAAGGGTGACTGCAGTATTAAATTTGTACTTCCAAGGCACCACCAGGGACTTTTGCCAAATCAGTCAGTCTTCTGTGTACCAATGTATCAAGCCAGTGACACAGGCCTTGTTTGCCAGAGGAAACACTTTCATCACTTTCCCTGTAGAAAGGAGACAGCAACATGAGAGCAAATGCACTCATACCAGGTGGCAGGTTTCCCAAAAATGCAGAGCATCTTTGATGGTGCAACAACCCCATGGCTTACATAAATAGGAAAGTTTCCCATTTCTGTGCAGGTAGTCTTGGACCACAAGAACCGAATCATGCAAGTACATGCGTGATACCTTTGGAGCGAACATGATGCCTTCATTTTGTGGCAGTCTGCTATGCCATCATTATTTGAAGGAGCAGGCAGGCTGGACAGGTGAATGCTAGTAGATCAAGGGCACCCACTGGAGTTCTTGTCAGCGACCCCATTGAGAAACACATGAATAGATGCAGAACGCAGATACAATACGTTCATGCCTGCACCAAAATTCTGGTGAAACACACTACTGGCCTGCTGGAGAAGAGATTCCATTACTCGGACAGGTTAGTGGAGGAGGGGGGGGGAGGTGAAGTTTTGTACCCCTGATAAAATTTCCAACGTCATTTGTATCTGCTGCATGTTACACAATTTTGCCATCCAGAGAAGAGTAACAGTAAACAAGAACACCAAAATGCACAGCCTCAATCTTTAGTAGAGGAGGCAGAGAAAGGACAAGAAATGGTTGGAGGCAACTTGCAGACTCATACACCAATCATTGATTGCAAAGACATTCACCTAAGTATGCCATCCAGAAACAAACAGTCCTGTCCCACCGAGCACTGTGGCACAATGAACACCATACCCTCCATTACAAAAAAACTACCTCAAACACCATGCATGCTCATTAAGCTACTGGTTGCTATTTTATGAGGGCCCCTCTCAAAAGAAATCCCATTACTGTGTTAAAATAAGGTGCAACTATTTTATTTCCCTCCTACTATTCTATGTATATGTTATTACTGTTTCTTTCCCCAATGCTTTCCCTTGGTGGCAGTGTATGCTGTATATCTTTCCCCTACTCAAACTAGTGATCTCTCTAAATGCTACCTCTGTGAGCAGAGTAAGTGTGGTCGCAACCTGCTGCTCAATAACAGTGGCCTCATGTGATAACTGTGGCTCTGTACCTCAGATACCTTGCAGTACAGAGCTGGCTAGCTGCTCCTATCCACAGTGGGAGCCAGTTGAACAGAAATGGACCTGGAATCTCCCCTGAGTTTTGGGGTGGATTTGGGGTGCTAAACAGAGGAGAATGCATTCTTAAAGGTTACTGTCTCAAATCTGCCACAGAAATCTGCACCTGAATTGTCCTTTCAAAAAACCGCCAGTTCCCTTTAAGGTTCATCACAAGCCCGTTCTTCCACATTGAAATGGAGTCGAGGAAACGTGGCTAACCCCTCCTCCCCATTCCCCTCTATTTCCATCCCAAACCTACCCCAAACAATTACTGCCACTATATCAGTTGCAGTAAGAGCTGCATTGGTGGATACCATATTGAGGAGGCCATTTTGTGTGCTGCTTCAGAAGTTTTGCATTTCATGACTTTTGCTGCTACTTTTACTCAGCTCTGCTCAAAGTACTGCTTTGCATCTAAACATGGATTTCTCAATGGGAATACTTATATTTTGATGTCTTGAAGGAGTGGAGGATGAACACATTGAAGAGGCTAGGATGGAGGCTCTTAGAGTCAGGCATCACCAAAGGTATCTGTTCCCTACATGTAGAGACTCACGCAGCAGGGTCTACACACCAAGAAAGTCTTAGGCATCCCCACAATATGAGGAGGCTGCACAAGAAAAAGAGGTGATGGAATAGGAGATCGAGCAACCAGCTACCAGAGCAAGGAGTGCACAACTGATAGCCCAGAACTTTTAATAAATAAAATTTGACTCGCCAAATAAAGTCACTTCACACCTGCTTGTTCTCTCCCCATACCCCTTCACAAAGCCTCTCACTTTCCAAGACTTCTGTCAAGTCCTGCATAAGATAGAGGTCTACATTTCCTCTACCATCATCCAACTCCATAAAGCTGAAAACAGACACAGTAATGAACTCACAAGCCTATGTGATCAAACTGTGTTAACCAGGATGTGCCACAAAAATCAATTCTCCTTCTCTACAACTACTTCTTAACACCGTGACTACCCTTTGTATTATGTAACTTATTTATTCTAGTTGCTAATGTAATACTCCTATGAAGTGCTCCCTTAGTGGCTGGGGGTTGAATGGTGGGTGGCTTGGATGATTCCCCAGGAGCCTTAGAGACCTGAGGAGACACTTTTCTTAGTATAGCTGTTGTCCCAACTAAATATTAGGAAGACCAATGCTGGAGCCCCCTGATGCTGGAACCCCCACCCCGATCCCGATGCTTGACTTCCCGATCCCGATGCTGTACCCTCCCAATCCTGGTGCTGGCTGGACCCCCCCGATGTCATGCACGTCCCCCCATCTTAACACCCCTCTCCAATTTTTTCCAGGGCCCATGATCTCTCTCTCTCTCTCCTGTCCCCCTTTCTGATTTGCAACCCGGAAGCACAAATACTCACCTTCAATTGAGTTATTATCGCAAGTTGCGATGCACTGATTTGGGGAACCCACACAAATATCTAGGGAAGGGCTGGGTTCCTGGCTCCAAGTTAAAATCATGCTCCCTGTGTGTGTGAATAGGAAAAATTCAAACTGGTCTTGCAAGTGCAAAAAGGAAAGAACTTGCATTTATTTAGTGCCTTTCATGGCCTCAGGATGTCCCAAAGTGCTTCATAGCCAACAAAGTACTTTCTTGAAGTGTAGTCACTTTTTCTTTTATTCATTCACGGGATGTGTGCATCGCAGGCAAAGCTAGAATTTATTGCCCATCCCTAATTGCCCTTGAGAAGGTGGTGGCGAGCCGCCTTCTTGAACCGCTGCAGTCTGTGTGGTGAAGGTTCTCCCATAGTGCTGTTAGGTAGGGAGTTCCAGGATTTTGACTTAGCGACAATGATATATTTTCAAGTCGGGATAGTGTGTGACTTGGAGGGGAACGTGCAGATGGTGTTGTTCCCATGTGCCTGCTGCCCTTGTTCTTCTAGGTGGTAGAGGTCGCAGGATTGGGAGGTGCTGTTGAAGAAGCCTTGGCGAGTTGCTGCAGTTGCTGTAGATGGTACACACTGCAGCCACGGTGTGCCGGTGGTAGAGGGAGTGAATGTTTAGGGTGGTGGATGGGGTATCAATCAAGCGGGCTGCTTTGTCCTGGATGGTGTCGAACTTCTTGAGTGTTGTTGGAGCTGCCCTCATCCAGGCAAGTGGAGAGTATTCCATCATACTCCTGATTTGTGCTTTGTAGATGGTGGAAAGGATGTGGGGAGTCAGGAGGTGAGTCACTCGCCCCAGAATACCTAACCTCTGACCCGCTCTTGTAGCCACAGTATTTATGTGGCTGGTCCAGTTAAGTTTCTGGTCAATGGTGACCCCCAGGATGTTGATGGTGGGAGATTCGGCGATGATAATGCCATTGAATGTTAAGGGGAGGTGGTTAGACTCTCTCTTGTTGGAGATGGTCATTGCCTGGCAGTTGTCTGACGCGAGTGTTACTTGTCACTTATTAGCTTAAGCCGGGATGTTGTCCAGATCTTGCTGCACGCGGGCATCAACTGCTTCATTATCTGAGGGGTTGTAATGTAGGGATATGCAGCAGCTAATTTGCACATGGTCCTACAAACAACGATGAGATAAATGACCAGGTAATCTGTTGAGGGATAAATATTGGCCAGGACACCAGGAGAACTCCTCTGCTCTTCTTCAAATAGTACCATAAGGTCTTTTACAGCTACCTGATAGGGTAGATGGGACCTTGGTTTAACATCTCATCAAAAGACGACACCTCTGACAGTGCAGCACTCCCTCAGTCTAGATTATGTGTTCAAGTCTCTGGAGTGGGACAATGAACTCATGACCTTCTGATTCAGAGATATCACTGAACCTAGGCTGACACCTAAGTAGATCAAGAAATATTGATAGCTAGTTATAGAAATTCTGAGAATGGTTGATCCTAGCACAAGATGTTTGGAGTGGAAAAGTATTCCATTCCCCAGGGATAACCATCCCCGTTATTATTCAACTCAATCACTTATCTTAAAGAATGTATTTATTTTTTGAAAAATCTTTTTCATGGAAGATGAGATAGTGAGGGTTTGGTTATTTAGGACTGGTACACAAGAACATACGATAAAGTCTCAGCTCAGAAAAGGCTTTTCGGTCCAACATGCTCATCATTTGTTATTCACTCCAGAAGCCCAACTCACCCAGCCCTGTGTCCGACTCACCCAGCCCGGCATCGGACTCACCCAGCCCGGCATCGGACTCACCCAGCCCGGCATCGGACTCACCCAGCCCGGCGTCCGACTTACCCAGCCCAGCGTCCGACTCACCCAGCCCTGTGTCCGACTCACCCAGCCCGGCATCGGACTCACCCAGCCCTGCGTCCGACTCACCCAGCCCTGTGTCCGACTCACCCAGCCCGGCATCGGACTCAACCAGCCCGGCGTCCGACTCACCCAGCCCGGCATCGGACTCAACCAGCCCGGCGTCCGACTCACCCAGCCCTGCGTCCGACTTACCCAGCCCGGCATCGGACTCACCCAGCCCGGCGTCCGACTTACCCAGCCCAGCGTCCGACTCACCCAGCCCTGCGTCCGACTCACCCAGCCCTGCGTCCGACTCACCCAGCCCTGCGTCCGACTCACCCAGCCCGGCGTCCGACTTACCCAGCCCAGCGTCCGACTCACCCAGCCCTGCGTCCGACTCACCCAGCCCAATATCCGACTCACCCAGCCCTGCGTCCGACTCACCCAGCCCTGCGTCCGACTCACCCAGCCCTGCGTCCGACTCACCCAGCCCTGCGTCCGACTCACCCAGCCCAATATCCGACTCACCCAGCCCGGCGTCCGACTCACCCAGCCCTGCGTCCGAATCACCCAGCCCAATATCCGACTCACCCAGCCCTGCGACCAACTCACCCAGCCCTGCGTCCGAATCACCCAGCCCAATATCCGACTCACCCAGCCCGGCGTCCGACTCACCCAGCCCGGCATCCGACTCACCCAGCCCAATATCCGACTCACCCAGCCCTACGTCTGACTCACCCAGCCCGGTGTCCGACTCACCCAGCCCTACGTCTGACTCACCCAGCCCGGTGTCCGACTCACCCAGCCCGGCATCCGACTCACCCAGCCCTACGTCTGACTCACCCAGCCCGGTGTCCGACTCACCCAGCCCGGCATCCGACTCACCCAGCCCTACGTCTGACTCACCCAGCCCGGTGTCCGACTCACCCAGCCCGGCGTCCGACTCACCCAGCCATGCGTCCGAATCACCCAGCCCAATATCCGACTCACCCAGCCCTGCGACCGACTCACCCAGCCCTGCGTCCGAATCACCCAGCCCAATATCCGACTCACCCAGCCCTGCGACCGACTCACCCAGCCCTGCGTCCGAATCACCCAGCCCAATATCCGACTCACCCAGCCCGGCGTCCGACTCACCCAGCCCGGCGTCCGACTCACCCAGCCCTGCGTCCGAATCACCCAGCCCAATATCCGACTCACCCAGCCCTACGTCCGACTCACCCAGCCCGGTGTCCGACTCACCCAGCCCAACGTCCGACTCACCCAGCCCGGCGTCCGACTCACCCAGCCCGGCGTCCGACTCACCCAGCCCGGCGTCCGACTCACCCAGCCCGGCGTCCGACTCACCCAGCCCGGCGTCCGACTCACCCAGCCCTGCGTCCGACTCACCCAGCCCTGCGTCCGACTCACCCAGCCCTGCGTCCGACTCACCCAGCCCAACGTCAGACTCACCGAGCCCAGCATTAGACTCACCCAGCCCAACGTCAGACTCACCGAGCCCAGCATCCGACTCACCCAGCCCTGCATCCGACTCACCCAGCCCTGCATCCGACTCACCCAGCCCAGCATCCGACTCACCCAGCCCTGCATCCGACTCACCCAGCCCAGCATCTGACTCACCCAGCCCAACGTCCGTCTCACCCAGCCCTGCATCAGACTCACCCAGCCCTGCATCAGACTCACCCAGCCCTGTATCCGACTCACCCAGCCCGGCATCCGACTCACCCAGCCCAACGTCCGACTCACCCAGCCCTGCATCAGACTCACCCAGCCCTGTGTCCGACTCACCCAGCCCGGCATCCGACTCACCCAGCCCTGTGTCCGACTCACCCAGCCCTGTGTCCGACTCATCCAGCCCAACGTCAGACTCACCCAGCCCTGCATCAGACTCACCCAGCCCTGTGTCCGACTCACCCAGCCCTGTGTCCGACTCACCCAGCCCTGTGTCCGACTCACCCAGCCCTGCATCCGACTCACCCAGCCCAACGTCAGACTCACCCAGCCCAGCATCCGACTCACCCAGCCCTGTGTCCGACTCACCCAGCTCTGCGTCCGACTCACCCAGCCCAACGTCCGACTCACCCAGCCCAACGTCCGACTCACCCAGCCCGGCGTCCGACTCACCCAGACCTGCATCCGACTCACCCAGCCCAACATCTGACTCACTCAGCCCAACATCCGACTCACCCAGCAGTGTACCCATGTCAGCCAGGCCCACATTGTTTAAGACCCCACTGGCATTTTCGTCTCTACGTAGTTCCTCAACCAGCCCATAAACCATTGGTGGTACAGGTTGGGAAATGGCCATTTCCACTGGTATTTAAAAGGATACTTAGTTGCAATAAGGAAAAGCTGGGTGCCGGTTTTGCATTCATTTTTACTGCAGTCACTTGTGTACTTGGAGCCTGAAATGTTTCCGACATTTGATCTTTTTGTCCCTATAGACGCTGAAATTTTTTTCCCTCCCATTATAAACCGCTGGTCCCCTTCACTCCCAATGCTTCCATCCCTCCCTTATAAATGCTGCTCTAGGCCTAGCAAGATCGGCCACCCTGCTGGATTTCTTGCCCTCGCAAAAGGCGAGCTTCCTGTAAGGAGTCCAATTAGCCCAGTCAGCTCGCCAATTCAATGTTGATCAGGCCTGACCACAAGAAGTAATCAGGCCTCCTGCTGTCCACACTGCCCACCCAAATCGAAAATCACCCCGTACCTCAATAACAAAAGGGTTCATGTTTTTTTCCTGTGGCATTTTCTCTCAGTTATTCACACAGATTTTGCTTCATAGGAAACTGAAACCATGGAAGTTAATTTATACATTGAGCATGAGTAAAAAGTATTAGGAAGAAACCCAAATTGTAACAAATGATCATTCCAACACTCCATGGTTGCATGCATTGAAATCACTGTGCCATTAACTTCTTTAGAGACAGTTTCCTTCTCTGTGATCTTTACTTTACATACTTTATTTATACGCTTGAGATGTACTGCACCTGCTTTAAACAGGAATTTTTCAAAACTACTTTAGAAATGGAGGAATTGCATTCTAATCTTTTGATTTGATATTTCCTTGCCCCCTAATCCTTACGTGATGTGGAGATGCCGGTGCTAATCCTTACAGCACAGGCCCCATTGTTTCCTATGAAGTATTTGATTTCCACGATTTGCTGAAGAGCTGGATGTTACACTGAAATCTGGATATTATATGACTTGAACTAAATTAACAAGAGTATCGATACCAGAACAAAAAAAAGGGAGATTACCTCCGTAACTGGGTTTATCACAGCCAAAGGCCAACAACTTCCTCTTAGCAAAATTACCGTGTCCTAGAAATAATTGGAAAACACCTCAATCTGTTGCAAACTTCATGGAAGTTATTGCCATGTACTGTGGTGTATCTGTACCAAACCTATTCCAAACCACTAACCTTTCTGGGACACAGCACAAGAGGACAACAAATGCTCTACTCTCTACCTTCTGTGAAAGAATTCAAATAGGGCTAAACACATATTCTCGGCTACCCAAGAAGTGTAGATGTTATTGGATTAGCTCATGTGAATTCCTCATTATAGTCCGATGCTATAGATACAGTGTTATCCAAAATACAGCTCTCTGATTGGGAACAAGTTAACCAGCTGGTACTCAACATATTACACACTAAAATACTTACCAGCACAAAAATGACCATCTAAGTAATAAACTGCACAGTTAGCAGGGGCAAGAGAACTGGTTTTGGTCTAGTGATTGTGTCCTATGAGTAAATTGGAAGTGCATTGTCAGAGCTGCCTCTGATTAAGGGCTTGAGAACCTGATTATATTCAGCATAATGACATCTCAATGACTCTGCCACTAACTGTTCCTGCTCCACAATGTAACATGTCCCTGTACATTTTCCCTTTACCTTGGCTTTTCTTCCCACCCTCATGCTGTCACATGCAGAATTCCCCACGGATCTAACCTTGATCCCTCTCCTCTTCTTCACCTACATGCTGTCCCTTAGAAACATCACCTACAGGCACGAGGCCAGCTTCCACATCTATGCTGAGAGCAGCCAACTTTACCTCCCGGCCTCCTTTCACAACCACACATCCACCTCTGTGCTGTCAGGCAGCAAGTCATGAATGAGTCATAACTTTCTTTAACTGAACATCATGAAGATTGAAGTCACCATTTTTGGCCCCTATCTGATCAGGAGCATACCACCCACATCTGAGTCCTCGGAATGAGTCATTGTTAAGGCACAGATGTTAGGAGAAAGTTGAGGAATTGCAACCTGTGAAGTGGCACTTGATCACCTTGGTTCAAAGTGTGACAGAATTTTTAAGATTGCTACTTTGTCCTTTATTCTCATTAAGTGTCAGCCGTGGCTCAGTGGTAGCACTCTCGCCTCTGAGTCAGCAGGTTTAAGCCCCACACTAGAGACTTGAGCACAAAATATCGGCTGACACTTCAGTGCAGTACAGAGGGAGTGCTGTACTGTCAGAGGCACTGTCTTTTGGATGAGACATTAAACCGAGGCCCCGTTTGCCTTCTCAGGTGGATGCAAAAGATCCCATGGCACTATTCGAATAGCAGTTTTCCCGGTGTCCTGGACAATATTTATCCCTCAACTAACATCACTCAAACAGATTATCTGGTCATTCATTTCATTGATCTTTGTGGGACCTACATTACAACAGTGACTACATTTCAAAAGTACTTTATTAGCTAGTGCACAGTGGAAGCCTCTTGCAGCTAGCAATGGGGTTTTCTTTGCATCTCTTTCAGGCTTCCCTGCTGCTCCTCTTGCTCATACCCTTGATCCCTATAAGGGGCCTTCCACCACCAGGCCCTCCAAAAGGTGATTTGCAGAGTTACGGGGGAAAAAGCTAGGGTGTGGGGCTAAATTAGACAGCTCTTTCAGAGAGCCGGCACAGACACGATGGGCCAAATGGTCTCCTTCTGTGCTGTAAGATTCTATGATTCTAGAATGCCCCCAGATCGCTCCAGCCATCAGAGATGCATCTTCAACATGGTCTCAGTCTGAGGATCCACCATCTGCCTTTCTGTGGTAAAGAGTGGAGTGACGGTGACATTCCTTAAGATAAAAGGCATCATGGAGGCTCCCAGGAAGTGAGCGTCATGATGGTGTGTTGCTAGTTGCAAATGAACAGCACTTTGAGAGAATGGTATCCTTTGCTGTTGATGTACAAAGGTGTTGATGAAGGAAGCATGGAAGTCCACGTTGCTGTAGTCTATGACTCCTTGGACCTTGGGAAATTTTTCCACACAGTAAACAAGCTGCACAGTAAAATTCAGTACCCTGTCATGTTGGTGTGAACTATCTATGAGGAAGAGGATGAAATTGCAAGTTCAAGAGAACAATGCACCCATAACTTGCTAATGCATCTATTCACAGATGTTTGGGTTAGGCTACAGATGTCTCCGGTGGAAACCTGGAGCGACACTGTGGCATAAAAGTTCAAGCTAGTTGTAACCTTTACAGCCACAGGCAGATTGGTGCCTCTGGTGGAGGTGGGCCACGGGTCTATTTGCAGCATGTGGCATAAATCAGCGATAACTTCCTTTGTTCATAAAGCCTTTGCAGAATCTGCTCCTCAGTTACATGCAGGTTGGAGCATCTCTGCCTGTATACTCTGGCGTGGGGTTGGTTCAAGGAGTCGTAGATTACACACAAGTGATCATACACATTCCCTTCATTAATGACTATATGTATGTCAACAGTAGAGGATATTATTCTCTCAATGTGCAGCTTGTTTATGACCAGCAGTACACCATCAAGCAAGTGAAGCTCACTTCCCAGAAAGGTGTCATGATGCTTTTATCTTAAGCAACTCCTCCATTCTTTCACTCCACCTCACCTTTAAAATGGTCACACATGGAGTGCTGGAATGAGGAAAATTGGATCAGTATGTTTATCATTGAATCATAGCATATTGTAGCGCAGGAGAGGGCCTTTTGTCCCATCACACTTGTGTTGGCTCTCTGCCATTCCCATGCCCCTTCCCAAGCCCTTTTAGATTTTGTTTTTAACCAATATTTATCCACTTCCATTTTAAAAGCTATTATGGATTCTGTTTCGACCACTGGTTGGCTATTCCATAACCTAACAACATCCTGTGTAAAAAAATCTCCCAACTTCTCACTTCCTCTTTTTGGTGATGACCTTTAATTTATACCCTCTGGTGGCTGACTCTCTGACCAATAGGAATAGTTTGTCCCGACTTACCTTATCAAAACCCTTCATAAGCTTCTCTGTTTAATGATTTTTCTGAAAATTATTTTGTAAAGCCTGATTTAGTAGAAATGGAAAATAACCAGCTAATTATGATGAAACTAATAATTCTCATCCCACACTTCTCAAGACATAACTAGGCATTTAACCAGTATAACTGGTGAAAAATTGGGAAATTAAGCTGTGACATACACAATTCTTGGCTTAATGGCTCCACAAAAATGGAGAAAATATCAATTTACCCACAAGGCCCTTCCTATAGTGATAGTCCAGTTATTCAGCCTTGAAATAATTGGTTGATTCAAACATTTTCTTGTTTATTTTTCAAGTTCCCTTTGCCACTTTCTGTACTCTTTTCTTTTCTCCAGCAGTTCATGTTGCACAAATATCCATTTAGGGGATGGAAGAAATAACAAATAAAGCCTGGAAATTACACTGTGTGGTATTATCATACGAGACCTCTATGCGCTGGGGACCGACATTTGCGTCAGCTACATTTTGAGCACTTCCAACTTCATGATCTGCCCCTCCCTATCTCTGTAACCTCCATATTTCTGTAATCTCCCTATCTCTGTAACCTCCTCCAGCTCTACAACCCTCCGAGATCTCTGAGCTCCTCCAATTCTGGCCTCTTGCAAATCCCTGATCTTAATTGCTCCACCATTGGCGGCGTCTTCAGTTGCCTAGGCCCTAAGCTCTGGAATTCCCTCCGTAAACTTCTCCACCTCTCGACCTCTCTCCTCATTTAAGACGCTCCTTAAAACCCATCTCTTTGAAGCCAAACTTTTGGTCACCTATCCTAATGTCCTAATATCTCCTTATATAGCTTGGTGTCAAATTTTGTTTGATAATGCTCCTGTGATGTTTTGGAACGTTTTACTACATTAAAGGCGCTATATAAATGCAAGTTGTTGTTGCTGTTGTTCCAGCACATCTACAGTATTGAAACATTTCACAAATGTACATCAAATACTCTTGGGGGTACGATTAAGTCACAATATTTCTTCCTGGGGGTTTTAGTTGTGGCTTGTTACCGTCCTCGAAACATTGAGTTGATTGGGGTGGAATTCATGACCAAGCAAATTGTATAAGGGATGTCATGGACTGGGCTGAATGACCTTTTCCAAATACCACACTTTCTTATTTCTGTCTTTTTGTCTGCCCCTCTTTTCCCCTGAAGTAAAAATAAGCACTTGTAAATAGATTGCCTGCAACACCATTATTGTGCTGATCCCATCTGATTTTGCAGGGTCAGCTTCATTTGCAAGTTGCTCTAGGAACTTTCCTCTCGCTGTCAGCATGAAAAACCATATTGGTGTATAGCACCTGCACTCTCAACTGATGCCACTGATAAATGGCAATGTTTCCAATGGTGGATAAATGTGCTGATGCTGAAAAGACATTATTACATTCACACCTTCTAACTCAACAGCTAATGATTGACCCATGGCATCTCTGCTATTCTCGCATCATGTTGGAATAGTGGCAGGCTTTATTAACAACATTTAAGGATCAGTTTCTGAACGTGTTTCAGGTAGAGCCTATAGGAGTGGTATCTCGTGGTAAAAAATCCACCGCAGGATTGATCTCTCAGTTGTTCAGTGGCAATTAGATACGAATATTATAATAAAAGCAAAATACTGCAGATGTTGCAAATCTGAAATCAAAACAGAAAATGCCAGAAGCACGTAGCAAGGACTTGATAAGTACTTGAAGGGAAAAAATTTGACGGCTATGGGGAAAGGCGGGGGAGTGGGGCTAGCTGGATTGCTCTTGCAGAGAGCCGGCTTGTACCTGACGGGCCGAATGGCCTCCTTCTGTGCTGCTTCTATGATTCTAGATCAGGCAACTTGGAAAAGTTAATTATTTTCTTTCCTTTTCTGATATCATTCCTCCTCCTCTGTGCTAGCTTTGTTTTTATCAACTTTACAAATTGCTACAGTAATCAGATTGAAAGTTTTATCGAGCATGCTTCAACACATGTACAACACACTTTAAATTTGGGTTCTCAGCATAGCTTTAGAGGAGACACTGGATATTGGAAGTGCTTTAAAATTGAAACTAAATGTGTGACTGGGGGAATCTCCAATTTATTCCTGATGCCAGCATTGGATTTGCTTTAGGAATAACATAATTAAGGAATTATAGGGTAAATTCTCCAATTGTGCACTCCAACGCAAAGCTTCACCCATCAGAAGCAATTGCGTGCAATTTCCTAATGCAGACACCCGACAGACAAGGCTTTGTGCTAGCAGAGTGCAGTCAGAAAATTTACTCTTAAATTTTTGTTGTTGTCGTTCCTGTTGTTGTTACTGGAGGTCTGGGCTAACAATCTAAAGAACATGCGTTCAAATCCCACCGTGGCAATTTGAGAATTTCAATTCAGTTTTAAAAATCTGGAAATAAAAAGCTGGTATCAGTAAAAGAGACCATGAAGCTATCGGATTATCATAAAAACCCAACTGATTCACTAATGTCCTTTAGGGAAGGAATCTGTTCTCCTTACCTGGTTTGACCTATATGTGACTCCAGTCCC
Source organism: Heptranchias perlo (assembly GCF_035084215.1). Classification (NCBI taxonomy): domain Eukaryota; kingdom Metazoa; phylum Chordata; class Chondrichthyes; order Hexanchiformes; family Hexanchidae; genus Heptranchias; species Heptranchias perlo. The sequence goes on along the minus strand of NC_090352.1, from coordinate 15,894,364 downwards.
ACACCAAAGTTGTTGACTCTTAAATGTCCTTTGGCGTGCCTGGCAAGCCATTCAATTGTATCAAAACCACCTTCTCAAGGGCAACTAGGGATGGGCAATAAAGCCTGGCCTTGCCAGTGACGCCCATGTCCTGTGAATGAATTAAAAAAATAAAGCTGAAGAGAATTACATTGACATTTATCCTTTACACAGCTGGTTATAACATTTTGTTTCAGCAATATTTTCTCCTTAGCTGTAAAGTGCTTTGGGGCGTCCTGAGGTTGTGAAAAGCGCTATATAAATGCAAGTCTTTCTTTTTTCTCCCCCCATCAAGGTTAACTCCTGTAGGTGGAAACTCCTGTGGGGGAGAATTTTAGTGCTGAGAGTGAGGGATTGCAGTGTTGGAGAATGGAACACTTTCTCGTTCTTGGCACCCAAGGGGTAATTTTCCAACTTTGTGCTTTGGTGGAGAACCCCACCTGCCAAAAGGTCAGAAAATCATGAGCAGTGCATGGCCGAATCTCCGATATATGCTCTTGGCAGGAGAGACTCCCCATCGGGATCATGAAGTTGGAAAATTACTCTTCTAATGTTGGCGTTATATATAGCTTAGTCACATGTACTGTCGCTCGATGTGTACTAAAATCTTCTCATTTTACCAATAAATGTGGCTGAATGTCAGCTATAGAAGATTAGACCAGTATCGCACACCATGCAATTGTTTGGCCTCTGTGTGAAATGATCGATTTATCTCAAACTGTATGTCAAACACGACTGGTTGGGCCGAATGGCCTGTTTCTATGTCGTAACTTCTATGTATTTCTGTGTTTCTATGTGGGCATTTTTATCATTAGCCTCGGAGTTGCTCCCTCTTCGCTGCCGTAACACCACCTGAAGTGCAGCAGCAACCCTGCAGATCAGGCAAAGTGTTGGTGATGGAGCTGGAACAGCTCCAAGGAAATTGCTGCCATAGGACACTGCTCTAACGGTCCTTCAATCCAACTTGTAACGAGGATCCACAATGATGCAAGTCACACCTTAAAACTGGTGAGATGCTTGTGACAAATAAACTGAAGTGAAAGCATCCATGGACATGTGCTCACTGAGTGCACACCTCCTGTACCATGCCTCATCTTTTTTTGACCTGCCTCCTGGCTCTGAGCCCAGGTACTTGAGCTAAATTTCACTGATGTTTGGACTCAAAGCATAGGAGCAGGATTGACCCACTTTGTGTCATTAAAAATTCTCAATTAAAGCAGCCATTCAGACATTGCTTTTCAGAGTGAAGCTGTAAAGGTCTCTCAGCACAAAAGTGCTAATGCAGTTTTTTCCCCTTTACACAATCAGATCTGTGTAAGCCAGGAGTTGAGTCATTATGTTGAGAGCGCGGGGTAATAGTGGATCGCGCTACCCCCGCCCAAAAACAGGCCCTATCCAATTGTTCCCTCTGGCAGTCTAGTGCAGCACCACGCTCAATGCGCAATGCCCTCAAACAGCGTCAGCATCGAAATTTCAATGGGGGGGTGGGGGCAAGCGGCCCTCCAGACATATACCCAAAAGGCAGTGGGAGGCAGCGTGGGATGAAGTCAATGCCAGGAGCACAGCATCATGAACATGGATGCAGTGTAGGAAGAAGTTCAATACTTTGACACGAGTGGTCAAGGTGAGTGAGGTCAACTATCAAGTGGTGTCTCCTACCATTTCACCACTAGCCGCATCCACTGCTCCACACGCTACACCCCCATCACCCACATACCAACAAAGTTTTTCAATCAGTACACAACTCTTCCTCTCACCCTCACACATTACCACAGTTGCAAGCTGCCCACCCACAACTCACAGACCGCACACACTGGCAGCTATTCAACCATGTCAGGCCCATTACTCAGACACACATCCCGCTTTCTTGCAGGAGAAGGTGGCGCATATCAGGAGGCAGCAAGTGGCAGTGGTATTTAGCCCCTCGAGCCCGTTCCGCCATTCAATGAGATCATGGTGGGTCTGTGACCTAACTCCATATACTTGCCTCAGCCCCATATCCCTTGGTTCACAGTAATCTATCAATCTCAGATTCAGAATTCACAATTGAGCTAGCATCAACTGCCATTTGCAGAACAGCGTTCCAAACTTCTCCCACCCTTTGTGTGTAGAAGCATTTCCTGACTTCAATCCTGCATGCCCTGGCTCTAAATGTTAGGCTATGTTCCCTAGTCCTCGTATTCAAGTATAGGAGATTTCCAAAAACAGTTACAAATGTCTCGGCAGCCAGAAGCAATAATCCAGCCACTAACCTGTAAATCCTGCATGGTCCCTTTAAATAGCGCTGGTGAGGGTCCTCCAGGCACTCTAAGACATGCTCAGATGGTCGGGGTTAAGACTGTGCATTGAGTCGACCATTAAATCCCAAAATGGTGTCTATCACTGTAAATCCGTGTTGCACACTGATTGTATACATTTTCTCCTTACTTTACATGCTTCTGGCATTCGTTATCTGCGCCTGCACTAACTCCTATACCAAGATAACATCTGGTGCACGTCACACTGGAAACGTGCGTGCGCAGCCAAGACGCCATCTTGCATTTCTGGAGGCCACGTAGCGCCGAAACAACGAGCGCTACACGGCCCAATTTAGCACCCACTGTGTTTAAAACTAAAGGTGCCTGAAGGTTTTGCTAAAAGTGCTTTAAGTGTGTCCTTAACTGAAGTCTGCCCTGGAATCTAAGGTTCTTTTTTGCTTTGAAGTTGCCATCCCTTGATAATGGTTTTGTGTCTTGTGGCAGGATGGCAGCAACAAGTGAAGGAAGGCAAAGGGCTCTGCAGTTTGGTGAGGAGAGCACGGAAGAGCCGCTACAGGCTGTGGAGAAGTGGAAGCCAGTGCTGTATCCAGCATTAGGCAAAAACATGTCAAAAGCAGCTAGACACAAATAGCAGAGGAACTGAACTCTCGCTGCACTGCCCAATGCACATCAGCGCAGTGCTGGAAGAAATGAAAAAACTTTATTTATTTGGCGACTTTCATGACCTCAGGACGTCCCAAAGCACTTTACAGCCAATGAAGCACTTTTTGAAGTAGGAAATAGGACATTCAATATGCGCACAGCAAGGTCCCACAAACTTCTTCTTTGGCAGTCCCTCAGGGTCGAGATGACTTGCTTCCACTCAGGGAGGGTGGGTAGACTCTGCCACAGGTGGGGCAGGTAGTGTTTAATAAGGCGGGTGGGTGAGACGCTCTGGATTCTGCGCGCTCTTTCCGTTGCTTACGCTTGGCCTCCACGTGCTTCACTCGGTGACGCTCGAGGTGATTGGTGCCTTCGCAGATGTTTCTTCTCCAGTTTGGACGTTCTAGAGCAAGCGATTCCCACGTGCCGGTGGGGATGTTGCATTTTTTTAGGGAGGCTTTGAGAGTGTCCTTATAGCGTTTCCTCTGCCCTCCTAGTGATCGCTTGCCATTGCAGAGCTCGGAGTAGAGCACTTGTTTAGGGAATCTTGTGTCGGGCATGCGGACAATGTGGTCCGCCCATCGCAGCTGGTTGAGCGTGACCAGTGCCTCGATACAGGGGATATTAGCCTGGGAGAGAACGCTCACGTTGGTACACCTATCCTGCCAGTGGATTTGCGGGATTTTGCGGAGGCAACGTTGATGATATCTCTCCAGCGATTTGAAGTGTCTGCTGTACATTGTCCATGTTTCTGATGCGTACAGGAGGGCGGGGACCACAGCTGCTCTGAAGACCATGAGCTTGGTGCTTGATTTGAGGTCTCGGTCTTCGAACACTCTGTTCCTCAGGCGACCGAAGGCTACGCTGGCGCATTGGAGTCGATGTTGAATTTCATCGACGATGTCTGCTCGCGCCGAGAGGAGGCTCCCGAGGTATGGGAAATGATCCACGCTGAGGAGAGGCTCACCGTGGATCTTGATGGTTGGGGGGCAGTGTTGTGTGGCAGGAGCGGGCTGGTAAAGGATCTTTGTTTTCCAGATGTTTAGCCTGAGGCCCATTCTCATACACTTCGGTGAATGCGTCGACGATGGTTGATAGTTCAGCCTCTGAGTGTGCGCACACGCAGGTGTCATCTGCGTACTGCAGCTTGATGACAGAAGTTGGGGTGGTCTTGGTTCTGGCCTGGAGGCGTCGAAGGTTGAACAGTTTCCCACTTGTCCTGTAGGTTAGCTCCACTCCGGTGGGGAGCTTCATGATGATGGAGTGGAGTGTTGCAGCGAAGAAGATAGAAAAGAGCGTTGGTGCGATGACTCAGCCCCGCTTGACCCCAGTTTGCACTCGGATTGGGTCTGTAGTGGATCCGTTGGTGAGGATCACGGCTTGCGTGTCATCGTGGAGCAGGCGGAGAATGGTGACGAATTTCTGCGGGCAGCCGAATTTGAGGAGGAACAATAATGATATAAATGACCAGATAATCTATTTTTTAGTGATGTTGGTTGAGGGATGGGGAGAACTCCCCTGCTCTTCTTTGAATGGTGCCATGGGATCTTTTTATGTTCACCCAAGAGGCCAGATGATGGCACCTCCGACAATGCAGCGCTCCCTGAGAAGTGTCAGCTTGGATTGTGTGCTGAAGTCTCTGGAGTGGGGCTTGAACCTACAACCTTCTGACTCAGAGGTGGGAGTGCTACCAACTGAGCCAACGCTGGCACTTTAAAAGTTCACTGATCTCGTCAGAAGGGGCAAGATAGGGCACTGGAAAGCTTCTCACCAAGATGATTGGTGTGTATACCTCAATTTTTCACCTCACAATCTCTTTTGTTTTGAACATGCCCTGAAAGCCTTCTGCCTTAATTTCTTTAAATCTTCTTTCAACTCTACTCATTGTCATAGCAGACACATGCCCACTGCTCGAAGCACCCAAGCTTCAATGTCTCCTCATCTGCAAGAATTTTACCTCTTACCAGCTCCCTCTTTCTGACATGTGCTTCTTTAATGTCACTTCTCAGTATGTTATAGCCCTTATCCCTGTTTCATTTCTTTTTGAGAGAAAGCAGACCACAACAGAAGTGCTTGGCAATGGGAGGAGGGGGGCCCTCCATAAGGGACATCACCATTCAAGGATACCATATCCTGGGAATTGTGAGTGATGGAGAAGCAGGAGGGCAAGTCCCAGCAAGGGGTTGGTATCCCAAAGCTATTTCCAGAACACTGCAATACAACACCCACCTGAAGGACTGGAAACATGTGAAATGTTTGCCTATGTCACATTAATATAATTCTAAGTTCCTTGCGGTCACTGTGTCCTTTTTGTGGTTTTGCAGGATCCCTTCAGATTTACGGAGCTGGCCCCTCCCAGAACTCGCTTGAAATCAGCCTCTGGAGAAGCAGCAGCATATTGAGCAGCCCATCACAACGCCTACCCTACCCACTCACTAGCTCACATACATCCACCAAGTGAATAGACAGCAGGAGAGTGGCACAAAACATGAATCACTGATCATGGATTGACAGGAGTTGGTGGAGGAAGAGGAGAAGGAAGCCCCTCACTGGAGGGTAAGGTTACCTCCCTCTCCAGCTGTGAGAGCAGGGAACCAGAACACCATGGCACAGCTTTTAAAAGGAAGATGCTTTCTAAACACAACAGGTTGTTGGAATCATTGGTGCAGTTACAAAGAACTACAAAGGATTACAAAGAATGTAATTACAGAAACAGGCCATTTGGCCCAACAGGTCCATGCTGGTGTTCATGCTCCACTTGAGCCTTCTCCCACCCTTCTTAGATAAATCTCCGGGACCTGATGAAATGTATCTCAGGACGTTATGGGAGGTTAGAGAGGAAATTGCGAGTCCCCTAGCAGAGATATTTGAATCATCGACAGCTACAGGTGAGGTGCCTGAAGATTGGAGGGTAGCAAATGTTGTGCCTTTGTTTAAGAAGGGCGGCAGGGAAAAGCCTGGGAACTACAGACCGGTGAGCCTGACATCTGTAGTGGGTAAGTTGTTAGAGGGCATTCTGAGAGACAGGATCTACGGGTATTTGGAGAGGCAGGGACTGATTAGGAACAGTCAGCATGGTTTTGTGAGAGGAAAATCATGTCTCACAAATTTGATTGAGTTTTTTGAAGGGGTAACCAAGAAGATAGATGAGGGCTGTGCAGTAGACGTGGTCTACATGGACTTTAGCAAAGCCTTTGACAAGGTACCGCATGGTAGGTTGTTACATAAGGTTAAATCTCACGGGATCCAAGGTGAGGTAGCCAATTGGATACAAAATTGGCTTGACGACAGAAGACAGAGGGTGGTTGTAGAGGGTTGTTTTTCAGACTGGAGGCCTGTGACCAGCGGTGTGCCTCAGGGATCGGTGCTGGGTCCGCTGTTATTTGTTATTTATATTAATGATTTGGATGAGAATTTAGGAGGAATGGTTAGTAAGTTTGCAGATGACACCAAGATTGGTGGCATTGTGGACAGTGAAGAAGGTTATCTAGGATTGCAACGGGATCTTGATAAATTGGGCCAGTGGGCCGATGAATGGCAGATGGAGTTTAATTTAGATAAATGTGAGGTGATGCATTTAGGTAGATCGAATCAGACCAGTACCTACTCCATTAATGGTAGGGCATTGGGGAGAGTTATAGAACAAAGAGATCTAGGAGTACAGGTTCATAGCTCCTTGAAAGTGGAGTCATAGGTGGATAGGGTGGTGAAGAAGGCATTCGGCATGCTTGGTTTCATTGGTCAGAACATTGAATACAGGAGTTGGGATGTCTTGTTGAAGTTGTACAAGACATTAGTAAGGCCACACTTGGAGTACTGTGTACAGTTCTGGTCACCCTACTATAGAAAGGATATTATTAAACTAGAAAGAGTGCAGAAAAGATTTACTAGGATGCTACCGGGACATGATGGTTTGACTTATAGGGAGAGGTTAGATAGACTGGGACTTTTTTCCCTGGAGAGTAGGAGGTTTAGGGGTGATCTTATAGAAGTCTATAAAATAATGAGGGGCATAGATAAGGTAGATAGTCAAAATCTTTTCCCAAAGGTAGGGGAGTCTATAACGAGGGGACATAGATTTAAGGTGAGAGGGGAGAGATACAAAAGGGTCCAGAGGGCAATTTTTTCACTCAAAGGGTGGTGAGTGTCTGGAACCAGCTGCCAGAGGCAGTAGTAGAGGCGGGTACAATTTTGTCTTTTCGGAAGCATTTGGACAGTTACATGGGTAAGATGGGTATAGAGGGATATGGGCCAAGTGCGGGCAATTGGGACTAGCTTAGTGGTATAAACTGGGCGACATGGACATGTTGGGCTGAAGGGCCTGTTTCCATGTTGTAAACTTCTATGATTCTATGATTCAATGATTCATCTAACCCTATCAACATATCTTTCTATTCCCTTCTCCTTCATGCGTTTATCTAGCTTCCCCTTAAATCCATCTATGCTAGTTGCCTCAACTACTCCTTGTGGGTGAAAAAGTTTTTCCTGAATCCTCTATTGGATTTATTAGTGACTATCTTATGTTCATGGCCCCTAGTTCTGGTCTCCCCCGCAAATGGAAACATCTTCTCTATGTCTACCCTATCAAACCCTTTCATAATCTTAAAAACCTCGATCAAGTCACCCCTCAGTCTTCTCTTTTCTAGAGAAAAGAGCCCCAGCCTATTCAAGCTTTCCTGATAGGTATAACCTCTCATTTTTGGTATCATCCTAGTAAATCTTTTTTGCACCTTCTCCAGTGTCTCTATAACCTTTTTATAGTGTGGAAACCAGAACTGTTTGCAGGACTCCAAGTGTGGTCTAACCAAGGTTCTGTACAAATTTAACATAATTTCTCTTGCTCAGAAGCATCCCACATATGGTGGCTATAATAGAGCGGCCCAGCAATAACATGAGTGGGGTGCTAAGGATTGGCTTACAGAATCAACAGACATCCTTAGATACACTAGCAATTCTAGGGTCATCTACAGCACAGCTCGTAGCCAGAGAGGCCACAATAATAGCTCAAACAGCTACCATCGAATCCTTCGGCTACACGATTGCCACATCACTGAGTGTGGTTACTAAGGAGCTTCCAAAATGAGGCCTGAGCAGGGGATGGGCTTCCATGAAGCCATCAAGTCTGTACACTAGCAGATCAGAGGAAGTGGTGTATTGGAAGCTTCAAGTAGGGTCGGCATGGATATGGCCATGGAAGATATTGCTCTTTCTCAGGATAACAGCACTTCTACACTACTCCTCCACCCATCACCCATGACTGTCCAAGAGCCAGAAGGCATGCTGGGCTGGGATGTCACACCATGTGCAGAACGTTCACAGCCTCTATTGGGATCAAGGGCATAATGCGGAGATATGGGATCATTTCTTTCCTAGCATCATATTCTGGTAACACAGCTTAACTCCCTCTCCCAAGGAGCATCAGCATAGAATTATAAAAGTTTACAAGCTAGATAAACGCATGAGGGAGAAGGGAATAGAAAGATATGTTGATCGGGTTAGATGAATCATAGAATCATTGAATCATAGAAGTTTACAACATGGAAACAGGCCCTTCGGCCCAACATGTCCATGTCGCCCAGTTTATACCACTAAGCTAGTCCCAATTGCCTGCACTTGGCCCATATCCCTCTATACCCATCTTACCCATGTAACTGTCCAAATGCTTCTTAAAAGACAAAATTGTACCTGCCTCTACTACTGCCTCTGGCAGCTCGTTCCAGACACTCACCACCCTTTGAGTGAAATAATTGCCCCTCTGGACCCTTTTGTATCTCTCCCCTCTCACCTTAAATCTATGTCCCCTCGTTATAGACTCCCCTACCTTTGGGAAAAGATGTTGACTATCTACCTTATCTATGCCCCTCATTATTTTATAGACTTCCATAAGATCACCCCTAAACCTCCTACTCTCCAGGGAAAAAAGTCCCAGTCTATCTAACCTCTCCCTATAAGTCAAACCATCAAGTCCCGGTAACATCCTAGTAAATCTTTTCTGCACTCTTTCTAGTTTAATAATATCCTTTCTATAGTAGGGTGACCAGAACTGTACACAGTATTCCAAGTGTGGCCTTACTAATGTCTTGTACAACTTCAACAAGACATCCCAACTCCTGTATTCAATGTTCTGACCAATGAAACCAAGCATGCCGAATGCCTTCTTCACCACCCTATCCACCTGTAACTCCACTTTCAAGGAGCTATGAACCTGTACTCCTAGATCTCTTTGTTCTATAACTCTCCCCAACGCCCTACCATTAACGGAGTAGGTCCTGGCCCAATTCGATCTACCAAAATGCATCACCTCACATTTATCTAAATTAAACTCCATCTGCCATTCATCGGCCCACTGGCCCAATTTATCAAGATCCCGTTGCAATCCTAGATAACCTTCTTCACTGTCCACAATGCCACCTATCTTGGTGTCATCTGCAAACTTACTAACCACGCCTCCTAAATTCTCATCCAAATCATTAATATAAATAACAAATAACAGCGGACCCAGCACCGATCCCTGAGGCACACCGCTGGTCACAGGCCTCCAGTTTGAAAAACAACCCTCTACAACCACCCTCTGTCTTCTGCCGTCAATCCAATTTTGTATCCAATTGGCTACCTCACCTTGGATCCCGTGAGATCTAACCTTATGTAACAACCTACCATGCGGTACCTTGTCAAAGGCTTTGCTAAAGTCCATGTAGACCACGTCTACTGCACAGCCCTCATCTATCTTCTTGGTTACCCCTTCAAAAAACTCAATCAAATTTGTGAGACATGATTTTCCTCTCACAAAACCATGCTGACTGTTCCTAATCAGTCCCTGCCTCTCCAAATGCCTGTAGATCCTGTCTCTCAGAATGCCCTCTAACAACTTACCCACTACAGATGTCAGGCTCACCGGTCTGTAGTTCCCAGGCTTTTCCCTGCCGCCCTTCTTAAACAAAGGCACAACATTTGCTACCCTCCAATCTTCAGGCACCTCACCTGTAGCTGTCGATGATTCAAATATCTCTGCTAGGGGACCCGCAATTTCCTCCCTAACCTCCCATAATGTCCTGGGATACATTTCATCAGGTCCCGGAGATTTATCTACCTTGATGCGCGTTAAGACTTCCAGCACCTCCCTCTCTGTAATATGTACACTCCTCAAGACATCACTATTTATTTCCCCAAGTTCCCTAACATCCATGCCTTTCTCAACCGTAAATACCGATGCGAAATATTCATTTAGGATCTCACCCATCTCTTGTGGTTCCGCACATAGATGACCTTGTTGATCCTTAAGAGGCCCTACTCTCTCCCTAGTTACTCTTTTGCCCTTTATGTATTTGTAGAAGCTCTTTGGATTCACCTTTGCCTTATCTGCCAAAGCAATCTCATGTCCCCTTTTTGCCCTCCTGATTTCTCTCTTAACTCTACTCCAGCAATCACTATACTCTTCAAGGGATCCACTTGATCCCAGCTGCCTATGCATGTCATATGCCTCCTTCTTCTTTCTGACTAGGGCCTCAATCTCCCGAGTCATCCAAGGTTCCCTACTTCTACCAGCCTTGCCCTTCACTTTATAAGGAATGTGCTTACCCTGAACCCTGGTTAACACACTTTTGAAGGCCTCCCACTTACCAGACGTCCCTTTGCCAGCCAACAGACTCTCCCATAGGTAACCATGCACCCAGAACATTACCACGGTAAAAGTGGGCAAGAGGGAAGCACCCTGGTGATAAAGGACAGGCACACACATGTGCCATTTTTAGTAAATCACTGTTGGAACTTGATCACTATTCTATTTGTGTCTTTGTACTCTACAGGGTCAGGGAAAACAAATATGGATGTGTACATTGAAGATTTGGGAATAGGAGGAGAGTGACAGTTTGACTGGGAGGATTCACTTGTATCGATTGTGGGATGGAGCTATTGTATGGAAATGTGGAAGGAGGATTCCTGCCCTTTGCTATTGAAGCAGTTGATAATGGCTCTGGAGAAGGCCAGGCACATATCTTCATCAGTTGTCAGGGAAGCTTATAGTTACTGTTCTTCATCTGCCTCCAAATTCGCCATCTCACACAAAAGGGGGAACCACTATACCAAGCTCGCCATCCATCGATGACTGAAGAGAGTTACAGTATTCTGCAACAATTTCTGAAACTGAATATGCATTTTCTTATTCAAAAGGTCAAAATAAAGACCTTTCTTGACAAGGGCAGTTTGTCCCTTTAAGATCGACAGCACCTAAGTTGGTAGCTCTGGAAGCGATAGTGCCAAGGATTTTCGTTCCTGAAATGCACCAGGTGCTAGAGCAGAAAAATCTGAGTGCCTGAGGAAGGAGGAAATCTCCGAAAGCTTGTGAATTTAAAATAAAATTGCTGGACTATAACTTGGTGTTGTAAAATTGTTTACAAATTAATATGTGTCGTGTTACAGGATTTTTTTGACCATTTTTCCGCAAAAATGATTTGGAGTTATTATGTTCAAGTCAAGTAAGACACATCACTTTTGTGGGGAAGTGTAATGTGCTCACTGTTTGTATTATTATATAAAGACAACTTGCACTGACTGTGCCAAGTGAATTTGATCATAATTGATGCTCTGTATGTTCACTTGCTGTGAAATAAAGCAGCTCAATGATTTATATCAGGCCTCATCTCACCAAATGTTTCTTGGTCCACCTTTGAAAAGATTATAAAGAAGCACACGTGCAAAAGACACGAATATCCAGTTCAGGTCGCAAGGGGATAGTATTGTTACACCTCTGGGGATAGTATTGTTACACCCCTAAATGTAAGACACTCAGACTGCTAATGGAAGTGACTCGCATTGCTGTACCCAAGAGAATATCTAAGGCAAGACCCTAACCTTGCAACAACACAAAATGTATAAATTCCATTTGAAGTATGAAAGCAGGATTTACTTTATTGTGTATCTTTGAAAATATCAATACAATCAAGATTTCACAGAAGAGAACATTCAGAAAGAACATTGAAGGAAATCTGATTTCAGCCCGACTAATCTATTGGGCTTTTAATACGCTGCTGATCCAGCCATTGTGTTACACTAGGTCATTCATAACATTCAGAGTGTGAATTACAGACACATTTTGTAATTTAACATTTCCTGATCAATCCCTTTATACCCACATTAAAAATTTCTCCCCAATCAAAATTGTGAGCAACAGGTCATGAGATGTTCTAAATCAGACAAATCCAGACATGAAATTAATGCAAAGAGGAGAGACTTTCTTTAGTATTTTACCTTTTCCACAATTTGTTACCAGTAACATTGAGCAGCAAGCTTCAGCCATTGGGGGTCCCAGACAGTGAGGGCCAGGCCCCACAGCAAGCTGAAGCCATTGATCTGGATTGTAAATTCTGTTGATGGGGTATTTGTCAAGCTGTCAATGTAGACTTTGTACATCCATTAACAAAGAGCTTTGGATTATGGGTGGACACAAAGGAGAGTTCTCATTGGCTGAGAAATATCACTTAGCTTAAGCCAACCTCTGTCAGAGCTGATGCTGTGGTACAATGATAGGTCACAGCAGAAAATACATTAAAATGGACAGATCCATAGCCCAATGGGAGTAATGAACTCAACTGAGAGCCTTTATCTTTCTAATGTTAAACAGATGCTGGTGTGTTAAACCCCTCAGATTCGCTACCTGCTCATAATGAATGTTCAGTTACTGACAACATATGATTGAGGCTGAATATCATGTGGATGCAGAGTCTGATTAGCGCAGATACAATGACCGACCATCATGTAATTATCAACATTAAGGTCTCAGTTCATCTCAAGTGATCTGCTGTTGATATTCCTCACAATCACATTTCATGATGGGACACATAAATTCCTACAAACAATCCCAGAAAGTTGTCTAAAGTGCTTAAAGGCACAACAAATCTTATCTATAGCTTTTTCAATTGCATTCATTGAAATTGAGATCTCCTGAATAAAATAATTCAATGTTGAAGATTTTAAAATAGCCAAATATGATCCTGTTTTATTAAGCGGTCACTTTGGTGTCTGGCCTGTTTGAATGCACAGCCTAACTTTATTTGCAGTGTGTAGAGCAAATTGCTAGTCTGAACCCAGGGTTTAAGGGGTGACCTTTCACACATAAACAATCTGGGCCTGATTATTCAGTGTAGGATGGTGAGAAACATGAGGATTTGTCCTCTCAATCCTGCAACTAGCAGTCATGAAGCATACTTAGGCTTTCTTTACATGCAGACAAGAACAGAATGATCATTCAGTCCATAAATAAAACAAGATTAATCCAGACTTTTACATCTATTCAACTAAATTAAACACATGTTGATTTTTTGAGGAGATTACTTAATGGGTGTACTGTGAAAACATAACGGGCATGGGGCAGTAGAACGATGAGTAGAGATGGTAGCTAAGATCAATATTAGAATTAGATACACATGAAATCTGAATTTATGCCTGCAAATAATGCATTTCTATTTACATTCATAAATTAAATACCCCATGAAGTAACTGTTACGACAAATACCATTTTCTGAATCTTCAGCTTGTACCCAAACTTTATCACCTTTGTTCAACTTCACAATTGTACCTACTGTTGATATTTCAGGATATGAAGAATATGATTGGTAATTGCGATAAACAATTTGACCATTTACGCTTATTGCCATAAGTGCATTTTTTGTATTCACTTCAAAGAAAGCGTGAAAGGCATACACACCCGAAATACGGCAAATGAACAAGCTTACGATAATGTTAAAATCACCATCTTCATTATACAGTATTTCTTGGAAGCCTACTGGTCGCCCACTCAATGCATTGCCATTGCCTAGTTTGACACAAAAGGCAGACCTCCGCCAACTTATGAAGTTTCCTGCAGGGCCCGGTAATCCTGGGTCACCTGTTTCTCCTGTGAATCCTTGTTCTCCTTGGGCACCTTGAGGACCATCTGCTCCAGTTAATCCAGTATCGCCATCAGGACCTCTTGGACCATTGAGTCCATTCTTGCCATTTACACCTGTTGTTCCTTGTGATCCAGGTAAACCTTGCGCGCCTCTTGCTCCCATATTCCCAGGGCGACCTCTAGGACCCGGTGGGCCCTTTCTTCCAGGTTTACCTGGGAGTCCTGGTAGTCCCATAGTTCCAGGTTCACCTGATTCACCTTTTGGTCCCATAGGTCCAGGGTCACCTGTATCACCTTTTAGTCCTCGAAAGAATTTCGATCTTGCTAAAAACAAAATTCATGGTGTTTAGTTACGAACCCCGACATTTCTCATTTCACAAAGCAATCTATTTTCCTCCATAAAATTTGAGTATAAAATTCAGATTCTTAGAAGGGAAACAAATAATTACTTGCATGTAATTGTGTGGTGAGATATTAGTGTATGAGTGTTTCAACATATTGTATAAAATTTCTCACGGTGGTATTTTAGCAGAGCTGTTAACCCATTTTTAAAAAAAATTATATTTTTAGTACTGGTGTGATTATGAGTCAAGCTATCAGCTATTTGTTGGGAATACTTACAAGTCTCTGACAGGAGAGTCGGGGTGGATTTCTCTGCCAGTCTAATTTGAGCACAAGAAAAGCTAACCTAGAATGGTATGATGGAGACTCCTCAGGAGTATAATAATGTGGCTAAGAGTCCAAAAAGTAGCATTTTTATTAACTCAACAGGTACAAGCGCAGGCCTCTGTTCACCCTAGAGGAGCCTTCTCATCCCAATTGTATGTCCAGCCCTGGGATAATTTACACATGGGAAGCTGCCCCCATTGCCCGGCTCTCTGCACCAGACTGGAGCAGAAACCTGCCCTGGGACCTGCCACAGCAGGAGAAAGAGATGGCCACTAAGCTGCCTGATGAAAAAAAAATTGGCCTGAAAATTGTTAACTTTTCTGATTAATCCTGTGCAGGCCTCATTCCGGCTGGTCTTCTGATGCCCTGAGTTCTCTTCTAACGATCTTAGACACTAGTTTAACACCAATTAATGATGAACAGGCCCCGACATCCAGTATTAAAACTTGGTTCAACGTGGGAAACATGGTAGAGGCTTTGTTTTGCTCATCTGCGTCAAATTATACACCCTCTAATATGACTGGGTAGAATCAGCTCCAATAGGACCTGCCTCTGGAAAATGCAGGGACGGTGGGGTCGCGGCAGAGCGTGTCTCAAGCAATAGTTTATGCCCTTGCCTGCACCAGATCCATCAAACACTAAGTGAGGACGAGAGTGGAAAACCAAGAAATAACCTGCAATTATATAACATATAACATATTTCACATTGTCAGGATGCCCCAAAATCCTTCAAGACCAATGAATAATGTTTGAAGTGTTAAGTTGGCAAATCTTTGTTTTGGTGGTTTGGGGAGGACTGTTGGTCAGGATACCAGGTTGCTCTTCTTTGAATTGTTTTGTCAGTTAAAGAAAATTAGTTTATGAGCAATCAATGTGGACCAATAATGCTTCAGAGGGCCGATTCCCTGATGCTGCACTCGGGGATTGACTCTTGCTGGCAGTGTGGGTGAACCATGGAATCGGGCAGGTAGTCCTGGGCATTGCTGACACTTTGCTCAGCTGAGGAAATTTAAAGTTTTTTGGAAGCCACATTACTAGTGTGCCCAGGTTTCTTTAAAGGGCCCAAAATGAATGCAAATTAAATTAAGTATGTCCCCCAAAGAATTCCCGACGTTTTCTTATGCAGTGAACTGTGTGTATGCCACTCATCCATTTAACTGGACCGTTTCCATACTGCTGACAGCAGAACATCCATCCTAAGTGGTGGGACTTTAGAAAATTGACTTGTAGCTGTTTCTGTGTCATTGCTTCTGCAATAGTTTTTCCTGCTGTTTGGTGCAGATTTTGTTTGTAATCCAGGACTCCTTTTTGCACAGACCTCTAGCCACAACACTGCTGCTGCCATCAGCTGCCAAGTTTGGCTCTAATTACACTGCTCATCATAACCATTCCATTGGGCCTACTAATGGCTGTCATGGGTTTAGAGGAGGAAGAGGTATTTACACAGAGAAAAGAAAATTAAAAACTTGTATTTATATAACATCTTTCACATCCAAAGCACTTCACAGCCAACAAATTGCTTATTAAGTGTAGTTACTGTTGCTTTGTAGGCAAACACTGTAGCCAAATTTTGCACAGCAAGACCCCACAAGCAGCAATGAGATAGATGATGAGTTACACTATTTTGCTGGTATTGGTTCAGGGATAAATGCTGGCCAGCACTCCCCTGCTCTTCTTCAAAGAGTGCCATGGGATCGTTTACATTCACCCTTGGTTTAACATCTTATCTAAAAGACGGTACCTTCAACAGTGTAGCAATCCCTCAGTGCTTCACTGGTGTGTCAGCCTAGGTTATATGTTCAAATCCTGGAGTGAGACTAGAACTCACAGTCCTCAAATTGCTGGGGCCCCACTCTGCTGGCATAAGTCTGGTGGAGCAGAACCCCGCTCACCCTTGCCTAAGTCAGGATAGCCTGTTCCAAATTCTAGGGACGGGGTTATTTGCATAGCTGGGGTGGGCTGTCAGTGCCTTCAAGGGAGCAAGTCAATCTACTCTTCCAAGGCAGAACAGAGTGCTCCAGAGGGCCAAATAGGCTAAAGAAAAAATTGTTCTTTTTTAACTCAAGTAGCTGGGGGAGTAAAATACCTGCAGCTGCCTCTCCACAGACACAGTGCATTGGGTCAGCTCTAGTGTTGAACAGCAAAGCTGTCTCTGCATTTTGGCACTCTGTTCTCTGGGGCTCTCCTGAGTTTACCCTGGAGTTTCCACCTGCTCCACGATGCCCTGCAAGTTCCCAAACACTCTCACATGCTGGAACTGTACTGCTGTATAATCTCTGCCATTTTGTGCAGGGAACTCTGCAAATTCTCAAAGGACTGTATGAAGATCTTCTAATTAATAAGTTCAGCTCGGTATGCAGCCCTCTGCAAGCTACATTTCCATTGATCCTGCAGAAGCTGCACATTTGTCCCTAGCTCTGCCTTCCACTTGGTGCTGTTCATCTGCTGCTATCTCCACTTGCTCCTCCTCACTAGTGCTGGGTGTTTCACCAAGTTTCCATCTGTTTCTGTCCACTGATTCCCATGAAGTAGATGTTTCTGTGCTGTTATATGACTACTGAGGAGTGCTCTGTGGGTGTTCCTGCAATAGGCCAGCTTCCTGCTCACCCCTACTGCCAGATGCAGCATCTTGCAGCCCCCTATACAAAGAGAAATGGAACATGTGTTAGCACGTGGTATGCAGCAGGTGTGCCTGCGTATTACTGAATGAGCTTTAAGAGCTAGCAAGAGGAAGAATTTTAAGAAAAGTCTTACTTTGTTGGGCTATCAGACAAGCTTTTCCTTGCCAAATCCCTCCAAGTTCTCTACTTAAACAATTTGGACGGTGAGCTCCTCATGGTGGGTGAGATGCCATAGGTGGGCTGGTCAGCCACCAGCACAACAGTCTCTCTTAATGGTTGTGGGCAGACTTCTCCTTTAAAGGATGTAACAAAAGGAGGATGCTAATGACTGGCCTACATTCCACCTGGTGTGAAAGGATGAGCACAGAGGATGTGAGTAGCTTGGGTACAAATTATGTGTCAGTTTTGTGAGACAAGGGAGGCCTTTTCCCTTTGTCAGTCACCGAGCTGCAGCTGTAACTTTCCAGACATGGTACGTTGGAGGTGGAAGATGTGATGGATAAGAAGTTACAGTTATGAAGAAAGACTGAGAAGGCTAAGGGATAACCCGTTAGAAGTTATGAAGAGTTATGATAAAGTAAATAGCATAGATTGTTTCCACTGGTTCGCAAGAGAGGGTACAAATTTAAGAAAATCAGAAAAAGAATTAAAGGGAGATTAGAAAAAAAATTGTTATGCAGAGTGTGGCTAGCATGTAGAATTCTCAAACTGTGTTGAACTGAAGTCCAATAATTATTTCAGAAGCAGTTAGATGGTTGATTGATAAAAGGGGAATATTAAAGGGTATGTAGGAGCAGCAGCAGAGTGGGGTTTGCCTCGGTGAGCCCGAAAATCTGGGGTCCTTGCTCCAATGTTGGAAATGTGACTGAATGGGAATCCTGGCCACCAGCTCGAGGGGATGTGGAATTCATGCCAAATTCTAGGGACAGGTTCATCTCGAGATTGGCAGCCCCTGTCTGCTGAGCCCTCAGTGAAAGAACAGAGCCACACCCTGCCAGTCCAATGGGGGGAGCTAGAGGCCCTTACCTGGCTAAAGAGATAGGAAAAATTATTTTCCATTTTCCCCAAAGAGAAACTGGAGCCTCCGTCTAAGGTAATTGATTACCTTTGCTGGGAAGCGTTTCTGAGCCCCTGGTAAAGCCCGGTATAGAATCTAGACAAGGTTCCATCAGGCATGGCTTCTGCAGGGCGTAAGGAGGGCATAATGCCAGGATTTCCTGGGTTAGACTTGGACTGCTTCTAGGCATACCCCCATAGTCTCTGGTAGACATAACGGGAGCATGCAGATGACATGCCCAGCCTTCCTCCCACCACCGCCAGTCAGCATTTCGAAATGTGTTCTCACTGGGGTGGAAATGCGTTGGATCTGGGTTCCTCCACAAATTACTCTCCCATCCCAGGAAATTCTGACCTCATGGTTCATGTGGAGAAAATCATTGATGCAGACTTGTTGGGATGAATGGCCTGTTCTGTACTGAATGATTATGATTCCTGCTGTTGATGTTATGAAGGTACAATTAACAATACACGGTCTATTCAACGGGAATGTTAAGCACCAGGTTATGTGAAGCTAGAGCATTAATGGACTTACGTATACACTGTGGTGCCTGGCTCCAATAACCGTTCTTGTGACAGATGATCACACTTTCTCCCAGAATTTCATATCCCATTTTACAAGTGCAAATGGCTTTTCTATGGACTAACTTGCAGATTCCAAAAGAAACCAAAGGAATGGAGCCACAACTGGGATCTGAGATCAAAAGTAAAATTAGAACCAGAGAATCGAACATGTATACTGTGAACAATATTAAACTCACTGTATCTCTTGTTACTGTGAATAACATTAAACTCACTGTATTTCCTGTCATCGTGGATATTAAACTCACTGTAGCTCCTGTCATTGTGAATATTAAACTCACTGTATCTCCTGTCATTGTGGATATTAAACTCACTATATCTCCTGTCAATGTGGATATCAAACTCACTGTATCTCCTGTCATTGTGAATATTAAACTCACTGTATCTCCTGTCATTGTGGATATCAAACTCACTGTATCTCCTGTCATTGTGGATATCAAACTCACTGTATCTCCTGTCATTGTAAATATTAAACTCACTGTATCTCCTGTCATTGTGAATATTAAACTCTGTATCTCCTGTCATTGTGAATATTAAACTCACTTGTATCTCCTGTCATTGGGGATATCAAACTCACTGTATCTCCTGTCATTGTGAATATTAAACTCACTGTATCTCCTGTCATTGTGGATATCAAACTCACTGTATCTCCTGTCATTGTGGATATCAAACTCACTGTATCTCCTGTCATTATGAATATTAAACTCACTGTATCTCTTGTTACTGTGAATAACATTAAACTCACTGTATTTCCTGTCATCGTGGATATTAAACTCACTGTAGCTCCTGTCATCGTGGATATTAAACTCACTGTATCTCCTGTCATTGGGGATATCAAACTCACTGTATCTCCTGTCATTGTGAATATTAAACTCACTGTATCTCCTGTCATTGTGGATATTAAACTCACTATATCTCCTGTCATTGTGAATATTAAACTCACTGTATCTCCTGTCATTGTGAATATTAAACTCACTGTATCTCCTGTCATTGTGGATATTAAACTCACTGTATCTCCAGTTGCTGTGAATATTAAACTCACTGTATCGCCAGTTACTGTGAATAATATTAAACTCACTGTATCGCCAGTTACTGTGAATAATATTAAACTCATTCTTCATCTTAATTTTGTATTTTTAATTTTCTTTCTCTTTTCTCTGAGGTTTTCATCAGCCTTTGTGCCAATATTTTTGTTGTCCCTTGCAGCTGAGCTGGACCCAGCAGATGTCCTGAAAAATAGCTTAGGCCTAATAAATAAATGTACTAGAATTTGTAAATCTGTTACACAGTTAGTAGGTAATGGTGCTGCGCTTATATTGTGCGCCCCAGGACATGTTACACAGTTAACTAATAACTAAGTTTGTATTTGGAATTCTGGAGGCATATTGTTTCACCAATTGCAGTGGGATAAAGTTGCTAATCTTTTGTATGTAAAACACAGTCCCACTAGTTCCAGCTTGCTTTGGGTAGCGTTAGCAACATGCGCCATTGGAGATGATATCAGTTATTTAAATTGAAGGCTTGTAGGTGCTGTATTAATGCTGTTGCCATCTCAGAGTAGTTTTATGAGTAATAGGCTTGGGCCTTCCTTTCTGCATTGTACCCTATTTCACTGCAGGATTTCTTTGATTGTGACTAAAGTTGTTTTTCAACTCACACTGATCACGTTTGTGGAGATTGTCAACAATATCGTCAAGGTTGTCAGAATGCTGGATTTCAGAACTGGTAAAATAAAGAAGGAACTAGGTGAAGTGACCCAACAAATGGAGCTTCATTAAACAAGAACTCTTGACATGCAACATTATGCTAGACTGAAGTTTTGATAACTTAGCAACACACATTTTCTATAATGAAGCAAAATTGTCAGTTTAACAATATCAAAGTCAGAGATGACAAAAGACCATTCAACCTATCGAGGCCCATCTCTCTAGTATCCTAACTCTCCCATCGAAGCCCATCCCTCTAGTATTCTAATTCTCCCATCGAAGCCCATCCCTTCCCCTTCCCCAGAGTGGCGGCAGACCTGAACGGGAGCAGAGGAGAGAGACCGAGAGCGGGGATTAAAGAGCGGCGGCCCGAGGCCCGAGACCAGAGCGGCGGCGGACCTGAACGGGAGCAGAGGAGAGAGACCGAGAGCGGGGATTAAAGAGCGGCGGCCCGAGGCCCGAGACCAGAGCGGCGGCGGACCTGAACGGGAGCAGAGGAGAGAGACCGAGAGCGGGAGATAAAAGAGCGGCGGACCGAGGCCCGAGACCAGAGCGGCGGCGGACCTGAACGGGAGCAGAGGAGAGAGACTGAGAGCGGGGATAAAAGAGCGGCGGCCCGAGGCCCGAGACCAGAGCGGCGGCGGACCTGAACGGATCAAAAACAATAACAGAAAACCAAGGAGTGACGTCACAGGACAGCAGGTAAGTGATTGGTTGGTGAGTATTACTGTTTTTTTTCTCGAAATTAGGGCATTGGTTTAAACTAAGAGCTGGGAAACTAAGCAGCTTTTATAGCAGGTAGTGTTATTTTAGTGAACCTAGGTCCCTGGTATAGTTAACATTTCCTAATTTCAACGTAATTTAAAAGGGGTAACTAAGCTAAGGCAAGTCATGGCAGCAGACTTCGTACCCGTGATATGCCCCTCCTGCAAGATGTGGGAAGTCATGGACACTACCAGTGTCCCTGCCGACCCTGTGTGCAGGAAGTGTGTCCACCTGCAGCTACTGACCGATCGTATCTCGGAGCTGGAGCTGCGGGTGGACTCACTGTGGAGCATCCGTGATGCAGAGAAACTCGTGGATAGCACGTTTAGCGAGTTGGTCACACCACAGGTAAAGGGAGTACAGGCAGGAAGTGAATGGGTGACCACCAGGCAGAGTAAGAGGTGCAGGCAGGTAGTGCAGGGGTCCCCTGTGGCCATCCCCCTCTCAAACAGGTATACCGTTTTGGATACTGTTGTGGGAGATGGCTCACCAGGGGAAGGTGGCAGCGGCCAGGTTCATGGCACCGTGGCTGGCTCTGCTGCACAGGAGGGCAGGAAAAAGAGTGGCAGAGCTATAGTGATAGGGGACTCGATTGTAAGGGGAATAGACAGGCGTTTCTGCGGACGCAACCGAGACTCCAGGATGGTATGTTGCCTCCCTGGTGCAAGGGTCAGGGATGTCTTGGAGCGGCTGCAGGACATTCTGGAGGGGGAGGGTGAACAGTCAGTTGTCATGGTGCATATAGGTACCAACGATATAGGTAAAAAACGGGATGAGGTCCTACAAGCTGAATTTAGGGAGTTAGGAGTTAAACTAAAAAGTAGGACCTCAGAGGTAGTAATCTCAGGATTGCTACCAGTGCCACGGGCTAGTCAGAGAAGGAATGACAGGATAGCAAGGATGAATACGTGGCTTGAGAGATGGTGCAAGAGGGAGGGATTCAAATTCCTGGGACATTGGAACCGGTTCTGGGGGAGGTGGGACCAGTACAAATTGGACGGTCTGCATCTGGGCAGGACTGGAACCAATGTCCTAGGGGGAGTGTTTGCTAGTGCTGTTGGGGAGGGTTTAAACTAAAGTGGCAGGGGGATGGGAACCGATGCAGGAAGTCAGTGGGAAGTAAAGTGGTGACAGAAACAAAAGGCAGTAAGGGAGAGTGTACAAAACAAGACCGGACAGATGGTCTGAGAAAGCAGGGCAAAGACCAAGGGAAGTCTAGATTAAACTGCATTTATTTCAATGCAAGAAGTCTGATGGGCAAGGTAGATGAACTCAGGGCATGGATGGGTACATGGGACTGGGATGTTATAGCTATTACTGAAACATGGCTAAGGGAGGGGCAGGACTGGCAGCTCAATGTTCCAGGGTACAGATGCTATAGGAAAGATAGAGCAGGAGGTAAGAGAGGAGGGGGAGTTGCGTTCTTGATTAGGGAGAACATCACGGCAGTAGTGAGAGAAGATATATCCGAGGGTTTGCCCATGGAGTCTATATGGGTAGAACTGAAAAATAAGAAAGGAGAGATCACTTTGATAGGATTGTACTACAGACCCCCAAATAGTCAATGGGAAATTGAGGAGCAAATATGTAAGGAGAATACAGACAGCTGCAAGAAAAATAGGGTGGTAATAGTAGGGGACTTTAACTTTCCCAACATTGACTGGGACAGCCATAGCATTAGGGGCTTGGATGGAGAGAAATTTGTTGAGTGTATTCAGGAGGAATTTCTCATTCAGTATGTGGATGGCCCGACTAGAGAGGGGGCAAAACTTGACCTCCTCTTGGGAAATAAGGAAGGGCAGGTGACAGAAGTGTTAGTGAGGGATCACTTTGGGACCAGTGATCATAATTCCATTAGTTTTAAGATAGCTATGGAGAATGATAGGTCTGGCCCAAAAGTTAAAATTCTAAATTGGGGAAAGGCCAATTTTGATGGTATTAGACAGGAACTTTCAGAAGTTGATTGGGAGAGTCTGTTGGCAGGCAAAGGGACGTCTGGTAAGTGGGAGGCTTTCAAAAGTGTGTTAACCAGGGTTCAGGGTAAGCACATTCCTTATCAAGTGAAGGGCAAGGCTGGTAGAAGTAGGGAACCTTGGATGACTCGGGAGATTGAGGCCCTAGTCAGAAAGAAGAAGGAGGCATATGACATGCATAGGCAGCTGGGATCAAGTGGATCCCTTGAAGAGTATAGGGATTGCCGGAGTAGAGTTAAGAGAGAAATCAGGAGGGCAAAAAGGGGACATGAGATTGCTTTGGCAGATAAGGCAAAGGTGAATCCAAAGAGCTTCTACAAATACATAAAGTGCAAAAGAGTAACTAGGGAGAGAGTAGGGCCTCTTAAGGATCAACAAGGTCATCTATGTGCGGAACCACAAGAGATGGGTGAGATCCTAAATGAATATTTCGCATCGGTATTTACGGTTGAGAAAGGCATGGATGTTAGGGAACTTGGGGAAATAAATAGTGATGTCTTGAGGAGTGTACATATTACAGAGAGGGAGGTGCTGGAAGTCTTAACGCGCATCAAGGTAGACAAATCTCCGGGACCTGATGAAATGTATCCCAGGACGTTATGGGAGGTTAGGGAGGAAATTGCGGGTCCCCTAGCAGAGATATTTGAATCATCGACAGCTACAGGTGAGGTGCCTGAAGATTGGAGGGTAGCAAATGTTGTGCCTTTGTTTAAGAAGGGCGGCAGGGAAAAGCCTGGGAACTACAGACCGGTGAGCCTGACATCTGTAGTGGGTAAGTTGTTAGAGGGTATTCTGAGGGACAGGATCTACGGGCATTTGGAGAGGCAGGGACTGATTAGGAACAGTCAGCATGGTTTTGTGAGAGGAAAATCATGTCTCACAAATTTGATTGAGTTTTTTGAAGGGGTAACCAAGAAGATAGATGAGGGCTGTGCAGTAGACGTGGTCTACATGGACTTTAGCAAAGCCTTTGACAATGTACCGCAAGGTAGGTTGTTACATAAGGTTAAATCTCACGGGATCCAAGGTGAGGTCGCCAGTTGGATACAAAATTGGATTGACGACAGAAGACAGAGGGTGGTTGTAGAGGGTTGTTTTTCAAATTGGAGGCCTGTGACCAGCGGTGTGCCTCAGGGATCGGTGCTGGGTCCGCTGTTATTTGTTATTTATATTAATGATTTGGATGAGAATTTAGGAGGCATGGTTAGTAAGTTTGCAATGACACCAAGATTGGTGGCATTGTGGACAGTGAAGAAGGTTATCTAGGATTGCAACGGGATCTTGATAAATTGGGCCAGTGGGCCGATGAATGGCAGATGGAGTTTAATTTAGATAAATGAGAGGTGATGCATTTTGGTAGATCGAATCGGGCCAGGACCTACTCCGTTAATGGTAGGGCATTGGGGAGAGTTATAGAACAAAGAGGTCTAGGAGTACAGGTTCATAGCTCCTTGAAAGTGGAGTCACAGGTGGATAGGGTGGTGAAGAAAGCATTCGGCATGCTTGGTTTCATTGGTCAGAACATTGAATACAGGAGTTGGGATGTCTTGTTGAAGTTGTACAAGACATTAGTAAGGCCACACTTGGAATACTGTGTACAGTTCTGGTCACCCTATTATAGAAAGGATATTATTAAACTAGAAAGAGTGCAGAAAAGATTTACTAGGATGCTACCGGGACTTGATGGTTTGACTTATAGGGAAAGGTTGGATAGACTGAGACTTTTTTCCCTGGAGAGTAGGAGGTTTAGGGGTGATCTTATAGAAGTCTATAAAATAATGAGGGGCACAGATAAGGTAGATAGTCAAAATCTTTTCCCAAAGGTAGGGGAGTCTATAACGAGGGGACATAGATTTAAGGTGAGAGGGGAGAGATACAAAAGGGTCCAGAGGGGCAATTTTTTCACTCAAAGGGTGGTGAGTGTCTGGAACGAGCTGCCAGAGGCAGTAGTAGAGGCGGGTACAATTTTGTCTTTTAAAAAGCATTTGGACAGTTACATGGGTAAGATGGGTATAGAGGGATATGGGCCAAGTGCAGGCAATTGGGACTAGCTTAGTGGTATAAACTGGGCGACATGGACATGTTGGGCCGAAGGGCCTGTTTCCATGTTGTAAACGTCTATGATTCTATGATTCCCCAATCTCCCTACTATCCTCCACCTCTCTCCTTCACCCCTTCCCTCACCCCTTCCCTTTCCTCCTCCCCATCTCCCCTCTCTTCCACTCATCTCCCCTCCCATGTCTCTCCATCTTCACCCCCTCTCCTTTCCCTTTCCTTGCACCTGAATCCAATATTTCCCTACTCTTTGGGCTTGGTTGACCTCAATACTGTACTCGGAATTTACACCCCATGTGCAGCATCATGAGAGATCCACCATTTGTGTCAAATGGTCGGTGGGTCACAGAAGTCAATGCAGTACTGGTTACACTTGTAGGTGGTGCTGTGATAGATAATTTCAACAACACATGAGAAGCCATTACATGCCAATTTACTGCTTTATACTGTCCAAGTGTCACTGTAATTCCACCTCCTGACCACGGTGTGGCTCTGCAGCAAGATGTTTCATTCAACCTAACTATAAGAATGACCCTCTTTCAGAATTGTTATTTGCTGATTTAATTTATTTGTACAGGTTGTATTTCGCCCCCCCCCACACTATTCCAGTGAACGACAGCAATAGTACTTCTGGAAGGTATCCCAAAGAGACCTCCTGTGGAGTTCCAGTCTCCAGAACAGTTCCTTATCAGAAACCTAAGTTTAAACTGGCCAATCATGTAACTGCAGTCCCTCGCCCTGGCAATGGAGGAATAATCTCCCTTGGCCAATGGTCATATTTGCCACTTGCTACCCCCTTCCCTGTTATTGTACAATACACGGCCCCCCCCCCATAACAGAGGAGCTTAAACTGATCGGACCCCCCCCATAACAGAGGAGCTTAAACTGATCGGACCCCCCACAGAGAAGCTTAAACTGTTCGGACCCCCCACAGAGGAGCTTAAATTGATTGGACCCCCACAGAGAAGCTTAAATTGATCGGACCCCCCACAGAGGAGCTTAAACTGATCGGACCCCCCACAGAGGAGCTTAAACTGTTCGGACCCCCCACAGAGGAGCTTAAATTGATTGGACCCCCACAGAGAAGCTTAAATTGATCGGACCCCCCACAGAGAAGCTTAAATTGATCAGACCCCCCACAGAGGAGCTTAAATTGATCAGACCCCCCATAGAGAAGCTTAAATTGATCGGACCCCCCACAGAGAAGCTTAAACTGATCAGACCCCCCCACAGAGAAGCTTAAATTGATCAGACCCCCCACAGAGGAGCTTAAATTGATTGGACCCCCCACAGAGAAGCTTAAATTGATTGGACCCCCACAGAGAAGCTTAAACTGATCGGACCCCCCACAGAGGAGCTTAAACTGTTCGGACCCCCCACAGAGGAGCTTAAACTGTTCGGACCCCCCACAGAGGAGCTTAAACTGATCGGACCCCCCACAGAGGAGCTTAAACTGATCGGACCCCCCACAGAGGAGCTTAAACTGATCGGACCCCCCACAGAGGAGCTTAAACTGTTCGGACCCCCCACAGAGGAGCTTAAACTGTTCGGACCCCCCACAGAGGAGCTTAAACTGATCGGACCCCCCACAGAGGAGCTTAAACTGATCGGACCCCCCACAGAGGAGCTTAAACTGATCGGACCCCCCACAGAGGAGCTTAAACTGTTCGGACCCCCCACAGAGAAGCTTAAACTGATCGGACCCCCCACAGAGAAGCTTAAACTGATCGGACCCCCCACAGAGAAGCTTAAACTGATCGGACCCCCCACCCTCCCACCCTGTCCGCTGAGCAAATTTTTCCATCATAACACTTACCTCCCCCGTTCAGCATACTAGGCTCTTGCTAACTCTGCTCTCTCTGCTGTAGAATTCCAACTCAGGGCGGCACCTAGGTCGGCCCACTTGCTCCATGTCCTCCTTGTTCTATCCCCCCCCCCCTCCATTTTTCCTTCTCCCCATCCCCCACCTGGATGTACTTATCTCCCTGCCCTCTAACCTTACTTGCTTTAAATACTGCACTTGACTTGACATACAGTTTTGGTCTCCATACTTAAGAAAAGACATACTTGCTCTCGAGGCAGTACAAAGAAGGTTCACTCGGTTAATCCCGGGGATGAGGGGGCGGACATATGAGGAGAGGTTGAGTAGATTGGGACTCTACTCATTGGAGTTCAGAAGAATGAGAGGCGATCTTATTGAAACATATAAGATTGTGAAGGGTCTTGATCGGGTGGATGCAGTAAGGATGTTCCCAAAGATGGGTGAAACTAGAACTAGGGGGCATAATCTTAGAATAAGGGGCTGCTCTTTCAAAACTGAGATGAGGAGAAACTTCTTCACTCAGAGGGTGGTAGGTCTGTGGAATTTGCTGCCCCAGGAAGCTGTGGAAGCTACATCATTAGATAAATTTAAAACAGAAATAGACAGTTTCCTCGAAGTAAAGGGAATTAGGGGTTATGGGGAGCGGGCAGGAAATTGGACATGAAGCTGAGTTCGGATCGGTCAATGCCCTGTGGGTGGCGGAGAGGGCCCAGGGGCTATGTGGCCGGGTCCTGCTCCGACTTCTTGTGTTCTTTAGATTTGTGGTTGGGATCAGATCAGCCATGATCTTATTGAATGGCGGAGCAGGCTCGAGGGGCCGATTGGCCTACTCCTGCTCCAATTTCTTATGTTCTTATGTTCTTATGTTCTTATGCCCGAGTACATTGCCACAGGTGGGTGACTAGTAATTAGAGAATTTCATGCTTAATCCTCATGTGGTTGTCATGTTTGGGATTATAAAGTATCAGAATGGGAATTTCTAGCATTGATTTCCAACTACAATCACAGGGCTATCACAAGTATCAGATGTCTCAAACATTTATACCCATAGAAATAATAACACAGATCGAATTCCTACAGATTTAACTCAATAGCATAATTGTTTAGAGTGTTGAATTCGCTTAATCATTCTGTAACTGAGACAGATGCAGAAATAACTGGTTAATGGCTCTCATATACTTTCATAAATAGCACAGCGAAACTCACTTCACTGTATTATCTTAATTTTGTGCACAAAAGTGCATTGAGCACAAGATGTCACAGAACCAAAGATGAGATGGTCCTTATCTTTGGTGGCTTTAGAGCTGTGGCCTGGTCTGTGGTGTCACTCACGCCATGTCTCAGTGTGTGGTGGCTGTGGAATGTCTAATGATGGACCACATTTAGAGTTATCACAAACCATGATCCAGAACTGAAGGAGATTCTGTGCCACAATGAATCAAATCTACTTCACAGAATTCTGTAAACATCTACCAAAACACACCCATTACACAATCAGTTTTGTTTCAAACTGTGTTCATAGATCTGAGGTTTTGTTTGGTCTAATCCCAGAACCCAAAGAACAGCAGCCCACAGCACAAAAGTGATCATAACTCAACACTGCTCGGTCAGTCTCAGAACTGTGAGGGCTAGTGTGGGAGGTGAAAATATCACACTGGTACAGTAGGACTAGGCTTCCAGTCCCAGCTTGACTCACTATTGACCTGGCTGACCCTAGGGGACTAGTTCTACTGGATCTTGGTCAGCCTGCTAGAGGGAAGTCCACATGACGGCAGGCTGCCCATCCCAGGGGAGAAGGGAGAAAGTCCTCAGTATCTCAGCAGCGGAATTCCCTCTGCTTTTGATTGGTTCCATTGAATGTGTGTCAGTGATTGTGATATCCTGGGGTTCCCATTGTTAATTGTATCCATATGATTTATATCAATTAGTGTTAATTGTATTCAGGTGGTGCGTATCAATTGGGGCTCTTTTGTATCCATATATAAGACAGCTTATCTAGGGTGTGGGGTGTTTAAAGAGGGGGTCTGTGAATAAAGGCTTGGAAGCAACTAAAGACCAGGCCCTAGTATTCTATCCTTCACCAATGAGCTATCCAAATTATAACACCCATCCTGCACAGTACAGTCCCATCCTGAATCTAACATTGTTACTGTGAGTGTCACCATTTACAGACAACCCAGTGTGAGGGCTACTGTGGGAAATACCTACTAGTCACCGTAGAGGTAGTTTCTTTCCACTAGACCATTGGGATCCTGTACAACAATGTCTGCCAGGACATCTGTGGACTCTACAAATGCAAAAGAGATACAACATATATTAGTGAATGGCTTTATTGTCCTGACAACCAATTTACTGGTTGTTCATGAATTTTATACTTGAATATAGATTTTTATCGACTGGATCTGTAATGGAGTCTGCATTCACATCCTGAGTGTTCCAACCTCAAAGACATGACTCAATCTAACCTACTTTTCATTAGGTCCAGATTGAGCACTGGACACAGGTATCTGAGAGAGTTGTTTATTACAGGCAAACAAATAAAACTACACCATAATGTGGCTCCACTCTGCTTATGGTAATACAGCACACTTCAAACCAATGAAATTGACTGAATTACACTTTGTTCAACAATCAGCAAAGTAACAATTGCTGTGTTCTGTACTGAAGACCAGTGTTCCCAGATAAAGAGACAAGCCAAGTGAGAAATCTATTTCCAGTGCAGCTCTAAACTCTGACTCTCACTCTGCAGTCCCTCAGTGCGACTTTAAACTCTGACTCTCACTCTGCAGTCCCTCAGTGCGGCTCTAAGCTCTGACTCTCACTCTGCAGTCTCTCAGTGCGGCTCTAAACTCTGATTCTCACTCTGCAGTCTCTCAGTACGGCTCTCAGCTCTGACTCTCACTCTGCAGTCTCTCAGTGCGGCTCTAAACTCTGACTCTCACTCTGCAGTCTCTCAGTGCAGCTCTAAGCTCTGACTCTCACTCTGCAGTCCCTCAGTGCGGCTGTAAGCTCTGACTCTCACTCTGCAGTCCCTCAGTGCGACTTTAAACTCTGACTCTCACTCTGCAGTCTCTCAGTGCGGCTCTCAGCTCTGACTCTCACTCTGCAGTCTCTCAGTGCGGCTCTCAGTTCTGACTCTCACTCTGCAGTCTTTCAGTGCGGCTCTCAGCTCTGACTCTCACTCTGCAGTCTCTCAGTGCAACTTTAAACTCTGACTCTCACTCTGCAGTCCCTCAGTGTGACTCTAAACTCTGACTCTCACTCTGCAGCCTCTCAGTGCAGCTCTAAGCTCTGACTCCCACTCTGCATTCCCTCAGTGCGGCTGTAAGCTCTGACTCTCACTCTGCAGTCCCTCAGTGCGGCTCTAAGCTCTGACTCTCACTCTGCAGTCTCTCAGTGCAGCTCTAAGCTCTGACTCTCACTCTGCAGTCCCTCAGTGCGGCTGTAAGCTCTGACTCTCACTCTGCAGTCCCTCAGTGCGGCTCTAAGCTCTGACTATCACTCTGCAGTTTCTCAGTGCGGTTCTAAGCTCTACCTGTCACTCTGCAGTTTCTCAGTGCGGTTCTAAGCTCTACCTGTCACTCTGCAGTTTCTCAGTGCTGTCTAAGCTCTACCTGCTTGTAGATGAATTTGAAAGTACTGTTGGAGTTGAAATGCTGACGTGTGATATTAATAACAAATGAATATCGCAATTCCAACCCTTTGTCTGGTATCTTATTTTATAATATTGCACCTGCTTTATGTATAATCCATTCTCATATCAATATGGAGTGTATTGTTATATAAATAAGGAAAGTGGCACAAGCAGAGATCCAGATTAATGGTAACTCAGGAGTTGCACTGGATGTAACTAGTGGGCCGTCTTTAGCTTCATGCGATTTACGTAATCATTTTAACAGTTCCTGGATTCTATGTTCAAAACTCTGTTTACTGTGGGCAGACTGTGTCCACCTTGATGGTGATATCTACCTCACACAGGCAGAGATCTGCCCTCAGTGATGGTGCCACCTGCTTAATAGAGGCAGAGACTGTTCCCTCAGTGACAGTGACACTTGCTTACTACAGGCAGAGTCTGTGCCAGCACTGACTGATGCCTGACACTTTGATCGTGTGTATGTTACTGATAAACCAGCCAGTGAAAATGCACCTGAAACACATCATTACCAGTGAGACAACTTGTTCAGTCTATGGGTGCACACTTCCTGCTAGCATCGTAAACATGGCTCCAAATGAATTATGAGACATGACTTGTTGCTACTGTTATTTAGCTTCATTGCAGACGCCCATCCCAAGTAATATCAATGTGTGAGCAGTATGGTTCAGAAGAAGAAATTGCTGGATGCTGTAGATTACTTAATACAACCCTTCATCTTCATCAAAGCAAATATGAAAATTGCTCAACTACCATTACACAGCAGCAGATTAGCAAAGTAAAGTTGCCTCAACTAGCTGTTCTTTAACTTTCTCCAAGAAATTCTATTTAACAAATTTGGATATAAATTATTTCTATCAGATATTTTCAATATTTGCAGCAGAGAATAATTAAAAACTGTCATAGGGGATTTCCTCTGATTGTTATTTATCTGTGTTTTTTAAAACATGTTTAGGCCAGCACTGGACAAAAGGTCCAAAATTATGATTGAGCTTCTCGTGTATGAACATTTAATGCACTTTCACCCAAATCTTCTCTGCGCTATTTTAACTCACCATTGCAAGAGAACAGCACCAATCGTGATTAATACCAGATATGGTCCAGACACTCTGACACTTGCTTGTAATAAACGTGTTGCTATTACCACTAGTGTCAAAGAACAGAGCGCAAATGAAGGGGCGCTAAATTGGGTTGTGCGGTGCCCGTTGTTTCGGCGCTACACGGCCTCTCTAACATCCAAGATGGCATCTTGGATGCGCATGCATGTTTCCTGCATGACGTGCGCCAGACGCCATCTTGGTATAGGAGTTTGCGCAGGTGCAGATAACGAGCACTGGAATCATGTAAAGTAGGGAGAAAATGGCTTCACTCAGTGTGCAACGCTGATTTAAAGTGATAGACACCATTTTGAGACTTAACGCTCAACTCAATGCACAGTCTTAACCTCGACCATCTGAACGTGTCTTAGAGTGCCTGGAGGACCCCCCACCAATGCTATTTAAAGGGACCATGCAGGATTTACAGGTTAGTGGCTGGATTATTGCTTCTGGCTGACGAGACATTTGTAACTGTTTTTGGAGGTCTCCTAGACTTCAATACTAGGTCACGGGGACATAACCTAACATTTAGAGCCAGGATGTGCAGGAGTGAAGTTAGGAAATGCTTCCACGCGCAACAGGTGGGAAACGTTTGGAACACGCTTCTGCAGACGGCAGTTGATGCTAGCTCACTTGTGAATGTTAAATCTGAGATTGATAGATTTCTGTGAACCAAGGGTATTAAGGGATATGGGGCTAAGACGGGTATATGGAGTTAGGTCACAGGTCCACCATGATCTCACTGAATGGTGGCACAGGCTCGAGGGGCTAAATGCCACTGCCACTTGCTGCCTCTTAGGGATGGGATCTGCATCTGTGTTTTACGTGTGCAAAGTCTGATCTCTGTTCAGACTCCATGCAGACAGTAGACTGTTATTTTCAGCAAATAACAGGTACCAGCTACCTTTAAGAGATTTCTAAGAAACATCCTCCCTTTAAGGATAGTAGAAAGTGCAAATTGCATTGATTCTACATGCAAGGCCTGGAAAGGAACTCCGATTGCAGGTAAGTGCTCCCTTGGGTCCAAACTTGCCTCTTGCCTGTGCAGGGTCCGTCAGGCATGGGGGGTTAGCACATCAACACCTCCCAAAACGGACCCTTATCGAATTTTTCCCTCTGGGTCTTGTGCTGCATATATTCTGATTTTGGTTGATATATATATTTCAAAACATTTGATAATTGCGTCTGATTTGCAGGAAAGCTTCAAAGGGTCTCACTCAGTCTCTCCTAATCCAAGCACAATTACAGATCTGGGAAGTTGTATACAGTCTCTCCTTCTCTGTTAGATTACACAAGACAGATCTTACCTGCAAGAACTCCATAAGCCTGAGGCAGGACCAGCCCAGCGAGGCACACCCCCAGCAACCACACAGGCACCATTCTGAAAGAAATATATTCAGTACATGAGTCAGGGACCTGCCTGACAGTTCAGAGATAGACCCAGAAATACCAAAATCTCAACTACATTTTCAGAATGGAAATAAATAAATGATTTAAGGAGACTAAACAACAGGGCCGTACTCTGACCACCCCTCGGGACCTGCAGCTTTATATTAAAACAATCCTTATTCTAAATCATTAAACTAATCTCAAGCCTGAAAGTGAAGCTCATTGTTTTCCGATTCCCATCAAACATCTTCCCGTATCCCAATCCTGGTATTACATCTATCCTTTCAGAATTCTTGTTTCAAGTGTCATTATTCCAGCCATCACCCTAAATTCTAATGTTGATATAATGAGGGCCTGCGGGTTGTCAGGCAGTGACCTGCACAGCCCCCAGACTGGGAGGCAGACTGTCACTCACCTCGGACTTTCAGAATTTCTCTGAGTATGTATCAGAAACTCAGCCTTTTAAATAGCTTTGCCCCTCCCACAACTTGCATAATGTGGTCCCTTTCTGGCTCGTCACTTTAAACAGTGAGTTATATGGGTTTATATGATGCCAGGCACCGAGCAGAATCAATCACTCGGTGTCACCAAGTTTAAAGGACCATTCACTTATAAAATACCATATTATCTAATTAAAGGCAGCTCCCAATAATTCTGATTAAAAATAATAGCAGCATTCCGTGACATTAATAGTGAATAAAACATATTGTAATCCTATTCAAAGTGTGTTACAAGCTTTAGTGCCTCAAAATTGCTACCAGAAGATATCTGTTTCCTCTGAACTCCTCACACTTTATAAGAAAGAATACAATGAGTCTGATGATGCAGTTAACCTAACCAATGCAATTGTTCCAAACACCAGAGGATACAGATTTAAAGTGATTGACAAGAGAACCAGAGGTGACATGAGGAAACATTTTTTACACCTCAAGTTGTTATGACCTGGAATGCACTGCCTGAAAGGATGGTGGAAGCAGATTCAATAGCAACTTTGAAAAGGGAATTGGATAAATACTTGAAGGGAAAACATTTAAAGGCTATGGGGAAAGGGCAGGGGAGTGGGACTAATTGGATAGCTCTTTCAAAGAGCTGGCACAGGCATGATGGGCTGAATGGCCTCCTCCTGTGCTGTACCTACTATGATACTGTGACACTATAGAAAGGTTACAGCACGGAAGGAGGCCATTCAGCCCATCAAGTCCATGCCGGCTCAATGCAAGAGCAATCCAGCTAGTCCCACTCCCCCACCCTTTCCCTGTAGCACTGAACATTTTTTCCTTTCAAGTACTTATCCAGTTCCCTTTTGAAGGCCATGATTGAATCTACGTCCACCCCCCACCCCCCCCCCCCCACCCCAGCCCCGGGCAGGGCATTCCAGATCCTAACCATTCGCTGTGTAAATAAGTTTTTCCTCATGTCACCTTTGGTTCTTTTGCCAATCACCTTAAATCTATATCCTCTGGTTCTTGAACCTTCCGCCAATGAAAACAGTTTCTCTCTATCTACTCTGTCTAGACCCTTCATGATTTTGAATACCTCTATCAAATCTCCTCGCAACTGTCTCTGTTCCAAGGAGAACAATCCTAGCTTCTCCAGTCCATCCACGTAACTAAAGTGCCTCATCCTTGGAATCATTCTATTAAATCTTTTCTGCACCCTCTCTTATGCTTTCACATCTTTCCTGAAGTGCGGTGCCCAGAACTGGCCACAATAGTCCAGTTGTGGCCGAACCAATGTTTTATAAAGGTTCATCATGACTTCCATACTTTTGTACTCTATGCCTCTTTTAGAAAGCCCAGGATCCTGTATGCTTTTTCAACCTGCCCTGCCACCTTCAACAATTTGTGCACATATACCCCCAGATCTCTCTACCTGTGCCCTCAAGTTTATATTGCCGTGCCTTGTTCCTCCTACCGAAATGTATCACTTTGCATTTTCCTGCGTTAAATTTCATCTGCCACGTGTCCGCCCATGCCACCAGTCTGTCTATATCCTCTTGAAGTCTATTTCTATCCTCCTCACTGTTTATTACCCTTCCAAGTTTTGTGTCATCTGCAAATTTTGAAATTGTGCACTGTACACCCAAGTCCAAGTCATTAATATATATCAAGAAAAGCAGAGGTCCCAGCAATGACCCCTGGGGAACACCTCTGTCCACCTCCCTCCAGTCTGAGAAACAACCGTTCACCACTACTTTCTGTTTCCTGTCCCTTAGCCAATTCTGTATCCATGTTGCTACTGCCCCCTTTATTCCATGGGCCGCAATCTTAATGATAAGCCTACCGTGCAGCACTTTATCAAACGCCTTTTGAAAGTCCATGTACACCACAGCAACTGCATTGCCCTCATCTACCCTCTCTGTTACCTCATCAAAAAACTCTATCAGGTTAGTTAAACATTATTTGCCTTTAACAAATCCATGCTGGCTTTCCCTAATCAATCCACACTCATCCAAGTGACTGTTAATTCCGTTCTGGATTATTGTTTCTAAAATTTTCCCAACCACCGTTCCATATGTTAGTACTTGGCCAGTTGGTCTTTGATAGAATGTTGTGCTCATTCACCTTCTAAACTTGAGAGTAGACTAAATGAAAATGTCCTGGTTTTCTGGATTGCATAGGTCTCTGCATAAAACTTTCAGATATAAATAGTTCAGATATAAAGTGACAATTATGGCCTGTGTGATGGAAAGTTGGGCACCTAGTCTGCTTCTAAGTGAATGGTGTCATTCCCTATGGATCAAAACATGACCTTATATGTGAAGTAATCTGGGATAGTGGGCTCCAGGATGAACAATAAATCCTTTTACCATTAAGTCCTGCACTGAGTGTGGAACAGAATCTCAACAAGCACCCCTGATCTCCCAACCGATGGACAAATAACACTGACAAATAGATTGCTCAGGCTAAAACTATAAATTAAGTTTAGTAAGAAATAAGATTAACAGGAGCAAGATTAAGACAAACAACATATTTTAGCTAGGTTATAGACCCTCACATAACTCACAGAGTCTCTTTTAATACAATAAAAGTCAAAAATCCTTGCTCAGAAATAGCTTGCATCCATGTACCGCTTCAGAATCTACCCATATAGCAGTACAGAGAAAAGAGACCTGGAAAACAAAGGCTATTATCCTGAGTTATCTTACTCTTTCCGTTTGAAGTTAAACTGATACGAAGGAAGATCAAAAGCTTGGTGATTCTTTTACAAGTGAACAAAACAGTCAATTGATTCATTCATGGCTGTCCATGACATTTCCAATTTCTCCATCAGGTGTCCTTGGCTATATGCTTAAAGATGGGAATTGCTTATTTGATTTTTAGAAAGCACACTGATTCATTTGAACCTCAATCAGCATCATCTTTGTACCTCTAGACTCGACTATTCCAATCCTTTCCTGTCTGACCTCCCATCATGCACCCTCTGTAAACTTGAGCTTATCCAAAATTCTGCTGCCCGTATCCTAACTCACACCAAGTCCCGTTCACCCATGACCCCTGTGCTCACTGACTTACATTGACGCCCGGTCCGGGAACGCCTCAATTTTAAAATTCTCATCCGTGACTTCGTCCCTCCCTATCTCTGTAACCTCCTCCAGCCCTACAATCCTCTGAGATTTCTGCACTCCCCCAATTCTGGCCTCCTGTACATCACCAATTTTCGTCGCTCCTCCATTGGCAGCTGTGCCTTCAGCTACCTAGGCTGTGAGCTCTGGAATTACCTCCCTAGACCTCTCCGCCTCTCTCTCCTCCTTTAAGATGCTCATTACAACCTACCTATTTGACCAAACTTTTGGTCACCTGTCCTAATATCTCCTTATGTGGCTTGGTGTCAAATTTTGTTTGATAATGCTTCTATGAAGTGCCTTGGGACGTTTTACTACATTAAAGGCGCTAAATAAATGCAAGCTGTTGTTGTTGCTGAACTGACAGCATCCAGTGCTGTAATATACATGGAACTGACAGCATCCAGTGCTGTAATATAATTGGAACTAACAGCAACCAGTGCTGTAATATACATGGAACTAACAGCATCCAGTGCTGTAATATACATGGAACTGACAGCATCCAGTGCTGTAATATACATGGAACTGACAGCAACCAGTGCTGTAATATACATGGAACTAACAGCATCCAATGCTGTAATATACATGGAACTAACAGCAACCAGTGCTGTAATATACATGGAACTGACAGCATCCAGTGCTGTAATATACATGGAACTGACAGCATCCAGTGCTGTAATATACATGGAGCTGACATCATCCAGTATTGTAATATACATGGAACTGACAGCATCCGGTATTGTAATATATATGGAACAGACAGCATGCAGTGCTCTAATATGCACAAAACTGACAGCGTCCAATGTTGTAATATACACGGAACTGACAACATTCAGTGCTGTAATATACATGGAACTGACAGGAACCAGTGCTGTAATATACATGGAACATTCACAGGGTAACAACACTTTATTCCTTTCTAATGAACTAGTTTTACAGCTGCTTAACTGATCATGTTCGCACTAGTGACAAGAAAACACAAACTTTCATGTGTCTCTCATTCCAGATATAACGAGCCAAACAGTGACAACTGACCTGATCCAGATATAATCAATCAGTCGGAATAGGACTAGTTTATATGGACGGTTTCTGGCAGGGAATGCTCGTGTTTTGTGCTCCAGCAGTCACTGTGCTGCACATTATGTTGACTTCCAGCTGGTTATCATGCCCTCAATCAGACAGAGATGTAACAGATTAGATTCTGATTCTCCTGAGACATTGTGCAGAGTCTCTCAACCAGGACTAGTTCACTGGGCTCTATTGATGGTACAGTTTGTGACTTGGAGGGATATTTCCAGATCTCATAGGCACTTCAGTGAACTGCAGACCAGGTGCTCAATCAACTACACTTGTGCCTATGAAATTGAACAGTAATTCATTATTTTATTAAAATGCTCACAAGAGCAATTGCAATAACCTCTACATTGCATGATGTCCAATAATCATTTTCTCCCATGACATGCAACTATTGCTGTCTGTACTCATTCAGAGAGGGAGAAGACCAATGTGTTTGTGCCCTACTGCTCCACTGCACTGTATTAGGCTAGAATTGGTTTAATTCATGTTTCTGAAGTACATAATAAGCAGACACAAAAAGTATATGGCTTCTGAGACTAAATTAACAGACTGTGAGGAATATAAGGCTGGAATGTCATAGTATCTACAACAACAACAACTTGCATTTATATAGCACCTTTAACATAGTAAAACGTCCCAAGGCAGTGGTGAGTATCGTTTACACATGGCGGCCTCACAGCTGAACCTAAGATGTTCAAGATGTCTAAAGGATTTGATAGAGCAGATAGAGAGAAACTATTTCTCTGGCAGGGGAGTTCAGAACTAGGAGGAATAACCTTGAAATTAGAGCTTGGCCGTTCAAGGGTGATATCAGGAAGCACTTCTTCACACAAAGGGTAGTGGAAATCTGGACCACTCTTCCCCAAAAAGCTGTTGAGGCTAGGTCAATTGAAAATTTCAAAACTGAGATTGAATGATTTTATTAGGTAAGGGTATTAAGGGATATGGAACTAAGGTGGGTAAATAAAGTTAAATCAGCCATGATCTAATTGAAGGGCAGAGCAGGCTTGAGGGGCTGAATGGCCTACTCATGTTCCTATGATCATTTCGGCTGAGCCAACACCTGTATTCCCTCCCAACAATCTGACTCTATTTCCTTGGTAGAGCATTATGCAGAGATAAATCTAAGATGGTTTGTGGTATCTCTGTTCCTGTGCCAGAACTTTGAGACTGAGGTCTATGACGTTGCCAAGACTCCTTGGAACAACCTTAACGAATATATTCACTTCCATTGACTCCACCACATTTAGTAGGAACTCAGGCCTGATGGCAGTCTTCAATCCCAGTAGTATATAATGCCAAGTTCATTGGTTGGCTCACAGTAGAGAAAAAAACAGTGGTAGCACAGCTAGCAATGGGCAAAATGTATGTGTATGACTTATAAAGCTTTGAATATGTCTGTTTGGGTTTATTCAGGCTGCAGAACACCTAGGGGTCGAATTTTGTCTTGCTACTGCCCTCTTTACAAGATCCTTAGGGCACCATTTCAGAGAGGTTTACAGGGTAGTCAACATGCTCTATCTTGGGAATTAATGGATACTGACAATTGATAAGGTCTATTTTCCCTCAGGTCAGTGACAACAAATGTCTTGATCCAATGCTTAGTGGAAGAGCAGAAGATGGCTCCCAGGATTCTGCCTTCCCTCAAGACAGCAGCACCAGAGAGTTCTGTGGTCACTCACTTCAGATGCCTTCATAGATGGAAAAAAGTTAGCATGTCAAGTCTGTGAAGATTCTAAGCCTAGAGAAGCAATCTGTCACAGATCCATTCTGGAACTCAGCAGCCCTAAGATGAGGACAGCCTCTGTCCCAAGAAGGTCATGGTCATATGAAGCAATCAGCCACATCCCATATCCCAGGTCCTCAGGTTGCATTTAGAAGTGTGAGAATAGGACTGAGGAAAAATGAAAAATCACAAGAGTAATGCACAGACACTTCTTACCACATCTCTCACATAGGGCAGAATTTCGGGTGGAATTTAAATGGGACGTAAAACTGGGAGATCCTCTCTCCTCCCCAAATTCTGATGCTCCACTGGGTTTACAGCCTAACAAGGATCTCAGGGGCCTGTGTTTTTTTTTAACCTTTGAATGTTCACATCAAAATTCATCCTTCAGGGAAAGCTGTCTTGGTTTTGACAGATTGATCAATTTTATTTTCTGCTCCTTCAGTTCTTAACATTCCTTTACCGTATGCAAAATATTTTCTTCTACAACCAAGTTTTGCTATCATTCTTGAAGCTCTCTAATAAAATTAATTTGAATTTCTTTCCAACAGGAATGATACCAGGAGTTATACATGATACAGGGGTTATACATGATACAGGGGTTATACATGATATAGGGGTTATACATGATACAGAGGTTATACATGATACAGGGGTTATACATGATATAGGGGTTATACAAGATACAGGAGTTATACATGATACAGAGGTTATACATGATACAGGGGTTATACATGATATAGGGGTTATACATGATACAGAGGTTATACATGATACAGGGGTTATACATGATATAGGGGTTATACAAGATACAGGAGTTATACATGATACAGAGGTTATACATGATTCAGGGGTTATACATGATATAGGGGTTATACATGATACAGAGGTTATACATGATTCAGGGGCTATACACAATGCCAGGAGCTATACATGGTACAGGGGTTATACATAACACCAGGAGCTATACATAATACAGGGGTTATACGTAACACCAGGAGCTATACATAATACAGGGGTTATACGTAACACCAGGAGCTATACATAATACAGGGGTTATACATAATACCAGGAGCTATACATGATATCAGGAGATATACATGATACTAGGAGCTATG
The DNA here is from genome assembly GCF_035084215.1 of Heptranchias perlo. Classification (NCBI taxonomy): domain Eukaryota; kingdom Metazoa; phylum Chordata; class Chondrichthyes; order Hexanchiformes; family Hexanchidae; genus Heptranchias; species Heptranchias perlo. The sequence continues at coordinate 15,853,688 of NC_090352.1, read as the reverse complement.
CATGATACAGGAGCTATACATGATACAGGGGTTATACATGATATCAGGAGATATACCTGATACAGGAGTTTTACATGATACAGGGGTTGTACATGATACAGGAGCTATACATGATACCAAGAGCGAGATGATACTAGGCAGAATCTGTGATACCAGGTGGAGGTGTATGTGATAGTAGTTGGGATCCATGATACCAGGAGGACACATACATGATACTACAATATCAATAATATCATGAGCTATACATAATACCAGGCTGTATCTGTGATACCAGGATAAGGTACACCTGATACTAGGCAGGATCCATGAAGCCTGGCAGAGGTATTTATGATATCATGAGATGATATAAATAATACCAGGTGATATAAATAATACCAGGAGAGGGTATAAATAATACCAGGAGGAGATATGCATGATACCTGGAGGTTTACGATTCCAGGCAGGATCCATGATAGCAAGAGGAGGTATACATGATACCAGGAGGTATACATGATGGCAGCTTGTAGCATCAAGGAAATATTAATAATAATTCTTCCTTGAGCTCTTTCTTCAGTTCTTTATAATAGGAAGTTCTCATTTAGGCCATGAATCCTTTAAGCATCATGTCAGAGCTATCATTTATCCAGGTTAGGATGAGATGTTAAATTAAGGCGCCATCTGCTTGCTATGGTTTTTCAAAGGATGCAGAAGATCCCATGGTGCTATTCAAAGCTGATCAGAGAGTTCTCCTGGTGTCCTGGCCAATGTTCCTCCCTCAGCTAACACCATGAAAAACAGAACTGGTCGTTCATTTCATTGCTGTCTGTGGCATCTTCCTTGTAAGAGTTAGTTGTCACATTTGCCACAACAGTGACTGCACTTCAAAGTAATTACTTAGATGTAAAGTGCTGAGGACATAATAAGATGTCATATAAATGCAAGTTCTTTATTTCTTTTACATGATCCATAAACATGCTTTTGGTTTTGGCAGGTCCTTGTTTTTATTCACAGAAATCTCCCAGCTGGCTACCAAGGGCACAATACTACCATAAACCAGTATAAGAGCCTCAAACGCCCACTCCACATTTTCACATTCTCTACTGAGCAATAATTTACTAGCAGTCTTTACCTGGGCCCATAGATGTCCCACTATGTTCTCTTTGATTTTCCTCTAAGAATCCTAGAGTATATTTCCTGACTGTTACTACTGGTGACATTGTCATGGAACAGGTAGTGGGGAGCTGGGAAATTGGGCAGAGAACCCGATAGCCAGGTTTCCACTCATCATATGCCAAGCATGCACTTCCAGGGAGGATGTAAGGTGGGCAAAAGAAGTCCTTAATGAGAGTTTTGTTACCATGCACAATTTCCCATGATTCTCCGCAGGAATGTACAGTGCCTGAGTCTTACCAATATAAGCTGGTCGGTTCTGTACTGATGGGAACGAAGTCAGAATTTAAAGTGAGAACTGTAAATTATTATTGCTTTATGTTGAAACTAGGATTTACGATACAGCTTTTTTTTGTTTCTTTTTTCCAGTTTTGGGTGAGGAATTTTGGCTGAGACATTTTCAATTGCTGCGATTATAATTTACAATGTGGGCATTCAGTGGAAATCCCATTATTTTTGTATTAGTTGGAATAACAAGAGGAAGACAAAAGGAGTGATGCCAGGCAGCTAAGCGTATGCCTGAGATGGACTGCCTGTAGCACTGTTACTGACTGACCCAGATTTACAGATAGAGGCACACCTATCGTGATATGACTGAGGACAGGCTGTGGTTCACAAGAAGCAAATAGCGGGGTTATGCCATCTCCTGGAAACTGACCTCCAGCCAACCTTCATCAGAGGGATGGCAGAGTCAATCGCCACTGCCCTACATTTTATGCCTCTGACCAGTCCGAGCTGTCACAAGGGATTTCAGCAATATGAATCAATCTACTGTTCATAAATATATCAAGCTGGTGACTGATGGGTTGTTTGGCAAGGCAAACAATTTAATCATTTTCACTACAGACAATCAGCAGCAGAACGAGGGTGCACTGCATTATTTTTAAATGGCAGGATTCCCCAAGCTTCAGGTATTGATGTACCCATGCTGCTATAGGCTCCTGACACAATTCTTTTGATTGCATGAGAGAAAAGCACTTCCACTCCATCCACATGCAGGTCACCTGTGACCATCAAAATAGTATCATACAAGTGTTCAGGCAGCATCACGATGCCCTCTTTTTAAGCCAGTCCATGGTGCCAGGATTATGTGAGCTATAAAGAAGAGTACAAAATTGGCTCCTAGGAACTGAAGGCTACCCTGGAGTGCTGCTCTTGGCAGCTCTGAAGCAGTCCCAAACTGCAGCAGAGTGCAGGTACGATGGGAACCATGCAGATCCATTCCAGCACACAATATAAGATTTGAAGTAATGTTTCAGACCCTTGGAGAGATATGAAGTGTTATGCAATACAACTGCACCAAGGTCCCAAGTCCATAATTGTGTGCTGCATGCTGCACAATTTTGCCATCCAAAGAGGCAGAACCATGGAACAGGCAGAGGAGGAGGAGACCCAACTACAGCCAGGAGCCGAGCAAAGGGAAGGGGAGGAGTCAGAAGAGATTCCTGCTGAACTACTTTTGCAGGCAGTTAGAGCCATACAACAAGCTCTCATTGACCCATCCTACCGATGCATTAATAAACATCTCCAAATCTGCACGATACTCAACGTTGACCCCTGCGGTAACTCAACCAGCATAAATCCCATTCTTTTTCATTACTAAAACCTTATACTGCACCACCCCAAGAAAATTTTCTGGACACAGTTCAAATAAACTGCAACTAAATTTAATTCCCTGAATGTCAGTAGTATATGTGCCTAGTTTTTTTTGCCCAGGTGCATCACCCTGGTGACAATTTATGATTTACGCACTGTAGAACCGAACCTCTTGCTCCTTCTCAGCACTGACCTAGTGGCAGGAATAAGTTGGGTGGCTGGCTGTTGGGTCTCAGTGAGAGCCTCTTGAGACTGAAGTGGTCCTCTACCTCCTTGTTCTGGATCATGATGTTCCCAAAAACTGCATGCGTTATTTCTAATGCCGTGGTGCTGCTTCATCCAACGAGCTTTCTGACGCATCTACAGCCATTTGAGCAGAGTGGCTGGAGGAGCCTGAAGTTATGTCGCCCTGAGAGTCAACAGCCCCTGGTGCTTGGCATTTCCTCAGCATGTCCAGTGATCTGTGTGGGAGCAGACTTGAGGGTAGCAACGAAGGAACTCAAACCCTATGCAAGGATTACCTCCATACTATCCCTGGAGAATGGAGTGTCTTTGAGATTGGAACCCAAGGCCTCCTTAGCAGCACTTGGAGCAGTCACAAGAGATTGTCCAACTGTGTGAAGAACTTCTGTCATTTGGGTTGTACTACAGATTTCCCAGGAGTTGCCATCCACTCCATTGTGGATTGCAATTCAGATAAGCAGTCACGCACAGTTGCACAAATAAGACTAGTGGACTCCTCGACACTAGCTATCAGACCTTGCGGGCTGCTTGCCATACTCTTTAATCACTGAAGATGGTTGGGCAGTGTCCTAGGCCCAACCCATCTTCAGCTGCTTCATCAATGACCTTCCCTCCATCATAAGATCAGAAGTGGGGATGTTCGCTGATGATTGCACAGTGTTCAGTTCCATTCGCACATCCTCAGATAATGAACCAGTCCGTGCTTGCATGCAGCAAGACCTGGACAACATTCAGGCTTGGGCTCATAAGTGGCAAGTAACATTCACACCAGACAAGTGCCAAGCAATGACCATCTCCAATAAGAGAGAGTCTAACCACCTCCCCTTGACATTCAACAGCATTACCATCACTGAATGCCCCACCATCAACATCCTGGGGGTCACCATTGACCAGAAACTTAACTGGACCAGCCACATAAATATTGTGGCTACAAAAGCAAGTCAGAGGCTGGGTATTCTGCAGCGAGTCACTCACCTCCTGACTCCCCAAAGCCTTTCTACCATCTACAAGGCACAAGTCAGGAGTGTGATGGAATACTCACCACTTGCCTGGATAAGTGCAACTCCAACAACACTCAAGAAGCTAGACACCATCCAGGACAAAGCAGCCCACTTGATTGGCACCCAATCGACCACCTTAAACATTCATTCCCTCCACCACCGGCGCACCATGGCTGCAGTGTGTACCATCTACAAGATGGACTGCAGCAACTCGCCAAGGCTTCTTCGACAGCACCTCCCAAACCCGCGACCTCTACCACCTAGAAGGACAAGGGCAGCAGGCGCATGGGAACACCACCACCTGCATGTTCCCCTCCAAGTCACACACCACCCCGACTTGGATATATATCGCCATTCCTTCATCGTCGCTGGGTCAAAATCCTGGAACTCCCTATCTAACAGCATTGTGGGAGTACCTTCACCACATGGACTGCAGAAGTTCAAGAGGGCGGCTCATCACCACCTTCTCAAGGGCAATTACAGATGGGTAATAAATGCTGGCCTTGCCAGTGATGCCCACATCCCATGAATGAATAAAAAAAACCTACCAAATTTGTTGGTGCTGCTTCTTTTAAAGACAGGCAACATGAGGTCAGTCTCTGCAGGGAGTTGGCTTTATAGTCAGCAGATTCCCATTCCTCTTCTGCCTCCACCACTTGCTTCTGCTCACCTACACTTTGTACTTTACCCAGTGGACCTAGCTCATGCTGTTTAGCTAAATCCCCTGCTCCTTGCAATGGCTGGGTAGTGCGGAGTGCTGTGAATTGCTGGCTTCAGTGCTTCCTCTCACTTTGCAGGGTCTTCTTCAAGAACCATTATAGAAACACAAGAGCCATAAGTTACAATGAGCCAGAGCTGACAGTGCTAATAATGTGGTGTTTTGTAGCAATTCATGAATGAGTGAGCAAATGAGTGAGTGCGTAAATGAGGCAGTGTGTAGGGAAGGAGGAGTAACAAAAAGAAAGGTAGTGCTATCCTTGATGTCCAGCCACCCGATGGCCCACATCTTCAATATTCTCTGCTACAAACAGGTCCAGTGTAGCCTGTTTGTATCATCTGAGAGTCTGATCTGAGGGATTCCTCCTCGGGTTCAGCTCGGCTCACTTTTATTATGAACAGCTTTGTCCTGTAAACAAAGAAGTAGTGTATGTTGGAAATTCAAAGCGCACAGAAACTAATGAGGACTAAATGGGCTGCCTGCATCATGCATCATACAAGTTACTGGTGAGTTAAGCTTGTTTTGTGAAGCCACTTTTCCAAATGATGACATGACAGGAGTTGGAGTTTTAAGTGATAATAATAATTGAGAGAATTTTAACTCACCCTGCACAGCAGGAATGGGGTGGGCGTGCAGTTAAAATAACTGTGGAAAGACCTACCCCATTCCCACTCCATTCCCGCCAACCATATTCTTAACTGGGCCCTTTTTTTGGCATCTGCCTGAGTCAGGCGGGAGCTTCATCAATACAAGCAAATTGGGGCCCTATGATATCATTAAAACCCCAATTTTATTTTGACCCCATGTTGGGCACTTAGCAGCGAGGAATAGGAGGCTCTCTAAGGTAAGTCAAAAACTTTCCTTAGCAGGAGTGCTCCTCCGGGCCCCACAAGGAAGGTTGGACCTCTGCTGCCCCATCTCTCCCATTCCCATCTGTGATATGGCTCCGATCTCCGTGTGTGACTTACCTTGGTACCAGCGGGTGGTCTCCGGGCCCTGCGATTTGACCTGCCCGCAACTTTCCACCCTTTCTGGTGGGGCAGCTTGCCGGCAAGATGAAAATGAGGCCTGGGAGTTACAATTGCCAGGGCCTCAGATGTCAGGGTTTGATACTTGCCCCATCCCACCCTCACCCCACCTGAAACCCGCTGCCAGTTAACATCCTCTCCAAAGTGTGCCCTGCTGCTGTATCGGAGTATATGTGAAACTATGGAAAGAGCTGCTTTCTGAGGACTCCGCATGCAGCCTAAGTCAGGGTGTAACAGAGTCAGAGGAAGCAGTTAGTGAGCTGGATACATTGCCTATCTACTTGATATAGTGCAATGTTGGCTAGTCTTACCTTGGCAGACTTCCTGAGGGAACAAGTGTTTTTACACATCAGCTTCCAGCTCTTCTGGGTGGTGGTCACTTCATTAGCTCAGTCTGCCACCTTCTAAGAACATAAGAACATAAGAAGTAGGAGCAGGAGTAGGCCATATGGCCCCTCGAGCCTGCTCCGCCATTCAATAAGATCACGGCTGATCTTCAACCTCAACTCCACTTTCCTGCCCGATCCCCATATCCCTTGATTCCCTTAGAGTCCAAAAATCTACCTATCTCAGCCTTGAATATACTCAATGACTGAGCATCTACAGCCCTCTGGGGTAGTGAATTCCAAAGATTCACAACCGTCTGAGTGAAGACATTTTTCCTCATCTCAGTCCTAAATGGCCAACCCCTTATTTGAGATTATGCCTTCTAGTTCTAGACTCTCCAGCCAGGGGAAACAGCCTCTCAGCATCTACCCTGTCAAGCCCTCTCAGAATCTTATATGTTTCAATGAGATCACCTCTCATTCTTCTAAACTGCAGAGAGTATAGGCCTATTCTACTCAATCTCTCCTCATAGCACTACCCTTTCATCCCAGGAATCAATCTGGTGAACCTTCGTTGCACCGCATCTAAGGCAAATATATCCTTTCTTAGGCAAGGAGACCAAAACTGTATACAGTACTCCAGGTGTGGTCTCACCAAAGCCCTGTTCAATTATCACAAGACTTCCTTACTTTTGTACTCCAACCCCCTTGGAATAAAGGCCAACATACCATTTGCCTTCCTTATTGCTTGCTGTACCTGTATGTTAACTTTCTGTGTTTCATGTACAAGGATACCCAAATATCTGAATACCAACATTTAATAGTTTCTCACTATTTAAAAATTATTCTATTTTTCTCCTGCCAAGGAGTCTGGACATTCCTTAACACGGGCAGGTTGCTCTGGCAAGCAAAAGAGAGTAACTGTCCTTTGCTGAACTTCCAGCAATAGAACGACCAAAGAAGCATCTGAAAATGGAGCAGACTTGCTGCTTGTTCCAGTCCTGCCTTCTGTTGTGCACAGCAACAATTCAAATGAGTCCTTTTAAATAGAAACTGGAGCCTTAAGTGGTGTTTCCCACTGTTATCAGCAACCTGCCAGTACAATGCCCAATCCAGGTACATCCTGGGGAAAATTAATGGGCCTAATCTTGGAACATCCTGGAAGAACAGCCCAGTGCTCAAATTACGAGAGGCTACTCATTCCTCTTCTACTGAATCAACAACATTGACGAGAAAACTACTGAATTCCAAAATCTTGATGTGTTAGGTAGATCATTTTCAAAGAGCATTAAACCAGACAGTAGGGTGTGTAGCCAGAGGGTACATAATTTGCAAGTAATAACAGTTAGTGTGTATAGACCGCTCGTCTGGCCCCACCTGGAGTGCTGTGTACAGTTCCGGTCACATTGCTACAGTGGAGACATTCTGGTTTTGGAGAAGGTACAGAGGAAAGTAAATAAACTGTACAAAGAATTGATAATGAGACCAAGGAGACTGGAAATGTACGCACAGAAAAAAAGGCTTGTTGAAGCTTTCATGATTTTAAGTGATATATATTTAATTACATATATATCCATAAACTCTTACCCAGAGGCCACAAGCTGAAGCTCAGAAGTGGTAAAGTGATCACATAGCTATTGATTTTTGATATAGGTGATTGATTATCAAAGTTCATTTGATTAAACATGAAAGCATTACTCAGGCTCCTTCCATGCAGAAAACAACAGCTTCAATATTCCTCAACCTGATGCACCTTTCTGTGGGTGTGAAGTTGAGCAATAATGGGCAGGCACCTGTGAGACTGGGTTTCCGCTCCAGTAGCACATGACATACTATCACTGACATCATGGGTGAGCACGAGAGGACTACATCTGGGTTCAGTGATAGATGATATTTAAATGATGCAGACATGGCAAGTAAATCCCTTCTGCATCATTTTTCTCAGTTTACGCCAGGCAGTGGTCAAATGTAACGTCCATATAGAGAGGACAGCAAGAATTGCCTGGCCACATCTGAAAATGGAAGATGTTTAAAGGGTAGTCAGTAACTATCTGTTTTGCTGTTTTGAAGTCTGTAAGAAAGAGATAATGATTAGCAAAGTAGTTTCCTGCTGTTATCCTTCGTTGTTTGGGTTCTGAATTCCAGAATAATTTGTTGCCTGTCCCATTCCATTATACAATGAGAGTTTCCTCGGGGTTCCATGTGCATGTGTTACTTGATGGAAGAGGAGGAGGAGGAGCAGGCACTGTTGGAGGCCATTGGAGTGAAACAGCATCAGAGGTAAAAACTCCTTGGTAGAGAAAACCTTTTCCTAAGTATCTCCTGCATGTCTCCCATTTCAAAATGTCCTTCTATAAATAAACATTCCCAATATCACCATCTCTATCTAAGCCAGATTACGCTTCTGAAATGTGCATTTTGTTCCCCAGCCATGACAGGAAGCCTGCCATTGCAAGGCAAGCATCATTTATTTTCCAGCATTTACTGCGAATGTATTGTCACTGCCTGCCATCATGGTGCTTTGCCCTTCTAGTTTTGTGTGTGTGTATATGTGCATGTGTGTTTGTGCTGTGAAGTTGAACGTACTCTTGTGTTTCAACAAATGCCACCCAGATGCCTGAAGCATGCAGAATAGGCAGCAGCTGGACTTGTGTGAGAGACTCCTAGGATTCAAGAAGCTCTCGATCTCTCAACATGGGTTGAACTTCCGTACTTGTGGTGCCTTTCCAGCTATGGCCCTGATCATTTACTGCCATATGGGAAGTCATTAGAAGTGGGGCTTAGAATGATGTGGATGTGGCGTTATCTGGAGAGAGAAATCTATCATCTCAGGCATTTCAGTTCTGTCCAGCTTGCAGGCTCCATGTCACTTCTGTGCCTACTGGCCTGTTGATGAGCAGACCCCCAAACAGCAAAGACATTGGTCAAGTCCCAATCAATGCTTCTCACCATTCGGCCAAACTGATAAGATAACCTAACCAAGGAGGAGCAGCCCTGAGCCTGTGGGCATTCATGAGAGAGGCAAAGGCTGAAATTACAGCCTCTGCCATGAGGGGCTGCATGAGTGGTGTTGTGTGAGGTGCCAGGTGAAGCGAGCCCAGGTCTGATTCTCTTGCACACTGTAGAAACAAAAGGAAAACCAATGTTAACCATAAGTTTTCATTTCTATTTGTTGTCAAAGAGCCTTTGCCTAAGTTTTGGCGTGGAGCTGCTGCCAAATGCTAACTATGAAGTAAGTGCTACTACTTCGACATACCACATTTATAAATAATGTTGCACAAACCTCTGAACTGGGGCCTTGCCTCCTGCATCCCCACCTACTTCCTTCTCATCCAAATTGCGGCATTATTTAGGACCAGTTCTTCTAATGCAGTGCATGGTTGTACCATTACCGGGCCTCCTCTAGCCATCCTCCTGTCCCTCTTGTTAGGTGCATTCTTTTCTAACAGAAGAATAGATCTGTACTCCTTAATTACCACTAGTCGCATGTCTTCCTTGGTGTCTCATGTGTCAGGGTGCTGTCCATTGATATTGCTCTTACAGAATCATGTAGCATTATCAGCTATTTGCTGGGCATCGAAGGAGCTGAATGGGGCTATGATGTACAATCTTGCAATGAAAGCTGTGGTACAGGAATAGTGAGGTTGTGGAAAGGGATGTGCATAGTGTGATGGCCACCTATATGAGCCAAAAGAGTTTTTTTAAGGAATCCATGGGAAGGAGAGAGCAATGCTATGCAGTCACTATGGGTAAAGTTATAATGTTGAAGTGCATGCCTCTACTTTGCCACTTCTGGTAATGTTATTGAATTGTTTCTTGCATTCGATCCAGATCCTCTGAACATCACTGTTTGCATTGACTGCAACCACCATCTCCTGACATGCCCTCTGAATGTTAAAGTGGAAGAAGGAGTTTTTGGTTGAAGCATTGAGGTAATTGGTGTTGGGGAGTTGTGCAACCATTGAGCAGCATACAGAATTAGAACAGGCTATAACCAGAGTGCAGTGTGAAGGGTCAGTTGTAGAAGTGTTGCTTCAAAAGTGTGAAAAGTGTGCTGGTGCCCGGTGGGCATGGAAGAAAAGGAGAGAGTGTCCAGTATGTTACCCTGCCAGCTCTGGTGAAAGGTAGTAAGCTATACTCTTTCCTAGTCTCTTTCAAGAAAAATTGGGGTGGAAAATCTGCAACCTGTCTACCTTGCCCAGCAGTCTCCCTGGAGCCTTGTTAGAAATGAAATCCCTGTTTCACCACCCAGCCCACTGCCCGTCCCCCAACTCCAACATTGGACACTAGTGTAAGAGATGGTATGGCTGGGGGCAGGGAGTCCCAGGCTAGGAGTTTCTGCATTCCAGTCTAGTGGGACATCGGCAACCCGGTAAGCCAAGAGAAAGCAGATGTGGTGGCATGCCAATTGGCAGAAGCGGTGCCCGCCTTGGCCATCCAGCTTACTGCCCGGACCGCCAAAGATCTTTTAAATGTTCACCTTTTTCTCAGCTTCCTTGTAAAGGGGACCAATGGCCATGGCATTGGAATATTTCGGGGCGGGGGGAGCTGCGGTTTATTGAGATAGTTATAGGATGAGATGATGAAGTACTCCATGATAAAGAAATAATTCCATGGGTTTCGTCACCTCCTCGTGTACAAATCAAGGAGAAACCCATACTACTACAACCCAGTAAATATTCCAACAAAAGGCACACAGCAGAGAACTGTAAGGCATGTTCTCCTCCTGTGGCAAAGAGTGCAAACTACATATCCTGGGAAAGTGACCACATCCCGTGGGAGAATATTTTGCCTCTAGTTGTTTTTTTGGCGTCCAGTAGCAGAGCAGTAATTTAATCTTACGGTGAAATAATAAATCAGAGCGTAATGCCGCAGGTACATTTTAATCTGAACTATTACAACTATGCCTGACTAAGGACAGTATAACTGGCTGAAATGCAATATTAAAATGCTTACTGGAGCAAGAAATATCCCTCCAAGTCACAAACTGTACCATCAATAGAGCCCAGTGAACTAGTCCTGGTTGAGAGACTCTGCACAATGTCTCAGGAGAATCAGAATCTAATCTGTTACATCTCTGTCTGATTGAGGGCATGATAACCAGCTGGAAGTCAACATAATGTGCAGCATAGTGACTGGTGGAGCACAAAACACAGGCATTCCCTACCAGAAACTGTCTATGTAAACTAGTCATCATCTGATTGATTGATTATATCTGGATCAGGTCAGTTGTCACTGTTTGGCTCGTTATATCTGGAATGAGAGACACATGAAAGTTTGTGTTTTCTCGTCATCAGTGTGAACACGATCAGTTAAACTGCTGTAAATCAAGTTCATGAGAAAAAGCAAAGTGTCATTACCGTGTGAATATTCTACGCATATTACAGCACCAGATGCTGTCAGTTCTATGAGTCTTTCCTGGAAAACAGTACATTTTGACCAAATTGTCATCCTTAATACAAACTTTGCATCCCCAAAAGGTTAGGACATGTCTTTGAATGTTTGAAGAGGTACTGGGTTCAAGCAATCATCCATAGTTTTCTAGTTCTTTTTCTGGGATATATGTTTACTAATGGCGGATTGTACCAGACCTTGAGAAGATACAAAAGGTGAGAGACTTGTCTGCACCTGTGCAGCTGTCTGAGCATTTGAATTATTTGCTGTCACTACTGGTAATATAACCAGCACTCTGCCAGAAGTGCCAATATGCTTGATGGTAGTATGCAGTCTGCAAACTAGCCTCTGATTTCTTCCACCTGTTCTCAGAAAGCCTTCAGTCATAATTTCCAGATTTTGCCCACAAATCTTTGCAATGCATAGATGCGTTTTAATACTGACTATGACTAGTCTGCAGTTGAAAGAAATGGGCTTAGGGGTGTTGGTGCACAGCAGGTTTGTGCGGTCTCCATTAACCTTTGGGATATGACTTTTAATCTAGCCCAGATCCTAATGTTATGGAAGTGTTCTTGCTATGTTGCCTGGACAAGCCTAATTGAAATGACTTTTGGAAAACTCTACCCAGTTCCTCATCAGTCTGGCCCTCAGTGGCAAATTTGTGCACAGTTTAACACTGAATCACTAACCCCACAAATAAGATGGCTGTCTGGGAAATTTTCAAAAATGAACAGGTAGAGTTGGGGGTCCTTTTCTAAGTGGTGATCAAGACCTTTTGTTTGGGCAGAGTGTAGTGACCATGACTTTGAATTTGTCTTACTGTATTTGATCTGGGAACGCTTGATATCCAAAATAGAAAAATGTTGCATTTCTCCAACACTAAGAGCTATGACAATGATAAACATTAAAAAAAGAAAAAGTTAGAAAAAAGAAAGGAACAAATGAACAGGAGCTGGCATTGGCAGGAGCAATCTAGTTTACATATGACAGAAAAACATCATCCTACAAAATGCCAGATGGAATATTTGAATGGCTAAATCAGTCTTTCTGGGATCAGCCAAACAAGCAGCTACAAAAGACATACCCCTACAATGATTATGTTAGTCAGGCTGAGGGGGCTGTGATGCCATCATTACTTCCATCGCATATCTCCCCACTGACCCCCAATGAGAACCAAGGAGTTCATATGCAGACAGATGCCTTTAGGGATTGTACACTCGAGGCAGGCCATTATCTGCACTTGACCCCCATGTGATTATATTCTATTACAACAGCAACAACAACTTGCATTTATATAGTGCCTTTAATGTAGTAAAACGTCCCAAGATGCTTACAGAATAATTGCATTCTCCTTTTGATGTGGTCTTGAGGAGCAGTGATCTCAAAGACAGCAACGGGTGACTAAAATCTATTTTAAACTGGGAACCCCTGGTGAAATAAGCAGGGGAAGATATAGGGCTATGGGGAGACGGTGGAATCATCGGATTCATTTTGGATTGGTCTAGCAAAAAGTTGGCACAGGCACAATGATCTGAATGGCCTCCGTGTGTGTTGTAAATGTCTATGGCCAAAATCATTAGTGTACAGAACCAGGACGGCTGGGAATAAAAGAAGGGACATGGCCAGAGTATAAGAAAGAGAGGTAAATCAAGAAGTAGTGATTAGGTGACACCAAGCTTGAGTGTTCAAAGTCTGAAGATTGTAGGAGAATGATATGAGGAATGTTAGATTGTCATCAGCCTATGAAGGGAGGTACTGTGTTTGAGTTCAGATTGTCATCAGTTTTGAAGGAACTTTAATTGGACTCCCTTTATCAGGTACTTCACAAGTGTGAAACCATGAATGATGCACTGGAGTTGATTGATACAGAGAGGGGTTCGAATGTGGAATTCTCTGCCACAAACCATGAATTCTTTTGAAAGTAAATTAGATAGATGCTTGAAAAGGGGTACATTAAAGAATGTGGGGAGCGAGCGGGAGAGTGGGATTAGATGAGGTGGTTTATGTGGAGAAAAACACCAATGCAGATTCATTGGGCAGAATGGTCTGTACCTGTGCCAGAACATTCTATGATTCCATGATTCTATGACCAGGCACTTAAACTGTTGGACTGTATAGCAAACCCAGACACCATCAGCACAATATAACATGATCTTTGCTTCATGTTCAGCACCCGCTTCTGTTCCATATTCAGCCCTTACCCACTTCATTGATCGTAGGGAATTAAACACTTTCATCATACAGTTCATTACCAGGTATGGAGTGACCCCACCTCCCCTCCCACATCCTTTATTAAGCATTGGCAATATCACTAAAACCATCTAATAACCCAAGAAATTGTGAAAAGCAGTCACCAGTATGCCAGACCTTGATACAGCAGCACAAAACTTGCCATTTTGTTTGCAACAGATTCTTTAAGGGGCATTTGCCTCTAATATACAATCTGGGGTTTAAATCAGAAGAAAGATCCTTTTAAACTTGGTGACACTGAGTGATTGATTCTGCTCTGTGCCTGGCATTGTATAAATCCATATAACTCACCAGGTAAAATGACAAGCCAGAAAGGGACCACATTATGCAAATTGTGGGAGGGGCTAAGCTATTTAAAAGGCTGAGTTTCTGAAACATACTCAGAGAGATTCTGAAAGCCTGAGGTGAGTGACAGTCTGCCTCCCAGTCTGGGTGGGGGGGCTGTGTAGGTCACTGGTGACAGCCCGCAGGCCCTTGTGATATCGACATTAGAGTTTAGGGTGACAGCTGGGATAATGACATTTGAAACAAGAATTTGAAGAGCTTATATTCTATTTTCTGATTTGGGGTTAGTTTTAGAGTTAGAGTCAGGACACCTAGAACTGGAAATGAAGAGTCAGAGTTTTCTTTTAGTTTTCTTAATTGATTATTTTAATTCCAAAATCAAATGAATTTCCATTAATTTCAGCTACATTTTCTGAACTCTCAGCCCGGTCTCTGACTCGTGTACTGAATGTGTTTGCTTTTTTCAGAATGGCACCTATTTGGGCCCTGGGCGTGCTCCTCACTGGGTTTTTCCCGTATCAGATTCATGGATCCCTAGCAGGTAAGAGACTGAGCCCAACTCCTGATATCTGTCTCATTTTGAGTATAACATCAAAGAGTAAAGAGATTAAATGACATCTTTGTGCTGACACCTTAAGGAAGTCTTGTTACAAATATGATTAATTAACCCAGAAGGACAAGTGCAGCATGCACATGGGAACAACACCACCTGCACGTTCCCCTCCAAGTCATACACCATCCCGAATTTGGAAATATATCGCCATTCCTTCATTGTTGCTGGGTCAAAATCCAGGAACTCCCTTCCTAACAGCACTGTGGGAGAACCTTCACCACACGGACTGCAGTGGTTCAAGAAGGTGGCTCACCACCACCTTCTCAAGGGCAATTAGGGATGGGCAATAAATGCTGGCCTCGCCAGCGATGCCCACATCCCATGAACGAATAATAAAAAAAAATTAATTAAATATAGACCAACTCAATCAGAATGCAGGGGCAGAAGAAATTCAATATCTTCACAATACCCAGATTCTGCTGAAGGTTTGGACATAGTTCTTCAGGTCTGTGCTGAGATGGGATGAAAGGAGTTCCCTTCATTGCAGCACAGTCCCACTGAAGCATAGGCTGTGTGCCGTATAAGGCGTGTGTCCAAATAGCTCATCTCCATGAGTTGCAGTTTCTAGGCATGCCCAACTCAATGGTGGAAGCTGGAACTGTCAGTGAGGGCGGGGATTCTAGCCAATCAGTTTCAGACACCCCGGCAAGCCAGCGCCTTAATGATTAGGTGGTCTTATTTGGCGAAGGAATGGGAAACTTACCACTTCCCTACTCTAGTACTTTAGTGTGTTTTAGTCAGTCAAACTCCAGCACTGTTTCTGCACACTTGGCTGTCCCTATGCCTTGGCTAGCACCTACATTCACTAGGATCAGATAAAATATGGGGAGAGTGTCTGTGCTCCATATCAGCAACTCAGAAACTCTACATTATGTAGATTTCTCAATGGTTTGGTTTAGAGATCAGAGATTGGAGTAAACATCTCCATGTTACCATTAACCTGGGTCTCTGATTGTGTCACTTCCTTTTATTTTTATAACAGCACACTCCCTATTGGTATGAGAATGGAATGTACACATAGCAGGTGCAATATTATAAAATAAGGTGATGTGGAGATGCCGGTGATGGACTGGGGTGGACAAATGTAAGGAATCTTACAACACCAGGTTATAGTCCAACAGTTTTATTTGAAAATCACAAGCTTTCGGAGATTATCTCCTTCGTCAGGTGTGTGACGAAGGAGGAAAGCACCAAAAGCTTGTGATTTTCAAATAAAACTGTTGGACTATAACCTGGTGTTGTAAGATTCCTTACATAAAATAAGGTACCAGACAAAAGGGTTGGAATTGCCCTGCACAATATTCATTTGTTGTTAATATCACACTTCAGGATTTCAGCATCGAAAGAACATTGATATTCAGCTAAATGACTTAAAAAATTGGATTTTTTTTTGCTGTGATAGAAGCGTTTAAAACTATGAAAGGATGGGAGAGGGTAGATAGAAGCAGACTGTTTCAGTAGTTGAGGGGTTAAGGATGAAGGGCTGTAGATACAAGAGAATTAGAACAGAGGGAAGGAAAAACTTCTTTACAGAGTGAGGCTGTGGAATTCACTTCCAGGGTTAATGGTTGAGGCAGAAATTATATCAACATTTAAGATTAGATTGAATAAGTAGATGAAGAAAAAGGGGTTGAAGGGATAAGGGAACACAGTGGGTAAATGTGATTAGAACTACTTGCTCGCATGGAAGGTAACACCAACACAGATTGGTTGGGCCAAATGGCCTATTTCCATGTTGTAACTTCTATGAATTTCTATGTATAAATCGACCAGATCTTAGAGCAGGACCGAGATATTGCAAAGTGATAGTCAGAGTTTAGAGCAGCACTGAGAGATTGCAGAGTGATAGTCAGAACTTAGAGCAGGATTGAGAGATCAGAGTGATAGTCAGAGTTTAGAGCAGCACTGAGAGATTGCAGAGTGATAGTCAGAACTTAGAGCAGGATTGAGAGATTACAAAGTAAAAGTCATAACTTAGAGCAGCACTGAGAGACTCCAGAATTATAACTGCTTGCACATATTTTGAACTAATCAGTTTTTAAAGCACTTTCCATTTTAATATTAATTACATGGACTAGTTCAGGTACTGTGCACTCAAACACTTCTTCGTATTAGCACCATTTTACTGGCAGCTCTATTTACATTGTGATTGGCACTTCTTCAGGATTTCCCATCCTATTGTGAGTTTTTGCCCTGCCCTTTGCTGCAGCATTCTCTACATCCCCAGCCTGAGCGATGCCGAACTGCATAAAATGTCTCCACTCTATCTGCAGATGCTGAACCTCAGTTCTGTGTTATTTTGATGAGAACCCTGGTTACAAGCAGTCCTATGGGGACTACAGTGGGAGTCTGTCTGTCTGGTTGTGGTTGTAGACTCCAAAGTGGCACGCACACTCGAGGCTGTATTAATCCGATCCCAGCACCAGTATAGTCCTGCTCTATTAGCTTCGATCTCTGTACTAATGGACTGGTTCCACTGTCTGGTACACAAGGTGCTCAGGACAGCGAGTGGCTGGAAAAGCAGAGAGTCGTAGGGGTTCCGATACATAAATCTTTTAAAGTAGGACAAGTTAATAAAGCTGTAAAAAAAATAATGGGAACCTAGGTATTACAAATATGAAGAGGGTGCAGAAGAGGTTTCCTAAGATATGAGGGATGAAAGGCTTGATTATGAGGAAAGACTTTGGAAGCTGGGCTCTTTTCATTAGAGCAGAGGTTAAGAGGAGATCTCTTGAGCTGTTCAAAATTATGAAGAGTTTTGATAAAGTAAATAGTGAGAAATCATTTCCATTGGTTGGTGAGTCAGTAACTAGAGGCATAAATTTAAGAGTAGAGCAAAGGGTGAGACTAGGCGATAGTTTTTACATAGAGAGTTGTATGACATGGAATGCCCTAGCAGAAATAGTGTTGGAAGCAGTATTTAATAGCTTTTAAAAGGGACGTAGATAAATATTTGAAAAAGAAAAAGATATGGGCAAATAGCAGTGGAATGGGACCAAGTGGACAGGTTTTTCAGAGAGCTGGCACAGGCTCAATGGGCCGAATGACCTTCTGTGCTGTAAAGTTCTATGAATTTGTGTTATCAAGAGATATTTTGGTGCTACATGAGAGCTGAGATTTTGTACAAATACGTTATAGAGTTTAATGGGATCTAAAGAGTTAAATAGTCTTTTACAAAACATAGATAATATTTACCTATCTAAATAATTGAAAGTTTTGGGAAAGTAGAGACTCCCCTCATTACAAAGCAGTTTTCAGAAGCTGAGCATGTTACAGGTTACTGTAGAGTCAGTGCAGTATTTATGGAAGGAAATGTTACAGAAAAAATGCTGGGTTAAGGTTCAGGAATCAATTAACAGAGACTGTTAGACCAGATAGCCTTACCTGTGTGAGTTATATTTCCTGTTTCTCTGTGATGTTATATTAACTGTGATTTAATCCCATATTGATTGATTAAATGAGATGAAACATTACACCTTAACGACCTTCAGGTGATATATTTTGAAATGGAAGCATATACACCGTCATCAAACTGGCAGTCGCATCTCTGAATCTTGTGCTGAGTCTGACATACAGTATTTCTGATCTCTCTGTAGGTTCTGATGAAACCATTGGACTAGTGGCGAGATCAACCCTGCAAAGTAGTGACTAGTAGGTATTTCCCTCAGTAACCCTGCTCTCCCACTGGGCTGGCTGTAAATGGTGACACAGTAACAATGTTAGACTCAGGGTGGGACTGTACTGCGCAGGATGGGAATCCCAGGATATCATAATCACTTACACACATTTAATGGAACCAATCAAAAGTAGAGGGAATTCTGCTGCTGAGATGCTGAGGACTTTCGCCCCTCTCCCCTTTCTCCTTGTCATGTGGACCTCCCTCTAGCAGGCTAATCAGGAGCCATTAGAAATAGTCCTCTGGAGCCAGCCAGGTCAATAGTGAGTCAAGGCTAAGACTGGAAGCCTAGTCCTACTGTACCAGTATGACATTTCCACTGCCCGTATTAACCATTCTCACAGCTCTGAGACTGACCGAGCAGTGTTGAGTTATGATCACTTTTGTGCTGTGGGCTGCTGTTCTTTGGGTTCTGGGATTAGACACCACAGAGCAGGCCACAGATCTAAACCAACCACAAATAAGACCATCTTACCTGTGACATCTTATGAAATTTATCTGAAGGAAGTTAGACCTGTTCCTGCTGAATGTGCTTGAGACGTGTTTCTATCGATGACTGGGGGCGGGGGGCGGATAATTAAAGAAAGGCAATCTTTTCTAACATTGCTTCACTGAAACTTTTAAGAGTACAAGCATCTGATGAGTCTGACAGAGAAGTCCACCCCTTTATGAGAAATATAAATTGTTTCTCCCTCAGCAATTGGTTAGAATCATAGAATCATAGAAATTTATGGCACATCAGCCCATCGTGTCTGCGCTGACCGAAAAAGAGCCATCCAGCCTAATCCACTTCCCAGCTCTTGGTCCATGGCCATGTAGGTTACGGCACTTCAAGTGCATATCCAAGTACTTTTTAAATGTGAAGAGAGTTTCTGCCTCTACCATTCTTTCAGGCAGTGAGTTCCAGACTCCCACCACCCTCTGGGCGAAAACATTTCTTCTCAACTCCCCTCTAATCCTTCTACTAATTATTTTAAATCTATGCCCCTTGGTTTTTGACCTCTCTGCTAAAGGAAACAGGTCCTTCCTCTCCACTCTATCTAGGTCCCTCATAATTTTATGCACCTCAATTAAATCTCCTCTCAGCCTCCTCTGTTCCAAAGAAAACAACCCCAGCCTATCCAATCTTTCCTCATAGCTAAAATTCTCCAGTCCTGGCAACATCATGTTCAATATCATGATTGATCATGTTCAAACTATCCTTTTTTCTGGGATTGTTTGAGGTCCAGAAAGAATAAAGTTTCTTGTTATCCTTGTCTATTCACCTGGGTTCTCCACTTCAATTGCATTTCCCTCATCTGACTTTAGTCCCCAGTGATGGAAGTGAGCCCACTGCTCAAAGATTCACTCAAACATAATGGGCATCATTTTAGCACCCGCTATCGGGTGCGTTCCTGGCAGGGGGCCCCCAAAAATTGGGAAAGCCCGGAGCGGGACCGGAGCCCGCCTCGAACCTGCGCACTTCCAGGTTCCCCACAGACGTGCCGGTGTGCGCTCGCAGCCCCCGCTGGTGGGAATCCCGCAGGCAATTAAAGCCAGCGGGATGCCACTTGACGCTATTTACTTTGCTTGTTCAGGTCATTAACTGACCTGATTAAGGGATTATGTGAGGAGGGGTGGGATTTTAAAGCAAACTGGGACTGTTTCCCACACTGGGGGAAACACTCCCAGTTCAAATGGACCTGTTGCAGCTGTCAGCCTGTGGCAGCTGCAAAGGTCCATTTGACAGGTGTGGGGGGAGACCCTCACTCATTGCAGGAGGTCACTCTGTCACTTGGGACAAAGTTTGGCCTCCACCACCCTCCTCCTGACAATCAAAGTCACCAACTTGCACACTTACCCCGGGGTCCAGAGACATGTACCTACCTTGCGGACCCCCTCAGATGTACATATTCCGGATGGGGGCCGCCATAGCTGCAGTCATGACCTCCTTGGAGGGCGAACAGCATCACCAGCCTCACCAGCCTCGCCATCCATGCCGTCCACCTCTGACACGTGGAGCTCCACAACAGAGCGCTGTGACACATCCACCTGTACAGCAGGAGGGAGGGCTACCGCAGAGAGAGATGCGTCGCAGAGGGCACTACCCTCGCCACAGGGTCCACAGACCGAGGCTCAGCTTCCTGGACCTCTCTGAGCAGTAGTGCACAAGGAGGCTCAGAGTCACTCAACATGTAGTCGTGGACATCTGCAGCCTCCTTCATGCCGAGCTGCTCCTGGCTGGCCCGAGCACCATCTTCTTACCTGTCGCTGTCAAAGTCACCACTGCCCTCAACAACTTCTACTCCGCATCCTTCCAGGGTGCCACCGGGGACATCGCTGGCGTCTCTCAGCCGTCTGCACAAAAGAGCCCTGCAAATACACCTATACCCACTCTGCAGTGACACAATAGGTGTCATCAGTTGTGAGTCTTCATAGTGATCCTCAGGAAAGGGCATTATTGCACAGACCAGACAGGATTCGCGAAGACATGGCAGTAGTGGTGCCAATATAATATGTGATGTGAGTTGCTCAGAAATTAAATATAAGTAACAACCATGACAAACCCCCAAACACCCTTGTGCATCCCCTTAATGAACACGACACGTTTGCCTTACGCTGCCTACTGCACATATGTGATGCATGCCCTGTGGCTGCAGCACGGGTAGTGGCAGGTTGAGTGAGGCTGACCGTGAAAGAGATGCACGAGAGGGTGAGTATGGGATAGAGCCATGAGATTGTATGAGGATTGGGTTGAGTGGTAGTGACGGGATGAGTATTGGCGAGGTGAGTAGGTGCAGGTAAGATGAGGATGAGGTTTGAGTGGGTATGAGGGGTGATGTGACAGTAGTGTTGGCAGTGCTGAAGGAGATGTGGGGTGGGGGCAGTGATGTGGCAGACGGAGTGTGGGGGAAAGAGTAAGTGTACTCACTTCGGCTGACCTACTGAGATCATTGGAGCGCCTCCTGCATTGTATGCGGGTGGGCGATATGTTGGTGGTGCAGGTGACCTCCTCTGCCACCTCGAGCCAGGCCTTCCTGGTGGCAGAGGCAGGCCGCTTCCTCCCGCTCGCCGGGGGGAATGATCTCTGTCCTCCCCCTCCTCCTCACCCCATGTATTGATACCTGGAGTGAGGCATCATTAAACTGGGAGCAGCCTTCCCCCTGGGCTGCTCCATGCTGTAATTTTTTCTATTTGTTGCAGCATCAGTCAGTGGAGGCCTGCCCCTTTAAATAGAGCTCCTCCAGCTGACAGATCTTACTGCGCATGCGCAGCCCGCCCGACGCGCAGATCAGCAGTGGGGAACCCGGAGGAGCAGGTAAGTGGATCCAATTGGGCTACGATTGCACAGGGAGCTGACTGATTTCGCCGGGCGCGTTACCCACGCGCCCGATAGCCCCCCCGCCGCGAACCCGCAGCCCTGATAACATCGGGCCCAATGAGACCGTATTGGTTTGAAGGATCTGTATGGAGTGAGGGTGTGTGAAATACAGAAAGAATTCTTTACCGCCTGCTGTACCTGATCTGAAGAGTTCAAGGTTCGTTTTGGATAATGGTATAAAAAAGAGTTGTGGTCAGACTGCACCGAGACTGCTACTCCTCACTTTGGATCCAGTGTGAGGAAAGTTGCACCGTGCTTAATGTGCCACAACTAGTGTCACATTCTTTCTGTTCTGGGCTGGGTTCAAATTCCACACTAGGACTGTGGGCCTGCCCAATGTTATCAAAAATATTGACAGAACTATTTTTTAAAAATTTAATCTCCTTTCATTGTACCAGCTCTGAATTCCTAGCACCCGAAGGCAGCCAGCTGGAAGTTAATGGTCTTCAAAAGCGAATTAAATGTGAGTTGAGAAACAGCTTTAATCACGATCAAGAGTGAGAAGGTAACATACAGAATTTGGTTGTTACCAACTGCATTAGGTCAAATGTTAGAAATTTGTACTTCTTAAATAACGCTTGCACAGCGAGCTCCACTTGGTACTCCAATCATGATCCAATCAAACATGATTTCCTGTCACTATGCCAATTGTATAATGATGGGGATTCATTGCACCAGGCTTTCTTGTGACCATGTATCGTCGGTATATATGGCATATATACAATATACATCTCATACTTTACTTGGTTGAACGAGATTCTTTACAACCTTGGTTTCGTATTTGCCCCCGAGCTGAGCCTCTGACCCTTTATCCTCTCCATCACAAAGACCACTTACTTCCACCTCTGTAATATCCCCCACGTCCGCCCCTGCCTCAGCCCATCTGTTACTGAAATTTTCATCCATGCCTTTGTCACCTCCAGACTCGACTATTCCAATGCTTTCCTGGGTGGTTTCCCATCCTTCACTTTCCATAAACTTCAGCTCATCCAAAACTCTGCTGCCTGTATTCTATCCCACACCAAGACCCACTCAGCCATCACACCTGACCTTGCTGACCTACATTAGCTCCAGGTCTCCCAGCCCTTCCAATTTAAAATTCTCATCCTCATGTTTAATTCCCACCACTCTCTCTTTCTCTAACCTCCTCCAGCCCTACAATTCCCCCTAGAACTCTCCGTTCCTCTGACTCTGGCGTCATCCCTCCCTCCCTTTGCCCCACCATTGGATGCTGTATCTATAGCCACCTAGGCTACACTTCCCTCCCTAAACCTCCCTCTCTTTCTTTAAGACTCCCCTAAAGACCCAGTTCTTTGACCATGCATTTGGTCACCCCTCCTAATATCTTCTTCTTTGGTTCAGTGTCCATTTTTTCTGATTACACTTCTGTCAAGCGCTGTGGCACATTTTCCTATGTTAAAGGTGTTATATAAATGCAAGTTGTTGTTGATCTTATGTTCCCCAGAAGTTGCAAATTTAAAGCTGTGCTGCTAAGAAAGGATTCTGCAATCTGCCTTTCAGTAGTTTCAAGGAGGCGAATATTTTTCTTCCCATCCTTCTGTCATGGTGCCCTCTTGATGGGATTCTCTATGGGTATATTCCTTATAATGGAGGATCAGAGGCTTCTGTCAGGGGATGTCTCTTGTACCGCCATTCACTACAGGTAGTGCTACAATGTGCCGAATCCTTCTCAGATATTAGCACTGAAGATATCATTGGACTCCGTCGTAGCCCCAGCCATCTGTCTCAGGTTCTCCGAGATGGTCCTCATTGCCTCCATATGAGTGTGACACTCATCTAGCACCCTTTTTAGAACAGGACCCTACAGATCTGAGACCACAGGCTAAGGAACCAGGGGCTGACTTCTATGGAGCTTCTGCTCCCCACTCAGATATAACTTTCACCTCTGACTCCTTTGTGCAGGAAATGAATGAAGGGTAAGACGGAGCAGGTTTCTTACACAATAAAAGCAGAAAATGTGGAGAAGCTCAGCAAGTCAGGCAGCATCTATGGAGAAAGAAACAGAGTTAACATTCGACCTGATTTCCAGCATCCGCTGTATTTTGCTTTTGAGCAGGTTTCTTAACTTGGCTGCTGTGGTGAAGTTGTTAAACTTCTTCCTGCACTGCAAAGGAGTCCTGGGGTTTAAGCAAGTAGAACTGACCACTAGAGTCACCCCTCCATCCACAAAATGCACACCATGTTCTTAGCAGATCTTTGACCCCCAACCCCAAACAGCCTGTTCCTCCTGTTCCGTATCTTCATTACAAGAAGGTGCAGGTCCATCTCTCTGAAGTTCGCCGATGGTTTCTTCGATCTGGCTTACGTCCTTGTACCCCAGGTTGCCTACTTCCTTCATTGTCTGCCATTGCCCCTTTTTATATCCTGCCTCTCCTCCAGATATTTTCCTGCCACCTCCAGATATTCTCAGCCTCTCCAGGTATTTTACACCCCCATCCCCACCAGCCAGTCAGTGCTAGTTTGGGACCTAATTGCTTACAGCCACTCCCCTCACTTTCCATCCCTCCCCCACCACCATACTGGACTTATTACAGGCTATATTTAGGCAGCTTGTATACCTCAGTAATACCACAGGGTCAGCAAAATGACCTCAAGGCAGAAAAAAGTCTATCCTGCTTCAGTTGCGACAGCACCATTGGGATTTCGGCCCTCCGGTGTGCTCAAGCCATTGAAGTATTCTGGTCACTAATATTTGCCACCTGGCCACTGCAGTAAACAATTCAACAGCTACTCAGTTTAAGAGGAAGATTTTCTTTAGGATACTGGAAGAGAGACCATCACTGAGAATAACTATTATTCCTGGGAAAAGTGTTTGATTTAATAGTGTCCATTTTTACGTGATGGAGGGTGGCAGTGCATTTTCTTTAGGATACTGGAAGAGAGACCATCACTGAGAATAACTATTATACCTGGGAAAAGTGTTTGATTTAATAGTGTCCATTTTTGTGCGATGGAAGGGTGGCAGTGCATCCACAGGGACTATCATGTTGAATATTTTTGCAGCAAAGAAAAAAGCTGCAAAAATATTTTTGAGTGGTCAACACAATTTTCAACAAAGCTGTCAAGACACCTCCCCATTCAGAAATGAGCTTGTTTAGTTTTTGTTGGCCTTGCGGAGGCCCAGATTTTTCAGTTAACCCTCAATGTTCCCACCATGCTATTAGGTAGGGAGTTTCACGATTTTGACCCAGCAACAATGAAGGAATGGCGTTTTGTTATCCAAGTCAGGAAGGTGTGTGACTTGGAGGGGAACTTGGAGGTGATGGTGCTGCCACGCACCTGCTGCCCTTGTCCTTTTAGGTGGTGGAGGTCGCGGGTTTGAGAGGTAATGCCAAAGCCTTATCCTGTAGTGTCAGAGCATACAGTATATAATTCTCTATCTCTATCAATGATTTACCCTTTCTGTGCTTGCAGAGTATTCAGTATATGATTTTCATTATCAGTGACTTGTCTGTACTTGCAATCCTTCAAGCAAATTTTGGCGCTGGTATTATTTTAACGTTTTTTTTCAATTTCCCAGCTATCTCTTGCGGCCAGCCTCCTGCTCTGAAACATGGATCATGGCGGCTTCATGGAAGGTTGGCTATCTACACCTGTGATCGTGGATACGCATTGGTCGGCCATTCAAGATCACTCTGCATGCAAAACTGTCGCTGGCAGCATCCAGCACCCTGTTGTGTTGGTAAGATCATTACTGCAATAACTTACCATCAAGGGTATAAATAGTGAATGCTCCAGGAGGTAAACTGATAAACCTTAGTCCAACAACCATTCTTATTTTAAATTAACAAAGGAAGTGAAACCTCACTTGAAAATGATAAAGGAGTATAAGTTTTCCTGTTAGTCAGCTATAAAGCTGATGTGCAACCAAGACACTAGGAAGGGAAAGCTCCCAGGTTAGATATCCAGTCTGTGCCAAGTTCCCAGGGTGGCAGTATGCATGCTACAATCGGCTTCACTAGCCCTGAGCTAGCAACAGGAAATCAGCAAAGGTTCTCACTCCCAGATGCAAGGCCAGTGTAATAATAGTAGTGTGTTCCTTGCACCTCAACGATGATGATGTCAACAATGAAGGCAGCATAAGTTCATGGCAGATGGTTGTATTGATGTCTTTACAGGCCGATGCATGACAGATATTGCCTACTGCAAGTCTCTCATAATTCAATAACAAGTGTGCCCGTGGCTGTGTGGATGTTGCACGAGGATAGGATTGAGGTTGCCTCTGATGCCGTCCCCTGTTTCAATAGCTTTGTGACACTCACTATGTATGACAGCCACTTGGCTAAGGTACCGGAGGGACTAGGCAACTATGAAACCAGACATCAGAAGGAGCTATCTCTTTCAGGAGATGATGTGGAGATGCCGGTGATGGACTGGGGTTGACAATTGTAAACAATTTTACAACACCAAGTTATAGTCCAACAATTTTATTTTTAATCCCACAAGCTTTCGGGGGCTTTCCCCTTCCTCAGGCAGTGTCTTTCAGGAGAGGCAGCGAGAGAAAAAGATTGAAAATTGGCACGTTAAACAAGAAATGTGTCACATCATAAAATGAGCTAATCCCTCAGCAAAACATGACCGTTTAATATGTTTGATAGGACCAGCATGATACTCCAGTACAGGCAAGGCTCCATCAATGACACAGGAGCTACACACACTCATTGGGTACAGGTATAGGGGGAATGTTCTGAGTTTGCATCCCTGGTGGACAGCTGCATCAGTTGGCCAGACATATCCGAAAATTATGGGCAGAACACCTGTAATTTCCCAATATGCTTCGCCTGCAGCTGAGGAGTTTCTATTGGGGAAGAGATACCAGGCAGAGAGTGGGAGCACCAGGTAAGGGGACCATTGGTGCTGAGGGCGGGGGTGGCTTCAGGCACAGAGTGGCAGGGGCATTCGGCAGGGGTGGTGGTCAATTCTGTTCAAAAAGTGATGTGGCCTCTCCTTCAATGCCCAAATGGGCATTGTGCATGGAGTTCTCTGGGTTACCATGGAGCAAATGATGGGAAATATTTCAATTGCATCTCAGTATAACATGCATGCCCTAAATTGCACACCCGATGTATCACTTCTGGTGAGAACACCTCCTCATGTGAGTACAGTCAAGTAAGTAATGAGTTACTTAAATCTCAGCACTGTATAACTATATATTCGCTTTTTTTTTCAGCCATCTACTTTGGACCAAAGGGTATGAAAGGTCTACCTGGACCAACTGGACCACCTGGCCCTAAAGGTGACAATGGAATGCCAGGAGCAAGAGGCTGGGATGGTCTTGATGGAGCACCAGGAATGAGAGGCCAGCCAGGTTGCCCTGGACTAGCCGGTAGAAGTGGAAGGACCGGCCCCCGGGGACCACACGGTTTTCCAGGTCCAAAAGGTGAGAATGGATGCAATGGTTCACCAGGACGTAAAGGAAACCGTGGACCAAGGGGAGTGAGGGGACTTGTAGGCCCAGTGGGACTTCAGGGACCCATGGGAGAGAAAGGTGATCCTGGACCACCAGGACCTCGTGGGCCTGATGTTGTTGTGGTAACAACTGCCTTTTCAGTTGCACTTGAGGTCAGCAATCCACCACTTAGCGTACCAATTGCTTGGCAGAGACTAATCTACAATAAGGATGGAGATTTCCAGGCTGGCACAGGCATATTCATTTGTAGGATAACTGGTGTGTATCGCTTTACTTTTATCTTCCAAATATTTTCAATGAATGCATATGTTGTTTTCAGAGTAAATGGCATTACTGTCTGGAGCATCTTCCAACCTTTTAGTTCCGGTTATGAAGTTGCATCTGCTAGTTTAATAATTGGCCTGAATAAGGGTGATAAAGTTTGGTTGGAGATAAAAGATAGCTGCAATGGCGTAAATCAATCATCTACTTTCTTTGGACATCTGATATTTCCATGTGAGCTTCGCTGATTTTGAGATGTTGTCTAGATTTTTCATTGGCGTTATTTTAATGCCAGTGGAAATCCCATGGATTAAAATAATGCTGTTCGGAAACCTAGTCTCCACTCTTGTCTTTTGTGTATCTAATTTGAATAATCATTATTGTGATTCTTATTTAAAGCTGCACCTCTGGGCGAAGTTTTTCTTTCATTTCAGGACTACTCATAAAATAATCTCCTATAAAATGTACCAATTTAAAAACACAGCATTTCTTTAAATAATTAAATGTAATTATGTTTTGTCTGGTGACTAAACAATCTGGCCTGCCCTAATCAAATTGAAAAAAGGCTGACCATGTATTACAGGTCCTAGACCTAAAGCTAATTAAAGATGTAAATTAATCAGACTATTGGCTCCATGGAAAATTGAGATGAAACCTAAAAATGGGTTTGCCTTCACAAATTTCTATACCGGCTGTAAGCACTTCATAATGCAATCCGCCCGCTGATCAGCAAAAGCAACCTTGGATTAGTCTCTAACTGGTCCAGTAAAACCTGATTACATTTCATTGTTGCTTTTATTTTCCCTACATCATTATATAAAACAGAACAGGACTACAGGTGATGTGGCATTAAACAGATTGGAGAGCTCTGGAAAACTAATTATGATGGTGTGTAAGAATTTTCATGTGTGGCATTCAGGTGATTGTGAGGAATATTAGCAGCAGATCACTTGAGATGAACTGAGACCTTCATGTTGATAATGATATGATGGTCGGTCATTGTATCTGTTATAATCAGACTCTGCATCCGCATGACATCCAGCCTCAATCATATGCTGTCAGTAACTAAACATTGTGAGCAGGTAATGAATCTGAGGGGTTTACACACAAGCTGCTGTTTAACATTAGAAAGATAAAGGCTCCCATTTGAGTTCATTGGGCTCATTTATTTCTGTCTTTTTATGAATTTTCTGCTGTGACCTGTCATCACAGCAGCAGCTCTGACAGAAAGCACGTGGCAGTTCTCAGTCAGTCAGAACTCCCCTTCATGCCCACCCATAATCCAAAGCCTTTATTTAATGGATGTACAAAGTCTAGATTTACCAATGCCCCATCAGTGGGTTAACAGAGAGTTTACAATCCAGACCACTGGCTGTGGGTCCTGCCCCTCACTCTGTGGGACGCACTGGCTGTCGGTGTTAATGGTGGAAAAGGTAAAATACTAAAGAAAGTCTCTCCTGTTTGTGTTCATGTCACATCTGGATTTGTCTGATTTAGAACGTCTCACTTGACCTGTTTCCTCACAATACTGATTGGGACCAATTATTAAGATGAGAATAATTATATTGGCTGATGTTTGTTAATTGGATACATTTTGCAATTTTAAAATTCAGAATGCTACTGAACAATTGTAATGAATTACTTTTTAATCAAGTATACTAAAGAGCCCAGGAGATTTTTGGGTTGGAAACAGATAGCTAGAACTGTCCTTTTGAAATGTAGACTCCTGTGAAAATTCAACTGTATGGAAATTTTCAAAGATACACAATAAAGTATACTGCACTCCTGCCCAGTGTCAGATTCAAATGGATTTTACCCTATTGAGAATACTGATTTTTTTTGTGGTTCACGGAAGTAAATAAACAAAAGCAAAATACTGCGGATGCTGGAAATCTGAAATAAAAACAGAAAATACTGGAATCACTCAGCAGGCCCGGCAGCATCTGTGGAGAAAGAAACAGAGTTAACGTTTCAGGTCTATAACCTTTCGTCAGAACCGGAAGATGTTCAGCTTTTAAGCAAGAGCCAAGAGAAAGCGGGCAGGAAAAAAACAAAAGGGAGAGGTCTATGTTAGGGTGGAGGGCAGAGGGATGATGGTGCAGGCAGAAGGAGGTGATAATGAGATAAGTATAGAAACAAAGTAAATCGCTGCTTCACCCAGAAGGCGTGTTTGGGGCTCTGGACGTTGAGAAGGAAGGAGGTGAAAGGGCAAGTTTTGTATCTCCTGCGCCTGCATGTGAAAGTGTCCGGGGAAGGGGAGCAGGTGTTAGGGGTGATGGAGGAGTGGACCGGCTTGACATGGAGGGAACAATCCCTTCAGAATGCTGAAAGGGGAAGGGAGAGGGAGAGGGTGTTTGGTGTTGGCATCATGCTGGAAATGGCGGAGATGGCGGAGGATGATCCATTGAATGCGAAGGTTGATGGGGTGGAAGGTGAAGACTGGGGGGCCATATCATGGTTCTAGGAAGGAGGAGAAAGTGTGGGGGTGGAAGTTCGGGAAATTCGGGACACAGTCGGGGGCCCTGTCAACCACGGTGGAGGGGAATCCTCGGCTGAGGAAAATGGAAGACATTTCAGAAGCTCTGTTTTGGGAGGAGGCATCGTCGGAACAGATGCGACAGAGATGGGAGAAATTGGGAGAATAGAATAGAGCCCTTATAACTGGGGTAGGAGGAAGTATAATCAAGGTAGCTGTGGGAATCAGTGGGCTTGTAGTAGACATTCATGGGCAGCTTATCCACAGAAATGGAGATGGAGAAGTTGAGGAAGGGAAGGGAAAAGTCAGAGATGTGAATTTGTGGTAATTGAGTCTGGCCAACAGATTATGTAGGGAGATGTGTAACTACGGAAAGTACCTCTAAAGGACTTAAGTGTAACATGCAGTAATCGTTTAGCTGGTGGAGCTGGCAAAGCACAGCCCAGCTAACAGACAGGTTCTTGGCGATTCTTCATGTTCTCAGACAGTCTCTCAACACAGCAACCAAGAATTCGACTACATCAGTACATTTGCATTCAGAGACCTTTACAGCTATACTAAGAGACATTTACAACTGTACTGAGATAACTTTACATCCACAATTCCGCTCTATAAAAAGCAGTGAACTTGACATTCTGGGAGACCCACTCTACTGGCAGCAGTGTGGTGGATTGGAATCCCTGGCCACCCATGGTGATGGAAGCAGACCCCCATCTGAAATTGTGGGAACAGGGTCATTAACATACTCTGTAAGAGCACTTGAGAGACACCCATCCCATTCCGCTGGGAGGAAAGTCAGAGCAGTTCCTGCATAGCCAATAGGGTAACTAAGGCCTGAGAAGAGATGAGGAGAAATCCTTCCTACGGTCAGCTCCAAAGGGAGCAAGTGGGATATTTATTTCTCCTAGTTCAATTTTGGAGTTTTATTAATGCCCTTAAGGCAGATCTCAGCTGCAGGGGGCATGGGTGGAAGACTCACTCACTCCCTGCCAACAAGGATTTTGTATGCTGGCTACATGGGGTAGAATTCCATCAGAACAGAGTTCCTGCACCTGCTCTGCACCCTCCCTGGCCCTGGAATTTTGGGGCCAATGTCTTTAGGAAAAAAAAAATTGATAATAAGAATTATTGATAACATGAAGCTTCCCATATCCCCGTTCTGTGCTGGGTGCAAATATTATTTTCATCAAACACAGTAGAGTTTCTCCATGGCCCATGCCAAGTCTCAGTTCTTATTCTCTCCATGTTTAGATGCAGTGCAGGCAACAACGAGCATCGAAAACCAAACAGCTTTCTTGAAACACAAGGCAGTTCATGCACCCGCTGTCCATCCAAGCACTCTGCTTCTAACCTTTCCAATATGCCATACTGGATATCTGCTTGTACCTGTTCCAGGCAATGTCAATATCATGAATGAATGTAACATCTTATTCAGTGCGACTTAAATATGGCTAAACCTAATCTACAGCCACGTTCCCAATGTTTGCTTTGGGCAAAGATGAGCAATACTTACTTCAATACTCAGCCATCTTCTCGATCCCTTAACACCGCAGACTATACATAACTTAAACATCCAATTCATAGGCAGCTTATACACACACAGTTTACAATTAATTTCCCCACTTCTCTGGACTAAGACCCAAATCATTGGCTTCAGAGGGCAGCCAGAAAACTGCACTTTGGTCACTAGTTGCATTCAGATAGAGATATGACAGAGCTGGAGAGACAGAAAAACAGAGAAAAAAGCCTCAATTTTAACTTGGGGTGGTAATCAGAGGTGCGAGGGGCAAAGTGGGCGGCGATCCATCCGGCCCCCCAGAGTGGAGGTCAGGGAGACTCTAACTCCCAGGACTCCTCATTTCAATGTTCGGACACTGATGCCTACTCGAAGCAGGCAGGAGTCAAAGTTCACGGAGGTCAGGCCACCACTGGGGACCCACGGGAAAAGTCCCCAACAAGTTAAAAGGAGGGAAATCGGTAAGGTTCGCGATCGGGTGTGCAGGAGAGGGAAGTCACGGGCAGGGGAGTCCCAAGATACCCTTATGAGGACAGGAGGAGCATTCTTGCTTCTCCTAGCCCACAAGAAACCTATGAAAAGTTTTTTAAAATTAACTTACCTGAGTCTCCTGTGGCCAGGGTGCTGATGGGTTCGAGACTGTGCGGGCCTTAGTTGGACCCGCAGTTAAAATGGCGTATATGTGCTAATGATGTCATCGGACGTGACTTTGCCTTTTAAATAAGGCTCCGCTCCTCTTGAATTCAGGCAAGTTAAGATGGGGTTGGTGCGAATCCCCCACCCCCCTACCATTTTCACCCCTGTCCACGCCATTCCTGCCAGGCAGGGGTGGAGGTGGGGCAAGGTTGAAATCAGGCCTAAAGAGAGAGGCAGGCAGAGACAGAGAGAGAAATAAGATGACAGTCACAGAACAGGTGAGAGACGGAGCAAGAGATAGAAAGTGATAGATAGTCAGAGACAGATTTCTAAAGAGTAATTTTGCAAGTCCGCCCTGCCAATGTGAAACCTGGCCCACTACCAGTAAAACCATGAGCAATGCGGCCCTGAATTTCAGATATATGGTGCCAATGGGCAAGGCTCACCCCCAGTACTATTATGAACATAGAGCTCTGCCCCATGACTGTTGGCACTGCCCCCCCTCCAACTGCCAATCAGAATGGCCTCAGAAGCCTTTCAAGGAATTAAATCTTGCATGGTTAACTTTTCAAAAATCACAATGCCAGGGCTACCATTGATTTCCGACGCTGACTAAAAATACTGGTGCATTGACTTTCTCCATGAACTATTATTGGTTGGAAAGCAATCTCAAGACAATTTGGGTAAGTTTTCCAAGACTCCACTTCTGGCGCAGACCTGTTCTTAATGGGAACTCCGATTGTTCAACAGGACACAGAGGCGATTGCTCTTTATTTGCATCTCTCCTAATTTTCTGACCATTCTGGGAATGAAGTCTCAAAAGATTTCCCTTGATAAATAGACTGTTCCATTAGTCGTCCAGTGAGCCCTTTTAGTTCCACTCCAAAACCTCCTCTGCCTTCAGATTACAATCATTCCCATTTAAAAGATCTCATCTCTCCAAGCATTACATTTAAGTGCCACATTCCTAGTAAATTCAACGTGCCTATTACGCCACCTCAAACAAGGACGTTCAGCGGCTGAAAGTCCACTCCCGTGCGCAGGCGTCCACCTTGCTCGGACAGAGCAGAACACCCAGGATTTGCCTGATTTGCGCTTTCCCCAAAGAAACGTAGAAAATAGGAGCAGGAGTAGGCCATTCAGCCCTTCGAGCCTGCTCCCCTGTTCAATATGATCATGGCTGATCCTCTATCTCAATACCATATTCCCACTCTCTCCCCATACCATTTGATGCTTTTTGTGTCTAGAAATCTATCTAGCTCTTTCTTAAATATATTCAGTGACTTAGCCTCCACAACCTTCTGTGGTAGAGAATTCCACAGGTTCACCACCCTCTGAGTGAAGGAATTTCTCACCGCAGTCCGAAATGCCCCAGGTGTTTCAGTGGGTGTGCACTGGTGATTCAGGAGCTTTGTGCTGCTCTGTGGTGCAAGCCTCATCGTAGCATACATTAAGAGCCTGTTGGCACTAGGCCAGCTCTGTATGCTTTTGAAAGATGGAACAAAGCAAACTCATGTGAGGACATAGCCATCAGGCATAGCGTTAAAACTGGACAGATTGGCCTTATGATGAGATTTGCACTTTTTCTTTTTGCTGTTGTAAGTTTTTTAGCACTGCACTATTGCTTTTTTCTTTGGGATTGGGTGTTTATTCATTCCCTTTTGTTTGGTTTCACCTTTACTGCTGAATCCCACCATTCAAAACGCTTTGCCAGACATGGGTTGTTCAGCCTTGCCCCCCCCTCCCCCCCGCCACTGCCCCCCCTCCCCCCCGCCACCGCCCCACCCCGGACATTACCAGTCTCCTGCCTCATCTCAGCACAACAAACATCAGAAAAAGTCCGATTTCAAACTTATTCCGTCAACAGGAGGTGCAGATGTCACTTTAAGAAGCTGCACCAGTGCATTCCTGCTCTTGCCCAGGAACTCCTAACCTCTGTGAAAGAAAGAAAGACAGGAAGGAAGAAAGAAGGAACTTGCATTCATATAGCGCCTGTCACAACCTCAGGATGTCCCAAAGCGTTTTACAGCCAATTAAATACTTTTGAAATGTAGTTGCTGTTGTAATGTAGGAAACGCAGCAGCCGATTTGCACACATCAAGGTCCCACAAACAGTTATGTGATGATGACCAGATAATCTGTTTTAGGTTTTTGGTTGAGGGATATTGGTCAGGACACCGGGGGGAACTCCCTTGCTCTTCTTCAAATAGTGCTGTGGGATCTATTACATCTACCTGAGAGGGAAGACGGGGCCTTAGTTTAATGTCTCATCCAAAAGACGAATTCATCCCCCTAGTAAAAAGTCAAGGCCTTCAGGAAAAAGAGGAGGTGTGGAAAATTGGTAAAAATGAGAAGGGAAAAAATAGTGTAAAAGAAACTTCTTCCATATTCGCAGCCAAGGGAATGATCTGAAAAATAAACAAAAGTGCTGTACTTTCCATCAGAATATCCCCACATCAATTCTTTGAGACGTCACCAAAGCTTTTCTAAAAAAATGTATAAAGGGAGATTTGCTGACAGCACAGGTGAGGTCTGTGTGAGCAAGGGGCAGGAGAACAGGTGAAGCCTATTTCTTGTCCCATCCTTTCTTCCATAATTTCCTGACCAGGTCACTTTCCTTAAGTTGAAGCTTCCCACACAAAATTTGCAATTGTCCTCACTATGGCCTTGAAATTAATTTAAATTTATGTAAATAATTCAAATGCGCATATTTGCAGGTTTCTCAGTGGGAATGCACACTAGGCCTATTGCATTCAGTTAAAATATGGTGATATTAGGAAGGCACATTCTACATTGTGCCTGTCAGAGATTGTGCTCGTAAAGGTTTGTTCCAAGATTTGTAGCTGTTAAAAGTATGTTCCAGTAATCATATTTGTTTAAGGTATATGCCAAGATTTGTTTTCTGATTAAGCTGTGCGCCAGGATGTATATTTGATAAAATTTGTAGCTGCTAAAGGTGTGTGCAAGGATTGCAAGAAAGGAGGGATTGAGAGAGAGTGAGTGGGAGCTGAGAAAGAGAGGGAGTTGAGAGAGACCCTGAGAGACAGCTAATGAAGCCCAATCAGCAAGATAGTTCGGGTCTCCCGTTGCTACGATCAGACAGGCAGTACGATCATAACGCTGGCCGCCTGCAGGATCAGATCATCTCAATTAGATAATGGAAAGGTGTTAACAGAACAAAAGGGCACAAAAACAGGCAAGTAAGGTGGTGGAAAGACATGAGAAGGACAATGGTAGAAGTAGAAGGAAAAACTCCAAACATATAAAATAGGAAATAAAAATGCTGGAAACACACAGTAGGGCACCAACACCTGAAAGAAAAAAACTGGCCAACACCTCAAGTACAGCACACTCCCCCCTACTCCAGATAAAAGACAAACCAATACCTCAAGTACAGCACACTCCCCCCTACTCCAGATAAAAGACAAACCAATACCTCAAGTACAGCACACTCCCCCCTACTCCAGATAAAAGACAAACCAATACCTCAAGTACAGCACACTCCCCACTACTCCAGATAAAAGACAAACCAACACCTCAAGTACAGCACACTCCCCACTACTCCAGATAAAAGACAAACCAACACCTCAAGTACAGGACACTCCCCCCACCACTCTGATAAGAGACAAGCCAATACCTCAGGTGCAGGCCCTTGTCTGAACTGTGTTCTTGTGATCTGATCCCCACACCACCAACCTGTCTCCTCTGTCTCTTCTCTTTACAGAAACTATATATTTCCAGCTTTCTGTTTTTATGTCAGATTTGCAGCATCTACAGTTTCTTTCTATCTGTGTGTGAGTCCTTGATGGTGATATTGGGGCACAAAGTGACATATTATTCCATTTCCCCCACATTTACATCTCTCAACTTAACAAACATAAAAATTCACCAGAAATACATTTAAGAACTACCAATAATGCTGAAAAAAATAAAGTAAAAACCAAGAAGAATTAAAAAGGTGAGTCTTGATCTGTATCTACGAGTTCACTTTTGTTCATTTCTTGTCCTTACTGCACTTCATTAGGGATAAGTACATTAGTCCAGGATACAATGCATTACTTTCTGTCACTGAACAGTATAAATACAATAGATATTTAATCAGTTTTTGTAATTTTTCATTGCTAGGCTCTTGCTCTCCAAACTCATTCTTGATTAATACCACAGAACTGCAACATGAAGATTTAAATCAAATAGTGGTCGAAATGGAATCCTTTCGGGTTGAACTGAGGAAAAGCAAGGGTTCAGTTACACTACTGGGAGAATATTATGGGCTGACAAACAGTGGAAAGGCAATGAAGGATGACATTTGAATTAATAATTGAGTTTTAAAAAAGCTATTTTAATTATCCAAAAATAGACTGGGATAGGGAAAATATTTTGGTATGTTGAAGAGTTTTCTCAATCTGTTGCTACTCCAACAAGGAAGCACATGGAATTGGAAGCAACCTATTGACATGAGTAGGGAATTGGTTAGGAGGTAGGAGACAGAGGGCGCTAAATTGGGCCGTGTAGCACCTGTTGTTTCAGCGCGACACGGCCTCTTCGACATCCAAGATGGCATCTTGGATGCACACGCACGTTTCCAGCGTGACGTGCGCCAGACGCCATTTTGGTATAGGAGTTAGTGCAGGTGCAGATAACGGACGCTGGAATCATGTAAAGTAGGGAGAAAATTGCTTCAATCAGTGTACAAGACTGATTTAAAGTGATAGACATCATTTTGGGACTTAACGCTCAACTCAACACACAGTCTTAACCCCAACCATCTGAACGTGTCTTAGAGTGCCTGAAAGATCCCCCCACCGGTGCTATTTAAAGGGACCATGCAGGATTTACGGGTTAGTGGCTGGATTATTGCTTCTGGCTGCCAAGACATTTGTAACTGTTTTTGGAGGTCTGCTACACTTGAATACTAGGACGTATGGACATAGCCAAATATTTAGAGCCAGGACGTGTAGGAGTGAAGTTAGGATATGCTTCTACGCGCAAAGGGTGGGAGAAGTTTGGAACACACTTCTGAAAATGGCAGTTATTGCTAGCTCAATTGAGAATTGTAAATCTGAGATTGATAGATTTCTGTGAACCAAGGGTATTAATGGTTATGGGGCTAAGGCGGGTATATGGACTTAGGTCACAGGTCCACCCTGATCTGATCGAATGGTGGAACAGGCTCGAGGGGCAAAAAGCCACCACCACTTGCTGCCTCCTGATATTTGCCAGCTTCTCCTGCAAGAAAGCGGGACGTGTGTCTGGGTGATGTGTCTATCATGGTTGAATAGCTGCGTGTATGTGGCTTGTAAGTTGTGGGTGGGCGGCTTGCAACGGTGGTAGTTTGTAAGGGTGAGCGGGTTGAGTACTGATGGAAATGGGTATGGGGGGTGTAGTGCATGGAGCAATGGATGCAGCTAGTGCTGTAGTTGGTAGGAGATGCCACTTGACAATTGACCTCACTCATCTTGACCACTCATGTCAAAGCATTGAACTTCTTCCTGTTCTGCATCCATGTTCATGATGCTGTGCGCCTGGCATTGACTTCATCCCCTACTGCCTCCCACTACCTTTTGGGTGTATGTCTGGAGGGCCTCTTGCTCCGCCTCCTCCCCCGGAAATACGATGTCCCTCCTTCTGTCCACCTCTTGCACCAAGGCCTCTGGCGCATCAGCAGAGAACCTTGGTGCATGGAGTCTCAGATCGGCAGATTGGTGAGGTCTGGCATGCAGATTGGAGGATGTGGGATTTAGTGGTGCACAACCTTTATTCAATGTTTTAACATAACTCATCAGTCTGTAAAAATAGGGATGGGACCTGCATATGTGCGATGTCCGATCTCCGTTCAGACTCCATGCAGACAGCAGGCTGTTATATTCAGCAATTAACATGTACCTGCTACCTTTAAGAGATTACTAACAGACAGCCTGCTTTTAAGAGATTGGAGCTTCCCCCTGCTGGTGTAAAGTGCGAATTGCATGGAATCCTCGTTCAACGCTGATTTCCAACGCAGATTGCAGGTAAGTCCTCAGGCCTGACAAAAATCTTGTCCTGCCTGCGCAGGGACCATGGGCACAGGGTAATAGCGGATTCTACTACTCCCACCAAAAAACAGGCCCTACCCAATTTTTCCCCCAAGTGAGTAGGGATAATTGTATGTGTTCCAATTGGCAGGATGTGACTAGTGGTGTCCCCCAGCAATCTCTACTGGGGCCTTAGGTTTTCACTATACTTATAAATGACTTAGATGAAAGAGTAGAGAGCCATATTTCCAAGTTTACTGTAAACATCAAGTTCGGTAGCGCAGTAACTAGTGTAGATGGGAGCAGAAAGTTGCAAAGGGACATTGATAAAGTGAGTGGGCAAAACTGTGGCAGATGGAGTTCAACATGGGGAAGTGCCAGGTCATCCTCTTTAGACCGGAGAAAAGTAGATCAGAGTATTTTCTATATGGTGAGAAGCTAGGAACTGCAGAGGAGCAGAGAGAGTTAGGGGTCAATGTGGATGGCATGAAAATCGGCCCCCTGGTGTACATTTTCGTCCTCACTGCCTGGACGGTAATCGGGCGGGGCGGATCGTACATCCTTTATGGAATCCACCTGATTCTCATTCCAATCATTTCAATAGGTTACGGCCCTGGTGGTGAAGATGAAAATCTCTGCACACTGAGGTACTGGCGTAATACAAGGCTGGAACATGCCGCATGCCAATTTACAGCAATTAATACATTGAAAGCAAACATTAATGATGTTTCGAGATTGGCGCACCATTATTCTACACGGCATGCACTTTATTTGGTTTCCTTGCTATGGAATTCTCATATTTTGTATGGTGGGTGTTACTGGAACAGAATCAGCAAGTGTTATGTCTGAAATATTTAATTATATCAGCAGTGCTGCTGCTTCAGTGTCTGTTTTAAAATGGTTGCATTGAACTAAATTTCCCATTTGTCATTGCCTCTGTCCATCAGATCTTAATACTTCGTTTTATTTGGCAACTGTGCTGACTGTCAGTGTAGAGCAAGCTGTTAAATTTGCTTCTTATTCTCTCTCACATATTGGCTTGTGTCTGGACCACTGACAAGCTGACAACATACTGGGACTGTGCAGCTCCATCGGACTATTGGGTGGTGCTTCAATGACAAAATTTTGTGAACCTGACCTGCCAAGAGAAGACAGCGTGTTATGCTGAATCCATGTGGCCACACCTGCACTGTTCTTACTCAATTGTGGCACTGATACTTTGCCAGAGTTTCCGTGGATCAGTGCGAAAAGAACAGGACAGGCTGACATTAGATGGAGCAAAGGTAAACAGATAAACTGGAAATGCTGGATTTACACAGCAAGTCCATTCACGACTATAAAAGAAAAGACAGGGTAACGT
This sequence comes from Heptranchias perlo, assembly GCF_035084215.1. Lineage (NCBI taxonomy): Eukaryota > Metazoa > Chordata > Chondrichthyes > Hexanchiformes > Hexanchidae > Heptranchias > Heptranchias perlo. The sequence goes on along the minus strand of NC_090352.1, from coordinate 15,814,357 downwards.
TTTATGTGGAGACCTTTCATTACAAGGTCAGAAGTGAAGCTATACTAACTGACATTACAAGGTCAGGAGTGAAGATATACTAACTGACATTACAAGGTCATGTGTGAAGATATACTAACTGTCATTACAAGATCAGGAGTGAAGATCTACTGTCATTACAAGATCAGGAGTGAAGATAAGAACATAAGAACATAAGAAGTAGGAGCAGGAGTAGGCCAATCGGCCCCTCGAGCCTGCTCCGCCATTCAATAAGATCATGGCTGATCTGATCCTAACCTCAAATATAAATTCATGTCCAATTTCCTGCCCGCTCCCCGTAACCCCTAATTCCCTTTACTTCGAGGAAACTGTCTATTTCTGTTTTAAATTTATCTAATGATGTAGCTTCCACAGCTTCCTGGGGCAGCAAATTCCACAGACCTACTACCCTCTGAGTGAAGAAGTTTCTCCTCATCTCAGTTTTGAAAGAGCAGCCCCTTATTCTAAGATTATGCCCCCTAGTTCTAGTTTCACCCATCCTTGGGAACATCCTTACCGCATCCACCCGATCAAGCCCCTTCACAATCTTATATGTTTCAATAAGATCGCCTCTCATTCTTCTGAACTCCAGTGAGTAGAGTCCCAATCTACTCAACCTCTCCTCATACATCCGCTCCCTCATCCCCGGGATTAACTGAGTGAACCTTCTTTGTACTGCCTCGAGAGCAAGTATGTCTTTTCTTAAGTATGGACACCAAAACTGCATGCAGTATTCCAGGTGCGGTCTCACCAATACCTTATATAACTGCAGCAATACCTCCCTGTTTTTATATTCTATACCCCCTAGCAATAAATGCCAACATTCAGTTGGCCTTCTTGATCACCTGCTGCACCTGCATACTAACTTTTTGATTTTCTTGCACTAGGACCCCCAGATCCCTTTGTATTGCAGTACTTTCCAGTTTCTCACCATTAAGATAATAACTTGCTCTCTGATTTTTCCTGCCAAAGTGCATAACCTCACATTTTCCAATATTGTATTGCATCTGACAAATCTCCGCCCACTCACCCAGCCTGTCTATATCCCCTTGTAGGTTTTTTATGTCCTCCTCACTCTCTACTTTCCCTCCCATCTTTGTATCATCTGCAAACTTTGATATGTTACACTCGGTCCCCTCCTCCAAATCGTTAATATAGATTGTAAAGAGTTGGGAACCCAGCACCGACCCCTGCAGAACACCACTGGCCACTGGTTGCCAGTCCGAGAATGAATCATTTATCCCAACTCTCTGCTTCCTGTTAGATAACCAATCCTCCACCCATGCCAGAATATTACCCCCAATCCAGTGATTCTTTATCGTGAGCAATAATCTTTTATGTGGCACCTTGTCGAATGCCTTCTGGAAGTCTAAATACACTACGTCCACTGGTTCCCCTTTATCCACCCTGTACGTTATGTCCTCAAAGAACTCAAGCAAATTTGTCAGACATGACTTCCCCTTCGTAAAGCCATGCTGACTTTGTCCTATTAAATTACGTTTATCCAAATGTTCTGTTACTGTCTCCTTAATAATAGACTCCAAAATTTTACCCACCACAGATGTTAGGCTAACTGGTCTATAATTTCCAGCCTTCTGCCTACTACCCTTTTTAAATAAGGGTGTTACATTAGCAGTTTTCCAATCTGCCGGGACCTTTGCCGAGTCCAGAGAATTTTGGAAAATTATTACCAAAGCATCCACAATCCCTACTGTCACTTCCCTCAAGACCCTCGGATGTAAGCCATCAGGTCCAGGGGATTTATCCGCCTTGAGTCCCATTATTTTACTGAGTACCAATTCCTTAGTGATTTTAATCGTATTTAGCTCCTCCCCCCCTAGAGCCCCCTGTTTGTCCAGTGTTGGGATATTCTTAGTGTCCTCTACCGTAAAGACTGAAACAAAATATTTGTTCAGCATTTTTGCCATCTCCATGTTTCCCACCATTAATTTCCCGGTCTCATCCTCTAAGGGACCTACATTTGCCTTAGCCACCATTTTTCTTTTTATATAACTATACAAACTCTTGCTATCTGTTTTTATATAGATATACTAACTGTCATTACAAGGTCAGGAGTGAAGCATTACTAACTGTCATTACAAGGTCAGGAGTGAAGATATACTAACTGTCATTACAAGTGAAGATATACTAACTGTCATTACAAGGTCAGGAGTGAAGCTTTACTAACTGTCATTACAACGTCAGGAATGAAGATATACTAAGTTAGTATATCTTCACTCCTCACCTTATTACAAGGTGAGGAGTGAAGATATACTAACTGTCATTACAAGGTCAGGAGTGAAGATAAACTAACTTTCATTATAAGGTTAGGAGTGTAGCTATACTAACTGTCATTACAAGTCAGGAATGAAGATTTACGAACTGTCATTACAAGGTCAGGAGTGAAGATATACTAACTGTCATTACAAGGTCAGTAGTGCGCGTATACCAATTGCTATTGCAAATCTGGATTGTGAGTTACAAACTGCTATTACATATCTAGAATGTGGGTGTGCTAAATGCTATTCCAAGGTCAGGAGTGCAGATATATCAACTACTATTGCTGGTTGACGGTTAGGCTGTGCTGACTGAGTTTCAATTGTAGTAAGTTTTGTACATATTGTTTATTGACTGAACTCAAGCTGTAAGGTCATCTAAGAGGAGAGACGTACATTGCTGTCAGGAGTGCTATGAGTGCATGATCATTGGCAGCCGAGTCTTCAGCTGCCTAGGCCCTAAGCTGGATATATAGCACCTTTAAATGTAAAGATCTGGAATTCCTTCCCTAAACCTCTCTGCCTCTCTACCTCTATCTCCTCCTTTAAGATGCTTCTTAAAACCTACCTCTTTAGCAAAGCTGCCCTAATATCTCCTTATGTGGCTCGGTTTCAAATTTTGTTTGATCACGTTCCTGTGAAGCGCCTTGGGACGTTTTACTACGTTAAAGGCGCTATATAAATGCAAGTTATTGTCAGCAAAGAATGGTTTTAATTTATTTGCTTTTAGTGGCACTGCTGACTTTATAGTCCAAGGATGTTAATAGAGTAACTGTTGAATATCCAAACTTTCACACAACCTACAGAGGAATTTGTTTTCACTCCTCGCTGACAGAAAATATCCATTTAATAAGCATTCCTTCTCTACATTTACTGGAATCAACCCTCATTTTATTCATCACGTCGCTTCTGAGGACCAGCATTTGTTTCCCTGATGTGTTGAAGGTTTACTGACTTCTTTACTTTGATTTTTTTATTTGCTGATCTGGATGAGCATTATCATTGTCGGGGAATAGAGCAGTTTTTAATTTCTGCAGCCAGTAACAGCACAGATGTGAATTGAATGAACCGTTTACTCAACAGTTTGGTTTGTTTCCCTTGGTTCACCCAATGTATGAATTTTTCACTGGCATTAGCCTGTGGTAGAATATATAACCAAAGCATGTTTCCTCTCGGTCCACATTACAGCACCCCTACTGCACCAGCACATTTTTCTATTCCCCACATTCTTTGAGTGTGACGGACAATTATTGAAGACTTGTCCAGTGCAGCCGTGCCAACTAACAACACCAACATACATTTATAAAGCACCTTTTACGTAAAGAAATATCCCAAGGTACTTGACAGATAAATGAAGGAAATAGACAGCACACCAAGAGGGGAGAGTTTAGAAGGGGTGACCAAAAGCTTCGTCAAAGAAATGAGTTTTAAGAAGAATGTTAAGTGTGGAAGGAGTGGTGGAGGTGTACAGGGAGGGTGTTCCAGAGAATAGGGGCAAGATCAAGCGGAAGGCTCTGCCACTAATGGTGAGGTGAAAGGGAGGGGTGCATGGTTGGGCACTGGAGGTATGGGTGGGCACGGGGGGGCAGGGTGGTGGGTGGGCATGGGAGCATGGGTGGGCATGAGTACTTGGGTGGGCATGGGTGGACATAGTTTGGCACGGGTGGGCATAGATTGGCACAGGGTCGTCGGTCATGGGGATGGAATCGGGGGTCAGTCACTTGGGGGGTGTCGGGATCGTGGGTCATCGCGGGAGTCCACAAACATTGAGGGAGAGGATTGGGGGAGGGGGAAGGAGGATCAGAGTGGGAGTGGAGGATTGGGTGTCGGTGGTTGGGAAGATCGGAGTCGGGGGGAGGATCGTGGGTCGGGGTAGGAGAGTCGGAGTGTGGGGTAGGATCGGAGGATCGGAGTGAAGGGGGAGGATCGGGGTCGGTAGATCGAGGTCGGGGGTCAGAGGGGGAGGATCGGGGTCCGCGATCAGTGAAGGGGGGGTTCATGATCAGGGGTTGGGGGTCTGCGACTGGGGGTCGGGGAATCCGGGATCGGGAGTCCGCGATTGGGGGCCGGGGAGACCACGATTGGGGGTTGGTGAGATCGCGATCAGGGGTCAGAGGGTCCGCAATCGGAGGTCGGGGAGTCCGCAATCGGGAATCAAAGGGTCCTTGATCGAGGATCGGGTGTCCGCGATCGTTGGGGGGTTGGTGCAGGTAGGCTTGATGGGCCTGCTCCTGCTCCTCCGGGCCCACAAGCTCTGCCTTTGTAGGCACTTACCAGTTAGTCTTGGGCCTTCTCGCCCTCTTTCACGAGGCGTAAAACAGAAGGCCCAGGAATCCTGGCCCCCCGGGGTTGAAATCGGGAATTCGAGAAAAATGGAGGCCTGAAGCCTCCTTGAAAGGTTTTAAGGCCTGACTCACCTCTTGGGAGCAGGTTGGCCGCCCGCCCCTCTTCCCGCCCCGGTGAAAACCGGAAATGAGCTGGTTGGAGGCGGGTTGGGTGTAGGTCTGAAATGGTGGCAACTTTCAATGCCGCCCTGCCACCAACTCACCCATTTTTTGCTTTGAAAATTGAGCCCAAAGAGTCTGCAAAGGGACATAGACAGATTAAGTGAGTGGGCAAGAAGGTGGCAGAAGGAGTATAATGTGGGGAAATGTGAGGTTATTCACATTGGTAGGAAGAATAGAAAAACAGAATCTTTTTTAAATGGTGAGAAACAATTAATTGTTGGTGTTCAGAGAGTCTTGGGTGTCCTCGTACAAAAAGCACAAAAAGTTACTATGAAAATACAGCAGGCAATTATGAAAGCAAATGGGATGTTGGCCTTTATTGCAAGGGGGTTGGTGTACAAGAGTAAGGAAGTCTTACTACAGTTGTACAGGGCTTTAGTGGAGTTCTGTGTTCAGTTTTGGTCTCCTTAAGGATATACTTGCCTTGGAGATTGTACAACGAAGGTTGCAAACTCTTCGTGTCCTCCTCACAGCTTACTTTCCCACCAACCTTGGTCACCCTGCAACCACATCTCAGTAATGGTTTCTAGATCAAACCCATTTATCTCTATTTGTACCATTAAATCATCAAGCCTATTACGAACGCTTCTTGCATTCAGATACAGCGCCTCTAATTTTAACTTTTTACTTTTTTTCCCTGATGTGACCTTAGTCATTAATGCCCTATTATCTTTGTTAAACTCTCTTTCCCTTCCTGACACACTCTGCTTCTCTTTACCCAAATCGCTAATCTGCTCTACAGCCTTGACTTTTCTTTTTAGACTCATAAAATTACCCTTACCTGACCCCTCCCCCCCCTTATTAGTTTAAATCCCTATCTACAGCCATAGTTATACACTCAGCCCTGTTTAAGTAGAGCCCGTCCCAATGGACAGCTCCCTTTTTCCCCAGTGCCCCATGAATTGAAACCCCTGCTTCCCACACCATTCTTTCAGCCACGCTTTTAACCATCTAATCTGTTTGACCCTATGCCAATTTGCATGTGGCTCAGGTTGTAATCCAAAGATTATTACCTTTGAGGTTTTGCTTTTTATTTTCGACCCTAGCTCCTCAAACTTCCTCAGCAGAACCTCATTCCTAGTTCTACCTGTGTTGTTGGTTCCTACGTGGGCCACGATAACTGGATCCTTCCCCTCATGCTTCAAGTTCTTTACCAGCCACAAAGAGATATCCTTAACCCTGGCACCGGGCAGGCAACACAGCCTTCGGGACTCCCGGTCGCGGCTGCAGAGAACTATATCCACCCCCTGACTATACTATCCCCTACCACTACCACATTACTTTTTACTCCCCCCACTTAAATGGCCTCCTGTACCATGGAGCCGTGGTCAAATTGCCCATCCTCCCTGCAGTCTTTCATCTCATCCACACAGGGAGCAAGTATCTCGTACCTGTTGGAAAAGGTCAAAGGCTGAGGCTCCTCCATCACTGCATCCTGGGTCCCCTTACCTGCCTGACTCGCAGTCACATCCTCCTGTCCCTGACCACTGAACAAATCTAAACTACTACCTAAGTGTTGTGACTGCCTCCTGGGTCAAAGTGTCCACATAACATTCCCCCTCCCTGATGCATTCGCAATGTCTGCAGCTCAGACTCCAGCCCAGTAACTCGAAGTTCCTCAAGCTGCAGACATTTAGTGCAGATGTGGTTGCTCGGGATCTCACTGGTCTCCACCAACTCCCACACCACGTGCCCTGCCTTCCCTATCTAACCTTGTTTTATATATTTAATTAATCAAAGTTTTTATGTAATTAATTGGCTTGGTTTATTTTTTTTTAAACTAATTAAATAATCCACTTTAAACTAGTTTCCCACTCTTTTTAACTGTTTAGTTTTTAGGCTCTTTATCTAGCACTAATGGACTACCCACTAAAAATACTAATCACCACTAAAGACACTAACCACTAAACACAATAACCACTAAAAACAATTACCAATAAACTAATTACTTACTATAACTTACCCTCGCCGCTGATCTGTGACACCAGATTGAGTAAAATGGGCCTATATTCTCTGGAGTTTAGAAGAATGAGAGGTGATCTCATTGAAACACATATGATTCTGAGGGGGGTTAACAGGGTAGATGCTGTGAGGTCGTTTCCCCTGGCTGGAGAATCTAGAACTAGAGGGCATAGTCTCAGGATAAGGGGTCGGCCATTCAAGACTGAGATGAGGAGGAATTTCTTCACTCAGAGGGCTGTGAATCTATGGAATTCTCTACCCCAGAGGGCTGTGGATGCTGAGTCCTTAAGTATATTCAATTGTAAACAATTTTACAACACCAAGTTATAGTCCAGCAATTTTATTTTAAATTCACAAGCTTTCGGAGATTTTCTCCTTCCTCAGGCAAATGTTTCAAGATCTCCTTGAAGCCTACGCATTTATACATATTGAACAATAATAAATGGTGTTTACAGACTGCCCCTGCAACTGCCCGTTGCCAAGGCAATCACCGTGTTCAGACAGAGAGGTGTTACCTGCAGAACCTCCGAATACACATTCAATAAAAAAACAAACAGGGAAAAAAAAACAGAGAAAAAAAAACACAGAGAGAGGCAGAAACATCCGGAAGGCAGAGAGAGCCAGCAAATGACCCATTATATTAAAAACAGATAACATTTGTTCGCTGGTGGGGTAACGTGTAGCGTGACATGAACCCAAGATCCCGGTTGAGGCCGTCCTCATGGGTGCGGAACTTGGCTATCAATTTCTGCTCGACGATTTTGCGTTGTCGTGTGTCTCGAAGGCCGCCTTGGAGTACGCTTACCCGAAGGTCGGTGGATGAATGTCCATGACTGCTGAAGTGTTCCCCGACTGGGAGGGAACCCTCCTGTTTGGCGATTGTTGCGCGGTGTCCGTTCATCCGTTGTCGCAGCGTCTGCATGGTCTCGCCAATGTACCATGCTCTGGGGCATCCTTTCCTGCAACGTATGAGGTAGACAACGTTGGCTGAGTCACAGGAGTATGAACCATGCACCTGGTGGGTGGTGTCATCTCGTGTGATGGTGGTATCTGTGTCGATGATCTGGCATGTCTTGCAGAGGTTACCGTGGCAGGGTTGTGTGGCGTCGTGGACGCTGTTCTCTTGAAAGCTAGGTAGTTTGCTGCGAACGATGGTCTGTTTGAGGTTGGGTGGCTGTTTAAAGGCGAGTAGTGGAGGTGTGGGGATGGCCATAGCGAGGTGTTTGTCCTCATTGATGACATGTTGAAGGCTGCGGAGAACATGGCGTAGTTTCTCCGCTCCGGGGAAGTACTGGACGACAAAGGGTACTCTGTTGGTTGCGTCCCGTGTTAGTCTCCTGAGGATAAATGCGTAGGCTTCAAGGAGATCTTGAAACATTTGCCTGAGGAAGGAGAAAATCTCCGAAAGCTTGTGAATTTAAAATAAAATTGCTGGACTATAACTTGGTGTTGTAAAATTGTTTACAATTGTCAACCCCAGTCCATCACCGGCATCTCCACATCAAGTATATTCAAGGCTGAGATAGATAGATTTTTTGACTCTAAGGGAATCGAGGGATATGGGGATCAGGCAGTAAAGTGGAGTTGAGGTCAAAGATCGGCCCCGATGTTATTGAATGGTGGCACAGGCTCAAGGGGCCAAATAGCCTACTCCTGCTCTTATTTCTTATGTTCTTACGTCATTTTTGTCTTTTTCTTGATTTTTCTGATTTCACCTTCAGGTCCGCTCTCACTGTGCCTTTTATTGATCCTTCAGGTCCTCTCACTGTGCTCTTTATTGATCCTTCAGGTCCGCTCTCACTGTGCCTTTTATTGATCCTTCAGGTCCGCTCTCACTGAGCCTTTTATTGATCCTTCAGGTCCGCTCTCACTGTGCCCTTTATTGATCCTTCAGCTCCGCTCTCACTGTGCCTTTTATTGATCCTTCAGGTCCGCTCTCACTGTGCCCTTTATTGATCCTTCAGGTCCGCTCTCACTGTGCCCTTTATTGATCCTTCAGGTCCGCTCTCGCTGTGCCCTTTATTGATCCTTCAGGTCCTCTCGCTGTGCCCTTTATTGATCCTTCAGGTCCGCTCTCGCTGTGCCCTTTATTGATCCTTCAGGTCCGCTCTCGCTGTGCCCTTTATTGATCCTTCAGGTCCTCTCGCTGTGCCTTTTATTGAACCTTCAGGTCCTCTCGCTGTGCCCTTTATTGATCCTTCAGGTCCTCTCGCTGTGCCCTTTATTGATCCTTCAGGTCCGCTCTCGCTGTGCCCTTTATCGATCCTTCAGGTCCGCTCTCACTGTGCCTTTTATTGATCCTTCAGGTCCGCTCTCGCTGTGCCCTTTATCGATCCTTCAGGTCCGCTCTCGCTGTGCCTTTTATTGATCCTTCAGGTCCGCTCTCGCTGTGCCCTTTATTGATCCTTCAGGTCCGCTCTCACTGTGCCTTTTATTGATCCTTCAGGTCCGCTCTCACTGTGCCCTTTATTGATCCTTCAGGTCCGCTCTCGCTGTGCCCTTTATTGATCCTTCAGGTCCGCTCTCGCTGTGCCCTTTATTGATCCTTCAGGTCCTCTCACTGTGCCCTTTATTGATCCTTCAGGTTCGCTCTCACTGTGCCTTTTATAGATGCTTCAGGTCAGCTCTCACTGTGCCTTTTATTGATCCTTCAGGTTCGCTCTCACTGTGCCCTTTATTGATCCTTCAGGTCCGCTCTCACTGTGCCTTTTATTGATCCTTCAGGTTCGCTCTCACTGTGCCTTTTATTGATCCTTCAGGTCCTCTCTCACTGTGCCTTTTATAGATGCTTCAGGTCCTCTCTCACTGTGCCTTTTATTGATCCTTCAGGTCCGCTCTCACTGTGCCTTTTATTGAACCTTCAGGTCCTCTCGCTGTGCCTTTTATTGATCCTTCAGGTCCTCTCTCACTGTGCCTTTTATTGATCCTTCAGGTCCGCTCTCACTGTGCCTTTTATTGATCCTTCAGGTCCTCTCGCTGTGCCTTTTATTGATCCTTCAGGTCCGCTCTCACTGTGCCTTTTATTGATCCTTCAGGTCCTCTCTCACTGTGCCTTTTATTGATCCTTTAGGTCCGCTCTCACTGTGCCTTTTATCGATCCTTCAGGTCCTCTCTCACTGTGCCTTTTATTGATCCTTCAGGTCCACTCTCGCTTTAAACTAGTTTCCCACTCTTTCTAACTGTTTAGTTTTTAGGCTCTTTATCTAGCACTAACGGACTAACCACTAAAAATACTTTTATTGATCCTTCAGGTCCGCTCTCACTGCGCCTCCAAAGCTAGAGCTCCCTGGATGACTAAAGATAAAGAGATTGAAATGAAACAGAAAAAGGAGGCTTATGACAAGTGTAAGGTTCATAATACAGAAGAGAACCAAACTAAATACAGAAAGTACAGAGGAGCTCTAAAAAAGAGAATAAGAGGGACAAAGAGGGAGTATGAGAATAGATTAGTAGCTAACATCAAAGGGAACCCAAAAGTCTTTTATTAACATATAAATAGTAAAAGGATAGTCAAAGGAAGGGTGGGGCAGATTAGGGACAAAAAAGGAGATCTTCTTGTGGCGGCAGAGAATATGACTGAGGTACTAAATGAATACTTCGCATCAGTCTTCACTAAAGAGGATGCTGGCAGTGTAGCAGTAAAGGAGGAGGTAGTAGCGATATTGGGTAGGATAAAAATAGATAAAGAGGAGGTACATAAAAGATTGGCAGTACTCAAAGTAGAAAAGTCACCTGGTTCAGATGGGATGCATCGTAGGTTAATGAGGGAAGTAAGGATAGAAATTATGGAGGCTCTGGCCACAATCTTCCAATCCTCCCTAGATATTGGAGCAGTGCCAGAGGACTGAAGGATTGTAAATGTTACACCCTGTTCAAAAAATGGGAGAGGGATAAACCTTACAATTACAGGCCAGTCAGTCTAACGTCAGTGATGGGGAAACTTTTAAAGACAATAATCCGGGACAAAATTAATTGGCACTTGAAAAAGTACTAATAAATGAAAGTCAGCAGGGATTCGTTAAAGGAAAATCGTGTTTGACTGACTAACTTGATTGAGTTCTTTGATGAAGTAACGGAAAGGGTTGATGAGGGTAGTACGGTTCATGTTGTGTATATGGACTTTCAAGAGGCATTTGATAAAGTACCACATTATAGACTTGAAAGAAAAATTAAAGCCCATGGGATTAAAGGGACAGTGGCAGCGTGGATACAAAAATGGCTAGGGGACAGAAAGTAGAGAGTAGTGGTGAACAGTTGTTTTTCAGGCTGGAGGGAAGTATACAGTGATGTTCTCCAGGGGTCCGTAATAGGCCCACTGCTCTTATTGATATATATTAACGACCTGGACTTGGGTATACAGGGTATAATTACAAAGTTTGCAGATGACATGAAACTCGGGAATGTAGTAAACAATGTGGAGGATAGTAACAGACTTCAGGAGGACATAGGCAGACTGGTGAAATGGGCAGAAACATAGCAGGTGAAATTTAACGCAGAAAAGTGTGGTAGGAAGAATGAGGAGAGGCAATATAAACTAAATGGTACAATTTTAAAGGGAGTGCAGAACAGAGAGACCTGGGGTGTATGTACGCAAATCTTTGAAGGTGGCAGGACAATTTGAGAAGGCTGTCAAAAAAGCATATGGGATCCTGGTTTTATTAATAGAGGCATAGAGTGCAAAAGAAAGGAAGTTATACTAAACCTTTATAAATTAGGCCTCAGTTGGAGTATTGTGTTCAATTCTGGGAACCACACATTAGGAAGGATGTCAAGGCCTTAGAGAGGGTGCAGTAGAGATTTACCAGAATGAGGGACTTCAGTTATGCGGAGAGACTGGAGAAGCTGGGGTTGTTCTCCTTGGAGCAAAGGAGCTTAAGAGGAGATTTGATAGAGGTGTTCAAAATCATGAACGGTTTTGATAGAGTAAATAAGGAGAAACTGTTTCCAGTGATAGAAGGGTCGGTAACCAGAGGACACAGATTTAAGGTGATTGCCAAAAGAATCAGAGGAGACATGAGGAAATAATTTTTGACGCAGAGAATTGATATAATCTGGAATGCACTGCTGAAAGGGTGGTGGAAGCAGATTCAATGATAACTTTCAAAAGGGAATTGGATAAATACTTGAAGGGAAAACATTTGCAGGGCTGTGGGGAAAGAGCAGGGAGTGGGACTAATTGGATAGCTCTTTCAAAGAGCTGGTACAGGCACAATGGGCCGAATGGCCTCCTTCTGTGCTGTAATATACTATGATACCATGTTGAGAATATATTCATAGGACTGAAAGGGTATACATGGATACATATAGATGGGAAAGTATGGTTACACATGGACAGGCATGTATGCATAGGTCTGAATAGGTATGCATGGATAGATATGGCATAAGTATGTATAGGCATGGATAGGCATGGATAGAAATGTATCGGTAAGTATATATGGGTAGCTGTGGGAGGGTATGTAAGAAATGAATATGGATAGGTAAGAATTAATATAGGTGTATAAGGTTAGGTATGTACGCCTAGATATATATGGGTATGTATTCATGTGTAGGTACAGGTTTGAAAAAAGCCACATGATGCAACTATTGCAGATGTGTATTAAAGCTAGACTAGCCAGTTAGTGGAATGTCATAGCTCACAGTTTACTTCAAGTGGGGAAAATGAAGGTCAATTGTCTCATCTGAGACCCATTAAGCCAGGATGGCCCCTATTCATTTGAGAATGGCAGGAAATGTTTTCTTTAAAGCTACACCCCAGAGGATGAGGCTACTGGAAAATCACTGAATGAGGAAGAAATCAGAGGGACAGCTGGGGACACAGGGAAAAAAGGACAAGGAGACATACAGACAGTCAGTCAGCCTGTTAGGTCTGGGGAGGAAGCTTAGCCTAGCAAGGGGAAACTCGTTCATCTCAAACCCAGAGCCAGTCAGGATCAGAAGGCTGAACTGGAAAAGTTAAATGAGCCCACGTAGACCCAAGTAGGTATGAACAAATTGTATGGGTAGGTTTATATGAGTAGGTATGGGTGGGTCTTTGTATGTAGTTATGTATGGATAAGTATGTACGGGTGGGCATATATTGGCAGGTATCTATGGCCAGGTTTATATGGGTAGGTATGTTTTGGCAATACTGAGCACAGACAGAGGAGGAGACTCTGTATAGACCTCAAATCCCTAATCTAATTTACTACAAGGTGCTTGAAGATGGATAATTTGTTCCGCTACTATTCTGCTTTAAACAGATAGCCAGCAAAGATTTATACTGTGCCAGCACTAGAAAAAATTGATTCAGAATGCTCAGCTGTCATATCCAATCATCGAAAATCACTATTAACATGTTACGGAGGACGTCAATTCTTTGCAAGTGTCAACCATCCAGTGCCTGAGTTGATCATTGCTGTCAGCATGAACAATGACCATTCCAGGTGCTGGATAGTTACTATCTATTTGTCTCTATCCTGGACTGATAAGAACATAAGAATATAAGAAATAGGTATAGGAGTAGGCCACATGGCCCCTTGAGCCTGCTCTGCCACTCATTCAGATCATGGCTGATTTTCGATCTCAACTCCACTTTCCTGCTCGATCCCCATATCCCTTGATTCCGCTAGAGTTAAACAATCTATTGATCTCAGTCTTGAATATATTCAATTATTTAGCATCCGCAGCCCTCTGGGGTAGAGAATTCCAAAGATTCATAACCCTCTGAGTGAAGAAATTCCTCCTCATCTCAGTCTTAAATGGCCGGCCCTTTATCCTGCGACTATGCCCCCTAGTTCTAGACTCTCCAGTCATAGAAAAAAGCCTCTCAGCATCAACCCCGTTAAGCCCCCTCATAATCTTATATGTTTCAATTAGATCACCTCTCATTTTTCCAAACTCCAGAGAGTATAGACTCATTCTACTCAACCTCGCCTCATAGGACAACCCTCTCATTCCAGGAATTAATCCAGTGAACCTTCGCTGCAACGCCTCTAAGGCAAGTATATCCTTCCTTAGATAAGGAGACCAAAACTGTGCACAGTATTCCAGGTGAGGTCTCACCAAAGCCCTATACAATTGTAGTAAGACTTCCTTACTTTTGTGCTCCAACCCTCTTGCAATAAAGGCCAACATTCTATTTGCTTTCCTAATTGCTTGCTGTATCTGCCTGCTATTTTTTTGTGTTTCTTGTACGAGCACATCGAAGTCTCTCTGAACACCAACATTTAATAGTTTCTCACCATTTAAGAAATATTCTGCTTTTCTATTCTTCCTACCAAAGTGAATAACCTCACATTTCCCCACATTATACTCCATCTGCCACCTTCTTGCCCACTTACTTAACCTGTCTATATCCCTTTGCAGACTCTTTGTGTCCTCCTCACAGCTTACTTTCCCACCTAGCTTTGTATCGTCAGCAAACTTGGAGACATTACATATGGTCCCTTCATCTAAGTCATTAGTGTAGATTGTAAATAGCTGAGGCCCAAACACCGATCCCAGCGGCACCCCATTTGTTCAACCTGCCAGCCTGAAAATGACCCGTTTATCGCTACTCTCTGTTTTCTGTCCATTAGCCAATCCTCTATCCATGCTAATATGTTACCCCCAACCACATGAGCCCTTATCTTGTGTAACAACCTTTTATGTGGCACCATATCGAATGCCTTTTGAAAATCCAAATATACGACATCCACTGGTTCCCGTTTATATACCCTGTTAGTTACATCCTCAAAAAACTCTAATAGATTTGTCAAACACGATTTCCCTTTCATAAAACCATGTTGACTCTGCCTAATCATATTATGATTTCCTAAATGCCCTGTTACCACTTCCTTAATAATGGATTCCAGCATTTTCCGGAGGACTGATGACAGGCTAACTGGCCTGTAGTTCCGTGTTTTCTCTCTCCCTCCTTTCTTGAATAGCAGAGTCACATTTGCTACCTTCCAATCCATGGGGACCGTTCTAGAGTCTAGGGAATTTTGGACGATCAAAACCAATGCATCCACTATCTCTGCAGCCAGCAGAACTACTAATGTTGATCTAACCCCATTTGCTGTGTACTCAGTTCTGACCACATGTCACAGTGCCCTTTAATCCAGATCTTGCCCAACAGGGAACTGCCAATTTACAACTCAGCCCAGTAAAAACATTCATTGTTTGAATCAGAAGATGTTCTTTTAACTTGACAAGCTTATCTCCTTCTGACTGTTCCACTTTAAAAAGGCCACTGTCATTATAATTTATTTATTCACGTGTACCTCAGAGAGGACAAAAAAACAACAAACAAAACTTAGTGAAATGGAATTCTGGATGGACTATACCATTATTCAGGTAAGGATGGGTTTAACATAAAATCGCCTTGAATTTATAAATATTATATTAGCAGGAGCTTTTTGGTTACACTAAGCGATATTGTAGAAGTGTTTGCTGAACCTTTTCTTAAATGTTGGGTTTTTATTCCGCGCTATAAAAAATCCATCCTCCAGCCCAATCGAACAGTAGTTAAGCATAGGCCTCCAGCCTGATAAGCCAGGTATTAAAATTTGTGCTAGTGTTGCATAGAACATTGTATTTAAACCTCTAAACATGCATGAAGAATAGCAGGAGCTGTATTGGCTGATTATTACCGGCTGTCTCCTGGGAAGGTGGGAGTGTAGGAGGGACAGAGAGTCGGAAGGGGAGAGACACAGAGGGAGAGAGAGGGAGAGAAGAATGAGCCTTGGCTCAGTGAGATAATAAACCGAGGCCTGATCTGCCTGTTCAAGTGGATGGAAAAGATTCCATGGCTGGAGAATTCTACACATTGGGCCTCTCTTTGACACTAACAGCTGTGCACTGTCTTGAAGGTTTATCCCTAGGATGTTTGGGATGGTTTGACCACAAAGACAGTGCTTCTGTCTGAAATAAATCCACCTGCAGATTGTGATGAGAACCTCAAAATATCCTTTGAAGAGGATATTAAGCCTGTTGGCTACAACCACAGCCAAATAGCTGGAGGAGTCCTTAAGCCTTTTTCACTGGATGTTGAAGTGCTGCCTGAAAGTGGATTTCTGAATGCTGGAGACCCTCTATTTGGCCATAACCATCTTTGTGATGACATGCTAAACGAGGCCCCGTCTGCCCTCTCAGGTGGACATAAAAGATCCCATGGCACTATTTTGAAGAAGCACTGGTTAGCTTTCCCATGGCCAATATTTATCCCTCAACCAACATCGGTAGAACAGATTACCTGGTCATTATCACAGTGTTGTTTGTGGGACATTGCTGTGTGCAAATTGGCTGCTGCGTTTCCTACATTACAACAGTGACTACCCTTCAAAAATACTTCATTGGCTGCAATGCACTTTGGGACGTCCTGAGATCATGAAAGGCGCTATATAAATGCAAGTTCTTCCTTTCTTTAACCTGGTGCATTCTGGTCTCTGTTAGTGCAGACAATTCTGCTTAACGTTGTAGAACTGAAGGTTAGGAGCTGCCATTCATGAAGCTATTCTCCATTATTCCTATGTTTTTCTTCTGTTCTGGCCTTGTTTAATATTACTTAGGGCCCCATTATATTTGAGCCTATCAGTCCTGTGGGACCCTTCCTCTTTGATTGGTGGGGATAGTTACAATCAGGCTCAGTGTCTCTGGGATGGAAATGGGGAAAGATTAGCAAGGATTCCTGTTTCTGATTTCAATCCAATGGCATTTACCCACCTTCTACTTCATGGAAAGTGTGGCGATTGTTTTAACCCCAAAGAATGGGAGGGTTGGGGGCGGATGGGAGGAAAATATCATAGTTTTTTGAAGTGGGACCACAACCCGGCTCCACTTCCGGGTTTAACCCGGGCGCGTTTGGATGCACACGCCCATCCGAAACCCGAATGTCCCATCCCCACTTAATGATGGCGGGTGGATTGTTAAAGAGATAATGTACCGCATTGTGATAGTTGAGACATTTAATTTTTGTGTATCTAAAAGGTAAAAAGAATTTAACCTTACCTGCAAGAGTTTCCCATCGCTTCTGATTCTCATCAGGTGTAAGCAGGTGAGAAGGGCCGGATCCATAAGGTGAGTGCCTTTATTGCACTGCTTGTGGGCCTGGAGGAGGAGGAGGAGTGCTTCATCCAGGCCCAACAAGCTCAATGGGCCTGATCAGACCCCTGCTATTGGATGCCCTGCCCCCCTCCCCCGAATGGCTGCACCCCCCCCCCCCCCCGATAGTCGCCCCACCCTCCTCCCCGATGGTGGACCTCCCCTCCACGATCTTCTCCAAGGATCCCCCCCCACCCCATGTCCGCCATGGTTCCCCCGCAAAGTCCTCCAAGGCCCACGATCTCTCCCTCCCTCCCTCCTTTCTGATTCGTGACTTCTTTCCCTTCCAATAGGCAGCCAGCCTGACAATCTCGTTGGCTCTCGCATGGGAAACCCGGAAGCGCCAATAGTTACCTTTAATTGAGTCCCGATCGCAGAATGCGACACACTCACATCCGGGTTCCCCATGCAAACATCGACCCACGTGCTGGGTTCCCGGCTCCATGCTGAACTCATGCCCTGTAAGTGTGTAAATGTTGGGTGAGGACGGGTTTGAGCTCAGCTGTAATGTCCCTGAAATAATGGGGCAGATCTTATTCAGGTCAGGACGCTGTTCCTCAATGGCGTTCTCTCCAGCCTCCGGCGAATCCATCGGAGCAAGTTCGTGAATGCGCACATGCGCAGTAAAACCCCAAAATTGCAAACTTGCTCTGATTGGTTCACCGGCGTTTTGACAATTACGAATTAAAGGGCCACCTACGCTACAATCAATACGATCAGGAAACATTTGTAAACTTACCCATCTGCCCAACTGGAACGAAGATCCTTACACCACGAGAAGATATGCTTGAAAATACCAGCCTTACACTACTTTTTAAAAGCGCGGTGACTTATAATGACTACAAAACAACAAAAAATTAAATTTTCAAAATGTGGAATGTCGAGTTATTCTTATTTTAATATTTTCTGATCATTAAAAAAATTTATTAAAAATAAAAATGTTACTTTCTTTTAACTTCTGTATGTTTCAGCACATTGTAAATAATTTCCTTGCCTTTTCATAATAAGGTATGTTAAATTTTTATTTAGACTAACATAGGGAATGTCACTTTAAATGAATAAATTTTACTTGCCTGCTTGTGGGTGGGGCTTCCATTCTCACAGTCTATGCATGCTCATGAGGGCCTGTGCTGATCTCAGAGCCCACCACTAGAGAAGAATTCAAAATGGAGCAAGTGGACGTCATGGGCCACTCAGTGAGTGTCTTCGGACTTCTTATCTGCAGGATGTGCGGAAAGCCTTGCCACATCAGTCGGAGCGAGTTCTGGCCCAATATTTAATATAGATTGGTGACATCACTGTCAGGCACAAACATTAAATATGGCCACTTGGGCAAGCTTCTGGACGGTTGTCAGTGTCCATAGAATTGAACCCCTGTATAGGTCAACTCTTTCAGGAGAGGAGAGGAGAAAACCAGAGAAAATGGAAAAAAATCAGAATCATTACGCATCATGGAAGAATACAAATCTACATCCTATTGGCAGAAAGGCTCCTTAGGGCTTAATTTACTGATGTGCATTGATTTTGGGCTTAAAAATACCTACACAAAGAGCATTATTGCCAAATACATGAACTGGTCCGATGAGGGTCATGATAACCAAATGGTCCCCTGAATTGTGCCAAGTACATCTAACTGTCTTCCTCTGTGATATGTATACAAATTTACCATTGAAATGTGAGCTCACGTAGGGCTGGAAATTCAGTTCAGCTAAGTGTATCCATCTGATGTAATCACAGTTGATCAGGCTGAACATCCAACTCAAAACGACCACTGACAGAGCTGATGGTGGCAGCACAGCAGCAAGGCTTAGTGGAGTATGTACATATGGCACAGTGAAGCAGCAGAGGGGGTGCATTTGGGTTGAGTTGAGATGATGTGCTTGGTGATGAGAAACTGGAGACAAGTCAACACCTTGTGGCCAGACTGAGTAATCAATACCTGAGCCAAGCAGGTCTGCAGTACTTCAGAGAATTGCTGATGATTGACCAGCCACTTACTGTAGGCATAAATCTGTTACTGGGGCAGGCCAATGGCTGAGGGGGGTCCTAATTGGACAAGCAGTAGGAAACTTACCATTTCCCTGTGCTGATTAGCTGCATGGTTTTACTTGGTTAAACTCCAGCAATAACTCTACAAATGCTTCAGTCCCTAAACCATGGCTCTTGCCACCCAACGCCTAAAAAGCTGGTGTCAGTAAAAGTTTCCATGAAGCTGCCGAAGCTGGCAGGAGTAAAGCAGGACGCACAATCCCTGCAGGTGGGAGGAAATATCTGAATGAAAGTAACTCCTGGGATATTTTAATGCATTTCCCTTCAGCTGAAATCTCTCAATGACAGAAGCCTGGCGCATTGCCATCTTCTAATTTTGGCTGCCATTGACATGTGGACCGAGGAGCCAAGGGATTAGGGAGAAAATTAAGAAGATACCTCTCTGAAAGATTATTATACTTGACCATTTATTCAACTACAAATAGGAGAAAAAACAGTTTAAGTAACCTTAACCCTCAAGTGTCCATGGGTAAAAAGTAGCCTATATCCTCTGGGGCCTGGGTTCAAATCCAGCCCAGACACAGTAGATGATGGCTTCTTCTCACTGATGGGGGAACTGGCTGGGTGGTGCAGTGTGCTATTAACTGGGGTAGAAATTGTCCTCCTTGCGCCCGTTTTACATGTTTAAAACAGGCACAATAAGGCCCAATGCTGGGGACCAACAACCTGTGCCCCAAGGAATCCTGAAGGACGTCAGACCCAATTATTATTCAGGAGTCTAAAACAGGCTTTAGGCCCCTTAAGTATGTATATGAAGGGCCTAACACCTGTTTAAGGATCCCTCGGGAAATAGGTGTCCTGAGGAGTGGAGCAGGCATCCCTCAGCTTTGCCTGAAGTGGATGTGGCCTAGAAACCGGAGGCCCACCGAAAAGCTGAGTTGCAGTAATTTTCGTTTGAACTCATTTGGAGCCAGGAGGAGCTGAAGTCTCCACAGCACTTCTGCCAGCCGCTGCCAGCCATAATTGTCCCCCTCCTGCTTCCACCCCCCCTACCCCCCTCGGCACTCACCTGATGCCGCTGCCGACAAGACAAATGACCCACAATTCATTCATGCAAGAAAGCGACCAGACTATGGAGGCGGGTCAGGGGCTGGCAGCTCACCCAATTTTGGGCCTTCCAGTTCGGGCGCACATTGCAGCCTCATTGCCTCCTTCACTTCCAAAATCGGGCATTGACGAATCTCTACTCCACTGTCTTTTCACACCCTGGGATCTAGGTTCCAGACTTAATTGATGTCTCTATTGCCTGCATGGGTCTGATGTGATCTAAATTTGGCCAGGGTCAGTCACAAAACGAACAGGCCTGCAAAATTTAGCACAAACAAATAAAAACTGAAAAAGCTGCGAATACAGGCCTTGTGTGCTGTTCCAGCAGTCGTGGATTTTTAAAATCTTTTTACACCTGCTTCAAAAACAGCCAACCGGATTGCGGCATGTTATCTCATCGAACTCATGAGGATGACATGTGAAAGATTTCCTGTTTGACTGCAACGTGCTTTATGTATGCACTGAGTGACAGCAGTACCCGCCAAATTTAATAACATACCTGTGGGCTATTTTAGATGTTTGTTCATGCAATCTTTCTTTTTCTTCTTTTGTCTGATTATGATCTGGATGTTTGTCCCTGTGTGTTCCTTTCAAGAGCATTGTTCCTTTCAACACAGTCGATTCCTGCCAGGACGCATCTTCTGCCTGGTATTAAACACAACAGAAACCAATTATTGCACAATGAACAACTCACGCAGTTTGTGAGAGCTATTAAATCCTACACTTCTTGCAAGACCCGTTCTCTATTTTCCAATGCCCCAGCACTTCACTCGCCATGTGCTGAACTCGCACAGCACACCGTGGCACTAACCAGCAGCAAGGCCCCCCAAAACATGCCTGAATGAGTAGTCGGGAGGAACAGGAATGCTCCTCCCTTCACCACATGAAAAGAACGCGGGCCGCTGCCCCGTCCCTCTCCGGCTATCGATCCCCTCCACCCACCCACCAATGGCCCCCACAGCCACTGATCTCCCTCCACCCGGGCCACCGATCACCTGCCCCCCCCCCGACCGAGGACCGATCTCTACTCCCCCGGTTGCACCCCTTCCTCACTTACCTGCGGGCTGCTGCTGACCGATCTTCAGCGATGCTTCGCCAGGTGTGCTGCCTCTTACTGTCCGCAGCTTGCCCGCTTCATGGAAATGAGGCCCGAGGCCCAATATCGGGGTTGCCTCGGACCTCATCATTCAGGTCCAGGGATCGTACCCTGCGCCCCCCACAGGTAAGAATGGGCACGCCCGAATTTCTAGGCCACTGTGTCCCAATATTAGACAATAATGGTGGCTGTCCGTCACCAGGGATCTCAGGTATCTCTTAGTTCCAGAGGGATCACCATAGTAACAGGCTCCAAACACTTCAATATCAGCAGAACTGAGGACAGACTGTAGAGGTAAGGCAGCTCCTAGTCCTTGATCAAACTCAATGTCTTTTCCTCAGGAAACACAGCAACAAGACTTTTGTCAGGCTGACTCGGGCCGGATGGCTCAGGAGGGCACTAGGCTGTGCCACCAGCAACAGCGGAACTTCAAGAGGGAGAAATGGAGAATGTCAGGTAGGACGGCTTACATCAAAACATTTCATGAATGGGATTACCAGGGTCTGAGTTCATCCTTTGTATTGTAGGCTGGGAATTGTTTAGCTTGTCAGATACAGCCTTTATTTGCAGGTCTCTGGATAGATCAGTTTTATTTTGAATCAGCTGCACTTTGGCCCCACTCTGTGCAGTTTTCTACTGAGGGAGATCCAGTGTTAAATATCACGCAAGCGTGTTTTACATGATGTAGCATGGCCCAGTGGGTGGGGCTCCCTCATTTACAGAGTGGGTATTTTACCACCTATTTTCAAGCCTTGCCCTTACAGCAAGACGCTTACCGTGGGCCCGGTCATTCAAATTTGCCTTTGTTGACTCCTTGAGTTTTATTGCCTGCTGTTTGGTGCCCAATGACAGTTGGCCTCCTATTCCCTTTATAGCTGCGTTCTTTTTTCTCTTTCCAATTGTTCGCCCATTTTTCTCTCCTGATGTCCCTGACTCCTTGCTGGGTTGTTGGTGCATGGACCCTGGCGAACCTCAGTAACTCACCAAAGTGACCATTCCTTGCGTGTGAGTCTAGATAATGGAGGCCCCTGATTTTAACACAAGGCCGCAGTCACGTGGGTGGGGCCGAGGCAGGCAACAAACTGTCCAACCTTAGCTGTGTGAAGCCCGGGTGATTTTAACTCCTGGGCCTCATCTACATAGACCAAGTTAGGTACCTGTCCAAAACCGATGGGAAGAGGCAGCTGGCCGACGGGCGGGAGCGGTAGTTCAGGCAGCAAGAGGCTACCACCGGGGACTGAAGGAGCAGTCCCTTGCACTCAGGTAAGTCGCTGGGTGGGAGATGGGAGGGCATCGCGATCAGGGGAGTGAGGGGGAAAGGCCTAAACCTTCCTGCGGAGGGCAGAGAAACTCCTGATCCTTCTGGCCCCACAAGGAAAATCAAAAAAAAAGTAAAAAGACTTAGCTTTTTGGGCTTCTTCTGGCCCAGACTCCTCTTCTCGCTGGGTTGGCCTGACAGGAAAGTCACAATGACTTCCACAAGTAGGCCTCTGGTCAAAATAGCAGTCAGGCCCCAATGACGTCATCAAAGCCCAATCTGCATAATTAAAGAAAGACTTCGCTGGGTTCCAGCAGGTGTCCTTCCCGCCTACTCAGAAGTGCAAGTTTCAATCAGAACCTGTGGGAAGAGAGCAGGACCTCAGTCGGTAAGTTCCACGCGCGATTTTAACTGCTGGCCACACGGTTTCCACAGGGTTAAAACTGCCCCTTGGATGTTTGCAGGATGTCTGACCATAGAGCAGAAAATGGAAAGTAATAGGGCACAGCTTTAGTAATAATGGTGGCACTTGGTGGGGTTTATGGACGTGCGTGAACTGCTTCAGTCTAGGGGTTCCCAATACGTCTACTGGCATTATGCTAGCAGCAAATCTCATTTCAGGAAAGTTAGTCTGCACTACTGATACTGGTAACCGAGCTCCCACCCTGGGGCCAAGCCTAATCTGGCTTCACTCGACATCCACACATGCACACCCGATCTAGCAGGTGGCAATAGATGAGGATCAGGAGCAGGAAGTCCAACTGATTTTTTTTCTTCAAGAGTGTGAGGGGTCAACAGTCACACCCTCACTGCTTTAATATAGTCAGCAGAAACTAGCCATGAACCTGGGACCTTCATGTCTATGTGGCCTCACTGCATGTCAGGAATTGCCCATACTCAATAGGCAAGGGAATTCTACCTTCTTTCAAAGAATCTTTGACATAAATGCTCTGTGCTTTTGTTTTGCTTGAAACGGTGTTTTCAGTTTCACCACTTCACTGTACAAGGCAAGTGCTTCTTAAATTGCTAAATCGGTGTCATTTTACTTAACTTTCTGTTGGAAGGGTTAATGTTCCAGCAGCAAATTACTGTGGGTTAATGTTATACATGGTGCGTGTGAGTGAACAAGTTGTTAATTGCTCAATCTTCCTCCTTAATAATGTCAAGTTTTCAGCTCCTCCTCTTTCTCTTGTTCCATATCTGATTTTCTCATGTCTGTTCCTCATTCTTGCTCTTGATTTCCTTCTTATATAATTCTGGGAACTTATTTCCTTTTGGTTATGAGATATTTGTTTCGATTTCCGACTTTTACGGCTCTCACTGCTACTCCAAGGTACTTTAACCGACCGACGTGGCAAGGCTGTCCACACGTCCTGCGGACAAAGACTACGAAAATACTTACCTCATGGTCTCCGATGTCCACTTGCTCCCTTTTCAATTTTTTTTCAGTTCACGCTGTGATTTCAGCACAGGTTCCTTCGTATAGAGACTGTGGGAATGGAAGACATGCCCACAGAATCTGTCAAGAAGAGAAGTCACACGCACAAGCATGCTAGTAAAACTCATTCATTTAAAGTAAACTTCTGTATGTTAGTTTGAATAAAAATTTAACATGTCTTGTAAAAAGCCAAGCAAATTATTTAATTTAATGAAACATACAGAAGTTAAAAATAAAAAAAAATTAACTTTTTAAAACTCTTTTTAATGATCAAAAATTTTTTAAATAAGAGTAATTAGACATTCCACATTTTAAAAATTTCATTTTGGTTGTTTTGCAGTCATTAACAGTCAGCGCGCTTTTAAAAAGTAGTGTATGGCTGGTATTTTTCAGCGTACCTCTTGGCGGCGAAAGTATCTTCATTCCAGCTGGGCGGACGGGTAAGTTTATGAATTCTATGATTTAATGATTTAATGATTTCTATGATTTTAGCGTACCATGTCCCTTTAATCCGGAACTGTCAAACCGCCGGTGGACCAATGGGGGCAAGTTCGCAATTTTGGGGTTTTACTGCGCACGTGCGCATTCGCGAACTTGCACAACCAATTCACCGGCGGAGAGAGAGGACGCCATTCAGGGACGGCGTCTGTGCCATTATTTTCTTGGGGATCCCCATCAGTCAGGTTTACTTTGTTTCCATTAAGGATTCATCATCTAATTTCAAGACTGATGTATTGTCTCCCTCATCACTCTTGTAAGATTGTGCCCTTGCTCATTAATACAGTGGGCAAGTGAATTAGCTATAATGGTGTCTGTATGTATCTCTCTTTTTATATATATATGATTTTGTGTAGTTAAATAATCTGGTGCTGGATGTGTAAATCAAGCAGGACTGATCTCAGGGCAGGAAGCTCGCAAAACCATTAACTTGCAGGAAAAGGCAGCCTTAAAGGCAGCCTTAAAGGCAGCCTTAGCATCTCGCCTTCTGGCCTGGTTACACGGATAAATTAAAAGATGAAACAACCTCCACAATCCTGACCTAGTTAGGGCTGGGACCCTGATCAGATGCTGGGTGGTCGTAAATAATGGAACCTTAAAAGGCTGGTCCATAGGCTCTGGCCTCAAATCTGAGGGAGTCAGGGGAGGCCGGGGGATTCCCAGCCTTGACACAGGGGCAAGACCCGATAAGGTGAGGCAAAAACAGTGAAATAAAGGATGGGCCTTTATGTCGCTAGGCAACAATATTCCACACATGTAACTTGACTCATTGTAACACATGTATTTTTGATATGTAACTTTTGCTATCCTTTTTCCCCTCTGTACTAATCAAGCAAGTATATTGTAATAAACCCTCTAACCTAGAATCTGTCAGCTTTACAAAAACCCTTAAAATCCCTTAATACAATTTAAAAAGTATATGAAATTGCTAGCACAGCACACAAGCAGTAACCATAGCTACATTAACACGTTACTCAGTCATGTCCATGAGATAAGGAGCTAGCTGTCCATATGAGACAATGAAGTCTTAGAGCTAACAGCCTGGGACAAGACAGGGATTGAAAAGATAACAGGTCCAAGCTGCCGGCTTCGGCCTTGAAGAAAAGTTAGCACAAGATAAGTTGGAGGGGCAGGCCCCCTCTCGTGTTGGAAGCCAATGATTGGTCAACCAGAGGCTATGACATTTTGACAGCCACTCAATCATCCCTTGCCTGCGAAATATAGAGCTAAGAAGTGGGCTGACTCTTCTTCCTTTGTCTAAAGAGATACACAACACCTCATTGGCCACCTCGCCCTTTAGAAAGACACCAAAAGGGCAAGCGACCATGTCAATAGCTAACCCTGGGTCCACCCCCAAAAGTGCTTAATAAGAGCACCCCGCACTGATATCAGGTTGTAGAGACTTGACAGCAGGCTGACTTTGGAGGCCCACCAAACAGTGAGAAGAGGCTCCAGGCGGAACATGACTGAGGACGAGGCAGAAGACGTGTGAATCGACGAGGATACCCCCAGGCAGGGCGGAAAGCGTGCTTTCTTCAAGACTCCTGAGGTGGACACAGTCGAACCTTGGTGGTGGGCAAATTATTGGAATCAATTCTGAGGGACAGGATAAACCGTCACTTAGAAAGGCAGGGAGTAATCAAGGACAGTCAGCATGGATTTGTTAAGGGAAGGTCATGTCTGACTAACTTGATTAAATTTTTTGAGGAGGTCACAAGGAGGGTCAATGAGGGTAGTTCATTTGATGAAGTCTATATGGATTTTAGCAAGGCTTTTGACAAGGTCCCACATGGCAGACTGGTCAAAAAAGTACAAGCCCATGGGATCCAATGGAGAGTGGCAAGTTGGATCCAAATTTGGCTCAGTGGCAGGAAGCAAAGGTTAATGATCGACGGGTGTTTTTGTGACTGGAAGGTTGTTTCCAGCGGGGTTCCGCAGGGCTCAGTACTTGCTTTTTGTGACATATATTAATGATTTGGACTTAAATGTGGGGGCATGGTTAAGAAGTTTGCAGATGATGGTGTGGTTAATACTGAGGAGGAAAGCTGCAGACTGCAGGAAAATATCAGTGGACTTGTCAGGTGGGCAGAAAAGTGGCAAATGGAATTCAACCCGGAGAAGTGAGAGGTAATGCATTTGGGGATGGCAAACAAGACAAGGGATTACACAATAAATGGGAGGATACTGAAAGGTGTAGAGGAAGTGAGGGAGCTTGGAGTGGATGTCCACAGATCCCTGAAGGTAGCAGGACAGGTAGATAAGGTGGTTAGTAAGGCATATGGGATACTTTCCTTTATTAGCCAAGGAATGGAATATAAGAGCAGGGAGGTCATGCTGGAATTGTATAAAACACTGGTTAGGCCACAGATTGAGTACTGTGTATATTTTTGGACACCAGATTACAGGATGGATATAATTGCACTAGCGAGGGTACAGAGGAGATGTACGAGGATGTTGCCAGCACAAGAGAATTTAGCTATGAGGAAAGATTGGATGGGCTGGGGTTGTTCTCTTTGGAACAGAGGAGGCTGAGGGGTGATTTAATTGTGAATTATGAGGGGCCTAGATAGAGTGGATAGGAAGAACCTATTTCCCTTAGCAGAGAGGTCAATAAACAGGGGGCATAGATTTAAAGTGATTGGTAGAAGGGTTAGAGGGGAGCTGAGGAAAAATTTTTTTACCCAGGGTTGGTGGGGGTCTGGAACTCAGATGTGTACCTGGCTCTCTTTATACAAAATTCATTCTTTCATACGGTACTAGGTATAGTCGAAGTAAAATGAACTGTACTATGACTCTATGTATCTATAAATGTAAACTGTACTGTGTATTAATATAGTATGAACCATGTAATGTGTATTCAATAAGAAAGTGCTGGTGGGCAGAGAAGGATGCATGATGGTTATTATAGTCAAGTTTGCAATTCAAACTAACAGAATGCTGACAGTATTGAAGTGGCAATTATCAGACCTTGGGAAAAACACAGGCTTGAGGGAGGATGGGCTATAATGATCAGGGAGTCACCCAGGCTCAGGCCTCTCTATCTCGAGCCCCTGCAAGCTAGTGAATAGAAGTCTGTTTATACAAACTGTGTCCTGTGAAGCTGGCAATGTAACTCTAAGATAAGGTACCGTTACGTCTGTAACAACAAGGCACAGATGAAACCAGGAGTGGCTAGGAATGTAACTTCTAAATGGTGAGAGACATGAGGAAGGCGCACAAGATTCTGGCGAGGAAGAAGAGAACTCTTCAGTCAACAGAACACAGCGAGAGAGAGAGAGAGAGAGACCACGCTGCAGTCACTTGGAGGGATACTTCCAAGGTTTCAAGGAACAGACTGTGACTATTTCTCTTTGTTAAGTATCACTTTCTTTGTACTAATTGTGATGTGCTTAATAAAGATGGTAGTGGTTGTTGGTGGCCAATCATCTCAGCCCCAGGACATTGCTGCAGGAGTTCCTCAAGGCAGTGTCCTAGGCCCAACCATCTTCAGCTGCTTCATCAATGACCTTCCCTCCATTATAAGGTCAGAAATGGGGATGTTCGCTGATGATTGCACAGTGTTCAGTTCCATTCGCAACCCCTCAGATAATGAAGCAGTCCGAGCCTGCATGCAGCAAGACCTGGACAACATCCAGGCTTGGGCTCATAAGTGGCAAGTAACATTCGTGCCAGACAAGTGCCAGGCAATGACCATCTCCAACAAGAGAGAGTCTAACCACCTCCCGTTGACATTCAACGGCATTACCATCGCCGAATCCCCCACCATCAACATCCTGGGGGTTACCATTGACCAGAAACTTAACTGGACCAGCCATATAAATACTGTGGCTACAAGAGCAGGTCAGAGGCTGGGTATTCTGCAGTGAGTGACTCACCTCCTAACTCCCCAAAGCCTTTCCACCATCTACAAGGCACAAGTCAGAAGTGTGATGGAATACTCTCCACTTGCCTGGATGAGTGCAGCTCCAACAACACTCAAGAAGCTCGACACCATCCAGGACAACGCAGCCTGCTTGATTGGCACCCCATCCACCACCCTAAACATTCACTCCCTTCACCACCGGCGCACAGTGGCTGCAGTGTGTACCATCCACAGGATGCATTGCAGCAACTCGCCAAGGCTTCTTCGACAGCACCTCCCAAACCCGCAACCTCTACCACCTAGAAGGACAAGAGCAGCAGGTACATGAGAACAACACCACCTGCACGTTCCCCTCCAAGTCACATCCCATCCCGACTTGGAAATATATCGCCGTTCCTTCATCGTCGCAGGGTCAAAATCCTGGAACTCCCTTCCTAACAGCACTGTGGGAGAACCTTCACCATACGGACTGCAGCGGTTCAAGAAGGCGGCTCACCACCACCTTCTCAAGGGCAATTAGGGATGGGCAATAAATGCTGGCCTTGCCAGCGACGCCCACATCCCATGAACGAATAAAAAAAAAAAAATCTGTTTTGCCTTTAACCATAATACCAGTACCGTGCTGGTCTTGCTGTTGTCACGAACCAGTCCTTGGACTGGATTAATTTAGAATCCTGAAAGTAGGGGTTGAAATCCTACAATTGGCGACCACGAAGGGACTATTTTTGACAACAGCCAAAACCTGGTATTACTGGTTATAAGGTAACGGAGGCGAGGGTTATCAATTGATCACCGGTAAATCCTTGTGGAGGGTTCGTAACAATAGTAACTAACGGATAGTGGCTCTCTAAAGTATACCAAGATGCCAAACAGGGATCTTTGGAAGGAGTATAGTACCCAGATAGAGAAGAAGTGTAGCAGGACCGATGTAGGGGTCTTATTGTTAGAACGCCTAGGGAAAGGCCTAGAAGTTACGTTGAAGGACGCCGTGGCGTTCATTGAACAGAGAGTTACTGATAACAAATGGAGGCGGGATAAGGCGATCCGCTTGATCACTTATGCAGCCTCATATTGTGCGGAACGAGATCGAGACATCATCCTACAGCAGCAGGAAGAACTTGCCGAGAAGGATAGTCAGATTGACAGTTTAAAATACCAAGTTGCATCGATGGCTGCAATCATGCAACATCAAAGTTTTAATGCTGTACATGCTGGATTAGCATTACATAATTTAGAGGAAACACGATGCCAGCTAGAAACTGTGATGAAAGATAATACTCGCCTCACTAAAAACTTAGAGGATGCGCGAGGTGCTTTGCGAGAAGCCCTTCAGTGCCCCTATAAGGAAGCGGACCACCAAGCATGCCAGGACAGAATCCAACAGCTAGAAAGCAGACTAGGAGTAGAACAAGCTATGGGAGCGGCCGTTATAGCGGGAGACCCCGGGCAGAATTACCAATGGGATAGTAGGTACGGTCAGTCCCTGTATTCCCCGCTCCCATCAATGGAACCTCTCCCACCATATGTAAAACCAGTGTTGGTAACTCAGATCGAGGGGAAATGGGAAGTGAGGCTGCGGAAGGCGGAGTGAACGGCCCACCTCCTGATATACAGGGGCATCCAGTTAATATAGTGACTCGGTCCTGGGTGTATCCGAACCCTGTCCCTGCTCCCCCCGCTGGGAAATCAGGGACAGGCGGGTCCACCTGAAGCAGATAATAACGGACCACCTCCCGCCGGGGCACCGTTACTACCACCAGGGGTACCTCTCCTTTCCTTATCACCCCCTACTCTTCCAGTGAGGCAATGACTTCGCAAATACGGAATACTCTCCCTTGGAAGGCTCGGTGTGGCGGACCATTAATTTGCACTACCCCAGCCATCCGTCCACAATCGTGTTTAGTTTTAGCGAATACATCAGCATGAGTGTTAATCAATTCCTGTACCTCAGGCAACCGGTTGGTCGGTAATTCCAGCTGCCCTGCCTTTTTGACGGCATACACTGAGTGCGTGACCAAAATCTGGATTACGCCCTCCACCCCTGATCCCATCCACATGCTATCATGATTGTAGTCTAAAATAACAGTCAGCGCTCACAGGGTGTCGCTCCCAAGGATGCCTTGTTCGTCGTTCATACGCATATATATGGGTTCTATCACCCGCACTGGTAAATCTCCTAGCATGATGTAAATACTATCCCCCGGGTAGGCAAGGGTATGGGACCCCGTAATCCCTGTCACTGTGAAACTAATTTCTCCGCCAGTCTCGTGGGTCTCGGGGGAGGAGGGTGGCTAAGGCAAATGTAGGTCCCTTAGAGGATGAGACCTGGAAATTAATGGTGGGAAACATGGAGATGGCAAAAATGCTGAACAAATATTTTGTTTCAGTCTTTACGGTAGAGGACACTAAGAATATCCCAACACTGGACAAACAGGGGGCTTTAGGGGGGGAGGAGCTCAATACGATTAAAATCACTAAGGAATTGGTACTCAGTAAATTAATGGGACTCAAGGCGGATAAATCCCCTGGACCTGATGGCTTACATCCTAGGGTCTTGAGGGAAGTGGCAGTAGGGATTGTGGATGCTTTGGCAATAATTTTCCAAAATTCTCTGGACTCGGCAAAGGTCCCGGCAGATTGGAAAACTGCTAATGTAACACCCTTATTTAAAAAGGGTAGTAGGCAGAAGGCTGGAAATTATAGACCAGTTAGCCTAACATCTGTGGTGGGTAAAATTTTGGAGCTTATTATTAAGGAGACAGTAGCAGAACATTTGGATAAACATAATTTAATAGGACAAAGTCAGCATGGCTTTACGAAGGGGAAGTCATGTCTGACAAATTTGCTTGAGTTCTTTGAGGATATAACGTACAGGGTGGATAAAAGGGAACCAGTGGACGTAGTGTATTTAGACTTCCAGAAGGCATTCGACAAGGTGCCACATAAAAGATTATTGCTCAAGATAAAGAATCACTGGATTGGGGGTGATATTCTGGCATGGGTGGAGGATTGGTTATCTAACAGGAAGCAGAGAGTTGGGATAAATGGTTCATTCTCGGACTGGCAACCAGTAGCCAGTGGTGTTCCGCAGGGGTCGGTGCTGGGTCCCCAACTCTTTACAATCTATATTAACGATTTGGAGGAGGGGACCGAGTGTAACATATCAAAGTTTGCAGATGATACAAAGGTGGGAGGGAAGGTAGAGAGTGAGGAGGACATAAAAAACCTACAAGGGGATATAGACAGGCTGGGTGAGTGGGCGGAGATTTGGCAGATGCAATACAATATTGGAAAATGTGAGGTTATGCACTTTGGCAGGAAAAATCAGAGAGCAAGTTATTATCTTAATGGTGAGAAACTGGAAAGTACTGCAGTACAAAGGGATCTGGGGGTCCTAGTGCAAGAAAATCAAAAAGTTAGCATGCAGGTGCAGCAGGTGATCAAGAAGGCCAATGGAATGTTGGCTTTTATTGCTAGGGGGATAGAATATAAAAACAGGGAGGTATTGCTGCAGTTATATAAGGTATTGGTGAGACCGCACCTGGAATACTGCATACAGTTTTGGTGCCCATACTTAAGAAAAGACATTATTGCTCTCGAGGCAGTACAAAGAAGGTTCACTCGGTTAATCCCGGGGATGAGGGGGTGGACATATGAGGAGAGGTTGAGTAGATTGGGACTCTACTCATTGGAGTTCAGAAGAATGAGAGGCAATCTTATTGAAACATATAAGATTGTGAAGGGGCTTGATCGGGTGGATGCGGTAAGGATGTTCCCAAGGATGGGTGAAACTAGAACTAGGGGGCATAATCTTAGAATAAGGGGCTGCTCTTTCAAAACTGAGATGAGGAGAAACTTCTTCACTCAGAGGGTAGTAGGTCTGTGGAATTTTCTGCCCCAGGAAGCTGTGGAAGCTACATCATTAAATAAATTTAAAACAGAAATAGACAGTTTCCTCGAAGTAAAGGGAATTAGGGGTTACGGGGAGCGGGCAGGAAATTGGACATGAATTTAGATTTGAGGTTAGGATCAGATCAGCCATGATCTTATTGAATGGCGGAGCAGGCTCAAGGGGCCGATTGGCCTACTCCTGCTCCTATTTCTTATGTTCTTATGTTCTTACGTTCTAACAGGAATCAGTCCATATGAGGCAATGACAGGGAGACAAATGCGCATACCAGGTCATGTAACCTTGGGTAGCAACACCCCTCTGAAACTACAACCGTGTAGTCAGAAGTGGATACAGACTCTGATTGACCATACCAACAAGGTAAACCAGTTAGTGGCAATCAACATGGGCGAATCACGACAACAGGTAAAAAAATACTTTGACAAAAGAGTCAGACCATTTGAGTATGAGATTGGAAATAAAGTTATGTTTCAGAAATTCTCCCCGAAACAGCATTCTTTTGATCTTAAATGGACAGGGCCTCACCGTATTGTGGATAAGCTGAACCCAGCCATCTATTTTTTGAATGTTCCGTATGAGGTAAAGGGGGAACCAAAGCTGAAGTGGTTTCACATTAACCAGATGAAAACTGTCAAGGATTAAAAGATATTATGCTTGGTCTGCTTACAGGTGGAAAATTTGGACTCTGACGCTGATACTGATGCTGCAAGGCGTACATCAAGTAGAGAATCAAGAATCGGATTGTGCAGCCGTTTTAGGCAATAAATGTACCCAACTTTTGTATTTTGGAACAGAACCACAGGTCATTGGTGGGACAGAGGGTCAAACCTAGTAATCCCCCCCGGATCAGAATGCTTTCGCACCTGTTGGTAGTGGCCTAGCTATTAGTCCTGATTTGGCTAGTTTCCTTTACATGTTATTTGAAACACTTAATGCACCAGGTGAGAGACCATTTATGGGGGATAAGAACCCAAGACTTAATAGAAAGGAGCAAAAATGGGAATCTAAAATATATTCACATGAAGTATGAGGGATCGGCATAAATGCCTCACCCTCAAGGTAGGGAATTGTAAGAATTAACCCAATAACAGATATAATTTAGAATAATTATAATCAATAGTCGAAGTAGAATGAACTGTACTATGACTCTATGTAGCTATAAATGTAAACTGTAGAGTATTAATATAGTATGAACCATGTAATGTGTATTCAATAAGAAAGTGCTGGTGGGCAGAGAAGGATGCATGATGGTTATTATAGTCAAGTTTGCAATTAAAACTAACAGAATGCTGACAGTATTGAAGTGGCAATTAACAGACCTTAGGAAAATCACAGGCTTGAGGGAGGATGGGCTGTAATGATCAGGCAGTTACCCAGGCTCAGGCCTCTCTATCTCGAGCCCCCACAAGCTAGTGAATAGAAGTCTGTTTATACAAACTGTGTCCTGTGAAGCTGGCAATGTAACTCTAAGATAAGGTACCGTTAAGTGTGTAACAACAAGGCACAGATGGTACCAGGAGTGGCTAGGAATGTAACTTCTAAATGGTGAGAGACATGAGGAAGGCGCACAAGATTCTGGCAAGGAAGAAGAGAACTCTTCAGTCAACAGAACACAGCAAGAGAGAGAGAGAGAGAGAGAGACCGCGCTGCAGTCACTTGGAGGGATACTTCCAAGGTTTCAAGGAACAGACTGTGACTATTTCTCTTTGTTAAGTATCACTTTCTTTGTACTAATTGTGATGTGCTTAATAAATCTGTTTTGCCTTTAATCATAATACCAGTACCGTGGTGGTCTTGTTGTTGTCACGAACCAGTCCTTGGATTGGATTAAATTAGAATCCTGAAAGCAGTGGTTGAAATCCTACAGTGGTGCTGGAGGGATTGATGATGAGGGTCTCTGCACACTTAGTCCTCCTTCTCGCTTCCCACTTCTCCCTCATCCCACAATCTTTTCTGACTCATGTGCTGCAGATTGTGTAAGCAAGCAATTCTTACTTTCTCCTCTCCCCTCACCACAACTCAACCCGTGTCCTTTTGTCATTTCAGATACCCAAGAACTGGAACCTGCAAAGTCAGAGGAAGAAAACGGTGATGGTGAAGCGTCACTCGATCTTACACTCGCAGTCACCAACTCAGAGACTGACACTGACCGTAATTTAGAGGCTAGGATAGAGGAGGGATCTGCACGTGGTGAGACACCGGGCACAAGCGGGCAGGAGCCGGGGCGAAGGCAAGATCACACACTAGTTCTGCTGCAGAGGAGTCAGATGATGACTTTGATGGGCGTACACAACCAAATGCTTGGCAGAAAGCTGCGCACAATGTCAAGGAGCAGGGAGGTGTCCAGCTCCAACTCGGCTCAGGGCTTTGCACAGAGCTTGGAGCCCGTCCTTTCCCACATGGAATGGGTGGTCACCTCCATCAGCACACTTGTGGAACGGATGGTCACCTCCATCAGCACACTTATGGAACGGATGGTCACCTCCATCAGCACACTTGTGGAATGGGTGGTCACCTCCATCAGCACACTTGTGGAACGGATGGTCACCTCCATCAGCACACTTATGGAACGGATGGTCACCTCCATCAGCACACTTGTGGAACGGATGGTCACCTCCATCAGCACACTTATGGAACGGATGGTCACCTCCATCAGCACACTTGTGGAACGGATGGTCACCTCCATCAGCACACTTATGGAACGGATGGTCACCTCCATCAGCACACTTGTGGAACGGATGGTCACCTCCATCAGCACACTTATGGAACGGATGGTCACCTCCATCAGCACACTTATGGAACGGATGGTCACCTCCATCAGCACACTTATGGAACGGATGGTCACCTCCATCAGCACACTTATGGAACGGATGGTCACCTCCATCAGCACACTTGTGGAACGGATGGTCACCTCCATCAGCACACTTATGGAACGGATGGTCACCTCCATCAGCACACTTGTGGAACGGGTGGTCACCTCCATCAGCACACTTATGGAACGGATGGTCACCTCCATCAGCACACTTATGGAACGGATGGTCACCTCCATCAGCACACTTATGGAACGGATGGTCACCTCCATCAGCACACTTATGGAACGGATGGTCACCTCCATCAGCACACTTATGGAACGGATGGTCACCTCCATCAGCACACTTATGGAACGGATGGTCACCTCCATCAGCACACTTATGGAACGGATGGTCACCTCCATCAGCACACTTATGGAACGGATGGTCACCTCCATCAGCACACTTATGGAACGGATGGTCACCTCCATCAGCACACTTATGGAACGGGTGGTCACCTCCATCAGCACACTTATGGAACGGATGGTCACCTCCATCAGCACACTTATGGAACGGATGGTCACCTCCATCAGCACACTTATGGAACGGATGGTCACCTCCATCAGCACACTTATGGAACGGATGGTCACCTCCATCAGCACACTTGTTGAACTCAACATGATGCAGCGTCTGATGACCAATGTCACAGCTTCCATTATAGCACAAACATCTCCCATCAAAGGTCTGATCGCTGCATTTGAAGCTCAGACTGCTGCCTTGGGAGCTCAGACTGCTTACCAGGATTGCTGAGGCGCTGCCTCGGGAGAGTGGCAGTGGCGTCATGGAAGACGAACCTGCTGTCCTTTCTCAAGATGACAGCATTCCTGCTCCAACTGCTGCCACTCCACCATTGCTGTTGTTGTTGCCAGTCAGCCAGCCAGGCCAGACTGCTGCAGCCCAGGGCTGAGATGGTGCCGTCTAAAGCCGGGCTCTCTCGGCCCAGAGCAGCTTGAGGTTGTCCTCCAAGGCCGTCTGCACGCTCCTCAATTGAAGGTCAGCAGCCTTCCACCTCCCATGCTCCAACCACTGAGGATGCGCCTTGTAGGAGCACTAGGAAAGGCACATGAACGACAGGCACTAAGGAAATGCACAAGGGTGAATAGTTTCACTTTGTTTGCATAATTTCATGTGTTAATTTATAAAAGTGGATTTGAATTTGCATTTGGTGGTGATTTTTATTTCTGCGATGAACTGAGGGAGGAACCAATGTGTAATCATAAGGAGGACGATTTGCTGGTCATGTGAGAGAGGAAAGGTAAGAAGTGTGGGACTGTTGGAGAATGTGGAGGTGTCTTTGAAGTTTCTGGTATCGCTCATTAATAATCTGATCTTGCAGAGCCCTGGCAAACAAGGCCTGTCTACCATGTAGCCTCCCTCCCTCTTCCTCCACATTCTTGCTGCATTTTCTCCTCCTCCTCCACTTCCTCTTCTGTCTCTTCCTCCACTCCCTCTTCCTTCTCTTCCTCCTCCGCCTGTTCCTCCTCTTTCTCTGCCTCTTCCACTTGCTCAAGTTCCCATATGATAGGTGGTGGGGTTAAGACAGGTCGTTGGCTGGAGCATGGAGTTCCAAAATTAATATACCATGATACCATGTTGAGTATATATTCATAAGAATGAAAGGGTATACATGGATACATATAGGTGGGAAAGTATGGTTACACATGGACAGGCATGTATGCATAGGTCTGAATAGGTATGCATGGATAGATATGGTATAAGTATGTATAGGCATGGATAGGCATGGATAGAAATGTATCGGTAAGTATATATGGGTAGCTATGGGAGGGTATGTAAGAAATGAATATGGATAGGTAAGAATTAATATAGGTGTATAAGGTTAGGTATGAACACCTAGATATATCTGGGTATGTATTCATGTGTAGATACAGGTTTGAAAAAAGCCACATGATGCAACTATTGCAGATGTGTATTAAAGCTAGACTAGCCAGTCAGTGGAATGTCATAGCTCACAGTTTACTTCAAGTGGGGAAAATGAAGGTCAATTGTCTCATTCTGAGACCCATTAAGCCAGGATGGCCCCTATTCATTTGAGAATGGCAGGAAATGTTTTCTTTAAAGCTACACCCCAGAGGATGAGGCTACTGGAAAATCACTGAATGAGGAAGAAAGCAGAGGGACAGCTGGGGACACAGGGAAAAAAGTACGTCCCAGTATACTGAATACACAATGGGTCAAATTATACAGACAAAGAGAGAAAGAAACCTGAAAGGCAGAGAGAGAGAGAGATAGAACGTCCAGTTGTATTAAAAACAGATAACTTTTTTTTCCCCTGCTGGTGGGGTTATGTGTTGCGTAACATGAACCCAAGTTCCCGGTTGAGGCCGTCCTCATGGGTGCGGAACATGGCTATCAATTTCTGCTCGACGATTTTGCGTTGTCGTGTGTCTCGAAGGCCGCCATGGAGAATGCTTACCCGAAGATCGGTGGCTGAATGTCCTTGACTGCTAAAGTGTTCCCCGACTGGGAGGGAACCCTCCTGTCTGGCAATTGTTGCACGATGTCCGTTCATCCGTTGTCGCAGTGTCTGCATGGTCTCGCCAATGTACCATGCTCCGGGGCATCCTTTCCTGCAACGTATGAGGTAGACAACGTTGGCCGAGTCACAGGAGTATGAACCATGTACCTGGTGGGTGGTGTCCTCTCGTGTGATGGTGGTATCCGTGTCGATGATCTGGCATGTCTTGCAGAGGTTACCGTGGCAGGGTTATGTGGTGTCGTGGATGCTGTTCTCCTGAAAACTGGGTAATTTGCTGCGAACGATGGTCTGTTTGAGGTTGGGTGGCTGTTTGAAGGCGAGTAGTGGGGGCATGGGGATGGCCTTAGTGAGGCGTTTGTCGTCATCGATGACATGTTGAAGGCTGCGGAGAACATGGCGTAGTTTCTCCGCTCCGGGGAAGTACTGGACGACGAAGGGTACTCTGTTGGTTGCGTCCCGTGTTTGTCTTCTGAGGAGGTCTATGCGATTCTTCGCTGTGGCCCGTCGGAACTGTTGATCAACAAGTCGAGCGTCATATCCCGTTCTTACGAGGGAGTCTTTCACCGTCTGTAGGTGTCCATCGCGTTCCTCCTCGTCTGAGCAGATCCTGTGTATTCGCAGGGCCTGTCCATAGGGGATGGCCTCTTTGACGTGGTTAGGGTGGAAGCTGGAAAAGTGGAGCATCGTGAGGTTGTCCGTGGGCTTGCGGTAGAGTGAGGTGCTGAGGTGCCCGTCTTTGATGGAGATTTGTGTGTCCAAGAAAGAAACCGATTCTGAGGAGTAGTCCATGGTGAGTTTGATAGTGGGATGGAACTTGTTGATGTTATCGTGTAGTCTCTTCAGTGATTCATCGCCATGGGTCCATAGGAAGAAAATGTCGTTGATGTATCTGGTGTATAGCGTTGGTTGGAGGTCCTGTGCAGTGAAGAAGTCGTGCTCGAACTTGTGCATGAAAATGTTGGCGTATTGGGGAGCGAATTTGGTCCCCATGGCTGTTCCGTGTGTTTGGGTAAAGAACTGGTTATCGAAAGGGGAAGACATTGTGATCCAGGATGAAGCGGATGAGTTGTAGGATGGCGTCTGGAGATTGGCTGTTGTTGGTGTTGAGTACTGAAGCTGTTGCAGCGATGCCGTCATCGTGGGGGATACTGGTGTAGAGTGCCGAGACGTCCAGAAGACAAACACGGGACGCAACCAACAGAGTACCTTTCGTCATCCAGTACTCCCCCACTAGAGCCCCCTGTTTGTCCAGTGTTGGGATATTCTTAGTGTCCTCTACCGTAAAGACTGAAACAAAATATTTGTTCAGCATTTTTGCCATCTCCATGTTTCCCACCATTAATTTCCCAGTCTCATCTTCTAAGGGACCTACGTTTGCCTTAGCCACCCTTTTCCTTTTTATATAACTGTAGAAACTCTTGCTATCTGTTTTTATATTTTTTGCTAATTTATTTTCATAATCTATCTTCCCTTTCTTAATCAATCCTTTAGTTACTTTTTGCTGTCTTTTGAAGACTTCCCAATCTTCTATCCTCCCACTAAGTTTGGCTACCTTATATGTCCTTGTTTTTAGTCGGATACTATCCTTAATTTCTTTACTTAGCCACAGATGGCTGTCATTTCTTTTACACCCTTTTTTCCTCAGTGGAATATATATTTTTTGAAAGTTGTAAAATAACTCCTTAAAGGAACACCACTGCTCATGTACCATCTTACCCTTTAATCTATTTTCCCAGTCCACTTTAATCAATTCCGCTCTCATACCATCATAGTCTCCTTTATTCAAGCTCAGTATGCTTGTTTGAGAAACAACCTTCTCACCCTCTAATTGAATATGGAATGTAACCATGTTATGGTCACTCATTCCAAGGGGATCCTTAACTAGGACATTATTAATTAATCCTGGCTCATTACACAGGACCAGGTCCAAGGTTGCTTGCCCCCTTGTAGGATCATTTACATACTGCTCAAGAAATCCATCCCTAATACATTCAATAAACTCTTCCTCAAGGCTGCCCTGCCCAATTTGATTTGTCCAGTTAATATGATAGTTAAAATCCCCCATAATTATAGCTGTTCCCTTATTACATGCCCCGACTATTTCCTGATTAATACTTCTTCCAGCAGAGTTGCAACTATTAGGAGGCCTATATACTACGCCCACGAGTGTTTTTTTCCCCTTATTATTCCTTATCTCTACCCAAACTGTTTCATTATCCTGATCCTTTGTCCCAATATCATTTCTCTGTATTACAGTGATTCCTTCCTTTATTAACATAGCCACCCCACCTCCCCTTCCTTCCTGCCTGTCCTTCCTGATTGTTAAATACCCTGGCATATTTAATTCCCAGTCGTTGTCACCCTGCAACCATGTTTCTGTAATGGCCACAAGATCATACCAATACATAGTTATTTGTGCCGTTAACTCGTCCATTTTGTTACGAATGCTACGTGCATTCAGTCAAAGAACTTTCAAATATGTTTTGTGATACTTAGTTCCTGCGTTTTCCTTTTTTAACACTTTACCTTTTACTCCATACCTTCTGTCCCTTCCTGACACGCTTTCCTCTGTTTTTTGAAGTGGGACCACAACCCGGCTCCAACTGCACACTTCTGGGTTTAACCCGGGCGCGTTTGGATGCACACGCCCATCCGAAACCCGAATGTCCCATCCCCACTTAATGATGGCGGGTGGATTGTTAAAGAGATAATGTACCGCATTGCGATAGTTGAGGCAATTAATTTTTGTGTATCTAAAAGGTAAAAAGAATTTAACCTTACCTGCAAGGGTTTCCCATCGCTTCTGATTCTCATCAGGTGTAAGCAGGTGAGAAGGGCCAGATCCATGAGTTGAGTGCCTTTATTGCACTGCTTGTGGGCCTGGAGGAGGAGGAGGAGTGCTTCATCCAGGCCCAACAAGCTCACCTGGTGTGATCGGGCCCCTGCGATTGGATGCCCTGCCCCCCTCCACCGAATGGCTGCCCTCCCCCCGATGGTCGCTCCCCCTCGATGGTGGACCCCCTCCCCGATCTTCTCCAAGGCTCCCCCCCACCCCATATCCTCCATTGGCCCCCGTGGCAAAGTCCTCCACGGCCCAAGATCTCTCCCTTCCTCCCTCCTCTCCGATTCCTGACTCCTTTCCCTCCCGATAGCCAGCTTGTCAATCTGGTTGGTTCTCGCATGGGAAACCCGGAAGCGCCAATACTTACCTTTAATTGAGTCCCGATCACAGAACGCGACGGACTCACATCTGGGTTCAGCATGGGAACATCCACCCACCCGCTCGTAATTTCGGCTTTCGGTACTTTAAGGGAAACTGCAGGCTCCAAACTGCCATTTAATTCGCTTAAACTGCTCTATTATCAAATTCACAGCAGTAAAATTATTTCATCTGCACATTAAAAACAAGTCTCGAGGATGCTTTTTGATTGCAGCAGAGAAATAGCCAACAGTCTCTTAGCACCAGATCATGGTATTGACGACTTACTATTAGCTGATATTCCACAAAAATCCAGGAGTCCTGTAGATACGTCTATTTTCCAGAGTGCAGGAAATCCATTAATCGATGGGAAGCTCCCCTTCTATTTTATCATTACAATCCTGGTTATGGTTTATACAATTATCTGCAGCAACAAACTGAGTTTTTCCCGGCTCCATGCTAAACTCATGCCCTGTAAGTGTGTAAATGTTGGGTGAGGACGGGTTTGAGCTCAGCTGTAATGTCCCTGAAATAATGGGGCAGATCTTATTCAGGTCAGGACGCTGTTCCTCAATGGCGTTCTCTCCAGCCTCCGACGAATCCATCGGAGCAAGTTCGCAAATGCGCACATCTGCAGTTAAAACCCCAAAATCGCGAACTTGCTCTGATTGGTTTTGACAATCACAAATTGAAGGGCCACCTACGCTACAATCAATACAATCAGGAAACATTTGTAAACTTACCCATCTGCCCAGCTGGAACGAAGATCCTTACACCACGAGAAGATATGCTTGAAAATACCAGCCTTACACTACTTTTTAAAAGCGCGGTGACTTATAATGACTACAAAACAACAAAAAATTACATTTTCAAAATGCGGGATGTTGAATTATTCCTATTTTGTCCGTGGAATTGAACCCCTGTGTAGGTCAACTCTTTCAGGAGAGGAGAGGAGAAAACCAGAGAAAATGGAAAAAAAATCAGAACCATTACACATTATGGGAGAATACAAATCTACACCCCATTGGCAGAAAGGCTCCTTAAGGCTTAATGTACTGGCTGATGTCCATTGATGTTGGACTTAAAAATACCTACACAAGAGCATTGTTGCCAAATACATGAACTGGTCCGATGAGGGTCATGATAACCAAATGGTCCCCTGAATTGTGCCAAGTACATCTAATTGTGTTCCTCTGTGATATGTATGCAGGTTTACCAATGATATGTGAGCTCACGTAGGGCTGGAAATTCAGTTCAGCTAAGTGTATCCATCTGATGTAATCACAGTTGATCAGGCTGAACATCCAACTCAAAACTACCACTGACAGAGCTGATGGTGGCAGCACAGCAGCAAGGCTTAGTGGAGTATGTACATGTGGCACAGTGAAGCAGCAGAGGGGGTGCATTTGGGTTGAGTTGAGATGATGTGCTTGGTGATGAGAAACTGGAGACAAGTCAACACCTTGTGGCCAGACTGAGTAATCAATACCTGAGCCAAGCAGGTCTGCAGTACTTCAGAGAATTGCTGATGATTGACCAGCCACTTACTGTAGGCATAAATCTGTTACTGGGGCAGGCCAATGGCTGAGGGGGGTCCTAATTGGACAAGCAGTAGGAAACTTACCATTTCCCTGTGCTGATTAGCTGCATGGTTTTACTTGGTTAAACTCCAGCAATAACTCTACAAATGCTTCAGTCCCTAAACCATGGCTCTTGCCACCCAACGCCTAAAAAGCTGGTGTCAGTAAAAGTTTCCATGAAGTTGCCGAAGCTGGCAGGAGTAAAGCAGGACGCACAATCCCTGCAGGTGGGAGGAAATATCTGAATGAAAGTAACTCCTGGGATATTTTAATGCATTTCCCTTCAGCTGAAATCTCTCAATGACAGAAGCCTGGCGCATTGCCATTTTCTAATTTTGGCTGTCATTGACATGTGGACCGAGGAGCCAAGGGATTAGGGAGAAAGTTAAGAAGATACCTCTCTGAAAGATTATTATACTTGACCATTTATTCAACTACAAGTAGGAGAAAAAACAGTTTAAGTAACCTTAACCCTCAAGTGTCCATGGGTAAAAAGTAGCCTATACCCTCTGGGGCCTGGGTTCAAATCCAGCCCAGACACAGTAGATGATGGCTTCCTCTCGCTGATGGGGGAACTGGCTGGGTGGTGCAGTGTGCTATTAACTGGGGTAGAAATTGTCCTCCTTGCGCCCGTTTTACATGTTTAAAACAGGCACAACAAGGCCCAATGCTGGGGACCAACAACCTGTGCCCCAAGGAATCCTGAAGGACGTCAGACCCAATTATTATTCAGGAGTCTAAAACAGTCTTCAGGCCCCTTAAGTATGTAAATGAAGGGCCTAACACCTGTTTAAGGATCCCTCGGGAAATAGGTGTCCCGAGGAGTGGAGGAGGCATCCCTCAGCTTTGCCTGACGTGGATGTGGCCTAGAAACCTGAGGCCCACCGAAAAGCTGAGTTTCTGTAATTTTTGTTTGAATTCCTTTGGAGCCAGGAGGAGCTGAAGTATTCCTTCTAGCTCAACAGCACTTCTGCCAGCCACAATTGGCCCCCCTCCTGCTTCCACTGATTCTGCTGCTGACAAGACAAATGACCTGCAATTCATTCATGCAAGAAGGCGAGCAGCCTATGGAGGCGGGTCAGGGGCTGGCAGCTCACCCAAGTTGTTTAGATGACGCCCTAGGCCCAATTTTGGGACTCCTGGTTCGGGCGCGCATTGCGTCCCTCGCGCTTGAAATCGGGCGATGATGTTTTTCTACACAGCGACCTCAGTCGGTAAGTTCCACGCGCGATTTTAACTGCCGACCTCCCGGTTTCCACAGGGTTAAAACCGTCTCTTCGATGTTTGCATGGTGTCTGACCACAGGGCAGAAAATGGAAAGTAATAGGGCACAGCTTTAGTAATAGTGGTGGGACTTGGTGGGGTTTATGGATGTGCGTGAACTGCTTCTGTCTCGGGGTTCCCAATACATCTACTGGCATTATGCTAGCAGCAAATTTCAGGAAAGTTAGTCTGCACTACTGATACTGGTAACCTAGCTCCCACCATGGGGCCAAGCCTAATCTGGCTTCACTCGACATCCACACATGCACACCCGATCTAGCAGGTGGCAATAGATAAGGATCAGGAGCAGGAAGCCCAACTGATTTTCTTTCTTCAGTGACCCAAGAGTGTGAGGGGTCAACAGTCACACCCTCACTGTTTTAATAGTTATCTGTTTTTAATACAACGGGTCATTCTCTGTCTTTCTCTTCCTTAAGGATGTTTCTCTCTCTCTCTCTCTCTGTCTTTTGTTCTGGCCGTTTGTATATTCGGTGGTCCTGTAGGTAACACCTCTCTGTCTGAACACTTTGATTGCCTTGACAACGGGCAGTTGGAAAGATTATCTGTAATCACCAGGTATTGTTCTCTGACTATAAATGCGGTAACCTTCCATGGAATCCCACACTCACCTGACGAAGGAGAAAGCCTCCGAAAGCTTGTGATTTTCAAATAAAACAGTTGGACTATAACCTGGTGTTGTAAGATTCCTTACATTTGTCAACCCCAGTTCATCACCGGCATCTCCACATCATGGCTACTACCGACACCACAAACTGCCGACTCACAGTGGAAAGGATATCCAAGAAGATCGCACCTATAGACACAGACATCAAGTTTTTACAGAGCTGCAAGAAAGCAGACAAGATCCTAAAAGGACTACAGATCACGAACCCACTCAAGTCGACATACAACTCAGATTACGCTGAGAGGCTCTGCCGTCGTACCTCTCGCACACTCC
This sequence comes from Heptranchias perlo, assembly GCF_035084215.1. Classification (NCBI taxonomy): domain Eukaryota; kingdom Metazoa; phylum Chordata; class Chondrichthyes; order Hexanchiformes; family Hexanchidae; genus Heptranchias; species Heptranchias perlo. The sequence continues at coordinate 15,770,028 of NC_090352.1, read as the reverse complement.
GCAGCCATCTCATACACCAACTCTACAGCAGACGCCGCAACCTCGAAACCAAGATAGAGTCCATACTCTCAACCTGTACTCAGGACACAGCAGACCAGCTACGAGTCACCGCCAAACAGACGAGGCAACGGAACTACACAGCCTACGTGAAAACCAAGAGCAGGAAGCTTGAGAAACTCGGCATCACCACCAGCATCAACCAAGCCTCCCCCGGTACCATGGTTGCAACCACAGGGAAGTCTATCATCAATTTGTCCGACCACACCCTTCAACCAGACGAAATCGAAGTTCTCAGCCGAGGGCTCAATTTCTGCCCCACCAAAATGGACCCCATCGGTCTCGCGGCGGACACAGAGGAATTCATCAGGAGAATGAGGCTCCGGGAATTCTTCCACAAATCCCAAGATTTCAGCAGCGAACCCAATGAGACAATCAATGATCCGGAACAGCAGACAGAGGGATTCGCGGTACAGCAACCGAAGAAGAAAGAGTCAAACTGGACTCCTCCGGAGGGTCGCTGCCCTAAGCTTGACATGTATGCTCAAACTGTCAGGAAATGCGTCAATGCCAGATTCATCAGCCGCACTCACAAGACAGTCCAGAATGTCACCCGAGCACAACGCAACGCCATCAACGCTCTCAAGACCAACCGCAACATCGTCATCAAACCAGCGGACAAAGGAGGAGCCATCGTCATATAGAACAGAACGGACTATTGCAAAGAAGCACACCGACAACTGGACAACCAGGAACACTACAGACGGTTACCCGCAGATCCGACCAAAGAACACACCCACCAGCTCAACAAACTGATCAAGACCTTCGATCCAGACCTTCAAAGCATCCTACGCGCTTTCATCCCACGTACTCCCCACGTGGGAGACTTCTACTGCCTCCCAAAGATACACAAAGCCAACACACCCGGACGTCCTATCGTATCAGGCAACGGAACCCTGTGTGAGAACCTCTCTGGATACGTCGAGGGCATCCTGAAACCCATCGTACAGGGAACCCCCAGCTTCTGTCGTGACACTACAGACTTCCTACAAAAACTCAGTACCCACGGACCAGTTGAACCAGGAACACTTCTCACCACGATGGACGTCTCGACACTCGACACCAGTATCCCCCAAGATGACGGCCTCGCTGCAACAGCATCAGTACTCAACACCAACAACAGCCAATCCCCAGACGCCATCCTACAACTCATCCGCTTCATCCTGGATCACAATGTCTTCACCTTCGACAACCAGTTCTTTACCCAAACACACGGAACAGCCATGGGGACCAAATTCGCACCCCAATACGCCAACATTTTCATGCACAAGTTCGAGCACAACTTCTTCACTGCACAGGACCTCCAACCAACGCTATACACCAGATATATCGACGACATTTTCTTCCTATGGATCTATGGCGAAGAATCACTGAAGAGACTACATGATAACATCAACAAGTTCCATCCCACCATCAAGCTCACCATGGACTACTCCTCAGAATCGGTTTCTTTCTTGGACACACAAATCTCCATCAAAGACGGGCACCTCAGCACCTCACTCTACCGCAAGCCCACAGACAACCTCATGATGCTCCACTTTTCCAGCTCCCACCCTAACCACGTCAAAGAGGCCATCCCCTATGGACAGGCTCTGCGAATACACAGGATCTGCTCAGACGAGGAGGAACGCGATGGACACCTACAGACGCTGAAAGAGTCCCTCGTAAGAACGGGATATGATGCTCGACTCGTCGATCGACAGTTCCGACGGGCCACAGCGAAAAATCGCATAGACCTCCTCAGAAGACTAACACGGGACGCAACCAACAGAGTACCCTTCGTCGTCCAGTACTTCCCCGGAGCGGAGAAACTACGCCATGTTCTCCGCAGCCTTTAACATGTCATCGATGACGACAAACACCTCGCTAAGGCCATCCCCACGCCTCCACTACTCGCCTTCAAACAGCCACCCAACCTCAAACAGACCATCGTTCGCAGCAAATTACCCAGCTTTCAGGAGAACAGCGTCCACGACACCACATAACCCTGCCACGGCAACCTCTGCAAGACATGCCAGATCATCGGCACAGATACCACCATCACACGAGAGGACACTACCCACCAGGTACATGGTTCATACTCCTGTGACTCGGCCAACGTTGTCTACCTCATACGTTGCAGGAAAGGATGCCCCGGAGCATGGTACATTGGCGAGACCATGCAGACACTGCGACAACGGATGAACGGACACCGCGCAACAATCGCCAAACAGGCGGGTTCCCTCCCAGTCGGGGAACACTTTAGCAGTCAAGGACATTCAGCCACCAATCTTCGGGTAAGCGTTCTCCAAGGCGGCATTCGAGACACACGACAACGCAAAATCGTCGAGCAGAAATTGATAGCCAAGTTCCGCACCCATGAGGATGGCCTCAACCGGGATCTTGAGTTCATGTCACGCTACACGTGAACCCAGGGCAGGGGAGTGAGCCTTCCGAAGCCACTGTCTGAGCTGCTCTTTAATGGGCTTCTAGGCTGTGCGTTAACTGGCTGGGCCGAACGTAGGAACAGGAGTAGGCCATTCAGCCCCTCGGGCCTGTTTCACAGTTTTATCTTTCCTCTGAAGAAGTGCCCGGTCTCTCTCTCTCTTCTGTTCAGCTTCCCCATAATCGCACCACCCCCGCCCCCCCCGCCCCCCCCCCCCCCCGTGGTCAAGAGTAGTTAGATGGGGATGAGGGGGCACTACCATACACCCTGGCACAATGTATTTGAGCACTGCTCCGCCCTGCAGCTGGCACTCAGGTTTGGCGCAGCTTTTAATATGATCCCTGAAGTACACTTGATGCGATTTCCCCCGTCTGGCATTTAATGGTTCCGCAGAATCTGCCCCGCTGTTTACTCATCTCTCGTGCTGTTTTGGCAGATGCAATATAATATTGGAAAATGTGAGGTTATGCACTTTGGCAGGAAAAATCAGAGAGCAAGTTATTTTCTTAATGGCGAGAGACTGGAAAGTACTGCAGTACAAAGGGATCTGGGAGTCCTCGTGCAAGAAAATCAAAAAGTTGGTATGCAGGTGCAGCAGGTGATCAAGAAAGCCAACGGAATGTTGGCTTTTATTGCTAGGGGGATAGAATATAAAAACAGGGAGGTATTGCTGCAGTTATATAAGGTATTGGTGAGACCGCGCCTAGAATACTGCATACAGTTTTGGTGTCCACACTTAAGAAAAGACATACTTGCTCTCGAGGCAGTACAAAGAAGGTTCACTCGGTTAATCCCGGGGATGAGGGGGTGGACATATGAGGAGAGGTTGAGTAGATTGGGACTCTACTCATTGGAGTTCAGAAGAATGAGAGGCGATCTTATTGAAACATATAAGATTGTGAAGGGGCTTGATCAGGTGGATGCAGTAAGGATGTTCCCAAAGATGGGTGAAACTAGAACTAGGGGGCATAATCTTAGAATAAGGGGCTGCTCTTTCAAAACTGAGATGAGGAGAAACTTCTTCACTCAGAGGGTGGTAGGTCTGTGGAATTTGCTGCCCCAGGAAGCTGAGGAAGCTACATCATTAGATAAATTTAAAACAGAAATAGACAGTTTTCTAGAAGTAAAGGGAATTAGGGGTTACGGGGAGCGGGCAGGAAGTTGGACGTGAAGCTGAGTTCGGATCGGTCAAGGCCCTGTGGGTGGCGGAGCGGGCCCAGGGGCTGAGTGGCCGGGTCTGCTCCTACTTCTTGTGTTCTTTAGATTTGTGGTTGGGATCAGATCAGCCATGATCTTATTGAATGGCGGAGCAGGCTCGAGGGGCCGATTGGCCTACTCCTGCTCCTATTTCTTATGTTCTTATGTTCTTATGTTACACGTAACCCCACCAGCGAAAAAAAGTTATCTGTTTTTAATACAACGGTTCATTCTCTGTCTTTCTCTTCCTTTCGGATGTTTCTCTCCCTCTCTCTGTCTTTTGTTCTGACCGTTTGTATATTCGGTGGTCCTGTCTGAACACTTTGATTGCCTTGACAACGGGCAGTTGGAAAGATTATCTGTAATCACCAGGTATTGTTCTCTGACTATAAATGCGGTAACCTTCCATGGAATCCCACACTCACCTGATGAAGGAGAAAGCCTCCGAAAGCTTGTGATTTTCAAATAAAATAGTTGGACTATAACCTGGTGTTGTAAGATTCCTTACATTTGCTTTAATATAGTCAGCAGAAACTAGCCATGAACCTGGGACCTTCATGTCTATGTGGCCTCACTGCATGTCAGGAATTGCCCATACTCAATAGGCAAGTGAATTCTACCTTCTTTCAAAGAATCTTTGACATAAATGTGACGCAGTCTAACACATGCTCTATGCTTTGTTTTGCTTGAAACGGTGTTTTCAGTTTCACCACTTCACTGGTACAAGGCAAGTGCTTCTTAAATTGCTAAATCGGTGTCATTTTACTTAACTTTCTGCTGGAAGGGTTAATGTTCCAGCAGCAAATTACTGTGGGTTAATGTTAAACATGGTGCGTGTGAGTGAACAAGTTGTTAATTGCTCAATCTTCCTCCTTAATAATGTCAAGTTTTCAGCTCCTCCTCTTTCCCTTGTTCCATACCTGATTTTCTCATGTCTGTTCCTCATTCTTGCTCTTGATTTCCTTCTTATATAATTCTGGGAACTTATTTCCTTCTGGTTATGAGATATTTGTTTCGATTTTCGACTTTTACGGCTCTCACTGCTGTTCCAAGGTACTTCAACTGTAAGGGCCGGAATTTGCTCCGATCGACGTGGCAAGGCTGTCCACACGTCCTGCGGACAAAGACTACGAAAATACTTACCTCATGGTCTCCGACGTCCACTTGCTCCCTTTTCAATTTTTTTTCAGTTCATGCTGTGATTTCAGCACAGGTTTCTTCGTATCGATCGAGACTGTGGGAATGGAAGACATGCCCACAGAATCTGTAAAGAGAAGTCACATGCTCAAGCAGACAAGTAAAACTCATTCATTTAAAGTAAACTTCTGTATGTTAGTTTAAATAAAAATTTTACATATCTTATAAAAAGCCAAGCAAATGATTCAATTTAATGAAATTTACCGAAGTTAAAAGTAAAAAAAAAAATAATTTTTCACAATTTTTTTTAATGATCAAAAAATTTTAAATTAAGAGTAATTTGACATTCCATATTTTTAAAATGTAATTTTTTGTTGTTTTGCAGTCATTAACAGTCAGCGCGCTTTTAAAAAGCAGTGTATGGCTGGTATTTTTCAGCGTACCTCTTGGCGGCGAAAGTATCTTCATTCCAGCTGGGCGGATGGGTAAGTTTATGAATTCTATGATTTAATGATTTAATGATTTCTATGATTTTAGCGTACCATGTCCCTTTAATCCGGAACTGTCAAACCGCCGGTGGACCAATGGGAGCAAGTTCGCGATTTTGGGGTTTTACTGCGCACGTGCGCATTCGCGAACTTGCACAACCAATTCACCGGCGGAGAGAGAGGACGCCATTCAGGGACGGCGTCTGTGGGTGAGTAATTTCTGTGCCATTATTTTCTTGGGGATCCCCATCAGTCAGGTTTACTTTGTTTCCATTAAGGATTCATCATCTAATTTCAAGACTGATGTATTGTCTCCCTCATCATTCTTGTAAGATTGTGCCCTTGCTCATTAATAGTGAATTAGCTATAATGGTGTCTGTATGTATCTCTCTTTTTATATATATATATGATGATTTTGTGTAGTTAAATAATCTGGTGCTGGATGTGTAAATCAAGCAGGACTGATATCAGGGCAGGAAGCTCGCAAAACCATTAACTTGCAGGAAAGGCAGCCTTAGCATCTCGCCTTCACAGATAAATTAAAAGATGAAACAACCTCCACAATCGGCAAGACCCGATAAGGTGAGGCAAAAGCAGTGAAATAAAGGATGGGCCTTTATGTCGCTAGGCAACAATATTCCACACATGTCATTTGACTCATTGTAACACATGTATTTTTGATATGAGCATCTTTTTCCCCCTCTACTTATCAAGCAAGCGCATAGTAATTAACTTTATAACCTAGAATCTGTCAGCTTAGAAAAATCCTTAAAATCCCTTAATACAATTTAAAAAGTCTATGAAATTGCTAGCACAGCACACAAGCAGTAACCATAGCTGCATTAACACGTTACTCAGTCATGTCCATGAGATAAGGAGCTAGCTGTCCATATGAGACAATGAAGTCTTAGAGCTAACAGCCTGGGACAAGACAGGGATTGAAAAGATAACAGGTCCAAGCTGCCGGCTTCAGCCTTGAAGAGAAGTTAGCACAAGATAAGTAGGAGGGGCAGGCCCCCTATCGTGTTGGAAGCCAATGATTGGTTAACCAGAGGCTATGACATTTTGACAGCCACTCAATCATCCCTTGCCTGCGAAATATAGAGCTAAGAAGTGGGCTGACTCTTCTTCCTTTGTCTAAAGAGATACACAACACCTCATTGGCCACCTCGCCCATTAGAAAGACCCCAATAGGGCAAGGGCCCATGTCAATAGCTAACCCTGGGTCCACCCCCAAAAGTGGCTTAAAAAGAGCACCCCGCACTGATATCAGGTTGTAGAGACTTAGCAGGAGTAAGGTAACCACGACTGACTTTGGAGGCCCACCAAACAGCGAGAAGAGGCTCCAGGCGGAACAGGACTGAGGACGAGGCAGAAGAAGTGTGAATCGATGAGGATACCCCCAGGCGGGGTGGAAAGCATGCTTTCTTCAAGACTCCTGAGGTGGACACAACTCTACCCAGTGCGGACCGAGTGATATAATGTCGTGCTCTGCATTGTAAACCATTGCCCCAACACTGCGTGTGTTGGTCCTTTTGTGATTTTCAATAAAGCACCTTTTTACCAAATTGGAGTCAGGTCAATTACCGGCTACTGAGAGTAAAATCTCACACTCTTCTGCACAGATGTGTACCTGGCTCTCTTTATATAAGATACATTCTTTCATTCTGTGCTGGGATGGCAGGACCTATTGGGGGTTAAATTGGTTAACCCCTGAAAGCAGGCACTGGGATCGCGGTCCGCGATTAATCCGTGCCCATTCGTTGCGATACAGGCAACACGTAACATTATTGCTGCCTGCTGTTTTACATGATTGCTGTGTGCAGCCAATGCTACCTGCGCTGTTGATTGGCTGCACACATTAGCAGGGAGGCCCCGATATCGCAAGTGGCTAGCGTTACCTAAAGGCAGCCTGCACTTCTTAAAGGGGAGGTGTACTGTGGCTGCAAGAAGTGGTGGGAGTCGTTTGATAAGTGATTCCTGGGCTGTGATACTTTGAAGAATGGCTGTGCCTGCGAGAGACCGAGCACCAGGCTCTCTGATGATGCAATCGAGGCCCTGGTGCAAGAGGTGGAGAGAAGGAGGGGCATCCTGTATCCACGGGGGGCAAGAGGCCCTCCAGACATGTGCTCAAGAAGCAATGGGAGGAAGTAGCGGACGAGGACAATGCCTGGAGCATAGCGCCAAGAACATGGATGCAGTGCAGGAAAAAGGTCAATGATTTAACATGAGTTGTCAAGGTGAGTGAGTTCAAGTTTCAAGTAGCATATCCTACTAACTGCATCACTGCTCAATGCACTACAACCCCATCACCCACCTACCAACAATTTCTTTCAATCAGTACTCAACCGTTCAAATCAGATGCTTCATCTCACCCTGACACATTACCACTGTTACAAACCACACATCCACAACTCACAGTTCACACACACTGGCAGCTATTCAACCATGATAGCCATATGACCCTAGCATCTTGCAGGACATGCAATGACATGCTTCCCTCTTTCTTGCAGGAGATATGGCACATAACAGTAGGCAGCAAGAAAGAACAGGAGAAGGACAAGCATGCCTACTCAACTTAACTCACATGGGAGGGTGACAGTACTGGCCATCATTAGAAGGGCCATCGCTGAGGCCATGTCAACTGCCGGTGCTGGAGGGATCAATGATGAGGGTCTCTGCATACCTAATCATCCTTCTCATTTCCCACTTTTCCCTCATTCCACAATCTTTTCTGACTCACGTGCCGCAGATGGTGTAAGCTCTCCCCTCACCACAACTCAACCCATGATCCTTTGTCATTTCAGATACCCAAGAACTGGAACCTGCAAAGTCAGAGGAGGCAGAGGAAGAAAACAGTGATGGTGAACCAACACCATCACTCGATCTTACACTCGCAGTCACCAGCTCAGAGACTGACACTGAGAGTAATTTAGAGGATAGGATAGAGGAGGGATCTGCACGTGGTGAGACACCGGGCACAAGTGCGCAGGCGCCAGGGCGGGGGGAAAGGATACTGCAGGTGCCAGCTCACCAGAGGGAGGTCACACACTAGTTCTGCTGCAGAGGAGTCAGATGATGACTTTGATGGGCCAGGTTACAGAAAAAGGCTGATGGGCATACACAACCAAATGCTTGGGGCACTGGAAAGCCTGCCAGAAAGCTGCACACAATGACAAGGAGCATGGAGGTGTCCAGCTCCAACTTGGCACAGGGTTTTGCACGGAGCTTGGAGCCCGTCCTTTCCCACATGGAACGGGTGGTCACCTCCATCAGCACACTTGTGGAACCCACCATGATGCGGCGTCTGATGACCAATGTCACGGCTTCCATTATAGCACAAACATCTGCCATCCAAGGTCTGACTGGTGCCTTGGAAGCTCAGACTGCTTCTGTCGTGGCTCTGAGTACCACTGTTGAAAGGGGCTTCCAGGGCAACACAGCAGTCCAGCAATCCGTTATCCAGCTGATCACCAGGATTGCTGAGGCGCTGCCTCGGGAGAGTGGCAGTGGCGCCATGGAAGACGAACCAGCTGTCCTCTCTCAGGATGACAGCATTCCTGCTCCAGCTCCTGCCACTCCTCCAGTGCCGTTGCTGTTGCCAGTCAGCCAGCCAAGCCAGACTGCTGCAGCCCAGGGCTGAGATGGTGCCATCTAAAGCCGGGCTCTGTCGGCTCTGTCGGCCCAGAGCAGCTCGGGGTCATCCTCCAAGACCATCTGCACGCTCCTCAATTGAAGGTCAGCAGCCTTCCACCTCCCATGCTCCAGCCACTGGGGATGCACCTTGTAGAAGCACCAGGAAAGGCACATGAACGACAGGCACTAAGGGAATGCAAAAGGGTGAATAGTCTCACATTGTTTGCATAATTTCATGTGTTAATTTATAAATGTGGATTTGAATTTGCATTTTGTGGTGGTTTTTATTTCTGCGTTTAGCTGAGGAAGGAACCAATGTGTAATCATCAGGAGGATGATTTGATGGTCATGTGAGAGAGGAAAGGTAAGGAGTGTGGGACTGTTGGTGAATGGGATGGTGTCATTGAGGTTACTGGTATCGCTCATTAATAATCTGATCACACAGGGCCCTGGCAGACAAGACCTGTCTACCATGTAGCCTCCCTCCCTCTTCCTCCACTTCCTGCTGCACTTTCTCCTCCTCCTCCACTTCCTCTTCCATCTCTTCCTCTTCCTCCTCTTCCTCTGCCTCTTCCTCTTGCTCAGGTTCTCTCCTGATAGGTGGTGGCAAGGTCTGTTCCCTCATAATGGCGAGGTTGTGCAGCATGCAGCATTCAACGAAAAAATCTTGATACATGCTCAGCTGAGTACTGCAGGGCTCCTCCAGAGCAGTCCATGCAACTGAAGCATTGCTTGAGAACACCTATGTTGTTCCAAGCCACAGCATGGCTCTCGTTGTAGGCCTGCTGTGCATGTGTGCATACGTTCCTGAGCCATTTCATGAGAGGATAACCCTTGTCGCCCAGTTGCCAGCCTTTGACTGCCAACGCAATGATGACTGCTGTAGGGTAGCAGGCATTCACCTGCATGAAGCGTTGCCTGTGATCGCACACCAGCTGCACTCTGAGGGAGTGAAACCCCTTTCTGTTCATGAATATGACCGAGTTCAGATGTAGAGCACACATGACAATATGTGTGCAGTCAATGGCACCCTGCACCATGGGGAAACCTGCAATGTGAGCAAACCCTTGTGCTCTCTTCCCCTACGTATCCAGCAACTAACCTGTAAGTACTTCTTGATCCCTTTAAATAGCGCTGGCAGGGGGTCCTTCATGTCGTTTAAATCCTGTCAGCTGTGCGAGGTTAAGACAGGTCGTTGGCTGGAGCATGGAGTTCCAAAATTTCACCAGCTGCTTCAAATCAGCATTGCACACTGATTCGCGTCATAATCTCCCTACTCTACATGCTGCCAGCGACCGTTGGTTGCGCACAGGCACGGAAACACCTTTAGCAAGATGGCGTTGTGTGCAGTGCATGTCGGAAGTGCTCTGACACCATTTTCGGGGCTTAGGTGTCACCATAGCACCTACAAAATGGGCGCTACTTGGCACAATTTCATCCCCATTATGTTTTTTTAGTTTTAATCACAGCTCTGCTTTTTGCCAAACATTGGTTTCTATCTTTAAAGTTTTGCTCCTTTTAACTTTAGATGTCAGCTAAAACACTCCTTGGCCGCTTTCCAGGATTTTATTTCTTTATTACTCTTATCTTTGAGGAGGTACAATGGCCCAGAATTTGCTGTCAAAATAACAATGGAGCTAATGGAGCCCCCTATTATTTATGTGTAAAGCAATGAGCAGTAGTGAACGCTCGTTTTTCAGACTGGAGGGAAATATACAGTGGTGTTCTCCAGGGGTCAGTATTAGGACCACTGCTCTTATTGATATATATTAATGACCTGGACTTGGGTATAATTTCAAAGTTTGCTGATAACACGAAACTCGGGAATGTAGTCAACACTGTGGAGGATAGTAACAGACTTCAGAAGGACAAAGACAGACTGGTGAAATGGGCAGACACATGGCAGATGAAATTTAACACAGAGAAGTGTGAAGTGATGCATTTTGGTAGGAAGAATGAGGAGAGGCAATATAAACTAAATTGTACAATTTTAAAGGGGGTGGAGAAACAGAGAGACCTGGGAGTGTAATATACAAATTTTTAAAGGTGGCAGGACAAGTTGAGAAGGCTGTTAAAAAAACAAATGTGATCTTGGGCTTTATTAATAGAGGCATAGAGTACAAAAGCAAGGAAGTTATGCTAAACCTTTATAAAACACTGGTTCGCCCTCAGCTGGATTACTGTATTCAATTCTGGGCACCGCACTTTAGGGAGGATGTCAAGGCCTTAGGGACATAGGAACGTAGGAACAGGAGTAGACCGTTCAGCCCCTCGTGCCTGCTCCACCATTTGATAAGATCATGGCTGATCTGTGATCTAACTCCATATACCTGCCTTTGGCCCATATCCCTTAATACCTTTGGTTGCCAAAAAGCTATCTATCTTAGATTTAAATTTAGCAATTGAGCTATTGAGCTTGGAAGAGAGTTCCAAACTTCTACAACCCTTTATGTGTAGAAATGTTTTCTAATCTCGCTCCTGAAAGGTCTGGCTCTAATTTTTAGACTGTGCCCCCTACTCCTAAAATCCCCAACCAGCGGAAATAGTTTCTCTCTATCCACCCTATCTGTTTCCCTTAATATCTTATAAACTTCGATCAGATCACCCCTTAACCTTCGAAACTCTAGAGAATACAACCCCAATTTGTGTAATCTCTCCTCGTAACTTAACCCTTGAAGTCCGGGTATCATTCTAGTAAACCTACGCTGCACTCCCTCCAAGGCCAATATGTCCTTCTGAAGCTGCGGTGCCCAGAACTGCTCCCAGTACTCCAGGTTCGGTCTAACCAGGGTTTTGTATAGCTGCAGCATAACTTCTGCCCCCTTGTACTCTAGTCCACTAGATATACAAGTAAGACATTAGTAAGGCCACACTTGGAATACTGTGTACAGTTCTGGTCACCCTATTATAGAAAGGATATTATTAAACTGGAAAGAGTGCAGAAAAGATTTACTAGGATGCTACCGGGACTTGATGGTTTGACTTATAGGGAGAGGTTGGATAGACTGAGACTTTTTTTCCTGGAGAGTAGGAGGTTTAGGGGTGATCTTATAGAAGTCTATCAAATAATGTGCGGCATAGATAAGGTAGATAGTCAAAATCTTTTCCCAAAGGTAGGGGAGTCTATAACGAGGGGGCATAGATTTAAGGTGAGAGGGGAGAGATACAAAAGGGTCCAGAGGGGCAATTTTTTCACTCAAAGGGTGGTGAGTGTCTGGAATGAGCTGCCAGAGGCAGTAGTAGAGGCGGGTACAATTTTGTCTTTTAAAACGCATTTGGACAGTTACATGGGTAAGATGGGTATAGAGGGATATGGGCCAAGTGCAGGCAATTGGGACTAGCTTAGTGGTATAAACTGGGCGACATGGACATGTTGGGCCGAAGGGCCTGTTTCCATGTTGTAAACTTCTATGATTCTATGATTCTATATAAAGGCCAACATTCCATTTGCCTTCTTGATTATTTTCTGCACCTGTTCATGACACTTCAATGATCTATATACCTGAACCCTTAAGTCCCTTTGGACATCCACTGTTTTTAATTTTTTACCATTTAGAAAGTACCCTGTTCTATACTTTTTTGATCCAAAGTGGATGACCTCACATTTGTCTACATTGAATTCCATTTGCCACAGTTTTGCCCATTCACCTAATCTATCAATATCGCTTTGTAATTTTATGTTTTCATCTACACTGCTTACAATGCCACCAATCTTTGTGTCATCGGCAAACTTAGATATGAGACTTTCTATGCCTTCATCTAAGTCGTTAATAAATATTGTGGATAATTGAGGCCCCAAGACAGATCCCTGCGGGACTCCACTAGTCACATCCTGCCAATGTGAGTACCTTCCCATTATCCTTACTCTCTGTCGCCTTTCGCTCAGCCAACTTCCAAACCACGTCCGTACTTTTCCCTCGATTCCATGGGCTTCTATCTTAGCTAACAGTCTCTTATGTGGGACCTTATCAAATGCCTTCTGGAAGTCCATATAAATAACATCCATTGACATTCCCCTGTCCACTACTTTAGTCATCCCTTCAAAAAATTCAATCAGGTTTGTCAGGCACGACCTACCTTTCACAAATCCATGCTGGCTCTCACTGATTAACTGAAAATTCTCGAGGTGTTCAGCCACCCTATCCTTAATTATAGACTCCAACATTTTCCCCACAACAGATGTTAGGCTAATTCCTCGGTTTCCCTCTCTCTCCTTTCTTAAAAAGCGGAGTGATATGTGCAATTTTCCAATCTAGAGGGACAGTTCCTGCATCGAGAGAACTTTGAAAGATTATAGTTAGGGCATCCGCAATGTGCTCACCTACTTCCTTTAAAACCCTGGGATGGAAACCATCTGGTCCTGGGGATTTGTCACCCTTTCGTGCTATTATTTTCTTCATTACTGTTGCTTTACTTATGTTAATTTTATCGAGTCCTTTTCCCCGATTCAATATAAGTTTTCTTGGGATTTCCGGCATGCTATCCTCTTTTTTGACTGTAAATACTGACGCAAAGTAATGTTCAACATGTCCGCCATTTCCCCATTGTCAATGACAATATCCCCACTTTCAGTTTTTAAGGGCCCAACACTGCTCCTGACCACCCTCTTTTTCCTAATGTAACTATAAAAGTTCTTCAATTTGGTTTTGATATCCCTTGCGAGTTTCTTTTCATATTCTCTTTTTGTAGCCCTTACTATCTGTTTTGTGACCCTTTGTTGATCTTTGTATCTTTCCCATTCGCCAGGATCTGTGCCATTTTTTGCCTTTTTGTATGCCCTTTCCTTATGTCTTATACTGTCCCTTACCTCTTTAGTTGTCCATGGCTGTTTTTTTTGGCAAGTAGAGTTCTTGCCCCTCAGGGGTATAAACCGATTCTGTATCACGTTAAATGTTTCTTTAAACATTTCCCACTGATCATCAGTCGTTTTACCCATTAACAGATTTGCCCAGTTTACTGTGGACAGTCTCTGTCTCATCCCATTGAAGTCGGCCTTGCCCAATTCTAGAATCTTTGCAGCTGATTCACTTTTTTCCCTTTCAAACACTACATTGAACTCGATCATGTTATGATCACTATTGGATAGATGTTCACGCACAGTTAAGCAGTTAACTAAATCTGGTTCATTACTCATTACTAAATCTAGTATGGCTTGTTGCCTCTAGGACATACTGCTGTAGAAAACTATCCCGGACACAGTCAAAAAATTCACTACCTTTCTGACAGTTGCTAGTCTGCTTTTCCCAATCTATGTGAAGGTTAAAGTCCCCCATTAAGACCACTATGCCTTTCTTACACGCTTGTCTAATCTCTGCATTTATACAATCTAGCACTTCAGAGTTGCTGACAGGGCTCCTATATACAACTCCCCACTATAGTCTTGGATCCTTTCCTATTTCTTAATTCAACCCATAAGGTTTCTCTTGGCTGCTTACCTCTCGTTATATCCTCCTTTATCATTGAAGTGATTTCATCTCTAATCATTAAGGCTACTCCTCCCCCTCTTCCATTTTCCCTATCTCTCCTGTAGACCTTATAACCTGGTATAATTAGTTCCCAATCCTGACCATCCTGCAGCCAAGTCTCAGTAATAGCTATCATGTCATACCCTCCAATTTGAATTTGAACCTGTAGTTCATTTAATTTATTCCTTGTACGCCGTGCATTTGTATATAGGACTCTTAGTTGGGCCATACACCCTAGCCTGACCTTCAGCTTTGATGCTGGGTTAATCGCCTTACGCCTTCTAGTTTTTATTTTATCTGTCGTGCCTAAAGTACACTTTCTTTCTGCTGCTCTACGCTTTTCCCTTTCACTTGTTCTTGAACAACCGTTTGTACTATTTGTATTGTAGATTTCCCCTGGGTCTTCCCCTCTCTTGCTGCTCTCAACTTTATTCCCTTCTGACTCCCCACTCAGGTTCCCATCCCCCTGCCACTCTAGTTTAAACCTTCCCCAACAGCACTAGCAAACACCCCCGCGAGGACATTAGTCCCGGTCCTGCTTGGGTGTAACCTGTCCCGCTTGTACAGGTCCCACCTTCCCCAGAACCGGTCCCAATGTCCCAGGAATCTAAATCCCTCCCTCCTACACCATCCCTGCAGCCACGCATTCATCCTGTCTATTCTCCTGTTCCTATACTCACTAGCACGTGGCACTGGTAGTAATCCTGAGATCACTACCTTTGAAGTCCTGCTTTTTAATTTATCGCCTAACTCCTTAAATTCACCTTGCAGGACCTCATCCCTTTTTTTACCTATGTCGTTGGTACCAATATGGACCATGACTACTGGCTGTTCACCCTCCCCCTCCAGAGGCTTAGAGAGGGTGCAGAAGAGATCTACTAGAATTGTATCAGGGATGAGGGACTTCAGTTATTTGGAGAGATTGGAGAGGCTAGGGTTGTTCTCCTTAGAGCAGTGAAGGTTAAGGGGAGATTTGTTCGAGGTGTTCAAAATCATGAGGGCAGATGTGCGGTTAAATGCGGAAATCCAAAAGTTGCTGTCCGAGATGCGTCGCTCTGCTGTTAGCCTCACGAAAATGGCATCACGCTAGCTGCCTCACCATTGAAATGCATTGAACGACTTGAAGTTGCTGTATTTGTGCGGCAGATACAAGCTAAACTCGAACCAGAAAGTTAAGTCAAGTCATTTCAAGTCTAAGTACCATTTTAACGAGGTGATAAGTCTGTCTTGTAACCTGGGAAAAGAAAGACGTCCCATAGCGCTTTAAAACCAATTAAGTACTTTTCACTATTATAATGTCAGAAAGAAAGAATGTGCACTTATCTAGTATGTTATTATGTTAGCTCATACCAAAGAGCTTCACTGCCAATATAGTTTTGAAATGTAGTCACTCTTGTTTTGTAGGGATACAGCAGCCAGTTTGTGCACAACAAGCTCCCACTAACAACAATTTGGATAAATGACCAGTTAAACTATTTTTGGCAATTTTGATTGAGGGAGAAATGGTGACAAGACACCAGATGAACTTTCTGCTGTTCTTCATATAGTGGCATGGAATCTTTCATGTCCAGTTTAGCAGACAGAGTCTCAGCTTAATATATCATTTGAAGGATGCTGTCACCCCACTCAATACAGCACTTCTTCAGCACTGCATTGAAATGTCAAACCAGGTTATGTGCTCAAGTCCTGAAGTGGGACTTAAACCCACAGCCTTCTGATAGAGGAAAGATCATAGAATCATAGAATGACCTTGAAAGAACTCCAGCAGGTTAGTTATACATAAACTCCTTTCATCAATCCATGCTGACTGTCCCAAATTTCCAAGTGTTCACCTTCTAGAGTGTGGGCTTGGAGTTCTGCTGGGTTTTACTTAATTAAAAAAATTACACTGAGATTCCCATTCTTACAGGTTTTCTACACTGTTCTACTTTGTTAGTCATGTGGATTATTGGTCTGTATCTGAATGCAGCACCACCCATTCATGATCTGTAACTTTGAAAGCTGTTTTCAGTATGTGGAGGTCCCTTTGATACCATACAGTTCTCGGGGAGCGAACTGGCACAGTGGATATCAGAACATTCGACATCCATGGAGAGATAGGAGAAGTGACATTAATAATCAGTAAGATTTTTAATAGATTGCAAACCCCAGGCTGTGGACAGTCAGTCAGGACAAAATCCACTTCCCAAGCCTCTTCCTGCAAATCATGATTTTGTGCACTTTTGTTTTTTAACTAGTGCAAGAAAATAATTTTTTTGACATTGTCAAAGTAGCAACAGAGGCTGGTAATTATCATTGTTCATAATAGTGGACAATGGCTTAATGCATTCAATGGCCTTCCTCTGCTGTTTCAATTTAGGTAATTTTATTTGGTCTACTTTTAATGAGTTAACACCTCTGATAGAGTAATGGATAGAGCAATCTTATATGAATACATTAACGTTTATCTACTGTTCTTACCGACAGTAATTCCCAGCCTTGTATCAACCTTGACTCATTGGGTAGCACTCTCACCTCTCAATTAGAAGGTTGTGGGCTCAAGCCCCATTCCAGAGACTTGACCACATAATCTAGGCTGACACTCCAGTGCAGTACTGAGGGAGTATTGCACTATCGGAGGTCCTATCATTCGAATAAGACGTTCAACCAAGGCCCCATCTGCCCTCTCAGGTAGAAGATCGCCTGGAACTATTTGAAGAAGAGCAGGGAGTTCTCCCTGTTGTCCTGACCAATATTCAACCCTTAACCAAAAGCACTAAAATAGATTATCTGGTCATTATCTCATTGCTGTTTATGGGACCTTGCTGTGCACAATTTTGGCTGCTGTGTTTCCTACATTACAACAGTGAGAACACTTCCAAAGTACTTCATTGGCTGTAAAACGCTTTGGAACGTCCTGAGGTCATGAAAGGTGCTATATAAATGCAAGTTCTTTCTTTGTTATTTAAGATTTTAAGAATAGTAACTGAAATGCACAACAAGTTGTCAAAATCTATAAGAGAAAGAGATAGGTTAATGTTGGATGTGAGGTGTAAGCCTTCACCAGAACTCAATTCCAAAGTTTTCATTTGATGAAACTGACTCATCTTTTATTGCCCTGAGGCTATTTAAAGTACAAATTGTCCAGTTGAAATAATTAAACCAACATAGTCAATCCAGGTGATCCCTACATCTGCCTCTGAGCTGCCATGGGGTCCAAGACAGGGACAGGTGCAATTGGGAGCCAGTTTTGTCTTTAGAATGTAGAATGTGTTGCCGGTTGGTGTTATTGTAGGTGGCGTTGTAAAAGGTTTGAGGTATCTGGGGTTCGATTCCCAATGAAAGGAACTTGACTCTGTAAAGTTTGATTGAAGCATTTACAACTATTATATTTAAAATATCTGTAATCCTTCCAGGAGAAACCATTGGTTTGAAAGGCAGAATTACAGTCGGCCCCAAAATGCTGGAAAATATATACCAAATAAAGTGTCGGAAATCAACAGTTTCTAGAAGGGCTGAGCTTGTCCCCAGAACATGCTCGAAAATAAATCTTGTGCCTTCAGCACTCACATTCCCCTTCAGTAATTTCTAAATCCACCCCAACTGCATTTTCTGTACTTTAGGTTTATCCCCTACAGTAAAAGTGATGACCCATTGTTATAAATGCAGTATCCTTTTCTCCATATGTCATAAAACCCATATTCAGGGCTCTTTTTTGAGCTATCAGTTTGTCTCAAGCTGTTGTTCAGTTTATGGCAGTTTTCTGAGTTTTGCTGTGAGTCTGACCCACACATCCACTAACTGGGCACAAATTCCAGTCTCACTGCAGGCATGTAAGTTTTGCACTTGTGTCTCACAAGTTAAATAACCTGCTTTCAGTCATATTGGACCAGAATTTGGTGAAAAAATGACAACATGTGAATGACGCACATGTGAATGTTGTCTGTTTGGTTGCTGGGTGCCTTCCTCGCTGTGTTTTCCCTGCCTCAGACTGATGGAGCTGGAACAGGTAAGAGACTGAGCCCTGACTCCCTCAGTGTGGAATCGTTTAAGAACCATTGACTATTGCAGTGGATCATTCTGGATGGATGAATATGATAGTCCGAATGGTCTTCCAAATCCGTAATTATCTTGTGATCTTGCGCCTCAGAGATGACAAGGTCAGTCAGCTGACCGTTTAAGGAAGTTGACTATCAATGTGATATCTTTAGAAAAAGTGAGCCTTGGTGCCCCAAATACTGACCACTCAGAAGGCAGCAACTTTCATCTGTTTCTTGGAATTTTCCAACCATTTCGACCTCTTCACCTCAGTCTCCCTTTCTCCTTCACTTCAATATCTGTCTCTCTCCTTCACTACTCTCTCTCCTCCAATCTCTCTCAATCCTTCACCAGTCTCTTCCACTCTCTCCTGTACTACTCTCTCAGTCTTTCACTGGTCTGTCTCTCTCCTTCACCAGTCTCTCCCTTTCTCACCTTCACTAGTCTCTCTCCCCTCTTTCATGAGTCTCTCTCCTTCACCAGTCTCTCTCTCACTCCCTCTCCCCTTCACCGGTCTATCTTCTCCCTCTCTCTTTTACCAGTCTCTCTCTCCCTCTCCCCTTAATCAGTCTCTTTCTTTTTCATTTGCCTCTCACCCCTCCTCTCCAGTCTTTCCCTTTTTCTATGCCCTTTTCATACCCTTATATTTTATCACTTTCTCCTGTATATGTAACTGCGGACAGAGCAAGGCAATAGCAGAGACTCCGACAAGCAGGCATCTTAGAGGCAGCAATATCATCAGCCACTCAATCTGGGGCTTGGTGGAAAGGGATGCTAGAAACACTGCAATATGTTTGGAGGGATGGACTATCTGACAATCTCTCGGTTGCTGGCCTTCCATGGCAGGGAAACAATCTTTTGGGAGGCAAGGGACCTGGCACCGAAGCACATGATCTGCATGGGACAAATAACAGTAACAAGCTGAAAGATGGCTCTCACAGCATGACTGACAGGGCTAGGGCACACCTCCTACAAGGAAGGCTAAAACGCACCTCCTGCAAGAGGGGCTAGGATACACCTCCCGCGAGAGGGACTAGGACACATCTCCTGAGAGGGGGGGTTAGGACACATCTCCTGAGAGGGGGGGTTAGGACACATCTCCTGTGATGGGGGCTAGGACACACCTGTGAGGGGGGCTAGGACACATCTCCTGTGATGGGGGCTAGGACACACCTGTGAGGGGGGCTAGGACACATCTCCTGCAAGGGGGGCTAGGACACACCTCCTGTGAGGGGGGTTAGAACACATCTCTTGCGAGGGGGGGTTAGGACGCACCTACTGCGAGGGGGGGGGCGAGGAGCTGCTTGATGGGATTTTGAAAATCATGAATAGGGCAGATTTGGCCTACAAGCAACATCCCTGTCCTAAAATGCCACAGGGAAAGGTCAGGAGTTATGGATCTAACAGAGAGCATTAGGAGAAATTATAGATATCCACATTGGTATCGCTTTAGGTTTTGATTAAGGTGCTTCTCCTAATTGATTTGCAGCTTAGTTGATTAAGCATGTATGGTTAAATTATTTTTCTTTTCAAGATAGGATGAGTAGAAATTCTGGTGTGAGGGTGACATTCCTCAGCAACTTAAACTTTGGGAGAAGCGGCTGTATTGCTCCTGTGTGAACAGGTTCTGAGGAAGCCCTGGGCAGTCTGTTCATACACAAAACTGTACAGGAAGCTATCAAAATGGTGGACAGAAGGTATAAACAGACCCGAGATGGGTGAGTAATTACCTCAGAAACACTGGTCTCGGAGAAGGCCTGTGTGCAAGATGAGGTGAGTGACGTGTTAGGTTACACTAAGAGTGGATTTTTTTGAATTTTGCTTTGTTTAGAATGACAAGTACAAAATAAATGGATTTATTAATTGTACAGCATTTCTTTCACAAATATTCTTTGGTCTTCAACATGAGAGATGGCAGTGAGATAATTTAGCCTCCGGTATTAGCATCTAACGTTCCCGGGTCAGTGACAGCAACGGCATAGGAAACTGCACACAGCGTTATCGGGTACTCCCAGATCAAATGCAGCATGGATTAGATACACAGGAAGGCAGGAGGAATTGGAAAAAAAGAATAGGAAATAAAGAGTTTGGTTATAGAGTGTTCAGCTATTTGGGGGTCCTGTAATTTTAGGGAGGGAGGAGATAAGGTGGAAAGATTTAGCAAAGGAGGAGGTAAGACACAGAGATTTAAGGGGGAATTTTCAGAAAGTGTGACTGCCAGTGGTGGATCAAAGAGATCAAAGAGGTAAATTGAATTCAATAAGTCTGGTAAATTGTGGGTTAGCACCAGAAAATGACTGTTGTAAAAGCTGTCAGACTGTTGTAAAAAAAACAACTAGTTCACTAATGTATTTCAGGAAAGGGAACCTGTCGAAACTTAACACTATACCAATGCACTAACACACTCAGACCAGTATCACAAAGGGAAAAGTTTTACTTTAATTGACTTGTATACAAGGGAAGCTGTATTCTGAACAATGGTCAGAACAACCTCTTCACTAAACAAAGGAAACAGTTCACATTTATACAGTTTAATTAGCAATGTCCACCTGTCATAGAATATAGGCGTACATGTACATTCATTATTGGTTCAGGAAGTTGGTCAATCAAGTAGTGAGCCTGCCCCCTCTGGACGTCCATAGCCCATTCCTATATTGGCACGTAGGCCTCGAAGGTCCAAGCACATAATCCTCCCTACATTCTAAAGCTGGTTATCAGTAGGGCTGAAGTCAGTCTCAAGGCCACATGGCCTCTCAAGAAACTGTATTCTCATTATATTTTATAGTCAGCAATACCCTTATCTGCTCGGGGGAGAGGGGGGGTGGCAGACGGTACTAAGCACCTGCACAGCCAACTTAATTATCAACATACCAAGGCTTAAACGTAATTACACAATTGTGTCTTTCTGTGTGTGTGTGCTGTAGCTACCCCATTATGGGAGCCAAGGAGTTAGCATTGGGCAAATATCCATCATGCATTTCTTCTTTACTATGGTCAAGTAACTGTTCATGCATTTCTACATTAACATGGTCAAGTATCTCTTTATGCATTTCTACAAACCTGCCAGCCCCACCCGGTCTGGCCTACATGTGACTCCAGTCCCACACTATGTGCTTGATTCTGAACTGCCTTAAGGCAGGGAGGGACAATAAAATGC
Source organism: Heptranchias perlo (assembly GCF_035084215.1). NCBI lineage: Eukaryota > Metazoa > Chordata > Chondrichthyes > Hexanchiformes > Hexanchidae > Heptranchias > Heptranchias perlo. The sequence continues at coordinate 15,748,449 of NC_090352.1, read as the reverse complement.
TGCTGTACCAATATTGCTCACATCCCAAGAACAAATATAAAAATAGTGTCAGGATACTGAAAAGTGCTAGTGAGGATATAGAGACTGATGCCCTGATCTGGTGATCCCAGCGCTCGCAGCCTCCAGCTCCTGATTTTCCATTTATTGAAATTAATGGGCCAAAAATCAACAACAGTGAATCCCTGGAAGTGTCACTCTACTCCAGGGGTGCCTAAGTAGGCACTCAATCCTGTAAGGCTGAAGGAGATCACTGAGGTAGAATGGAGTGGAGAAATTTGAAGGTGAGGACAAGGATTTTGAAACTGATTGATTTGGAACACACAGATCCAGTGGATCCAGGCAAGGTCTGGGTTGATGGAAATGTGGGGCTTTAAGTGGGCCAGGATCCAGGCAGCAGCATTCTGAATGAGTTGCAGTTTATGGAGGGTGGGAGCGGGGAGGTTGGCTAGGACAGCATTAAATAAATTGAGCCTTGTCGTAATAAAAGCATGGATTAGATTCTCAGCAGCAGTGGGAGAGAGGGATGGATGGTGGCAGTGTTTGTGTGACTGTTGTGGCTGAGAGTAATAGATTTTTGTTAGGTAAGGGTATTAAGGGATATGGAACCAAGGCAGGTAAATGGAGTAAAAGGAACAGATCTGACATGATCTAATTGAATAGCAGAGCAGGCTTGAGGGGCTGAATGGCCTACTCCTGATCCTATGTTAGGAACTTCACGGATCTACAGTAGATATTCTCTCAGACTCTGCGTGACAGGTCATTTCCGTCAGCAAACTTCAGCTCCCCTACGTCCTTTACTGCCCAATATCTGGTTAAACAATAACACGACCCAGGAATTGTAATATAGAACCCTTATTACACGTATTGGATTCTGTGGTCTCTCATGTCGCACCACTTATGTTCTCTGTCCTTACAGACTTAAAGTAAAGGAGGCCATCCATACAGATGGCTGAAGATGTTTCCACAATGATATGACAATTTGCTGGTTGACCCTTGTGGTGCTTCCCATTATTTAGAAGCAAAGGTAACATGTGTAGGGGGTGGTGGTGTGTGTCAGCTTCACCTCTGACTTCTGAGTGGTCCGAATCGCTCCCACTCCCTGGGTTCCAGACCTTGGACTTATTTGGGGGTTGTGACAAAGTGCAGCAGACAACTGGTTTTGGTGCAAGAAACTTTGACCTTTATTCAAGAGAGGAAACACAACACAACAATCTTAACACTCTAAGAAAATGGAGAAAGCTTCAGTATACGCGAGGGAAATTACAGTAGAAAGATACCTCACCCCTCCCAATCCCACTGTACTAGCTAAGTTGGACTCTAAAGGGCCAGAGATAATGCTCACCAAACGAATCTTTGACAGTAATTCACCCAGAGGTAAGTCAGAAATAAATTGTAGAGTGGAAACTTTGCGGATCTTCGGTTTTCTCCCGAGTTGGTTTTCTTTGGTCGCGGTGGCCCAATATTACCCGGTTGGTTGGTGGCAATATTCGGTTGGTTGTTTGTAAAGCCCTTGTTGCCGCGAGGTGTCCGATGGTCACTGGGGCTGTTGCTCTGGTTTCTTCTTGTGTGTCGGCCTGCTTCTAGAGCTGCTGATCTCTGTAGAATTCCTTTCCTTGTTGTTCGCTGGAAGCTGCTCTTCCTTCCAGACACAGGCAGAACCAACACAAGCAGCTCACCAGAGCCAGCAAGCCAGAGAGAGAGAGAGCGAGAGAGAGGTTTCGAGTTTCCACTTCTATATCCCTCTCTTACAATGGTCTTCGTCACCTTTTTTTAAAAAAAGGCACTTCATGTCTGTTTAAACAGTTCTTACAAAGTCCTTAAGAATCTTTGATGGCTATTTGATGGTCCCTCATCATGTTGCAATTGCTTCTCCCGATGGGTCATTGTTAATTCCGATTTTTAGAGCTTGTCACACAAGGCTTCCTTTTGTATTCAACGTCCTAGGTGTTGATGGGTTTTGCTTTAAAACAAAGGCACGGCCCCACCATGTCTGGAGCAGTTGCCTCTTTCAATGGGAGTGATTGTCAACCACCTGCTGTCGGTTTTGCATTCAAACAGAGACATGTCTGAAGCATTAATTCTCCCACATTCCACTGTGTGTCTGTTGTTGATTTTGTCTGGTGACCTCTCACCCATCCTTCCATCTTAGGATTATAGTCAATGGCTAAAGTTTTCCATGCTCAGGGAAAAGGTGAATTTCTTTAGGGTTTTTCTCCGAGTTTTGGGGGATCTGTGGATTTTGAGAATCTTACACATGCAAAAGTAAACAATCTGATGTCTGTCCCATTTCTCTTCAGGATATCTCATTGACACTTCCAATTACCCAAGCCTCAACCATTGTCCAGTGACTATTGATTTTTTAAAATTAAGTCAAAAAAGTTATATCTTTGGGAGTTAACTTTTTGTAAGCAGAATCTGACTTTATATCAATAACATAACATAAATTAAAACAAAATCCCATCTAGGCTATATAGATAAATGTCCAAAACTGTTACAGTGACAGTGAATGTGGGAAATGAAAGTCAGCTCAGTGTAAAGTAGCACCCTTGGGTTCTACACCACCATACCTAGACGGGGAGAACATAAGAAATAAAAGCATGAGTAGGCCATATGGCCCCTCGAACCTGCTCCACCATTCAATAAGATCATGGTTGATCTTCAACCTCAACTCCACTTTCCTGCCCGATTCCCATATGCCTTAATTCCCGTAGAGTCCAAAAATCTATCAACCTTAGTCTTGAATTTACTCAACAACTGAGCATCCACAGCCCTCTGGGGTAGAGAATTCCAAAGATTCACAACCCTCTAAGTCAAGAAATTCTTTCTCATCTCAGTCTTAAATGGCCAACCCCTTATCCTGAGACAACGTCCCCTAGTTCTAGACTCTCCAGCCAGGGGAAACAACCTCTCAGCAACTACCCTGTCAAGTCCCCTCAGAATCTTATATGTTTCAATGAGATCACCTCTCATTCTTCTAAACTCCATAGAATATAGGCCCATTCTACTCAATTTCTCATCATAGGACAACCCTCTCATCCCAGGAATGAGACATTTAAGAAAAGACATACTTGCTCTCGAGGCAGTACAAAGAAGGTTCACTCGGTTAATCCCGGGGATGAGGGGGCGGACATATGAGGAGAGGTTGAGTAGATTGGGACTCTACTCATTGGAGTTCAGAAGAATGAGAGGCGATCTTATTGAAACATATAAGATTGTGAAGGGGCTTGATCGGGTGGATGCGGTAAGGATGTTCCCAAGGATGGGTGAAACTAGAACTAGGGGGGCATAATCTTAGAATATGGGGCTGCTCTTTCAAAACTGAGATGAGGAGAAACTTCTTCACTCAGAGGGTAGTAGGTCTGTGGAATTTGCTGCCCCAGGAAGCTGTGGAAGCTACATCATTAAATAAATTTAAAACAGAAATAGACAGTTTCCTAGAAGTAAAGGGAATTAGGGGTTACGGGGAGCAGGCAGGAAATTGGACATGAATTTAGATTTGAGGTTAGGATCAGATCAGCCATGATCTTATTGAATGGCGGAGCAGGCTCGAGGGGCCGATTGGCCTACTCCTGCTCCTATTTCTTATGTTCTTATGTTCTTATGAATCAATCTAGTGAACCATCGTTAGACAGCCTCTAAGGAAAGTATATCCTTTCTTTGATAAGGAGACCAAAACTGTACACAGTACTCCAGGTATGGTCTCACCAAAGCCCTGTACAATTGTAGCAAGACTTCCTTACACTTATACTCCAACCCCCTTGCAATAAAGGCCAACATTCCATTTGCCTTCCTAATTGCTTACTGTACCTGCATGTTAATTTTCTGTGTTTCTTGTACCAGGACGCCCAAATCTCTTTGAACGCCAATATTTAATAGTTTCTCTCCATTTAAAAAATATTCTGCTTTTCTATTCTTCCTACCAAAGTGAATAACCTCACATTTCCCCACATTATACACCATCTGCCACCTTCTTGCCCACTCACTTAACCAATCCCTTCTTAACAGCACTGTGGGAGAACCTTCACCACACGGACTGCAGCGGCTCAAGAAGGCAGCTCACCACCACCTTCTCAAGGGCAATTAGGGATGGGCAATAAATGCCGGCCTCGCCAGCGATGCACACATCCTATGAACAAATTTTTTAAAAGTCTATATCACTTTGCAGACTCTTTGCGTCCTCCTCACAGCTTACTTTCCCACCTACCTTTGTATCATCAGCAAACCTGGATGCATTACACTCAGTCCCTTCATCTAAGTCATTAATATCATAGAATCAAAGAAAGGTTACAGCATGGAAGGAGGCCATTCAGCCCATCAAGTCTGTGCCGGCTCTATGCAAGAGCAATCCAGCTAGTCCCACTCCCCTGCCCTATCCCCATAGCCCTGCACATTTTTTCCTTTCAAGTACTTATCCAGTTCCCCTTTGAAAGCCAAGATTGAATCTGCCTCCACCATCCTCTCGGGCTGTGCATTCCAGATCCTAACCACTCGCAGTGTAAAAAAGTTTTTCCTCATGTCACCTTTGGTTCTTTTGCCAATCACCTTAAATCTATGTCCTCTGGTTCTTGAGCCTTCCGCCAATGGGATTAATTTCTCTCTATCTACTCTGTCTAGACCCTTCATGATTTTGAATACCTCTATCAAATCTCCTCGCAACCTTCTCAGTTCCAAGGAGAACAACTCAAGCTTCTCTAGTCTATCCACGTAACTAAAGTCCCGCATCCCTGGAATCATTCTAGTAAATCTCTTCTGCACCCTCTCTTACACCTTCACATCTTTCCTGAAGTGCGGTGCCCAGAACTGTCCACAATACTCCAGTTGTGGCCAAACCAGTGTTTTATAAAGGTTCATCATGACTTCCATACTTTTGTACTCTATGACTCTATTTATAAAGCCCACGATCCCGTATGCTTTTTTAACTGCTTTCTCAACCTGCCCTGCCACCTTCAACGATTTGTGCACATATACCCCCAGATCTCTCTGTTTACAGTTGTGCCCTCTAGTTTACATTGCCTCTCCTCATTCTTCCTACCAAAATGTATCACTGCGCATTTTTCTGCATTAAATTTCATCTGCCACGTGTCCGCCCATTCCACCAGCCTGTCTATATCCTCTTGAAGACTATCACTATCCTCCACACTGTTCATTACCCTTTCAAGTTTTGTAAAATTTGCAAATTTTGAAATTGTGTCCTATACATCCAAGTCCAAGTCATTAATATATATCAAGAAAAGCAGTGCTCCGACCCCCGGGGAACACCACTGTACACCTCCCTCCAGTCGAAAAGCAACCGTTCACCACTGCTCTCTGTTTCCTGTCTCTTAGCCAATTCTGTATCCATGTTGTTACTGCCCCCTTTATTTCATGGACCGCAATCTTAATGATAAGCCTACCGTGCGGCACTTTATCAAATACCTTTTGAAAGTCCATATACACCACATCAACTGCATTGCCCTCATCGACCCTCTCTGTTACCTCATCAAAAAACTCTATCAGGTTAGTTAAACACGATTTGCCTTTAACAAATCCATGCTGGCTTTCCCTAATCAATCCACACTCGTCAAAGTGACTGTTAATTCTGTCCCGGATTATCGTTTCTAAAAGTTTCCCCATCACCGAGATTAAACTGACTGGCCTTTAGTTGCTGGGTTTATCCTTACACCCTTTTTTGAACAAGGGTGTAACATTTGCAATTCTCCAGTCCTCTGGCACCACCCCCGTATCTAAGGATGTTTGGAAGATTATGGCCAGTACCTCCCCAATTTCCACCCTTATTTCCCTCAGCAACCTAAGATGCATCCCATCCAGACCGGGTGACTTATCAGCTAGCCTTTCTAGTACCTCTTCTTGATCAATTTTTAGCCCATCCAGTATCTCAACTATATCTTCCTTTACTGAGACTCTGGTTACATCTTCTTCCTTGGTAAAGACACTTGAAAAGCATTCATTTAGTAGCTCAGCAATCCCCTCTGCCTCTATAAGTATATCTCCTTTATTGTCCCTAATCGGCCCCACCTTTCCTCCACCCGTTTACTGTTTACATGCCTGTCGAAGACTTTTGGATTCCCTTTTACGTTGGCCGCCAGTCTATTCTCATACTCTCTCTTTGCCTCTCTCATTTCATTTTTCACTTCCCCTCTGAACTTTCTATATTCTGCCTGGTTCTCATTTGTGTTATCAACCCGACATCTGTCATACTCCCCTTTTTTTCGTTTCATCTTGCTCACTATCTGTTTTGTCATCCAGGGAGCTCTGGCTTTAGTTGCCCTACCTTTCTGCCTCATGGGAATGTGCCTAGATTGTACCTGAACCATCTCCCCTTTAAAGGTCGCCCACTGTTCAATTACAGTTTTGCCTGCCAATCTTTTAGTCCAATTTACCCGGGCAAGATCTGTTCTCATCCCATTGAAATTGGCCTTCCGTCAGTTGAGTATTTTTACTTTAGAGTGGTCCGTGTCCTTTTCCATAGCTATTCTAAACCTTATGATAATATGAACGCTGCTCCTTAAATGCTCCCCCATTGACACTTGCTCCACTTGGCCCACCTCATTCCCGAGAATCAAGTCCAGCAATGCTTCTTTCCTCATTGAGCTGGAAATGTACTGGTCAAGAAAGTTTCCTGAATACATTTCAAGAATTCCTCCCCCTCTTTGTCCCTTGTATTATTATTGTTATCCCAGTCTATATTAGGATAGTTGAAGTCCCCACTTATCACTACTCTATAGCTTTTGCACCTCTCTGTAATTTCCCTGCAAATTTGCTCCTCTAAATCCTTCCTACCAGTTGGTGGCCTATAGAATACACCCAGTCGTGTAATGGCACCTCTTTTATTTCTTAACTCTAACCAAATAGGTTCTGTCCTTGACCCCTCCAGGACATCCTCTCTCTCCAGTACCACCCCCGTATCTACAGATGTTTGGAAGATTATGGCCAGTACCTCAGCAATTTCCACCTTTACTTCTCTCAGCAACCTAAGATGCATCCCATCTGGACCAGGTGACTTATCTACTTTAAGTACAGCTCACCTTTCCAGTACCTCTTCTTTATCAATTTTTAGCCCATCCTGTATCTCAACTATATCTTCCTTTACTGAGACTCTGGCAGCATCTTCTTCCTTGGTAAAGACAGATGCAAAGTACTCATTTAGTACCTCAATATTCCCCTTAATCATTACTACCACTACCCCCCCACCACCGCCTTTCTTTCCTTCCCTGTCTTTCCTGAATACCTGGGGCGTCATTTTAGCACCCGCTATCGGGTGCGTTCCTGGTGGGGGGCTCCGAAAATCGTGAAATCCCGGAGCGTGACCAGACCCCGCCCCGAACCCGCGCACTTCCGGGTTCCCCGCTGACGCGCCGGCGTGCGCGCGCAGCCCCCGCTGGTGGGAATCCCGCAGGCAATTAAAGCCAGCGGGATGCCACTTGAAAGTATTTATTTAGGTATTTCAGGTCATTAACTGACCTGATTAAGGGATTATATGAGGAGGGGTGGGATTTTAGAGCAAACTGAGACTGTTTCCCATACTGGGGGAAACACTCCCAGGTCAAATGGACCTGTTGCAGCCATCAGCCTGTGGCAGCTGCAAAGGTCCATTTGACAGGTTGTGGGGGGAGACCCTCACCCATTGCAGGAGGCCACTCTGTCACTTGGGACAAAGTTTGGCCTCCACCACCCTCCTCCTGACAGTCAAAGTCACCAACCTGCACACTTACCCCGGGGTCCAGAGACATGTACCTACCTTGCGGATGGGGGCCGCCGTAGCTGCAGTCATGACCTCCTCGGAGGGCGAACAGCATCACCAGCCTCACCAGCCTCGCCATCCACGCCGTCCACCTCTGACACGTGGAGCTCCACAACAGAGCGCTGTGACACATCCACCTGTACAGCAGGAGGGAGGGCTACCGTAGAGAGAGATGCGTCGCAGAGGGCACTCCTGGACCTCTCTGAGCAGCAGTGCACACGGAGGCTCAGAGTCACTCGACATGTAGTCGTGGACATCTGCAGCCTCTTTCATGCCGAGCTGCTCCTGGCTGGCCCGAGCACCATCTTCTTACCTGTCACTGTCAAAGTCACCACTGCCCTCAACAACTTCTCCTCCGCATCCTTCCAGGGTGCAACCGGGGACATCGCCGATGTCTCTCAGTCGTCTGCACAAAAGAGCCCTGCAAATACACCTACACCCACTCTGCAGTGACAGAATGGGTGGCGTCAGTTGTGGGTCCTCATAGTGATCCTCAGGAGAGGGCATTATTGCACAAACCAGACAGGATTCACGAAGACATGGCAGTAGTGGTGCCAATATAATATGTAATGTGAGTTGGTCAGAAATTCAATATAAGTAACACCCATGACAAACCCTCAAACACCCTTGTGCATCCCCTTCATGCTCACGACACGTTTGCCTTACGCTGCCTACTGCACATATGTGATGCATGCCCTGTGGCTGCAGCACAGGTAGTGGCAGGTTGAGTGAGGCTGGCCGTGAAAGAGATGCACGAGAGGGTGAGTATGGAAAAGAGCCATGAGATTGTATGAGGATTGGGTTGAGTGGTAGTGACGAGATGAGTACTGGCGAGGTGAGTAGGTGCAGGTAAGCTGAGGATGAGGTTTGAGTGGGTATGAGGGGTGATGTGACAGAGTTGTGTTGCCAGTGCTGAAGGAGATGTGGGGTGGGGGCAGTGATGTGGCAGACGGAGTGTAGGGGAAAGACTACGTGTACTCACTTTGGCTGACCTACTGAGGTCATTGGAGCGCCTCCTGCACTGTATGCAGGTGAGTGATATGTTGGTGGTGCAGGTGACCTCCTCTGCCACCTCGAGCCAGGCCTTTCTGGTGGCAGAGGCAGGCCGCTTCCTCCCGCCCGCCGGGTGGAAGATCTCTGTCCTCCCCCTCCTCCTCACCCCATGTATTGATACCTGGAGTGAGGCATCATTAAACTGGGAGCAGCCATCCCCCTGGGCTGCTCCATGCTGTAATTTTTGCTATTTGTTGCAGCATCAATCAGTGGAGGACTGCCCCTTTAAATAGAGCTCCTCCAGCTGACAGACCTTACTGAGCATGCGCAGCCCGCCCGACGCGCAGATCAGCAGTGGGGAACCCGGAGGAGCAGGTAAGTGGATCCAATCAGTGGATTGGATGCTACGATCGCGCGGGAAGCTGACTAATTTCACCGGGCGCGTTACCCACGCGCCCGATAGCCCCCTCGCCGAGAACCCGCAGCCCTGCTAACATCGGGCCCCTTGTCTCCAGGAATATTTAGTACCCAATCCTGCCCTTTTTTGAGCCAGGTCTCTGTTATCGCCACAACATTGTATTCCCATGTGGCTATTTGCGCCTGCAGCTCACCAGCCTTGTTTACCACATTTCATGCATTTACACACATGCATCGCAATCCAGTCTTAGACTTTCTTGCACTCTCTCCTAGTCTGATCCCACCTACTACCATACTATTTCTTGCTCTCATGCTATTATTTCTCTCCCGATCCTTTGTGCACCTTGTTTCTCCTTTCCAATGCTACATCCTGGTGCCCACCCCCCTGCCAAATTAGTTTAATCCCACCCCCCACCCCCCCACAGCACGAGCGAACCTCCCCGCGAGGACATTGGTCCCAGCTCTGTTGAGGTGCAACCCGTCCAGCCTGTGCAGGTCCCACCTTCCCCAGAACCGGTCCCAATGCCCCAGGAATCTAAAGCCCTCCCTTCTGCACGATCTCTCCAGCCACACATTCATCTAATCTTTCCTCCTATTTCAATACTCGCTAGCACGTTGCACCGGGAGTAATCTGGAGATAACTACCTTTGAGGTCCTGCTTCCCAATCTCTTTCCTAACTCCATAAAATCTGCCTGCAGGACCTCATCCCTCTTTCTACCTATGTCATTGGTACCGATATGGACCACGGCCTCTGGCTGTTCACCCTCCCCCCCATAATGTTCTGCAGCCGCTCAGTGACACCCTTGACCTTGGCACCAGGGAGGCAACATGCCATCCATGGTGCTGTGGACTTGGTTCTGGCTGCACTCCGCCGAGGAACCTTCTCCCTCACCAGTATTCAGAATACTGGTTAGAGAGCGAGATGCACTCAGGGGACTCCTGCACTACCTGCCTGGTCCTCCTTGTCTGTCTGGCCATCATCCATTCCCTCTCTGCCTGCACTCCCTTAAGCTGCGGGGTGACCACCTCCTGAAACGTGCTATCCACATAGCTCTCAACCTCGCGGATGCACTGCAGTGATGCCAGCTGCTGCTCAAGCTCTGAAATCCGGAGCTCGAACTCCTCCAGCTGACGACACTTTCTGCATCTGTGTTTGTCCAGGACACGGAAAGCATCCTGGAGTTCCTACATGGCACAGGTCGTGCATTCGACGGGTGTGAGCTGCCCTGCCATGCCTCGATTTATTAGATTGTTTACTAAACTTTAATTTACTTTAATTTATTTTTGTAAACTAATTTACAAAAATAAATTAAACTTTAGAAAAAACACTCACTAGCTACCAACCAATTTTTAGTTTTATTAGTCTAGTTAATAAACTAAGTTATTAAATGTAATAAACTAACAGCTGTTTTATGCTCTCAGCTTTTAATTTAATTTTACCCAATTCCCTAACTCAGAGGGAAAAAAGAAGCTGTAATACCAGCCAATCACCTACCTGCTGTCCCTGTGATGTTTTTCCTTGTTATTTTGCTCGATTCCCGACGACTGCTCGGGAAGACCCACCGCCTCCGGTGTCCCTCTGGGTCCGCTCCCAACGCCTCCAGTGCTCCTCTGGGTCCACTCCCACCGCCTCCGGTGCCCCTCTGGGTCCGCTCCCACCGCCTCCGGTGTCCCTCTGGGTCCACTCTGCTCCCACTGCCTCCAGTGCCCCTCTGGGTCCGCTCCCACCGCCTCCGGCGTCCCTCTGGGTCCACTCCCACCGCCTCCAGTGCTCCTCTGGGTCCACTCCCACCGCCTCCAGTGCTCCTCTGGGTCCACTCCCACCGCCTCCAGTCCTCCTCTGGGTCCGCTCCCACTGCCTCCAGTGCCCCTCTGGGTCCGCTCCCACCGCCTCCAGTGCTCCTCTGTGTCCGCTCCCACCGCCTCCAGTGCCCCTCTGGGTCCACTCCGCTCCCACCGCCTCCAGTGCTCCTCTGTATCCGCTCCCACCGCCTCCAGTGCCCCTCTGTGTCCGCTCCCACCGCCTCCGGTGCCCCTCTGTGTCCGCTCCCACCACCTCCGGTGCCCCTCTGGGTCCGCTCCCACCGCCTCCGGTGCCCCTCTGGGTCCGCTCCCACCGCCTCCGGTGCCCCTCTGGGTCCGCTCACACCGCCTCCGGTGCCCCTCTGGGTCCGCTCCCACCGCCTCCGGTGCCCCTCTGGGTCCGCTCCCACCGCCTCCGGTGCCCCTCTGGGTCCGCTCCCACCGCCTCCGGTGCCCCTCTGGGTCCACTCGGCTCCCACCGCCTCCGGTGCCCCTCTGGGTCCACTCGGCTCCCACCGCCTCCGGTGCCCCTCTGGGTCCGCTCACACCGCCTCCGGTGCCCCTCTGGTTCCACTCCCACCGCCTCTGGTGCCCCTCTGGGTTCGCTCTCACCGCCTCCGGTGCCCCTCTGGGTTCGCTCCCACTGCCTCCAGTGCTCTGAGTGATATATAGATTGTAAATAGCTGAGGCCCAATCACTGGTCCTTGCGGCATCCCTCTAGTTACAACCGGCCAACCTGAAAATGACCCGTTTATCCCTACTCTCTGTTTTATGTCCATTAACCAATCCTCTATCCATGCTAATATATTACACCCAACCCCATGAGCCCTCATCTTGCATAACAAACTTTTATGTGGCACCTTATCGAATGCCTTTTAGAAATCCAGATATACTTCATCCAGGCTGGTGGAATTAAGGGCAGAGTTATATTTGCATACTGGGCTACATAGTATGGTGAAATCGCTGTTTCATTACTCTTTACTTCTCATTCTGTCTATGGTTATTTAAGGCAACATGCAGCATTTTATATCATCCTGAGCATGGCTGAGTTGAAAACTCTTCACTGTAAATCCTGTAACGATTCTCTTTCCAGTTCAGGCACTTAACAGGCAGCATCTGTATCAGGAAGTAATTTGTTAGCTCTTGGCTGTTTTCAGACTGAGTGCAGCCCTACTCAACCAAGAATGGAAAGAATGTGGTACTGGTTATGCGTGACTGCAATCAGATTATCACTTAATGCACAAATATAATGCTGTATAACTGGTACAGTGGGTTAATGTGATATTAAGAGGCAGAAACTGAAATGTCTTACACATGGAATGTATTACACAGGAACAAGAGATCAATTGAAATTGACCTCCAAGATTCAGGAGTTCTATTTAACTCTTTCACTATTTAATACAGAACAGTCTTACTGTATTAATATTGTTTGCTAAAAAATTGCATAGATCATTTTTTTAAGAAAAACAGCTATTAAGATTACTAATATTTAATTCAGCACCTTCACAAACCTGTCACAAACCAGCTGCTTCTATTTGGTTTCACGAATATTCCACAGTTAAAGAATGTATAGATTCTGGACTGCCTTAGACATGTACAAACCCAATAGAAGGAAATCGAGATTCTTCCTTCCCTGTAAATGTTAATACTTCCAGTAAAACAAACCCACTCTGAATGGCCATTTTCAATGATGAGCCAAAGTTGGGCCTAGAAGCTACATCCTTTTGTGCTCGCGTAACCTTTCCACTGACTGCAGCGGCCATTCTTGATTCTCATACTGGTTAATTAGTCCTGAGTTATGACCACTTCCAATTGTTCACTGTGTATAGCAACACTGTGACTGCATGCAATCTGGTTGGTGATTCTAGCACATTCGTTTTGAGCACCTTAATGATTGTGCTGGAAACACAGCCCAGAAGGACAATTCACAACGGCATTTGTGATGTTACTACATATTGAGACTAGATCAAGTTCGTCCCTAACCCTTCCCCATTTCATTGGTTAAATTATGAAATATACTCTGACAGGGTAAACATCTGTTTTAGTTTTAACTAAATTGTATTACAATTAAATTGTCAAATTCTCATTCTATGAGCTGGAGACAAAATACGCTGAAGAGGGTGAGACATTTCATGATCAATGACATTTGATCAGAAAAGGACACTGTTTTGAAAGAAGAATGGCCCACACATGGAAACAGCAGAAGGGACTATTCAGATCTTCCTCTTCTGGGAGTGAAGAGAAACATGATGCAAGGTGGTGAATGCTACATGTGGCTCGAGCTCTCAGCCGTTGTCCACTTCTGTGGTATTTATTGCGTATTAATATCTCCAAACCTGCCCAACAGTCTCTGCCATCCTTCCTGCCTTCATAGTGGCAAAGAATTGTTTCAGTGATGCTTGGAGGACACATGGAAAAAATGTGAATGAGGAGGTGAATGGGTAGGAGAGGAGAGTGGAAGGGAGCTGATGGCGCCTTTTACCTGCATCCATTGCATTCCCTCCTGCTAAATCTCTAGATGAGCAGACTTTGTGTAAAATTAACTTTAAAAAGGCAGTCGGCAGCTTAGATAACAGGCCCTGTCAGGGCAATTTACAAGTTTTTAGGATGCTGGGGAGTACTGACATTTTAGCGTGATGGAAGCAGAGTTCTATCAGGGTTAAGGTGGAGGGTGCCTTCACTTGCTGTGCCACAGGTGATGATTGGAGTCCGAATGTCTGCCTGTATATTAGCCAAGAATATTGGCTCACTCATGGATAAACATAGCATCAGGACATCTATGGAAGTATATGTTCACCCAAAGTCTTATAGATTATTGGACTGTGTGGGAAATACATTCTGAAGAAGAAATTTAAGCTGCTATGGATTGATTCAGCCGCTGAATGTTGTTGTTTTACAAGTATCTGTGCTCTGCGTATCTTATTGTTTTCTGCTCTGTGCCATCATCTCATTTATACTTTACACAGAGACAACAAGCTCGATTTTCAAGCTGAAGTGCAGGTGCGTTGGGGGACGGGAGGGCTCCGAAAATCGGGGAAATCCCGAGTGGGTGAAGAAGCCAGCTCCAACTCGCTGACTTCCGGATTCCCCACAGACGCGTCTGTGTGCGGGCACACCTCATGAATGCAGAAGTCCCACCGGCAATTAAAGCCGGCGGGATGATAGTTAACACAGTGATTTAGATAGTTTAAGTATTTGAAGTAGTTAATTTCATGGTGATTAAGGCAGGGGACCGATATTCATTCAGCCTCAGTGTGTTTCGAGTGCTGTGGGAAACACTCCATGTTTTAGGAGACGTGTTTCAGCCAGCAGCCAGTTGGACATTGAAATGCTTGTTTGACAGATGGGAATAAAAGGTGAATTATTGCAGCAGGGCACTCTGGTCTTTCAGACAAACTTTTGGCTGGGAGATCTTTGTGTTTACATTGAAAATTCTTACTTTCCACTCATAATTCTTCTGTTCACACATATTTAACAACTTTTCAGACCCCCTCAAACTGACACCATCAGGATGGGGGGTGCCATGGCTGCATTCACCACTACATCCGAGGATGAGCAACATCACCAGTCTCGCCAGGCATGGCGTACACTTCCGCCACTTGGAGCTCCACAACACAGTGCTGCGCCACAGGCACCTGCACAAGAGCACAGAGGGGAACAACAGAGCGAGCAACATCGCAGGAGGCACTACCCTCGCCACAGGGTCTACAGACCAAGGCTCAGCTTCCTGGACCTCTCTGAGGAGCAGTGCATACGGAGGATCAGAGTGAGTCGCCAGGTGGCCGCAGACATCTGCAGCCTCCTTCATGCCGAGCTGCTCCCGGCTGGGCCGAGCAGCATCTCATTACCCGTCGCTGTCAAAGTCACTACTCCCCTCAACTTCTTCACCTCCGGATCATTCCAGGGTGCCACCGGGGACATTGCCAAGGTCTCTCAGTCGTCTGCACACAAGTGCATAAGGCAGGTCACCAACGGCTTGTTCCGCAGAGCCTCGCAACGTGTCAACTTCCCCATGGACAACCTCAGCCAGACGGAGAGGCCAGTGGGATTCCACTCTGTGTCTTTCCAGGTGATCTGAGGACTGCTTCCCATGTGTGCAGGGTGCAATCGATTGCACCCATATAGCAATCAGAACGCCTCCACACGAGCCAGGACTGTTCATCAACAGAAAGGTATCACCCCATCAACTATGACCACCACAAAAGATTCCTTCACGTGTGCGCCAGATTCCCTGGCAGCTGCCACGATTCCTTCATTCTGAGGGAATCCAACATCCCGGGCCTCTTCCACGCACCGAACACCCTTAAAGGCTGGCTCCTTGGGTACAAGGGATACCCCCTGCACACGAGGCTCATGACACCTCTGAGGAACTCCATCACCGAGCAACAATGTTGATACAACGACAGCCACATCGCCACCAGGTATACAATTGAACAATGGGGCCGTTCAAGGTGTGATTTAGGTGCCTTGGTCATTCTGGAGGAGCACTTCAATACGCACCAGATAGAGTGGGACTCATTATAGTAGTGTTATGTCCTGCACAACATGGCACAACAGAGAGGGATATTGCTTGAGGAGGCCTCATCCACATCTGCCATCCACAGGAAGAGGAGGAGCTGGAGGCAGAGGAGGAGGAGGAACCCATGGCCAGAGCAGCGGTTCACCTGGCTGCTCGTGACGCCAGGGAGTCACTGATATGTGAACAGTTCTCCTAACATCAGAAAGTGTGAAGAATCCAGTCCTCAGATCACCTGGAAAGAGCAGTGCCAACACCAGCACCCCCACCTCTCTCTGCACAAAACAGTCCTGAAATTACACATACACCCACTGTAAAGTGACCCAATGGGTGGCATCAAGTGTCGCCGTTCATGATGAAGCTCATGAAAGGGCCCGATCACAAAAGCCAGTCAAAATGGGCAAGACGTAGCAGTAATGGTGAGAATTATAACATTTAATGTGAATATAACAAAAAACAAATATAAATGAAAAACATGACAGTCTGTCAGACATCCTTGTGCATACCCTTCACCTTACAAATCCTTCGTCTTTCTCTTCCTACTACTTCTACGTGGTGCATCCCCTGTGGCTGCAGCAGAGGTAGTGGCAGGTTGCTCATGTTCATGCCCTGACTGCTCAGATGCTTTGGGCCTATGCCCTCTGGATTTTGGAGCCAATGAGGGCCCCTCCAAAGACTGCTCCATCTGCACCTGTGTAGGGGCAGACTAGGCCACCTGGAGAGGAGGCAGCATCGCGGGTACTGTTTGAGAGGGAGGCAACGGGTGAGACGTGGGAGCGCTTTGAGTGGTGTCCCCACTTCCATGTCCCCTTTCGCCATCATCCCTCTTCTGGCCCAGGCCCACATCACGCCTACCACCCTGCTGGAGAACAGTTTGGAAGACATGTTAATGCCTTGGAAGATAGCTTTTTGGCAACCAAAGGTATTAAGGGATATGGGCCAAAGGCAGGTATATGGAGTTAGATCACAGATCAGCCATGATCTTATCAAATGGCGGAGCAGGCACGAGGGCCTGAATGGCCTACTCCTGTTCCTATGTTCCTATGAAGGCCACTTCTAAAGTATCTGTCAGCCTGTTTAAGGCAGCAGAATGTTGTTCACCCTGAGTACGAACGACCGTTGTCAGGGCCTGAATGGACTCATTTGTGAGCCGTGCTTGAAGCTCAATGGAGGCTAGCCTTCTCTCCATCGCAGACATTCCCACACTTACCTGTGCCGCCATTCCACTAATGCAGGAATCGGATTCCTCTATCCTCTGCACTATTGTGGAGAGTGTGCGTGGCACCTGTTCCAGTACCTCACAAATGTGCTGCTTCCCTCGAATCATTCTCCTTTAAAGGATGGTCTCTGGGGTTCAGCATCTGTGTCCAGCTGAGCAGAGCCTGGACAGGAATGCACCCACTGATGCGGACTCTCTGCAGCTGCCCCTGCCACCAGTGTCTGCTCGTGCTCACTTGCATGTGGTGACTCACCAGGTGCCAACCCATCTAACTGACTACCAGGACCCATCGAGATGTGAGTATCTGCACTGGTGGATGGCTCTCTATGATGTGACGGTGCACCCTCAGAGGCCTGGAGCTCCTCTGAGGAATCACCCTCTGCCGTCACTGTGGTCATTGAAGGGTCTGTAAGAGAACAGAAGGCAATATTAAGCATCATCTCAGATGTGTCTTGTTGCGATGAGCATACTAAGGTGTTCAACATCCCAAGCATTGTTAACATCAATTCATATTGTGTGCAATGAATGTTAAAGCTGTGTCACCAGATGTTTGTGGGATGCCAGTCTCGGCTTCCCCGACGGACAGGTACTCGAGGGTGCAGCTGATTTCCAGGGCCTCCTGCTCCGCGTCCGTGAGAATCACTACTTGTTGTGGCCCCCCTCCAGTCCTCGCCCTCTCAGGTGCATTTTTCACTCTCTTCTCCTAGAAGGGGAAAAAGTACAGACGTGCGAGTGAGTGATGGTAAAGTGGCCAACCGATGAATGCATTGCTTTGGGTGAGGCTGACCGTGAAAGAGATGCGTCAGAGGGTATGAGACAGGGCCAGTAAATTGGTTGAGAATTGGGGTGAGTGGTACTGGCGGGGTGACTAAAGGAGAGATGAGGAAGTGCTGAGGAAGTGCAGGTAAGTTGAGGATGAGCCTTAAGTGGGTGCGAGGAGTGATGTGATGGAGTAGTGTTGGCAGTGCAGAATGAGTTGCGGGGTAGTGGGGGAGGTGATGTGGAACACGGAATGCAGGAGAATCAATAAGTGTACTTACTTTTGCTGACCTAGTTAGGTCATTGAAGCGCTTCCTGCACTGAACCCAGTTGCGGGAGATGTTGCTGCTGCTGGCGACCTCCTCTGCCACCTCAAACCAGGCCTTCTTGGTGGCAGAAGCAGGGCACGTTCTTCTGTCCACGGGGTAAAACACTTCTCTCCTCCTCCTCACCCCGGCCAGTATCTGCTGCATTGAGGCATCATTAAATCTTGGAGCGGCCTTGCCCCTGTGCTCCATTGTGCCTTTTTGGTCTTTGCTGCAGCAATGGCCCTTTAAATAGAGCTGCTCCAGCTGACAGCCTGTGATGCGGGTGCGCAGTCCGCCCACTGCGCAGCTTTCAGACGGCAAACCCGGAAGCCACGTTAAGGGCCACCAATTAACTCGCGATCGCGTGGGAAATGGTAAGGTTTTATTAGTCGGGTTACCCGCGCGCCCATTGACCTCCCTCCCCCCGCTGCCATCCCACCACCATTTGAAAATCGAACCCAATGTATGGAAATGACTGCCAAAAGACACACTTGGAGGCTGATTGTATCAGCAAACTCAAGAGAGAGTACCTGGAGAAAAACTTGATAGCGGTTATAAGAGGAATTGTGGGATATATTTCTTAGACACTGAGATTGGCCAAATGACCCTCAAAGAATGGTTCCATTCTTTCAACAGGTGGGAATAGCTACCAAATAACAACTAGCAGCCACCACAAAAACAAATGATCCAGTTGCTTATTTTTTTTTGAAGCTACTGTTCACAGTCCAGCAAAGTATAACACAACCTGTGTGTTGCAGATCTGTGGTGTCTGTCTCTTATTAGCCCATGGTTTTCTAATTATTCGCTAGTTTCATCTCATACTATGGACTCTTGGGCTGAATTCCCACGCGATCTGACCCCGTCACCAACCACAAAGTTGGTGGAAGATCAGCAGAAACCCAGCAGAAACAGCATAAAGGGCAAAATTCAGCTGCAATAATTGACCATTGCTGCCCTAACCCTTCAGATCTATGCCACTTGAAATGATTTTTTTCATACCCCACACTGTCATTAAACGGATGAAAATGGCACCCACTCTAGGCACACAAAACTTAATTTCTCCACATTGGCTTTGCTCGTTATTGTGACACAACTGTCAAAATTACAAACATATCCCTGGGCCCAAACAGTAAAATGCGTGTCTACTGAGGGCCATCAAAGTCTTAAAAGCAACTCATACATCCAATGACTGTAAGAAGCACAGCAATAATTTACCAAATAACACTTAATACACAATTGCTTAACAAAAATTCAGCACTTGGATAAGGAAAAGGGGAAACTTAATATGTGCAGAACAAAGGTCAGCTGCAATATCCCCCCGCCCGCTCCCCCCACCCCCACCATTAATTACTGTTCGAGGCACCTGATACACCACCATTAAGGGCTGCAGCTAATCCTTTCACCATTGCCTCACCACAAATTGAAAGTCCCCCAGTTGGATGAACTATCTTTCATCAGTGGTACTGGCACTAGAAGGATGAGATAAAGGCAGTAGTGAGAAAGGATCTTAGCTCAGAAAATCAGGATATCGAATCAGTATGGGTGGAGCTAAGAAATAACAAAAGGCAGAAAACACTGGTGGAAGTAGTTTACAGGCCCCCTAACAGTAGTTACAGTGTTGGACAGAGTATAAATCAGGAAATTTTAGGAGCATGTAATAAAGGTAATGCAATAATCGTGGGGGGATTATAATCTTCATATTGACTTGGCAAACCAAATTGGCAAAAGTAGTTTGGAGGACGAGTTCGTGGAATGCATTCGAGACAGTTTTCTAGAACAATTTGTCGAGAAACCAACTAGGGAACAGACTATTTTAGATACTAGTATTGTGTAATGAGACAGGGTTAATTAGTAATCTTATAATTAAGGATCCTCTGGGGAGGAGTGATCATAATATGATAGAATTTCATATTGGGTATGAGAGTGATGAAGTTAAGTCCAAAAGTAGGGCCTTAAATTTAAACAAAGCCAATTACATAGGTACGAGGGGTGAGTTGGATAAGGTAGATTGGGAAATTAGATTAAAAGATATGATGGTAGATAAGCAATGGTGAATATTTAAAGAAATAATTCATAATTCTCAATGAATATACATTCCCTTGAGGAATAAAAACTCCACAGGAAAAATGATCCAACCGTGGCCAACTAGAGAAGTTAAGGATGGTATTAGATTAAAAGAAGAGGCTTATAATGTTGCCAAAAAGAGTAGTAAGCCTGAGGACTGGAAGGGTTTTAGAAATCAGCAAAGGATGACCAAGCAATTGATAAAGAGGGAGAAAATTGAATATGAGAGTAAATTAGCAAGAAATTTAAAAACAGATTATAAGAACTTCTACAAGTATGTAAAAAGAAGAGATTAATGAAAGGAAAGGCAGAGACAGGAGAAATTATAATGGGGAATAAGGAAATGGCAGAGATGTGAAACAAATGTTTAAGATTAGTAAAGAAAAAGTACTGGAGAAATTAATGGGACTAAAAGCCAACAAATCCCCTGGACCTGATGGCCCACATCCTACAGTTTTAAAAGAGGTGGCTGCAGAGATAGTAAATGCATTGGTTTTGATCTTCCAGAATTCCCGAGATTCTAGAACAGTCCCCATGGATTGGAAGATAGCAAATGTAACCCCATTAATCAAGAAAGGAGGGAGAGAGAAAACAGGGAACTATAGGCCAGTTAGCCTGACATCAGTGGTACGGAAAATGTTGGAATCTATTATTAATGATGTTGTAACAGGGCACTTAGAAAATCATAATATGATTCGACAGAGTCATCACGGTTTTATGAAAGGGAAACCATGTTTGACAAATCTATTAGAGTTTTTTGAGGGTACAACTAGCAGGGTAGATAAGGGGGAACCAGCGGATGTAGTACATTTGGATTTTCAAAAGGCATTCGATAAGGTGCCATACAAGAGGTTGTTACACAAGATTGGGGCTCATGGGATTGGGTGAAATATATTAGCATGGATTGAGGATTGGTTAAGAACATAAGAACATAAGAAATAGGAGCAGGAGTAGGCCAATCGGCCCCTCGAGCCTGCTCCGCCATTCAATAAGATCATGGCTGATCTGATCCTAACCTCAAATCTAAAGAACACAAGAAGTAGGAGCAGGACCGGCCACTCAGCCCCTGGGCCCACTCCGCCACCCACAGGGCCTTGACCGATCCGAACTCAGCTTCTTGTCCAATTTCCTGCCCGCTCCCCGTAACCCCTAATTCCCTTTACTTCGAGGAAACTGTCTATTTCTGTTTTAAATTTATTTAATGATGTAGCTTCCACAGCTTCCTGGGGCAGCAAATTCCACAGACCTACTACCCTCTGAGTGAAGAAATTTCTCCTCATCTCAATTTTGAAAGAGCAGCCCCTTATTCTAAGATTATGCCCCCTAGTTCTAGTTTCACCCATCCTTGGGAACATCCTTACCGCATCCACCCGATCAAGCCCCTTCACAATCTTATATGTTTCAATAAGATTGCCTCTCATTCTTCTGAACTCCAATGAGTAGAGTCCCAATCTACTCAACCTCTCCTCATATGTCCACCCCCTCATCCCCGGGATTAACCGAGTGAACCTTCTTTGTACTGCCTCGAGAGCAAGTATGTCTTTTCTTAAGTATGGACACCAAAACTGTATGCAGTATTCCAGGTGCGGTCTCACCAATACCTTATATAACTGCAGCAATACCTCCCTGTTTTTATATTCTATTCCCCTAGCAATAAAAGCCAACATTCCATTGGCCTTCTTGATCACCTGCTGCACCTGCATACTAACTTTTTGATTTTCTTGCACTAGGACCCCCAGATCCCTTTGTACTGCAGTACTTTCCAGTTTCTCGCCATTAAGATAATAACTTGCTCTCTGATTTTTCCTGCCAAAGTGCATAACCTCACATTTTCCAATATTGTATTGCATCTGCCAAATCTCCGCCCACTCACCCAGCCTGTCTATATCCCCTTGTAGGTTTTTTATGTCCTTCTCACTCTCTACTTTCCCTCCCATCTTTGTATCATCTGCAAACTTTGATACGTTACACTCAGTCCTCTCCTCCAAATCGTTAATATAGATTGTAAAGAGTTGGGGACCCAGCACCGACCTCTGCGGAACACCACTGGCTAATGGTTGCCAGTCCGAGAATGTACCATTTATCCCAACTCCCTGCGTCCTGTTAGATAACCAATCCTCCATCCATGCCAGAATATTACCCCCAATCCAGTGATTCTTTATCTTGAGTATCTTTTATGTGGCACCTTGTTGAATGCCTTCTGGAAGTCCAAATACACTACGTCCACTGGTTCCCCTTTATCCACCCTGTACGTTATGTCCTCAAAGAACTCAAGCAAATTTGTCAGACATGACTTCCCCTTCATAAAGCCATGCTGACTTTGTCCTATTAAATTATGTTTATCTAAATGTTCCGTTACTGTCTCCTTAAAAATAGACTCCAAAATTTTACCCACCACAGATGTTAGGCTAACTGGTCTATAATTTCCAGCCTTCTACTTACTACCCTTTTTAAATAAGGGTGTTACATTAGCAGTTTTCCAATCTGCCGGGACCTTTGCTGAGTCCAGAGAATTTTGGAAAATTATTACCAAAGCATCCACAATCCTTACTGCCACTTCCCTCAAGACCCTAGGATGTAAGCCATCAGGTCCAGGGGAATTATCCGCCTTGAGTCCCATTATTTTACTGAGTACCAATTCCTTAGTGATTTTAATCGTATTTAGCTCCTCCCCCACTAGAGCCCCCTGTTTGTCCAGTGTTGGGATATTCTTAGTGTCCTCTACCGTAAAGACTGAAACAAAATATTTGTTCAGCATTTTTGCCATCTCCATGTTTCCCACCATTAATTTCCCAGTCTCATCCTCCAAGGGACCTACGTTTGCCTTAGCCACCCTTTTTCTTTTTATATAACTGTAGAAACTCTTGCTATCTGTTTTTATATTTTTTGCTAATTTATTTTCATAATCTATCTTCCCTTTCTTAATCAATCCTTTAGTTACTTTTTGCTGTCTTTTGAAGACTTCCCAATCTTCTATCCTCCCACTAAGTTTGGCTACCATATATGTCCTTGTTTTTAGTTGGATGCGATCCTTAATTTCTTTACTTAGCCACGGATGGCTGTCATTTATTTTACACCCTTTCTTCCTCAGTGGAATATTTTTTTTTGAAAGTTGTAAAATAACTCCTTAAATGAACACCACTGCTCATGTACCGTCTTACCCTTTAATCTATGTTCCCAGTCCACTTTAATCAATTCCGCTCTCATACCATCATAGTCTCCTTTATTCAAGCTCAGTACGCTTATTTGAGAACCAACCTTCTCACCCTCTAATTGGATATGGAATGTAACCATGTTATGGTCACTCATTCCAAGGGGTTCCTTAACTAGGACATTATTAATTAATCCTGGCTCATTACACAGGACCAGGTCCAAGGTTGCTTGCCCCCTTGTAGGATCAGTTATATACTGCCCAAGAAATCCATCCCTAATACACTCAATAAACTCTTCCTCAAGGCTGCCCTGCCCAATTTGATTTGTCCAGTTAATATGATAGTTAAAATCCCCCATAATTATAGCTGTTCCCTTATTACATGCCCCGACTATTTCCTGATTAATACTTCTTCCAGCAGAGTTGCAACTATTAGGAGGCCTATATACTACGCCCACTAATGTTTTTTTCTCCTTATTATTCCTTATCTCTACCCAAACTGTTTCATTATCCTGATCCTTTGTCCCAATATCATTTCTCTGTATTACAGTGATTCCTTCCTTTATTAACATAGCCACCCCACCTCCCCTTCCTTCCTGCCTGTCCTTCCTGATTGTTAAATACCCTGGCATATTTAATTCACAGTCATTGTCACCCTGCAGCCATGTTTCTGTAATGGCCACAAGATCATACCCATATGTAGTTATTTGTGCCGTTAACTCATCCATTTTGTTACGAATGCTACGTGCATTCAGATAAAGAACTTTCAAATATGTTTTGTGACACTTAGTTCCTGCTTTTTCCTTTTTTAACACTTTACCTTTTACTCCATACCTTCTGTCCCTTCCTGACACGCTTTCTTCTGTCTCCCTGCTCAGGTTCCCAACCCCCTGCCACTTTAGTTTAAACCCTCCCCAACAGCACTAGCAAACACTCCCCCTAGGACAGCGGTCCCTGCCCTGTCCAGGTGCAGACCGTCCGGTTTGTACTGGTCCCATCTCCCCCAGAACTGGTTCCAATGCCCCAGGAATTTGAATCCTTCCTCCTTGCACCATTCCTCCAGCCACGTATTCATATGAAATATCCTCCTATTTCTACTCTGACTAGCACGTGGCACTGGTAGCAATCCTGAGATTACTACCTTTGAGGTCCTATTTTTAATATACCTCCTAACTCCCTATATTCTGCTTTTAGGACCTCATCCCCTTTTTTACCGATATCGTTGGTGCCTATGTGCATCCCAACGGCTAGCTGTTCGCCCTCCCCCTCCAAAATGTTCTGTAGCCGCTCCGAGACGTCCTTGACCCTTGCACCAGGGAGGCAACACACCATCCTGGAGTCTCGGTTGCGGCCGCAGAAACGCCTATCTATTCCCCTTACAATTGAGTCCCCTATCACTATAGCTCTTCCACCCTTTTCCTCCCAGCCTGTGCAGCAGAGCAAAAAAACTAATACTCACCAGCCAATCACCTACCTGCTGTCCTGGGACATCACTCCTTGTTTTTTTCACCGATTGCCTCTCTGCCGCTCTGAGTGCGGATAGGCCCTCGAGCCTGGGCCTTTAGTCGTCTCCAAGTCCCGCGCTCTCTCCTAGGTCTGCTCCCTCCTGTAGCTCCGCTCCGATTAACGGACAGAAAACAAAGAGTAAGAATAAACGGGTCATTTTCGGGTTGGCAAGTTGTAACCAGTGGGGTGCCTCAAGGATTAGTGCTTGGGCCTCACCCGTTTATAATATATAACATTGACTTAGATGAGGGGACCCAGTGTAATGAATCCGAGTTTGCTGATGATACAAAGGTAGGTGCGAAAGTAAGCTGTGAGGAGGACACAAAAGGGCTGCAAAGAGATATATTCAGGTTAAGAGAGTGGGTGAGAAGGTGGCAGATGGAGTATAATGTGGGGAAATGCAAAATTATCCATTTTGGTAGGAAGAATAGAAAAGCAGAATATTTTTTAAAAGTTGAGAGACTAAGAAATGTTGGTAGTCAAAGGGATTTGGGTGTCCTTGTACATGAATCACAGAAAGTTAACATGCGGGTACAGCAAGCAATTAGGAAGGCAAATGGTATGTTAGCCTTTATTTGCAAGGGGGTTAGAGTATTAGAGTAAGGAAGTCTTGCTGCAGTTGTACAGGGCTTTGGTGAGACCACACCTGGAGTACTGTGTACAGTTTTGGTCTCCTTACCTAAGGAAGGATATACTTGCCTTAGACGGGATACAGCAAAGGTTCACTAGATTGATTCCTGGGATAAGAAGGTTATCCTATGAGGAGACGTTGAGTAGAATGGGCCTATATTCTCTGGAATTTAAAAGAATGAGAGATGATCTCATTGAAACGCCTAAAATTCTTAGAGGGTTTGACAGGGTAACTTGAGAGGCTAGAACTAGGAGGTATAGTCTCAAGATAAGTGGTCAGCCATTTAGGACCGAGATGAGGAAAAATTTCTTCACTCAGAGTGTTGTGAATCTTTGGAATTCTCTACCCCATAGAGCTGTGGATGCTCAGTCATTGACTATATTCAAGACTGACATTGTTAGAATTTTGGACACTAAGGGATATGGGGATAGGGTGGGAAAGTGGAGTTCAAATAGAAGATCAGCCATGATCTTATTGAATGGCTCAATGGGCCATATGGCCTACTCCTGCTCTTATTTCTTATGTTCTTATGTAAGATCACATTCTTGTAGACAGCTACTTGGGATTCACCAATCATGGTGTGATCCTCTCATTCATCAGGTTATAATCCATTCAGTTTCAAGGGTTTGATCCTTAAACGTACTCTGGGTAGCTTTAAATCCTATAGGTGGCAGGTTTCCATTGTGGTCAAAGACTTGGCCAATTCTAGTGTTGATTGGACCTGCCCCTTAAAACTTCAAGACTATGTAGAAACTAAGCATGAAGCGATTTATACAGACTAGCAGGATTTAGTC
The DNA here is from genome assembly GCF_035084215.1 of Heptranchias perlo. NCBI lineage: Eukaryota > Metazoa > Chordata > Chondrichthyes > Hexanchiformes > Hexanchidae > Heptranchias > Heptranchias perlo. Next base: position 15,722,546 of record NC_090352.1, on the reverse strand, counting down.
AAAACTCATGCTCAATCCCCCATTACTCACATGGTAGAAAATGGGTGAAGATTTCACCAATTCCTGAGATCCCCTACTCCCCAATGTACCTGTGAGCAAAGTACAATCTGTTTTAGTATACTTGGAGAGCTTTAAATTTAATTGGATGTTTCCGTGGTTGCAGTCTTATACAGATTGTGTGCATCCCACAGGTATCCGAACAAGCAATGACGTCAGCCACATCTTACCAAGGACAGGCTGCTCAGTCCTAACCAAGCTTCCAAACTGCAATAAGGATTATTACTTCAATCACTACAGGAGCATCAATGGTCAGTGCAATAACAGGTAGGAACTGATGGAGCCAACAAGCACCGTGTGCTGTCAAATGTACCGTATCATGAACTCAGATTTAGTTAACTGTTCAATCGTTAGCTGCTCCCACACTTGTCAGCTCCTTCAGACAGGTCTTTATTTTGGAGCTAGGATCAGATTCCTTAAAGGGTCGGCAAGCTCCCTTGGAGGGTCAGTGGTTAATTGCAACACCTAGTGCAGCAGTGAGCCATTCAGTCCAGGAAGACCATAGATTTTATCTTTGGTCAGTACTGCTTTCATTGGTCTCAGCCACAGCAATAGTCATAGGATGTTGCAACTAGCCTCTTCCTAGGCTAGGGAGAGGAAAAGAATCAGCCAGGATATGCACACCTGATCACTATTCAGTTATCAGTGCTAGAAAGTGTACACGTTTGAAAATCAGGTGAGAAAAGGATTGGGCTTCCCTGTGATGCACTCCACAATCAAATATCCTGCCCACAATTACTGTCAAAGGTCACACATAAAGAATAGATAATTGGATTAGGTGCAGTGGAACTGCAAGCACTGTGGAACTGTGCACCAGCCAGAGTTGACTTGGGTCATTTAGCTGACTGGACAAATAATTGGCAGATGCTATTTCATATGGATAAGTATGAAATGATTAATTAGGAAGGAAAGAACCAAAGAGAATATGAATTAAATGAAACAGTGGTGCATGCTAATTGGGAAAGAAAACAACACCAACAACAACTAGGGCTCGATTTTAGGGTCGGGTTACCTGCGGGTTTCCAGCGGGGGGGCCCCGAAAATCCCGATCTCCGATCACGTGACCGGATTCGGACGAAATCCCGGCCACTTCCGGGTACCGCGCTGACGTGCGGGGCTGCGCGCGCAAGCCCCGCTGGTGGGAATCCCACAGGCAATTAAAGCCAGCGGGGTTCCACTTGAGAGCACTTAACTTGCTCGTTGTGGTCAGTTAATGAGCTGAAGCAGCTGTCAAAAGAGGAAGTGTGGGATTTTACGGTCAAAGCAGTCAGTTTCCCACACTGGGGGAAACAGGACCCTTCAAACCAGGCGTGTTGCAGCCAGCAGCCTGTGGCAGGTGCCAAGGTGCGCTCCACGGGGGAGCGCCCTCACCCACGCAGGAGGCCACCGCGTCACACAGGGCAACCCCTGCCCCCCACCACCCGCCGGCCAAGCCAGAGGACAGACCGACACGAAACCGCAGCCCCAGTCCGAGGACCCACACACCTACCCTGCACAACCCCTCAGATCAACACCTGCCAGTTGGGTGGTGTGTGGACACCCTCGGAGGACGAAGAGCATGACCACCACCAGCAGCCTCGCAGAGACGTGGATCCCCCCAACACGGTGTGGTTGCACGCCCACCTGCACAGCAGGAGGGAGGGCTACCGCAGAGAGAGACGCGTCGCAGAGGGCACTACCCTCGCCACAGGGTCCACAGACCGAGGCGCAGCTCCCCGGACCTCTCCGAGCAGCAGTGCACAGGGAGGCGCAGATTCGCTCGACATGTAGTCGTGGAGATCTGCAGCCTCTTTCATGCCGAGCTGCTCCTGGCTGGCCCCAGCACCAACTGCTTACCTGTCGCTGGCAAAGTCACCACTGTCCTCCACACCTTCTCCTCCGCATCCTTCCAGGGTGCAGCCGGCAACACCGCCGATGTCTCTCAGTCGTCTGCGCGGACGAGCCCTGCAAATACACCTGCACCTACTCTGCAGTAACACGATGGGTGGCATCAGTGGTGGGTCCTCATAGTGATACCCAGGAGCGGGCATTATTGGACACAATGGACAGGATTCGCGGAGACATGGCAGTGGTGGTGTCAATATAATGTGTGCTGTTTGTTGCTCTGAAATTCAATATGGGTAACACCCATGACAAACCCTCAGACACCCTTGTGCACCCCCTTCATGCTGACGAGACGTTTGCCTTACCCTGCCTACTGCACATATGTGATGCATGCCCTGTGGCTGCAGCACAGGTGGTGGCAGGTTGAGTGAGGCTGGCCGTGAGGGAGATGCACGAGAGGGTGAGTATGGGATGGAGCCATGAGATTGTATGAGGATTGGGTCGCGTGTTAGTGGCAGGATGAGTACTGGCGAGGTGAGTAGGTGGAGGTAAGATGAGGATGGGGTGTGAGTGGGCATGAAGGCTGATGTGACAGAATAGTGTTGGCGGTGCCGAAGGAGATTTGGGGTGGGGGCAGTGTTGTGGCAGACGGAGTGTAGGGGAAAGACTTCGTGTTCTCACTGTGGCTGACCTACTGCGGTCATTGCAGCGCCTCCTGCACTGTATGCAGGTGGGCGATATGTTGGTGGCGCAGGTGACCCCCTCTGCCACCTCGAGCCAGGCCTTCTTGGTGGCAGAGGCAGGCCGCTTCCTCCCGCCCGCCGGGGGGAAGATCTGTGTCCTCCCCCTCCTCCTCACCCCATCTGATGATACCTGGGGTGAGGCATCATTAAACTGGGAGCAGCCTTCCCCCTGGGCTGCTCCATGCTGCAATTTGTCCCATTGGTTGCAGCATCTGTCAGTGGAGGACTGCCCCTTTAACTAGAGAGCCTCCAGCTGACAGATCGTACTGCGCATGCGCAGCCCGCCCGACGCGCAGGCCAGCGCCGTGGACCCCGGAGGAGCAGGTAATTGGATCCTATTAGTGGGTTGCCTGCTACGATCGCGTGGGCAACCCACTAATTTCGCCGTTCGCGTTTTCGACGCTCCCGGAGGACCACCCGCTGGGAACCCGCAGGCCTGCTAAATTCGGGCCCCTTGTATTTATATAGCACCTTTAATGTAGAAAAACATCCCAAAGCGCTTCACAGCAATGTTATCAAACAAAATTTCACACCGAGCCACATTAGAAAATATTGGGGGTAATTTTAACCCGAAAGGGTGGGTTGAGGGTGGATGGGAGGTAAAAACTATAGTTTTTTTGAAGTGGGACCGCAACCCCGCTCCAACGCGCCCACTTCCGGGTTTAACCCAGGCACGTTTAGAAGTACGCACCCATCCGAAACCCAGAAGACCCATCCCCACTTAATGCGGGCAGATTGTTAAAGGGGCAACGTACCTCATTGCGATAGTTGAGGCACTTAATTTTTTTGTGTATTAAAAAGGTAAAACAAATTTACCTTTTACAGGTTTCCCATCGCTTTTGATTCTCATCAGGTAAAAGCAGGCAAGAAGGGCTGGATCCATGAGGTGAGGGCCTTTATTGTACTGCTTGTGGGCCTGGAGGAGCAGGAGTGGTTCATCCAGGCCCTACAAGCTCACCTGGCACAATCAGAACCGTGTACAGTGGTGGAGAAGTTTAGGGAGGGAATTCCAGAGCTTAGGGCCTAGGCAGCTGAAGGCACGGCCACCAATGGTGGAGTGATTAAAATTGGGGATGTGCAAGAGGCCAGAATTGGAAGAGCGCAGAGATCTCGGAGGGTTGCAGGGCTGGAGGAGGCTACAGATATGGGGGGGGGGGGGGGGGCGCAAGGCCATGGAGGGATTTGAAAACAAGGATGAGCATTTTAAAATCGAGGCATTGCCGGACCAGGAGGTCAATGTAGGTCAGCGAGCATAGAGGTGATGGGTGAACGGGACTTGGTGCGAGGTAGGATATGGGCAGCAGAGTTTTGGATGAGCTCAAGTTTATGGAAGGTGGAAGATTGGGAGGCCAGCCTGGAGAGCACAACAGATAACTAGATGAATCTACGAAATCAGTGAAACTATTAGCACGGAGATTAGATGCAGTAAAATTACAAATGAGAACTTGCAATTATATAGTACCTTTTACATCCCCGGGACATCCCAAAGTGCTTCACAGCCAATGAAGTGTTGTCACTGTTGTAATGTAGGAAAATGTGATCATTTTCATACAGCGAGGTCCCACAACCAGTAATAGGATAAATGACCAGTTAATTTGTTTTAGTGATGTTGTTTGAGGGATAAATGGCCAGGACACCACCAATGTTCTCTCTAATTTTTTTCGGTCATGTGCGGAATGAATTTGGGTTTGTGCACTGATATAAAGTGTGTGTGCGGGTGTGCACCACCGTAAAAAAGATCACAACTGTGAATGGAACATTTTTTTAGAAAACATTATTCGGGGTATATAACAAACAGAACAAATGTACAAAATAATGGATAATTGTAACAAGGCGAGCTGTCAAGGATTTTTAATTAAACAAAGTTATAGAAATTTCAGAAGTAATGTCACCAGAGGAATGGGAACATCCTGATTGAGATCCAGAGTCTGTAGATGACAGGCCAGATGATGGAGAAGAGAGTGACTGTCTTTCTCTTCTGTCTCTCTCTGTTTTCCAGTTTTTATATTATTGATAAGGCTGAAGCCATGCTCACAATCAGCACCTGAAGCTTGAAATGCTGCACATACATACACTAGTTGTGAAACCACATTGTACTGTTCTACATTTTGTAGAGTGAAAGTCACCATGTCCTGAAATGTTTTCAATGAGTTTATTTCAATCTTCTCTGCAATTATGTACTTGTAGTCATTGTATTGGATCACAATGAGCTCCTTTTCATCCATGATAAATGTTTTACCCAGAAGACCTTACTTGACCAAGGATCACGATTTGTCTGTATTTGTCGACCAGCTTTTCAGTGCCAAATTCATAGCTGATTTGTTGTGGTACAAGTGAAGCAAATTCGAAAGCAGACCATTCATCGAGTTCATTTTCTGGGAACCTTTTTTCCAGATGATCACATAGTAGGGATACGAATGTCAGAACGGAATCTCCCTTGAATGGTTCATCTTTTGTACATGATGCAATTAGATTTTTCACTGCGTTGCACCAGAAGACTGTCTCGTTTAGCTACTGTCCTCTGATCTTGTGGATCTTGGCCCTCGTTAACTGTACAGCTTCAATTGTTGTTAAACATCTCTTCTGAAAGCATTTGCACAATTCTGCTAGCTCAAACAGAATATCATTCAATGCCGCTATGGTGATACGGTAAATAGAGTCTGAGAGCTTCTTCAGGCAATACTTAGCAACTGGGTCATTGTTCTCTGTTTTTTCATGCTCAAAGTATTGAAGAAGAGCATCAGAATTGCGCATCAGAGCACTAACAGCAAAATGTCTCGATAGCCACCTCACTTCATTTAGGGGTCGAAAGGACACAGTTTCACAGTCTGTGACATTTGCAATTTCCTCAAATTGTCCTTTTTCAACTGAAGATCTGCAGAAGACTGTATAAATGGTTCTCAGCAATGTATCTATTTCCTTTATCATTGGTACTTCGTTCCAGGCATCAACTTCTCGATGGGCCACACAGTGTTGCTCTACTAAATATGGAATGCTTAAGCTGTGTGGCAACGCCATTGTTTTTTCCCAGCATGACCGAAGCACCATCTGAAGTGAACATCACTATTTTCATCATGTCCAGCTGATTCAGAGTGTAGAAGTCTTTGATAGCCCTTGTAATAACCAGTGCATTGCAAGAAGTTAACTTAACAATTCCACCAAACACTGTCTTGTGCACTGCTGAAGTCGCTTCCCTGAACTTGAAATAGATGATAAACTTCTTGCAGACTGAAATATCCATGCTCACATCAATAATTAGTGAATGAAATAAAGATTGGTGAATCTCCAATATAATTTCTGCATGGACGACACTGTTGATTGATTCCAGAAATTCAAAAGCATAGTTTTTGCTAGGCCAGCTCGCTGGTATCTGGAGATATTTAGCCATGTGGTCGTGTATATATTGCACGGAAAGGATGGAGTTGTTCATTTGTATTCCAAGCAGTACATTGACTATGAGAATCTTCATTTCATCTGGCTTCGATCGCTGTCTCACTGTCAGGTCCATTCTATTCTCTCTGTCAGCGGCAGTTTCTGTTAACATTTTCTGCAAGCCGAATCCCAGTGGGTGAGAATTTCTGTTTCCAAGAATAACCACAGCAGATTCATGCCATTTGCTTGATAAATGCCTCTTCATACAGTCTAACTTTCATCCGTCTTCCCATTTCTTGCCACTGGAGAAATCACCTGATATTTTTGCTCCAGCACACATTTTGCAGATCAGGCCCGCATCTGCACTATATTGGAATATCTCCCTCAGTTGTACATGATCTTGCTTCTTGATTCATGAGATTCCGCCTCTACAATTTCATCTAGCCACTGTTCTTTGAATTTGAGACAGGATTTCTTCTTAGCATTGTTGGCTGATGCTATTGCCTTCCGCTTAAACATGGGTGTGATGGTGTGGTGGTTGCAGTGACTCAAGATTTCTGAGCTTTTTGTTGAATCAGCTTAATGACTCTGATTCAAACAGAAATAAATCGTGTGCAATCAGAATTTTTAAATTGAGTCAGAAATACAAAACATCTGTTAAATCAGTCAGTGTGAATTTGAGGATAGGGAGCAATTTAATTAACGCTCCCCCCCCCCTCCCCCGCCACCCCCCCCCCCATTGAATACACAGTGGGGTTTAAAATAAATATTGCATTATAATTGTACATCTTGCAGGTCGCATTAGTTTTGGCTGCCTCTATATAAGGCAGGGAGCAGTTTGGTCATACACACAATGCACACAGTGCATGACCAAATTGTTCCCTGCCTTGAAGAAGCCCCAACTCAGTGCAGTCAGTGCCCCCATCAAAACTCAGCCCAGTCAGTGCCCCCATCAAAACTCAGCCCAGTCAGTGCCCCCATCAAAACTCAGCCCAGTCAGTGCCCCCATCAAAACTCAGCCCAGTCAGTGCCCCCATCAAAACTCAGCCCAGTCAGTGTCCCCATCAAAACTCAGCCCAGTCAGTGTCCCCATCAAAACTCAGCCCAGTCAGTGCCCCCATCAAAACTCAGCCCAGTCAGTGCCCCCATCAAAACTCATCCCAGTCAGTGCCCCCATCAAAACTCAGCCCAGTCAGTGCCCCCATCAAAACTCAGCCCAGTCAGTGCCCCCATCAAAACTCAGCCCAGTCAGTGCCCCCATCAAAACTCAGCCCAGTCAGTGTCCCCATCAAAACTCAGCCCAGTCAGTGTCCCCAACAAAACTCAGCCCAGTCAGTGCCCCCAACAAAACTCAGCCCAGTCAGTGCCCCCATCAAAACTCAGCCCAGTCAGTGTCCCCATCAAAACTCAGCCCAGTCAGTGCCCCCATCAAAACTCAGCCCAGTCAGTGCCCCCAACAAAACTCAGCCCAATTCAGTGCCCCCATCAAAACTCAGCCCAGTCAGTGCCCCCATCAAAACTCAGCCCAGTCAGTGCCCCCAACAAAACTCAGCCCAGTCAGTGTCCCCAACAAAACTCAGCCCAGTCAGTGCCCCCATCAAAACTCAGCCCAGTCAGTGCCCCCATCAAAACTCAGCCCAGTCAGTGCCCCCATCAAAACTCAGCCCAGTCAGTGCCCCCATCAAAACTCAGCCCAGTCAGTGTCCCCAACAAAACTCAGCCCAGTCAGTGTCCCCAACAAAACTCAGCCCAGTCAGTGCCCCCATCAAAACTCAGCCCAGTCAGTGCCCCCATCAAAACTCAGCCCAGTCAGTGCCCCCATCAAAACTCAGCCCAGTCAGTGTCCCCAACAAAACTCAGCCCAGTCAGTACCCCCAACAAAACGCAGCCCAAATCAGTGCCCCCAACAAAACTCAGCCCAGTCAGTGCCCCCAACAAAACTCAGCCGAGTCAGTGCCCCCAACAAAACGCAGCCCAAATCAGTGCCCCCAACAAAACGCAGCCCAATTCAGTGCCCCCAACAAAACGCAGCCCAATTCAGTGCCCCCAACAAAACGCAGCCCAAATCAGTGCCCCCAACAAAACTCAGCCCAGTCAGTGCCCCCAACAAAACTCAGCCCAGTCAGTGCCCCCAACAAAACTCAGCCCAGTCATCAGTGTCCCCAATGATTAGGCTTACACACGAGAAACCATCCCACAGCAAGAATCACCATCTTAAGTACACCAAAGGGCAAAACTCAGCCTAGCCACAAAATGGCCCGACCCCCGCCCCGACAACCCAGTATAAATTAAATGGCAACATTTTAAAGGGGGTGCAGGAATAGAGGGTCTTGGAGTGATCTCGAATAATACAAGTCATTATTATATGTACTTGCAAGGTTTTATTGCAGGGATTGTGAGTGAACTTTACAGAAACTGGGCTCCTCAGCCTGTAAAGATGGCGACTGCGAGGATACCTGACTGAAATAAGACCAGCTGCCCATGATTAATTATCACATCATGTGCCCCCGATCCCCGCCCTGAGTCATGACCTTCAGTTTTGGACTCTCCCACAAGTGGAAACATTTTCCCTGGATTATATATATCTGGAGACACTTTTGTGACGGTGTTTCGGATTCGCAAAGGTTGAGTTTTCAGAAAGGTGGTTAGAAAACGTCATCAATAACTTCCCGACAATGCTGATCCTTTAAAGGATGGACTGTGAGCTGCACTCTATCAATGGGATTCCAACACTCTTAACATCGGCAATTTGAAGACCACACAGACTTAAACGCATACTCACTAAGGCCAAATCAAAACAAAGGGGGAGAAAATGGAAAGGTTCTCGACTAGGCTTCTCTTCAGAGGGCTAGATGTTTACGAGCAATCAAACCCTCAATAGTAACATACAACTTTTATATTGTCAGCGGCGGGGTGAAGAAATGTTATGATTCTGATCCCCCAACCCTGCAGCAAACCTGATCGGACAACTGCCTCTGCTTATTACAGGGTGCATCAAGCAGTTAGTGGCTGTGCCACCGGATCAGACAGCGAGGGCCAGATACAACCCTTTCACAATTCAGTGGTCACGTGTGAGACAAAAGCAGACTAATCTTCCACTCTAGCACTGCCCTTGTCAATGAAACTACTTCACTCAACTGTTACCACCTGCACTTAATGCTCAGAGAGCCAGAGGCTTACACCAGGGAAGTCATGAAACAGAGAAAAGGAACAAAAAGCCTCCGACCCCTGACCAGATCCCTGACCCTACCCGACCCCTGCCCCGACCCCTAGACACCCACCTCAATACGCACAGAGGCAGATCCAATTCTGATCACCGCGAGGACAACCAGGGCCTGTGATACTCCAGTGCATGCGCCCACCGGATGTGACGATCCAGCTCCTGGGAGTCCTGGCCCAGGTTCGGTGCGCGGACTGAATGCCGAAGTGCACGGCACACAACGGACTGCTGCGCGGTCGCGCACGCACATAGCTTACAGGGAACGGTGGACACCACCCTGCTCTTCTTGAAATAGTGCCATGGTATCTTTTGCATCCACCTGAGAGAGCAGGCAGAGCCTCAGTTTAACATCTCAACAAAAAGACGGTACCTTCAACAGTACAGCACTCCCTCAGTTCTGCACTGAAGTATCAGCCTAGATTATGTGCTCAAGCTCTAGCGTGGGCCTTGAACCCATGACCTTCTGACTCTGAGGTCAGAGGGCCACCACTGAGCCAAGGCTGACACTTGATTCTGGGTTACATTAGCAGAGAGATAAATTACAAATCTAAAGAGATTGTAACGTTGCTGTATAAGGTGTTTGTCCTGTATGCAGTTTTGTGCGCCCAATAACAGGAAAGATATCACTATTCTTCAGAGGGGACAGAGTTGCTAACAAAAATGATTCTGAATATCAGGAATTTAAGCTCTGAGGAAATGTTAAGGATTGTTGGGTGTAAAATCTTTTTATTTTTAAAAATTCTTATGAGTCAGTGATTCCAAAAAGGTGGCAATAAAGGGAGGCACTATAAATATTGTGGAAGTTAAATGTTGGTGAGAAGATTTGCATGGGTTCTGTTTAGTTTAGTTGCATAGTCTGTTTGCACTGAAGCATTTCTTGCCATCATCTTTTTCTGAATAATGGGTTGACTAGACATTTTCTGTGTGTTGCGAACTTTGTGACCAAATACTGCATGATAAAAGGGTTTACTGAATTATACTATATAAATATTGCACAAGTTGCATGATGTGGTGACCAAAAATACTTCAGCCATTCTTGCTCCCTAATAAAATAGTAGTTTGAAATTTACTGTTGTTGACACTAGTGTACGTTCATGGTTTTCCTCTGTTTTCTATTTTAATACAGGTGTTAACCAACTAAATTGACAGACAAGGGAAAGTTACTAACACAAGTTAAACATTTGACTGCGAATATTGGCAACAGTCATTTCTAGCTGTACCTCTAACATCTCTTGAGTTATTGGGCATGGTTAATGTTTATAAATGAACCCAATTTTGTTTTGTTATATTCATAGAATCATAGAATGGTTAAAGCAGAGAAGGAGGCCATTCAGCCCGTCGAGCCTGTGCTGGTTCTCTGCAAGAGCAATCCAGCTAGTCCCACTCCCCCCCACCCGATCTTTCCCCTTAGCCCTGTAAAGTTTTTCTCTTCAAGTACTTACCCAATTCCCTTTTGAAAGCCACAATTGAATCTGCTTCCACTACCCTTCTAGGCAGTGCATTCCAGATCATAACCACTCGCTGCGTAAAAAAGTTTTTCTTCATGTCACCTTTGGTTCTTTTGCCAATCACCTTAAATCTGTTTCCTCTGGTTACCGACCCTTCCGCCAATTGGAACAGTTTCTCTCTATCTACTCGGTCTAGGCCCCTCATGGTTTTGATCACCTCTATTAAATCTCCTCTCAACCTTCTCTGCTCTAAGGAGAACAACCCCAGCTTCTCCAGTTCATCCATGTAACTGAAGTCCCTCATCCCTGGAACCATTCTAGTAAATCTTTTCTGCACCCTCTCTAAGGCCTTTACATCCTTCCTAAAGTACGGTGCCCAGAATTGGGCACAATACTCCAGTTGTGGCCAAACCAATATTTTATCAAGATTCATCATAACCCTCTTTGCTTTTGTACTCTATGCCTCTATTTATAAAGCTCAGGATCCCGTATGTTTTTAACCACTTTCTCAACCTGCCCTGCTACCTTCAAAGACCTGTGCACATATACCCCTAGGTCTCTCTGTTCCTGCACCCCCTTTAGAATTGTACCCTTTAGTTTATATTGCCTCTCCTCATTCTTCCTACAAAAATGTTTCACTCCGCACTTCTCTGCATTAAATTTCATCTGCCACATGTCTGCCCATTCCACCAGCCTGTCTATGTCCTCTTGAAGTCTATCACTATCTTCCTCACTGTTCTCTACACTTCCAAGTTTTGTGTCATCTGCAAATTTTGAAATTGTGCCCTTTACACCCAAGTCATTAATATATCAAGAAAAGCAGTGGTCCTAGTACCGATCCATGGGGAACACCACTGTATACCTTCCTCCAGTCCGAAAAACAACCGTTCACACTACTCTCTCTTTCCTATCACTTAGCCAATTTCATATCCATGCTGCCACTGCCCCTTTTATTCCATGGGCTTCATATTGATCTGGAGAAATATGTGCCAGTAATTTCCATGAGGATAATCCTGTGACCTTCTGAATCAGAGGTGAGAGGGCTACCACTGAGCCAAGGTTGACACTGTTTTAATGTAGGAAAATTTGATAATTTTCATACAGCGAGATCACACAACCAGTAATAGGATAAATGACCAGTTAATTTGTTTTAGTGATGTTGGTTGAGGGATAAATGTTTCAGCAGAAGATCAGTGAAAACCTCAGAGAGAAGGCAGGAGATCAGACAACCCCTGAAGAAATTCTACCTATCATTTTATTAGCAAAAGGTCTTATCTGCCAGTCACTCAAAACTATTTCAAACCAAAGGAATCTTCGTTAGTCTAGAATCAACGTCTCCCTTTTCTAGTTTGTACTGATCTGCAATAATAGAATTAGGCATTCAAAATAAAATATGGCTCTTTTTTCATGCTCAGGAGGAACCCTTTACTTGGAGCAGCTCAAATCCCATTAAAAACGATGGCTCCCAGCTGAGTATGAGGATGGATATACAATTCCAAGGGGCTGGAGGATGGGCAAATTATATTCAGGATACCGTTTGCCATTGGTAACTATCACTATTGCTTCTGCACAAGTCAAGTAAAATCATTGATGAGGGAAAATTCTGATTAACTCTTTCCTCCTTGATCCTTCACATACCATTAGGGTTGCCAACTTTGATTGGATGTATTCCTGGAAGTTTCATCACATGACCTTTAGTCGCCACAGCCCCGCTCTTCCAAAAAGCCATTTTCCCCGTCTCCAATATTTTTATAATTAATAAGCAAAGTGTTCAAAGAAAATTTTTTAAATCCTGTTTTTAATGCCCTTGTGACTTTTCTGTATGATTTTTTCTCCCAGATTACTCACTGAAGTGTCCAGGGGATTAATCTTCAACTTTTTTACGCAGCGAGTAGTTATGATCTGGAATGCGCTGCCTGAAAGGGTGGTGGAAGCAGATTCAATTGTGGCTTTCAAAAAGGAATTGGATAAAAACTTGAAGAGAAAAAATTTGCAGGGCTACAGGGAAAGAGCAAGGGAATGGGACTAACCCGATTGCTTTAACAAAGAGCCAACACAGGCTCAATGGGCAGAATGGCCTCCTTCTGGGCTGTAACCATTCTATGATTCTATAAATCTGGAAATAATTTAAAAAAAAGCTTGTTGGATTATTTTAAAAACCCAACTGGTTCACTAATGTCTTTTAGGAAAAGAAACCTGCTGTCCTTACTCCAGTCCCACACCAACATGGTTGATTCTTAACTGCCCTTTGAAGTGTTCTAGCAAGCCAATCAGTTGTATTAAATCACTACTACGAAGAAGGCCACCATACCTTTTCAAGGGCAACTAGGAATGCCTATATCCCAAGAATGTATTAAAAAAAACAAGGAAGTTAATGTGATGTCAGTGATGAGGTTTCTCATTTTAGCATGATAATTATTTCTGCTCCTTCCTCAGCTCCGAGATGTTTCTAACAAGATTCTGAGGATGCTCAATAATTCTATCCCCATGGATTTTAAATACCCTCAATGTCTTATGCAGTGAGGCCAATGGATTGATCATGATTTGTCTCTTACTGTTATGTCTGGAAATGGTGGTGTTGACTGCGTCACTAGTTGTGCCAAAGAAGCACCATGTTTCCCTATTACGGTAAGAGATGTCAGCACTCAAGAAATGGATCTCTGTTCCACTTTTTCACTCAATGACAGCTTCAAATACTTGGTCAGGCACAGGATGGGTTAGATAAAGAGTAATTCTCTCTCTACACAGCCAGGTCAGGTACACTGTCCAATCAAATACCTTCATTTAGGTGTAATATGGAATGGTGCTGTAGTTGTCTTGTCTATAAGTGTTTTAAGGCCAATAATTCAATCCTGATACAGTGGCAGTGGGACTGCTGTTCTCCAGGCACTGCGCATTCCTGCAGTGTCTTGAACTAACCTTGCACTATACGGCAAGGTCAACTTGTACAAGATGTCGCTGTGCCACCATTGTCCCGAGGCTGGTACCATGTCCAGACTAAGCATTAAATGCTGAACCGGAGAGCCAGTCTCGAGACTTGGCTGTTTGTTTTGTTTCTCTCGGCTGTGTGCAGAGATAGGCAGGATTTTGAAGCCTCCAATTTAAACTTCTGCGCTCTTCCAATTCTGGCCTCTTGTACTCCCCCCACTTTCTTTAACTCCAGCATTGGCGGCTGTGCCTTCAGCTGTCCAGGCCCTAAACTCTGGAATTCCCTCCCATAACCTTTCCGTCTCTCCTCCTTTTAAGTCGCTCCTCAAAATCTACTTCTTTGACCAAGCTTTTGGTCACTTGTCCTAATGTCTCCTTCCTTGGCTCAGTGTCAATTTTTTTTGCCTGATTACGCTCTTGTGAAGCGCCTTGGGACGTTTTACTATGTTAAAGGTGATATATAAATGCAAGTTGTTGTTGTTGAGGTGGGCAGATAGCTACACTTGCTGCTACTGAGGATTGCACTCACTGCCTTGATCCAGAAAGGTTATTCCCATTTCAGTGTCTTTTGCCATCAGTTTCATGTTAGTGTAGAGCTGTGTGGCAGGCTTCTGGCCTTGCTCAAGTGGACTCTCTCTGCGGCAGTGAGTTTTGGTGTCTGCTTTGCCTTGGGTGGTACCCATAGGAAGAGGCCTCAGCCAAGCCAGATCCTGTCCTCTACTACAAGCCTTCCCTAGCAAGGGATCACTAGATGGCAATCAGGGTCAGGAATTCCAGCTACTTCTCCCGATCCAAACCTCTCATCTCTGGCCTGGCTGAGATCTGTTAATTTAGCATCCTTTACTGTTGCACACCAGGTACTGCATTTGTTCACTCAGGTTGGAGAAGGGGAGCCCCACTTTTTTTTATAAACTGAAATTGGTCACCACAGCAGAACCATTTATAGGTCCAGGTTGGACGCAGCCCGTGGTGGGGTGGGGGGGGTCTCTTTGGCTGCCTGCCTCTCATCCTTGGTCTGGTCAGAGTCCGGGTGTCCCTCAAGAGGGTGTATGCAGTGCCCGCTAGTATGTTTGAGGCCTTCCATGACCGATGGGCACCGCTGGAACTGGAGTGTGTAGTCGATGACCAGAATGGCATTGTCATTTAGTTTGATAAGTTTCCTTTTTCATTTTGTTTAATTTATGTTTTCAGTTGTGTCCCTTTAAAAGAGGGCACATTTATTTATTTGGTTTTTAGTTGATGCATCCTTATTTATTGGATTATAAAAGGCATACGTTATTAAACTGGCAAGTCACAAGAACGAAATGGTAGTTATTGTAGGGCAGTGAGGTATTAAAATTGCAAGACTGATTCACGCTCTCCCAACTGTGCCACCTGGGTGGTAGATCTGTTTTCCACCTATACTCCTCCTGAGTTCACTGCTCAGAGAACAGCAGCAGCAGCCACCTACGCATCGACCTTTCAACCTGTTTTGTTTTATGTTTGCACAGCTCAGGTTAAAAAAAAATCTGAAACAAGTGGCTTTTGTATTTTAAATAGACATTTAAATCAATTTCTTCTATGAGTGTTCAATGTTTACCAAGTCCACTTAGCTCAGATTAATAACCACTTACAAGTCAAATAAAAGAAAAATGATCCCTGGTTACAGTGAGTCATGGAGTAAGAGACAGGCCAAGGATTTATTGGGGCCTTGAGTGTCCATAGCAATTGCATTTTTGCACCAGAAAGGAAAAGTACCTGAATCCCACTTTGGCACATAGCCTATTGGGTATATTGCTACTAATCACACTTAAGCCAGCAGCTTTAATTTTACTTGATGTACCTCTTGTGCAGTACCAGAGAGTGGTTAGAATGTGGAAGTTGCTACCACATGGAGTGGTTCTGGAGAATAACATAGATGCATTTAAGGGCAAGATAGATAAGTACATGAGGGAGAAAGGAATAGAAGGATATCCTGATAGGGTTAGATGAAGAGGGGTGCGAGGAGGCTCATGTGGAGCATAAACACTGGCATGGACCAGTTGGGCCGAATGGCCTTTTTCTCTGCTGTAAATTCTATGTAAGATATGGCGGTGCGCACAATGCATGATGAACTGAGAATGCACCTGGGTCAAGGGGCGTGTTGTCCACAACTAGCCACTCTTAAGAGGCAGCAGATTGACCTTATACTTGCCTTGCTTATGAGCAGGAGAAACGGCTGGAGCAAGTCTACAAAGCTGAATGGGTCTGTTCCAGGACGCAGTCAGGGGGTCTGTTGTAGGGTCGGTCGTACAGAGAAGGTTGGTCCTTTTTCCAACTGAAGCAAATCCCCCCAGTAAAGGACAGTGCCAGAGCAGGCTGGATGGAGATGGCTGTGCATCAATCCTCAGAGCTGGTAAGGGGAAGGCGGGGGTGATAAATTTGCATGCTGAGGCCTGGTTAGATTTTAGCTCCCGGGTCTCATTTCCATATTCAGGATCAGACTCCCACCTGAGCCCGGCAGGAGTCACTGCCTGGCCAGGGGATGGGAACAGGATTTGGTTGGCAGGAGGCCGCCGCCAGGGACCCACAGGAACGATCCCTGGTAATCAGTTAAATCTCAGGCAGGGGAATCCCGATCGGGGGGGGGGGAAGTCTGGGGCAAGGGAGGCCTACAGTTTCCTTGTGGGGCCTGGAGAAGGTCTCCTGCTTCTCTTGGCGCACAAAGAAACAGAACAAAATGGATAAAAGCTTGCCTTTCTGAGCCTCTTCTGGCCCTCAACTATGATCCCGACAGGTTTGGATAGGCAAGGAAGCCACCACTGCTCCCCCTGTTCAAGTCTCAAGGTAAAAATGGCAGATCGGGCCCTGATGACGTCATCGGAACCTGATCTGCATATTTAAAGATGACTGCTTCAGCTTGGGGCGGGTGTCCTTGCCGCTTGCAATTTAAATTTAAAAGACCCCCATTCCATTTTAACTGGTGGTTAAAACAGTGCTGGTTTCCATCAGGCATCTTAACAGCACTTCACTGCGAGATTGGTTGAGCATCACAGAGGAAGAATGCACACCACTCTGCCAACTGTTCACATACTTTCCTAATTCAAAAGCATGCCCGTGTTTTAGAAGACCATTGTGCATTGTTATCATGACAATGTATTTGTCCTGTGGTCCATTAACTATGGCAAGTAACAAAGAAGAAGCATGCTGTCAATGCATGCTGCATATGGAGGCCCTAGAAATGGTTCATTGGAGGGCTACTGGTTTAATATCTAGTTTAAAGCCCTTAGTTACCACAAAAAGCTTAGAGAACAGGGGCTTTGTACTCCAGAAAACTGTAGACTTTGAGGATATTTCATTGAGGTGACATGAGTACAAGTAATGTAAATATAGAAATAGGTTGGATGTCAGGGGGCTTTTCTTTTCACAGAGAGTCGTCCACCTTTGGAACAAGTTGATGACTCATACAGTGTAAGCAGATTTGCTGCAAATGCTCAAAGGGAGATGGAGGAATTCCTAACTGTGGCTGACATTACTATGTATGAAAGATAGGTGGGGTATTGGAGGATGTGTCTTCCCATCACTGAGGTCTCCTGGAACTTGTTTGATTGTCTTCGAGGGTCAGAAAGTGTTTCTTTTCATCCCAAATTGGGCCAGGCCTTTTTCCTCTTATTTTTTTGCTTCTCCCAGATTACCTGGCTGGCTGATGGAGTGAGGGGTCATGGTTGTGCATAAGTTGTACCATGACAGTGTGGGACAGGCTTAATGAACCAGCTAGTCTTATTCTGTCTGTCCTTTTTATATGTTCGTACGTTCACAGACACACATAAGGGGCATGATTTTGACTCCGAGCTGGGAAATGGGCGGGCGGGTCAAATTACGGACGGGTAACCCGGATGTACGGGAGACGAGACAGGGAGAGGACGTCTTCAGATAAGTCTTTGTTTGTATGGATGGGTGGGCACAGGGGCATGAGTTGGCACAGGTTGCCGGGGGCATGGGTTGGCATGAGGGCATGAGTTGGCACAGGGTCACGGGGGGAGTCAGTCATGGGGGAGGGATCGGGAGTCATCACAGGGGTCTGAGATTGTTGGGGGGGATCGGGGGCTGGGTCTGCGAGCATTGGGGGGGGGTCAGAGATCGGGGTCCGCGATCATTGAGGGATGGGGATCGGGGGCGGGGGTCTGTGATCGCTCAGGGGGGGTGGGGTCAGGGGTCCGTGATCATTGGTGAGGGGTTGGAGTGGGGAGGCGGTCACTGCAGGTTGGCTTGCTGGGCCTGGGGGAAGTACTCCTGCTCCTCCGGGCCCACAGGCTGTGCCAGAAAGGCACCTAACTGTTAGTCTCGGGCCTTTTCGCCTCCTTTCACGTGGCATTAAAGAGAAGACCTGGGAATCCCGGCCCCCCAGAGTTGAAATTGGAAACTCTGCAAAAATGGAGGCCTGCAGCCTCCTTGAAAGGTTTTAATCACCAACCCGCCACCTGGGAGCGTGTTGGTCGCCCGCCTCTCGTCCCGCCCTGGTGAAAACCGGAAATGGGCGGGTTGGAGGCGGGTCTGAAATGGTTGCGATTTTGAATGTCCCCCAACCCACCCCGTCTGAAGCAGGTGGGAATGATGTGTTAAATCGGGGGGGGGGGGGGAGGGGGGGGATGGTCAGACCATCGGCGGGGATCCACGGAAACAGCAAGGAATGTGAGGGTGTGATTGGGAATGATTGCAGTCAGAGTAAAAGGCCAGTCCACAGACTCCTGCCGTGGTTAAGGTGTTGGAGTTGGCCTAACGTGGGCCTCTTCAATGAGGAAGTTAAAATGCCTTCACAGCACCAATGACGTTATTGGGCCATGACGTTTCAATGTAAAGTAGGACTCAAGTGGTCCTCCTTTGCCTGTTCTCATGTAAGTTACAATGGTGGGGGGGTGTGCGGGAATGCAGCCCGACCTTCCTCCCACCATCTTAACACCTGTCCACACCATTCTCACCTCTACCCCCATGTTCATGCTCTTCCCCTGCCATCATCACCTGTTCCTCTCACTTTTGCACTGTGACTCACCCAGAGCTACCTGCTGAATCTCATTATCTACATCCCCTGGGGTGTGTGTAGATGTGTTTGTGCCTGCAGCAGTTAGTGAGAGAGAAAGACAGGTGCTGTGAGCTGTGCACTTGCTTAGGGCTTGTGAACTGT
Organism: Heptranchias perlo; assembly: GCF_035084215.1. Classification (NCBI taxonomy): domain Eukaryota; kingdom Metazoa; phylum Chordata; class Chondrichthyes; order Hexanchiformes; family Hexanchidae; genus Heptranchias; species Heptranchias perlo. The sequence continues at coordinate 15,703,814 of NC_090352.1, read as the reverse complement.
GGATTATAGAAAGGATGTTAAAGCCACAGTGTGTACTGCATAGATTCACCATGATAATATCAGGGATGAGAAACCATAGTTATGAGGAATGACTTGAGATACTTGGGTTACAAGTTCTTAGCTGCACAAATTAAGTGATTGGAGGAGACCTAACGGGGGGGATCCGAAATTGAATGAAAATGTTATCATATTGCTATGTAGGAAAGCATTATAATAATGGCATTTAAAATGGGAATTAATTTGATTAATTAAACAAATTATCAGTAATCATTTTTATCAGTATCTGCCCCATTCACTTACAGATTCCGTCAGATGATCCCAGGATTACAGACTTTGATGAATGTATTTCTTTCTTCCGTTCTGCTCCTGCGTGTGTCACTGAGCAGGTGACCAAAATCTTAGGAGGTCTTCACACTCGTGAGCAGTTAAACGGTATAACATCCTTCACCGATGCCAGCATGGTGTATGGCAGCACTAAGGCAGTGGCAAACCGCCTCAGAAACCTATCGAACGAGATGGGCCTATTAGATGTGAATGATGTCTACACGGACAATGGAAGGGAACTCTTAACGTTTAACAACATTTCAGTCAATGCTTGTGATCAACTGTGCTGTAAGGTTGTCAAAGCTGAGTGCACTGAAATTCCATGTTTCGTAGCTGGTAAGAAAGAAATCAGGCAGTGAGTTCGGATGGTGCACCTGATATAAAGTATCCTGTTGTTCAATATATAGTATAATGCTGGTCATTGATTACATAAAACATCAGCCAAAGTTGCAGATGAGAACCAATTTTGCTTCTTGTACTTAACTTTGGAATAGCTTAAACAGGCTGTAAGAGAGGCTCTAAATATATTTCAACATGGAACTATGCTTTAAAGCAGCTTACTGTTAACTCAATCAAGGGAGGGAATTTTAAATTAGACATAAAATCAAAATGCTGGAAACACACACCAGGCCAGGGGTGTAACCCTTCATCAGTTTGAGTCTGCTAAAGTGTACACACTTGAAATATCAGAGCCTGTCTTTTCTCTTTGCAGGTGCTGACTGAGCTACTGCATTTTTTGTTTTATTTCAGATTTCCAGCATTTGCAGTTTTTCCTTTTGTATTTGTAAACACACATCCTCTCCATTACAAAGACTGCTTACTTCCACCTCCACAACGTAGCTTGCATCTACCCCGACTTCAGCCCTTCCATCACTGAAACTTCATAAAAGCCTTTGTCCCCTCCAGACCTGACTACTCCAGCACTTTCTGTTCCCCTGCCTGTTTCTTCGATCTGCCTTCCACTTTATTTCCCTCCATTTTGGAGATTTTATTTTTGTCTGTGTATTTTCCCTACACCATTGCATTTAATACATTTCCACTGCCTTATGGAGATGATCTATCTATAATGGCCATCTGTTTCCAGGTTTTTAAACAATCTGTTCACCGACCATTTAACCCATTAACTCTTTGTAACAGAAATTAGCATTTCTTATCTGTGGTTCTATTTGTGGTTCTCCCCTTCTTTCTTTATTTTGTTCAGTCCTATAAAGGGCATCACTGACTTCCCAGTTTCCAGTTCTGATGTTAATCACTCTTTTGTCTTCTCATGCTGATGAACCTCCTGTGTATTTCCAGAACTTACAGCCTCTTCTTTTAACCATGTAGGCGACATACCTGTAAACCAGCATGTGAGGCTCACTGCCATTCATACATTGTTCCTACGGGAACACAATCGCTTAGCAAGAGAGCTGAAGAGACTGAACCCACACTGGAGTGGAGAAACAACCTACCAGGAGATGAGGAAAATTATTGCAGCATTTCAATAGGTGGACAAAAAATGTGACTCACAAGCCTGCAAGAATACTTTTACTCATCTGTTTGTTTATCGTGTGTGTTCACGTGTATTTGTGTGCATAAGTGGTATGTGCACATGTATGTGCATAGTTAGGGCCAGTCCAATTCCACGTGTGTGCTCGTGCATGTGTATGTGCCTACTTGACCTCGTCCTCACCAATCTACCAGTTGCAGATGCATCTGTCCATGATAGTATTGGTAGGAGTGACCACCCCACAGTCTTCGTGGAGACGAAGTCCTGTCTTCGCACTGAGGACACCATCCAACGTGTTGTGTGGCACTATCACCGTGCTAAATGGGATAGATTCAGAACAGATCTCGCAGCTCAAAACTGGGCATCCATTGAGGCGGTGTGGGCCATCAGCAGCAGCAGAATTGTATTCCAGCACAATCTGAAACCACAATGCCCGGCATATTCCTCGCTCTACCATTACCAACAAGCCAGGGGATCAACCCTGGTTCAATGAGGAGTGGAGAAGAGCATGCCAGGAGCAGCACCAGGCGTACCTAAAAATGAGGTGCCAACCTGGTGAAGCTACAACTCAGGACTACATGAATGATAAACAGCGGATGCAAAATGCTATGGACAGAGCTAAGCGATTCCACAAACAATGGATAAGATCAAAGCTCTGCCACATCCAGTCGTGAATGGTGGTGGACAATTAAACAACTAAGGGGAAGAGGAGACTCTGTAAACATCCCCATCCTCAATGATGGCAGAGTCCAGCACGTGAGTAAAAAGACAAGGCTGAAGCGTTTACAACCATCTTCAGCCAGAAATGCCAAGTGGATGATCCATCTCGGCCTCCTCCCTATATCCCCACCATCACAGAAGCCAGTCTTCAGCCAATTCGATTCACTCCACGTGATATCAAGAAACGGCTGAGTGTACTGGATACAGCAAAGGCTATGGGCCCTGACAACATCCCGGCTGTAGTGCTGAAGACTTGTGCTCCAGAACTAGCCGTGCCTCTAGCAAAACTATTCCAGTACATCTACAACACTGGCATCTACCCGACAATGTGGAAAATTGCCCAGGTATGTCCTGTCCACAAAAAGCAGGACAAATCCAATCCGGCCAATTACCGCCCCATCAGTCTACTCTCAATCATCAGGAAAGTGATGGACGGTGTCGTCGACAGTGCTATCAAGCGACACTTACTCACCAATAACCTGCTCACCGATGCTCAGTTTGGGTTCCGCCAGGACCACTCAGCTCCAGACCTCATTACAGCCTTGGTCCAAACATGGACAAAAGAGCTGAATTCCAGAGGTGAGGTGAGAGTGACTGCCCTTGACATCAAGGCAACATTTGACCTAGTGTGGCATCAAGGAGCCCGAGTAAAATTGAAGTCAATGGGAATCAGGGGGAAAACTCTCCAGTGGCTGGAGTCATACCTAGCACAAAGGAAGATGGTAGTGGTTGTTGGAGGCCAATCATCTCAGCCCCAGGGCATTGCTGCAGGAGTTCCTCAGGGCAGTGTCCTAGGCCCAACCATCTTCAGCTGCTTCATCAAGAGAACCTTCACCACTCAGACTGCAGCGGTTCATGAAGGCGGATCACCACCACCTTCTCAATGGCAATTAGGGATGGGCAATAAATACTGGCCTTGCCAGCGATGCCCACATCCCATGAACGAATTTTTTTTAAAATGCGCGTGCATATGTGCATGGTTAGTACGTGCTTTGTGCAGTGCGCATGTTCCACCCATATAACATGGGCATTAAAGGTCACTCACATCCTTCGCTTTCAGGAAGTCATTTTGTTGAAGATGAACGGTTTGAATTTTGTTTGTGACATCCAAAATGGGTACAGATTTCAATGTTCCTCTAAGGATACAAAAGCAATGGAAAAGTGGCAGTATAGATTCAACAGAAATGTTGCCAGGGACGAGTGGCTATTATAAAGAAGAGAGATTGAGGGGCTTAATTCCCCTCTCATTGATAGGTTAGCGGTAGAAGGTGAAAACCACCCGTCACGTGAATCTGCCACTAACCCACTGCAATTTCCTCCCATGGCCCTAATAATACATGCAGGCCAGGTTTGGAGCACTAATCCCACTCCTGATCTCCCGATTGGTTTGCAGTCACTGGGAAGGAGGGAAATTCAATTCTGTTTCAACTTTTAAACTGCTGCAGCCAGTTAAAGGGCAACATCATTTTCTACTGTCAGCGCTACCTCCACCACCCCAAGAACTGCCGCACACTGCGGGAAGAGATCCCGTGACCTCAAAGAGGTAGCTAAGGTAAAGCTAGGCACTGGTGCCAATATGCATTTTCTACCTCCTCACCTATCATAAACTCTCTCAACGTCTGGGTGTCGGGGAAACTCATTAATGCAAAGGGTAACATCTGAAAATACTCAAGCACCATCTGAACTCAGTCATTTTATCAGGTCACATTGCCTACCACAGGGACTTCTGCTGTTTAAGGACACTCCATTTGAAAGGATAATGCACCTGCGCCTCCCATCATCATAGGAACATGAGCTCATATGGGGGTAGTGTCCGTGCCGTTCAAATTCTCCTCTCCCTCCGAAGGAAAAGCTTGTCCATAACCATTGCATGGGACATGCAACCAGCTGAGGAGCGCCGTTCACTTACAAGTCTGAGTCTGCAGGAAAAGGAGGCCTTCGATATCATAAGCAGACAGATAGGAGCGGCTGTGGGAGATGGCAAGATTGCAGGTGAGATGGCAACAAAAGGTTAGTAATGGCTGGGCAAGAATCAGCGTACGTAATTTCAGCTTCAGGTGCTTTTGCAATGTCCTTACACTCAACAACTATTTTTTTCAAGGAGAAATATCACTATGTTCACAGCTAAACAAGCTCTTCTGTGCTTAACGTTGTAGGGAGTACCTTTGAGGAAGAGGCTCCCACTCTGTTAGCCACCGAGTGAGTAGGCAGAGAAGAAAGAACATGCTAGGAATTGTGCTGGCTCTTAGCTTAGAGGAGGAGGCTGCTATACTGATGCATGGTACACACCTACCAATAAACCCACGCCACAATATATAGGCATTGAATGAATCAGCAGCACCTGCAGAGGCTTTGCTTTACATTTTCACATCGTTCACCTGACGAAGGAGGAAGCCTCCGAAAGCTTGTGAATTTAAAATAAAATTGCTGGACTATAACTTGGTGTTGTAAAATTGTTTACAATTGCTTTACAAAGGAAGCTGTCACTGAGTAATGCCATGTACTACAAGCAGACCTGCAGTCCACCCCCACTATACGCACCACAGTATCATAAATCATACAGCACAGAAGGAGGCCATTTGACTCATCGTGCCTGTTCTGGCTCTTTGAAAGAACTATCCAATTAGACTCAGTGCCCTGCTCTTTCCCCATAACCCTGCAAATTTTTCCTTTTATTATATATCGAGTTCCCTTTTGAAAGTTACTATTGAATCTGCCTCCCTCACCCTTTCAGGCAGTGAATTCCAGATCATAACAACTTGCTGCAAATCCAAATGCTAAAATAGAAAGAGTAAAGAGCTGAGTGAAGGCTGTTTGAGTGGTGGGGGGTATATATTGGCAATACTGCATTGCCTTACTTTGGCCATCCTTGTGAGGTCTTTGAACCATTTCCTGCAGTGTGTGGCAGTTCTAGGGACGGTGCAGATTGCACTAACTGCCTCTGCCACCTCCCTCCAGACAACCTGCACCACCCTCTTTTGGGGCTTTCTGACCTCAGTGCCCAGCAGTCTGCTAATCTAGCCCTGACTTCAGCTAGCAACACCTCCAGAGATGCATCTGAGAACATGGGGGCCCTTGGAGCAACTGCCCCCGTGAGGATGCTGCTGCTCTTCTTCCTGCTGCTCAGAAACCGATGTTGCCCTTTAACTGGCTGCAGCATTTTAGAGGCTGCATCTGAATTATATTTCCCTCTCTCCCAGTGGTATTGGCAGTAAACCTAACAGGAGCTATATTACTGATTATCTGGTCGTTATCATGTTGCTATTTGTGGGACCTTGCTGTGTGCAAATTGGCTGCCACGTTTCCTACATTACAACAGTGACTACACTTCAAAAGCGCTTCATTGGCTACAAAGCGCTTTGGGACGTCCCGAGGTCATGAGAAGCGCTATATAAATGCAAGACTTTCTTTCCAAACCCATCCTGCATAGCAAATCAGGGCCCTTGAAGGAAATTGCAGCAGGTTAGCAGCAGATTCATGTTGGTGGGCAGTATATCTGTTCCATCATTAACCCTCCAACAGGAAGGGAATTTAGCCCAGAATGCCTTCGAGTTGTTTAATAAAGTGCTGTTGTAAATACAATGATTATTACCATAGTTACTGTTAACTTTAGGCAAACCTATCGGAATGTCATCATGGACAGGAGCAGGATTACTTTAGGCAGGCAGTGGGTATGTTTTTTGGACACTGCTGTCTTCTCTTACCACTTTTTATAGTGGTGTATTTGTCATGAAGTCATGTTCAATACCCCAACACATCCATTACAAAATTGAACTTTCTCCCTCAAACAAAATCTCAACTTCAAAGGGTAAGTTGCTGCTTTTACACTGCTGACACGGCACCTCACCCACTGGGAGCAAGTGAGAATCCCTGCCAGTAATGCAAAGGCAGAAACTTTACCCTTTTTCCTGCAGACACACAAGGGCTATGGACCATTCCATGACTTTGGGATCTCTGATTGCTTTGTACTTTTGAGGGGAAGCATTCTAAATTGGAAGACATACTGATCTGGACAAGAACTGGTGAAAAACAGCACATATGAGTACCAAATGATAGTAATTGTTATTGCCTGAAAATAGCCTAATTATAGCTAATAATTCAGTCCCAGAGGTAAAATGAGAATATCCTGATCAGCTGCACTCAGCGATCTTGTTTAAAAGAAAGGAAATCTTCATTCCAGACGCTTGATATGATTTTGAACTCAAATCCTAGAGTTGGAGGATAACTTGCTGCTACACTGTTCTTCTCAATTCCTCACTACCAAAAAAGACCTCCTTCCCTTTGTGTTGTACTTAATCCCCAGGGTTAAAATACCATGCTCTAATTCACTGATGCCAGTACTACTGATGCTGTTGTTTCTTTTCCGATTAATTCATTCAGTGAGTCCTTTTCTCATCCTTCAACAGATAATAACTTACAGACACTACATACCCAAAATAATTGGCCCACAAGCAATGTACAGATATCTGCCTGCGTACAGAGGATATGATGAATCCATTGATCCAAGCATTAAGAATGCTTTTGCCACTGCTGCCTTCAGATTTGCACGTCACTATTAGTGCAGAAGTGCCACATCTGAATGAACTTTACAAGGAACATCCTAAATATCCAAATCTGCAGCTGCAACATTCCTTCTTCTCTCCAGAGAAATTGGTAAATGGAGGTAGGTCATGCATTTTAATATGATTGCAACAGACATAAATGTACTGAATGATATTGTTACCTTGATACATTATTGTTATTGTATCTTAAAATTATTGGCTCCAAAATTGGGCTGCAGAGAACGGAAAACTTGATTTCTGGCTCTGGGTTGGAGGGGGGGGAGGAGTTTGGAGAAGAGCTCGGTTATGCCAGGATCCCACCGCATTTGCTCTGGCCCATTGAATTCTGGTAGAGGGAGCCATGTGTGGATCATCTGACCACCCACCCACATCAAAGGGGCATGTCTGAGGGACCTTCCCCCTTTAGCGAAGCCTTAGTGAAACTCTTGCTAACTGACAGCTAGTGTGAGTCCCATTGAGAGCCTTGAGGCCCCAAAACTTTACTAGGAAAAGGTAATCGACTACAGATTACCTTCCTCAAGAGGCCCACTTGCTTCATTGGGAGTAGAAGATGTGAAGAGGAGGGCTTTCTTCAGGTCGCTCACAAGATCTCCTCTCTATCATTGGAGCAGCTTAAGGCTGCTCCGACATTCTGGCTGGCCATTCGGGGAGAACACCACTGCCCCAACCATGCAAATGACCCAGTTCCTGCAATTTGGGACAGGGTCTGTAGCTACCGGCATGGGCGGATGGGGTCTCTATTCCACCACACTTGCACCAGCAGAGCAGACCCCCAGGATTTTCGGAACCATTATGTTCAAATGTCTAATTCCCAATTTTGTTCTAGTACCCCTCCTTCTGAAGTTATTGATGCAAGCTAAGATATATGGGCCATTTTTGAGCTCCAGGCTAAGTGTAGACTTGAATGCCTAGCTGCTCACACAAAACTAACCAACAATGCAGCGAGCTGACTGCCCAAAATCTTGCATTTTGAGATGCTGTAAGTTGAAAAAGCACATGTTGAATGATTTGCAGAATTATTCATAGCCATTATACAACTTTTGCCTGGTGTAATAGTGGGAACTGCAAAATCACCCTTTATCTGAAATTTAAAGGGATGTGGCCACTTAAAGATAAGTCTGCAAATGAGGGGGGAAGGCAAAAAATTCCTACAGTCTTTTGAAAGGCTCAAGCTCCATTTCAATCCTTTGGCAAACTTTGCCAAAGCAGAAAGTGTAGCCAATGGGTTTAAGTGCCAGGAAAAAAGTGAAACGAAAACAAATGTGGAGGCACAAAATAGAATCTACAACAACAGCTTGCATTTATGTAGCACCTTTAAAGTAGTAAGAAAAAGTCTCACGGCACTTCACAGGAGTGTTATCAGACAAAATTTGACACCGAGCCACATAAGGAGATATTAGGACAGGTGACCAGAAGCTTGGTCAAGAGGTATGTTTTAAGAGGAGGGAGATGGAGAGAGGCGGAGAGGTCTAAGGAGGGAATTCCAGAGCTTGGGACCTAGGCAGCTGAAGGCCTGGCCGCCAATGGTGGAGCGATGAAAATTGGTGATGTGCAAGAAGCCAGAATTGGAGGAGCGCAGAGATCTCAGAGGGTTGTAGGGCTGGAGGAGGTTACAGAGTTGGGGATGGGGGGGGGGGGTGCGACGCCATGGGGGGATTTAAACACAGAGATGAGAAGTGACAACAAGTGACAGAGCAGCGTAGCACCCAACTCTGTTCCATGGTTAGTGAAGTGGAGGTGCTTTATCTGAGAACAAGATGGAAGCAGAAAGTTACAAAATGACATAGACTGACTAAGTGAGTGGGCAAAACTATGGAAGATGGAATTCAAGGTGGGGAAATGTGAGGTCATCCACTTCGGATCTAAGGAAGACAAATCAGAATAATTTCCTAGTGGTGGGAGACTAGCAGCTGTGGAGGAGCACAGGGATTTAGGTGTCCGTGTAAACAAATCACTAGTACATGGATACAAAAAGTAATCAAAAACGCTAATGGAAAGTTGGCCTTTATCAGTGAAGAAGTGAAACTTCAGTTATACAGAGCTTTGGTCAGACCCCATCTGGAGTACTGGGTTCAGTTTTGGGAACTGAACCTCAGAGAAGATATCTTGACCATGGAAGGGGTACAGCACAAATTCAGCAGAATCGGGCTTAAAGGGTTAGATTATGAGGACTGGTTGCATAAATGTGGCTTGTATTTCCTTGAGTTTAAAAGGTTGAGGGGTGATCTAATCGAGGCATCTAAAATGATAAAGGGATTCGATAGGGTAGATAGAGAGAAACTATTTCCTCTAGTGGAGCAATCCAGAGCAAGGGGGCATAATCTTAAAATCAAAGCTAGACCATTTAGGAATGAAAAGCACTTTTCCACACAAAGGGTATTGGAAATCTGGAACACTTTCTCCCATAAGGATATGGATGCTGGGTCAACTGAAATTTTGAAGACTAAGATCGATAGATTTTTGTTAGTTAAAGGTGTCAATGGATATGAAGCAACGGCAGGTAAATGGAATTGAGGTACAGATCTTACTGAATGGCAGAACAGGCTTGAGGGGCTGAATGCCCTACTCCTGTTTCTATTTCTTATGTTGCCTCAAGAACTATCTTTGACTCCTACTCTTCCTCAACTACATGCTGTCTCATGATAACATCATCCACAGACATAGAGTCAGCTTCCGCACGTATCCTGATGATATCCAGCTACACCTATCCACCACCGTTCTCGACCCCCCCCACCCCCACCACCACCGCCTTTGTGTTATTGGACTGCTTGTCCAACATCCAGTCTTCGATGTGCTGCAATTTTCTCTAGTTAAATATTGGGAAAACCAAAGCCATTGTCTTTGGTCCCCATCACAAATTCTATACCCTTGCCACTGATTCCACCTGCCTCCCCAGCAACAGTCTCGGGTTGAACTAGACTGTTCACAGTCTCAGTGTCCTATTCAACCCTGAGATGAGCTTCTGACCCCATATCTTCTATCGCAAAGACTGCATAACATCGCCCGCCTCCACCCCTACATCAGTCCATCTGCTGCTGAAACCCTCATCCATGACTTTGTCACATCCAGACTCAATGCTCTCTTGGCCAACCTACCATCCTTCTTCACCCTCCATAACCTTCAGCTCATTCAAAATTCTGCTGCCTGCATCTTTTCCTGCTTACCCATCATCCCTGTCTTCATTGACCTATATTGTTTCCTGGTCCCCCAATGCCTCAACTTTAAAATTCTCATCCTCATGTTTAAATCCCTTCATGACCTCACCCCTTCCTACCTCTCGCCACTTCCCTCTCCTCCTTTAAGACCCTCCTCTTTGCCCCTCCTCTCCACTCTCCCTCCTCCCCTTTTCCCCCTCTGACCCTCCCCCCCTCAAACCTTCTCTTCTCCCCTCCCTTTTCCCTGTTCACCAGTCCTCCTGCTTTGTTCCTAGCTTATTCTCTCCTCCTCTTTCATCCTTTCTCCACTCCTCTCCCCCACCAACTCCCCATCCCCCATTCTCACCCATTCCTCTCCTCCATTCCCTCCGCTCTCCCTTCCCCACCCATTTGCCTCCTTTCCCTTCCATCACATTGGTTGAATTATCTATCCACCCCGCATCCCTGCTTGACCTGAAATATCTCCTTGGACTTGACTCCTCGTGCAACACCACAGGAGACTGATTAATAGTTCTAAAAAAGTGGACAGAATTTCAGTAAAAGGCTTTTTTGCTGTGTTTAGGTGGACTTGATCCGATTATTCGGGGAATACTGAATTCTCCAAACAAACTGCAGAAGCCGAATCAGATGATGGTGGATGATCTGCGTGACCATTTGTTTGAAACAGTCGGTCGCATCGCTGGTGACCTGGCTTCACAGAACATGCAACGAGGCCGAGACCATGGGCTTCCAGGTAATGAACAATACACAGTAGAGTCTGAAGGGGATCCAGTTTTAGTGCCATTGAATTTCATCTGTGGGCGCAAGTGAACTGTAACCCTAGTGCTACAGTTACTTTAAAGAGATTTTGGCTTATTATAATCATTGATCTATTAATGTTTGTTTATCATATAGAAGGAGACTTAAGGGATTCCATCTGCTGCAGAATCTCCAATTCAAAAAAGATCATCAATAATAATTATTACTTTAATATTTGAGCTGAAAAGGCCTAGACGTTGACAGCGTGCGCTTGTGCTGAGAGAAGCAAAGAGAGGGAGTTTGGGCTGCATTGCAAGTCAGCCCTGAGATACATTGGCCTGAAGTTGCATGTTCAAGCCAATAACAGAAAATTAGGCCCAGTGCCTGTAGTTGTGAGTAGCACAGCGACTGGGAGTATGAAAATTGCAAGTTCAGGAGCCCCCAATTTTGGGATCCTGCAAAAACTGTGCACACCCATAATGATGTGAGGCCTGGCCCTTCATTTGCTTAGGTTCAAAGTTACTAATTTCAGGTCTCACTAGAACTCCAATACAGTTAGTGTCAGTAATTTCTCCCATAAGCAGGCTGCGTGTTCCCTACAATTAGGAGTGTGCCTTTACTGTCAATTATCTAGATAAGATAGTGTGATCTGCAGATCATAACAATGAAACCTGTCGATGTAAGTACTGGATACTATAATCTCATCCATGCCTCCATGTGCAATTCTATGTAAGCAAATATGCAAAATGAGTAAAGGACATAGAATATTAATTATGGAGATTTTAACTACCCCCAAATAGACTGGCAAGAAGAGGTAGGTAAAGGGGTACAGGAATGGAGTTTTTACAATATGTGCAGGACTTCTTTCTTACCCATTATGTAAAAAACCCAACAAGAGAGGCAGCTCTGCTGGATCTAGTAATGGGAAATGAACCAGAACATAAGAGAAGTAAGCATAAGGGAACATCTAGGCAATAGCGATCACAACATAATAAGGTTTAAGATAAAGATTGAGAAGGACTTAAGTAAGGCAAAGGCTAAAGTAATAAATTGGAAAAAAACTGATTTTAAGGGGATGAGAATGGAACTAGGGAAAATAAACTGGAAACATTTACTGACAAACAAAGAAATGGAATAGCAGTGGGAAACATTTAAAATAGTGATCAATAGAATCCAGGAGAACTATATCCCACTAAAAAGCAAGAAGAAACTAATGACACCATGGATGGATAACAAAAAAGGGCAAAATTGAAACTAAAGAGAAAGGCACACACTAAGTACATAGACAACAAAGAGGATGACAAAAGGCAATACGAAAAGATTAGGAAAGAAGTCAAAAAAACAATTAGGAAGGCAAAGAGAAACTACAAAATTAAATGATCAAGGAATATTAAAAAATAGCAAAGTATTCCATAGACACATAAACAACAAGAAAAATCAGGATAGGGATAGGGCCACTTAGGGATAAACACAATAAATTCACAGGTAATGATGGCGAAATGGCAGAAATATTAAGTAATTACTTAAAATTATAGAATCATAGAAAGGCCATTTGGCCCATCAAGTCCACGCCAGCTCTATGCAAGAGCAATCCAGCTAGTCCCACTCCCCCACCCTTTCCCCATAGCCCTGAAATTTTTTTCCTTTCAAAATCTTTTCCTTTGCCTCAGTATTTACCAGGGAGACTAACATGGTGGGCATAACATTAGATGAAGAGATCAAAAAAGATATAAAGACATTGAAGCTAGAAAGGGAGAGATAATTGATAAACTAATCAAACTTAGAGAAGGTAAAATCTCTGGTCCAGATGGATTGCATCTGCACATATTAAAAGAAGTTAAGGAAGAGGTAGCAAAGGCACTATTACATATATATAAAAAATCATTAGAAAAGGGAATAGTGCCAGAGGACTGGCGAACAGCTAATGTGATTCCTATATTTAAGAAGGGAGATAGAACCGTCCAGGGAACTGTAGACCAATTAGCTTAACGTCGATGGTAGGAAAAATAATGGAATCCTTACTCAAAGATGTAATAGAAAAACATCTAGAAACCGAAAATATAATAGTTAGCACAGATTTCAATAGGGAAGGTCATGCTTGACCAAACTTACTGAATTCTTTGAAGAAGTAACAGAAAGGATAATGCAGTAAATGTAATATATTTGATTTTTAAAAGGCCTTTGATAAGGTACCACTCATGACTAAGGTCAGTACATGTGGAGTCAGGGGACAGGTAGCAGAATGGATAGCAAGCTGGCTACAAAACAGAAAACAGAGAGTAGGGGTTAAAGGTAGTTACTTAGATTGACAAAAGGTGGAAAGTGGTGTTCCACAAGGATCGGTGCTGGGACCACTGTTATTCATCATTTACATAAACGACTTGGACTCGGGAATCAGAATTTCAAAATTTGAGGATGCCACCAAATTGGGGGTATAGTTAATACTGAGGAGGACTGCGACAAAATACAGGAAGACAATAAACTTGCAGAATGGGTGTGTAATTGGCAAATGAATTTCAATATAGAAAGTGTGAGGTGGTACATTTTGGTAGGAAGAATAAGGAAGCCATGTACTCCTTGGAAAATAAGAAACTAGATAGGGTAGAGGAGCAGAGGGATCTGGGGGTACAGATACACAAATCACTAAAAGTAGCAATGCAGGTTAATAAGGCCATAAGAAAAGCAAACAAAGCACTAAGGTTCATTTCTAGAGGGATAGAATTGAAAAGCATGGAAGTTATGTTAAACTTGTATAGAATCTTGGTTGGACCACACTTGCAGTACTATGAACAGTTGTGGTCTCCATATTATAGAAAGGATATAGAGGCACTGGAGAAGGTGCAAAACAGATTTACTAGGATGATACCAGAACTGAGAGGTTATACCCATCAGGAAAGATTGAACAGGCTGGTGCTCTTTTCTCTAGAAAAGAGAAGACTGAGGGGTGATCTGATAGTGGTCTTTAAGATTATGAAAGGGTTTGGTAGGGTAGACATAAAGAAGATGTTTCCACTTGCAGGGGAGACCAGAACTAAGGGCCATAAATATAAGATAGTGACTAATAAATCAAATAGTGAATTCAGGAGAAACTTCTTTACCCAGAGTGTGGTTAGAATGTGGAATTCGCTACCACAAGGAATGGTTGAGGTGACTAGCATAGATGCATTTAAGGGGAAGCTCGATTAATAGATGAGGGAGAAAGGAATGGAAGGATTGGTTGATGGGGTTAGATGAAGAAGGGTGGGAAGAGGCTCATGTGGAGCATAAACACCGGCATGGACCTGTTGGGCCGAATGGCCTGTTTCTGTGCTGTACATCCTATGCAATTCTATGTAATATCTTCCAGAAGTCAGACTAATACACACTCGGGTGAGACAAGATAAACTGTACAGCAAGAAACTACTTTATTCTACATGTAATAGATTGAATTCTTCATATATAATTCCTTTTGTTCCTGGTAACAACAAAAATAATTAAAATATTCTACACTACCCATTAATGGGCTAAATTCACTTTACAGGTTAGCAAATCCGTGAAACTAGTCAGTCCTAACCTCATGAAGAATTCACTCCCTCTTTAGCTGTTTACCTTTCCAATTGTCTGCCACATGTTTGTTTCAGCTCATCAGGAAACCAAAGAGTTGACCATTGACCCTCCACCACCATTCCATGTCAGGAACTGGCTATTTGAGAAGGGTCCTCTGGTATGCAGGGTGGGATTTCAGTGAAAATCCTGCTCCTAACCGCAGGGAGGGAAAGAAATTGAGGCAGGCTGTAGCAGTTAAAAGGCTCCTGCAGTTGAAATTGCCACAAGCACAGCAGGTGACTCAGAAGGGGAGGGGGGAGAGAGAAAGAGATATATAGATGGAACTGCACATTCAAAAGAGATAGTAGATGGAACAGCACCATCTGGGAGGTCTGAAGTGGAGATAATGCCGGTAGAGATAAAGGCAGTTCTCGACCTTGTTCAGCCAGGCCCTGAGTGGCATGCTTCAGGTTATGGAACTTCCATTGATGTACGTTCAGCTTAGCCATACCTGCCTACTGGACCCTGTGAAGTCCTTGAAGGCAGGGGGAGCACTGCAGTGGTAGGGTTTCCATCGTGAGATATAGAAACCTCATTTCTCTGCAAGTTCTATCAAGCCCTTGTTGGAAGCCTGTGTGTCACTGTACCTTTTGATCTGTGGGGAGCAGACCCTATTGCAGCAATGACATTGCTGAAGCCTATATGTCTATCTCTCTCCATTCGGCCAAGCTGATTTGATAACCTGTTCAAGGAGGAGCTAACACTGATGCCCAAGGCCCTTATGGCTTCAGTCTGAGCATTTAGGAGGGATGCAATAACTGGCTTAATAGCCTCTGCCGTTAGGGGTTATTGAGAAGGTATGCATTACCATTCCATTTTACTCTGTTTACCACTAAAGTCTACCAGAAGATGGGCAGTAATTCAGAGGTGTCTTCAGATGATGTACATTCTGAAATAGTCTTCCTCATCCAGATTATGCAATAATATGGGAGTTGACACAGGAAGTATCTAGCTCCCAACGTCCTTTGATGCTATTTGTATTACAGGAGATTATGGCACAATAAATGCATATTGCATAGTGAGATCATAGCCTCAGCAAAAAGGCAGTACTAGGGAGTTGTCAACCACTCCTTCCCCCTCCACCTTCCCTCATTTGTGGTCCACTTCCATGGCACTCCTCTAGACTGATTCCACTCCCCCTCTTTTAATAAAACCAGCATATCACCATCAGGTGCGTCCCAAGACTCCCACCATGGCCCACTTCTTTTCTTTATGTAAACATAGCTCGTTGGTGGCGACCATAGCCAGGAGGTAAACATTCACCTTTGAACTGACAGAGTCTAGATCTACATCTCTGCCATTACACTTGATGTTTCAACCACCTTTGTGTTGTTCACCTGCTTAGCTGACATCAAGTTCTCGATAAGCAAAATCTTTCTTCAACTCTACACTGGAAAGATCAAAACCATCCTCCTTGGTTCCCATCGTTAAAATGTCATACCTTTGTCCTGACTCCATCATTTCCCTGACTGCCCACTCAGGTTGAGGCCACAATACACAATCCCCAGTCCCAATGTCTTTTTTGGCCTTGAGTTAAGCTTCAAATTCCACATTCACCACCACCAAAACTTTCACTTCTGCAATCATCCATCTCTGCCCCATCGGACCTTTGCTGCTACTGAAACATTTTCCTCGCCAGCGTGCCAAATTGTACACCTCCAAAACTCCACAGCCCACAACCTATCCCATATAAAGTCCCGCTCCCCTATCATCTTTGTTCTCTCCAACATTCATTGGCTCCTCATTTCCCAACACATCAATTTCAAAGTCCTTTCCTAATGTACAAGTCCTTCCATGGACTTGCCCCTTTGTACTTCTACAACCTGCTCCAGCCCTAAGTTCCTGTTCACCCACTCTGCTCTTCTAACTCTGTTCTCCTCTGCATCCGCACTTTTTCTCCGTTCAGCCTTCAGCCTCCCCCCTTCCCCCCCTCCCCCCACCCTGGCCCCTCTGCCTTGTTACCTCTCTCCCTTCCTTCCTGGTGTCCTTTAAACCTTCCTCTTTGACCTTGCCTTTGGTCACCTCCCATTCTATTCGATATACAGTTTGTTTTTCACCTCTGAAAAGCATTGGGGTGTCTTAATACACTAAAGGGGGTATATAAATCCAAAATATTATTGTTGACTGAAATTAGAAACTGACTGCAGTGGATACAAAGCTATATGCTACAGTTCATAGTACTCGACTTTGATGCATCATTATGTATTATTGCATTGGTGTAGTATTGCACTGGTACACTATTACATGGGTGTATTATATATTGTGCTAGTAAAATAACAACCCGAATAACTGAGAGATACTTTTGAGTTGGAGGGCAACTTTCAGACATCAGACCCAACTCATTGATATCCTTCAATCAATCCAAGTTTTCAAATTGACAGATTATTGTTTTCCAACGATCTCATCTTTTCCTCCTATATGTATGTTTATAAAATTCACAAGGTATGATTTCATGCCAAATAGGTAACATCTGGATGATTTTTAAAATTCTGCTAGATCCTAACTCAGATCCCCATCACCCTCTGCTGTCACTACAGTTTCAATTGGAGAATATCAGAGGGTTTCCATTTCCGCCATATCTACCAACTAACTCTTCCTTTTTTTTGCTTCCAAATTGCACACAGGATACAATTTCTGGAGAAGGTTCTGTGGTCTTTTTGCACCCAGAGATAGAAGTGAACTCAGCAGAGTCCTTAGAAACAATGAACTGGCAGATCAACTCCTCAACTTGTATGGAACTCCAGAAAACATTGACTTGTGGCTGGGAGGAATCGCTGAACCCTTTATGAACGGTGGTAGGGTGGGCCCCTTGTTCGCCTGTCTGATAGGAAAGCAATTTAAGGGCTTGAGAGATGTAGACAGGTAATGGAAATTATTACCAAAAATCATTTGCAATGTTTGTGTTACATAATTATGGCTTCTCCACTGAGCATCAGGAGCAGACTCACCACAGGTCAGAGATAATGGGCATGATTTTAGCTGGGAGCCGGGAACCCAGCCCCTCTTTAGATATTCGGATTGTGCAGTGGTGTGAGGAGCCAGTGTTGCAGAGGATTAAGTCAGATCTTCCAGGAGCCACCTATCCCAACCTTTGGTTTTCCTCAAAGAATCTGGGTACGCACGATATCTAGAGTTGAAATATAGGTAGAAGTGAATGTGTCGCAATCTGCAATCGCAACTCAATTGAATGTAAGTATTTGTACTTCCAGGTTTCCCACGGGTCAGATGACCAGATTGGGTAAGATCGGGCAGTCCAGCGTCAGGGGTGGTGGGGGGGGGTGGGGGGAGTCCAGCAATGGGGTGGGTGGGTTGGCCGATTGCGGGGGTCCTGTTGCCCAGGTGAGCTTGTTGAGCCTGGATGAATCATTCCTGCTCCTCTGGGCCAACAAGCAGTGCAATAAAGGCACTCACCTCATGAACCCTGTCCTTTCTGCCTCTTTTCACCTGACATGAATCGGAAGCAATGGGAAATCTGAACAGGTAAGGTTAAAGTTGTTTTACTTTTTGTTATATGCCAAAAATTTGGTACCTCAACTATTGCCATGAGGTACATTGCCCCTTTAAGTATCAGCCCATCGGCTTTATGTGGGGGTGGGACTTCCAGGTGTCTGTTGCACTTGCACAGCCAAACGTGCCTGGGTCAAACCCGGAAGTGGGCACGTTGGAGCCAGGATGCAGTCCCGCTCCAAAAATCCACTATTTTTAATACCCACCTGCCCCCAACCCACCCGTTCTTGGGGGTTAAAATTACCCCCAATATGTTAGAGTCTCGGGACTACTAAACACTCCTACCTATATTTCAACTCTAGATATCGTGTGTACCCAGATTCCTTGAGGAAAACCAAAGGTTGGGATAGGTGGCTCCTGGGAGATCTGACTTAATCCTCTGCAACACTGGCTCCTCACACCACTGCACAATCCGTAGATCCCAGGCAAGACTGGGGGAGAATTGAGCAGTCCTTTGGGCATGAAAGCAATGATGTTGATGCTGGGCCATTTTAGTGTGTGTATGTGGGGGGGGGGGGGGGGGGCGGGGGGTGCTTATGCAGAATGCACCAGAAAGAAATGGCAATTAATTGTGCATGTGTCACAAGATGGCCGTTGGTAGAACCATTTCACCACAAGCCCAGGAGGAACAGCAACAAGAAAAAGAGCAGGAGGGTGCATGTGACCAATCAGCAGCTCAACAACTACTGTTTGCAATTGTCACCACTGGTGCTTAACATATGTGAGTGTCCATGATAAAATCCCATTTACAGATGTACACTATAGTAGGTGCATAATAGTCTAGAGACTGGGTGCCGCCCTACAACTTCTGCCTCAGCCACTCCTTCCAACGCATCAGTGCTTAGAATGTCAGTAATTACAGGGGGATCATAGATAAAGTTGCTCCACATCATCTCCAATGATCTGCAATTCCTTCCTATTGAAGGTCACTTCTCCTGCAAAGGGTGAGAAGAAGAAGCAATTCTTATATAGTCACCGTGCTATCACTTCATCCTTTTTCCTGTGCCAGCATGGTTGCTCCTGGGTCCTCATCCTTACCGTACCAACTTCATTAACACTTGGACCCTGTCTAGTCCCCTCTGCTGCCCCTCTAATATTGTAATTTTAACTTAGGGCTTCAGAAAGAAAATATTGTTATTAGTAATTGACATTTAGCTTCAGAAGTGTTTCTGTAAATTTGATAAACCGTCTTGAAGTTAAAATACTTATTCAAATCTTGACAAAGACGGACTCATGTCAGTAACCCGTTAACTTTTTCCTCATGTATAAAGACAAAACACAAGTCATTCACTTTAATTTTTCTATATTCTGAAATATTGCACCATCGCAATAATTGTACAGTTAGCATTAATTTATAAATGCTGTATGCACAAAATTCCTTTAGCAAGGTAATGGTACAAGGTGCAATAAGTTGGGCTAATCACAGCCGATTTCTTAGTGGTTACGAGTCCACACCATAAAGCTGGCCATAATTTAACAAAAATAGCAACCTTTTTCAGGGAAGGTGACTGGTCTTGGCTAGAGATGAATTCAGGTCCCAGAGCTACGAGTGCAGTGTGCTAACTGACCATCGCACAAATTTCCTTATATTGGTATGGTGGAAATTAATCAATATGTGAGAAATTAGTCAGTGTGTGACCCTGTTACTAAGTGAAACAGAGGACACCTTGTGTGAGAAATGAAAATGTCACAATGGTTCAGAAGAGGGTGCTCCAGGGATTTGAGTTCAGCAACAGTGCTGAGGAAGAGAACAGGGAGCTTTATTGTGCTTCTAACCCATGCTATACCAGGATACTTAGAAAATATCAACAGGATTAGACAAAGTCACCATGGATATATGAAAGGGAAATCATGTTTGACAAACCTACTGGAGTTTTTTGAGGATGTAACTGGTAGAATGGAGACCCAGTGGATGTAGTGTATTTGGATTTTCAGAAGGCCTTTGATAAAGTCAGACAACAGGTTGTACACCAGTCACTGAAAGCAAACATGCAGGTGCAGCAAGCAGTTTGAAAGGCAAATGGTATGTTGGCCTTCATTGCAAGAGGATTTGAGTACAGGAGCAAGGATATCTTACTGCAGTTATACAGGGTCTTGGTGAGACCACACCTGGAGTATTGTGTGCAATTTTGGTCTCCTTACCTAAGAAAGGATATACTTGCCATAGAGGGAGTGCAGCGAAGGTTCACAAGAATGATTCCTGGGATGGCAGGACTGTCGTATGAGGAGAGATTGGGTCGACTCGGCCTGTATTCACTTGCGTTTAGAAGAATGAGAGGGGATCTCATTGAAACATATAAAATTCTGACAGGGCTAGACAAACTGGATGCAGGGAGGATGTTTCCCCTGGCTGGGGGGTCCAGAACGAGGGGATCACAGTCTCAGGTTATGGGGTAGGACATTTAGGACTGAGAAGAGGAGAAATTTCTTCACTCAGAGGGTGGTGAACCTGTGGAATTCTCTACCACAGCAGGCTGTGGAGACCAAGTCACTGAATATATTTAAGAAGGAGCTAGATAGATTTCTAGACACAGAAGGCATCAAGGGGTATGGGGAGAGAGTGGGAATATGGTATTGAGATAGAGGATCAGCCATAATCATATTGAATGGCAGAGCAGGCTCGAAGGTCTGAATGGCCTACTCCTACTCCTATTTTCTGTTTTCTATGTTTCTACCTGTTCTAGAATGGTTGGTGGGACAGTACAAAGAGGTTAACTCTGTATCTAACTCTTGCTGTCTAACCTAGGAGTTTCTGTTGAAGCGGTGTAGAGGGAGCTTTAATCTGTATCTAACCCACGCAGTGCACCTAACCTCCCAATATTTGTTGGAGCAGTATAGAGAAAGCTTTATTTACCCTGTGTTTAACCCATGTAGTGCCTAACCTCCTAGTACTTATTGGAAAAGTATAGAGAAACCTTTTCTCTATGTCAGTTGTATGCTGTTCCTGATCTCAGAATGCATTTCCAAGGGCTGATTGTGCTCACTTTTATGAGTTAAAATCAATACAAAATATATTAAAAGAATTTATATCACAAGTTGGCTGAACAGATTGTTTTTTTAATATAAGTTTCAGAGGGTCCTTGCAACCATCTGAGCAGCCTGTGTGAAGGCTTGAGAGGAGGTTGTCTCCTCAGGCCTTAGCAACAGGTGTAGGGAAACCAGGAAAGCTGTAGGGAAATGCAAAGATTTTATACTCGTATGAAAAAAAGAAACTAAATCAGTAAGTGGAGTAGTGATTGGTAATATGTACAATTAAATGGTTTGCATTCACGAGACTGGCATTTACTTGCTCTTAACTTTATTGTGAATTATTTTGTGTGCAAAAGATTATTACATGGAATATTGTTTGATAGTCTTGCTTCATGCTGCATTCAGTCTACAGCTGTATGCTGATTGCATTTGCTTGCTCCTTAGATTCTGGTGGGAATGCCCAAGTGTTTTTACTGGTAAACAGTACTGGGTTCTTCGTCGGATTTCTCTGACTACGATAATCATTAGCAACACCAGGATTGGATTTCTTCCTGAGGATGTATTTTCTTTTCATTTCATCCATACCCAATAGGCTATGTCCCTTGTAGCCACATTCCACAGCTAGACCTGAGACCTTGGAGGGATTTGAAAGGTACAGTATCGGAACTGTTCAAGTTTTGCCTGATTTTCTATGCACCTTGTTTGTTGTTTTAATCTGACTAAACTGAGCTAAATTGATTGAAGAAAGTTCAGATAGTTTATATTTATGTATACAGGATGAGAAAAGGCCTTGAGGCTCATATGTGCTCACCCCCACCCTTGGCTGATTTCATCCCCATACACTAATCCTACCTTTCCCAAACTTCCTGAGAGAGGCAAAAAGAACAGAAACTTGCAACCAATTCAGTAGTCCTAGGTCAAAAATTTCCCTGGCTCCTCATGGCTGATCAGGCAAGCTCAAGGAGGTCTCAAACCAATTAATTGTCAAACAGAATGATTTACCCTTACCTTCTGTATGCTGAGATCATTTCTTTTTCCATCTAACTCCTCCCTAAAAGATTGCAAAGAATCAGTCTTCACCTTCTCTGGGATCCTGTTCCACAGGTCGATCATTCTATCAGAAAAATAAATCTTCTGAACATCCATCCTCACTCCCTGCTTCCTCAATTTATACGAGTGGCCCCTAGTTGTACCTTTCCTCATCATCTCAAACACACTATTTACTTTCATAGACAAAAGATTCACCATATAAGACTCAAATGTGCCCAAGGAGAAAAAATGTGAAGATGTATATAGCTAAGAGTGACCAAGTGTAGCAGCTTGTGGAACAAGAGCCCTGGCCCATCAGCAGGCTACGGTGTTCATCACTATTTATAAAGCAATCTCCATTACGTTCCACCTATTGTCCCTAAAATTCCAGGTGTCCTGGAAGAAGTGCGGCAGAGTGGAACTCCCATCCGCCCATCTTAGACTCTGTCCCAAATTGATAAGGATTATGTAGGGTATGCCTTATTTCCTGTGATTCTTGGAACTGGACAAATAGTCAATATTCATTAATTAAAAGTAATTATTTATTCTTGTTATAATTCATATGAGCATTCATGAAGCAAAATCAAACCATACATGTGACTTTCCTCAATAAAATTCTGTTATACACTTAATAATTCTCAGCATTATTCTATAATGACTTAACAATTCATACACACATCAGGCAAATCATGTAATATATACAACCTTAAACCAAGGATTTTGCTCATTGGGCCTGAAGGTTGATCAGCTCTTTAGTCCACGAGGTCCTCTTCTTCTTGCATGATGTTCGACTGCAGTGTGCGTTCCTTGTGACTGCCATGTGGTGAAGAGCCTGTTCTTCACTCTGATTGTTGGTCCTGGAGCATAAAGGCAAACTTGTACTGGTGTTCTGGATTAAGGGGAGCTGACCAAAAGCCGTTAGATATGTCCAACACCGTAATCACAGCGGATTTAGGTGTGGGTCCTATTAATAACCTGGCATTGATGCTACTGTTGGGGCGCATGAGGGCATTGCCTTATTTAATTGTCAGTAATCGCTAGTCAATCACTATGAGCCATCTGGTTCCTTAACAGGCCAAATAGGCGAGTTTGTTCGAGTTGCTATCGCTTTTCTGATGTGCTCATTTGCTACCCAGGGGAAACAATACTGCTTCAGTGGATATCTACAACAGTCATGTTTATGTTAGGCAAATGTGGCCTCATTCTCTTTTACTTCCTATTGTATCTCAGTGCATGAATTATGGAATATTTCATCCAAGTCATACCCCTTTATCTCTGATCATGCAGATCTCCCTGTAACCTGGGATCATTACCGGTTCCTCTATCTCTGTCTCCTAAGCCTGCCAAAGGATGTGTCGAAAACTTAATTACCTATTATACACAATGCATTAACTCCATACACTTAATTCAGACAAGTAAGAATTTATTAAGAAACTTGTATAAGTTGGAAGCTGTGTCCAAGCAATGGTTGGAACCACCTCTTCGCTGAGCAGATGAAATGGTTAACTTTTATACAGTTCAATTAGTAATGTCTGTCCATCATAGAATATGAGCGTACATGTACACTCTCATTGGTCAAGTGGTTAGTCAATCAAAAATAGGGAACCCAACCTTTTTGGTTCCCATGCCTGTTCAACATCACGAGACAATGTCTGGGGAAAGTGGCTTTCCCCTAAGAAAGTGCCTTTATTATCAGTTTTGTACTCAGTCTCAAGGCTATATGGTCATTCATTTCTGCTAGTCAGACAGTTATCTCATAAGCAGACAATAGCTCTTCTGTGTGTCTTTGCTGGGAACCGAACATAAGCGTTCTATTGTATTCAGCTGGTCAGCTAACATGGTCAACTTATTCCATCATGCTTTGCTTCTTTTATGGTTCAGTATTTCTACATTAATATGGTCAGCTTTATGGTTTAAGTGTATTCGAAAGTCAATTTAGTCAGGCAAAACTTATAGTTTTCCACAGATGCTATTTGCTAAATTCACAATCAGACATCTCCCCACTAGTATATCCGCTCCAAAACACCCTGCATCTTCTGCGCCGGGTTTGTTAGTATGCATACCCACGTTCCCTCACTAGATCCTATTTTTATTGGGATTGGCTGGGATTCAACACCTGTTTGGGAGTTTCCCGTGAATCCACTTAATCTCAAAGGTTTTCCAATAGAAAAAGGAGATTTCCCTGGCTCCTGCACAGATATGACAGCTCTGGACACTCCCGTGTCAACCAAATATATGCCGCAGTGGCCCCCAACCTCAGTGGTTACACACGGTCGTCCATGTAAGTCATACTGTAAGGAGCACAAATACTTCGGTGAGGCCGTCCCCGTCATTGGGGACTGGTGGACTAACTGACCTCCGAACCCCATGGCTGTTCAATCGAATCGTAGGAGGGGCGGTGGGTAGTACCATCCCTTTTATTGCATCCTTAAAACACTTTTCCATGTCCGCCAAACTGGGATAGATCTTGGCTGGTTCTTTTCCCCCGAGTCTTGTTTCCCATGCGGTGCCATGGATTTCCTGCCCCAGGATTTTTTACACATTCGGGCAAAATGTCCCATTTTACCACAATTATGGCATTTCATATCAGCATAAATGTTCATTCTGGGTCCCTCTGTTTTAGGGCCCACATTTTTCCATGCTGGAGCTTGCATGGTGTACTGGTTGTTTTATTTTATCCAATTTTCTATTCTCCCATTTAAGTACTATCCATCTCATAACTACAGTGTCCGTCTAAGCTGCATTGTCTGGATCAAAGTCACCCCATGCTGCTTGTAAATACAGTTGTGTGTGACTAAGCAAAGTCCTCAACCACCTGGTAACATTATGACGAGCCTCCAGGTTACCTCGGTCTAATCCTGGCCCATAGACTCTATCATAGTATTGCCATAAGCATTGGGCATATACATCGGGATGTTCATTGGATTCCTGTTTATAATTTGTTAACACCTCATTTGGATCACCCCTATCAAATCCAATGGCTGTCAGTACGGCCTCTTGCATTTGTGCCCAAGTTCCTTGTCCAAATTTCCTATCCTGTGGGAGTCCGCCGAATAACTCTGGACCTAACGTCCACAGTAATAATTTTATTTTTTCAGCCGTGTCCATTCCGCTTACTGTTGCGGATTGGTCAACTTGGGCAAAGTGTTTAAACACATCACCTTTACTGTCAAATTTAGGTATCATGTATTTGTTGGGGGGTATATGGAACAATAAATCTCTTTGCTATGCTTGTTCTTTCATGTGTGGTGGGAT
Source organism: Heptranchias perlo (assembly GCF_035084215.1). Lineage (NCBI taxonomy): Eukaryota > Metazoa > Chordata > Chondrichthyes > Hexanchiformes > Hexanchidae > Heptranchias > Heptranchias perlo. The sequence goes on along the minus strand of NC_090352.1, from coordinate 15,678,480 downwards.
CCACATTACATTTAATCTGTTCCATTCCTGCCATAGGGGGGCCTGCATCCCATGAGGGTTGGTCACCATGGTGTCCGTATTCAGTAGCCTCCCTGTTTAAATTATCCCACTCTTATTCATCTAACTCATTGTCACTATCCTCTCCCTTCAGGGTGTAGATAATTCCTTGTTTTACTTGTAACGCTCTTTCTAATTCAGCTATCTTATGTTTACAATGGGAATGGGATATTTCTGGTCCTCTACGGCTTTCTTTGTTGGCGCTCGTCTGTACTCACATGGCTGCTTTTAGGTTGACCTACTGCAGCGCTACTTTTCTTAATCTGCTCTAATAACTCATTGAGTTGCCTAATGCCGGATCAAATCATTTCTTTAACTACCACCTAAGTTTGAAAATATTCTACGTGGCCCTCTAAAGTATGGATACGTTTTTCACTATTCTGTCCCTCCTGTTTCCAATTATCAAGTGTCTTTCCCAATTGTTTCTTTATCTCTTCCAATTCCCACTTTAGACCAGATACTTCTGTTTCTAACTCTTGCTTTTCCTTCTCCTCACTTTCATTTTGTTTACTGAAGGCAAGTAGCCATATGGCTTTAGCCTGTTTTTTAAATGTCGGCTGCTCTTTTATTATACATGCCCACCTATCATCGTATGCTTCGAAGGGTCTCACTGATAGTCCTCCACCTGGAACCATTCCTTATTCTTTGGTAACTTCTTTGCTCTGTATTTTTGAATTGCTGCTTCCATTTTTATATTTCACCCATCTCTACCTGTTTCTGCTCAAACGTTGTCCTTTAACCTTCCTATTATACCTTCCACCCGTCCTTGCCCAGAGAACTATGTTCCTGTCTAAACGTTAGCTCCAGTATATTTCTGTAATACCTTCCACCTGCCTCTGCTCAGAAAATTATGTTCCTGTGACGTTAGCTGTCGTATTTTTAAACTCGTTCTGGTATACCTTCCATCCGTCCCTGCCCAGAAAACTATGGGTTCTGTCTAAACGTTAGCTCCAGTATAACCTTTCTGCTAGGACACAATATTTTAACCCTTTCACTTTGTCTGTCTGTCAGTGTTCCATCTGGAGTGCCAATTGTGTAGGGTATGCCTTTTTTCCTGTGATTCTTGGAACTGGACAAATAGTCAAGCAAAGAAAGTAACCCTCACTCATGGTGGTTTCGTTTTTCAAAAGTAATCATTTAATGATATAATTCATTCGAGCATTCATGAAGCAAAATCAAACCATGCATATGACTTTCCTCTATAAAACTCGGTTATACACTTAATAATTCGCAACATTATTATGTAATGACAACAATTCATACACACATCAGGCAAATCATGTAATATATACAACCTTAAACCAAGGATTTTGTTCATTGGGCCTGAAGGTTGATCAGCTCTTCAGTCCATGAGGTCCTTTTCTTCTTCTTGCGTGACGTTCGACTGCAGTGTGCGTTCCTTGTGACTGCCATGTGGTGAAGAGCCTGCTCTTCTCTCAAAGTCGTCTTTTATATTGGAGAATTGGAGCATGTCATTCTTTTTTGTCCAATCGCTCCCTGTTGCTATGCCTCAATCATTAACATAAGTCAATGATTGACGGTTTAGGCTTTGAATATGTGACTGGAGATCTTTTGATGTAAAAATGAACATGAGGTAAATATTAACCCCATAAACGGGTGGGAAGGTAAAAACTGTAAAAAAAAAGTAGAATCCGACCCCAACCCGCCTCCAACCCACCCATTTCCGGTTTTAGCAGAGGCAGGTCGAGGGGGCGGGTGACCAGCCCGCTCACAGGAGGCAGGTCAGTCATTTTTTAAAAATTCGTTCATGAGATGTGGGTGTCGCTGGCGAGGCCGGCATTTATTGCCCATCCCTAATTGCCCTTGAGAAGGTGGTGGTGAGCCGCCTTCTTGAACCGCTGCAGTCCGTGTGGTGAAGGTTCTCCCACAGTGCTGTTAGGAAGAGAGTTCCAGGATTTTGACCCAGCGACAATGAAGGAACAGTGATATATTTCCAAGTCGGGATGGTGTGTGACTTGGAGGGGAACGTGCAGGTGGTGTTGTTCCCATGTGCCTGCTGCCCTTGTCCTTCTAGGCGGTAGAGGTCGCGGGTTTGGGAGGTGCTGTCGAAGAAGCCTTGGCGAGTTGCCGCATTGCATCCTGTGGATGGTACACACTGCAGCCACAGTGCGACGGTGGTGAAGGGAGTGAATGTTTAGGGTGGTGGATGGGGTTCCAATCAAGCGGGCTGCTTTGTCCTGGATGGTGTCAAGCTTCTTGAGGAGGTTGTTGGAGCTGCACTCATCCAGGCAAGTGGAGAGTATTCCATCACACTCCTGACTTGTGCCTTGTAGATGGTGGAAAGGCTTTGGGGAGTCAGGAGGTGAGTCACTCACCGCAGAATACCCAGCCTCTGACCTGCTCTTGTAGCCACCATTTTTAATAGGTTTTTTATTTTTAACTCTTGAGGGCCAGGATTCTCGCCTCCTCTTATATGGTGTGAATCAGAAGGCCTGCATCAACAGGTAAGTGTTTTTATTGCACTGATTGTGGGCCAGGAGGAGCAGGAGTGTTTCCTCTAGGCCCAACAAGCCAACTTGCCGCGATCCCACACACGCGAATGGCCATTCCATCCCTCATATCCGACACCCCCCACAGCGATCTCCAACCCCCCCATGATCTCCGACCCCCCCCCATGATCTCTGATGCCACCATGTCCGACTCCCCCCACCCGACGATCTCCAAACCCCCTCACCACGTTCTCCAATTTGTGAAAACACAGTTTACTACATTACTGTGTTGCAGGTTTTCAAATGGCTTTGTTTAAAAGGGGCACAGTTAACCCTTTCCTTCAAATGTCTTTCGTTAAAAGGATTTTGAACCCCACAATTCTTTATTGACCTTAACCCAAAATCCTATTTATGTATAATCAAATGCAATTAAGCAAAATTTTGCTCTAATTGCTAGATTTTCGTTTTCACGGTCTTGGTGATAATCTAGTGAAGCAGATTGCCCAGCCATTGTAGAACCTACCCAATTTCCATCCTGAATTCAGGAATGAAAATCAGATGGGTTCTATAACAGGCGGGCGATCTGCTTCACTAGATTATCACCCAGACGATGAAGATGAAAATCTACCCCTATATCTCCACAGATTATCCATCAGCAGTTCCTTAGGGTCAGATCAATAGATGACCATTGTGATCTTGGAAGTGAAAGACATCTATGCCCAAGATGAGGAACTGTGGGCGCGATTTTAACCCACCCCTCCCGGCAGGAACAGGGTGGCCGCACAGTTAAAATCGTCTCTGAAAACTTACCACTCCATTCCCGCCCACCACTGCTTTAACTGGGTCCTTTGTTTTAGGTGGCTGAGGTGTCTGCCTGATTCAGGCAAGAGCCTTGTTAATACATGTTAATCAGGGTCCTATGATGTTATTAGGTCCCCAATGGCATTTTAACCATCGACTGAACGGAGTTGAGTAAAACCTATTAGGGAAGAAGCAAAGGCCTGAAAAGGTAAGTTTAAAATTTATCTTTTTGGGGTCTGGAGGAGCAGGAGTTGCCCTCGGCAATTTACCTGAATGCCGGCAGCCAGCCACCTGCCTCTTTACATTCATTTCGGGCGGGCAGCTGGCTGGCAAGATGTAAATGAGGCCCGGAGTTAAAATAGCCCGGGCCAACGCTGGAAATTTTAGGAACTGATAAAAGTGTTCAGACTAACAATCCCATCCTTCTCTGAATAATTTCATTTCTGCTTTTCCACCTTAGACTAGAAATGGATGTCAGCATAAAGCATTGCACCAGCAGCAACTGTGTGATACAAGGCAGTGATATTGGCAGTCTGTGAGTTTGCATAATTCCTGCCTGCTGAAGTCCTGTTTGGGATCATTGCTCATTAAGTGGGAATCAGAAGGCAACTGCAGCAATGTCAATCAGTGTGTACATTCAGAAAGATCACAGCAATGGGCACCGCTTCCAGTGCTCCTCTGTCACTTGGTTTATTGAAGGACAAGCAGGAGCAAAGAGGGCTGCCAGATATGTAGGGTATGGTAGCATAGTGGTTATATTACTGGACTAGTAATTCAGAAGCCTGGACTAATAATTCATGAGTTCAAATCCCCCCACGGCAGCTGGGAATTTAAATTCAATTAATTACAATTCAATTAATTAAATAAAATCTGGAATTAAAATATCAGTAATAGTGGCCATGAAACATACTGGATTGTTATAAAAACCCATCTGGTTCACTGGAAACCTGCTGTCCTTACCCGATCTGGCCTATATGTGACTCCAGACCCACAGCAATGTGGTTGATTCTGAAATGGCCTAGCAAGCCACTCGGTTGTATAATCTCACTTTAAAAAAAAAGTCATAACAAGAATAAAATCGGGCCATTTGGCACCGGACAGGACAAAGGCAGACCAAGCCCAGTCGACCCTGCAAAGTCCTCCTCATGAACATCTGGGGACTTGTGCCAAAATTGGGAGAGCTCTCGCAAAGACTAGTCAAGCAACAGCGTGACATAGCCATACTGACAGAATCATACCTTTTAGCCAACGTCCCAGACTCTTCCATCACCATCCCTGGGTATGTCCTGTCCCACCGGCAGGACAGACCCACCAGAGGTGGTGTTACAGTGATATAGAGTCATAGAGGGAGTGGCCCTGGGAGTCCTCAACATTGACTCTGGACCCCATAGAAATCTCATGGCATCAGGTCAAATATGGGCAAGGAAACCTCCTGTTGATTACCACCTACTGCCCTCCCTCAGCTGATGAATCAGTCCTCCTCCATGTTGAACACCACTTGGAGGAAGCACTGAGGGTAGCAAGGGCAACAGAATGTACTCTGGGTGGGGGACTTCAATGTCCATCACCAAGAGTGGCTTGGTAGCACCACTACTGGCCGGGTCCTGAAGGACATAGCTGCCAGACTGGGCCTGTGGCAGGTGGTGAGCGAACCAACACAAGGGAAAAACTTATTTGACCTCGTCCTCACCAATCTACCTGTCGCAAATGCATCTGTCCATGACAGTCATTGGTAGGAGTGACCACCGCACAGTCCTCGTGGAGATGAAGTCCCGTCTTCGCACTGAGGACACCATCCAACGTGTTGTGTGGCACTACCACCGTGCTAAATGGGATAGATTCAGAACAGATCTAGCAGCTCAAAACTGGGCATCCATGAGGCGCTGTGGGCCATCAGCAGCAGCAGAATTGTATTCCAGCACAATCTGTAACCTCATGGCCTGGCATATTCCTCACTCGACCATTACCAACAAGCCAGGGGATCAACCCTGGTTCAATGAGGAGTATAGAAGCGCGATGCCAGGAGCAGCACCAGGCGTACCTAAAAATGAGGTGCCAACCAGGTGAAGCTACAACTCAGGACTACATGCATGCTAAACAGCTGGAAGCAACATGCTATAGACAGAGCTAAGCGATTCCACAACCAACGGATCAGATCAAAGCTCTGCAGTCAGGACTGTCCAGAGCAGCCTTACACTGCAATACCACCAACTCCCCCCACCCCCCACCCACCTCATCAGAGGTTTTCAAAATAATTAGTACCTGCTGCACACTCCATTAGTTCACCCTAAAAAGAGGCTTCACCATGAAGCTTGATCAGGTTGGCAAACCATGGCTCCTGCTGTATTGAAACCAATGACAAAAAATACTCAGCATACTGTTCAAATCAAGTGCAGGGCATTTATTTTTTCTATTGCATAATGTTGACAGCTTTAGTTGGCAAGGTGCTGCCCTTGGTGCTTTGTCTTTTCTCAGCAACACCCAAACCTATTGTGAATGATTAACTATCTTTACTTTCCTGGTGTTATGTTAGGTGCTTTACTGCCTAATTGAAGCTCGAGTTGATTTATAGTATTAATGCTGCTTCTTTCACAATAGCTGGCTCACTGTGTGGCTGTATAGAACCTGAACTTCAGCCGAATTGACCCTAAGCTCTGGAATTCCCTCCCTCGAGCTCTCTGCCTCTCCACCTCTCTCTCCGCCTTCACGATGCTCCTTAAAACCTACCTCTTTGGCCAAGCTTATGGTCACTTGTCCTAATATCTCATGATGCGACGGTGTCAAATTGTGTTGGGTAACGCTCCTGTGAAGCACCTTGGGACGTTTTACTACATTAAGGGCGCTATATAAATGTACGTTGTTGTTGTTGTACATGCCCACATTTAGTCTAAAGGCTAAAAACTTCCAGAAACTTTCTGTAACCCACAAATGACCCCCGATTAGCACACAAACCAATTTCTTTGTTCGTATTCCTCTCTTTCTAGGTGATCTGCATATTTTCTTCTGTTCTCTGCTTTAAATGTTTTTTTTCTAATATTGTGAACAGTGGAAAATACCCCCATCATCTCTTTGATCCACAGATACTATGGGCTCGATATTAGCAGGGCAGCGGGTTCTCAGCAGGGGTTTGATTGGGTGCGTGGGTAACGCGCCCGGTGAAATCAGTGTGCTCCGCACGGAATCGCAGGCTAATTGGAGCCACTTACCTTTGCTTCCGGGTTTCCCGCTGGTAAGCTGCGCGGCGGGCGGACTGCGCATGCGCAGCAAGGTCTGTCAGCTGGAGGAGCCCTATTTAAAGGGGCAGTCCACCAATGCTGCTCCTGCAACAAACAACCAATGCTGAACCATGGAGCAGGCCAGAGGGAAGGCTGCCCCAAGATTTTCAGACTCCTCACTCCAGCAGCTGCTGGATGGGGTGAGGAGGAGGAGGGAAATATTTTTCCCGTCTGATGGGAGGAAGTGCCCTCCCTCCACCACGAAGAAGGCCTGGCTGGAGGTGGCCGAGGAGGTCACCAACAGCGGCTATGTGCCACAAACCTGGGTCCAGTGCAGGAAGAGATTTAATGACCTAAACAGGTCAGCCAAAGTGAGTATACTTACGCATTCTCCCACACTCTGTCTTCCACATCACCTCCACCACCACACAACACATTCTGCACTGCCACCACAACGCTCTCGCATCACTCCTCACATCCACTCAACTATCATCCTCACCTTGCCTGCACGTACTCACCGCCCCGTCCCCATTCGAACACTACCACGCAACCCAATCCTCATACAATATCATGGCTATGTTACACACGCACCCTCCCATGCATCTCCCTCACGCTCAACCCCACCCACACCAATGCATGCAGCGGCTCACCATGCAACCATCACTCAATCACGCCTCTGTATTTTGCCTTGATAGGAGAAGAGATGCCAGAACGCCCAGGAGAGGGCACGGACCGGAGGGGGCCCGCCACACCAGGTGGCACTAACAGACGCAAAGCAGCAGGCATTGGAGATCTGCCGCACGCTGGAGTGCCTGTCCGTGGCGGATGCCGAGGCTGGGATTGCACAAGTGGCCGGTGACAGAAAGCTAACACTTGATAGCGAATGATCTTAGCATCACTTGACATCTGCAGCACCTCTACATCTGTCCACATGCCTAATATTGCTTTCTGTTCTCTTGCAGGGCCATCTGCGAGTGCTGTGACCGTGGAGGGCGATTCCTCAGAGGACCTGCCGGCCTCTGAGGGTCCATCATCACATCTGAGCCATGCATCCACCAGAGCAGATACACACACCCCGGTGGGTTCCTGTCCTCACTTAGTTGGGCTTACACATGGTGAGTCACCACGCACATGTGAGCATGAGCAGACCTTGGTGGCAGGGGCAGCCGTGGAGAGTCAGCGTCGGTGAGGGCACTCTTCTCCAGGCTCTGCTCAGCTGGACCCAGATGCTGAACCCTGGGGGCCAGCCGTGAACAGGAGAATCATCGAGGGGCAGCAGCACATTGCTGAGGCACTGGAACAGGTGCCACGCGCACTCTCCACAATCGCGCAGAGGATGGAGGAGTCCAACTCCTGCATGAGGGGAATGGTGGCACAGGTACAGGAGGGTATCTCCGAGATAGTGTCGCAGGGACGTGAAGGCATCTCTGAGATAGTGTCGCGGGTAGGCGTGGGAATGTCTGCAATGGAGGAAAGGCTAGCCTCCCTCGAGCGTCAAGCACGGCTCAACAATGAGTCCATTCAGGCCCTGACAACAGACGTTCGGATTCAGGATGAGCAACATTCTGCTGCCTTGAACAGGCTGACAGATACTTTACAAGTGGCCTTCCAAGGCCTCACACAAGTCCCCCAAACTGCCGTCCAGCAGGGTGGAAGGAGTGATGTGGGCCTGGACCACGAGAAGGATGATGATGAAAGGGGACATGGAAGTGGGGACGCCACTCAAAGCACTCCCACGACTCACCCGTTGCCCCCCCTCTCAACCAGTACCCGCAATGCTGCCCCCTCTCCAGGTGGCCAAGTCTGCCCCTGCACAGGTGCAGGTGGAGCAGTCTTTGGAGGGGCCCTTACGGGCACCGAAACCCAGAGGGCGTCGGCCCAAAGCATCTCATCGGTCAGGGCATGGTCAAGAGCAACCTGCCACTACCTCTGCCCAAGCCACAGGGGTAGCACCACATAGGGGTTCCTAGAAACGCAAGGCGAAGGTTTTGTGAGCACAAAGGGAATGCACAAGGGTGTCTGACGATTTGTCATGTTTTTTATTTATATTTGTTTTCTTTCACATGCACAATAAATATTATTATTATCACCACTACTGCCACGTCTTGCCCATTCTTGACTGGCTTGTGGAATAGGTCCCTTTCATGGGGTTCACCATGAACACGCACACTTGATGCCACCCATTGTGTCACTGCAGAGTGGGTGTAGGTGTATTTGCAGGGGTCTTTTGTGCAGACGACTGAGAGACGTCAGCGATGTCCCCTGTGGCACCCTGGAAGGATGCGGAGGAGAAGTTGTTGAGGGCAGTGGTGACTTTGACAGCGACAGGTAAGAAGATGCTGCTCGGGCCAGCCAGGAGCAGCTTGGCATGAAGGAGGCCGCAGATGTCCATGACTCCATGTCGAGTGACTCTGAGCCTCCATGTGCACTGCTGCTCAGAGAGATCCAGGAAGCTGAGCCTCGGTCTGTAGACCCTGTGGCGAGGGTAGTGCCCTCTGCGATGCATCCCTCTCTGCAGTTGCCCTCCCTCCTGCTGTGCAGGTGGATGTGTTACAGCACTGTGTTGTGGAGCTCCACGTGTCAGAGGTGGATGGCGTGGCCGGCGAGGCTGGTGATGCTGTTCGCCCTCCGAGGAGGTCATGACTGCAGCCCCCATCCGGAAGATGTACATTTGAGGAGGTCCGCAAGGTGGGTAAATGTGTCTGGACACCGGGGTAAGTGTGCAAGTTTGTGAATGTTACTGTTAGAAGGAGGGTGGTGGAGGCCAAACTTTGTCCAAAGTGACAGAGTGGCCTCCTGCAATGAGTGAGGGTCTCCCCCCACCACCTGTCAAATGCACCTTTGCAGCTGCCACAGGCTGATGGCTGCAACACGTCCATTTGAACTGGGAGTGTTTCCCCCAGTACGGGAAACAGTCCCAGTTAATTTCAAAATCCCACCCCTCCTAAAATATCAGGTCAATCAGGTCTGTAAACAACCTGAAGTACCTGTTTAAGTACTTTAAGTGGCACCCCGCTGGCTTTAATTGCCGGCGGGAGTCCCACATGCGGGGGCTGCGTGTGCATGTCAGCGCGTCACTGGGGAACCCGGAAGTGGGCGCGTTGGAGCCGGGCTCCGGACCCGCACCGGGAATCACCGATTTTCGCAATCCCCCCGCCATGAACGCACCCGATCGCGGGTGCGAAAATCGAGCCCTATATATTTCAATGGCCCTTCTCTGACAGCCTGATTCCTAGTACCTACTACTCACCATAGAATGGTAGAAATTACTGCACAGTTAGGAGGCTAATTCCTCAACTGCAGTTATCTACTCTAAACCTATAACTGTTTATATTCCTTTTCAAATACTTATCCAGTTCCCTTTTAAATGTTTGTGTGAAATGGCTCTGTCCGAATTCTCATTAAATTCTAATTATTAGCTATGTCTTCCAGTTTTTGAACCTTTCATCAGTGTGAATAACTTGTCTGGATCAACTTTATCGATCTGCTTCAGAACTCTGAAAGCTTTTACTGGATAAACGAATTTTATTTTCCACCAAGACCAAATCCAAATCCAACTGGTGTGAATATTCTGAGTGGGAGGCAGTCTATTATTGTATTTGTTCAGTTGAATGCCTAAAAGCTTCAACTTAAGTTGACGATTTACTAACAGTAAACTTAGGGCCCACATTGAAGAAATCAAAGACAAGCCGCCCGTTTACTCTAACACCAGTTCTACTATAGTTTTATCACTCTTTAAAAAAATACAATTGATTTTCTTATTTTTGCTGAGCATGTTGAAAAGGTCACAGTGTGGCACCTGAGTTCAGGCTTTAGTCTCATTCATTGTTATCAATGAGGGAATCCTGTACTCATGCTGCTTGATGCACTGAACCAGTGATTGACAGACTGTCGTTCCTAATTGGCCAAACAGAAACTTGCTTTCTATTCATCAGTGAGGGCTGCAGTGAATCACTCTCTCCTTTGTTTTCTTACATTAAAATGTTTCCCATATTTCACACTTGATTTGAAATTATTTTGAGAGGTTTCTTATATGAAATGGTATAACCAGCTCAAACCAAAGGCAACGGTAATAAAGACAAATGTCTCACAAATCTACTTTTGTATTGATGGGAACATGCAAAGGCTTGGTGGAGCTGCCATGAGCAAGTCAGAGATCCACTCCAGCAGCCCCCATTCAACCACTGATGGTTTAATTCCAGATCTGAACTCCTGAGTATGTGGGGAAGTTTTCCAGGTAGCAATCCTATGACGTTACAATCTTTTGCCTTGTTACCAAAATCATGACACTCCTCCACCAGGTATATCCCATCAATGTTCCTGGACAGTTGATCAGTTGTTCATTCAGTTACCAATGTAATATTTTTCCTCTGCTGTTATATCCACCCCAGCCTTCCTCTCAGGATACCAGCACACCCTGGAGCTGATATTCCCATATCTGACCAACATATAATTTTCTTACTGGTTCACAATAAGTGGCTGTGTTGATTACAGCTCCAGTTGGTTCTGTTGCCTTAATGACATGGTTAAAATGTGGTGCATTTGCAGCTCTGGTATCTCAGTATTAGTGCAGTCCACATGGAATCTCCCTGTGGACTGGAGATGTTGAGAGTTGTACCCTGGCCTACTATTCCAGTGCCACTTTTGTCCTTATTTGCAAATAAATTTAATTCTCTTTCTTGTTTCTTCCATCGTCAGGGTGGCATTAGGAACATCTAAGGAAATCGGTGAATTTCCCAACAAACAATTTTCCTGAATCAGGCAAATTCTTTCTGTTCAGAAAAGTTATCGGCGATGCCCAAGGGTTCCAGTCACCTCAGAACAACTGTGGGATGGATCAAAAAACGCACCAATTTAAAATAAAATTGTAACTTCTCCTCTGTAATAGCAATTAAATGTTTTACAGAATGAAATGTTAGGCTGCATTCTCGACTGGGTCTTGGTGATGGGATTTGGAGGGCAGCTCCAGATATTTACAACGAAACAAGGGCCTTTGGAACTTGATCTTTGAAAATTTATGTCTACCTTATTCTTGGAAAAGTTTAAGCAGTGTGATTTGTCTAATCATTACTTAAAGCTGCACGATTCAGTGATTTTATCAATTGAGTAAAAATAGAGTAAATGTGTTTCTACTGGATTCTATAAAATGGGTGGTGGATTTGTTCATTGTTCATGTGCTGACTGTGTGAAAGTCTGACTGTGCAGCAAGACTCTTAAATCCAGCGCTAGATGAGAAAAAGCCCAACCTTGCTGAGTCCATGGTGTAATTGTACTGATCTATGTCAGGACCAAAAAATTTCAGTGTTGAGGAAGTTTTCATTTAATCCATGAGCATTCTTTCTGTTCAATCAGCAACTTAGAGTTTTTATTAATTCAAGGGGAAACCTCTCCAGACATGCAAGCACCATCAAAATTACTGTGGTAACTCTTTATTGCCTGCAGCTAGTCTTCACGGACACTTCAATTAAAGGGACAATTATCTAAACCTATTATCATGCAATTTTTTTTTATTATTCGTTCATGGAATGTGGGCGTCGCTGGCAAGGCCAGCTTTTATTGTGCATCTCTAATTGCCCTTGAGAAGGTGGTGGTGAGTCATCTTCTTGAACCTCTGCAGTCCGTGTGGTGAAGGTCCTCCCACAATACTGTTAGGAAGGGAGTTCCAGGATTTTGACCCAGTGACGATGAAGGAACGGCGATATATTTCCAAGTCGGGATGGTGTGTGACTTGGAGGGGAACGTGCAGGCGATGTTGTTCCCTTGTGCCTGCTGCCCTTGTCCTTCTAGGTGGTAGAGGTCGCGGGTTTGGGAGGTGCTGTCGAAGAAGCCTTGGCGAGTTGCTGTAGTGCATCCTGTAGATGGTACACACTGCAGCCACAGTGCGCCAGTGGTGAAGGGAGTGAATGTTTAGGGTGGTGGATAGGGTGCCAATCAAGCGGGCTGCTTTGTCCTGGATGGTGTTGAGCTTCTTGAGTGTTGTTGGAGCTGCACTCATCCAGGCAAGTGGAGCGTATTTCATCACACTCCTGACTTGTGCCTTGTAGATGGTGGAAAGGCTTTGGGGAGTCAGGAGGTGAGTCACTCACCGCAGAATACCCAGCCTCTGACCTGCTCTTGTAGCCACAGTATTTATATGGCTGGTCCAGTTAAGTTTCTGGTCAATGGTGACCCCCAGGATATTGATGGTGGGGAATAAGGCGATGGTAATGCCGTTGAATGTCAAGGGGAGGTGGTTAGACTCTCTCTTGTTGGAGTTGGTCATTGCCTGGCACTTGTCTGGCACGAATGTTACTTGCCACTTATCAGCCCAAGCCTGGATGTTGTCCAGGTCTTGCTGCATGCGGGCTCGGGCTGCTTCATTACCTGAGGGGTTGCGAATGGAACTGAACACTGTGCAATCATCAGCGAACATGCCCATTTCTGACCTTATGATGAGTGCAATACATGCAGTCATTGGGGTGGGGTGGGGGAAAGGGGTGTTATGAAAGGCACTTTATAAATACAAGCTCTTTTGTTCTTTCTAGTGAGTAAGAAGGGTTGTCACTGGCTGAAGCACTGAGCATTAATGAGAATGGGACTGGTAGAGAGGTTGAGTCCCATGCCTGCACAGATAGTGGAGAAATGACTGCCCTGTCATAAGTCTTCCAAAAAACTCTGATGAGGAAGCCTCAATGTCACGTGGAGGCAGTCGAGACCGTTTCCACACATACGGTCGAAGTGATGGACAGGTTTTGGGAATCCATCACCTGCAACTGGAATATATTGCAGCAAGTTTCTCACAGCCTGCAGAACACCTTGGAGACCGTGACAGATCAGCAAATTTCTGCAGCAATAAGATGCCAGGACCTGGTTGGGTTACTCAGTCTGCAACATTACTGACCAGCAGCACCTGCGAGCCTGTGCCCGGCACCAGTGGGTTGCAAGGAGTGGGCACAAATATCAGTCTCTCCAGAGGGGCCTGCTTCCTTAAGGCTCCCTCCAATGCCTATACGTGAGGGAACCTCAGACACTGGCCCAGTACCTCTTGCCACTGCGAGTGAAAGGCTGCTGGAAACTGGTTCCTCTAGGATAGCTTTGCTGCGAGAATCACCTCAAGCTTTTAAGGCTCTAGGGGAACCACTGCAGCCACCCACAAGTGAGTCATATTTCATTAAAGAAACACATCACAGCACTGGTAGACTAGGAGCTTGAGCGGGTAAGTTAGCTAGCAAAAGGGCCAACACATTGTCAAAAGTAGTTGTAGGTGGGGTGATTGGAATTTTTGGCATTCTTTGTTGAATGTCGTTCTGTAAACACAGCTTGTGCTCAGAGTTCGAAGTTCATGTCTCACACACACAGCCCATTGCTCATTTGCCGGAATGACGTCATTGCCACTTCGAGGGAATTCCCCGGTCACGCAAGTGGATTATCACAATCTAAGGCAGTGTCCCAAACCGCCACACGCTACCGTGTAGGGAGCACAGCAAAAGGGTATCACTTTGGGACACACTTCAACAACGTTTTTCTGAAAATATTTTATTTTTCCAACCTCTTCGCGCCACAGTTTGGGAAATGTGGCTTCACAGTAAAGACCTGTAGGGTAGGAGCCAGTACCATTAGGAAAACATGTAATTCATTGTCTGCGAAGCACTTTAGGGTAAACTGAGGACGTGAAACATGCTATATAAATGTAAGCTCTTTCTTTGTGCTTCTGTCTCCATTGTCTGCAGAACATCATTGTCTCATTATGCCTCTGCGAAGCATCGTGGGACGATGTAAATGCAAGATGTCGTCGTTTCCATCATGTTCCAACCCTTTTCCAGGTCCTATTACTCTGTCCCATCCTGTCTGATGTGCATTAGTGCACCTCACAACCTCCCATCTCTCGCATTCTCTTCACCATTTCACTTTTTGCTCTCCTTTTCTTGTCCCTTTCTGCCTCTTTCTATCTCCCATCACCCTTACTCTTCCGAAAGCAAAACACTGCCGATGCTGGAAATCTGAAATAGAAAAAGAAAATGCTGGAAAAGCTCAACATGTGAGGCAGCATTTGTGGAGAAAGAAACAGAGTTAATGTTTCAAGTCAAAGACCTTTCATCAGAACCCTTACTCACCATCTGTCTTGCTCTTCAACGGCTGCCCTTTTGCCTTCTCTATTGAACCTCTTGCCTGCTTACTCTCTCCATGGGGCACTTTGAATATGCCCCCCCCTCCCCCCTCACACACTAAATTATAAGCCCAATGAATGCTTTAAAAAATGGAATCAGCCGGCTTCCCACCAGTGAAGAACACACGAGAGATGGCGCCATTGGGCGTTGGCTGAAATCCGCTGCGGTTACTCCACCGCACGCAAGGTCCTGCCTGCGGGTCCAGTTCTTCTTCCTCCAGTTCCACCTCTTTGAATTTTGTGGGTGTGGCGACATGGGGCTGTCATCTGTGATCTGTACTGGGGGATGGAGAATAATACATTAAATCCACCAATCGGATCAAAGAGAACACCCGCTCAGGTAGAGTTGGCAGCAATTGCAACAGGAGCTACAAATAACGCACTTTTGATTCGCCAATTCACAGCCAATGAAAATGGCAGGAATGAACGGCAGAGTGACTGCCCTTTTCAGGAAAGCCGAAACAATCTTTCACTATCATTGATCCATAAAACACCCTGATGTAAATGGGTTGAACCTGATCTTTATCTTTAAACTTTCTTTCCTCATTTTTCTGACGTTGAAATTAGTTTTCGCAATTGCTGGCAGCAAACCAATACCATACCCAGAAGCCAGTACCATTAGGAAAACAGTATGTTTTATTTTTATACTTTTGATTTATTGAACTTTGCTTTATGTTTTGTAACTTATCAAAAATATCTAATGTTTACCTTCTAGTGCTCACCTTCACTACTGTGGGACGTGAGCCAAAATAGTTTGGGAAACGCTGCATTAACCTATTTATTTTTAAAAGAGTTAATAAATGCATTAAAATTGCCCATCTAGTAATTAATTCCATACATTGACTGCAAATCCCATAGACAGCACTTTCAAGCCTTTACTTTCCCAAGAAAATTCTGCAAGGTTTCCCCTCATCTCTCCCAAAACCACCATGAAATGCACATGACCAAGACTTTTTAAACACTGGGAGATCTCTAACTCAATTAGTGACTGGAAACATTTTCTGTCTTATCAGCGCAACACCTTTGTGTTGCTGGGTCTCCTCTCTCTTGTTCTCAGTTTCTGTCTGCCATGATACGTAACAGTGAATATGCTACAAAAGTAATTCATTGTCTCTGAAGCACTTTAGGGTAAACTGAGGATGTGAAACATGCATATAAATGTAAGATCTTTCTTTGTGCTTCTGTCTCCACTGTCTACAGAACATCATTATCTCATTATGCCTCTGCGAAGCATCGTGGGGCATCAGAGCTGAGCTCAATTCTGTCCTCCCCCGAAGCCAAATGCCCATTATCCAGCAGCACTCCTTCCTTTGTACATGGAGGCAAGTCATTTTTCAGAGTTACCAGCAATCTCTAGCTTAAATTATTGATGTGCTTCAAGTCGCTCTTTAATTTAGCTGTTACTGTATGAAGCTACTCCCCTTTCCATTGTGCTGGGAACTTTTTTTAAATTTCAAAATATACTTTATTTCATAAAATTTAAAGATGCACACAGTTCAATGTAAATATCACAATTCAAACCAGTACATTACAGATCGTACACACAGTGCAATCTCAATATTACAATTCAAATGCCGTATGTTGCTTATGATTCATGATGTACAATACAATACAAGGTGGGGTGGCCTTACACGGTGGCCTTTCCCCATAGATGTAAGGAGTCGTACAACACCAGGTTATAGTCCAACATCTTTATTTGAAATCACAAGCTTTCGGAGCTTTGCTCCTTCGTCAGGTGAAGTGAAGAGATGCATATAGGCACAGCATATTTAGTCAGAGAACAATGCCTGGTGATTACAGATAATCTTTCTAACTGCCTATATGCATCTCTTCACTTCACCTGACGAAGGAGCAAAGCTCCGAAAGCTTGTGATTTCAAATAAAGCTGTTGGACTATAACCAGGTGTTGTGCGACTCCTTACATTTGTCCACCCCAGTCCATCACCGGCATCTCCACATCATGGCTACTATTTCCCCATAGACCCTTTGCGTAGGTCGCACCTTGCTTCAGTGTGTCCCGCAGCACCTGGACCTTGGGGTGTGCCAGTCGGTAACACTCGGTCGTGGACAGCTCCTTCAGCTGGAAGACCAATAGGTTTCGGGCGGACCAAAGGGCCTCCTTCACTGAGCTGATGGTCTTCCATCCGCAGGCAATATCTGTCTTGGGGTGCATCCCGGGGAACAGCCCGTACAGCACCGTATCCTGAGTTACTGAACTGTTAGGGATAAACCAGGACAGATACCAGCGGATCTCTCGCCACACCCTCTGCACGAAAAGGCAGCCCATCAGGAGGAACCATTCATCAGGTCCCCAGACACCAAAGAAATCTAGAAAAAACGTAAAAGGCATAAGAAGACCAATGGGGGAAGGAGTCCTGCTTACACAAAGTGACCTGCATTTACTCAAAGGGAACCAGCAGTCACGTTTGAGTGCGGGATGGGGGGTCAGCAGATATAGGAACAGACTGGCACTCACTGGACGGGCCTGTTGATACCAGGCAGCGTCTGTTCAGTGAATGGAAGTGGAAAATTCAGTTGGGCCACTGGGAGTTTTTCTTTCATCTTTTTAGGCTTCTTGTTAGTTTCCAGCGACAACCCTGAGCTTTCAGGTGCTGCAGTGTAATCGTAAACCCGACTGAACCTGGAATTATTGATTCAAAGAGACACATTAATCCTGGGGCTTCGGTAAACACAGGACACAATTTATTTAAGAAAACAAAACCCAGCTGCTGTAACCAATAAAGCCTGTGTGAATTACAGTAAATGTAGCACATGGTGCAGTACAGTAGTGTTAGACCAGCCTTTAGTATTGGGGGAAGAACAAGACTCAGAAGTGTCTTGTGTCATTTCCATCACAATTTTTTTAATATTATTCATTCTCGGGATGTGGGCGTCACTGGCAAGGCCGGCATTTATTGCCCATCTCTAGCTGCCTTGACTAAATGGCTTGCTAGGCCACTTCAGAGGGCAGTTATGAGTCAGCCACATTGGTGTGGGAATTGAGTCACATAGAGCCCAGGTCAAGTAAGGACGACAGGTTTCCTTCCCTAAAGGGCACGAGTGAACCAGTTTGGTTTTTACGATAATCCAACAATTACGTCATGTTTGAAAGAATTTACCTCATTAACACGTCATTATGGGGGAACGTACGTCTGTGCACTATGGTAACAAAATTATACACCTGTTAATAAGTAACAGCTTTACAACTTGTTACAAATAAAGGAAGAAAGAAAGGCTTGTATTTATATGGCGCCTTTCACAATCTCAGGTCATCCCAAAGTGCAATACAGCCAATGAAATACTTTTGAAGTGCAGGAAACGCAGCAACCAATTTGTACAAAGCAAGGACCCACGAGCAGCAATGAGATAATGACCAGATAATCTGATTTAGTGATGTTGGTTGAGGGATAAATATTGGCCAAAGCACTGGGGAGAACTCATCTGCTTTTCTTTGAAATAGTGCCTTGGGATCTTTTACATCCATCTGAGAGGAGGGACGGGGCCTCTGACAGTGCAGCACTCCCTCAGCACACCACTGAAGTGTCAGCCTGGAGCAAGAAGTCGGCAGCAGGCCGCACCATGGGACCTGAACCCACAACCTTCTGATTCAGAGGCGAGAGTGCTACCAACTGAGCCACGCTGACACCTTTAGTGCAGATTTATAAACAAATGAAAAAAAAATTCCATGGTGGTTCTGCGGTCTGGCTCTGTAACTCCAGGAGACCGGCAGAATCCTCCGTAAAATGGTGGAGACCCTTTGTGCCAGGTCTCCAGGTATCCGGGAGTTTCTGTGTTGCCATATAAGGGGAAGAAATTTTGACTCCCTATGCCAGGACTCCCCACACTTTAGGATTATTGGAGACTTGGTCTATCAATGAGTGAGTAGAGACATGCTGATCTCTGCAAGAGCAGATGTGTCACTGATCAATGGGATCCAGGCCAGTGCAGCAGCTTTGGTGTTGGAAGAACTCCAAAATAATTTTTGTTAAAAAATTTCACAATCAACCCCATTATTCAGGGCAGCGAGGGGAATGTGGCCGGGATTTGGGGAGATTTGACTGGGCAACCCTTCCATGGGAGGCAGAGGCCAGAGTTTCTGGCTGGAAGGGGCTGGCTAGCACCAGAGGCGCAGCCCGAAGGCACTTGTGCCCACTTTCCCCATGCTAATTAGGTGCTCTCCCAATGACCCCACAAACTCAAGCCGCATCAGCACTGGAGGGCACCTGTGGGCATGATCCTCACGTAACCAGCAAGATCACATCCTGAGGAACTTCAGCCCCTTTATATTAAAGTCCCTTTAATCTGAGGTGACAGAAGCCAGGTTCTGGTGCTGAAAGTGTTAACAATTACTGTGAATACTTGCGTGAATCTTCCTCTTCAACATCTGTTCCAGAAAACTACACCCACCTAATTTACAAATATCCTTATTCCATATGAGGTCAGAGTAATACCACATTTTGTTAAATTGAAAATAGTTCTACATTTACTTAGAATCCAGTCAAACAGGAAATTTTATGCAAATATTTAAACTGGATTATTTTTAAGCCCAAGTTTTAGAACCTTTCTTGCAGAAGGAATTGGAAATCCTAAGGTGAGTGTCAGTCTGATTTCATTAGGGTAGCTCTGTTTGGGAAGGATATGTTGCTCGTGTCTTCCCTTGTGAATATTTGGAAAAACTATTTCACAGAATATTTACTATTTTGTGTTCATTCTCAGTTTCAAGCCCTTTGCATCTTTTAGGGTTTTTCCATTTCTCCTTGACTGCCCTCTTCCAGTTGCAGTACTGAAAGAATGTTCTATTGTTCTGTTTAATCCGTGCTGCTGTGCTTTTTTCTATGTTCCACGTTGCTTTTCTGACCATCCTTTTAATGTACTTCTGTATACTCTTGTAATCATCCCACTGAATCCCTTCCATTTTCTTCCTCCTGGATTTGTAGAGGTCAATTTTGCTGTTAATTTCCCTTTTAATTTGTTAATCAATTTAGGACCATATTTGTTTAGTCTGAACTTATTTGTTTAGAAATGTATTTATCTTGCATACTCAGTATTATATCTTTAAAGGTGTTCTACTTAACCTCTACTGAAGTGTTGTTAAGCCACATCTCAAATCCTTTTTCTTTAGTAGTTCTTTCAGTTCTTTGAAATTTGCCCTTTTAAAGTTATATATCTGACTCCTGGTTTTAGGTACATCTGACTCTCAAATCATGTTGAACTTAACTATTGTGTGGTCGCTACCCCTCTAAGGGTGCTACAACTTCCATGTTTTGTAAAAGAAAATTGACTGGGGAAGGGGGTAACAAGCAACGATGCAAGAATATGGAGAAACATATTCAAAGGTGATCAGAGGAGCAAAGGGGATCCTATAAAAAAGTATGCTAACTGTGAAAAACAGTGTGATTTATATACATACATTGCAGAGAAAATTAATCTGGGCAAATATTGACATGTTTACTATGTTTACTAATGTCTCCGAGAGTCTCTTCACTTTGATCGTAATTCACACTGTCTCTGACAGTTAGTACAGATTGTATGTAAATCATATCAAGGGAGAAATTCAACATTGGCAAGGATGCAAAACGGGTGGGAACGGATCAGTCATTCACAATGCCCAAGTTTCCTTTTCATTAACTTAAATGGAGAGGAAAATCAAGCAGTGTGTATAACCGGCAGTCAATCCGTTCACACCCGATTTTCACCTCTGCTGAAGTTGAATTCACTCCCACTGTCTCTGACTGTTAGCACAGTTTATATATAAATCACACTGTCTCTGACTGTTAGCACAGTTTATATGTAAATCACACTGTCTCTGACTGTTAGCACAGTTTATATATAAATCACACTGTCTCTGACTGTTAGCACAGTTTACATATAAATCACACTGTCTCGGACTGTTAGCGCAGTTTATATGTAAATCACACTGTCTCTGACTGTTAGCACAGTTTATATATAAATCACACTGTCTCTGACTGTTAGCACAGTTTACATATATATTACACTGTCTCGGACTGTTAGCGCAGTTTACATATAAATTACACTGTCTCTGACTGTTAGCACAGTTTACATATAAATCACACTGTCTCTGACTGTTAGCACAGTTTACATATATATTACACTGTCTCGGACTGTTAGCACAGTTTACATATATATTACACTGTCTCGGACTGTTAGCGCAGTTTACATATAAATTACACTGTCTCTGACTGTTAGCACAGTTTACATATAAATCACACTGTCTCTGACTGTTAGCACAATTTATATATAAATCACACTGTCTCTGACTGTTAGCACAGTTTACATATATATTACACTGTCTCGGACTGTTAGCGCAGTTTACATATAAATCACACTGTCTCGGACTGTTAGCACAGTTTACATATAAATCACACTGTCTCGGACTGTTAGGACAGTTTACATATAAATCACACTGTCTCGGACTGTTAGCACAGTTTACATATAAATCACACTGTCTCTGACTGTTAGCACAGTTTACATATAAATCAAACTGTCTCTGACTGTTAGTAGTTTATATATAAATCACACTGTGTCTGCCAGTTAGTAGTTTATATATAAATCACACTGTCTCGGACTATTAGCACAGTTTGTATATAAATTACACTGTCTTGGACTATTTGCACAGTTTGTATATAAATCACACTGTCTCTGACTATTAGCACAGTTTATGTATAAATCACACTGTCTCGGACTATTAGCACAGTTTATATATAAATCACACTGTCTCGGACTATTAGCACAGTTTATATATAAATCACACTGTCTCAGACTATTTGCACAGTTTGTATATAAATCACACTGTCTCTGACTATTAGCACAGTTTATGTATAAATCACACTGTCTCGGACTATTAGCACAGTTTATATATAAATCACACTGTCTCGGACTATTAGCACAGTTTATATATAAATCACACTGTCTCAGACTATTTGCACAGTTTGTATATAAATCACACTGTCTCTGACTATTAGCACAGTTTATGTATAAATCACACTGTCTCGGACTATTAGCACAGTTTATATATAAATCACACTGTCTCAGACTATTAGCACAGTTTATGTATAAATCACACTGTCTCAGACTATTAGCACAGTTTATGTATAAATCACACTGTCTCGGACTATTAGCACAGTTTGTATATAAATCACACTGTCTCGGAATGTTAGCACAGTTTATGTATAAATCACACTGCCTGTGACTGGTGAATAATAGAGAAAAATTCAAGTCAGTGCTGCGCATGTGTCTCTGTTGTATGCTGTTTATATGCTCATGTATTTGTGTCTGTCTGTCTGGCTGTTCATGTCTCTGTACATGTGAATGTCAGTGTGTGTCACTGTATATCTCCGTGTATATCTGTCGGTATCTGTATGTGGCTCTGTATCTTTGTTTGTGTGTCCTTGTATGTGTGTACATCTGTGAGGGTTTAGCTGTTTAAGTCTTCTAACTTTAACGCATCTCTAACCTCTACACCCAGTCCCTGACTCATGTGCTGAATGTGTTTCTTTCAGAATGGCGCCTTTGTGGTCCTTGGGCATGCTCCTCATTGGATTTTTCCTGCTTCAGACTGATGGAGTTCACGCAGGTAAGAGTCTCAAACCCAACTCCCCAAATCTGTCTCGCAAAATTTCACTGAGCAGGAGGCACCGAGCCTGACAATCTAAGCCTCTCTCATGGAATCTTGCAGAACAGGAGAGATTGAGCCCAACTCTCCAGATCTGTCGCACTTCGTCTTAGAGTTGAGACTCCTGAGCCTGGCTCCTCTGGTCTGTCTCGTTAATATACAGAGCAGACTTTCTGTGACATGATATATAATGAGTAATGAACCAGATTTAGTTAACAGCTTAACTGTGCGTGAACATCTATCCAATAGCGATCATAACATGATCGAGTTCAATGTAGTGTTTGAAAGGGAAAAAAGTGAGTCAGCTGCTAAGATTCTAGACTTGGGTAAGGCCGATTTCAATGGGATGAGACAGAGACTGTCCACAGTAAACTGGGCAAATCTGTTAATGGGTAAAACGACTGATGATCAGTGGGAAATGTTTAAAGAAACATTTAACGAGATACAGAATAGGTTTATACCCCTGAGGGGCAAGAACTCTACTTGCCAAAAAAAACAGCCATGGACAACTAAAGAGGTAAGGGACAGTATAAGACGTAAGGAAAGGGCATACAAAAAGGCAAAAAATGGCACAGATCCTGGCGAATGGGAAAGATACAAAGATCAACAAAGGGTCACAAAACAGATAGTAAGGGCTACAAAAAGAGAATATGAAAAGAAACTTGCAAGGGATATCAAAACCAATACAAAGAACTTTTATAGTTATATTAGGAAAAAGAGGGTGGTCAGGAGCAGTGTTGGCCCCTTAAAAACTGAAAGTGGGGATATTGTCATTGACAATGGGGAAATGGTGGACATGTTGAATAATTACTTTGCGTCAGTATTTACAGTCGAAAAAGAGGATAGCATGCCGGAAATCCCAAGAAAACTAATATTGAATCGGGGACAGGGACTCGATAAAATTAACATAAGTAAAGCAACAGCAATGAAGAAAATAATAGCACTAAAGAGTGACAAATCCCCAGGACCAGATGGTTTCCATCCCAGGGGTTTAAAGGAAGTTGGTGAGCAGATTGCAGATGCCCTAACTATAATCTTTCAAAGTTCTCTAGATTCAGGAACTGTCCCTCTAGGTTGGAAAATTGCACGTCACTCCACTTTTTAAGAAAGGAGAGAGAAGGAAACCGGGGAATTATAGACCAGTTAGCCTGACATCTGTTGTGGGGAAATTTCTGGAGTCTATAATTAAGGATAGGGTGACTGAACACCTCGAGAATTTTCAGTTAATCAGGGAGAGCCAGCATGGATTTGTGAAAGGTAGGTCGTGCCTGACAAACCTGATTTAATTTTTTGAAGAGTTGACTAAAGTAGTGGACAGGGGAATGTCAATGGATGTTATTTATATGGACTTCCAGAAGGCATTTGATAAGGTCCCACATAAGAGACTGTTAGCTAAATTAGAAGCCCATGGAATCGAGGGAAAGTACGGACTTGGTTAGGAAGTTGGCTGAGCGAAAGGCGACAGAGAGTAGGGATAATGGGTAAGTATTCATATTGGCAGGATGTGACTAGTGGAGTCCCGCAGGGATCTGTCTTGGGGCCTCAATTATTCACAATATTTATTAACGACTTAGATGAAGGCACAGAAAATCAAATCTAAGTTTGCCGATGACACAAAGATTGGTGGCATTGTGAGCAGTGTAGATGAAAACATAAAATTACAAAGCGATATTGATAGATTAGGTGAATGGGCAAAATTGTGGCAAATGGAATTCAATGTGGACAAATGTGAGGTCATCCACTTTGGATCAAAAAAGGATAGAACAGGGTACTTTCTAAATGGTAAAAAGTTAAAAACAGTGGATGTCCAAAGGGACTTAGGGGTTCAGGTACATAAATCATTGAAGTGTCATGAACAGATGCAGAAAATAATCAAGAAGCCTTTATATCTAGAGGAATAGAGTACAAGGGGGCAGAAGTTATGCTGCAGCTATACAAAACCCTGGTTAGACCGCACCTGGAGTACTGTGAGCAGTTCTGGGCACCGCACCTTCGGAAGGACATACTGGCTTTGGAGGGAGTGCTGCGTAGGTTTACTAGAATGATACCAAGACTTCAAGGGTTAAGTTACGAGGAGAGATTACACAAATTGGGGTTGTATTCTCTGGAGTTTCGAAGGTTAAGGGGTGATCTGATCAAAGTTTATAAGATATTAAGGGGAATGGATAGGGTGGATAGAAACTATTTCCGCTGGTTGGGGATTCTAGGAGTAGGGGGCACAGTCTAAAAAGTAGAGCCAGACCTTTCAGGAGCGAGATTAGAAAACATTTCTACACACAAAGGGTGGTAGAAGTTTGGAACTCTCTTCCGCAAACGGCAATTGATACTAGCTCAATTGCTAAATTTAAATGTGAGATCGATAACTTTTTGGCAACCAAAGGTATTAAGGGATATGGGCCAAAGGCAGGTATATGGAGCTAGATCACAGATCAGCCAAGATCTTATCAAATGGCGGAGCAGGCACGAGGGGCTGAATGACCTACTCCTGTTCCTATATTCCTATGTTTCCTATATGCAAATGTTTTGGTAACAGAAGATGTGTTTAAAAGAAACTTGCATTTATCTGGCGCCTTTCACAACCTCAGGATGACCCAAAACACTTTACAGCCAATGAAGTACTTTTGAAGTGTAGTCATCGTTGTAATATAGGAAACACGGCAGACAATTTGCACACAGCAAAGTCCCACAAACACCAAGGTGATGATGACCAGATAAGCTTTGCTCACACTGCATGATGAGTGTAAAGACAATAAGATAAACAGAAAGAGAAGAAAGATATGTTGTTGATAGCAAGAGCTTCTTTAAGGCCAATATTAAGAAACAAGCACTGTTTTGCTCAACGGGATATGCAAAAGAAAATTGCTCCCAGTCAGGTGCTGGGTAAGTTTTAAGCAAAGTCATGATCAGCAAAGCTAGCAGTTATTGTTATAGAATAATCAGGGTATATTTTTCCTGACTCCCACTGGCAGCCCCGAGGTTTAGTTGCCACTAATACGGATTCATCATTTCTAAGTTTAAAGGTTTTTTAAAAAAGAAATGGACTTTATTGATAAGTTTGTTTAGGTAGTCACGTTAAATCCTGCAATAGAAAGCCAGTTCTATTACAATCCAGCTAAAATAAATCATGAGCTACATTCAGAACATCTAGGTGTAGAGTTTCCACTAGGGGTGCCCAGAATGCGCTGGACACTGCGCCAGTTTGCCAAGGTGAAGTTATCCTGAAGTTTCCGCATAAACTCATTAGCATAAGTCCAAAAGTAAAATCTCCCACGAATCAGCGCAATCAAGCATTGTAATCGATAGTGATCGATTTGCGACTGGAACAGGGAATCCTCCAGTCTCACAAAAAAGGAGTGGGATTGCCAGAAAATGAGCCATTCTTCAACATTTTAAACCATTTGACCTGCAGCAGAGCAGGGCAGATCAATTGCCTGATTTAATGCTCTTGTTCTTTTTAGTTGGCTACAATTGACTGCTGACATTAGTCTTATCTACCAAGGGCAGATCAATTCACTGAATTTGAACTAATTTAAACTGAATTTAAAGTAATTGCTGCAGCAGAAACAGACCTGTGTCAGTGCTTAAAATTGACTGCTGGTCACTGGGGAGGGGGAGCAGGTGTACTGTAACTGCAGTGGGAAGAGGGATGAGTTGTATTTTACAGTGGGGGGGGGAATGAGTTGTATTTTACAGTGGGGGGGGATGAGTTGTATTTTACAGTGGGGGGGGGAATGAGTTGTATTTTACAGTGGGGGGGGGGATGAGTTGTATTTTACAGTGGGGGGGGGGATGAGTTGTATTTTACAGTGGGGGGGGGGATGAGTTGTATTTTACAGTGGGGGGGGGAATGAGTTGTATTTTACAGTGGGGGGGGGGATGAGTTGTATTTTACAGTGGGGGGGGGGATGAGTTGTATTTTACAGTGGGGGGGGGAATGAGTTGTATTTTACAGTGGGGGGGGGGATGAGTTGTATTTTACAGTGGGGGGGGGGATGAGTTGTATTTTACAGTGGGGGGGGATGTGTTGGATTTTATAGTGGGGAGGGGGATGAGCTGTGTTTTACAGTGGGGAGGGGATGAGCTGTATTTTACAGTGGGGAGGGGATGAGTTGTATTTTACAGTGGAGGGGGGATGTGTTGTATTTTACAGTGGGGAGGGGGATGAGTTGTATTTTACAGTGGGGGAGGGGATGAGTTGTATTTTACAGTGGGGGAGGGGATGAGTTGTATTTTACAGTGGGGAGGGGGATGAGTTGTATTTTACAGTGGGGGAGGGGATGAGTTGTATTTTACAGTGGGGAGGGGGATGAGTTGTATTTTACAGTGGGGAGGGGGATGTGTTGTATTTTACAG
Source organism: Heptranchias perlo (assembly GCF_035084215.1). Classification (NCBI taxonomy): domain Eukaryota; kingdom Metazoa; phylum Chordata; class Chondrichthyes; order Hexanchiformes; family Hexanchidae; genus Heptranchias; species Heptranchias perlo. The sequence continues at coordinate 15,651,825 of NC_090352.1, read as the reverse complement.
TGGGGAGGGGGATGAGTTGTATTTTACAGTGGGGAGGGGGATGTGTTGTATTTTACAGTGGGGAGGGGGATGTGTTGTATTTTACAGTGGGGAGAGTGATGTGTTGTATTTTACAGTGGGGAGGGGATGAGCTGTATTTTACAGTGGTCTAGGTACGGTAGCATAGTGGTTATGTTACTGGACTAGTAATCCAGAGGCCTGGACTACTAATCCGGAGTTATGAGTTCAAATCCTGCCACGGCAGATGGGGAATTTAAATTCAATTAATTAAATTAAAATCTGGAATTTAAAAAAACTAGTATCAGTAATGATGGCCATGAATCTACCGGATTGTCGTAAAAACCCATCTGGTTCACTGATGTCCTTTAGGGGAGGAAACCTGCCGTCCTTACGCGGTTTTGCCTATATGTGACTCCAGACCCACAGCAACGTGGTTGATTCTTAATTGCCCTCCGCAATGGCCTAGCAAGCCACTCAGTTGTACAATCTCATTAAAAAAAAGTCATAATAAGAATAAAACCGGATGGACCACTAGGCACCGGACACGACAAAGGAACTCCCTTCCCAACAGCCCTGTGGGAGAACTTTCACCACACGGACTGCAGCGGTTCAAGAAGGCGGCTCACCACCACCTTCTCAAGGGCAATTAGGGATGGGCAATAAATGCCGGCTTTGCCAGCGACGCCCACATCCCATGAATGAATAAAAGAAAAAGTGGGGAGGGGGATGAGTTGTATTTTATAGTCGGGAGGGAATGTGTTGTATTTTACAGTGGGGAGGGGATGTGTTATATTTTACAGTGGGGAGGGGATGAGTTGTATTTTACAGTGGGGAGGGGATGTGTTGTACTTTACAGTGGGGAGGGGATGAATTATACTATACTGTGGGGAGGGGGAGAAGTTGTACTGTAACTACAGTGTGGAGGGGAACGTGTTGTATTTTACCATGGGGAGGGGATGAGTTATACTTTACAGTGGGGAGGGGGAGGAGTTGTATTTTAGAGTTGGGGGGGGAATGAGGATTTGTACTGTAATTACAGTGGGGAGGCAGTGGTGAAAATGGCGCCCTTCTCCTAGTGGGTTGATGAAATTCCCAATGGGAATCCTTCTATTCTTATGCTGTGAAGTGGAAAATGATGAGATCACGGAGGTAGCTAGATTAACAGGTCTTAGACTGACATATCACAGAAGGCATCTCTTCTCTACACATGCTTTCTCTGGAGGCTAATGGGGAAACATGTCATCTGCTGGCTGAAGACCTGCAGCACATTTCCACCGGTAGAATAGCACTGTCTGCACCAGTCAAAGTCATCACTGATTTGTTTCTTTGCAACTGGACCCTTCCAAGCAGCATCTGGTAATTTGCCTTATTAGTCAGGCAGCGACTCACCATGCATCAAGAAGGTCAGGAGGGCTGCACAAATCCTATCTTCCTAATGGAACCAGATAAACAAAGAGAGAGAGCTATCTATTCCTATAAACTGGTAGAGTTCCTACACTTGCAAAGAGCAATCGACAGACCACGTATAGCCCCTGAGATCTGGATCCCTAGGCTCCTCAGCAAGGGCAGTTGTTTCTCCACCCTTCATGGAAGAACAACACTCTTCTATTCCCAAGTTCTCATTCTAGCTAGCGCTCAGTGCTTTACCCAGTGGCACCCCTTCTGACTCACTAACTACTTTATCCCAAGTTGCTAGTGCTTGTGCAGGTAAGGTGCCATGGCGGAGTTGATGAACAAGTGGCAGGGTTGGTGGATCTGGATGTCATCGAAGTGTTTGGCCTCTTCCTGCAAGGCACTCTCCATTATATGAAACACAGAAGAGCTTGTTTAGTTGTGCAACTAGTGGCATTTCACCATGAAGAAATAATTGTTGAGTGTAAGGACATTGCGATACTTTGGTGAAATGGGCAGACACATGGCAGATGAAATTTAATGCAGAGAAGTGTGAAGTGATTCATTTTGGTAGGAAGAATGAGGAGAAGCAATATAAATTAAATAACAGAATTTTAAAGGGGATGCAGGAACAGATCTGGGGGTGTACGTACACAAGTCTTTGAAGGTGGCAGGACAAGTTGAAAAGGCTGTTAAAAAGGCATACAGGATCCTTAGCTTTATAAATAGAGGCATAGAGTACAAAAGTAAGGAAATTATGCTAAACCTTTATAAAACACTGATTAGGCCCCAGCTGAAGTATTATGTCCAATTCTGGGCACCATAATTTAGGAATGATGTGAAGGCCTTAGAGTGGGTGCACAGAAGATTTATTAGAATGGTACCAGTGATGAAAGACTTCAGTTATGTGGAGAGACTAGAGAAACTTGTTTTTTATTCGTTCATGGGATGTGGGCGTCGCTAGCGAGGCCAGCATTTAATTGAGGTTGTTCTCCTTACAGCAGAGAAGGTTAAGGGGAGGTATTCAAAATCATGAAGGGTTTTGTTAGAGTAAAGAAGGAGAAACTGTTTCCAGCGGCAGAAGGGTCAGTAACCAGAGGACACAGATTTAAGGTAATTGGCAAAAGGACCAGAGGCGACATGAGGGAAAAAAAATTACGCAGCGAGTTGTTATGATCTGGAATGCACTGCCTGAAAGGGTGATGGAAGCAGATTCAATATTAGTTTTCAAAAGGGAATTAGATAAATACTTGAAGGAGAAAAAATTACAAGGCTATGGGGAAAGAGCAGGGGGAGTGGGACTAATTTGATAGCTCTTTCAAAGAGCCGGCACAGGCATGGCGGGCTGAATGGCCTTCTTCTGTGCTGTATCATTCTATGATTCTATGAAAGTGCATGAAGCTGAGACTATCAATGATCAGTCTAGCTCAATCTTTATCAACTTTATGTTGTCATCTTCACTGTCTCCCACAGCCTCTCTTGTTTGTCTGCCAATGATGCCTCAGGTGTTCTCTTCCATCCTATTGAGTGATGGCACTTGTCCCCCAGTTGCATTGTCTCATTTTCTAACATTGCACATAAGAAACAAGGCAAAAATATTTCAGAACAGTAAAAGGCAGTTAGTTCGTTTTTAACAGATCAGCTCTGCCTACTCACCTCCTGACTCAATCCCTCAATCCCTTCTATCTCCAGAAATCCATCTATGTATCTCTTGATCCCATTTACACCGTCTACCTCAATGTAAGTTAAATTCCAGATTGAAGCCGCTTGGCCTTTCACAGGATGTGCACTTTGTGGCTCAGAGCTGTTGTGTTTGTGTTGTAGATGATGAGAAATCCCTGGGCAGTCCATTCGTGCAAAAGGCCCTGCGTGAAGCTATCGAGGAGGTGGACAAAGCGTATAAGGAGACCAGAGACTAGTAGGTTCATTATCTCTGTAACATTGTCATACTGGGCTCTTTATGAAGGGCTCACCTCATTGAATGAATGTGAAATAAGGACTATCACATTCAGAATGAGGAGAAACGTTTTTGCTTTGTGTTAGTTCATTAGAAGACCTGGTGAGGTGCACTGTTAAGGTTCTTCTCTTTATATTGTTATGGTAAAAAATGAAAGGAGTACTGCCACAGGGTTGGAGAGAATAGACTCCTGAGAGGGTTTCCCTACATTGTGTGGTTCTGAACCATCCAGACCAGGAAGGTCCCAGGAACAATTGCTGATATTGCAATGGGGGAAATTAAATTAGCCCCAGTGGCCTAGATTTATGGAGGATATAAATCAGCCAGGGTTCACACTTCTGATTACTACCCAGTGACTTCTGCTAGATGGTGGACATGTGAGGGTATTAGGTAAGTACAGGATCTGAAGAGGTGCCCCCACTGTGGAATAGTCTGCTCACACTCCCTGTCTAGGCTCACACATAAGAATGGCCAATTTTGTGAGCTACTGGATAATGGCCACATAATTACACCACAGCATGAGAGGAGAGGGAAGTGGAGAAAACTGGTGGAATAAATAGTGGTTTGGGGGATTTTGCTGTGTTAATAGGTGATGTGTCAGATGAGGAGGTCAGCATGCCCGATTTCCACCATTCCTGACTTTCCAGCAATTAATTTTAATTACTAGAACACCACAAATCAGACACTCCATGCCAGATTCTCAATCCATGTTCACAGTAGGTGAGCCTCCGTGCCACAAGTGGAGTCTTGCAATATTTACCCAATTACTGCTAAATTCACGCTAACTGCTCCCTGTGAAATCTGTGCAGTTGTGAACATTTAAAGAGCACAGATATCACAGGAAAAGTAAAAAGGTTTTTTTTTAATGACCAAAAACTATTAAAATAAGGAGTAATATGAGACTCCACATTTTTAAAAGTTAATTTTTAGTTGTTTGGCAGTCATTATGAATAACCGCGCTTTTAAAACTTAGTTTAGACCTGTATTTTTAAGCGTACCTGTTTGGTGGCATAAATAGTTACTTTCCAGCTGGGCCGATAAGCAAGTTGGCGCTTTTTCAATGATTTCACTGATTACAGAGTGCGATGGCCCTTTAATTCAAAACTGTCATATCGCCGGTGAACCACTAGGAGCGAGTTCCGGATTTCCATGTTTCACTGCACATGTTCAAATGCAGGAACTTGCTCCTTCAATTCACCACTGACAATGAAGAGTGTTGTTGAGCTCCTCCGTTATTTCGGGAGCGATTTGTGCCCCATTAGGACCAAAACCTTAGACAAAGAGGTAGGTTATAAGGAGCATCTTAAAGGAGGAGAGTGAAGTAGAGAGGTGGCAAGGCTTAGGGAGGGAATTCCAGAGCTTAGGGCCTAGCAGCTGACGGCATGGCCGCCAATGATGGAGCGATTAAATTCGGGGATGCTCAAAAGGCGAGATTTGAAGGAGCGCAGAGATCTCGGTAGGTTGTAGGGCTGGAGGAGGTTACAGAAGGAGATTACAGGGAGGGGCGAGGCCATGGAAGGATTTGAAAACAAGGATGAGAATTTTAAAATCGAGGCATTGCCGGACCGGGAGCCAATGTAGGTCAGCGAGCACAGGGGTGATGAGTGAACAGGACTTGGTGTGAGTTAGGATATGGGCATAGGAACATAGGAACAGGAGTAGGCCATTCAGCCCCTCGTGCCTGCTCCGCCATTTGTTAAGATCATGGCTGATCTGTGATCTAACTCCATATACCCGCCTTTGGCCCATATCCCTTAATACCTTTGGTTGCCAAAAAGCTATCTATGTCAGATTTAAATTTAGCAATTGAGCTAGTATCAATTGCCGTTTGCGGAAGAGAGTTCCAAACTTCTACCACCCTTTGTGTGTAGAAACATTTTCTAATCTCGCTCCTGAAAGGTCTGGCTCCAATTTTTTGACTGTGCCCCCTACTCCTAGAATCCCCAACCAGCGGAAATAGTTTCTCTCTATCCACCCTATCTGTTCCCCTTAATATCTTATAAACTTCGATCAGATCACCCCTTAACCTTCGAAACTCCAGAGAATACAGCAGCTCATAATCTTTATTATGTAACTATCCTCCGCTCACTGCATTTTGTTGGAGAAATAATCATGCTTTTAGACTGCAATAGACTGTTTGCTGAGTAAATAAACTGTTTGCTGTTTGCGGAGTAAATAGACTTTGCTGTCAATTCTGCCATAACTTCCACCCCACATCCAACTCATTGACTGACATAGCGGTGTCAATAATCACTTCAAATGTGTATTTATAGCTTCCCACAGGATGCCTTCAATCATTTTTCCCCACTATGGGTGCTAGGCTAATTGGCCTGAATTAGCAGATTGTTATCTTACTCCTTTTATACTGAGTGTAAGTTTGCAGGTTTAATTCCTCTTTCTGAGCTGATGCTTATAAAAGATCCCAACAGTCAATATTTTTCTCTAATGTCACTTGCCTTGACTCAAGATATTTCCACTCTGCACCTGATCGAGGTTTCTCTACTTCAGCTGTTATCACGTACACCTTTGCTAAAAAAGATGGCACCACCCAGTATATCCTGTCTATCCCCATGGAACAAATGAAATTGCTGTTAATTGAATCACCCATATAATTATTTAGCCAGTTCACTGTGATGTCATAGTTATCCTCACTCCTGTAGTCCTCCACCTCTGTGATACTGTTCTTCTTGACCTTAGTGCACAGAATCTTAACTTGTGCTGTGTTTTTCATTCTGTCCTTATTTTCCAATGTGGTTCTATCCTGTACTCTGATCGATTACTTGAATCAGAGTCTGAACTCAAAATGCAATCTTCCACCTCCATCCCCTCTTCTCTTTCATAACTCCGGCCTTTGTATTATTTCTAGCTCCATCACGTTTTATTTTTCTTTGTTTTTGGTCTGCTGTGTTTGCCTTCCCTTTTCCTCTAATAATGTGGAGCCTTCCCAACGCCCTTTGTCCTCTCTGCAAGAACATTGGTAGCAGTCCAGTTCAGGTGAAGCTCGCCCCATCTCAGCATCCCCCCCCCCGACCACCCAAGAATTCATCCCAATATTCAGGTACATCAGTGACCGTAAAGACACTTCTTAATCTCCCCACACAAACACTTGACACACATGCACATATACACGCACACATACACACCACACACACAGGCACACACACACACAGGCACACACACACACACACACACACACCTACACACACATTCACACTCACACTACTCTTTCTCAGCTGTCCTCACTCCATCTGTTCTTAGCACTTTATATCCATCTTTCAGGCTTTCCAGAAACCCATTAACTTCTTCACAGGAGCAAATCTGAAGACTGTAAGCGATTGTCAAAATCCATCATAATTAACAATGCAATGCTCCAGTTCCCTGCTGGACAGAATTCACTCACTGATCTCTCAAAACAAAGTACAATCTATACCAATGGTGGCAGCCACTCCCTGTCCAGCTCAGATTCGGGCAATGACTACATAAATTATACCAGGAAATATAAATATAAACGTATGGTACCCTCCATCTCACCGATATAATAACCCCAATGATGAACAACTCCACAGCATGAGGCACACATGAGGAAACATGTGCCTAGAATTTTTGCGGGGGTTCTCCATTTACACTCTTTCTGCAGGGTTTCTGCTGATCTGCCAAAGTTATGGTGGAAAATCGAGAGAACTCAACGGAAATTCTACATAGTTCTTTAAAGGCAGACTTTGGCTGTGTTCATTACATCTTACAAACTTCTAGACAGCCACTAAAACTCCAAGGTGTGTCACCCTAAATGGCTGTAGCAGGACTGGTTGTGTGTGGTTAATGTAGTCTTGTGTGACTGTAGCAGGGCTCCTGTATAATAAGCAGTGTGTGGGGTCTGTAACCCTGTGTGATAGTAGCAGGGTTCCTGTATAATGAGCAATGTGTGGGGTCTGTAAACCTGTGTGATTGTAGCAGGGTTCCTGTATAATAAGCAAAGTGTGGGGTCTGTAAACCCGTGTGATTGTAGCAGGGTTCCTGTATAATAAGCAATGTGTGGGGTCTGTAAACCCGTGTGATTGTAGCAGGGTTCCTGTATAATAAGCAAAGTGTGGGGTCTGTAACCCTGTGTGATTGTAGCAGGGCTCCTGTATAATGAGCAGTGTGTGGGGTCTGTAACCCTGTGTGATTGTAGCAGGGCTCCCGTATAACGAGCAGTGTATGGGGTCTGTAACCCTGTGTGATTGTACCAGGGCTCCTGTACAATGAGCAGTGTACGGGGTCTGTAACCCTGTGTGACTGTACCAGGACTCCTGTACAATGAGCAGTGTATGAGGTCTGTATCCCTGTGTGACTGTACCAGGACTCCTGTACAATGAACAGTGTATGGGGTCTGTAACCCTGTGTGGCTGTACCAGGGCTCCTGTACAGTGAGCATTGTATGGGGTCTGTATCCCTGTGTGACTATACCAGAGCTCCTGTACAATGAGCAGTGTATGGGGTCTGTATCCCTGTGTGACTGTACAGGAGTCCTGGTACAATAAGCTGTTTTTGTAACACGGTGTCAATGTATCTTGAGTTTATATTCATAAACTGAATTCTTGACTGATGACTCCATCTAATCTGAACCTATCCTTTTCCAGCCAAAAAGGGAAGCTGAGCAAAAGGTCCTTGAATCCAAATGACCTACTGCGTTTCTTCAAGTACCCTATGGCAGAGACCAGGATTGCGGTGCGTTCTGCGGAGTACATGGAAGCTGCACTGAGCCTCGTCCAACACAATGTTCACCGAGTCCACAAACGCTCACTGAATGCATCAGGTCAGTTTAGAAACAGATGAGGGAAACACAAACCGAACCGAGCTGAGCCCAACAGAGACTGTGTAAATGTGGCACAGACAGCAATAGCAATGTACTTGTAATTTTACATTTGACATATTGTACAAACTAAACAATGCTTGTCCTTTTTTAGGACCCAGAGTTTTGTGTTACGAATTTGGGTCTGCCACAGATCCTTCTCAAGTTCAATGGCAACAGTTAATCTCTTCAACAGTTTGAGCATCTTACTTTTGTAGAGGTGGACTCACACTGCCCTATATCTACTTGTATGATAGCATAACCCAGCGATGTAACAATAGCTTCCCCTTATAAGCTGGATGGGATACTTCTATCTTTCGCATTTGTATCTCCTCAATCTCTCCAATGGCGGACCGTGTTATCACTAGGTGAGGCAAGGCTTGATATGAAGAGTTATGCTGCTTTATTTCACAGTAAGGTGAATGTACAAAACAAGATTTATGATCGGATTCACTTATTTCCATCAATAATGCTTCCAATCTGACTGACCACAGCTTTCACATTTCTCTGTTTTAAAAGCCCGACTCCAATGTCAGCTTTTAGTTAAGCTAACTACCTACTACCATCTGCCAGCTCCCCGCCCCCCCACCCCCATCTCTCCTGTGGAATCAACCAGCCTAACTTGGCAATGACCTCTGCTGAGTTTAAATGAATGGAGTTGTTGCAGGAGCAATGTGTGTGAATGATCACTGGAATGTCAAAATATACTTAATCGTCTAAGGATGTTGGTTCAAATGCTCTGCCAGAAGCTAATCCATACTTGCAAGCCTTGATGGCCTGTGAATTTAACTCCATTGAGAACATTTTTAACATATATCACACCAAAGTTCCCTTGTGGCAGCATAGGCTGCAATACCGAATGTAACATTATGTACCACCCTCACTCAGTTTAAGCTCACTCATTTTATATTCCTCTAGTGAAAACCCTTCTCTCACATTAAGTGCATTCAATAAAACTCATTCATATAGAGTGATAATAAAATCTGAGGACCTGTCCAACACTCTCTCAACGAACCTGTGAAGCTGCCCATCCCTTCCTCCTGTTGGGCAATGTCATTGATGTGAGGTGGATGCCCCAATAATGCAGGTATAAATGTAGCTTGTTGGGCCATTGTGCTGATGGAAGGACTGTGCCTCAACCACAAACTAATGTACTCCCAAGTAGGGAAGGAATCCTGCTAACATTCCTCACTTCACAATATCACAAAATAATTATGGATTACAATGGCCAATCAAGCCATTTTAATTCACCCATCCAAAAAGACTCAGAAGTACCTCCATTGTTACAGCAGGAGACCAGGAGATTCGGGCCTTAGTGTCCAACTCATTCTGTAATTCCTGAGCTGCCTCATTCAATTCCATTGCCCCTTCTATGGCATCATTTGCAAATTTGACCAATTTGCATTGGGTTTTTGATTCCAAGACATTGATGCTAATTAGAAACAGTCGTAGAGCTTACCACCATCCACTTAGGATATCATTTCCTCAAAGAAGCCAAGGAGGTTGATCAGGTAGCATCATCCCATTCAGAATCCATGTTGACCGCTGTTCACTAAGTTATTGGGTTCGATTTTCGGACCTCCGAGCCAGCGGGTTCATGGTGGGGGGGGCTCCGAAAGTCGGGGATTCCCGGGACGGGTCCGGAGCCCGGCTCCAATCCGCCCACTTCCGGGTTCCCCAGTGACGCCCTGACATGCGCGCGCATCCTCCGCATGCGGGACTCCCACCGGCAATTAAAGCCGGCGGGATCCCACTTAAGGTAATTATTTTGATAGTTCAGGTCATTAGCAGACCTGATTGACATGATATTTTAGGAGGGGTGGGATTTTCATCTCAACTGGGACTGTTTCCCGTACTGGGGGAAACACTCCCAGTTGAAATGGACGTGTTGCAGCCATCAGCCTGTGGCAGCTGCAAAGGTCCATTTGACAGGTGGTGGGGGGAGACCCTCACTCATTGCAGGAGGCCACTCTGTCACTTTGGACAAAGTTTGGCCTCCACCAGCCTCCTCCTAACAATAACATTCACAAACTTGCACACTTACCTCAGTGTGCAGACACATTTACCTACCTTGCGGACCCCCTCAGATGTACATCTTCCGGATGGGGGCCGCCGTAGCTGCAGTCATGACCACCTCGTAGGGCGAACGGCATCACCAGCCTCGCCGGCCACGCCGTCCACCTCTGACATGTGGAGCTTCACAACACAATGCTGTGACACATCAGGAGGGAGGCCAACCGCAGAGAGAGATGCGTCGCAGAAGGCACTACCCTCGCCACAGGGTCTACAGACCGAGGCTCAGCTTCCTGGACCTCTCTGAGCAGCAGTACACACGGTGGCTCAGAGTCACTCGACATATAGTCGCGGACATCTGCAGCCTCCTTCATGCTGAACTGCTCCCGGCTGGCCCGAGCACCATCTTCTTACCTTTCGCTGTCAAAGTCGCCACTGCCCTCAACAACTTCTCTTTCACATCCTTCCAGGGTGCCACCGGGGACATCGCCGATGTCTCTCAGTCATCTGCACAAAAGAGCCCTGCAAATACACCTACACCCACTCTGCAGTGACACAATGGGTGGCATCAGTTGTGGGTCTTCATAGTGATCCTCAGGAAAGGGCATTATTGCACAAACCAGACAAGATTCGCAAAGACGTGGCAGTAGTGGTGCCAATATAATATGTAATGTGAGTTGATCAGAAATCAAATATAAGTAAAAAACCATGACAAACCCTCAAACACCCTTGTGCATCCCCTTCATGCTCACGACACGTTTGCCTTGTGCTTCCTACTGCACATATGTGATGCATGCCCTGTGGCTGCAGCACAGGTAGTGACAGGTTGAGTGAGGCAGATTGTGAAAGAGATGCATGAGAGAGTGAGTATGAGACAGAGCCATGAGATTGTATGAGGATTGGGTTGAGTTGCAGTGGTGGGATGAGTACTGGCGAGGTGAGTAAGTGCAGGTAAGATGAGGATGAGGTTTGAGTGGGTATGAGGAGTGATGTGATAGAGTAGTGTTGGCAGTGCAGAAGGAGATGTGGGGTGGGGGCGGTGATGTGGCAGACGGAGTGTAGGGGAATGAATAAGTGTACTCACTTTGGCTGACCTACTTAGGTCATTGAAGCGGCTCCTGCACTGTATGCAGGTGCGCGATGTGTTGGTGGTGCTGGTGACCTCTGCCACCTCGAGCCAGGCCTTCTTGGTGACAGAGGCAGGCCACTTCCTCCCACCCGCCAGGGAGAAGATCTCTGTCCTCCCCCTCCTCCTCACCCCATCCAATAATACCTGGAGTGAGGCATCATTAAACCTGGGAGCAGCCTTCCCCCTGGGCTGCTCCATGCTGTAATTTTTCCTATTTTCTGCAGCATCAGTCAGTGGAGGACTGCCCCTGTAAATAGAGCTCCTCCAGCTGACAGCCTATGATGCGCCTGCACAGTCCACCCGCTGCGCAGCTTTCCAGCGCGAAACTCGGAAGCAAAGGTAAGTACCTTCAATCAAGCTGAGATTGCGTGCGGAACACCCCGATTTCACTGGGCGCATTACCCTCGTGCCCAGTCGACCCCCCGTTGCCAACCCACTGCCCTTCTAATATCGGGCCCATTATTTGCTGTTAATCTGTTAATCAATTCCGTTGATTTCCCCAGAATTGAAATAAGACTAATGAGTCTATTGTTGCCTTTGTCTGATTTGTCATTCTTTTTGAATAAAGGCACTATGTTGGCATCTCACCAGTGTCCATGAATCCCTCATAATAATTATCAATGCCTTGTCACTCCCTTCCCTTGAAAAAGTAGTTTATCTGAATGTTTTCTTTCTTGTGCTCGTTCTCTGTTTACATTTTTATGGTTACCACCTCTTCTCTTACTGTTGAATTACCGAAAGACCTTTTTACTGTTGTGTTTTATGTCTGCAGCTGCGATTTTTTGTAGTTCTCTCTTTGCCTCTCTGATCACCGTTTTAATATGTTCCTGCTTATGCTTATATTGAACACATTTTACCTTACAGGATCTATAGAGGTTGTTTTTCCTCTTTATATTACTTTTGCTTTGTTTATTGAGTCTGAGCTTGATGGGTTTAGGGATGTATTTAGCCTGCATACTCAACATTGTGGGGGGAATGTCCACGGGGTGGGTCTCCTAACCTCTCACTGTAGCTTCAGCAGAAGATCAATGGAAACCACGGAGAAACAGCAAAACACCATTTCTCTGAGGTTTCTGCCGATCTTCTGTCAAAATTATAGTGGGAGATCAGGGGAATGCCTGCAGAAATTTGAGAAATTTGAGAATGGTGTGAATTGATCACAGGTTAAAGGGAACCATTGATATGATCAATAGGTGGGTGATGCCAGTGCTCAGAGTCACCTACCTGGTGACAAGTAAGAGTCAGCAAATCACTCACATCTGCCTCCTTGATCTATATTAGAGAAGCTTAGAGGAAACACATATATTGCAATTATTGGCCTCGTCTCCTTGATTCATTACCACTGAGCCCTTTCTCAGATGGATTTGTCCTGGATATTGCGGTGACTTTGCAGATGTGTAACAAAACTGAGCTGTGTGAAGATAAGTTCCATTCACAAAAGCAGTGTCTGCACGGGGATGGTGCAGACAGTGGTCAGGGTGGGGTTGAGACAGGGCAGGGTAGCGCTGGTGATTGAACTCGGTATAACAGAAAGTTTCCTGTACTGTCTGACCTCAGGCAAGTAACCAAACATTTTATTAATTCCTTCAGTTCGAGACTTGCCTTCATGTTTCAGATACCTGCTCTGATGCTCTATAGTCAGTTTACTGTTGCTGAAAGCTGTCACATCCAACCTCCTTCAGCAGCAGAAGGAGGATTGGGTGGATATCCTGTGTGGGCCTTTACTATCAGACAAGATGGTGTGTGTCAGCTCCAACTCAAACGTGAGAAGCTGCACACTCAAAACTTCCAAGTAAGCAGCCTGTTTGAGAACAGGTGAAGTGTATCACACGTGTAGTTGGGTGGAGCAGAGATCAAAGCAGCCGGTGCCATACAACACCAGGCAATACTGCAGCTCAAACCCACAACCACAGCATGTGGTGTGTAGTGAACATCTGAACTGTTACACTACCAGGACCTGGGGACACGGTCATAATCAGCACCGACAGATTATTGGGGCTGGAATTTACTACCTGTAGCTGTCAGTGCTCCTGCCGTAACAGAAAGTGAGATAATTATTTACTTGAGGCAGTTTGTATGTGAATTTATCAGTGATTAGAACTGATAATGGTTGTATGTATCCTGCAGATTTGTTAACAGCGAGTGATCTGGACACCATTGCACACGTCACAGGCTGTCTAGCCGTACGTCAACCCCCAGTCTGTAAAGACGGCTGTTGGTCAAACCGATACAGGACTTCAAACTCTGTGTGCAACAACAGGTAGGAACTGATGGGGTTGGTGAGCACTGTCTGCTCCACTTTAGTGATTAACTGCTAAACAAATACAGCCATTCACTAAATGTTTCTATAGTTTCTATCTTCATTCTGATTAATATTTGTTAATGGTAAACTGTGGGCCGTGTCCACAGAAGAATTCAGTCAATTCTCTTTGAAGACTCCCATGAAAAAAGGTCATATGTGCCCTTCTGAATAATTAAAGTGAGTGTGTTCCAGTCTCTGTCTGTGTGACATTATCAGAACCTTTTTATCATGTGAAGATTGGATCAGGTTTTCAGACACAAATAAAGGTTGGCCTGAGTCCTAAATAAAGAACAATGGATGGGCCTGGATCCTTAACGAAGGAAGGCTGGTCTTGAGTCCTAATTAATGAAGGATGGTCCTGAGTCCCTAATTAATGAAGGATGATCCTGAGTCCCTAATTAATGAAGGATGATCCTGAGTCCCTAATTAATGAAGGATGATCCTGAGTCCCTGATTAACGAAGGATGAGGCTGAAGCCCTAATGAATGTAGGATGAGTTCCAGTGTCTAAAAATGGACCAAGCACCCAAATAATTGAAGATTTGATAAGAAACTCTAATAAATTAATATCAGGTATAGCTCCTAAATGAACAAAGACTTGAGCAGAATCCATAATCAGTGCATTTTGGATGGGACTCCATAAACAATTAAGTATATACCAGAATCCCTAAATGAATAAAATCAGAATGAAACTAGCAGCAAAAAACAACACAATCTACACACACGGTATCCTATAGTAACAGTGATAAACCTGCATCTACACAAACTACACACACTGGACTAAAACTAATAACAGTAATAATAGTTCTTAAACCAAACAACAACAACTTACATTTATATAGCGCCTTTAACATAAAAAAAATCCCAAACTGCCTCACAGAGGCATAATAAAACAAAATGGACAAAATGAGTTGAAGTTCATGAGGGTGGAGGATGGGAGGTTGTCCAGAAGAACAATGTAATAGTTGAGCCTGGAGGTGACAAAGGCATGGATGGGCTGAGGCAGGAGCAGAGGCAGACAATGTTACAGAGTTAGAATTAGCTGGTCTTTGTGATGCCAAAGATATGGGGTCAGAAATTGAGTTTGGGACTGAATAGGATGCTGAGGTTCTGAACAGTTTGGTTCTGCCTGAGACAATGGGTAGGGAGGGGAATACTGTTGGTGGCAAGGGTACGGAGTTTGCAGTATGGGCTGAAGTCTATGGATTCGATGTTCCCAATGTTTAGCTGGGGGAAATTGCACCTCATTCAAAACTGGATGTCGGAGAAGGAGCAAGACAGCACAGAGGCAATGAAGAGGTCAAGAGAGGTAGAGAAGAGGTTGAGCTGGGTGTCATCAGCATGCACGTGGAAGCTGACCTCATGTCTGTGGATGATATTACCAAGAAGCAACATGTAGGTGAGGAAAAAGAGGGAGCTGAGGATAGATCTTCTGGTTCTCTGGAGATAATGATATGGGAGTTGGAAGAGAAGCAATTGCTGGAAATGCTCTGACTCTGGAACCAAATGAGGGCAATCCCACCAAGCTGCACAATGGAGGAAGCATTGGAAGAGGATTATATGGTTAACTGTGTCAAAGGTTACATAAATGTTGACAAGAACAAGGAGGTGTAATGCATCATGTTCATAGTCACGAAAAATGTTGTTCATGACTTTTGTTAGGGCAATTTTAGTGTTACAGGAGGGATTCAAACAGGAAATTGCAGGAGAAATGGACACGGACTAGGAAGACAACAACACACACATTCAAGGACTTTGGAAATGGGTGGTAGTTTGCAAGGACAGAGGGTTTATGGTGTGTTTTTGAGGAGAGGTGATGTTAGCAATTTTGAAAAGGAGGGGATCAGTGCCTAGGGAGGGGGGACCATTTAAAATTTGCCATCATCACACCCCTCCTCAAAAAAAACACCCTTGACCCCTCTGCCCGAGCAAACTACCACCCATCTCCAAAGTTCTTCCGCCTCGGTGACATTGCCCATCTCTGCCCTGCCTCAGCCCATCTGCTGCTGAAACCCTCGTCCATGCTTTTATTACCTCCAGACTCGAATATCCAATTTTCTCCTGGCCACTCTCCCATCTTCCACTCTTTATAAAGTTAAGCCCATCCAAAATGCTACTACCTGTATCCTACCCTGCACCAAGTTCCGCTCATCCATCAACCCTGTGCTTCCTGACCTATATTGGCTCCTGATCCACAACGCCTCAATTTTAAAATTCTCATCCTCGTATTAAAATCCCTCCATGGCTTCGCCCCTCTGTAACCTCCTCCAGCATCTTGGGACGTTTTACGACATTAAATGCACTATACAAATGCAAGTTGTTGTTGTACATTCACCAATTATGTTCAGATTGTACACTTTCAAAAACCGTAGATGCCCATCCAGTGGTGCAAGCTCCTGATGGTGTTATGCAAAACGAGGGGCCTCCCCCTGATGCTACGATCTTTGACAGGGTCAGCGCCTGAGGTCCTATGTGGATGCATCTCTATACTTACACTGGGATATGCCCCCCCATGGATTGTCGGCCCCAGATTCTTCATGTTTCTTACAAGGCCACCAACAGTTCCCACCTCTTACCTTTGCTGGCTCCATCCTTAGTTCATCTTCATCTATTGACATTCTTGACCTCATTATCTCCTCAGATCTCAGATGGAAGTCTCACATTTCCTCTATTGCTGAAGCTGCTTTCACAAAGCATGGTTTCCTTTTTTGTGCCAAACGCTTCTTTTTACCTCAACAACTCTTAACTTTGTATAAAATCCAAATCTGTGCAAGATATAAATTCTGCTATCATATCTGGGCAAGCTCTCCCAGCATCTCTCACACTCCTGGATAATGTACAAGGAAAAAATTGTCATCTGATTGGTCTTCCTTCACTCACTGCTAGTTTTGAACCTTTGTCTGTCTCGCAATCTTTTCAGCCCTTTTCTATTTTATCAATACAATCTTTTCAGCCTTTTTTTATGCTATCAATACAATGGTCATCACTCATTTAACATTTCCTCTGCTTCCTTCTGAGCTCCAAATACATCATCCTACTCATTCTTCCTCCTCCCTCCTTACTCACTGTGTTGAAATCAAGACTCATCGCACAATCACTTACTCTAACATTCTCCCCAGAATCCCTTACTATTCTCCTTTTTACACAATCTACAGGCTTTAAACTCCATCTTCTTTCCTATTTTTTTCACCCTTGGCGTAAACGGCCTTGTGGGCTTTGACCCTTCACTTGGGGTTCTCAATAATAATAAAAATATAATTGACCGTTGAAGCTTTTTCCCCTGTTTGGGAGCGTTAATGGCTCGGGACATCAATAAATGGGTTGAAGTTACATGCAAAGTCCATCAGCTGCATTTGGTCAAGGCTGATATCTGTTACTGTCTTAAGTATCAGGTTTGGGCACAGGTGAAAAACGAGCAGTTGCAGATCGGTGTTTCCTTATACACTGTGTCCGATTCACCTTTCCATTGAAGTCAATCAAAAAGAAAATTAGGTGGGGTGGGTAACAGTGCCCAAAGTGAAAATTATTCCAAGGGTGTTTGCATCAGGAGTAATAATTATTTCTGAATTTTAATTAAAGCCACTTTTGTTAATTATTAAGTTAAATGGAAGGGAAACTTCCTGCAGAAAACTTCCAGCTGCCATCTCAGCCAAACTTCATCTTGACAAGTAAATATTGTGAACCTGAAATTCAAATGTTACTGCCAGTCCTACACTTATGAAAATGCCACTTGTGTGAGTTTTATTCAGACTGAGTAATAGTTTTGGGTGAGGTAAACTCGGGGGAAAAAAAATCAATGTTTTGTTCTCCTGATTCCCAGGAGGAAGCCTCGCCTGGGAGCATCCAACACAGCGCTCACCCGATGGCTCCCAGCTCGCTATGAAGATGGAATTTCAATTCCACTGGGCTGGACTGCGAGCAAATTACATTCTGGATTCCGTCTGCCGCTGGTAACTGTTCACACATCAGATAGAAACAAATCAGATATTGAGAAAAATGGTTTCTGATTGGCTGTCAACTGTACTGAACCTCACTACACTGGGGATTGGCAGTGAAGATTTGTTAGTATAGTCCTGGTACCTAGAGTTAAATTCAGCCCAGTCAGATTGGATGAAGCTCTCTCCTCCTTTAACGTTCCTCTATGGATTATCTTTGCACAGAGTCAACCCAGTTTTTAGTGGGTGCAGGCACATAGCACAAACCTGCTCCTTAATGTGGTGGTAATTGGCTGTAGGTTGGCAGCCTCACTTGGAAAGGCTCCAATGTTGATTTGTGTATGAAGTGACACACTGGTGAGACTGAGGATAAAATACACCTCCATCTCCTATTGGGGGTCTCTGGAGCTGCACTGTTCTTTGTGGTATTATGATGTCTCCAGCTTTACTCGGTGTCCCCTTAGTGCTATCATGTAACAGAGGAGCAGGTGAGAGTGCAGCAAAGAGAGATCAGTGATGGATGAACCTTGTCTTGTTTGCATGTAATGAGGTCTTTACATTTCTGCTCCAGGTCCGAGAGGTGTCCAACAAAATCCTGAAAACATCCAATGAAAACGTGAACTTTGATTTAGAATTAAGTCATTTCTTTATGCAGTGGGGTCAGTGGATTGATCACGACATGAGTTTAAGCCCTGAGTCTGGCAGCCTCCAAACATTCAATGATGGCATCAGCTGTGAAAGAACTTGTGTTCAGAAAAATCCTTGTTTCCCAATTAAGGTGAGACCTCCATTCTGTTTCATTCTGAAGTAGTGTTTGAGTTTTTGGTGTTGTGCCTTGGATAGTGCGAAAGAAATCCTGGATCAACAATCTATCCATATGATATTGTACAAAAAGGTCCACAAACAAGAAAACGACCAAATGATCTGTTTTTGGTGGTGTTGATTGAGGAATTTTATTCCCAAGGACAGGAGGGTGAAATGGGATAAAAATTCCCCTTATGTGGTTAAGGAAGAGGGTGCTAATTTACTGAGACCTCTCAGGACATCAAGAAACCTCCCTATTCTTCTCAAGATAGTGCTATTGAATCTGTTACATCCACCTGAGCTGACAGATGGGGCTCAGATCGGATCGGAGTCCACCGGGAGGGGAGAGCTGTGGGGATCGGTGGCAATCGGGGTGGGGGGCAAATCGTTGTTTGGCAGTGGCCAACGATCTTTGAATGTGAGGTGCTCCTCCCGGCTCCACATTAGGGTAAGTGTATTTTAAAAACTCACCTTGTTGTTTGCTGTTTAACAGCTGGTCCCTTTAAGGAGCGCCTGATAGGCCACATGTAGGCCTGGTTTTCCTGAGTGCAGCCAGTGCCGGCTGCCTCAGGGCAACCCAATTTTGCAGTGACAGCCTCCAACTTGTAATAAGCGTGTACTTCCTGCCCGCCATATTGGAGGTTTAGCACCCAAAAAACAGGTGCTGCATGGCCGAATTTCTAAGCCACTGACTCCAGAGAGAGCTTTTTCCATTTACCATCACACTCTGTGTTCTACTCCTAAACCAGTTTACAATCCAACCAGCTAACCTGCCACTAATCCAATGACCCTTAATCTTCCTTATCTTCCTCTTGTTAGTGTTTGTAGAACCGTTTGTGACTAACTATTTCTAAAAGTGTTCTGGACCTTTACTGCCAGATACCTCCTAATGACACCAGGATCAAAGATACTAAGATCTGCTTGCCTTTCTTCCGATCGGCTCCTGCGTGTGGCAGTGGTGAGCTGGGCTCATTGTTCGGAGATATTAACACTCGTCAGCAGATCAACTCCCTCACTGCTTTCATCGATGTTAATGAAGTCTACGGCAACACAGAGTGTCTGGCCAACAAACTCAGAAACCTGACCAACGAGCTTGGCCTGATGGCTATCAATGAGGAATTCTCTGACAATGGACTGGAATATTTACCATTTAACACTATTGCACGCAACCTTTGTGGAAGAATGGGGGAAAGCTGTCTCACCAGTCAAAATTCAACTCCGTGTTTTATAGCTGGTGAGTAACAGTTGGATAAAGAAATCCTGTCACATGCCACCTACTTACAGGGCATTCCTTTCACATGCACAGCTGACCCCATTCAATTGCTTAACACACATCTCAGGAATTTAGAATGAAAGCAGTTAGGAGATATTGGCCTAGAAATTGGTTGGCCGGTGTAAAATGGGCACCAAAGCATCCAATATGGTAGGCTGTGAGCACATTCCATGCCGGAAGTGTGCCTGCCGCCATATTGATAAAGGCAGAAAAAGAGGCGTGCCAATTTCCATGCCATTGTTCCATAAATTCCATGGTGATTCTACCAGTCTCTCACTATAACTCTGTTTTCGGCTGTTTATGCTGTTTCTTCGGAACCCCTGTGGAATTTCAGGGCCATCGTGTAGCACTGCACTGAGATTTCGTGTGGAGATTAGGAGGCTTTAACCAATCAGGTTGTAGAACCATTGACTGTTCCTGACCCACCCTAACACGGGGCAAGGTCCGACTAGTTGTTGACCAATTTAGAAAAGGGGTCCTAAAACAGACATTAGAGCCCTTATTAGCATATTTAAGGGGCCTAACGTCTGTTTTAGGGTGACACCGGGGACACCTCCACAGCACCCAAACCAATATGGTGTCAGACATGTTTCTGATGCTATTCAGACATGAGTATTTAGCCCTTTAAATTGGACTTCTGTGCCCCCCTTTTCCACCTAGAAAACAGGCACAACGAGGTCCAATTTTGGCCCCTACAATTCCAAGAGCCACCATACAGTAGAAGCTCCAATGTATGCTTCTTTCTTTATGTACCCAATGATAGTAAGTATTATGGAGAAATGAGGGGCAGAGGTACCTTTTTGAGGAGAATGAAAGTGATAGAAGATATTGGCGGGGGGTAAAATAGGAGCGAGACCCCCTGGAGAGGTGTGGGAAGAGACCATCTTGAGGGGGGGGGCAAAAAAAACAGGGCAACACACCCTGTTTTGGTGCAAGAACAGACAGAAAAATGGAGCGAGATCAAATTTGGCAGAGGAGGGGCAAAAGAAAAGGGAGGCTAATTCTGACAAGTAAGGGGCAAAATAGAAAGAGGAAGAACGACTCTGCTGAGCAGGAGGAAAGAGGGGAGAGAGCTACACTCTTGCACATTGAGAAGAGAGGATTTCAACTCTTCTGGGAGCAAGCCACATTATAAAAGAACAGGCTTCAACTCACCATAAACATTGCTAAGGATGATCCATTATTGTTTTATCGGGGAAGCACAGTCTTGTTGTTCAGATGGGATCCATAATCCTCCCTGAGCTTCACCCTCGTACTTCATGAAGCCATTGAGCCTCCCGATCATACTGCACCCTGTAATCCATGCTCGGGTGCCTGTTCTATTGGGTATTTCTTTGTGTGTGTTTGTCCTCCTTCATTAATAATACAAAGTTAACACTTGTCAATACCAATCATGTTCACCACAGGTGATGTACGTGTGAACGAACATCTGGGGGTGTTATCGTTCCATACAATATTTCTACGGGAACACAATCGCTTAGCGAGAGAGCTGAAGAGACTGAACCCGCACTGGAGTGGAGAAACGACCTACCAGGAAGCGAGGAAAATCTTAGGAGCTTTTCAACAGGTAGAAGGATAATGTCACTGGTAAGGTAGTGGTTAGGGTACTGGCCTACTAACTTACAAATTCCACCGTAGCAAGTTGAGAAATTGAATTTAATAAATCTGGTAATTCATAGTTGTCACCAGATTTTGTCTTTTAAAAAAAACAACTTTCCGGAAAGGGTCCTGTCACCTTTACCAGGTCTGGCCTACATGTGACTCCAGTCCCACACTATGTAGTTGACTCTTAATGTCCTCAGGGCAATTAGGGATGGGCAATAAATACTGCCTTGCCAGTATTACCCACATCCCCAGAACAAATTTTTGAAAAATATTAGAACAGGCTTTACTCAGTGACTGAGATTGTTTTCACTGAGGATTGTGGTTGTTCTTTTTTTGATCTGACCCGACTACTTTTTCAGTCCCTTCATATTGTTGTATAAAATGTTGGCCTGACTCCATAGTGAGGACTTTGGTCATCCAATCATAGGAAGAAGATGCAGAGGGAACAATAAAGAGGATTCTGGCTGCATCTTGAGGAATGGCTAAGGAGGTTAAGTTTGTTTTCTTTGGAAAAGAGGTCATTTCAAGGTGACCCAGATGATAATTATGAAGGGAATTGGTAAAACTGATCTAGGCAAGTTGCTCATTGTGCTGATGGATTCAAATCCCAGGGGACACGAGTTTAAAAAAAAGGACGTTAAAAGTAAGAAGGGAAGTCAGGTGAAACTTTTACAGGCTAAGATTAATGGAGTTGTGGACTACGCTGCTGGGGAAGGACGTTGATGTGGACAGTGGGGTGCCCCTGTTCTGGGGGTCATATAGTGGAGTGCCCTGTTCTGGGGGTCATACAGTGGGGTGCCCCTGTTCTGGGGGTCATACAGTGGAGTGCCCCTGTTCTGGGCGTCATACAGTGGGGTGCCCTCTTCTGGGGATCATACAGTGGGATGTCCCTGTTCTGGGGGTCAGAAAGTGGGGTGCCCCTGTTCTGGAGGCCAGACAGTGGGGTGGCCCTGAACTGGGGGTCATACATTGGGGTGCCCTGTTCTGGGGATCAGACAATGGGGTGCCCTGTCCTAGGATCAGAGAGCAGGGTGCCCAGTTCTGAGGGTCGTACTGAGGTGCCCCTGTTCTGGGGTGAGAAAGTTGGGTGCCCTGTTCTGAGGTGAAGCAGTGGGGTGTCCCTGTTCTGGGAGTCATACAGCGGGGTGCCCAGTTCTGGGAGTTATACAGTGGGGTGCGCAGTTCTGGGGGTCATACACTGCAGTGCCCCAGTTCTGGGGGTCATACAGTGCAGTGCCCCAGTTCTGGGGGTCATACAGTGGGGTGCCCAGTTCTGGGGGTCATACAGTGCAATGCCCCTGTTCTGGGGATCATACAGTGGGGTGCCCAGTTCTGGGGGTCAGGCAGCGGGGTGCCCCTGCTCTGGGGGTCAGGCAGTGGGGTGCCCCTGCTCTGGGGGTCAGGCAGTGGGGTGCCCTGTTCTGGGGGTCAGACAGTCGGGTGCCCCTGTTCTGGGGGTCATACAGTGGGGTGACCCTGTTCTGGGGTCAGGTGGCCTGTTGTCTGTCAGTTGACTACTTCTTGCTTAGGGAGATGCTCGGCCTACATGAGACCTACCTACATGGGCATGAATGGAGAGAACCTATTAATTGTGAATTCTGTTAACTGATTACTGCTTTCTGAGCTCCATTACTAGCCCAGGGCAAAAGGGCAATTTTCTGTCACAATCACTCATGGACCCCAGCAGTGACAGAAACCTTGAATCCCTCTGACTGTGGCAGACCTGTAGCCAATGCACAGAGGTGAACGTATCTTTTTCTAATAGAACACTTGCTGATCCCTTTTGAGTTTATTGTTTTTAGATCAAACTATACTGAATGAAGCCTTTTCTCACTGCTGCAGATAATAAATCACAGAGACTACGTTCCCCTGCTAATCGGTCAGGAGGCAATGCAGAAATATCTCCCAGATTACGAAGCCTACGATGAATTTGTTGATCCCAGTATTGCCAATGTTTTCTCAACGGCAGCTTTCCGTTTCGGACATCTCACCATTCCGCCAATACTGACCCGCTTAGCTGAAAACTACCAGGAACATCCTCAGTACAAAAACCTCCTCCTACACGAGACTTTCTTCACTCCCTGGAGAGTGGTAAGGGAAGGTAGGTAACGCACTTTAATATTACTGCAGCAAGTGCTTATTTTTCCTGGCCCTCTTTATCCCAGCAGTAGACAAGAGCAGCACACCTAAAGTGCACTGTTCCTGTCCAGATCTTGGGGGTGGGAGTTGGTGGGGGGGGACAGCTATTTTCTGTCCGAGGCTATCAATATGGCCCAGAGACACCCCAATTTAGGCCTACCCCAGCAAGGCCTAGTGCTGGTAAAAGGGGGAGAAAAGTGTACTGCAATAGCAGGCCTCAGCCTTGGGGCCTTCTAATTGCTGCTGGAGAGCAGCAGCCAGAAGGTCCTGGTGCCATCAAATCATTGTGGGGAGGGGAGGGAGAGCTGAAGGAGGAAATAAAACTTGTGTTCAGGTTTCTTTAGGCTGCCACGACACCGCTGCAGACTTCCCATTCGCAGGGGTCCCAGTGCTAGCCCTAACACTTAGATTTCTCTGATTTCCCCTCCCATTAGGTGGTCAATAGGCTGAGAATAAGTAAAGTGAGGCGAGAGGGCAGGAATATCCCCTTCCACCTCATTTGCATGGGTTCACTCAGGCCCAGCTCTGCCTCCCACCTCCCTGCCAGGGAGGCCCTGGAAACAGGCATTCTCCAGAGGCAAAGGTCAGGAAAATCAGGCTCTTGGTGCCCTATAGTTGCACGTAATTATGATCACACAGACACCAAATCACACACCAACCTAACTTAGGACATATGTCACCGTTCCTCCGTCATTGCTGGGTTAATATCCTGGAATTCCTAGCTAACACCATTGTGGGAGCACCATCACTGCAGTGGGTCAATAAGGCCCACCTGACCCATCGTTTCAAGGCAACTAGGGATGGGCAATAAATACTGCTTTGCCATAGTCCCCCAGATCCCAGAAACCAATTTAATAAAACAGCTTTCCCCTTCTCAATTCATGAGAGGATTTTAACCCAAATCCCAATTTTTGGAAGTTCAGGTGCTTTTCATTTGCTCTGTGTTGGATCTGCTTTCCTCCACTGCTGCCTTCAACATGTCATCTGTATTTTTAACAAGTATCACACCCTGCCGGTACCGTCTGGTTTGATTTTTAAGTTCATGTTTTTCAAGGGGCACACCTGCTACTATTGGGTTGAGTTGGTTTCTGTGCCTAGGTTAGGTTTGATCTGTATTGTTTGTATTGTAATAGTTATCAGGCATCATAAATTCATCAATGACTCACTTCTCCACACAGATGAAGGAAAGGTCTCTGTTCTGGGTTAAATTGTGTAGAAGCCTCATTCCTCAATTCTACTGTGATGCAAGTTATTGTTTGTTGTGAATGTTTCGGGCAGGAAAGTGGAGTTGAGGCCAAAGATCAGCCATGATCTTATCGAATTGAGGAGCAGGCTCGAAGGGCCGTATGACCTACTCCTGCTTCAATTCTTATGTTCTTATGTTCCTTTGTTCAGTGCAATCAGGACTGAGGAGTTTATTCTGAATGAAATCCCAGCCCTTTCCCTTTATATTCATCCCAGATTTTGATATAGGACATTACCTGATAACAGACAGTTACAGTTTACAGCTGTAAAGCAATGAGCCACATCCATGCTCTGACGCCTGGCTGTCAGGAGGAAGAGCTGTTCTGCAGCGCTGTTGTATCAATGTTATTGGGTATAGTTTAGGAATACTAATCCATTATGGAGCATGGTGCATCTTCGGTAGCTTGTTTCAATGGTGTTTTTGTTGGGTAACAATCATTGTCACAGACATTACTGTGCTGCTCATGTGGAGGTCTTTAACTGTCGGTCACTGTACCACCAGCTGCAGTTTAGAGAGTGGGAAGAACTACGAAATGGATTAACAAAACTTGTTTTACTCTTTGTGTGTAGGTGGAGTAGATCCCATCATTCGAGGATTGTTGGCCAATCCCGCCAAACTGCAGACACAGCACAAAATGATGCCAGACGAACTGCGGGAGAAGCTGTTTAAGTTGACCGCTCATTTAGCGCTGGACCTGGGTGCACTGAATATGCAGCGTTCCCGGGATCATGGAATCCCAGGTAACAGGAAGGCAAACACAGTGTAGAGTATAACTCAGAAAGACATGTAGTTATAATGTCAGATATTCCAACAATTTCATTATCTAGAGTCACATTATCAAGAAGCCAGCAGGAAAATATTAGGTTCACTCACACAGAACAGCTGCTTCACCCCAGTGCTGATTGGAAACAATGTGGAAAGGCTGTTGTGAATATTGGTCCCCAGTGTAATGTAGCAGAGGGCAGGCAGTGACTGAGGAGCTGGGAAATGCTCCTTGGGATCATCTTTCAATCACCAGAGACTGTGGAAATGGGATCAGAATCACACCTCTGGGAATGTGATGTATCTCACCTGCTGTCATTGGTCACGTGGCTGCTACATCACATTGGATCCCTCTGAATCGCCAGGGATCATTTACCAGGAAGTGTTTAGCAGGGAGTATTTACCAGAGAATACTTAACAAGGATTATTAACTGGAGAATATTTGCTACAGGGAATTTACTGGGGTGTATTTAGCAGGAAATATTTACTGGGCACTATTTACTGAGAAGTGTTTACCAGTGAGTATTAAGAGGAAATATTTGCTAGAGAGTATTTGTCACAAAATGTTTACCAGTGACTATTTATTGAAGAGTATTTATCAGGGAGTATTTACTGGAATATATACCAGGAACTATTTAAAGTAGGTATTTACTGTTGAGTATTTATCATAAATGTATTTACCTGGATATTTAATGAGGTTCATTTACAAGTGAGTATTTACCAGGGAATATTTAATGATGATCATTTTCCAGGTAGTATTTACCAGAATATTTATTAGACACTATTTAAGGTATTTATTGATGAGCATATACCAGAGTGTACTCAACTGAATAATGCTTACCAATAGGTATTTAATGGGGAGCATTCACCAAGATTATTTACAGGGGAGTTTGTACCAAAGAATAGATACTGGGAAATATTTACCATAGCGTTTTTGTCATGAACTATTTAGTAGGGAATATTTGACATAGAATATTTGCCAGGGAGTATTTGCTGGGAGTATTTATTAAGAAGTATTTACCCAGGGATTAGTTATGAGTGAATATTTACCACAAATTATTTACTAGCGAGTATTTACCAAGGTTTATTTACTAGAGTATATTTACCAGGGAGATTTTATGGGTGAATATTTAGCATTGATTATTTTGGGGGAATATTTACCAATAAATGGTTACTGAGGAATATTTACCAGGGAATATTTACTGGTGAATATTTACTAGGGAGTATTTACTGGTGAATATTTACCAGGGATTATTCGCTGCTGAATATTTACCAGGGAGTATTTGCTGGTGAATATTTACCAGGGAGTATTTGCTGGTGAATATTTACCAGGGAGTATTTACTGAGGAATATTTATGAGGGAGTATTTACTGGGGATTATTTACCCTGCAGTATATGCTGGTAAATATTTACCAGGGAGTATTTACTGGGGAATATTTAAGTTGAATATTTACTGGTGAGTAATTGCATAAGTGTTTTTACCTGGAGAATATTTACAACTGAGCAATTGGCAGGGAGCATTTAACAAGGAGTATATACCAGGGGATATATACCAAACAGTATTTACCAGTATACGGAAAAAAATAATTTGCATTTATATAGCATTTTTCACAACCTCAGGATGCCCCAAAGCACTTTGTAGCCAATGAGTATGTTTGAAGTGTAGTCCCACAAACAGCAATGAGATAAATGACCAGATAACCTGTTTTTTTATTGATGTTGGTTGAGGGATAAATATTGGCCAGGGCACCGGGGAGAACTCCCCTGCTCTTCTTCGAATAGTACCACCTGAGAGAGCAGATGGGATCTCGGCTTAACTCATATTCCAAAATGTTCCAAAAGGTGGCACCTGCAACAGTCCCAGATTATATGCTGAAATCTCTACAGTAGGGCTTGAACTCACAGTCTTCTAACTCAGAGGAGAGGGTGCTACTAGTGAACCAGGTTGATACCAGAGATTACATATTAGGGATTAATTACCAAGGAGTGCTTACCAGTGAATATTTACTGGAAAGTAATTACCAGGAAGCATTTATATGGAAGTATTTACCAGGTGCTATTTACAGGGATTACTTAGATGGAAGCATTTATCAGGGGATAATTACGCAATAGTATTTTCAGTGAAATATTTACCAGGGAGAATTTGCCAACAAATATATACCAGCGGTTATTTACTGCACTGTAATTATTGTATATTCTGTGATTACTATAAAGAAATTACTGTACATTCTGTGATTACTAATTATTATTATATATTTTGCTAGTACCACCATTGTAATTAATGCATATTCTATGATTACTCCACATTCTGTAATTACTGCAGAGTAATGAGTAATTGCTGCAGAGACATAACTGCATATTCCATTATTACTACAGGGAAATTACTACACATTTGATCATTACTGCAAAGTGATTACTGTGGGTAATTACTGCATATTATATAATTACTGCAAAGTGATTACCTTATAGATGTGTTAACTATAGAATAATTAACGTATATTCTATGATTACTGCAGTGAGTACGGCATCATAATTATTGATTATTATATAATTACTGCAGAGTAATCATTGCATATTCTGTGATTACTGCAGAGTAATGACTGTTCTGTGATGACTGCGGAATAATAACTGCATATTCTTTTATTACTGCAGATGAATTATTATATGTGTGATTACTGCAGAGTAGTTTTTGTATATTCTGCAATTACTGCAGAGTAATTTTCACAGATTCTGTGACAACGTTGCTGCAGAACATTTGCATCACATGTTTCACCGGGTGCCCAACGAAGGAATCATCCTCCAGTTGTGTAAAATTACAGTGATTAAAAGGCTGATGTACGTTCAAGAATAGCTTAGTGGAGTGAGGTGGGGTGGGCAGTGGTGCATGAAGTCGTAGGACTCGTGTTCACAACCCCTCTACCCGCTCAGATCTTAATCTCAGGCAGTGCCACTAAAGGGAGACACTAAGCAGAAACCATTCAACCCCCTTCTCACGCAAGTTAAGGCAAGATAAAAAAAACGGGAGAGTTCCTCCAGACCATTCCACCATCCTCCTCTTGATTAGCATCAGAAAGGCACTGCCAGAGTCCCAGCAGCAAATCTCCCACCAGCCTTTCTAAGCTCGAGATGTTGTGTGGCAATAAAACAGAGTTCATTATGTACTTTTTCCAGTGCAACTAATACACTTTAGCTGACAGGTGTATTTCCCCTTTTACTTTCTGAATTTCACAGGTTACAATGCTTGGCGGAAATTCTGTGGTCTTTCACAGCCCAAGAATGTGATTCAACTTTCTGCAGTCCTCAAAAGTTTGGAATTAGCAACAAAACTCCTCAACGTGTACGGAACTCCAGACAATATCGACGTGTGGCTAGGGGGAGTCTCCGAACCCTTCGTGGAAGGTGGGAAGCTGGGCCCCTTGTTGGCCTGTTTGATAGGACAGCAATTCAGGAACCTGAGAGAAGGAGACAGGTAATGGACAATACTACCAGAACAAAAACAACTGAAAGTTTTATCATTCATTAAGTAGTGGGTTTCCACTTCTCAATCCAGGGATCGCGGATCAATACCCAGGGCTTCCTGACACTCCAATCTGCCAGCCTGGGTTGTGATGAGTTCACTCAGTCATTGGTTGTGTTGTTGAGTAGAGCATATTGAGGTTGGTTTTCCATCACTGTGCAGAAAACTGTGAAGAGGCTTTTGCCTCTCCAGAAACATGTCTTGTATCAGACAATTTTTTAAAAATTCGTTCATGGGGTGTGGACGTTGCTGGCAAAGCCAGCATTTATTGCCCATCCCTAATTGCCCTTGAGAAGGTGGTGGTGAGCAGCCTTCTTGAACCGCTGTAGTTGTTGTGGTGAAGGTTCTCCCACAGTGCTGTTAGGAAGGGAGTTCCAGGATTTTGACCCAGCAATGATGAAGGAACTGCGATATATTTCCAAGTCAGGATGGTGTGTGACTTGTAGGGGAACATGCAGGTGGCGGTGTACCCGTGTGCCTGCTGCCCTTGTCCTTCTAGGTGGTATAGGTCGCGGGTTTGGGAGGTGCTGTCGAAGAAGCCTTAGTGAGTTGCTGCAGTGCATCCTGTAGGTGGTACACACTGCAACCAGGGTACGCCGGTGGTGAAGGGAGTGATTGTTCAGGGTGGTGGATGGGGTGCCAATCAAGCGGGCTGCTTTGTCCTGGATGGTGTCGAGCTTCTTGAGTGTTGTTGAAGCTGCACTCATCCAGGCAAGTGGAGAGTATTCCATCTCACTCCTGACTTGTGCCTTGTAGATGGTGGAAAGGCTTTGGGGAGTCAGGAGGTGAGTCACTCGCCATAGAATACCCAGCCTCTGACCTGCTCTTGTAGCCACAGTATTTATGTAGCTGGTCCAGTTAAGTTTCTGGTCAGTGGTCATCCCCAGGATGTTGATGGTGGGGGATTCGGCGATGGTAATGCCGTGGAATGTCAAGGGGAGGTGGTTATACTCTCTCTTGTTGGAGATGGTCATTGCCTGGCACTTGTCTGGCATGAATGTTACTTGCCACTTATCAGCCCAAGCCTGGATGTTGTCCAGGTCTTGTTGCATGCGGGCACGGACTGCTTCGTTTTCTGAGGGGTTGCGAATGGAACCGAACAATGTGCAATCATCAGTGAACATCCCCATTTCTGACCTTATGATGGAGGGAGGTCATTGATGAAGCAGCTGAAGATGGTTGGGCCTAGGACACTGCCCTGAGGAACTCATGCAGCAATGTCCTGGGGCTGAGATGATTGGCCTCCAACAACCACTACCATCTTCCTTTGTGCTAGGTATGACTTCAGCCACTGGAGAGTTTTCTCCCTGATTCCCACTGACTTCAGTTTTACTAGGGCTCCTTGGTGCCACACTCGGTCAAATGCTGCCTTGATGACAAGGGCAGTTGCTCTCACCTCTGGAATTAAGCTCTTTTATCCATGTACTCCTGTGTTGTAGCTTTACCAGGTTGGCACCTCATTTTTAGGTACGCCTGGTGCTGCTCCTGGCATGCTCTTCTGCACTCTTCATTGAACAGGGTTGATCCCCTGGTAAATTGGAGACCCACTGAGATCATGACGAGCCATACCCAGCCGTAATCACTCAGCCTCCTTAGGAAGCTCGAAGGCAAACAAAGTGAAAACAACATTACACTAAATGGGCCGGACTTCACTGGAACAGTAAAGAAATAGAAATTCAGTGAGATATTTCCACTGCAAAAACGCCACTAGTTGGAGACGTTAGGTCCAATTTTAACTGTGCCTACAAGTGAAAACGGGCGACAGTGGCCCTAAAATCGCAGAGCTGTAGTTATCGCCCATTCCTGCTCCAATCCCACCCACCCTCATTTTACCTGGGGACTTCTCAAGGACAGTCCAGGCACCCCCCTGATTCAGACGGGAGCCTCAGTACTGGGTGCAAATCAGGGTCCCATGATGTACATAGGACTCCGACGCAATTTCAAGAGTGGAGCATGCACCATGCATTGAGCACACTTTGCCCAGTTGTACCAGACGTGAAGCAGAAAAGGTAATTTCAGAATTCTTTTTGTGGTGGCCAGGAGGAACAGGAGTGCTCCTCCGGGCTTCACTAAAACTACTGTGAACCGCTGCCACATCGGACGGTATATGGGGTATAAATTTGACTTAGGGGGGTTACACAAAACGGGCAGTCGATTCACTATCGCTCGTTTCACGCTACGATGAATTTATGCCCCAATAGTCTGTGATTAGGTGAAGGACAGGAGGACCAAATGAAGAAGTGATATTGGAGGTAAGAATGCTGCTACGGACTGTACAACAAACACAATGGACAATCCTAAGCCTGAGAAACTGATTCCAAACCCCTCCCTCTCTTCATACACCCATTGAATTTAGGGTCAGTGAAACTCCTCCTTGCCCCACCCCCAGCCCTTTTCTGTCGTCCAGCTGCTATACTCGGGCACAGTAAATGCAGAGGTTCTCTACAGAGTGTTTGCAGTCAACAAGTTAGGTCTGATCTGTACTTTTCAGAGACTTGCCAATGACCTTTCCCCTTTGTTCTTTAGATTCTGGTGGGAAAATGAAGGCGTTTTTATTGGTAGCCAACATCAGGCTCTTGCTCAAATCTCCATGTCCAGGATAATCTGTGATAACACCAGGATTCAATTTCTTCCTCGGGATGCATTTAGATACAGGCCATACCCACTAGGGTATGTAAACTGCAGCCAGATACCACGGGTAGACCTGAGCGCCTGGAAGGAGGATGCAAAAGGTACGGTATCTCTGGGCTGGGCCCAGCCTTCACAAACCTGACATTATGGTTCATTTATGTTTGAGCATAAAACTAACCAAATCTGCTGGTGTAAGAAAGGAGCAAAGGGAAGCTGAGAGCTGCAACTCTGAATGCCGTTAACATTTTTCTTTTTTAGTGATTCAAACTTTTTATTCAGAAGTGTATATTTTCTGCTGCAATTTTTTCTATCTGCTGTAGTGATTCAGGGACAACAAAAATGAAGGACCAATGAGGTTAAGGACAAAATCTTCAGGAGCAGGAAATTTAGACTCATTAACAGATCAGGTCACCTATCCACCATCTCATCCTATCACTCAACCCCACCTACTCATCTTCTCACCCTATCCTTCACTTTCTCATCCAATCCTACAATCCTTTCTCTCCTCAGAAGTTGTCTCTTAAACCCATTTATGCCATCTACTTTGATGTGCTTTCCCTGATAATTTATTCCACAACTCTGTTGGCTTATTTGCTCTTAATTCTTAGCTTCTGTCCTCTGGTATTTGATCCCTAAATCTCAGTGAACAATCGGCCTGGGTCAGATCACTCAAAGTCTCCAGAGGCAGTAATCTCCTTTTTGTGATCAGAACTGCACACAGGACTCCAGGTGGTGTCTGACCAGTACCTTACACAGCAATAACACAACCTCTTTGTATCTGTACTCTGCCATCTGCTAATGCCACTGTTTGATGTCATGGCACTGATTGTTACAGGTTCCTGGACTGGGATGAGTGTTGGAGTGAGTCAGATATAAACATTGCTAACTGTGGATCAGTATTCCTTGCTGGAGTGAGAGTCCAACACAGCACAGCACAACACAACTCAGCACAGCACAACACAGCAAAACACAGCACAGCACAGCAAAGCACAGCACCACACAGCACAGCACCACACAGCATAGCACAGCACAGCACATCCCAACACAGTGCAGCACAACACAACACAGTGCAGCACAACACGACACAGCACAGCACCACACAGCATAGCACAGCACAGCACATCCCAACACAGCACAGCACATCCCAACACAGCACAGCACATCCCAACACAGCGCAGCACATCCCAACACAGTGCAGCACAACACGACACAGCACAGCACAACACAACATAGTGCAGCACCGCACAGAACTGATACCTTCTTGTTCTTTTATGATCTATAAAACACATACTCTACCAGCTGGCTTAGATGGATGAAACCAGGTAGTTATCTAGATAAAATGTCAACTGGGACATGTCCAAGGCACAGCAATCCCTGAAAGCTGGTTACACTAGTTTCCATTAGTGCCTTTTAACTGGTTGGAAATGTATTTTTTCATTCATTCTTGACATATGGAGGTCGCTAACAAGGCCGTCATTTATTGCCCATCCCTAGTTGCCCTTGAGAAGATGGTGATGAGCTTTCTTCTTGAACTGCTGCTGTCCATGTGGTGAAGGTACTCCCACAATGATGTTAAGTAGGGAGTTCCAGGATTTTGACCCAGCAACAATGAAGGAACGCACCTGACTTGTAAAAAGTCTCAAGATTATGCTTCAGGTTGGCAGTCCCCTGGGTAAATGGCAGTGTTTGACAATCTCCCTAGGGATAGATGGTAGTGTTTGCTAGCCTCCCTTAGGATAGATGGTAGTGTTTGCTAGCCTCCCCAGGGATAGATGGTAATGTTTGCTAGCCTCCCTTAGGATAGATGGTAATGTTTGCTAGCCTCCCCAGGGATAGATGGTAATGTTTGCTAGCCTCCCTTAGGATAGATGGTAATGTTTGCTAGCCTCCCCAGGGATAGATGGTAATGTTTGCTAGCCTCCCCAGGGATAGATGGTAGTGCTTGCTAGCCTCCCCAGGGATAGATGGTAGTGTTTGCTAGCCTCCCTTAGGATAGATGGTAATGTTTGCTAGCCTCCCCAGGGATAGATGGTAATGTTTGCTAGACTCCCTAGGGATAGATGGTAGTGTTTGCTAGCCTCCCTAAGGATAGATGGTAATGTTTGCTAGCCTCCCTAGGGATAGATGGTAATGTTTGCTAGCCTCCCCAGGGATAGATGGTAATGTTTGCTAGACTCCCTAAGGATAGATGGTAATGTTTGCTAGACTCCCTAAGGATAGATGGTAA
Source organism: Heptranchias perlo (assembly GCF_035084215.1). Taxonomy (NCBI): domain Eukaryota; kingdom Metazoa; phylum Chordata; class Chondrichthyes; order Hexanchiformes; family Hexanchidae; genus Heptranchias; species Heptranchias perlo. Next base: position 15,618,063 of record NC_090352.1, on the reverse strand, counting down.
TGTTTGCTAGCCTCCCCAGGGATAGATGGTAATGTTTGCTAGCCTCTCTAAAGATAGATGGTAGTGTTTGCTAGACTCCCTAGGGATAGATGGTAATGTTTGCTAGCCTCCCTAGGAATAGATGGTAGTGTTTGCTAGCCTCCCTAGGGATAGATGGTAGTGTTTGCTAGCCTCCCTAGGGATAGATGGTAGTATTTGCTAGCCTCCCTAAAGATAGATGGTAGTGTTTGAAAATCTCCCTAGAGATAGATGATAATGCTTGTCAGCCTCCCTAGGGATAGATAAAAAAGTGCTGATAGGTGTATATTTATTCCTGGAGATGCAAATCATATCATAAGGGTAGACACAGATGATTCATATTATATAGAAGAAGGTTCCTATTCTGCTGGGACCATGGATGACTCATCTGTAGAATGTAACTGGTCAGAGTTGCTAATGTGGGTTATACAAGTAGATTAATATCCTGGAGATGTATAGGTCAAGAAGAAATGCCACTGAGTTCTTCCCTGCATTTGATGGTCTCTCAGGCCAATGAATGGCTGTGTCTTGATCCATGACTGGATAAATCCTTCTTTACTCTGCAACAATTGGCTGGATGGCCTTTTCTCATTCCACATTTTCTCCTATTCTTACACCTGCGAAATACTCTGTAGAATTGAAGCTGTCTCCATATCCCACACCTTCCATACCACAGCGATTCACTTTGCATTCGTCTGCTTTTCTGTTTTCTTCACTAATTTGCCTGTTTTATTTTCTAATTGTGCTGTGATGTACACAACACTTCTTCAAATATTCCCAGTAACTCTCGGCTTCTCCTCTCCTGATCAGTGTCTGTTTGTTCCCTTTACAGTGACCCCCTGCGGCTCAGTCCCTTTTGTTGCTCACGCCCATTTCTCGATCTGTAAATCCTCGGTCAGGTACACCTGTGAATCTGGATTCAAGCTGGCAGGAGGGGATATGATCACCTGTCTGAGTGACGGACAGTGGAACTCTGCACCACCTGCCTGTACAGGTAAGAGCTGAAATCCAGTCCCTCAGAATAGTGAGTGTCAATGGTTGACATCGGGTGTAAAAGGGTTAATTATAAACACAAACGTGGTAATTTTCACCTTCTCCGTCAGAGCAGTAATCTGGGAGAGTGGATCGCTCATCTGATCTTCATCCCATTGAAATCAATAACAGGTGATACATTCCACCAGATTATCACCCAGGCAGTGAAGGTGAAAACCAACCCTAAATGTTTTAGTGTATTTATCCCATAAACACTTAATCAACATCACAGAAACTTGCAGCTCCTCCATCAAATTTTACAGCATGAAAATCTAGTTAAACCTACTCTCCATAATTACTACAACCAGAATGTGACAGCGAAATACTCCACAATAAGGCCCGAGAGTCAATTTATCACTCCGTTTATATTTGTCATTAAAATAGACCTCCAGCTCACTTTTTCAAGGAGCAATAATTTTCTCTCACGTGTTTTTCTCTCACGCAGTATATCTTCTTTTCGAGGAGTGACATTCACTGCTTAACTTAAACTTTCAGAATCCCCCCCGGCCCCCCCCCCGGAACTGAGAACCAGAACTATTGGAGGGGCACTGCCAGCTGAAATCATTCCTTCAGTCCCCGGCAGCGGCCTTCTGCCACCCAACATTCCACTCACGCCCATTAACCAGCTGCTGCTTCCCGCCAGTTTTGGGCAAGAAACTGAGCAGGTGCATGCAGATGATGCCCGGGAGTTAAAATCACCCAGCTCTCATGCTGCCGAGGTCAGGACAGTTCGCCGCCGGCCTCGCCCCTCCCCCGCCTGCACGATTCCTGCCCTGAGTTAAAATCAGCCCTTTTGTCTCTCATTTTTCCTCTCCTCCTGTAAAGGTTTTATCATTGGCTCCAGATAATGAAAGCAGCATTGTTAAATAAGTGTTAGATCTTATGATGTGCAGATAAACATGATGATTTACTCTTGCAATTCATTCAGATCCTGAGTGGGAACAACATACATGGACTGGACCTCAAGAAACCCAAAGTGCCACTGGACCATCAGGACCTATAGGAGATAAAGGTGACACTGGACCACGAGGACCTAAAGGAGATAAAGGTGATGCTGGACCACAAGGACTTAAAGGAGATAAAGGCAACACTGGACCACGAGGACTTAAAGGAGATAAAGGTAACACTGGACCACAAGGACCTAAAGGAGATAGCGGCCACTTTGTGCTAGGACATGAACATAATCTGAAGTCAGCCTTTTCTGTACAACTTGCAACAACAAATCTGCAACCAGGAAGACCAATTCCATGTGCACATCAGATCTACAATGGCCAGGGAGATTACAATTGTCCAACAGGAAAGTTCATTTGTCAAATACCTGGGGTGTATCAATTTTCATATCACTGTGGAGTGAGGAACATTACAACTGTGTTTCTTAAAAGAAATGGTGCTACGGTGGTTATCTCACAACAGACTGACAAAAAAGCATTAAATATTTTATCAGGCGGCACCATTCTACAGCTAGTTGCTGGTGATCAAGTTTGGTTAGAGGTTCAGAATGGGAGAAGTGGAATAACCAATTTCAGTTATTTTCAGGGGCACTTATTGTTTACAGTTTAATAAGTTTGCTTTAGTTCCAGACATACACAGTGATCTTTACCAGTAGAATATTAGAGGGATCTGCTTCTGGGTTTTCTTAGTAACCTGAGCTGGGAAACCAGGAGCCACTGATGGAACCTTTTCATACTTGACACCGTTAACATGTAGACCAAACCCACTCTCAATTCAGAGGTCTGATCTCATGATCTGGTGCAATAACAAACTTCTTTCATGTCAGGGGATGAGCAAAGGTCAATCAACCCATTGTAGCTCATCCCTTTAGTACACTAACTCTCCCATTGAAGCTCATCTCTTTCACACTCGAACTGTCCCATTGAAGCCCATTTCTTTAATACTCTTCCATTTGAGTCCATCCCTTTAATACTTTGACTCTCCCATGAAGCCCATCTCTTTCACACTTTAACTGTCCCTTTAAAGCGTATCCTTTTAATACTCTTAACCCTCTTAACCCTCTCATCATAGCCCATCCCTTTAATACTCTAACTTTCCTACTGAAGCCCATCCCTTTAACGCTGTAGCTCTCCCATTATGATGCCCAGCAGCATTTTGAATGTTCCCAATTGGCCCTACTACCCTGCCTGGCAAATTGTTTCAAATGATTATCACTCTTTCAGTGAAGAAATTCTCTCTAATGTTTCTTAAAGCTATTTCTCACTACTTAAAGTTTACTGTTTTCCTTGCCTTAAATTGATAGGCATCTTCTGAGTTTAACTTATCTACAAGATTTAAAATGTTATGTCTCTCAGTGAGGTCTCCCCCTAAACCACTCTCTCTCCAAACTGCAGACCTTAAGCCTCTCTAATCTTTCCTCCCAGCTCGTCCTCTTTTTAAATCCTCTAATTGCCCATGAGGAGTCAGAGAGGATTTCTTGACATTGGACATGCGCATTGGCTACAGTTTTCTGGATTTTTGCCTCTCACAGGAGGTGGGAGGAAGGGAGAGTTGGCACATGGGCATGAAATCAGCCAAGGATCAAGGCGAGTACATATGAGCCTCAAGGCCTATTCTCATCCTCAACACATAAACATAAATACTGGGATCAATCATGTTGCACCTCTCTGCACCCTCTCCAGTACATTAATATGTTTTTGTGGTGTGGGGACAAGAATTGAACACCCCACGTGCAGTCTGACCAGTGCATTGTAGAGCCACAGCATTCCCTTCTGATTATGTATCTGCTGCTCTAGTTATATATTCCAGCGTTGTGTTTGCTTTTTTAATTATTTCACTACATAGTCTAGACATTGGAAGTGGTTAGTTGACCATCCCAGCTCCCTTTTTAAGTGGGACCCACACTGACACAGTTCCTCACCCTCACTCTGTGGGATCCACTGACACAGTTCCTCCCCCTCACTCTGTGGGATCCATTGACACAGTTCCTCACCCTCACTCTGTGGGATCCACTGACACAGTTCCTCCCCCTCACTCTGTGGGATCCATTGACACAGTTCCTCACCCTCACTCTGTGGGATCCACTGACACAGTTCCTCCCCCTCACTCTGTAGGACCCACTGACACAGTTCCTCCCCCTCACTCTGTAGGACCCACTGGCTGCTGGTTTCTTTGAGGCAGATCCTTCGCTAACTCTGATGATTGTCTTTTTTTCTCCATTGCCACATTGCTTGTATTCTTCTGATTTGTAATATTTATCACTTGTTCTTGAGTATTGATTGGAGCCAATTATTAATGTGGATATAAATTAATATGGGTTAAATTAGAAAATGTGTCTGTAATTCATAAGAACATAAGAAATAGGAGCAGGAGTAGGCCATATGGCCCCCCGAGCATGCTCCGCCATTCAATAAGATCATGGCTTATCTTCTACCTCAACTCCACTTTCCTGCCCTATAATCTGAATAAGCGATTGCAAAGAATCAATTTTGAACACAGTGGCTGGATTGCAGCGTAATAACCCGGTATGTTTGTAGGGCTGGAAACAGATTGTTAGAACTGTCCTTTCAAAATGGTTGTTTCTGTAATTATATGAAATTTGAAATGTTGTTTGTTTGAAATTTGAAATCTTGATTGTATGAAATTTACAATAAAGTAACATGAACTCTCACTGATCACCTGGCAAACTCTTCTTTTTTGCTGCTTTTCTCTACCCTTTACAGGTGGAAATTTGCAATAAATTAACCCAGTTTAGCTGGTTTGGAATTTTGATTTATTTTAATTTGTGTTTACGAACATCCCCATCCTCAATGATGGCGGAGTCCAGCATGTGAGTGCAAAAGACAAGGCTGAAGCGTTTGCAACCATCTTCAGCCAGAAGTGCCGAGTGGATGATCCATCTCGGCCTCCTCCCGATATCCCCACCATCACAGCAGCCAGTCTTCCGCCAATTCGATTCACTCCACGTGATATCAAGAAACGGCTGAGTGCACTGGATACAGCACAGGCTATGGGCCCCGACAACATCCCAGCTGTAGTGCTGAAGACTTGTGCTCCAGAACTAGCTGTGCCTCTAGCCAAGCTGTTCCAGTACAGCTACAACACTGACATCTATCCGACAATGTGGAAAATTGCCCAGGTATGTCCTGTCCCCAAAAAGCAGGACAAATCCAATCCGGCCAATTACCGCCCCATCAGTCTACTCTCAATCATCAGCAAAGTGATGGAAGGTGTCGTCGACAGTGCTGTCAAGCGGCACTTACTCACCAATAACCTGCTCACCGATGCTCAGTTTGGGTTCTGCCAGGACCACTCGGCTCCAGACCTTATTACAGCCTTGGTCCAAACATGGACAAAAGAGCTGAATTCCAGAGGTGAGGTGAGAGTGACTGCCCTTGACATCAAGGCAGCATTTGACCGAGTGTGGCACCAAGGAGCCCGAGTAAAATTGAAGTCAATGGGAATCAGGGGGAAAACTCTCCAGTGGCTGGAGTCATACCTAGCACAAAGGAAGATGGTAGTGGTTGTTGGAGGCCAATCATCTCAGCCCCAGGACATTGCTGCAGGAGTTCCTCAGGGCAGTGTCCTAGGCCCAACTATCTTCAGCTGCTTCATCAATGACCTTCCCTCCATCATAAGGTCAGAAATGGGGATGTTCGCTGATGATTGCACAGTGTTCAGTTCCATTCGCAACCCCTCAAATAATGAAGCAGTCCGAGCCCGCATGCAGCAAGACCTGGACAACATCCAGGCTTGGGCTCATAAGTGGCAAGTAACATTCACACCAGATAAGTGGGAGAACCGTCACCACACAGACTGCAGCGGTTCAAGAAGGCGGCTCACCACCACCTTCTCAAGGGCAATTCGGGATGGGCAATAAATGCCGGCCTCGCCAGCGCGGCCACATCCCATGAACGAATAAAAAAAAATACGAAAATATCAGACAGGAAAAGTCTAGCCTGTCTGTCCCATACAGTTGTGATGCCTTATGCATCATGTCAAGAGACTCCTTATCCTCTAGACGTCATTTAGTTTTCTGGGACAGGCGAAAAACCAGTTAAAAAATCCATGACCAATTAGGCAAGAAAATTTGGAAAATTCTTCTCCGATCCAACCAGGTGATTGAAACTAGTCTAGGAGACCACACTGACTATGACTTATATTAATCGGTACCTACCTCTTGTATGGCGTGGTCTCCGCCCTAGGCAGTCCAGCTCTCTTTTGAAGGTATACAGCGAATCGGCCCTTACTGCACGAGCCGGCAACATGTTCCATAGGTCTACTATTTTCTGTGAAAACAAAATGTCTAACATCTAACCTATTTCTTCCCTTGCATAATTTATAAGCGTGACCCCTGATCCTTCCCAACCTATCTATTTGAAATCATTTGTCAGTGTGCACACAATCTAGTCCTTTCATTCTCTTATAGATCTCAATCAAATTGCCCAAGTCTACCCTTCTCTACAGTATATAAACCCAACTCTTTAAACCTATCTGGGTAACTAGGGTGCTTTAAATTGAGCGTCATTCTTCTGGAACCTCCTCTGAACTGGACACAGTATTCTAAGTGAACCATAACCAAAGTCTTGTACAGCGCAGGAGAAGGCCATTCTGCCCATCGTGCCTGTGCCGGCTCTTTAAAAGAGCTATCCAATTAGTCCCATTCCCCTACTCTTGCCCCATTGCCCTGTAATTTTTTTCCCTTCAAGTATTTATCCAATTCCCTTTTGAAAGTTATTATTGAATCTGCTTCCACCACCCTTTCAGGCAGTGCATTTCACATCATTACAACTCGCTGCGTAAAAAAATGTTTTATCATGTCGCCTCTGGCTGTTTTGCCGATCACCTTAAATCTGCTCTTCTTCCCACGGCACCTTCCCATGCAAGCGCAGGAGATGCAACACCGACCCTTTCACCTCCTCCCTTCCCACCGTCCAGGGCGCCAAACACTCTTTCCAGGTGAAACAGCGATTTACGCGTACATCTTTTAATTTAGTATACTGTATTCGCTGCTCACTATGTGGTCTCCTCTACAATGGGGAGACCAAACGCAGATTGGGTGATCACTTTGCTGAACACGTCCAATCAGTCCGCAAGTATGACCATGACCTTCTGGTCGCTTGCCATTTTAATTCCCCATCCCACTCCCATTCTGACCCCTCTATCCTAGGCCTCATACACTGTTCCAACGAAGCTCAATGGAAGCTCGAGGAACAGCCCCTCATCTTTCGATTAGGCACTTTACAACCTTCTGGACTTAACATTGATTTCAATAACTTCAGATCATAACCAACCTTATGCTCCCATTGTTTTCGGAACACAGGTGCTGGTAATGGTTCTGTTGTTGCCATTTACAGCTCCTCTAGACCGATCGTTTGTTTCTTTATTTGTCCCATTACCACCCTCCTTGCCTTGCACCATTATCCCTTTCGTCATTTCATCACTCCTGCGCTCCACCCTATCAGAGACCTTCCCTTTGGTTCTTTCTTCCTCTCCCTTTCCTTCCCCCCCTCCCCTTCCTCCCCCCACCCTTTGTTTGGTTCTGTATTTGCTTAAAAACTGTTAAATCTTCAACTTCTTTCAGTTCTGAAAGGTCATCGATCTGAAACATTAACATTTTTCTCCACAGATGCTGCCTGACTTGCTGAGTATTTCCAGCATTTTCTGTTTTTATTTTAAATCTGTGTCCTCTGGTTACCGACCCTTCTGCCACTGGAAACAGTTTCTCCTTATTTACTCTATCAAAACCGTTCATGATTTTGAACACCTCGATCAAATCTCCTCTTAACCTTCTCTGCTCTAAGGAGAACAACCCCAGTTTCTCTAGTCTCTCCACACAACTGAAGTCTCTCATCCCTTGTACCATTCTAGTAAATCTCTTCTGCATCATCTCTAAGGCCTTGATATCCTTCCTAAAGTATGGTGCCCAGGATTGAACATAATACTCCAGATGAGGGCTATCCAGTCTTTTATAAAGGTTTAGCATAACTTCCTTGCTTTTGCACTCTATGCCTCTATTAATAAAGCCCAGGATCCCATATGCTTTTTTAACTGCCTTCTCAACTTGTCTTGCCACCTTCAAAGATTTGTGCATGTGCATCCCCAGGTCTCTCTGTTCCTGCACCCCCTTTAAAATTGTACCATCTAATTTATATTGTCTCTCTTCGGTGGTGGGGAAGCTTTTAGAAATGATAATCTGGGACAAAATTAATAATCACTTGGACAAGTGTGAATTAATAAAGGAAAGCCAGCATGGATTTGTTAAAGGCAAATTGTGTTTAACTAACTTGATTGAGTTTTTTGATGAGATAACAGAGAGGGTTGATAAAGGCAATGCGGTTGATGTTGTGTATATGGACTTTAAAAAGGTGTTTGATAAAATACCTCTAGACCCATCTTTTGTTTGCCTTGTCAGCAAAATTGAAGCCTATGGAATAAAAGGGGCGGTGGCAGCATGGATATGAAATTGGCTAAGTGACAGAAAACAGAGAGTCGTGGTGAACGATTGTTTTTTGGACTGGAGGAAGGTATACAGTGGTGTTCCCCAGGGGTCGGTACTAGGACCACTGCTTTTTTTGAGATCTATTAATGACTTGGACTTGGGTGTACAGGGCACAATTTCAAAATTTACAGATGACACAAAACTTGGGAGTGTAGCAAACCGTGAGGAAGATAGTAACAGACTTCAAGAGGACATAGACAGGCTGGTGGAATGGGCAGACACATGGCAGATGAAATTTACTGCAGAGAAGTGCAAAGTGATACATTTTAGCAGGAAGAACGAGGAAGAGCAATATAAACTAAATGGTACAATTCTAAAGCGGGTGCAGGTACAGCGAGACCTGGGGATATATGGGCACAAATCTTTGAAGGTGGGTGCAGGACAGGTTGAGAAAGCGGTTAAAAAAGCATATGGGATCCTGGGCTTTATAAATGGAGGCGTAGAGTACAAAAGCAAGGAAGTTATGTTGAACCTTTATAAATCACTGGTTCGGCCACAACTGAAGACTTGTGTCCAATTCTAGGCACCGCACTTTAGGAAGGATGGGAAGGCCTTTGAGAGGGTGCAGAAAAGATTTACTAGAATGGTTCCAGGGATGAGGGACTTTAGTTATACGGATAGACTGGAAAAGCTGGGGTTTTTCTCCTTAGAGCAGAGAAGGTTGAGAGGAGATTCGATAGAAGTGTTCAAAATCATGAAGGGTTTAGATAAAGTAAATAAAGAGAAACTGTTCCCATTGGTAGAAGCGTCGAGAACCAGAGGACACAGATTTAAGGTGATTGCCAAAAGAATTAAAGGCAACATGAGGAAAAACTTTCTTACGCAACGAGTAGTTATGATCCGGAATGCAGTGCCTGAAAGGGTGGTGGAAGCAGATTCAATCATGGCTTTCAAAAAGGAACTGGATAATTACTTGAAGGGAAAAAATTTGGAGGGCTACGGGGTAACAGCAGATGAATGGAACTAACTGGATTGCTCTTACAAAGAGCCAGCAATGGCTTGATGGGCCGAATGGCCATCTCCTGTGCTGTAACCATTCTATGATTCTATGATTCCTCATTCTTCCTACCAAAATGTATCACTTCACACTTCTCTGCGTTAAATTTCATCTGCCATGTGTTTACCCATTTCACCAGTCTGTCTATGTCCTCCTGAAGTCTGTTATTATCCTCCACATTGTTTACTACATTTCTGAGTTTCGTGTCATCTGCAAACTTTGAAATTATACCCTCTATACCCAAGTCCAGGTCATTAATATATATCAAAAAGAGCAGTTGTCCTAATACTGGCTCCTGGGGAACACCACTGTATACTTCCCTCCAGTCTGTAAAACAACCGTTCACCACCACACTCTGCTTTCTATCCCCTGTTCTTTTTGTATTGGATAGTCGTGTGAATATAGCCCAGTTCCCTATTTGCTTTAGTTATAGCTTCACAGCATTGGTCGTGAATCTTTAGAGAGTTATGAACGATGATACCAAGATCTTTTTTCTCACCACAGGCTTCAGTTCTGTAGGTATGTAAAATGTAAGAATGCTTAGCGTTCGTCCTGCCCGCATGCGTAACAATGCAATTGTCTAAGTTAAACATCTTTTGCCACAAGAGGGCCCATTTCCCCAACATTGAGATCAGCTTGCAGTGTTTTAGTCTCCTCCACAGTACTAACACCTGCACAAATCTTCATATGATCCAGAACTTGCGGATCATTCCCCTAACACCTTCATCTAGGTCATTAATATAGACATTAATAAAGAGCAAAGGCCCTGACACCAATCCTGTGGGACACTACTTGATACTGGTCTCCAAGCAGATCCACACCCATTTAGTAGGGGTTGTTAAAACTATAGGATAAAAAAGTACTCACACAAAGAAATGTTAGGGAGGACACAGCAATTAAGATATTAGAAATGAAATCAGAAGGGTAATGCAATTTTTTTTAATTCATTCATCCTCGGGATAGGGCATCACTAGCAAGACCGATATTTATTGCCCATCCCTAGTTGTCTTTGAGAAGTTGGCAGTGGACCTTCTTCTTGAACCACTGCAGTCGATATTGTGAAAGTACTCCCTTAATGCTGTTAGGTAGAGAATTCCAGGTATTTGACCCAGTGACAATGAAGGAAAGGTGATATATGTCCAAGTCAGGATGGTGTGTGACTTAGAGGCGAACTCGGAGGTAATGCTGTTCCCATGCACCTGCTGCTCGTGTCCTTCTACATGGTGGAGGTTAGGGTTTGGGAATTGCTGCCGAAGAAGTATTGGTGAGTTGCTGCAGTGCATCCTATAGATAGTACACAGTGCAGCCAAAGTACCCCGGTGGACGAGGGAGTCAGTGTTTAAGGTGGTGGATGGGGTGCCGATCAAGTGGACTGCTTTGTCCTGGATGGTGTCGAGTTTCTTGAGTGTTGTTGCAGCAGCACCCATCCAGGCAAATAGAGAGTATTCCATCACGCTCCTGACTTGTGCCTTGTAGCTGGCGGAGAGGCTTTGGGGAGTCAGGAGGTGAGCCCCTCGCTGCAGAATACCCAGCCTCTGACCTGTTCTAGTAGCCACAAGAACACAAGAACACAATGGCATTAATGTGGCTGGTCCAGTTGAGTTTCTGGTCAAGAACCCCCAGGATGTTGATGATAGGGGACTCAGCTATGGTAATGCCATTGAGTGTCAATTGTAAACAATTTTACAACACCAAGTTATAGTCCAGCAATTTTATTTTAAATTCACAAGCTTTCGGAGATTTTCTCCTTCCTCAGGCAAATGTTTCAAGAGCTCCTTGAAGCCTACGCATTTATACATATAGAACAATACATGGTGTTTACAGACTGCCCCTGCAACTGCCCGTTGCCAAGGCAATCACCGTGTTCAGACAGAGAGGTGTCACCTGCAGAACCCCCGAATACACATTCAACAAAAAAACAAACAGGGAAAAAAAACAGAGAAAAAAAACAGAGAGAGAGGCAGAAACATCCGGAAGGCAGAGAGAGCCAGCAAATGACCCATTATATTAAAAACAGATAACATTTGTTCGCTGGTGGGGTAACGTGTAGCGTGACATGAACCCAAGATCCCGGTTGAGGCCGTCCTCATGGGTGCGGAACTTGGCTATCAATTTCTGCTCGACGATTTTGCGTTGTCGTGTGTCTCGAAGGCCGCCTTGGAGTACGCTTACCCGAAGGTCGGTGGATGAATGTCCATGACTGCTGAAGTGTTCCCCGACTGGGAGGGAACCCTCCTGTTTGGCGATTGTTGCGCGGTGTCCGTTCATCCGTTGTCGCAGCGTCTGCATGGTCTCGCCAATGTACCATGCTCTGGGGCATCCTTTCCTGCAACGTATGAGGTAGACAACGTTGGCCGAGTCACAGGAGTATGAACCATGCACCTGGTGGGTGGTGTCCTCTCGTGTGATGGTGGTATCTGTGTCGATGATCTGGCATGTCTTGCAGAGGTTACCGTGGCAGGGTTGTGTGGCGTCGTGGACGCTGTTCTCTTGAAAGCTAGGTAGTTTGCTGCGAACGATGGTCTGTTTGAGGTTGGGTGGCTGTTTAAAGGCGAGTAGTGGAGGTGTGGGGATGGCCATAGCGAGGTGTTTGTCCTCATTGATGACATGTTGAAGGCTGCGGAGAACATGGCGTAGTTCCTCCGCTCCGGGGAAGTACTGGACGACAAAGGGTACTCTGTTGGTTGCGTCCCGTGTTAGTCTCCTGAGGAGGTCTACGCGATTTTTTGCTGTGGCCCGTCGGAACTGTCGATCGATGAGTCGAGCGTCATATCCCGTTCTTACTAGGGCGTCTTTCAGCGTCTGTAGGTGTCCATCGCGTTCCTCCTCGTCTGAGCAGACCCTGTGTATTCGCAGGGCCTGTCCATAGGGGATGGCCTCTTTGACGTGGTTAGGGTGGAAGCTGGAAAAGTGGAGCATCGTGAGGTTGTCCGTGGGCTTGCGGTAGAGTGAGGTGCTGAGGTGCCCGTCTTTGATGGAGATTCGTGTGTCCAAGAAAGAAACTGATTCTGAGGAGTAGTCCATGGTGAGCTTGATGGTGGGATGGAACTTGTTGATGTTATCGTGTAGTCTCTTTAGTGATTCCTTGCCGTGGGTCCATAGGAAGAAAATGTCGTCGATGTATCTGGTGTATAGTGTTGGTTGGAGGTCTTGTGCAGTGAAGAAGTCCCGCTCGAACTTGTGCATGAAAATGTTGGCGTATTGGGGTGCGAATTTGGTCCCCATGGCTGTTCCGTGTGTTTGGGTAAAGAACTGGTTATCGAAGGTGAAGACATTGTGATCCAGGATGAAGCGGATGAGTTGTAGGATGGCTTCCGGAGATTGGCTGTTGTTGGTGTTGAGTATTGATGCTGTCGCAGCGATGCCGTCATCGTGGGGGATACTGGTGTATAGTGCCGAGACGTCCATCGTGGTGAGAAGTGTTCCTGGTTCAACTGGTCCGTGGGTACTGAGTTTTTGTAGGAAGTCTGTAGTGTCACGACAGAAGCTGGGGGTTCCCTGTACGATGGGTTTCAGGATGCCCTCGATGTATCCAGAGAGGTTCTCACACAGGGTTCCGTTGCCTGATACGATGGGACGTCCGGGTGTGTTGGCTTTGTGTATCTTTGGGAGGCAGTAGAAGTCTCCCACGCGGGGATTACGTGGGATGAGAATGCGTAGGATGCTTTGAAGGTCTGGATCGAAGGTCTTGATCAGTTTGTTGAGCTGGTGGGTGTGTTCTTTGGTCGGATCTGCGGGTAACCGTCTGTAGTGTTCCTGGTTGTCCAGTTGTCGGTATGCTTCTTTGCAATAGTCTGTTCTGTTCTGTATGACTATGGCTCCTCCTTTGTCCACTGGTTTGATGACGATGTTGCGGTTGGTCTTGAGAGCGTTGATGGCGTTGCGTTGTGCTCGGGTGACATTCTGGACTGTCTTCTGAGTGCGGCTGATGAATCTGGCATTGACGCATTTCCTGACAGCTTGAGCATACATGTCCAGCTGAGGGCAGCGACCCTCCGGAGGAGTCCAGTTTGACTCTTTCCTCTTCGGTTGCTGTACCGCGGATCCCTCTGTCTGCTGTTCCGGATCGTCGATTGTCTCATTGGGTTCGCTGCTGAAATCTTGGGGTTTGTGGTAGAATTCCCGGAGCCTCATTCTCCTGATGAATTCCTCTGTGTCCGCCGCGAGACTAGTGGGGTCCATTTTGGTAGTGGGGCAGAAATTGAGCCCTCGGCTGAGAACTTCGATTTCGTCTGGTTGAAGGGTGTGGTCGGATAAATTGACAATAGACTTCCCTGTGGTTGCAACCGTGGTACCAGGGGAAGCTTGGTCGTTGCTGGTGGTGATGCCGAGTTTCTCAAGCTTCCTGCTCTTGGTTTTCATGTAGGCAGCGTAGTTCCGTTGCCTCGTCTGTTTGGCGGTATAACGTAGCTGGTCTGCTGTGTCCTGAGTACAGGTTGAGAGTATGGACTCTATCTTGGTTTCGAGGTTGTGGCGTCTGCTGTAGAGTGTCAAGGGGAGGTAGTTAGGCTGTCTCTTGTTGGAGATGGTCATTGCCTGGTACTTGTGTGGCATGAGTGTTACTTGCCATTTATCAGCCCAAGCCTGGATGTTGTCCTGGTCTTGCTGCATGTGGGCATGGACTGCTTCATTATCTGAGGAGTTGCAAATGGAGCTGAACATTCACCAGTGAACAGCCCCACTTTTGACCTTATGATGGAGAGAAGGTCATTGATGAAGCAGCTGAAGATATGCTGTTCTGAGGAACTCCTGCAGCAATGTCCTGGGGCTGAGATTATTGGCCTCCAACAACCACAACCATCTTCTTCTGTGCTAGGTATGACTCCAGCCACTGGAGAGTTTTCCCACTATCCCCATTGACTTCAGTTTTACTCGGGCTCCTTGACGCCACACTTGGTCAAATGCTGTCTTGATGTCAAGAACAGTCACTCTCACCTCACTTCTGGAATTCAGCTATTTTATCCATGTTTGGACCAAGGCTGTAATGAAGTCTGGAGCTGAGTGGTCCTGGCGGATCCCAAACTGAGCATCAGTGAGGTTATCGATGAGTAAATGCCGCTTGAGGGCACTTTTGACGACTCCTTCCATCACTTTGCTGATGAATGGGAGTAGGCTGATGGGACGGTAATTGGCCGGGTTGGATTTGTCCTGCTTTTTATGGGCAGGCCATACTTGGGCAATTTTACACGTTGTCAGGTAGATGTCAATGTTATAGCTGTACTGGAACAACTTGGCTAGAGGTGTGGCTAATTCTGGAGCACGAATGCTCAGCACTACAGCCGGGATATTGTCAGGGTCCGTAGCCTTTGCTGTGTCCAGTGCACTCAGCCATTTTTTGATATGATGTGAAATTAATCGAATTGGCTGAAGAGTAGCATCTGTGACAGTGGGGACCTCAGGAGGATCCACTTGGCATTTCTGGCTGATAATGGTTGCAAACATGTCAACCTTGTCTTTTGCATTCACGTGCTGGGCTCCGACATCATTGAGATTGGGGATGTTCATGGTGCCTCCTCCCATTAGTTGCTTAATTGTCCATCACAATCCACGACTGGATGTGGCAGGATTGCAGAGCTTTTACCTGATCCATTGGTTGTGGAATCACTTAGCTCTATCTATAGCATGCTGCTTCTGCTGTTTAGCAAGTATGTAGTCCTATGTTGTATCTTTGGCACCTCATTTTCAGGTACGCCTTGTGCTGCTCCTGGCATGTTCTCCTATACACCTCTTTGAACCAGGGATGGTCATCTACTTGATGGTGATGAAGAAGTGAGGGATATGCGAGCCATGAGGCTACAGATTGTGGTGGTATACTATTCTGCTGCTGTTGACGGCCCTTACCACCTCATGGATGCCCAGTTGTGAGCTGCTAGATCTGTTCTTAATCTATCCCACTTAGCACGGTGATATTACCACATGACACGATGGAGGATGTCCTCAGTGTGAAGATAGGACTTGGTCTCCACAAGGACTGTGTGGTGATCACTCCTACCAATACTGTCATAGGCATATGCACCTGTGACAAGTAGATTTTTGAGCATGAGGTCTGGCAGCTATGTCCTTCAGGACTTAGCCAGCTTGGTCAGTGGTGGTACTACCCAACCACATTTGGTGATGGACATTGAAGTTCTCCACCAGAGTACATTCTGTTCCCTTGCTACCTTCAGAGTTTCCTCCAAGTGGTGTTAAATATGGAGGAGTACTGACTCATCAGCTGAGGAAGGGCGGTAGGTGATAATTAGTAGGAGGTCTCCTTGCCCATGTTTGACCTAAAGCCATGAGACTTCATGGAGTCCGGAGTCAATGTTGAAGACTCCCAAGGCCACTCCCACCTGACTGTATACCAGTGTCCTCTGGTGGGTGTGTCCTGCCGGCCGGACATGACGTACCCAGGAATGGTGATGGAGGAGTCTGGGATATTGACTGATAGGTATGATTCTATGAGTATGACTATGTCAGCTGTTGCTTGACTAGTCTCTTGGACAGCTCTCCCAACTTTGGCACCAGTCCTCGGATGTTAGTGAGGACAATTTTGCAGGATCGCTTGGGCTGGGTCTGCCTTCATTGTGTCCAGATTCGATGCTTAGGTCGGGGCCGAGTGGTGCATCTGGTTTTATTCTTATTATTCTTTGTAGCGGCTTGACACGACTGAGTGGCTTGCTCGGCCACTTCAGAGTTAACCACATTGGTGTGGGACTGGAATCATATATAGGCTGGACCAGGTTAGGACAGCAGATTTCCTTCCCTAAAGGACATTAGTGAACCAGTTGGGTTTTTACGACAATCCGACAGCTTCATGGTCACTTTTACTGAGACCAGCTCTTTATTCCAGATTTATTTCGCTTTTTTTAAGGAACTGAATTCAAAGTCACAAACATAAATTATACATCGTCTGATGGGAAATTCTTTTCCCCGCCCTGCCATTGGGACTTTCCAGTCCCTGGGGCTCAGTAGTACTAGCTGGGGATTTTATTTACTCATTCTTTGGGGGAGCCTGTTTCATAGCTGCTTATGCTCTTGGGGATTCATAATTGAGGAGGGCAGGGAAATATTTGAGTATATATATAGATTCAGAAATTCTTTTATTGTTTACAGTAAAATAGGTTAGTAACACCTTTGAAATAGTGAACAGAAGAATAGCATTGAAATTTGCAAATCAATTTCAAATTTCAACCCAAAGGATCATTCATCTCAATACACGGTTAGCATGCCAAAAAGATATTGGAGCAAAGTTCTCACCTGCACTGTCAGATTATAGTGCCCACTCTCACCAGATGGAATCCAGACTCACAGGTATAAGTTAAAAAGGAGTTATCTAATTTGTATTGGACATGAGACAACAGTAACTAGGCAACAGAGAGTTACTGAAATGAGAAGCAACATTTATCTCGTAAAAATGTTGTCAGTACAGTAAAGTACTCAAATTTCAAATTGATGACTCATGAACACTATAATTAGGCCATTCATGAATGAAGGTATGAGCATGGTTACAAGTCAATGTTATAACATATAATTAGACTGCATGTTAGGACCATCAGTATATAGTTCAATCAATTCAATTGATCAAAATAGATCTCTGACATGACAAAGTAATTGATGTCAGCTTCAAGAATAGTAGCCTGACTAACACCTATCATTTGATGAATGGGGGAGCCTCCCCAATGATAAGTAATGGGACCAAAATTAGAAAAGTCACCAGTGGAGGAGCAGAAGTTGATCCAGAGGACCAGTAGAAGAGCATAATTCCAGCCCAGGAGGCAGAGGATGAACAAAGCAAGCACATGAGACCTGCCGGGCACTAGAGCTTTGCCCAGGAAGCCAACAGAATAGCCAAAAGCCAGTGCAGCAACAGAGTAAAGTCTAGAAGCCAATGGAACAGTAGAGTTCAGCCCATGAATCAAGGAAGTACATTCAAATATAATGAGGGTTAATTTTCAGGGACAGGCTAGGGCCCACGGGTGCTCCAGTGGCAGGCCAACAACCCAAGGAGGTCTAGTGACAGGCTTGGACCCCCGCTCCCCCCCCACCGGGTACTCCAGTGACAGGCTAGAACCCCTGGGTACTCCAGTGGCAGGCCAGCTCTAAAGATGGTCCAGTGACAGCCAGGGTTCTCACTTGGTGCTCCAGTACCAAGCAAGGGTCTGGGTGGTCTGGTGGCAGGTAGCAGAACAGCGTCCCAGCAGCAGTTGAGTTGCAGGTTGTCCAGCAGAGCAGCAGAATCTCAGTGTTGGAGGGATCCAGAAGATCGGGTGGTAAAAACTCTCAATGGGACAAGCAGAATCTAAGGCAATGTGCTTTGGCACAGCTGGCTTTAACTTGTAGATAAACTTTAAAAAAAAATCTATTATTAGGAGGTGGGGGGGGCCTCAAGCAGATAGAGAGAGGACACTGGGGGGCGGGGAAGGGGCAGGGCTGGTGGTGGATGACCACGGATGGAGTCATAGAAGACAGGAACTCAGCGGGAAGTTGCCAGCCCAGAAGCCATCTTGAATAAGCCGGGATTGTTTTTTTATTCATTCATAGGATGTGGGCGTCGCTAGCAAAGGCAGCATTTACTGTCCACCCCTAATTGCCCTTGAGAAGGTGGTGGTGGGCCTTCTCCTTGAACTGCTGACGTCCGTGTGGTGAAGGTTCTCCCACAGTGCTGTGAGGTAGGGAGTTCCAGGATTTTGACCCAGTGACAATGAAGGAACGGCGATATCTTTCCAAGTGAGGATGGTGTGTGACTTGGAGGGGAACGGGCAGGTGGTGTTGTTCCCAAGTGCCTGCTGCCCTTACCCTTCTAGGTGGCAGGTTTGGGAGGTGCTGTCGAAGAAGCCTTGGCGAGTTGCTGCAGTGCATCTTGTGGATGGTACACACTGCAGCCACAGTGCACCGGTGGTGGAGGGAGTGAATGTTTAGGGTGGTGGATGGGGTGTCAATCAAGTGGGCTGCTTTGTCCTGGATAGTGTCGAGCTTCTTGAGTGTTGTTGGAGCTGCACTCATCCAGGCAAGTGGAGAGCATTCCATCACACTTCTGAGTTGTGCCTTATAGATGGTGGAAAGGCTTTGGGGAGTCAGGAGGTAAGTCAATCACCACAGAATACTTAGCCTCTGACCTGCTGTTGTAGCCACAGTATTTATGTGGCTGGTCCAGTTAAGTTTCTGGTCAATGGTGACCCCCAGGATGTTGATGGTGGGGGATTCGGTGATGGTGATGGTGTTGAATGTCAAGGAGAGGTGATTAGACTCTCTCCTGTTGGAGACGGTCATTGCCTGACACTTGCCTGGTGCGAATGTTACTTGCCAATAATCAGCCCAAGCCTGGATGTTGTCCAGGCCTTGCTGCATGCGGGCACAGACTGCTTCATTATCTGAGGAGTTGCGAATGGAACTGAACACTGTGCAGTCATCAGTGAACATCCCCACTACTGACCTTATGATGGAGGGAAGGTCATTGATGAAACAGCTGAAGATGATTGGGCCTAGGACACTGCCCTGAGGAACTCCTGCAGCAATGTCCTGGGGCTGAGATGATTGGCCTCCAACAACAATAACATCTTCCTTTGTGCTAGGTATGACTCCAGCCAGTTTTTCCCCTGATTGCCATTGACTTCAATTTTATTAGGGCTCCTTGGTGCCACACTCGATCAAATGCTGCCTGTCAAGGGCAGTCACTCTCACCTCACCTCTGGAATTCAGCTCTTTTGTCCATGTTTGGACCAACGCTGTAATGAGGTCTGGAGCTGAGTGGTACCGGCAGAACCCAAACTGAGCTTCGGTGAGCAGGTTATTGGTGAGTAAGTGCCGCATGATAGCACTGTCGCCGACACCTTCCATCACTTTGCTGATGATTGAGAGCAGACCGATGGGGCAGTAATTGGCCAGATTGGATTTGTCCTGTTTTTTGTGGACAGGACATACCTGGGCAATTTTCCATTTTGTCAGTTAGATGCCAGTGTTGTAGCTGTACTGGAACAGCTTGGCTAGAGGCGCAGCTAGTTCTGGAGCACAAGTCTTCAGCACTACAGCCGGGATGTTGTCGGGGCCAATAGTCTTTGCTGTATCCAGTGCACTCAGCCATTTCTTGATATCACATGGAGTGAAACAAATTAACTGAAGACTGGCTTCTGTGATGGTGGGAATCTCATGAGGTGGCTGAGAAGGATCGTCCACTCGGCACTTCTGGCTGAAGATGGTTGCAAACGCTTCAGCCTTGTCTTTTGCACTCACGTGCTGGACTCTGCCAACATTGAGGATGGTGATGTTCATGGAGCCTCCTCCTCCCGTTAGTTGTTTAATTTTCCACCACCATTCACGACAGGATGTGGCAGGACTGCAGAGCTTTGATCTGATCCGTTGGTTGTGGAATCACTTAGCCCTGTCTATAGCATGCTGCTTCCGCTGTTTAGCATGCATGTAGACCTGTGTTGTAGCTTCAGCAGGTTGGCATCTCATTTTTAGGTATGCCTGGTGCTGCTTCTGGCATGCTCTTCTACACTCCTCATTGCACCAGGGTTGATCCCCTGGCTTGTTGATAATGGTAGGCTGAGGGATATGCTGGACCATGAGGTTACATATTGTGGTGGAAAGCAATTCTGTTGCTGCTGATGGCCCACAGCGCCTCATGGATGCACAGTTTTGAGCTGCTAGATCTGTTCTGAATCTATCCCATTTAGCACAGCGGTAGTGCCACACAACATGATGGACGGTGTCCTCAGTGTGAAGACGGGACTTCGTCTCCACAAGGACTGCGTTGTGGTCACTCCTACCGATACTGTCATGGACAGATGTATCTGCGACAGGTAGATTGGTGAAGATGAGGTCAAGTAGGTTTTTCCCTCGTGTTGCTTCTCTCACCACCTGACGCAGGCCCAGTCTGGCAGTTATGTCCTTCAGGACTTGGCCAGCTCAGTCAATAGTGGTGCTACCGAGCCACTCTTGGCGATGAACGTTGAAGTCCCCCACCCAGAATACATTCTGTGCCCTTACTACCCTCAGTGCTTCCTCCAAGTGGTGTTCAACATGGAGGAGTACTGATTCATCAATTGAGGGAGGGCAATAAGTGGTAATCAGCAGTAGGTTTCCTTGCCCATGTTTGACCTGAGACATCATGGGGTCCGGAGTCAATGTTGAGGACTTCCAAGGCCATGCAATTAAGATTCATGTAATTGTTTTACTGCACATGCACATGCAAAAATGGTTGCATCAAATCTAAATATTGTAACAGAGTGTTGAAGATACAATGAAGACATTTGAGAATAGTTCAGCTGTATGATGTATCAGTAAAGCCATTGTGGTGCCAATACTGCAGTCCTGAAAGATTTAATCAGACACCCAGAAGCCTCGCACTGACTAACATCATTGTGTCCTTGGTTAATTTTAATAAACAAGTCATCAGTCAGTTATTCTGCATGGAATAGTACAGATCATATCAACTAATCTGACAAGTGAAACTTTGCACTGCAACAGATTCTAAATAGTTGGAACAGCTACATTTCTCTTATTTACAAGTATTTGAAAGAAATCACAAAAGCAACTAGCAAAGAAAAAGGGTTAACAATAGAGCAGGAAATCCTGGCAGAACTGATCATTATTCAAGTAACAGCACTGTGGGAGCTCCTCCACTACAAGGACTGCAACAGTTCAAGAAGAAGGTTATCACCACCTTCTCAAGGGCAACTCGGGATGGTCAATAAATGGTGGCTTTGCCATGTCCCAAGAATGAAAGAAAATCAAAACATTCAACAGCCACTCGAACTTTGAAATGGTTTAAGATGCCAAAAATCACAGTGTAACACAAGCAAAAAGTCTCCCAAAAATGTCTTCCAGCGTTTTATGTGACAGCACCTGAGGATCTCTTTAAATAACGCTTGAAATGGCAACTTCCCAACCTCTAGCACCCATGGTTTGTGGGCGGGATCTGGAACTGGGGGCAGCAACGCGGCAGGGACAAAAATGGCGTTGGGTGTCTTGACAATGTCATTTGACCCTGATTTGCATATATTTATTAAGCCCCCGCCTGTTTCCGGCAGAGCTCTGGCCACCTAAATTGAGGCCTGCCCCAAGAATTGGAAGGGGTGGACAACCAGCTGCAAGTCAGGGGCTCCTGTCTCCCATGCGATTTTGGTCCTGCGACCACCTTGTTTTTAGGCCCAAATGGAGCGGTAGTGAGACGATAATCACCTCCAATGAATGGATTCAAATTAGCAGAGGAAGACAATAACAGTTTACATTTATATTGCAACTTTATTTTAATGAAGCATCCCAACACAATTCACAGGAGGTGAAAATAACTGGACACCAGGTAATGAGAGAATAAAGGTTAGAGATAGTGATCAAAGGCAAGATCAAACCAATAGGGTTTAAGGAGGCTTTTGAAGGAGGGGAAATACCTGGTAAGGCAGAGGGGTATAGGGACAGAGTTCCAGACTGTGGAGTCAATACAGCTGAAGACTGTTGCATAGGATAGAGTGGCAGGAGGCAGGTTGCAAAGGAGATCAGAATCAGAAGAGTGGAGGATATGAACAGAACTGTAGAACAATAGAGCAGGAACAGCAGAATCGGGGATAAAGAGAGAGAGAGAGAAGGAGCTGCAGAATCATGGAGAGCGGGAGCTACAGCATGAAGGAGCATGGAAGCCGCAGCATGAGAGAGACAGACCAGACATTAAGGTGTGGTTAACCATTGCCGGGAATTTCCTTGGGGCTTCTGCTGCTCTGCCATCGTAACTTCAGAAGTTTGACAGAAACACTTTTTCGTGTGTAAATGGATTTCCACTGGCAGTGGAGCCGTAAGGAAATTTCCGGTCCATGAGTTAAGATCGAGTTATGGTGCAGTAAAACTATGCGTTAGATACAGTAATACCATGTGTTAAGGTACAGTAATACTTTGTGCTTAGATCCAGTAATACCACGTTAAGATACAAAAATACTATGTGTTATAGTACAGTAATACTATGTGCTATGGTACAGTATTACTATGTGTTAAGATGCAGTAACTGGGATACGTCTTGGTGCACTAATTGGGTTGTGTCTAGATGTATAATTGGGATATGTCTAGGTGCAGTAATTGGGATATATCTAGGTGTAGTAATTCGGATATGTCCAGGTGCAGTAATTGGGATACGTCCAGATGTATAATTGGGGTATATCCAGGTGTAGTAGTTGGGATATGTCTTGATGCAGTAACTGGGATATGTCTTGATGTAGTAATTGGGATATGTCTTGGTGCAGTAATTGGGATATGTCTAGGTGCAGTTATTGGAATATGTCTAGGTGTAGTAATTGGGATATGTTTGGTGTAGTAATTGGGAAATGTCTAGGTGTAGTAATTGGGATAAATCTTGGTGCAGTAATTGGGATATGTCCTGGTGCAGTAATTGGGATATGTCTAGGTGTAGTAATTGGGATATGTCTAGGTGTAGTAATTGGGATAAATCTTGGTGCAGTAATTGGGATATGTCCTGGTGTAGTAATTGGGATATGTCTAGGTGTAGTATTTGGGACATGTCTAGGTGTAGTAATTGGGATATATCTTGGTGCAGTAATTGGGATATGTCTAGGTGTAGTAATTGGGATATGTCTAGGTGTAGTAATTGGGATATGTCTGGTGTAGTAATTGGGATATGTCCTTGTGTAGTAATTGGGATATGTCTAGGTGTAGTAATTGGGGTATGTCTAGATGCAGTAATTGGGATATGTCCAGATGTAGTAATTGGGATATGTCCTGGTGTAGTGATTGGGATATGTCTAGGTACAGTAATTGGGATATGTCCTTGTGCAGTAATTGGGATATGTCTAGGTGTAGTAATTGGGATATGTCTAGGTGCCGTAATTGGGATATGTCTAGATGTAGTAATCGGGATATGTCTAGATGCAGTAACTGGAATATGTCTAGATGTAGTAATTGGGATATGTCCTGGTGTAGTAATTGGGATATGTCCTGGTGTAGTAATTGTGGTATGTCCTGGTGTAGTAATTGGGATATGTCTAGGTGCAGTAATTGGGATATGTCCATGTGCAGTAATTGGGATATGTCTAGATGCAGTAATTGGGATATGTCTAGGTGCAGTAATTGGGATATGTCCATGTGCAGTAATTGGGATATGTCCTGGTGTAGTAATTGTGGTATGTCCTGGTGTAGTAATTGGGATATGTCTAGGTGCAGTAATTGGGATATGTCCATGTGCAGTAATTGGGATATGTCTAGATGCAGTAATTGGGATATGTCTAGGTGCAGTAATTGGGATATGTCCATGTGCAGTAATTGGGCTATTGTCCAGGTGCAGTAATTGGGATATGTCTAGATGCAGTAATTGGGATACATCTAGATGCAGTAATTGGGATATGTCTAGATGCAGTAATTGGGATATGTCCTGGTGTAGTAATTGGGATATGTCTAGATGTAGTAATTGGGATATGTCCTGGTGTAGTAATTGGGATATGTCTTGGTGCAGTAATTGGGATATGTCTAGATGTAGTAATTGGGATATGTCCTGGTGTAGTAATTGGGATATGTCTTGGTGCAGTAATTGGGATATGTCTAGATGTAGGAATTGGGATATGTCCTGGTGTGGTAATTCGGATATGTCCTGATGTAGTAATTGGGATATGTCTAGGTGTAGTAATTGGGATATGTCCTGGTGCAGTAATTGGCATACGTCTAGGTGTAGTAATTGGGATATGTCCTGGTGCAGTAATTGGGATATGTCTAGATGCAGTAATTGGGATATGTCCTGGTGCAGTAATTGGCATACGTCTAGGTACAATAATTGGGATACGTCTAGGTGTAGTAATTGGGACATGTCTAGGTGTAGTAATTGGGACATGTCTAGGTGTAGTAATTGGGATATGTCTAGGTGTAGTAATTGGGACATGTCTAGGTGTAGTAATTGGGATATGTCTAGGTGTAGTAATTGGGACATGTCTAGGTGTAGTATTTGGGACATGTCCAGGTGTAGTAATTGGGATATATCTTGGTGCAGTAATTGGGATATGTCTAGGTGTAGTAATTGGGACATGTCTAGGTGTAGTAATTGGGATATGTCCTGGTGTAGTAATTGGGATATGTCTAGGTGTAGTAATTGGGATATGTCTAGATGTAGTAATTGGGATATGTCTGGATGCAGTAACTGGGATATGTCTAGATGTAGTAATTGGGATATATCTTGGTGCAGTAATTGGGATATGTCCTTGTGTAGTAATTGGGATATGTCTAGGTGTAGTAATTGGGATATGTCTCGGTGCAGTAACTGGAATATGTCTAGGTGTAGTAATTGGGATATATCTTGGTGCAGTAATTGGGATATGTCCTTGTGTAGTAATTGGGATATGTCTAGGTGTAGTAATTGGGATATGTCTAGTTGCAGTAATTGGGATATGTCTCGATGTAGTAATCGGGATATGTCTAGATGCAGTAACTGGAATATGTCTAGATGTAGTAATCGGGATATGTCTAGGTGCAGTAACTGGGATATGTCTAGGTGTAGTAATTGGGATACGTCTTGATGCAGTAATTGGGGTATGTCTAGATGTAGTAATTGGGATATGTCCTGGTGCAGTAACTGGGATATGTCTAGGTGCAGTAATTGGGGTATGTCTAGATGCAGTAATTGGGATATGTCTAGATGTAGTAATTGGGATATGTCCTGGTGTAGTAATTGGGATATGTCCTGGTGTAGTAATTGGGATATGTCTAGGTGCAGTAATTGGGATATGTCCATGTGCAGTAATTGGGATATGTCTAGATGCAGTAATTGGGATATGTCTAGGTGCAGTAATTGGGATATGTCCATGTGCAGTAATTGGGATATGTCCTGGTGTAGTAATTGTGGTATGTCCTGGTGTAGTAATTGGGATATGTCTAGGTGCAGTAATTGAGATATGTCCATGTGCAGTAATTGGGATATGTCTAGATGCAGTAATTGGGATATGTCTAGGTGCAGTAATTGGGATATGTCCATGTGCAGTAATTGGGCTATTGTCTAGGTGCAGTAATTGGGATATGTCTAGATGCAGTAATTGAGATATGTCCTGGTGCAGCAATTGGGATATGTCTAGATGCAGTAATTGGGATTTGTCCTGGTGTAGTAATTGGGATATGTCTTGGTGCAGTAATTGGGATATGTCTAGATGTAGTAATTGGGATATGTCCTGGTGTAGTAATTGGGATATGTCCTGATGTAGTAATTGGGGTATGTCTAGATGCAGTAATTGGGATATGTCCTGGTGCAGTAATTGGGATATGTCTAGGTGTAGTAATTGGGATATGTCCTGGTGCAGTAATTGGGATATGTCTAGATGTAGGAATTGGGATATTTCCTGGTGTAGTAATTGGGATATGTCCTGATGTAATAATTGGGGTATGTCTAGATGCAATAATTGGGATATGTCCTGGTGCAGTAATTGGCATACGTCTAGGTACAATAATTGGGATACGTCTAGGTATAGTAATTGGGACATGTCTAGGTGTAGTAATTGGGATATGTCTAGGTGTAGTAATTGGGATATGTCTAGGTGTAGTAATTGGGATATTTCCTGGTGTAATAATTGGGATATGTCTAGGTGTAGTAATTGGGACATGTCTAGGTGTAGTAATTGGGATATGTCTAGGTGTAGTAATTGGGATATGTCTAGGTGTAGTAATTGGGATATGTCTAGGTGTAGTAATTGGGATACGTCTAGATGTAGTAATTGGGGTATGTCTAGATGCAGTAATTGGGGTATGTCCTGGTGCAGTAATTGGGGTATCTCTAGGTGCAGTAATTGGGGTATGTCTAGATGCAGTAATTGGGATATTGTCTAGGTGCAGTAATTGGGATGTGTCTAGATGCAGTAATTGGGATATGTCTAGATGCAGTAATTGGGATATGTCCTGGTGCAGTAATTGGCATACGTCTAGGTGTAGTAATTGGGATATGTCCTGGTGCAGTAATTGGGATATGTCTAGATGTAGGAATTGGGATATGTCCTGGTGTAGTAATTGGGATATGTCCTGGTGCAGTAATTGGCATACGTCTAGGTACAATAATTGGGATACGTCTAGGTATAGTAATTGGGACATGTCTAGGTGTAGTAATTGGGATATGTCTAGGTGCAGTAATTGGCATACGTCTAGGTGCAGTAATTGGGATATGTCCTGATGTAGTAATTGGGGTATGTCTAGATGCAGTAATTGGGATATGTCCTGGTGTAGTATTTGGGATATGTCCTGATGTAGTAATTGGCATACGTCTAGGTGTAGTAATTGGGATATGTCCTGGTGCAGTAATTGGGATATGTCTAGATGTAGGAATTGGGATATGTCCTGGTGTAGTAATTGGGATATGTCCTGGTGCAGTAATTGGGATATGTCCTGATGTAGTAATTGGGGTATGTCTAGATGTAGTAATTGGGATATGTCCTGGTGTAGTAATTGGGATATGTCCTGATGTAGTAATTGGGGTATGTCTAGATGCAGTAATTGGGATATGTCCTGGTGCAGTAATTGGCATACGTCTAGGTGTAGTAATTGGGATATGTCCTGGTGCAGTAATTGGGATATGTCTAGATGTAGGAATTGGGATATTTCCTGGTGTAGTAATTGGGATATGTCCTGATGTAGTAATTGGGGTATGTCTAGATGCAGTAATTGGGATATGTCCTGGTGCAGTAATTGGCATACGTCTCGGTACAATAATTGGGATACGTCTAGGTGTAGTAATTGGGACATGTCTAGGTGTAGTAATTGGGATATGTCTAGGTGTAGTAATTGGGATATGTCTAGGTGTAGTAATTGGGATATTTCCTGGTGTAATAATTGGGATATGTCTAGGTGTAGTAATTGGGACATCTCTAGGTGTAGTCATTGGGATATGTCTAGGTGTAGTAATTGGGACATGTCTAGGTGTAGTAATTGGGATATGTCTCGGTGTAGTAATTGGGATATGTCTAGGTGTAGTAATTGGGATACGTCTAGATGTAGTAATTGGGGTATGTCTAGATGCAGTAATTGGGGTATGTCCTGGTGCAGTAATTGGGGTATATCTTGGTGCAGTAATTGGGATATGTCTAGGTGTAGTAATTGGGATATGTCTAGATGTAGTAATTGGGATATGTCTGGATGCAGTAACTGGGATATGTCTAGATGTAGTAATTGGGATATATCTTGGTGCAGTAATTGGGATATGTCCTTGTGTAGTAATTGGGATATGTCTCGGTGTAGTAATTGGGATATGTCTAGGTGCAGTAACTGGAATATGTCTAGGTGTAGTAATTGGGATATGTCTAGGTGCAGTAATTGGGATATGTCTAGATGTAGTAATCGGGATATGTCTAGATGCAGTAACTGGAATATGTCTAGATGTAGTAATCGGGATATGTCTAGGTGCAGTAACTGGGATATGTCTAGGTGTAGTAATTGGGATACGTCTTGATGCAGTAATTGGGGTATGTCTAGATGTAGTAATTGGGATATGTCCTGGTGCAGTAACTGGGATATGTCTAGGTGCAGTAATTGGGGTATGTCTAGATGCAGTAATTGGGATATGTCTAGATGTAGTAATTGGGATATGTCCTGGTGTAGTAATTGGGATATGTCCTGGTGTAGTAATTGGGATATGTCTAGGTGCAGTAATTGGGATATGTCCATGTGCAGTAATTGGGATATGTCTAGATGCAGTAATTGGGATATGTCTAGGTGCAGTAATTGGGATATGTCCATGTGCAGTAATTGGGATATGTCCTGGTGTAGTAATTGTTGTATGTCCTGGTGTAGTAATTGGGATATGTCTAGGTGCAGTAATTGAGATATGTCCATGTGCAGTAATTGGGATATGTCTAGATGCAGTAATTGGGATATGTCTTGGTGCAGTAATTGGGATATGTCCATGTGCAGTAATTGGGATATGTCCTGGTGTAGTAATTGTGGTATGTCCTGGTGTAGTAATTGGGATATGTCTAGGTGCAGTAATTGAGATATGTCCATGTGCAGTAATTGGGATATGTCTAGATGCAGTAATTGGGATATGTCTAGGTGCAGTAATTGGGATATGTCCATGTGCAGTAATTGGGCTATTGTCTAGGTGCAGTAATTGGGATATGTCTAGATGCAGTAATTGAGATATGTCCTGGTGCAGTAATTGGGATATGTCCAGATGCAGTAATTGGGATTTGTCCTGGTGTAGTAATTGGGATATGTCTTGGTGCAGTAATTGGGATATGTCTAGATGTAGTAATTGGGATATGTCCTGGTGTAGTAATTGGGATATGTCCTGATGTAGTAATTGGGGTATGTCTAGATGCAGTAATTGGGATATGTCCTGGTGCAGTAATTGGGATATGTCTAGGTGTAGTAATTGGGATATGTCCTGGTGCAGTAATTGGGATATGTCTAGATGTAGGAATTGGGATATTTCCTGGTGTAGTAATTGGGATATGTCCTGATGTAGTAATTGGGGTATGTCTAGATGCAGTAATTGGGATATGTCCTGGTGCAGTAATTGGCATACGTCTAGGTACAATAATTGGGATACGTCTAGGTGTAGTAATTGGGACATGTCTAGGTGTAGTCATTGGGATATGTCTAGGTGTAGTAATTGGGACATGTCTAGGTGTAGTAATTGGGATATGTCTCGGTGTAGTAATTGGGATATGTCTAGGTGTAGTAATTGGGATACGTCTAGATGTAGTAATTGGGATATGTCTAGGTGTAGTAATTGGGATATTTCCTGGTGTAATAATTGGGATATGTCTAGGTGTAGTAATTGGGACATGTCTAGGTGTAGTCATTGGGATATGTCTAGGTGTAGTAATTGGGACATGTCTAGGTGTAGTAATTGGGATATGTCTCGGTGTAGTAATTGGGATATGTCTAGGTGTAGTAATTGGGATACGTCTAGATGTAGTAATTGGGGTATGTCTAGATGCAGTAATTGGGGTATGTCCTGGTGCAGTAATTGGGGTATGTCTAGGTGCAGTAATTGGGGTATGTCTAGATGCAGTAATTGGGATATTGTCTGGGTGCAGTAATTGGGATATGTCTAGATGCAGTAATTGGGATATGTCTAGATGCAGTAATTGGGATATGTCCTGGTGCAGTAATTGGCATACGTCTAGGTGTAGTAATTGGGATATGTCCTGGTGCAGTAATTGGGATATGTCTAGATGTAGGAATTGGGATATGTCCTGGTGTAGTAATTGGGATATGTCCTGGTGCAGTAATTGGGATATGTCCTGATGTAGTAATTGGGGTATGTCTAGATGCAGTAATTGGGATATGTCCTGGTGTAGTAATTGGGATATGTCCTGATGTAGTAATTGGGGTATGTCTAGATGCAGTAATTGGGATATGTCCTGGTGCAGTAATTGGCATACGTCTAGGTGTAGTAATTGGGATATGTCCTGGTGCAGTAATTGGGATATGTCTAGATGTAGGAATTGGGATATGTCCTGGTGTAGTAATTGGGATATGTCCTGGTGTAGTAATTGGGATATGTCCTGGTGCAGTAATTGGGATATGTCCTGATGTAGTAATTGGGGTATGTCTAGATGTAGTAATTGGGATATGTCCTGGTGTAGTAATTGGGATATGTCCTGATGTAGTAATTGGGGTATGTCTAGATGCAGTAATTGGGATATGTCCTGGTGCAGTAATTGGCATACGTCTAGGTGTAGTAATTGGGATATGTCCTGGTGCAGTAATTGGGATATATCTAGATGTAGGAATTGGGATATTTCCTGGTGTAGTAATTGGGATATGTCCTGATGTAGTAATTGGGGTATGTCTAGATGCAGTAATTGGGATATGTCCTGGTGCAGTAATTGGCATACGTCTAGGTACAATAATTGGGATACGTCTAGGTGTAGTAATTGGGACATGTCTAGGTGTAGTAATTAAGATATGTCTAGGTGTAGTAATTGGGATATGTCTAGGTGTAGTAATTGGGATATTTCCTGGTGTAATAATTGGGATATGTCTAGGTGTAGTAATTGGGACATGTCTAGGTGTAGTCATTGGGATATGTCTCGGTGTAGTAATTGGGACATGTCTCGGTGTGGTAATTGGGATATGTCTCGGTGTAGTAATTGGGATATGTCTTGGTGTAGTAATTGGGATACGTCTAGATGTAGTAATTGGGGTATGTCTAGATGCAGTAATTGGGGTATGTCCTGGTGCAGTAATTGGGGTATGTCTAGGTGCAGTAATTGGGGTATGTCTCGATGCAGTAATTGGGATATTGTCTAGGTGCAGTAATTGGGATATGTCTAGATGCAGTAATTGGGATATGTCTCGATGCAGTAATTGGGGTATGTCCTGGTGCAGTAATTGGGGTATGTCTAGGTGCAGTAATTGGGGTATGTCTCGATGCAGTAATTGGGATATTGTCTAGGTGCAGTAATTGGGATATGTCTAGATGCAGTAATTGGGATATGTCTAGATGCAGTAATTGGGATATGTCCTGGTGCAGTAATTGGCATACGTCTAGGTGTAGTAATTGGGATATGTCCTGGTGCAGTAATTGGGATATGTCTAGATGTAGGAATTGGGATATGTCCTGGTGTAGTAATTGGGATATGTCCTGATGTAGTAATTGGGGTATGTCTAGATGCAGTAATTGGGATATGTCCTGGTGCAGTAATTGGCATACGTCTAGGTGCAATAATTGGGATACGTCTAGGTGTAGTAATTGGGACATGTCTAGGTGTAGTAATTGGGATATGTCTCGGTGTAGTAATTGGGATATGTCTCGGTGTAGTAATTGGGATATGTCCTGGTGTAATAATTGGGATATGTCTAGGTGTAGTAATTGGGACATGTCTAGGTGTAGTAATTGGGATATGTCTAGGTGTAGTAATTGGGATATATCTAGGTGTAGTAATTGGGATATGTCTCGGTGTAGTAATTGGGATATGTCTTGGTGTAGTAATTGGGATATGTCTCGGTGTAGTAATTGGGATATGTCTAGGTGTAGTAATTGGGATACGTCTAGATGTAGTAATTCGGATATGTCCTGGTGTAATAATTGGGATATGTCTAGGTGTAGTAATTGGGATATGTCTAGATGTAGTAATTGGGACATGTCTAGGTGTAGTAATTGGGATATGTCTAGGTGTAGTAATTGGGATATGTCTAGGTGCAGTAATTGGGATACGTCTTGGTGCAATAATTGGGATATGTCTAGATGTAGTAATTGGGATATGTCTAGGTGCAGTAATTGGGATATTGTCTCGGTGCAGTAATTGGGATATTATCTCGGTGATGTAATTGGGATGTGTCGAGGAGCGGTAATTTGGCTCTGTCTAGGTGTAGTAATTGGAATATGTTTGACGATCCGGATTCTTTCCCCTCAGTCTGGTTCAGTAAAAACTGAAGTCGAATACATTTTAAAGTTCAGCACAACTTTAATAGCAGGGTTCTTAGTCTGCAGCATTGATTTGGACTCCTGATAGAGTCCCTCTATGCTGGCAGAGCAAGAACAAAAACATACAGAAATCCACACGTTTTTATACAAATCAATAGGGTTGGAACATACTTAACGAGGGTCAACACCAATCATAAGCCGGGCATAGGTTGCCATGCGAGGTTACATTATTTCCGGCCAATCATAAATCGTCCATGTGCTGATCATGTTGCTGTTAGACATCAAAGGGGATACTTCCTCACCTTCCAACTTGGAATGTTCTTCCCTGTTCCTTCTGTTCATTATCTCCCAACCTGGAATGTCTTTCAACTTTGGCTAAGCTCGTTACCTATATTGATCTGCCATAAACATGGAGACATTCAGACCAGTCCTTGAATCACATCAAAGACTCTACATTGATAAGACCATGCAAACCTGCTGACTACGCAAACATATGGCCCAGCAGGAGGCCAGGCCACCTGTACCAATCTCAGTTACTAACTAATTAACCCTTTCTAACCATTTTGCATTCTGCTTCTTTGTCACGTAGGCATCTTAATATTTTACTGAAAACTGACCACGTAGGGATTCTCATGTTAAGGTGCAGTAATTAGCTTGACCCTGTGTTTCCGCAGGGATCACCTATTGTAACTTTTGTGTAAGATTGGTGTAAACCCAGGAGAAACAGCATAAGTCAGCGGTTTTAGTCATATATACCATTTCTCTTGAGGTTTCACCGATGCCGGAGAACCGCATCCTCCCCCACCCCCACCCTACCCCCGCCCCCCTCACCATCCTGTGGAAATTCCAGGCACATGTATTTACTCCTAAGGTTAATATTAGGAACACAGTCAGAAGTGGCCTCTTGCGCGTCTCTGATTTTAATCGCTCCGCCACTGGCGACCGGGCCTTCAGCTGCCTCGGCCCTAAGCTCTGGAATTCCTTCCCTAAACCTCTCCGTCTCTCTACCTCTTTCTCCTCCTTTAAGATACTCCTTAAAACCTACCTCTTTGACCAAGCTTTTGCTCACCTGTTCTAATATCTCCTTATGTGGCTCGGTGTCAATTCCTGTGAAGCACTTTGGGACATTTTACTACGTTAAAGGCGCTATGTACATGCAAGTTGTTGTTGTAGCTGTTGTTAGTCTCATTCTATCAGCACACAGTGCCTGAGTTATCTCTAGCACACAGAGGAAATTTAGCTGAGCCGTGAATATGTGCAGCAATACGACGGATGTGATGATGCAGTATGAGCGTTTACAGGTACTCCCTTACTTCAGCGTCCTATTTTGTACAAGCTGGATAGTGCGGATATTCACAAAGAAATGGCCCCAGAACAGCTCCAAGCAATCCCCCCCACCAAAAGGAGGGCACCACTAATAATAAATGAACAACCTTTCTGAAATAAAATTCAGTTACCAGCATTTTTTTCTGAATGATAATTGTTCCATACCTCCATGTCAGTGTTTCATATCATTTTGAGTAAGTAATTTAGAGTCACTCTCTTAATAATTAGTATTTGATAATTTATCGATTTAGGAACTGGTTAGGTTCAGTAAACCGATTTGTGATTAATTTTTCAGTTGCATTTTATTGAAACTGAAAATAATGCAAGAGAAGAAATCTGCAATAGATGAGGTGCCAAACAGCTGCCTGAAAATATTATACATTTAGTCTTCTCAACAATGACAGAATCGGTAATGGGCTAATCATCCACTTGGCTTTTGAGCAGAGATTTACAGTCACACTGTTTACTGGAACACTGTACTGCGCTGAACAGTGATTTACAGTCACACTGTTTACTGGAACACTGTATTGCACTGAACAGTGATTTACAGTCACACTGTTTACTGGAACACTGTACTGCGCTGAACAGTGATTTACGGTCACTGTTTACTGGAACACTGTACTGCGCTGAACAGTGATTTACAGTCACACTGTTTACTGGAACACTGTACTGCGCTGAATAGTGATTTACAGTCACACTGTTTACTGGAACACTGTACTGCGCTGAACAGTGATTTACAGTCACACTGTTTACTGGAACACTGTACTGCGCTGAACAGTGATTTACAGTCACACTGTTTACTGGAACACTGTACTGCGCTGAATAGTGATTTACAGTCACACTGTTTACTGGAACGCTGTACTGCGCTGAACAGTGATTTACAGTCACACTGTTTACTGGAACGCTGTACTGCGCTGAACAGTGATTTACAGTCACACTGTTTACTGGAACACTGTACTGCGCTGAACAGTGATTTACAGTCACACTGTTTACTGGAACGCTGTACTGCGCTGAACAGTGATTTACAGTCACACTGTTTACTGGAACACTGTACTGCGCTGAACAGTGATTTACAGTCACTGTTTACTGGAACACTGTACTGCGCTGAATAGTGATTTACAGTCACACTGTTTACTGGAACGCTGTACTGTGCTGAATAGTGATTTACAGTCACACTGTTTACTGGAACGCTGTACTGCGCTGAACAGTGATTTACAGTCACACTGTTTACTGGAACACTGTACTGCGCTGAACAGTGACTTACAGTCACACTGTTTACTGGAACGCTGTACTGCGCTGAACAGTGATTTACAGTCACACTGTTTACTGGAACGCTGTACTGCGCTGAATAGTGATTTACAGTCACACTTATACACTTTACAGCCCCAAATCTGTGTCCATCTTTCCTACAACTCTATGTTTGAACCCCTCCAATCAGGTTTCCGCCCCTGCTACAGCACTGAAACAGCCCTTATCAATTCTTTGTTGGCGTGAAAGGGTTAAATAGTCAGGACTTTAGCTGGATTTGCTTTGTCGCAAAATAGACTGCTTTTAAATTAACTTACTGAAGCTGCCATGAGCATCCTGTCATTGCAAACTAGGGGGGAACATAACGGTATCTCCACTCCTTCAGGCATATTGCAATGATGAAGCTAGCTAGAACTCCCGTTATCTTCAAGGCCTATAGGGTGACTCATCAACTGCAGGGGCAGAGAATCATTGTACTAAGGATGAGGAGAGATAAGGGGGTAACAAGCCACTGTCTCTTCTGGACAAATATGTATTGTCCATATGATTGGGTAAATTAAGGGGAATATTGGGGAAAATACCCGAACGGATGTATTTTGCCACAGTTCCGTTCTTTCTTTTAAGTATATAAAAGTGAACGTCTGTAATTGATAGTGTGTAGAAGTGAGAAGGGCAAGAAGTGGACACACCTTCGACCGAGAATGGAATGGGTAATATAATTCTTGTTCTGTACTGTTAACTACTGCTTAGACACCTGCATGTGTTGATCCTTGTGTGAAGTTGATAAAGTATCATCATATCCAATTGGAGTCAAGTCGAATGATTCGGATACTTGGGCCAGCCTTCCTACTGTCTGTAATATGACACTGAAGCCAGCATTACCTGGGGCGAGCGCTGTGTTTTTACCATCTACTTCTGGAAATTTCCACACAATGATTTCAATTTCCATACAGTGGAGATTTTAATTTTTATACACTTGTGGTTTCAATTTCCATACAATCAAGGTTTAATTTTTGAGCTTGACAAAAACATTGTGAAAGCACAGTTCTAACAATCTGTTTCCAACCCAACTGACCTACTGGGCTCTTATTACACTGCTGACCCAGCCATTGTGTTGAGAATTGATTCTTTACAATGGCTCATTCAGAATATTCAGAATGTGAATTACAGACACATTTTGTAATTTAACAATTACTGATCAGTCCCTTTATACCCACATTAATAACTTGCCCCAATCAAAATAGTGAGTAACAGGTCAAGTAAGATGCTCTTAAGCAGACAAATCCAGACATGAAATGATTATAAACAGGAGAGACTTTCTTTAGCATTTTAGCTTTTCTACAATTTGTTACCAGTGACACTGAGCAGCAACCTGCAGGCAGTGGTGGTCCCAGACAATAAGGGGCAGGACAGAGAAGGGCAGGACCTATAGCAAGCTACAGCCAGTGGGATCTTATAGAATGAGGGAGTTCAAAGTTATCAGGAGCCAAAGTTGAAAGTTTTCCTAAAGGAGAAAGCTAGTTCCTTGCCTGGAGCCCTACTGTGAGTGTTCTTTTAACACATAATGTCTGGGGCAAATATTGGAGGTGTTGAAAAATGATACGCTCCCAGTGCACTACTAGTGAACACGCCTGTGAGAGGATTATAGTTTTTTTGCCTATTATAGATCTCTTGTCCAAATGTGATTGGTCTCCCACATTGAAGATTGTTTGTCATAAGTTGCACAGAAAAGGCTGATTTCTTCAGAAGAACATTTTCACCTTGAGGGCCCAGAAGCCCAGGGTCACCTTTATCTCACTGAGGATCCTGGAAGTCCAGGGCTACCTTTATCTCCTTGAGGTTCTGGTGGTCCAGTATCACCTTTCTCTTTGAGGTCCTGGGAGTCCAGGGTCACCTTTATCTCCTTGAGATTCTGGAAGCCCAGTGCTACTTTCATCTCCTTGAGGTCCAGTCTCTGTTTTTGGTTCCCCCAGGGACCCAGAAAGAATTGCAAGAATCGATCATCATGTTTACCTGCTCATCATAAGATCCAAGACTTATTTAACAATGCTAAAATCTTCACTGGAGGAGAAGAACAACAATGAGAGACAATAGGGCTGATTTTAACCTTGCCGACCCCATTTCTGAGAGGAAATATCAAAAGAACAGGCACCTCCCATGACAGGGAAGATAAAACCCATGAGACCTATCGGAAGACCGCTGTC
This sequence comes from Heptranchias perlo, assembly GCF_035084215.1. Classification (NCBI taxonomy): domain Eukaryota; kingdom Metazoa; phylum Chordata; class Chondrichthyes; order Hexanchiformes; family Hexanchidae; genus Heptranchias; species Heptranchias perlo. The sequence goes on along the minus strand of NC_090352.1, from coordinate 15,581,464 downwards.
ACACATGGCACCCAGCAGTACATCTAGCGACTCCTTGTTGAACCTGATTGCAGCCTTTGCCCTCCTTCCCTCCTTCGTTCCATAACTCTGCTTCTACTCTTTTTAACACAATGTACAAAACTCCAAACCTCCTCCTCCATTGCATCTGCGAACTGGCCCATTACATAGTCGAGGTGAAATCTCGTCATTGTGGGTACACATCACGCCCGCTCATGCGCAATGGAGATGTAAAACCTGAAAGTAAAATGATAATGAGGCATCCTTGTTGAAATTGGACATTCCCATGGGTCCTATCATATTGCGCATTTGTCACCTGCTATTGGATCCCCCAAGCTCTGTTCCCATCTCCGCTTTACTATCAGGGCCTTTGTGCAGGGAGGGATTGGCTGAAGTACATTTTGGGAGTTATGAAATCCCTCTTATTTTTTCCTTTTTTGTCAGCATATGGGTTTCAGATGAAAGCCTCTTGTGGTTAGAAATGTGGATGGGCTCAGCCATGATCACCTTAATCATGTGCATTTCGACACTTGTACAGTCCCATGACTAAATCATATCTGTCTCTTCTCTCCTCCAGGGCCATCACGTAAAGAACAGCAGCCTCTGCCCGTCGATTACGAGGGTTCCTCAGAGGAGCTCAATCCTGCTGAGGGTGCACCAGCACAGGACGCATGTGTGCAGGCACTAACACAGGTACAAGCACTTCGGTGAGTCCTCTTAGAGAGTTAGTGGGATGGCACCAGGTGAATCACAAATCACAAGTGAGCACGAGCAGATAGCGGTGGCAAGGACAGCTGTGGAGAGTCTGCGTCGGAGGGCACCATCCTTTCCAAGCTCTGCTCAGCTGGACAGAGATGTGGAGCCCGGGGGGGAGGCCATCAATGAAAAGGAGAATGATAAACGGTCAGCAGCAACTGTGCGGCGTACTGGCAGTCCTGCTAGGCACACTAACCACAATGTCCCAGAGGATGGAGGAGAATAGCTCAAACATTTGTGGAGTGATGTCGCAAGGCCTTGTGAAGATACAACCTGCCATTGAGAGACTGGGCTCCTCTATGGAACTTGAATAATGGTGCACTAATGAGTCCCTGCAAGCCCAGAAACCAGTTTGCAAACTCAGGATGCCAACATGTCTACCACCTTACGCAGGTTGACAGACAGATTAGAAATGAGTTTCTAAGGCGTCGTTGATCTCCTCCCAGCTGCTCTCCCGCAGAGAGACAGGAGTGATGTGCCACTGGCCCAGGAGAGGGAGGATGGTGATAGGGGAGATGAAAGTGCTAACTCCTCCCAAAGCGTTTGCACGTCTCACCCATTGCCACTGCCAGCCCCCTCCTCCCCCCCAATAACCAGCACCTCCTCTCCCGCTGGCCCAGTCTGCCCCTGCATAGGTACAGGTGGAGCAGTCACTGGCCGGGTTCTCACGGGCTCCAACACCCAGAGGTCGTCGGCCGTGAGCACCTCAAAAGCCAGAGCACGGATCAAAGCAGCCTGCCACTACCTCTGCTGAAGTCACAGGGATTGCACCACGTAGAAGTGTCAGAGAGAGAAAAAGAAAAGCTTTATAGTTCACCAAGAGTTCACACTTGTGTGTTTATGAAAATCAGTAAAATATATTTAATTTCTTAAGTTACATTAAATTTATTACTTTGCACCACTTCCTCATGTTCCCCATTCTTGAATGTGAATGCTGATGGGAAATGTGCCAACTTGACAACATTTCTTGGAAACCTTATGAACAGAATATTGTGATCCAAATAAACATAGCATTTGAAACTTTGAGACTGGGCATGTTGCAACTTACAGATTATAGAGACACCCAAAGGGCCAGAAATCACTCCCGAAACAATGGAGGATTTCAACAGCGCTCTCCGTTGTTAGTGGCGAATTGAAGGAGCAAGTTCCAACGTTTGCACGTGTGCAGTGAAACGCAGAAATCTGGAACTTGCCCCCAGTGGTTCGCCGGCAATATGACAGTTTTGAATTAAAGGGCCATCGCACTCTGCAATCAGAGAAATCATTAAAAAGCGCCTACTTGCTCATCTGCCCAGCTGGAAAGCAACTGACTATGCTACCAATCAGGTACGCTTAAAAATACCAGGTCTAAACTAAGTTTTAACAGCGTGATAAGTCTTAATGACTGCCAAACAACTAAAAATTAACTTTTAAAAATGTGGCGTCTCATATTACTTCCTATTTTAATAGTTTTTGGTCATTAAAAAAAATGTAAATTAAAAAACAATTTCTTTTTTATTTTTTTCCTTCTGTCTCTTTAATTTAATTCAATTATTTCTTTGTTTTTCTTTACAATGACATACAAGAATACTAACTTTAAATGAATGAAGTCTGCTTGCCTGCTTGAGCAATGCAGCCGGAATCTGTGGGCGTGACTTCTCTTCCTGACAGATTTTGTGGTCGTATCTTCCCCTCACAGACTTTTCCAGCCGCGCAGCAACTCATGCTGCTCAGAGGCTGGGTTGATAGCGCACATTGTTTTTTTTAGTTCAAATTCAAGCAATTGGATGCCACAGAGCCCACAGTAAGTATTTTCGATAATTTAATTTGCAGGAGTGGCGGAGAACTTTGCAACCAGACATGTCAATCAATTGACACCTGCCTGTATCAGAAAGTTATAAAAAGACCCTCATCCAGACTCTCGACACTGCAGTCGGTGGGGAAGACAAAAGACCAAGACCCATCTCGGAGGACATCCAAGGAAAGAAAGACCTCAAGCACCGCGGAACTGATCACTCCACTGCCTTGACGCGGAACTCTCAAAGAAACAGGTTGTACACATTGTTGTCTATGAAATATAAACAGTAGTTTAGTTTAATGGACTGTTGTATTGTATTATTTGGCTCTCTAACTTGGGTCCATTTATCCTGGTGGAATAGAATTGCTATAGTGCCAAATCTGCTTTTCATTTATTTGGTGCTGAGTTGACTGAGACCAAATGGTGCATGTGCAATGAGTGGATGGATGGTTACAGGACTGCTTGTGTAAATTGGGGGTTGGGGGGGGCAGGTGTGTGATAGTTACTTTGGTCCAGTGTGAGTGACTAACTGAACCATAGAGCTATTAGGACATCCCTGGTATCTCTGGCAGCAATATGATTGGCTGGTCTGGCATTGGGCGCCTCATCTTGCTCCTCCTCCTTCTCACCATTGGAATTGTCATCAGATGAGGAGGGCAGAGCGGCTTGTTCCTCCTGCACCTCTAGTCCTCACTGTTGCGCCATGTTGTGCAGAATGCAGCACACCATGATTATCCTGGAGACCTTTCACTGGTGAGTACTGAAGGGCGCCTCCTGATGTGTTCAGGCACCTGAAGCGCAACTTCTGCACGCGGGGGGTTTGCTCGATGACACACCTGGTTGGCACATGGTTGGAGTTGTACCGTCCCTGGTGTTCATCGATGGGGTTCCTCAGAGGTGTCATCAGCCAGGTTTGTAGGGGGTATCCTTTGTTATCTTGCAGCCATCCTTTAAGGCTGGTTCCAGGTCTGAAAGGGTCGGGGTTGTTGGACTGCCGCATGTATGAAAGCATCGTGGCAGCTCTCAGGGAATCTGGCGCAGACCTGCATGAACCTTTTCTTGTGGTTGCACACCAGCTGAACATTGATGGAATGAAATCCCTTGCGGTTGATGAATGCTCCTGGTTGATCTGGTGGTGCTCAGAATGCCACCCTGTACCTGTGGGAAGCCAGCCAGAGACATGAATTGGAGTGCCCACTCATTCCGGCTATTGTGATCACAGGAGAAGTTTTCATACCTCCCAGCCCTGGCAAACAATCCATTCATTACCTGCCTTATGCATTTGTGTGTAGCCCACAGTGAGACCCTCGCTATGTCTCCAGTAGCACCTTGGAAGGAACCAGAGGCAAAGAAATTGAGGGCAGTGGTGACTTTCACAGCCACTGGAAAGGCATGGCCACCAGGTCCAACAGGGAGCAGCTCTTCTTCTAGGAGGCCGCAGATGTCTGCGGCCACCTGACGTAACAATCTCAGCCCTCAGAAGCACTGCTTTTCCAAGAGGTCATGGAAGCTGAGCCTCTGTCCGTAGACCCTATTAGTTGGGTAGGGCCTCCTGCGACCTTGACCCATCTGTTGCTCCACCTCTCTGTTGCCCACCTGCAGCTCCCTTTACAGCAGGCCCTAGCTGCGGATGATGCTTATTCGCTTCCTCGTCCAAAATCCAATCGAGAGCAGCCATGCCGCCAACCATCATGATCTTCTCTATGTGAACACCTCCAAACTCTAGAAATAAGTATCTCACAACAAGTACTCTCACCAAACCATGTCCCGGGGGGAACTGAGAAAGCAGCTGTGAGTACTGAACCTTTATTGAGATCAGGCCTCCTGACCTTTAACCACCCCGATAAAGTGCCGCTCAATCTCGCCTCGGTTTCAATGTGAATTTCCCAACCTCAGGAAACCTGTGCAGCAGCCGTTAATTCCAAATCGGGCTCCCGGTCGCATTATAGGAGCCTGATTTAAATATGTTGCTGACCGTTCCGCCTCTCCACGGCAGGACATTCGGACACCCCAATATCTGCTGCCGTGCGCGGTGGGTTAGGGTCGCATTTCGCGTATTTGACAGTTTAACCCCCCCACTCCAAACAATGCTCTCCCCCCCCCACCCCGTCATCAGTGGGGGGGACGGGGGGGGGGGGTTATATCAAGCCCAAAATCTCTGGTCTGGAATTTCCTCGAGGTGATTCACACTGCTATTGCCCCTTTAAGAAAACCATTGTGCCTGCCAATGACTAGCAGAGGTACAAGCTAGTTCTCCTGGGTAAACTCATGTGCGTATCCATGCTGCAAACTTGACCCACGAGGAAACTCGGTAATAATGGTTTGTCCAGGAGAAATGCCGTACCTGATTCTGAGTTGCCCTGACTGCAGAGGGTCCAAAAAAATTTGTGTGGTCTGATCAAATAATAGGCAGTTCAGATTAAGTGCTGGTTTTATTAGCAACAAATCAAAATAACAGGTAGATAAATTTGGGGGAAAATTGGATAGGGCCTGTTTTTGGGCAGGGGTAACACAATCCTCTATTACCCCGCAGCCAATGGTCCCTGCGCAGGCAGGACGAGGATTTACCTGCAATCTGCGTTGGAAATCAGCGTTGAACGAGGATTCCATGCAATTCGCACTTTCCACCAGCAGGGGGAGCGCCAATCTCTTAAAGGCAGGCTGTCCGTTAGAAATCTCTTAAATGTATCTGGTACCTGTTAATTGCTGAAAATAACAGTCTACTGTCTGCACGGAGTCTGAACGGAGATGAGACATCGCACACGTAAAGCACAGATGCAGGTCCCGTCCCTATCTTTACACACTGATGAGTTATATCAAAACATTGAATAAAGGTTGCGTACCACTAAATCCCACATTCTCCAATCTGCATGGCAGTCCTCACCAATCTGCCGATCTGAGTTTGTACCAGGCCTGCGAGAGTATGTGCATCAAGGTTCTCTGCTGATGCACCAGAGGCCTTGGTGCAAGAGCTGGACACAAAGAGGGACTCTATATCCACGTTGGGGGGGGGGGGGGGGGTGGTGGAGGGGGGCCAAGAGGCCCTCCAGACATATACCCAAAAGGCAGTGGGAGGCAGTAGGGGACGAAGTCAATGCCAGGCGCACAGCATCATGAACATGGATGCTGTGCAGGAAGAAGTTCAATGCTTTGACATGAGTGGTCAAGGTGAGTGAGGTCAACTGTCAAGTGGCATCTCCTACCAACTGCACCACTAGCCGCATCCACTGCACCACACACTACACCCCCATCACCCACATACCAACAAACCCTTTCCATCAGTACTCAACTCTTCCAATCAGATGCTTCCTCTTACTCTCACACATTACCACTGTTGCAAGCCACCCACCCACAACTCACAGGCCACACACACTGGCAGCTATTCAACCATGACAAGCAAATCACCCAGACACACGTCCCGCTTTCTTGCAGGAGAAGGTAGCGCATAACAGGAGGCAGCAAGTGACAGTGGCATTCAGCCCCTCAAGCCTGTTCTGTCATTCAATGAGATCATGGTGGGCCTGTGACCTAACTCCATATACCCGCCTTATCCCCATATTCCTTAATACCCTTGGTTCACAGAAATCTATCAATCTCAGATTTAGAATTCACAACTGAGCTAGCATCAACTGCCGTCTGCAGAGAGCTTTCCAAACGTCTCCCACCCTTCGCGTGTAGAAGCATTTCCTGACTTCACTCCTGCAAGTCCTGGCTCTAAATGTTAGGCTACGTCCCCATGTCCTCGTATTCAAGTAAAGGAGACCTCCAAAAACAGTTACAAATGTCTCGGCAGCCAGAAGCAATAATCTAGCCACTAACCTGTAATCCTGCATGGTCCCTTTAAATAGCGCTGGTGGGGGGTCCTCCAGGCACTCTAGGACACGTTCAGATGGTCGAGGTTAAGACTGTGCATTGAGTTGAGCGTTAAGTCCCAAAATGGTGTCTTTCACTTTAAATCAGCGTTGCACACTGATTGAAGCCATTTTCTCCCTACTTTACATGATTCCAGCGTTCGTTATCTGCGCCTGCGCTAACTCTATACCAAGATAGCATCTGGCACACGTCACGCTGGAAACGTGCGTGCGCATCCAAGACACCATCTTGGATGTCGGAGAGGCTGTGTAGCGCCAAAACAACGGGCGCTACACGGCCCAATTTAGCACCCATTGTTTCCAAACAGCAGAAATTGCTAACCAAACATTCCAGACTCTTCAAAGCTGACAAACTCCTCACTTCCGCCATCGTCAGGCCACTCAGCCGCTACACCGCTTATACTTCAGGCTAACTTACCCAGAGTGTAACAGGGGGTAAAACCAGGAAACTCACCTCTACAGCACCACTAGACAACACGTGTCCGCATGCAAATGAGGACAGCAGGAACTCTCAACAAGCAGATCGTGGGAAGGGTCAGATAGCGTGAGGGAAACCTCTAGAAGTGTTTCGGAAGGCACAAATCACGTAAACCTGATTTCCCACGCAAAGTGATTCCTTTGCCGTTCCAGCACTGCTACTGTGCCAAAATCGGTGCAGGAATTCATCCCCTCTGTTTCCCCATTTTGTCTGCGTTATGTCCGATTTTGTTATTTTCAATGCTTAACTTTGAATCTGCCAGGTTTGAGCTGTCATTTTGTCATTGTCCTGGACAGCAGTAATGGAATGCAATTTTTGAGGAAGAACACTCATTTATCTATCACCTTTCACAACCTCAGGATCTCCCAAAATGCTTCACTGCCAATTACATAGAATTTGCAGCATGGAAACAGGCCATTCGGCCCAACTGGTCTATCTAGGAAGTGTAGTCACTGCTGTAATGTAGGTAAACACCATAGCTAATTTACACACAGCAAGATCGCACAAACAGTAATGCCCTAAATGATCAGATTGTTTTTCTTGGTGATTGAGGGATAAGTATTGGCCAGAACACTGGGAGAACTCCCCAGCTATTTTCAAATAGTGCCTTGGTATCTTTTATATCCAAATGAGCAGCCAAACAGAGCCTTGGTTTAATGTCTCACATTTGACAGTGTAGGACTCTCCCACTACTGCACTAAAGTGTCAGCCTAGATTATGTGCTCAAGTCTCTGGAGTGTGGCTTGCTCCCATGACCTTCTGACTCAGAGGCAAGAGTGCCACCACTGAGCCAAAGCTGACACTCTGCCCTTAAAGTCTCAGTTGGCAGTGCTCCTCCAATAGTAAATGGCCGTTTCCGCCATTTCACCGGGGCTTCCGCCAACCTTCTGCCAAAGTTACGGCGGGAGATCGGAAAGTTCCCGTGGAAATTCGTTGCCTTAAAAATTATTATTCCTTGAAAAAGTGTGCTAATGCTATATTTTAATGAAAAATACTGAAGGATAAGGCCCTATTGTGAAGAACTCTTGTATCATATTATCATTGTGGTCGATATGGAGAGCAGGTTTAATGGAGTCATGACTGCAGCTCCAGAAGAGGCAGCAGACCAGGTTATAAGGGCAGAGGAGCCTGAAGACTGCTGCAGATCTTATACCAAATCTCTCGGCCAAGACTAAGGTGTTCAGCAGGTAGAGTTTGAGTGGAAATGGAGTGAAATGAAGGGAGAGTAGTCTGCTATTAGCCCTTCTCCTTCCATCAGGAGATTTCAGACCCTTCCCCCTACTATCCAGGGACTACTTCCAGACTTCACTTGGTGCTCCTGAAGTATGATGGTGAGGGCAGGTGAGGAGGAAAATGGGCAGGAACCAGTGCCCCACCTGCCCATTGGCATTTGTATGTTATGATGAGGAAGAGACAGCTAGTGGCGATCCCACTGGGCCCAAGGGAGGGAAATTAAGGTTGGGGTATGGAGATAGCGTTAGGCCTCACTGCCTTATTTTCCCCATTGTTTCTGCCACTATTCTCCTGCAAATGGGTGGGATAGTAGAGGAAAATCCAGGCCTAAGTGTCTATGGGCTAAATACTTTAAAACATTTGGGTTTATATTTAACCCTTTCACACCCAATGTCAACCATTGGCACTCACTATTCCGAGGGATTGGATTTCAGCTCTTACCTGTACAGGCAGGTGGTGCAGAGTTCCACTGTCCATCACTCAGACAGGTGATCATATCCCCTCCCTCCAGCTTGAATCCAGACTCACAGGTGTACCTGACTGAGGATTTACAGATCGAGAAATGGACGTGAGCAACAACAAGGACTGAGCCGCAGGGGGTCACTGTAAAGGGAACAAACAGACACTGATCAGGAGAGGGGAACCGAGGGTTACTGGGAATATTTGAAGAAGTGTTGTGTACATCACAGCACAATACTCAGACTACTAGAAAATAAAACAGGCAAATTAATGATGAGAACAGAAAAGCAGATGAATGAAAAGTGAATTGCTGTGGTATGGAAGGTGTGGGATATGGAGTTGGCTTCAATTCTACAGATTATTCGGCAGGTGTAAGAAGGAAATGTGGAACTAGAAAAGACTAGAGAGAAGAAGCATTTGATGTGGTCTGTGTCCTGGAACAATGAAGGACATGTTCTGAGAATGCAGCAACTGAAGATCCTTCTGGAACAAGGCTTTCACAGCCTCTAAATTTGATGGATGTGTGTTGCATCCTGGAGCTTTGTATCATAAGGGTAAACATGAATGATTGATACTGTGTAGTACAAGATGGTTCCCTTTCTTCTGGGACCATGGATAAGTCACCTGTGGAATGTAACTGGTCAGTGTTGTAAGTGTAGGTTATAAAACTTGATTAATATCCTGGAGATTTGTTTTGTTACCTCCCTGAATGAGGAGAAATGCCACAGAGCTTTAGTTTAAGAACAAGAAAAAATTATAATGTGAGAAAGCTTTGAACAAGAAAAGACCATAAGGCCCACTCCTTCCATAATGAATTGAGGCACAATTTAATTGAGAGGGTACGACATGGTAGCCATTACTGAGACATGGCTGCAAGACGGTCAGGACTAGGAACTGAATTTACCAGGTCTACAGGAAGGATAGGGAAACTGGTAGAGGGGGAGGAGAAGCCTTAGTGATTAAGGATGAAATCACTTCAATGATAAGAGAGGATATAACAAGAGGTAAGCAGGCAGTGGAGATTTTATGGGTAGAATTAAGAAATAGAAAAGGATTTAAGACTGTAGAGGGAGTTGTGTATAGGCCCCCTAGTAGTAGCTGTGAAGTGGCAAAATGTATAAATGGAGAGATGAAACAAGCATGTAGCAAAGGCAGAGTGGTTTTAATGGGGGATTTTAACTTTCATATAGATTGGGATAAGCAGACGAGCTCATGTCAGAAAGGTAGCGAATTTCTTGAGTGTGTTCAGGATAGCTTTCTGCAACAATATATCCTAAAACTAACAAGGGGACAGGCCATATTAGATTTAATAATGAGTGACGAGTCAGATTTAGTTAACAGCCTAATGGTGCATGATCATTTATCTAATAACGATCGTAATACGATCAAGTTCAATGCTGTGTTTGAAAGGGAGAAACCCATAACAGCTACTAAGATTCTAAATTTAGATAAGGCCGACTTCAACGGGTGAGACAGAGACTGTCCACAGTAAACTGGGCAAATCTGTTAATGGGTACAACAACAGAAGATCAGTGGGAGGTGTTCAGAAAAGAATTCAACGTGATACAGAACCAGTTTATACCCCTAAGGGGCAAGAGCTTTACTTGCCAAAAAAACAGCCATGGATGACAAAAGAGGTAAAGGACAACATAAAACTAAAAGAAAAAGCATACAAAAATGCAAAAAATAGCACAGACCCTGGTGACTGGGAGAGATACACAGAACAGTAAAGGGTGACAAAACAGATAGTAAGAGCTACAAAAAAGGAGTATGAAAAGAAACTTGGAAGGGAAATCAAAATGAACACAAAAAAAATTTACAATTATATGAGGAAAAAGAAGGTGCTCAAGAGCAATGTGGGCTCCTTAAAAACTGATAGTGGTGATACTGTAAATGAAAATAAGGAAATGGCAGACATGTTAAATAATTACCTTGCGTCAGTATCTACAGTAGAGGAAGAGGATAGCATGCCGAATACCCCGAGGAAACTAATTTTGGATCAGGGACAGGGACTCACCATAATTAACATATGCAAATTAACAGTAATGATGAAAATAATGGCACTAAAGGGTGATAAATCCCCAGGACCAGATGGTTTCTATCCCCAGAGTTTTAAAGGAAGTAGGCGAGAACATTGCAAATGCCCTAACTATAATCTTCCAAAGTTCTCTCAATTCAGGAACCGTTCCTTTAGATTGGAAAATTGCAAATGGCGCTTCACTATTTAAGAAAGGTGAGAGAGGGAAACCAGTGAATTATAGACCAGTTAGCCTAACATCTGTTATTGGGAAATTACTAGAATCTATAATTAAGTATAGAGTGACTGAACATCTTGAAAATTTTCAGCTGATCAGGGAGAGCCTGATTTTATGCTTCTAACTACACTGCTTACAATGCTGCCCATCTTTGTGTCATCGACAAACTTGGATTATATGACTCTCTATCCCGTCATCTAAGTTGTTAATAAATACTGTGAATAGTTCTAACAGTGTCTCATGGTGATCAATGTTGGGGCCTCAACTATTCAGCCCCTGCAAGCATAAATTTACAGAGAGATATTAATAGATTAAGTGAATGGGCAAAGCTGTGGCAAATGGATTTCAATGTAGGCAAGTGTGAGGTCATCCACTTTGGACCTAAAAAGGACAGATCAGAGTACTTTCTAAATGGTGAAAAGCTTGAAACAGTGGAGACCAAAGAGACCTAGGATTCCTCGTACATAGATAATTAAAGTGTCATGGACAGGTACAAAAAATAATCAAAAAGGCTAATGGAATGCTGGTCTTTATATCTAGCGAACTAGAATACAAAGGGGTTGAAGTTATGCTACAGCTGTACAAAACCTGAGTTAGACCACACCTGGAGTACTGTGTTTAGTTCTGGGCACCGCACCTTAGGAAGGATATATTGGTATTGGAGGGAGTGCAGCGTAGATTCACTAGACTGATACCTGGACTCCAAGGGTTAAATTACAAAGCGAGATTACACAAACTAGGGTTGTAGTCCCTGGAATTTAGAAGATTAAGGGGTGATTTGTTCGAAGTTAAGGGGAACTGATATTAAGGGGACTGATAGGGTAGATGGAGAGAAACTATTTCCGCTGGTAAGGGAGACTAGGACTAGGGGATTTTAAATTTTTTTTTATTTGTTCATGGATGTGGGCATCGCTGGCAAGGCCAGAATTTAGTGCCCATTCCTAATTGCCCTTGAGAAGGTGGTGATGAGCCCCCTTCTCGAACCGCTGCAGTCCGTGTGGTGAAGGTTCTCCCACAGTGCTGTTAGGAAGGGAGTTCCAGGATTTTGACCCAGTGACGATGAAGGAACGGCGATATATTTCCAAGTCAGGATGGTGTGTGACTTGGAGGGGAACGTACAGGTGGTGTTGTTCCCATGTGCCTGCTGCCCTTGTCCTTCTAGGTGGTAGATGTCGCGGGTTTGGGATGTGCTGTCGAAGAAGCCTTGGCGAGTTGCTGCAGTGCATCCTGTGGATGGTACACACTGCAGCCACGGTGTGCCGGTGGTGAAGGGAGTGAATGTTTAGGGTGGTGGATGGGGTGCCAATCAAGCGGGTTGTTTTGTACTGGATGGTGTCGAACTTCTTGAGTGTTGTTGGAGCTGCACTCATCCAAGCAAGTGGAGAGTATTCCATCACACTCCTGACTTGTACCTTGTAGATGGTGGAAAGGCTTTGGGGAGTCAGGAGGTGAGTCACTTGCCGCAGAATACCCAGCCTCTGATCTGCTCTTGTAGCCACAGTATTTATGTGGCTGGTCCAGTTAAGTTTCTGGTCAATGGTGACCCCCAGCATGTTGATTGTGGGGGATTCGGCGATGGTAACGCTGTTGAATGTCAAGGGGAGGTGGTTAGACTCTCTGTCTTGTTGGAGATCGTCATTGCCTGGCACTTGTCTGGCACGAATGTTACTTGCCACTTATTAGCCCAGGCCTGGATGTTGTCCAGGTCTTGCTGCATGTGGGCACGGACTGCTTCATTATCTGAGGGGTTGCAAATGGAACTGAACACTGTGCAATCATCAGCGAACATCCCCATGATGGAGGGAAGGTCATTGATGAAGCAGCTGAAGATGGTTGGGCCTAGGACACTGCCCTGAGGAACTCCTGCAGCAATGCCCTGGGGCTGAGATTATTGGCCTCCAACAACCACTACCATCTTTCTTTGTGCTGGTATGACTCCAGCCACTGGAGAGTTTTCCCCCTGATTCCCACTGACTTCAATTTTACTCTGGCTCCTTGGTGCCACACTCGATCAAATGCTGCCTTGATGTCAAGGGCAGTCACTCTCACCTCACCTCTGGAATTCAGCTCTTTTGTCCATGTTTGGACTAAGGCTGTAATGAGGTCTGGAGCCGAGTGGTCCTGGCAGAACCCAAACTGAGCTTCGGTGAGCAGGTTATTGGTGAGTAAGTGCTGCTTGATAGCACTGTCGACAACACCTTCCATCACTTTCCTGATGATTGAGAGTAGACTAATGGGGCGGTAATTGGCCGGATTGGATTTGTCCTGCTTTTTGGGGACAGGACATACCTGGGCAATTTTCCACATTGTCGGATAGATGCCAGTGTTGTAGCTGTACTGGAACAGCTTGGCTATAGGTGTGGCTAGTTCTGGAGCACAAGTCTTCAGCACTACAGCCGGGATATTGTCGGGGCCCATAGCCTTTGCTGTGTCCAGTGCACTCAGCCATTTCTTGATATCACGTGGAGTGAATCGAATTAGCTGAAGACTGGCTTCTGTGATGGTGGGGATATCGGGAGGAGGCCGAGATGGATCATCCACTCGGCACTTCTGGCTGAAGATGGTTGTAAACACTTCAGCCTTGTCTTTCGCACTCACATGCTAGACTCCGCCATCATTGAGGATGGGGATGTTCATGGAGCCTCCTCCTCCCGTTAGTTGTTTAATTGTCCTCCACTATTCACGACTGGTTGAGGCAGGACTGCAGAGCTTTGATCTGATCTGTTGGTTGTGGAATCGCTTCGCTCTGTCTGTAGCCTAAAAATTGGAGCCAGGACATTCAGGCGTGAAGTAGGAAACACTTCCACACGCACAGGGTGATGGAAGTTTGGAACTCTCTTCCGCAAACGGCAGTTGATGCAAGCTCAATTGTTAATTTTAAATTGGAGATTGATAGATTTTTGTTAACCAAAGGTATTAAGCAATGTGGGGCTAAGGTGGGTAAATGGAGTTAGGTGACAGATCTGGCAATTTGGCAGCTGGCACAATTCCAGGGAAGATCAGGTGCAACTCGAAATCAGGCTCCCCAACTTTCATTTTATGCCCAAAAAACAAAATGATGTTGAATTTCTCCCCCAGCATTACTTCACTTGTATTTGAGGAAACTAAAACATAAAGACATAAAAGCCAGAATGGAAATCCAAACGTTGGAAATCACAAAATTGGCCGTGTGGTGCTAGGGGAATCCGAAGGCATGTTTGAATTTTTTCATTAAAAATGATACATTTTGTTTGTCTTAAGCACTTTTGAACTTCACAATTAATAGATTTTTAATCGAGAAAAAGGAAAAACAAAGTGACATTTGGATTTTCAACACATCACTTACCTAAAAGGTACTTCAACAGTCACTCCCACGTCCAACCCACCAATGCCACAGTTCACGAAAGAACTATTGGGACCAGCTTTCAGGGATTGCCAGTGCCTCAGACATGTCTTAAATCTGCATAGCTGCCTAATTTCATCCATCTTAGCCATATGATATGCATCTCTTAGTCAGAAAAAACAAGGCAGTATGAGTGTTGTACAAGGAAATATGATGCTATTCTGTACTGTCCCCACACCCCACCAAAGAATCCTGATCCACAGGTTGTGGAGTTTATGGGGGTGATTTTAATCTAACCCGCCCAGCGAGAAAGTGACAAAATTTGACAGTTCCCTCAATTAACTATTGAACCTCTCTACCCACTTCAATGGGTTTCTCAAATGTATTACAAATGTATTGTTCCTTGTTAAAACCTATTGAATCACCATGGACATAGGAGACTAATCACGTACAAAAAGTGACATAAATAGAAATTCATAGAGCGAGGAAGCCAAAAGAATGAGATACTCTTAAGTGTGTAATTTATTTAATTTAATTTAGTTCCTAAAAAAACTGTTGACTGCAGATTGTGGTGAGCAGTCTTTCATCCACCTTCATCCTTAAATTAGTAGTGTGGTGTTTCCTGTAACAGTGACTTGCCGCCAACCTAATCCCTAATCCACAGTTGATCTTTAAGTTTGCACACTGCAGTTCCCTATAATCACAGCACTTTCTAGTTATGGATTAACCTTTTTGTTTGATTTTCAGTAGAAGGTGGGAACTTTGTTTGGTTGGAGCTTATAGAGGAAGTTATTTTTCAAGAATAAATACAGTTAACTTCACTTACTGGCACCTGTAGTTCTTCTTTGTACCACTGACAGGTCCTATAAATTAACACTGGCCAACTAATCCTCTGCTGGTGTGGCTGGCCATCATGTAACTTTTCAGCAAACAACTTTGGACTCACAAATTGAGTCCAATTCAAAACAAAACCATGCACCAGGTGAAGATTATGGACTATGTGTAGGACTGAGTTACATACTGTCCTTTGATTTTTGGAAACGGGTTTGTGTCCAGCTCAGGGTGAAAAGCTCTTCCTTCTGCCATGCGCAGAGACATTAGGCTAGAAATTACCACTGGAGATTAGAGCAGATGAGCATGTACAGCTTAACTCATTTAAGCAGGATAATGCCCCATTAAAACAGCTCACAGATGAGTGTCATATGAATACACTAAGCACACCACAGCATCATAGTACATGCAACACAAGGGCTAAGCATAGTCGCACATTATATTACTGATATTTACATATCACCAGTACATTATCGCTCAAATAAATCCAAATTATGAGCTCTGTAAATATTGCACTCATGCTATTTATTTGAGTTGCTTAGGTATGCTCTTACGCTATCAGTAGACTCCAGAACAGAGGACTGGTGGATAATAAAGGGGACTAGCAGATACTAGATGGGACCTGCAGGTACTAGAGAGAAGCTGCAGATACCAGTGGAGAAATTGAAGTCACTTATATTACTGAGAGAGTGAATGCGATTCCACGTCATTTAACCTTCTACCAATTCCTGAAACTCTGCAGGTAAGTCAGTGTCCCATCCTCTTCCTACAGCCTGTCTCATGGCTTCTCATCTTCTCCAAGCACTGTCTGCCTCTTTTTATGACAAAGATGTGCAGGGTGCAATAGAGCCCTATTATTTAGCTCGTCATTCAGGCTCTTTCGAAAGACACCTTCAGCGAGTTCTAAACTTTCTGAGATATTGTAGGGGAATATGTACAATGTGCCTTGTTAAAAGTCTTTTCCTGAGGGGTACATGGAGTTCTGCAAGGGTAGCAGCAGGCAGGTTTTGAACAGATGGACCATGTCTCCATAGTTACCAACTGCCCATCTATCACACAATCAATTATCTTTTACAGTCTCTATTTTGCACTGCTCATGGGGAGACTCTCAAAACGTCTGCATTCTACAGTAAGGATGAGCCCATACTGAGCCCATCAATGTTCAGAGTGAAACTTCCTCTGTTAGAAAAAAATTATCTCAGATCCTAATCCCAAGCAGAAAATAACAATCATATCTTCGAATCATAAAAGGAGGCCATTCGGTGGCGAAAAGAAAAAAATCATCTTTCATTTTTGTTTAGGGATAGGGATTCAGTCACTACCTCATTTCAATCTTTGTACCAACTCAACAATCAGAGAACTAGACCGTGCTGCTCATTGTTTGATCAAAACAGTTTGAGCGGAGGCCGTTCACTAACTAAAGAATAGCCATGCATTGCTAATTGGAGGTGGAATGTAAGCCTGCCTCACATTTGCGTTGATTGCTCTTTAATAATGCCACGCAAGGTCTAGGCGAGATACAACTGAAGGGTAGAAAACAACAGATGCTTGTTAGAAAAGTTATGTTAGGGTAGGAGGAGCTTCTAAGTGGGGTGCCTCAGGACTCGGTGTTGCAACCACTACTGTTCCTGATTTACATCAATTATCTGTATTTAGAAATTCAATGCAAACTGGTCAAATTTGCCAATGGTACCAAACTAGGAAGATCAATGGAATACAAGGAGACGGCTCAGAAAATTACAGAATGAGTTGGATAAAATAGGTATGTGGGAAGAACAATGGCAGATGAAATTTAATGCCGACAAGTATAAAGTACTCACATAGGAAGGAAAAATAGGCAACACACATATTCTATGAATGGTGTTGAAATAGCTCAGGAAGAAGTTGAAAGAGACCCAGGAGTCTTAGTAGATTTGATGCTGAACATGTCCATCCGGTGCAGAGCAGCAATCAACAAAGCCAATAGAATGTTGAACTACTTGGCCAAAAAACTAGAGTACAAGTCAGAGAATGTTGTAATAAAACTGATCAGATGCAACTTGAGTACTGTGTGCAGTTCTGATCACTGAGACACAAGAGATACGTTCAAAGTGCTAGAGGCAGTGTAGAGAAGAGCCACAATACTGCCAAAGATTTGAGTTATGAGATAAGACTGGAGAAACTCAGGCTTATCAGTTCAACAAGGGGTCTGAGAGTCTTTATAGAGGTATGCAGAATAGTCATGAGAATGGAAACGGTAAATCCAGAATATTACTTTTATTTACTTAAGAGAGTAGAACAAGGGGTCTGATTGATTTATGTGTAGCCCGTCCCTCCTGTGCCATTCCTTTTTATTCTGGGAAGTTTTTTTTTTATTCGTTCACGGGATGTGGGCGTCGCTGGCAAGGCCGGCATTTATTGCCCATCCCTAATTGCCCTCGAGAAGGTGGTGGTGAGCCGCCTTCTTGAACCGCTGCAGTCCGTGTGGTGACGGTTCTCCCACAGTGCTGTTAGGAAGGGAGTTCCAGGATTTTGACCCAGCGACAATGAAGGAACGGCGATATATTTCCAAGTCGGGATGGTGTGTGACTTGGAGGGGAACGTGCAGGTGGTGTTGTTCCCATGCGCCTGCTGCTCTTGTCCTTCTAGGTGGTAGAGGTCGCGGGTTTGGGAGGTGCAGTCGAAGAAGCCTTGGCGAGTTGCTGCAGTGCATCCTGTGGATGGTGCACACTGCAGCCACAGTGCGCCGGTGGTGAAGGGAGTGAATGTTTAGGGTGGTGGATGGGGTGCCAATCAAGCGGGCTGCTTTATCTTGGATGGTGTCGAGCTTCTTGAGTGTTGTTGGAGCTGCACTCATCCAGGCAAGTGGAGAGTATTCCATCACACTCCTGACTTGTGCCTTGTAGATGGTGGAAAGGCTTTGGGGAGTCAGGAGGTGAGTCACTCGCCGCAGAATACCCAGCCTCTGACCTGCTCTCGTAGCCACAGTATTTATATGGCTGGTCCAGTTAAGTTTCTGGTCCCCAGTTAATTATGAAGTTAGTATTGTTGTACTCACCAGGCTGCCAGCCATTTGTTTAAGTCAATTCTTTTGGTGAATTTTCTTTCTTTCCCAAATTCTGGGGGTATACCAGAGAGCATTACTTTGCAACCACCATCTTTGGGTTTTGAGCCAATCCTCATATAAAGGTGGTTTTTAAGGCCCCTATATTATTTCTCCCCATGTCATTTACCCCTAGTGAACTACTACCACTGGGTCCCTATCTGTCCCTTGAGTATCCATTCTAACCATTCCTCAATGTGTACTGCTGTAGCTCTAAGGAGACAGCTCTCAATCCTGTAGGTATTGTCCTTACGATGCATATGGCTATCCACTTTTCTGATTGAAGAATTGTCTATGATTACAATCCCTCTGCAAATTGTGTCTTTGTTTAGGCTGTCCTCTCTGGATTTATAACTAACGTATCTTCTGGGACCTTACTACCTTTTGCAATGTTGGACAGTGCCTGGTATCTTTTTATAGTCTCTTGGGTAGCTTTGCAAGGTTTCCTACATTTTTTGCTTCTTTTAGCACCCTTAAACCAGCTTGAATCCCTAAATCCTTTGCATCCTTCAGCACGAGAATGCTCTTTCTGATTGTGCTGGTTCCTTGCCCTCGTCCCTGAAAGTTCACTATCAAGGACTGATGCTAGCATGGCCATATCATTTACCTGAGCTATCACTTTATTGAATCTAATACTGTCTATTCACATTCAAAATTCCCCTTGCTTCTGTCTGCCCTTGTAAGTTTCTGTACCTTGCTCTCCAAAGCCAAAACTCATTTTTTAAACTTACTGGTTAACAAACAATCTTCATGTCTCTTCACCCCTACTCGGCTGGATGGGAACAGCTGCAACAACACTCAAGAAGCTCAACACTATTCCAGGTGAAGTAGTTTGCTTGATCTGCACTCCTGCCACTTGTCTCATTAGTCACCCACTCCTCTACTGGCATACTGAGACTGTAATATGTACTACCTACAGGATACACTGCAGCAGCTCACCAAGTTCACTTCAACAGCATCTCCCAGCCCCATGATTTCTACCATCAAGAAGAACAAGAACAGCAATATCATATGAAAGCAATCTGCTCCAAATTCCCCTCTATGTCACACACTATCCTGACTTGGACATAACACCATTCCTTCATTGGTGCTGGGTCAAAATGCTGCAATTCCCTACCTAACACCATTGTGGGAGCACTATCACCACAAGAATTGCAGTGGTTCAAGAAGGCCCAGCACCACCTTCTCAGAACATGGACGGCAAACGTAGCCTTACCAGCATCGCCCACATCTCGAGAACAAATAACAAAAATTAGTGCTGAAATAGGAGCAGTTTTGTACTATGGCTCACTAAGGCTGGGATTCATATTAACTAAATTCATTTCACATATGATCCTTACCAGTCAATAGAAAAAGGTCTGTCATCTTAGCAGTCTCGGGTAGAATGGACACAGTTCCCAGAGAGTTCCAATGTGATATTTACCCACTTATTGACTGCTTGCTGACATTGGCTCACAGTTACACTCAGAAACTGAATAAGCTACACACATGTCCAAGTGCCAATGAACAATCTCAATTTGAACAAACAGAAGTTGTTTGAGACCTGAGATTTGCCTACAGGTTTTCCAGTCCCTTCCCTTTGCCTGCACTTTACACAACCACGAGATTTAAAAGTAGATTATTATTACATTCTTCTCGTTGGCCACACGTATACAATTGCACTCATGAGTGATCTAACAAGGAACTTGGCTGATCATCAGGATGTAAATAAAAATTGTCATCAATTTACAGGTTTTTCCCTCCATTGAGATTAATGTTAATTCTTCCCCTAAAAGTATTAAATTATATGAAATTTATAGTCTCACTCAGAAAAGCCACAAATAGAAAAATGTCATGCTGATATTTTAGCACATGTGAGGTTGGGACTGAAGTACATTGGACAAAATAGAGAGAGTTTTAGTCCAACCAACCAAGCTACATCTGCCCTGGGAGTGCTTGAGGGGACAGTGTAGCTTTACTCTACATCTAACCTGTGCTGTATTGATTTGGGAAGATTTGATATTAAAACTCGGCCCCCAACATCAATAGTCCTCACCTTGCTAAAAAATTCAACTTATTTTGTTGCCGACTCAAACAATTCGAGTAGGTTTGCGGATCACAAATTATTGAGTTGAAAAACGTAGTGTGTACTCGACAACAACAACTTGCATTTATATAGAAAAGAGGCAGAAGCTAGGAGTAGCACTTTGGGGTGGGAGAGGGAGAAGAGTGCCAGCACTAACTGAGACAGAGTGGGGAGGGGGAATGTCAGCATTAACTGAGAGCGAGTGGTGAGGGGGAGTATCTGCACTGAGAGGGAGTGGGGTGGGAGAGTGTCAGCACTGAGAGGGTGTGGGGTGGGAGTGTCAGCACTGAGAGGGAGTGGGGTGGGAGAGTGTCAGCACTGACTGAGAGGGAGTAGGGTGAGAGAGTGTCAGCACTGAGAGGGAGTGGGGTGGGAGAGTGTCAGCACTAACTGAGAGGGAGTGGGGTGGGAGAGTGTCAGCACTAACTGAGAGGGAGTGGGGTGGGAGAGTGTCAGCACTGAGAGGGTGTGGGGTGGGAGAGTGTCAGCACTAACTGAGAGGGAGTGGGGTGGGAGAGTGTCAGCACTAACTGAGAGGGAGTGGGGTGGGAGAGTGTCAGCACTGAGAGGGAGTGGGGTGGGAGAGTGTCAGCACTAACTGAGAGGGAGTGGGGTGGGAGTGTCAGCACTAACTGAGAGGGAGTGGGGTGGGAGAGTGTCAGCACTAACTGAGAGGGAGTGGGGTGGGAGAGTGTCAGCACTAACTGAGAGGGAGTGGGGTGGGAGAGTGTCAGCACTGAGAGGGAGTGGGGTGGGAGAGTGTCAGCACTGAGAGGGAGTGGGGTGGGAGAGTGTCAGCACTAACTGAGAGGGAGTGGGGTGGGAGAGTGTCAGCACTAACTGAGAGGGAGTGGGGTGGGAGAGTGTCAGCACTGAGAGGGAGTGGGGTGGGAGAGTGTCAGCACTGACTGAGAGGGAGTAGGGTGAGAGAGTGTCAGCACTGAGAGGGAGTGGGGTGAGAGAGTGTCAGCACTGAGAGGGAGTGGGGTGGGAGAGTGTCAGCACTAACTGAGACAGAGTGGGGAGGGGGAATGTCAGCATTAACTGAGAGCGAGTGGTGAGGGGGAGTATCTGCACTGAGAGGGAGTGGGGTGGGAGAGTGTCAGCACTGAGAGGGAGTGGGGTGGGAGAGTGTCAGCACTAACTGAGAGGGAGTGGGGTGGGAGAGTGTCAGCACTGAGAGGGAGTGGGGTGGGAGAGTGTCAGCACTAACTGAGAGGGAGTGGGGTGGGAGAGTGTCAGCACTAACTGAGAGGGAGTGGGGTGGGAGAATGTCAGCACTGAGAGGGAGTGGGGTGGGAGAGTGTCAGCACTAACTGAGAGGGAGTGGGGTGGGAGAGTGTCAGCACTAACTGAGAGGGAGTGGGGTGGGAGAGTGTCAGCACTGAGAGGGAGTGGGGTGGGAGAGTGTCAGCACTAACTGAGAGGGAGTGGGGTGGGAGAGTGTCAGCACTGAGAGGGAGTGGGGTGGGAGAGTGTCAGCACTAACTGAGAGGGAGTGGGGTGGGAGAGTGTCAGCACTGACTGAGAGGGAGTGGGGTGGGAGAGTGTCAGCACTGAGAGGGAGTGGGGTGGGAGAGTGTCAGCACTAACTGAGAGGGAGTAGGGTGGGAGAGTGTCAGCACTAACTGAGAGGGAGTGGGGTGGGAGAGTGTCAGCACTAACTGAGAGGGAGTGGGGTGGGAGAGTGTCAGCACTGAGAGGGAGTGGGGTGGGAGAGTGTCAGCACTAACTGAGAGGGAGTGGGGTGGGAGAGTGTCAGCACTGACTGAGAGGGAGTGGGGTGGGAGAGTGTCAGCACTGACTGAGAGGGAGTAGGGTGAGAGAGTGTCAGCACTGACTGAGAGGGAGTAGGGTGAGAGAGTGTCAGCACTAACTGAGAGGGAGTGGGGTGGGAGAGTGTCAGCACTAACTGAGAGGGAGTGGGGTGGGAGAGTTTTAGATTGGAGTAGCACTTTAAGGTCAGAGAGGGAAGAGAGTGTCAGCACAGCAGCAATGAATTTACCTGAATTTGTTTTGAAAGGGGAATAATAGCTCCATTAAAAGCTACTTCAAATTCCAAACTCCAACTGCAGTACTGTGTAATTCTGGTTGTTATGTAATTCTGGTTAGCCAATCATAGGAAGAACGTTATTCCCCTTGAGATGAGGCTACGAACATGATTCTGATATCAGAATTTATGAGAAAAGATTAAAGAAGTTCGGCTTGTTTCTTTGGAAAAGAGGAATCTTCGAGGTGACCTAATTGATGTGTTTAAGACTAAGAAGGGATTTGACAGACCAGGAGAGATCCGAGGAAATTTTAAGGTCATGTAAAGGTTATTAAATACATTGTATGTACATTAATCCCAGAAACACTCCTTACACGACGAACAGACAGCTTGTTAAATGTGTCAGATTCTTTGACGACTTCATGGTCCAGAAGTGCTTAATACCACAATAGGAGGAACATCATCCTGTAGCAGAGTCCACTGGAGGAATCCCTGGCTGCATCATATTTTTTATAAATTGTGTTAAATTTCATAAAATGATAGAAATTACAACAAAGAAAGAGACCATTCACTCTCGGGCTTATGGTGGGTGTGTGATGAGCTAGTGGTGAGTGTGTGTCTGGTGGGCTTATGGTGAGTGTGTGTCTGGTGGGCTTATGGTGAGTGTGTGTCTGGTGAGCTAGTGGTGAGTGTGTGTCTGGTGGGCTAGTGGTGAGTGTGTGTCTGGTGAGCTAGTGGGGAGTGTGTGTCTGGTGGGCTAGTGGTGAGTGTGTGTCTGGTGGGCTTATGGTGAGTGTGTGTCTGGTGGGCTAGTGGTGAGTGTGTGTCTGGTGGGCTAGTGGTGAGTGTGTGTCTGGTGGGCTAGTGGTGAGTGTGTGTCTGGTGGGCTAGTGGTGAGTGTGTGTCTGGTGGGCTAGTGGGGAGTGTGTGTCTGGTGGGCTAGTGGTGAGTGTGTGTCTGGGGGCTAGTGGTGAGTGTGTGCCTGATGGGCTAGTGGTGAGTGTGTGTCTGGGGGCTAGTGGTGAGTGTGTGTCTGGTGGGCTAGTGGTGAGTGTGTGTCTGGTGGGCTAGTGGTGAGTGTGTGTCTGGGGGCTTATGGTGAGTGTGTGTCTGGTGGGCTAGTGGTGAGTGTGTGTCTGGTGGGCTAGTGGTGAGTGTGTGCCTGATGGGCTAGTGGTGAGTGTGTGTCTGGGGGCTAGTGGTGAGTGTGTGTCTGGGGGCTAGTGGTGAGTGTGTGTCTGGGGGCTAGTGGTGAGTGTGTGTCTGGTGGGCCAGTGGTGAGTGTGTGTCTGGTGGGCTAGTGGTGAGTGTGTGTCTGGTGGGCTAGTGGTGAGTGTGTGCCTGATGAGCTAGTGGTGAGTGTGTGTCTGGTGAGCTAGTGGTGAGTGTGTGTCTGGTGGGCTAGTGGTGAGTGTGTGTCTGGGGGCTAGTGGTGAGTGTGTGCCTGATGGGCTAGTGGTGAGTGTGTGTCTGGTGGGCTAGTGGTGAGTGTGTGCCTGATGAGCTAGTGGTGAGTGTGTGTCTGGTGAGCTAGTGGTGAGTGTGTGTCTGGTGGGCTAGTGGGGAGTGTGTGTCTGGTGGGCTAGTGGTGAGTGTGTGTCTGGTGGGCTAGTGGGGAGTGTGTGTCTGGTGGGCTAGTGGTGAGTGTGTGTCTGGTGGGCTTATGGTGAGTGTGTGTCTGGGGGCTAGTGGTGAGTGTGTGTCTGGTGGGCTAGTGGGGAGTGTGTGTCTGGTGGGCTAGTGGTGAGTGTGTGTCTGGGGGCTAGTGGGGAGTGTGTGTCTGGTGGGCTAGTGGTGAGTGTGTGTCTGGTGGGCTAGTGGGGAGTGTGTGTCTGGTGGGCTAGTGGTGAGTGTGTGTCTGGTGGGCTAGTGGTGAGTGTGTGTCTGGGAGCTAGTGGGGAGTGTGTGTCTGGTGGGCTAGTGGTGAGTGTGTGTCTGGGGGCTAGTGGGGAGTGTGTGTCTGGTGGGCTAGAGGTGAGTGTGTGTCTGGTGGGCTAGTGGTGAGTGTGTGTCTGGTGGGCTAGTGGTGAGTGTGTGTCTGGGGGCTAGTGGGGAGTGTGTGTCTGGTGGGCTAGTGGTGAGTGTGTGTCTGGGGGCTAGTGGTGAGTGTGTGCCTGATGGGCTAGTGGGGAGTGTATGTCTGGTGGGCTAGTGGTGAGTGTGTGTCTGGGGGCTAGTGGTGAGTGTGTGTCTGGTGGGCTAGTGGTGAGTGTGTGTCTGGTGGGCTAGTGGTGAGTGTGTGTCTGGGGGCTAGTGGGGAGTGTGTGTCTGGTGGGCTAGTGGTGAGTGTGTGTCTGGGGGCTAGTGGGGAGTGTGTGTCTGGTGGGCTAGTGGTGAGTGTGTGTCTAGTGGGCTAGTGGTGAGTGTGTGCCTGGTGGGCTAGTGGTGAGTGTGTGTCTGGTGGGCTAGTGGTGAATCTGTGTCTGGTGGGCTCGTGGTGAGTGTGTGTCTGGTGGGCTAGTGGTGAATCTGTGTCTAGTTAGTAGTTAGGCTAGTGGTGGGTGTACGTGTGAGTGCTGACAGGTGGCTGTAAGTTCTGGCCTCAAGCACCCTTCCTAGTAATTTGTTGTTGACCATTCCCTGCCATTTGATTAAAGTAGTCACTTCCCCAATGGTTGCCTCACATTATGGAATAGCAATTGTCCATACGCACACTTTTTAAGACCTATAGTACATGCATCTCAGTCGTTGGCCTCCCCAGAATGAAATTGTTCACTGATTGGAAAGGAAGCACGAGCTATCACACCAGGCCCACCAACATCTGTACGGTGGATGTTTATTTCGATGACCAATCACAAGCCACATATGTTGATATCTGAACCAGAAAGAGGGAATCCATTTCTAGCACTTCCAACCTGTGTCTTTTAAAGAAGGATAAAGGAAGCAAAGTTTTGCTGCTGAATTATCTTGGTTGCCCTTGAAAGGTATTAATCTGAGAGCGACATTAACTCCATCACGGTCCCGACTGTTTTTTGACATGTTTTGATCATTACTCAATTACAAAAGCTTCCAGTATCACCCAGTAATGTTTGTCAGGCTAGACAAATTTTGCATTGTATACTGCAAGGTTGGCCAAGAGAGAATGACCTGACAGAGGAGCTGAAACTCTTTTATTAAATGATCTAACTGCAGAAGGCAGCTGTATACAATCATTCATTTCAGTATTAGGGGCCCTGGTATCGGGGCTTAGGATGCAGTATCAGAACTTAGGGCCCAGTGGGCTCCAGGTCCAGTATCATAGCTCAGTATCAAGGTTCAGTACTTTGTTTACATGAAAATCATAGGAATGTCCCAGCCAAGATGCATATTTGATAGTCATTTTTGAAGGTGATAGGTTAAACTGCATTGTCAAGATGTCTGCACGCACAATGTCTGAGCACTGCTCAAATCCCCAGTGACTTCCTGCTTTGGGTTGAGCTGCTGAACAGATGGAAATGCAGCTTAACTCAAAGAATGCAGTGACCTCTGGTGGAACTGTATCATAATATTGAAATCCCAGAACAATGCCTGATGATTACTGCCCGTTGCCAAGGCAATCACAGTGAGCAGACAGAAAGGTGTCACCTAAAAAGGCCACCGAATATACAAACCCCCCAAAAAAAAAGAGAGAGAGAGAGAAGGAAGACAGTCAATGACCCGTTATATTAAAAACAGATAACATTTGTTCGCTGGTGGGGTTACGTGTAGTGTGACATGAACCCAAGATCCCGGTTGAGGCCGTCCTCATGGGTGCGGAACTTGGCTATCAATTTCTGCTCGACGATTTTGCGTTGTCGTGTGTCTCGAAGGCCGCCTTGGAGTATGCTTACCCGAAGGTCGGTGGCTGAATGTCCATGACTGCTGAAGTGTTCCCCGACAGGGAGAGAACCCTCCTGTTTGGCGATTGTTGCGCGGTGTCCGTTCATCCGTTGTCTCCATACCGTTCACCTGACGAAGGAGGAAGCCTCTGAAAGCTTGTGGAATTAAAAATAAATTTGTTGGACTATAACTTGGTGTTGTAAAATTGTTTACAATTGTCAACCCCAGTCCATCACCGCCATCTCCACATCATGGCTACCATCGACACCACAAACTGCCGGCTCACAGTGGAAAGGATATCCAAGAAGATTGCGCATTTAGACACAGACATCAAGTTTTTACAGAGCTGCAAGAAAGCAGACAAGATCCCGAAAGGACTACAGATCACGAACCCACTCAAGTCCACATACAACTCGGATTACGCTGAGAGACTCTGCCGTCATACTTCTCGCACACTCCGCAACCATCTCATACACCAACTCTACAGCAGACGCCACAACCTCGAAACTAAGATAGAGTCCATACTCTCAACCTGTACTCAGGACACAGCAGACCAGCTACGATATACCGCCAAACAGACGAGGCAACGGAACTACGCTGCCTACATGAAAACCAAGAGCAGGAAGCTTGAGAAACTCGGCATCACCACCAGCATCGACCAAGCTTCCCCTGGTACCACGGTTGCAACCACAGGGAAGTCTATCGTCAATTTGTCCGACCACACCCTTCAACCAGACGAAATCGAAGTTCTCAGCCGAGGGCTCAATTTCTGCCCCACTACCAAAATGGACCTCACTAGTCTCACGGCAGACACAGAGGAATTCATCAGGAGAATGAGGCTCCGGGAATTCTACCACAAACCACAAAATTTCAGCAGCGAACCCAATGAGACAATCAACGATCCGGAACAGCAGACAGAGGGATCCGCGGTACAGCAACCGAAGAGGAAAGAGTCAAACTGGACTCCTCCAGAGGGTCGCTGCCCTCAGCTTGACATGTATGCTCAAGCTGTGAGGAAATGCGTCTATGCCAGATTCATCAGCCGCACTCGGAAGACAGTCCAGAATGTCACCCGAGCACAACGCAACGCCATCAAAGCTCTCAAGACCAACCACAACATCGTCATCAAACCAGCAGACAAAGGAGGAGCCATCGTCATACAGAACAGAACGGACTATTGCAAAGAAGCATACCGACAACTGGACAACCAGGAACACTACAGACGGTTACCCACAGACCCGACCAAAGAACACACCCATCAGCTCAACAAACTGATCAAGACCTTCGATCCAGACCTTCAAAACATCCTACGCACTCTCATCCCACGTACTCCCCGCGTGGGAGACTTCTACTGCCTCCCAAAGATACACAAAGCCAACACACCCGGACGTCCTATCGTATCAGGCAATGGAACCCTGTGTGAGAACCTCTCTGGATACATCGAGGGCATCCTGAAACCCATCGTGCAGGGAACCCCCAGCTTCTGTCGCGACACTACAGACTTTCTACAAAAACTCAGTACCCACGGACCTGTTGAACCAGGAACACTTCTCACCACGATGGACGTCTCGGCACTCTACACCAGTATCCCCCACGATGACGGCATCGCTGCGACAGCATCAATACTCAACACCAACAACAGCCAATCTCCAGACGCCATCCTACAACTCATCCGCTTCATCCTGGATCACAATGTCTTCACCTTCGATAACCAGTTCTTTACCCAAACACACGGAACAGCCATGGGGACCAAATTCGCACCCCAATACGCCAACATTTTCATGCACAAGTTCGAGCAGGACTTCTTCACTGCACAAGACCTCCAACCAACACTATACACCAGATACATCGACGACATTTTCTTTCTATGGACCCACGGCAAGGAATCACTAAAGAGACTACACGATAACATCAACAAGTTCCATCCCACCATCAAGCTCACCATGGACTACTCCTCAGAATCAGTTTCTTTCTTGGACACACGAATCTCCATCAAAGACGGGCACCTCAGCACCTCACTCTACCGCAAGCCCACGGACAACCTCACGATGCTCCACTTTTCCAGCTTCCACCCTAACCACGTCAAAGAGGCCATCCCCTATGGACAGGCCCTGCGAATACACAGGGTCTGCTCAGACGAGGAGGAACGCGATGGACACCTACAGACGCTGAAAGACGCCCTAGTAAGAACGGGATATGATGCTCGACTCGTCGATCGACAGTTCCGACGGGCCACAGCGAAAAATCGCGTAGACCTCCTCAGAAGACTAACACGGGACGCAACCAACAGAGTACCCTTCGTCGTCCAGTACTTCCCCGGAGCGGAGAAACTACACCATGTTCTCCGCAGCCTTCAACATGTCATCAATGATGACGAACACCTCGCTATGGCCATCCCCAAACCTCCACTACTCGCCTTTAAACAGCCACCCAACCTCAAACAAACCATCGTTCGCAGCAAATTACCCAGCCTTCAGGAGAACAGCGTCCACGACACCACACAACCCTGCCACGGTAACCTCTGCAAGACATGCCAGATCATCGACACAGATACCACCATCACACGAGAGGACACCACCCACCAGGTGCACGGTTCATACTCCTGTGACTCGGCCAACGTTGTCTACCTCATACGTTGCAGGAAAGGATGCCCCAGAGCATGGTACATTGGCGAGACCATGCAGACGCTGCGACAACGGATGAACGGACACCGCGCAACAATCGCCAAACAGGAGGGTTCTCTCCCTGTCGGGGAACACTTCAGCAGTCATGGACATTCAGCCACCGACCTTCGGGTAAGCATACTCCAAGGCGGCCTTCGAGACACACGACAACGCAAAATCGTCGAGCAGAAATTGATAGCCAAGTTCCGCACCCATGAGGACGGCCTCAACCGGGATCTTGGGTTCATGTCACACTACACGTAACCCCACCAGCGAACAAATGTTATCTGTTTTTAATATAACGGGTCATTGACTGTCTTCCTTCTCTCTCTCTCTCTTTTTTTTGGGGGGGTTTGTATATTCGGTGGCCTTTTTAGGTGACACCTTTCTGTCTGCTCACTGTGATTGCCTTGGCAACGGGCAGTAATCACCAGGCATTGTTCTGGGATTTTAAAATGCGAAGGATTCAAAAATGTCATTTCCATACCGTTCACCTGACGAAGGAGGAAGCCTCCGAAAGCTTGTGGAATTAAAAATAAATTTGTTGGACTAAAACTTGGTGTTGTAAAATTGTTTACAATTGTCAACCCCAGTCCATCACCGGCATCTCCACATCATAATATTGAAAACAGCACAGGCTGGTTGGTCACAGTGCACAAGTTGCATATGACCCATTCTAACCCATCCAGAAGTAACCTGCAGTCCTGTCATTACAACATTACCTGGGAATGATTCCAGGATTTTAGCCTTCACTACCCATGTGTGAAAAACTTTGTGACATCAGTCCCAAATTTGCTCTTTGCCATTTAGTACCTTGGCCTACTCCTGGTTTAACTTACAAATATACGAAATCAGAGGACTGGTAAAAACCAGCTGGTCTATTTAACCTGTCCTATACTTCTGCACACCGTCCACTACCCCCATGCCTTTCCCCAGCCACCAGCCATGCTGATTCCTGAAAGCGGCAAAGAAAATTCAGTACAGCTGTGTTCTGGATTTATCTTTTCTACACCAATTACTTATACACCTGTGTAAGGCAGGGGTGCTCATGAGGGAGTGAAAGGAAGAGCAACTCTTCCATGAGCTCTTGGTGGGGGACAATTTATATAATTTAATTGTGAAGGGAGCAAGTGAATTAGGAAAGGGGGTCAAAAGCAGCTCAGTCAAGAGGGATTGTTCCAAGACTTGGGGTTGCAGTTAGGGCCTCTTCCTCTTAATCTCCGCATAGCCCTGCACTCTCCTACTTTAGCCCCAGCACTAGCAACCCTTCTCTCCCCCACTTCCCATGCCTCTCCTCAAATCAGCACGAGACACTTCACTGCACCTCTTCTGCTTGCACTTGCTACTTCTTCCTGTCATCATGCACAAATGCTAAACTGCCTCAGACATCTTGAAAACCTATCATCAGGGCACAGTCTAATCCACTTCCACTCATCGTGCAGGAGAAGCTGACACAAGAATGGAAGGAGCTGCTGCCTCTCTACAGATCCTGACAACAATGGAAGAGGCCGCATAGCACTGGAGATGACCAGGCTGGAGGCCACACACCACAAGGTGTTATACATAATAAAAATTCCTATATGCACATTTACAATGGCACTGCCCATGTAAATCCATTGTGCTGTAATTACATTGTCCTGCCAGTGGTGTCAATGTAGCACCTCAGTTTTGCATCGCCCAGCTCCTCAACCTGTACTGTAAGGAAACTCCTATACTCCAACCATTTCTACTCCTCTGCATCCTGAATTTTCACATCGTTCACCTGACGAAGGAGGAAGCCTCCGAAAGCTTGTGAATTTAAAATAAAATTGCTGGACTATAACTTGGTGTTGTAAAATTGTTTACAATTGTCAACCCCAGTCCATCACCGGCATCTCCACATCCTGAATTCCTGTATGACTTTAAAATGGGGACTAAATTACATTCTACGCACTCTGGTCCACTTATCCCCTACCATCTTATCCTGCTTCACTTGAAGACTACACTTGGCCTTGACTCCCCATGTGCAACACCACAGGAGATTGACAAGTGAATATTGGGGTGGATCTTAGACTTTGTGTGATAGTGTAAAACAGGTGATAGCGAATCGGCAGCCCGTTTTACACCCCTGCCAATTTTTATTTCCATTGTTCACCCGTTTTACACTATCGCACAGTCAAGATCTACCCCAATATCTTTTTCAAAAATGTATCATCCTTGGGCTGTACCTACTTGCTGCACTAGATGGCAATAGTTTACTTGGTAAAAGCAGAGCAAACCTAGTGACATTGGGAAGTACTGCAACAACCTTCCTAACCCACATGGGAGCTGATCAGTTGAGGTTGTCCTGAGTACTGCACCATGACAATTTAGTTAGGAAGATCTAACCTATCCCAAAATTGGATGGAAAGAAGTGTAAATAACTGCATCATAAATTACCAGATTAATACATTGATCCCGTTCATGCTACAAATTTGTCAGCCAGGGCAGCAGTAGCAGGATTTAAAATGAACAAGATAATTGCAATTTATTTTTTTATCTCAAATTAAATGTGATCTTCGAGTTGGCTGGTATCTGAGGCGCAAGACGCCCCATAAAATGGAATCAAATGGAGCTTTCATGCGCTGTGACGCAACAAGAATCACTTCCGTGTTTGAAAACGTGTTACCTGCAACCTATACCACCCTCATCACTGCAACTGGGCATCTTCACCCTGGAAAAGGTAGCAGGAGGAACCCAAAGGTCCAGTACACAGTTCCAGAGAAGCCTTTCCATAAACTGAACTTTGAATGTTTAATGCCGGATTCACACCTCATAAAAATCAGGCATCATAGCTTCAATACAACTGGGGCAGTTATTGAGTCCAACGGTGGTGCGGGGGCTACTTAAATGGAAGTGGAGACAGTAATGAACAGACAGTACTGGCCGAGAGGAACTACCGAGCCTGACAATGCAAGGGAGCTAGATTAACATAGGCAGTTGAGGTTGAAGTGACCTTGGGTTAAGGGTTATCTCTAATTAATTCGATTTGGTTCCTGCATTACTTTTAACCTAATTTATATTAGGTCCCTTGATTTGAAATATTACGGTCACTGCATCCAAACTAACACCCCAACCAGACCCACGTTTGACATGAAAAGCAAAATACTGCAGAGGCTGGAAATCTGAAATAAAAACAGAAAATGCTGGAACAGCTCAGCACGTCAGGCAGCATCTGTGGAGAAAGAAACGGTGTTAAAGTTTCAGGTCGAATGGGTCCTGGCGAAAGGTCTTCGACCTGAAACGTTAACGCTGTTTCTTTCTCCAGAGATGCTGCCTGACTTGCTGAGCTTCTCCAGCATTTTCTGTTTTTATTCCACATTTGATGTGGTTCTACCCAAAGGCTCGATCAGGTGGGTAAGAGGCCTATTGTGGGGTGATACAGACTCTCTTCCTCAGACCTCACCACTCTCAGAGTAAATTGGCTCAATCCCCTGCTCACTTCCCTTTCTTAGACGCAGGGTAAAGCTGCCTCTCCAAGCAGTTCCAGTTCCGGTTAGAAGCAGCATAAAGCTGCGTTACATTGTCTCCCCATGCAGTCCCAGGTTCGATGCAGGGTAAAGCTCACTTTACATTGCCTTCTTCCTTGTAAGAGCACCCCCTCCCCCACTAGGCCAATATTGTATTTCTCCCAGTCATTCTTGGAAGTAGTTTTGTATTGAACCCTTAGGCCCATCCTGAAGGCAGTCTATAATAGAGGGACCCATCCAGCCAGCAGACTTTGATCCCACCGTATGAGTAGGATTCAGAACATCTTCCCAAAGGTAAAATGAAGTTTAACTAACTAGTGGCTTATGTGTGTGTGTGTGTGTGTGTTTTGAGAGAGGGAAATCTGTCTGGTACCTTCCCACTAACCCAGCCGCCCAGAGGTACAGTTAGAAAGCTCCAGCCTCACTCCAAGGCTAACCCTCAGCACACCCCGAGTGTGGATCAGTCATGGGATTGTGTGAGACTGAGAGACACCCAGAGCTGGGGCTGCCCCCTGTTAGGGCAGCGGGAGGCGCACAGGACCAGGTGGACTGGACAGTCCGAGGGCACTCGGCTGAGCGGGGGTTTTAGGGATAAAAATTGGAAACAAAAGAAATCTAAAGAACGCAAGAACTGGCGGAATTAAAGCCGAAGATTAGCAGGTCGTTGCTCCCTCTGCACACAGCCGACTTGGGGAGTGAACGGAACGGACCCTACCCGCCCCCGGGGGCTAAAGCCGCCTTTGTTCACACCGAGTCCTGGACTGAGGGTAATAGCCCTCCGTAATGTGTACTTTATGCCCCAAGGCCCCAGTCGTCACTCTACTAAAGCTCAACCGCATATAAAACAGGATAAATTCTAATAAACTGGATAAAGGGCGGCTCCTGAGAGAGAGCGCGCCACCCAACCACTGATAAACCCCCAAAAAAAGCCACACAAGACACTAGCACAAGAGCAATAGTCTTTACTACAGCTCCTTCTTTGCCAAATTGAAGCCTAGGGTAAAACCCAAGAGTTTTTTTTTACGTTACATAGTGCACACAATGACAAGACGAAGATATTGAGATACATTGAATTGGTACAGTCAATAATCCCATCAGTTCGCTCCCCCTCCCACATATTCTTCAAAGTTCTTGGTTGGTTGAGTCTTGGTAGTCGTGTTCTTGTCCTGCTGGTCTTCTCTCAGAAGCTCACAGTGCACTCATCCATAAAGTAGGAAACACTACACTGGGTTGAATGGTTTAGTAGTGCTTTCTACTTTATGGAT
The DNA here is from genome assembly GCF_035084215.1 of Heptranchias perlo. Lineage (NCBI taxonomy): Eukaryota > Metazoa > Chordata > Chondrichthyes > Hexanchiformes > Hexanchidae > Heptranchias > Heptranchias perlo. The sequence continues at coordinate 15,548,133 of NC_090352.1, read as the reverse complement.
GACTGCACTGTCTATCAAAGGTCCTCTTCCTCTTCTCTCCAGCGCCGTCTCGTACTTCTGCTTTTCCCCACCCACACATTCTACATTAAACATTTTAATCCATCTCATTACCATTTAATTTGCACATTTATTAGATGATCCGACCCATGTCCCCTTAGAATACTGGAAACCATTTGTTCCACGTGTTCTAGCAGAATGGGGCCGAGATTCAACTCAATGCACAGTAAGCTCTCGCATCCGTTACATTTTACAAATACGCAGGCAGACATCACGGATTAAAAGCTTCTACAAAAGTTAGATCGTCGACCCAATCTTAAATTTATTTAACATGTTAGTGAAAAGTGGGTGAGAGACGGTTCACCAAACGGCTGCCCAGGAACCTAGCCAACCCCAGACTGAAGGGCCATCGACCTCTAGACAGCAACCCCGAGTTGCGTAGAATGGGACAGAACTCAGGACATCGCTGAACAGACACCGAAATATTCAGAAAGTTGGGGTTGACTGATGGAGCTTCCAACGGGGCCGGTTCGAAACTTTGCCCCTTAACAATCGAAGTTTAACTTATGCGAAGCGTGGAAAATTAGTAAAATATACCAGGTAATAGAACGGACTAAAGCAACCCCACCGATAGCAATATCAGTAAATATTGAACGAAAACACCAGGAGACAATCTACTGTTTCCAGGTGTCAATACAAATTCACATTGCAAAATAAAACTATTTGAATAATTATACATCCACAACATTAAAACTTCCTATAATTACATCTTAACTGGTTTTAACAAAACGCAGTAACATTATGCAAGAGTACAATGAATAATGGCCAGTTACCCAGCTTCGTTACCAGTTCTTACCATCCCATGGTCGCTCTCTCTCTATGATCTTAACCGTCACTTTGCTGTATTTAACTCCACGTTCACACGTGATAAAACCACAGGAAACGTGCAAACTGCTTCTAACACGCCCAGAGGCCCACTCACAAAGTGAAACCTACACATTTCTAACGGTACAAATCACTTTTGCACCCAACGCCTTATTTAAATATTGGGGACAGTAACTCACTTCAGCAGCAGGTTCAGATATTCACAACTTAGATTTATAGGAAAAATAATTGTCAGCAGTTTGCAATCTATGAATCTCACATCTCACATACCAACCACCCTGGCGTACCTGCTTAAATTAATATGCTAAAGATCAATATTTCGAATCCTTTGCACGTTTTCTGTAACAAACTTAGTTTCAACTGACCCTTTATAAAGTGAATTTCTAACACTGTGGAGCTGCAGTGTTGACTGACTGGATACTGTTGCTCCCACGTGTTAGTGCAACTTATATACATGTACTAGGAAAAGCATAAATCTGGCTACATGATCCAGCTATCCCCATCCTGTGTATGTTACTATATGGAAGCATGTTTTAGATGAATAAAGGGACCACAGAATGCCCTGAGCTTTGGAGATTTGATTTAGCATAGTTTGGGCACACTGCTTCAGATTTGCATTCAAAGAACCAAATATTTAAAAAGTCAATGTAAGCATAGCTGCATCCCAAACAGGGGTAACACAGCTCTCCAGATTCATTATATGTTATCCCATTAATGAGGTCCATACACTCCAGGACTTGAGCATATAATCTAAATTGATACTCAGTGTAGTATTGAAGGATGAGGCATTAAACCATTATCATGTCTGCCAAGTGCTTTGGCTCAGGTTAATGTAAAAGAATCCATAGCATTCAAAGAAGAGCAGGCAGTTCTCCCTTTGTCCTGACCAACTTCCTCCCTCAACCAACATCATCAAATACAGGTTTACCAGTCATTGCACAATTGCTGTTTGTCATACCTTTCTGGGTACCAAGGTGGCTGCCCTGTTTGCCTACATAACAACACTGACTGCACTTCAAATTCATTCATTGTATGTGAAGCACTTTGGGACCATTTGAAATATGTGATAAGATGTAAGTCTTTCTTTCTTTGCAACAGTATGGTTCAATACCGCCATGGTGAAGTCTAGTAATTTCCAGAAGATTCTTCTACATGTGGCATCCTTTAGTTTTATTGACCCCTGGGCCCTCCTCTCATACTGACATTCACACAAAGAGCATTGTGTCATGTTAGGACTCGTTCTGATTTTTATACATGAATGTTGCAAATGTTAACATTCTCTTACTGTACCTTTTGAACAATCTAAAAATTCAACATCACTCTGTATGGGTCATTTTGACTCTGTGCAATAATGTAAAATGGGTAATAGTGAATTGGCAGCCCATTTTACATCTCTTCTGGTTTTTATTTCTTGGGAGAGATGTAAAACGTGCTGTCGATTCACCATCACCTGTTTTACACTATCATGCAAAGTCAAAATTACCCCCAAAGAGTTTAAATTTAAGCTTGACGATAAACAATTATGTTGCCGAGACTCATTTATGTTACTTTATAGCTGGTTAGCCTGCCTCAACGATATATGAATACCTATTGTATGTGAAGAATTCTGTCTAACATAGGAGGAAAAATGACAGCAAAGGTAATGGCCTTTGTCTATCAGTGGAATTAAACCTAGTTCAACTTATAGTGCAGGTGATGTTCTGGCATCTTCTTTATAGCTGGCAGAGAAAGGAGGCGTCTATCCCTTTAGTTTGGGCTGGATTCAAACTCAGAGCCCAGAAGTGAATACACCATGTGATAACTCACTGCACCACAGATTTGGGTTGACTCCCAGGATATGGCAGAAATTTTAAACAGCTATTTTAATCAGCCTTCACTACAGTAGATGATGCCTAGATACCAATAATATATCGTAAAGCTGATGCTAAAGTTGCAAGTGTCAAATTGGCTAGAATAAGGGGTCTCAAAAAAGATTGAGATGGTCCTGACTGTATTCACCTCAGTGTGCTCAAAGAGATGGGGGCTGTGCACAGTGAGCCCCAGGCTTGAGTCTGGTATTGTTCACATGGACTGGAGAGAGGCCCATATTTAAGAACATAAGAACATAAGAAATAGGAGCAGGAGTAGGCCAATCGGCCCCTCGAGCCTGCTCCGCCATTCAATAAGATCATGGCTGATCTGGTCCTAACCTCAAATCTAAATTCATGTCCAATTTCCTGCCCGCTCCCCGTAACCCCTAATTCCCTTTACTTCTAGGAAACTGTCTATTTCTGTTTTAAATTTATTTAATGATGTAGCTTCCACAGCTTCCTGGGGCAGCAAATTCCACAGACCTACCACCCTCTGAGTGAAGAAGTTTCTCCTCATCTCAGTTTTGAAAGAGCAGCCCCTTATTCAAATAAAAATTGTTGGACTATAACTTGGTGTTGTAAAATTGTTTACCCTTATTCTAAGATTATGCCCCCTCATTCTAGTTTCACCCATCCTTGGGAACATCCTTACCGCATCCACCCGATCAAGCCCCTTCACAATCTTATATGTTTCAATAAGATCGCCTCTCATTCTTCTGAACTCCAATGAGTAGAGTCCCAATCTACTCAACCTCTCCTCATATGTCCGCCCCCTCATCCCCGTAGAAAGGGAAATAACTCAGAACCAGGAAATTACAGGCCCATTAGTTTGACTTCAGTTATAGGCAAGTTGCTAAAAGGGAACATTAGAGATACACTGTATGACCTTCTCTGGCAGAGAAGGGTTTATTAGAGAATCCCAACACCGCTCGTAGAAAAGAAGTCCTGTCTCAGCAACCTGGCTGAATTATTTGAAGAATTTCCTAGCTTGTTGGAGGTCAGTAGCCCGGTTGACTTTGTATCTTGATTTTCAAAAAAACCTTTGACAAGGTGCTTCATGAAAGACTACTAAATAAGGTTCAGTTCTGAGGGATTAGCAGGCAGATTTTGGGTTGGATAAGTTGCTGGTTGCATTTATATAGACAGAAGTTGGTTAGTAATGGTAGTGGTTCTTCATTGGGATTGGTCACTAGTGAAGTCAGGTGGGGATTGCTGCTAGGGCCATTGCATTTTGCCATTTTTATCACTGATTCTGGATGAAGAGGTCAATGGAACTGTCGGCAGGTTCACAGATGATACAAAGTCATCTGCAGGTGTAAGGACCTTAGCTGAGAATAATAGACTGCAGGCAGATCTAGATACAATGGGGGAATGGGCCCATATCTAGCAGATATGTTTGAACATAAATTAAGGGATTGTTATCCACTTGGGTAGGGGCAAAGCCAAGCATGTATGCACTTTGCAGGGTTGTATTCTCAAAGATTACTGAGTGGGAAATGGGCCTGGGTGTTACAGTGCTTAAATCATTGGAAGTTCACGGCTAATGCCGCAAGGCTATTACTGAAGAGGATTGAGTGTTAGGATGTATTGCCAGGATGATTAAATACAAAACAAAAAATATTATTCTATCTCTGTACAAAGCCTCTTCTAGAATATTGTGTTCAGTTTTGGTGTCTTCACATGACGGATGATATAAAGGCCATGGAAAAGGTTCAGAGGAGGGCCACTAGATTGATATCTAGTTTAAAAGTACCAGTTACCACAATAGACTTAAAGAGCTGGGGCTTCTTACCTAGAAAAGTGTAGACTTCAATGAGATTTGATTGAGATCTTTAAAATAATGAAAAGATCAGACTCAGTCCATGTGGATAGGCTATTCGAGCTGGAAAGTTAAGGAAGATCAGGGGACATTGGTATAAGTTACATAAGTATAGAATTAGGTTAGATATTAGAAAGTACTTCTTATGAGAGCTGCTGACCTCTGGAACAAGTTGTCACTACAGGCAGTGAGCAAACATTCAAAAGAAAGAACGTGCATTTATACAGCACCTTTCACAACCTCAGGACATCCCAAAGCACTTTACAGCCAATCAATACTTCTGAAGTGTAGTAACTGTTGTAATGTAGGAAATGAGGCAGCCGATTTGCACTCAGCAAGGTTCCACAAACAGCAACGAGATAAAGACCAGATAATCTGTTTTAGTAATATTAGTTGGGGGATAAATATTGGTCAGGACACCAGGGAGAACTCCCCAGCTCTTCTTTGAATAGTGCCTTGGGGTCCTTACTTCCACCTAAGAGGGCAGCCAGGGCCTCGGTTTAATGTCTCATCCGAAAGACAGTACCTCCAACAGTGCAACAGTCCCTCAGTACTGCACAGAAATGCCAGTCTAGATTATATGCTCAAATCTCTGGAATGGGACTTGAACCTACAACATTCTGACTCAGAGTCGAGAATGCTACCACCGAGCCAAGGCTGACACTTTGGGATCTGAATGAGTTCCTGAGTGTGGTCAACATAACCTCATATAGGTGGGTATTCTGGGGTTGGAGGGGGGGGGCCTTCCAGTTGCCGTAGATACCTAGAACTTGTTTGATCATGATGTGGAGATGCCGGTGATGGACTGGGGTTGACAATTGTAAACAATTTTACAACACCAAGTTATAATCCAACAAAATTATTTTAAATTCCACAAGCTTTCGGAGGCTTCCTCCTTCCTCAGGTGAATGGTGTGGAAATGGAATTTTCGAATCCTTCGCATTTGAAAATCACAGAACAATGCCTGGTGATTACTGCCCGTTGCCAAGGCAATCACAGTGAGCAGACAGAAAGGTGTCACCTAAAAGGCCACCGAATATACAAACCCCCCAAAAAAAAAGAGAGAGAGAGAGAAGGAAGACAGTCAATGACCCGTTATATTAAAAACAGATAACATTTGTTCGCTGGTGGGGTTACGTGTAGTGTGACATGAACCCAAGATCCCGGTTGAGGCCATCCTCATGGGTGCGGAACTTGGCTATCAATTTCTGCTCGACGATTTTGCGTTGTCGTGTGTCTCGAAGGCCGCCTTGGAGTATGCTTACCCGAAGGTCGGTGGCTGAACGTCCATGACTGCTGAAGTGTTCCCCGACAGGGAAAGAACCCTCCTGTTTGGCGATTGTTGCGCGGTGTCCGTTCATCCGTTGTCGCAGCGTCTGCATGGTCTCGCCAATGTACCATGCTCTGGGGCATCCTTTCCTGCAACGTATGAGGTAGACTACGTTGGCCGAGTCACAGGCGTATGAACCGTGCACCTGGTGGGTGGTGTCCTCTCGTGTGATGGTGGTATCTGTGTCGATGACCTTCGGGTAAGCATACTCCAAGGCGGCCTTCGAGACACACGACAACGCAAAATCGTCGAGCAGAAATTGATAGCCAAGTTCCGCACCCATGAGGACGGCCTCAACCGGGATCTTGGGTTCATGTCACACTACACATAACCCCACCAGCAAACAAATGTTATCTGTTTTTAATATAACGGGTCATTGACTGTCTTCCTTCTCTCTCTCTCTCTCTTTTTTTTGGGGGGGGTTTGTATATTCGGTGGCCTTTTAGGTCTGCTCACTGTGATTGCCTTGGCAACGGGCAGTAATCACCAGGCATTGTTCTGTGATTTTCAAATGCGAAGGATTCGAAAATTCCATTTCCACACCATTCACCTGAAGAAGGAGGAAGCCTCCGAAAGCTTGTGGAATTTAAAATAAATTTGTTGGACTATAACTTGGTGTTGTAAAATTGTTTACAATTGTTTGATCATGTTCACAGTTGGAGAAGAATTTCCCAGAGATTTTTCCTAAATTGGCCCAAGATGTTTTCTCTTTTTTTTGACTCTTCCAGAAGGCTGCATGGCTGATGGGTGTGGGGTGGGGAGGGGTGTAGAAGTCACATGACAGTATAGGACAGGCTCAATGGACCAAATGGCCTTTTCCTGTCCTTCATTTCCGTACGGTCATACGTTCACTCAGTCTCCCTTTTGCATTTGTGTGTTCATGCATCTGCAACTAAAAACATGAGAATTTCTGATTGTGAATGCATAAGAGTAAATGTCTAAGTACACGTGTAAATTTAGACGTGAGCTTGTATGAGAGTGTGAGTATGTATGCATATGAGTACGTGTGTGTCTGCGTGTTGATCTGTACATATAGGGGTGTGTATGTATATGGTTGTGTAAAGTCAGTCAGAGACATTTCTGCTATGGAGCCCATATTAGTTTTTAAAAAGTTAACTTTGTGCTATTATTTGCATATTTTCTGCATCAGTAGCTGTGATGGCACATATGTGATGGACTGATGTGAGTCTACTCATAGCAAACAGGAAACTGCAAATGTTCTGGCAATTTCCCAGTAGAAATAACCTGCTAACAAAACAGTGACTGCAACATCCTGGTAATGAAATGAGTGACTCCGATAGGCCTGTTGCAGCTGCAGTATTTGAAAACTCAACATCAAAGAAGCCAATCGCTGAGCCAGACCACAACCAAAGGAAAACCAATTTAAAATTGTGTTCCTATATATTGAATGATTAACATTACCTTAGTTTGGGGATAAGACACCCAAATCTAACCCCAGTGACCAGGCAAGATTCACAAACCACTCAGAATTTGGCCTCACAGTTTCTGAAGTCACCTTTCCCCAGCACTTAGGCTCCTAGTATGTAATCACCATTCCCTCCTCTGTGTTAGCCATTAATAAAAATATAGATGTGATTAAAGGCTGGCCAATCAGGGTAGAAGTCAGGCATAGACTTTCCTTACCTTTCTGCCACTGCTTGGAGTCTCGCTTCCTGTACTAAAATGTGGTCAAGGTAAGTCAGACCCCAAAAAATTGCTTGTTAAGGCCTTGTTAAAGGCCAGTTGTGATAGAATGATGGAGCCTCATATGGGAGAATCAAAACAAAAATTGAGTTCTTAACTTAGCGTGGGATGAGCTCCTGTGGTCATAATTTCTAGTGAAATCCCAAAAGCATCTAAAAGAACAAAATTACTCTTTCACTAAGAACAACCAGCAGAGTAAAACTCCCTGTCATGTTTCTGATGTTACGAGCACATAACGACCAGAGGAAAACATCTCTCAGTTAGACTTCTGAGTTAGTTATGTGAAGGAAGGACCAGATTTCAATATTTCATTAAAGCATTGACAGAAGCGAATAATACAGCAACGATTTCAACCTCATGGCATGGGTGCAGCAGCCCATTGTTGGAGAAATAGATACTACCCCAGGTGAACTGCAATAGCTTCAGTTCCCTGGGCACCTGGGCATGGCAGAGATCCAGTGTGTGAGGAGGCTTGGTCTCACCAGAGAGGCTGTGATAGGTGTGCCACCTGAGCTATGAAGACCTTCAGGATAATCATCCAACTGCCAGGTGTCGCCAGTAGCAGTCAAGGTCAAGTATGCCCTCAACCTTTATGCCATTGGAGTTTTCTAGTTTTCTTTGTTGGGTTGGCATTTTGCATCTGACATTTTATTTTCTATGCAATGAAAGACTGCACAATATAACAAAAGTAAAATAATCTTATTTAGTGAATGATATCTATAGTATTTGAGTGCTTTTGGGGACTGATAAAATAGTGGGAGGTATACTAATGGGCACCGTTACATTGGGTCTGGAGGCCAATGGCTTAAAACATGCCAAAGTACTTAGCATGCACCAAATCGGGCAGTAGGTGCATAGAGGCCTGCAAGCCAACCCATAATGTAGCTGAAATACAGCCAATGTGTTATCTACCTGCACCTCAGTGAGGAACCTTGTCTAACAAAGGTGCATTTCTGCAGGGACATAATTACAAAATTGTGTTAGCACCTGGGACCAGACTTTTTCAAAGAATAATAGAAATCTGGAATTCTCTCCCCCAAAAGGCTGTGGATGCTGGGACAATTGGAGCTTTCAAGACTAAGATCAATAGATTTTTCTTAGGTAAGGGTACCAAGGGATAAGGAGTTAAGGCAAGTAAATGGAGTTGAGGTATAGATCAGCCATGATTTAATTGAATGCTGGAGCAGCCTTGAAGTGCTGAATGGCCTACTCCTGTTCCTATGTTCCTAGACATGCAGACAAGGAGCAACATCCAGATTGTGCACTCAGTGGTAATGAAAGTGACCAGCACACTAAATGTCTACATCACTGAGTGTTTCCAGGCACCAGCAGGAGATATTACTTGGATCAACCAGTATGCAGGTCACTCCTCCAGTAACAGGTACATATATACAAAAAATGCCAGACAGGCAAAGATCAGCTGGTTCATCTAGACTATCCGATGCATTTATGATGCCCTCTTCCACCACATGTCAGCGTATGTCAAGTACAGCACCAGCATGCAGCACCAGTTGGAGGCACAGACCCAATTGTGTAAGTCATATGGCATTCTCTGAATACATGGTACCACTGGTTGCATTCCCATTACCATTCATGCACCTCAAGGCACTGTTCGCCTTTTTATAAACAGAAGGGGTGACTGCTAGCTCAATGTTTTAATGGTATGCAATTAATTGAAGAAAAATCATGCAAGCTGGCTTCTGAGAGACATGGGTTACCCACTCCAAATTTGAACTCTCAGATGCTATAAGAAAGGATCTATAATGATGTGTATTCACTTAACCCCTATATAGCTAGAAATCTCATCTGTCAGGGTCATGTCAAGTGCCTTTTAAAGAACTGTAGCAACTGCATTCTCACCACATGTCTCCAGAGGGTAATGACTGTGGAAACAAATACTTGCTGGCATCCAACGTACCTCTTTGTCAGTAGATTTTATAGGTGTAACCTCTAATCCTACCATCCCTATCCACCTCAAATAACCTTTCTATCTGAACTAACACGTGCTTATAGGAAACATAGTAAATAGTGAGGAGGATAGTAGCAGACTTCAGGAGGACACAGACAGACTGATGAACTGGGCAGACATATGACAGATGAAATTTAATGCACAGAAGTTTGAAGTGATGCATTTTGGGAGGAAAAATGAGGAGAGGCAATATAAGCAATTTTAAAGGCATGGCAGGAACAGAGAGATCTGGAGGTTCACATACACAAATCTTTGAAGGTGACAGGACAAGTTGACAAGGCTGTTAAAAAGCATATGGGATCTTTGGCTTTATAAATAGTGGCATAGAGTACAAAAGCAAGAAAATCATGCCAAACCTTTATAAATCACTGGTTAGGCCTCAGCTAGAGTATTGTGTCCAATTCTGGGCACTCCATTTTAGGAAGGATATCAAGACCTTGGAGAGAGTGCAGAGGAGATTTACCAAAATGATACCAGAGATGAGGGACTTCAGTTATGTGGAGAGACTAGAGAAGCAGGGATTGTTCTCCTCAGAGCAGAGTAGGTTAAAGGAAGATTTAATAGAGGTGTTCAATATTAAGAGGAGTTTTGATAGAGTGAATAACGTAAAACTGTTTCTTCTTGCGGGTGGGTTGATAACCCAAGGACACAGATTTAAGATAATTGGCAAAAGTGCCAGAGGGGAGATGAGGGGAATTTTTTTTATGCAGCGAGTTGTTATGATCTGGAATGCACTGCCTGAAAGGGTGGTGGAAGCAGATTCAATAGTAACTTCCAAAAGGGAATTGGATTACATACTTTGAAAAAGAAAAATTTGCAGGGCTATGGGGAAAGAGCGAGGGAGTGGGGCTAATTGGACAGCTTTAAGTCAGAACAGGCACGATGGGCCAAGTGGTGTAAGATTCTATGATTCTATGAACAATGCCTTCTTCATTTTAAAAATTTCATTCATACCTCCTGCGTTTCTCCAAAGTAACTAATCCTAACTCTTGGACCTTATCCTCAGCACTGAGAGGTTTAAGACTAGGCATCATCCGGTCTCCGATGCACTTTCTTCAGGGTCCTGACATCTTCACTATGTGCAGGAACCAAAATTGAACTCCGCACTTCAAGTGCAGACATAGCCTAAGCTCTTTGTTTTCTACTCAATGGTCCTAGCAGAACAACCTAAACCCTTATTTTCTTTCCTGAGAGCCACCTCACATTGCTTGTGCATCTTTAATGAGCACTGAACTATTGCCCCCAGGTCTCTTTCTTGAACTGCTGCTTGTAACAGGCACCCCACATGATATAACAATGCCTGCAATTTCCTAATGCCCAGTGTATATCGATTAACTCATGTATTAATTTTATTTTATTAAAGTACCACACCAATTACTGACTTAGAAGCATTGAGTCAGTGGAAATAATTCACCTAAAATGCAGATATCACCCGCATTATGTCCTTATAATATTCTCTGGGAAAATTATCTGCCACATCTCACCATTCTGCATTTTATAAAATAATAGCTAGCCCCTCAGTCTCATTACTATTGGGGACGACTGAAGTAACATTCAGAGAGTCTGCATGTCATAGTAATGGGAGGTTTTAGTACTTTGCATCCATGACACACTCCCAGGTCAAGATGTGTATTGGGTCTTGTCTATCACAGAGTATCTCCTTCATTACCCAAACTGTACACCTCTATGCAAACCTCAGAAATGCATCTTCTAGCACAACCACAACAACTGATTTTATGTGCATTGTCCTTACAATAGCTTTCATTGAGGTTCATGAAGAAAGTCATCATTACAGGCAAGTTTGTGCCAAGGACATGTGTGTGAGCCTGTACAAACTAGGTACCCTCTAACAGTCTCTAGAGAGAGGAAACCTTCAATCCTTTGACTGGCTGAATCAGAGATCCATCAATTTACAGAGGTGAAAGCATAGTGACTACCTTCTGCACCACCATGTCATCCAGCAGAGAGAAAACACCTTCATCCTTCTGGATGGGATATTAACCAAGTCCCTGAGATAAAAGGAAGAGATGCTGGATCATAGTTAAGAGGACACTCTCAAATCCAACCACCTCCAGTTCAGCAATACTGAACCCTGAGCTGTCGCCCATCTGAAACCCAGATAAGTGATCAAGCCTACAACTTTCCTGGCCAAATGGTTCAGTAAAACATCACATGTGCCATTTATCCACTGGGATATCAAGGGACTAAGGAAAGGTAGCATTGTTACACATCAACCTCCCCATGCTCCCAACATTTAAGGTACTTGGCTTTCTATAGCTTTTTGGGGTAAGACCTTCAAACAGTCTCAATTGTGTCAGCTTGGCTTTGTTGGCATCACTTTCATAGATCTAAGTCAGAAGGTTCTTGGTTCAAGTACCAATACAGACTTGAGCACGTAATCTAGTCTGATACTTCAGTGCAGTACTGAGGAAGTGCTACATTGTTGGAGGTACTGCTCTTCAAATGAGGTATTAAAATAAGGCCCCATCCGCCTGTTCAGGTGAATGTTAAAAATCCCACAGCACTATTCAAAGAAGAGCAGCTGCTCTTCCAGTGTTATAGCCAATGTTCGTCCCTCAAACAATGCCATGAAAAACAGGTTAATTGGTCAGTCATCTCACTGCTGTGTGTGGAATCTCACTATATGCAAAATGGCTGCTGTGTTTGCCTACATAACAGTAGTCACTGCACTTCAAAGTAATTTGTGGTCTATGAAGCACTGAGAGGTGTAATAAAGCACAAGATAAATACAAGTCTTTTCATTGCTAATATGGGTATTAGTGGCTTCAAGTAGTTAGAGGTAAATGGAGAAGTATATTCATAAGGTTAGCCATTGTGATAAGATAATAATTAGATTCAACTAATAACAAAAAACAGACTTTAGAGCCCCCACATCAGATTCAGTCATATCTGATGATTAGCAAAAGGAATGAAATCCAAACTAATTTGACAGTAATGTGGGCTTGAAAAGGTCAACAGTTCTGTTTGTTCTGATGACTCTTCATGTTCCAGGTTTGCATGTCAGTTGATATAAATGTCAAACAACTTTTTTTAACACTTCTGAAAATAAAGCAGTAACAACCCACAAAAGAAATCAACCAGTTATTGCAGCTCATGTAGTGTGATTCAGTATAGTTCTTCGAGGATGAAAATGTGATATCAAGTTCCTATTTTCACCTTCTAGCCTCAGAGGACAACAGCCACATAGCCGAGGTCCTTTGCTTTTGCAAGTTTTTGTTTGCAATGCTCAGTTGCAATGAACTAACTCAAACCATTGGGAGTTCAGGTATCAGTGCCTTTCTGCTGGTGTGAGAGTGACCACCTTAGAAATTATGCCATTATAATGATATAATCTAAACAGTCGAATCGGTGAGGTCTGCTGCACCAAATATGCAAACAATGAAAATTTTGAAAAATTAGGGACAAAATGTTTTGGGTTTTCCTTGTAATGAAGCAGAAGGAGATGGAAGTCACCAAGAATTCTTACACAGATCCACTGTTGAAATTTGGGGCTTTTATAGAACTGTTTTTCATTCAATTGTTTCACAGTAGTTTCTGTAAACAAATCTGTTCCCCTGTGATCCAGTTGTACCTTTTGAATAATTTTTACATCCAGATTGACCCAGGGTGTTAACAATGCCGTAGTTTGTGCAATGGATTAAACATAATTTTATGTTACTCTATCGCACTCACTTCAGAAATAGTGGCTAAGAGATTCAGAGGGACAGGCTATGCTAGCTAATATATTTGTTTACATATTAAATAGAAATTGGAAGCAATAAAGCATTCCGCAGATATTAGAGAGTAAAATATAAAATGTAAATACAACTATAAAAATGCACAAGTCTGGCATGGGCTAATTACCCTCCATAAGACAGTTTTATGTATAAATAGTAAGTCTCTGTTTAGCAAATGCTGTCTTTTTGTAACATTGAATTGATTTGAATTGAAACTTGATATATATAACTTAAGCCTCACATTATGCAATCCTCCATCTGGCCATATACCAGAATCATAGAAATCATAGAATCATAGAAAGGTTATAGCACGGAAGAAGGCCTTTCGGCCCATTGAGTCCGAGTCTATGCAAGAGCAATCCAGCTAGTCCCACTCCCCCGCCCTTTCCCCGTAGCCCTGCAAATCTTTTCCTTTCAAGTACTTAACCAGTTCCCTTTTGAAGGCCATGATTGAATCTGCCTCCACCACCCCCTCGGGCAGTGCATTCCAGATCCTAAGCCAGAGAAAAACTGCTGAACTGAAAGAGCTTTCAGATTTTACCTTGTTATGTATCCAGTAAGCTAAAAGAGATTTATTAATAATATTGGCATTTTTACTGCCATTTTATTGGCAGTAAAAATTCAAAATGCTTTAAATGGTAATGATAATGCCACTAGTTCTTTAGCTAACTGTAGCAATAATGCTAATAGTACGTTACTTAATGGCATTAATAATATTGGCAGTAATGATGCCAACAATGTTTTACCTAATGGCAGTAATAATATTGATAGTTCTAATGGTAGTAACAATATTGGCCATACTGCGGTTATATTACCAGCACTTTACCGAATGGCAGTAATAATATTAGCAGCATTTTACTTAATTGCAGTAATAATTCTGGCAGTCCTTTACTAAATAGCAGTAATAATGACAGTGCTTTCCCTAATTGTACCAACAATCTTGAGTACTTTACTTAATAGCAGTTATAATATTGGTAGTGATTTTCCCAGTGGCAGTAATAATGCGGAGTGTTTTACCTAATGGCAGTTAAAATATATACAGTGCTTTCCTTCTATCATTTCTTTTTCTTTCATTTTTCTGTTTGTTTTCATTTCCTTCTGGCTGTGCTCAGGAAGTTACTTTGCATCACTTCCTGGGGTACTTGGAAAGTTCTGCCTCAGCCATTTATTCCAGTTTTAAATAATAACCTCAGTTTGCACAATCAAATGGAAACAGAAAGATAGCAGAGTTCAAATTGTGGTTGAGAGTTCCTAAAACAGAAAATGATTTGAAAGGACTTCTTTCAACACAGCTCCAGAAGGTTCCAAGATGCTAACTTGATATCACCAAAGTGTATAGGCATGGGCAAAGCTTCATTAATAGATGTGTATGTATGTGCATATATGTGTGTATGTTTGTACAGTTGTGTAGAAGTGATATAATTTACATGTGTATATGCATATGTGTGCACATGTAACAAAGGCGACATGAGGAAAAACATTTTTACGCAGTGAGTGGTTATGATCTGGAATGCACTGCCTGAGGGGATGTTGGAGGCAGATTCAGTTGTGGCTTTCAAAAGGGAATTGGATAAGAACTTGAAGGGAAAAAAATTGAAGGGCTACGGGGAAAGGGTGGGGGAGTGAGACTAGCTGGATTGCTCTTGCAGAGAGCTGGAATGGGCCGAATGGCCTCCTTCTGTGCTGTAACCATTCTATGATTCTATGAACAGTAGCTTGCATACAAGTCATCTCAAAGCATACTGCAAAGAGGAGAGGTGAACAATAGGCAGTAAAAGAATTAGGGGAAGACTGAAGACATAGTCAAAGAGATAGATTTTTAGGAGGCTTTTCAAGGCAAGGAGAAAGGTACCACGGTAAAGAGGTTTTGGAAGAATGTCCCATAGGGCAGGGGTGTAGTGGTCATCCTCTGTCGGTGAAGCAGAAGGAATGGGGAGCAAGCAGTATTCAAGAGGATTTGAAAGGATTTGAAAATGATCTCAAGAATTTGAAATCGATTTGCTAGGGCACAGGAGAGCAGTGGGTAATTGGCACTTGAGACCTTGTGCTGGAAAACTTCGTCCATGGGATTCTGCTGGATTAGATGAAGTTTGTGTAGGGTGGAAGCAATGAAGGCATAGAGAAAGGTTTCAGCAGCAATCTTATACATCACTGATTGCTGAAAGCTTTTTTAGCATAGGTGCTGACAACAGCTAAACGTGATGGCTTCAGTTTTGTTGGCATTGAGCTGTAGGAAATTTTGGCTCATCCAAGACTTGATTTGTTTTTAAGTTGTTCTCAGGATGTAGGCAATGCTGGCAAGGCTACATTTATTTCCCATCCCTAGTTGCAATGCTTGGTTTGCTAGGCCACCTCAGAAAGCATAAAGAGTCAACTACCTTTTTTTTATTCGTTCATGGGATGTGGGCGTCGCTGGCAAGGCCAACATTTATTGCCCATCCCTAATTGCCCTTGAAAATGTGGTGTGAGCCGCCTTCTTGAACCGCTGCAGTCCATTTGGTGAAGGTTCTCCCACAGTGCTGTTAGGTAGGGAGTTCCAGAATTTTGACCCAGCGACGATGAAGGAATGGTGAAATATTTCCAAGTTGGGATGGTGTGTGACTTGGAGGGGAATGTGCAGTTGGTGTTGTTCCCATGTGCCTGCTGCCCTTGTCCTTCTAGGTGGTAGAGGTCGCGGGTTTGGGAGGTGCTGTCGAAGAAGCCTTGGCAAGCTGCTGCAGTGCATCCTGTGGATGGTACACACTGCAGCCACAGTGCACCGGTGGTGAAAGGAGTGAATGTTTAGGGTGGTGGATGGGGTGCCAATCAAGCGGGCGGCTTTGTCCTGGATGGTGTCAAGCTTCTTGAGTGTTGTTGGAGCTGCACTCATCCAGGCAAGTGGAGAGTGTTCCATCACACTCCTGACTTGTGCCTTGATGTAGAACTGAAATCATAGAGACGGTGACAGGTTTGCTTCCTTGAAGGATTTTAGTGAACTAGTTGGCCTTTTAACAACAATCCAGTGGCTTTTGTGATCTGATCACAAATGACTAGATTTATTGAATTAAATTTCACAATTTGTTATGGGGGTAATTTGAACTTAAAACCTCCTACAGGACCATATCCTGTCAGACAGGCAGTCAGAAAGTACTGCAAAAACCTTGGTATAACAACAACAACTTGCATTTATATAGTGCCTTTAATGTAGTAAAATGTCCCAAGGCACTTCACCAAAGAAAATTGACACAGAGCCACATAAGGAGATATTAGGACAGGTGACCAAAAGTTTGGTCAAGGAGGTAGGTTTTAAGGAGCATCTTAAAGGAGGAGAGAGAGGTGGAGAGGCAGAGAAATTTAGGGAGGGAATTCAACAGCTTAGGGCTTAAGCAGCTGAAGGCAATGCTGCCAATGGTGGAACGATTAAAATCGAGGCCACAATTGGAGGAGGGTAGAGACCTCAAAGGGTTGTAGGGCTGGAGGAGGTTACAGAGATAGGGAGGGGCAAGGCCATGGAGTAATTTGAAAACAAGGATGAGAATTTAAAAATTGAGGCATTGCCAGACCGGGAACCAATGTAGGTCAGCAAACACAGGTGTGACGGGTGAACGGAACTTGGTGCAAGTTAGGATACGGGCAGCAGAGTTTTGGATGAGCTCAAGTTTATGGAGGGTGGAAGATGGAGGCCAACCAGGAGAGCATTGGAAAAGTCAAGTCTAGAGGTAACAAAGGCATGGATGAGGGTTTCAGCAGCAGATGAGCTGAGGCAGCGGCGGAGAAGGGTGATGTTACAGAGGTGGAAGTAGGCTGTCTTGGTCGTAGAGCAGATATGGAGTCGGAAGCTCATCTCATGATCAAATAGGATGCCAAGGTTGTGAACGGTCTGGTTTAGCTTCAGTGGGTGGCCAGGTAGAGGGATGGAGTTGGTTGTTAATTGTATATAAATGAATTGCATCAATTGATGAATGATTATGTTCAGATGCATGAGCAATTAGGAACTTCCATATATAAGGGAGAGCGTGTGGGTTTGTGTGAGGGATACATTGAGTATAATGGGAATCCCAGCAAATAAACAACTAAAAGTATTCAGTCCTTCACTGTCTGGCTATCCATTTATGACATTGGTGGCTAGGGAATGGAGTTTGTGGCAGGGACCAAAGACAATAGCTTTGGTGTTCCCAATATTTAGTTGGAGGAAATTTCTGCTCATCCAGTACTGGATGTCGGAGAAGCAGCATGAAAATCAGAGGCAGTGGAGGTGGTAGTGAGGTAGAGCTGGGTGTTATCAGCGTACATGTGGAACCTGATGTTGTGTTTTCAAATGATGCTGCCAAGGGGCAGCATGTAGACATGAGGAGATGAGCAGATGAGTGTGTAAAACAGCATACATGGAGACCAGCCACGAGAGGAAAGTTTAGAGTAACACAGATAATAGTAGTATCAGTAAAATTAAGATGAGAAAGGTTGCACCAAATGAGAGAAGAATTACCTATCTGATGACAAGCATTTTCTTTTATCTCACCCAGCAGTGTGATAGAGGGCTAGAATATTCTCCCATATATGGGAGCAGTGTTCAAGTCTTGTATGGACTTGGGCTTTAAGAAAGATAAGAAGTGTTGAGGGAGGAAAAAGTGTTCGGCTTAAAAAAGAAACTGAGCTTTTTGAAGGCAGCTAGAGCAACGGGGGAAGTGAGATCAGAGCAGATGTGAAGTTAAAAATATCAACAGGTTAAGGAGGATTAAGAATACAGGCATCAGAGATTAGAGAAGTTTTGAGGTAACATTAGATAAAAGTAGGTCAAGAAGTTATTAAATGGAAATTGGTTGAGGTGGGATTAGAAAGAAGTGGATTGAGGTGCCATTAGATAGAAAGAGGTTGAGGTGCTTTAGAAAGAAATAGGTAAAGGTATTATTTGGTGGAAATTGATTGTGGTGGCTTTAGATAGGTATGGGTTGAGATTACATTATAATGGCATGGATTCAGGTGATATTAGATAGATATGGGTTAAGAGGGCATTAGATAGATGTGGGTTGAGGTGCCATTAAATAAAAATAAGTTGAGGTGCTTTAGATGGAAGTTGGTTGGTGTTTGTTAGACATGGGTTCAGGTGGCATTATATTGGCATGGGTTAAGATTGTATTAGATAAACACGGATTGAAATAGCACTAGACAAGCATGGGTTGAAGTGGCATTAGATAGATGTGGATTTAGGTGGCATTATATGAATTTTGTTTTTTGGAGTATTTTCCCAACAAGAAATGGAGGGAATGTGGTGAGCTTTGCTGAGAGCCAGATAACCTTTGGCCATTTATGCATTTCTGTGTAGTGTTCTGCTACTCACATTAAAATCATCAGTATATTTTTCCTAAGCCTAACATATGTATACATTGCAAAACAGCTCTCTCTGAAAACATATCTTAAATGATAACGTGTTTGCATTTTCAACCCTGTGTTCATTCAACATCATTCTAAAATTTCTGGAAACTTTAACAGTTCTGGTGTCATTCTTAGCTGAAAGTAGTAGCTTTGAAAACCACAGCCGGAACTCACTGCTTTGACCCAGAGAATTATTTTCTACTTGTTTCTAAGCAACCTAAACCTCAGTGGTCTAAATGTTGTGAAAGAAGGAAGTAGTGTATCAAGGTTCTCTATACTAAGACACGCACAGACATATGGCTCTTCATCTATTGAAATTCAGTCTTTGTTTATTTAGAAGACAAAACTTTACATGAGGTAGATTAAATCATATCTTCTGCCCTTCAGTATAATCTTAGTACCTTAACACTTTAACAGTGTGCTAGCAATTCAGCCAAAATCCTTTCTAATAAGCAACACTGTGACTTATCACCAAGAAAGAAGCGTAGGCACAATTCTCTTTCCGATTCTATCAGCCCTGGCTCAGTGGTAGCACTCTCACCTCTGAGTCAGAAGGTTGTGGGTTTAAGCTCCACTCTAGAGTCTTGAGCATCTAATCTAGGCTGGCACTTCAATGGAGTACTGAGGGAGTGCTGCTCTGTTGGAAGTACCATCTTTCAGATGAGACATTAAACCGAGGCTCTGTCTGCCCTCTTAGGTGGGCGCAAAAGATCCTACAGCACTATTGGAAGAAGAGCAGGGGAGTTCTGCTGGTGTCCTGGCCAATATTTATCCCTCAACCAACACATAAAACAGATGACATGGTCATTTATTTCATTGCTACTTGTGGGAGCTTGCTGTGCGCAAATTGGCTTTCATGTTTCCTACATTACTACACTTCGAAAGTAGTTAGTTGACTGTAAAGTGCTTTGGGATGCCCTGAGGTCATGAAAAGTGCTATATAAATGTGTCTTTCTTTCTTTTTACTCTTAGGATCCTGCCCAGATGGAATGATCCAGGTTTCACCTATCTGGAGGTAGTGAAGGACTCACAGTAAACATGTTTGCATAGTGTACACTAATGGAATCCTAATTTTCAGCAATATCCCTGAAAAAAGCACTTTCATAAATTGCAGTGCCCCACACTTGCTGTTTGATGCAGATGATTTTATTGTGAATGAGTGGTCATATGTCAGAGTTACATATTGGCCTGTGGCTGCTGGCCCTTTACATTGTACTGCTCCTGAGTCAGTGCCATCATGAAACCTACCCCTGAGATGATTTCACTTTATGCTATGAGCAATTCACAAAGCAGAAATCGTTCCATTTATCCATCAGAAGCTGGCTTGACTTGAGCAGTGTTGGATCCAGTCCAGTATCCATTGGCCATATAAATGAGTCACTAAGTTTGGGCAGTCCAAGACTCTCCATCCAGTATAAAGAATACAAAATACTTGGCATGAAACAAAATATTAATGGATTGAGAGATAAAAATGGCAAAGAGTTGTCAGTCTGAGATTGTGCAAAGAATGATAGCCATGGACACTATACCCAGCCAACCAGCAGTGTCAAATACCAGTTGTACCTTGGACACTCTAACTAAGTGGTTTGGTTGCTACTTTGGGTGCTGGTCTGAGGCTGCGAGGGTTAGTGGCAGATTTTTGCTCACAGTTCCAGCCTTTCTATCTCACTGTGAGGGGAGGAAGGTAGTTGACCAGGGGCGGGCAGGGGGTGGGGGTTGGTGGTGTTGGGGTTCTTCTCAATCTCCTGAGAATGATTGAGTGGTTACTATACAAGCGAAACCTCCTGAACAACCTCTGTATCTAACCACCTCCCGATCTGACTCGATTAAAGTTCAGCGTTGTTTCCGTAGAGACCCTGACCTCTTTTTCAAGAATCTTTTCTTAACCACCAAGAAGCACTTAACAGAAAAGATAACTTGAAACCGTGAAGCATGTCATTCATCCAGGGCCTTCCTATTGAGCGACTAGCTTATTTTCATGATGTTACACACTCTCAGGGTTTGTGTTGGGAGGGGTCTGTGTAAAATATACAAAAGCATGGTACTAACTATTCGTTACATTATACATGTTTTTTTCCATGTATTTATTTTTCTCTTCCCCTCCTGAAGTCCCTGGCTCCTACTGTCATACAGTTGCTATGATGGCTGGATGCCCTCTAGTACCTAATGTGTGAGCTTAGACAGTGAGTGCTGGCAGGCTATTCAACGCAGAGGGAATCACAGTCCAGCCTTAGCTTGTTCTCAATGCATGCCATTCCCATTATCACTAGCAAATTATGGCACACAGCTCCTTTACCAATTTATTTAAGCCCTCATTTATGTTTCCACTATTATATCTCACCCTTGATCTTGGCAATCCCTGTGGATTTCCACCCGACACTTGCCTACTTCCCCTAGGAACAGTCTGCAATTGCAGCGTCTCCAGTGGCAACACAGTCCAGCAATCCAAACCCCTACAAGAGAAGTTCTGAAATGTTTTATTTTATATCTAGACCTTCTGGTTAAAACAACAAAATCCCCAATTGAAACATTATGAAATTGGTGTTCATGGAACATAATCAATAATCATCAATGTCCTGACACCGACAATTTCCACCAGCAGCTTCTAGGAGATAACAACAGAGTCAACATTTTCATACAGAAAGTCTTTGAATCCCACTCTAGGTTCTATTTCCATTATTGTCTGGCACTAGCACAGCTGTATGGTATTGGCATGCCTGTCCAGAACTAGCATGGATGTCTGGCACTGCCAAACCTGTCTGGCACCAGCATGGGTGGGTGGCACTTACATAGGTGGCTGGCAGTAGCATGGATGTCTGGCAATGACTTTTCTATCTGGCACTGACACATCTGTCTGGCACTGGCATGGATATCTGGCACAAGCATGGCTTTCTGGTACTAGTATGGGTGGCTGGCACTAATATGAAATCTGGCATTGCATAACACGAGACTAATGTCTCCCCTCTGCACTGTCCAAAATTACCTAAAGTGGAAACTATCAATCTATCTTCGGAAACTGGGCTGAGATTTCATCCAATTTTGCTCCAATTCTACGTTTTTAACAAAATAAAAATGGAAATCACTTACAAATCCATCATCAACCCAAAAAACCCCTACAACTACCACAGAAAGCTCTAACCCTTATTTGTACCAATACACTGCTGATGTGGGAAATCTAGGAACATAGAAACAGGAGTAGGCCATTCAGGCCCTCAAATCTGTTCTGCCATTCAATGAGATCATGACTGATCTGCATCCTAACTCCATTTACCTGCCTTGGCTCCATATCCTTTAATACCCTTGGTTAGCAGAAATCTATTGATCTCAGATTTTAAATTATTTATTGAGCTAGCATCTACTACTTTTTGTGGGAGAGAGTTCCACACTTCTACCACCCTTTGTGTGAAGAAGTGTTTCCTAACTTCTCTCCTGAATGGCCTGGCTCTGATTTTGAGGTTATGTCCCCTTGTCCTAGACTCCCCCACCAGTGGAAAGAGTTTCTCTCTATCTACTCTACCAATTCCTTTCAAAATCCTAAAAACCTCAATCTAATCACCCATTAACCTTTTATATTACAGGGAACACACGCCTAGTTTATGTAATCTCGCCTCATAATTTAACCCTCGGAGCCCTGGTAATATTCTGGTGAATCTGTGCTGCACTCCTTCCAAGACCAATATACCCTTTGTGCCCAGAAGTGCCCAGAACTGTACACGGTACTCAGATATATGGTCTAACCAGGGCTTTGTATAGCTGTAGCAAAATTTCCTCCCCTTTATATTCTAGCCTCTAGATATAATGGCTAACATTCTATTAGCCTTTTTGATTATTTTTTGTACCTGACCACTACATTTTAGTGATCTGTGTACATGGACCCCTAAATCACTTTGGACCTCCACTGTTCCTAGCTTTTCACCATTTAAAAAATACTCGAATCTATCCTTTTTTGGTCCAAAATGGGTGAACTCACACTTACCTGCGTTGAAATCCATCTGCCACAGTGTTGCCCATTCACTTAATGTATCAATATCTCTTGTAATTTTATGCTCCAGTTTACACTACTTACTATGTCACCAATCTTTGTTTCATCAGCAAACTTGGATATATGGCTCTCTATTGTGTTGTCTAAGTGATTAATAAATATAGTGAATAGTTGAGGCCCCAGTATAGATCCTTATGGGACACCACTAGTCATTTCCTTCTAATTCGAGTACATACCCATTATGCCTTCTCTCTGTCTTCAATCGCCTAACCAATCTCCTAACCATGAGCTTTAATTTTAGCCAATTGTCTCGTATGTGGAGCCTTATCGAATACCTTCTGGAAGTCCATGTAAACTACATCCATAGACATTCTCCTGTCTACTACCTTAGTTACTTCTTCAAAAAATTCAATTAGGTTCTAACACAGTCAGACATGACCAAATCCATGTTGGCTCTCTCTACTTATCTCACATTTCTCTAAGTGCTCAGTCACCCTGTCCTTAATTGTGGATTCCAATAACTTCCCCACAACAGATGTTAGACTAACAGGTCTATAATTTCTTGGTTTCTCTCTCTCACCCTTCTTAAATAATGGAATTACATTTGCAATTTTCCAATCTAAAGGAACAATTTCTGAATCAAGAGAGCTTTGGAAGATTGTGGCTAAAGTATCTGCAATTTCCTTAACTACTTCCTTTAAAGCTCTGGGGTGGAAACCATCTGGACCAGGGGATTTGTCAATCTTTAGTGCCATCATTTTTCCTAACACTGTTTTCTTGCTTACATTAAGATTAGTGAATTTCAGTCCTTGATTCACAATTACTTTCCCTGGAATGTCAGGTACATTATCCTCTTCCTCTACTGTGAAGACTGATGCAAAGTAGTTATTAAACAAGTCTGCCATTTCCTTATTTTCATTTGCAATATTACCTGCATCTATTTTTAAAGAGTTCACATTAACTTTGACTATCCTTTCTTTTCTAATATAATTGTCAAAACCTTTTGCGTTAATCTTGATACCCCTCGTAAGTTTCTTTTCGTATTCCCTTTTTGCAGCTCTTACTATCTTTATTGTCTTCCTTTGCTGTTCTTTATATCTCTCCCAGTCCCCTTTTCACTTTTGTTTGCTCTTTCCTTTTGTTTTATGTCACCTCTTTTGTCGACCATGGCAGTTTTATTTGATAAGTAGAGCTCTTGCCCCTTAGGGGTATATACTGGCCCTGTATTAAGCTAAATTCTTTTTTGAACGCCTCCCACTGTTCATCTGTAGTTTTATCCGTTAACAGTTTTGACCAGTTTGCTGTCATCTGTCTCTGTCTCATCCCATTAAAGTTAGTCTTACCAAAATCTAGAATCTTAGTAACTGTATTACGTTTCTCCTTTTCAAACCTAACATTGAATTCGATCATATTATGATCACTGTTAGATAAATGTTCCCTTACTTTTAGATTATTAGCTAAGTCTGGCTCATTACTCATTACTAAATCTAGTATGGCCTGCCCTCTTATTGGTTCTAGAACATATTGCTCCAGAAAACTATCTTGAATGCACTCAAGAAATTCACAACCTTTCTGACTGGAGCTCTTCCCAATCCACATGAAAATTAAAGCCTCCCATTAAAACAACTCTGCTTTTGCTACAAGTCCCTCTAATCTCTGAATTAATACATTCTGCCACTTTATTGCTGTTATCAGGAGGTCTGTTGACAACTCCCATTAAGGTTTTAAGTCCTCTCTTATTTCTCAATTCTAACTAGTTTATCTAGTTTATCTTTAGCGTTCACACAATTTAAATTGAAGAGATTTTAAATAAATTCAGTTTTATCTTATTGTTCACCTGGCAGGTGACTGTTCTGTTTAAATAAAAAAAATAACAATCTAATCAGCCCTACCCTATAAGTGGGCCTCCTTACAAAGGTTACAGTAGAATGTCAGTATACCAATCAGTGCTAGTATAGGTCGGATTACAGGACACTTCATTCCCAGTACACACTATTAGTGTTAGTGTGGTCTGATTACAGAACACTTCAACCCCTGTAAACACCATCAGTGTTAGTACAGGTTCGATTACAGAACACTTCACCTCCTGTACACACTATCAGTGTTAGTGTGGTCTGATTACAGAACACTTCACCCACTGTACACACTATCAGTGTTAGTACAGGTTCGATTACAGAACACTTCACCTCCTGTACACACTATCAGTGTTAGTGTGGTCTGATTACAGAACACTTCACCTCCTGTACACACTATCAGTGTTAGTGTGGTCTGATTACAGAACACTTCACCCACTGTACACACTATCAGTGTTAGTGTGGTCTGATTACAGAACACTTCACCCACTGTACACACTATCAGTGTTAGTGTGGTCTGATTACAGAACACTTCACCCACTGTACACACTATCAGTGTTAGTGTGGTCTGATTACAGAACACTTCACCTCCTGTACACACTATTAGTGTTAGTGTGGTCTGATTACAGAACACTTCACCTCCTGTACACACTATTAGTGTTAGTACAGGTTCGATTACAGAACACTTCACCTCCTGTACACACTATCAGTGTTAGTGTGGTCTGATTACAGAACACTTCTCCCACTGTACACACTATCAGTGTTAGTGTGGGTCTGATTACAGAACTATTCATCACTTACTCCCAGTGCTCACTGTCCAGGTTAGTACCAGTCTGATTACAGCTGGAATGGATATCTGTATAATCCATTCACTCCATAAGAAGCAGATGGTAGTTATTATTTACAAAGATCTGATCTTCACACCAATTGATTATAGATTGAATGTTGGGCAGAAAGTGAACAAGCATCAAAAAACTGGAGGAAAAACTGTCAATTCTAATAGTGCAATATCTCTGAGTTCTGCATCTTAGCTGATTTTATTACGGATATAAATAGAAATATTTCATGTTAAGTGAAAGGCTTTTATTCAGATTACAAAATCAACCACCCACACCATCGCCTCCTGAGGTGACAGTGAGATTCCATTTGGTTCCAAAATTCATCAATAAGACTTATATTTATAGTCTATATATTTTATGAATCTTTTCCTGCAATTACATTTTGGCAGTATACAGTGTTACCCAGTGTTACTCAGTATAATCGTGCTATCTTAGTGAAACCACAATGTAAGCTAACATCTATTTCACAATTCTCACACTTAATGGAGGTCATTTAAACACCTGTTAAAAGACTAAAACCTGAGATTGACACCTTATAAATACAGTCCTCCAATTATGTTTACTCCCCTTTATCTATTAATTATTCTGTTTAATGATGGCACAATCGATCATACCACATGTGGCTAGGCTGGCATGTGTACAGTTGAATGAAGCTGTGACTAGGCTGGCATGTGTACAGTTGAATGAAGCTGTGACTAGGCTGGCATGTGTACAGTTGAATGAAGCTGTGACTAGGCTGGCATGTGTACAGTTGCATGTAGCTGTGACTAGGCTGGCATGTGTACAGTTGCATGTAGCTGTGACTAGGCTGGCATGTGTACAGATGCACCAAGTTGTGACTAGGCTGGCATTTGTACAGTTGGATGAAGCTGTGACTAGGCTGGCATGTGTACAGTTGCATGTAGCTGTGACTAGGCTGGCATGTGTACAGATGCACCAAGTTGTGACTAGGCTGGCATGTGTACAGTTGCAACAAGCTGTGACTAGGCTGGTATGTGTACAGTTGCACCAAGCTGTGACTAGGCTGGCATGTGTTCTGCAGTATTGAGCTGTGGGTAGACTGGATGATTATAGAGGTTGCATCCATAAATTAAAAGAGTACTTCAGTCCATTGGATAATCCTCACTGTATTTTAGTCTTTAATAACTTGTACTAGCAAGAACATGACCACAATAGGATACCATAGAATACAATAACATACAGTACAATAGAGTGTAATAGGATATAATAGAATACCATTTGATACAAAAGGATACCAAAGAATATGATAGGATACAATTGATTACAACATGATACCATAGAATATAATAGGATACAATAAGATACCATGGAATGCGCTAAGATATAATAGAATACCATTGGGTACAAAAGAATGAAATAGGATGTAATCGGTATAAAAACAGATTACAACAGGTTACAAAAGGAAGCTTTATTAAAGTAATAAATTTCTAACATTCTGGGGCATTTACTGCCCACTTTTACATTTCCTTTCTATGCCGAATCACCATATTAGAACATGTCCACGATTTCAATACAAACATGAAGCAAGGACGTCTTCATGTATATATTTACAATGGTGCTTTACACAGTGACCAGAGCAATTCCCCCCACCACCAACCCCTTCCTCCACAAGGGGCTGGCAGAGTATGAAAGACGTGCAAAGCAGCTGATAGCTTACAAAAGTATTCAGGGAGTCTCTCAGTGAACCCAGCATCATGGGTGCAGCACGTAGTTTTGTTTTTATTATACATATTGGAAAAGAAGGAATAGGACCAGCAGGAGAAGACAGCCCAGAGGATTTGAGCATGCAGGTGGCAAACCAGCTAGAATCACGACTACTCAAT
Source organism: Heptranchias perlo (assembly GCF_035084215.1). NCBI lineage: Eukaryota > Metazoa > Chordata > Chondrichthyes > Hexanchiformes > Hexanchidae > Heptranchias > Heptranchias perlo. Next base: position 15,520,972 of record NC_090352.1, on the reverse strand, counting down.
GGCGCTCAATTACTATGGACATACCAGATGCCTGAATCTGTGGAAGGCTGCACCTCACCAGGGACTCAAGTCAATGACCTGTGTCAGCTCCTGGAACCAGACATGTGGCCAAAGACATACAATGGATTGGACTTCCACTGCAAGTGAAAGTAACTGCAGCACTAGGGTTCTACACTAATAAATTATTTCAGGCACCACCAATAGGTATCAGTGAGAACAGCCACAATACAGTTCATTTCTCCTCAACGTTCATATGTGGCCATTAACAAAAAAAAAATGAGTGCTCATTATGCATACATCTTGATCCAATCAAAGGCTCATGATTCGGAAAATAGAATGTAAGGTTGGGTCCTGACATATTGATTAACCACTCAAATTATGACCAAGGACAACTGTGTGGAGCACCCACAAGAGGATGAGATGTGGAGGACTCCTGAGCGGTATCCTGAGGACCTGCTTGTGGTCCACTGGCAACCTAACTTTACATGTTCCAGAGCCAGTAAATGCCCCTCTTCCCCCAGGAGTCAGGAGTACATAATAACATAAGAAATAGGAGCAGGAGTAGGCCATAACACCCCTCAAGCCTGCTCCGCCATTCAAAAAGGTCATGGCTAATCTTCCACTCAACTCCACCTTCCTGCCCTATCCCCATGTCCCTTGATTCCCTTAGTGCCAAAAATCTATCGTCCTACTGTACCTGTGAATGCCTTGTGTTTTGGGATGCTTCTCCTGCCACTTCTTCAGAGACTTGTGCTGCCAAAGGATTAGCAGCAGCTTGACAGCCACCTACCTGTTCCATATATGCCACTGTTGGAGGGCAAGTCTCAAAAGCAGCCATTGATCTCTGTGTGCAGAAACTGTTGCGTGGCTGTATGGTCTCTGAATCACTTCTCAATGGCTTTCCCCATTGCATTTCCTTCTGCAAAGAAAAGAACAGAATGCATTGCTTGAGAGGAAATTCTGTTAACAGTAGGGAGGGCTGCATTAAGTATGTTGGTAGAGTAGAATAAAATGCCAATTACCTTGCTAGCTTACTTTTGTAATCCCCATTCTATTTGTACATAACGATCAATCTCTCTCACAGGCAATCTGTAGCTTTTCCTTTTCTAGCATGCATTAATGGTTCTGAAATATGCTCATTACCTGCCCTTTGTACTCCACTTCCAACACAATTCTGGAAAAATTCAAGTAAACAATATTCTTCAAAAGATCGCAAAATAATTAGGAATGAAAAAGGTCATTCAGCCCATTTTAGCTAATCCATCCTGATTTACCCTAAAGTTCCCCCATTGCAACATCTAAAAGGCTCTTAAATGATTCCAGGGTTTTTGCTCCCACTCATCTATCTGGGAGTCTATTCCATATGTTAATCACTTATTGTATGAAGAATAACTTCCTGATACCAGTCCTAAATTTGCCTTTTACTAGTCTAAACCTGTGGTTCCTTATCCTACTCTTGCAATTTAATTTAAAGTAACCTTATCCATTCCACCTACAACCATATATATCTCTACAAGGTCACCATCAGATGTCTACTCTGAAGGCTAAAGAGCCCATGTTTCTCCAGTCTTTCCTCATAACTGAGACCTCCAGGCTTAGGGATCAGCCCCATGGCTCTTCTCTACACAGCCTTCAGGGCTTGAATGTCTCCCTCGTATCTCTGTGGCCAGAACAAGACACAGAACTCAAAGTGTGGTCTGACCAGAGCACTGTAAGTTTGATCATGACTTCCTCTGTTTGCATCTTTTTAGGTTCTTATCTCTTACCTGACTGACCTTTTAGAATTGAAACACTGAAGGAATTTCTTATGATTACATTTTGTGAAAGTGTCCAAGATACCTTACCCGGTCTGGCCTATTTGTGACTCCAGACCCACAGCAATGTGGTTGATTCTTAATTGCCCTCTGAAATGGCCGAGCAAGCCACTCAAGTCATAAAAAAGTCATAATAAGAATAAAACCGGACGGACCACCCGGCATCGGACCACTAGGCACCGGACACGACAACGGCAAGCCAAGCCGAGTCGACCCTGCAAAGTCCTCCTCACTAACATCTGGGGACTTGTGCCAAAATTTGGAGAGCTGTCCCACAGACTAGTCAAGCAACAGCCTGACATAGCCATACTCACAGAATCATACCTCTCAGCCAATGTCCCAGACTCATCCATCACCATCCCTGGGTATATCCTGTCCCACCGGCAAAACAGACCGACCAGAGGTGGCGGTACAGTGATATAGAGTCAGGAGGGAGTGGCCCTGGGAGTCCTTAACATTGACTCTGGACCCCATGAAATCTCATGGCATCAGGTCAAACATGGGCATAGAAACCTCCTGCTGATTACCACCTACCGCCCTCTCTCAGCTGATGAATCAGTCCTCCTCCATGTTGAGCACCACTTGGAGGAAGCACTGAGGGTAGCAAGGGCACAGAATGTACTCTGGGTGGGGGACTTCAATGTCCATCACCAAGAGTGGCTCGGTAGCACCACAAGTGACCGAACTGGCCGAGTGCTGAAGGACATAGCTGCTAGACTGGGTCTGCGGCAGGTGGTGAGCGAACCAACACGAGGGAAAAACTTACTTGACCCTGTCCTCACCAATCTACCTGTCGCAAATGCATCTGTCCATGACAGTATTGGTAGGTGTGACCACCGCACAGTCCTCATGGAGACGCAGTCCCATCTTCGCACTGAGGGCACCATCCAACATGTTGTGTGGAACTACCAGCGTGCTAAATGGGATAGATTCAGAACAGATCCAGCAGCTGAAAACTGGGCAGCAGCAGCAGAATTGTATTCCAGCACAATCTGTAACCTCATGGCCCGGCATATTCCTCACTCTACCATTACCAACAAGCCAGGGGATCAACCCTGCTTCAACGAGGAGTGTAGAAGAGCATGCCAGGAGCAGCATCAGGCGTACCTAAAAATGAGGTGCCAACCTGGTGAAGCTACAACTCAGGACTACATGCATGATAAACAACGGAAGCAACATGCTATAGACAGAGCTAAGCGATTCCACAACCAACGGATCAGATCAAAGCTCTGCAGTCCTGACACATCCAGTTGTGAATGGTGGTGGACAATTAAACAACTAACGGGAGGAGGAGGCTCTGCAAACATCCCCATCCTCAATGATGGCGGAGTGCAAAAGACAAGGCTGAAGCGTTTGCAACCATCTTCAGCCAGAAATGCCAAGTGGATGATCCATCTCGGCTTCCTCCCGATATCCCCACCATCACAGAAGCCAGTCTTCAGCCAATTCGATTCACTCCACGTGATATCAAGAAACAGCTGATTGCACTGGATACAGCAAAGGCCATGGGCCCCGAAGACTTGTGCTCCAGAACTAGCTGCGCCTCTAGCCAAGCTGTTCCAGTACAGCTACAACACTGGCATCTACCCAACAATGTGGAAAATTGCCCAGGTATGTCCTGTCCACAAAAAACAGGACAAATCCAATCCAGCCAATTACCGCCCCATCAGTCTACTCTCAATCATCAGCAAAGTGATGGAAGGTGTCGTCGACATTGCTATCAAGCGGCACTTACTCACCAATAACCTGCTCACCGATGCTCAGTTTGGGTTCCGCCAAGACCACTCGGCTCAAGACCTCATTACAGCTTTGGTCCAAACATGAACAAAAGAGCTGAATTCCAGAGGTGAGGTGAGAGTGACTGCCCTTGATATCAAGGCAGCATTTGACCGAGTGTGGCACCAAGGAGCCCTAGTAAAAATGAAGTCAATGGGAATCAGGGGGCAAACTCTCCAGTGGCTGGAGACATACCTAGCACAAAGGAAGATGGTAGTGGTTGTTGAAGGCCAATCATCTCAGCCCCAGGACATTGCTGCTGGAGTTCCTCAGGGCAGTGTCCTCGGCCCAACCATCTTCAGCTGCTTCATCAATGACCTTCCCTCCATCATAAGGTCAGAAATGGGATGTTCGCTGATGATTGCACAGTGTTCAGTTCCATTCGCAACCCCTCAAATAATGAAGCAGTCCGAGCCCGCATGTAGCAAGACCTGGACAACATCCAGGCTTGGGCTCATAAGTGGCAAGTAACATTCGCGCCAGACAAGTGCCAGGCAATGACCATCTCCAACAAGAGAGAGTCTAACCATCTCCCCTTGACATTCAACGACATTACCATTGCCGAATCCCTCACCATCAACATCCTGGGGGTCACCATTGACCAGAAACTTAACTGGACCAGCCATATAAATATTGTGGCTACGAGAGCAGGTCAGAGGCTGGGTATTCTGCGGCGAGTGACTCACTTCCTGACTCCCGAAAGCCTTTCCACTATCTACAAGGCACAAGTAAGGAGTGTGATAGAATACTCTCCACTTGCCTGGATGAATGCAGCTTCAACAACACTCAAGAAGCTCGACACAATCCAGGACAAAGCAGCCCGCTTGATTGGCACCCCATCCACCACCCTAAACATTCACTCCCTTCACCACCGGCGCACTCTGGCTGCAGTGTGTACCATCCACAGGATGCACTGCAGCAACTCACCAAGGCTTCTTCGACAGTACCTCCCAAACCCTCGACGTCTACCACTTAGAAGGACAAGAGCAGCAGGCACATGGGAACAACACCACCTGCACGTTCCCCTCCAAGTCACACACCATCCTGACTTGGAAATATATCGCTGTTCCTTCATCGTCACTAGGTCAAAATCCTGGAACTCCCTTCCTAACAGCACTGTGCAGAACCTTCACCACATGGACTGCAGCGGTTCAAGAAGGCGGCTCACCACCACCTTCTCAAGGGCAATTAGGGATGGGCAATAAATGCTGGCCTCGGCAGCGACACCCACATCCCACGAACGAATAAAAAAAATCCAATTGATAACAATGTAAAGTCACTGACAGTCAATCCAGCCTACAATGGTGTAAGGTAATTGACAATGACCCTCATTGCTTCCCTTCGGGCACTTTCTTCTACACATTAGCCCCGATTTTAACTGTGCAGCTTGGGGGGTGGGGTGGGGGGAGGCAAGTAACAGGCTCGCATGGCCTCACAGGCATGAGGCTCGGGTCACTGTAAGCCCCTGGCCTCATTACAATATCCCAGGACTGACTCCTGCCTGAACCCGACAGGAATGACTTGGAGGCTGGCAGGAAGGCGTGGGAAATCGCATGGCAGCAGGCCACCATTGGGGACCTAAGGAAACGGACCTTGGCAGTCAGGTAAGTGGGGTATGGGGTGTCGGCAGGTGATTGCAGTCTGAGGAGGGAGGGGAAGCCTGGGGCTGTGAAAGCCCAAGATTTCCTTGTGGGGACTGGAGGAGCTTCAGACCTACAAGGAAACCTTAAAAAATTAAATTGACTTACTTCCTCGGCCCTCTCCTGGGCCTGGGCCTGCTCCTGCATGTGGCAGGTTTCCATGGCAAGGCCGACATTGGCCGCCAATTGTGTGACTGCGTGTTAAAATCTCGTCAGGTCTGAATGACATCATTGGACCCCGACTTTTGCATTTCAATGAGGCAAGGGTCTCGCATGCTGGTGATAATGCACCTGTAATAATGGTGTGTGGCGCGAAGTGGGTGTGGATCCAATGAGTAGGAGGATGCTCCAATTTTAATCCCCCAAATGTCCCCGTTCACATTGGGCGCAGGGGGTTAAAATCGGGCTGACTGTGTTCACTCTTTGAGTGGTCACAATCTCCAATTGCTGGAACCCTCTGTTTGCTACTGGGTTGTCACTCTACATTGTTCTGTTCCTGCATACCATTCAAAATAAACTCTAGGACCTCTTCAGTAATATCTGCTTTTCTGAGATCACCTTGATCTCTTCATGAGTGCTCAAACTTACACACTCCACAGCTCAATTGACACAAAGTATGTTATTTATTCTGGATAAGTACCTATTAGGATGGTTAAAGTGTGATTAATCAGCATTATTGCAGGTTCTGATTGGAAGTTCTATTGAGCTTTAGTTATATCGATTCTGACCTCACAGAAGGTCAATGGAGTGATTGGGCGTGCCCTTGTGCAAAAATAAAAATTACTCTCGTTTAACACATTCTTAATGAGCTAAGAGAAATTAATCCCAATTAGGAATACCAAGCAATTCTTCCCAAAGACCTATTGGGTTAAGATGCCTCCAAACATAGTACTGAGGCAGACAGATCAGATCCCTGGTTCAGTCCCAGTCCTGTGCTTAGTTAGCTGGGCAGCAGCTGGCTAGCAGCTGGGGAGCTACAATTGGCCTTAGTGCTCCTGCATTAGAAGAGGGAATAATAAGCCACGGTTCCTGCTCCTTATCACTACATAGAGGCTGCTGGAAAGTGCATGGGTGGATATTGGATAAAGGCGGGAATTTGCTCAATTGTGATGTCCTCCAATTGAAATCATTTACTATCTAGATACTCACTTGTGAAAATGCACAAAACACAACCAACTCACTATCACATTTGCCTCTTCCCTGACCCCATGGCAGCTGTCACATGAATTAATGGTACGCTGATTGAACTTTTTTGAATAGATAACTTTTACTTTTAAGTAGCTTCAAGAGGAATAAGGTCGAGTCAGTGTCATCGAAACAAAACCTCAGATCAGAGTTCTGGTGAAGGGTCACACCCAAACATTAATCTATTTTTTCCTCTTTTAGATGCTCATCAACCTGCTGTGCATTTCAAACATTTTCTAACATATCAAGCTAGTAATTACTGTTGATGATAGTAGCAGACAAATGCTTAATGTGCTTGTATGATTTTCCTCTGTGCATTATTTTAACAGAGGGTTTGACCTATTTAAAATAAATGGATTAAACATTTGCTTGCTGTTATCACTAATGGTATTTTCTGGCCTATTTTGCTCTTTTGACCCCATTCTCTATTTAATTTTCAAACTGTGTGAATTCCACAAATAAGTGACAGGAAAGCTGAAATAAAGCCTCTTAATGTATTCATAGGAACAAGCTCCTTAACTCAAAAGAGTGTCCGCAGCTAGACTTAAAGAAAATAAAACCTCAAAAAAGATAATTGCTGGGCTTGCTCCAGAAAATGGACATTTGATAATAATAGCAGACAAATGCTTTAAGGAAAATGGACATTTTTCAAATCCTGCATTTAGCAGCTTGCTTGTTATATAAATCTTCATGGACAAACACTAAATAAACACAGCTATAACTGCAACTTTCAGAAACCAGCAGCACATCTGCAAACATGTCGGCTTCAAGTGGAAAACTGTTTCCAACAGCCTTCAGTCCCATCATCCAATCAATCTGATTGGTTGATACTGACAACTAGTGGAAAAAAGCTGATACTTCTTGTAAAACACTGACAACCCCTAGGGGTTGAATCATTGTCTGCTTAAAAAGCTAACAGTGGGCATATCGCACCCTTAGTTTCCAAGGATTCATCCGTCAAGTCTTCCTCCTTGAAACAATGGTAGCACAGGGGATTGGTGTAAAATGAATGTGTCAAGGTTGCTTCCAAGGTATTGGGCATTAGCCTGCACATTTGATGCCTGTGGTCACGGACACCTACACATTAATTGAGTGAAACCCTTTTCTGTTTGTGTATGCCATGGGAGTGGTGGTAGGACACTGATGGACAAGTGCACTTTAGGAACCCTGCCACCTGGTAAAAGCACAATGCCCTCTTGTGCCGCTGCTGTCCTTCCAAGGGGAAATTGATGAAAGAGTTCCCTCTGGCAAACAATATTCTGTCACCTGCTTGATGCATCAATCCTCAGCAAACGGACTTATTTGGCAACCATCGCTGGTGGTCGCTTGAAAAGTTTGGGCGACATAAACACTCAAGGTTGTCACTACCTTCACCGTCATTGGCAGAGCTATCGCTGTGCTCATTGTTCTCTGAAGGTCCAGCTTGAGGAGATGGCATAACTTGATCACAGCCTGCCTTGTGACATGCAGGTGACAAAGGCAGGTTTCTTCTGACATATCCCATTAGCTCTGCCAAGATCAATGGACCTGGCTCCTTGGGTAAGGGCAGGTGCGGGCAGAAACCTACAGGTGTAATCATAACTGCCTCTGATCCCTCCTCAGAAATGATCTCTTCTTCCTCCAAGTCTCTGAGGGCAAGATGAATCCCCAGATGAATTCCCATCCTCAAATATTTGAATGCAACAACTACAGTTGCAGCTGGCGGCAACGCCATGGGTGGCAAACCAGAGGAGAAAGTAAAACAAAAAATGCAAAAAGAAAGCCAAGCAAAAGAAGAAATTAATGCCACAATAAAATGCAGCAAAAGGAATCCAACATGCTTCAATAAACCAACTTCAACTCCAACAGCAAAGAATCCAATTAGCAAAAGGCCATAAGATGGCTTCCCTCCAGTGCCCATTTTATATGGGCAAACAAAGCTGTCAGTCCATTTCCCACAAAAAGCAAGGGACATCACGACTGATAGTCATTAGCATAAATCTTCATTACATTTAGGGTCACTTATTTCTCTCACCAGGAAACTGTGTGGCTTACGGATCTGGCAAGATAAGGGCCTATAGCCTTTTCATCTGATTTTCCAACTCCACACTCACCCGTACTACCAGTGTTCCCAGTCAGGAAATTTACCCTTACATAAGCCATCCGAAGCCCTTGATTAGATTCCACCCTCTAACTCACTCCCTGGTATCCGTTATTCTATATATAAACCACCCAGACCTCTTAATTAGATTCCAGCCTGTACCTTACTTTCAGATATCTGTTATTCTGTGTATAAACCATCCAAACTCCTCGATTAGATTCCAGCCTGTAACCCACTCCTAGTTATCCGTTATTCTTTATTTATTGTTAGAAATGTACGGTTGGTGACAATTTAAGAACTGGTTTTAATTTGGAGTCTGGTGAATTTCTGCAATAAAACCATCTGAAGAACTGAAACAATTTTTTTTTTAAAGTTATTCACAGAAAGAGGAAGCTGTCTTTGTTGGAAGATTGCATCAGTCTAGCATCTTAGAATGGGGGCTGGGGTTTTCAGCAGCTTCACTGAGAACCCATATTTGATCTTGAGGCCTAGTTGACAGTACCTTACTCTGAATGAGGAAGTTGGCTTATTCAGCACAGGCATTATACAACTAGCGTGTGCCACTGTGCAATCGGAGAGGTTTATTCGCTCCTGTGGGGCAGCAGATATTTCTTATCTGTTCTAACAGCAACTTCCCCTCCCCAGCCTTGTGGTTAAGTGCTTGCTGCGTTCCCAGGCTGCGAGCCTCACCACCCACGCCACCTCGCCCGCCTTCTCCATTCTCTTTCTGTATGTGGCGGTGCTGCGAACTGCCGTCGCCTCATTACAGAACTGAAGAATTAGTCCAACTCAGCACAGCTCAGGCAGTAGTTTCAGTTCGAAGCTGATTAATTTGGAAACTGCTGCAGCTGACCAAGTCAGAGTCTGGAAATGAAAAGTTAACGTTTGGACGTTGCGAGCGAGAGCGTGGGTTTTTTTTTTCACTTTCGTCTGTTGAGCTGTGCGTGCCCTTTTGAAACAATAATCACCATTTAAGGCAAAAAGCAAGCCATTGTCCAATCAGCATTCAGCCCTCCTGTGACTAATACAGCCCCTCACACAAATGGAACCCTGCCAGTCATTTTCAGACTGACTTGTACTTAATTCAGTCACTGACACTGCTGGGCAAACCACCTCTTTAAAACAATGCAAACACATCCTCATTATTATTTTAAATGCAATCTTAGGACATGGCGGGAGCTGGTTACTCATTATGTGACAACACCAAACCAAGCAAAAACTCACAAATATTGTTTCGTGATCTAAAGAAAATTAGCTGATGTTGAAACAATCTCAAACAAGTAACATGCACAAAGGGCAGAAACGACACGATGTGAATGTTACGGGTGACTGCACTCATACTTGCTCCCAACATTCCGGAATGACCTTGAGGCCTGATTGACTGTACCTTACTCTGAATGAGGAAGCTGGCTTATTCAGCATAGGCCTTCTATAACTAATGTGTGCCACTGTGCAATCGGAGCAGTTTCCAGAGCTCTATGCTATTCTATGCATAGTGGGCTACCTGAGGGATTGTTCACATGTGGATCACAGCTGGTAGGAATTTAAAGAGCTCCAGCAGCTATTTAAACCACTACATTCTCATCTGAAAGACAAGGGAAGGAGTTTAGAGTTTCCACATTTCTTCATCGTTTTAAGGCTTCTCACCCACACAGTCCAGAGCCATGGCCCCAATATTTACGGGGAGGCGGGGAGGGAACAGGGGCACGTGTCAGAGACTGGAAAACCCAGAAATACCGGGCAGGTGGAGGTCCTGCCAAATTTAACGGCAGGACCACATCAGAAATTTTTTAGTCTGTTTCCTGCCCGGCAGCCGGTCAAATTGAGAGTTTGGCCGGCTGTCAGGCGGGAAAGCCTGCGGTAGAAGGCAGCAGCCATGGACTGTTGGTGATGGTCTGTGGCAATCGAGAAGACCAGGGCTCGTGGTGGGGCTCTGAGCGCGGCAACAAGGAGGGAGGGAGGGAAGGAGGGAGGGATCGCGGGGGGGAAAATAGCGGGGGGAGATCACGGGGGGAGATCGCGTGGGGGGGGGGGAGATCGCGAGGAAGAGGGGAGATTACGGTGGGGAGATCACGGGGGCGGGGGAGATCACGGTGAAAGATAAAGATCGCAGTGGGGCGGGGGGGAGATTGCAGGGGAGAGATCCCAACAGAAGGTTGGCTTGAGTGGCCGGGGACAGGCACTCCTGCGCCTCCTGGCCCACAAGCAGTGCTGGGAAAGCATTTACCTGTTGGATCGGCAGTTCTTGCCTCCCTTCAGCTGCTGGGCTTCCCAAGCCTTGGGAACTCTGGCCCTCAGCAGTTAAATTTAAATGGCTCCCAAAATCTGAGGAACAGAGCCTCATTTAAATATTATAATTACAGACCCGCCTCTCCAGAGCAGGTTACTCGACCGTCCCCCAACCCTCTGCGATTAAACCAGAACTAGGCACGTTCATGGCAGGTTAGGGTCGGGTTTCACATTTTTAACAATTTAACCTCCCCCCCCATCTCCTCCTGCCCCTCTCTCGCCCATCGTGGTGGGGGGGGTGAGGTGTTAAAATTACACCTGTAGATTCTGCACTTGACGTTATGCTAGCTGAAGCCTAGTTCTTTCAGAGAGCTAGTGCAAGTACTATGGTTCTATTGGGTTGTTTGGCACTCCACAGAAAAGAGTGGTTCAACAAGGCTGGCAGGAGACAGCTCATAGGGTGAATACTGACACCTACACCCAGAGAGCCTGGTGCCAAATGAGGGAGAAGACAGCAGACCTAAGGAAAGCTGCCAAGGTAAAGCGATCCACCATCATCCTGTACCAAATAGCTACTTCAGTAATGTACATCACAAAGTGTTTCCTCATGACCTGTTACTCTTTTACTGCTGCCCCATCCAAAGCACTCAGACAACTTTACAGCCCTTCAAATGCTTACTGTGCATGACTATATTGCAGTGAAGCACAAATTCAAGTTGCAACTTACATCTGAAACTGTTGTCACAGTGAAACCATAAAGGGGCTTCTCATAGCAAATTCTTCTAATACTATCTAGTTCATGATGCACTTTCATTTACTGGCACACAGAGTGGGTTGCAGGTTGTGCAGCTGTCTGTTGCTTTAAGTGTTCCTTAACCTTGCAACTTCTCAAGATTACTTCTCTGCTTGCAGGACAAATTGGCACATAAAAGAAAATGAACAGGCCCAAACTAGAAGAGGGTCCAGAAATTTCAAACCCTTGACTGACTTTCTAAGAGCCATACTGGACCTGATTGGTTATGGGAGGATAAGAGAGTGGGAGAGGATGAAGCCGCAAGTCAAGTTTGGTTCCTTCCTTAACTGCAGTACCTACTGATTCAGACCTCACAAGGCCTTCCTTTGAAAGAGATTGTTGTTTGAACAAAATTGTCTGCAAGACTTACTTGAGTCTGGCCAAAATACGCAGCAAGATCTGGCCAGCAGTGGTAATGGAATCCATTAGCCACATTTGTACAGTTGTGTAGGAAGGCTTCATATTTGCTCCTTCTACTGGGAATCACTTAGAAGAAATCACGTTAGAATCTGCATTAATTTTAATGGGGGTGCGCACCAAGATTACTGATACACACTCCCAGTGCGTACAGCTCTGTACCAAGAGCACTAAAGATGAAGATTTACCCTTGTATCTGTTCCCCCACTCTTCACATTTAGGGAGTACTTCCTTTCACTATTCTTTTTCTCAAAATGCGCTGCTTCATATTTCTCTGAATTGAACTGCATCAGCTACCTATCTGGTCACTCTGCTAATCTTTCTCTGTCCTTCTGCAATCTCCTGCATTCTTCCTACCATTTTACCATTCTGCCTAATTAGATATTATCAGCAAACTTCAATATAATTCCTCTTGTGCCTATGTCCACATCATTTATATAAATGGTAAACAAAAGAGATCCCAGCATCCACTTTGAACCTAAGAAAGATAGATCAGGGTATTGTCTAAATGGCGACAAGCTAGGAACTGTGGAGGAGCAGAAAGATTTAGGGGACCAGGTACAGAAATCACTAAAAGCTAGTGGACAGGTACAAAAAATAATTTAAAAGGCTAATGGAATGTTGGCCTTTATCTCAAAGGGGTCTGGAATATGCGAAGATATGTTAGTTATATAAAACTCTGCTTAGACCCCATCAGGAGTACTGTGTTCAGCTCTGGGCACCGCACCACAGGAAGGATACTTTGGCCTTGGGGAGAATGTAGTGCAGATTCACTAGAATAATGCCGGGGCTAAAAGGGTTAAATTATAAGGACAGGTTGCATAGACTAGACTTGTATTCCCTTAAGTATAGGAAATTAAGGCGTTTAAGATAATTAAAGGATTCGATAGGCTAGACAGAGAAAAACTATTTCCTCTGTGGGAGAGTCCAGAACAAGAGGGCATAACCTTAAAATTAGAGCTAAGCAGTTCAAGAGTGATGTCAGGAAGCACTTCTTCACACAAAGGGCAGTGGAAATCTGGAACTCTCTCCCCCAGAATGTTGTTGATGCTGGGTCAATTGAAAATTTCAAAACTGAGATTGATAGATTTTTCTTAGGCAAAGGTATTAATGATCACAGCACCAAGGCGGGCAGATGGAGTAAAGATACAAATCAGCAAAGATCTAATTGAATGGCAGAACAGGCTCGAGGGGCTGAATGGCCTACTTCTGTTCTTATGTTCCTATAGACTCCTGGGGCACACCATTACCACATCCCAATAATCTGAAAAAAACCATCTATGTACCCTAATCTGTTCCTTCCTGCGTCCTAGCTATCTCTCTATCCATTTCTCCTTTAATACCACATATCTTCATTTTTGTAACAAGTCTCTTATACACTTTCAGAAATCCATATCTACACATTTACCACATGCCATTACCCATTCATTCTTTGATTTCTGGAAAAAATCAATGAAGTTAGATGAGCACAACCTGTCTTTTACAAATCCATGCTGACTGTCCCTGATTTGCCCATGCCTCTCAAAGTGTATGGATTTCATCCCATATTACGAAGTTTACCCACAAACAGGGTCAGACTATCTGTCCTCTGATTTCCTGACTTAACCCTTTATCTTTTCTTGAATATTTGGCACTATCCAATCCTTTGGCATACTTCCTGATTCCACAGATTTTTGGAAAATGATGCTTAGTGCTTTCATTATCTGCTCCCCATCCTCCTTCTGTATTCTGGGATATATACCATCTGGGCCCGGTGACTTTATTCCATTTTGTCCCATTAGGTTTTTTACTAGTTTCCTTTTGAATAATTATCTCCTGTAGTGGCTGTATCCTCCTCAGATACTCCATGTTCACCTCCGTCTGTAAAAACTGATGTGAAATACTTATTAAGTATCTCCATCATTGCTTCACTCTCAAGTATAAGGTAATTACTAACCAAGTTAGATTTACACTGAAAATAGATAAAGAAGAGGAGTGAAAGATAACAATATTTGACTAGAAATCGTCACTATTTCCCAAGACTTCTCCTACCTTCAGGCCGTTCACTTGTTCCATTATGACTGCTGAGACAGTGTTGGCAGCACATTGATGGAATAGAACCCCTTTCTGATGATGTGAGTCTTTGCCAAGGGCCCCAGATGGCCTAATGGGTGCCACCAATAACCTGCTGTACTTTGAGAAATCCACCAGTGTGGTGATATTGGGCAGCCCATCATATTGCTGTTGCTGTTCAATGGATCAGTCATTTGCTTGATACATCTGATCACAGCAAATTTAATGCAATATTCAGGGAGAAGTGGTGGCAAAAGTTGAAGCTTTAGCAACCTTGACCATTGCCAGTACCATCTCCAAGGTTAGCTGCAGGTATTTTTAGACCAGATGCCGTGCTCTCTAGCTGCCTCTCTGTTGAACTGCAGCCTGCAGAGGCACTTCGCACTTGTCATCGCTAGGTAGCCAGTGCCTGGGCCTGTAGTTGGTTCATAACAGTCCACCTCTTGTGCCATCTGATATCCAGTGAAAAAGTGGAATGTAGTTTCCATAGGATGATACCACACGTGCCTATTGAACCCATGCCAATCACATGAATTAGATTGAAGAAAAATATTACAGGGGTGGGGAATAGAGCAGGAAAATTAGATTAGCAAGCTTCAACATGGGGCGAGCACTGACACAGGCCCGATGGGCCAAATAGGCTCCCTCTGTGCTGATATGTCTATCATTCTCTCAGTATAACTGTGCTGGTGTGTGAAGGCCTGCTTGTATAAAAATAGACTCTACAGCCAGTTCAGAAATGCACATCATGAGTAGTATCACAGCATCACAACTGAAGCAAGTCAGTCTTGCACCTGGACTCAGCAGCCACCTGGTAGTGTGGTTACAGACATATCAGCAATATAATAAAGAACAACACCTGTAGCAGTGCACCAAAAACCACAGGGACAATGTGCATACAACATTTTATTGTGTCTGTTTACAAAAAGGGCTGAGAAACCTTTACGCACCACTTTATGACAACAAGGTTGTCAAATTAAGTAAATTTCTCAGCTATCAAAAACTGTGACATGAATTTTTTGGAGAGGACATTCTGCTTAATACAGGAGATGGTCAGCAGGAAAGAAGAAAGCTTCAATAGATATCAGATACTGCAGGTGAGTGGAGAAACACTCACACACTGGAGACAGAGACAGAGGGGGTAATTTTAACCCCCAAGAACGGGTGGGCTGGGGTCAAGTGGGCAGTAAAAATTGTTGATTTCATTAGCGGGACCGTAACCCCGGCTCCAATGTGCCCACTTCCGGGTTTAACCCAGGCACATTTGGATGCCCACGCACAACCGAAACCCAAAAATCACGTCCCCTATTAATGCCAACAAGCAAATCGTTAAATCATAGAATCGTAGAAAGGGTATAGCACGGAAGGAGGCCATTCGGCCCATCGAGTCCGTGCCGGCTCTATGCAAGAGCAATCCAGCTAGTCCCACTCCCCCGCCCTATCCCTGTAGCCCTGCTGCCTCCATCACCCCCCCTGGCAGTGCATTCCAGATCCTAACCACTCGCTGCGTAACAAAGTTTTTCTTCATGTCAACTTTGGTTCTTTGCCAATTACCTTGAATCTATGTCCTCTGGTTCTTGACCCTTCAGCCAATGGGAACAGTTTCTCTCTATCTATTCTGCCTAGACACTTCATGATTTTAAATACCTCCATCAAACTTCATCTCAACCTTCTCTGTTCCAAGGAGAACAACCCCAGCTTCTCCAGTCTATCCATGTAACTAAAGTCCCTCATCCCTGGAATCATTCTAGTAAATCTCTCCTGCACCCTTTCTAAGGCCTTCACATCTTTCCTTAAGGAGCAATTTACCTACTTCAAATTCTTAAGGTAGGTAATTTTGTGAGGATTCTGAACCTGAAATGAATGCACGGGTTTCCCATAGCTTCTCAAACTTGCCAATGAAATGGAGATGAGATTCATGCAGTAGTTGATTTGTCCCTTTAAACCTGTGATTGACACATCTCAAGGAAAGCTCAGGGATTGCAGCAGATTTCTCAGTTCTCTCAGGCAAACGTTTGGCTGAGAGTTGTTTGTGTTAGGTCTCTATTCACTCTTCCAGTCATCACGCAATTTAATTAAATGAACTGAAAATAATCAATTGTTAACATCCTGAATCAATGTTGAGTGTGTGCACAAACTTATATTTTTAAGCACGATGATAACATCTGAAATATTTGAATATTCTGCAGTCAATTTACTTGAAAGAATCATATTATAAGAACTTGACTGTTTTGCTAATAAAAATTATAGAACTCCAAATATGTTTCCAATTCTCATCCATTATTTGTCTTTGTGTGGTCCATCTCTTCCCTTTTTCTGGATTTCTCTCTCCATCTTTGGCAATAGGCTTTCCATAGATATTTATTACAAGCTCGGGCTCCCAAAACTATTTGGATTGTGTTTCTTCCCACCCAACTTTCAGTAAATACTTCATCCCTTTCTCTAATTTTCTCCTTCTCTGTCATATCTGCTTTGATATGGTCCTCCTTTTTCCTCAGTTGTGGTTTGCAGGCCCTTTGATTGAATCCACCACATTTCCCATATACAGCGCACTATTACTACCAGGGACATCTGTATGGTTTTCACCTTTTAATGCTAATGTTAGTGCTGGTGTGGTGCTGTCAGAAAGTTCAATAAATGAATGTTAATTATATTGCACTGATCATAAAATTGCTTCTCTCCTCCACCTCACTTTCTTCTCTCCCTTTCCCCTCCTCCCACTCCCTTCCTATTCCTCCCCATCTCCTTTGTTTTCCCTCTCTCCCCTCATCACTCCCTCACCCCACCCCTCCCCGTCCTCACCATCTATCCGCCCTCTCTCCCCTTTCCATTCCTCGACCTTGCTGCTTCCTTTCCCTACCTTTCCTCTCCCCCTCACTCAGTCTGCCTTCACTTTTCTTACCCTCTCCCTTTCTCTCACCCCTGCCTTGGTTCAAACATCTCCCTTGGATGAAGTGAAAAGTTGCATTGGTTTTGATTCTCCATGTGCAATGCCACGGGAGATCAAGTAGCAAGAACTTCAACCAATGAAAAGAAATCTCGCCCCTGCAGCACCACCATTGTATCACTTTCTACATCCCCTGGTAGAATAATAAACGTTGCCCCCATTCAACTGAGCAAAAAAATAAAATTTGAAATCCACCCACTAAGAAAAGATTGGGAACCAAGCCAATGAATATATATCCAGAAACAACCCCCCAAAAAATGACCAGAAGGCCAAATACATCCTCACAGCATACAACCACAAACACATAGCACAAATTCCAGGTTAGGACAACAAACCTTCTCCTACCCATCACTGAGCAGAAATTCTGGCATAGGATCACAAACTCTCATTCACCCCCAACCATCCCCATCTCAGAAATTGCTGGTTAGGATATTAAACTAGCATTCACGTCCAGACGTTCCCACCAATGGTCGAGACCACCTCTGATGGTTGAGACCCCCTGCCAATGGTCGAGACACCCCCGCCATGGCCGCTTCCGGCATCAGAAGCCCCCCCCCCACCCCACATCCTTCGCGGCCCACGATCTCTCCCTACCTCCCTCTTCTCCAATTCCCGTTTTTTTTCCCTCCCGACAGCCAGCCAGCCTGTCAATCTGGTTGGCTGTCGCGTGGGAAACCCAGAAGTGAAATCAGTTGCCTGCAATTGAGTTGCGATCGCAGAATCCAGCATGCTCACTTGACTTTCGGATTTCCCATGGGATAATCTACCCAGCCACTCAGTTCCCAGCTCCCTGCTAAAATCATGCCCAGAGAGAGAAAGAGAGCGACATACCGAGAAGCAGAGAGAGACACACCTTGAGGGACTGGAGACATAGAAAGAGAAGGACAGACATATTCAGGGACAGGGAGAGACAGACACAATTGAGGCGCAGGGTGATACACATGCAAGGACTAGAGAGAGACAGACAGACAGAGACACATAGACAGACACACACAATGAAGGACTGGAGACAGAGATAGATGTACTAAGGGACAAGAAACCATCAATTGGACACACTGACAATTTAGAGAGATACACACTGAGGGACTGGAGACAGCGAAAGGCACGCATACCCGTATTTTGAAAGGCTAGAAACACAAAAAGAGAGACACACACTGTGAAGGATGGGAGACAAGCAGAGAGACATACACATACATTCTGAGATACTGGAGGCAGAGGGAGAGAAGGAAGGAGAGAAGTTCTGTGAGGGACTGGAGATAGGAGAGATAAATGATGGGCAGTAGATGAGGGAGAAAAACTAGGGACATTTTTTTCCCTCTGCACCTGATAGTGGATTTATCAAAAGTTTTCCCAGCAGAAAGAAAATGATCATGGTCTCATTTCAGTAGTGATTTGTACTAAATAGTCCGATATCAATGCAACGCAGGCTTTCCACCCTGTGATGGCCATGTTGTCTGCTTGGTCCTGAGGGGAAAATCAGGATTGGTAAGAAGTCATTCTTGTACTCAAATTGTGATAGCTTTCCTACAAATCAGGAACAACCTGCCAAAAACATTTTTCACTGAGCCACATGTTAATAACTATCTTCTGCCCTCCTCCTCATTACAGGGCACCAACACCAGCTGCTTTGCATTGCACGGTAGGGCACTTCCTGTTGACAGGAGAACTCATGGTTGAAACCCTGACTTCATCAGCCCAAAAAGTGGAACTTTTGGTGATGCTGGAGATAATGCAGACCTTTAGCTGTGATTAAAATCATTGACTGAAAACAGCATGAAACGGCGGGGGGAGGGAGAATCTGATGCTATTCCATTGCTTCACCCCTTTGTTGAGCTGGGGGAAGGGGCTCGCAAATGGGGAAATTCAACAAGGACAGGGATTTAAGGTCAAAAAGCAAGAGTTAACTAAAATAGGACCAACATCACATACAGGAAACTGCACCCATTGCAGTCACTTGGAGGCTGCTTAGAGACTTAGCCCCAAAATTTTAAACTCGCTCTCCATCAGTTGAAGTGCATCCATGGAGATTTACAGGGATGGAGTTATCAACATGGCTGGGGAGCCGAGGCCTGTAAGGGTGCCTCAGAGACAACCACCCTAATCCAGCAGTGGAAGTTGGAGCGGCCCATAGCCACTCCACTCGGAGTTACTGGAGGCCCTTCCCAGGTCGAACATAAACTTAGATAATTTCTTCTTCAGCTCCTAAGGGACCTCAGGACCATGGTATTAAAGGTAATTGATCCCCTCCGGGGTGGATTGACTTTGACTTGGTAACTTTTGGGGCCTTTACTAGGCCCTGAACAGAACTCACGCCAGCTCTCAGCAGTTGAGAGTTCCATTGGGCCTAGTGGGGACCTAAGTGGTGAAAGTCCTGGAATAGCCCAGGAACTCCCACAGACACGGGAGGGGCTGGGTGGAAGACTTGTCATTTGCCCACACTGGAATTTGCAGTGCCTATAGCACATGGTGGAAACCCACTGTCTCCAGGTTCCACCCCAAATAATGACCCATGGCAGGAAATCCACTCTCTCTCCACTGCACCTGATCCCAGGAGTTTCAGCTCCTCTGTTTTTAGTTTAGTTAAAGGTGGGCAGTAATTCCTGCCTCCTCCCAGCTCCTTGATGAGTGGAATTCAGCGCTTATAATGTGCCACAGCCTGTCATCTGAATTTGAGGACACCTGCCTTAGACAAGCAGCTTGTAGAACTACTTTTGTGTTTTTCTGTATGTTACTGATTCTGTGAAGACAAACAGGTAAAAAAAAGTTGGAATTTGCATTTATGTCACATCTTATCGCACCCTCAAAGTCATCCCAAAACACTCTGACCACAATGAGGTAATTTGAAGTACACTGACTGTTGGTGGACACAATGGGGGAAAAATTGGATAAGGATCCGTTTCGGGCGGGGGTAGCACGATGTGCTAGCACTCTGCGCCCGATGGACCCTACGCAGGCAGCATGTGAACTTCATGCTGCCTGCTACTTACCATGATATCTCCGTGCAGCCAGCGCTACCCGCGCTGCTGAGAGGCTGCACGGCGAGTGAGGAAGTTGGAAATGGGACGTGCACAGCGCACGTCATCAGCAGCCTGCACCTCTTAAAGGTCAGGTTCACATTTCAAATGGCAAGTATACAGCTTACTTGCAGGAGGGAAAGATGGCTACGCGAATAGCTGGACCGGCACAAGAGAGGGTTCCACGCTTCTCGGATGACGCTCTGGAGGCCCTGGTGGAAGGCGTGGACGAAAGGAGGGCCAACATGTACCCGTAGGGTGGCCAGAGACCTTCCAGACTGCAGCTTCGCAGGCACTGGCAGGCTGTGGCGGAGGAAGTAAATGCCAGGAGCATTGCACCATGCACATGTGTGCAGTGCCGAAAGAAGTTCAATGATTTGACACGAGTGGTCAAAGTGAGTGAATGCAACTGTCAAGTAGCACATCCTACCAACTGCACCACTGCTCCACACATCACACCTCCCGTCACCCACCCACCAACAAACACTGCCCATCCATACGCAATGCTGCACTCGGCATGCTGCATCTCACCCACACATAGTACTACACTTGCAGGCCACGCACCACCACTCACAAGTCACACAAACTAGCAGCTATTTGACCATGACAGGCACATCACCCACATACATTGTAGGACACTTACTGACACACTGTCCTCTGTCTTGCAGGAGAAGGTGGTGCATAACAGCCGGCAGCAGGAGAGACTTGAGGGTGGACGCACATTTACACGTCCTCACCCACAGAACCACAGAAAAGATACAGCACAGAAAGGGGCCATTTGGCCCATCGTGTCCGCGCCAGCTCGAAGAACAACCAGGTGCCCATTCTAATCCCACCTTCCAGCACCTGGTCCATAGCCCTGCAGCTTACAGCACTTTAGGTGGAGGTCCAGGTACTTTTTAAAAGAGTTGAGGGTCCCTGCCTCTTCCACCAATTCGGGCAGCGAATTCCATACACCCACCACCCTCTGGGTAAAAAAGTTTTTTCCTCATGTCCCCTCTAATCCTTCCGCCAATCAGCTTAAATCTATGTCCTCTAGTTCTTGAACTCTCCGCTAGGGGAAACAGGTACTTCCTGTCTACTCTATCTGGGCCCCTCATAATTTTGTACACCTCAATCAAGTCTCCCCTCAGCCTCCTCTGCTCCAAGGAAAACAGCCCCAGCCTATCCAATCTCTCCTCGTAGCTACAATTTTCAAACCCTGGCAACGTTCTTGTAAATCTTCTCTGCACTCTCTCCAGAGCAATTACGTCCTTCCTGTAATGTGGTGACCAGAACTGCGCACAATACTCCAGCTGTGGCCTTACCAGCATTTTATACAGTTCCAGCATTACATCCCTGCTTTTGTATTCTATACCTCGGCTAATTTTTTTAAATATTCGTTCATGGGATGTGGGCGTCGCTGGCGAGGCCGGCATTTATTGCCCATCCCTAATTGCCCTTGAGAAGGTGGTGGTGAGCCGCCTTCTTGAACCGCTGCAGTCCGTGTGGTGAAGGTTCTCCCACAGTGCTGTTAGGAAGGGAGTTCCAGGATTTTGACCCAGCGACGATGAAGGAACGGCGATATATTTCCAAGTCGGGATGGTGTGTGACTTGGAGGAGAACGTGCAGGTGGTGTTGTTCCCATGTACCTGCTGCTGTTGTCCTTCTAGGTGGTAGAGGTCATGGGTTTGGGAAGTGCTGTCGAAGAAGCCTTGGTGAGTTGCTGCAGTGCATAACGGAGAGCATTCCGTATGTCTTCTTCACAACCTTATCTACCTGTACAGCCACCTTCAGGGACCTGTGCACATGCACTCCAAGGTCTCTCACTTCCTCTACCCCTCTCAATATATTCCCGTTTACTGAGTATTCCCTTTTACAGTTTGCCCTCCCTAAGTGCATTACCTCACACTTCTCCATTTGCCACTTTTCCGCCCACTCCACCAACCCGTTGATATCTTCTTGGAGTCTACAGCTATCCTCTTCACTATCAACTACACAGCCAATTTTTGTGTCGTCTGCAAATTTGCCAATCATGTCCCCACATTCAAGTCTAAATCATTAATATGTACCACAAACAGCAAGGGACCCAACACTGAGCCCTGTGACACCCCACTGGAAACGGATTTCCATTCGCAAAGACATCCATCGACTTTTACCCTTTGTTTCCTGTTACTGACCCAATTTTGGATCCAATTCGCCACATTTCCCTGTATCCCATGGGCTTTTACCTTTCTAACCAGTCTGCCATGTGGGACCTTGTCAAATGTCTTACTAAAATCCATGTAGACAACATCCACTACACTACCCTCATCAATCCTCCTTGTCACTTCCTCAGGAATTCAATCAGATTTATAAGGCATGACCTTCCCTGAACAAATCCATGCTGTCTATCCCTGATTAAACCATGCCTTTCCAAGTGACAGTTTATCCTATCTCTCAGTATTGATTCTAATAGTTTGCCCACCACCGAGGTAAGACTGACTGGCCTATAATTGTTCGGCCTTTCCCTCGTACCCTTTTTAAACAATGGTACTACGTTTGCAGTCTTTCAGTCCTCCGGTACCTCCCCTGTTTCTAGTGAAGATTGGAAAATGATCCTCAGAGCATCCGTTATTTCCTCCCTGGCTTCCTTCAATAGCCAAGGAAACAATCCATCCAGCCCTGGTGACCTATGAACTTTTAAGGATTCTAGTCCCTCGAGTACTTCCTCTCTCATTATGTTTACCTTATCCAATATTTCACACCTCTCCTCTTCAACTACTACGTCCGGATCATCCCTTTCCTTTGTGAATACGGAGACAAAATATTCATTTAAAACCCTACCCACATCCTCTGCTTTTACACACAAGTTACCCTTATCGTCCCTGATAGGTCCCAACTTTTCCTTAGTTATCCCCTTGTTCTTAATGTACTGATAAAACATCTTTGGGTTTTCTTTAATCTTACAAGCTAATATTTTTTATAGAGGAGACAGTGCTTAGGATCATTGGGCGGGCTGTCGCTGCAGCCATCACAACGTACCGCGCTGGATGTCCCGATAAAGAGGGTCTCTGCATATCTAATGCTTCTTCTCCTTTTCCACATCTCCCTCCTCCCATGATCTTTTCTGACTCACGTGCTGCACATGCTGTCAGCATGCACGTCTTACTTGCTCCTCTCCCTGCTCCACAACTCAAACTGTTTCCCTTTGTCATTGTAGATACCCAAGAACACATGGCGGCACCGTCCGAGGAGGAGGGGGACACTGAAGCCACACCGTCACTCGATCTGACACTTTTTTTTTTATTCGTTCATGGGATGTGGGCGTCGCTGGCGAGGCCAGCATTTATTGCCCATCCCTAATTGCCCTCGAGAAGGTGGTGGTGAGCCGCCTTCTTGAACCGCTGCAGTCTGTGTGGTGACTGTTCTCCCACAGTGCTGTTAAGAAGGGAGTTCCAGGATTTTTACCCAGCGACAATGAAGGAACGGCGATATATTTCCAAGTCGGGATGGTGTGTGACTTGGAGGGGAACGTGCAGGTGGTGTTGTTCCCATGTGCCTGCTGCTCTTGTCCTTCTAGGTGGTAGAGGTCGCGGGTTTGGGAGGTGCTGTCGAAGAAGCCTTGGCGAGTTGCTGCAGTGCATCCTGTGGATGGTGCACACTGCAGCCACAGTGCGCCGGTGGTGAAGGGAGTGAATGTTTAGGGTGGTGGATGGGGTGCCAATCAAGCGGGCTGCTTTATCTTGGATGGTGTCGAGCTTCTTGAGTGTTGTTGGAGCTGCACTCATCCAGGCAAGTGGAGAGTATTCCATCACACTCCTGACTTGTGCCTTGTAGATGGTGGAAAGGCTTTGGGGAGTCAGGAGGTGAGTCACTCGCCGCAGAATACCCAGCCTCTGACCTGCTCTTGTAGCCACAGTATTTATATGGCTGGCCCATTTAAGTTTCTGGTCAATGGTGACCCCCAGGATGTTGATGGTGGGGGATTTGGCGATGGTAATGCCGTTGAATGTCAAGGGGAGGTGGTTAGACTCTCTCTTGTTGGAGATGGTCATTGCCTGGCACTTATCTGGCGCGAATGTTACTTGCCACTTATGAGCCCAAGCCTGGATGTTGTCCAGGTCTTGCTGCATGCGGGCTCGGACTGCTTTATTATCTGAGGGGTTGCGAATGGAACTGAACACTGTGCAGTCATCAGCGAACATCCCCATTTCTGACCTTATGATGGAGGGAAGGTCATTGATGAAGCAGCTGAAGATAGTTGGGCCTAGGACACTGCCCTGAGGAACTCCTGCAGCAATGCCCTGGGGCTGAGATGATTGGCCTCCAACAACCACTACCATCTTCCTTTGTGCTAGGTATGACTCCAGCCACTGGAGAGTTTTCCCCCTGATTCCCATGGACTTCAATTTTACTAGGGCTCCTTGGTGCCACACTCGGTCAAATGCTGCCTTGATGTCAAGGGCAGTCACTCTCACCTCACCTCTGGAATTCAGCTCTTTTGTCCATGTTTGGACTAAGGCTGTAATGAGGTCTGGAGCCGAGTGGTCCTGGCGGAACCCAAACTGAGCATCGGTGAGCAGGTTATTGGTGAGTAAGTGCCGCTTGATAGCACTGTCGACAACACCTTCCATCACTTTGCTGATGATTGAGAGTAGACTGATGGGGCGGTAATTGGCCGGATTGGATTTGTCCTGCTTTTTGTGGACAGGACATACCTGGGCAATTTTCCACATTGTCGGGTAGATGCCAGTGTTGTAGCTGTACTGAAACAGCTTGGCTAGAGGTGCAGCTAGTTCTGGAGCACAAGTCTTCAGCACTACAGTCGGGATGTTGTCGGGGCCCATAGCCTTTGCTCCCACCAGCTCAGAGACTGACACTGCGCGTCCTTTAGAAGTTAGGTTAGAGGAGGGATCTGCACGAGGTGAGACACAGGGCACAAGTGCGCAGGAGCCAGGGCAGGGGAATGAATACCACAGGTGCCAGCTCACCGGAGGGCGAGGTCGCTCACTAGTTCTGCTGCAGAGGAGTCAGATGAGGACTTTGATGGACGAGGCTACATAAGACGGCTGATGGGCGTACACCACCAAATGCTTGGGGCATTGGAAAACCTGCCAGAAAGCCTGTGCACAATGAGAAGGGGCATGGAGGAGTCCAGCTCCAACTTGGCACAGGGCTTTGTGCAGAACTTGGAGCCCATCCTTTCCAACATAGAATGGTGGTCACCTCCATCAGCACACCTGTGGAACCCACCATGATGCAGCGTCTGATGACTGATGTCACAGCTTCCATTGCAGCTCAAACAACTGCCATCCAAGGTCTGACTGCTGCATTTGGAGCTCAGACTGCTGCCTTGGAAGCTCAGACTGCTGCTTTCGTGGCTATGGGGACCATGGTGGAACTGGGCTTCCAGGGCATCACAGCACTCCAGCAATCCGTTCTCCAGCTGACCACCAGATTGCTGAGGTGCCGCCCCGGGAAAGTGGCAGTGGCGCCATGGCAGTCGGACCTGCTGTACTCTCTCAGGACAACAGCCTTCCTGCTCCCACCCCTGCCACTCCGCCAGTGCCCCTGTTGTTGCTATCAGCCAGCCAGGCCATTCTGCTGCAGCCCATGCTATGATGGTGCAGTCTGAAGCTGGGCCTTCCTTGCCCAGAGCTGCTTGCAGTCGTCCTCCATGGCCATCTGCACACTTCTCCATTGCAGGCCAGCAGTCTCCCACTACCCAAGCTCTAGCCACTGGGGAAGCACCTCGTAGGAGCACTAGGAAAAGTAAAGGCACATGAACAAAAAGCACTAAGGGAATGCACAAGGGTGAATAGTTCTGTTATGTTTGCACAATTTCATTTATTCATTGATAAATGAGACTTTGATTTTGCATTTGGTAGTGGTTTTTATTGTCTTGTGGGAGCAGAAAGGTGGGGAGTGTAGGGCTGTTGGTGAGTTGGGGGATGTAGTTCACATTATTGATAGCGGGCACGGATCAGGCGAGCTCACAGAGCCCTTGCAGACAAGGCGTGTGGTTCCTGTTGCACCCTTGCGTCTTCCTCCACTTCCTCTTCCGGCTCCACCCCCTCCTCCTCCTCCTCAGCCTCTTCCTCCTCCTGCTTCTCGGCCTCTTCATCTTCATCCTCCTCCTCCTCCACCTCTGACTCAGGGTCTTCTCCAATCATTGGTGGCAAAGGCTGATCCCTCATGATGGCGAGGTTGTGCAGCATGCAGCATACCACCACAAATCTGTCCACCCGCTCAGCGGAGTACTGCAGGGCTCCTCCAGACCGGTCCAGGCAGCGGAAACATTGTTTGAGGAGGCCGATGGTGTGCTCCACGATGTTGCGTGTGGCAGCATGGCTCTCATTATAGGCTTGCTGTGCACGTGTGCGTGGGTTCCTGACCAGAGTCATGAGCCAAGGCATGAGGGGATAGACCTTGTCGCCCAGTAGCCAGCCTTTGACTTGCCGAGTCGGGTGAAAGATAGCTGGCACATTGAACTGCCGCGTGACGAAGGCGTCACGACTGCTCCCAGAATAGCGGGCATCGACCACCATGATTCGATGCGTGTGGCCACACACCAGCTACACGTTGAGGGAGTGGAAGCCCTTTCGGTTGACGTTGATGTGCAGGTCTCGCAGGGCAATATGCGTGCAGTCGTTGGCACCCTGCACCATGGGGAAGCCAGCAATGTGAACGAACCCCCGTGCTCACTCGTTCTGCTTGTCTCTGTGCAGAGGGAAGGTGATGAACCTGTTCCTCATGTGGTACAGTGCGTCTGTGACCTCCCTTATGCAGCAGTGCACTGCATACTGCGAGACTTTGCACATGTCCCCAGCAGAGGCCTGAAATGATCCTGAGCCGTAGAAATTCAGTGCCACGGTGACCTTCACAGCCACAGGCAATGCTGTCCTTGCCCTGCTCTGAGGCTGCAGTTGTGGCTGCACCAGTTGACAGATCTTGGTCACGGCTTCCTTGTTGAACCTCAGGTGTCAGATGCAATCCTCCTCGGTCATGTTGAGATAAGAGAATTGGTCCCGGACGGCCCTCGTTGGGTAGGGCCTCCTGCTCAGTGCCCTGCGCCTCCTCGTCCTCCATCTCCTTGTAGCTTGACCCGCTATGCGTGGCCTTTCTGCATGCTCCCAGTCATGCTCAATGCCCAGTGGGAGCCCTAGCAGACCACCCATGGTTGCTAGGAATGTTATTCAACCAGGTTTGTAACTTTCCGACCCGTAAGGCAGTACCTGCCAAAGCACTCTCAAAAGTAGTCCAGGAACTCTCAGTAAGAATAGGGAGCTTCAAAAAACATTTCCTACTCCTCCAGCAGCCAGAAGCAATAATCCAGCAACTAACCTGCAACACCTGCATGGCCTCTTTAAATAGCTCTGGCAGGGGGTGCTTCAGGCACTGTAAAACATGTTCAGATGGTCGGGGTTAAGACTGTGTGTTGAGTTGAGCGTTAAGATCCAAAATGGTGTCTATCACTTTAAATCAGCGTTGCACACTGATTGCACGTATTTTCTCCCTACCTTACATGCTTCCAGCGTTCGTTATCTGCGCCTGCACAAACTCCTATACCAAGATGGTGCCTGGTGCACGTTACGCAGGAAACATGCCTGCGCATCCAAGACGCCATCTTGGATGTCGGAGAGGCCATGTAGCGCCAAAACAATGGGCACTAGACGGCCCAATTTAGCGCCCAATCTGTTTATTCAGCTGAGCATGGCCTCTTCTCCCTTACTGGAGCCAAAATCAGAGTGAGTTAAGATAGAATGTTCTGTATCCTTAAAGCTGGAGTTTCCAGAATCTTCTCTCCTCGTCTCTCGAGAGCACTGACTCTTCCTAGGTATAGTTCCGCAAGCACCTTGCTCCCTCTAGTACCTCAACTAAGTGACCATTCCTCATTTGTAAGGATCTGCATGCTATTCAGTCATGAGTGACATCACAGCCAAGCCCACAGGAGGTGTCCTGGCTAACCTTCCTTCCTCAACCAACAACAGATTAGCTGGTCATTCATCCAATTGCTGCTTGTAAAATGGCTGATGCACTTGCCTACATAACAATAATCACTTCACTTCAAAGTAACTCACTGTATGTGAAGTGCGTTGAGATGTTTCTGAGGACGTGACAAGATGCTATGTAAATGCAAGACTGTTTTTCTTAAAACAAATTCCTATCAAATTCCCCATGGTTTTTTTCCTTCTTTCACTTTCCCTTCTCTTTCTTGTTTAAATATTTCCCTGACACAAATTCAGGCCAAGTTTCCTAGCCCTCAGTATTCTTTTACTGAATTCAACTGCAAGTCATGGTATGAGATGGAGATTCACAGACTGAGCTGCTTACACACTCACTACATGCAGCTGATCTTACACATTTGTAGGCCTGAGGGCATTCCTTGGTGGGGACTTTAGGTTGAGTGGGGTTGAGCTGGGCTAGTGAAGCATGCACACATTAGGGATCGGGCCTGTGCACCTCATGGTCCTGTGGGAGTTTCAGGCTTTATAAATGTCTTAACTCTGCATGTTATCTGCCTTTATCTCCAGTTAGGGAGAAGGGGCTTTGCTCACCTGAATAAGCAGATGCATTGGGAATATCACCAAGGTTTGTCCCAATCGGCCACTCTAACTTCAGTGGAAGATTGGCCCAAATCCGTTTACGCATGTATCCAGGGTTTCTGTTGATGTTCTGCTGAGGTTACGATCGGGAGAACCCCTGAAGAAATTCTTAGTGACTGTGTCCACCTTATTGAATTTTGCGCCTACATAACAACAGTCAGCGCACTCCAAAGTAATGCATTGTAGGCAAAGTATTTTGGGGTGTCTTTGAGGGTGTGATAAGATGCAACATAAATTCAAGTTTACTTGTTTATATTCACACAATCAGTAACATACAGAAAACCAGAAAAGTACTTTTCCTTCAGACAGAATCTAAGCTGCTTGTCTAAGACAGGGGCTCTCAAATATAGGTGGCAGACTGTGACACATTACAAACACATTAGTTGGTCCAGTATTGTGAATCATTTCATATCTCCCATTTCAACTGCCTCCAATCTCCCTCCTTTACTCAATCTCCCAAACTCCCCATTGCTGTGAACATTTTCTCTGTACTTTTCCTTAGCTCCATCACTCCACCATGATAGCACCTGTTTCTCCCTGTTCCACATCTTCCAAACGGTCTTTTATCCATTTGATATTTCTACTTTCTACAAAGACGACATGAGGAAAAAATTTTTTTAGGCAGTGAGTAGATATGATCTGGAATGCGCTGCCTGAAAGGATGGTGGAAGCAGACTCAATCGTGGCTTTCAAAAAGGAATTGGATAAATACTTAAAGAGAAAAAATTTGCAGGACTACAGGGAAAGAGCAGGGGAATGGGACTAACTGGATTGTTCTTACAAAGAGCCAGCACGGGCTCGATGGGCCGAATGGCCTCCTTCTGTGCTGTAACTCAGTCCCTCAGTTTTCCTCACATTACTATTTGAACATCCTAAAATCCTCACTCTGCTGATGACATCCCCCCTCTCCCAGTGTAGCATGTTCATCAGTCATCACATCAGTAAATGATTCTTCTTCTTCTATCTGTAATCCGTCCCTCCCTCCTGAAGCAGTTTTATCTGTTTTTAGTACATCTATATCTAGATTTCACAAACAGCACACAATGCTCTTCCTGTTTTCTGTACTTTTGCGCAAACAACCCTTGCATATTCTTAGAAAACACTGGTAGCTATAACATATTATTCTTAAAATTAGGTTGTCAATGGTTACTGCCTTCATTTCATACTAACCCCCTGCAGACACAGTCCAGCCAACAGAGAGAAAATCCCCAGCTCATCCCTTTTAAACTCACAGCTATTGGACCTCCATACAATGCTCTAAATGTCACTGTTGCTCTGCTGCAGTACTCTTAGTTACTCACTCTTACTATCCAATACTATTTATTGTTCTCTGTTACTCACAGTCACTCTGTAACTCATGCTTGTACTCTATTACTCTTATGCTTAGTTGTTCACTGTTACTCATTGTGATCCTGTGTTGCTGATACTCACTTTTCCTCTTTGTTGCGCACTGTTAGTCTTTGTAACTGTAATTCTGTTACTGCACTCACTATTATGCTCTGGTATTAATTGTTGCTCTCTGCAATTCACTATTAATGCTTTCTTAGTGGTTCAATATCTCTGTGAATCTGAATTTTTATTTTGTTTCTGAAAGTTTATTTAATAAATAATAAAAGTATCAGCAGTGACTAAAACCTCTGAATGACAGGGTGCCCGTACCAACATTGCCTAAACCAACTTGAATTGTACGAGTATAGTCTGTTGCCACCATTATTGGGGATGCCCATAGCTATTGTCCTCAATGATGTTTTCAAGCTCCTCCATTCTTCAGTGCTAATAGCCTGGATTGCCGCTTCTGCCTACTGGAAGTTGCAAGAGTTCCCACCTATAGCATACAGAAGAAGCAGTCTGGGCCTTCGGCACTGGAAGCATGCAAAAAAGAGGAGGTGGAGACTGAGTCCAAGTAGGAACAGAATGCGAGGAGAGCAGTGGGCGCCTGTCGCTCTGATTTGTATCAGCAAATGCCTACACGTTGACTGGATTGCCAAAATACTGATGGTTGGTATGTATGTGAGATTAAAATAACTTTGGAATTTACTTTTATATCCAGGTTAGTGGGTCAATCCCTGTAGACCTGCCACCTCTCTCGGTTCTCTGATTTTTTTGAGCAGTACGTCTAGGGATTTCTAAAATGAAAATCGGATACCCAAGATCTGATTTTGAAAATAGAAAACCCATTTCTCCTCCTATTTGTGTGTCTCTTCTGTGAAGGTGTTATTGGGATGTTCAATGATTGTCTATCAAAGTATCAGCCTGACACACTGGTAACACTCTTTCCTCTGAGACAGAAGGTCATAAATTCAAGCCCCTACTCCTTAGACTTGAGCTAACAGTTCGGTGCAACACTGAGGGAGTACTGCACTGTCAGAGGTGCCAGATTCAGATGAGATGTTAAACCGAGGCCTTGTTTTCCCCATCAGGTAGATGGGTTTTGAAAGAGTAGATAGGGAGAAACTGTTTCCACCTGCGAATGGCTTCGGCCACCTCCTGCCATGCCCTGCACGCTGCTATCTTCATGACCTTCCTTCCATGGCAGGGAAATAAAGCATCCCTCCTCTGCTCTGCTTCCTGGCCTTGTCAACAAAGCATGGTGCCCTTTAGTGAACAGACCTCTCATTGGTGTACTGATGGATTACAAGCTATTTTTTTACTGCTGCCATGAAATCTTACTCCTTTGCAGTGCCACTTTAAAAATTATCTTCAGGCAAAAATCACTTCTCACACCATGATGTTTCTCTGCAAGCTATCGACTTCCACAATGCTCAGGCTCAGGTTTCCATGTTCACTCCACAAGATCTCCCAAGGCCCCAAGTAGCTCCAGCCGCATTTAGCAGCCTCAGGCCCACCAATTTAGTCCCAAGAGGAAATTGGGGTACAGAAAAGTGATATTAAGCACAGTGCTATTCCAGTGAGCCCCCCTCATAGCGTTCACTTTCATGGGCGCAAGGAACATCAGCCCTTTTATCAGTTCAATAACAATTATGTCCACATAGCATTTCTTTCCTTAAGGGCAAATGATAGCAGGGGGAGACATGCCCCCCCCCCCACAACCGTGAGATGTGTTCTGAAGGCTAGACACAATGAACAAATAAGAATAACCTTTATTCTGACCTCAAAGAGAGTTCTGAGCTAGGAATCACATGGCCCTTACAAATTTACAAAAGGCCATTTTACCCCTCTTGGTCTCTGCTTTTCGTCCATATTTGTGTCATCAAAATTTGCAGATGACACAAAACTTGGAAGTGTAGTAAACAGTGAGGAGGATTGTAATAGACTTCAAGAGGACATAGACAGGCTGGTGGAATGGGCGGACACGTGGCGGATAAAATTTACCACAGGGAAGTGCGAAGTGATACATTTTGGCAGGAAGAATAAGAAGAGGCAATATAAACTAAATGGTTCAATTCTAAAGGGGGTGCAGGAACAGAGACACCTGGGGGTATATGTGTACAAAGCTTTGAAAGTGGCAGGACAGCTTGAGAAAGCGGTTTAAAAAGCATACCGGATGCTGGGCTTCATAAATAGAGGCATAGAGTACAAAAGCAAGGATGTTATTTTGAACCTTTATAAAACACTGGTTTGGCCACAACTGGAGCACTGTGTCCAATTCGCACTTTAGGAAGGATGTGAAGACCTAGGGTGCAGAAAAGATTTACTAGAATGGTTCCAGGGATGAGGGACTTCAGTTACAAGGATAGACTGGAGAAGCTGGGGTAGTTCTCCTTAGAGCAGAGAAGGTTAAGAAGAGATTTGATAGAAGTGTTCAAAATCATGAAGGGTTTAGATAAAGTAAATAAAGAGAAACTGCTCCCATTGGCAGAAGGGTTGAGAACCAGAGGACACAAATTTAAGGTGATTGGCAAAAGAACCAAAGGTAACATGAGGAAACACATTTTTACACAGCAAGTAGTTATGATATGGAATGCGCTGCCTGAAAGGGTGGTGGAAGCAGATTCAATCATGGCTTTCAAAAAGGAATTGAATAAATACTTGAAGGAAAAAATTTGCGGGACTACTGGGAAAGAGCGGGGGAATGGGACTAACGTGATTGCTCTTTCAAAGAGCTGGCACGGGCTCGATGGGCCGAATGGCCTCCTTCTGTGCTATAACCATTCTATGATTCTATGTTCTGTTTAAGGCTATTTCTTAGATTATCAATGACTTCTTTCTTTAATTATCAATGTATGAATTCCATCTTACTTAGATGGACCTAATCAAATGACTCTCTGTGACAACTGAAAGTTGGCTTGAGGTGGCCAAAGAGATGAACCTGGGGCACCCTTAGGTGGGCTTGGTGAAAGGGTGAAAGGGTTGGACCTGGAAGGCCTAAGATAGGACCGAGGAACGCCCCCGCCTCCATCAATGACCTAACTCTGCAATGTCCTGTGGTGTGAATAGCCAAAGACTGACCTGGTGGCAACTGATCACAGACAGGAGGTTCATAAATGTACCATTTTATAATGTGTCATGTTATCTTGTGCTATATTCAGAGGGTTCTACACGGTGTTTTGTTTATAACAAGCCATTGCATGCCCTGTTAGAAACTGGTTGCCTTTGAGTTAAATGAGACTATAAAATAGCTTTCTTGTTAAAAGAGAAAAGCAACATTTTAAATTGTAAAACAGAACTCACAGGAAGTGAAAAAGTTACAGAGTTCACATGGTTCTTTGTTCCAGCTGAAATGTCACACGCTGGTTATTCTCCACACAGTTAATATTCCATTTCTCAAAATGTTTGGTGAGCAGTCTCTATTCTGCAACATTCCTGCAACAGAAACAGCACAAGAAGCTCTGTGGCAAACAGCTAACCTGTAGAGAATAATACCCTAAACTGTACCAACCACACCCAAAGATAAACGGACACCCAGTCCTTCCACAAGAGGAAATCTTCAACCCATCAGGCTAGGCTCGATTTGAATCCAGGCCTCATAGCTAAAAGAGATGAGTCAAATATGCTGCACCACCCAGTCTCCATAAAAGGGAAGAGGTCTTCATCAGCAGGGAGGTGGAAACACACCCAAGCCTAGGGAGATGAGAAGTGAGGGGGAGTGATAAGCACAAAACATACAGGGCTTGTTCCAGAAGGGGTAGAAAGACATTTTAGGGGAATTTCAGAAAGTTTTAGAGCAAAAATATCTGCCCAGCATTTCTTTCAGTAACACTGCACTGAACAGTCGGTTGTAGCTTCAGCTGTAGGAATCAGTGTGATTTACACAAGGCAGGGCTTTCCCACTCTGCGCAGGCAATAAAGTGCAGAAAATGGCATCCAACCAAGACACACAGTGAAAATAAAACAATCAGATGTTGAACCTAAAATTCTGGTGAAACAATTCAATAAATTACAACATTCGCTTCTGGGAACAGGAAGAAAAGAAACTGCAGGCTGTGCAGTGGGTTGGAGAACGATTGCAAGAAATAATGATTGCAAAAAAAAATTAACAAATTGTTTGCAAATTGCACATCCGACCGACTGTCACAAGCGGATCAATGGACAGCGAGGTGTTGCAAGGCAATAAATTGTGTACAGAAAATAAAAGCAGCTGCAATGCCAGGCACCAGTGACTCATCCAAGGAAATACCCTCAACACAGGGCAAGAAAGGGGCAGACAGAATATTTCACTTTCTGCATCAAGGACCCACCAGATTCCTGAGACTTTACTGATTGGTGATTGTTATGTTACTTTATCAAATATTCTTCCATTGCTTGGCATTATCTCAACAATTATCACTGTACCCTGTATAATATGTACTGTAATAATGTACATGCAAGTCCATATTGGCCCATAACCATTTGTTTTTTCAACACAGTTGTGTTTCATGTTCAGAATTATTGCATTCTCATTGTGAAATTCTTCTCAGTTCAAACAGAGTCCAACAGCAACTAATTAAATCCGTTCCTCGCATCTCCACAGGTGACTCTTACACATTCATGTCCTTGTCGCTGCAGAGGAGGAGGTGAAATTGGTCCCCCAGGGACAACTGGCAAGTTGAAAGGACCAGCAAGAAATTCCCTACAGGGAAGGACTGTGACAGTTCTGTCAGGCAGCAGAACATCTCTGAGAGAGAGCAAAAACCCACAGCGCCATCACAGGCTGAGGGCATGTAGCAGAGAGAGCACGCAATCCTGTCTCTTCCACACACCCCACCCTCCACTGCACAATTTCAGAGATAGATGCTGTGCAATGTAGATTCAAATATACACACGAGTACATTGCAGAATATTGTGCAATATCACAAAGCCCAGTTGTTATATTAGGTTGCTCTTTCTGGTGGATGCGCTGCGCATGTGACTGGGATGTCACGCCATTTGGATCTTCACAGTCACCTGAAAGTACTTGAATTCAGACTCCTGCCTTAATGCCTTACTATGTTTGGTTGGGGCAGGTTAATCATAAAGCAAGTAATAATCTAGTCCTAGCTACCTGCTCTTTTCTC
Source organism: Heptranchias perlo (assembly GCF_035084215.1). Classification (NCBI taxonomy): domain Eukaryota; kingdom Metazoa; phylum Chordata; class Chondrichthyes; order Hexanchiformes; family Hexanchidae; genus Heptranchias; species Heptranchias perlo. The sequence continues at coordinate 15,486,024 of NC_090352.1, read as the reverse complement.
TAGAAAAGAGACGGCAGGGTGTGACCTGATTGAGATCTTTAAGATAATAATAGGGTTTAATAGGGGAGACGTAGAGAAAATATTTCCACTTATGGGAGAGTCCAAAACTAGAGGTCAGAAATATAAAATAGTCGTTAAAAAATCCAATAAGGAATTCAGGAGAAACTTCTTTACCCAAAGAGTGGTAAGAATGTGGAACTCAGGAGTAGTTAAGGTGACTAGCATAGAAGCATTTAAGGGAAAGCTAGATAAACACAAGAGGGAGAAAGGAATAGAAGGGTATCCTGATAGGGTTAGATGAAGTCGGGAGGGAGGAGGCTCATGTGGAGCATAAACGTCAGCAAAGACCAATTGGGCCAAATGGCCTGTTTTTGTGCTGTAGTTTCAATGTAACTCGATGTGTTGCTACACTGTGAGACATATACTCCTCTCTGCCTGGAACTCAGGGTCATTAGCAGTTCAACCTGGCTTTCTTACTCAGCACTATAGCTCCCTTTCCCACCAACCTCATCCAATTAGTGGCTATAATGCCATAGAGAGGATAAAGAGAAGGATCAGCATTGTTTTATTCCCTAAAATGTTTGAAGGGGATGAAATTTGTTTACAGTTGTCACTCTTTGATGTTTCCAAAACTAAACAGCTAGTAGAATAGAGGAGGGGCAGAGGGAAGGTTCAAAGCCCAAATGGGATATGACACTGGAAGAATACTGTTTAAATGAGATGCTGATAGCTGTAGAGGAAGAGGAGTTGCATTAAATATAAAGTAAAATATAAAGGTACAGGAGAAGATTCAGTAGAGAATTAATCACTCTGGATACAGTTAAACGAGAGAAACTACTGGCGGGAATTTGCTACTGATTAAACAGCTCAGGTATTTCACAGGGAAGTAAAGAGAACATCCAGCAAAAGGAATGTTTTAATAATGGGGTATTTTAACTACCTGGGTATTGAATGGAGTTTAGATAGTGCTAGGAGTAAAAAGAGTCAGGAACTTCTGGAGGTGGTGAGGGGCTGCTACATAAAAGGGACTAGAAATTAGACTGTACTTAACCTATTGCTGACCAATAATGGAGACATGACAGGGTTGAAGTGGGTGAGCAGCTGGGTAACAGTGATTGTGGGGTCTTAAGGTTCAGGGTAATGAAAGGGAAAGGATAGAGTAACAATAGAATTAAATCATCCAACTTCAGAAAGGCAGATTTTAGGATTTGAGAGGAAACAGGCTTAGTTGTCGGTACGTATAACAAGGAGTTGTAGGAGGAAAAGTGGGTAATGGAAGCCAGCCTAGATGACAGGCAAGGCTATTATAGCTATTAGGAATAAAGTAAACACAGGAATGTAAAAGCTAGGATAAGGAAAAAAAATCAAAGACTGCAAAAGGACTTTTAAGAGAATTAAGCAAGCATGGGAAATTAGAATTGCTAAGGATATTAAACTAAATGACCAAAAAAATTAAGTACATCAAGGGAAACGGAATAAGAATAACAACAACAATTTGCATTTATATAGCACCTTTAAGAAAGTAAAACGTCCCCAGGCCCTTCACAGCAGCATAATCAGACAAAAATTGACACTGAGCCAAAGAAGGAGACATTAGGACAGGTAACCAAAAGCTTGGTCAAAGAGGTGGTTTTAAGGAACATCTTAAAGGAGGAGAGAGAGGTGGAGAGGCAGAGAGGTTTAGGGAGGGAATTCCAGAGCTTGAGGCCTAAACGGCTGAAGGCACAGCCGTCAATGGTGTGGCGAAGGAAGTCGGGGATGCACAAGAGTCCAGTGTTGGAGGAACGCAGAGAACTCGGAGAGTTGTAGGGCTGGAGGAGGTAACAGAGGTAGGGAGGGGGGAGACCATGAAGGAATTTGAACACAAGGATGTGAATTTTAAATTTGAGGCATTGGTAGATTGAGAGCCAATGTAGGTCAGCGAGCACAACGAGACAAGGATGGAGACTACCATGCCACTGGTTACAAAACACATTTCTTCATCTGATACTTCAGCAACCATGCCTAATCAACATTCTAGAGAGGTTGTGTGTTTTGGGCAGGGTCAGTGGTTACAGCAGCAGGGTAAAATGTTGCAGACAGGGTCAGTGGTTGCAAGGGTGAGATCAATTGTGCACAAGGTGGTTGAGTACCTCTTCTTAAATTCCACTTTAACTGCTGCTGTAATGTCATGACTAGATGGCAGTTACTGCCACCCTCCTTCCGATTTACACAAAATGGCGACCAGAAAGGTGAGGCATTACTGATCATTCAACCATTCAGTGGAAAATGAAGTACTGGGCTGCAAAACATATGTAGTATTGAAACTGCCCATCTGAAAAGTAAGTCCCATATACTCTGGCACAAATCCTCATCAATTGAGCATGTGCTTCTACACTGGATTTTATGGTAAAACTGCAGCGTTAAAACAAATGCTAGCAGAAATGTTCCTGTGAGTGTGGTGAGCCAGCCCATCTGCTGGTGAGCAGTGATTGGCTGAGCCAATGCCTGAATACTGCTTTTCAGCAGTTTGTGGTATTTGCACAAACTTTCCACTGACATAGGTGAGATGTGTTATCTACCACAGCATCAGGGCCAGCCAATGAGAGGTGGTAGCACCAAAGACAGCAGAAACTTTGCAGCACAGCTCCTACTTTCAACATCTCTCAATATGGAGAAACACCAGCTACAGCCCCCATAAATGCATGTTTTAAAAGTGCCAACAATCTCGGAGAATGTTGTTCAAATGAGGGGAGTGTACATTTCAGATTTCCTGGAGCCCCCTGGAAGGCAGCCATCTGTATCAGGGTGCTAAAACCATGTGTGCGGGTGCTGATGCAGAAATGGATCTGTGCACATTCTACAACTTCCTTCCATTCATTAACTCCTCAGGGGATGAGGGCTTTAAGCCTGTTTATTGTATCCTCGCATCATGTACCTCTGCAAATTTATTTTCTAAATTTTTTAATGGCTATAAGCCTGCATCAGTATTGAATGAAAATGTGACCTGGTAATAGCAGTTAACAGTTGGTAATATAACCAACCCACTGTGCCTTGGAGTACTGGGCCACAGGTTTAGTAATACAATCAACACACAGCATCAATGGGATGCTGGGCCACAAGTTTGGTAATTTAACTAACAAACAGTGCCATGGAGTACTGGGCCACATATTTGGTAATGTAATGAACAAGAAATGCCGTGGGGTACTGAGCCAGAACTGGGGTAATATAACCAGCAAACAGCGCTGTGAAGTGCTGGGCTACAGGTTTGATCCCTCACTTCAGTGGCAGCCTGATCTCAGTCACTCTGCTGTTGGAAATTCCTGAGCAGAAGCCCAGCACCTCCCCAGTTGGAGGGACCGTCGTCCCAAGCCACATACATCTTCTACAGACTAGCTCAGGGAAATATTAGCTGGGGTCTAGAGACAGATTGACTGCTTTCCCTCTTGGCTGCTCCAGCGCATGACCCAGGAGACTAAGGAAAACTCAAGAAAGAACTGAAGGATCATATACCCCAAAAAATGGATGGGACTTTCCCCATGTCATTTGTGAAGACTATAAAGAGCAGGGGACCAAGAACAGGCTGCAGTGGATCTCCACTAGTTCAGGGGAACCAAACCTGCACCCTCGGGCAACATACAACCCTTGAGTGTACCCATGATTTTCCAGCATCATAGAATCATAGAATAATACAGCATAGAAGGAGGCCATTCGGCCCATCGTGTCTGAGCCAGCTTTTTGAAAGAGCTACCCAATTAATCCCGCTCCCCTGCTCTTTCCCTATTGCCCTGCAAATTTTACCCATTCAAGTATTTATCCAATTCCTTTTTGAAAGTTATTATTGAATCTGTTTCCACCACCCTTTCAGGCAGTGCATTCCAGATCATAACAGCTCGCTGCGCAAATTTTTTTTTTCTCATGTTGCCTCTGCTTCTTTTGCCAATTACCTTAAATCTATGTCCCCTGTTACCGACCCTACTGCCACTGGAAACAGTTTCTCCTTATGTACTCTATCAAAACCGTTCATGATTTTGAACACCTCTATCAAATCTCCCCTTAACCTTCTCTGCTCCAAAGAGAACAACCTCAGTTTATCTAGTCTCTCCACGTAACCAAAGTCTTCCATTCCTGGTACCATTCTAATAAATCTTCCCTGCATCTTCCTTAAGGCCTTGACAGCCTTCCTAAAGTGTAGTGCCCAGAATTGGCCACAATACTCCAGCTGGAGCCTAACCAGTGTTTTATAAAGGTTCAGCATAAATTCCTTGCTTTGGTACTCGCGGCCTCTATTTATAAAGCTAAGGATCCCGTATGCCTTTTTAACAGCCTTTTCAGCTTGCCCTGCCCTTGCCCTGCCACCTTCAAAGACTTGTGTATGTAGACCCCCAGGTCTCTCTTTAAAATTGTACCATTTAGTTTATATTGCCTCTCCTCATTCTCCCTACAAAATGAATCACTTCACTCTTCTCTACCCATTTCACCAGTCTGTCTATGTCCTCCTGAAGTCTATTGCTATCCTCCTCACTATTTACTACATTTCCCAGTTTCATGTCATCTGCAAACTTTGAAATTATGCCTTGTATACCCAAGTCCAGGTCATTAATATGTATCAAAAAGAGCAGTGGTCCCAACACCGACCCCTGGGGGACACCACTGCATACTATAGTGCAGGCCGGCCACTGCGTGCAAGGACCTGCTGGTGACATGGGGTCTCAGCACATTTTGCTCTATATGTGGCCCCTTAAACTTTATGATGCACACCTTTGTGGTCATCAAAAGCAAAAGTTTGGATGCCTCTGCACAAGCGGCTGACCCCAGACAGAGCCTTGTCTGTTGATCAGCACATTTTGCTTCCAATAATTAAGCCAGTTTTCAGCCTAGCTAAGCAGTCTGAGGATTCTTGAGATTCTTATAAAAACTTCAGCTATGGATCAAATATCAAATATTTTCAGCAAATCAATCTTCCATCATACAGTGGGTAATGACAACCAATAGCAGGTCACAGAGCATAATGACAGTTCACAGAGAGCAATAGTGGGTCATAGGAATACAGGACATAGGTGCAGGAGTAGGCCATTCAGCCCCTCGAGCCTGTTCCGCCATTCAATTAGATAATGGCTGATCTCTACCTCATTACCATTAACATAGAAAATAGGAGCAGGAGTAGGCCATTTGGCCCTTTGAGCCTGCTCCGCCATTCAATATGATCATGGCTGATTCTCTATCTCAATACCATATTCCCATTCTCTCCCCATACCCCTTGATGCCTTCTGTGTCTAGAAATCTATCTAGCTCCTTCTTAAATATATTCAGTGACTTGGCGTCTATAGCCTTCTATGGTAGCGAATTCCATAGGTTCACCACCCTCTGAGTGAAGAAATTTCTCCTCATCTCAGTCTTAAATGTCCTACCCCGTATCCTGAGACTGTGGCCCCTCGTTCTGGACCCCCCAGCCAGAGGAAACATCTTCCCTGCATCCAGTCTGTCTAGCCCTGTCGGAATTTTATATGTTTCAATGAAATCCCCTCTCATTCTTCTAAACTCGAGTGAATACAGGCCTAGTCGACCCAATCTCTCCTCATACGACAGTCCTGCCATCCCAGGAATCAGTCTGGTGATCCTTCACCGCACTCCCTCTATGGCAAGTATATCCTTTCTTAGGTAAGAAGACCAAAACTGCACACAATACTCCAGGTGTGGTCTCACCAAGGCCCTGTGTAACTGCAGTAAGACATCCTTGCTCCTGTACTCAAATCCTCTTGCAATGAAGGCGAACATACCATTTGCCTTCCTAACTGCTTGCTGCACCTGCATGTTTGCTTTCAGTGATTGGTGTACAAGGACACCCAGGTCCCTTTGTACATCAACATTTCCCAATCTATCACCACTTAAATAATACTCTGTCTTTCTGTTTTTCCTTCTGAAGTGGATAACTTCACATTTATCCATGTTATACTGCATCTGCCATGTATTTGCCCACTCACTCAACTTGTCTAAATCGCCTTGTAGCCTCTTTGCATCCTCCTTACAACTCACAATCCCACCTAGTTCTGTGTCATCAGCAAACTTGGAAATATTATATTTGGTTCCCTCATCCAACTCATTGATATAGATTGTGAATAGCTGGGGCCCAAGCACTGATCCCTGCGGTACCCCACTAGTCACTGCCTGCCACCCTGAAAAAGACCCATTTATTCCTACTCTCTGTTTCCTGTCTGTTAACCAATTTTCAATCCATGCCAGTATATTATCCCCAATCCCATGTGCTTTAATTTTGCACACTAACCTCTTATGTGGGACTTTATCAAAGGCCTTCTGAAAATCTAAATACACCACATCCACTGGTTCTCCCTTATGTATTCTACCATTTACCCACCTTTGCTCCATATCCCTTAATACCCTAACCTAACAAAAATCCACGTATCTCAGTTTTGAATTTTTCAATTGACCTAGCCTCAACAGCTTTTTGAGGGAGAAAGTTCCAAATTTCCCCTACCCTTTGTGTAAATAAAAAATAAGAAATAACAGTAAAATTAGGCAGAAATTTCAACCAATTGTTCACCTCCTTTCAATCTTATGAGCCCAAGTTTTTCTATCCTTTCCTCATAACTCAGATCTGTGACATTAAGGAGCAATCTCATAGACCTTCTCTGCACCATGTCCGGGGCTTGAATGTTTCCCCTGTGCCTCAGGGACCACAACTGGCTCACTATTCAAGATGCAGCCTGGCCTGACACTCCCTCAGTGTCAGCCTAGATTAGGTGCTCAAATTCTACATTGTGGCTGGAACCCACAACCTTCTGGGCTAGAAGTGAGAGTACTACCAACTAAATCAGGCTGATCTGCAATCAGAAGTGTGGCCAATTCTGTTTTTATTGCATATGTTTACATGTTAGAATCATCAAAAGTGTCACACCTTCCAACTCTTTCCCCTAAAATGGCTAAGTTATCTTTAGGAATCAGCTTAAGCTTTTACCCATTATTCATCTTTACCAGATTAAATGGGTTGGGTGGAATCCATCATAGTGCAAATATATCATCTGTGGGAGGAACAAGTTCAATAGGCCGAACTGTCTTTTCTTATCTGTTTTCTTAAATAGAAGAGAGCGAATTATAAGAATGTGCTCTGAACAATGGGGTTTGGTAATGAACCTCGCCTGAACCCCCCCCTGTAATTAGATTTTATCTCTCACAACACTCCCTGCTGTTTGATTGTATTTTATAAGATAAGACTGGACAATTTTATTGCAGGTATATTTGTGTTTCTTACTGTTTGTGATCAATTTCATTATCCTTTCCTGAGACAGTAAGATCAACTGACAGCTGAGATCAGTGCAATGTGAGGGTGACAGAAAAATATATAGAGGGCTAGTCCCAATGTCATTCAGATTTCTTTGGTAAAACTGTGTCTTCAAGGAACAATATCTGTTGGCCAGGTATTAGGAGATGTTTGCTAATTGGGTGAATGTATGACACATTCAGTGTGGTTCTGTAATACCAACACTTCCAATAGTAGACTCACCACTGTGTCTAAACAATATGGAGAAGCAATTAAAAAGATGAATAAAATGTTGGGCTATATGGTCAGAACAGTGCAGTACAAAGTCTACAGAAGTTATGCTGATATTGTTCAATACATTGGTCAGGCCACAGTTTGCATTCTGGAATTAGTTTTGGTCACCACACCACAAAGATACAGAAACATTGGAGAAGATATATAGAGAAGAAGAACAACATTGATCCCAGTGGGAAAAGTTTAACAAGCTCTACAGTCCAGGTAAGAATAGCTGCCCTCAATGTCTTGGCGGCATTAAACTAAATATGGATCCAAAGAGCCCTAGAAAAACTGAGGTCAATGAGAGTGAAAAGAAACCAGCCTTCAGTGGCTAGAGTCATACCTGACACAAAGAAAGATAATTGTGGTTCTCGGAGGCCAATCATTACAGCCTCAGAATATTTCTGCAGGAGTCCCTCAGAAGTCATCTTCAGTCCAACAATCTTCAGCTGCTTCATCAATGACCTTCCCTCTGTCATAAGGTCAGGAGTGGGGCTGTTCACTGATGATTCCACAATGTTCACTGCCATTCACAACACCCCTGATAATGAACCAGCCCATTCCAGCCTACAGCAGGACCTCGATTACATCCAGGCTTGGGCTGACAAGTGGCAGGTAATGACAAACAAGAAAAAGCCCAGCCATCTCCCCCAACCTTCAATGGCACCACCGTTGCTGAGTCCTCCACCATCAACATCTTGAGCATCATCACTGACCAGAAGCTTAACTGTACATATTAACATCATGGCTATACGAGCAGGGAGAGGCTGCATAACGCAACTCACGAAGGGTACTTCAACAGCACCTCCCTCCCCTATGATCTCTGCCATCAAGAAGGACAAGAGCCACCGCGAAGTTCCCCTCAAAGTTACACACCATCCTGACTTGGAGATGTATCCTGGAATTGCCTACCTAAGACCATCATGGGATCAGCATCACCACAAGGAATGCAACAGTTCAAGGTAAAGGCCCACCACCACCTTTTCAGGTCAACTAGAGATGGGCAGTAAATGTGGGCTAGCCTGCATTGCCCACACCCCAAGGACAAATATAAAATAAAAGGAGGGGACTGTTATTGGGTATATGAATAGTAAATGGAGCAGATAAGGTAAACTCAGAATATCACTTCAAAGTTAAAGGAAAGTAGTGAAGTAAATTTAAAACAGATATTATGAAAAATCTTTTAGCTCAAAGAGTGAGAAATGTTTGAATAATCTGTCAGAATAGTATACCAGAAGAAAAAATACCGGGGTTATTCAAAATTCTATGAGGTGCCGTAATGTGAGAGTTGATGTACGTGAGTGATGGCCTTCAATAGGAGAGTTAGTGTCCCATACGGATGGACTTCAGTGTGAGTGCTAATGAACTTGAGGGACAGATTTCAAGGGCAGAGTTAATGTACTAGAGTGATGGACTTTGATGGGTGAAATTAAACTGGGTTCAATGAGGATCATTAATAACACATGGAAGCTTAATTCTTCTTCAAATACTGATTTTCATCATCTCTGGAGGAGGTGTAGTTTCTGCCTATTGAAAAAGCTCTCCCAGTCATCTCTGCCAGTCGGTTGAGTTGGGCCAACAATGAGGCCACTGTAATTGGCCACAGTATCCCTCAATTATAGCATGGAAAAAGGTAAGAGTTCCCACTCCTGATCACTTTGCAGAAAACCCTACTAGAAATGCACAGATGTGGACACCAGATGTGGACATGAACAGACTTCGTTATGATGTCCTCCATGATCAAATAGCACAATGACACTCATTGTCAAAATTCTCACATGAATAGTGGCGTCTTGGGTGAGGTACTTGAGAGCATACTCCATCAAGGGAGTTAACGCCTTCGGAAAACGAAAGGAGGAAGCTGGAGAGGAAATGGGAATGAAATAAAAAGCTTCCCAAAGCAGTCCCTATAACACTAACTGAACTTAGAAAAGGGAAGGGGTAGTCCTTGGTCCGCTATATGCTGCAATTATTCATTAAAGGTATCGATTTGTATCAATCCAATGGACAAGTGCTCTACCCCCATTATAATAGTTCAACAAATAACCTTTCTAACCCTTATTGTACCAGTTCAATATACCCGCACTCTCGCACATTCAGTTTAGAACCTCTAAATCCCTTTTTGTACCAGTGCACTACTCCTTAATATGGTACTAACAGCCCTATGTCATAAGGAGAAGTAACTTTTTTAAAACAGGTTTGCTTCTGCAGATAAAGAAAAAGATCTACACAGTTTCCTGTTTGGACTCTTTAAGACCTTTTCAGAACTCACAGAAATCTCCTTATGCAGCAAAGACTAAATAAAACTATGCACTGTGGTGAGGAAGAGGTAAGTCAGTAAAATACTGACTCGCCTAAAGTGAATATGCAGGCTGCTCCTAATAACGCCCTGCTAACCTCAAAGTTCAAGTAATATAAATCTACACCACACGTAACATAGAAGAGAGCAGGAGCTATGTTCTCATATCAAAAGGACTCCTGCATTTTACTTGAAGATTTATCTATTTACGGATATAGAAAAATAAGAGAAGTAAAGGGAGTGTGAGGAAATTAATGTGTGCGTGGAGAGATGGGGGTGGGTGGAGAGGAAGTGTGCAGGTCTGCTTCATTAATAAAGGGGCATTGTTTTCATCAAAAGTATTGGCAAATCACTTTTATATTTTAGGGGGAGAAGAGATGTGACATGTAAGTTGTGCAATGATATCTTTCAAAGCCACTCGCATCATTGTAAAAAATAAAAATAAGTTTGCCAAATACATTTTCATGAAGATGGTACTTTTTAAAAACCAATTAGTAGTTTGTAGTGATTTTGAAACTAGGGCATTACAGGCAGGATGTGTGGATCTTCCATGAGCGTGGAACTAGGTATTAATAAATACCAGCTTTTGCTGCAGACGGCCTATTGCATAAATGGCACTTGTGGGTTAATGAGTTATGTTAGTCTCAACCTGTTTGAATTATCTTATTTGCTTACTGCTTAGGAAAATAGATACACAAATCACTAAAAGCTAGCACACAGGTACAAAAAGTAATCAAAAAGGCTAATGGAATGTTAGCCTTTATTTCAAGGGGGCTGGAATACAAAGGGGAGGAAGTTTGCTTCAGTTGTACGGAGCCTCAGTCAGACCCAATCTGGAGTACTGCGTTCAGGTTCAGAGTGAGAAGGCAGTGCACCACGAGGATGGACATGTCAGGCAACCAATGGCAGGAGTGTCAGGGCAACGCTGTTGGAAGCAGGAGATTATATGATGAAATCTCCAGGAATAAGTCCAACCAGAGTTGGCAACCCTATGTACTGCAGTTCATAAATTTCTGAAGCAAAGTCAACAGTTTGGAGAAGTGAACTAAAAATGTTTATTCTTCTGACTGACCTGAATCAACATATAAAAAACATGGGTTGCCTGATTTACTTTTAGACAAAGGTAGTGTTACATATTGGTGGTCTAAACCACTGTACTAAGGAATCGGCTACACAGGACTATTGGGGAACTCTTTAACATACAAGTTCAAACTCTTGTATCAGGGCTTAAATTATTGAAACATAGATCATTCAGAGTCCAGTTTAAGAAATCCAAACACTTCAGGAACATTTCTCTAGAAACCAACTGTAGAAACGATCCCTACAAGAGCTCAAGTTTTGGTTGTAACTTTAGTGTGATGATTTCTAAAATTCCCTATTTTCATGCTTGATTTCTATTACAGCAGATGGTCCAATAAACCAGAATTTAATCAAACTACAGCATGGAAAGTAATTCAATCCATGATATCAATTTGAAAAGAATTGGAGCATTTAACCATCATGTAAAAATTAAAAGTCTGCAGCTTGTGATGCAATTCCCACATATAATGATCAACTCCTCAATGGTACTTCAGTTGTAGAACTCTAGAAAAAATAACACTGACACAATGTGCATATGTAGAAAGCTGAACGTCTGATCCTAATTGGTTCAATTATAGTTTAAGTCTTGTTTGTGATAGGTCCGTGAAATTGTTGGATTTCTGGTTCCAAGAATTAAAATGATAATGGAAGAGATAAAATTAAGGCAAATTTTGATTATGTAATGGGATAAAAATAAAAATGACTGTTATTAAAATTGTTGCTGAAAAAAGCGAGGTATTAAAAATGACCATATATTGGTCGATCCCCTGTACTGTTGCACACAGGTAGTCAAGGTCAATTTGAAATTTTCAGATCAAGCAGGGTCAAAGGGTGGGGGATAATGGAACCAATGTGGGACAGACTTTTCCAATGGTCTCCTGGCCTGCCTCCTGCCTTCCATCCTCCATAAACTTGAGCTCATCCTAAACTCTGCTGCCCATATCCTAACTCACACCAAGTTCCTTTCACTCACCATCCTTGTGCTTGCTGACCTACATTGGCTACCAGTCCGGCAATGCCTCGATTTTAAAATTCTGCTCCTTGTTTTCAAATCCCTCCATGGCCTCGTCACTCCCTATCTCTGTAACCTCCTCCAGCCCTACAACCCTCCGAGATCTCTGCACTATTCCAATTCTGGCCTCTTGCACATCCTCGATTTTAATCGCTCCATCATTGGCGGCCGTGCCTTCAGCTGCCTAGGCCCTGAGCTCTGGAATTCCCTCCCTAAACCCCTCTGCCTCACCTACCTCTCTCTCCTCCATTAAGACGCACCTTAAAACCTACCTCTTTGACCGAACCTTTGGTCACCTGTCCTAATATCTCCGTATGTGGCTCGGTGTCAAATTTTATTTGATAACGCTCCTGTGAAGCACCTTCGGACGTTTCATTACGTTAAAGGTGCTGTGTAAATGCAAGTTGTTGTTCTCGTTGTTGTTGTTGAGCAAAGAAGCGGGAGCAGGAGGAAGCAAATATGAGGGGAAGGAGAATGGGGGAAGGAGGAGTGGGGGGAAGGAGGAGAAAGGGGAATGGGGGGAATGAGGGGAAGGAAAAAGGAGGGGAAAGGATGGGGAAGGGGAAGAATAGAAAAGGGCAGGGGAAGAGGAAGGGAGTGCTGAGTCAGCATTGGGGAATTCAGTCAGTAGGAGGAGGAGTTGCTGTGGATGGGAAATGCAGTCGGAGGGTACTGTAAAAGGGGGAATGAAGTGGGGTGTGTGAAGCCTGTGAGGGGAACTGCAGCCAATGATGGGTTGGATGGTAGGGATTGGAAGCCAATGGGTGGGTTACAGTGGGAAATGCAGCCAGCAGGGATTGAAATCTTGTTCATTCGGGTGGTCGAGAAGGTGGGGGCAGAACACTGGTGGAGCAAGTGAAGTGGGGGGGCAGTGAGAGAGCCAGCATAATCACCCTCAATCACTTTATCACTTTGAGGTTGGCCAATTTTGCCTGCCAGGACTCGGCCAGAGCTGACTGAAAATAATTTACTTAGTTAGCTTTTAAAATCCTAATCGCGTTGTGGTTTCGAGTCTGACGCGAACAGCAATGCATCATTGAAGGACGTCGTCTATGCTGTGCTGTGCCAAGTTGGCCAAACCTCGATTTCAACCCTCCCATCCTTCATCTATAGCTCCATCCTGAGGGCAATACCTTGCTCAGGGTTCAAAACCTTGCTTAATGGGGGGGAGGGAGGGAAGGGGTGGTCGCTATGACTGCTCTGTGGAGAGGTGCCCCCTTTTCTTTGCCTTACATCTGACCTCCATTTCTTGTTCAAAGATGTATGTTGAAGGCTTTAAATCAGGTCCTGCCGCTAATCCTCCCCCATCCTTCCCCACCTCCCTTTATATATTGGGGCCAAACTCTCTGTTGTCAATCTCCAGCCAGATCACCAATTTCAAAACCTATAGGTCTGTTGTTTGGCCTCTTGTTCCATCGAGTTGTTGCTATGACAACAGTGTGCACCCTGTAGACATGTATTTAAGATGTGTTTAGGTCTTGGTTTGTGCAGATGGAAGGAGAGGGTATTTTTCTGATGGCACCCATTAGTTGCTATTGATGTGTCTCCTCAAAGCCTGTCATTGGCAAGTCAAAATAAACTCCCTACAAACAGGAAAGTTGGAGCCATCCACAGGTTCATGACATGTCTTCATCCTCCTAAGAAATCCAGACTAGTGAGGCAGACAGCAATGGAAAAGAGAGTTTTGCACACATACAAAAATCTCTGTGGTATACATTGTCAGTATATTGTAATGTGCTATGCTCAAGTGTAGTCGATTTTCAAATCTCCACTCACCAAACAATCTCCTTGATTTTCCCATTTTGAAATGTACACCACTAACTGCTTAAGATGCAACCTATGTATGTTGGACTGAATTCATATCATAGAGGGATCTCTTCGAAAATTAGCCCAGCGCACACACTCATCCAAAATATGTGGGAATAGAATCATAGAATGCTTACAGCACAGAAGGAGGCCATTCAGCCCATCGAGCCCATGCCAGCTCTTTGGGTCGCTGGCGAGGCCGGCATTTATTGCCCATCCCTAATTGCCCTTGAGAAGGTGGTGGTGAGCCGCCTTCTTGAACCGCTGCAGTCCGTGTGGTGAAGGTTCTCCCACAGTTCTGTTAGGAAGGGAGTTCCAGGATTTTGACCCAGCGACGATGAAGGAACGGCGATATATTTCCAAGTCGGGATGGTGTGTGACTTGGAGGGGAACTTGCAGGTGGTGGTGTCCCCATGTGCCTGCTGCTGTTGTCCTTCTAGGTGGTAGAGGTTGCGGGTTTGGGAGGTGCTGTCGAAGAAGCCTTGGCGAGTTGCTGCAGTACATCCTGTGCATGGTACACACTGCAGCCACAGTGTGCCGGTGGTGAAGGGAGTGAATGTTTAGGGTGGTGGAAGGGATGCCAATCAAGCGGGCTGCTTTGTCCTGGATGGTGTTGAGCTTCTTGAGTGTTGTTGGAGCTGGACTCATCCAGGCAAGTGGAGAGTATTCCATCACACTCCTGACTTGTGCCTTGTGGATGGTGGAATGGCTTTCGGGAGTCAGGAGGTAAGTCACTTGCCGCAGAATACCCAGCCTCTGATCTGCTCTTGTAGCCACATTATTTAAATGGCTGGTCCAGTTAAGTTTCTGGTCAATGATGACCCCCAGGATGTTGATGGTGGGGGATTCAGCGATGGTAATGCCGTTGAATGTCAAGGGGAGGTGGTTAGACTCTCTCTTGTTGGAGATGGTCATTGCCTGGCACTTGTCTGACGCGAATGTTACTTGCCACTTATGAGCCCAAACCTGGATGTTGTCCAGGTCTTGCTGCATGCGGGCACGGACTGCTTCATTATTTGAGAGGTTGCAAATGGAACTGAACACTGTGCAATCATCAGTGAACATCCCCATTTCTGACTTTATGATGGAGGGAAGGTCATTGATGAAGCAGCTGAAGATGGTTGGGCCTAGGACACTGCCCTGAGGAACTCCTGCAGCAATGCCCTGGGGCTGAGATGATTGGCCTCCAACAACCACTACCATCTTCCTTTGTGCTAGGTATGACTCCAGCCACTGGAGAGTTTTCCCCCTGATTCCCATTGACTTCAATTTTACTAGGGCTCCTTGGTGCCACACTCAGTCAAATGCTGCCTTGATGTCAAGGGCAGTCACTCTCACCTCACCTCTGGAATTCAGCTCTTTTGTCCATGTTTGGACCAAGGCTGTAATGAGGTCTGGAGCCGAGTGGTCCTGGCAGAACTCAAACTGAGCATCGGTGAGCAGGTTATTGGTGAGTAAGTGCCGCTTGATAGCACTGTCGACGACACCTTCCATCACTTTGCTGATGATTGAGAGTAAACTGATGGGGTGGTAATTGGCCGGATTGGATTTGTTCTGCTTTTTGTGGACAGGACAATGCCACAGAATATAAATTCAACCAGGCACACATATGTTCCATTATAGAGGAAACTTTACTGCCGATTAACTTGGTGTTTCATGTCTTGCCTGTGGGTACGAAGGAACTCTCAATAGCCTGAGTCAGGGAAGAGGCCTTAATATTGGGTAATAAGATTTGTAACATTGAAGTCGCCTCAGTCTCTATTGTCAATACTTAGATAACCACACTTTTGATTAATTGTCTATTAATGTCACAACATATATTATACATTAATTGGCAAGATATCATCCTGAATACAATGTAGAAACAAGTAGTAACTAGGGTCCAGTATGTAATATTTCTTTCCAACCCAAGTGAAATTTCATGAAAATGAATGCCCCTATTCTACACTTTTTCACTTAGGAAGCAATCACACTCACCATTGTTGTGCAGTTAGGGTTCTGGGCTGATAGCGAGATCACCAGCATTCACTGGTGTTCACACATCAGGCTAAATAACTCCTTGAACTGTCTCCTCAGAGGGATTAATATCTTCTCTGTAAAGTCAGACTGCTTGTCTGACATCAAGTTATGGCTAAGCCACAACGTCCTCCAATTTAACATTGGGAAAACTGAAGCCATTGTTCTCGGTCCCCATGGTAAATTGTCCTACTTACCACTCATTCTATTTCCCTCCACAGCCTCTCACTCAATCTGTACCAGGCTGTATGAAACCTTAGCATACTGTTCGACCCTGAGCTAAGCTTCAAACCCTACATCCTATCTACGACCATGACCAGTATTTCCACCTACGTTGCTCACCTCCACCTATACAGCAGCCCCTCTGCCTCTGAAACCCTTGTCTATGTTTTGTCACTTCTAAACTCAATTACTCCAATGTACTCCTTTCTGACCTCTCATCCTCCATCCTCCCTTCACAAACTCCAACGTTCTTGCCTTGATGTGCCTACTGAATTCATACCAGACTACTCCTCAGGAGTGTGATAGCTACAAACTAAAATGGGTCTTGTCAACTTGCCTTTCTGTTTTTATACAGTTCCATC
Source organism: Heptranchias perlo (assembly GCF_035084215.1). Classification (NCBI taxonomy): domain Eukaryota; kingdom Metazoa; phylum Chordata; class Chondrichthyes; order Hexanchiformes; family Hexanchidae; genus Heptranchias; species Heptranchias perlo. Next base: position 15,469,693 of record NC_090352.1, on the reverse strand, counting down.
CTCTGTCAGGTAAGTGCTCACATATAGGGATACAGCAGAATGTGTTGGTGCTGACTCCTGCAATAATACCATTTGTGCCTTTTGCTGCAGTATGCTGTTCTGTTTATCCTTGAACTCCGGATGCACCAAATTAATCTGTAAAGAGAAGAAGAGTAATTAAGAATGTATCATCCCATCTTCATAACCACATCAGACATAAAATTAATTTATTTTTACTGACAGGAAGCTAATGTATCAAATAACTAATGCATTCTTTGCTATTTATAGAAATTTCAGCACAGAAGGAAGCCATTCGCCCCATTGTGCCTGTATCGATGCTAGCTCCATATTGGAGGTATCTACTTTATTCCCAGTTCCTTTCCTCATGCCCTTTAATATTTTTTTCTCTTCAAGTGTTTATTTAATTCTCACTTAAACATTGTGATTAACTGTGGTAATGGGTTTCATATTCTAGTAATCTTTTGTGTGAAAGCATTTCTCCTAACCTCCTTTATGCTTCTAATACTAATCGCCCTTGTTACTGATGTACCGGCCAGTGGAAGTGATAATTCACCATTTACCCTCTCAAACATTTTCATAATTTTGAACACTTCTGTTAGATCTCCCTTAGCCTTCTCTGTCCCAGAGAATACAGCTTAGTTTTTCATCTCTTGTCATAACTACATCCTCTCATCTATGATATCACACTAGTGAATCTACGTTGCCCCTTTTTTGTGACTTCAACATCCTTTCTGTAATGTAGTGCCCAAAATGCACACAGTGCTCCAACTGTGGCTTAACCACTTAACTTAGGGGCACAAAGAATCGGGGGAGAAAGAGAGCACTAGAGCAAGTAATAGTACAGTATTAGGTGGGATCAGACTAAGAGAGAGTACAAGAAAGTCTAAGACTGGTTTGCAGTGCACGTGTGTAAACGCATGAAGCGTGGTAAACAAGGTTGGTGAGCTGCAGGCGCAAATAGCCACATGGTATTACGATGTTGTGGCGATGACGGAGACCTGGCTCAAAAAAAGGCAGGATTGGGTACTAAATATTCCTGGAGACAAGGTGTTCAGGAAAGATAGGAAAGGAAATAAAGGTGGGGGGGGGGTTGTGGCAGTATTGATTAAGGAGAATATTGCAGTTCTAGATAGAGGATGTCCTGGAGGGGCCAAGGACAGAATCTATTTGGTTAGAGTTAAGAAATAAAAGATGTGCTATTATACTACTGGGTGCATTCTATAGGCCACCAACTAATGGGAAGGATATAGAGGAGCAAACTTGCAGGGAAATTAAAGAGAGGTGCAAAAGCTATAGACTAGTGATAATGGGAGACTTCAAATATCCTAATATTGACTGGGATAACAATAATATAAGGGGAACAGAGGGGGAGGAATTTTTGAAATGTGTTCAGGAGAACTTTCTTAACCAGTACGTTTCCAGCCCAGTGAGGTGGGAGGCATTGCTGAACTTGGATCTAGGGAATGAGGTGGGCCAAGTGCAGCAAGTGTCAGTGGGGGTGCATTTAGGGACCAGCGACCATAGTATCATAAAGTTTAAAATAACTATGGAAAAGGACACAGACAATTCTAAAGTAAAAATACTCAACTGAAGGAGGGCCAATTTCAATGGGATGAGAACAGATCTGGCCCGGGTAAATTAGAATCAAAGATTGGCAGGCAAAACTGCAATTGAACAGTGGGCAGCCTTTAAGGAGGAGATGGTTCAGGTACAGTTTAGGAACATTCCCACGAAGCAGAAAGGTAGGGCAACTATTGCCAGAGCTCCCTGGATGAAAAAAGAGATAGTGAGTAAGGTGAAACAGCAAAAAGGGGCGTATGACAGATGTCAGATTGATAAAACAAGTGAGAACCAGGCAGAATATAGAAATTTCAGAGGGGAAGTGAAAAAGGAAATAAGAGGGGCAAAGAGAGAGTATGAGAATAGACTGACGGCCAACACAAAAGGGAATCCAAAAGTCTTCTACAGGCATGTAAACAGTAAACGGGTAGTAAGAGGAGGGGTGGGGCCGATTAGGGATCATAAAGGAGATCTACTCATGGAGGCAGAGGGCATGGCCGAGGTTCTAAATGTGTACTTTGCATCTGCCTTTACCAAGAAAGAAGATGCTGCCAGAGTCTCAGTAAAGGAAGATATAGTTGAGATACTGGATGGGCTAAAAATTGATAAAGAGGAGGTACTTGAAAGGCTAGCTGTACTTAGACAAGTCACCCAGTCCGGTTGGGATGCATCCTAGGTTGCTGAGGGACGTAAGGGTGCAAATTGTGGAGGTACTGGCCATAATCTTCCAAACATCCTTAGATATGGGAGTGTTGCCAGAGGACTGGAGAATTGCAAATGTTACACTCTTGTTAAAAAAGGATGTAAGGATAAACCCAGCAACTATAGGCCAGTCAGTTTAACCTCAGTGGTGGGGAAACTTTTAGAAACGATAACCCGGGACAGAATTAACAGTCAATTGGACGAGGGTGGATTAATTAGGGAAAGCCAGCATGGATTTGTTAAAGGCAAATCACGTTTAACTAACCTGATATAGTTTTTTGATGAGGTAACAGAGAGGGTAGATGAGGGCATGTAGTTGATATGGTGTATATGGACTTTCAAAGGGCATTTGATGAAGTGCCACATGGTAGGCTTATCATCAAGATTGCAGCCCATGTAATAAAGGGGGCAGTAGCAACGTGAATACAGAATTGACTAAGGGACAGGAAACAGAGAGTAGCGGTTAACTGGTTGTTTTTCGGACTGGAGGGAGGTGTTTCCCCAGGGGTCGATGCTGGGACCACTGCTTTTCTTATATAAATTAATGACTTGGACTTGGGTGTCCAAGGCACAATTTCAAAATTTGCAGATGACACAAAACTTGGAAGGATAATAAACAGTGAGGACGATGTTGATAGACTTTAAGAGGATATAGACAGACTGGTGGCATGGACGGACACATGGCAGATGAAATTTAACCCAGAAAAATGCAAAGTGATACATTTTGATAGGAAGAACGAGGAGAGGCAATATAAACTAAAGGGCACAACTCTAAAAGGGGTACAGGAACAGAGAGATTTATGCACAAATAGTTGAAGGTGGCAGGGCAGGTTGAGAAAGCAGTTAAAAAAGCGTACAAGATCCTGAGCTTTATAAATAGAGGCATAGAGTACAAAAGTAAGGAAGTCATGATGAGCCTTTATAAAACACTAATTAGGGCATAACTGGAGTATTGTGTCCAGCTCTGAGCAGCGCACTTCAGGAAAGATGTGATGGCCTTATATGATGCAGAAGAGATTTACTAGAATGATTCCAGGGATGAGGGACTTTGGTTACATGGATAGACTGGAGAAGCTGGAGTTGTTCTCCTTGGAACAGAGACAGTTGCGAGGTGGATTGATGGAGGTATTCAAAATCATGAAGGGTCTGGACAGAGTAGGTAGAGAGAAACTGTTTCAATTGGCAGATGGGTCAAGAACCAGAGGACATAGATTTAAGATGATTGGCAAAAGAACCAAAGATGACATGAGGGAAAACATTTTTACATAGCGAGTTGTTAGGATCTAGAATGCGCTGCCCGAGGGGTTGGTGGAGGCAGATTCAAACATGGCCTTCAAAAGGGAACTGGATAAGTACTTGAAAGGAAAAAATTTGCAGGGCTACAGGGAAAGGGCGGGGGAGTGGGACTAGCTGGATTGCTCTTGCATAGAGCCGGCGCAGACTCGATGGGCCGAATGGCCTCCTTCCGTGCTATAACCTTTCTATGATTCTAACTACTTAATCTTGTACAGATTCATCAGAGTAAATTTTCGCATTTACTTTGTGCTAACAGTTCCCAATGGTTAGGTTTTGGTATATGTTGTATACAGATACTTTGGAAGAAACTTATCAGTCTCTGTTGCGGATTCTTCCACCTCAACTTCTTTTACTTTCTACAACATTTGCAGGCTGAAGAGATATACGGGCCTATTTTTAGCTTCTGAGAATTCTTTCTTTCATGGTGTTTGAAAGCAATCCTTGTTCCAGGATATTGCCTTCAGCTGCCCAACAGCTCCTTCTCAGGCTTCCTCCTTTTGTGAGAATTTTGTGCATTAATTCCTCTGTCAATTTTTAGTGGATTAATTCCACATTGCACTCCTCACTACTGCCTTCCCACCACAGGTCTACTTTCTGCTCAGTGAATCTGAATTTTACTGGATTGTTTTCCCTCCAATCTCCAATTTCCACTTACCTCTGGCTCTGCCCTTCGGACATGGTTCCATTTAGGGCACAGGCCTTGTATTTATGTAATTTAGTACTTAAGAGTGACTATTGCTGGTATCTCGTAATGGGACAGCTTAACTTTCTGCTATGTAAGAAACTGTGAATATAAATATTTGGTATTAGTGGCTCAGTGCTAACTGAACACAGTGACTCCCCAATTATTGCCACCTGTTTTATTTGGATTAAATTTATTTTATAAGTATGTCCTTTAAAAGGTAGACGTATTAGAGAACATCAGAAAATAGCAAATTATGCTATATTTTTAATATCAGACTTCCTGTAACAAATTCCAGAACCTGTCAGGTTACTCAGTTATCTGCAGATGTTCATCGAGTGATAAATTTGAATAATTTAAAATAATGCCACAACTTCAATGATACAGTTACTGTAGGATCAATTCTAAGAAGCAGCAATTTGAAAGAGAACAGATTAATACATAAACTGTGCAAACCAAACCTTTCCTTGACCAATGCTCTCCCAGCCATCCTTCCATCCTCCATATACTTCAGCTCATCCAAAACTCTGTTGCCCATATCCTATCCAGCACCAAGTCATGTTCAACCGTCACGCTCGTCCTTGCTAACCTACATTGGCTCTCGGCCCCAAATGTCTCAAGTTTTACATTTTGATCCTTGTGTTTAAATCCCTCCATGGCCTCATCCCTCAATAGCTCTGTAACCTTCTTCAGCCCTACAATTCCCCCTGTACTCTCTGTTCTTGTCCTTTAACTTAGTGTCTGTTTTCCATATGCCTTTGTGAAGTGTCTAGGGATGTTTTTCTATGTTAAAGGTGCTATATAAATGCAAGTTGTTGTTTATGGTAAATTAATAATGCTAACCTCAATAGTCAGGCCTCTTTCCTTATGTTTCCGAAAACAGCCATCTTACATTTTGGAACTGTTATGCTGAATTGCTCAGAATGATTTTTAGAGGAATGGTGCCCTATGGTGGAGGGAAAGGATATACCAAGTACATGAACAAAAGCACTTTTTACACCACAAATCCAAAATCTAAACAGCACCAATTTTAACAGGCCATGGGGCCAACCCAGTCTTACAATTCTGCTTTTTCTCAAGTAAGTGGCTTGATGACAGTTTCTGTAAACGGAACTGAAACCTGTGACCTTATTCTCTGCTACATTTATACCAGGTCTAATAATTAACCTCAATTACAGTAAAATGCTGAATGGAAAAGGTGGAGGAGACCCACCACATTTCAATCTGGGCAGCAGAAAATATTACACTTTATGTAAATTAAATTACTGTTTTAGATTAATTTACAAATAAAATAATACAGAATCAAAAACACATAGGCCAAATGTTAAGCAGCACAATAATTGCACAAAATAACTACAATCAGTCCAAAATGGGTTCAACGCAGGTATGTGTGAGGTCATCCATTTTGGACCAAATAAGGATAGATCTAAGTATTTTTTAAATGGTGTAAAGTTAGGAACAGTGGCGGTCTAAAGAGATTTAGGGGTCCATGTACACAGATCACTGAAATGTAGTAGACAGGTACAAAAATTAATCAAAAAGGCTAATGGAATGTTAGCCTTTATAACTAGAGGGTGAAAATACAAGGGGGAGGAAGTTTTGTTACAGCTACACTAAGCCCTGGTTAGACCACATCCGGAGTACACTGGGCACCACATCTTAGAAAGGATATATTGGCCTTGGAAGGAGTGCAGCGCAGATTCACCAGAATGTTACAAGGGCTCCGAGAGTTAGACTTCGAGGAGAAATTACATTATCTAGGCTTGTATTCCCTGGATTATAGAAGGTTAAGGGATAATTTGATTGAGGATTTTAGGATTTTGAAAGGAATTGATAGGGTAGATAGAGAGAAACTTTTTCCGACAGTGGGGGAATCAGAGCCAGGCCATTCAGGAGAGAAGTTAGGAAACATTTCTTCATGCAAGGGGTGGTAGACGTGTGGAACTCGCACACAAAAAAGCAGTAAATGCTAGCTCAATTAATAATTTTTAAGCTGAGGTTGATAGATTTTTGCTAGCCAAGGGTATTAAGGGATAGGATGCAGATCAGCCATGAACTCATTGAATGGGGTTACAGGCTCGAGGGGCTCCTGTTCCAATGTTACTATGTTCCTAATATATCCTTTTTAGAAAATTGCTTTTTTACACTTTCTCCGAATGTAACAGTTCCTTCAGATGAATCAATCAACCTTCTCTTTCCATTCTGCAGTCAGGAAATATATCGTTTGTGAAAAGATATTATAAATAGAATATGTGCACTTCAAGTACCATGGAGCCTGGTCTGTCTTTGCCAGAACTGGAACATTTACCACATGGAATCTTTTTGATGTAAAGCTCTCTCATTTGAAAGAGCAAACAAAATGTTCGCAGCTTGATAAACAGAGGGATAATGGTCTGCAATTGGGATAATGGCCTGTAGCAAGGATGATGACCTGTAACAGGGGTAATGTCTTATAACAGAGATAATAGCCTGTAACAGGGACAATGGCCTGTAACAGGGACAATGGCCTGTAACAGGGATAATGTCCCAGAACAGGGAAAATGGCGTGTAACAGGGATAATGGCCTGTAATGGGGACAATGGCCAGTAACTGGGATAATGGCCTCTAACAGGGATAATGCTCTGTAACAAGGATAATGGCTTGTAATTGGGTTAATGCCCTGTAACAAGGGTAATGCCCTGTAACAGGCATAATGTCCTGTAACTGGAACAATTCCCTATAACTGCAACAATGCCCTGTAACAGGGACAATGACCTGTAACATGGACAATGGCCTGCAACAGGAACAATTGCCTGTAACTGGGGTAATGACCCGTAACAGGGACAACGGCCTGTAACAGGAACAATTGCCTGTAACTGGGGTAATGCACTGCAACAGGGATTCTGCGCTATAACAATAATAATAACCTGTAAATGGAATAATGGCCTGTAACTGCCAGGTTCCCTGTCACCATAACATACTTGTTTTAACACCTAACAATATTGGAAATTACATTTTTGTCTGACAAAATGCTGCCAGGCAGCAAAGCAATTTTAACCCAACTGATTCCTAATATAAAGGCATTTCCCTTTTCTCACAGCCTACCTGTTTTCCGTCTTCAATCCCTAGCTTATTGAAACTATATAAAACTAAAAACAGAAATTCTTATTTTAGTTACACCTTGTATAAAATTAACAGGAAAGCTCTTTTGGTGCCTTTGCAACACATGCTGTGTACTGAGCCACACAGATTAGTAAGGCCTGACATCCAGAAAAAAAGTTGCAATTGGGATTTTCAAACATCTGCACATATGCTTGGAGCTATGGAATCTGCCCTCCAATGTAAATTAAATTAATTACAGAATCACTTCTTTCTGGAATGGTTCTATAATATATAAGGGCATTAACCAGCTCCTTAAACTGCCCCAGTTAACATCTATAAATCATTTGAGTGTTTTTGATGTCTCCACTGTTCCCCCTAGTGTGTAATTATAGAATACCCACTTACTGTGATCAAGTTCTGTTCTTACACAAGCACTTTCAGGGATTCTCTTATCTATGAGCAATGCTAAGATTATTAAAATCCTAATTTACCAAGAAGTCTTATAAATCAATGTTTTCTATACATGTATACACAGGATAGCAATTATTTTTAAATATTTATACCTCAAACCGTTAATCAATCAAATGCCAATTAAAGCACAATCCTGGACTTCCAGGGGCATCATAGATATTGTGGATGTTAGTCTCCCCCTCATCAAAATTGGATCGACATGTATATAGTAAGTTTTAATACCCCTCCCCTACTGAGGGTTTAAAGCCGAGACATTAGCTTAAATTCCCCCCTAGTCTAGCAACAATTGGCGATAGCATTCCCAATCCAATTCTTTCCAAGTATTAATAAGGTGAAGCATTCGTCATCACCAGCACCAAGCCTGAGCACTGTGCTTGAAAACTCAGTGGCAAACACTGTCGCCACCATGGGCCTTAACATGCTGCTGCTGGGAATGCAAGGATATTGATCCAAATTTTAAAAACACGTTAACTGTGATACCGCAAGACACTGTTGATCTTAAAATAATTAATCAGCAAGTGAAGGCAAACATTAATGAAGTGGAAGGTATATCGCTCAAAGGAGGACCCACTACATATGGAGCCAGAAAGTTAATTATTTGGAGAGAGCTGTTGCAACCTGCATTGCTTCTCTGACATTTCCTCTCTTGCTGCATCTAAGCTCCAAATACATCATCCTACATGCTGTTCCTCTTTCCTGAATCCCTATTGTTTCCTACTCTTGTCTCATTCTTTCCCATGATCTCTAAACTATTAATCCTCCTTACTTCTCTTTCTACTTCTTGTCGCACAATCTACAGGTTTTTAAAGCCCAAGCTTGGTGTCACCTAATCATTCATCTGATTCATCTTGTCTTTTCAGCCTTAGTGATGTTGTGCACCAAGGGGCCTTGGTCTTTCACCTACGTTTGTCGATTAAAAAAAAGATAACAATTTGCATATTTTTGTACTGCCGAAGTTGCTAAGGGCTGTGAACTAATTCCATTTATCTGTCAGCTAATGGTAGAGGTCTTGAGCAAGGGGGTGATTGACCTAACTACAGAGCGGGAGTGCTGCAATCCACTGAATCCAACAACCCTTTCTTGTAAAATTCTTAAATTTCCAATCCAAGGAAAAGCTATTGGGAATCTGGGGAAGGAAATCAACTTACTTGCAGGATTGGCAAGTGACCAAAGTTGCCACAGTGATCAAAAGAAGGGAGGAGTTAAACATCCATCTAGACTAAAGGGATCAAATGCATATATCTCACGTGACTTAAATTCAATTAGAAGGTGCTGGCTCCCTTCACACTGCAAAACATTTCTTTAAAAGTTTCTCAAGTCCACACTATTCAAATATGCACAAACAGTAACAACTACAACAACAACATTTATTTGCTGCTCCTCATGTCAGAGGGCATCTCAAAGCATTTTTAGGAGAGAAGGCAGAAATCTAGAAGGAGAAAGGAATTTAGGAGAGAAGGGAGATTGAATTGAGATCATGGTTGAAGAGATGAGTTTTTAGGAGAGTTTTGAAGGCAGAGAAGAAGGAGCTGAGCAAAATTTGGAGAGAAAATTCCAGAAAAAAAGGGGTGCAGTGACTGAGATCAGCTTCTGATGGTGGAGTAGAGGGAGCAGGAAACAAACAGTAATCTTGATCCTGGGGAGCAGAGGGTGCAGCTGGAAAAGATCACTCATGAGATGGAGTGAGGTCAAGTTAATTTGAGATGATGAGTATTTTGAAACTGATTCATTTAGGCAAGGGGAGCCAGTGAAGCTTGGCAAGAACTAGTGGTGAAACATTGTCCTGCAGCTGTTCAAATAGTAATTAGTGTCCAAGGCCTGCCCTGCCTTAAAACTCCATTAAGAGCAATGACCTTAATGCTCCTGGATGCCTCTAAAAAGGGGAGACAGTTCAGGTAGCTATTCAGGAAATGGTGGTCCGGTTGCTCTGCTGAACATGGATAAATCCCAAGTGTCATTTACTTTAACTTTTTTCGAATAAAAATCTATCTATTGTGAAGTTAAAAGTGTTCTTAAATTAACAACAATGCATCATTTTTAATGTAAAATTCTAAGTCCCTTAAAAATACATGTGAAGTGGGGCAGCATTTGAAAGGATTTGGTAACCAAGCCTCAGAGTGTTGGACATATGGGACTTTCTTTAGGAAAGGAGGTGTGCTGCAAAGTTCTGGATTAGATGAAGTTTGTGAAGGATGGAGGTGAGGAGGAAAACATTTGAGACATCAATCCTCAGAATGAAGATGATTTGGATTAGGGTTTCAGCAGCAGTAGGGAAGAGGTAGAGCAATAAACAGGCAGATTTCCAGAGATAGAAGAATGTGGTCTTGCTAACAGGCCAGATGTGGAATAAAAATTTCAGCTCAGGTTAATAATTGTGAACAAAAAATTATTCTGAGTACATATCTATTTATATATTACTAAAATTGTTATGTCCTTGATCTTTTTGTTCTATTTCACCCATCCCTATGGGAGTTTCAGTGTTAATTGTGCTTACACCTGGTTACACCTGCCCTCTCCTGTTTTTAGTTGGATTTTTCTATTAATGTGACAGCCCATGATGCTGAAATTCCTGGTCTGACAAACTCCCCTGGAAACCATCTTATTAGAGCTGAGTAAGCAGGTGAGTTTTTACACTTTAAAGAAAAAGTTTTATAAATTTGTAGTACCAAACCTTTTGTAATAATTGAGTTTTACCCCCCAGCAGACCACCCCTGAATCAAAACCCAGCTACCTGAGAAGCAAAATTGTAAATTGTGCCTCTGATATTTCCGCTTTCTGCTTGGATGTTTTCGCAGGTTTTCTGATGTGATGTCCCAGCAGGTAAAACAAAAAACAGTTGTCCTCCAGCATCACTGCTCCTCCAGATTCTCACAATAGTAACCAAAAGGCAATGTCAAGAAAATAATCCTTGAATAACACACTTAATCTTCATAGCCATTAACTTTCTCCATGCCTGCACAGCACACCTGCATAGAATACACAGCCAAAGCACACCTGACCACACACAGGTTCCAGCAACAAAATGGGCACCACAATTGTATTCTGGTTTTTGCTTACAATTCCCCTTCATTGAGGCTTCTTCTGAGTCTCTCAGACCCTAAAGCAATCCCACTCCCACTTCGAGAGAAATTGAGACCAGATCAAAAGATAAAAGGGCTTTGCAACCTTCCCCCCTTCCATCCCAAAATGCCACAGTCTATCTATTGTTAAAATCAGAGCATTCTGTCACCTGTCAATATCCCTTATTGAGATTTCAATGTTAACTGTGTCCACACCCCTGTTACATTGGTAATTGCCTGTGATGCCTGCAGATGACTCTGTGATAGGGATTTCCCACTAGGAGCACTCAGCCCGTTGTCACATCTTCCAGTTGCAAGAGCCTGTGACCCTTTGGGGGGAATTTTAACACCCCCACAACATATAATATGTTAAAGAGACTGCGTTCCTGATATTTTGGCAGTCATTTAACTTTAACAGCTGCAGGCCGGGTTTCCCAGGGCACGGGAAACCCGACAGCTGAAGGCTCCAGCGAGCAAGTGCTTTTCCAGCACTGCTTGTGGGCAAAGAGGAGCAGGGATGCTGCCCCCCCCCCCCCCCGCCTCCCCAAGCATACCTGCCGCGGTTTCTCCTTCCCCGTGATCAGCCGACAACCCCCCAAATTATCTCCTGCACAATGTCACCACCCCCCCCCCCACGATTACTCCCGCACACTATGTCTCCCCAGCAATTTCTCCCCCAGCGATCTCTCACCCTAGCAACCTCTCCCCAGCGATCTCCCCCCACTGCGATCTCTCTCCCCTGCTATCTCTCCCCCCACAGCAATGTCTCCCCACCCTGGGATCTCTCCTTCCCGCCCGTCCTCCTCGTTGCCGCGCTCCCAGCCCCCTGCCACCAACCCCCGACCTTCTCGATTGCCGGGGACCATCCCCAGCAGGACCTCCGCCTTCCCGGTATTTCCAGGTTTTCAGACTGCTGACACACGCCCCCGCTCCCTCCCCGTCTCCCCATAAATATCGGGGCCTATGTATCTCCCTATTTAACAATTGGTTTGAATGTGCTCACAGTTCTGTACTCTGGTGAACAGGTGGTGTCATGGAGCACATTTATTAACTCACATCTGAAAATTTTTGATGTCAATTTTTCCTCGGTAACTGAAATTACTAATGTTCTAAACAAAATATGCATTATTTCATAATAACAGGATTAAATGTGTCCATTGAATTGTCTTTTGTGTTTTTAATGCCTTTATTAAAGTATTTATTTGAAGGCCTCAGTCCGTCTCAAAAACCTGGATATTTTTCCCTGACAACAGTTAAGAGAGAGTTTTCTATGATACCTGTGCAGCTTTCAGAATTTTCCATATTGAAATCAGTGCATCAACAGAAATTGAATGATGGAAGCATGTGTCCCTCTTCCTTTAAGGGTATGAATTTCTTTGCTTTTTTTCCAAAGACTGAATTCTCCAACTTGTTATTTCAGGCAAGTGATAAATTCATATAACATATTACAATTGTGTTTTTCTTTTATGAACACTTCACAGAAAAACAGAACCAGCAGATGAGAATAACAATAACTGTAATTATGGGCTCTTTGTTACTGATTAGAAAACAGATTGATTAGAATATGGATTTTTCTTTAGTCAATCGGAAGAGGACACAAATAACTTCCCAGAAATGCTAGGGAACCATGGGACTAGTGAGAAGGAGGAATTAAAGGAAATTAGTATTAGTAAAAAAAAGTGCTGGAGAAATTAATGGGACTGAAAGCCGCTAAATCCCCAGGGCCTGATAATCTGCATCCCAGAGATCTAAAAGAGGTAGCCATGGAAATTGTGGATGCATTAGTTGTCATCATCCAATATTCTACAAATTATGGAACAGTTCCTGCATTTTGGAGGGTAGCAAATGTAACCCCACCATTTAAAAGAGAGAGAACACAGTGAATTACAGACCAGTTAGCCTAACATCAGTAGTAGGATGTGATAACAGGACACTTAGATAATATCAACAGGATTAGACAAAGTCAACATGGATTTATGAAAGGGAAATCATGTTTGACAAACCTACTGGAGTTTTTTGAGGATGTAACTGGTAGAATAGATAAGGGAGAACCAGTGGATGTGGTTTATTTGGATTTTCAGAAGGCCTTTGATAAAGTCCCACATAAGAGGTTAGTGTGCAAAATTAAAGCACATGGGATTGGTGGCAATATACTGGCATGGATTGAAAATTGGTTAACAGACAGGAAAAAGAGAGTAGGAATAAATGGGTCTTTTTTGGGGTGGCAGGCAGTGACTAGTGGGGTACCGCAGGGATCAGTGCTTGGGCCCCAGCTATTCACAATATATATCAATGATTTGGACGAGGGAACCAAATATAATATTTCCAAGTTTGCTGACGACACAAAACTAGTTGGGATCGTGAGTTGTGAGGAGGATGCAAAGAGGCTTCAAGGCGATTTAGACAAGTTGAGTGAGTGGGCAAATACATGGCAGATGCAGTATAATGTGGATAAATGTGAAGTTATCCACTTCAGAAGGAAAAATAGAAAGGCAGAGTGTTAGCGTAAAATTTGGGCTGTTGGGTTAAAGGCAAAGATGAAGTGACTATTGTGTGCATGGCGGCGATCATTGCCCTAAAACCACACCGAAAGGCGCTTTGTGTAGATCAGACTAACCCTAATTAAAAGCTTAAACATAACACTTGACTACTAACAAAATGGACACTACTAAACAAAATGGATTCTGTGACTGTGGGAAAGACAGTTAAAAGTGCTGAGTTTGTATATTCCAAAAATGACTTACAGTCTGGGAATACAAAAGACATTTCACAACGAGCTGATAAAACTATAGAACCAGACTGCGTGAAACAAAGGCATACTGTCTTAAGGTGATAAGAGTTGTTTTAATATGATTGGAAGTCCGTGGTTGCTGTGCGGGCTTAATTGGTTAATGTGTGTAATCAAGATTAATGATGTAAAAGCTACTGAAAGTCTGTATTTTAAAGGTATAAAAAGCGTGACAACCATTTTAAAGTTGAGGAGGTAGTTGCGACACTGCGGAGCGTCCAGTTCTTCTCCCAAAGTACTTTGTCCAATAAACTGCATGTTGAATCTTTAAGTCTGACTCCGAGTGGTAATTTTCCCACAACACAAAGTATTATTTAAATGGTGATAGATTAGGAAATGTTGATGTAGAAAGGAACCTGGGTGTCCTTGTACACCAATCACTGAAAGCAAACATGCAGGTGCAGCAAGCAGTTAGGAAGGCAAATGATATGTTGGCCTTTATTGCCAGAGGATTTGAGTACAGGAGCAAGGATGTCTTACTGCAGTTATAAACAATTTTACAACACCAAGTTATAGTCCAACAATTTTATTTTTAATCCCACAAGCTTTCGGAGGCTTCCCCCTTCCTCAGGTGGTGTGGAAATGACATTTTCGAATCCTTCGCATTTTAAAATCACAGAACAATGCCTGGTGATTACTGCCCGTTGCCAAGGCAATCACAGTGAGCAGACAGAAAGGTGTCACCTAAAAAGGCGGCGGCGGACCTGATCGGGAGCAGAGGAGAGAGACCGAGAGCGGGGATAAAAGAGCGGCGGACCGAGGCCCGAGACCATAGCGGCGGCGGACCTGATCGGTAGCAGAGGAGAGAGACCGAGAGCGGGGATAAAAGAGCGGCGGACCGAGGCCCGAGACCAGAGCGGCGGCGGACCTGATCGGTAGCAGAGGAGAGAGACCGAGAGCGGGGATAAAAGAGCGGCGGACCGAGGCCCGAGACCAGAGCGGCGGCGGACCTGAACAGGAGCAGAGGAGAGAGACCGAGAGCGGGGATAAAAGAGCGGCGGCCCGAGGCCAGAGCGGCGGCGGACCTGATCGGGAGCAGAGGAGAGAGACCGAGAGAGGGGATAAAAGAGCGGCGGACCGAGGCCCGAGACCAGACCGGCGGCGGACCTGATCGGATCAAAAACAACAACAGAAAACCAAGGAGTGACGTCACAGGACAGCAGGTAAGTGATTGGTTGGTGAGTATTACTGTTTTTTTTTCTTCTCTAAAATAGGGCATTGGTTTAAACTAAGAGCTGGGAAACTAAGCAGCTTTTATAGCAGGTAGTTTTTTTTTTAGTGAACCTAGGTCCCTGGTATAGTTAACATTTTCAAATTTCAACGTAATTTAAAAGGGGTAACTAAGCTAAGGCAAATCATGGCAGCAGACCTCGCACCCGTGATATGCCCCTCCTGCAAGATGTGGGAAGTCATGGACACTACCAGTGTCCCTGCCGACTATGTGTGCAGGAAGTGTGTCCACCTGCAGCTACTGACCGATCGTATCTCGGAGCTGGAGCTGCGGGTGGACTCACTGTGGAGCATCCGCGATGCAGAGAAACTCGTGGATAGCACGTTTAGCGAGTTGGTCACACCGCAGGTAAAGGCAGTACAGGCAGGAAGTGAATGGGTGACCACCAGGAAGAGTAAGAGGTGCAGGCAGGTAGTGCAGGGGTCCCCTGTGGCCATCCCCCTCTCAAACAGGTATACCGTTTTGGATACTGTTGTGGGAGATGGCTCACCAGGGGAAGGTGGCAGCGGCCAGGTTCATGGCACCGTGGCTGGCTCTGCTGCACAGGAGGGCAGGAAAAAGAGTGGCAGAGCTATAGTGATAGGGGACTCGATTGTAAGGGGAATAGACAGGCGTTTCTGCGGACGCAACCGAGACTCCAGGATGGTATGTTGCCTCCCTGGTGCAAGGGTCAGGGATGTCTCGGAGCGGCTGCAGAACATTCTGGAGGGGGAGGGTGAACAGCCAGTTGTCGTGGTGCATATAGGTACCAACGATATAGGTAAAAAACGGGATGAGGTCCTACAAGCTGAATTTAGGGAGTTAGGAGTTAAACTAAAAAGTAGGACCTCAAAGGTAGTAATCTCAGGATTGCTACCAGTGCCACGGGCTAGTCAGAGAAGGAATGACAGGATAGCTAGGATAAATACGTGGCTTGAGAGATGGTGCAAGAGGGAGGGATTCAAATTCCTGGGACATTGGAACCGGTTCTGGGGGAGGTGGGACCAGTACAAATTGGACGGTCTGCATCTGGGCAGGACTGGAACCAATGTCCTAGGGGGAGTGTTTGCTAGTGCTGTTGGGGAGGGTTTAAACTAAAGTGGCAGGGGGATGGGAATCGGTGCAGGAAATCAGTGGGAAGTAAAGTGGTGACAGAAACAAAAGGCAGTAAGGGAGAGTGTACAAAACATGACCGGACAAATGGTCTGAGAAAGCACGGCAAAGACCAAGGGAAGTCTAGATTAAACTGCATTTATTTCAATGCAAGAAGTCTGATGGGCAAGGCAGATGAACTCAGGGCATGGATGGGTACATGGGACTGGGATGTTATAGCTATTACTGAAACATGGCTAAGGGAGGGGCAGGACTGGCAGCTAAATATTCCAGGGTACAGATGCTATAGGAAAGATAGAGCAGGAGGTAAGAGAGGAGGGGGAGTTGCGTTCTTGATTAGGGAGAACATCACGGCAGTAGTGAGAGAGGATATATCCGAGGGTTCGTCCACGGAGTCGATATGGGTAGAACTGAAAAATAAGAAAGGAGAGATCACGTTGGTAGGATTGTACTACAGACCCCCAAATAGTCAACGGGAAATTGAGGAGCAAATATGTAAGGAGATTACAGACAGCTGCAAGAAAAATAGGGTGGTAATAGTAGGGGACTTTAACTTTCCCAACATTGACTGGGACAGCCATAGCATTAGGGGCTTGGATGGAGAGAAATTTGTTGAGTGTATTCAGGAGGAATTTCTCATTCAGTATGTGGATGGCCCGACTAGAGAGGGGGCAAAACTTGACCTCCTCTTGGGAAATAAGGAAGGGCAGGTGACAGAAGTGTTAGTGAGGGATCACTTTGGGACCAGTGATCATAATTCCATTAGTTTTAAGATAGCTGTGGACAACCTCAACTGATCAGCTCCCATGTGGGTTAGGAAGGTTGTTGCAGTACTTCCCAATGTCACTAGGTTTGCTCTGCTTTTACCAAGTAAACTATTGCCATCTAGTGCAGCAAGTAGGTACAGCCCAAGGATGATACATTTTTGAAAAAGATATTGGGGTAGATCTTGACTGTGCGATAGTGTAAAACGGGTGAACAATGGAAATAAAAATTGGCAGGGGTGTAAAACGGGCTGCCGATTCGCTATCACCTGTTTTACACTATCACACAAAGTCTAAGATCCACCCCAATATTCACTTGTCAATCTCCTGTGGTGTTGCACATGGGGAGTCAAGGCCAAGTGTAGTCTTCAAGTGAAGCAGGATAAGATGGTAGGGGATAAGTGGACCAGAGTGCGTAGAATGTAATTTAGTCCCCATTTTAAAGTCATACAGGAATTCAGGATGCAGAGGAGTAGAAATGGTTGGAGTATAGGAGTTTCCTTACAGTACAGGTTGAGGAGCTGGGAGATGCAAAACTGAGGTGCTACATTGACACCACTGGCAGGACAATGTAATTACAGCACGATGGGTTTACATGGGCAGTGCCATTGTAAATGTGCATATAGGAATTTTTATTATGTATAACACCTCGTGGTGTGTGGCCTCCAGCCTGGTCATCTCCAGTGCTGTGCGGCCTCTTCCATTGTTGTCAGGATCTGTGGAGAGGCAGCAGCTCCTTCCATTCTTGTGTCAGCTTCTCCTGCACGATGAGTGGAAGTGGATTAGACTGTGCCCTGATGATAGGTTTTCAAGATGTCTGAGGCAGTTTAGCATTTGTGCATGATGACAGGAAGAAGTAGCAGGTGCAAGCAGAAGAGGTGCAGTGAAGTGTCTCGTGCTGATTTGAGGAGAGGCATGGGAAGTGGGGGAGAGAAGGGTTGCTAGTGCTGGGGCTAAAGTAGGAGAGTGCAGGGCTATGCGGAGATTAAGAGGAAGAGGCCCTAACTGCAACCCCAAGTCTTGGAACAATCCCTCTTGACTGAGCTGCTTTTGACCCCCTTTCCTAATTCACTTGCTCCCTTCACAATTAAATTATATAAATTGTCCCCCACCAAGAGCTCATGGAAGAGTTGCTCTTCCTTTCACTCCCTCATGAGCACCCCTGCCTTACACAGGTGTATAAGTAATTGGTGTAGAAAAGATAAATCCAGAACACAGCTGTACTGAATTTTCTTTGCCGCTTTCAGGAATCAGCATGGCTGGTGGCTGGGGAAAGGCATGGGGGTAGTGGACGGTGTGCAGAAGTATAGGACAGGTTAAATAGACCAGCTGGTTTTTACCAGTCCTCTGATTTCGTATATTTGTAAGTTAAACCAGGAGTAGGCCAAGGTACTAAATGGCAAAGAGCAAATTTGGGACTGATGTCACAAAGTTTTTCACACATGGGTAGTGAAGGCTAAAATCCTGGAATCATTCCCAGGTAATGTTGTAATGACAGGACTGCAGGTTACTTCTGGATGGGTTAGAATGGGTCATATGCAACTTGTGCACTGTGACCAACCAGCCTGTGCTGTTTTCAATATTATGATGTGGAGATGCCGGTGATGGACTGGGGTTGACAATTGTAAACAATTTTACAACACCAAGTTATAGTCCAACAAATTTATTTTTAATTCCACAAGCTTTCGGAGGCTTCCTCCTTCGTCAGGTGAACGGTATGGAAATGACATTTTTGAATCCTTCGCATTTTAAAATCCCAGAACAATGCCTGGTGATTACTGCCCGTTGCCAAGGCAATCACAGTGAGCAGACAGAAAGGTGTCACCTAAAAAGGCCACCGAATATACAAACCCCCCAAAAAAAAAGAGAGAGAGAAGGAAGACAGTCAATGACCCGTTATATTAAAAACAGATAACATTTGTTCGCTGGTGGGGTTACGTGTAGTGTGACATGAACCCAAGATCCCGGTTGAGGCCGTCCTCATTTCTGCTCGACGATTTTGCGTTGTCGTGTGTCCCGAAGGCCGCCTTGGAGTATGCTTACCCGAAGGTCGGTGGCTGAATGTCCCTGACTGCTGAAGTGTTCCCCGACAGGGAGAGAACCCTCCTGTTTGGCGATTGTTGCGCGGTGTCCGTTCATCCGTTGTCGCAGCGTCTGCATGGTCTCGCCAATGTACCATGCTCTGGGGCATCCTTTCCTGCAACGTATGAGGTAGACAACGTTGGCCGAGTCACAGGAGTATGAACCGTGCACCTGGTGGGTGGTGTCCTCTCGTGTGATGGTGGTATCTGTGTCGATGATCTGGCATGTCTTGCAGAGGTTACCGTGGCAGGGTTGTGTGGTGTCGTGGACGCTGTTCTCCTGAAGGCTGGGTAATTTGCTGCGAACGATGGTTTGTTTGAGGTTGGGTGGCTGTTTAAAGGCGAGTAGTGGAGGTGTGGGGATGGCCATAGCGAGGTGTTCGTCATCATTGATGATATGTTGAAGGCTGCGGAGAACATGGCGTAGTTTCTCCGCTCCGGGGAAGTACTGGACGACGAAAGGTACTCTGTTGGTTGCGTCCCGTGTTACTCTTCTGAGGAGGTCTACGCGATTTTTCGCTGTGGCCCGTCGGAACTGTCGATCGATGAGTCGAGCATCATATCCCGTTCTTACTAGGGCGTCTTTCAGCGTCTGTAGGTGTCCATCGCGTTCCTCCTCATCTGAGCAGACTTGGCAACAGGCAGTAATCACCAGGCATTGTTCTGTGATTTTAAAATGCGAAGGATTCGAAAATGTCATTTCCACACCACCTGAGGAAGGGGGAAGCCTCCGAAAGCTTGTGGGATTAAAAATAAAATTGTTGGACTATAACTTGGTGTTGTAAAATTGTTTACAATTGTCAACCCCAGTCCATCACCGGCATCTCCACATCATTACTGCAGTTATACAGGGCCTTGGTGAGACCACACCTGGAGTATTGTGTGCAGTTTTGGCCTCCTTACTTAAAAAAGGATATACTTGCCATAGAGGGAGTGCAGCGAAGGTTCACCAGACTGATTCCTGGGATGGCAGAACTGTTGTATGAGGAGAGATTGGGTCAACTTGGCCTGTGTTCACTCGAGTTTAGAAGAATGAGAGGGGATCTCATTGAAACATATAAAATTCTGACAGGGCTAGACAGACTGGATGCAGGGAGGATGTTTCCCCTGGCTGGGGGGGGTCCAGAACGAGGGGTCACAGTCTCAGGATATGGGGTAGGCCATTTAGGACTGAGATGACGAGAAATTTCTTCACTCAGAAGGTGGTGAACCTGTGGAATTCTCTACTACAGCAGGCTGTGGAGGCCAAGTCACTGAATATATTTAAGAAGGAGCTCGATAGATTTCTAGACACAGAAGGCATCAAGGGTATGGAGAGAGAGCAGGAATATAGTATTGAGATAGAGGATCAGCCATGATCATATTGAATGGCAGAGCAGGCTCAATGGGCCGAATGGCCTACTCCTGCTCCTGCTCCTATTTTCTATGTTTCTATGTTGCTTTTGGTTGTATATATTTAGTTTAAAAAATTCTTCTAGATCATTTTTGAGCCTTAACAACAATGAACTTCAGTGTTCTATGAGATAATTTGTTTTCTTTTTAATGAACATAAAGATCAATTTCCAAAGACTGTGTAAGTTGGCAAACTCAGTAATAGTGCACTCCTGGCACATACCAGGAGAGCACATCAAGAAATTGTGCACCCCCAGCCCATGATTTTTTATCCATGAGTTTTAACATGCAGAATATGTATACTTAAATGCTTGAAGACAAGAACATAAGGATAGGAGCTAGCTGACAATGGGGAACATGGTGGCGGGGATATCTGACATGCAGGAAACCATAGGGGTTTCGGTCCATTGCCTTGGCCCCCATCCTCACAAGAGGGTTAGACCCTGCTCCCCCCAATACTACCATATCCCAGCAACCCCCAATGTTCCAAAGCCATTTCCTAAGGCTATTGGATCCAGGCTCTTCCTTTTTAAACTTCCCCCCCCTCAATGCTCACAAACCCCTAGACCACATTCCCATTGTTCCCTAATCCCATAACTACCCCAATGGTCCCAGACATTAAGAAATCCTTCCCTAATGCTCCCAGATCTCAAGATCTTCCTTGCAGTAATCCCAGGAACTGTCCTCATGTCCCTTGAACCTCTCAAGTGTACATGGAAATCTGAGGGCCCAGAACTCCGGAGCCCAACTCAAAGTAGTGCTAGACCCTGCGACCTCATTCCAGTTCCCAAAGCCACCCCCAATGCAGGTAAGTCAGTGTCCCTGGTAATACAACTTTACATAATAACCCAGCTTATAAAAACTCTCACACACTGCGAGAAATGCCACAGGAAATCTACTAGTTCATAAAATATACATTGACATAACTCCTGAAGACAGCATTGCCCTAAGAAACTTCCACCCACATATTTGCCAACATTTGATATTCCTTGATGCCAGCAGGCTTTCACAGCAATTAGAAACATGTGAAAGCTACTGGTTAGTTACCTTTGTCTAGTTGGGAGGATTTCCAAAGTATCAGAATAAAGCAGTCGTTTTTAAATGTTTATATTTGTGAATCCCCGTACCATTCTAACTTCTAAAAGACAGTGTCAGTTACCCAAAGGAAAATAGTTCCATCATCGCGAGAAATGTGTTTTGCTAGAACACAGCAACAGAAATAGCATGCTAGTAAGTGAACACAGAAAAACGCAAATGTGTGACCTTGTGGACCCATGGAGAGGTGCAATTTAAGATTTACTAGGACGATACGAGGGACGAGAGGATATAGTTTATGATGAGGGACTTGTAAATCCAGGACTACATTCACTAGAGCTTAGTTAGGGAATCTGACAGAAATGTTCAAATTTTTGAAAGGTAGAGTAAATAATGAACAAATTACTTCCACTGGGCAGTGAATCAGTCCCAAGGGGCATTAGAAAGAACTTGTATTTAGAACATGCCTTAGCATGACCTCGCGACCGTCCAAAGCACTTTACAACTAATAAATTACTGTGCTTTTGAAATGCAGTCAGTGGTTATGTAGGCAAATCCAGCAAATTTACACACAGCAAGGTACCACAAACAGCAAGTAAATGAATAACCAGACAATTTTATATTGAGGGAGAAAGGCTGTCCAGGGCACCAGGAGAACGACATGCTCTTCAAATATTATCATGAGCCTTGATATAATGTCTTACCCAAAAGGACAGTGCCTCTGGCAAAGCAAAACTCCCTCAATACGACAATGAAGTGTCAGCCTAGATAATGTGGTCAAGTCTGTGGTGGGACTTGAACCCACAACCTTTGGATGACAAGAGTACTACCAACTAAGCCAAACTGGCATTAGGATTAGATTTAAAAACATAAGGGGGAGGTATTAGAATATGGAATACATTATCACAAGTGGCTATTGAACCAGTATTAAACATGATATTTAACAGGGAATTAGATAAACACCTGAAGAAATATTAACTGGGTACAGGTAAAGAACAAAGAAATGGGATCAAATAGCTCAATGCTAAATCATTGATTGGACTGCAGATTATAGTGGGAGTCGAGTGATAAGGGCTTGAGTAGAAACCAGTTGCTGGCAAATCAGCAGAGTCTTCCCACTGACCTAGTATGGACAAGCAGCTTTGTATTCTTACATGTGCTGTCTATGGATTACCCCAGATATACATTTTTCATTTAATAATTTGCACCACAGTGGAGCAAGGAAAAACAGATACTGAGCTAAAGAAGGAATGACTGGGAAGGGTGGACAAAACTTAGTCATAGATTGGTTTTTAATGAGGATCTTAGAGGAGAGAGAGGTGGAGAGGCAGAGGGAATTCCAAAACGTGAGGCCTGGGCAGCTAAAGGCGCAGCCATCAATGGTGGAGTGAAAGGGTGGGGTGCAGAAAAATGCACAAAAGGCTGAGGAAGAGAGTTCAGGACAGTAGGGCTGGAGGTGGTTACATATAGAGGGGCACAGCTATGCAGAGATTTAAACACAATTTTAAATTTTAAACATTGAGAAGCCAGGAGCCAATGTAAGTCGGTGAGGACAGGGATGGTGGGTGAGTGAGTGGAACTTGGTATGGGATTTTTGGGTGAGTTGAAATTTATGGAGGTTAGATAATGGAAGGCTAACCAGGAGAGCACTTGAGTAATGGATTCTGACTAAGGCACAGAGTGTCAGCAACAGATGGGCTGAGGTAGAGGCAGAGACAAGCAATGTTACAAAGGTGGAACTAGGCAGTCTTTGTGATGGAGAAGCTACAGGAAACTCAGCTCAGGGTTAAACAGGACACCGAGGTTGTCAACAGTCTGGTTCAGCCTGCAACAATGGCTAGGAGGGGATGGAGTCAGTGAGGAGCGTGCAGAGTTTGTGCTAGGAGCTGAGGACAATAGCTTCAGTCTTCCCAATGTTTAGCTGGAGGAAGTGAAGGCTCATCGAAAACAGGCAATAGAAGTCAAGAGGCAGTGGAGAGGTGGAAGCTAGTCCCGTGTATTTGGATGGTGCCACCAAGAGGCAACATGTAGATGCGCTGGCTATAATATTGCCGCGAGCAAGAGCATGCAAAGGTACTGGCACTAAGCTGGACAGTGGAGGAGAATGATGATCGGCTGTGTCCAAGGCAGAGGAGGGTAATGCAGCAGGATCACAAATCAGAGCAGTTCATTTGTGACATTACTCGGTGCCATTTCAGCACTGTGGAAGGGTGGTAACCTGACTGGAGGGATTCAGTTATGCCCCCAGTACATGCTCATGTCTTGCAACGTGTTCAAAGACTTGTGAGGAAAGGGAGGTAGTTAGTAGGGGCACAGGGGTTACGGGCTTGCATACGGCAGTTTTGACGAGGGCTAACTTTAGAATATCAGCTATCACATGGGCCAGGTACAGAAATTGGGTCATCAGGAGTTTAGTGGAAATGGGGCTAAGGGATGAGATGAACTTGGAAAAGGGCATGGTGGAGCAATGAGAGATCAAAGTTCGGGGCTAGGGTAGGAGGGGTACTGGTGGTTGGGGGTGGGGGATTTGGTTCGGAGGACAAGGAGAGGTGGAAGCAGGCAAGGAAGCTGTATGATCTCTATCTTAGTGACAAAGAAATCCACGAGCTCCTCAGACTTGTCATTAGAAATGGGGGTGGAAGGGTCAAAGGTGAGGAGTTTAAGGAGACAGTAGATAATAAAGAAATCGAGCCTTGGGTTATCATTACCCTCCAGGATGATCCTAAATTGGTGGGTGATTTTGGCAGGAGAGTGAGGTCTGATGGAATTTGGTTGAGCTAGAACTCACAATGGACAATTAAGTCAGTTGTGGGGTCAGGCTTTCACCCCTTGGACTTGGTGAAGATGGGGTTTACAGTGGGGGAATTACCATGTTGGGAGATGAAAGTTTTGCTAAGGATGAGGGCAAAGGTGAAGGACTGGTTGGAACTAAGTGACTCACCAGAAACTAGGGAATCAAAAGCAAAACATAAAATAAATGGGGTAAAAGCTCCAAAAAAGGCAAATGGAAAATAAAAATGAAATTTGTAAAATATTAATTGGGTATTTTACTCCATTTTTCAGCTCAAAATGAAGATCATGTTAGGCAGTGGAAAAGTTTTAATTTTTTTTAACATATTGTGAGCACAAAACACTGATGCAGAATAAAGTTCCATTCAACTGTATTAACCTTTTAATGAAGGTCAGATTGCTGTGTTGCTACAGGTTTATTTACTAGAGGACTGCACTCACATCTCTAGGTAGTTCTTCATTCTTCCTGTCTATCTCTGGGATTCATATTAATGTACAGACATCCACATATAATCTTAAATGAACTTTACAACAGCTAAAGCATTGCAAACCAATTGTCCAAAACAATGGCACTTACATCCTCCCAGTAAGAAATTGTTGTTTCATCAAATTTAAATCACTAACCAGCACTAAAGTATTAAGGAAACAGTCATATGTTTTCACATTGCCACCAGAAAACAAGGTGCAGAATATGATTTATTCCACTTTCCTTATTGTCAAACTTTCCAAGATGTATTCTTGCACAAAGATCACCATTTGAAATGTGCACATCAGGTTGCCAGTTCTATCTTCAATACTGTAATGTCTACACTCAAATTCTCTCTTTCTTCTCTCCCCTCCACCCCCCCCCCCCCCCAAAAAAAAAATATTTTGGGTTTTAGATATCCAAATGCTGCACTGATACTTTGTATAAATCAGTACTTTATTGCAATCTGCACTAAACAATCACATTAGACTCATTCTGCTTTATAAAATATTTGGTAGACAAACTTTTCTCCCTGACCAAGGGGAAAAATAAGTTTGCAGAATCCAGTACTGGACTCTCCAATTATTTTTCTGGGAGTATGCACAAACACTTCACTGATATTCCTAATTGTAGCATTTAGGAATGCTAAATGCTTAGGTGCTACAATACACAAATACACTAATATATCTGTATTGAGAACATTACAAAATCCTTTAGTTACACATGGGAAAAGGTGAATCCTAGTTGGGGAGGATCATTTGTAGTAATTTTGTTGGTAAGCAAGTTGGAGCTGTTAAGATTTGATAGCAGTGTCTCTTGATTTGTAGATTATACCTCGACTCTTTAGTTCCCTCACAATACCTGTAAAACAAACAGACCATGAGACCAAACTGTGAGCAGCATGCACCAAAACAGTATGTATGGATTCACAAGTCAAGCCCCAGAGAACAACGAGACAAGTTTTCTCCAGGAAATATAGCACCAACCTATGGTGTCTTTCAGCAGATTCAGATATAGTCTCCACCGCTTACAGCTGGTGCCTTTGTGCGAATGCGATTTGCCTGCTGTAACACCTGAAGAAAGTTTATTTTTCTCTCTAACGAGCTGCCTATAGCTCCCTGATTTCCAGCTTCAACTGAAGCAGAAAAGATGTCAGTGAAAAGTTTGCACTTCTGTGACTGGATATGTCCGGATTTTTAAAAAAATGTAGAAATGTCAACTTTGCAAGAAGAACAAACTAACAGATGTGGAAAGGACATGTGAAGCAAAGCTAATGAAGGCTGAAAGAACAGAAATTGGAAAGACTTTTGCAGAAAAAAGCCATGGCCTTTTCAGTGCCAGTAACTTGGCAGTTTAAAACCTGTGGGAATGTGAATTGGGCAAGACCAGAGTGCAACATTCCAATGTATACCAAACTAGAAGAAAGGACGGGATACGGAGGTAAATTTAATGAAAGAAAAACTTTAATGAGGTGCAAACTCGTGAGCTGCTTCTGCCCAAAATAAACAGAGCACTTAAGATGCTATAACCAGCAACTTTGAAACTGATGTTAATGCAAATGGATAACAGTTAGTTATCGCTTTTTGGCCGATATAAGCGACTGCCCGTTTTAAACATGGACTGTATTCCCAAAGCCAGGCAGAGTTTATACTTTACCATTTTTGTGTATGTCTGCTTTAGAACCTTGGTAGAGTTTACCTATCTAGGTTTGGAATACAACAGCCACTTAAAACAGGACATGAATCTTCTCACAAAGATTATTTTTAGCAGGTTACAAAATTTGAGGCATTCGAGTAAGTTGGGCAGGGTTCTCCATTTATGTCACCTGAAGTCTCTGGTTATACCATGAGCTCACTCATTTATTGCCCCTTATTTTGTATCAAGTCATGTGATGCCATACAGTTTCATTACCCTTTTACTTGTCACTGTCACAGAACTTCTATTCCATTTAAGCTGCCAGGTGCATTGTAGAAAGTAATCCTTAAAATACAGGTAACTTGGAGACTTCCAGTTTGTACATTAATTGAAAATGAACAGCAGAAAAGGTCTCATCTGGTCAACTTAAAACAGTAAATCATAACTTTTAAAACAAAATGCAGATGAAGGAAAACCACAAAAAACAAGCTTGAAAAGTTTCAACTATAGGAGGACTTGGAGTATATATAGGGCAAGAAGCAGCACTCCAACACACACTAGGTTTTCTCTCAAGGACACAACACAGACTGATTGAATGGAGGACTTGGACAATGCTTCTTTGATTAAAAAAAAACAGCTGACAGAATCTTCAAGGCTGAGTTAGACAAATTTTTGATCAGCAAGGGAGTCAAAGGATATGGGAAAAGGGCAGGAAAGTGGAGTTGAGGTAAAAATCAGATCAGCCATGATCTCATTAAATGGCAGAGCAGGCTCGAGGGGCCGAATGGCCTACTCCTATCTCTTATGGTCATATGGAAAGAATAATTGCTTTGAAGAAAATAAAACAGGAAACTCAAGGATCAAAGTGTAAAAAAAAGTACAATAAAAATCAGTAACAGATAAAACAATTTTGAATGTGGAGTTAGAATACTTGGACTGACACTGGATATTAGGAAGTACAAAGGGTGCAGCTTGACTCAGGTGGTGCACTCAGCTCAGAGACAGAAGGTTGTGAGTTCAAGTCCCACTCCAAGACTTCAGCTCATGGTAAGCACTAGGGGTAAACTCTGCTTTTGTTATAAAACTGTTGCAACTTAGAGCTACTGGGAGAGACAGAAGAAACTGTTATAAATTTCACATCTACCTTAGATATTGTGCTGGGTTCAGTGGCACTAGTTACTACCATAAGCAGACCCTGCCTCCTTTACGTTCAAGAGTTTGCCCTTACGACCCAAAAGCTAGTAATGACAGCATAACCCAGAAAGGGGGTTGCTACATGAACTGGATATCAATCCTCACGTACGCTTCTCCGATCTTCTGAAAGGTGGAACTGGTGAACATTGGTGAGACAAGGGAAATGTAAAGTCAAGAAGCTAGTTTATTTCACAGAATACACATGACTAAACAGAGTAGCAATTTTAGATCTTTTTACTTATTTTATTTGTGTATTTAATTTACACAATTCCAGTTAGCAGATTTAATATTCGCATTTCTCCTTTCTGGTCAGCCCAAGCTAAAATCTGACAGGCTTTATCTTAATTCCCAGCTTAGACCTAATCAAATTGATTTTAAAAATGTGGTTCTTTGTTCTTTTGTGGCCTTTCTGGACAGCAAGTTGGTAGTTTGATTTCTGACTTTCTCCCTGTCTGTGGTTTGGCCTGTGGGGCTGCCTATTAAACTAGCTAACTCCCTCCCAATAGTAGATTCCTAACAGTCAAACCCATGCCATGCACAGAACACTGTTCCTCCCCCTGTCTGAATGCCTACTGCAAGTGCCTGAAATGAAATAACAGATTACCTAGTGTCCCAGAATGTTATGGATAATCATTTCAAAGTTGATTCAGAAATTCATATTTATTAACATTTAATTATGCAATCGGTATATTGTAATTATAGTCTGAGAAACAGCAATTATTCATATCATAGTAGCATAGTAGGTACAGCTCAGAAGGCAGCCATTCAACCATGCCTGTGCCAACTCTTGGAAAGAACTTTCCAATTAGTCCCATTTCCCTCCTCTTTCCCCAAAGCCCTGTAAATTTTTTCCCTTCAAGTATTTATCTAATTCCATTTTGAAAGTTACTATTGACTCTGCTTCCACCATCCTTTCAGACAGTGCATTCTAGATCATTACAACTTGCTACGTAAAAAAAATGTTTCTTCATGTCATCTCTGGCTCTTTTGCCGATCACCTTAAATCTGTCCTCTATCGATCTTCTGCCACTGGAAACAGTTTCTCCTGATTTACTCTATCAAAACCTTTCATGATTTTGAACCTCTGAAATCTCCCCTCAACCTTCTCTGTTCTAAGGAGAACCACCCCAGCTTCTCCACATAACTGAAGTCCCTCATCCATGGTACCATCCTGGTAAATCTCCTCTGCACCCTCTCCAAGGCCTTGACATCCTTCCTAAAGTGTGGTGCCCAGAACTGAACACAATACTCCAGCTGAGGCCTAACCAGTGTTTTATAAAGGTTTAGCATAACTTCCTTGCTTTTGTACTCTATGCCTCGATTAACAAAGCCCAGGATCCCATGCGCTTTTTTTTAAAAAACAAACAGCCTTCTCAACTTGTCCTGCCATCTTCAAAGATTTGTGTACATGCAACCCTGGGTGTCTCTTCCCTAACCCCTTTTAAAAAATTGTACCATTTAGTAGTTTTGTGTCATCTGCAAACTTTGAAATCATACCTTCTATACCCAAGTCCAGGTCATTAATATATATCAAAAAGAGCAGTGGTCCTAAACCTCTGGGGAACACCACTGTATACTTCCCTCCAGTCTGTAAAACAACCAGTCACCACTACTTTGCTTTCTGACCCTTAGCAAATTTTGCATCCCTGCTGCCACTGTCCCTTTAATCCCATGGGCTTTAACTTTGCTAACAAGTCTATCATGTGGTACTTTATCAAATGCCTTTTGAAATTCCATATACACATCAAAGCTCTCCGTTACTTCAAAGAACTCAATCAAGTTAGTCAAACATGATTTTCCTTTAACAAATCTGTGCTGACTTTCATTTATTTGCCCATATTTTTCCAAATGCCAATTAATTTTGTCCAGGATTACTGTCTCTAAAAAAGTTTCCCCACCACCATTAGGCTGACTAGTCTGTAATTGCTGGGTTTATCCCCCTCTTTTTTTGAACAGGGGTGTAACATTTACAATCCTCCAGTCCTCTGGCACTGTCTCCATATCTAAAGGAGGATTGGAAGATTGTGGCCAGAGCCTGTGCAATTTCCACCCTTACTTCCCTCAGTAACCTAGAATGCATCCCCATCTGGAATGGGTGACTTTTCTACTTTGCCAATCTTAAATACCTCCTCTATCTAATATCACTACTATCTCCTCCTTTACTGCTACAATGGTAGCAGCCTCTTCTCTAGTGAAGATGGATGCGAAGTATTCATTTAGTGCCTCAGCCATGCCCTCTGCCTCCACAAGATCTCCCTTTTGGTCCCTATTCAGTCCCACCCTTCCTTTGATTACCCTTTTAGAATCAGAATGGTTACAGCACAGGAGAAGGCCATTTGGCCCATTGAGCCCGTGCAAGCGCTTTGTAAGAGCAATCCAGTTAGTCCAATTCCCTCGCTCTTTCCTCACAGCCCTGCAAATTTTTACCCTTCAAGTATTTATCCAATTCCTTTTTGAAAGCCATGATGGAATCTACTTCCACCACCCTTTCAGGTAACACATTCCAGATCATAACTACTCGCTGCATAAAAAAGATTTTCCTCATGTTACCTTTGGTTCTTTTGCCAATCACCTTAAATCTGTCCCCTCTGGTTCTCGACCCTTCGCCAATGGGAACAGTTTCTCATTATTTACTTTATCTAAATCCTTCATGGTTTTGAACACTATCAAATTTTTACTATTTATATGTTTATGAAAGACTTTTAGGTTCCCTTTTATGTTAGCTGCTAATCTGTTCTCATACTCTTTTTGCCCTCATTCCTTTTATTTTAAGATCGCCTCTGTACTTCCTGTATTCAGCCTGGTTCTCTACTGGATTATGAATCTTACATTTGTCATAAGCCTCCTTTTTCTGTTTCATTTTAATCTCTATCTTTAATCTCCCAGAGAGCTCCAGCTTTGGATGCCCTTCCTTCCCTGCACCCCCCACCCCATATGAATGTGTCTACTTAGTACCCGAACTGCCTCTTCGAAGACCTCCCACTGTTCAATTACTGATTTGCCTACCAATTTTATTCCAATCCACTGGGCAAGATCCTTTTTTAACTCACTGAAATTAGCCCTCCTCCAGTTAAGTGTTTTCACATTTGGATTGCCCTTGTCCTTGTCCATAACCATTCTAAACCTAATGGTATGTGATCACTGTCCCCAAATGCTCCCCCACTGAAACATGCTCCACCTGCCCCACTTCATTCCCCAGAACAAGATCCAATACCATTTCCTTCCTGATTGGGCTGAAAACACACTGTTCCAGAAAGTTCTCTTGTACACATTTCAGGAATTCTTCCCTTTCTTTACCCTTTACACGATTACTGTCCAGTCTCTATTGGGATAACTGAAGTCCCCCCATTATCACTACTCCATAGTTCTTGCATCTTTCTGTAGTTTGCCTGCAAATTTTCCCCTCTATTTCCTTCCCACTATTTGGTGTCCTATAGTATACACCCAGTATACTAACAGTTCCTCTATTGTTCCTTAATTCTAACCAAATAGATTCTGTCTTTGACCCTTCAACTACATCATCCCTTTCCAGTGCTATAACAGTTTCTTTGATCAATACTGCCAACCCTCTCCTTTCTTTCCTGAATATCTTGTAGCCAGGAACATTAAATACCCAATAATCCCCTTCTTTGAGCCAGGTCTCTGTTATTGCCACAATATCATAGTCTCATTTGGCGACTTGAGCCTGCAGATCACCAACCTTATTTACCACGCTACGTGCATTTATGCACATGCAGTCCAAACTCATCTTAGATTGCCTTGCATCTGCCCCGTCTGATCCCTATTTCTGAACTATTCTTTACTCTAGTGCTACTTCTCTTTCCCAGTCCTCTGTGCACCTTGATTCTCCTTTTTACTGTTTCATCCTGGTGCCCATCCCCCTGCCAAATTAATTTAAACCCTCCCCCACAGCACTAGTTAACCTCCCTGCGAAAACATTGGGTTGCACCTCAGAGCTGGGACCATCAATCTTGAACAGATCGCTCCTGCCCCAGAACTGGTCTCAATGTCCCAGGAATCTGAAGCCATCCCTCCTACACCATTGCTCCAGCCACACATTAACTTGTCTTATCCTACTATTCCAATACTCACTAACACGTGGCACTGAAAGTAATTCAGAGATTACTATCTTTGAGCTCCTGCTTTTTAACTTCCTCCCTAGCTCCTGAAACTCTGACTGCAGGATCTAAACCCTTTTCCTTCCTATGTCATTGGCTCCCACATGGACCACGACTTCTGATTCCCTTCCCCCCCCTCAAAACAATCTGCAACCTCAGTGACGTCCTTTACCTTGGCACCAGGGAGGCAACACACCATGCGGGACTCATGTTGGCAGTTGCAGAAACGCCTGTCTATCGAACCCTCTATAACAGCTGTATTGCTTTTGCCCCCATGCAGCCGAGTCTCCCAAGGTGCGTGGATTCACTCCTGACCGCACTCCCGAGGTACACACCCTCACTGGTATTCAACAATGAATTGAGAGTGCCACACTCCCAGGGGATCCCTGCACTGTCTACCTGCTCCTCCTAGTCTGTCTGGTGGTCAGCCACTCCCTCTCTGCCTGAACTCTCTGCAGCTGCGGGGTGACCACCTCCTGAAATGCACCATCCACAAAACTCTCAGCTTTCCGTAGTGACGACAGTGGCCCCTCAAGCTCACTGAGCTCGAGCAGGAGCAGTTCGTGACAATACCTGCACATGGTTTTCCAGGACACATGAAGTGTCCTGGAGTTACCACATGGCACAGGATGTGCATGCAATGGCCCCCAGCTGTCCTGCCATGTTAGTTAGTTATTTAAACTGTTTGTTTAGCTTTAAGGCAATTTATTGTTTATCTAACACTAAAACAAACACTAAACAACCACTAAAGACACTAACCAATGAACTAAATACTTAGTGACTTACCCTCAGTGCTCCTCCTTGTCTTGTGACATCACTTTTGACTTTTTTTTGATTTCTCACACAGCTCCCTTTATGCTCCACACAGTCCTAGTCTCTTTTTAAATTTAAGTTTTAAAAGTTGATGGATTTGTTTATAGTTCCTTGGTTTAAATCACTTAGCACCTCCTCCCCTCTGCACCTAATTCCCACACTCAGCAAGTTCCCAGTTGAAAGTCCTCACTCTTAACAATTCACTCCGTTAGAGGTTCACTCTGTCTTTCCCAACCTCTATTCAAGCTCTCTGTTGATTGCAAAGAAGAGCTTACTTAAAATAATTGGGAGGAAGCAAACTGCATGTACTGCTGATGTTAATGTTTGGCCCTTACAACTCAGGATACAATCAAAAGGTACCCATTAAATTATCACATGGTTTAAAAAAAAAAGGGCTGTACCCACCATCTATTTTCTAACTTGCATTTTGTAGATCTGATATTATAATTTCTATGACTGTCCCAATACCTGGAAGAGAGGGTTTACAGCCATATAGTATCTTACCTTGGGGCAATCGTCCAGTCACTGATACTGCATAGATGCCTGGCTTGACGCTACCTGAGAAAGGAGGAGATATATAGCAGTAAATAACAGATTCAGACCATCATACCCCAATTCAGGCAAACATAGGGTTATGAAGGACTTTCTTCATGTACGAAAGTTAGCAGATTTATTAAATAAAGATCCACGTGTAATATTCAATCATTGCCATTAACTTAGTTACTTGTAATCACTAATCTCACTACTAGTATTTTAGCCTGAGTTTATGATCATTACAACTTAAAAATCAGTGAATTTATACTACTGCTGGCCCTAGTACAAACCAACTTAAAGCTCAAATGGACAGACTTTTAGTATGTCATGGCTTGGGCTCAGATTCTTAGAATGGGGTTCAGATCTAAGCCAGACTGGTCAGGAAATGTGTTAAACAGAAGCATGGTGCTTCCTACAGGGAGGGAAATCTGAAGTCAGTAGCTCCTATTATGATAAACCCCTATTTGCCAGTTCTGCTATGCAATGGCAGTAGTCTAGGAGGAACTCCTCTGTCTTTACCAATGTGTTATGGGCCAATATACAAATTATCAACTGTGAAAGTTAAGGAAAGACAACCTAATAGTCTCCAAATATGATCAGAATATTGCCACCATCCACCAGAGGAAACTAGTCTGGGAGCAGCTTCTGAAACAATCTCTTCAGGACTCTTTCCCCTTCTCCCCTGATAGTACAGCAAGTTTACCTAGTGATAGCTGAGCCATACAGACCAGGACGATCTCTGGTCTGTGCTGATCTTAAACAGACAGCAGTAGGGCCTCAGATCCTCTCGACGAGAGACAGGAAAATCTGCTAGGGTTCTTGCTTCTGATTGCTGACCAGTGACCCTTGTTGGCTATTGCAGTGAGGATCTGTAGTTTTAGGTTAGAGGACCTATATTTTTAGATCTGCATGGATCTACTGTATCAAAGCACTCATCACATTGGACAGACAAGTCAAG
Source organism: Heptranchias perlo (assembly GCF_035084215.1). Classification (NCBI taxonomy): domain Eukaryota; kingdom Metazoa; phylum Chordata; class Chondrichthyes; order Hexanchiformes; family Hexanchidae; genus Heptranchias; species Heptranchias perlo. The sequence goes on along the minus strand of NC_090352.1, from coordinate 15,435,951 downwards.
ACAATGCTGCTTAATAAAAGCATCTTTACAGTTACCTAGGTAGAATTAAGCACTATTTATACACTTTCAGTGTTTATACAGCACAAAGTGAACAACCTGCTGCACAGGTAATTCTCCTCCCCAAATGATCCCTAAATATAAACTAGGAACATACTCTAAGTCACTCTAAACTTACTGATTCGCTGCCACTTGGAGACCCAACTGTCTTCAGGACTCATCATCGCAACGATCCTAAAAAAAACATGTATTAATCGCTTGAGCAGCTACATCCTATACCACATCTATAAATGATATTATCCACTGCATCTGAGCCAAACAATAACTGAAAAAACAAGTTGTGCTTTAGACGCACACTGCCACCATGTGCAAACAGCAGAGATCTGAAAAAGCAGGAACACTCCATTGGGAAATTAGCATCTTTCAAACTGTTTTTTCTGGTCCGTTTTGTAAGTATGCATAGAATTCTGCAAGTACCACATATCCCGAAGTATTTTTTTTGTTAGGGTTTATGGGATGGGGGGGGGGGGGCGGGGGAGAGGAAGGGCAGAAGCAAGGCAAAAAGAGAAAGAAGGGAAATGCAATGTTATTTAAGCAAAGGAAGTCCTTACCCAACCCTGTTTGGTACAGTGTTATGTTATAGAGACCAAAAGGCAGCAAGCTAATTCCCAGTCTACACCTAGTTAGCTGATGGCAACCAAGGAGGGTATTTAGGGCACTAGCACCTGCCTCAACATTCCCCCTCTAAAAGAGAAGGGGGGGGGGGGGGAATTCAGCACAATTACAGCTTTTGATTGCTATCCAGTGACTCCTGCTGCAAAGTGCACTTTGCATATATAATCGTAGCTGCACTTCAATGTAATTAAATTTTGAGAGAAATGCTTTGAGATATTTCAGAGATAAATAAGGTATAAATAAATGCAATTTTTTTCCCCCACTGGGTCAAGATTCACTTTTTAGGCTCTTACAAGAAAAGTGGCTGTTTGGCAAAGGCTAGGTTAGCACCTGTGGAACAACACCACAAAAAGAGTTAGCACCTTCAGGTGGATAGAACTGGGGAGAAATAAAAGGCATCAAGCTTACTAATGAAATATCAATCAGTAGCCTAATGCATAATTTATATAAAAAATACATTAAAAAAAATTATTTTCAGTTACCAGCATCAAGAAGGCTATCCCTACCCAAGACACTCCAGTGATGTCAATTACAGATATCATCCTGTAGCAGCTCAATTGCAAGCAGCTGAGGAGTGAATTCAAATCTCAGTTCCCAGTCTGTAGTGTGATTTAATTTTTTTTTTGTATAAACAGTTCAGTATCTTCAGAGTAGCTCAGGCAGAATGGAAGTCATGTCCCTGCTGTTTGCAAAGGGGACCATTCATTTCCCCCCCCCCCCTTATTTGAGGGTCTCCATTTTAAAAAATTGTTTCCCCCCCCCCACCTAAAAAATAGAAAACTAACAGTACTTTGAACCAAAGAGTTTTGTTGTGAGGTTTAATTGTAAATTAACTCACCCATCAAAAGAAGAACTGGTACAGTCATACACCATCTCTCGATTCCCCTTCATTTGCAGATAGGCATCACAGTTATCGCAACCATCATATTCAAACTGATCTATAGTCTATAAGGGGGTGGTGGTGGGGAAGGGGAGGAAAAAAAAAGACAAACAGGTATCGGTCAGGCTTTGAAATTAAAAAATTGTCTGACTATAGTTAAAGATTTGTGACTTTTTTAAAAATTAAATTTAAATGACATTTAAAGGGATCAGAGTTTCAGGAGCTGATGCATCTCACACATGCTGCCAAATGTTTTCAGCTGAAAAGTGGTTAATTTCAAACCACTAATGCAAATAGAGGCTAAAAAAGTTGATATTGACACCAAAAAGGAACAGTTATACTTATAGTTACCAACTGGTGGAATATTTTGTATAGCTGCAGCTCCAGTCATGACAAGTTCATACTCACGACACTTCCATTGCAACTACATTCCACGTGTCTTATGAGGCCATTTGGCTGCAGTTTTCACAAAGTTACAAACTGAACTGTAGAATGCAATCCCAACATCCATGTAAGAAGAATGAATTTAACATAGTCAATTACCTTGAAGCAGTGGACTTGGGGACAGACCTTTATTCAAGGTTATTTTTCATTTGTACATTGTTATTGGAGCTTTATGAATCACTGGTTAGACCTCAACTAGAGTATTGTGTCCAATTCTGGGCACTACACTTTAGAAATGATGCCGATGAGATTTATCAGAATGGCACCACAGATGAGGGAATTCAGTTATGTGGAGAGACTAGAGAAGCTGGGACTGCTCTCCTTAAGAGCAAAGAAGGTTAAGGGGAGATTTAATAGGGGTGTTCAAAATTACAAGGTGGTTTTGATAGAGTAGTTAGGAAGAAACAGTTTCCACTGGCAGGAGGGTCACTAACCAGAGGACATAGATTTAAGATAATTGGCAAAAAGGCCAGAGGGGAGATTTTTTAAAAAAACTCAGCAAGTTGTTTTGATCTGGAATGCATTGCGTGAAAAGGTGGTGGATACAGATTCAATATTAACTTTCAATAGGGAGTTGTATATATACTTAAAAAAAGAAAAAATTGCAGGGTTATGGGGAAGAAAGGGAATGGGACTAATTGGTAGCTTTTTCAGAGAGGTGGCACAGGCACAAGCACAATGGGCCAAATGGTCTCCTTCTGTGCTGTATGATTCCATGAGCTTTTAGGTGGCTGTGTCAGTTGTTCAGAGTTCTGTAGGTTGGCATATATGCAGCACTCCTAACATTGAACACATTGCAGAGTAGAAGAAATAAGTAGGCACCTAGTAAAACAAATCAGGAAGATGGAGAGAAGCAAAAGCTAAAGATTTTTAGAAGACCTATGAAACCAGAAGTCAGTTGGCTTGAGGAACAGGCAGAGGCCTTTAGGAAAGGAGTTCCAGAGGTTACAGTCAAAGTGGCTGAAAGAGCAGCTGACAGTGGTGGAGCAGCGAGTGAAGAACAAAGAGTAAACCAGTGTTGGAGGTGCACAGAGTCTAGGGAAGAGTCTGAGAAAATAGCAAGAAATTTATATTATGGTCACCAAGATGCTGCCAGAGCTGCTCCAGTATTTGGGCTATTTATTTTCACCACAATAATGCGAGTACGGTTCAACAAGAATTCACATTAACTACAGTGATTATTATTAAAAAGTTTGCCAAAGTTGTTTCTTTTCCCATAGAGATGCTGCCCTTCCAGGTGTATGTATGTACACTAACATCTCCATTGTGAAAGCTGAAAGGACACGACCTCAGACCCGGGAAAAGTAACTATTCGTATACTGTTACAACTACCATGTTCCTTTGCCGATTGCAATCGAACCTAACCACAAAAGCTGAAACCGAGCAGCTCCGGCCTTCGGTCCACACCGCACAGCATGAAATCAGGCCCAACTCCCTCAGAATAGCAGCAAGCACAACTTAAGTGGAGGGGGCAGGGTACAGCCCGAAGACGTCCTCGCCTCAGACTTACCTTGACCAACGAACAAAGCAGACAAGCTCTCAGATGCCGCAAATCCTTTGGCACCGTCTCCAACGCTGCCATCGCTTATATAAAAATTCCGTACGTCCCTTCCAAAAGAAAAACTTCCGCCTTACGTACAAATATAGTGTCACTTCCGTAGAGTTGGTGTGAGGTCCAATGAAAAACCGGAAAGCGAAGTGGCCGCCATTTTTGTAAAGGAGTGGCGTTGTCGTTGCTTGACAGTGTTGACTGATATCACGACAGTACTGTCAACACGGGGACAATGTTCGCAATAGCATTTCTGATTAGAAAGAGCGATACGGATTAAAACTCCGTTTAAATTTAGGGAGTTTGTTTTTTTTAAGACACCTTTAAACATAAACGAATGATTTTCTTTCCTAATGAATGGTATGTAGGGAACTATGCCATTGTCTATACTTTCATCTGAGCAACAGGCAATCAATTTTTTTAGTGTGGGCTATGTGAATATTAAACCGGACACCAAATGTTCACCTGCTTTAAATAAAATTAAGTTTTTATTCCAGTGAGGTCTGCAACTTATGGCATGGAAGCCTTAGTTAATAAGTTCTTAATTACATTTTCAGTATCAGCAAAAAAAAGTCTCAATCCATTACCCTACCTCATTCTTATTTCACTCTTGAAAAAAAGTGGTAACCAGGTTCTCACCATAACCACTTCTAGGGATCACCTTTAGTGATCAAAATAATTACAACATGTTTGTTACTGAAGAAAATATATTCTGTGCCCATATAATAACTACTCTGAAAGTTGCAGTTCCTTGTTAATCAGTGATTCTGATCGAAAGAAGCATATAGTTGACAGTTTCCTTTCAGCCAATTTCTACATTTCTCCATCATTCTCCAAGTCTTCATGTGCTAATTCAATTCCATTTATTGTATACTTGTGACACATTTTTAACATGCAATGTATCACTTCATTAGAGTTAAATTTTATTTGCCATGTATCACTGAGCGGCTGCAGCACATTCTGGAGGGGGAGGATGAACAGCCAGAGGCCGTGGTTCATATTGGTACCAACAACATAGAAAGAGGGATGAGGTCCTGCAAGCAGATTTTAAGGAGTTAGGAAAGAGATTAACAAGCAGGACCTCAAAGGTAGTAACCTCCAGATTACTCTTGGTGCCACATGCCAGCGAGTATAGAAATAGGAGGATAGAGCAGATAAATGCGTGGCTGGAGAGATGATGCAGGAGGGAGGACTTTAGATTCCTGGGGCATGGGACCAGTTCAGAGGGAGGTGAGACCTGTACAGACCAGAGGGGTTGCACCTCAATGCAGCTGGGGCCAATGTCCTCATGGGGAGGTTCCCTAGTGCTGTGGGGGTGGGGGGGTAAACTAATTTGGCAGGGGGGTGGGCACCAGGATGTAGCATTGGAAAGGAGAAACAAAGGGCACAAAGGATCGGGAGAGAAAGATAGCATGAGAGCAAGAAATAATATGGTATTAGGTGGGATCAGACTAAGAGAGAGCACAAGAAAGTCTAAGACTGGTTTGCAGTGCATGTGTGTAAACGCACAAAGCGTGGTAAACAAGGCTGGTGAGCTGCAGGCGCAAATAGCCACATGGGAATACAACGTTGTGGTGATAATGGAGACCTGGCTCAAAAAAGGGCAGGATTGGGTACTAAATATTCCTGGATACAAGGTGTTCAGGAAAGACAGGGAAGGAAAGAAAGGAGGGGGGTGGCAGTATTGATTAAGGAGAATATTGCAGTGCTGGAGAGACAGGATGTCCTGGAGGGGTCAAGGACAGAATCTATTTGGTTAGACTTAAGAAACAATAGAGGTGCCATTACACGACTGGGTGTATTCTATAGGCCATCAATTAGTGGGAAGGATATAGAGGAGCAAATTTGCAGGGAAATTACAGAGAAGTGCAAAAGCTATAGGGTAGAGATAAGGGGGGACTTCAAATATCCTAATATAGACTGGGATAATAGTAATAAGGGGGAGGAATTTTTGAAATGTGTTCAGGAGTACTTTCTTGACCAGTACTTTTCCAGCCCAATGAGGAAGAAGGCATTGCTGAAATTGTTTCTAGGGAATGAGGCGGTGGAGCAAGTGACAGTGGGGGAGCATTTAGGGAGCAGCGATCATAGTGTCATAAGGTTTAGAATAGCTATGGAAAAGGACACAGACCACTCTAAAGTAAAAATACTCAATTGGAGGAGGGCCAATTTCAGTGGGATGAGAACAGATCTGGCCCAGGTAAATTGGAATCAAAGATTGGCAGGCAAAACTGTAATTGAACAGTGGGTACAGTCTAGGTACGTTCCCACAAGGGAGAAGGGTAGGGCAACTAAAGCCAGAGCTCCCTGGATGACAAAAGAGATGGAGAGTAAGATGAAGCAGAAAAAAGGGGTGTATGACAGATGTCAGGTTGATAACACAAGTGAGAACCAGGCAGAATATAGAAAGTTCAGAGGGGAAGTGAAAAGGAAGTAAGGGGGCAAAGATAGAGAATGAGAATAGACTGATGGCCAACATAAAAGGGAATCCAAAAGTCTTCTACAGGCAATATAAACAGTAAACGGACAGTCAGAGGAGGGATGGGGCCGATTAGGGACCATAAAGGAGATCTACTCATGGAGGCAGAGGGGATGGCCGAGGTACTAAATGTGTACTTTACATCTGTCTTTACCAAGGAAGAAGAAGCTGCCAGAGTCTCAGTAATGGAAAATATAGTTGAGATACTGGGCTAAAAATTGATAAAGAGGAGGTACTGCAAAGGCTAGCTCTACTTAAAGAAGATAAGTCACCCGGTCCGGTTGGGATGGGAAGTAAGGGTGGAAATTGCAGAGGTACTAGTCATAATCTTCCAAACATCCTTAGATACAGGGGTGGTGCCAGAGGACTGGAGAATTGCAAATGTTAAACCCTTGTTCAAAAAAGGGTGTAAGGATAAACCCAGCAACTATAGGCCAGTCGGTTTAACCTCAGAGGTGGGGAAACTTTTAGAAACATTAATCTGGGACAGAATTAACAGTCACTTGGACGAATGTGGATTGATTAGCGAAAGCCAGCACGGATTTGTTAAAGGCAAATCGCGTTTAACTAACCCGATAGAGTATTTTGATGAGGTAACAGGGAGGGTAGATGAGGGCAATGTTGTTGATCTGGTGTATATGGACTTTCAAAAGGCATTTGTTAAAGTGCCGCATGGTAGGCTTGTCATTAAGATTGCAGCCCATGGAATAAAGGAGGCAGTAGCAATATGAATACAGAATTGGCTAAGTGACAGGAAACAGAGAGTAGTGGTGAACGGTTGTTTTTCAGACTGGAGGGAGGTGTACAGTGGTGTTCCCCAGGGGCCGGTGCTGGGACCACTGCTTTTCTTGATATATATTAATGACTTGGACTTGGGCACAATTTCAAAATTTGCAGATGACACAAAACTTGGAAGGGTAGTGAACAGTGAGGAGGATAGTGATAGACTTCAAGAGGATATAGACAGGCTGGTGGCATGGGCAGACACGTGGCAAATGAAATTTAACGCAGAAAAATGCAAGGTGATGCAATTCGGTAGGAAAAATTAGAAGAGGCAATATAAACTAAAGGACACAATTCTAAAAGGGGTAAAGGAACAGAGAGATCTGGGGGTATATGCACACAAATCATTGAGGGTGGCAGGGCAGGTTGAGAAAGCATATGGGATCCTGGGCTTTATAAATAGAGGCATAGAGTACAAAAGCAAGGAAGTAATGATGAACCTTTATAAAACACTGGTTCAGCCACAACTGGAGTATTGTGTCCAGTTCTGGACACAGCACTTTAAGAAAAATGTGAAGGCCTTAGAGAGGGTGCAGAAAAGATTTACTAGAATGATTCCAAGGATGAGGGATTTTAGTTACGTGGATAGTCTGGAGAAGCTGGGGTTGTCCTCCTTGGGACAGAGAAGGTTGAGAGGAGTTTTGATAGAGGTATTCAAAATCATGAAGGGTCTAGACAGAGTAGATAGAGAGAAGCTGTTCCCATTGGGGGAAGGGTCAAGAACCAGAAGGCATAGATTTAAAGTGATTAGCAAAAGAACCAAAGGTGACATGAAGAAAAACTTTTTTACACAACGAGTAGTTAGGATCTGGAATGCACTGCCCCAGGGGCTGGTGAAAGCAGATTCCATCATGGCCTTCGAAAGGGAACTGGATAAGTACTTGAACAGAAAAAAACTTGCAGGGCTACGGGGATGGGTAGGGGAGTGGGACTAGCTAGATTGCTCTTGCATAGAGCCGGTGTGGACTCGATGGGCCGAATGGCCTCCTTCCATGCTGTAACCTTTCTATGATTCTATGATTCTACCTGTTCAATTGAATAGATGATCTAAATCTTTCTTTAAATCTTTAGCTGCATCCTCTGCCTCTATGCTCTCCGTATTTTCACATCATCAGAAAATGAGACAATCTTACAATGTGTTAGAAATAACAGGGTCCAAGCACTGATCCCTGCAAGACTCCACTCAACAGTACCACAGTTTGGCATTACATCTCTTATTATACTCCCAGTTTCCTATATTTCAGTCAGCTTCTTCCCCAGTCCCATGTTATATCTTTAACTTCCATGCTTTTTACTTGAATTAGGAATCCCTGATATGGAACTTTGTCAAAAATCATTATAAGATTTCCAATCGGTCTTCAAAAGGGAATAAATTCACAATAGACCTTCCTTAACGTATAAAATATGAATTAAATGTATTTAATAAATATATATCAAATTAACAAGGAATAAGATTTTTTATAATAAATAAAATTTCCACTTGTGGGAGAATCAAAAATAAAGGGCCATAAATGTAAGATAGTCACTAATAAATCCAATAATGAATTCAGGAAAAATATTTTTACTCAGAGAGTGGTTGGAATGTAGAAGTCGCTACCACATAAGAACATAAGAATATAAGAAATAGGAACAGGAGTAGGCCATACGGCCCCTCGAGCCTGCTCCGCCATTCAATAAGATCATGGCTGAGGAGGAAATCTCTGGCTCTCAGTTTTCAATTATAGGCATGAGGTCATTCTTCTAAACTCCAGAGAATATAGGTCCATTCTACTCAATCTCTCCTCAAAGAACAACCCTCTCATCCCAGGTATCAATCTAGTGAACCTTCATTGCACCCCCTTTAGACAAGTATATCGTTCTTTAGGTAAGAGACCAAAACTGTGCACAGTACTCCAGGTGTGGTTGCACCACAGCCCTATATAATTGCAGCAAGATCTCCTTACTCTTATACTCCACCCCCTTACAATAATGCCTTCCTAATTGCTTGTTGTATCTACATGTTAACATTTTGGGATTCGTGTACAAGGACACCCATATCCCTCTGACTACCAAAATTTCTTTGTCTCCCGCCTTTTAAAAAATATTCTGCTTTTCTATTCTTCCTACCAAAGTGGATAATTTCACAATTCACCACATTATACTCCATCTGTCACCTTCTCGCCCACTCACTTAACCTGTCTATGTCCCTTTACAGCCTCTTTGCATCCTCCTCACAGCTTACTTCCCACCTAGCTTTTTATATTAGCAAACTTGGATACATTGGACTCGGTCCCCAAATCTAAGTCATTAATATATATTGTGAACAGCTGAGGCCCAAGCACTGATCCTTGAGGAACCCCACTAGTTACAATCTGCCAACCCGAAAATGACCCTTTATTTCTACTCTCTGCTTTCTGCCTGTTAACCACTCCTCAATCCATGCTAATATATTACCCCCAATCCCATGAGCCCTAATCTTGTGTAACAACCTCTTGAGTGGCATCTTATCAAATGCCCTTTGAAAATCCAAATATACTACATCCACTGGTTCCCCCTCATCTACCCTGCTAGTATACCCTCAAAAAATTCTAATAGATTTGTCAAACACAATTTCCCTTTCATAAAACCGTGTTGATGCTGCCTAATCATTTTATAATTTTCTAAGTGACCTGTTACTACTTTTTTAATAATAGATTCTAGCATTTACTAAAATTTACTACTGATGTCAGGCTAACTGGCCTATAGTTCCGTTTTCTCTCTCTCTCCTTTCTTGACTAGTGGAGTTGGATTTGCTACCTTCCAATCCAATGGAGTAGTTGAAGTGAATACATAAATGCATTTAAAGGGAAGCTAGATTGGTACATGAGAGAGAAAGGAATAGAAGGATATGTTGGTAGAATGAGATGAAGTAAGGTGGGAGGAGGCTCATGTGGAGCAAAAATACCAGTGTGGACCTATTGGGCCGAATGGCCTTTTTCTGTGAGATTCTATGTAATTCTATGTAACAGTTATAAATTTACTGTAGAACAAGCATCTAAACTTCTTGATGCTAAATCAATAAATTGATTGCAACTCAAATAACTGATATAATCACTTCTACTTAACTTACAGACTTATAGAGGTTCTCCAGAACTTATAGAGGTTCTCCAAACTGCCTGTGAGTTCCTACACCTAAAGCCTCTCACAGCAAATGCTAAATCTGACAGAAATCTTTAACTATATTTTCTTGAGAAGAGTTAACCTATCTGATTTCTTCCATGAGAGTGTCCAATTGCCAACTGCAGTTTCTAGAGCGTTCTCCCCGTCTTTTTATACCAAGAGGTGAGAGTGGCTAGGAAAGTTTTGGTGATTTGAATAGGCAGCCTCTCAGTTTCAACAAAAGGTTGAACCAACATGATGTCTGCCTATAATTGAAGACTGAGAGTCAGAGATTTCATCCAAAACTTGTCAGCAGGGACAACACCATTTGCAGTACTGTATCAAATGACTAACGCTGGGAATTTCCTCCCGACCGGCTGCCATAACTTTTGTGGAAGATCGGCAGAAACCCTGAATAGATGTGTAAACAGGATTTCTACTGATCTTCCACCAAGGTTATGGCAGCTGATCGAGAGAACCCACGAGGAACATAACAGGAGTAGCCCATTCCGCCGATTGAGCCTGTTCCAGCACTCAATTAGATCATGGCTGATCTGTGCCTCAACTCCATTTATCTGTTTTTGTTCCATATCCCTTATTACACTTATCTAACAAAAATCTACAATCTCCATCTTGAATGCTTCAATTGATCCTGCATCCACAGCCTGTTGGGGAGAGAGTTCCACATTTCTACTACCCTTTGTGTGGAGAAGTGCTTCCTGATTTCACTCCTGAATGGCTTGGCTCTAATTTTAAGATTATATCCTCTTGTCCTGCATTCCCCACCAGTGGAAATAGATTCTCTTTATCGAGCCTAGCCTTCTACATTTTAGACATCACAATTAGATCAACCCTCAAGGAAATTCCCTGTGTAAGTCTTCTAGCAATTTTGAACTTCCTGTACAAGTGAGATTTGAAGTGGCAGCTACCTGACAACTTTAGACAAAAATATCTCCCTTTTGTCACAGTCCTCATAGAAGTCAGAGATTTGTCAGACAAGATATTGCACTTCCAAATCAAAGTCGGCTGTTTCCTATTAAGTTATTGCAAATAACTCCCCACAGCCTACCCCTCAGAACAGATATTATGAGTCTACCTATTACAGCGCTATTGTTATTATAGATAATATAATAACAATAAACTGTTGAACATCAGTAATTTGTCAATGGGGATCATCAGCCGGAAAATACTTACTAATGTCCGCCCCACATAGTATAGCGGGGTAGGTTAGGGAGAAACCTCATATCAGGAAGAGATGCTGTTACCTTATGGTACACGCGCTCTGCAAGCGACTGGGCCGCTCCAACGCACGAAGGGTAAAACTAACTAGCGCATGCGCTTTCGGGGTACGAGGCGGCTCGTTAGCCATCAGTCTCGAACGAGTGGAGCAGCCTTGCCGCCAGGCGCGTGCGCCCTGAAACGCGTGAGGAATGAGACCGAGCCGCGAGCACTAGCGTGTGCCGCGGTTTCTCTGCGCGCGTGCTGCGGACGTTTGCTTCGCGTGCGATGGGCGCGTGCCTGAGCTCCAAAACTGATTGGTCAGATTGGAATTTAAACGGCAGTTCGGGAACGCGCACTAACGGTTCCATGGAAGGATCGATCGGCATCGGAACCCGACAGAGTGATTGGCATCCATCGATATATCTGTTAGAGGGAGTGCTCGGTTCCAGACAACCCTACTGCTACACTTTATGCTTCATCAGTCAGTTGGATCGATCCCCCCGATGAGCCCAGTTGTGAGCCATGAAATGGAGGAGTTCCTTCTCTCCACCCCGATCAATCCCAATAACTTTCCAGCCAAGCTGTGGCGCATCGTTAACAGCCCCCGATACCGCTCGATCCGCTGGGATCCCCGCGGAGAAGGACTCATCGTCGACCAGCAACTCTTCGAATCCGAGCTCCTCACCCCGATCAAGAACGTCAACAATGGTGCCAACTTGGAGCCTGACACCGACCTGCTCTTCAAAACCACCAACTTCACCAGCTTCATCCGCCAACTCAATCTCTATGGCTTTAGAAAGATGGGTCAGGGGAGCGGCGAGCATCCGGTGCCTGGGGAGTTGGGCGCAGGAGATGGACTGCTTCACCACTTCCACAATCCCAGCTTCAAACAGGACCATCCAGAGCTTCTTATCAACATGAAAAGGCTAACCAGTGCCAACAAAGCCAAGCTGGCAGCCGGGCTCCAGGTCAACACTAGACCACCCAACCGTTTCCAGAGGTATCTCACCAACTCTATGGACTCCATTGGCCAGACCAAAGGAGACCGACATGGTAGGGATGGAGTTACAGCTACATACTCTGGGGTGGTGGGGGGAGAAAATTAATGCCAGGACATAGTTAAATAAATGGGAACAAAAGCACACTGTTCATGATGCCGTGTCTGAATAATACATAACTGCATTTTGGAAGTAAATTCACAAGAAAGTATCAATAGTTTGGTCCTAGCAGCAATAAATAATTTTATATCTTCATTTCCTGCCTCCTGCACATACCACAGGAGTGAGCCCAGTTGGAAGCGAGGAAGAATGATGAGGAATGATATTCCTTTAAAATGTTTTGATAATGTACCAAGCTGTGAAGTTTCCTAAGTGCCATTTTAGAACCGTAGAAGTTTGCATCACAGAAAGAGGCATTTAGCCCATCATGTCTGTGCTAGATCTTTGATAGAGCATTCTAAAACTAACCCATTGCTCTACTGTCTCCTCATAGCCCTGTACCTTCCTATCTCACAAAAAGATACAAGAAAGTGTCATGTGGTTGGAATTTCCATTGTAATTGAAAAACATCATTTTTCAAAAATTCCTGAAATGCCTATCTAGTAGGATGTCCAGAATCAAACAATATACTAAATATTTTTGGACATTTATGGTGGTCAGTGGCCACATTGAATATCTGCAATGCCCTTTCTTAAGCCACAACATGGTCTCATTTAACATCTGTTTGGGGTTTTCATCCAGATTTAAGGTGGTTGCATTAACCCATTTTGTAGAAACAAATTTATAGTAATGGTGGATCCAGTTCATCAGGTCAGTTGCCACTGAACATCAATTCAATTCTTCAATTCAGCCATCCTTTCAAAAGGACATGAGATTCATTGAAGAGTTATCTAAAAATAATGTTGGTGCTGACTAGTAGCAAGTGGTTTCTCTGTAGGCTTAGTGCAGATTAACTTCAACCATTTATGTCTTCAGTGCTTCCTGGCACCAGTATATCATTTGAAGTTTGTCTTTTCAGAAAGAGATGTCACAAGTGGCCAGAAAAGCAGGGACTCCTCCATCTTGTGTTACTTCAGGGCTCCCTCTTCTCCAGATGTCTACTCTGTGTAGTTATTAATGCTGGTGGAAACCTCAAACCTCTGGTGTTCACCCACAAATAAACAGACTGGAGTGATTTCCCACCAGCTCCTGAATGGCAACAAGTCATAGTCAAAGAGTTCTCCTCAGCCAGTAGTTTCATCCAGGATCTGTGAAGGAATATCGCTCATTCCTTCCAAGTCTCCCCAATTATGGAGATCAAAGTACTCTTTAGTGGACCCCATTCCTGACAGGAAGCCTTCAAAGGGAATATGATTTGGAGCAGGAAGTGACATCTTATTTGCTCATTAAGGAAACACCTGACTACTTCTGCTTTTGATGCCTTTCATTCCAGGATGGCCCAAAACTTGAGAATAACTTGAGAGATGCCTATCCAGATCTTAGTCCAGATCTAGAAATGGTCGACTTCCTCAATATATGTGGGTTTTCATCCTTTTATACTCCCTTTGAACTACAACCTAGGGAGCCTCAGGCAGAGGCCAAGGTATGGAGTATGCTACATCTTATCAGAACTCCTATATGCACACCACTTGTGAATTCCATTATAGTATACTAATTGCAGTTATAACATTCATTGATCAGGATACTTCCACCATTGGGCAGTGAACCTTTCATAGCACCATTGGAGGACCTCATGCAGACAGCAGCAGACAGTAGTTGGTGTCTTGATGCAGATGCACCATCTGTTGCCGATGACATACTTCTTAGTTGCAAACTTGGGTGAGATTTTTTGATAATCCATCTGGGGATTTGGTGAAGTACTGCAAATGGCAACAATAGAGTTTTAAGACTGTCACTGTCTGATCTCCGTGAGTGGAGCCAACTCTCATAGAGTTGGGCATCCTGTTCATCAGTTATGGCTGAGCCATCAGATCTTTTGCAGCTTGCACAAGAGCCGAAGGCTCTGTATCAAGGTCCAAGGCCTGCTAAGCAGGAGCAAACCAACAAGGGGCGATAAAAGTCTCCCTCATCTCATGGATTCACCCAACTACCCAGTAGTGATCCCTCCCCTCAGGGAATACAGATTAAGAAGGGGGGCTACAACTTCTAAAATTTGCAGCCAAGTTGGAAGTAACCTTCAGGATGTTTTCATTTATATCACAATTCAGCAGTGTAACAGGATGTACATAAGATTTAATTTGCAAGAAAAAAATACTAATATGGGATTTTTCAGAATGATCTGTCCTCAGCATCACGGCAGCCAGATCTGCATGTAATGCATCAAGCCTTCATCTGCTTATATCGCGAACAGTCATTTTCAGCCTTGCCATTTTAAGAGACACGCAGGAAACTATCCAACAGATCCTTTCCGCTTTTTAAGGTCTTGGACTTCCCAACAACTTTCGGAAATCTCAACTAGAGAAATAGCAAGGTGTAACATTTATAGTTTTCTGTTTCTGAACACTCTAATAAACTTCAAGTGGTGTGGTTGACCTTGATCCAATTGTAGTCCCTTGTTCAGAACTGATTAGTGTATCTCTGGCCAGACAATACTATAGTAGTCCATTACATAAACAAGCAAAAAGGAACTTACTCTTGTATCCTCTGTCAGGCCTGGCTGATTACTGGTGCTGATGCTAACAGGCCTTAATTGGTTTGAATGCCTGAACACAACAGCTCAAGGAAGCTTTGCAGCATGCCACAGACCAGTAGGTTGTGTCTCCTACATTCCCACCTGTACTTGCTCCTCCTCACTCTTGCTTAGTATTTCACCTTGCTGCAACTCACTAAGCATCCCTCAGAGTGGATATGTTGAGCCAGTGCTTGCCACTGTAGGAATATGTGACACTAGGTTGCTATGAAGTGCTAGGCCAAGGCTGTACTGTTGGTCAGACTAACTCTTCCTCTTGCACACTCAGAGGAGCAGGAGATCATACTTTACAATGCTTGCAGTAATACAGCTCTTGAAACATAGCTGCACATGGCAAGATATTGTAGTTTATTACATTCAAATGCGTAAATGTGGTCTATTGTGTAAGGGAATGAATGAGTAAGAAATAGGTAGGGAAGTAATGAAAAGTAAGGAATTCTAGCCTTGAGCTTAGGGGAGGCCTCTGAATTCAACCTCCAACATTCTCTCTATTGCCTCCAGGCCCATAATCTCGATTATCCTTTCCTCATGCAGAGTTGAGTCATAGCTTTGACAAACCCTCTTGTGAAGAAGATTTGAAAGGGACATATATAAGAAAGAGGATTATGGAATGAGTTGTACCAGTGTGCCTAGGACAACAGCTGTTTTCTGTGGATGTGTGAAAGTGGAGCTGTGAGGAATTTTGTGTTGCCATAGTACTTGCTGTTTGCTACTTGGCCCATTTAATGGACAATATTTGTGGCACTATGATATGGTAATAGGGCTAGGTGAAACAGTAGATGGCGAGCATTTCATAAGATCAATTGTCATATTCTCCCTCATGATGCTGCATCAAGTTTAAGGTGAAGAGGAATCAACAAGCTTGGCAAGGCAATTGATTAATATGCAGTCATAAAAATGCATGCTTATCTGGGCAACCTCGCATAGGACAAAATATTTTTCCTCACCTGTTTCCAGATTTGAGCCACAAGTGAGACAGCATTAATAAGGAATGAATTGGGCATAAAACGGGTGTTAATGAGGTGAATTTCGGATGGCGATCACATGTGCCCGATCTGCACCAGAAATATGTCGACCGCTATATTGGTTCAGGCGACCTTTAGTCCTCCTGGGCAATTGCTTGAAATAAGCATTCAGCCAATTAAAATATTCAAATCGGGGTCATTCACGTGTTCCTGGACCCTTTTGTGATATTGGTGTGTGCCAGCACCTGACTCACTCATTCTTAAACCTGTTTAGCAAATCATGGTGGGAAAAGTCTGCAGGCTGCAGAAGTGGTATTTAATGGGATCCTCACCTCCATTCAGGTAAGTCTGTGGTTAGTAATTTTAGAATGCTTGTTGGACTTTTCTTGGCTATTTTGGCTGTCATAGGAGTGTTTATAAATGAGTCAGAATCACTTTTTGGAGTGCAGGAGTCTTTCTCTGCTTTTCCTTCAGCACAATTATTTTTATAATGGGTGTTCTGCTAGGACTGCCATTAGGTCTGGAGGATGTGGATGAGCAGCACCAGCAAGGAAGACTGCACAGAGCAGGAATGCTGCTAGAAGAAGGCGAAGAGGAGGATGGTGCAGGAGGCCCTACACCATGCATGTCTAGGAACCACATTTCCTACCTGAACCTGACTGAGGAGTAGTGTGAGGTGCTTTCACTTCATGAGGGATGCAGTCACTGAGTTGCTTCACCACCAGCAGCCCCACACCAGGGCATCGACAGCATTGACTGTGACTGTGGTGACAGTGGCCCTTAATTTCTAAGCCACAGGGTCTTTCCAGTCTGTAACAGGTGACAAGTGGCATCACACAGTTTGCAGTCCACTTCTGCATTAGGGATGTCACAGAGCACTTTACACAAAGAGGAACCAATTGATCTCATTCCCCATGGAAGCAGTGAAGTAAGGTGAAAGAGCTATGGGCTTAGTCAGGTTAGCAGGCTTCCCATGGGTGCGAGGCACTCACATTGCCTTGTGTGAGTCATCTGAAGAGCCAAGGATACACGTCATCAGGAATGGATTGCACTCCCTGAATGTCCAGCTGGTGTGCGACAACGGGCAGCACATTATGCAGGCCTATGGCCGTTTTCTTGGCAGTAATCATGGTGCCTTTATCCTGCACCAGCCCTCAAAACTTCCTCTCTTTCACCCATCTTATTGGGGGTCAGGCTGGCTGCTTGGGGGCAAGGTGTAGCCCCTGACCACCTGGTTCATGACTCCGGTCAGGAACCCAAGCACAGATACTGAGAGTGCAACAATCAGAGCCATGCCTCCACCAGAGCTATGATTGAACAAAGCATCGGCCTTCTGAAGCAGAGGTTGTGCTGCCTGGACAAGTCATGAGGTGTTCTTTAGTACAGCTGCAAGTGAGTCTCCAGATTTGTCACCAGATGCTACATGCTCCATAAGAACATAAGAAATAGGAGCAGGAGTAGGCCACATGACCCCTTGAGTCTGCTCCGCCATTCAATCAGATCATGGCTGATCTTCGACCTCAATTCCACTTTCCTGCCCAATCCCCTTATTCCTTGATTCCCCTACAGTCCAAAAATCTAATATACTCAACCACTCAGCATCCACAGCCCTCTGGGGTAGAGAATTCCAAAGATTCACAACTCTCTGAGTGAAGAAATTCCTCCTCATCTCAGTCTTAAATGGCCGACCCCTTATCCTGCAACTATGCCCTCTAGCTCTAGACTCTCCAGCCAGGAGAAACAACCTCTCAGCATCTACCTAAACTCCAGAGAGTATTCTTCGAAACTCCAGAGAGTATAGACCCATTCTACTCAACCTCTCTTCATAGGACAACCCTTTCATCCCAGGAATTAATCTCATTAAGCTCCGTTGCACCACCTCTAACGCAAATATATCCTTCCTTAGATAAGGAGACCAAAACATGTACACAGTACTCCAGGTGAGGTCTCACCAAAGCCCTGCACAATTGTAGTAAAACTTCCTTACTCTTGTACTCCAACCCCCTTGCAATAAAGGCCAACATGCCATTTGCTTTCCTAATTACTCGCTGTATCTGCATGCTAACATTTTGTGTTTCTTGTTCCAGGACAACCAAGTCTTTCTGGACACCAACATTTAATAGTTTCTCACTATTTAAAAAATATTCTGTTTTTCTATTCTGCCTAACAAAGTGAATAACCTCACATTTCCCCACATTATACTCCATCTGCCACCTTCTTGCCCACTCACTTAACCTGTCTATATCCCTTTGCAGACTCTTTGTGTCCTCCTCATTGCTTACTTTTCCACCTAGCTTTGTATCGTCAGCAAACTTGGATACATTACATTTGGTCCTTTCATCCAAGTCATCAATATAGAATGTAAATAGCTGAGGCCCAAACACCGATCCTTGCGATACCCCACTAGTTACAGCCTGCCAACTTGAAAATGATTCGTTTATCCCTACTCTCTGTTTTCTGTCCATTAACTAATCCTCTGTCCAAGCTAATATGTTACCCCCAATCCCATGAGCCCTTATCTTGCATAACAATCTTTTATGTGGCACCTTATCGAATGCCTTTTGAAAATCCAAATATACTACATCCACTGGTTTCCCCTTTATCTACCCTGCTAATTACATCCTCAAAAACCTCTAATAAAGCTACTCTCTTCCTTTTTATATTCTTGTAGAAGCTCTTACAATCCGTTTTTATAGTTCTTGCTAGTTTACTTTCATATGCTATTTCCTCCCTTTTTATCAATTTTTTGGTCGGCCTTTGTTGGTTTCTAAAACTCTCCCAATCCACAGGCTTACTACTCTTCTTGGCAGCATTATAAGCTTCTTGTTTTAATCTCATACTATCCTTAACTTCTTTAGTTAGCCACAGGTGGATCACTTTTCCCGTGGAGTTGTTATTTCTCAATGGAACGTATATTTGTTGAGAATATTTAAGTATTTCTTTAAATGTTTGCCATTGCTTTTCAACCATCATACCCTGTAATTTAATTTCCCAATCTTCCTTAGCCAACTCGCCCCTCATACTTATGTAATTGGCTTTATTTAAGTTTAAGACTCTAGTTTCAGACTTAAGTACGTCACTCTCAAACTCAATGTGAAATTCTATCATATTACGATCACTCTTCCCTAGAGGATCCTTTACTGTGAGATTACCAATTAACCCTGTCTCCCTACACAATACAAGATCTAAAATAGCCTGTTCCCTGATTGGTTCCATGACATATTGCTCTAGGAAACCATCTCAAATGCATTCCATGAACTCCAAACTACTTTTGCCAATTTGAATTGCCCAGTCTATATGAAGATTAAAATCCCCCATGATTACTGCATTACCTTTGTTACAAGCTCCTATTATTTCATGAGTAATACTCTGTCCTACGGTATAGCTACTATTAGGGGGCCTATAAACTAAAGCCACCAGTGTTTTCTGCCCCTTGTTATTTCTTATTTCCACCCATACTGATTCTACTTCCTGATCGTCTGAGCCAAGATCTTTCTCACCACTGTCCTTATGTCATCCTTTATTATTTGGGCTACACCCCCTCCTTTTCCATTCTGCCTGTCTTTTCTAAACATCATGTACCCTGGAATATTTAGTTTTCAATCTTGGTCACTTTACAACCATGTCTCTGTAATGGCTATTAGATCAAACCCATTTATCTCTGTGCAACTAATTCATCTATCTTGTTAGGAATGCTCTGTGCATTCAGATAAAGAGCCTTTAATTTTGACTTCATACCATTTTTTCCTGCTTTGACCTTACTCGTTGAAGTTCTATTATTGGTAAACTCTCTGTCCTTACACCCGCCACATGATTGAACACAAAATTCTACCATATTACTGACAATTGCCTCCTTCTGAAGCTGCAGTACCTACTTATGAATAGGCTAGAAACAAAGTGTATTGACTCAATTAGACCACTTCAAAGTATGGAATTCAAAGCAGTTTTTCTGACTCTGCAACACTCCAGTGACCTTGTTTCTCACCAATTGTTCATCACATTATGATGGTTGTTCATGTTATGAACAAGAATGGTGATACTGTTTTGTAGATCCACTGTTTCAATGCCTTGAAAATTGGCTTCTGGAAACATTAATAACTAGTGTCTGCTCAGCCCTCTGTAGGAGTTTAGAAAAAGTTGCGAAACCCATGGCTTGGCCTTATCTGCCCTCATGTACGGATTCTCAAATTAAGGCTGTCAGTAACCCTGCTGCAGAAATGAGGTCATGCAGATTTAGATCTTTTTTGTGACTTATGTGAACATAAATTCACATGCTGGGCACACTCAGCAGGTCAGGCAGCATCTGTGGAGAGAGAAACAGAGTTAAATAGAATGTACAGCACATAAACAGGTCATTCAGCCCAACAGGTCCATGGCGGTGTTTATGCTCCACAGGAGCCGCCTCCCTCTCTACTACATCTAACCCTATCAGTTGCTGATTAAAGAGGTGTGGCTGTGAAAGCAAGTTTCGGCAAACACATGATCAAATATGAGAAGAGAAACAGATATCAATGAAGGTGAACAGTGTAACAGAGACAAACAAAAATCCTGTCGGATTTACCCAGTTATTTTTAAAGTGTCTCTATTTTAATTCTGAACAATTTTCATTTATGCTTTTCTGCTGTTCCCTCTCATTCCTCAAGTCTTGCAAAAAGCCTTAATGGATGAGGAAATATTGATTCATTTGCTGTAATTGAGCCAGGCAGTTATGTTTTTCAAGAAGCAGAACAATTGACCAACGGTGATGGGAATAAAATGGCATCAATGTTGGGTTGAACCAGTAGGAGAAGATCCACCAGAAAGAACTTCTTTACCCGATTGCTATCGTCGTTAGCGTCCTGAATTGGGGTGCTATGAATACGAGAATCGGCCCCATTCTATTTTTTGTGGATAGTACATATCTGGACAATTTTCCATATTGTTGGGTAAATGGCAGTGTGATAGCTGCACAGGAACAGCCTGACCAAAGAAGTGGCTAGTTTTGGTGCACAGGACTTCAGCACTATTGCTGGGATATCGTCAGAGCCTCTGCTCTGTCTAGAGCACTCAGCTGCTTCCAAATGTCACCTGGAGTAAAGAAAATTGGATGAGCACTGATATCTGTGATGGTGGTAACCTCAGGAGGAAGCCAAGTAGGATTATCCACTCTGCATTTTTGGCAGAAGAGGCTCACAAACACTTCAGCCTTGAATCTTGTGCTCATGTGCCGAGCTCCACCATGGTTGGATGGAGATGTTCATAAAGCTTCCTCCTTCCATTAGTTGCCTAATTGTCCACCACCATTCTTGATTTAATGTCGTAGGACGACAAAGATCTTTGCCATAATTTGTTGGCTGTAGGACCACTTAGCTCTATTTTTGGCATGTTGCTTTAGATGTTCATCCTGTAGGTAGCCCTTTGTTGTAGTTTTACTAGTTTGCTGCCTCATTTTAAGGCATGCCTGTTGCTGCTCCAAGCATGCCCTTCCACACTATCTATTAAACCATGGTCTATCTCCTGGCTTGTTGATGATGGAGGAGTGAGGAATGTGTTGGGCTATGTGGTAACAAATTGTAGTGGTATGTAATTCTGCGACTGTTGATGACCGTGTCTCATGGATGCCCAGTTTTGGCTGCTAGATCTGTCCTTAGTTTATCCTACTTACCATGGCAGTAGTGTCACACTATTCGATGGAGGGTATCCTCACTTGAGATGAGACCTTAAGGGGGTAGAAATTGGTTGGTGTTGCGCCCATTTTTTAAGCATACTAATTAAGCAGTGGGCCGACTTTCACCCGATCTGTGCAGGCATTGATTTTTTTTTTATTTGTTCATGGGATGTGGGCGTTGCTGGCGAAGCCAGCATTTATTGCCCATCCCTAATTGCCCTTGAGAAGGTGGTGGTGAGCTGCCTTCTTGAGCCGCTGCAGTCTGTGTGGTGAAGGTTCTCCCACACTGCTGTTAGGAAGGGAGTTCCAGGATTTTACTCAGTGACGATGAAGGAACGGCAATATATTTCCAAGTCGGGATGGTGTGTGACTTGGACGGGAACGGCCAGTTGGTGTTGCTCCCATGTGCCTGTTGCCCTTGTCCTTCTAGGTGGTAGAGGTCGCGGGTTTGGGAGGTGCTGTCAAAGAAGCCTTGGCGAGTTGCTGCAGTGCATACTGTGGATGGTACACACTGCAGCCACAGTGCGCCGGTGGTGAAGGGAGTGAATGTTTAGGGTGGTGGATGGGTGCCAATCAAGCGGGCTGCTTTGTCCTGGATGGTGTTCAGCTTCTTGAGTGTTGTTGGAGCTGTACTCATCCAGGCAAGTGGAGAGTATTCCATCACACTCCTGACTGGTGCCTTGTAGATGGTGGAAAGGCTTTCGGGAGTCAGGAGGTGAGTCACTTGCCGCAGAATACCCAGCATCTGACCTGCTCTTGTAGCCACTGTATTTATGTGGCTGGTCCAGTTAAGTTTCTGGTCAATGATGACCCCCAGGATGTTGATGGTGGGGGATTCGGCAATGGTAATGCCGTTGAATGTCAAGGGGAGGTGGTTATACTCTCTCTTGTTGGAGATGGTCATTGCCTGGCACTTGTTTGTCGCGAATGTTACTTGCCACTTATCAGCCCAAGCCTGGATGTTGTTCAGGTCTTGCTGCATGTGGGCATGGACCGCTTCATTATCTGAGGGGTTGCAAATGGAACTGAACACTGTGCAATCATCAGCGAACATCCCCACTTCTGACCTTATGATGGAGGGAAGGTCATTGATGAAGCAGCTGAAGATGGTTGGGCCTAGGATACTGCCCTGAGGAACTCCTGCAGCAATGTTCTGGGGCTGAGATGATTGGCCTCCAACAACCACTACCACCTTCCTTTGTGCGAGGTATGACTCCAGCCACTGGAGAGTTTTCCCCCTGATTCCCATTGACTTCAATTTTACTCGCGCTCCTTGGTGCCACACTCAGTCAAATGCTGCCTTGATGTCAAGGGCAGTCACTCTCACCTCACCTCTGGAATTCAGCTCTTTTGTCCATGTTTGGACCAAGGCTGTAATGAGGTCTGGAGCTGAGTGGTCCTGGCAGAACCCAAACTGAGCATCAGTGAGTAGATTATTGGTAAGAGCTGCTTGATAGCACTGTCGACGACACCTCCCATCACTGTGCTGATGATTGAGAGTAGACTGATGGTGCAGTAATTGGCTGGATTGGATTTGTCCTGCTTTTTGTGGACAGCACATACCTGGGCAATTTTCCACATTGTCGGGTAGATGCCAGTGTTGTAGCTATACTGGAACAGCTTGGCTAGAGGTGCAGCTAGTTCTGGAGCACAATTCTTCAGCACTACAGCCGGGATGTTGTCGGGGCCCATAGCCTTTGCTGTATCCAGTGCACTCAGCTGTTTCTTGATATCACGTGGAGTGAATCGAATTGGCTGAAGACTGGCTTCTGTGATGGTGTGGATATCGGGAGGAGGCCGAGATGGATCATCCACTCGCACTTCTGGCTGAAGATGGTTGCAAACGCTTCAGCCTTGTCTTTTGCACTCACGTGCTGGACTCCGCCATCATTGAGGAGCGGGATGTTTACAGAACCTCCTCCTCCCGTTAGTTGTTTAATTGTCCACCACCATTCATTACTGGATGTGGCAGGACTGCAGAGCTTTGATCTAATCCGTTGGTTGTGGAATCGCTTAGCTCTGTCTATAGCAAGTTGCTTCCGCTGTTTAGCATGCATGTAGTTCTGAGTTGTAGCTTCACCAGGTTGGCACTTCATTTCTAGGTACACCTAGTGATGCTCCTGGCATTCTCTTCTACACTCCTCATTGAACCAGGGTTGATCCCCTTGCCCACAGCGCCTCATGGATGCCCAGTTTTGAGCTGCTGGATCTGTTCTGAATCTATCCCATTTAGCATGGTGATAGTGCCACACAACACGTTGGATGGTGTCCTCAGTGCGTAGATGGGATTTTGTCTCCACGAGGACTGTGCGGTGGTCACTCCTACCAATACTGTCATGGACAGATGCATCTGCGAGAGGTAGATTGGTGAGGATAAGGTCAAGTAAGTTTTTCCCTTGTGTTGGTTTGCTCACCATCTGCCGCAGGCCCAGTCTGGCAGCTATGTCCTTCAGGACTCAGCCAGCTCGGACAGTAGTGGTACTCCCGAGCCGCTTTTGGTGATGGACATTGAAGTCCCCCACCCAGAGTACATTCTGTGCCCTGGCTGTTCTCAGTGCTTCCTCGAAGTGGTGCTTAACATGGAGGAGGACTGATTCATCAGCTGAGGGAGGGTGGTAGGTGGTAATCAGCAGGAGGTTTCCTTGTCTATGTTTGACCTGATGCCATGAGATTTCATGGGGTCCGGAGTCAATGTTGAGGACTCCCAGGGCCACTCCCTCGTGACTGTATATCACTGTACCGCCACCTCTGGTGGGTCTGTCCTGCCGGTGGGACAGGACATACCCAGGGATGGTGATGGAAGAGTCTGGGACGTTGGCCGAAAGGTATGATTCTGTCAGTATGGTTATGTCAGGCTGTTGCTTGACTAGTCTGTGGGACAGCTCTCCCAATTTTGGCACAAGTCCCCAGATGTTAGTGAGGAGGACTTTGCAGGGTCGACACTGGCTTGGTTTGCCTTTGTTGTGTCCGGTGCCTAGTGGTCCGTTCGGTTTTATTCTCATTTTGACTTTTTTTAAGCAAGATTATACAACTGAGTGGCTTGCTAGGCCATTTCAGAGGGCGATTAAGAATCAACCACATTGCTGTGGGTCTGGAGTCACATATAGTCCAGACCGGGTGAGGACGGCAGGTTTCTTTCCCTGAAGGACATTAGTGAACCAGATGGGTTTTTACGACAATCCGGTAGTTTCATGGCCACCATTAATAGTATTAGGTTTTTTTTATTCCAGATTTTATTCAATTAATTGAATTTAAATTCCCCAGCTGCCGTGGCGGGATTTGAACTTATGACTCCGGATTATTAGTCCAGGTCTCCGGATTACTAGTCCAGTAACATAATCACTATGCTACCTTACCCGGCAAATTCTGACAAATTCGTGGGGCCCATTTTTTAGGCGCCCCAGGCAAGCCAGCTGCGCTCAGGATTCTTCAACAGTCTCCATGGCCACCAACCAAAGGTAAATTTTTGATTTTTTTAAAAAACTCTTCCTGTGGAGCCAGGCGGAGCAGGAGTGCTCCCCAACTCCACAGGAGTCATGATTGCCCCCCACGCCATAGCCCACTCCAACCCCTTCCCGGGACTTATTTGAAGGCTGCTGCCCGCAGTGGAGGCACAACCAGCACCAGAAGCTCGCCCCAATTATTCAGATGAGGTCCAAGGATCAATTCTCGTGCCCCTTCGGGCGAATGCTGCCTCAGCAGCACCGAGTCTGGGCCCGCATATATTCTGTACCTTTGCTTCTGTCAGTTATTCCTCCAAATGACATTCAACATAGACAAGTACTGAATTGTCACTTCAGGGGTGTGGTAGGTATAATCAGCAGGAGGTTTCCTTGAATTTGTTTCCAGATGCCATGAGACCTCATGGGGTCCAGAATCAATATTGAGCACTCCCAGACTACTGTCATCCAACTGTATACCACTGTATCCTCCCTTCTGGTGTGTCTATCCTGCCAGTTTGTGAGGGATAGCCAGGGCTGGTGATGGAAGTGGGATGTTGGCTGATAGATATGATTCTGTGAGTACAACAATGTCAGGCTGTTGCTTAACTAGTCTGTGGGACAGCCTCCCAACTTGGTTAGCAGTGTCTAACTGTTGGTGAGGAGAACTTTACACGGTCGACTTTGCTGAGTTTTCCTGAGTCTTATCCTGATACGAAAGCTGGGTCGTTGCTGATCAGTCAATGTGACTTTTTTTTAAACTTTGTAGTGATTGTTTACAACTCAGTAGCTTGCTCGGCCACTCCAGAGTGCATTAAGAGTCAACCATGTCATGTAGAACTGGAGACAACGTAGGCCAGATCAGGTATGGGTAGTAAGCTCCCTCCCCTAAAGGACGTTAGTGAACCAACATTAGTGAACCCCCCTTAGTAACGCACCTCCAGTTTTATGGCTTCAACATTTAGATTTCCCCTTCAGGCTTTCATATACTTATCCTATTTTTTCCCCATTACAACCAATGAATATTGCTGTACCTACAAGTTAAGTCACAAAGCCTGTGTAACTCTTTGGGGGTGATTTTAGGAGGCAGTTGGAGGCGGGAGGGCTCCAAAAATCGCGGAAATCCTGTTCGGGTTCGGAAGCCGGCTCCAACCCGCCAACTTCCGAGTTTCCCAGGGATCCACCTGTGTGCTCGTGGGTGACCCGCAAATGGAAGTCCTGCCAGCAATTAAAGCCGGCGGGATGACAGTTAAAGAACCAAATGTACCTCATTGAGGTACTTAAGGCACTTTACCTGTGACAGATTAAGTACTTAGAAAGATTTTTAACTTAGCTGGGCGACTTGCCCACCACTTCTGATTCATGGGTGTGAAGGGCCGGATCAGGGAACAAGAGACTAAATAAATTAAATAAAAACCATGGGAGGAAGTGAAGACACTAAATGAATCTACCTTTGCACCCTGCTCCGATGTCCGATGTCTCCCTCTCCGATGTACCCCTCTTCACCCCCCCCCCCCGATGTCCCGCTCTTCACACACCCCCAATCTTCCTCCGATGTCCCCCTCTTCACCCCCCCGATCTTCCCCTCCCCCGCCCCCAATCTGCTCCTCTCCCCCCACCCCAATCTGCTCCTCTTCCCCCACCGTCTTCTAGTCCAGCGCTGGATCTTCTATTCTCCTCCCCCCCAGTCTTCAGTTCCAGCGCCGGATGACATCTCGCTCTCTTTCTAGCTACCCCACCCCCCCCATCGCGTTGCAGCTCCTGATGTCAGCCAGCCTATCAATCAGGCTAGCTGCCGGGCACAAAACCCGGAGAGGACATTAATCATCATCGCGTAGGAAATGGTAAGTTTCGTTCATGCGGGTTTGCCACGCGCACCTTCACCGCCCCCCCGCTGCCATCCCGCCACCATTGTAAAATCGAGCCCAAAATACCAAGCCCATTTTTGTGTTTCTAGCTTTTTGGGGGCTGTCACTTTTTTTTGAAGTTGTTGGGCACATTTTGTTATTTTTCTATGTTGGCATCTATGGGTTAACCTTTCAGAAAACTGACTCTACAGTCTTTGGCATGTAATTGAAACAGCACAGTGAGCAGATAATTCACATAAATGGTGGGCATTTTGTTTTTCCTTTTGAAACTTGAAGAGTAAACAGCCTCCACTTTAGCCATCCACCAAGTGGCACATAAATAGATATGAGTCCTGAAATTCTGTGCGGGTTCCACTGGACTCCCACAATATTTCAGACAGGAGACCAGTGGAACCCTCAGAAAAATGGCAGATATTCGGTTACGCTTAAGCTCTTGTTTCGCGGAACTTCCTCACATCCTTGTAAGAGACGGAATTTTCATCCGCTCTTTTCAAGGCAAATGGCGGACATAGGAAGTCCTGACCCAGCGCTGCCCTAAGTCTCGAATTCTCACTCCTCCTTCTCAGTTTGGACTCTATATCATAGTAGCAGCCAGTACACCAAGTGAGTGGAGGTTTACTGGCCTCCACAAGGGAATACCTGGGCCCCACTGGTGGGATTCAGGCCAAACAAATGACCTGGACCCATGATGATTGTAAAATTTCTGGAGATCCACCTCTTTGCTTAGGAGGGCAAAGAGCTAATGGCTGGGGTCGGGAGAACTAAGCAATCTCCACGCCCCCCCCCAACTCCAGTTGGGCGGATGTCAGAGTTTTCAGCAGACATGGCCAGGTGGATGCCGATGCATCCGAAGTGTCACTTGCCCACCTGTCTGATGCAAGTGAGGTGCCTTCCACTGACCCTGCAAACTCCAACGGAGTCAGTGCTGGACCGAAACCACTGGGATCACAACCCGAGGAATTTTGGAGCCATGACCTCCAAACAGTGTGATTGGCCTTGAACTTTTCAAAAGCAAAGTACACTGGAACGTAGGGAAAGTAAGAACAGTCAATGCTTCTTTATTGCACTGTATCTGCAAGTAAGGCAGGAATCACAGCCTGTCCCAATGCCTGACACCATGATGTTACGGCATTGGTTACATAAATTCCTTGAATCTATCAGCAACTGGAGGACACAGAATGAGCTGGCAGAATCTCTCAGGGCATAGAACAGCCACACAAATGAACCTTCCATTCAAGGGATATCAGTTCCATTTTGTAACGCATGGGCTATTCAAAAATAGACCTCCCAGCTTTGGTTTAAAACTAAAAGCTACCAAATTTTACCACAGCTTCCAAGATGTTAGGAATCTGCTCAAGCATGACACCTCAGTGGATTGAAGTGGTAATTATTTCACTGTTGGAAAGTAGTGAACTAAAAGTAGCAAATTATAATCTAGAAATTAATGTTGGCATATAATCAGATGAACGCTTAATGCATTTGCATTACTGTCAGCAATTTCAATGCAGGCATTAACCCATTAACACTCCATTAAAATAGTGAAAGAGGTATGTTGTATGGAAGGGTTAAGTGTTTGTTCACTAAAGTGTTTGTTCACCGGCATCTCCACGATATAGTGGAGATGCCGGTGATGAACTAGGGTGGACAAATGTAAGGAGACGCACAACACCCGGTTATAGTCCAACAGCTTTATTTGAAATCACAAGCTTTCAGAGCTTTGCTCCTTCGTCAGGTGAAGTCACCTTCACCGGGTGTTGTGCGTCTCCTTACATTTGTTCACTAATATCAACAGCAATTTCTAGCTTTGTATTGTATTCAGTAAGAAGTTCTTACTTGTGTATAAGAGTTGACCCACCTTATAATATTATCTCTTTTGTTATGTTTCATGCAGGACCTGTGACAGTTGGACAACTTCAACGAACATTCCGCAGGGAAAGCTTGTCTCCATACCCGTTTATATCATCTTCCCACAATCAAAGTCCTTTGCATACAGTGTCCATTAAAAGTTTGTCAGGTTCCAATACTGGTGGCCTAGATCGAACCCCTATTCCACCACGTACATGGCATAGCTCTATTGGACTGGTGGCTGGACAAATGGATACCACCTCTTCATCTCCATTTTCTGATAAAGCAATTCCATTTTCTGTCATACAGCGATTCCCAACTGAGGTCACCTATACACTGCAACCAAATCCTAATAATGTGCATGTTCAGCAAGGGTCTCAAGAGATTGGAGCCTCTGGTCAGAAATATACTGGTTACCTTACTTCTCCACCACAGTATCACCAGGCTTTCTATCCAACAGGTACAGCCTTTTAATTCCTAGATGTTACCATCTTTTATTTTCATTTAAATCTTCATTCCATTTTCATTTTTTAAATGCATTCTTAGGTTCCCCTGTAACATACACCATTCTGTCAGAATATGATCAGATGACGTCTTCAAGGCCTATGCCGGTGCAGGTCTTGACTCCACAAGGAGTTGCAGGCAAAATTAATGATTTGACATATATATGAGATAGAAGTCTTAGACAGGGTAAAATGAATCCAAACCAATAAATCCCTAGGGATGGATAATATTTACCTCAGAGTGCTAAGAAAAATTAGCAAGGAGATTTACAAGGCATTGACAGGCACCAGTAGATTTGAAACAGGCCAAGATGGTGCCTATGTTCAAAAAGGGTGACAAAACATTAGTTTTATGTCAATTCCACATAAAATAATGGAATCAATTATTAGGAGTAAACTTGAGCATTATGAGGAGAGTTTAACCCCCCCCCCCCACCCACGACAGGTGGGAGAGGGTTGGGTGGGAGCGGTTAAATTGTAAAAAATGTGAAACCCGACCCCAAACGCCGTAAGTGCGCCTACTTCCGGTTTTACCGCAGCGGGGTTGGGGGTGGCCGAGTAACCCACTTTGGAGCAGCAGGTCAGTGATTTTAATATTTAATGAGGCTGCATTCCTCAGATTTTGGCAGCCATTTGAATTTAACAGCTGAGGGCCGGGTTCCAGATTTTCACTACCCTTTGAAAAAGTGCTTCCTGATTTCACTCCTAATTGGCCTACCTCTAGTGGAAATGGAGGCTGCCACTTAGAAATTACAGAATGGAATGAATAAAATATGTCAATGGACAAAAAAATGATAGATGAAATTTAATGCAGACAGGCGTGAGGTCCATAGGAAGGAAAAATAGGCAACACATGTATTCTATAAATGGTGTTGAAGCAGCTATGGATCAAGTTTAAAGAGACCTAGGGGTCTTAGTAAGCTCAATGCTCAGCATGTTCAACCAATTCAGATCAGCAATCAACAAAGTCATTAGAATGTTCAACTATATAACCAAAACAGTAACATACAAGTCAAAGGAAACCATGATCAAACTATATAAGAGACACAAGTGAGATATTCAAGCATTGGAAGAAATATAAGGAAGAGCCAAGCGACTGATCCCTAGTATCAGTGGTTTGAGTTATGAAGAAAGGTTGAAGAAACTTGGGATTTTCAGTTTTGAAAAGAGATATCTAAGAGGAGATCTTATCATAAGATAGTTAACGATGGAAAAAAGTAAATGCAGAAAACTAATTTTAATGAAATTGAATAAATAGTACAAGGGGACACATTTTCAGGCTAGTAAAAGGGTTGATTTAGGGTTGATATCAGGAAATTCTTCACAGAAAGAGTGATCGGTACATGACTTGGTTAGTTGGCCAGGAAGACCTACTTTTTTCCCTTTATCTTAGTGCTTCTCACTGGCCTAATTGTGGCCAGTAAAAGCACTGCACTAGCGGCAGCGCGATCTTCGTAGATTTGAAACATACCTCCCATCCCCCCCACTCTCGCAAATGCATTTTAAACACATTAGCACATGCCTGCTTGTCTCATGCTGATGCCGTGATGCAGTGGACTAACATCATGACACAATTATATTGTGCTTGGGCAGTGGCCAATTTAGCAAGATCAACCTGTACATTTGCATCCCTCGGAACAAAATTTGCCACCCATCTCCCTGTGGGTTGTAGTATAACTTTGAGAGAGCATTTATCAAGCCGTTAAGTAAATGCAATAATATTTGCAGACTGCAGCGAATGTCATGTGACCATACCTCCCTCTAGAGTTGGCAACTACAGAGAATGGGACAGGGACAGTGCTTGAAAGCCTGCAGAAAAGTAGGCCAGAGCAATTTCCAATAAACAATCTACACTTCAACAATTTTCCCCTTTGCTTTCTTACTTAGATAAGTCACAGTAAGATGTTGCAGAGGGTGTGCCCTTCTATCTCTGCCCTATCAAACTCCTCATCATCCATGCTGTCATTCACCTTTCTCACACTCATCAGCCCAGAGAAATCCTTCCAGAGGGTTGGGGGCTGTAGATAGTTTTTGATGAGGTTTTGTCAGTATGTGTGGAACACAAGAGTGCTGGGGAGTCAGGTGCCAGTGGAGCCTACTGCTGGGCAACCGGGGCACCACCGAAGTTAGCCCCTGGCTCCAGATCTTCAGGACTCAGATTTCAGGGGACCTCTTCTAAAAAGGATGCTGGATTATTATTGCACTTACATGGAGGTTCCGATCATCTTGGAGGACCTGAGACAGGTGACAGGGGTCATGATGGTGCCCAATGCCATCTTCTCTGCTAACATCCAGGATAGTTTCAAAATGATGCAGTCCAACCTAGAGCGAGTTGCAGTTCTAGAAACATCTAGCAGGCAGGCAGATCTGGGACCTAGTACAAATGTGGCAAGAGTCCACTCTCATGATGCTGTCATCACTACTAATGAACATGTGAACTTTCCAGTCAACCCTCTCAGATTCCTGCTCAGATAAGTGGCACAATACATGAACTGGCTGCCCATGCACCTGCAATGGAAGTGCAATGTACACAAGAGTCCTTCTGGGACTCCAAAGCCCTGAAATAAGGGCCACCTCGGTTCCAAGAGGCTTATGATACCACAATGCAGTCAAGCACCTCTGATGTTCCTAGCCCCCATGTTGCCTATAAACGGATAGGTTTTAGAACTGCTCGGAGAGGCAACAACGGGAAATGCATTGAGAAAAGAAAGCAGTGGGTATAGATATTAATGTAAACACTTAAAAAAAAACATTAAAAAAAATATTAATATACACAGTAAACAATGAAGCAGTTGTAAATATTCATGTGCACAGTAAAAACACTTTGTGAGATGAAGTCCAATGCTCAGAAGTACGTCTGTTCTTAGGGTTTTGTGTTTGAGATGACTTTGGAGGTCTGGTTACAACAGGACTCCTCAATAAAGGTAAGTAAAAATCTTTAAAACTTACCTTTCAGGTAGCAGCCTCCAGCGGAACCTTAAAGGGACCGCTGGTTTGGTTGCTGAATACCTGAAGAAACTAATTCCAGTCCATTTTGGCAAAGGGGCATATACAGTGAGTCTAATGACTATTTCAGGCACGCGCCCTGGACATCTATTGCACAGCCCTAACCAGTGTGGTGGGCAGCACACTTCCAGAATGAGTGGGCGCCACCACACGCCATGATGGACCCTTAGCCGCTCATTTTACTCCTGTAAAACGGGCGCAGCATGATCCAATTTTTGGGTCTAGGAGTTTCTCTGAAGGACAAGATGATGAGCTGATGGGATTAAATTGAGGCACTACAGTACCACCACTGATGGGGAAATATAATTACAGCATGACAAATTTTCATTGGCAGTTTCCTTTTTAATTGTGGATGAGATTTATAATGGAAAAAAATTGACACAAAAGTGTAGCAAAATGTGATAACAGGAAGTAAGATTTTGGAGCCAGAAAGTGCGCATAGATGTAGCATGGTTAATATATCTAGAAACAGAGATATATAGAAATATATACATATAGATATATTTACCTCAGTTCTTTAATCACAACATTACTACCTAATTGCTTCACTTGATTTTAAATATTGCCAAGCATTTTCCACGCAGATCAGTATGACTACTGCCTCTGCTACTTATTTAGCTGCATATAACATGGTCCAGTGCAAAGTATGCCTTTTCATTACAACTTGTCAAACGCAGACCACACAGCTTAGTAAGTTGCTACAAAAATGAATTGGATTTGATCATGAAATGCACACCCACTTCCAGAGGTGAGAGGATAATGTACTAATTCACTATTTTATCCATCCACCACTTATTAATGTTTTAAATTGAATGGAACTCAACAGTTATGAAGCAATAGGTATTCCGGCTAGCAAAATTATAAGGACTTTTACAGGCTTGATGTTTTGAAGTCTGCAGATACAGATACTGAACTAATTTGCACTGTTTAATAACGAAGACGCATGTAAGGAGAAGTAGATATTCGAATACCAGAAATATAGAGTAGTGAGATTAATTATGCTGATACCTATACTGGGATTAGCAAAATTAAAATTTTAAAATCAATTTCCCAGATACAGATATCTAGATCATTATAGGGCAAATTTTCTGCTTTTTGCTTTTATTTATTTTCTTTTGTCACCCACTACCCAGGGAAGTTGCCTCTGAATAGAAAGAGCCTGCTGAATAAGATGGCCATTCCTGTGTGAATTCCTGTTTCTCTCAGGGAGCTAGAGTTTGAGAAGGATTTCTACAGACATGAGCAGAGGCAAGTGCATGTCCACCAGAGCTGAATTGACTTGGTCCTATCCAAGGGTGGAGGGTGTACAACCAAGTCACAGTTACTTGGGCATGTCTAAGAAATTCAAATCTGATCTGAGTTTCTGACTCTATAGGCTTCGATATTAATCCCCCCGACAACGGCCAGGGATGGGTTAAAAATTTGGAAATAGGGAATGCGTCCCCAACCCGCCACGTACGCGCCCATTGCCGTTTTTACGGCGGCGGGTAGCATGCCATATGAATGTCCTGCCTCGAGAGGCGAGACACTTCATTAACATATTTAAATCAGGCTCCCACAGTGCAATCGGGAGCCTGATTTAAATTTAACTGTTGCCGGCCGGGCTTACCAGAGCTTGGGAAACCCGGCAGCGAAATGGAGGCAAAAATTGCCAGTTCAAGAAGGTAAGTGCTTTTTACAGCTCCCCTTGTGCGCCAGGAGGAGCAGGAGCGTTCCGCCTGGCCCCACAAGGAAGCCTTCGGCCTTCCCTCTGCCGATCGCGGCCTTTGTCTTCCCCTTGCTGCGACCGGCGACCCCCCCCCCCGACAAGCCCCAATCTGTAGCTCCCTCCCGATTGCCTGCTTTTCCTCCCCCCCCACCAAACCCTGATCGGTAACTCCCTCGCTTTCGATTGCTCCTCTCTTCCTCCCTCCCACCATGCTCCAATCTGTAGCTCCCTTCCTCCCAATTGCCAAGGATCATCCCCAAGGGTCCCCAGCTACAACTTACTGCCGCTAGTTTTCCCGCCCGGCAGCCGGTCAGCCTGTCAATTTGGCCAGCTGCCAGGCGGGAAGTGGAAGAAAAATATTATAATGAGGTCCTGCCTTTAAATTGGGCAGGATCACAGCGTCCTTGAGCTTGCTGGTTTCCCCTGCGCTACCACGCTCTCCCTCAAAAATATCAGGCCATATCTTCTCCATCACAAAGACAGCCTACTTCCACCAACTGGGCCTCAACCTATCTGCTACTGAAACCCTCACCCATTACTTTGTCACCTCCAGACTTGACTATTCCAATGCTCTCCCAGCTAGCTTCCAATCTTCCACCCTGCGTAAAGTTCACCTCATCAAAAACTCTGTTACCTATATCCTATCCTGCACCAAGTCCCACTCACCCTGCCCTCGTTGACCTATATTGGGTTCCAGTTCTCCAATGCCTCAAATTTAAAGTTCTCATCCTTGTATTTAAATCCCCTCATGGCCTTGCCCCTCCCTATCACTGTAACCTCCGCCAGCCCTACAATTCCCTCCCTTTGAATTCTCTGTTTCTCTGACTCTGGCCTCTTGGGAACACCCCACCATTGGCAGTTATGCCTTCAGACACCTCGGTCCCACACTCTGGAATTCCCTCCCTAAACCTCTCTGTCTAGCCACCTCTTTCTACTCCTTTAGGACCCTCCTTAAAATCCACCTCTTCAATGAAGCTTTTCGTCACACCTTCTAGTATCTCCTTCTTTGGCTCGGCATTCATTTTTTCCTTATGCCTCATTGAGATACCTAGGGACTTTTCTACATTAAAGGCACTATATAAATGAATTTGTTGTTATTCACCTCCTATGCTTCACCGGGGTGGCAGTCTTGCAACTTTGTAGTGTCCTGCAGTCAGACCTCCAAGCCTTGTCCATAACTGGAACAGCTTTACCTATGGTGATAAAAGTTAGTTCTGCCTTGAACATCTATGCAGCTAGTTCCTTTAAAATCTCTGGGGTGACATCCATCAGATCAGCCAGTCTGTAATACATTGCTGCATACATCAGATCACTGATGTATTGTTTGCCAGGGCGAAGCACTTCATCACTTTTTGAAAAAAAAGTGACCAGCTACAAGGGAGGGTTCTTCAATTTTTCAGAGCAGCTGGGTTGCAAAGACCACAACAATGGAACTCGTGGCCATACGGCCTACTTTCATTAATGTTGCGATATTTAGGAATAAGAAAGGTTTCCTTTCCATCAATGTCCAAGTTGCATGTAGCATGTCAAAATACCATGCAACTACATGTCGGTACCCTGGAGCTCCCACAGTTTGTTTATTCTACACCAGTCAACAGCCCCATCATTACTGAATAAAGTTTCTGCCCGAGCTATGGATATTCTCTGGAGCTGTCACTTATACCATTGTGGAATCTATGAATTTTAGCAGAAAGAAAATACAATGAGATACATGCCTTCACAAGGATACAGAACATTTGAAAGGTATGCTGAAACAAAAGCCCCGATTTTAACTCAAGCCGGGAATCGGGTGGGTGGGCGGGAATGGGCAGAATGAACAGCAAGCCCTCGTGATCGCCATTATGAGGCCCAGGCAATTTTAACTCCCGGGTTTCATCTTAATGATTGATGGGCTGCCCACCCAATAGTGACGGGAAATAGGCGGCCCATCCATTTTCACTACGCAATTTCTGGTGCGCCGCTCGAGGGCTGTTTAAAGTGGGAATACATCTCATAAAATAAGGTTGCATTCCTTGCTTTCAGATTTGTTTGCAACATTGTGGAAGCAATTCTGTGGGTAGTAATGAGTTGGTGGGCTATCTAAATATTCTGATGCCTCGCTGGAAGTCCTGGTGGTGGGGGTCGGAGAAAGTGGAGCACCCCAGGACTGGACAGAGATGGTGGGGAGGGTCAGTGCCTGCAGTATTACCCTACAGGATGTGGGTTCAGTGTGAGAAGAAGTTTAATGACCTCACAAGAGTAGCAAGGGTGAGTGCAGCTCTTCATCTTTCCACCTCGACAACACCTGACAACACTCCTTTCAACACATCTCCCCGCCCCACCACGCTCAACAGTTCCATCCCTTTCATTTCATCCTTCAGCATACGACCACAAGGGCACACTGCAACACCTCTCTTTCTCATTTCCAAACATACCCACCCCTTTGCTTTCTTCATACCACACATTAACAGCATTCTCTTCTCATATCCGAGCACTTATGCAACCGGCAACCCTTCCCAGGACTCCTTCCATCCTTCACATTCCACACAATTGGCTTTACATTTATCACCGCCCTCATTCCATCGTGTTTCTTCTTCAGAACTCAGCACATGCACTATATACACAAGCCCTACAT
Organism: Heptranchias perlo; assembly: GCF_035084215.1. NCBI lineage: Eukaryota > Metazoa > Chordata > Chondrichthyes > Hexanchiformes > Hexanchidae > Heptranchias > Heptranchias perlo. The sequence continues at coordinate 15,399,523 of NC_090352.1, read as the reverse complement.
AACTCCACTTACTTTTTCAACAGCCACTCACTAACTCTCGCCCTCTGTTTCTGCAGTACAAGACAGCACATAATGCCTGGGAAAGGAGCAAGACTGGAAACGTAACATAACAGCCCTCACCCAAACAGAGCAGGAAGCCCTGGACATTAGTGGTCCAGGCAAAACCCTGAGGTTCGGGAAAGGCAAGGCTGGCAGCTTATCTGAGCAGGGTGTTTATATATTACTTGTAACCCTTCATTCAAATCAGCAAATATTCAGAAAGCTTCACAACTTCAAGCTGTATTTTGAAGACTGTCACCTGCACTTTCAGTGCCATCCTAACTTTTGCCCTTCTCTCTTTCCTATAAGTCCATAGGTCCATCTAATCAGCAAAAGCTTTGTGAAGAAGACACCTCAGAGGAGAACAATCCTCCTGAGGATGCACCATCATGCACTCCATCCCTGCCACTCCCCAGCACTCATTGGCACTCCTCGTGAACTAGAGGCATCTGTATGTGGTGAAGCACCCAGCACAAGTGAGCAGCAAAGGTGCAGCAGTCTGCAGATGGGCCTTCACAGGCTCAAGCACCCAGAAGTCACCCGCCATGGGCATCTCAAGAGCCTCAACGTTAGCAACAGCAGCCTTCCACCAGCTTTGCTGAGGCTACTAGGGAAGGACCTCGTAGGAGTAGTAGACTTAGGAAACCTTCCCGTAAGAAAGGCACCATGGGTTGACACTTGAGTGAGAAATGAATGGAAGGAAATTATTGTGTGGGGAATTAAATTAATCACATTTATCACATTTAGCACTTTGGCCTGCACTGTGGTTTTGGAGCAGCTTCTGCATCTGTATTGTCAGTATGTCATTGATCTCAAAGTTGGCTGAATGGTTTCAATGTTCTTTAAGTATGATTAAGGGAGTGGTGAAGGATGTAACAAGGACTGTTAATGCAGAGGGGCTTTGTGTAAGTTTTCACGGCTGGGGAATGAGCAGGCCACTGGAATCATTGCATAATTAACTCATCCCTCACACCTCTTGCTGCGTCCTAACCTTCTCTCTGGTCTTCCTTGTCCAATGAGAACTGCTACTGCTTAACTCCTCCAAATTACATAGATTTTACAAAGCACAGGAACAGGCCATTTGGCCCAACAGGTCAATGCTGGTGTTTATGCTGCACACGAGCCTCCTCCCACCTTACTTCACCTCACCCTATCACCATATCCTTCCATTCATTTCTTTCTCATGTACTTATCTAGCTTCCCCTTAAGTCCCTATTCGCCTCAATCACTCCATGTGCCACGAGTTCCACATTCTCACCAGTCTCTGAATAAAGAAGTTTCTCCTGAATTCCTTATTGGATTTATTAGTGACTATCTTATATTTATGGCCCCTAGTTTTGGACTTCCCCACAAGTGGAAACATCTGCTCTACATCTATCCTATCAAGCCCTTTCATAATTTTAAAGACCTCTATCAGGTCACCACTCAGTCTTATATTTTCTAGAGAAAAGAGTCCCAGTCTGTTCAGTCTTCCCTGATAGCTGTACCTTCTATCTCTTTTTTGCAATACGGAGAGCAGAACTGTGCACAGTTCTCTAAGTGCGATCTAACCAAGGCTCTATGTCAGTTTAACATAATTTCTCTGCTTTTGAATTCTATTCCTCTAGAAATGAACCCCAGTGCTTTGTTTGCACTTTTCATGACTTTGTTAACCTGCATTGCTACTTTTAATGATTTGTGAATTTGTACCCTTTGATCCATTTGTTGCCTCTACCCTATTTAGGCTCTTATTTTCTAAGGAAGTAGGTGGCCTTATTCCTCCTAGCAAAATGCACCTATCGCACCTCACACCTATCTATATTGAAATTGGTTTTCTATTTACACACTCATTCTGCAAGTTTGTTAACGGCGTCTTGTATTTTGTCGCAGTCTTCCTCAGTATTAACTATACCCCCCCAATTTGGTGTCGTTTGCAAATTTTGATACTGTATTTCTGATTCCCGAGTCCAAATTATTTATGTAAAAGGTGAACAGTGGTCCCAGCACCAATCCCTGTGGAATACCACTTCTCACCTTCCGCCAGTCTGAGTAACAACCTTTAAACCCTACTCTGTTTTCTGTTTTCTAGCCAGTTTGCAACCCATTCTGCTACTTGTCCCCTGATTCCACACGCTCTGACCTCAGTCATGAATCTATTGTCTCTGTGCTTAGTGTATGCCTTTTTCTTTAGTTTCAATTTTACCCTTATCTCTTTATTCATCAATGGTGTCTCTTTATTGACTAGTTTGTTCTTGCTTTTAGTAGAATATATATCTCCTGAACTATATTGATCACCTTTTTAAATATTTCCCACTGCTGTTCTTTCTTTTTTTTCGTCAATATTTTTTTCCAGTTTACCTTCCATTATCATCCCCTCATTATTAGCTTTTTTCCTATCTATTACTTTGGTCTTTGTCTTACTTATGTCTCTCAATCATTATCTTAAACCTTATTACAGCCTGATCGATATTGCCTAGATGCTCCCCTACGCTTATTTCTCTTATCTGCTCTTCATTTCCCATTACTAGATACAGCAGTGATTCCTCTTTTGTTGAGCTTCTTATGTATTGGGTAAGAAAGGAGTCCCATATACACTGTAATTGCAGGCCTCTCTGTATGGCAAGGTTGTGCAGCGTGCAGCACACCACTATGATGTTGGAGACTCTTTGTGGGGCATATTGTAGATAGCCCCCAGACCTGTTCAGACATATTGGACAGGATTTTCACTGAAAAATAGATGGGTTGGGGGCGGGGGGTATTGAAAATTGCAACAATTTCAGACCCACCCCCAACCCGCCCATTTCCGGTTTTCATCGGGGCGGCATGTGGGACGGGCAATGAATCCGCTCTCAGGAGGTGGATTGGTCACTAAAACCTTTCAAGGAGGCAGTGGGTCTCCATTTTGAAAGGTTTTGCGATTTCAACCCCTGGGGGCCTGAAACTGCAGGTATGTGCCTTTCTGGCACAACTTGTGGGCCCGGAGGAGCAGGAGTGCTTCCCCCAGGCCCAACAAGCCTACCTGCAGCGACCACCCCACCCCCCCAAATGATTGCGGAGCCCCCCACCGATCACGGACTTCCCCCCAATGATCCCGTGCCCCCCCTCAACGATCGCGGACTCGCGCCCCCTCCCCCCCCAACGATTGCGGACTCGCCTCCACACCGCCCCCCAACGATCTCAGACTCGCCCCCCCGCCCCCCAACGATCGCGGACTCACCCCCCCCACCCCCCCAACGATCGTGGACTCGCCCCCCCAAGCGCGCCCCACCCGAGCGCCACCCCCAAGCCCCCCAGCACCCCCCCCCCGAGCCCCACAATGATCACGGACCACCCCCCCCCCCCCAACAATTTCGGCTCCCCCCGTGCAATGATCACAGACCCATGTGATGACCCCCTCCATCAGTGACTGACCCCCTGGTGACTGACACCCAATCGCCTCCCAATGACCCCGATCCTCCCCCCCATTCCCCCATGACTGACCTCCACCCCCGATGACTGACCCTCCTATGACCCCCATGCCCCCCCTTGCCTTCTATACAATCTAAAACTTACCTGAAGACGTCCTTTTCCTTGCTCTGCTCCCATCCGACTGAGGCCAGCCTGTCATTCAGGCTGACCTGTCGGACGGCAAACTGAAAAAAAAGACGTCTTTACATCAAAATCGTAAGGACGTCCGGGAAACTCGTACTTCCGAGTTTCCCCATTCGTGATTCGACCCACCCCCTTCCCGGTGCCGGGTCAAAATCCTGGCCATTGAATTTGAGAGTGATGTAGTTAAGTCCGAAACTAGGGTCTTAAATTTAAACAAAACCAATTACGTAGGTATGAGGAGCGAGTTGGCGAAGGTAGATTGGGAAATTAGATTAAGAGATATGAAAGTAGATAAGCAATGGGGAATATTCAAAGAAATAATTCATAATTCTCAACGAATATACATTCCTTTGAGGAATGAAAACTTCACAGGAAAAGTGGTCCGACCGTGGCTAATTAGAGAAGTTAAGGATATTATTAGATTAAAAGAAGAGGCTTACAATGATGCCAGAAAGAGTTGTAAGCCTGAGAATTGGGAGGTTTTCGAAATCAGCAACGGATAACTGAGAAATAGATAAACAGGGAGAAAATAGAATATGAGAGTAAATTAGCAGGAAATATAAAAACAGATTGTAAGAGCTTCTACAAGTATGTAAAAAGGAAGAGATTAGCAAAAGTAAACATGGGTCCCACAGAGGCAAAGACAGGAGAAATTATAATGGCGGGGGGGGGGAATCAGTTTGGGTTCCACCAGGACCACTCGGCTCCAGACCTCATTACAGCCTTGGTCCAAACATGGACAAAAGAGCTGAATTCCAGAGGTGAGGCGAGAGTTACTGCCTTTGACATCAAGGCAGCATTTGACCGAGTGTGGCACCAAGGAATCCTAGTTAAATTGAAGTCAATGGGAATCAGGGGGAAAACTATTCAGTGGCTGGAGTCATACCTAGCACAAAGGAAGATGGTAGTGGTTGTTGGAGGCTAATCATCTCAGCCCCAGGACATTGTTGCAGGAGTTCCTCAGGGCAGTGTCCCAGGCCCAACCATCTTCAGCTGCTTCATCAATGACCTTCCCTCCATCATAAGGTCAGAAACGAGGATGTTCGCTGATGATTGCACAGTGTTCAGTTCCATTCGCAGCCCCTCAAATAATGAAGCAGTCCGAGCCTGCATGCAGCAAGACCTGGACAACATCCAGGCTTGGGCTGATAAGTGGCAAGTAACATTCTCGCCAGACAATGACGATCTCCAACAAGAGAGAGTCTAACCACCTTCCCTTGACATTCAACGGCATTACCATCACCAAATCCCCCACCATCAACATCCTGGGGGTCATCATTGACCAGAAACTTAACTGGACCAGCCATATAAACACTGTGGCTACAAGAACAGGTCAGAGGCTGGATATTCTGTGGCGAGTGACTCACCTCCTGACTCCCCAAAACCTTTCCACCATTTACAAGGCACAAGTCGGGAGTGTGATGGAATACTCTCCACTTGCCTGGATAATGCAGCTCCTACAACACTCAAGAAGTTCGACACCATCCAGGACAAAGCAGCCTGCTTGATTGGCGCCCCATCCACCACCCTAAACATTCACTCCCTTCACCACCGGTGCACAATGGCTGCAGTGTGTACCATCCACAGGATGCACTGCAGCAACTCGCCAAGGCTTCTTCGACAGCACCTCCCAAACCCTCGATCTCTACCACCTAGAAGGACAAGAGCATCAGGCACATGGGAACACCACCACCTACACGTTCCCCTCCAAGTTACACGCCATCCCGACTTGGAAATATATCGCTGTTCCTTCATCGTCGCTGGGTCAAAATCCTGGAACTCCCTTCCTAACAGCACTATGGGAGAACCTTCACCAGAAGGACTCCAGCGGTTCAAGAAGGCAGCTCACCACCACCTTCGAGGGCAATTAGGGATAGGCAATAAATGCTGGCCTTGCCAGCGACACCCACATCCCATGAACGAATAAAAAAAAAGGAAGTGGCAGAGACATTAAACAAATATTTTGTATCTGTTCACAGTAGAAGACACAAAAAACATGGGGAACATGAGAGTGAGGAACTTAAAGTAATTAAGATTAGTGAAGAAAAAGTACTGGTGGAATCAATGGGACTAAAAGCCAACAAATCTGCTGGACCTGATGGCCTATATCCTAGGGTTTTATAAAAAAGAGATGGCTGCAGAGGTAGTTAATGCATTGGTTTTGATCTTCCGGAGTTCCCTAGATTCTAGAAAAGGTCCCCGTGGATTGGAAAATAGCAAATGTAACCTCGTTATTCAAGAAAGGAGGGAGAGAGAAAATAGAGAACTATAGGCCAGTTAGTCTGACATAAGTAGTAGGGAAAATGCTAGAATCTATTATTGAGGACGTGGTTACAGGACACTTAAAAAATCATAATATGATTAGGCAGAGTCAACATGGTTTTATGAAAGGGAAATCGTGTTTGACAAATCTATTAGAGTTTTTTGGGGTATAACTTGCAGGGTAGATAAGGGGGAACCAATGGATATAGTATATTTGGATTTTCAAAAGGCATTCGATAAGGTGCTACAAGAGGTGGTTACACAAGATTAGGGCTCATGGGATTGGGGGTAATTGGCTGACAGAGAAAAAGAGAGTAGGAATAAATGGGTCATTTTCGGGTTGGCAGGTTGTAACTAGTGGGCTGCCTCAAGGATCAGTGCTTGGGCCTTAGCTATTTACAATCTATATTAATGACTTAGATGAAGGGACCGAGTGTAATGTATCCAAGTTTGCTGGTGATACTAAGCTAGGTGGGAAAGTAAGCTGTGAGGAGGCCGCAAAGAGACTGCAAAGGTATATAGGTGACAGATTGAGTATAATGTGGGGAAATGTGAAATTATCCACTTTGGTAGGAAGATTAGAAAAGCAGAATATATTTTTTTTAAAAGGTGAGAGACGAGTAAATGTTGGTATTCAGGGGGATTTGGGTGTCCTTGCACACAAATCACAAAAAGTTAACATGCAGGTACAGCAAGCAATTAGGAAGGCAAATGGTATGTTAGCCTTTATTACAAGGGGATTGGAGTATAAGAGTAAGGAGGCCTGCTGAGACCACACCTGGAGTATTGTATAGAGTTTTAGTCTCCTTACCTAAAGAAGGATATACTTGCCTTAGAGGGGGTGCAACGAAGGTTCACTAGATTGATTCCTGGGATGAAAGGGATGTCCTATGAGGAGAGATTGAGTAGAATGGGCCTATATTCTGTGGAGTTTAGAAGAAGAGTTGATCTCATTGAAACGTATTAAATTCTTAGAGAGCTTGACAGGGTAGATGCTGAGAGACTGTTTCCCCTAGCCGGAGAGTCTACAACTAGGGGTCATTGTCTCAAGATAAGGGGTCGGCCATTTAGGACTTAGATGAGGAAATATTTCTTCAGTCAGAGGGTTGCGACTCTTTGAAATTCTCTACCCCGGAGGGCTGTGGATGCTCAGTCGTTGAGTATATTCAAAACTGTGATCGATAGATTTTTGAACACCAAGGGACTCAAGGGATATGGGGATAGGGTGAGAAAGTGGAATTGAGGTAGACGATCAGCCATGATCTTATTGAATGGCAGAGCAGGTTCAAGGAGCTGTATGGCCTACTCCTGCTCCTATTTCTTAAGTTCCAAACCTCTGCTACTGCACCCCAATGCAGTACTCAATAATCATCCTGGTAGTACCATGGATTTTATTACTCCTTTGTTGTTCAGCTGCGGTAGGTTGCTGAGGGGTGTTATGTAGTGGGGTAGCCCTTGTCCCTCAACAGCCACCCTGTCACGTTGGTGGAAGTGTCTAATATTGGGGGAGGGGGGGGGATGATTGAGTGTATAGGATAAAAGCATTGTGACAACTGGCTAGATAGCTTGCACAGACTGATTCTGTTTCAGTGATCAGAGACTAGCTGGACATTAATGAAGTGGTAGCCCTTCCTGTTCATGAATGCTGCTGGCTGAGAGGGAAGCAAGCTGCTGCTGCAAATCCCTGAGGTCTCGCGTGTTAACTGTTGAGGTCAATGGGAAGGGATGTACTGGTTAGCCCTGGTAAGCAGGGCATTGATGACCTGCTTAATGCAGCTGTGTACTACAGACAGGGAGATGTGTGAAATGTCCCCTGAGCAGACAGGAAGCAACCAGTGGCAAAGAAGTTAAGGCCTGTGGTGACTTTTAGAGCTACTGTCAGTTCACGGCTTCCTGGTCCAGCATGCTGCAGGTCATGTTGCATGAAGCTGTAGAGGTCTGTTGCAGCCTGCTGATACACTGTGCCTTAGATAGATCCAAGAAACTGCTTGTAAATCTTGTGTGCTGGCTATGGCCTCCTACGAGCAACCCACCTCACCTACAGTCTTCTAATAGGCCCAGCCAATGTTTGCTGAGGCTGCTGCTGCTCCTCTTTCTCCCATTGTTCCTTCATCCAATGAAACTGGCAATAATATGAACATACGAACAATGACGGACAGAAAACGACCCTCTGGTCTCTCCAGCTTATCATGTATGTATGTATGTATCTGTGTACACACACACACTCCCCACCCCACCCAAAACCATGTGACCTCCTGGGGGAGATGAAAAGCTAGATAAAAAACCCAGGCCAATTTTGGGGGAAAAAAATCTGGGAAATTCCCCTCCGACCCCTTTAGCTGATCAAAACTAGTTTAGGAGATTAATAGCACCCATGATAAGTAAATAGAACTTACTGAGGGTAAGTATGGCAAAAAGTGTGAGAAAGAAACAATCTAGAAGCTGTAAAATCTTCTGGCAATCAAAACAGCACAATGCCATACAGATCTTGTGATGCAATTACCTGCAGGTGCGTGCTCCTTTAAATAGTGCTTCAGTGGCTCTGAGAGACCAATCCTGCTAGGTTCTACTGGCAGGTTGGGCACTGGGCGGGATTTCCGTGATTTCACGTTAAAACAGCGTTGGAGTCCTAATTACGTCATAGAACCCCAATTTACACGTGTTTATGAGGCTCCAGCATGTCTCTAGCAGGTGTCTCAGCCGACTGAGTGGTTAAAATGGCAGCCGGTAGTAACGGAATGGTATGTCCTCTACAGCGATTTTAATCGTCCGCCTGGTTCCCGCCGGGTGTGCAGGGTTAAAATCACCCCTAAAGATTCTGCTACCTGGATAAGTCTGAAAACATGTTAAAAATGATAGTAATGTGTTATTTGCTGCACAATTATGCTATCAGGAGAGGTCACCATGCAATCGGTGCAAGAGGAGGGTCAAGAAGAACCAGAAGAAGATGGTGAAAATGAGCAAAGGCTAAGCAATTTCCAACTCCACTGGAGCTGCAAGGAAAACAAATTCGATACTAACTGGAATGTCATTTCACTTAAACTTTGAAGTAATCCCAGCACAAGCATTTCTGCATCATGTTGCCAATGAACTGATGCACCAAATCTAAGTGATATCATGACCCTATATTTCATCTCACCAATATGCATGCACATCCATTCAACTTCTGTAAAAATGTAGCCTAGTACAAATAAGCTCTTTACATAAGTTCAAATCTGATTCCAAAGATATATTAGTACAATATTGTTTGGCACATGTCAGTGTCTCTTATCCTAGTGCTTCCCTTTTGTAACTGTGTATGGAGAATGTATCCTACTGCCTAATTTAGTGCTTCTTATAGATTCTACCCTAGATAGAAGGCAGTATCCTACCGAGCTGCTGGATGTCCCTGCATGACTCTGGGAATGCTGGTGGCTCTCTACCTCCTCCTGTTGGATTATAAGATCCACATTTGCTACTGTCCGACTGCCTTGGTCTGCTCATTTTCTGACACTAGGTCGCTTATTTGAGTGGTTGGCATGCATATGCTACTGCTGTGCCAAAGGTAGAAAATCTCCCCTTGTAAGACCACTAGACATGAATTTTAAAGTTCTTTCATACATCAACATCCTATAGTTCTTGCATTGCATACACAAGTTTAAAGAGAGTCAACATGAAAAAATATTCCCATTTGTTACACCTGACAAATTTTGCCAAAACGTGTCATTGCATCACTTACATGAATGTTTTCATGACAAAAATGAGGCACATCTATTCTGGCTGATTCCTCCCCCCAAGATGAAAGTTAGACTTAATGGATACTTCCTTATGAAAATGTTGCCCCTTAAAAAATTCTTCAGTTCGTTGATCCCAAGACAGAAATATTATGATTAGCTGTTTAGAGGCTAGTACAATAACTGACTTCTTAATTTACTCTCTACAACAAATGCACATTTTGAGCAATAGATATATGGCACCATATAATGCATAATTTTCTTATATAGTGTCTGTGTTGCCATGTGTAATCATATACATGTTATAACTTGTTAGTGACCTCTCCCACCAGAATGCCAATTTCTAATTCTGCAAGTTTAGCTTTTGCTGTCATGGACAAATTCCTCAGATATTTTCCTGGTGTTCTGTTCCAGTTTACTGATGCTCCAAATGTATCCAATTTGAGAAATTCCCTACATTTACATGTGAATATTATTGTGTCAGTGCTATGTTTTTCTAAGTGTCTTACAAATTGTTTGACAATTACCTTGCAAACCCAAACTTTTTTTATTATAAGCTGAAAAAAGCTGTAAAAAAAAATGAACTTTTAAAATTTCATCCGTTAATGTTAGGCCCTTATGAAAGCTGTCACATTAATTTTTTACAAATTTTACTGACCAGTGTTTTCTTTTTCTAGCTGTCTTGCAGTGCTGCCCTCCTAACTCCCACTTGGATCCACTGACAGGTTGTCCTAATACAAACACCACTTCTTATCCCAACTATAACTATTATCAGGTGGGTTTCCTGAGCGAAAATTCTGTTGTTTAAAAAAATCTTAGCTCAGAAATGGCTGTAAGTGCTATAATATAAATGATTAATACTCTCGTCTCAAATTTCTCTTTCTGCTATTTTAACAGAGATTATCCCGTTTACTTTAAATTGATTAATGCTTCCATTCAAGTAGGGGAGAGAGGAAATTGATACAAACGTGTTTGTTTTACGCGTTTATGGAGTCACGGATCTACTAATTTGTTGAGTTCTCCAATTCTGGTCAAGGCACAGTTTCATATTATAACTCTCAATGTCATAATTTACCTAATTAAAATTTGCACTGACTTTCCTGTAGGGCATAAAATGTTAATTTAAACAGTGAAATATTATAGATCATTAATACGCACAGAGCACCCATTGCAGTATAATTCTCTTGTTTCCATTTGCTTCATTTAATTGTGGACAATAGCAATGCTTGTTTATCTGCCACTTCATTCACGTTTTATTTGTTTAATTGTCCAGTTGCACTGTTTTGTGCCTTTAGAAATAAAATTATTAATTAGTCATGACAAATTATCACTGCTTCAGTTTTGTGAGATATGCTTACTTACTTACAGTTGAATGTTAAATAGAATCTTGCCTTGGGTTTTCAGATCTTTTTTCTTGTCATTAGTGTGCTTTGCTGGCACTTGGTGCCTCCATCCAATACCAGTGACGATATGAAGATTCCATAACCCACCTTCACCGCATCAATAGGTTTTACAATATGCACATAGTTTATTAGCCTATATACTATAGGGAACACATGCCACAGAGTGTACTTTTATGTTAAATAAAGTGAAAGACTACTTCAGAGACTTTATCCAGATTATTGAAGATAAAATGAAAATGATGGTTGCTGAATAAAGCAGTTAATGTACTGAACCCAGCATTAACTGATCCTTTAGTACATCTAAAAGGAAAGGAAATCAAAGGACTTTTTTAATAAAGCGCCTTTCACGACCTCAGGATGTCCCAAAGCGCTTTACAGCCAATTAAGTACTTTTGAAGTGTAGTCACTGTTGTAATGTAGGGAATTCGGCAACCAATTTGGGCACAGTAAGATACCACAAACGGCAATGAGATGATGACCAGGTAATCTATTTTTAGTGATGTTGGTTGAGGGACAAATATTGGCCAGGAAACCGGGAGAACTCCCCTGCTCTTCTTGGAATTGTACCATGGGATCTTTTACATTCACCTAAGAGGGCAGATGGGGCCACGGTTTGATGTCTCATCCGAAATGTCATGGTTAGTCCATTAGAAGTAGACAAATGTCATAATGTTGGCCCCTGCTACAACAGCGACTCCTGTTAGCACACAGTAACACTTGCATTTGACATTGGAAATCACCGATACATTTTTCTGAGATGAATGGGTTGATTTACCCTAGCTAATGAAATGTTATGCCATTTAATGATAGGATTTTTTTCCATAGTTCTATACTTTCTGAACTCAACTGCACAGCTTAGGTGACATCAAACAGAGATGAAGCACTTCCGTAGATAACTCAAGCTATATTGGGGGAGGAGGCAGATGGGAACGGAGAGGAGGTGAGGGAGAAGAAGGAAAGGGTGGGGGAGAGGAGACGAGCAGCAGAGAGAGGTGGGGAGACGAAAAGGAGGGATGGGGAAGAGGTGGAGAGAGGAGAATGAGAGAAGAAGAATGGATTGGGGAAAGGAGTAAGATGATAGATACGGGAAGAGGTGGTGTTGGGGGAACAGAAGAGGAGGATAGAGATGGGATGAGTCAGGCAGGGGATGTTTTGCTGCTCAGTGGGAGGTGGGGAGTAGGACTTTTTTAGTAGTCAGTGGGGAGCAAAAGGTACCAACGGTTCCTTTTGATGTGTGGTGGGGGGAGGTGAGATGAAGAAGAACCATGTCACTAGTCAGTGAGCCGGGGAAAAGGACTGCTTTGGTGCTATGTATGGCAGGTTCTGTTATTAAGTGAAGCTGCCCAAGCCCTTTTTGCGGCTCAAAGGGCGAAGGCGTGGGGTCAGTGGCTTTGGTCCACTGTAGGGAACTGAGGAAGTGCTGCAGACATAAGATTATTAATATGCTATTCTTTGGTCTCCTGAAACATTGCAAACGAAGAGTCAAGATCAAGTGCAGTCTAAGGGGAAAGCGAGGTTAAAGGGTGTGAAATAATTTGACCAGAGCACACAACATAATAAGGGCACCATTTTAAAGTCATTCATTCTGTCATTATTATACAATATTTGATATTATCTATCTTTCTATACCTACATTTTATTAAAAATCTTACATCTACACATGCTTCCCTTCTGCACAACATGACTTCCTGTTGTCAAATTTTTGTCAGTTTTTGTGTTAACTTTCTCCCATTATAAATCCCTGTGTCCAAATTTATGATGAATTTTGCCTAGGTAAATGTCTCACCATCTTGTTTTCTGTTCAGGTATGTTTTCCTTGTAAATTTTATCTTTTTAAACATTTAAATTTACAATTTAATTTCCCCCCTTTATAGGTTGTTGGTGCCTTTCAGAATCCTTTCTCCCCTTTAAAATTTATAGGTAAATTGAATTCCTGCCTCCTCAAACTGGCACTGGTCTTTCCCTTCCCTGCTTCTTGAATAACTATCTTTTCATTTTTTTAAAAAAAATTAATATTTAATTATATATGTATACTGGGACTTTACAGCCCAATATTTCCCCACTGGCTGCACCTAGGCATGGCCCTGGCTCCTGATGCACCTGCCTCTTTCTATATCTGACACCAAGCAACATTTCAACTTTTAGAGGAGAAGGAAAGGAGGGAACAGGAGGAGTAGAGGGAACAGTAGAAGGGGAAGGGGTAGAGGTAGAGGTCATAGGAGGTACAGTGCATGGGAGGGGAGAGTGGGAGTGTGGAGGAAGGAGAATGGGGAGGAAAGGGACAGAAAGGGGAGGGAGTGACAGGAAGGGAGAGGGGACAAAAAGGAGGAGGGGAGAGGGGAGAGGGGAGGAAAGAAAGGGAATATTAAAATGGTGCTGTCTTCCACCTTTTTCCCTTTGAACTACCTGTTTGACCCCTGTATCCTCCCTTCCCCTCCTGTTCATCCCTGCTCCCCTCCCCTACTCCGCTCTTTCCCCTCCTCTCCCTTCCTCTTCTGTCCTCCTTCAGTTACTTCCTCTAAATCCACTTGACCTAAAATGTATTCGGTATTGACAACGCGTGCAATTTAATGGGAGATCAACTAGTAATAATATAAAATCAAAAAGTTTCTATGTTACATATTTAAAATGATGAGAGCAGTAATATTCCAGCTCAAAATGCAATGAATACTCCTATGTCAGTCTTTGTCAATGGGAAACCTCATTTTAAGTGTCAAATCCATCCACAGTACCTGTTACGCCTGTAAGTGGTACTGTGATTAACATTCACAGTGTTCAGTGCCTGTTATAGTAATGTCAGTTGCAAAGCCAATCATTGATACTGCTTTTTGGCCGTAAGAGTCAGCATGTAGTTCCAGGACAAAGACATTGGGTGGCAGCACAGAAATGTCTTAGGCTTTAAGCAAGGAACTCAAAATTAGGTCAAAAATGTTTTCTTCAACTATTATTTTGTTGCAAAAATAGATTGTTGTTCAAAACTGTTATAATAAATTTAGTACTCACTGTTCCTTTAAAATGAAATCAAAAGCAGCTATCTCACAAACCAGCATGGCAAAATTTCCACCCATCTATACAGAATGACTCAACCCGCTGTAATACCATGTCCAGCAGTAATCCTTCCAACAGGTTCCACTCCATTCCTGTTACACAAGTTTCTGTGATGCTCCCCCCTCCATCATCTGTGATTCTCCACCCCCACCCCCACCCCCCACCCCCACAGATCTAACAGATTGCAGACCATAACATGAAATCACAACCAGAGTGACTGAATGAGATGAGAAGGATAAAGTACAAAGATCCAGCTAATCTCTGTGCTGTTCTGAAGAGCTTGCTGACACAAACTTCTGCTCAAGGTAATGCAGCTGATAGAATTTTCTCAATCCTGACCCCACATTGAATAGCAAACCTCAGCTCAGAGGCAAAAATCAGGCCAGGAGAAATAAGAATGGAAAATCTGGCCTGGCTGGAGCAAACATGAACTCCCTCCCACTAAGTGGCCTCCCACCTATCTTGTCTCTCCTGCCCGCATCCTCCTTTCCCATTCCCCCATCTCCTCCACCCCCTCCACTCTGTCCCCTCCTCTCCCCATACATCAGGGACAGAGAGAGATCAACTGGAAAGAGAAAAAGTCAGGAAGGGACAAATACACAAAGAAAAATCAGGGATAGAGACAAATCACAGCCCAAAGAAAGACTGAGGAATTTACAAAGGGCACACCACCCTATCTCCAAATTTCTACTACTTTCAGATCCCATACAGCTATAACAAATACCTGTTAATTATCCCGAGGTAGAGTTGGCACCCCATTAAGGCTACAGATAGGGATTACAAGAACAGAGGAAACGGAAACAAAATTAATTATATTTGCATAAGCCCGATCATAGATTAATCAACATTGATTCATCATACAAAGTATTATACTCTTTTTTTTTCAAAAAATATTCTTTATTCATAAGATTTGCAGCAATACATACAATACAGTTGTTATATCACATTCCAAACGTACACAATACAGATTATACAATTTGCAGGTTAAATCAAGTACAGTTCAATGAATGCATTGTACATAATTACAGTTCATGACACTCTTGGGTGCCTCATTGCATTACACTCAATATAGATTATTGATAACAGGTACGTTACAGATTCTTTACAGGTTCATTTCAGATTCATTACAGTTTCATTACATCAATTTGAATTTTACATTCTGCCCGAGGGGGTTTTTCCCTGATTGCAGCCCCTCGGTATACAATGGCGGGAAGGCTCTAAACGGTCGCCTTTCCCCACAGATCCTTTGCGGCGGCCGCACCCATCCTCAGTGCGTCCCTGAGCACGTAGTCCTGGACCTTGGAATGTGCCAGTCTGCAACACTCGGTCGAGGACAGCTCCTTGCACTGGAAGACCAGCAAGTTTCGGGCAGACCAAAGGGCGTCTTTCACCGAGTTGATGGTCTTCCAGCAGCAGTTGATGTCCGTTTCGGTGTGTGTCCCCGGGAACAGCCCGTAGAGCACAGAATCCTGTGTTACAGAACTGCTCGGGACGAACCTGGACAGAATTATTACACTAGCAGATTGGCTATCAGCTTTTACTCATCCTTCTTCTTGCTACTTCTGTTGGCTGGGCTGCAGTTCTTCCTTTCCTCTCTTCTGGATGTGGTAATTTTCTTTTATTTGTAGCTGTTCTGTTCCATCTGCCTGGTTTCACAAAGCAGAAGAATTTTTTATAACTTTAAAAGTTCTGCTTAATCAGCTGTCTATATCATCTTGTGAAGGATATGTCACCACCAGGTGTAACAAGTCCACTGACCCTAACCCTAACACTAACATTAAATCTTGTATAATTAGCAATTCCTAACAATCAACACTCAACTCATACAATTAACATTTAAATCATGTAATCAGTAGTTCCCAACATCTTCCCTGCACCCGCCCCCTCCCCCCCTTGACTGGGTAACCATTTGGAATCCTGATGTTAATCCATAAAGTCATAGATTATATACATGGTATTATAGAAAAAAACATATTTTTATATAGCACCTTTCACATCCTTGGAACATCCCAAAGTTCTTCACAGCCAATTAAGTACTTTTGAAGTGTAGTAACTGTTGTAACACAGGCAAATTGTACACAAAAACAATTCATAAGATTCTGAATATGAACTTCACAGTGACTTTGATATAAGTCCCTCAGAATACAGATCATTACCATCAAAACAAACATCAATATCACCTGTTAATGCCGTAAATCCTAATGCATACCTCGAGGCTTCATAAATATGGTAATAATCACCTTCATGTAACATGGCATCAATACACTGCTTTACACTACTCATATCATAGGTAATCTTAATCAGAGGCTTGTCATTCCATTCTAATAAAGCTTTTAAATCAACAGTCACCTAAGGGATATGAACGTTGAACTATGGAGGGTCTAGGTCAATGTTCACATTGGTAGATTTTGGGGCTCATAGGCTCCGATATTACCAGGGAGGCGGGATGGCAGCGGGGCGGCAACTGAGCGCATGGGTGACCCGCCCAGTAATATCCGTCCATTCCCCACGCGATCGCAGGTAAATTGAAGCACTTGCCATGGCTTCCGCATCATAGGCTGTAAGCTGGAGGAGCCCTATTTAAAGGGGCAGTCCTCCAATGCTGCTCCTGCAGCAAAGAAACAAAATTATAGAATGGAGCAGAGCAGGGAAAAGGCTGTTCCCAGATTTACCGATGCCTCACTCCAGGTCCTACTGGATGATGAGGAGGAGGACGGATATTTTCTACCCAGCGGACGGGAGGAAGTGGCCTGCCTCTGTCACCAAGAAGGCCTGGCTCGAGGTGGCAGAGGAGGTCACCAGCAGCAGCAATGTCTCCCGCACATGGATCCAGTGCAGGAAGCCCTTCAATGACCTAACTAAGTCAGCCAAAGTGAGTAAACTTACTCATTCTCCTACACTTCATCTTCCACATCACCGCCCCCACCCCACAACTCCTTCTGCACTGCCAACACTACTCTACCATATCACTCCTCACACCCACTCAAACCTCATCCTCAACTTACCTGCACTAACTCACCTCCCCAGTACTCATCCCACCACTACCACTCAACTCCTCATACAATGTCATGGCCCTGTCTCATCCTCACCCTCTGATGCATCTCTTTCACAGTCAGCCTCACCCAAGCCAATGCATTCAGCGGTTGGCCACGTCACCATCACTCACTCACACCTCTCTACTTTCTCTCCTTATAGGAGAAGAGAGCCCAGAATGCACGGGATAGGGCGAAGACCAGAGGGGGCCGCAACATCTGGTCGTCCTCACGGACACGGAGCAGGAGGCTCTTGAACTAAGCCACACCCTCAAGTGCCTGTCCGTCGGGGTCGCCAAGACTGCCACCCAACAAACAGCTGGTGACAGAACTTTAACATTCAGCACTCACAATAGCAAATGATGTTAACATGCCTTGCCATCTTCAGCACCTCAACATCTGTCATCATGCTTAATGTTGCCTTCTGTTCTCTTACTGGGCCTTCAGCGACTGCTGTGACGGCGGAGGGTGATTCCTCAGAGGACCTGCCGGCCTCTGAGGGGGCACCGTCACATCTGAGCGAGCCATCCACCAGCGCAGATACACACACCTCGGTGGGTCCCCGTCCTCACTCAGTTGGGGTCGCACATGGTGAGTCACCATACACGTGAGCATGAGCAGACACTGGTGGCAGGGGCAGCTGTGGAGAGTCCGCGTCGGTGGGAGCACTCTTCTCCAGGCTCTGCTCAGCTGGACACAGATGCTGAACCCTGGGGGCCATCCTTTAAAAGGAGAATGATCGAGGGGCAGCAGCACATTTGCGAGGTGCTGGAACAGGTGCCACGCGCACTCTCCACAATCGTGCAGAGGATGGAGGAGTCCAACTCCTGCATGAGTGGAATAGTGGCATAGGTACAGGAGGGAATCTCTGAGATACTGTCACAGGGACGTGAGGGCATCTCTGAGATAGTGTCGCGGGTAAGTGCGGGAATGTCTGCAATGGAGAGAAGGCTAGCCTCCAGCGAGCTTCAAGCATGGCTCACCAATGAGTCCATTGAGGCCCTGTCAGTGGCCTTTCGGACTCAAGATGAGCAACTTTTTGCCGCCTTAAACAGGCAGGCAGATACTCTGGCACTGGCCTTGCAAGGCTTCACACATGTCCTCCAAACTGTCGTCCAGGAGGGTGGTAGGAGTGATGTGATTCTGGCCCAGGAGAGGGATGATGGTGAAAGGGGACATGGAAGTCAAAGCGCCCCCACGTCTCACCCGTTGCCCCCCTCTCAATCAGTACCCGCAATGCTGCCTCCTCTCCAGGTGGCCGAGTCTGCCCCTGCACAGGTGCAGATGGAGCAGTCTTTGGAGGGGCCCTCATGGGCACTGAAACCCAGAGGGTATAGGCCCAAAGCATCTAATCAGTCAGGGCATGAACAAGAGCAGCCTGCCGCTACCTCTGCTGCAGCCACAGGGGAAACACCACGTAGGAGTACTTGTAAGCGTAAAGCGAAGGTTTTCTGAGCACAGAGGGATGCACAAGGATGTTTGACGGTTTGTCACATTTTTTATTTATATTTGATTTTTCTTAATGGCACCTTAAATATTATTATTGTCACCACTACTGCCACGTTTTGGCCATTCTTGACTGGCTTGAAATAATAAGTCCCTTTCATGAGGTTCACCATGAGCAACCCCACTTGATGCCACCCGTTGGGTCACTCTATAGTGGGTGTATGTGTAGTTGCACAACTATTTTCTGCAGGTGCCTGTGGCGCAGCACTGTGTTGTGGAGCTCCACGTGACGGAGGTGGACGGCGTGCCTGGCGAGGCTGGTGATGTTGCTCGTCCTCGGATGAAGTGATGAATGCAGCTATGGCACTCAGACATTGTGAGTTTGAGGGGGTCTGCAAAGAAGGTAAATGTGTTTGCACAGCAGAGTTTAGGGTATAAATTAGGAATTTTGAGTGGAAAGACAAAGGTGTTGCAGCCACAACTTTGTCTGAAGCGACAGAGTGCCCTGCTGCAATAAATGAGGTTTTCTCCTCACCTGTCAAATAATCCTTTGCATTTCCCACTGGCTGCTGGCTGAAACACGTCAGCTCCAACTGGGAGTGTTTCCTACAGCACGGGAAACACGCTGAGGATCCTTCAAAATTGCACCCCTGCCAAAATCTCCACTCAATGAGGTCTGTCAAGTACCTCAAGAATCTAAATAACTATGTAACATAGCATCCCACCGGCTTTAATTGCCAGTGGGAGTCCCGCATGCGGGAGCTGCGCGCACACCCGAACGCGTCACTGGGGAACCCGGAAGTCAGCGAGTTTGAGCCAGACTCCGAACCAGCTCCGGAATTCCGCCATTTTAGGAGCCCCCCCCACCCCCAACGCACCCACTCGACCATCCGAAAATCGGCCCTATAGTGTCTTCCCGCCATTTTAACCGGAGTCCCCAAGTCAATTAGAAAAGTAAGGGACATGATTGGAACATTAATGTTATGGTATGAATGACCCATGTCCTGTTGCTCATTACTTTGATCATCATATAATTAGGAGGCCATGCAGTCAGCAGAATAGAACAATAGGGATTGCCATTCTGGTGACCCCGGTGAAGTCTGCGTATATATGGGGTAGTATGTTCAAACTCATCACACACACATATACATGGGAACCCTAGGTTTCACAGCATGACGTGTCGAGTTGAAGCCCAATACCGACCACTCATTCTATAGAATCATTGAACCTTATAGTACAGAAGGAAGCCATTCAGCCCATCATGCCTGTGCCGGCTCTTTAAAAGAGCTATCCAATTAGTCCTACTCCTCCACTCTTTTCCCATAGCCCTGCAAATTTTTCCTTTACAAGAAATGGTGCAGTTTTCAGCAATTTATGTATGTTCTCTTCTACAACCCCAGCTAACATTTGATGTAGCCTGGTATAAACAATTCAGAATCCTTGGCAATAGTAACAGGAAAGGTGTGGTCAGAAAAGGGTTGAATGAACAAAACCCCGAGGGTGGTAGCTATGGCTGCAACCTCGGTATTCTGAGCCGAATGGACAGAATGAGAAAAGGCACTATACAAATCATGAGCAAAAACAGGGCGAACTCCAAGCCAGAATGGCAAATGCCACGGACATTGTAGGACACGCCGTTGGTATAAATAATAGGGAATGGGGAGCATCAGAAGTGGACGACAATTGGAAAGAAGGGAAGGGGACAGAGGCACCTCAAAAGAGGAATAATCATGGATAACATTGTAACATTAACGATAGTAGAATGACTACATAGCAGGGTGGATGTCATGGTCTTGGAGAACTGGAAACAAAACAGTCCCACAATTGGGAGGAATTAGGAAAGAGGATGGGCTGATGGGAACAATGAAGGACAATAGTATTAAAACCAGTGACAGTATTTCACTGCCCATACTGTGGTTAGAGGGTGTTTTTGGCAGGAGGAAAATTTCAACTCCACTGGGGTGAGGACACAGGAAGCATAAACAGCAACACAATGCAGTGCGTGTACCACTTGAGAGAGAGCAGTGGAGAGGGCAGAATCAGACATCGCAGTCTTCAAATGGAATAGCTGAACTGGGTCTAGGTTAGCCTGACAAGGGTACTTGCCAAAGCTGCTTTGAGTCAGGTCACAACGGCAGAGTAGGCCGAGTTCCATTACCAAGAGGCCCCTTCAATAAAAAAAGAGTTTGGCAATCTTGGCGAATTCAGTGATAAAGGGACAGGAAAACCCGGCAAGACTGAGGAAAGAATGAAGGGAGGGAACATTGCGAGGAACTGGGAGGGCCAGGAGGGCAGAGACATGTGATTGTAAGGGCAATTTCCCAGCAAAGGAAATAGGGTGCCCGAGAATTGTAACTGAATTTCTTAGAAGTTGTGCCTTGCAGAGATTCAATTTTACGCGGCACGGAGAAGCCCTGTAAACAGTGAACAGTAACATATGGAGATGGAATTACACATCAGGAGTTGCGACAAGTAAATCATCCAAGTAATAGAGAACAGTGGGTTCAAGGGACAAGAAATCTAATGGACTTCATAAAGGAATGAAAAAGGATAGGCAAGTTACGGAACTCTGAGGTAGACAATTCTAGGTATACTGTCAGCCCTTAAAAGTAAAGGCAAGCTTATACTGGGAATCGGGGTAGACAGGCAGCATCCAATCCCATTGGATATGTTGAGGGAGAAGAAATATAGTGCATCTGGTGGAAATTGGGAACAAAATATCATACATAGAAGCGACAGGGAAGGTTACCACTGGGGTGGCCCTCTTGACGCAACAGTAATCAATGGTTAACCTCCAAGTGCCATCTGGCTTCCTGACAGGCCAAATGGGATTGTTAACGTGGGCAGATAACCCCTTGCTGGAGCAGGGAATCTACAACTATCTGGAAGGAGGGCTCAGCCTCAGGAAACGAATACTGGGTAATTATGGAAGGATTGTGCTCATCTATTGAAATTACAAAGGTGGGGATGAATCCGCAATCCATCTTGGAGGCAGCAAAAAGTGGTATGAATTTGGAAAGGAGAGTGGGGTGGTAGTGAATGAGATGGATTTGTCTATAACTCCACAAGTCACGTCTGAGAAGGGCGTTGGTTCAGGCCCTTTAATCTCGTGTATGAAGAACGGGTCCAATGACACGTAAATGACGTTAACCAGAGTTGGCTCCACAGTTGATGTGCGACAAGTGGGCAAAGCTGCTTGTTGCCACAAATGTTCACCAGGTCAAGGATCATGTCGAGTGGATAGAGAATATCCATTCCAATAATAAAGTCTTCTTTAAGGCTGGTGATGAAGGTAAAAGGAAGGGGTGCAGTCAAATCTGCCAGGGTAATCTGGAGAGTGGCAATCCCAAGGGATCACTAACTTGACCCATTAAACCCCTCCAAGAGTGACTTGGAAGAGGGGAGAGATAGTTACAAATGATGCTGGAGAAAGGAATGGGACACAGTAGAAACTGAGGTTCCTGTGTCAACCAAGTCTATCACATGTATTTGCCCCCTCCCCCCTGAAAGAATTATGATGGAGCCATATGGATGGTAAAAAAGATTAGACTGATGACTGGGGCGAGAGAGGTAGTAGAATCATAGAATCATAGAATCATAGAAGTTTACAACATGGAAACAGGCCCTTTGGCCCAACATGTCCATGTCGCCCAGTTTATACCACTAAGCTAGTCCCAATTGCCTGCACTTGGCCCATATCCCTCTATACCCATCTTACCCATGTAACTGTTCAAATGCTTTTTGAAAGACAAAATTGTACCCGCCTCTACTACTGCCTCTGGCAGCTCGTTCCAGACACTCACCACCCTTTGAGTGAAAAAATTGCCCCTCTGGACCCTTTTGTATCTCTCCCCTCTCACCTTAAAGGTGGCAGTATGCAGTCAATTACAGATACCAGGGGAGTCCACCTCCCTCTCTGACCTGGCAGTTTTGCCGCCCATCATGATTCAATCACTGGAGAAGTTGGATTGCAACCATCAATGGGTTAGGTTCATCCTTCCTAGGGTTAAGTGGTTGAGGACGGTCTCTGTTGAGAAAACGCAGCTTGATCACCATTGGATGATCCCTCCACTCACGAACGAGTGCCCTGAGTGTATATCTGCTATTGCTGTATAGGGAGGAATGGGAAATTTTGGTGAGTTTGTTGTTTTCACTCATCATTTCTTTTCTTTCTGACATACTTGGAGGTTCTGTTAGGCTCCTACTGTGGCCGACAAAATATCCTCCAAGGGACATGTAGGAGTGACAAGTCTATCCATTGCCATTTAATTCTGGAGTCAGGTTGTTTAAAAAAAAGGTCTTTAAAATGGGGATCATTGTCCATGAGTGGCCTCACCGAACATCCATGAAACGATCAAAAAAAGTAAGGTGATGTCCATCATTGGATTGTTTTGTCTGAATTGCCAATGCTGTGCTATTTGTCCCTGGATTATGTAGTTTGTGGAGTTCTTGGGTCACCTCGTTATAAGAGGCGGCCCTAGAATGAATGTCAACGAGAAGCCGATGCCACAGATTAAGGAGCAACGTCATCTACAGGACCCACAATTTATCAGAACTCGGGACTATCCCATATAATTCACACTGAAGGTGGTAATATAACAACTGCTTGTCAGGATCAAATTGTCCAGCAGAGGACGCCACATGTGTTTCTTCCTAGAACTTCTGGTTTAAGTAGTGTGTTTCCTTGAGACAAGTACAATGATCGGGACATATGCAATGACAATTCATTTATTAAGCACTGAATCTTTCTCTTAGCCTCTACTAAGTTAGTATTTGAAAGGGCTATGTCTTCTCTAAGGGAGCAAACTTGCTTCCACAGCTATTCCATTTCCTGTCCCTTTCTCATACAGGTTTCCTTAAATTTGGCATTATCTTCTTTAAGTTTGGTAATATCCTCACAATATTTTATCAGCCTAAGGGTTAGAAGATGCTACAACAATATTATCTTAGGCCGATTTGCCTTATTCTTCTCCCAAGTAGTGCAAGCACCCACATACTTGGAAAGATGGCCCCAGAATTTTGGTACTAGGAGTTCATCTGCTTTTTCGAGGAGCTCCTGTAATTTATTATCATCCAGTAGGGATACAACCCAGGAGGTAGACGAGCCATGGTGCAACCTTTATCCCTCTTTCAAGCAGGCAACAATCCTAGCATAGGTTCTTCTGGATATCAGTTTAAGCAATCAAAGCAATACCCTTCTCTAGAGCAGTTTACAGGCCTGTAAAACTTTACAACTGCGGACTATAACCACAAATGTCCCACTTTTCCGTCTAAAAGCACAACTCTTAGTGTTTCTGTTTCATGTTTCGGGTCCCATCTGGGATGCCAAATTGTTATGAAAACCTGTTAATTAGTCTAGGTTAGACCTGCTACTCCACTAAGGCTGAGGATGAGGATCCAAAGAACAGAGGAAACAGAACAGAAGTAATTCCTTATATTAGCTATACTTACAAAAGCACAATCATAGATCAATCAATGTTGACTCATCTATGATCGTACTTATGCAAATATAGTTGCTATAAATAATTACTGGCCTAAAAATTCAGGTGCACATGGTGGGGGGTGGGGGCGCGCAGGCACAATCCCTGCGGCTGAATGGTGAGGCCTGAGACGCCCCTGATATTAGGCCTTGGGCCTCGGGCCTTGAAGCGGCAAGTTGCCAAGAGGATCAGGCTTCTTGCAGGAGAGACGCAGTTGATGGGGAGGTGACCGGGTCGGGAAATAGCAGCGGTGATCGGAGGTGGGGGTGCGGTAGTGGCGGCGATCGACAAGGGTGGTAGCAGTGGCAGCGATCAGCGGGGATAGTGGCAGCAGCGGCGATGATCCGCAGGGGCAATAGAGGCGGCAATCGGCGGGAGGGTCAGGGTGGCCAGCAACGACCCGCATTCCTTGAATGTGGGGTTGGGAGCAGCATTCCTGCATCTTCCGGCTCCACATTCAGATAAAGTATTTTTAAAAAGCTTACCTTGATGGTTGCGGCTGCCTGTTAGGCCGCATGTAGATCTGGTTTTCCTGAGTGCAGTCAGCGCTGGCACTGGATGCCACAAGGCAAACCAATCTTGCAGTAGGGGCCTAAAACAGGCGTTAAGTGGCTTATGTTCATATGCAAAGGGTCTAATGTCTGTTTCCTCTGTATTCTGGATCCCCACCTTCAGCCTTAACAGAATACCCTGAGCTAATTACAAGATTTTAATAACTCAGCCATTGCATTTAGTCCACATTCTAGCACCAACTTCTCGCCAGTACTTCACACTCACATACCACTCCCACAGCTTGTTTCCCCCACTCCTACCTTTTCTTCTGATCACATCACCTTCCATCTCAAGCACCCTAATCTTTCCCAATTACCACACTCTCTTGCCAACATTTGCTCTTCCACCCTGAATATTAATGCTTTCCAGTCCCTTCCCACTCACGACTCCACACTACTGCATCCTGCCCATGCACCTACATATTCTCCCATTACCTCTCTCCTGCCACCTTTTACAGCTTCCATCCTAAACACCCAATTGTCTTCCTGCTACTTGCCAGTCACCCCTACTACCTTCTGCACCTGATAACCCATATCGACCCCCATACCCCTGTCTTCTACCATCTTTTACTCCTCTTGCTCATCCCTCCCCTCCACAATATTTGCAGGGTCCAATGCCACCCTAGCATTAACAAATCCATCACTGCCCCTCACCAAATCCATCACTACCTCTCCAAGTACTAATAAATCGAATAGCCACCACCCCATTTCTACCAAACCCAACCAGTCATTCCTTAAATACCTATTTGGAAAAGATTCTCACTACCACAAAACCTACACGCCCTCTCTCCCTCACTTCTCACTGTTACTATACCTCCATACCTATCCAGAACTGCCAACATATTTCTACCAGCTTTTCTGTACCTTTGATGTAACAGACAAACATTCAATATTTTGCTTCGCCAACATATATTGATAATGAAAGTCATTCATTTAGAATTATCATGGAAAAAATGTTAAACTGCCTTAATTTCATCTGCAAAACACTATTATATAACAAAATACCATTTAATTTAAATTTCATGTCACATCTTTCATCTCCATAAATCAGTGGCCCTAATAAAACATTGTCCATTATATGACATAGCACACCTATTGTTATACAGCATATCCTCATGACTCACAACAATCTCAGGTGTGGATTTATGGATTAGAAACGGGACTGAAATAACGACATTTGATCTGCTGTACATAGTTTTAAGATCTTTGCACTCTTTAATTTGCACTATGGGTAGGTAGAGGTTTTTAATCACCATTCTCACTCATGATGCCCAATGAAGTGCTTTTGAAATGTAGAGACTGTTGTAATGTAGGAAACGGCAGCCAATTTGTGCACAACGAGGTCCCACAAACAGCAATGAAATAATGTCCAGATTATCTCTTTTTTAGTGATGTTGACTGAGGGATAAATATTGGCCAGGACATCGGGAGAACTCCCCTGCTCTTCTTGGAATAGTGCCATGCCTGCATTGTGGGGTTCCCCAGGGTCCAAGGTGATGGGGAACACACATTTCCTTGTGTGTTCCCCATCACCATCCTGACATCTTTATGAATAAAAGGGGATTCCACTCCCTCATTGTCAAGCTTGTTTGTGACCACAGGCAGTCCGTAATGCAGGTCTGTGCCTGGTTGCCTTTTATCCTTTCATTCATCCTGCACCAGGCCTCTTTGCCGCCTTTAACCCAACTAGACCACCAAGTCACAGGCTGGCTACTGGACGACAAGAGGCTTCCCCTTCAGATATGGCTCATGACTCCTGCCAGGAACCCCATTAAAGCCGCAGAGATGGCCTATAGTGAGAGACATGCTGCCACCAGAAATATCATTGTTGGCATGCTCGAGCAATGCTTCCGCTGCCTGGAGTGTTTTGGAGGAGCTTTGCAGTACAGCCCTGACCGTGTATGCAAATTTGTGGTCATGTGCTGCCTGCTGCATAACTGGGAGAATGAGAACATTAGAACATAAGAAATAGGAGCAGGAGTAGGCCACATGGCCCTTGGAGCATGCTCCGCCATTCAATCAGATCATGGCTGATCTTTGACCTCAACTCCACTTTCCTGCCCGATCCCCATGTCCCTTGATTCCCCTAGAGTCCAGAAATCTGTCTATCACAGCCTTGAATATATTCAATGACTCAGCATCCACAGCCCTCTGGGGTAGAGAATTCCAGAGATTCACAACCTTCTGAGTAAAGAAATTCCTCCTCATGTCAGCCTTAAGTGGCCGACCCCTTATCCTGGACTATGCCCCCTAGATCTAGACTCTCCAGCCATGGGAAACAACCTCTTAGCATCTACCCTGTCAGACCCCCTCATAATCTTATATGTTTCAATTAGATCACCTCTCATTCTTCATGAGAGGCCAGCCCTTACCACCATCTGGGCAGCAAGAAGTGAAGGAGGAGGAAGAGATAGCAGAAGAACAGCACAAATATGGGGAAGAGCATGAGCAGCATGCACCACCAGTGCCCCTAGCTGCCAGAGCTCTTTGAAAACAACTCATTCCTGAGCGCTTCATGTGAACCATTCCTCCCATCCCCAATACACCAACATCCCGCAATCCATATTATCACCAACCTTATCGCCACCATCCAATAGTCTTCCTTCAGTTCAGCCTTATGGTTCTTGCTCTCACTTCACTACAAATATTAACACGAATACCAAATTCAGAAAAAAATATGTAATCCAAAAACTGAATTCCATCTGTGTATAATATTTAACAAGAATAATTAGTGCCTGTATGTGTGCTCATTTATCTATCCTAGTGCTCCTACAAAGTATTTCCCCAGTGGCTACAGCTTGGGAGGTGGAATGCTACTAAATTTCCATTGAGAGCACTTCAGATGGCCATGCATCCCGCATGAGCCGGGGCAGTCTGGCTCAGCTGGCTGTTTGGCACTAACAAAGGCACTGACAGAGTGGGTGGCAGGGGGCAGGCATGCTGTCATCCTGAAAGAAGCCATTCCCATGGAGCCAAGGCCACTCTCCTGGGACTGTGCTTCGACTTTGGCTTTGTGCGAGAACAGAGTGCAGGAATGATGTGATGCTCTGGAAGCCATTGTTGACACTATCCCGCAGAGCCAAGGTGGCAGCCACTGAACTTCCATGCAGCTGACCACTCTCTCCATGTTGGACAGAATGGTCTCCATACGCTAGCAAAGCCCTGACACAAGTTGGAGCTGGATTTCTCCATGCTCAGAGCCATTGCTCACAAGCTCGCTGGCAGGCTGCCCAGTTAACCTAGCATTTCCTGGTATATGCCCATCAGCCTTCTTTGTTAGACTGGACCCTCAAAGTCACAATCCGAGTCCCCTACAGCAGAACTAGTATGTGATCTAGCCTCCCAGTAAGCTGGCACCTGTGGCGTCCTATCCCCCGCCCTAGCTCCTGCACACTCACTGTGGCTCAGTGGTAGCACACTAGCCTCTGAGTCAGAAAGTTGTGGATCAAGTCCTATTCCAGAGACTTGAGCACATAATCTAGGCTGATATTCCAGTGCAATACTGAGGGAGTGCTGCACTGTCGGAGGTGCCATCTTTCGTATGAGATGTTAAACCAAGGTCCCATCTGCCCTCTCAGTTGGACATGAAAGATGCCACGGCATTATTTGTGTCCTGGCCAATATTTCGCCCTCCACCAACACCTAAAACAGATTATGGTCATTTATTTCATTGCTGTTTGTGGGAGCTTGCTGTGTGCTACTTGGCTACTGGGTTTCCTACATTACAACAGTGACTACACTTCAAAGGTTAGTTGTAAAGTGCTTTGGGCCATCCTGAGGTCACGAAAGGCACTATATAAAGGCAAGTCTTTCTTTTCACACTTGTCACCGATAATTCACCACATGAAGACACCTCCACTAACATACCCTCTAAAGTACGCATGCTGCCAGTCTCTGAGCTGGTGCTTGCTAGGGTCAGATTGGGTGTCACTGTATCTTCAGGAAGACTGGCCTCCTCTTCCTGAAGTAGCACAGGGGCATTGACATTTTCAGTGCCTGAGTTGAGAGGGACAAGGGTTAGCTTTTAGTGTGAAGAGAGAGATGAGTGGCTGCTGAAAGCAGCTGCAGTTTGTCATGCAGAGTATGTAGGGTGAGATAGAAGTAAAAAAGGAAAAAGAGGAGAAGGTGTGAAGAAATCCTGTGTGCTGACTTGTCCAGCGTTGCCACTTGCCAGGGCAAGTGTGTTAGTGACAGCCTTGTAAGGTGTTATGAGAATGTGCCTGTCATTGTCAAATGACTTGTATGTTGTGTAAGATGTGGGTAAGGGAGGGTTGCAATAGTGGTGGGAGTAGAAAGTGCAGAGTGTGTGAGTGGGAGAAGAAGGAGATGGAGTGAAGTGTAGTGCAATGATTGTAGGAGTGTGAAGGGAAGTGGGGGAGGGGCCTATTGTGGGTGGTGTGGCTGCAGGTGATGCAAGCCTGTGAAGAGTATAATTAATGTGAGAGGTAGGATTCTTATCTTGTCAACTCTAATGAGGTCAATTAACTTTTTCTGCAACCATGTCCTTGGAGCTAAGTTCCTGATATTGACCTCCTCAGCAACCTCTTCTCACTGGTGACGGAGGTGTTGCCTGAAAGGGGGACAAGATTTCCCTCCTCCTTTCGACAGCATGGACCAGGGCCTCCAAAGCCGCCTTGGAGAACCTGGGTGTCCTCTGTGCCACTTGCAGCCATTTTATTCCTTTGAGAATGTTTCCCTGCTGTCTGGAGCCAGAATGCACCTCCCCTTTAAGAGGTGTTGGCTGCCGTTAAGTGGCATCAGTCAAGCCCGTTTTCTCGTCCCCGCCCTCCCACAAACAGGCATGCAACCGATAAGTAGCGTGGGTAGTGGTAGTTGAATGTCTGATTCATGATAATTAGTTGGTAGCACTAATTTTGCAGAGTGCCTGCGGCCACGTGTACAGGCACGTACAGCATGCGCCCTGCCCTTTGCGCACCCATTTTGAGGCGTCAGTCAAATTTCTAGGTCCTTATATATGTGCGCATTTCCAGTCAACTTTTCCATTATAAATTCTTATGTCTACATTTATAATTCATGCTGTGATTGCCCCCTTACTTCAGCTGTAGTGTCATCACAGGCGGAAGTGTATCATTACAGCTTGACAAGTTTACTTTGGTTGTTTCCATTATAAATGTGGACATAGGAATTTTTAATGGTAAGAGGTGATAGGAAATGCACGCAGAGATACAATTTTTACTATATCACTTGTAGATCTTATGTAGTGTTGCTCACAATGAGTCAAAGGATTCATAGTTTTATAACAATAAGAGTGTATATGCAATGTAGGGGATAACATCGAGGCCACTGATTTACAGAGACTAGATAGACAAATTCCATGATATTCTGGGATTTTTACTAGGACTTTGGGAATTGAATTTCACAACTCTGCCCCCCACTCTGTTCATTATTTTGTAAACATGTAAATAAGTATCCATTATATGTTATATACATTTCTTTACCTTTGTATTTAATTTTTATATAATTTTTATAATTTTTAAAGCATATGGGATTTTTGGCTTTAGTACTAGAGTACAAAAGCAAGGAAGTTATGATAAACCTTTATAAAACACCGGTTAGGCCTCAGCTGGAGTATTGTGTTCAATTCTGGGCACCACATTTTAGGAAGGATGTCAAGGCCTTAGGGAGGGTGACAAAAGAACCAGAGGGGACATGAGGGAACATGTGTTTACGCAGCGAATTGTTATGATCTGGAGTGCACTGCCTGAAAGGGTGGTGGAAGCAGATTCAATAGTAACTTTCAAAAGGGAATTGGATAAATACTTGAAGAGAAAAAATTTACAGGACTATGGGGAAAGAGCAGGGGAGTGGGACTAATTGGATAGGTCTTTCAAAGAGCCAGCACAGGCACGATGGGCTGAATGGCCTCCATCTGTGCTGTACAATACTATGATACTGTGATATAAATCATTTAATGCTCAGAATACATAGCAAATTGGTATGCATGATGTACCAATTGGAGGTAGATAGCTGGAATGTTGCAGCATTTGGAAAAGGGAACGGGGCTCTAGCGCATTTCGGGCAGTCTTGAGCTTTGGTAGCAATGGGGGCAGCCCTAGGCTTTGGCAGCAATAGAGGCAGTCCTGGAGTTTGGTAGTACTGGGGATGGTCCTGCGGTTTTGCAGCACTAAGGAATGATCTTGGGCTTTTGAAGATCTGGGATGAGTCTTGGAGTTTGACAGTACTGTGGTGGTGCTGTTGAAGCCTGGCAGCATTGTGGGGGTGGGGGGTCCTTTGATGTGACATGATTGTGTGGAGGGGGAACCTGGGGTTTAGCAGAACTATGGAAGATGGAGTTTAGGTTCGGCAGAGTTGGGAGTTGATTGTGAAGTTTGGCTCATTGGTGGATTCCTGATACCTATCAGCAGTGAGGAGAGGGACAAGGCATGGACTTGACAGCACTGGTTGGGGGGAGGGGTTCCTATGTGTGGCTGCACTGCTTTGTGCCTTTCTAAGAGATCTCTGTAAACATTGAATTTGGTGTTTTGTGATTGTTCCTAGATGTGTACCTCAGTGCCTATCCCTGTCTCTATCCTTCTGTTTCTATCTATATGCCTCTCGCTCCAGCTGTCTCACATTATAAGGAAATACAGGTGGTAATTAGAGTTTTCAAAATTCAACTCATTTATATTTTATTTTTTGAAAAACAAATTAAACGAAGACAGACAATCTGGACTTCCACTATAACAACATTTGGAGATGGGGAGAACATAACAGAAAACCAGGTCCCTGCTGATTCTAGGATTTCCTGGTCAGCTTTATATGGGGTGGAACCTCTGCATGTCCCTTAAAAGACCAATGACGCCAATGGAAATGAGCTGGGAGTGAGGACTCCCTATGCTGGAAGTTACTGCTTCCACTGCTCAAAAACGACCCTCAATAATTCTGGAGGCTGGCATGCTGAGAGAGATGAGGCATACCAACTTCCCAAAGGGCACAAGTGAGCCCAACTGGAGGAAGTGGGGAGTCCAGGCCAGTGCCACTGACTGGACCCCCCCCCAAAGAAAGGACATTTATTTTATTCTTTTAATTCTGTCACCCCCCCCCCCAACTTACAGAGGGAGCAAAGGAGAAGCTGTATGGGGTCAGTGGGGGAGGGAATCGTGGATTTTCAGAGCCCATGTGCATATGTTTCAATGTCTCTGTGTCTGACAGCCATTAGAAAATGTAAACATCCTAATTGCTAACTGTCCAACATAACACCAGTGATATTTAGGCTATTTTAACTGTCAGTACAATACAAGTGTTAATCGGGTGAGCTACTGTTTGCTTCAAAGTGTAACTTTTTTTAAAAAATGAACTCAACTACAATGAAGCAAGACACTGGGTTAAATTTTCTACTTGCCGCCAAGGTGTAAAACTGTCTTTGGGAATTGCCCGCCTGATAAAGAAACCACTCGATTTTCATTTCCATTTCGATCTCATTTCCATTTCCGTCTCTCTAATTTAATACACATTCTGAAGTTTGTAGATCACAAAACAACTAGTGTGTAAATAATAGTCTTCTTTTCTCACCCACACTCACAGACATACAGATTGACCTAGAAGTTCCATGTGGCGAATTGTACCATTTTTACACCAATCGAAAATGACTGCGCCCGCTGACAATTTGGAGAGATAACACAAGAATTTCCTGGGTCAGGTCATTTGCATATCCATTGGAGTAGTGATTGTCATAATACCAAGTGGAAGTAATCTGCTGGGTTGCATGTAATTGCAACGCAGCCTTTAAAATGCCAGTTCTAGCGGAAAATTTCAGCAGCAAGCTGAGGGAGCAGCAGATAAGTATTAAAGTTCTTGGCTCAGTCAGTTGACTGTCAGCTAGCTTGATTGAATGTCTCATGAGTGTTTTTGTGTCACTTCTCAAGAATGTCTACCATGGAGGCAGATGGCAGAGGTAGCCAATCAAGGGATAACGCTGTGGCACAGAGGCAGAGAAGAAGATGGCACAGTTTCATGGAAACAGACCTGTGAATCCCTCTAGATGAAATTGAGCTCAGGAGCCACAGACTGCTGGGTATCTATGACAGGAAATTGTCAAAAATGTCACTTGTGGCACGCAGAGGGGGGTGGCCCTGGCACTGAGTGCCAACTCTCTCACCCTTAGAACTGCAAACCAGTGCCACAAAAAGCTCAATGACCCGACCAGAGCAGGCAAGGGAACATACCGGTCTTTCTCCCTATTCTTCCTTGAGCTACCTGGGCACCAGCACACTCTTCACCCTTTACAAGTAACAGTTGTACAGCTGACCTTTCACTGTGTACTCTGAATAAAGAGGGCACTAACTTGGGATCTTACAGTATGGCTACCTATCTTCCCTAACAGC
This sequence comes from Heptranchias perlo, assembly GCF_035084215.1. Lineage (NCBI taxonomy): Eukaryota > Metazoa > Chordata > Chondrichthyes > Hexanchiformes > Hexanchidae > Heptranchias > Heptranchias perlo. The sequence goes on along the minus strand of NC_090352.1, from coordinate 15,366,634 downwards.
AATTACTTGCACGCACAACTCTGAAAGCTTTTCCTCTACTTTATCAGGATGATACCACCACATCTCTCACTTAGGTTCTCCCATGCCAATTGGCTCACAATCCTCAACTTCTAGCCTTCACCTAATTTACTCAATCTTATTGCAGGAGAAAATGTGAGAGGCAGGCCACCAGAAAGGGCATCTCCAACCTGAAACACCTCACGACCTGTGAGGAGAAGGCCATGGAGCTCATAAAGAGGCACTCTGCTCTCACTGTGGAAGATGATGAGGTCAGGGGCATATTGCCAGTGCCAGGTTAGTGACTGAACACCTATACTGTAGCCATGGAACCCCTGTAAAAAACCACACAGCCAGAAGCTTCCATCCCCTTCTCTATCCCCTTAATCCCAAGGTTGCAATATGCACCCATTCTTAATTTGTAGCTTCCTTTCCTCTGGATCTACCACGGCAACAGGGAGCTCAGGAGGAGGAGGAGCACCAGGAAAAAATGTTTTCCTCGTTGACTATGATTACGATGATGATGAAGAACAGGATGATGTGGACTAGGCCATACTAGAGTCCCTGAAGCATGATCCTGCTCCATGTTATCTGCCAAAAGCCCCTATGTCACTTGCTTTCTCTCTCCCACGCACTAGCTCAGATACTTTCACCCGGGGGAATTAGATAGTGTTAGTGAAGATGTGGCGTCAGATGATTCACAGAACATAAAGGAATTGGAGGAGTGGGAAGTGGATGAGGATTTACCACCTTACCAGTGGTGGTTGAGGAGAAGGCTGCCCATAGCTTCAGAGTCATAGGACCCAGAACTCATGGGTACTCGCCTGAAAAAAAGAATTTTCGAGGAACATCATACCTATATGGGAGCTTTGAGATCAGTCTCGAAAGATGTTCAGCAACTGACAAGGGTGACTTTTGAGTCTACAGCCCTCATTTGCAGCAACATCAAGATAGCTTTTACTTTGTTGCAGGCATCAATGGAGCATGCGGCAGCTTCACTGGAATCTGCAGCAGACCCCCACCTAAGAAGCGGCCATGGACTAATCAATGCCTCTACCTCCACAGAAGCACAGACTGCAGCTTTGGTGGCAATGAGGTAGAAAAAAGAGGGTACCCTACATACCTCTTCCAGACCATGGGGGCTGCAATGCATGCCACTGTCTTTCAGGGCTTTCAGCTAATAGACCAGCCATCCCACTGATCAGTAGGGACACAGGTGCAGAGCCCAGTGGAATAGCAACAGCTGGAGTCAACCTGCAGGTCTCTGGCTTCCCCCCTCAGAGCACCACACCAATGGAACATAGAAGGCGATACCAGGTTGCCCAGGAACAAGTTCCAGAGATGTAGCCAGCAACAGCCTCCTGCTACAAGCAAGCTGCCATGATAGGAGGGCCACCATAGTCCCATGACCTCTTCTAGAACATGAGCAGCCAACCACTTCTTTGTGATATTAGCCCTCAGGTTGCACCTAGGAGAAGTACTAGAATAGGTGAAAGAAAGGCACATATAGCCATCCAGCAGAAGAACAGTGTTAGGAAAGTGTAGGTTGGCTTGTGCTCACTTTAGATATTGTTGTAATAAAATAGACTGTCATGCTAATGGAAGTTAGAATCATACAGGAAAGGGTGCACTTATTTGCTGTTGATTTATTCAATCAGGTGATGTTTATTGGAATGGTCATGTAGAAGTAAAGAGGGCTGATGTGTTGTCATGTTCTAGGATGGGTAATGGATTGAAGGAATGTTCCTTTATTTGAAAGTGAGGGAGAAGGAGGTAAGGCAGTGATGTCAAAGGTAGGCTATGTTAGACAAAAGAGAAGACTTCAATAATGAGGTGTGCTCTGATGCCCCTTGCAACAGTTACTGAGGAGTCTTGTGAGTTCAGGTCATTGTGATGCTGTCTTCTATGTAGTTTTGCCTCCAAAGCATCTGGGCCACCTCCCCAGCAATGTCCAAGACCAGGCCTTTTCATAAGGTGAAGTTGTGCAAGGCACAGCAGGCTATGACTGTGCATTACACATGATCTGGAGCACATTGCAGTGCCTTCCCCAAGCTGTCTCATAGAAAAAGCTTCCCCATAAAACTCTGATGGTGCTGTCAATGACCAGTTATGTAGAGGCTTATGCCTCATTGTAGCACTCCTCTACTGCTGTTCCGGTCACTCTGAGTGGGATCATAGAATCATACAGCACAGAAGCAGGCCATCCGGCCCATCTTGTCTCTGCCGGTTCTTTGAAAGAGCCATCCAATTAATCCCATTCCCTGTTCTATTCCCATAGCCCTGCCAATGTTTCCTTTTCAAGTATATATCCAACTCCCTTTTGAAAGTTACTATTGAATCAGCTTCCACCACCCTTTCAGGCAATGCATTCCACATCATAACAATTCGTTGCGCAAAAAAAATGTCTCCTCATTTCCCCACTGGTTCCTTTGATATTATCTTAAATCTGTGTCCTCTGGTTACCGACCCTCCCGCCAGTGAAAACAGTTTCTCCCTATTTACTCTATCGAAACCTCTCATAATTTTGAACACCTCTAGTAAATCTCCTCTTAACCTCTGTTCTAAAGAGAATAATCCCAGCTTCTCTAGTCTCTCCACATAACTGAAGTCCCTCATCCCTGGTAACATTCTGGTAAATCTCCTAAAGTGTGGTGCCAAGATTTGGACATAATACTCCAGCTGAGGCCTAACCAGTGATTTATAAATGTTTAGCATAATTTCCTTGCTTTTGTACTCTGTGCCTTTATTTATAAAGCCAAGGATCCCATTTTTTTTTAGCAGCTTTAGCCGTATGTCCTGCCACCTTCAAAGATTTATGTATGTGAACCCTCAGTCCTCCCTGTTCCTGCATCCCCATTAAAATTGTACCATTTAGTTTATATTGCTGGGTTATTATCCATGGGAGGCCTTGTCACCCACAAGCCATACATTGACATGATGTTCTTCCCTGATGAGGTCAGAGAGGACCGAATTAGGAACATAGGAGAAGGAGCAGGCCATTCAGTCCATCGAGCCTGTTCTGTCATTCAAAGCTGGGTGGGACTGTGCTCAGCTGGTTCTATTCTTATCTATCAAGTCGTAGCCAGAGAATCACCTGCAATGACTTCTGTTCCCGCTCCCGCACCATTACCTCTTGAGTCCCCAGGGATCTATCCTTGGCCCCCTCCTATTTCTCATCTACATGCTGCCCCTCGACGACATCATCTGAAAACACAGTGTCAGGTTCCACATGTACGCTGATAACGCCCAGCTCTACCTCACCACCACCTCCCTCAACCCCTTCACTGTCTCTAATTTGTCACATTGCTTGTCCAACATCCAGTACTGGATGATCAAAAATTTCCTCCAACTAAATATTGGGACGACCGAAGCCATTGTCTTCAGTCCCCACCATAAATTCTGTTCCCTAGCCACAGACTCCATTCCCCTCCCTAGCCACTGTCTGAGGCTGAACCAGACCGTTCACAACCTTGGCGTCCTATTTGGCCCTGAGATGAGCTTCCAACCACATATCCGCTCCATCACCAAGACCGCCTACTTCCACCTCCGTTACATCACCCGTCTTCGCCCCTGCCTCAGCTCATCTGCTGCTGAAACCCTCATCCATGCCTTTGTTACGTCTAGACTTGACTATTCCAGTGTTCTCCTGGCATTTTCCACCCTCCATAAATTTGAGCTCATCCAAAACTTTGCCGCCTGTGTCCTAACTTGCACCAAGACCCATTCTCCCATCACCCCTGCGCTCACTAACCTACATTGGCTCTCGGTCCGTGAACACCTTGATTTTAAAATTCTCATCCTTGTTTTCAAATCCCCCCATGGCCTCGCCCCTCATTATCTCTGTAACCTACCTCAGCCCTACAACGTTGCATGATCTCTGAGCTCCTCCAATTCTTGCCCCTTACGCATCCCCGATTTTAATCACTCCACCATTGGTTGCCGTGCCTTCAGCTGCTTACGCCCTAAGCTCTGGAATTCCTTCCCTAAACCTCTCCATCTCTCTCTCCTCCTTTAAGATGCTCCTTAAAACCTACCTCTTTGACCAAGCTTTTGGTCACCTGTCCTAATATCTCCTTATGTGGCTCGGTGTCAAATTTTGGTTGTTAACACTCCTGTGATGTGCCTTGGGATGTTGTACTACGTTAAGGGCTCTATATAAATGCAAGCTGGTGTTGTTGTTGAGGTCATTGTTGATTTGTACCTCAACTCCATTTCCTATCTTTCTTAGGTCCAAAGTGGATGACCTCACACTTGCCCACGTTGAACTCCATTTGCAATAGTTTTGCCCACACACTTAATCTGTCTATAAGAAAGAAAGACTTGCATTTATATAGCCCCTATCACCTTCATAGAGAGAAGTATGGGCAAAAAAGTTTGACTGCAGGTCCTCGTGAAGTAGGTGGCAGAGCTGCCCTATTACCTTTTTGGTGAATTACACTCTTCTTATACAAAGCTCCTCACTAAGGTCCTTACATGACCTGTGTTGCCTGTGTATTCTATGGGAGGGGTAATATCTGGTGGAGTCCATCCTCCTAAAATGCTGCTGGACTCTTCTTTGCTCCGTTCTGTGAATGTGATCCTGATCCTCCTCCTTCCGATTCTCCTCCTCCCGATCTTCCTCCTCCCTGTAGGTGAGGGGTCAGGCATGATAATTTCCCAGTGGTCTCACTGTCAGAAGCAAGTCCAGATCTATGTAAGTACAATGCCACACAATCGCTGCAAAAAGTTGTTCCCAACTGCAGAAATCACTATTAAAACTCTCCATATTCTTCAGACTCAGAAATTCTACTTGCAGCTGTCTCAGCTGATTTGCCAACCATATCATTTTCAGTCTAACTCACTCCAAGTTCCTTGCGAGTGTAAAAGCAGGAAACTCAGAGCTACGGCATCACTGGCCTTTGTGATAATAAATTTAAAAGGAGCTCCCTTGGCACTCGGTGGGTAGATTGAAGGAAGGATCAAAAAAAATGAGAGGGAATTTGGAGAGGGGAGAAAGAAAATCGAATTAGGAGTGGAAAACCAGTGGACATAGCTTCCGCCTCATTTTGCTGCCAAAACAAAATCATTTGCCCCAATTAAATGCTGAAATTACACCAAAAATGGCATGGAAATTCTAGGTCATTCTGTTTAACAAAAAACACACACAGCCTTTCATTTTACCTGAATAAAGATTTTGAATTTTGTCTTCTAGCTTTACTTCAAATAATTTTTGTAAAGTTTTGAGCAGAAGCTGCTAGAAACTAAAGAAAAATATTCTATCGGTGCAAATGGCTGAATGGTGTTGTTATATCTAGGGAAATTAGGTATATTGCTTATGCTCAGACCACATAATCCAAATTCAGCTCACAGACTCGTAGCTCTGGGCAAAAATATCAAATCCTGGCTTTTGGGAGAGGGTGAAGCCTTGATGTAAAAATATTAATGAAGGCATTAAAAAATAATTGAATTGATAAATTCAATCATGTTATTGTGAACTATACATTTTTTATTTTGTTTAAACCCTTATTTGGACATTAGAAATTTCAGCTGTTGAGGGGGAAAAAAGGACAATGAAAAGAAATTTAGAAAGCATTTTGAGCGATATGTGGGAACTCAGTGGACAGATTGCTCAATCGCAGGGTGACAAATTTACATAGTCAAAATGTGGACACAGGAATTTCTGATGGGAAAAGTTGACACAAAACTTGACAAAAGGGTGACAACAGGAAGTCAAGTTGTGCAGACAGGAAATGTACAAAGATGTAAGATATATATAGATAGATAGAAAGAGAGAGAGAAAATACATACATAGGTAGATGAGAAAATTCTGCAGTTTTTTAAAGAAATATGGAAACAGTGTTTTGGTGCCAAATTTATACTGAAATACAGACTTAGAAATTTCAACTTTCTTGCTCTTCAGAATGCTGCCATGCAGTCTTCATACCCTGTTGATGTTCTACACAGCAATGCAGCAGCCTGGCACTGCACTGCGACAGATGAATCCAAAAAGTCTGAAGTTAACTTGGAAACTGTCTTTCAGATAGTGGATGAATTAAGGGCATCTCCAAAACTTCAACTGGTGAAAATGGATGCCGTAGAGAATCCAACACAAATGCAACAATCGCAGGCCACCCAGCAGGCCCCCAGCACTGCAACATTTACTGACAATGCAGCAGCCAACGTCCAGTCTATGGAAATTGAATCTCTCACTTCTACAGTCTCAGAGATTAAGTCATTTGTGGTAGCAGCAGACCAGCCACTTACCTGTTCACTGCCTGCAGCTGCTGACAGTGTGCACTCAGCTACCTCACAGCCATCTGAGAGTACAACCACTGTTAGCATTGTACCAGAGTCAGTACTTCCTGAGCAGTGCCCACCACAAGGAGAAGTGCACAAGCTGTGTCACAATACATCTCTCCATCCTATAGTGTTTGTTGAGGATGGACCAGAATCCAACTCTGAAAGAGTAAGTTATAATATAAGCATATATTTCTATCCGGTACATGAAATAAGTCATATGCTGTGAAAAAATGAGCAGATTTGAAAATGTTTAGCAGCAGTTGATAATCTAATGAGTTAACATTCTTACAATAGTAAACTATGTCATCTCAAGGAGACTTCATGAGAAAGCCACATACGCAATAGTATTTCCTACCATGCGTTAATATTGTGCTTCATTTTTGAAGAGATATACTTGTATAAATTCTGCACATACCAATCTAAAAAAAAATTCCATGCAACATTTCAACAGAAGTTGATAATCACCATTCTTTGGAGCCTGAAAGGACATGACTAAGCTGTCCCTCTTCATCTGTCAGTTTGTTAGTGTGTAATAGTAGCAGATAACATCTTTGACATCTCACAGATCAATGAAATTCAGAAATAATAGATTAACAGAATCAAAAAAGTTAAATTTGATTTCCCTCTCACTTTCTGATCAAAATTAACCGTTTTTTTTATAAAGCTGATTTATGGTTATCGGGGTTACAGTAATTAAGTGGGGAAGAATAGCTAAGAGAGTATCATTGGTTCAAAATACTCCCCCATTTTATAGAGAATAATTAAGATAGAAATTACTATGAGCAATAGTGGATGAACAGTTAATGTGTTTATATGACGTTCTCAGCCCATTGTTTAATAAGGCATGAACCCATTTAAAATAAATGGTTAACACCTCTTAAAATAGCAGGCAGCATTGTCATAAAAGTGTGTTAAGTGTTCATCTACAATTATAGCTAACAATAATTTCTAGCCAAATGAAAAAGAAAAAAAAACTCAAAAAATCTGGAACAAAAATAGAAAATGATAGAAATGCACATGAGCATTGGAAAGCAAAAAAAACAGGCTACTGTTTCAGGTGTATACCCTTCCCCAGAACTGAAAACCTAAAATAATCCAAAACGATTACCTGTCTTTTCTCTTTACAGATGTTAATAGACCTACAATGTAGTTCCAGCATTTTCTGTGTCAGTTAACTATACTCAGGAACCTTAGTAACACAGTAACAATTTCAGGCAGGAGAAGACCTTTGATCCATCTAGCCCATCTATCCACAGTATTCACTTAGTGCATTTCTAATAACCATGCATCCCATTTGTTGACAAGAACCTGTTTAGTCCCTTGTGGAAACCCATTAAGGTTTCTTGTTCCATCACATATCCCAGTAATCTGTTCCACGTACTTATCACTCTTTGTAAAAAAAAGTTCCTCCTTCATTTCCTATTTTCTTTTAATGTCCTTAATTTGTAAATATGACCTCTTGTGCTTAAATTCTGTACATGGCAGAAAAGATTATTTGGATCCAATTTGTTCAAGCCTTTCATAATCTTAAACATTTCTATCATGTCCCCTCAGTTTTCTCTTTTCAAGAGAGAAAAGACCCAGGGCAGTCAATCTTTCCTTATACATCATCTTGTTTGAATATTATTTTTAAAAATTTCAGAGCAGCTGGCAAGCATACAAGGCTGGGCCGTCCTCTCTACTAGGCTGCTCATGATTGTTATAAATTGGATAGCCAGGTGGTGAAGGATAGAATAGTAGAGCCTAGTCTTCAGTTGCTTCCAAGCCTTTATTCACAGAGCTCCACATTACACCCACCCCACACCCCAGATCAGCTCTCTTATAAAGTGTTCCCAATTGATACGTACCACCTGAATACAGTTAGCGCTAATTGATATAAATCACATAGATACAATTAACAGATTCACTTCGCTCTTTTTAAATAAAAAAAATAAACTTTATATATACACACAATACAAACAAAAATTTCAAACATTGAAAACTTCCATACTCTGTACAACCTATACTATTCAAAGCATTACATTGTGAGGACCCCTAATAATTTCTTCATACATGTATTTCTTTTAGTAAAACAATCCAACAATTGATGGCTTGAATTCACCCATTTAATTTTAGAGATTTCCTTTCTCTGCAGCATTTCTTTCAAGCCAGCAAGGTCAATCCGTAATCTTTTCTCACTCACATTTTTCGCAGAGTGTACATTATTCCACAATGAACAATTGTCTACATAACATTCAATGGGTATACTATCTGCAGTACAGGATGCCACTCAAAATATTTGCCAAATAGAATCCCATATCCACTGCATCGGCAAGAGCCAGTATTTCAGCAGCCAGAGTACTTTTACCAGCCCTTTTTATTTTCTTAGCTTCCCAAGCTAAAGGACAACATTTCCCGTGCTCACCCATAAGAAACACAATGAAACCAGCTGCACGAGACTACCCATCAGGAAGATTAGCATGTGAAGCATCGCTAAAGATACTAGCTTAATTTTCTTTGGGTCACCTTGGGTAGGAACTTAAGTATGCATTTATCTATATTTAATTTTTTAGCATGTTTTATTTGCCCTTAAAACATTCTCTACTATGGGTTGTTGAAGTACTTAACTCCAACACATCAAAACTAGCATCTGGTCTAGTCTGAGTTCACAACCAGTTCAACCGACCAATCAAGCTTCGTAATTGCTCTGTCTCCTTTAGATATAACATCACCTTTCTGTGATGACCTAGTATGATTCCCTGGGACAGAAGTAACATTCATGAACATGTTGCCAAAAGAGCCAAAACAATTTTTAAGATTACCTTTCCAGCAGTTGGAGAATCCACATGAACATCTGTATCACCCAGTTTCTCTTCAAAACCCCAAGCTACCAACCTCGCTTTAGCCTTACAAGTACCATCTACAAGGACTTTCTCAGTACAAATCTATCTATGCAACAAAGCGTGGTTGACCCTTATCTGTTACCTCAGAATAAGCTCCAAATTCTTTCCAACTATCTAACTCCCGTTTCAATAGAGACTACATCCGTACTTCTAAAATGGCTTGCTCCAGCTATCTTACATGGAATTACCACTCTCAAGTGACTTCAAGGTGTTGTCATCTCCAAACTTGAAACATGTACAACTTTTATATTCCTTAGCCATGCGTCGATCCTCACTACATAGTGAATCAAGATAACATTTTAACCGATCTACCCCACATACAGTTGAAGTACATGCACTAACACCGCACAATAAAGAAATCCGCGACTAATACATTCATCACAGGATTAAAACTCCTTGTGACCAGTATAATCTGAACATGTTCATCATTTTCTTCATCCTCTTCCTCAGAACTACTTTCTTCCTGCGTCATTTCAAAGACCCTGCATCTTCGCTCTGGGCTATTCGCCTCATAATGATACTTAGAGTCACATCTAAAGCATCTACTGATTTTTCCCTGGGCATTTCTGGAATTCCTTTGCCCATTATTACTGTCTCAATTTTGTCTTCTGTTGATATAACTGGATTTGCTGTACCTGCTTTCATCTCCAATCTGGCTGTCTTTAATCCTTCCATCAAATTGACATCTGCATCTGGTCTCTTGAAAATTTTAAAACCTGGTCTGGCACCTGCGTTTAGTATCCAGAACATTTCGAAACCTGGTAACCATCGAATCTTCTATTCTTTGTGTCACAGCAGAAGGCCACATATATTCCATGAAGCTGAAGCGAATGACTGTTTCCCCAGGAATTTTTTTAAGGGAGCACACAATTGATCCAACAGAGCCTCCTTTTCCAAGAACTGGACGCCAGTTAGACCAATTGCCTGTTCATATGAGACACCTTAGCACAATCTAGTAATTTAAACGTTAGTACCGATCCAGGGATTCCCAATTTGAACGTTGTCAACTTTTTGTACAACTTGTTAAAGGCTATGATATACTCTTCCATTGAATGACCGTCCATTGAATGACCATCCATTTTCTGAAACCTATCAAATGCTGACCAGGCCTCATAAGCACTTAACAGGTCATCTTACTTATAGAATTTCTGGATCAAATCTACTAGAAAGGTAAAACCTTCATCATTATCCAAAAGATTTGCATCCATCTCAGAAAATACCTTACTTCTGATTTTACTTCGTTCAGGAAGTGACAACATCAAGGCCATGCCTTGTTTTCTCTTTGGCAGAGTAATAACCCGTGTCCACACATCTATCGCATTCTTCCACTGGTCATACAGTTCAAACTCCAAGAGTATCGGAGGGAAATTGTACCTCGATGATCGTTCCGCGGTTATCTCCCTTCATGCCCTCTTGAAGCTCATCTTGTCAATGGGACCTACCTCCTGCTCTCTTGACCATATCCCACTAAACTGCTGACCACCCAACTTCCCTTCCTGGCCCCTATGCTAACTGATATTGTAAACAGTTCCCTCTTCTCAGGTACTGCCCTTCCCCCTTTCAAATCTGCCATCGTTACCCAGCTCCTCAAAAAATCCACCCTTGTCCTTGCAAACTATTGCCTCCAACCTCTCTTTCCTCTTCAAAGTCTTTGAACATGTTGTTGCCTCCCAAATCTGTGCCCTTTTCCCACAACTCCATGTTTGAACCTCTCCAATCATGTTTCCACTCCTGCCACAGCACTAAAATGGCCCTAATCAAAGTCACGAAAGACAATCTCTGTGACTGTGACTGTGGTTCACTATCCCTCCTCTTCCTTCTTGACCTCTCTGCAGTCTTTGACATGGTTGACCACACAAGCCTCCTCCAATACTTCTCCTCTGTTGTCCAGCTGTGTGGGATTGCCCTTGCCAGCCCCATTCTTACCTATCCAATCGTAGCCAGAGAGACCCCAGAAATGGCTACTATTCCCACCCCCTCACTATTATCTCTGACGTCCCTCAAGAATCTGTCCTTGGCCCTCTACTGTTTCTCATCTACATGCTGCCACTCAGCGACAACATCCAAAGACATGACTTCAGTTTCCACGTGTACGCTGATGACACCCCGCTCTATCTCTCCATGACCTCTATCAACCCCTCCACTGCCTCTGTTATCAGACTGCTTGTCAAACATCCAGTCCTGGATGAGCCACAATTTCCTCCAATAAACATTGGGAAGACCACAGTCATTGTCTTCGGCCCCTGCCAGAAATCCATCCCCTCGCCACTGATTCCAACACCCTCCCTGACCACTGTTATAGGCTGAACCAGACTGTTCACAACTTCAGCATCCTTTTTGACCCTGAGAGGAGCTTCCGTCCCCATATCCTCTCCATCATAAAGATTACCTACTTCCACCTCCGTAACGTTACCTGCCTCTGCCCCTGCCTTGGCTCATCTGCTGCTGAAACCCTGATCCATGCTTTTGTTACGTCCAGACTCAACTATTCCAATGCTCTCCTGGTAAGTCTCCCATCTTCCACCTTCCATAAACTTGAGCTCATCCAAAGCTCTGTTGCTTTTATCCATCAAGTCCTGCTCACCCATCACCTATGTGTTCGCTGAACTGCATTGGCACCCAGTTCATCAATGCTTTGATTTAAAAATTCTCATCCTCATGTTCAAACACCTCCATAACCTGGCCCCTCCCAATCGCTGTAACCTCCTCCAGCCTTACAACTCTCCAAGAACTCTGTGGTCCTCCAACTCTGGCCTCTTGTGCATCTCCTACTCTCTTCACCTCACCATTGGCAGCAGTGCCTTTTTGGCTGTAAGCTCAGGAATGCCCTTCCTAAACCTCTCCACCCCTCTCTCCTCCTTTAAGCACATCTTTAAAACCTTCCTCTTTTACCAAGCTTTCAGTCACCCGTCCTAATATCTTTGGCTCAGTGTCAATTTTGGTCTGATTATACTCTTGTGAAGTGCCTTGGGACATTTTCCTACGTTAAAGGCACTATATAAATACAAGTTATTGTTGTTTTAGCCACATGCACTAATTTAAGTAGAAAACGCCTTACATACACTCACATAATGTATTTACTTAACAGACATCTACCACCATTCAGTATGAAACTTTGCCATCTCTCTTTTTCATCAAAGTTTGGAATTCTGGCATGAATTTAACTGACATAGCACATCTTAGTGCCGCTTCTAAGTTTGTGTCCAATGTACAGTGATTGCTGAGAATGTTGACTCACACAACCAAGTTGAGACATGGAACATAGAACACAACTTGGCAATTCTCAAAACCTGATTATTCGCCCTGAGTCAGGGTATTTTGATACATTTTCAGCAGAGTCGGCCTCAGTCATGTATCCACTGCAGTGACAGCAGATCCATATCTGTCCACAGAAAGCAATTCCACTAATTTCCACGAGTTCCTGATGTTAAAGTAAAATGGATCTTTCATGAAAGGTCAGACTGAAACCATTAAAAATCAGCAAATCCCTTGTCAGATTTTTCCAGCAAATTTCAAAGCTAAGCAGCTTAGTGATCTCTCTGAAAATCATGATCAGCTGCATATTGGAGCAATTTGGGAAGTGAGTAAAATTTTGCTCGTGGAAAAGCTTTGGGGAGTCAGGAGGTGACCCACTCACTGCAGAATACCCAGCCTTCATCCTGCTCTGGTAGCCAAGGCACTTAGGTGGCTGGTCTAGTTGAGTTTCTGGTCAATGTGCCCCCCAAGATGTTGATGGTGGGGAATTCAGCGATGGCAATGCCATTTAATGTCAAGGAGAGGTCACTGGGCTTTGGACTCTCTCTTGTTAGAGATGGTCATTTCCTGGCACTTGTGTGGTGGTGCAAATGTTACTTGCCACTTATCAGGCCAAGCCTGGATGTTGACCAGGTTTTGCTGTATGTGGGCATGGACCACTTCATTATCTGAGGAATTGCCAATGGTGCTGAACACTGTGCAATCATCAGCAAACAGCCCCACTTCTGACCTTATGATGGAGGGAAGGCCATTGATGAAGCAGCTGACGATAATTGGGCCTAGAGCACTGCCCTGAAGAACTCCTGCAGCAATGTCCTGGAGCTGAGATTATTGGCCTCTAACAATCACAACCAACTTACCTCTTTAGTCAGCTGTCCTAATATCTTGGTGTCAATTTTTGTCTTACTATGCTTTCTATATTTTCGTACTATATAAATGCAAGTTGTCATTGCTGTAGCTGTTGCTGCTGCAAGGTCAATATCTTCATCACTTTCCCTATGGAAAGGAGGCATCAGGTGGACAGAGTGCACAGCTTTCACCAGGCTGCAGGGTTTCCTCGAGTGCAAGGCGTCAGACATGGCACCCGTGCGGACACCAGAGCACATCATATCAACCCATGATCTACAAGGGTTTGCATTAAATTAATAATCAGCTGCTTTCTGACCACATGTTAATGGCCATTATCCAGTAAGCAGCGATGGTGATTTTATTATGCAACCCAAATGGTGCCTGCATTTTTGGAAAAGAAACATTGGGGAGAAGGCTCTTAGAAGATTAGAGCTAACCTCTACATCCATGGCGATTGGCTCCACTGTGAAGCCCCTTAACAGCAGAAGAGAGCTGTTTTACATTCGCCAGCTCCACCAGCAAGAAAAGTGTGCTGTTCGGCATTGGTGCAATAAAAGAGTTTGTGCAAAAGGCCAATGGTTGTGTAAAGTGCTTTAAATGAACATTCCAGAGTGTGTAGGAATTCCTAACTTAGGTTTGTACCATGCTTAATGGACCCCACAAGAAATGTGTGCAAAAGTTAGGACCAGACTTACCTTGACCTTCCTCCAGATAACAGGACACTTCTTCCTCTTTTGCAGCCAGGTATGAGGGATCTGGATGACTAGATTAACTTGGTTGTCAACCTATCTCTGTACGCCTCTGCGTTTACTGGAGGTTGGCCAACAACCCCAAATAGGGTCATTCTCTTTAATACACCTGCTGCAATAGGACCTCCAAAATTCTTCAGTATCAAAAGGAACAGCTTTGCTCACATGTCTCTACTGTGCCATTTTGAACAGTTGTTCACTTTCTGCCAACACCACAACTTACCATTTGAAATGTGTAACCCTGTAAGGTGCTACTGCCTCACTGGATTTTATACTCCCCAGTCAAGTGTACTATAGGCCAAGCTCTTTTGGTTACCTTTTCATGTGCCAGTAGCCTATTCAAATTAGGGGAGGGATTCCCATTAGAAAATTCAGTGCAGCCGCCACAATGATCTCCAGGCTTACATGAGCCAGTGCCATGTCAGTTCAACCCCATTTTTGCCATTCTCGACAAATTCAGGCTTTACATTTTTCATTCAACATCCTCAACACACCATTGGGGTTCAGGCAGGCTAATTCTGAAGAAAACATCTCTAATGATGTATTTGATGTTGGTAGGCATTGATGTCAGGTGACATTGGTCGGCGCCAACTAATATGACACCAACCCACTCCTGTACTGCACTGTATAAAAAGTCCCAGCACATGACAAAACATCAAAAGCAAATTACTGTCGATGCTGGAAATCTGAAATAAAAAGAGAAAATGCTGGAAATACTCAGCAAGTCAGGCAGCATCTGTGGAGAAAGAAACAGAGTTAACATTTCGGGTTGATGTCACTTCATCAGAACTTCTGACAAAGGGTCATCGACCTGAAATGTTAGCTCTGTTTCTTTCTCCACAGATGCTACATGACAAAACATGTTGTCTGAAATAATGTTCTCCATTTCTTAGCGCATTCTGTACTTCATGAGTCAGACTTTGAAAAGCAAATTTTCCTTTTCTCATCGAATGGATTAGTTAAAGTAGTTAGTATTTGTGCAGTTTAGAGAGGTTTTTTTAATATTGCCCATCTAGTTTATAGTCCTCATGTTGTATGATTGTTGCCTGTAGTTAGTGCAGACCTAACAACCCTAATTGTGGTACATTGCATTCTGGGATGTCTTCAGTCCGTTGGACGGTGGAAAATATCACAGGCGAAACCACATTTGAACAGGCAAAAAAATCAATTAAATGTATTTACACTTAAGTAATATACAGAAGCAAAGGTAATAGACAAGATTAATAAAAGACATCGATCAAAACTACTTTTTTGCTCATAAACTCACATTTACAACCTCTCAACTGTCATTTGGTCCAACTGCCACAGGAGAAACTCAGTTTGAACAACTTCTCTTAACTCCACTCACTTCCTCCAGACACATATTTACCAACTGTTCACTTTTTGTGTGATCAATCAGTGATTTTGCAGTGCTAGCTATACATCAGCATTTCCTGATGAAAGTTCACTTTTTTTAGTGTCTCCCATAATAAGACTGTTCCAAAAATTGTTTATGTACATGAGCGGACTTCTATCCTCGTACAAAGTTTCGAGCACCTCTGTTATTGCAGGATGAATGGAATTGTGGAACTGCACAACTACAAGTATACATTTTAGCATGTATATAGGCACAGGTCTAGCAGA
Organism: Heptranchias perlo; assembly: GCF_035084215.1. Lineage (NCBI taxonomy): Eukaryota > Metazoa > Chordata > Chondrichthyes > Hexanchiformes > Hexanchidae > Heptranchias > Heptranchias perlo. Next base: position 15,351,000 of record NC_090352.1, on the reverse strand, counting down.
GTGCAGCTCCAACAACACTCAAGAAGTTCAACACCATCCAGGACAAAGCAGCCCGCTTGATTGGCACCCCATCCACCACCCTAAACATTCACTCCATTCACCAATGGGGCACAGTGGCTGCAGTGTGTACCATCCACAGGATGCACTGCAGCAACGCGCCAAGGCTTCTTCGACAGCACCTCCCAAACTCGCGACCTCTACCATCTAGAAGGACAAGGACAGCAGGCACATGGGAATAACACCACCTGCACGTTCCCCTCCAAGTCACACACCATCCCGACTTGGAAATATATCGCCGTTCCTTCATCGTCACTGGGTCAAAATCCTGGAACTCCCTACCTAACAGGCACTGTGGGAGAACCTTCACCAAACAGACTGCAGCGGTTCAAGAAGGCGGCTCTCCACCTTCTCAAGAGCAATTAGGGATGGGCAATAAATGCTGGCCTTGCCAGCGCCGCCCACATCCCATGAACGAATAAAAAAAAAGAAATGATGGGTTTGAATTTGTAAATAGAAAAAAACTTCTAATACACCCCATAAAAAGGCTACAGGGACTGAAATAATCTTGCGCTGAGATTCTTTCAATACCTATGTTATATAAAGCTAGAACTGAGCTTTTATGCAAAAATTATTTTTTTAAATATGCTAAGAGCTTCAAATTTCCATTAGTGTTCCCCCTCGATTTCATATTTAATAGCTGGGAATAATATCATTGAAACATTGTTCAATGATGTAACACTGGTTACCCCAATACTTTATTGCATTTGAATTAACCTTGTGAACTTGAAAGCAGCATATTTTGTATCTCAATGCAATGTCCCAGCTGACCACAAAATAGAATAGGTTGAAATAGAAACACGAAAACTGGCAAAGCAAAGCAGGCTCCAGCGTCTCAGGAGCCTGGGAGAAGAAAAAAGCAGGTTAGCACCAAGGGTGCAAACTGTCCTGCCAGCACAGTGTTCTAGCAGAGGATCCCCATCTCAAGCACCTTCCCGGTCCGCTCCACCACTGCCCCCATCAAACCACCCCCCCCCCAACCCTGGAAAAGCCAGCACACCCACTCCACATCACCAACTCTTCCTGCCAAAGAGAAAGTAGGAGCTATAGTTAAGGTCAATATTAAGGCCAGAGGGCTACAAAGTGCCTAGCAGAAAGATACGGTACTGTTCCTCGAGCTTGCATTGAGCTTCATTGGAACAGTGCAGAATAAAAGAGGTCAGAGTAGTAGTGAAACGGGGAATTGAAGTGGCAAGCAACAGGGAGCTCATGGTCACACTTACGGACAGAATAAGGGTATTTGGCAAAGAAGTATTTAAATCTGCATTTGGTCTCCCCATTGTAGAAGAGACAGCACTGTAAGCAGCGAATACAATAAACCAGGTTGGAAGGAGTGTTTGAAGTCCTGGACAGTGATGTAAGAGGAGTTAAATGGGCAGGTGATACATTTCCTGTGCTTGCACCGGAAGGTGACAGGGAAAAAAGAGCAGGCGGTAGAGGTGGTGTAACAATGATACAGGATATCATAAAAGGGACATCCCCTTTGGAAAGCAGAGAAAGGAAGGGATGATGTGTTTCATGGTGAGATCATATTGGAGGTGATGGAAGATGATCTGTTGAATGCAGAGGCTGACAGGGTGCAAGGTGAGGACAAGGAGGACCCTAATATGGTTGTGGGAAGGAAGGGTTGAGGACAGATGCACGGGATAGACAGACCTGGTTGCGGGTCCTGTCTATCATAATGAAGGGGTATCTTCGGCTGAGGAAAAAGGAGGACATTTTGGAAACTGATGTGGATGATTACATCATCAGAGAAGATGCAGTGGAGTTAAAGAAACTGGGAGAAAGGAGTGGAGTTCTTACAGGAAGTGGGACGGAAAGAAGTATAACCGAGATAGTTGTGGGAGTCAGTGGGCCTGTAATAGATGTCAGTGGAAAGCCCATCCCAAGAAATAGAGAGAGAGAACAAAAATTATTCATCCTATAAAACACAGCTGTTGTAAAGAAACAGCAATACAATTTTAAAATCTTGACTGCAATTTGAAATTCTGATACTGAATACATTTAACACAACTGTAGGTGTCATCGATACTTTCATCACCCAATGGAATAATAATACACGAGTGAAAAATAATTTTGTGAATTATTACAAAAAGTTTGGATGATGATGCTGACATTTTCAAATTAATTAATCATACTAAGTTCAGAAGGAATATTTACTTTCCATACAGTCAATAGAATGTCTGAACAATAATCAGTTGCAGCCCTTCTTATAGGAAAGCACATCATAACTCACTTGTAATAGTGCTTATGAATGTTGGTCAGTTATATTTGCAAAGGAATGCTTACGACCCATGAGATTTTGACTACATAGTCTGTGTGTTACGTCTTTGATCCTTTTTAAAATAAAGCCAACAAATGATGTCATGGGCTGATTAGATTGGGATCCTACAACTGGCGTAGAACTCTGATTATGCCTGTTTCAGGTGGGTGAGCTGCTTTCCCATTTACAGGCTTACCAGAATATGGCATCAGGCAAGCCTTCAGGTGTCACTGGGGCTGCCCCCCACTCCTGATTTTCAACTCCTGGCTGCCCATTTTTCAGGCGCTAAACAGATGGCCATGAGTTCAATTTCTCCCCAGTGCCTCCCGTTGGATGAGGTGCATACTTCTGTCACCTAGGACAGGAGAGGGTAGTGTGACTTTGTGAGCTGGAGTGATGGAAGATTTGATGTGGGAGAGTGACTATTGAAAACATTAAAAAATTTACTTTGTGCTAGGCGGGACAGTAAGTAGTGCAGATAGAAGCAGAAAGTTGCAAAGGGACATAAGTGTCAGCCGTAGCTTAGTGGTGGCACTCTTGCCTGAGTCAAAAGGTTGTGGGTTCAAGTTCAACTCCAGAGACTTGAGTACAAAATCTATGCTGACACTCCAACGCAGCACTGAGGGAATGCTGCACTGTTGGAGATGCCGTCCTTCGGATGGGACGTTAAACCGAGCCCCCATCTGCCCTCTCAGATGGACATAAAAGTCCCATGACACTATTTCGAAGAACTGTAAGGAAATTCTCCCTGGTGTCCTGGCCAATATTTATCCCTCAACCAACATCACTGAAACAGATTATCTGATCATTATCACATTGCTGTTTGTGGGACCTTGCTGTGCACAAATTGGCTGCCACGTTTCCTATATTACAACTGTGACTACACTTCGATAGTAATTTATTGTCTGTAAAGCGCTTTGGGATGTCCTGAGGTCATGAAAGGGACTATATAATTGCAATTCTTTCTTTCTTATAGACAGATTAAGTGTGTGAGCAAAACTATGGCAAATGGAGTTCAATGTGGGCAAGTGTGAAGTCATGCACTTTGGACTCAAGAAAGATAAATAGGAGTATATTCTAAATGGTGGGAAACCAGGAACTGTAGAGGAATAAGATTTTGGAGCCCAAGTACACAAATCATTAAAAGCCAGTAGATAAGTACAAAAAGCAATCAAAAAGGCTATTGTATTGATGGTCTTTATCTCAAGGGGTTGGAATACAAAGGGGAGGAAGTTATACTTCAATTCTATAGAGCCTTGATCAGACCCCATCTGGAGTACTGCATTTAGTTTTGGGCACCACACCTCAAGAAGGCTATAAAGACTTTGGAGGGGGTGCAGCGCAGATTCACCAGAATGATACCAGGGCTTAGAGGGTTAAATTATGAGGACAAATTGCATAAACTTGGCTTGTATTCCCTTGCGTGTAGGAGCTTGGGGGTTGATGTGATTGAGGCGTTTAAAATGTTAAAAGAATTTAATAGGGTAGATATGGAGAAACTATTTCCACTGGTGGGGGAATCAAGAACAAGGAGAGATAATCTTAAAATTAGAGCTAGGTCATTTAGGAGCGAAACCAGGAAACACTTTTTCACACAAATGGTAGTAGAAATTTGGAACTCTTTCCCCTAAATGGCTGTGGATGCTAGGACAGTAGGAGCTTTCAAGACTGAGGTAGATTATTTTTTTTTAGGAAAGGGTATCAAAGGATATGAAGCAAAGGCGAGAAAATGGAGTTGAAGTGCAGATCAGCCATGATCAAATTGAATGGTGAAGCAGGCCTATGGGACTGAATGGCCTACTCCTGTTCTTAATGTTCCTATGCTTCTAATTATGATGCATTTACTAATTTTTTCTTCTGAAATTTGAAGCCCCATCATATCCTTTGATACCCTTACCTAAAAAAGAAAATTATCTACCTCAGTCTTGAAAGCTCCTACTGTCCTAGCATCCACAGCCATTTAGGGGAAAGAGTTCCAAATTTCTACTACCATTTGTGTGAAAAAGTGTTTCCTGGTTTCGCTCCTAAAGGGCCTAGCTCTAATTTTAAGATTATCTCCCCTTGTTCTTGATTCCCCTACCAGAGGAAATAGTTTCTCCATATCTACTCTATTAAATTCTTTTAACATTTTAAACACGTCAATCACATCAACCCCCAAGCTCCAACCAGCAAGGGAATACAAGCCAAATTTATGCAACTTGTCCTCATAATTTAACCCTCTAAGCCCCGGTACCATAAGATATCTTCATGAACTTGAGAAGCACAATTGTTGTTATGCTCTTTACATCAATGCCTTTTATGTTAAAAATGTTCTATTATTTATAATTTCATGATGTTGTGAGTAAGCTTGCAGACCATTATTCATTACTTCATTATCTCATTCAGCTTTGGCAGCTTCATACAGGTAGGTTTGCTGTGTTATAATCACTCAGTGTTACCTTCAGATGGTGCAAAAAACAAGAGTCAACTGCAACTCGTAACAACTTTTATTTTAGTATTTAGAATTTATATATCAAACATTCAAGAATAATTTATTTTTGGTTACAAATGCTGAATCACAGTGCACTTCAAAATGCTGGAAAATTTTTCAAAATAAGTGTCAATAATCAAAATTTCCTGGGGCATGCCCTTATTAAGGGCTGTTTTTCAGTTGTATGTAATTTTTTGAGTTGCCAGCTTTTTTGGAGCTGTTTGTCAGCTTTTCCAAGTTTTGTCGGGTGGCCTATATGACCACTCATCCAGGATCTGTGTTTACAGACCACACCACTCCTACCTGGGCATATCAGAGGAGACCTGTCTTCATTGCTTCCACTTCACTGCAGACACAGTGACCGAGCTTCTGCTTTCTGAAAATATGCACCTTATACATCACTGCAGTGCTATGGAAGGGACCTATAATTGCAGAGAAACATAGAGGGAGTGGCAACTTCATGGCCATCTGCAAAGTGAGGAACCAATTGCAGAACAGCGTTCTCTCATAAATGTTATGACTGATGCCATGGAGACCTTGGACACTGCTTTCTATGCCTTCTGCTGCAGCCAAACGTTCAGACAGTGTCACCAGAGCATGAAGCTTCGATTCAACAAGATCCTTTGAAGCCACAGCAGTGAATATCTGCCAAATAGACCAGTCTGCAGTTCATGATGCCATGTGTTTTTACTTTGTTCTTGGGATGTGAGCAACACTAGCAAAGCCACATTTATTTTTTTTATTCGTTCATGGGATTTGGGCTTCGCTGGCGAGGCCAGCATTTATTGCCCATCCCTAATTGCTCTTGAGAAGGTAGCGGTGAGCCGCCTTCTTGAACCGCTGCAGTCTGTGTGGTGAAGGTTCACCCACAGTGCTATTAGGAAGGGAGTTCCAGGATTTTGACCCAGCGACGATGAAGGAACGGCAATATATTTCCAAGTCGGGATGGTGTGTGACTTGGAGGGGAACGTGCAGGTGGTGTTGTTCCCATGTGCCTGCTGCTCTTGTCCTTCTAGGTGCTAGAGGTCGCAGGTTTGGGAGATGCTGTCGAAGAAGCCTTGGCGAGTTGCTGCAGTGCATCCTGTGGATGGTACACACTGCAGCCACGGTATGGCAGTGTGAAGGGAGTGATGGATGGGGTGCCAATCAAGCGGGCTGCTTTGTCCTGGATGGTGTCAAGCTTCTTGAGTGTTGTTGGAGCTGGACTCATTCAGGCAAGTGGAGAGTATTCCATCACACTCCTGACTTGTGCCCTGTAGATGGTGGAAAGGCTTTGGGGAGTCAGGAGGTGAGTCACTCGCTGCAGAATACCCAGCCTCTGACCTGCTCTTGTGGCTGGTCCAGTTAAGTTTCTGGTCAATGGTGACCCCCCAGGATGTTGATGGTGGGGGATTCGGCGATGGTAATGCCGTTAAATGTCAAGGGGAGGTGGTTAGACTCTCTCTTGTTGGAGATGGTCATTGCCTGGCACTTGTCTGGCACGAATGTTACTTGTCACTTATCAGCCTGGATGTTGTCCAGGTCTTGCTGCACATGGGCACGGACTGCTTCATTATCTGAGGGGTTGCGAATGGAACTGAACACTGTGCAATCATCAGCGAACATCCCTATTTCTGACCTTATGATGGAGGGAAGGTCATTGATGAAGCAGCTGAAGATGGTTGGGCCTAGGACACTGCCCTGAGGAACTCCTGCAGCAATGTCCTGCCACATTTATTGCCCCTGAGATTGTTTTTATAACTGATGGTTTACTAGCCCACATTAGAGAGCATTAAGAGTCAATCAGATAATACTGAACTTCAGTCGGATGTGGGCCACACCAGGTACGGGTGGCAGGTTCCCTCCCTGAAAAAAGAATATTAGTGAAAGAGCTGGGTCTTTAGTGATCAGCAGTTGTTTTGCGGACTGGAGGGAGGTGTGCAGTGGTGTTCCACAGGGGTCGGTGTTGGGACCACTGCTTTTCTTAATATATATTAATGACTTGGACTTGGGAGTACAGGGCACAATTTCAAAATTTGCGGATGACACAAAACTTGGAAGGGTAGTGAATCGTGAGGAGGATACCGATAGACTTCAAGAGGATATAGACACTTTGGTGGCAGGGGCGGACACGTGGCAGATGAAGTTTTAACACGGAAAAATGCGAGGTGATGCATTTCGGTAGGAAAAATGAGGAGAGGCAATATAAACTAGAGGGCACAATTCTAAAAGGGGTGGAGGAACAGAGGGATCTGAGGGTGTATGTGCCTAACTCGTTGAAGGTGGCAGGGAGGTTGAGAAAGTGGTTAAAAAAGCATACGGGTCCTGGGCTTTATAAATAGAGGCATAGAGTACAAAAGCAAGGAAGTCATGATGAACCTTTATAAAACACTGGTTCGGCCACAACTGGAGTATTGTGTCCAGTTCTGGGCACCGCACTTAGGAAGGATGTGAAGGCCTTAGAGAGGATGCAGAGGAGATTTACTAGAATGATTCCAGGGATGAGGGACTTAAATTACGTGGATAGACTGGAGAGGGTAGGATTGTTCTCCTTGGGACAGAGAAGGTCGAGAGGAGATTTGATAGTGGTGTTCACAATCATGAAGATCGAGACAGAGTGGATAGAGAGAAACTGTTCCCATTGGCAGAAGGGTCAAGAACCAGAGGGCATAGATTTAAGGTGATTGGCAAAACAACCAAAGGTGATATGAGGAAAAACTTTTTTAGACAGCGAGTGGTTAGGATCTGGAATGCACTGCCCGAGGGCGTGGTGGAGGCAGATTCAATAATGGCCTTCAAAAGGGATCTGGATAAGTACTTGAAACGAAAAAATGTGCAGGGCTACAGGGATAGGGCGGGGGGCAGTGGGACTAGCTGGATTGCTCATGCATAGAGCTGGGGCGGACTCAATGGGCTGAATGGCCTCCTTCCATGCTGTAACTTTCTATGATTCTGTGATTCTATGAATAACGACAGTTTTCATGGTAATGTTTTCTCATGCCAGTCCACAAAATGTCAGATTTATTGAATTTAATTTCACAATATGCCATGGTGGAATTTGAACTCGTGAACTCTGAATTGCTAATCCTGACCCATAATCACTACACTACACTATGTTTGCCAGAAGAAATGGCTTTATCACTTTACCAGGAGAAAGGACATACCAAAACGGAAAGAACACAGAGGTTTTACCACTTTGCAGGCTTTCCAAGGAAGGAAGGTGTCATAAATGAATCCATATGGCAAACATGGCTCCTAGTGACAACCCCAATTTGTTCAAAAATAGAAAAGGATACCACTCCTTTAACGTATAGGTGTTTCCTGACCACAAAAATGTCACCTTGCATATTAATTGCCATTATCCCGGAAGCACTCACAATGTTTTTAATCTGCGACAATTCACAGTGCCTGCATTTTTTCATGGTGTCAAGAGAATGAACAGATGACTCTTAGACCAGGGTTACCCTTTGCCCTCATGACTGTTGACTCCAATTAGAAATCGCAACAAAACAGGAGAGTGCAAATACAATGAGACCCAGGCTAGCATCCAAGATATTCAGGAGAACACCACTGAGCTGCTCAAGCATTGATTCTGTCGCTTAGACAGCTCAGGTGGGATCAAAGCCTGTAAAATTATTTCTGTCGCCTGCATGCAGGAAGAGATAGAAGACCATGATTTTCAAGCAGATGAATTGGCTCAAATCTCTGCCATTGAAAGCTACTTCCAGTAAGCAACATCTACTACCACTTACCATCTTGCATCAACCTACAATATCCCAGTTAAGGCCTCACAAACAGCACATTACCAATGCTCATCCTGACCTGTCCAATTGCCCCCGCTTCATTCCACTTACAGTCTTTGCCCTGCCCCCAAACAGCATTGAAAGACTGTACAAAGGGGAAAATAAAGTTTTTAAATTTTTTGACATGTATAAAGAAAAGTCAAGTGATCTAATCCCTACTCCTGTGCTTTCCCTTGGTGACTGTATCAGATTGCTCAGTCTACTTCTAATCTTAAACTGTGTTGAAGTCCTTCTTGCATGGGAGTGAAGGGTGTTTCCAATCATGTGAGGGTCGTTCAGCCTTGCTGGTCACAACAGAACTCACTTATTTACGGTCAAAGGTCTGGGCTTACCCTTATGAATCACACTGAAGGATAATGAATAATGCAATCGACACAGGTTTCAGATTTTGAATAGTAAAAGTGTGTTTATTATGTACAACAAAACCGATGCTAACATTCCAATATGACTACAAACAAATAGATTACTTCCCCTTGGACTTCTTAAACTCAACCCCTCCGTGTTCCCTTACTCATGACTGTTAACTCCCAACACTACACTGCTAAGGTTTGGTCGGGACATGCAGAGGTAACTCTCCACATGGCTGTGAGTTGAGTATTCTGCAGGCTGCGGTTGAAATGTTCACTCTCCTGACTTTGGCTGCCAGGTCGTGTCTTCTACGATCGAAGTCCTCGGGGCCGTACCCGTTCCTTGGGGCATGCGACTTCCTTCGGTCCTGGTTGTAGAGAGCGGCCTGCTCTGCTCTTCTGATGTTGTAGAGCTGTGCGGCTGGTGTCTCTGACATCCACTTCCTTCCTGAGGCTGCAACAGTTATACTGTTTTTGGTTGATCTCGTCAGATTGTACAAAATGCTACGATTGGTCCCTGGAGAGAAAGCGTTGTTTGAATGTGTATTATTCTCCCGCCTCTCATCTAACTGGTATTGGTATTGGAGGACAATGGGAACTGTTGATTATATGAGGTGTGAACTGTTTTCAGATGGGTTCTGTTGTCCCAACTGATTGACTTAATTATATCAACCGTGGATTTCATTGTCTCCTTAGCCAACTTGGAGCCGGTGATCATGTGAGGCACTGTCTCTGTTGGATGGGGTGAGTTTTAGTTCAAAAGCTTGTCTGGGAACTGTGTTTTAAACAGGGTCCTTTTCCCAGCCATTTTCCCAAAACTGGGGTTTTCCCCTGGGCGAATAAAATCTTGGATTAAAATGATAATCCTACAATCGCCCCTACGAGGGTCTTCTGTCTACCAAGACTGAGACCCCTCGCACAACTATCTTCCTTCGTTGTCTTCTTGCTGTGTGTGAACACCCATCATGTCCAGATCAAACCGTATCCTCCCCCATTAAACTAAAACTCTGGGGAAACCCTAAACAAACTTACTATTTCTAAAACAGAAAGGAAAACTATATACATACAAACAAGACAGTACATTCCTCTTGCCAAAACATATAGCCTTGGGAAAAACTCTCCTCTCTTATACAACACAGAAAGCTTCACTTTACAGAATACAGAAAAGAGAAAAACGTTTGTACGTACAAGCTCTGGTTTTATACAATCTGCAAAAACAAATCTTCCCTCCCAACCCAGAGCCTTAAAATCAGGATTTTCTCTCCGTGGGAGCAATCCATTGGCATCGGAGGGCTTTCTTGCGTTTCCTGCAGGCGATAAAAACTAAGTAACACCACATTACCAGGTGGTGAGACGTCAATCAGATCTATGGCGGGATCTCTACATTTAAACCGAAATCCCACCATGGAGGGGACATTATGTCTTTTATTTCTTCCCCCGTCTCCCTGTTGCATTGCTTTAATGTGTAAAAATGTTTTTGGGACACCACTTGTTTTAGGAGTTTTGAGAGATATCTGGGCAGGGGTGGTATGTCATACCCAATAGTGGTGATGTAACTCTGTAGACTGTCTACGGAGTTGTTAATGTCAAGGTGAACTGTGGTCTCGATTATGGGGAGAATTCTCACATTCGCCACCTGAACCTCTGTGCAGGGTTTAAAGCAGAAGGGCCGCTCGTTCACAGGACACCAGGTGTTGTTGTGAACCCTGTACTGGTCGATGCCAGTTGTCACGTAGTACGTTCCCCTGCCGGAATATGCTACCTGGGGTGACACGTGGGCCTGGGCAATCACCTCCATGGTGCAATTCACTGGCTCTGCGCCTTTGGATTTTAAACCCACACACAGGCCTATCTAAAGCGTACAGGTGCTGGGGACACAACTACTCAAACTCCCCTTACCTGCCGGCCTTTGAAGTCACTGCTGGTCATGGCGTGTTCCCACATAACCACGTACGGTGGGACCTCACGATGGCACATGTATACCCCACCTCGGATGACTCCGATGTTCTCCACGTGGTACGCCAGTGCAGGCTTTTGGGCCTTGCTCAGTACCCACATCCACAACATTATCCCCATAATAGTGTGGTTTGACTGACCACAGTCCACAGCAACCGGGTAGGCTTCTGAAGCCAGCCGGAGCTGACACAGGCTCAAATGGTTGCTGAAAGGACTGAGCGCGGTGAGGTGCCTGTTACTAACCCAAGAAGGAATGCGACCTTCCCTCAGGTCCTCCAGATTACTGCGTCCTTCATTTAGCAACCAGGCCCCATAAAATACTCACACGTCATTCCTTGCAGCCTGAGCCAAGGCATTCCTGTCCTCCTTGATTAACTCATTAATGGAGTGTGCATGAGACTCCAACTGCGCTATGACCTCCTTTAAACGGATTGTCATAGCCTGGTCTTCATGCAACCCCCTGCCTCTACCACGTTCTGCTACCCCAGGACCTTTCGCAACCGATCTGAGGGTTTTGACCTGAATCTGCAATTCAGCATCATCTAGACTGTCGATGGCCGATGTTCTTGTGCCGAACGCGGTCGCAGCATCATTTATCAATCCCCGTTTATACCGTATAGAGCCAATGCTGCTCTCCTTATCCTGCATACGATACATCTAATTGTACATCCCCATAACTTGACTTGTAAAATTGATGGTACATTTCCCGGAGCAGGGTTTCATACAAATGCTCCGTTTCAAACGGACACCATCCTAAACAATTTTACAACACCAAGTTATAGTCCAACAATTTTATAAATTGTTGGACTATAACTTGGTGTTGTAAAATTGTTTACAATTGTCAACCCCAGTCCATCACCGGCATCTCCACATCATGGACACCATCCTGGCAGCTGCACACGAATCAGGTTTAAAACGACTGAAACGACCTGATACTGTACCACGAGGTGCACTACCTTTCCTGTGGGGACTAAAACCAAGCCATTCCCTGGGCCCAGTGTGGTGGCGGGGCAACCGATCTCTGTTCCCCTCACCGGTGGGGCTGTGGGCAGAGGCTTTCTTTCCTGGGCAACAAGTTCTGTGGCATTTACTGTGTTGGGAGGTCTCAGGGTTACACAGGACACCATACTCCTACGCCAACTCACCCTTGCCCCGGAATCCTGCCATTGCCTGCTGAACGCAATCGACATTCCTATGGGGCAGGCCCTCAATGACCCCCCGCACACACAAAAATGCCCTGTTCCTCCTTCCACCACACCTCTACACCCCCTTTCTGCCCCGTGATTGTCCGGTATGTGTCGTTCCCCAGTCCGTGGTCTGGTTCCCTTTTACTGAGTCTAACTTTCTCAAGCACCACCAAAGTCCCAGGGGAATGTTCCCCTTGCATCTGAGACAGACGCTCTTCCCTTCAGTCACCCTAACCCTCATGACAGTAACCTTTATTTTTACGCATGGCACGGAAGCCTGCCCGAAAGTGTAGCCAGAGTAGTTCATGTACCTGGTCAAATTCGATCCTACCCAGCCTGGTCACCTTCTCTTGTGGAAATAGGTCCTCCGTCCGTCCGTCACCCCTTCTCGCCCTGCCGGTCTGTATGGCCATCAAAAATACGAATCCCCATAAGGAGATCTGCATCCTTCGTCGTTCTGATGTTTCCCTGCTTGAAAACAAAATAGACAGAATGCCTAATCCTCAGAGGTTTGATACTCCACAGGTCCAACTGGTTATTTACAAAACATGGAAAAAAAAAATGTACAAAACTCCACCGCCTTACTCGAGGCACCCACAGCTAGATGATATCCAGCCGGGGCCTCTTGCGGTTCAGCACTGGCTCGTAGGGAGGCGACCACAGCACTCTTGGCCTTGGGGTCCTGTTGCCCCTCCTTACAGCCTCGGATACTGGGTCCTCGTCGTCGTCCCAGATGAACGGCGACAGGCCCGTATCCACCATACTTGTGACTGGGCCTGGGCTCCTTTTGTTCTTTACCTTCCCTTCCTCAGGAGTAAACAGTTTACACTGGTCGATGTGAAACTATTTTGTCCTCCTGGGAAGCTTCACTGCATAGACCATGGGGCTCGCCTTGTCAACGATGTTGTACGTCCTCATGTGCAGTGGTTCGAACGCCCCTACGTGGGCATAATTCCACACCATCACCATGTCTCCTATCATCCATTTCTGGTAGCGCTGTGGTTCTAGCAGCAAATGGTTCTGGCGGTTCTGCTTCCCCAGATTGCTGGCAGCCCGCCAGTGAATGCTCCGGAGTGTCTCGTACAGTTTCTGCACGAAACGATCCCGGGTGACATCCTCACCTGTAGCTCTGATAGCCCTGGAGCTAGTATGTGTGTGGGAGTTTTCATTACTCTCCCCGTCATGAGCTCATGCAGGGAGTACCCTGTGCTTTTAGAAGGACTGGCTCGAACTCCCACTAGAATCAACGGAAGGACTTCATCCCACCGCTGAGGGAATAACCCTATCTTCTTCCTCAGCCTTTCTTTTATAGTTCGGTTCATGCGCTCCACAATCCCTGAAGACTGGGGATTGAGAGACACATGCCACCTTCCGTGTATTCCCAAGAGTCCGAGGGTACCCCTCATGACCTGGCCCGTGAAATGACTCCCCTGGTCGGACTCCGCCACGTGTGGCAATCACCACCGGGAGAACACTTCCCTCACCAGCACCCCCACCAACCTCGCGGTTGCTAGTGCGGTGGCTGATCTACAAGGAAAGGGCTCAACCCACTTGGCGAATACATCGACCAGGACCAAGCAGTACTTGTTCCCAGCCTTTGTCCTCAGTAGCGGTCCGATAAAGTCGATCTGCAAAGACCACCACGGCCCCTCTACCCTTCTCATGTGTCCTAAGGGTGCCTTTCTTTTCTGGGGATCGGGGTTGTTCGCCGCGCACACCAAACAGTTCGCGCAGAACTCCCGAACTTCTTCCCTGAGCTGGGGCCACCACCCTACCTCCTCTACCCTCTTCCAGGTAGTTTATGGCCCTGGGTGCCCTGCTCCTGGACCCGCGTGGGCCAACTGAAGAAATTCTTCCCGGTGCTGTTTGGGAACCACCCACTGATCCCCCTTAAAGAGCATACTCTCTTTGACCACCACGTCCGCTGTCCTGAGTGGACCCTCAACTTTTTCTCCCCTAACCAGCTTTCCTACGACCGTTCTGATAGCCGGGTCCTCTGCCTGAACCTTAGTTAGGTCTGGGGCTAACACTACTCCTTGGGTCCCTCCTTTGTCCCGGATCGCTGCTGTCTGACAGGGATCCCAGAATTCTCCCTCTTTTTTTCCCGTTTTGCCAGCTCATCGGCCTTAAAGTTTCCCTGCCACCTTGGCTCTGACCCGGAGTGGGCTTTCACTTTGTGGATGTAAAAGCCCTCTCCGCTGCCTACGGCTGCAAGGATCGTTTTCAACAAAGGAGCTGTTGTAAGGGGTTTTCCGTCCGCCGTTTTAAAGCCACGACGGCTCCAAATCGCCAGATATTCGGCACACGAGTTGTAGGTGAACAGAGTCCGAACAAATGGTGTAGGGAGTGGGGAATTCCTCAGGGTGCGTAACCACGTACGCCACCGCCGAGAGTTCTGCGTATTGGGCACTCACGGTGTCGGGGAGTTTAATTGCCTTGGCCACTTTGGCCTCCGGGTCATAATTCCCACATCCCATGAGTCGTGTCCCATTTACAACAGAACTTGAACCATCAATATAGATATCCCTGCCGGTAGGAAGGACTCCGGCCTTGAACCCTACATTGTGGTCCCAAACCCCTTCAACCGTGCACCTATGAGCTTCCCCTGCATATATGAGGTTCATGGCGAGTTTGGGCTCCATGCACTTTCAAATTCAGCTTGAGGCACACAAACACTGCCTGGCAGTTCTCATCCCACTCCCATCCGACTCCCTTTCGGAGGAGCCGGAGCAGAGGGGCTGCTGGGGCGGCGTAGCCCTCAATGAAGTCGTGGCAGTACCCTGTGAGCCCGAGGAAAGACCTTACCCCGGTAACGTCTTTTGGCAGTGGCAACTCCTGTACTGCCTTTCTCCTTTCCTCATCTATGCATCGCTCTCCTGCCCGGATGGTCAAACCCAGAAATTTTACTTCGGGCGGACCAATCTGGGCTTTCTTGGGATTCACCTTGAATCCCACCATCTTCAGTAGCCCTAGCAACTCTGTTCACAATGGGTCATGTTCCTCCTCCCCCTCTGAGAAGAGCAACAAATCGTCCACATATTGGACTAACTGGTGTGGCCAGCTGAACGCATCAGCCGTGTTGGCCTTTAAAAGTGTTGGCCTTTAAAAGTGAAAGCAAACTTATATTGGTCCTCCTGTTTTAAGGGGATTGACCAGGACCCGTTTGAAATATCCAGCACCAAAAACGTAGTTGTGGTGGCTGAAATGCTCTCTACGAGGTTAGCTACTGCTGCCACAGTAGGCGCTCATGCTGGAATGTTTTCATTAAGGACTCGATAGTCCATGGTAGCTCTCCACGAATTGTCCGGTTTCCTGACCGGCCAAAGTGGTGAGTTCATGTGGGTCGCTATTGCCCTCAATACCCCTTGCTGCACAAAGGATCCCAGTGCCGTCTCGAAGTCAGCCTCGTCCTCCTTGGGACAACTGTACTGCCGTTGTGGCCATGACATCGATCGCCTAGGACTCTAACCTCCACCCCGGTCACCCTACCACAATCATGTTTGAGAGTGGCAAACACTGCGAGATTGGCTCGCACTAGGCCTGGTACTGTGCTGGGGTGTTCCCGACTAATGCTTCCAGGTCATAACCTCACTTTGGACTCATCGTACAGATGTTTCCCCTCTTATCCTCCACTTCCTCGGATCCCCCCTGCTCCCCATAAGCAGAGGTTCCTGCGATCCACAATCAACCAGTTTGCTAACATAAGGTCAGCACCATGGACTCCAGATCCCGTTTGCTCCCACTTAATCAGCACGCATTTCCACGTGGTGTGAAGCGCCCCTAACGTAATGGCGAGGGGTCATGAAATCGCCCCAGCCTGTTCAGTCTGGTGGGGTTCACTGGGAATGAAGGGGACCCCGCTAGACCAGGGTGAAGTGGTCGGGTTATTTGCATGGACCACCGTGCTAGAAGCCCCGGTATCCACCATATATTCCCCCTTAACCTTCTCCACCCCTATCTTCACACAGGGCCTGCCCCACTCATCAGGCTGGGCACGCGCTAGTCAGGGTGATGGGCATACGGGAGAGGTCGGGATCACACTGCTCACAGCAGCGTCTACCTCCCTTTCTCCTGCACAAAAACCATGTGAAGGGCAGCTACCAGAATGTCAAACGGCTCCCCGGTCGCCCCCTTCGCTTCGACGGCTTGTGGCTTTTGCACTGAAGGTTCCCCTCGGCCTGGCCCTTTCTTCTGGGCCGGGCACTCTCCTCCAGTGTTCCATCTTCCCACACCCGAAACATGTCCCTGCCTTTTCTGCACTAGTTCCTTCCGGACGCCATTCCTTCTTGCTACTCTGGCCTTCATCTCATGCACTTTGCCCTTATTCAGTTTGACATCCTCCTCTGAACCGGTTTTAAAGGCCAGGTTGATCTAACGGAGCACGCCGGCCTCCGTATTCACGAGATCTTCGGAGTCAAACTAAGCTTCTGCCTTCGCCCTTATTCTTGGCAAACTGTTTGCCACAAGGACCCTGAGCCACTAATTCCTGGGGTTCCACCCCCCTCCCCCCAACAACTGCGCGCAGTCAAGCGTCCTTCCAATTGCCTTTACGTACACAGGCCATAGCCTGTCCGCAAATGCATCTGGTGCCTCGCCGGCCAGATGCCTAGTCTGTTCTACTTGTAACAACGGGCTACCCTGGGTATGCCCTAAGGCCCTCAGGATCTCGTCTTTCAACCCCTCTGTGGTACCTCCCCCCATCTTGATGGCTGCGGGGAGACTCTGATACAGCCTTCCGTCTAGGGAGAACAGCATCAGCCTGTTCTTCTCATCCTCGCTACACCCGTTGATCCTCCCAATCTGCTCCATTTTCATGAAGTGAACTGAGGGGTCCCCATCCTGTCTTAACTTGGACGTTCCTGCAAGCATGGCTTGCAGCTGAGGGTTGGTGTAAGGCACCACAGAGTCGCTCTACAACGGCCCTTGGTCCCCATTTGCTGCTGGCGGACGAAACTTTTGCTATCGCAGACGACATATGGGATTCCCTAACATTTGTTGCTCTTCCTGGGATCCCATATCCTGGACCCTACTGGCGGGACCTACATTCTGAATCCTACTGGCGGATTCTACAGTAACCCTACTGGCGGGCTCACCCTGACCTTCCTCGTCCGCCCCTGGAGCTATCAAGCTAACCATCCCTCTGGCCTTCGACAAAGCTTTGGTCAGCTTTCGGATCTCCTCCCTACATGGTCCGTGATCCGCATCCTCGTACCCCCTCTCCTACACAACCTTGTATGCGACCCTCATGTCGCTGAGGTGCACCTCGGCTGTACCAGCCCTGGCATGTAGCCTATGGTTGCCCTCTCGAAGACCCTGAACTTGCACTTGAGATTCAGTTACCTGACATTTCAAGTACTCGTTCTGGATACGAGATGCTTCCTCTTGAGCCCCGCACTCCTTCCTTGCGGAGTGGAGATCTCCAGTAATCTACTCCAAGCCATCCCTCTAACCTCACACTCTTCCTTGGAGGCCTGCAGCTCTATATCAAGCCTACCTACTTGCTCCCTGAGCTTCTGGATTTGCTTTTGCAGACATAGCAGCCACATGGCCTTTTCCTTGGACTTTTTGTGCTTCTAGCTACCCGTCCATTCCACTGCTCTCTGCTGAGGGCAGTCAGAATGGATCATGTCTAGAATCCACAGCTGGGCCACATTAATTTTCACATACACCTATGAGGAAATTCTTTCCTCCATACCCAAACAGTCACCTGAAACCATATTCATATCTTTCAGTGAGTTCACTGCCAAACTTACTACCTGGTTCACCAGATCTGTAGGGTGTTTCTGATCATAAGAGGGTCGTTCAGACTGGTCACAACTGAACTCATTTATTTACAGTCGAAGGTCTGGGCTTACCCTTATGAATCACACTGAAGGATGATGAATAATGCAATCTTCACAGGTTTCAGATCTTGAATAGTAAAAGTATGTTTAAAATGTACAACAAATCTCAATATGGCAAAACCGATGCTAACATTCCTATATGACTACAAACAAATAAATTTTGACTTCTTAAACTAAGCCCCCCGTGTTCCCTTACTCATGACTGTTAACTCCCAACACTACACTGCTAAGGTTTGGTCGGGACATGCAGAGGTAACTCTCCACATGGCTGTGAGTTGAGTATTCTGCAGGCTGCGGTTGAAATGTTCACTCTCCTGACTTTGGCTGCCAGGTCGTGTCTTCTACGATCGAAGTCCTCGGGGCCGTACCCGTTCCTTGGGGCATGCGACTTCCTTCGGTCCTGGTTGTAGAGAGCGGCCTGCTCTGCTCTTCTGATGTTGTAGAGCTGTGCGGCTGGTGTCTCTGACATCCACTTCCTTCCTGAGGCTGCAACAGTTATACTGTTTTTGGTTGATCTCGTCAGATTGTACAAAATGCTACGATTGGTCCCTGGAGAGAAAGCGTTGTTTGAATGTGTATTATTCTCCCGCCTCTCATCTAACTGGTATTGGTATTGGAGGACAATGGGAACTGTTGATTATATGAGGTGTGAACTGTTTTCAGATGGGTTCTGTTGTCCCAACTGATTGACTTAATTATATCAACCGTGGATTTCATTGTCTCCTTAGCCAACTTGGAGCCGGTGATCATGTGAGGCACTGTCTCTGTTGGATGGGGTGAGTTTTAGTTCAAAAGCTTGTCTGGGAACTGTGTTTTAAACAGGGTCCTTTTCCCAGCCATTTTCCCAAAACTGGGGTTTTCCCCTGGGCGAATAAAATCTTGGATTAAAATGATAATCCTACAATCGCCCCTACGAGGGTCTTCTGTCTACCAAGACTGAGACCCCTCGCACAACTATCTTCCTTCGTTGTCTTCTTGCTGTGTGTGAACACCCATCATGTCCAGATCAAACCGTATCCTCCCCCATTAAACTAAAACTCTGGGGAAACCCTAAACAAACTTACTATTTCTAAAACAGAAAGGAAAACTATATACATACAAACAAGACAGTACATTCCTCTTGCCAAAACATATAGCCTTGGGAAAAACTCTCCTCTCTTATACAACACAGAAAGCTTCACTTTACAGAATACAGAAAAGAGAAAAACGTTTGTACGTACAAGCTCTGGTTTTATACAATCTGCAAAAACAAATCTTCCCTCCCAACCCAGAGCCTTAAAATCAGGATGTTCTCTCCGTGGGAGCAATCCATTGGCATCGGAGGGCTTTCTTGCGTTTCCTGCAGGCGATAAAAACTCTCCACACGGCTGTGAGTTGAGTATACTGCAGACTGCAGTTGAAATGTTCACCCTCCTGACTTTGGCTGCCAGGTCGTGTTTTCTACAATCCAAGTCCTTGGGGCCGTACCCATTCCTTGGGGCATGCCTCTTCTCTTCTCTTCTCTTCTCTTCTCTTCTCTTCTCTTCTCATGTTGTTGTAGAGCTGTGTGGCTGGTATCTCTGACATCCACTGTTCCCTTACTGTTCAACCCCCTCCGGCCGGCCCCACCTCTGTCCCGATCCCACCCCCAGGATCGTCGGCAGAGGAGTCCTCCCCAGGCTCTACCGGGGGATCCGGGTCGGAGGGCGGCAGCAGGCAGGGACCCTCCCCAGCCTCCGAGCGGTGAAAACCTCGCGCCGGGCTATATGGGGAAACCGGGGAGTAAGTAAACTCCAGTTCCCCCAACTCACCCGGCACCGTACCCAGAGATCAGGAGAAGGGGCTCCCCCCGCCCACACCGCCACCAACCGACCCGGCAGGTGAGATGTTTTTATCATTGATGCTGTCCACCAGGTCGAGCAGGTCCTTGGAGATGTCGAGCCGAGGGCGGACGAATTCGGCCTCATCCACCCCGGCACCCAGGACACCCGACCCGGTGAACGGGATACTATCGTCCGTGCCCGAATCCGCGACCCCCCCTATCGGCAGGGTCTCTCCTTCCCCCCCGGGAGGCACGGGCTCGGTCTCCTCCCCCCGAGAGGTGGATGACTCCCGCTGGTGGTGGGAAATGGAGGGTGGGGCCGCAGGATCCGTAGCCGGCGCCGACTCCCCTTCCACGGGGGCCGTTTCTTTGCTGGGTTCCCCTCCGCTTCCAGGGAGTGGCGCCTTTTCTTCTTTCCGGAGGGTCGTGAAGGGAGGGGGAGCTCCATGTCTGCTGGGCCCCCTCCTCCGCTCCCTCCAGATTCTCGACTTGCCCGGGCTCCGTCGCAACCGCGAGATGTACCTCGGCCGCGGTCACGATCGCGGCCTCGGGCTGCCCGGAATTCTTAGTGTCTCGGGGACCAACCTCTTGGTGCTTTGCCTTTCTCCGCGCCTTTTTCGGGCGAGGGTGCCCTCCATCCCCCCCGGTGGAGGCCTCGACGGCAACCTTCTCCCGACGCGGGGGCGGGGTTGGGGGGAGGAGCGGTGGCGGCGCCAGCCTCGGCCACCGTAGCTGTTTTGGCGGCCTGGGAGGTGGGGCAGTTCTTCTTTAGGTGGCACACCTCCTTACAGGCATGGCACCGCCCACCCTCTGCCGTCCAAACGACACGGTACCCTCATAAAGGGCGTTAAAGCCCCCCTCCGTAACCTCCTCCCGCGCCAGCTTGATAAATGTCTGGCGACGGAAGGAGTACATATGCCGGAGGCTGTTCTCCCTGAGCCCGAGCGGCAGCGGCGTTACCCCTGACCTCACCTCCCCCAGTTGACGTAGGTGGGGGAGGAGGAGCTCGTCCGATAGGAAGGGCGGGACGTTCGATAAAACAAGCCGCTGCGCGGTGGCCTCCAGCGGGTCCAGCGGCAGGAAAGTCCCGCCCACCGTGAGCCCCTTGCTAAGGGCCAGGGACACCGCCCGCTTGGACCTCAGGAAGAATACAGCCTTCCCGTACATTTTGGAGGCCGCGACGATGGCCGAGGGGCCGACAACCTCGGCCATGGCCTTCACGCAGGCCTCAATGGTCATGTTGGGGTGGGCGTAGCTCTTTACCCCGTGCTTCCTCGTCACGAGGCGGAAAGGTGCTGGCCCAGCAGGAGCGGCAAGAACAGCAGGAGCAGCTGCCGCAGCAACGCCTGCATACTACCTGCTGGGTCCCGGCACCGGCGAAGATGGTGTCGCCATTCCCTTTTTCGCTACACCCACCCCAAGTCTCAGGTCTGCCAGTTATAAAGTTTTTAACAAAACAACTAAGGAAACCGCCTCTCCCCAAAATTACACTGTTCTGTTGGGAGAGGGGCTCCTTTCCTGGGGTTTTTGAATATTGCAGAAATAGCAAGAGAGGGAGGGAGGGATGTTTCGAAAGGGAAGGAGGGAGTCTACAGGGGTGGGCTGCTGCAGAAGTCAATGGAGGGTTGCACCGTAAACGGGTGGACGATGAAGTGGAGTCTTCCGGTGGGCAGGGGGAGGAGATGTCTTCCCCTAGACAGCTGGAGCTGCCTAGGCTCAGTCCTCCACAGATAGCAAGTAACTTCACCCAGGCAGCTCCAGCTGTCCTGGGCCAGACACTGGGGGAGAATCCCCTGCCCAGAAATGATCTTCTTAGCTCCCCCTACCTTCAGTTGGCCACCCTGTTCTGCGCCGACCTCCTCTTCCTGTTGGGTGTTTTAGACAACAGGAGAGGAACAATCCCTGTTGATGGGATTGTTCCTCTCCTCTCCTGGCAACAGGCACACAAGCAAGGCCGACTGTGCTCTGCTCTGCTCTGCTCTGCTCTGCTCTGCTGGCTGGCTGTGGCTGTGGCTGTGGCTGTGGCTGGTGTCTCTTTGACATCCACTGTTTGACCTCCACTGTTCCCTTACTGTTCAACCCCCTCCTTTCTGAGGTTGCAACAGTTATACTGTTTTTGGTTGATTTCGTCAGACTGTGCAAAATGCTACGATTGGTCCTTGGAGAGGAAGCTTTGTCTGAATGTGTATTATTCTCCCGCCTCCCTCATCTAACTGGTATTGGAGGACAATGGGAACTGTTGATTATTTGAGGTGTGAACTGTTTTCAGATGGGTTCTGTTGTCCCAACTGATTGACGTAATTGTAATGATGTGGATTGCAATACAACTGGTGGATTTCTTAATCTCCTTAGCCAACTTGGAGCTGGTGATCATGTGAGACACTGTCTCTGTTGGATGGGGTGAGTTTTAGTTCAAAAGCTTGTCTGGGAACTGTGTTTTAAACAGGGTCCTTTTCACAGCCATTTTCCCAAAACTGGGGTTTTCCCCTGGCGAATAAAATCTTGGATTAAAAATGATAATTGTGGTGACCAGTAGAGGTAAGGTACTGCGAGCTTCCTGAGATGGCCACGGCCTTGAACCTCTGAGTGCAAGGGCTCCAGGTGCTACATGACTAATGCTTTTTTTTCAAAAAATATACTTTATTCATAAAATTTGCAGCAGTACATACAATACAGTTGTCATATTACATTCCAAACGTACACAATATAGATTATGCAATTTGCAGGTTACATCAAGTACAGTTCAATGGAACACATTGGACATAATTACAGTTCATGACACTCTAGGGTGCCTCATCGCATCACAATCAATACAAGTGATTCATTACAGATACATTACAGGTTTATTACGGGTACATTACATCAATTTGAATTTTACATTCTGCCCGAGGGGTTTTTCCCTGATTTCAGCCCCTTGGTATACAATGGCGGGAAGGCTCTAAACGGTTGCCTTTCCCCACAGAGCCTTTGCGGCGGCTGCACCCATCCTCAGTGCGTCCCTGAGCACGTAGTCCTGGACCTTGGAATGTGCCGGTCTGCAACACTCGGTCGAGGACAGCTCCTTGCACTGGAAGACCAGCAAGTTTCGGGCAGACCAAAGGGCGTCTTTCACCGAGTTGATGGTCTTCCAGCAGCAGTTGATGTCCGTCTCAGTGTGCGTCCCCGGGAACAGCCCATAGAGCACAGAATCCTGTGTTACGGAACTGCTCGGGACGAACCCGGACAGATACCACTGCATCTCTCTCCAGACCTTCTTTGCAAAGGCACATTCCAGAAGGAGATGGCTGACGGTCTCGTCTCCACCGCAGCCTCGTCGGGGACAGCGCGCGGTGGCGCTGAGAGTCCGGGAGTGCATGAAGGATCTGACGGGAAGGGCCCTTCTCACCACCAGCCAAGCTAGGTCTTGGTGCTTGTTTGAAAGCTCTGGCGATGAGGCGTTCTGCCAAATGACATTGACAGTCTGCTCGGGGAACCAACCGACAGGATCCACCATCTCCTTTTCCCTCAGTGTCTCGAGGACATTATGTGCGGACCACTTGCTGATCGCCTTGTGATCAAAGGTGTTTTTCTGCACAAACTTTTCCATGAAGGACAGGTGGGGCGGAACGGTCCAACTGGACGGAGCGTTCCGTGGCAGCGTGGCCAGGCCCATCCTTCTCAACACCGGGGACAGGTAGAACCTCAGCACGTAGTGACACTTTGTGTTTGCGTACCAAGGGTCTATGCACAGCTTGATGCAGCCGCACACAAAGGTGGCCATCAGGATGAGGGCCACGTTGGGCACGCCTTTCCCTGGAGATTTGTACATCGTGACCCTGCGGACACGGTCCATTTTTGATCTCCAGACAAAGCGGAAGATGGCTCGGGCGCACGAGCGAGGTATGGGCCAGACCTGCGCCACGTACAGCAACACCGAGAGCACCTCGCACCTCGCACCTGATGACCAGGCTCTTGCCCACGATCGAGAGGGACTGTCGATCCCACAGTCCCAGTTTCTGCTTAACCTTGGAAATACACTCCTCCCAGTTTTTGGTGCACGCCCCGGCCCCCCCGAACCAGATCCCCAGCACCTTCAGGTAATCCGACCTGACGGTGAAGGGGACAAAGGATCGGTCGGTCCAGTTCCCAAAGAACATGGCCTCGCTCTTGCTACGATTTACCCTGGCCCCTGAGGCCAGTTCAAACTGGTCGCAGATGCTTATCAATCTGCGGACCGACAGCTGATCCGAGCAAAAGATGGCGACGTCGTCCATGTACAGGGAGGCTTTGATCTGAGTGCCTCTGCTGCCTGGGATCGTCACCCCTCTTATGCCCGCATCCCTCTTGATGGACTCGGCAAAGGGCTCGATGCAACACACGAACAAGACAGAGGAGAGAGGACAGCCCTGCCTGACTCCAGATTTGATCGGAAAGCTTTCTGATTCCCACCCGTTGATTGAAACTGCGCTACTGATGTCTGTGTAGAGCAGTTGGATCCAATTGCGGATTCCCTCCCCAAACCCCATTTTGGAGAGCACGTCCATCATGTACGTGTGGGATATTCTGTCAAAGGCCTTCTCCTGGTCCAGGCTGATCAGGCAGGTGTTCACCCCCCTGTCCTGTACGTAGGCGATCGTATCCCTGAGTAGCGCCAGGCTATCAGAGATCTTCCTGCCGGGTACAGCGCAGGTCTGACCGGGGTGGATCACCACCTCCAGGGCTGACTTGACCCGATTGGCGATGACTTTGGACAGAATTTTGTAGTCCACGTTAAGTAGTGAGATGGGTCGCCAATTTTTGATTTCTTCCCTCTCCCCCTTCCGCTTGTAGATGAGGGTTAATGCTAAGTTATGTGCAACAATGTCCTAATCTTTTCAGTCTTGCAGTGATTGATTTGTGCAACTGAATGCCCAAGGCATCCGCCATAACATGCATGCGAGATTACTGTTCTGCAATTGGTCCCACACTCCGCAGATGACCATGAAGATGCTGCTCCCTCTACGGTACCCTGCATTTGTGCAAGTCCCTTCTACAGCGCTGCAGTGATGTCTGAGGTGCACATTTTCAGACAACTAATGCATGCTGCTCATGGGGACACGAAAGTGAACCTAATGCCTTGTGTTTCGGCAGCAAATTGTGTTTGTAGTTAGGTTCAGTAGAATACTAATAACTTGCCCATGCACTGGAGACAATCATGGACTCCTAGGCTAACTTTCTTCCTCTCCTACCCAGTCCACATGCTCCTCCTTACTTTCAATTGGTGCTTCACCTGGTGCCCTTTCCTCAAACCCACTAATATCCGGTGCTGGGGTGCCAGTAGCTAAGAGTAGGGGGGAATGCTTCATACAACACCCCATGATGTTTAAGGTTATTGAGGCATAGTGCGCTGAAACTTCATGTTGGGTCAAACCTGTATGAAGACAAAAGAGCAGCCTATTAAAATCAGCCTTCAAAAAAAGATAGGAGAGAAGATTTTTTCTCCATAATATAACAGTTTAGTAAATGTGGCCCCAGGAGGGGAGGAAGACAAGGATTGTGGGAAAGATCTCAAAAAATGCAGAATACTTGCTGGGCGGTGGCAATCTGCCTCCAAACTCAGCCTCTTCAATATAGACCTTTCAGCCAAAGTCAGACCCACCGGAGGTGGCGGTACAGTGATATACAGTCAGAAGGGAGTGGCCCTGGGAGTCCTCAACATTGACTCCAGACCTCATGAAGTCTCATGGCATCAAGTCAAATATGGGCAAGGAAACCTCCTGCTGATTATCACCTACCACCCTCCCTCAGCTGATGAATCAGTCCTCCATGTTGAGCACCACTTGGAGGAAGCACTGAGGGTAGCAAAGGCACAGAATGTACTCTGGGTGGGGGACCTCAATGTCCATCACCAAGAATGGCTCGGTAGCAAAAGTACTGACCAAGCTGGCCGAGTCCTGAAGGACATAACTGCCAGACTGGGCCTGCGGCAGGTGGTGAGCGAACCAACATGAGGAGAAAACCTACTTGACCTCGTCCTCACCAATCTACCCGTCGCAGATGCATCTGTCCATGACAGTATTAGGAACATAGGAACAGGAGTAGGCCATTCAGCCCCTCGTGCCTGCTGCGCCATTTGATAAGATCATGGCTGATCTGTGATCTAGCTCCATATACCTGCCTTTGGCCCATATCCCTTAATACCTTTGGTTGCCAAAAAGCTATCTATCTCACATTTAAATTTAGCAATTGAGTTAGTAGGAATGACCACCGCACAGTCCTTGTGAAGACGAAGTCCCATCTTCACACTGAGGACACCATCCAACGTGTTGTGTGGCACTACCACCGTGCTAAATGGGATAGATTCAGAACCGATCTAGCAGCTCAAAACTGGGCATCCATGAGGCACTGTGGGCCATCAGCAGCAGCAGATTTGTATTCCAGCACAATCTGTAACCTCATGGCCCGGCATATTCCTCACTCTACCATTACCAACTAGCCAGGGGATCAACCCTGGTTTAACGAGGAGTGTAGGAGAGCATGCCCGGAGCAGCATCAGGCATACCTAAAAATGAGGTGCCAACCTGGTGAAGCTACAACACAGGACTACATGCATGATAAACAGCGGATGCAACATGCTATAGACAGAGCTAAGCGGTTCCACAACCAACGGATCAGATCAAAGCTCTGCAGTCCTGCCACATCCAGTCGAGAATGGTGGTGGACAATTAAACAACTAACGGGAGGAGGAGGCTCTGTAAACATTCCCATCCTCAGTGATGGCAAAGTCCAGCACGTGAGTACAAAAGGCAAGGCTGAAGCATTTGCAACCAACTTCAGCCAGAAGTGCCGAGTAGATGATCCATCTCCCGATATCCCCACCATCACGGAAACCAGTCTTCAGCCAATTCGATTCACTCCACGTGATATCAAGAAACAGCTGAGTGCACTGGATACAACAAAGGCTATGGGTCCCAACAACTGTAGTGGCTGTAGTGCTGAAAACTTGTGCTCCAGAACTAGCCACGCCTCTAGTCAAACTGTTCCAGTACAGCTACAACACTGGCATCTACCCGAAAATGTGGAAAATTGCCCAGGTATGTCCTGTCCACAAAAAGCAAGTCAAATCCAATCCGGCCAATTACCACTCCATCAGTCTACTCTCAATCATCAGCAAAGTGATGGACGGTGACATCAATAGAGCTATCAAGTGGCACTTACTCACCAATAACCTGCTCACCGATGCTCAGTTTGGGTTCCGCCAGGACCACTCGGCTCCAGACCTCATTACAGCCTTGGTCCAAACATGGACAAAAGAGCTGAATTCCAGAGGTGAGGTGAGAGTGACTGCCCTTGACATCAAGGCAGCATTTGACCGAGTGTGGCACCAAGGAGCCCGAGTAAAATTGAAGTCAATGGGAATCAGGGGGGAAACTCTCCAGTAGCTGGAGTCATGCCTAGCACAAAGGAAGATGGTAGTGATTGTTGGAGGCCAATCATCTCAGCCCCAGGACATTGCTGCAGGAGTTCCTCAGGTCAGTGTCCTAGGCCCAACCATCTTCAGCTGCTTCATCAATGACCTTCCCTCCATCATAAGGTCAGAAATGGGGATGCTCGCTGACAATTGCACAGTGTTCAGTTCCATTCGCAACCCCTCAGATAATGAAGCAGTCCGTGCCCGCATGCAGCAAGACTTGGACAGCATCCAGGCTTGGGCTGCAGTGTGTACCATCCACAGGATGCACTGCAGCAACTCGCCAGGGCTTCTTCGACAGCACCTCCCAAACCCTCGACCTCTACCACCTAGAAGGACAAGGGCAGCAGGCACATGATGATAACACCACCTGCACGTTCCCCTCCAAGTCACACACCATCCCGTCTTGGAAATATATCGCCGTTCCTTCATCGTCGCTGGGTCAATATCCTGGAACTCCCTACCTAACAGCACTGTGGGAGAACCTTCACCACATGGACTGCAGCGGTTCAAGAAGGCGGCTCACCACTACCCTCTCAAGGGCAATTATTGTTGGGCAATTAATGCTGGCCTTGCCTGGACGCCCACATCCCATGAACGAATAAAAAAAATATATCTTTGACTGTTTCACAGGGAACAGAACAAGAACCATCACCTTGTGTGCAGTGATGATCTCGAGGGTTACAAGGCCACATCTGACCTGGTACTCTCCCAGCAGATATGCGCAATGTTGGTGTGTAAGCACTCATGCAGCACTCCAAGCAGCACAACCATGACCGTAATACCTCCACCCTAGAGCCAACACTTTTGAAAGGGGATTGCATGATCATTGTGGTGGCATTACTCAGTTGGACCAGAACTTGAAAGTACTGCACGAAGTGCCTCACTGCAGTTGTGTCCCGCACCTTGTATTGCTGTTAAAAGGGGAATATTTTGTCCTCCCTCCTGTATCCCTGAGGGGAGCAACAAATCCTGTATGCTATGCATTCTATGATGAAAGAAGGCTACATGTGTGCAAACGGAGAGTTCCCTTAACCTGGCACTTCTGTAGATGGCTGAAAATCTCTTCTAAATTTGCACCCTGGTCTGCAAACCCCTTCCAAGTAGATTGCGCTGTTGTTATTTTGATATGGCATCCTTCATCCCCACAAAGAGCTGCAACTGCCACAGCAGGGCCTCCAGGGAATCCTCATTGTAAGGAATATGAAATAATACAGGTAAATCAGCTCTTAAAGTGCTGTCGGCCAGAATTAAAGTAGGTAGTCACTTCCTACTGTAATAATATCCTTGGACAACACAATTCCTGGGTCTTTCATGTCACATGTGTTACTTTCAGCCCTTAGATGTTACTAGACTGCTTATTAACAAAGTGGATGTGTGCTACAATCTCCTAGCTTACATAGTACAATATCTTCAGCTACATCGAAACTTTCAGTTAGACTTTTTTGAAGCTCCTACTGGTTCTTTAATATTAATGTGAATTGGGGTAATTTTCAAAGAGGTTCAAAAGTGATCATCCTATATAGACTGCAGTATAAAACAATCAATCTACCAATGCAGTAGAGACCATTTAGTAGAGTAGAAGAGTGTAACACTGTAATTGGGTTATGCTTTCTAAATTAACATTACATCTTCATTCTTGTAGACAGTACAGAGCACTGACTATCAGACTGGCTCCTTGGACTCTATCCAGACCACTGATCGATCAAGAACCATTATTTCAGCCCTACTTTCTGACTTCGACATACCTAAAGATACAATTTCAGCTAATACTACTTCATCTACCCCTATCAAATCAAGGCAACGACGAAGCAGTGGCCAGCAGGCCAAATCTCCAGGTAAGGATTTTTAAATTAAATATAAACTAGAAACTGTGCACAGAAGTGGGAACATAAAAGGGAATCCAAAAGTCTTCTGTAGGCTTATAAGTAGTAAATGGGTAGTAAGAGGAGGAGTGGGCCGATTAAGGACCAAGAAAGGAGATCTACACATGGAGGCAGAGGACATGACTGAGGTACTATGTATCTGTATCTGTCTTTACCAAGGAAGAAGATGCTGCCAAAGTCACAGTAAAAGAGGAGGTAGTTGAGATACTGGATGGGCTAAAAAATGATAAAGAGGAGGTACTAGAAAAGCTGGCCGTACTTAAAGTAGATCAGTCACCCGGTCCAGATGGGATGCATCCTAGGTTGTTGAGGGAAGTAGGGTAGAAATTGCAGAGGTGCTGACGATAATCTTCCAATCCTCCTTAGATACAGGGGTGGTGCCAGAGGACATGAGAATTTCAAATGTTACACCCTTGTTCAAAAAAGGGTGTAAGGATAAATCCAGCAACTACAGGCCAGTCAGTTTAACCTCAGTGATGGGGAAGCTTTTAGAAACAATAATCCGGGACAAAATTAATAGTCACTTAGACAAGTGTGAATTAATAAAAGAAAACCAGCATGGATTTGTTAAAGGCAAATCGAGTTTAACTAACTTCATTGAGTTTTTTGATGAGGTAACGAAGAGGATTGATGAGGGCAGTGCGGTTGATATTGTGTATATGGACTTTCAAAAGGTGTTTGATAAGGTGCTATATAATAGGCTTGTCAGCAAAATTGAAGCCCATGGAATAAAATGGTCAGGGATACAAAATTGGCTAAGTGATAGGAAACAGAGAGTAGTGGTGAACGGTTGTTTTTCGGACTGGAGGAAGGTAACAGTGCTGTTCCCCAGGGGTCAGTACTAGGACCACTGCTTTTTTTAATATATATATATATAAATGACTTGGACTTGGGTTTTCAGGGCACAGTTTCAAAATTTGCAGAAGACACAATACTTGGAAGTATAGTAAACAGTGAGGAGGACAGTAATAGACTTCCAGAAGACATAAACAGGCTGGTGGAATGGGCAGGCACATGGCAGATGAAATTTAATGCAGAGAAGTGCGAAGTGATACATTTTGTCAGGAAGAACGAGAAGAGGCAATATAAACTAAATGGTACAATTCTAAAGTGGGTGCAGGAACAGAGAGACCTGGGGGTATATGTGTACAAATCTTTGAAGGTGGCAGGACAGGTTGAAAAAGCGATTTAAAAAGATTTACTAGAATGGTTCAAGAGATGAGGGACTTCAGCTACATGGATAGACTGAAGAAGCTAGGTTTGTTCTCCTTAGAGCAGAGAAGGTTAAGAGGAGATTTGATTGACGTGTTCAAAACCAAGAAGGGTTTAGATTAAGTAAATAAGGAGAAACTGTTCCCATTGGCGGAAGGGTCGAGAATCAGAGGACACAGATTTAAGATGATTGGCAAAAGAACCAAAGGCGACATGAGGAAAATCATTTTTACGCAGCGAGTATTCATGATCTGGAATACGCTGCCTGAAAGGGTGATGGAAGCAGATTTAATCATGGCTTTCAAAAAGGAATTGGATAAATACTTAAAGGGAAAACATTTGCAGGTCTATGCAGAAAGTGTGAGGGAATGGGACTATCTGGATTGCTCTTACAAAGAGCCGGCACGGGCTCAATGGGCTGAATGGCCTCATTCTGTGTTGTAACCATTCTATGATTCTGATTCTATAAGTCTCATGTGTCAGAATTTTTAAAGTTCTCTGTAATTTTTAAAAAAGGTAAAACATCAAAATAAAAATTTTGTTACAGTATTCATGAAGGCCTGGTTATATTAAATACAGCAAAAGGAGGTAATCAGACTAGCTTGTTACCATTGTAATACTTACCCAGACCCTTACAACAATACACTATGTTGTGCTCTTTGATGAAGTGCTAGATAATGTATCATTTGACCTGCATGATTTAACCATTCTTGCGTCCTCAACTTCCTTTTCTCCTTTCCTTGGCATCAATCACAAGCATGATTTTCCAAAAACAATACAAAATTGGGTCGCATTGTCATAGAGCTGAAATTCACTGTGCCTTGTAGCTGGCGGACATAGGTTGTATTATACAACTTACCACATAATGAGTTCATGATTTTACCTGTATCACCAGATTGCTATTGAGTGAGGATGAGATTCCTTCAACTGCCTCAATAGATTCCTGTACATCTGGGATATTCACAGCTATACAGTAAGAGTCATAAAGAATTGGTAAGCCTATGGATTTGGCTACCCGCTTAGTTTCCTCTGCTAATGACATGCCATCTTCTGGGATAGGAAAAAAATATTGGGCTCAAAGCATTTGAAGTTCCTCCATATAATATTTGGGTAATAAACAGGCTTGAGTTGCAAGTTCACATATGAAGCACCCCAAAGAAAAAGTTCAAACAGAGCTATAAAGGTGCACACTGATAATGTGACCATGATCCAATATATCAATAAGTGGAGCCAGAATCTCAGTCACCAGGTAATCCAATGATGGCACTAAAGCAAGTTAAATACGTTAGAGCAAATCAGCCCAACACCTCATGAGTAGAGACAATGAATTGGTCAATGCTATCACTAAATCAATGAAAATGAAAATTGGGCGGTTTCTATAATGGGCGGTTGATCCACTGTGCCAGTTTCACACCCAGGCAGCAAATCGAAAATCCCCATCCCTTTGAATAACTGGAATGTGAAGCATGGACTAGAGCAATTACAGGTTAATATAGCTAAAAATAGTATTTTACAACATTAAATCAAAAAAATCAGAACAGGTACTAAGGATACAGTAAACAGAAACAGATGGATTCCTGTAATATGTTGTACTGTATTCTTAGTACCTGTTGTGCATATTTTTCTTCATTTAAAGGGTTAATTTACCCTTCCAGTTCCATTTCAAAGAACTTCAAAAGTCCTTTCTATTTCATCAAGTCCTTAATAAGTACACTACAGTGGAAATCTGTTTAGTCTGACTCTCTGGCACATGTTATCTGTTATTTGGAATCGAATTACGAGGCTAGGTGACAGAATCTGGTCTTTGTGACCTCATTCTCAGGATTCAGAGATGAACTATAGGACTTTCCTAATTTCCCATTTCCTTTAAAACAATTCCTGGGGCTGGAGAGGACAGAAAGTTTGATTTCCACTGGGGGTCCCAGGAATTTGGGGCAGAACCCAGTTATGCCGGGTTTCCGCCCGATTTGCTGTGGCACTTTAAATTCAGGGGGTGGGGCAGCATTGAGGGAATCTAACGCTCCACTCCCTCTGCAAGAAAATGTGTCTGGGGAGTTTGTAGACCCCAGGGAATTCCACCTATTGTGCCCTCGGTAGGTCTCAATGGAAGTCACACCAGTACCATTTAGGCCTTTAAAAAGACCCTGAACCTTTAGTAGAATAATGTAGTTGATCTCAAATGGGATTAATTACCTAAGTCTGAAGGGACAAAGGCTCTGCTGGGGGCGAGAGGATTTATTTTCTTAAATTCTTCGATGCATAAGAATTTAGAGCATCTCAGGTACAGTATCTGGGTACTGCTCCACCATCTGGCTGGTATATTGGGGCAAGTGCCGCTGAAGCGCCCTTGCAGGTGTAATGCACCTGCCCTGTTTATGCAAATGACCATGTTCCCTGGATTTGGGATTCAGTCTAGAGAGGACAGGGGTTCCGTTCTGTTGCATTTACAGCAGCTGCGTGGACCTCCAAAAATTTTGGGTATCCAGATTTCCAGCCAAATTGGACAAGATCAAGATTCACAAATACATTTAACAGTGTAGCTTGGTAATTGGAGATCACATCCAAATATACAGTCTTCAATGTTTAATAAGATTACACTTTAGACATCCAAAAAATTTTTGTAACAAACAATTAAATACAATCAGATTCCTCAGAAAATTTGCCAGGGTCGGTGGCAGAGAAGTCAGGAGGGTGCAAAATGCACCATGCCAACTTTCCATCATAATGAAAATTCTAGCTTCAGATATTTTTACCTTCCGTCACTATACAAATACGACTTCCCTCTGAAACTACCCATCACTGCTCAAACTAGATTACATAGACTAAAAGTCGGGTTACAATGAAGGCATTACATCATAGTGCAAAAGAGGAAACTCTGCCCTCATATCTCCAACTCATTGACCAATGCCACTTAAGGTCTACTAGTAATAATATGAAAACATGAATGGAGCACACACTTCCTGTCCACTACACTTCCACTACTGGAGTTCCTGACATTTACCTGAGGAAGGAGGAAGCCTCCGAAAGCTTGTAGATTTCAAATAAAATCGTTGGACTATAACTTGGTGTTGTAAAATTGTTTACAATTGTCAACCCCAGTCCATCACCGGCATCTCCACATCATCACTACACTTCAGGCATAATACTTTTTTTTCCCAACTGATTGGCTATATGCAAATATACTAATTGTAATTCGGCCATGTACAAATTTCTTAGGAAAAACTGAACCAAGCAAATCACAAGGGGAAAATATACATTTTCTAATGTAACTAACCCTAAAAATTAAAAAAATTGCAAAAAAAATTTCAACTTACCCATAAAAGTGCCCAAGTCCTGTTGGAAATGTGTTAATTGAGTTTCACCCACTGAGGCCAATGCTTTGTCAGGGTGCTGAGGTTCATTTTTGTAGCCCACCTCAACCTGCTGCCCTGCTGTGACCCATTCACAATCAACCCTGCTCCACCACCACCACATTCTTTCCCACTGTGCTCTGCCATACCCCTGACCTATTACTGACCCTTTTGCAGTCCTTTCCCAGCCATAAACCATCAACCCTCACATTCCCAGGCCATCAACTTACTTCTCGGCCTGAAGTTGATTTTAAGCACAAAATGCATTTTAATACTGTATTTGTTGAATGTATGCCCTTCAATGCTGCAAGAATCTGGCTCCCCCAATTCTCCCAATCCTGGAACCTTCCTCCCAGTGATGGTAGAGCCTGGGAACCTTTACCAGATTCTGGAACCCCAATCCCACTGGAATCATGTAATGCCCATGCATGTCACACCTCAACTTTTATCTTATTAGTTGTCGGGATGTGAGCAATGCTGGCAAGGCCTCATTTATTGCCCATTTCTAGTTGCCCTGAGAAGATGGTGGGCCTGCCCTTTGAACCGCTGCAGTCCTTATGATGATGGTGCACCCATGATGATGTTAGGTGGGGAATTCCAGGATAATGACCCAGTAATAATAAAGAAATGGCAATAGATGTCCAAGTCAAGCTGGTGTGTGACTTGAAAGAAAAGGTGTTCCCACAACATTTTTGGTGGTAGAGGTCACAGGAGAGGGAGCAGTTGTTTAAACAACCTTGGTGAGTTGCTGCAGGACATCTTATAGACTGTGCACCAGTGACGGAGGGAGTGGATATTGAGTCCAGAGGCATAGGCACCAATGAAGCAAGCTGCTTTGACCTGGTTAGTGTCAAGCTTCTTGTGCTGTTGCAGTTGCACTCATCCAGGCGAGTGGTGAGTATTCCATCACACTCCTGACATGAGCATTGTAGGTCATAGATAGCTTTTAAGTGGGTCAAAAGGTGAGCCATTCATCGCAGAATACTTAGCCTGTGCACTGCTCGTAGCCATAGTTTATGATATGGATGGTCCAGTTAAGCTTCTGGTGACCCCCATGATATTGATGGTTAGGAAATCGGCAATGGTGGTGCCGTTAAAGGTCAGGAAAGATGTCTGGGTTTATATGGTGCGAATGTCACCTGACACGTCAGCTTAAGTCTTGATATTATCCAGGTCCATACTGGCATAAGCTGCTTCATTATCAAAGGAACATAGGATCATAGGAGCTGTGAATGGAGTTGAACCTGATGGAATCATCAGGGAACAGCCCTATTCCTGACCTTCTAATAGAAAAAAGGTCATTAGCGAAGAAGCTGAAGATGGTTGGACCAAGGATGCTGCCCTGAGGAACTCCTGCAGTGATGTCCTGGGGAGTGTGATGACTGGCCTCTAACAACCATAACCATCTTCTTTTATGTCATGCATGACTCTTTTTGACCCCCTATTGACCTCAGTTTTGCTGCAGCTCCTTGGTGCCATACTCGGGCAATTAGGGATGGGCAATAAATGCTGGCCTTGCCAGCAATGCCCACATCCCATGAACAAATTTAAAAAAAGGTCAAATGCTGCAATGATGTTGAAGGCACCTTCTCTGGTATTCAGCTCTTGCATCCAGATGAGATCTGTAGCCGAGTGGTTCTGGTGGAACCCTGTACTGAGCATCAGCACACAGGTTATTGGTGAGTAGATGTTTCTTGATTGCACTATTGATGACATCTTCCATCACTATGCTGATAATGAGAACAGGCTTATAGGGCGCTAATTGGCCAGGTTAGAATTATCCTGCTTTTTGTGGCTAGGACATACCTTTGCAGTCTTTCACATTGTCAGGTAAATACCAGTGTCCTAGCTGTACAGGAACAGCTAGGCTAGGGAAGTGGTTAGCTCTGGTACACATGTCTTCAGCACAACAGCCAGGATGTTGTCAAGGCTCATAGCATTTTTCTATGTACAGCACACTCAGCTGCTTCTTAATGTCACATTGGGTGAACCAAAATGACTGGATACTGGCTTCTATGAGGGCGGGGACCTCAGGAGGAAGCCGAATTGGATCATCCATGCAGAACTTCTGGCTGAAGAAGGGTTGAGGATGGGGGTGCTCATGAACCTCCTTCTCCTGTTAATGGCTTGGATGTCCACCAACATTCTCTACTGGACGTGGTTTGCGCTACAGAGCTTTGCTTTGATCTGCATTGTGGGACCACTGAGCTCTTTCTAAAGCCTGCTACTTCTGTTTTTTAGCTTGCAGGTGGCTCATTATAAGGTATGCCTGGTGAAACTCCGTCCCTACTACATACCGCATTGAACAGGAATAAAAGATTGAGGGATGTGCCAGGCCATGAGGTTTACAGATTGTGGTGATACACAATACTGTTGCTGATGATGGGCCACACCAGCTTATGGATGTCCAGTTTTGGGCTACTAGTTTTGTCTTTAGTCTGTCCCACTTAGTCCCACACAACATGATGGAGGATGCCCTCACAATGGAGATTTTGTCTTCACAAAAACTGTGCAGTGGTCACTTCTACCAATGCTATTGTGGACAGTTGTGTCTACGACAGCAGTTGTGAGGATGACATCAAGTAGGTTGCTCATGTTAATTCCCCCACAACCTGATACAGTCGCAATCTGGTAGCTATGTCTTTTAATCTCTGAGCTACTTTTAATCGTGGACATTGTAGTCCTCCAATTGATATTCAAAATGGCGGAGTAGTAATTCTTCAATTGAAGGGGACAGTAGGTGGTTATTAGCAGGAGGTTTCCTTGTCCATATTTGATCTGCTTCTGCTGAAGAATCGCAGAGCATTAGGGGCCTTGATTATATCATTGTGCCCATGCAAAATCATCTTACTTTCAGATAATATGGGGTAGATTTTCAGCTTGCAGCATGGGCATAAATCTGGCATTGCGAATTGACTGCCCAGTATAGAAATCACACAATTTTAATTTCCCCTGATTTCAATGATAATGAAAACAGGTGACCGGTCCACAATGTTAGTTTAACAGATGGGTGGCAAGTTGAAAATCTACATCAATATTTCTGTTTCAGAAACATGAAGCTGGAAGATAATTGGTAAAAAATCTGATTTACATCGAGTCTACAGCACAGAAACTGGCCATTCGACCCAATTGGTCTATGTCGGCGTATCTGCTCCTCACGAGCCTCCTCCCTCCTTATTTCATCTAACCCTATCAGCTTACCCTTCTAGTCCTTTCTCCCTCATGAGCTTATCTAGCTTCCCTTTAAATGCAACTGTGCTATTTGCCTCAACTACTCCTTGCAATAGCCGGTTCTACATTCTTACCACTCTTTGGGTAAAGAAGTTTCTCCTGAATTCCCTATTGGATTTATTAGTGACTATCATATATTTATGACCTCTAATTTTGGACTCCCCACAAGTTGAAATATTTTCTCCACGTCTACCTTATGAAACCCTTCATTTTCTTACAGACCTCGATCAGGTCACCCCTCAGCCTTCTCTTTTCCAGAGGAAAGAGGCCCAGCCTGTTTAGCCTTTCCTGATAAGTATGTCCTTTTAGTTCTGGTATCAACCTTGTGAATCTTTTTTGCACCTTCTCCAATGCCTCTATATCCTTTTTATAATATGAAGACCAGAACTGTGCACCGTATCCAAGTGTGGTCTAACCAAGGTTCTATACAAGTTTAACATAACTTCACTGCTTTTGAATTCTATCCCTCTAGAAATGAACCCAAGTGCTTGGTTTGCCTTTTTTATGGTTTTATTAACCTGTGTCGCTACTTTTAGTGATTTGTGTATCTGTACCCCGAGATCCCTTTACTCCTCTACCCCATTTAGACTCTTATTCTCCAAGCAATATGTGGCCTCCTTATTCTTCCTACCAAAATGCACCACCTCACATTTATCTATATTGAAAATCATTTATAAATTTTACCCCCATTCTGCAAGTTTATTTATGTCTTCTTGTATTTTGATGCACTCTTCCTTTGTATTAACTATATCCACCAATTTGATGTCGTCCACAAATTTTGAAATTGTGCTTCCGATTCCCGAGTCCAAATCATTAACATAAATTGTGAACAACAGTGGCCCCAGCACCGATTCCTGTGGAACACCATTTCCACCTTTGCCAGACTGAGTAGCTACCTTTAACCCCTACTTTCTGTTTTCTTTTTTGTAGCCAGCTTGCTATCCATTCTGCTTCCTGTCCCCTGACTCCACATGCTCTGACCTTAGTCATGAGTCTACTATGCGGTACCTTATTGAGAGCCTTTTGAAGATCTAACTATATTACCATCTACTACATTACCCTCTTCTATCTTCCTGTTACTTCTTCAAAAAATTCAATAAGATTGTCAAGCATGACTATCCCTTTTGAAATCCGTGCTGACTACTCTTTCATGGTCCGGAAATTGCTCATGAAATAACGGACAGCCGAACAGCACTCACTGTTATTTAAGGGAAAGTGGAAGGGCAAGTTCCGGAGAGCACACATGCACAGTCAAACGTGGAAATCAGGAAATTGTTCTACCTGATTCCCCGCTTCTCCGAAAGTTTCACGGTAAAGAGATCTAGCCGGCTGGAATGAATGGACCAGCGCAAACTTGCTCTCCTGCCCAGCTGGAAACTAACTAATCTCTCCAGAAAAAAGGTACATTAAGTTACATCAGATCTAAACTAACTTTTAACGGTGTGGTAAGTATTAATGACGACCAAACAATTTCTCTGGCACTGAAAACTTACTTTTAAAAATGTGGAGTCTCATTCCTTCCGACATTAATTGTTGTTGGACATTTAAAAACAAAATTTAATTTTAGATTTTTATTTTTTTACTTTTTCTTTCTGTCTCTTTTATCTCTGCCTTTTAATCGTACACCTCTCTTTAATTCACTTTCTCTAACTGATTTTACGGGCTCGATTTTAGCTCCCGCGATCAGGTGCGTTCATGGCTGGGGGGCTGCGAAAATCAGGGATTCCCAGGGCGGGTCTGACATGCGCGCGCAGCCCCCGAATGTGGGACTCCCGCCGGCAATTAAAGCCGGCGGGGTGCCACTTAAAGTACTTAAACAGGTACTTCAGGTTTTTTACAGACCTGATTGACCTGATATTTTAGGAGGGGTGGGATTTTGCAATGAACTGAGACTGTTTCCCGTACTGGGGGAAACACTCCCAGTTGAAATGGACGTGTTGCAGCCACCAGCCTGTGGCAGCCGCAAAGGTCCATTTGACAGCTTGGGGGGGAGACCCTCACTCATTGCAGAAGGCCACTCTGTCACTTTGGACAAAGTTTGGCCTCCACCAGCCTCCTCCTAACAATAAAATTCACCAACTTGCACACTTACCCCGGTGTCCAGATACATTTACCTACCTTGCGGACCCCCTCAGATGTACATCTTCCAGATGGGGGCCGCCGTAGCTGCAGTCATGACCTCCTCGGAGGGCGAACAGCATCACCAGCCTCGCCGGCCACGCCGTCCACCTCTGACACGTGGAACACCACAACACAGTGCTGTGACACATCCACCTGCACAGCAAGAGGGAGGGCAACGGCAGAGAGAGATGCGTCGCAAAGGGCACTACCCTCAGCACAGGGTCTACAGACCGAGGCTCAGCTTCCTGGACCTCTCTGAGCAGCAGTGCACATGGAGGCTCAGAGTCACTCGACATGTAGTCGTGGACATCTGCAGCCTCCTTCATGCCGAGCTCCTCCCAGCTGGCCCGAGCACCATCTTCTTACCTGTCGCTGTCAAAGTCACCACTGCCCTCAACAACTTCTCCTCCACATCCTTCCAGGGTGCCACCGGGGACATCGCCAATGTCTCTCAGTCGTCTGCACAAAAGACCGCTGCAAATACACCTACACCCACTCTGCAGTGACACAATGGGTGGCGTCAGTTGTGGGTCTTCATAGTGATCCTCAGGAAAGGGCATTATTGCACAAACCAGAAAAGATTCGCAAAGACGTGGCAGTAGTGGTGATATTATAATATGTAATGTGAGTTGATCATAAATTAAATATAAGTAAACACTATGACAAACCCTCAAACACCCTTGTGCATCCCTTCATGCTCACGACACGTTTGCCTTACGCTTCCTACTGCACATATGTGATGCATGCCCTGTGGCTGCAGCACAGGTAGTGGCAGGTTGAGTGAGGCTGACTGTGAAAGAGATGCATGAGAGGGTGAGTATGAGATAGAGCCATGAGATTGTATGAGAATTGGGTTGAGTGGTAGTGGTGGGAAGAGGTGAATGAGTGCAGGTAAGATGAGGATGAGGTTTGAGTGGGTGTGAGCGGTGATGTGATAGAGTAGTGTTGGCAGTGCAGAACGAGATGTGGGGTGGGGGCGGTGATGTGGCAGACAGAGTGTAGGGGAATGAGTAAGTGTACTCACTTCGGCTGACCTACTTAGGTGATTGAAGCACCTCCTGCACTGTATGCAGGTGCGTGATATGTTGGTGGTGCTGGTGACTTCCTCTGCCACCTCGAGCCAGGCCTTCTTGGTGGCAGAGACAGGCTGCTTCTTCCCGCCTGCCGGGGGGAAGATCTCTGTCCTCCCCCTCCTCCTCACCCCATCCAATGATACCTGGAGTGAGGCATCATTAAACCTGGGAGCAGCCTTCCCCCTGGGCTGCTCCATGCTGTAATTTTTCCTATTTTCTGAAGCATCAGTCAGTGGAGGACTGCCCCTTTAAATAGGGCTCCTCCACCTGACAGAACCTTGCTGCGCATGCGCAGTCCGCCCGCCGCGCAGCTTACCAGCGGGAAACCCGGAAGCACAGGTAAGTGGCTCCAATTAGCCTGCGATTGCGTGCGGAGCGCACTGATTTCACCGGGCGCGTTATCCACGCACCCAGCCAACCCCCTGCTGAGAACCCGTCGCCCTGCTAATATCGAGCCCTACATTTGAATTCACTGTTGTAGCTT
This sequence comes from Heptranchias perlo, assembly GCF_035084215.1. Lineage (NCBI taxonomy): Eukaryota > Metazoa > Chordata > Chondrichthyes > Hexanchiformes > Hexanchidae > Heptranchias > Heptranchias perlo. The sequence continues at coordinate 15,310,508 of NC_090352.1, read as the reverse complement.
TCACTTCCTGGTTCTGACTTACTTGAATTCACTGTTGTAGCTATCACTTCCTGGTTCTGACTGCGCGGCTTGTCAAGGATGCTTCAAGCTGATTGGCTGAAGGGAGAGAGACATCCTTTCCCCGCTCTCCCAGCTGACAGAAGCCCGGGAAAGACTGCTGCACTTTTTGCAGCTCATCACTGAAGGAAGTTGATGCCCAGAAGCCCGCGAATAGTTTGTGGGTGAGTTTATAACTAACAAGCGGCGGGCAAGGTTCATTCGCCGCTCAACATTGTTTCCAGGCCAATATATTTTTGTTTTCTAGATGTTTCTCTATTACATCTTTGAGTAAAGATTCCATTATCTTTCCTATCACTGACATTAAGTTAAGTGGTCTATAGTTCCTTGGACTTGTTCCATCTCCCTTTTTAAACATAGGAATAACATTAGCTGTCCGTCAGTTCTCTGATACTATTCCCTTTTCTAATGAGTTTTTATATATTGGTAATAGTACCTCTGCTATCTCTTCCTTAACCTCTTTTGATATGCACGGATACAATCCATCCAGACCAGGGGTTTTATCCTCTCTAAGTTTGAATAGTTTATCAATTATTTCCCTACTTTCTATCTTAAATGTATTTATATCTTTTTTGATCTCTTCTGATGTCATGCCCACCTTGTTCACCCCCCTGGTAAATAGTGAAGCAAAGTAACTATTCAATATTTCTGCCATTTTGTTGTCATTACCTATGAATTTATCTTGTGCATCCCTTAGTGGCCCTATCCCTATCCTGATCTTTCTTTTGTTATTGATGTGTCTGTAGAATACTTTACTATCTCTTTTTATACCCCTTGATCATTTAATTTTGAAGTTCCTCTTTGTCTTTCTAATTTTTTTTTACTTCTTTCCTAACCTCTTCGTATTCCCTATTGTCATCCTCTCTTTTATTGTCTGTGTACTTAGTGCATGCCCTTTTCTTTAGTTTCAGTTTATCTCTTTATTCATCCATGGTGTTTAATTATTGGCTAGTTTGTTCTTGTTTTTTAGAGGAATATATTTCTCCTCAACTCTATTGATCACCGTTTTAAACATTTCCCATTGCTGTTTTATGTCTATGTTTGTCAATTTTTTTTCCAGTTTACCTTCCCTAATTCCATTCTCATCCCCTCAAAATTATTTTTTTTCCAATCTATTACTTTGGTCTTTGTCTTACTTATCTCTTTCTCAATCATTATTTTAAACCTTCTTATGTTATGATTGCTATTGCCTAGATGTTCTCCTACATTTACTTCTCTTATCTGCTCTGGTTCATTTCCCATTACTAGATCCAGCAGTGATTCCTCTCTTGTTGGGCTTCTCACATTCTGAGAAAGAAAGGAGTCCTGTACACACTGTAAATTTCTCCTTTCCCTACTTCTTCTTGCTCAGATTTACAAAGACATCAAAAAAAAAATCCAAGAATACAGGTAGAAAAAGTAGCAAGTACTTCCAGGATGATGTCCAGAATCCCTTTATCTGCTAAGGTGCAAACTTTTAGCATGTTGTATATCTGTCATAGATGTTGAATAAATGAAACTTGCACATTTGGTCACAGTCCCTCTAGCATTTTTCTGCAGGTTTGTGCGGAATGCAATATGTTCAGTATATGATTTTAAATTATCAGCAGGTGTTAGTTGTGAAGACTTGTCTCCAAATTTTATTCCATTCTTCAAATATTATATGGCAACTGAAGTCCATCTTGCTCTCAAGCCCCATCTAGGCTTTTATGGAGCCAGCCAATGTGGAGGTGAGTGTGGTGTACCGTGTAGAGAAACATTTCTGCATCTCTTTCAAGTTGAAGAAGTACATCAAAGAGGCCTGGCTAACATTTGAATTTGTTGAGCGTTCCTGGGTCTTGGATGAAATTTTTGATTTGCTGGAACCAAAACAAGTCCAAGTGGGTTAGATGGAATTTATTTACTTGTTGTAGGGAGGTCCCCTGGAGAGGAGCTGGCCTAGCTTCTTGATGGTTTTCTTATGCCAGGTTTTGTAGTATGTGTTAGAGAGGAGAGGTATTTTTATTTATAATTTACTCCTCAAATCAAGAGGGTTCTTAGGGTATCACAGATTTATTAAGTATACAATACATGCATAATAGTATTTAAACATACACTTAAAAGACAGTACTTAAAATAAAGCCTTGCCGGATAAGTTGAGGGACTCAAACGCATCACAGTTCCGAGCTCAGTATACAGACTGATCAGATCTTAATAAATCCTACGCATCTGTTCAAAACTCCCATTTTTATACCTTTTTTCTTACCTCTTCTACCTGACAATCCACATGCTTATGCATTACATGATTATACAAAAATTAAACTACAATTTTAGTGAGCTTCTTCCCTTGTCCCTTTTCAGTAATTTTAGTTTTAATGAGTTCTTTTTCTGTAGACCTGTACAACTCCCCCATTTTGTTATCTTATCAATAATTTCACTCTTGTTACATATAATTGCTATTCCACCAAGTGAAACTTCTAATTATAAGTCTGTCGTTGATTCAGTACCATTCTATACCAATCTCCTGCTTCTAAAAAAGGTGATATATACTCAGATGTTTCCCTTTGCAGAACTAACTGTTTTTCCTGCACTTGTTATCAACTGATTAAACTTCTCTGAAATATATGAATAAGTATGCACTGGCATGTCTTCTAACTAGGTTTACTGAAGTGACTAAACTGACCATTGCTTTAAGGTCAGTCTTACTTCAACCGTTCAATGGTCACTGCGCCTAAATTGACTTGTACTTCCCCGCTTAATAGGCAAAGGCTAAAGGTTAATATTACTACAATATAAAGAGAAATCAATAGTAGTATAACATTAAGAGACTTCAGGATGATCTGATTAACCCTTTCGTTACAGTGTGCCCTCTGAGAAGCTCACGGTTGTGCTAGGTTGAGAAGAGGGCTGATAGACATATTAGGGATCTTCAGTATACAGCAGCTCTTGTCCAAACTGATAAAGTTTTTTATTGCTGAGAACCCTAGATGAAGGATCAAGAACCATAGTTCAGGACACCAACAAAATTGAAAAGAGTAGAAAAGGTGACTAGATAAATCAAAAGGTAATAATTTGGTAATGCCAAATGTAGGTTAAAAAGAATGCAATTGTATGAGGAACATAAGATTAGAAAAATGTTACAAGTTTAGGGTCTTGCCTTAGATATTCTCTCGGGTACAGCAGTGCTAGTTATTCCCATCAGTTGTCTGAGTGTCTTACTTTTATGGATGTGCTCCACTGTCTAATATCTAACTATAAGATTGTTTAACCCAAGGATTTAACAATGGTAACCCCTTGTCATCTGAATTGGATATTTGTGTCTTTTGCACGTATGCTTCTTCAATCTTTTCAAAGGCAGACTGAGAAACACTTGGTAAAACAAAGCCAGTTATGAATCGTTAAGCTGCTTTATTTCACAGCAAGTGAACATATAGAGTTATGATCGGATTGACTTACTTCAATCTGAGCAACTTATTTTCATGTAATATTACAAAATAATGAAAATGCTACCCTTCCCCACATCAGTCAGTCACCTTGCTTGACTTTAAAAAATGGGATTGCTTTTCATCTACATTGGAAACGGTGACCACTGATGCCCAATGATGTCAGTGGGAGGTCCAATCAATTTACATGTTTGGGCCTCATTTAAATTTGAATGGCAACACTAACCGTACTGCTTAAAGGCATTTTACTAATCGGGAGGGCGGGAAATCCAGTGGGATTGCCGCTTCTTAAAGTCAGTCTGCACCCCTTCATCGGTCATGTGTGAAATCTGCATTTCTGGAGCAGCGGGCACATTGTTGTCGGACAACGTACTCTGCCTTTTGGATACTGCTGTGGAGATACCTATTGAACAAGTCAGAGCTTTGAAGGATATCCTGTTTCCCTCAAATGGCAGACAGGTGCCATGTTAAATAGATCAGCAGGCATAGAGAGAGCACGTCAGTGCCAGCAGCATCATTGTCAAGACTTGGCTGCAATGCTGGATAAAACATAATGGCCTTTCTAGGACTGCCAAGGTAAAACTGCTCTTTACTCTTACTCTGAATACAGCCCTGTAACACCACACTTTTCTTCCAGCAATATCAATTCTTCCCTCCCCTGCTGCACAAGCCTTTCCTTGAATTACAATGGATCACTTCACTACACCTCCTTCTACTTATATTCACATACTCATCACCTGCTACTACCCGTAAAACTGGCACAAACAACATTCTGCTTTTCTTTTGTTTGGACTTGGATTAATTTTCACATTTCTGTTAAGTTCTTTGATACACTGTATGCACATTCTTTCTTCTAAGGACTTCCCCCTCTTGCACACACTTGCTGCTTCTTCCTCTCATTATGCACACTATGCTAAGTTGCCTCATACATCTTCGCAGGCCACACACTAACGCACTCCCACTCTTCTTGCAGGACAAGCTTGCTCCAAGGGAGGATGCCGTCATTATTGGCGGATGCAGGACATGCTGCATTGCAGATGGAAACACTGGAAGCCATATGCAGCTGGGTATTCAACCATTTTCTCTTCCTTTTCTCTATCCACTTAATTCTCTAGTTCACACACGCACAGAGCATGGCAAATAAGGGCTGCATTGCACTGCCAATCATCAGCTATTGTTTACCCTTGCCTGGTGTCAGCCATTGCACAGTGGGAGCACTCTTGCCTCTGAGTCAGAAGGATATGGGTTCAAGCCCCACTCCAGCAACTTGAGCACATAAATTAGACTGATAGTGCAGTACTGAGGGAATGCTGAACTGTTGGAGGTGCCATCTTTCAAATGAGATGCTAAACCGAGACCCAATATGCCCTCTCAGGTGGACGTAAAAGATCCCATGGCACTTTTCGAAGAAGAGCAGAGAAGTTCTCCCAGTGTCTTGGCCAACATGTATCCCTCAACCAACATCACAAAAAACAGATTATCTGGTCATTATCTCATTGTTGTTTACGAGACCTTGCTTTGCGCAAATTGGCTGCCGCATTTCCTACATTACAACAGTGACTACACTTCAAAAAGTACTTCATTGGCTGTAAAGCACTTTAGGACATCCTGGGGTCATGAAGGGTGCTTTATAAATGTAAGTTCTTTCTTTTCTTATTACTAACTCTTGTCTCTCTATCTTTTCTCTAGGTCCTTCTGATGACTTAGACTCTGCAACGGCATAGGTGGAAAGTGGGGACCCCCCTTTCAAAGATGCACCATCACTGTCTCATACCTTCGTAAGCACCAGTATGGAAATTGCCACCCTGGGTGGTATAGATAGTGAGCTGGAGGGGTCTGTTCAAGATGATTCACTCAGCACAAGTGAGCAGGGGCAGGTATGGGTGCAAGTGGAAAGAACAATCCAGCAAACAGTTCGCTGGAAGGCAAACTTGGTTTCCTAGCTTACTTGGAGAGGCTAGAGATTCAGACTTAAGAGATCTAGCCTTCAAAAGAAAAATGTTTTCTCCAAACCAGCAATTGCTCAATGTATTGGACAGCCTGCCAGGGAGCTACTGCCACATGTTGGACATGGTGGAGGAGTTCGCTACCAACTTGAGTTGGGTTCTAGTGCATGGCATCAACACCATGCAGGCAACCACAGAGCATGTAATCACCTCAATACAAGCTGCAGCGGAGCCCTTCTTGCAGGAGACTGTGGTACCAGTAGTAACATCTTCAAGGTTGTTCATACTAGTGCCATGTAGGCTCTGGTCTTCGTCATCTTCTCTGCCTTGGGCAGGCTGGGAGACCAAATGGATAGGGGCTTCAATCCCATCACAAATGTCTAACAGTGTTGAGCCACAGCGTCATAGCAGAGGCAGTCGTGCAAGGGGAGTCGATCTCTCAGCAGGACAGCACGTCCTCACCCTCGGCAACCTCTCAACCAATGCCCGCACTGGCGATAGAAAGCTAGCTAGGTTAGACTTCCCCGGCAGCCTCCAAGATGCTGCAAGCCCTTCGGTCCTTCTCAAGCCCGAGCTCCTAGAGATCACCAACCACAAGCATCTCAAGAGCCCTTACCTGAGGTCCAGCAACCTTCTATTGCCTGAAGCAGGTAAGAGAGCGCTTAAGAAAGGCATTATGGGCTCACACCTGTGTAATGATTAGCTTGCAGACATTTGTAGAAGCCAATAAAATGATAAAGCATTTTGAAATTTTTGTGCGCAGTGGTAGCTGTTGACTCTGCAATGTCAGGTGACATGTATATCAGTGTTGGTCTTTGGGTGGAAGTAGTTTATTGGAGGGTGGAAGGACTGGGAGAGATGTTGGACATAACTGTTATTGGGAAGGGGGCTGGGATTGTTCAGTTTAAGCTCTGTTCAATAAGCTGCTGCCAAAGGGCTATTGTTGGTTCACTCCAGCTTCTTTCCTATCCTTGATGTTATCTGTGTCATTTTCATTACCTGATTGAAGGTTCTCATCCAATGGTGGCTCCATATGTTGTCCCTGTTGCAGAGAAAAGTTATGCAGCATGCAGCAAACCATGGTGATGGGGGTGCTTTCTCTGAGCTGTATTGGAGGAAGTCACAAGATCTGTTCAGGCAGTGGAATCATTGTTTGAGCACTTCAATAGTCTGCTCATTGAGGTCTCCAGTTGACCCATGGATCTGGTTGTCGTGCAGTTCGGCCCCCGAGCATGGGTTTGTGAGAGGAGTCATGAGCCAAGTGCAGAGGGGATAGCCCTTCTCCCCAATCAGCCAGCCTCTCACTTGTTGTGAAGGATCAAAGAGTGAAGAAAATGGAGAATTGGTGCAAGACAAATGTATCTTAGCAGTTGCCAGGAAAGTGGGCACAGACCTGCGTCATGTGCTGCTAGTGGTCACACACTAATTTCACATTAATGGAGTGCAGGCCCTTGGAATTCACCAAGGCAGCAGACTTGTCCACAGAAGCACACATGGCGATGTGTGTGCAGTCAATGAAACTCTACACTTGGAGGCAGCATTTAACCGAGCGTTGCACCAAGGAACCCTAATAAAATTGAAGTCAATGGGAATCAGGGGGGAAACTCTTCAGTGGCTGGAGTCATACCTAGCACAAAAGAAGATGGTCATGGTTGTTGGAGGCCAATCATCTCAGCCCCAGGACATTGCTGCAGGAGTTCCTCAGGGCAGTGTCCAAGGTCCAACCATCTTCAGCTGCTTCATCAATGACCTTCCCTCCATCATAAGGTCAGAAATGGGGATGTTCGCTGATAATTGCACCATGTTCAGTTCCATTCGCAACCCCTCAGATAATGAAGCAGTCCGTGCCCGCGTGCAGCAAGACCTGGACAACATCCAGGCTTGGGCTGATAACTGGCAAGTAACATTCTCACCAGACAAGTGCCAGGCAATGACCAACTCCAACAAGAGAGAGTCTAACCATCTCCCCTTGACATTCAATGGCATTACCATCGCCGAATCCCCCACCATCAACATCCTGGGGGTCACCATTGACCAGAAACTTAATTGGACCAGCCACATAAATACTGTGTACAAGAGCAGGTCAGAGGCTGGGTATTCTGTGGCAAATGACTCACCTCCTGACTCTCCAAAGCCTTTCCACCATCTACAAGGCACAAGTCAGGAGTGTGATGGAATACTCTCCACTTGCCTGGACGAGTGCAGCTCCAACAACACTCAAGAAGCTCGATACCATCTAGGACAAAGCAGCCTGCTTGATTGGCACCTCATCCACCACCCTAAAGATTCACTCCCTCCACCACCGGTACACTGTGGCTGCAGTGTGTACCATCTACAGGATGCACTACAGCAACTCGCCAAGGCTTCTTCGACAGCACCTTCCAAACCCCTACCACTTAGAAGGACAAGGGCAGCAGGCACATGGGAACCACACCACCTACACGTTCCTTTCCAAGTCACACACCATCCCGACTTGGAAATATATCACCGTTCCTTCATCATTTCTAGGTCAAAACCCTGGAACTCCCAACCTAACAGCACTGTGGGAGAACCTTCACCACACGGACTGCAGCAGTTCAAGAAGGCTGCTCACCACCACCTTCTCAAGGGCAATTAAGGATGGGCAATAAATGCTGGCCTTGCCAGCGACGTCCACTTCCCATGAACAAATAAAAGCCTGCAATTTGTGCATTCGAAGAACCTTATCCTACTGCTTCCAGTTGTCTATTGAAAGATGGTGAAATTGTTTGCTTTAGCAAAAATGACACCAGTCACCTGCTTAATCATAGAATCGTTACAGCACAGAAGGAGGCCATTCGGCCCACCGAGCCCGTGCCGGTTCTTTGTAAGAGCAACCCAGTTAGTCCCATTCCCACACTCTTTCCTTGTAGCTCTGCAAACTTTTTCCCTTCAAGTATTTATCCAATTCCTTTTTGAAAGCCACAATTGAATCTGCTTCCACCACCCTTTCAGGCAGCACATTTGAGATCATAACTACTCGCTGCGTAAAAAAGTTTTTCCTCACGTCGACTTTGGTTCTTTTGCCAATCACCTTAAATCTGTGTCCTCTGGTTCACGATCCTTCCGCCAATGGGTACAGCTTCTCTTTATTTACTCTATCTAAACCCTTCATGATTTTGAACACCTCTATCAAATCTCCTCTCAACCTTCCCTGCTCTAAGGAGAACAACCCTAGCTCATCCCTGGAACCATTCTAGCAAATCTTTTCTGCACCCTCTCTAAGGCCTTCACATCCTTCCTTAAGTGCGGTGCCCAGAATTGGACGTAATACTCCAGTTGTGGCTGAACCAGTGATTTATAAAGGTTCATCATAACCTCCTTACATTCTCCTTCTGAGCCTCGAAGCATTCTATTTAAAACCTTGCAGCCTTTGGTGGACTTCACTGTCCTTGCAGCATTGGGAGGGATTTTCAACTGCCAGTCACCCATTTCTCGACTAAAAAATGGGCAGCCAACAGTTAAAATTCGAGGGGGCACCTCTGCTGCCCCATTCACACCCAAGGCCCACCTCATCCAATTTTCAGGTGGGCCTGTAAATGGGCGAACAGCATGCTCACATCTTTCAGGCAGGAAGCTGCTTAAATATGCAAACTGAAGTCCGATACTATTTGTTCCAGGTGTCAAGCGGCCTAACTAGTGATCCTCAGAGGGACTGCTGGAGACAATCAAAAAACTGCCAAAGCAATGTTTAATTTTTATTTTTGTGAGCCCAGGAAGCCAGTTTATTGCTGGCTACTGGCCTGTGTGAGCCCCACCCCCCAGGATTTTGGCACTCACAGCTTACGGGTGACATATAAATAAAGCCCAAACCTGAAAATAGTTCAGGCCTCCCAATGCCGGCTTTGGGCGGGCAGTGCGGCCGCTCCACTGACTTACTGTCCATTTTGGGTAGAGATCGAAGATTGCAACAATTCTGTTTTAAAAAACCTGACTGACTTCTTGTGTCTCTGGGCCTGATTTTAGCACCCGCTACCGGGTGCGTTCTCGGCGGGGGGGCGCAGAAAATCCCGAAATCCAGGTGCGGGATCGGATCGCGCCTCGATCCCGCCTACTTCCGGGTTCCCCGATGACGCGCCGGCGTGCACGCGCAGCCCCCGCTGGTGGGAATCCCGCAGGCAATTAAAGCCAGCGGGATGCCACTTGAGTGTATTTACTTTGCTTGTTCAGGTCATTAACTGACCTGATTAAGGGACTGTGTGTGATTTTGGATAAACATGGGACTGTTTCACACACTGGGGGAAACACTCCCAGTTGAAATGGACGTGTTGCAGCCGTCAGCCTGTGGCAGCTGCAAAGGTCCATTTGACAGATGGGGGGGGGAGACCCTCAGCCATTGCAGGAGGCCGCTCTGTCACTTGGGACAAAGTTTGGCCTCCACCACCCTCCTCCTGATGGTCGAAGTCACCAACCTGCACACTTACCCCGGGGTCCGGAGACATGTACCTACCTTGCGGACCCCCTCAGATGTACATCTTGCGGATGGGGGCCGCCGTAGCTGCAGTCATGACCTCCTCGGAGGGCGAACAGCATCACCAGCCTCGCCATCCACGCCGTCCACCTCTGACACGTGGAGCTCCACAACAAAGTGCTGTGACACATCCACCTGTACAGCAGGACCGAGGCTCAGCCTCCTGGACCTCTCTGAGCAGCAGTGCACACAGAGGCTCAGAGTCAGTCGACATGTAGCCGTGGACATCTGCAGCCTCTTTCATGCCGAGCTGCTCCTGGCTGGCCTGTGCACCATCTTCCTACCTGTCGCTGTCAAAGTCACCACTGCCCTCCCGAACTTCTGCTCCACAGCCTTCCAGGCTGCAACCGGGGACATCCCCGATGTCTCTCAGTCGTCTGCGCAGAAGAGCCCTGCAAATACACCTACACCCATTCTGCAGTGACACACTGGGTGGCATCAGTGGTGGGTCCTCATAGGGATACCCAGGAGCGGGCATTATTGCACAAACCGGACAGGATTCGCGAAGACATGGCAGTAGTGGTGCCAATATAATGTGTGATGTGAGTTGTTCTTTAATTCAATAGAAGTAAGAACCATGACAAACCCTCAAACACCCTTGTGCATCCCCTTCATGCTCACGACACGTTTGCCTTACGCTGCCTACTGCACATATGTGATGCATGCCCTGTGGCTGCAGCACAGGTGGTGGCAGGTTGAGTAAGGCTGGCCGTGAGAGAGATGCACGAGAGGGTGAGTATGGGATAGAGCCATGAGATTGTATGAGGATTGGGTTACGTGGTAGTGGCGGGGTGAGTACTCGCGAGGTGAATAGGTGCAGGTAAGATGAGGATGAGGTTTGAGTGGGTATGAGGGATCATGTGACAGAGTAGTGTTGGCAGTGCCAAAGGAGATGTGGGGTGGGGGCAGTGTTGTGGCAGACGGAGTGTAGAGGAAAGACTACGTGTTCTCACTGTGGCTGACCTACTGAGGTCATTGGAGCGCCTCCTGCACTGTATGCAGGTGGGCGATATGTTGGTGGCGCTGGTGACCTCCTCTGCCACCTTGAGCCAGGCCTTCTTGGTGGCAGAGGCAGGCCGCTTCCTCCCGCCCGCCGGGGGGAAGATCTCTGTCCTCCCCCTCCTCCTCACCCCATCTAATGATACCTGGGGTGAGGCATCATTAAACTGGGAGCAGCCTTCCCCCTGGGCTGCTCCATGCTGTAATTTTTGCTGTTTGTGGCAGCATCTGTCAGTGGAGGACTGCCCCTTTAAATAGAGCGCCTCCAGCTGACAGATCTTACTGCGCATGCGCAGCCCGCCCGACGCACAGATCAGCAGCGGGGAACCCGGAGGAGCAGGTAAGTGGATCCAATTAGTGTGTTGCCTGCTACGATCGCGTGGGCAACCCACTAATTTCACCGGGCGCGTTTTCAACGCGCCCGCTGGCCCATCCGCCCAGAACCCACACCCCTGGTAAAATCGGGCCCTCTGTCTCTGTTTTTCTGCCTCCTTCTGTTCACAGTCAGAAGGGAAGGTCTGTCATACACTGCTGAGCGCTCCAGACCAGGGACTCACAATGGGGGTGAGATGTTTATCAATTACTGGTACAAAATAATGAATTGCTTATTGTTTGCAATCTTTGGGGAAAACAACCCCTATTAGCATATTAACTATTGAGGAGAGGCAATATAAATTAAATGGTACAATTTTAAAGGGGGTGCAGGAACAGAGAAACCTGGGGGTTAACATACACAAATCTTTGAAGGTGGCAGGACATGTTGATCACACTGTTAAAAAAGCATACAAGATCCTGGGCTTTATGAATAGAGGCATAGAGTACAAAAGCAATTAAGTTATACAAAACCTTTGTAAATCACTGGTTAGGCCTCAGCTAGAGTTTTGTGTCCAATTCTGGGCACCAAACTATAGGAAGGATGTGAAGGCCTTGGAGAGGGTGCAGAGGAGATTTACTAGAATGGTACCTGGATTGAGGGACTTCAGTCATGTGGAGATACTGGAGAAGCTGGGATTGCTCTGTCTAGAACAGAGACGGTTACAGGGAGATTAACTTTGATTTCAAGAGGACAAAGGGAGGAGGAGTATGCAAGATTATGTTTTTGTAGCTTAATAGGAACAAGAGTTGAAAGTTCAGATGACCATTGACTATACTATGAATCAATTAAATAAAGACAAGAAAATAAAGATTGTGGCTTAGAAACTTAGCTGCGCTGCACCCGCTTTACAGGTGCTAACCGGCCTATTAAGCTCCCAATATGGCAGGCAGGAAGCACACGCACATTTCCGGCAGAAGTGTGCTGGCTGCCATATTGGATAAGATATATGCGCTGGTGGCAGGAGCACACATCGTGAAAATTTAGAGGCCGGAATAATTTATTCAAATTAAGCCCTGCGCGTCTTGCAGGACCCGTTTTTGTTTTCCAAATTCCCCAGCAATTCACTTGCACATGCTGATCTTACACAGCACAACGTGGCACTAACCAGTAGGAAGGCACCCATACTTAACTTAATGTGGAGCAGGGAGGAGTTCTCCTCCTAACCCCACATTAAAGAATGCCGGCCCCTCCCTCCACCACCCACCACCGATCAATTCTCCTCCTACCACCAATCCCCCCCCCACTACCTGGCCACCTCTATTTCCTCTTGACTACCAGCCTTCTGGCCACCGATGGCGCCTCGGGCATCACCATTCAGGCACAGGGATTGTACCCTGCGCTCCCCGCGCACCGAGAAATGGGATCGCCTGACTTTCTAGGCCACTGACTCTGGGATAGTAGGACTAAAAATGGAGCCATGTAAGGTAAAAGGTGCAGCTGGTTGGTGAGAGACAGAAAGAAACTATATTTGAAGACCTGAAAGAAACAAGGTTTTCATTGGGTCAACGATAGGTATGGAGGAGACCAATGTGTTGTGTTTAAGCTATTGTACACCAAGAGGAATGGGTTTCATTTGCATTGAGTGTTTGCAATTTGAATGAAATTGATGAATATAGAGTGGAATCAACAACTAAGGAAAGGATTGAATGTTTATTGGCTGAGTTTACTGATATGGGGAAGGAACAGAGTGAAAGAATGACAGATCATTAGGGAACCCCTAAGTTCACAGAAAAGAGTCAGAGGATGAGTTATCAACTATAGCATATATAGAGTGATTTGAAAAGAGATTGGATGTAGCTTTGTTGAAAAACATGATAGTAACTTGTTCAGAAGTGCATAGGACCAGACACTGTTCAGAACTGCAGTGCCAGATTCTGTCAAAGGCTTTGGAGAGGTCCAAAACATTGACAAACGATTCACAAAAGTGTTCAAAGGGAAAATTTAAGAGGTTCATAACATCGACCAGTGGAATAGCCTTGCCAAAAACCATAATGGTGATCCAGGTAATGGATAATTTCCTTCTATAACTTTAGAAAGTACAGATAATAAAGTGGTAATCACAAGGGTAGGAGAGATCACCAGAGTTATGTGTAGTCTTTTCTGGACCTCTAGGGAGGGAAAATTGTGCATGGGGCTGACTGGAAAGCTTCTTTCCAAAATAGACACACTTCTGTGCACCTCTGGTCCTGCCCCAAAGCAACCATTTTGGACTATGGTCTAGGATTCCACAAAGTCTTATGATCTGCTCAGATCCACTTCCCTACCTGCTAGGCTTTTCCCAAAGGGATTGCAGATCTCCTCAATGCACTAACTAGGATAACATTCATTAATGGTGCTGAGAAGATGCATCCTCCGTTTTGTGATTAAGTCCCACCTCTCAGCAAAAATGTGTTGGTAAAGCATCTACAGGATAAATGCCAGTTAAAGTGAGTGACATTAGACCTACGACTGAAAAAACACAAGTTCAGAACCCTGTCCAGGAGGCCTATAAGAGACATTTCTCATAAGTACCACAGCACATTTCTGTGGAGGGAGATCTATGCTGATGTGAGAGGCAAGACGGATCTACATCCCCTGTCAACCCAGGTGTAACAAGAATAACAAACCAACCAACTGCACCCTGAATAAGGCGGAATAAACCTTAAGCACTTTTGCCATCCTGTCTCTCTTTGCATAACCATGCCAACAAAATACGCTGATTCTGAAGCATGTACATTATTGTATTAGCGTATATAGCTATGCCAAGAAGCTTATTGCGTCAGTGTATAACCGTGTAAATGCCGTGAAGGTAAAATGTACAACTGTATCAGCACGTAAACCAATATAAAATTCTGCAAAAATAATGAAGAAAATGAAGTATAAACATCTGTATCATATATTTAGACACTTCTAAACAGTTTAATAACTAGGATTTTTTTTTAACTAGATCTTCATCTTCTAGTAGATGTGGCCTGTAACCAGGATCACTTTCAAAAGGAGGAGGATATGTGTGTTTGGGAAACCGAAGCCAGCCATTCTCCCCAGCTCTCACCTTAGCCTTTTGACCACTTCAAGCAGCCTGAAAGTCATACTTTCTACATTAAAATATTAGCATTTAATATTCTGCTTTATGATTTATGATTTAGTTTCTTGCATTATTTTAGAAACTTTATAAGTTATATTTTAAGCTAATATTTGAAAGGACTGTTAAAATGGTGCAGAAATTATACGTATTTAAACTCTTCAAACACTACATTTTAATATTGCATTAATTCTATTATTCTTTGTAGTTTATGTTGAAAGACAATGTCTAACTTCTGTAGTAAGTATCCAGTTTTCTCAAATCCTGCATTACAGTCAAGTAAAAACTGAAAGGAGAATTTGATTTGTGCACACTATTTTGTTATCAATGTAAAATGACATAGGTTTGTGGGTTCCATCAGATGAAATAACTTTGCATAAGGAATGAAAAATGTGTATCTTAAATATGAATTGGTGCCATTTCATTGCAGTTTCCAGTGGGCATAAAACTGATCTCAGTTAGGGCACTAATTGGGTAATCTCCCATAGGCCATAATAGAATGAGAAATGATAATATAGCACTGAGTGAAATATACCTGCTCTTCTCTTCTGAACGTATTGCCAGGGCAATATGCATGTATTTGATTCATGTCAGATGTGCATTGGGAGTATTTATGCATCTTGCATTCTCAGAAGTTTCTTACAAAATGTAGTTACTTAATCATAAGGGAGAGTCAAACTTTATCACTTACAAAACAGCCACACTGAACAGTTAGAGTAGCATTGGCAGAACCTGCGAGCAAAGTACTTCTCTCACCTTGAAAGTGGATTTATAACTTGCTGGACCTTATATGGAATAAAATACATAAAATGGAGGAAAATGGAGAAAGAAAAATAAAAACTTATTTTTTGAAAATGTCTTAAAGTAAATTTTGGAAGAATATTCATATTTTTTCCATGAATATTGTTCCAAAAATATATTTCATTTGCAAATTGCAGTGAACTTATCCTGCCTGCCAGTTTTATTATAAAGCAAGGTTTGTCATTAGAAATAACTTTAGTGCTATAACTATATTTAGATTATATCAACTAATATTTGGAGGAGTAAAGGAAGTACAGCTTTCACATACTAATATTTTTAGATGTGAATTTTAAAAGACCATGAAATATTCCTGAGTCAAATGATTTTACAATGTTACACAGCTGGGTACTTTCTCAGCAGCAACATCATTATCATGTAATGGCATTTTGTATTTAAGAATTTCTGGTTTGCATTGAGAAGCTTGGAATGAGGAAGCAATGGCTTGCTTACAAACTTAACCACAGTCCGAAGCTGTGTTATGCAGAAACTTAGCTGGATACATGGAGATTTCACCATTTGGCCAGAGATTTTTGGTTAGATTTTTCACTAATTTATAGTCAGTGGGTTGAAAATTTAGCATGTGCCTTCTTTCTCTTTGCCTGCTGACTACCTTGTGTGGGCAAGTTTATCTCTAATTATCACTGGGAGCAAAAGGTAATAAATGTTTTGCTTTCCAGCATTGTCTTCTCTCACCTCTACCAGGCAGCACACATGCATGAAAAATATTAATGCAAGACAGGATGACTGCTTTTTCTATGAACCATGAACAGTAATGATGAAAAACAGAACCATCTAGGTTGGGCATTACCTTTTCAGTTCCTTCTTAAAAGAATTGTATTGTTTTTATGTGATGGTCTATTTTATTTTCATAATCTATTTAGTATAAAAAGTGTATGTGTCCAATGTATGTCAATTTTAGATGCTATTTCTCTAAATATTGTACAGTATTTAATCTACTTCTATGTAATTAACAGCACATTAAAAAGAATGCTTTACTGGTTCACTTTGTACCTTTTCTGCTTTTCTTTATACATTCATCAGATCCTCTGATAACAAATAACAACATTTATATAGCGCCTTTAATGTAGTAAAACGTCCCAAGGTGCTTCACAGGAGCGTTATCAAACAAAATTTGACACTGAACCACATAAGGAGATATTAGGACAGCTTGGTCAAAGAGGTAGGTTTTAAGGAGCGTCTTAAAGGAGGCGAGAGAGGCAGAGAGGCTTAGGGAGAGAATTCCAGAGCTTAGTGCTAGGAAGCTGCAGGCACAGCCACCAATGGTGGAGCAATTAAAATCGGGGACGTACAACAGGCCAGAATTGGAGGAGCGCAGAGATCTCTAAGGGTTTTAGGGCTGGAGCAGGTTACAAGATAGGGAGGGGCGAGGCCTCGGAGGGATTTAAAAATAAAGATAAAAATTAGCGTTGCTGGACCGAGAGCCAGTGCAGGTCAGCGAGCACAGGGGTGATGGGTGAATGGGACTTGACGCAAGTTAGGATATGGGCAGCAGAATTTTGGATGAGCTCAAGTTTATGGAGGATGGAAGATGGGAGGCCAACCAGGCGGGCATTGGAATAGTCAAGTCTAGAGGTAACAAAGGCATGGATGAGGGTTTCAGCAGCAGATGAGCTGAGGCAGGGGCAGAGACGGGTGATGTAACGGAGGTGGAAGTTGGCGGTCTTGGTGATGGAGCGCATATGTAGTCAGAAGCTCATCTCAGGGTCAATTAGGATGCCAAGATTGCGAATGGTTTGGTTCAGCCTCAGTGGCCAGGGAGAAGGATGGAGTCGGTGGCTAGGGTTGGAGTTTGTGGCAGGGACCGAAGGCAATGACTTCGGTCTTCCCAATATTTAGATGGAGGATATTTCTGCTCATCCAGTACTGGATGTCGGACAAGCAGCATGTCAAATCAGTGACAGTGGAGGGGTTGAGAGAGGTGGTGGTGAGGTCGAGCTGAGCGTCATCAGCATACATGTGGAACCTGACATGTTTTTGGAATGTTTACATCTTTTTCTGGCCAGGTAGTTTCTATACATTGGATATTTTTTGAACAGTTACTTGTAATATGTTTAACATAGATTTTTTGTTAAATGTTATGCTAGGGGGGAGAGTCCATATAGAATAATCAAACTTGCTATTTGCAACTAAGACTTAGGGCTCGATTTTGCGATCGCGTTTCCGGCGGGTTCCCAGCGGGGTGGCCCCGAAAATCCCGATATCCGGTCACGTGACCGGATCGCGACGAAATCCCGGCCACTTCCGGGTACCGCGCTGACGTGCGCGCGCAAGCCCCGCTGGTGGGAATCCCGCAGGCAATTAAAGCCAGCGGGGTTCCACTTGAGAGTACTTACCTTGCTCGTTGTGGTCAGTTAATGAGCTGAAGCAGCTGTCAAAAGAGGAAGTGTGGGATTTTAGGTTCAAGGCAGTGAGTTTCACACACTGGGGGAAACAGTACCTTTCCAACCAGGCGTGTTGCAGCCAGCAGCCTGTGGCAGGTGCCAAGGTGCGCTCCACGGGGGAGAGCCCTCACCCACGCAGGAGGCCACCGCGTCACATAGGGCAACCCCTGCCCTCCACCAACCCCCGCCAAGCCAGAGGACAGACCGACACGAAACCGCAGCCCCAGTCCGAGGACCCACCCACCTACCCTGCACAACCCCTCAGACCAACACCTGCCAGATGGGTGGTGCGTTGACATCGTTGGAGGACGAACAGGATGACCAGCCCCAGCAGCCTCGCAGTCCACGCCGTCCGCCTCGGAGACGTGGGGCCCCCCAACACGGTGCTGCGGCACACCCACCTGCACAGCAGGAGGGAGGGCAACCGCAGAGAGAGATGGGTCGCAGGAGGCACTACCCTCCGCACAGGGTGTACAGAGCGAGGCTCAGCTTCATGGACCTCTCCGAGGAGCAGTGCATACGGAGGCTCAGAGTCAATCGCCAGGTAGTCGCCGACATCTGCAGCCTCCTTAACGACGAGCTGCTCCCTGATGGACCAAGCAGCATCTTCCTACCTGTCGCCGTCAAAGTCACCACTGCCCTCAACTTCTTCGCATCCGGTTCCTTCCAGGGTGCCACCGGGGACATCACCGGGGTCTGTCAGTCCTCTGCACACAAGTGCATAAGGCAGGTCACCGATGGGTTGTTCCGCAGGGCCTCCCACTACATCAACTTCGCCATGGACGAGCGCAGCCAGATGGAGAGGGCGGTTGGATTCCATGCCATGGCCGGCTTCCCACGGGTGCAGGGTGTAATCGACTGCACCCACATCGCAATACGGGCACCTCCGCATGAGCCAGGGCTGTTCATCAACAGGAAGGGGTATCATTCCATGAACGCCCAGCTCATCTGTGACCACCGCCAGAGATTCCTACACGTGTGCGCCAGATACCCCGGCAGCTGCCACAATGCCTTCGTCCTTAGGGAGTCCGCCGTCCCGCCCATCCTGCAGGCACCCAACGCCGGCAACGGCTGGCTCCTCGGCGACAAGGGGTATCCCCTGCACACGTGGCTCATGACACCTCTGAGGAACCCCATCACCGAGCCGGAGCGTCGGTACAATGACAGCCACACTGCTACCAGGTCTACAATTGAGCAGACCATAGGGCTTCTCAAGATGCGCTTCAGGTGCCTTGATCGTTCTGGGGGAGCGCTCCAATACACACCATTCAGAGTGGGATGAATCATAGTTGTCTGCTGCGCCCTGCACAACATGGCCCAACAGAGGGGGGTGCCGCTGGAGGAGGCCCCATCCACACCCGCCACCCACATTGAGGAAGGCGAGGGCGAGGAGGAGGAGGAGGAGGAGGAGGAGGCGGAGGAGGAGGAGGCGGAGGAGGAGGACGCGCCAGAGGATGTTGGACGACCCATGCGCCGAGCCGCGACTCACCGGGATGGTCGCCGGGCCAGGGAGGCACTCATACGTCAACGGTTCTCCTCGAGTCAGACACTGCGAGGCGCTCGCATCTCCTCACCTGCACATGCGAGCGGCCATACCAGCCCCCTCCACTGAAGAGTGCTGCCAGTAATCCTGCACCCACAGCAGTGTGCCCAATGGGTGGCAGCAGGTGTTCGCCGTCATGATGGCCTCCACGGAACGCACCTATTGCACAAGCCGCGGAAGAATGGACGAGAGGTGACAGGAGTGGTGAGAATAGAGTATTTAATATCTCGAATGTGACATTATATCAGAAAAAAAGTACAAATTAATAAACACCCTGGTGTATTCCCTTTGTGATTATAAGGCCTTTGCAATTCTTTTCCGGGAACCCCTACGTGGTGCTCCCCCTGTGGCTCCAGCAGAGGTAGTGGCAGGTTGCTCATCTTCTTGCCTTGGCGGACGGCCCCTGGGTTTCGGTGCCCGTGACGGCACCTCCACAGACTGCTCCTCCTGCACCGGGGCAGGGGCAGACTCGGCCACCTGGAGAGGAGGCACCATTGCGGGTACTGGTTGAGAGGTGGGCGACGGGTGAGACGTGGGGGCGCCTTGAGAGGCGTCCCCGCTTCCATGTCCCCGGTCACCATCATCCCTCTCTTGGCCTCGGCCCACATCACCCCTTCCACCCTGCTGGACGGCAGTTTGGATGGCATGTGTGAGGCCTTGCAAGGCCACCCCTAGTGTATCCCTCAGCCTGTTGATGGCGTCGGAATGTTGCTCACCCTGAATCCGTACAGACGTTGTCAGGGCCTGCATGGACTCGATCTGGAGCTGTGCGTGACGCTCGAGGGAGGCCAGCCTGTCCTCCACCGCAGACAGTCCCGCACCTACCTGCGACACTGTGTCGCCGGTACCCTCCTGTGCCTGCGCCACCAATGCTCACATGCAGGAGTTGGACTCCTCCATCGCCTGCGCTATTGTGGACAATGCGCGCGGCACCTCTGCCAGTACCTCAGCAATTAGCTGGTGGCCCTCGATGACTCTCCTTTTCACTGGTGGCCCCCTGGGTTCAGCATCTGGGTCCGGCTGAGCAGAGCCTGGAGATGAGTGCTCCCTCCGTCGCGGACCCTCCGCGGCTGCCCCTGCCACCAGGGTCTGCTCATGCTCACTCGTGCGCGGTGACTCACCAAGTGCTACCCCAACTAGTTGGCGAGGGGGACCCACCGAGGTGCGTGTCTCTGCGCTGGTGGATGGTTGGCTCTGATGTGACGATGCACCCTCAGAGACCGCCATGTCCTCTGAGGAATCGCCCTCCACGATCGCTTCACCCAAAGACGGACCTGCAAGAGAACAGAGGGCACTTTGAGGCATGTGGACCAACTTGACAGTGCGCCTGATGGCAGGTGATGAGACGGTAACTCGCGATCATGGGTGTTGAGTGTCAGCTTTCCCTTACCGGCCGTTTCGGCAGCGACACACTCGCCATCGGCCACCGACAGGCAATGTCGCGTGCGGGCGAGGTCGAGCGCCTCCACCTCTGCGTCGGTGAGCTCCACCACTTGCGGCGGCCCACCTCCGGTGCGTGCCCTTTCCCTATTGTTCTTGCTTCTCTTCTCCTGTGAAGGCAAAACACAGATGTGTGAGTGGGTGCGTATTGCATCGTGAGACGCATCGAGCATCGGTGTGGTTGGGTTGAGCGTGGCGCGGATGGATGGGAGGAAGCGTGGGCCACGTGCCCATCCCATTGCATGGGGATTGGGGTGTGTGGTAGTGTTCGGGTGGGGTCAGGGACGGTGGGTACTTGCGTGCACGGCGAGGATGGTGAATGAGTGGCTGTGAGGATTGCTGATGGAGCGCAGTGGTGGCTGTGCAGGAGGGGGTTGTGATCTGTTTGGCGTGATGGTGGGGACGGGATGTGGGAGGGTGCGTTGGTGTACTCACCTTGCCAGACCTAGTCAGGTCATTGAAGCGCTTGCGGCACTGCTCCCAAGTCCTTGGGGTGTTGCCCCTGCTGCTCACCTCCGCCGCCACCTCTGCCCATGCCTTCCTGGTTGCGGCGGCAGGGAACTTGCGTCCATCTTCTGGGAAGAGTGTTTCCCTCCTCCTCCTCACGCCCTCCAGCATCAGCTGCAGTGCCAGGTCTGAAAAACGGGGCGCAGCCTTTCCCCTTTGCTGAGCCATCGTCTCAAACCGCTTGCTTGTAGCAGGAGGGGCTTTGGGAGACTGCCCCTTTAACTGGAGCTCCTACATCGCGTCGACGGTACTGCGCATGCGCAGCCGGCCGGCACGCAGCTGGGGAGCGCAGAACCCGGAAGCAGGGCTTAATCAGTTCAATTATCCCGCGATCGCGTGGGGGACGCACACGATTAGCTGTCCGCGTTTTCCACGCTCCCGGAGGACCACCCGCTGGGAACCCGCAGGCCTGCTAAATTCGAGCCCTTAGTTGAAAAACACTAGATTATTGCATCTATATTAATCCATGTGTGTAAGTCTGTCATCAATAGTTGATTGTCATTGCTTTTTCTTTCATAGGCACTATGTTTGGCCAGAGGGTGAATTATCATCGAACTCCACCCATGTGCTTAAGATCATAGTCCAGATTGTAAACAATTTTACAACACCAAGTTATAGTCCAGCAATTTTATTTTAAATTCACAAGCTTTCGGAGGCTTCCTCCTTCCTCCTTCCTCATCGTTCACCTGAGGAAGGAGGAAGCCTCCGAAAGCTTGTGAATTTAAAATAAAATTGCTGGACAATAACTTGGTGTTGTAAAATTGTTTACAATTGTCAACCCCAGTCCATCACCGGCATCTCCACATCATAGTCCAGATTGAGATAGAATCATAGAATTATAGAAAGAGCAATCCAGCTGGTCCCAGTCCCCCGCCCTATCCCCGTAGGGGATTTTTTTCCTTTCAAGTACTTATCCAGTTCCCTTTAGAAGGCCATGATTGAATCTGCCTCCACCACCCCCTCGGACAGTGCATTCCAGATCCTAACCACTCGCTGTGTAAAAAAGTTTTTCCTCATGTCACCTTTGGTTTTTTTGCCAATCACCTTAAATCTATGCCTCTGGACCTTGACCCTTCCACCAAGAGGAACAGTTTCTCTCTATCTACTCTGTCTAGACCCTTCATGATTTTGAATACCTCTCCTTCATCAAATCTCCTCGCAACTGTCTCTGTTCCAAGGAAAACAACCCCAGCTTCTCCAGTCTATCCGCGTAACTAAAGTCCCTCATCCCTGGAATCATTCTGGTACATCTCTTCTACACCCTCTCTAAGGCCTTCACATCTTTCCTGAAGTGCGGTGCCCAGAACTGGACACAATATTCCCGTTGTGGCGGAACCCCAGTGTTTTATAAAGGTTCATGAATATATATCAAGAAAAGCAGTGGTCCTGACCCCTGGGGAACACCACCGTCCACCTCCCTCCAGTCCGAAAAACAATCGTTCACCACTACTCTCTGTTTCCTGTCCCTTAGCCAATTCTGTATTCATGTTGCTACTGCCCACTTTATTCTGTGGGCCGCAATCTTGATGATAAGCCTACCATGTGGCATTTTATCAAACGCCTTTTGTAAGTCCATATACACCACATCAACTGCATTGCCCTCAACTACCCTCTCTGTTACCTCATCAAAAAATTCAGGTTAGTTAAACACGATTTGCCTTTAACAAATCCGTACTGGCTTTCCCTAATCAATCCACACTCGTCTAAGTGACTGTTAATTCTGTCCCTGCCAATAGTTAGTTATATTCATACAAGAAAATAAAGATGAGAATTTGCTGTTGGTTATATCGACAAACAAATGCTTAACATGTTCATATGACATTCTTCTATCTGTTATTTAACAGAGCGGTTAAGGCATTTAAAATAAATCGTAATGCTCCTGTTAAAATAGTGGAGAAATGTCATACAAACACATTAAACATTTGCCCTGCTGCCAGGCTTCATCTTACTTTGCATTGCAGTTTGGGGGTGTGCAAGAACAGCATAAGATAGCATCCTGATTTTCCCTTACTGCTAAATTTTATTATACCAAAAGTAAAAGGTATGGTATGTTATGATATCACAAAATCTATGCATTCGGATGGCTACAAAATGCTTAAGTATCACTTTGATGACTTATGATATTGTACGAGCCCCAAAAGTTTCCTCCATTTTCAATTTACTTCGTCGCCTGTTTGATCTTCCTACATCCACCATTCCTCAACTAGGAGAACAGGTGGCTATCCTCCTGCCAGCCTTCTTCTTATACCAGATATGAACCAACTGCTGGGTGCTGATGAGTGTGTGACCCAGGGTGATTTACTTGCCTGTTTTCTTTCTACTTTTGGGGAAGTACATAACTTTCATCCTACACCTCATGTCAATCCATACATAATGTAGGTAGATACGGGGATATATCCATTGTCTATCACTTAAGGTGCAGTGCATTAGAGCACCACCTGACATGTTAAAAACTTTCTGCATATAAAAGTGGAGTGAGAAGTCTTACAGATTAGCACATGGAGAAAATATTTTTTAATGCTAGGAAAAAGAGACAGCAGAAAAAAAAAATTACACATAACATTCTGCATGGGGGAAATCAAGTCCATTTTCAAGTTTGAATGTGATGTGTTAGACTAAAACTGAGCACTGAGTGGTCGCAGGCACCGTAATAACTCCAAGCTAAAAGTAACTATTCACTCATGTCATATTAAACCTGGTATCCTTTTATCTCGCAGTTTTTTTCTCTGTTTTTCATTAACACTTCTAATAGAGCTCTGACTAGAGAACCCGCACTGCATAGGAAAACCGATAACCTTAGAATTGCCTTCATATATCCACACATTCCATACACCATACTTCACATGAGAAGTAGATCAATCACATCCGTTTCCTCTTGAGTGCAGACGACAGTGCTAATCTGTGTTCAACCAATAGGAGGTAATATATTTTATCTAAAAGAAAATTGTCAGTTTATCTTAAGGGGAGGCACTTTTCTTCAGGGAGGTATTTTGCCTAATGAATTGGGAATTAATTATATTTTCACACATAGCTGACAGGCGGAAATATTGGGTAATGCCATCAACTGGTATCCCAAAATCTGTTTCAATATTAACACTGTCACATCCCTTGGCACTGAAAGGATTTTGTTATGATAGTTTTAACACAAAATTACCAACTGCTCCAGTAAAAATCAATATAAAACTGAAATAAATTTTAAAAGCACACAGAAACTTATCATGCTTCTTGTGTGATAAGGCTCTTGCCCCCATTTCCAGACCCATTCCCAAAATTGGTTTAAAGTTATCGGAGGTTGTGTTGCTACAGCTATTTTTTCAGGCTCTACAGTGGTCCTTAAAGGGCCCGCTAGAGGCTGTGGAAGAAGCCTGCAAGTAAGTTTTTTTAAACTTACCTTAATGTGGAGCCAGGAGGAGCAGAAGTGCTCCTCGTTACTTTGCATTTGTCCGTGTCAAATGCCATTTAGCACTCATCAGTCCGCCTTCCCAACCAACCAGAACTCTTTGTATTTGGTTTGCCAGTTCTTGATTATTTGAGCCCTTTCCCCCAATTTGGTGTCATCTGTAAACTATCAGCTTTATTTCTTTTCCAAAAGATAATTTTGTTTTGTAAAATCACTCAAAAAGCCAAACTGATGCTTCCTTTATAACAAAAAGCAAAAAACTACCGATGTTTGAACTCTGAAACAATGTTCATCTGTTCTCTCTACAGATGCTGCCTGACCTGCTGAGTGTTTCCAGCATTTTGTCCCTTTTAAACATTGGTCAATAGCCTTATTGAGTGAATAAGCAGAGACACGAGGCTCTGAAAGTGAGGAACCATGACAGAAGACAGCAGCCCACTCACTACTACCCCTTCCGGCGGGTGTCCGTCCCTCTTGCCTGCTCAGAAGAGTAGGTTAAGATCGCAATCAGCAGCAAGGCAGCGTATCGGCATGGGTGGGTCACATAGGCCATTTTAGCTGCGCAGGGTTAAAATCGGACCGAAGTACTTCTGGGGACTGAGAATAGGAATCCTCACAAGAGAACGGTTCAGGCCTTCTGGATGGAGATTGTTAAGCAATCAACACAACCTCCACTACACCAAGAATGCAGGAAGATGTTCAGTGACCTAGCAAGGGTAATCAGGGTAAATAATGACACTGTTCCTAATGCACATCCTGTACTAATTATAGAGGCTTCATTCATATCCTTACACCTCATGCTATTTCCATATAATCACCTGGATGTGAGGGAAACTCATTGACGCAAAGGGGAACTTCTGCAAGCACTGAAGCACTATCATAACTCACAACCACTCTGTCAACTCAAACAGCAACTCGCCAAGGCTTCTTCAACAGCAGCTCCCAAACCCACGACCTCTACCATCCAGAAGGACAAGGGCAGCAGGTGCATGGGAACACCACCACGTGCATGTTCCCCTCCAAGTCACACACCATCCTGACTTGGAAACATATCGCCGTTCCTTCATCGTTGCTGGTCAAAATCCTGGAACTCCCGACCAAACAGCACTGTGTGAGTACCTTCACCACACGAACTGCAGCGGTTCAAGAAGGTGGCTTATCTCCACCTTCTCAAGGGCAGTTAGCAATGGGCAATAAATGCTAGCCTTGCCAGTGACGCCCACATCCCATGAATGAGTATTTTTTAAAAAGCCTGTCACAAAGGGTTCTGCTAGTCGAAGGACATTTCATTTAAATAGATGAATTTCTCATTGTCAAGGGATGCATGCACTCATGGGGTAAAGGAGTGTCCATGCCACTTACATCGCTTTAACATTGTTCTCTAATTACAAAACAAAAGATCATGCATAACCAACAACAGAGAACTGCAAGAGGAGGAGGAAAACCAATATTGAAAACCATGAGCTCGATTTTCGCACCTGCGATCGGATGCGTTCGTGGCAGGGGGGGGCTGCGAAAATCCGGGATTCCCGGGGCGGGTCTGGAGCCTGGCTCCAACCTGCCCACTTCCGGGTTCCCAGTGATGCGCTGACATGCACACGCAGCCCCCGCATGTGGGACTCCCACCGGCAATTAAAGCCGGCGGGGTGCCACTTAAAGTACTTAAACAGGTACTTCAGGTTGTTTACAGACCTGATTGACCTGATATTTTAGGAGGGATGGGATTTTGAAATGAACTGAGACTGTTTCCCGTACTGGGGGAAACACTCCCAGTTCAAATGGACGTGTTGCAGCCATCAGCCTGCAGCAGCTGCAAAGGTCCATTTGACAGGTGGGGGGAGGGAGAACCTCACTTATTGCAGGAGACCACTCTGTCACTTTGGACAAAGTTTGGCCTCCACCACCCTCCTCCTAACAACAAAATGCACAAACTTGCACACTTACCCCGGTTGTTTACCTACCTTGCAGACCCCTCAAACTTCCGGATGGGGGCCGCCATAGCTGCAGTCATGACCTCCTCGGTGGGCAAACAGCATCAACAGCCTCGCCGGCCACGCCATCCACCTCTGACAGATGGAGCTCCACAACACAGTGCTGTGACACATCCACCTGCACAGCAGGAGGGAGGGCAACGGCAGAGAGAGATGCGTCGCAGAGGGCACTACCCTCGCCACAGGGTCTACAGACCGAGGCTCAGCTTCCTGGACCTCTCTGAGCAGCAGTGCACATGGAGGCTCAGAGTCACTCGACATGTAGTCGTGGACATCTGCAGCCTCCTTCATGCTGAGCTGCTCCCAGCTGGCCCGAGCACCATTTTCTTACCTGTCGCTGTCAAAGTCACCACTGCCCTCAACAACTTCTCCTCCGCATCCTTCCAGGTGCCACCGGGGACATCGCCGACGTCTCTCAGTCGTCTGCACAAAAGAGCCCTGCAAATACACCTACACCCACTCTGCAGTGACACAATGGGTGGCATCAAGTGTGCGTGTTCATGGTGAACCCCATGAAAGGGACCTATTACACAAGCCAGTCAAGAATGGGCAAGACATGGCAGTAGTGGTGATAATAATAAGATTTATTGTGCGTGTGAAATAAAACAAATATAAATAAAAAACATGATAAATCGACAGACACCCTTGTGCATTCCCTTTGTGCTCACAAAACCTTCGCCTTGCGTTTCCAGGAACCCCTACGTGGTGCTACCCCTGTGGCTTCAGCAGAGGTGGTGGCAGGTTGCTCTTGTCCATGCCCTAACCGATGAGATGCTTTGGGCCGACGCCCTCTGGGTTTGGGTGCCCGTGAGAGCCCCTCCAAAGGCTGCTCCACCTGCACCTGTGCAGGGGAAGACTCGGCCACCTGGAGAGGAGGCAGCATTGCGGGTACTGGTTGAGAGGGGGGTAACGGGTGAGACGTGGGAGCGCTTTGAGTGTCGTCCCCACTTCCATGTCCCCTTTCACCATCATCCCTCTCGTGGTCCAGGCCCACATCACTCCTTCCACCCTGCTGGACGGCAGTTTGGGGGACTTGTGTGAGGCGTTGGAAGGCCACTTGTAAAGTATCTGTCAGCCTGTTCAAAGCGGCAGAATGTTGCTCACCCTGAATCCGAACGTCCGTTGTCAGGGCCTGAATGGACTCATTGTTGAGCCGTGCTTGACGCTCGATGG
This sequence comes from Heptranchias perlo, assembly GCF_035084215.1. Taxonomy (NCBI): domain Eukaryota; kingdom Metazoa; phylum Chordata; class Chondrichthyes; order Hexanchiformes; family Hexanchidae; genus Heptranchias; species Heptranchias perlo. The sequence continues at coordinate 15,282,922 of NC_090352.1, read as the reverse complement.
AGGCTAGCCTTTCCTCCATCGCAGACATTCCCACGCCTACCCGCGACACTATCTCAGAGATGCCTTCACGTCCCTGCGACACTATCTCGGAGATACCCTCCTGTACCTGTGCCACCATTCCACTCATGCAGGAGTTGGACTCCTCCATCCTCTGCACGATTGTGAAGAGTGCGCGTGGCACCTGTTCCAGTGCCTCGGCAATGTGCTGCTGCCATTCGACGACTCTCCTTTTCACGGCTGGCCCCCAGGGTTCAGCATCTGGGTCCAGCTGAGCAGAGCCTGGAGAAGAGTGCTGCGGACTCTCCATGGCTGCCCCTGCCACCAGGGTACGCTCGTGCTCACATGTGCGTGGTGACTCACCATGTGCAAGCCCAACTAAGTGAGGACGGGGACCCACCGAGGTGTGTGTATCTGCTCTGGTGGATGCATGGCTCAGATGTGACGATGGACCCTCAGAGGCCGGCAGGTCCTCTGAGGAATCGCTCTCCACGGTCACAGCGCTTGCAGATGGCCCTTCAAGAGAACAGAAAGCAATATTAGGCATGTGGACAGATGTAGAGGTGCTGCAGATGCCAAGTGATGCTAAGATCATTCGCTATCAAGTGTTAGCTTTCTGTTACCGGCCGCTTGTGCAATCCCAGCCTCGGCATCCGCCACAGATAGAGCACTCCAGCGTGCGGCCGATGTCCAATGTCTGCTGCTCCGCGTCCGTTAGGACCACCTGGTGTGGCGGGCCCCCTTCAGTCCGTGCCCTCTTCCAGGCGTTCTGGCATCTCTTCTCCTATCAAGGCAAAACACAGAGGCGTGGTTGAGTGATGGTTGCATGGTGAGCCGCTGCATGCATTGGGTTGAGTGTGAGGGAGATGCATGGGAGGGTGCGTGTGTAACATAGCCATGATATTGTATGAGGATTGGGTTGCGTGGTAGCATTCGAATGGGGACAGGGGCGGTGAGTACGTGCAGGCACGGTGAGGATGACAGTTGAGTGGATGTGAGGAGTGATGCGAGAGTGTTGTGGTGGCAGTGCAGAAGGTGTTGTGTGGTGGTGGAGGTGATGTGGAAGACAGAGTGTGGGAGAATGCGTAAGTATACTCACTTTGCCTGACCTGGTTAGGTCATTAAATCTCTTTCTGCACTGGACTCAAGTTCGTGGCACATTGCCGCAGCTGGTGACCTCCTCAGCCACCTCCAGCCAGGCCTTCTTCGTGGTGGAGGGAGGGCACTTCCTCCCATCAGACGGGAAAAAGATTTCCCTCCTCCTCCTCACCCCATCCAGCAGCTGCTGGAGTGAGTCTCAAAATCTTGGGGCAGCCTTCCCTCTGGCCTGCTCCATGGTTCAGCATTGGTTGTTTGCTGCAGGAACAGCATTGGTGGACTGCCCTTTTAAATAGAGCTCCTCCAGCTGACAGACCTTACTGCGCATGCGCAGTCCGCCCGCCGCGCAGCTTACCAGCGGGAAACCCGGAAGCACAGGTAAGTGGCTCCAATTAGCCTGCGATTGCGTGTGGAGCACACTGATTTCACCGGGCGCGTTACCCACGCACCCAGCCAACCCCCCGCTGAGAACCCGCCGCCCTGCTAATATCGAGCCCCATGAGTCTGCACAGGTGGGAGCTCTGCAGATAATAGGCAGGCAGACAGGAGAGGCTATGGGAAACAGCAAAGTTGGAGACTAATTGTCAAGCAAAGGTTGGTGAAAACTGGGCAAAGCTCATCATACAGAGGGTGAGAAATCCACTTGGGCCTATTTTTGGGCTCAAAATTGTCAATGCGTTTTCAGCGCACTGCAGAAGCTGGAGGCCCAAGACTCACCCGAAATTGGGCCTCGGGCCTCATCTGAATAATTCTAGTGAACAGCAACCACCTTTCAGAGCTCCTGAGGCAGATCGACAGTTTCCTCTGGACCAAGTTGGGCCACCTGCGACACAGGTGGTGGACCTCAGGTAGATCCTGGGAAGGGGGTGGGTGATGGAGGCAAGCAGGAGGGGGACAAGGGCAGGCCAGCAGTGGCCTGCAGTAGTGCTGTGGAGCCAGGAGGAACAGGAATGCTCCTTCTGGCTCCACATTAAGGTAAAAACAAAAGAAAAAACTTACCTAGCTGTTGGCGGCCTCCTGCTGTCCCTTTAAGAACCACTGGTTATGCCGCAGAAGGAACCAGAAAACCTGAGTGGCACACGCCAGGTCCACGCGCGCTCAGTTTCTGACCAGTTTTGAAGATGGGTACTTAAACAATCATTAGGCCCCTCATTAGCATTCTTAGAAATTTAAGTAACATCCTCTTGGTCGGTATCCCTAGTGACTGCATGTAGTGAACAAACGTCTTCTCTAACACCTCTCTCTAAGTGCCTCTAATGTAATCTATTCCATATCCTCACCCTCCTCTTATTGAAAACATAGAAATAAATAGAGAGATTCCCATTGCAAAATAATGTCCCCAATGCAGAACTGTACTTACTGACTAAATAGGGCAGTAAAAATCTTGTCAGTACCTCCAGAGCACCAAACAGCTAAAATCGATCTTCAAGCAAACCTTTAGCTCCAACAAACAAAATGATCCCCTCAATGTGGTAATCACCTAAGGGATACCACTGTGCTGCTCATAGTGCCACTTGTATGGTGGCAGTATTAATTAGGGTCAGGTTTGAGGCAGAAGTTGAGGAAACGGGAGCTGGAAGTTTGGCTGCGTCCACTTGACCCTGTTTCAATGTGGCAGGGCATACTCCAGGCAGGCACTAAAGGGGACTGGCACTTTTTCTGGAGGACAATTCTGGTGCAAGTTTTACAGGCAAAGTTGAGATGGTAAATAAGAGGAAAATCCAGTCCACTGACTCCAAAAGCTTATTTGTAGGCAGAGTAATGTGTTGTTGCCATGTAAATCTTTGAGCAAAGGAAATTTTGCTTACACCAGTCAGAATTGAGAGCCAATTAATGATATTAATGATAATAAAATGTGTGGGTCTACATAATATAATTGTGCACCACTGCCTGAAACAAAGGAAAATGGTAGACAAAGGTAGGAGAAGCAAGAAGAGGTTAAAGACAGACTTTGGTAATAACGAGATAAAATTGTTGGTTACTGAAAGAGTAGAACACAGAAGAATTGTTGGTTCCAAAAAAAAGACACCCTAGGCTAAAGATGCAAATCTAGCGTGGGAAGAGAGTCTACAGTTTTAATTGCTACCTCACAAGTTAAGTGGACCTGGGAGTACTGCCAGAGAAGGTATAGTAACCTTAGGCGGTACAACAAGAAGAAATTTGTAAACCTGCAGCACTCACTGAAGGCCACAGGAAGTGACCCAAGTTACCAGGATTGAATGACATTGTTGAAGGAAACCATTGTCCTCAGATGTAGTTACTGGTTGGACAGAAAGGAGATTGTAAGAATTTGTCCTCAATAACAAACAAGGGTAAGTCAGAAGTACTTCAGATTCAAAACCTATTTGTCATTTTTTTTACATTAGGTGGAGTAACAACAAATGGCAGCTAAAAACATCTGTAGCAAGGGCTGATGTCTCACAAAATTGATCCTGGTTATTTCTGGAAGCACAGAATCATCAAGACAAATTCTACTGCAGTACCAACAACAATTCTTATCACACTTTTCACATAACAAAATGTCACATGATGCTTTACAGGTGAAGTGGTGGATACCAAGCAGGAGGTGAGAGAGAAATTAGAGCTGGTCAAAACTACTTAGGTAAGTTTTAAGTAGGCGTTTGAAGTTTCATAGAATTACATAGAATTAGATAGAATGTACAGCACAGAAACAGGCCATTCGGGCCAACAGGTCTATCCCAGTGTTTATGCTCCACATGATTCTCCCTCCCTATTTCACCTAACCCTAGAAGCATATCCTTCTATTCCTTTCTCCCTCATGTGTTTATCTAGCTTCCCCTTAAATGCATCTATGCTAGTCACCTCAATTACTCCTTGTGTTAGTGGATTCCACATTCTAACCCATTGTCTGGGTAAAGAAGTTTCTCCTGAATTCCCTATCGGATTTATTAGTGACTATCTTATATTTATAGCCCGTAGTTCTGGTCGCCCCAGCAAGTGGAAACATCTTCTCCACATCTATCCTATCAATCCCTTTCATAATCTTAAAGACCTCTATCAGGTCACCCCTCAATCTTCTCATTTCTGGAGAAAAGAGCCCCAGCTAGCTCAATCTTTCCTGATAGCTATAAGCTCTCAGTTCTGGTATCATCCTAGTAAATCTTTTTTGCACCAGTGCCTCTATATACTCTTTATAATATGGAAACCAGGACTGTTCACAGTACTGCAAGTATGGTTTAACCAAGGTTCTATTCAAGTTTAACATAACTTCTCTGCTTTTCAATTCTATCCCTCTGGAAATGAACCCCAGTGCTTGGTTTGCTTTTTTTATGACCCTATTAACCTGCATCGTTGCGTTTACTGATTCATATATCTGCTCCTCGAATCCATTTAGACTCTTAGGGTGCTACATTGAGCCATGTAGCGCCCGTTGTTTCGGCCTCTCTGACAACCAAGATGGCGTCTTAGCTCCGCACGCACGTTTCCAGCATGACGTGCGTCGGACGCCATCTTGGTATAGGAGTTAACGTATGCACAAATACCGAACGCTAGAAACATGTAAAGTAGGGAGAAATTGCATCCAATCAGTGTGCAATGCTGATTTAAAGTGATAGACACCATTTTGGATCTTAACGGTCAACTCAATGCACAGCCTTAACCCCAACCATCTGAACGTGTCTTACAGTGCCTTAATGACCCCCCACCAGCGCTATTTAAAGTGGCCATGCAGCTGTTGCAGGTTAGTTGCTGGATTATTGCTTCTGGCTGCTGGTGGAATAGGAAGTGTTTTTTGAAACAATTCTTACTGAGCATTCCTAGAGTACATCTGAGAGTGGTTTGGCAGGTACTGCCTTACAGTTCGCAAAGTTACAACCGTGATTGAACAACATTCCTAGCAACCATGGGCGGTCTGCTAGGGCTCCCGTTGAGCATTGAGCATGAATGGGAGCATGCAGAGAGGTCACGCATAGCAGGTCAAGCTGCGAGGAGACGGAGGACGAGGAGGCGCAGGGCACTGAGCAGGAGGCCCTACCCAATGAGGGCCTTCCGGGACCAATTCTTTTACCTCAACATGACCGAGGAGGATTGCATCTGACCCCTGAGGTTCAACAAGGAAGCCGTGACCAAGATCTGTCAACTGGTGCAGCCACAACTGCAGCCTCAGAGCAGGGCAAGGACAGCATTGCCTGTGGCTGTGAAGGTCACCGTGGCACTGAATTTCTACGGCTCAGGATCATTTCAGGCCTCTGCTGGTAACATGTGCAACATCTCGCAGTATGCAGTGCACTGCTGCATAAGGGAAGTCACAGATGCACTGTACCAGATGTGGAACAGGTTCATCACCTTCCCTCTTGACAGAGACAAGCAGAACAAGCAAGCACGGGGGTTCGCTCGCGTTGCTGGCTTCCCCATGGTGCAGGGTGCTATTGACTGCACGCATATTGCCCAGCGTGCCCCGAATATCAACTCAGCTGTCTTCGTCAACCGAAAGGGCTTCCACTCCCTGAATGTGCAGCTGGTGTGCGACCACATGCATCGAATCATGGAGGTCGATGCCTGCTACCCTGGGAGCAGTCACGACGCCTTCGTCATGCAGCAATCCAACATACCAGCTATCTTTCACCTGACTCGGCAAGTCAAAGGCTGGCTACTGGCCGACAAGTGCTCTCCCCTCACGCCGTGGCTTATGACACCGGTCAGGAACCCATCCACACGTGCATTGCAGGCCTATAATGAGAGCCAAGCTGCCACACGCAACATCATTGAGTACTCCATAGGCCTCCTCAAACAACACTTCCGCTGCCTGGACCGGTCTGGAGGAGCCCTGCAGTACTCCCCTGAGCGGGTGGACAGATTTGTGGTGGTGTGCTGCATGCTGCACAACCTCGCCATCATGAGGGACCAGCCTTTGCCACCAATGATTGGAGAAGACCCTGAGCCAGAGGTGGAAGAGGAGGAGGCTGAGGAGGAAGAGGCTGAGGAGGAGGAGGAGGTGGAGCCGGAGGTGCAACAGGAAGTACGCGTCTTGCCTGCAAGGGCTCTGCATGCTCACCTGATCCATGCCTGCTATCAATAATGTGAACGACTCACCAACAGTCCTACATTTCCCACCTTTCCGTTCCCACAAGACAATCAAATTGCCCTCCAACTGATTGCACATTGGTTTCCCCCTCAACTCATTGCATAAATAAAAACCACCATCAAATGCAAATTCAAAGTCTTATTTATCAATGAATAAATGAAATTATGCCAACAGAACAGAACTATTCACCCTTGTGCATTCCCTTAGTGCCTGTTGTTTGTGTGCCTTTACCTATCCTAGTGCTCCTACGAGGTGCTTCCCCAGTGGCTGGAGCATGGGTGGTGGGAGGCTGCTGGCCTTCAATGGAGGAGCGTGCAGATGGCCTTGGAGGACGATCTCGAGCAGCTCTTGGCCGGGAGAGACCGGCTTCAGACTGCACCATCTCAGCATGGGCTACAGCAATCTGGCCTGGCTGGCCAATAGTCAACAACAGGGGCACTGGTGGAGTGGCAGGGGTGGGAGCAGGAAGGCTGTCATCCTGAGAGAGGACAGTAGGTCCGACTGCCATGGTGCCATTGCCACTGTCCCTGAGCGGTGCCTCAGCAATCCTGGTGATCAGCTGGAAAATGGATTTCTGGAGTGCTGAGATGCCCTGGAAGCCCCGTTCCACAATGGTCCCCAGACCCACGATAGCAGCAGTCTGAGCTTCCAGGGCAGCAGTCTGAGCTCCAAATGCAGCAGTCAGACCTTGGATGGCAGATGTTTGTGTTGCAATGGAAGCTGAGACATCAGTCATCAGACACTGCATCATGGTGGGTTCCACTGCTTTGCGGATGGAGGTGACCACCCGTTCCATGTTGGAAATGATGGTCTCCAAGTTCTGCGCAAAGCCCTGTGCCAAGTTGGAACTGGACTCCTCCATGCCCCTCATCATGGTGCGCAGGCTTTCTGGCAGGTTTTCCATTGCCCCAAGCATTTGGTGGTGTACGCTCATCAGCCTTCTTCTGTGGCCTGGCCCATTGAAGTCCTCATCTGATTCCTCTGCAGCAGAACTAGTGACCGACCTCGCCCTCTGGTGAGCTGGCACCTGTGGTATCTGTTCCCCTGCCCCGGTTCCTGCGCACTTGTGCCCGGTGTCTCACCATGTGCAGATCCCTCCTCTAACGTAGCCTCTAAAGGACATGCAGTGCCAGTCTCTGAGCTGGTGAAAGCAAGTGTCAGATCGAGTGACTGTGTGGCTTCAGTGTCCCCCTCCTCCTCGGACGGTGCCGCCATTTGTTCTTGGGTATCTACAATGACAAAGGGAAACAGGTTGAGTTGTGGAGCAGGGAGAGGAGCAAGTAAGAGGTGCGTGCTGACAGTATCTGCAGCACGTGAGTCAGAAAATATTATGGGAGGAGGGAGATGTGGGAAAGGAGAAGGAGCATTAGATATGCAGAGACCCCCTTCATCAGGACCCCCAGCGAGGCATGTTGTCACAGCTGCAACGACAGCCCGCCCAATGATCTGAAGCACTGTCTCCTCTAGGGGGGTGAGGACATGTAAGCGTGCCCATCCACCCTCCGGTCTCTGCTGCTGCCGGCTGTTATGCGCCACCTTCTCCTGCAAGACAGAGGACAGTTTGTCAGTCAGTATCCTGCAAGGTGTGTGGGTGATGTGCCTGTCATGGTGGAACAGCTGCCAGTTTGTGTGACCTGTGAGTGGTGGTTGTGTGGCCTGCCAGTGTGGTACTATGTGCAGGTGAGATGCAGCATGCCGAGTGCAACATTGCGTATGGATGGGCAGTGTTTGTTGGTGGGTGGGTGACGGGAAGTGTGGAGCAGTGGTGCAGTTTGCATTCACTCACCTTGACCACTCGTGTCAAATCACTGGACTTCTTTCAGCACTACACCCACGAGCGTGGTGCAATGCTCCTGGCATTGACTTCCTGTGCCACAGCCTGCCAATGCCTGTGGAGCTGCAGTTTGGAGGGTCCCCTGCCACCCTGCGGTTACATGTTGGCTCTCCTTTCGTCCACCCCTTCCACCAGGGCCACCAGCGCATCATCGGAGAAGCGTGGAGCCCTCTCTCGCGTTGGTCCTGCTATCCTCACGGCCATCTGTCCCTCCTCCTAGTGAACTGTGTACCTGCCATTTGAAATGGCACCTGCACCTTTAAGAGATGCAGGCTGCTGATGATGTGCGCTGTGCACGCCCCATTTCCAACTTCCTCATTCTCTGAGCAGCCTCAGCAGTGCGGGTAGCACTGGCTGCACAGAGATATCACAATAATTAGCAGGCAGTGCAAAGTTCACGTGCTGCCTGCGTAGGGGCCATCAGGCGTGGGGTACTAGCGCATCACGCTACCCCTGCCCGAAAATGGCCCTTATCCAATTCTTTCCCCTTATTATCCAAGCAGTACCTGGCCCCCTTATTCTTCCTACCAAAATGTAATACTTCACACTCATGTATATTGAAATTAATTTGCCAATTATATGCCCATTCTGCAAGTTTATTAATGTCTTTCTGTATTTTGTCGTAGTCGTCCTCAATATTAACTGTACCACCCAATTTGGTGTCGTCTGCAAATTTTGAAATTGTACTTCCAATTCCCAAGTCCAAATCGTTTATGTAAACAACAGTGGTCCCAGCACAGATTCTTGTGGAACACCACTTCCTAGCTTTTGCCAGTCTGAGTAACTACCTTTAACCCGAACTCTCTGTTTTCTGTTTTATAGCCAGCTTGCTATCCATTTTGCTACTTGTCTCCTGACTCCACATGCTCCGACCTTAGTCATGAGTCTACTATGCGGTACCTTAACGAAGGCCTTTTGAAAATCCAAATATATTACATCTACTACATTACCCTTGTCTACGCTTTCAGCTACTTCTTCAAAGAATTCATTAAGGCTGGTCAAGCCTGACCTTCCCTTTTGAAATCCGCTCTGACTATTCTTTATTATTATTTTCAGTTTCTAGATGTTTTTCTATTACATCTTTGAGTGAGGATTCCATTATCCTTCCTACCACCGATGTTAAGCTAATTGGTCTATGGTTCCCTAGACTGGTTCCATCTCCCTTTTTAAATATAGGAATCACATTAGCTGTCCGCCAGTCCCCTGACACTATTCCCCTCTCGAATGCATTTTTTTATATATATAATAGTGCATCTGCCATCTCTTCCCTAATGTCTTTTTAATATGTGCGGATGCAATCCATCCGGACCAGAGGTCTTATCCTCTCCAAGTTTGATTAGTGTATCAATTATCTCCATCCTTTCTATCTTAAAAGTTGGGAGTGAAGTAACAAAGTGAAGAGGTGTGGAAAGAAAATTTCAGAGTAGGAGGCTCCATTACCAATGAGCTTCAAGAAGGAGACAGAGTGAAGTGCTGACAGAGTGAGTTTTAGCTGAGAGAATTTATGGAAGCGGATTTGACCTGAACAAGAGTTGGCGAAGATGATTCTGCTGTAAGTGTGCTGGTGGAACTAAGACTGTATGAGAATTGTGCTGATTGGGCTGTTTTTAAATTAATTAAATTAACTGCAAAGTAAACTAAGTTCATTCAACTTTGATGTTTGTACTGAGGGACTGGCTAAGGGAACTCCTGATTGTGTTGTCAAGTAGATTCTTACAGGTATAACATAATCTTGTGCTAGCAACAGGCTTCTTGAGCTGCAAGAGACTGACTGAGTGAGATGTTGATGGAGTGAGTTTTTTGCTGAGAGGTGGTAAGGAAATAAGTTAAGCCTGATTCCACTGACGAGAGAGTGGGCCCGAATCTACAAGGCAGGCAGGTAAGTGAGAATTAGTTCTAATTTATTAAGTCTAGAACGGCAAAGAAATTATTGTAATGAAGGGATCAGGAGCTAGGCTAGTGATGTGTGTTGCATGAATGATGTGGGATACACTGCTTCTGCAAACTAGTTAGAGCAGTACACATCATGAACTGCAAGTTGTGTCACTTGAGCAGAGGAATGCTTAAAAACTACCTAGTTACAATCCACAAAATGTGTGAGGAGGAAAGGTTTCTGGAAGACACATTCCAGAAAGTGGTCACCCAGAGATAGACAAAAATAATGAAGCAGAGGAAAGGAAATGATTGACCGCTCACTGGAGGGGGAGACAGTAGAAACAGTGCAGGAAACTCTGTGGGTACGGATTTGTCATTAGGTATACCTATTTCTCAATACGTATGATGAGGACAAAGATGGAGGCACAGGGAGGAGTAATCAAGAACAATGCCATGGCACTGGGAAAACACAAGCAGGGAAAGTGGTACGTGTGTGGGATTCTATAATTAAGGGGATTGACAGCCCACTGTAAATGGTATGTTGAGTCCCAAGTGCCAGGGGCAGGGACATAATGGAGTGGGTGGATAAAATTCTCAAGAGGGAAGGAAACCAGCCAGTCATGGTTCATGTAGGAACCAATAGCATATGATAGAGTAGGATGGAGGTCTTGTAGATAGAATTTGAGGAGTTAGTTTCCAGATTAAAGTACAAGACCTCAAGGATAGGAATCTCAGGATTACTCCAAGTTAGAAAAAACAGAGGAGATACTTCAAAGATGATGTAGAAGTGCGAGCTTCAGATTCTTAGGACATTGAGATAAGCTATGGAAAGCCAGGGGGAAACTATACAGACAGAATGTGCTTCACCTGTATCAGACTGATACCAATGTCTTTGTGAGAGAGATAAAAAATGCACTGGGAGATGATTTAAACTAAAAATGCAAGGTGAGGGGGGCAAACAGACCAGACCCAAAAAGATGGAAAATAAAGAATATTGAAGCTAAATGTTATTGGCTGATAGAGGATGGTTCAAGTGCACTGATACAGAAGGGACCTTTGACCAAGCATTTGGTCATCTGTCCGAATATCTCCTTATGTGGCACCGTGTCAAATTTTGTTTGGTAACACTCCTGTGAAGCGCCTTGGGATGTTTTACTACATTAAAGGCGTTATATAAATTCAAGTTGTTGTTGTTGTAAGTGTGCAGAGTATAAGGATATGACCACACACGAAAATAATGACAAAGTAAATAAACACATCAACCTAGGGGTGGGGGAAATGGTAGGAATAAAATGGAATACCTGGAGATTCTTGCTGAACAGGGAAGCCCTATCATAGGCATCATAGAGATCTGGTTCAACAATGACACAAGTTGAGTAAATGTATAGGTTGGCAGATTATTTTGTAGAGATAGAAAAGGCAAACAGGAAGGTGGCGTATCCTTTTATGTGGAGGAGAATTTGATTATAATGGAGATGAGGATATAAATAAGGTGGAAACCGTTGGATAGGATGGAGAGACATGAGGAATTAGAAGAACAAAACTAACTCTAAATGTCTGCTATAAACCACCAAGTCAGGAGGAGGGATTGGACCGAGAACTGTGTAGTCAAATAAGGGAAGTGTGTATAGAAACAAAATTGGTTGCTATGGATGACTTAATTTACCAGGGATCGATTGAGAAAATCTGTAAAGGATACAAAAAGGTGAAAACATGATCCAGAACATAATAAAAAGACATAAAAATTGCAAATGCTGGAAATCAGAAATAAAAACAGAAAATGATGGAAATACACAGCAGATTAGTCAGCCTATGTAAAGAGAAAAGACAGATTAAAGCTTTGAGTGTACAGCTTTAACATGCCTTTCTCTTTACCAATGCTAATCATCCTGGAAACGATGTTAGATTATTACATGGAACATTGGTTAAGGAATCCATGTGAGCAGGGACACTGTTGCACCTAATATTAAGTAACAACCTGGAGATAGTGGAGCAGATGATAGTCAGAGAAGGGTTTTGGGGCTGGCCAGGTGGAAGGTCCTATAATTCCAATGTTCCTGTTCTTAATGGTGGAACACGGAAGGCTAGAGTTGGAAAAGCAGGAACTGTGTACTGAGATGTAGTGAAGATTGCTAGGGTGGAGCGAGGCCATAGATGGATTTGGAGATGAGGATGAGAATTCAGAATTTGATTCATCGGGGGTAAGGAGATAGTGGATGTAGATGAACCAGGGGCGGTAGATGCACCAGGGGCGGTAGTGTGCAGAATTTTGTGTGGAACAGGGTATGAGCCATAAAGTTCTGGTTGAGTTGGAGTATGTGTAGAGTGGGGCAGGGGAAGCTAGCGAAAAGATCATTGGAAAGGTCAAACCTTGAGGTGACAAAGGCATAGATTTCAGTAATAGGATGTAAATGGGTGATGTTCCCATTGACCTCAATGGAAATAAAAATCAGGAGAGATGTAAAACGGGCTGTCGACTTGCTATCACCCGTTTTGCACTATCGCACAAAGTCAAGGTCTACCCCATTGGTTTTGGGATAGCTCGTGGACATGAAAGGCATATAAATGCAAGTTCGTTCCTTCTTCTTAAAACCTTTGTGCCAAAAAGAAATTATATACTACTACTACTACAACAACAACTTGCATTTATAAAGCACCTTTCACGTGGTATAACATCCCAAGGTGCTGCACAGGAGCGTTATCAAACAAAATTTGACACCAAGATATTAGGGCAGGTCAAAGAGGTAGGTTTTAAGGGGCATCTTAAAGGAGGAGAGAGAGATCGAGATGCAGAGAAGCTGCTAAAATGAAGCTTTCAAAAACATTTCATTTTCGTCAAAGGAACTTTTTTGGGGCATAACAAGCTGTTGTTTTAGGTGAAGGTTTATTTTCTTCAAAATTGGTACAGCTGCTTTTTTTATAATAGGAGAATGCATTAACTGGCTTTATTCGAGCCTTCCTGTCATTGCATTTATGAAATTGCCAGGGTTTGGAAATAAAGTGGGTATTGAAGTTACAGTGGTGATTAGTTTTACTTAATTTAATGAAACATTACACCAAGATTTACTCTCAGAATTATAGTAGCTCCAAAATGCTAGTAAATGTATCAAATCAGCTGTAAAAAAAATCTAAATTTTAGAGTTGACGGGGGGTGGGGGTGGGGGGCGGTGGGGACATGCCCCCATATTCCTTCCCCACTAGAAAATAAATCTCATGCCTTCAGCACTCACATCTTTCATTGGTAATTTATAAATTACCACTCTTGCAAACTGTGTGTATACTACAATAAAAGTGGATGTAGTCATAAGTGTATAAGTGCAGGTTAAGTCATGATAAGCCCATGTTCCACTTTCAGTCTAACTCTTTGTCGTCACATTTATAAGTTTTATATTTAGACCCATTCTTGGGTGAATAGTTTTTTGAGAGCTACTTCAGTTTTTCTGGAGCTGTTGGTCAGCTTTTGCTAGTTTTCTAGGTTGGCTTGTCTGCTTTTTCATTATAATCACTGAATTGGCCCCTATTAACTGTTAGCCCAGTTCTATGGCTTCCAATGACAAATTTTGGAATACTTTAAGCTCATTTAAATGTTTACATAGAGTCCATAGTAAAGCCTGTAGCATTTGGAAGTCCATTTTTACATTACCTTGGTGGTTCTTCCCAGAACCTTTAGGCTTCTGATGCACTGGGCAAACCATGTTCCATCATAATGGCATTGAGCTTAATTGCTGAGCTGCCCTTTGGTCTTAAAAAGCTCATTCCCCTTTGCATGGAGCCCATGAAGGACAGTTTTGGCCAGACAACTGAAGCAACCATTGCATGAGGATTATAATTTCTTCACTGCAGAGCTGGTCAGAGGAAATGTTGATTAAGCAGCTTGTTGGTTGCTTGAGCAGTGTGAAAATCAGCTCCAAAGCAGTTTATACTGATTCGCCCATTTCTGCCAAGAAAGATTATCAAATTCACGATCATGCATTTGAGTGCAAGAAACCCAGATGCGCCCACTACTTTGATTGACAGATGATATCATGACCAGAGAAAGGTGAACTTTAATACTTATTTCTAAGTTAGGAAAATACACTCCTTTGTGTTTCCTGCATATCACAGCATATTATTATTGAAATGCAACCTGAAGGTAATTACCACTGCTCTCCATTTTCTGTGTACTGTCAAACGAGCTGTAACAGAACACTGCACACCAACTAAAACAGCAATTAAACCAATTATTTAGGGGCGGTACTCATTAGAATAAGCCAATCTGTCACTTTACACATTTTATTTGTGTGTTAACACGGAAATGTAAGTCCTTTTTGAGGTAATGTTTAATACCTCCCACTGCAATACGCTAACATCTTGTCAGAAATGTTAGTTTTTCAGCTAAACACCAGTGTGAAATGAGTGACAGATATATATTAGGCAAGTAGCAAGTGAGGTTATGGCTATGTCACTGGACTAGTAACCCAGAGGCCTGAACTAATAATCCAGGGATTGTGATTTTTGATTAATTCAGTGGGGGAGGATTCAGAGGAAATTCAATGTGTGCGATCCTGAGTGAGAGCAGCTTTGGAGCTCAGTGTCAGAGCACAGACATTTGGAAAGGTGCCATCAAGAGGAGGGTGGCTGATTAAATCATGTTGCAATCAAGAAAGAATTTTTAATAAAAACTTTAGTTTCCATTAGTTTACGATACCTGAAACTTTATAAAATTCATGAACACCTTTCTTACTATGACACTCTGCTAAACGCAAATATGTTCCTATACTGCCATCCAGTGGCTTTATAATGCAACTGCATGCTTATGGACATGTTACTCTTAAAGCCAAAATACAGTCTGCAGTTAACCCTATATGACAGGCCTTTTAACACCACAAATGCCAATCACAAAATTGTCTAGAGACTTTACAGGCACTGCCAATGAATGTTGACACTTTTATAATTAATTTTGCCATTTACAGAGCCTGAATAGGAGTTTTCAATGCAATGAATGGGAATGTTACAATGCATTCAGCATTTTTAATTAACAGATGAAGGGTTTTGATAGGGTGAACAGGAAAGACTCTTTATTCTTGTCAGTGACAAGTAGGTATCAATTTCAAATTCTCACTGAGAGTGAGGAGAGAGCTTAGGAGAAATTTCTTTACGCAGAAGGTTGTTGGAGCCTGGAATGCTTCGCAGCAGGAAATAGTTGAAGGGACCGCTGCATCTTTTAAGGGAGAAGTGGATAAATATTTGAAGCAGAGGAATACAACAGCACAGAAACGTCTTTGTTTTTTTATGGTCCTCTTTTCTTTATTTAGCTTGATTTTCTTTTGTGTTGTTAACCTTAGATTTGTGTTCTGCCTATTTTGTAAGTCATTTTAATTTTAATTTTTCTGCTCATTCAAGGAACTCCAGTTTTTGCAACGCTACCATTACTTTTTGTGGAAATATATCTAGTCTATACCTTGATCCCCAGTTTGAACATTTCCCATTGTTTGTGCACTTATTTGCCAATCTTTTCCGGTTTATCTGAACTAGTTCATCTTTTATAAGAAATAGGAGCAGGAGTAGGCCATACGGCCCCTCGAGCCTGCTCCGCCATTCAATAAGATTATGGCTGACCTTTGACCTCAACTCGACTTTCCCACCCAATTCCCTTAGAGTCGAAAAGTCTATCAATCCCAGCCTTGAATATACTCAACAACTCAGCATCCACAGCCCTCTAGGGTAGAGAATTCCAAAGATTCACAACCCTCTGAGTAAGGAAATTCTTCCTCATCTCAGTCCTAAATGGCTGACCCCTTATCCTGAGACTGTGCTCCCTAGTTCTAGACTCTCCAGCCAGGGGAAACAACCTCTTAGCATCTACCCTGTCAAACCACCTCAGTATCGTTAATGTCTCAATGAGATCACCTCTCATTCTTCTAAACTCCAGAGAGTATAGGCCCATTCTACTCAATCTCTCCTCATAGGTCAACCTTCTCATCCCAGGAATCAATCAATTTTTTTTATCTTATTGAAAGTGGCTTTTTTCCAATCAAGTGCCTTTCTCTTTGTTCTTTCTACTTTTAAGTTTTTATATCAAACCTAATTTTGTTATGTTTGCTGTTTCCTAGGTGCACATATACCCTTACATTTTCAATTGCTGCACTTCATTCCCTAGAACTAGATACAGCACTATCTCTTTCCTTGTTAGACTAAAGACATACTGGGGCAGAAATTCCACTTCTGTGCTTGCCTGCCTGCAGTTTTTTACCTATCCCCTGTAATTAGAGCAAAAATTGAGGGATGGCAGGCAAAGAAGAGGGGTTTCTACCCCACTGATGTCGAAAACAATCCTGGTCACATTGTAGAAACCCTTCCCCTTCTTTGTAACTTAAATGATTCTTATCCTAGTCTATCTTTGAATAACTAAAGTCACCCATTATTATTGTCCTACTGTTCCTGTATTTTTCTTTAACTTTCTAAATATCCTTCCTCTATCTCCTTTCCACTATTCAGCAGTCTATAATATACACCGAATAAAGTAACTACTGTCCACAAGTGCATGTTTACATTAGCAGCAAAGGCTTTCATTCTACCAACGGCACAGACAGCATATAATACAAGGAGCATCATCACGGATGTGTTGCAATAATACTGACAACACCCATGACTTATTTATCATTGCTGATTCAGGTTTTGGCAAGAAGCTTCTGCCAAGGAATAGCTGCTAGGTAAAATATTAATGTATAGGTCTCTCTGTGTCTCTATTATGTAATCCCGTTCTCTGTTCTTTAGGGACAGACTGTGACCTGAACATGTGGTTCACAACTCCACCAATGCCAAATATCCAAACCGTGCGCAAGAGAAGTACAATGAACACTAACACAAGATATTTATAGCGAGAGCATTTGGCATTTCTCAAATGGGATTCCAGTGTTTAGATCACAGAAGAGAATGTAATACTATGCAGTTACCTTCACCCTGTCAGAGGGTGGAATTCCATTTTTTTTTCATTCATGGGATGTGGGCGTCGTTGGCGAGGCCAGCATTTATTGCCCATCCCTAATTGCCCTTGAGAAGGTGGTGATGAGCCGCCTTCTTGAACCGCTGCAGTCCGTGTGGTGAAGGTTCTCCCACAGTGCTGTTAGGAAGGGAATTCCAGGATTTTGACCCAGCGATGATGAAGGAACAGCGATATATTTCCAAGTCGGGATGGTGTGTGACCTGGAGGGGAACGTGCAGGTGGTGTTGTTCCCATGTGCCTGCTGCTCTTGTCCTAGGTGGTAGAGGTCGAGGGTTTGGGAGGTGCTGTCGAAGAAGCCTTGGCGAGTTGCTGCAGTGCATCCTGTGGATGGTACATACTGCAGCCACTGTGCACCGGTGGTGAAGGGAGTGAATGTTTAGGGTGGTGGATGGGGTGCCAATCAAGCAGGCTGCTTTGTCCTGGATGGTGTCGAGCTTCTTGAGTGTTGTTGGAGCTGCACTCATCCAGGCAAGTGGAGAGTATTCCATCACACTCCTGACTTGTGCCTTGTAGATGGTGGAAAGGCTTTGGGGAGTCAGAAGGTGAGTCACTCGCCGCAGAATATCCAGCCTCTGACCTGCTCTTGTAGCCACAATATTTATATGGCTGGTCCAGTTAAGTTTCTGGTCAATGGTGACCCCCCAGGATGTTGATGGTGGGGGATTTGGCGATGGTAATGCCGTTGAATGTCAAGGGGAGGTGGTTAAACTCTCTCTTGTTGGAGATGGTCATTGCCTGGCACTTGTCTGGCGCGAATGTTACTTGCCACTTATCAGCCCAAGCCTGGATGTTGTCCAGGTTTTGCTGCATGCGGGCATGGACAGCTTCACTATCTGAGGGGTTGCGAATGGAACTGAACACTGTGCAATCATCAGCGAACTTCCCCATTTCTGACCTTATGATGGAGGGAAGGTCATTGATGAAGCAGCTGAAGATGGTTGGGCCTAGGACACTGCCCTGAGGAACTCCTGCAGCAATGTCCTGGGGCTGAGATGATTAGCCTCCAACAACCACAACCATCTTCCTTTGTGCTAGGTATATCTCCAGCCACTGGAGAGTTTTCCGCCTGATTCCCATTGACTTCAATTTTACTAGGGCTCCTTGGTGCCACACTCGGTCAAATGCTGCCTTGATGTCAAGGGCAGTCACTCTCACCTCACCTCTGGAATTCAGCTCTTTTGTCCATGTTTGAACCAAGGCTGTAATGAGGTCTGGTGCCGAGTGGTCCTGGTGGAACCCAAACTGAGCGCCGGTGAACAGGTTATTGGTGAGTAAGTGCCGCTTGATAGCACTGTTGATGACACCTTCCATCACTTTGCTGATGATTGAGAGTGGACTGATGGGGCGGTAATTGGCTGGATTGGAATTGTCCTGCTTTTTGTGGACAGGATATTCCTGGGCAATTTTCCACATTTTCGGGTAGATGCCAGTGTTGTAGCTGTACTGGAACAGCTTGGCTAGAGACGTGGCTAGTTCTGGAGCACAAGTCTTCAGCCGGGATGTTGTCGGGGCCCATAGCCTTTGCTGTATCCAGTGCACTCAGCTGTTTCTTGATATCACGTGGAGTGAATCGAATTGGCTGAAGACTGGCTTCTGTGATGGTGGGGATATCGGGAGGAGGCCGAGATGGATCATCCACTCGGCACTTCTGGCTGAAGATGGTTGCAAACGCATCAGCCTTGTCTTTTGCACTCATGTGCTGGACTCTGCCATCATTGAGGATGGGGATGTTTACAGAGCCTCCTCCTCCCGTTAGTTGTTTAATTGTCCACCACCATTCATGACTGGATGTGGCAAGACTGCAGAGCTTTGATCTAATCCGTTGGTTGTGGAATCGCTTAGCTCTGTCTATAGCATGTTGCTTCCGCTGTTTAGCATGCATGTAGTCCTGAGTTGTAGCTTCACCAGGTTGGCACCTCCTTTTTAGGTATGCCTGGTGCTGCTCCTGGCATGCTCTTCTACACTCCTCATTGAACCAGGGTTGATCCCCTGGCTTGTTGGTAATGCGAGAGTGAGGAATATTCTGGCCGTGAGGTTACAGATTGTGCTGGAATACAATTCTGCTGCTGCTGATGTCCCACAGTGCCTCATGGATGCCCAGTTTTGAGCTACTAGATCTGTTCTGAATCTATCCCATTTAGCACGGTCGTAGTGCCACACAACACATTGGATGGTGTCCTCAGTGCGAAGACGGGACTTCGTCTCCACGAGGACTGTGCGGTGGTCACTCCTACCAATACTGTCATGGACAGATGCATCTGCGACAGGTAGATTGGTGAGGACGAGGTCAAGTAGGTTTCTCCCTCGTGTTGGTTCGCTCACCACCTGCCGCAGGCCCAGTCTGGCAGCTATGTCCTTCAAGACTCGGCTAGCTCGGTCAGTAGTGGTGCTACCGAGCCACTCTTGGTGATGGACATTGACGTCCCCCACCCCCCGAGTACATTTTGATGAAGACCTAAACCTGACAGAATGCACAAGAACAAAATTGTGTAGCTGTCAGGAACATTTTTAATGCCACCATGGCTAGTCTTTATTTATGAGGGTGACTTATTATTGTGAGGTGCACAAGACATATTGAAGTGAATCAAGGTATTATGTGAATGCAATACTTTTAATGGAGCTGTTGAGGGAGAAAGTTCCTTCAGTGGGCAAATATGATTATGTGAAGCCAGGAATACTGTAGATGAGGCATTACCTTTGAAGTTTAAGACTACTCCATGAAATGAATGTTATGCGCTCAAGTAGGAAAAAAGTTATTTCTTCATAGGATCATCATCTACATACCAGAGATTAAGCCTGGATAGTAAAATGTTTCTGACATTATAAGTGCAGAACATTGACCATATGCTCCCCTCCTTAAATGCTATAATAGGTGATAAATCTTCATCTATTACCTAGGGCTGTGCCACCTCATAGATATTGCTAAGTAACAAAATATATTACGCTGTGCTGAGATTTTGTTAGACCCAATTTACTTTCTCCAGCTCCCCCATCTGCTTCATCTCTCATTGTTATGCATTGTTGCAAGTTGAATCCTAACAAGATTCAACTTGTATTATATTAGGCGATCTCCTTCTCACGGGTGGAATGTGGGGTTTGGTTTACTGAGTTCTCCCTGGTGTTTGCAGTGATGGAGGAGTCCCAGGGTATATCAGTACTGTAGGAGTATATATTAGGATCTGTCAGCACTGAAGATGGAGGTTTCCAGAATGTGGCAGTACTGAGAAAGTTAGCAGGCTTTCAGGGGATGGGTCCCATGATCTGCTCACAATGGAGGAGGGAATCATAGGTTGTGGCAGCACTGGGGATGCCAGTTTGGCTAAATTGCAGGGAAGTCTTGGGATATCGTAGCAGTGGGGATGGGTATTGGAATGTGGCAGTATGGCAGCGGAGTTATCCTGTGGTCCGGGAACACTGGGTGCCTAGCTCTGGCAGCACTAAGGAAGGGGTATGGGGGTCTGAGGGTCTGGGAGCACGGGAGAGAAAGCAAGGTATGTCAGTACTGGGACAAAGGGTCCCGGGCATGGAAGGACTGGAGGGAAGGTGATGGGATCTGGAGCACTGGGACCTCTCGGAGTACCAGAAGTAAAGGAGGAGACCTGAGTTGCGTATTTACATGGGGGGAGGGGGGACAGTCCTGGGTTCTGGTAGCATTAATGAAGTTGACCCTGGGGACTGGTAGTACTGGAAACTTAGGGTCTTGGAATGCTGTGGAATGGGGCCCTTCGTCCTGGGAATAATGGGGGAATGTTGTCTGGTCTCTGAACATTGGGGAGCCCCAGAGTCTGGAAGCACTAGATGCTGATGTCAAATTCTTGGAACACTTGAAAGGAAGTCCTACAATCTGTGAGCACTAGGAAGGTTCAGAGGTCATTGGGAGGAGGGTCCCAGGATCTGGAGTCCCAAAGTTTAGGATTAATATTGCAGTAATTTCAGTAATATTATTACTGTAATGTTAGTGTTTGTTTCAGCACGAATTGGATGAGCAGAACTGGCTGGCCCAGGGAGAATGTCACCTTCCCTAGATCTGCTGAGTCTAAGGATTGAATCATCTACTTAGATCCACATTATCTGGCCACTTTATCGATTTAAAGATCTGAATCATGATCCCTCTTAATCTTTTCTCCTTAAGGAATGAATTATCCTGGTTGCTTTTTGCTGAACACTCTCCAATACATCAATGACCAATAAATTATGCTTGTTTCAATTTACAATAAAATGCTCTCAAGATTTCACCCAGTAGTTGCTCAGTCCTGTTGACAAAAAAATTCACATTGACTCAATATTGGCAGCAAATGGTTATTTATCTTAATTTTCTTTTTCCATCTTTGAAAATGGACATTTATTCATCCATGTTACAGGTTTTCTGTTCCCAGATGATTTTTTCTTATGGGTGACAGAAAATCCTGATTGTGTGTCAGCTTGGCTCAGAAGGTTATGGGTCCAACCCTCACTCAAAATTTGAGCATTTAATCAAGACTGATACTTCAGTACAGTACAGAGTGAGTACTGCATTTTTGAGGTGCTTCTTTCAGATGAGATGAATCCCCCACTGCCTGCTCAGATGGATGTAAAAGATCCCATGGCACCATTTGAGTAGCAGAGAGTTCTCATGGTGTCCTACCAACATTTCTCCTCGACCAACATCACCAAAAAGCAGATTCACTGATTATTCATCTCATTTGCTGTTAATGCACCTTGCCGTGTGCAAACTGTTTGCCTGCATAACAACAATGACTGCATTTCAAAAGTATGCATTGGATGTGAAGTGGTTTGCGACATCCTGAGAGACATGATAAATATATATTTTTTCTTTTAATTCAGTTGGAAGCTGAACTTCTTCCAAACACTAAGGGACCTTTACCAAGTAATCTAATATTGCTGATTTGGATTGGTAGTGAGAGTTGATTGCATCATGCTGCCTCCCCAAATTCCAGACAAATGAGGCTAAAACAGGGTTCTTAGACACAAAATCTTGTGAACTACCGGCAGAAGGCACATGGTCATCTTTACATCCTGACTGGATAAAGGATTTTTTTTATAATCGGAAAGAATTTGATCTCTAGGTGCTATGTGATATCCAATTGTCCTCAGACATGTTTTGCAAATGCTTTCATTGCCTTTGCTTTTATTGCTTTATCTTTTCACAATCTTTTTTACACAGGTTTTACAGAAGGGATGCTCTAGCTGGAAGCCGGCTGGCTGGAAAGTGTCATGTTGTCTGCAGGATCTGTTTTCAGCCTTTGAACATTACTTCATTCCTTTTCTTTGATTTTCACAGGAGATAGAGTTTACAGCCTGAAGCCTTGGCTCATAACTCCAGTGCCACATCTATACTCTCCTGGCACGCAAAATCCAGATGAAGTTCATCTGGTGACACTTTACAGAGTTGAGTGCACTTTGGGGATTTTGCCACAAACATTATTCATTGAGGGGATAAGAATTCCTCTGGTTGCTATCAGAATAGCGACTTCAGAAATACCTTTGAGAAGATTTTCTCTGTGCATTCTTTCTAAAAGAATATACTTACAATTTCGCTAGAAATACAGACCAGCGGAAATCTTCAGAACACACTAACAATGTTGCTATACGGTGTTTCTCATGGACAACAGTAAAAGCAAGTATATCCTTTTTAGTAACTATCTCTCTGTCTCCCACTCTCTAATTACTTCCTCACTGTCTTTCTATTTGTCTTTCACTTTTTTATATCCTTTTTTGTCTCTCCAAATGTCTATATTTCTTTGTCTCTGCCTCTTGTTCTCATTTTCCTCTTTCCCTCTGTGAGAAAAATAAGCAAATGTTCCTTTTTGAATAAATCTATAGGACCTCACGGTAAATAACCATTGCAATGGGTGTGGGCATTTCTTCAAAAATGTTCATGGCAAATATGTTCAACTGCCCACAAATGTTACCTTACCTGTTTTCATTCTTGGATGTTTTCCCCATCACTCACGTTAAATAATTTGCTGCTAACTGAGCCATGGGGGGAAGCTGGTATTTTAATTTTGTTGTGCCTTTCTGTGGGAAAGAAGTGATTTGAGGCATGGGCAATGCTTCCTTGTGTCACTGAGTAAGGTAGAGTGAATTAGCGATATCCTTTCAATCCCTCATCATCTGTCAGGTGCATTGCCCTTTCTCTAGAGGCTACAAATTTCTGCATATATTTTTTAATTGTGCTTTCCATTTGCCATTACATATCAAAATATCTAAACTATTCCAAATGACCACAACAACTAATCACAAGATTTTTCTTCCTTTCATCAAACTCTTGGTATATTACATAGAATTTTAGGTTGTATAACTAGGACTATACAATGTAAAACTAAGAGCACTATACTTAGGCTGTACAAGGCCACACTTGGAGTATTATGGTTCAGCTTTGATTCCCACCGTAATTAAAAATGCCTGCATTCTAAACTAATTAACTACATAAAAACATCAACAATAAATTCTTTAGTAAAGTAATATTTTTTAAATGTAATATAAATCATTATAAAATTTGAATTTGTAGCACTGTAACCTTATACTGAATATAAAACATGATTTTCTTTTTAAGTTATATGATTAATATTGTAAACAATAAATCCCTCCAAATCTGGTTCTTTAATTTTTATTTACAGTTCGTTGGCAAGAATCATTAGTGATGGTACCCTCCAAAAGATTATCCACAGAGTGTGGTGATTCTGCAGGATTATGTCTAGCCTCCATCAAGATGGCTTTTAGCTGATTCTGGACATCAGAATGGTGATCTCCCAGTGTGGGATGATGGAACTGAAAGTACTCCTTCCTTTCAGCTACAGTGGTGCCACAATGGGTTTCCCATGTGAATACCCCTACATCTGTGCTTTTTGGAAGAGGAGTGCTATTGGAAGGATGTGAGACAATTCAGGCTGAACCAGTGGTACTCTGCACCCATCTGCATTTACAGACTGGATGCAACTGTTAGAGGAGGAATGTTTACACAGGCTGTGATTTGCAAGAGGGGCTGTGACCAAATTGTGCCACATACTGTAAAATGACCTGCAGCCAAACTTAATCACTGGCACAGCACTGCCAGTGAATGTGAAGGTCTCAACATTCTTTAACTTCTATGTCTCCAGATCATTCCAGGGTATCCCTGGCAACGTCACTCATATCAGTCAATCCACAGTACGTAGATATATAAAGCAAATGAAAAATGCTTTGTTTGCTTGAGCAGCATATTTTGTCTTCTTCCCAATGGACAACCAGCAGCAGTATTTGAGGGCTTTGCAGTTCTACCAAAGGTCCAGTGAAGTTATAAATTTTACCACGTGGCTTGAAAAGGCTCCACTGAATAATGTCTCTACCGCATGAATTGGAAAGGACTTCACTCTTTTAAAGTTCATCACCAGTAGTGGATTATACAAGCTTTTTGGCAGTAGTCCTAATGCCTTCATTTTAAGGCAGTGTACATTCCCACCAATCTTCAATCCATAAAGGTATGTCTCAAGGTGGCTCCTATGGTCTGGATCCATATCTCGTGACATGTCTGCCGTATCCCAGGGCACCAGCTGAACAAATGTATAGCGAGGTGCATACATCAACCCAAGTAATCATCAAGCACACCACTAGCATGTTGAAGCAGTGCTTCGGGTGCTTTGATCGATTGGGGTGTCCTGTAATATGGTCCAAGTTTTCAAGGGTCATGGTAGTGTTCTACATGCTACTGAACTTAGCCCTGCAAAAAGGCATTATCATGAAGGTCCATCATAGATGCCAGTGTCCAGATAATTTAGATCACTCCGTGTGACATTAAGAAGTGGCTGAGTGCATTAGACACATCCAAGATTATAGGCCCTGACAACATATAGGCTGTAGTGTTGAAGACCTGTGCACAAGAACTGGCCACCCCTTAGACAAGCTGTTCCAGTATAACTATGACACTAGCATTTATCTGACAATGTGAAAGATTGCCCAGGCATATCTTATCCACAAAAGGAACAAGATAGATCTAACCTGGGGAACCAGCCTCCTTCCAACCATCAGCAAAATGATAAACTAATATCCTGCTCAACAATGATCAGTTCAGGTTCTACCAGAAATATTTAGCTCTAGATCTCATTGCAGCCTTAATGCAGACATGGATGCAAGAGCTAGATGTCAGAGCAGAGGTAAGAGCAGCTGCCTTCGACATTAAAGTCACATCAAGGTACAAATACAGTTATAAAAAAGAAGTATAAAAGGACTGTTAAAAATAAAGTAAAAGGAACAACTATTAAAGATGAATGAAAGTGCTTGCACAACAATGTACACAGCATCCAAAATAAAATGGGGGAACTGGAGGCAATAATCGTTAGCGAGGAACCAGATGTAGTAGGAATAACTGAAACATGGCTATTTAAAGAACAGGACTGGCAACTAAATATTGCAGGCTATAATATAATCAGAAAGGATAGAGAAGGAAAGGGATGGAGTAGCTGTACTAATTAGAGATAACATAATGGCAGTAGAAAAAGGGGACATAACTAACAGAAGGATAGACACAGAATCCATATGGATTGAAATAAAAGAAAAGATGGATCGATCATGTTAATGGGGTACAATACAAACCACCTAATAGTGGAAAGGAGGTGGAGGAAGAAATATATAAGCAAATATGTGAAATGAGTAAAGGACATAGAATAATAATCTTGGGAAATTTTAACTACCTCCAAATAAACTGGCAAGAAGAGGTAGGTATAGGGGTACAGGGAATGGAGATTTTACAATGTGTGCTAGACTCATTTCTTACCCAGTATGTAAAAAGCCCAACAAGAGAGGAAGCTCTGCTGGATCTAATGGGAAATTAACCAGAACAGATCAGAGAACTAAGCGTAGGGGAACATCTAGGCAATAGCGATCACAACATATTATGTTTTAAGACAAAGATTGAAAAGGTCATAAGTAAGTCCAAAGTTATAAATTGGAAAAAAGCTGATTTTCAGCAGATGAGAATGGAACTAGGGAAAATAAACTGGAAAAATTTACTGATAAAGAAATAGATCAACAGTGGAAAACATTTAAAACGGTGATCAGTAGAGTCTAGGAGAACTATATCCCACTAGAAAGCAAGAGTAAACTAGCCAGTAATGATACATCATGGATGAATAAAGAAATAAAGGCAACATTGAAATTAAAGAATAAGGCATGCACTAAGTACATAGACAACAAAGGAAAGCAAGACAAAAGGGAATACGGAAAGGTTAGGAAAGAAGTTTAAAAAAAAACAATTAGGAAGGCAAAGAGAAACTACTAAATTAAATTATTAAGGAATATAAAAAGAAATAGTAAAGTATTCTACTATATGTATATAATAGTGCCTCTGCTATCTCTTCCCTAACTTTTAATATGCACGGATGCAATCCGTCCGGACCAGGAATTTTATCCTCTCAACGTTTGACTGGTTTATCGATTATCTCCGCCCTTTCTATCTTAAATGTCTTTATATCTTTTTTGATCTCTTCATCTAATGTCATGCCCACCTTATTAGTCTCCCTGACGAATACTGAGGCAAAGTAATTATTTAATATCACTGCCATTTCACTGTCATTACCTGTGAGTTTATCATGTGCATCCCTTAGTGGCCCTATCTCTATTCTGATTTTCCTTTGGTTATTTATGTGTCTAACAAAAGAAAAATCAGAATAGGGATAGGGCCAGAGTAGGGACTGTGACAAAGTACAGGAAGACACTAATAATCTTGCAGAATGGGCATGCAATTGGCAAATGAATTTCAACATAGATAAGTGTGAGGTGGTACATTTTGGTAGGAAGAATAAGGGGGCCACATCTGCTTGGATAATAAGAGTCTAAATGGGGTAGAGAAGCAGAGGGATCTGGGAGTACAGATACGCAAATCGCTAAAAGTAGCGATGCAGATTAATAAGGCCATTAAAAAAGCAAACCAAGCACTGGGGTTCATTTCTAAAGAGATAAAATTGAAAAGCAGGGAAGTTATGTTAAATTTGTATAGAACCACGGTTAGGACACACTCGGAGTACTGTGAACTGTTCTGGTCTCCATATTATAAAAAGTTTATAGAGGAACTGGAGAAGGTGCTAAAAAGATTTACTAGGATGATACCAGAACTGAGAGGTTATACCTATCAGGTAAGATTGAACAGGCTGGGGCTCTTTTCTCTGGAAAAGAGAAGACTGAGGGGTGACCTGATAGAGGCCTTTTATGATTATGAAAGAGTTTGTTAGGGTAGTTGTAGGGAAGATGTTTCCACTTGTGGGGAGACCAGAACTAGAGAGCATAAATATAAGATAATCACTAATGAATCCAATAGGGAATTCAGGAGAAACCTTTTTACCCAGAGTGGTTAGAATGTGGAACTCGCTACTACAAGGAGTAGTTGAGGCGACTAGCACGGAGGCATTTAAGGAGAAGCTAGATAATCACATGAGGGAGAAAGGAATAGGAGGATATGCTGATAGGGTTAAATAAAGTAGAGAGAGAGGAGGCCCGTGTAGAGCATAAACACTGGCATGCACCTGTTGGGCCGAATGGTCTGTTTCTGTCCTGTACATTCTATGTAATTCTATATAACATTCGACCAAGTATGGCACCAAGAAGCCCTTGCAAAACTGAGGTCAATCGGAAGAAGTCAGTTAAAGGGAAAACTCTCCAGTAGCTGGAGTCATACATTACACAAAGAAGGATGATTCTTGTTGTGGGAGGCCAATCATCACAGCCCCAGGACATTCCTGCAGGGAAGCATTGGTCCAAGTGCTTCATCAGTGACCTTCCCTCTGTCATGAGGTCAGCAGTGGGGCTGTTCGTTGATGATTTCACAGTGTTCAGCTCCATTCACAACTCCTCTGAAAATGAAGCAGCCCATGCCAGCCTACAGCAGAACCTGGATAATGCAACATGCAGATTATTTTTTTAAAGCCTTTAAATTCAGTGTCTGTTTTTCATGGATGCCTTAAAAGAATTTGTGTTATCGAACTCAGCATTGATAACACAAGTAATTGTTGGTTAGCTTTGCATTTAAAGACTTTTTTTTTAAAATTACATATTGCAAAATCTGTTGTAATAGTAAATTCGAAAACTAGTCACATGTACAATGTATACCATCCGCCTTTGCAATATTCTGATCATACCACAAGTATCCTGTATAGTTGCATTTTATTATAAACTTTATCAGTCCATTTCATTTCTACACAGTTATTTTTAAACTTCTGGAGCTAAACTTTGACTTCCTGGGGTGACACCACCGAGCACAGATTGCAGTTAACCACTGTGTCAAGTTGTATTTTTGCCTGTGTTGGGTCTGTGCTGGATTTTTTAAATTTATAATGGACTGGATTTTGCTCTGAGCAGCAAAGGAATGGCGCCCGCCGCTCGTTAGACTTGTACTTGCCCATAGACTTCTCATGGGCTTTTTCACGGCAAGTTCCTCTCATGGGGCTCTCAATCCAGCGCAGCGCCCTCTCCCGGGCGTCTGGAACCTGTGTGAACAGGGCAAGCAACTGTCTATCCCCTTAACCAATTAGATTGAACCATGCAGAGTGAGGACCAGGAAGTGTAAGTTGGAATTCAATGTCAAATCAGTTACAAAAAGTGAAATAAATAGAGGGTAAGAAATATTGAATTAAAAAACAGATAAAAGAGACAGAAAGAAAAAGTAAAAAAACAAAAGTTAAAACATTTTTTAAAATGTCCAACAACAATTAAAATCCAAAGAAATGAGACTACACACTTGTAAAAGTAAATTTTCAGTGCCAGAGAGATTGGTTGACAGTCGTTAAGACTTACCGTGCCATTAAAACTTTGCTTAGACTTAAAAAAACTTGACATACTATTTTTGGCGCGATTACTGAGTATCCATCAGGGCAGTAGAGGAACTTCACACTGTTGCATTCATTTTAAAGGTGAGTCAGCCGGCAAGATGCATTTCTCGCGAAGCTTACAGAGGAGCAGGGCATCTGGTAGAGGAACTTCCGGATTTCTGTATTTAACTGCGCATGTGTGGTCGCCGGAAGTTGCAGTATCAGATGCACTGAAATAACAGTGAGCCCTGTTAGCCTCGCCATTATTTTCAGAGCAAATTCTGGCCCATGATTTCTGTGGTGCTCAATTCCATTGTGCAAAGGATTAACTCCCAAGGCTGCACACTTTTTAACAGCATGCCATCAACTGGTCTGAAATCATTCTGTTCGTCCATTAGACTTTGCTAATGATGCTAGCTTGTTTAGGCTCACACAGTAGTGATTTGAAGTGTTAATTAGGTAGTTCTCCTGAGGGGGTGGGGGTTGTTATTTAAAATCTCAAGCATTTCATGGCATTATGAGCTGTGGCTCCTTGTGACAAGTAATTGTAAAAAAACTGTCATCCTTTCCATTCACCTAGTGGGTGGTGTAGCCAGGCAGACATTTTGTAGCCCCACATCAAATGGTAAGCCCACCACAGGATAGTGACTTTGATTGACAGCTTTTCTGAGGTCCTGGATGGAAAGGGTAGGTACTTAATAGGCCGGAGCCCTTTGTAATTAACAGCTCAGCGGGCAGACCATCCCACAGACCTAATGGGAGATTTCAGAGAGACAGGCCTAAATTTTAACTCTGAGCCGGGAAGACGGCCAGAGCGGGAGGTGGGGGAGGGTCTCCTGACGGGAAGCCTGGAAGTACAGGTTGCCTGAACATCCTTATGATTTTAACGTAAGGACGTCTTTTATTTTTTTTTGTCAGTTTCCCGTCCCTCAGGCCAGCCTGATTGACAGGCTAGCCTCAGTCGGACAGGAGAAGAGGAGGGAAGCCGATCCAAGAAGGTAAGTCTTAGATGGGGCGAGGGGTGTCGGTCATGAGGGTGGGGGCAGAGTCATCAGGGGGTCAGGGGTCATCAGGACTCATTGCGGGTCGGGATCAGGAGTCATCGGGTCGAGGTCATCGGGGGAGTCAGGGTCAGGGGTTATTGGGGGTCAGGGCCATTGGGGTCAGGTCATCAGGGGGTCGGGGGTCATCGGGGTCGGTGTCAGGAGTCATCATGGGTCAGGGTTGGGAGTCCATCGGGGGTCATTGCGGGTCGGGAGTCATAGGGAGGTCGGAGATTGTGGGGGAAGTCGGAGATCATGGGGGGGGGGGTTGGAGAGTGGGGGGAGGTAGATCGTGGGGGGGGGGGGTTGGAGAGTGGGGGGAGGTAGATCGTGGGGGGGTTGGAGAGTGGGGGGAGGTAGATCGTGGGGGGGTTGGAGAGTGGGGGGAGGTAGATCGTGGGGGGGTTGGAGAGTGGGGGGAGGTAGATCGTGGGGGGGGGGTTGGAGAGTGGGGGGAGGTAGATCGTGGGGGGTCGTAGATCGTGGGGGAGTCGGAGCTCTTGGGGTGGGTCGTAGATTATGGGGGGGGGTCATAGATCGGGGGGGGGGTGGCCATTGCAGGTAGGCTTGTTGGGCCTGGGGGAAGCATTCCTGCTCCTCCCGGCCCACAAGCAATGCAATAAAGTCACTTACCTGCAGTTTCAGGCCTTCTCACCCCCCTCACGTGGCATGAAGTAGAAGGCCTGAGAATCCCGGCCCCCCCGGGTTTAAAGACAAAAAAGCTATAAAAATGGAGGCCTGCAGCCTCCTTGAAAGCTTTTAGTGACCGACCCGCCTCCTAAAAACGGGTTGGTCACCTGCCCCTCGTCCCGCCTCCTATAAAACCGGAAGTGGGCGGGTTGAAGGCGGGTTTTAGATTTTTAACATTTTTACTGTCCTCCCCGCCCCCAACCCACACATTTTTTCCAAGTTAAAATTTAGGCCACAGACTGGGTCACAGTGGGAAATTTTAACCCTCCGGGATGGACGGGAGAGGGGTGGGGGGGATAAAAAAAAAGGCTGCATCCATCAGGTAAGCGCCTTTACGGCACTGCTTGTGGGCCAGGAGGAGCAGGAGTGCTTCCCCCCAGCCCCTCAAGCTAACCTGCTTGTAATTTTAACAATTTTAAAAACACTGTACATATTTTCTAATACATTCTGTACAATACAAGGTGGAGTGGCATTATACAGTGGCCTTCTGGCTTTCTTGTATCGTACAGAATGTATCAGAAAATATGTACTGTGTTTTTAAAATTGTAACAATAAGATCACAGTGTATACGATCTGTACTATATTGCTTTGAACGGCTGTGCTGCATTTTGTGCGCTCTATTTGAACTGTGTGTAAACCGTGCGTATCTTTAAATTTTTATGAAATTTTTTAAAATGGTTAGAGAGAAAGCAAGCTGTGTTTTCATTGTTTTCATATACAAAAGTGTGTAGGGAAATAAATAGTCTCACTATACACTGTACATTACTGTACATTTCATTTATATTATGTAAATAAACCAATTATTGTTCTCATCTTGATAGAGTGCTTGTTCAGTCTATATTCTGTACACAGAGGAGAAGTCACATGGTGGCACGTGTTATATTTCAGTAGCTAGTGTAGTTACTGTTACAATTCCTAGGTCATGCTATCATTTAAAATAGATATTGGGTAAAAAGAGGTAGGTTCTGGATTGTAGGTGACACAAGGTCTGATTATGGGAGTGGCGAATTATGTTGAACCTGAGCAAATATCAAGCGTAAAAACTCAAACTACAACAGCCTTGCTATCAGCAAAATCTACAACCCCTTGGGGATAGCTCACAGATTGGAACTTGTGTTCAGACAGATTTAGCACTTAGAAAGCAATGGAAAAAAACAAGAGTCTTCATCCTCATTTTAGGCACAAAAATAGTTATCAAATGGCAAAAGTTGATCTGCCATTCCCTGAAGTTGCAAAAAGCAGAGAATGTAGATCTTGGGCTCAGACTCTGAGTTGCGGAGGCAGCACATTCCCGAATCAAGAGATTCATACATGAACCACCAGGAATTGGTCCTCGGGCCTCATCTACGTTTTCAGGGTGAACTTCCGGTGCCTGTCGTGCCTCCGCAGCCAGCTCACCCTGCAAGCAAAATCAATCTCGGGCCACATGCCTCGCCGGTAGCGGCCCTCGGGTACGTTCCGGGGGTTGGTGCGGGTGACGAGGGGTGAAGGGTGTTAATGATGTCGGGTGAAGCACAACTTTTAAAAATTAAAATTAAAATTTACTTTTAGTTGGCAGCTGCAGGGGCAGACTGCCATGCTCATCGGGAACAAATTTTACACAGGCCCCTAAATAACATACTCAAGGAGCCTAACATCTGTTTTAACGCCTAAAAAATGGGTTCCACGAATTTAGCAATGGAACCAACGCTTGCACAGATTGGGCGAAGCCATCCTACTGCTAAATTGGTATGCTTTGCACCTATTTTACTCCCAAAAATGGTCTCAATGCATGCCACTTTCTACCCCAGTGTTGAATATACTTCTTAAGACCACAAGATAGGTTCAAACAAAGCAGGATTCTCAGAGCATTTGAATTCATTCTTCTAGAATGACTCTAACATCTTACAGAATCATAAATGAACCTGGCCTCAATTATCATTCCTATGCAAAGAAATATTTCCTGGTGTGTGCCCTAAACTTACTCTTCAGAACCTTGAACCAATGACCTCTTGTCCTGATGTTCTGACTTATCTGAGAGTATTGTTCCACATTTACTTTCCCAATCCCATTAAGTAACTATTATATCTCTATAAGGTTCCTTCTCAAATCTCTCTTTTGAGACAAGGTCTAATTGTTCCTCATAGCTCATTCCTCTGGCATTCCTTTGTACCAGTTCTAGGATCTGAATGACTTTCTTTGGTCACAGTGACCAGAACAGTACTCAGTTCTCCGGGTGCAGCCTAACCCAGAGCACTGTACAGCTTCAGCATGACTTCTGGAAAATTAAACTCACCTATGAAGAACATGTCTCCTATTTTTAGTTTTTAGTTCCAGTATGCAATACTTTGCATTTGTCTGTATTGAAGTTTATTTGCCATTGATCAGTCCAGAGACTGACCTATGCAAAGAGGAACCACTGAAAACAGTGAAGCATCATATTAACTCACAACCACTTTGTGAACTTTCATTGAAAGCACTGAGCTATAATTTGCCTCCTCCATTTTCTGCTTCTTGTGCACCCACCTCAGGCTGTGGGGTTAAAGGTCCTTCACCACCATATTCATAATCATCCCTTTCAGCTTCTGAAGAAGCAAGTCTTTCCTCACTGCAATGTTATGTAGTACGCAGCAAGCTACAATGATTCTGGTGACTCTGGCTAGGCTGCATTGCAGGACTCCATCAGATCTATCTAGGCACCTAAAATAGGACTTCAAAATGCCAATTGTCTGCTCTACCACACTTCTTTGTATTGCCATGGGGTCTCATTATATCTGTTCATCTGTCTATGGAAGCCTTACTGGAGTTATAGGCCATGCAGGGGATAGCCCTGATAACCAACCAACCATCCTGATACATGGCCTTGAGTCACCATGGCTGGTATGGTAGATTGGTACATGGTGAAAGTTTCAAGCCAGCTTCTTCATATGGGAATTAATATGCAAATTAAGGTGATTGGCGTCAAACACTAACTTCACATTAATCAAATGAAAGCCTTTAGCATTCATGAAATTGAAAGGGTTGTTATAAGGGGTTTTGAGTGCCACATGCATTCCTTGCACCTGTGGGAAACCTGCCCGTCTGTAGAATTGGATAGCTCTCTCTCTTTGTTTCTATGGTTCCATTAAGGAGGAAATGAACCGAGACGCCTGCGATGAGAACATTTGAATATGACTGTCAGGAAAAGACCAGCTGGGCCAGCGAGCATGTCACATATTGTCATTAGCACCATGACTTACATGTCCCCTCACCCACCAACAGCCAGGCAATCTCCTGGGAGAGGCCAAAAAACCCTAGGTCAATTAAGGAGGAGAACTCTGGGAACGTCCTCTCCGACCCCCAGCGGTGATCACTACAGTTCCAGGAGACCACAGTGACCATGTGATACATCACCAAACACTGCACCTACCTTCTGAATGCTGCGATATCAGTCACAGCCAGGAACCTGTCCAGCTCCCTTTTAAACGCATGCAGTAAATCCACACTTACTCCATGAGCCAGCAGCTTGTTCCAAAGGTCCTGACATCTAACCTAGTTCTATGCTTACATTACTTATATGCAACTTTCCTGGTTCTCCCTAGCTCATCTAACTCAAATAGTTTATTCAGGTATCAGTCCAGTGGCCTCTTCTGAACCATTTCCAGGGTCTCTATGTCACCCAGCAGATGTAGGGACTACAACTGTACACATTATTCTAGATGAGGCCCCACCAAGATTTTGTACTCGGACAATATAGTGCTTTATGTTTTTTATTGAATTGTTCTAGCAATTCATCCTTCCATTCTATTTGCTTTTGCTAGTCTTACAACACTGCTGTGAGTCTTAAGAAAACCAAATATTATGATACCTAGGTCTTTTTCAACAGTCTTTAGTTCGGAACCCCGTATCGTGTACACATGCTTGGTGTTATCCCAACCCACGTGCACAACATTACATCTATCTACATTAAATGACATCTGCTAGACAAAAGCCCAATCCCAATCAAGTATAGATTTCATTGTAATTGATTTTTCTCATCTAAGGTCCTAACACTCGCAAAATCTTCCACACATTTCCCCCAACATCTGCATCCAGATCATTGATAAGGATGGTGAAGAGCAATGGTCCAAACACCAATCTCCGCGGGACTGCACTAGTAACTGGTCCCTAAGCAGAGCCACCACCATTAATAACAACCTTTTGCCCAGGAGAATGCATTTACCTATCTTAAATGACATCTGCCAGACGTGAGCCCTTACCATCCCAAAATCTACTTGCCAATCCCACAGGACTCTATCTTATTAAGTAGCCTATTGTGTGGCACCTTGTCAAAAGCTTTTTGAAAATCCAGGTATACAATGTCAACCAGGCTATTTACATCCACCAACCTAGTAACTGCTTCAAAAAATGTAGTCAGGTTGGTAAAACATGACCTTTTTTTCCAGAAGCTATGTTTAGAGTATATAATAACCCCCTCAATGGTAATATAGACTATCTCATGATCCATCTAGCAACTTGCCTATAAGCAATGGTTTTTCTTATTCGTTCATGGGATGTGGGCGTCGCTGGCGAGGCCAGCATTTATTGCACATCCCTAATTGCCCTTGAGAAGGTGGTGGTGAGCCGCCTTCTTGAACCGCCGCGGTCCGTGTGGTGAAGGTTCTCCCACAGTGCTGTTAGGTAGGGAGTTCCAGGGTTTTGACCCAGTGACGATGAAGGAACGGCGATATATTTCCAAGTCTGGATGGTGTGTGACTTGGAGGGGAAATGTGCAGATGGTGTTGTTCCCATGTGCCTGCTGCTCTTGTCCTAGGTGGTAGAGGTCGAGGGTTTGTGAGGTGCTGTCGAAGAAGCCTTGGCGAGTTGCTGCAGTGCATCCTGTGGATGGTACATACTGCAGCCACTGTGCACCGGTGGTGAAGGGAGTGAATGTTTAGGGTGGTGGATGGGGTGCCAATCAAGCGGGCTGCTTTGTCCTGAATGGTGTCGAGCTTCTTGAGTGTTGTTGGAGCTGGACTCATCCAGGCAAGTGGAGAGTATTCCATCACACTCCTGACTTGTGCCTTGTAGATGGTGGAAAGGCTTTGGGGAATCAGAAGGTGAGTCACTCACCGCAGAATACCCAGCCTCTGACCTGCTCTTGTAGCCACAGTATTTATGTGGCTGGTCCAGTTAAGTTTCTGGTCAATGGTGACTCCCAGGATGTTGATGGTGGGGGATTCGGCGATGGTAACGCCGTTGAATGTCAAGGGGAGGTGGTTAGACTCTCTCTTGTTGGAGATGGTCATTGCCTGGCACTTGTCTGGCGCGAATGTTACTTGCCACTCATCGGCCCAAGCCTGGATGTTGTCCAGGTCTTGCTGCATGCGGGCACAGACTGCTTCATTATCTGAGGGGTTGTGAATGGAACTGAGCACTGTGCAATCATCAGCGAACATCCCCATTTCTGACCTTATGATGGAGGGAAGGTCATTGATGAAGCAGCTGAAGATGGTTGGGCCTAGGACACTGCCCAGAGGAACTCCTGCAGCAATGTCCTGGGGCTGAGATGATTGGCCTCCAACAACCACTACCATCTTCCTTTGTGCTAGGTATGACTCCAGCCACTGGAGAATTTTTCCCCTGATTCCCATTGACTTCAATTTTACTAGGGCTCCTTGATGCCATACTCGGTCAAATGCTGCCTTGATGTCAAGGGCAGTCACTCTCACCTCACCTCTGGAATTCAGCTCTTTTATCCATGTTTGGACCAAGGCTGTAATGAGGTCTGGAGCCGAGTGGTCCTGGTGGAACCCAAACTGAGCATCGGTGAGCAGGTTATTGGTGAGTAAGTGCCGCTTGATAGCACTGTCGACGACACCTTCCATCACTTTGCTGATGATTGAGAGTAGACCTGGGCAATTTTCCACATTGTCGGGTAGATGCCAGTGTTGTAGCTGTACTGGAACAGTTTGGCTAGAGGCGCGGCTAGTTCTGGAGCACAAGTCTTCAGCACTACAGCTGGGATGTTGTCGGGGCCCATAGCCTTTGTTGTATCCAGTGCACTCAGTCATTTCTTGATATCACATGGAGTGAATCGAATTGGCTTCTGTGATGGTGGGGATAGCGGGAGGAGGCCAAGATGGATCATCCACTCAGCACTTCTGGCTGAAGATGGTTGCAAACACTTCAGCCTTGTCTTTTGCACTCACGTGCTGGACTCTGCCATCATTGAGGATGGGGATGTTTACAGAGCCTCCTCCTCCCGTTAGTTGTTTAATTGTCCACCACCATTCACGACTGGATGTGGCAGGACTGCAGAGCTTTGATCTGATCAGTTGGTTGTGGAATCGCTTAGCTCCGTCTATAGCATATTGCTTGTCAAGCTAATGGGCCTATAATTTCTGAGTACTGACTTGTTGCCCCTTTTGTATATTGGCACCATGTGAGCCTCCCTCAATGACCTTTACACAGTAAGTGAGCTGCTACCTGATTGATGCTACCTGGAAGGATCTAGTTGCAAAAAAAAAGGCAGTAGTGACTTTGACTGGCACAGTCAATATTGTTCACGTGGTGGATGTGAGCTGCAAGTTTCAGCCA
This sequence comes from Heptranchias perlo, assembly GCF_035084215.1. Taxonomy (NCBI): domain Eukaryota; kingdom Metazoa; phylum Chordata; class Chondrichthyes; order Hexanchiformes; family Hexanchidae; genus Heptranchias; species Heptranchias perlo. Next base: position 15,246,042 of record NC_090352.1, on the reverse strand, counting down.
GCAGCTGACATATCTCCCCAATTGCCTCCAGGGGCAAGTATAGAGAAATCTAAACAAAAGCTTTGTGGTCTGTAAACATTGTTGAATGGGTATCTACGAGTAGGAGACCAATGTCTTCTGTGAAGCCTCACTGTAAGTGCCTCCAATCTAGCCTCTTCCATATCTTCATCCTCCTCCTCTTCAAAACACAGGAATAGAGGGATTCCCATTGTGAATTCAATGTCCCCAGTCCAAAACTGTACTATCTATGGAGCTGAATAAACAGGGCAGGAAAAGTGCTGTCAGAACCTTTAGCGCACCAAACAGCAGGCAAGGTAACACAAACCTTCAGCTCCAACAAACAAAATAACCTCCCCAATGCAATATCCACCTGAGGCATACTGCTTTGATACTTATACCACCATTTATATAGTAACGGTTTTAATTTGAGTCAGAATTGGAGTGGAAGTTGAGGAAAATGCAGTGGGAATGTTGGCTGTGCCCACCTGAGCCCATTTAAATGTGGCAGATGTTGAAGGGGAATGGCAGATTTCAGGGAGGAGAATTCCTGTGCAATTGTTTTGGGACTGATTTGATGCAGTAAGCCTTACCACCCCATTTTGCTTAGTTTATCACCACCTGAAAATGGGCAGTAATTCAACAACAACAACAACAACAACAACAACAACAACAACAGCTACTACTACTACTACTTGCATTTATATAGCACCTTTAATGTCGTAAAATGTCCAAGGCATCAGACAACAGGTGACACTGAACCAAAGGAGAAAACATTAGTACGGGTGACCAAAGTGTTGGTCAAAAAGGTAGGTTTTGAGGAGCGTCTTAAAGAAGGAGAGAGAGATGGAGAAGTTTACGGAGGGAATTCCAGATCATAGGACCTAGACACAACCGCCAATGGTGGGGCGAAGGAATTGGGGGATGCACAAGGTGACCCCCAACCTTGGTGAAAAGTAGACCTGTGTATGTTGATTCAAAGGAAGTCCAGCCTCTGAGGACCAGCTCAGTTATAATGTATATGCATGGCAGGCTCATTCAAGTCAACAAAGCATTGTCATTGCTCATGTGTACAATTGTGACCACAATGTTAACAATCACCCTTGCACACTCCAGAATGGTGACTATGATGCTGAAATAGTTACATAAAAACATGTTTCTTGTAAACCAGAGAAAGTAGATGGTCAGCTCTTTTTTCTCACTTTTCTTCCCCTTTCCCCTGATGGATGACAACTACAGGTGATAGTTCTGTCCAACAGCCCTCCAGCATCTCCCCCAAATGCCCACTCGTTGGCAGATTATTCAACTAGGAGACATCACAGACAAGCTCAATCCTAAATCCACACATAAACACTTTCCAAAAGGATCAAAAAGAAAGATTCCATTGCTTGGTTTGTGAAAGTACATGTTACAAGAAAGGTTCAATGAAAAATACATTTTTAAAGATTGAAATTGTTCAAACTTTCTCATGTAAAGTTAAAAATAATTCCAATGAGAATATCGTCAAAGCAAAAACAACAGACAAAACATGTGGAATAAAGCAACATGTTTCAAACTGATTTAAGAACTCCCAGCAGACAATGTGCACTATCAAAGCCTCAGATGCCAGTTAGGTAATTTACTTTAATGATTTAAAGCACAGTGTTTGTGCTTTTTCAGGTCTAGGTTTTTGATGTCTTGTCCTGTCTAGACATTGTCCAGCCACCTTTAATTTGATCACACATGAATGTGCTGGAAGGCATGTAAAAGGGTGGATCTGTGTTACAGCTTGCCAACCCAACCACTGATGCAACATCCAAAAGACACCCAGAATACAGGTTTACAATGTACATCTTGGTTAAAAAAAAAGCATGGCAGAGAATAGATTCATTCTAAATCATTTATTTTTCAGCAACATATGCCAGTTTCTTCCTTTGAGTTTTTCCTTTAAACTTTGAAGATTCAAAATCATCACATGGAAATCCAGGACCTAGATCAGCAGGTGGTATTAATTCTATTAATAAATTGGAAACCTTTAATGGTAAAATGTTATTTGCCATGGCAAAATGTAATATCAGGAGTTTCACTGGAAGGCACTGGCTGATTGAGTATTAATTAAATACTAAACTGTAAACCTTATATCTGTGAACTAGTAATATTCACAGAAATGCTCATGATCCTGGAACTGACTATTCTGTAGATAAATTGGAATGGATGAATGGAAAGAAGGAAGGAAGGAAACAGTTTTTATATACTGTCTTATCACATCTGTCAGAAATGTCTCAAAGCACTTCATATACAACTAATCGATGGGCACAGGGGCCTGAGTTTCCGTGTGGTGAGTTACACTGTGCTTGCACCAATATGAGAAGAGTTGCACCCACCAAAGGTCTGCAGAGCTGATTGTATCAGAGTTTAGTGGCTCATCTCATTTGCATCTACATTGGAGGAATCACTGGGTAAATCTCATGTAAAACAGGAGTAATTGCCAGAGTGCTTGGAAATTAGAGTGCAGCCTTTGAAAAGCCAGTTCCATCAGAACTGAAGATTGCAGCAGGTAAGTACCAAAGAGCTTGGCTCAGAGAGTTGACTGTCAGTTCACTTGGCTGAATGTCTCATGTGTGTTTTCGTGCCACTTTTCAAGAATACCTACTGCAGCTGGGACACGCAGCCAAAGAAGGGACAAGTGCGTGGCACAGCGGTAGAAAAGAAGAGCCAGCAATTTCAATTAGTTCAACTTGCAAACCGTCCTCGATGAAAAAGCAACAGGGGAAACAGGCTGCTGGGTGTCTGTGGGCGAAAACCTCCAATAAAAAGTGGAGGGAAGTGGCATTGGTACTGAATACCAACTCTTCCATCCTCAGGACTGCAGACCAGTGCTGGAAGAAGTCCAGGGCAGGTAAGGTAACAAACTAGCCACTGTCCTTTTTCTTCCTTGGGCACCCTGGGCACCAGCATGCTCTTCACACTCTCCACTTGCCTGGATGAGTGCAGCTCCAACAACATTCAAGAAGCTCAACAACATCCAGGACAAAGCAACCCGCTTGATTGGCACCCCATCCACCACCCTAACCATTCACTCCATTCACCACAGGCGCACTGTGGCTGCAGTGTGTACCATCCACAGGATGCACTGCAGCAACTCGCCCAGGCTTCTTCAACAGCACCTCCCAAACCCGTGACCTCTACCACCTAGACAAGGGCAGCAGGCACATGGGAACAACACCACCTGCACATTCCCCTCCAGGTCACACACTATCCCAACTTGGAAATATATCGCTGTTCCTTCATCGCCGCTGGGTCAAAATCCTGGAACTCCCTACCTAACAGCACTGTGGGAGAACCTTCACCACATGGTCTGCAGCGGTTTAAGAAGGTGGCTCACCACCACCTTCTCAAGGGCAATTAGGGGTGGGCAATGCCCACATCACATGAACAAATTTTTAAAAATTAACAGCTGCTCACTATGGTTAAGGGAGGTACAAGCTTGGGACCTTATAGTATGGCTACCCATCTCCCCTAACAGCAACTAATTATTTGCACAAACCTCTTCCTCCATTTTAACAAGGTGATACCACCACATCTCTTACTTTAGCTGTCCCCTGCCACCTGGCAAACATTCCTCAGTTGCTAGCCTTCACCTAATTCACTCAATCTTGTTTTAGGACAAACTGACACACAATGCCTATGAGAGGCAGGCCAATGGAGGGGGCATCCCTGGCATTAAAGAGCTCATTTCATTGGAGGAGCAGGCCATGGAGCTGGTAGGGAGGCATTCTATCCTTGCTGTGGGAGATGGCAAAGTTAGGATTATAGTGCCAGCACTAGATTAGTGATTGCACACCTAAATAGTCATCATTGCATCCATGTGAAGCATCACAAAGCCACAAGCTCCAACCCCTTCTCCATCTCTTTCATCCCACGGGGGTAATGCTCACCCTTTCTTAACTTGTACCCCCCATTTCTGCAGATCCACTGCAGCAACAGGGAGCATAGGATGAGGAAGAGGAGGAAGGTGAAGATGATGTGGAGCAGGTGGGGGAAGTGGAGAGACGGGACTTCTTTCTCATGGATAATGAGGATCAGGAAAGCGAGGAAGCTGATGCTGAAGATAGAAAGAATGTCAAGGTGAAGACAACAATGTGTTTGTGTGACAACTTCCTGTCCTGTCTTCCTCTGCCACAGCCCGCTCAATCTCAACCATTGCATCACTTTCCCTATCATGCATTAGCTCAGATACTTTCACCTGGGCTAATTAGATATGGTGAAGTTGTCCAAGGCACAGCAGGCTACAACTATGTGGAACATGAGCTGGAGCATACTGCAGAGCCCCGACCTAAACTGTTTAAGCGAAAATGTCCCTTTAAGACCTCGATGGTCATCTTAATGATCACTCTTGTAGAGGAAAGTGCCTCATTCTAGCACTCCTTTGCTGCTCTTAGGCCACTCAGAGTGGGGTCATCATCTACAGGAGAAAGGGGCAGGTCATGTTACCCACAAGCCATCCGTTGACATGATTTGCTTCCTTGAAGAGGTCATGGAGGGGAGACTTTCAAAGGATGAATGCATTGAGTCAATTTCCAGCAAATTTCGAGTTGATGTATAGAATCCTTTGTGCCTTGTCAATCGCAATCTGTAAATTCGGGGAATGAAACCTCATCCTGTTGAGGAAGTTGAGGAGTTATCTGTAGCAAGGTGAGTGCCATCGATTGTTCCTAGACTTTGGGAAAGTCAGCAACCCAATAAAACTAGACGGCCCTATCTCACTGCTGCCCTGTTGTGATGTCAAAGGCGATGAATTCCCCAGCTCGTCCGTAAAGTGCATCAATCACCTGACGAATGCATTCCTGTACTGCACCTGGCTCATATTAAATAGATCCTCTGTGGCTGCCTGAAATGACCCTGCATCATAGAAGTTGAGTGCGGTCGTCGTCTGACTTTTTTCCTCCATCCTCTTCTGCTTCTTCTCCTCCTCCTCCATTATAATGGCATACAATGATATGCCCATAAGAAATACCATACCTGGTCCTGAGAAGTCCTCACTTTGGGTGGGGGGGCATTCAAAATTTCCCTATGGTCTCAGAATCCCAGAGTCAGTGAGAAACAAGTCCAAGACTGTGTCAGCAGAATGCCAAAAAATCATTGCAAAAAGTCATTCCCAGTTGCTGAGATCACTACTGAAACTTTCCACACTCTTCAGGTTCAGAAACTCCTCATTGATCCTGGCAGCAGCTGCACTTGATATCTCTCATTCTAACTTACCACCAGTGCATTGTGAGCCTGTAACCAGGAAATGTAACTGCGACATCTCTGGCCCTCAATACCGTATATTATTTGAGTTTATTCAGGACTCAGCACTGAATAAATTCAAATGGGAAAGACCAAAGCGCATTGGGAGGACTGATTTTGGGGCAGGAAACTACAGAAACAACTTCTGCTCCACTTTGCTGCCACCAAAAAAAGATGTCCCTGGAAACTTTACCTCTGAGCCATTGGGACGGCTACTCTATAATTTAAAAATAAAACTGAAGAAAATATCTCCTTTCTGGGAAATGTTGGTATTGGTTACACACAGAGAAATACCCAGTAAATACTAATATTTCCTAGCTCAGATTGGCTCCGACCTAAAGTGCTGACTTTATGTAACTTGTTCCACTCCGGGATATACCCATAGCCTATGTCATCCGAGCACAACTGGATGAAAGTGGAGACCTGAAATGGTCTAAATTGGGAAGGAGTACAAAACTGAAAATTTTTCTTACCAGATGGGAGATAAACTCCAGAATTTTAAAAAAATTATAAAGGATGAGCAGTATTTTGCTGAAAGTATTTCCCCTTCGGCTTTCCTTCTCATTTAAAACTGTCAGGCATTGTGCTAGGAGTGATCTATGACTAGAAGTATAAATTTTCATTGATTATAAGATAATAAAATTGCTAGATAATAGAGGGTTAGTTTGAAAGATGGGAAGTAATTTAATGACCAAATTTCCATTCAGTGACATAATTTGCCAATTAGAACATTATTTTTCACAAAAGGTCCCAAGTACACACCAGGTTCCACTCTACTCAAGTCCACTTCCATTATCCAATCTGCACAGATTAAAAAGCAGGTTCCCCTCTCAGCAGTGCTACAACTAACAGATTGGCCAAGAAGTAGCAACTAACCCAATGAGGTAGGGAGTTTGCATGCCAGTCAAGATTGGGAGTGCAATTTTCTACCTCTAAAGATAGAACGTCTGCCCTTGGGATCAGTGTATTCCATCGTACTTTTGAACATTCAACATTCTTGGCAAATCACTTCTGACAGAAAACACAAACAGTTGGAAACAGCAAATGATACCCAGTCCTCAGAGAGTTGATAACAGAAGCTCATTCTGAAAATGAATGGATGAATATGAATGAAGGGAAGATTTCCAGTTTTGTTGTATCAAACGTTAACATATGTCAAAATTACAAATTTTTCAATGATTACTGCAAGAAACAAATGCTTTTCTCAAATTTTCATTTACTTTTCATTATGTAGAATTAAAAAATAGAAAAAATACGTAGGCCCAAAAATTCTTGGTCATCCTTTGAACAGGTGGATGTGCAGTGGAGCCTGACTTCTGACCACCAATATCCAAGGACACTGACGCCATCGGAAGTTTCAGGGTCAACTACTTTACATAATCCTGAATAGGACAAGGCAATGGGCCCATTACTCAGCTATCAGTTTCCTCATAAGAAACCCACAAGGCGATGGTCTGAGATAGCATGCTGGTCATGCAGACCCAAGTTAACAGGACTGTTTTAGAACTCCAGAGGCTGCAAGTCAGGAAATAGAAGAGAAAGATGATGATGACCAAGAGATGTCTTCCTTTCTATGAGCCATTAACTCACCTGCCCCATCATTCGCCCTCTCTCTTGAATTCAGCAGCTCAGAGACCTTCACTCGGGGGTGCTACACATAGTGTCGATGAGGAATTGCCATGTGATGAGACATAGAGCTCAAGGAAGCCAAATGATGAAGGTGTAGAAGTGGACCCTGATGTAGCTGAGCAGAGTCTTAAATGATGTCAGCCCCTGGCAATAGAATGTGAGGGTGATGATCTCAGAGGTCCTGCAAATGAAGGATTCTAACTGAGCATCAGGCACATGGAAAGTTCTGCGCAATATGCCTGGGATAGCGGTAGAGTCCACTGCCCTGCTGTGTGTAAACATCCAAAAGGGTTTCTCATCATTGCAGTGCACCCTGCAGGAAATTGCAGCTGCAGAAATATCTGCAAACCTTGCCCTGCTCCACGAGGTATCTCGGCATGTTAGTCAATTCAATGTGGAGGCACTGACTCTAAGACCGCAGGACTCGAGGAACCATTTGGAGACATTCTTGTCAACCTGATTGCGAAGTATACAGGGCAGCAGCTTGGAGGGACTAAAGGATATTCGGTTGACTCTACCTTAGGGATTTAAAGATCTTTCTGCTTCTTCAAGGTCAGTTCTTCCACTGGTCAAAGGCCCTCAGGTGGAACTTAGAAGAAGTGTTAGATTAGGATAGAGGAAAGACTGCACCCACAGGGGGTGTGTATGATGAATAAAACCAAGTAATGTTTCTTTAAATAGGTGCAATAAATTACTGGAATTATTGATGTAAGAACTGCTTGGTGTTTAAGTTATTTTGTAGGAGGATGATACCAGAACTGAGAGGATATACTTATCAGGAAAGGCTGAACAGGCTGGGCCTCTTTTCTCTAGAAAAGAGAAGGCTGAAGCGTGATCTGATAGAGGTATTTAAGATAATGAAAGGGTTTGATAGGGTGGACGTAGAGAAAAAATGTTTCTACTTGTGGGGGAGTCCAAAACTAGAGGTCATAAATATAAGATAGTCGCTAATAAATCCAATAGAGAATTCAGGAGAAATCTCTTTACCCAAAGAGTGGTAAGAATGTGGAATGTGCTACCACAAGGAGTAGTTGAGGTGAATAGCATAGATGCATTTAAGGGGAAGCCAGATAAGCACATGTGGAAGAAAGGAATAGAAGGGTATGCTGTTAGGGTTAGATGAAGAGGGGTGGGAGGAGGCTCGTGTGGACTATAAACGCCAGCGTGGACAAGTTGGGCTGAATGGGATGAGGTCCTGCAAACAGAATATAAGGAGTTAGGAAATAAGTTAAAAAGTAGGACCTCAAGGGTAGTAATCTCAGGATTACTCCCAGTGCCACGTGCTAGTGAGTATAGGAATAGGAGAATAGACCAGATGAATGCGTGGCTGGAGGGTTGGTGCAGGAGGGAGGGATTTAGATTCCCGAGGAATTGGGACCAATTCTGGGGAAGGTGAGACCTGTACAAGCCAGACGGGTTGCACCTCAACTGATCCGGGACTAATATCCTCACAGGGGGGTTTGCTACTGCTGTTGGGGAGGGTTTGAACTAGAGTGGCAGGGGGATGGAAACCTGAGCGAGGAGTCAGAAGAGAGTAAAGTTGAGAGCAGCAAGAGAGGGGAGAACCCAGGGGAATTTACGATACAAATAGTACAAACAGTTATTCAAGAACAAGTGAAAAGGAAAAGCGTAGAGCAGCAGAAAGAGAGTGTACTTTAGCCACGACAGATAAAGTGAAAACTAGAAGGTGTAAAGCGATTAACCCAGCATCAAAGCTGTAAGAAGTCTAGGGTGTGTGGCCCAACTAAGAGTTCTATATTCAAACGCACGGAGTATAAGGAATAAATTAAATGAACTACAGGCACAAATTCAAATTGGAGGGTATGACGTGATAGCTATTACTGAGACATGGCTGCATGATGGTCAGGATTGGGAACTAAATATACCAGGTTATAAGGTCTACAGGAGATATAGGGAAAATGGAAGAGGGGGAGGAGTAGCCTTAGTGATTAGAGATAAAATCACTTCAATGATAAAGGGGGATATAACGAGAGGTAAGCAGCCAACAGAGACCTTATGGGTTGAATTGAGAAATAGGAAAGGATCTAAGACTATAGTGGGAGTTGTGTATAGGACCCCTGGCAACAGCTCAGAAGTGCTAGATTGTATAAATGCAGAGATTAGACGAGCATGTAACAAAGGCATAGTGGTCTTAATGGGGGACTTTAACCTTCACATAGATTGGGAAAAGCAGACTAAGCAGACTAGCAACTGTCAGAAAGGTAGTAAATATCTTAAGTATGTCCGGGATAGTTTTCTACAGCAGTATGTCCTAGAGGCAACAAGGGGGCAAGCCACATTAGATTTAGTAATGAGTAATGAACCAGATTTAGTTAACAGCTTAACTACGCGTGAACATCTATCCAATAGCGATCATAACATGATCGAGTTCAAGGTAGTATTTGAAAGGGAAAAAAGTGAATCAGCTGCTAAGATTCTAGACTTGGGTAAGGCTGACTTCAATGGGATGAGACAGAGACTGTCCACAGTAAACTGGGCAAATCTGTTAATGGGTAAAACGACTGATGATCAGTGGGAAATGTTTAAAGAAACATTGAACGTGATACAGAACCGGTTTATACCCCTGAGGTGCAAGAACTCTACTTGCCAAATAAAAACAGCCATGGACAACTAAAGAGGTAAAGGACAGTATAAGACATAAGGAAAGGGCATACAAAAAGGCAAAAAATGGCACAGATCCTGGCGAATGGGAAAGATACAAAGATCAACAAAGGGTCACAAAACAGATAGTAAGAGCTACAGAAAGAAAGTATGAAAAGAAACTTGCAAGGGATATCAAAACCAATACGAAGAACTTTTATAGTTATATTAGGAAAAAGAGGGTGGTCAGGAGCAGTGTTGGCCCCTTAAAAACTGAAAGTGGGCATGTTGAATAATTACTTTGCGTCAGTATTTACAGTAGAAAAAGAGGCTAGCATGCCGGAAATCCCAAGAAAACTAATATTGAATCGGGGACAGGGACTCAATAAAATGAACATAACTATTAACAACAGTAATGAAGAAAATAACAGCACTAAAGGGAGTGACAAATCCCCAGGACCAGATGATTTCCATCCCAGGGTTCTAAAGGAAGTAGGTGAGCACATTGCAGATGCCCTAGCTATAATCTTTCAAAGTTCTCTAGATTCAGGAACCGTCCCTCTAGATTGGAAAATTGCATATGTCACTCCGCTTTTTAAGAAAGGAGAGAGAGGGAAACCAGGGAATTAAAGACCAGTTAGCCTGACATCTGTTGTGGGGAAAATGCTGGAGTCTATAATTAAGGATAGGGTGACTGAACACCTCGTAAATTTTCAGTTAATCAGAGAGACCAGCATGGATTTATGAAAGGTAGGTCGTGCCTAACAAACCTGATTGAATTTTTTGAAGAGGTGACTAAAGTAGTGGACAGGGGAATGTCAATGGATGTTATTTATATGGACTTCCAGAAGGCATTTGATAAAGTCCCACATAAGAGACTGTTAGCTAAGATAGAAGCCCAAGGAATCGAGGGAAAAGTACAGACTTGGTTAGGAAGTTGGCTGAGCGAAAGGCGACAGAGAGTAGGGATAATGGGTAGGTACTCACATTGGCAGGATGTGACTAGTGGAGTCCCACAGGGATCTGTCTTGGGGCCTCAATTATTCACAATATTTATTAACGACTTAGATGAAGGCATAGAAAGTCTCATATCTAAGTTTGCCGATGACACAAAGATTGGTGGCATTGTAAGCAGTGTAGATGAAAACATAAAATTACAAAGGGATATTGATAGATTAGGTGAATGGACCAAAACTGTGGCAAATGGAATTCAATGTAGGCAAATGTGAGGTCATCCACTTTGGACCAAAAAAGGATAGAACAGGGTACTTTCTAAATGGTAAAAAGTTAAAAACAGTGGATGTCCAAAGGGACTTAGGGGTTCAGGTACATAGATCATTGAAGTGTCATGAACAGGTGCAGAAAATAATCAATAAGGCTAATGGAATGCTGGCCTTTATATCTAGAGGACTAGAGTACAAGGGGGCAGAAGTTATGCTGCAGCTATACAAAACCCTGGTTAGACCGCACCTGGAGTTCTGTGAGCAGTTCTGGGCACCGCACCTTCGGAAGGACATATTGGCCTTGGAGGGAGTGCAGCGTAGGTTTACTAGAATGATACCCGGACTTCAAGGGTTAGGTTACAAGGAGAGATTACAAAAATTGGGGTTGTATTCTCTAGAGTTTAGAAGGTGATCTGATCGAAGTTTATAAGATATTAAGGGGAACAGATAGGGTGGATAGAGAGAAACTATTTCCGCTGGTTGGGGATTCTAGGAGTAGGGGGCACAGTCTAAAAATTAGAGCCAGACCTTTCAGGAGTGAGAGTAGAAAACATTTCTACACACAAAGGGTGGTAGAAGTTTGGAACTCTCTTCCACAAACGGCAATTGATGCTAGCTCAATTGCTAATTTTAAACCTGAGATAGATAGCTTTTTGGCAACCAAAGGTATTAAGGGATATGGGCCAAAGGCAGGTATATGGAGTTAGATCACAGATCAGCCATGATCTTATCAAATGGTGGAGCGGGCTCGAGGGGCTGAATGGCCTACTCCTGTTCCTATGTTCCTATGAATGGCCTGTTTCTCTGCTGTCGACTCTATGTAACTCTATGTTTATGTAACTGTATAATGGGGAAATGGGTACTGTGCAGATGTTGAAGCTCAGGATTAGGATGTGATGGCTATCTGTGAGAAGCAAAGATTTTACTTGGAGCACGGAGAGGTTGGTGAGAAAAGACTGCTGCTTGATGTGTTGAAATCTCTGAAAAATATTGGTCTGTGCTGTTAAAGTTGGATAGCCAGGTGGTGAAGGATGGAATACTGGAGCCTGGTCTTTAGTTGCTTCCAAACATTTATTCACAGAGATTCCCCTTGCACACATACATCACATCCTAGCTAAGCTCTCCTATAAAAAGGATACAAGAGAGTCCCCAATTGATACCCACCACCTGAATACCATTAACACTAATTGATATAAATCGTACAATTAACATATGCATCTGTGAAATCGTCCCAAATGAGTTTGGCAGCAGTTTTCTAACAACTGTACCTGCTTCATTTTATTCATGGGCCTGGTCTTTCACATCAGGGTTTCATCACCAGGCTCTCTAGCACCCTCTGAGACATCTACCATCAGTCCTTTCCCGACTGCAAAGTTATGAAGTACACAACGTGCTACTACAATGTGCAAGACGGTGCTTGGTGGATATTGCAGGGCACCTCCAGACAAAAGGCTTGCTCAATTCTAATTATTGTTGCATTCTTCTGCAGCAACGGTGGTCCTACAAAGTAGCATCATGAGCCATGGGAGCAGTAGGTATCCCTTGTCATCCAGCAGTCATCCTGCCCCTTGCCCCTGCTGTTGAAATACAGCTGGGACACTGGACTGGCAAAGTGTAAAGCATCATGACAGCTTTCAGCAGGAAGCTGCACTCATCGTTGCAAATGGCCGACACACATAGAAAATGGACGCCCAAGAAATGGCCTAAAGTTCGCAAAACCATTCTCAGCAGTTTCCCTTTTTACAACAACTTCCACCTTGATGAGTAGTACCTGGCAATTACACCAATTACATTAGAAGGGGGCACGGGAGGGCCGAATTTAGAACAGGGGGCATCAGTCCGTGCTAACTCTGCCATCTGCCACTGAGCGGGCGGGCACTTCTTCAGCGCTTCCTGAAACCTGCCAGAATTTATGACATGGTGTTTTTGGGGTGGAAACCCAGTGGATCTAGGGCCCATCCGAAATTCCTGGCCCCACACAGGTGCAAATCCCGACTTAAGCCCTCCCCAACTCAGGAATTTCAGGGCCTTCGTTTTTGCAGACATTACATAATGGAAAATCAAACTGTGAGAGTTTTATAAAGGAAACTTAATACTGAGCTAGTTTGTCCATTGTCCTTTCAGTAAAGCCAACTAATCTGTAACACTAGAGTATTGAAATTGTAGAAGGTACATTCACAAACGTATTTCAAACAACAGTATTTCCTGGGATCTTTATACGTTTGTAGCTGGTCTTTCATTTTAGAATCCACCTCCAAAAAACATTCACTCCCCCCAGTGAATTACTGTGACTGGTGCTCTGATCTTTCCCCTACAGAATAAACAGGAACTTCATACATTTATATAATGTGTAATGTTACCTTGCTGAATAAATAGAAGCTTGTACCAGTCCATAGTGAATGACCACTGACCTCAGGAGTACACAGGAATTCCAACAGTGAGTGACCCTTGCCCTGCTGAATAAAATAGAACTCTATACAGTTACACAGTGAATAAACCTTACCCCTCCTGAAAGAGCAGGAATTCTATACAGTTATACAGTGAATAACCCTTAATCTGCTAAAAAAAAAGCAGGAACTCTATACGGTTACACAGTGATTGACCCTTACTCTGATGAATAAACAGAAACTTGTATCAATTATCAGTGAGCAAAGCTCCTTTTACACTTGTTTGCTCTGTGCCTTCTCCACAATGGAGGCTGGTCTTTCTGGTCTCCGTACAAGTGGATTATATCAGCCCTTTGTGTTACACCTGCTTGTTCTAACCCACCATCTACCTACATTCGTCTTTACCTCCTGATCTGTTAGCGTCAAATTTTTCAGACAGCAGCAACCCAACAACTTTGTGACTCCTGTGTAATGCGCCTACAGTGTGTGTCATTTTTGTCCCATCACTTCTCTCTTGTGCTAGTTCAAGGGTCTTCTCTTTAGTTACTCTTTTTGCACGACTAGTTATCCGTGAGTATCTGCAGCACTGTAGCTCAAACTCCCCTATTTACCCCCATTGGCTTAGTTGATAGCACCTTCACCTCTGAGTCAAAAGTCCATGGGTTGAAACCCTGTTACAGGCTTGAGCACATAATCTAGGCTGACATATCAGTGCAGTATTGAGGAGTATTGCATTGTCAGAGATGCCATCTTTTGGATGAAACAGTGAACCAAGGCCCCATCTGCTTGCTCAGATGGACATATATGATCCCATAATAGTATTCAAAGTAGAGAAAAGAGTTCTCCCAGTGGCTTCACTCAACCAACTGCAGAAATTGGTATACGTTTCACTGTTTTTTAGGCATAAAATGGGCACAAAGCATACCAATTTAGCAATAGGATGGATTGCACCCAATCTGTGCAAGTGTAGTCCCACTGGTAAATTCATGGTGCCAATTTTTTAGGCATCCCAGGTGGATACCTAAAACAAGCATTAGGCCCCTTGAATATGTTAATGAGGAGCATGTTGCCTGCTGAAGGACCCCTTTACAAAATTAGTTATCGATGAGTGAGGTCTCACGTCAGGCTTGCCTCTCTCAGGATTCTTCAGCAGCCTCCACGGCCACCACCTAAAGGTGAGCTTATTTTTTTAAATAAAACCCTTCATGTGGAGCCAGGTGGAGCAGGAGTGCTTTGCTGATTCTACAGATGTCGTGACTGCCCCCTCAGCCCAGAGCCTGCTCCAAACCCCCTCCCAGGACTTACTTGTGGATGTTCCGAGGTACTATACCAATATAGGTTTATTCTTTCTTCTTTACTTCTTACTTCAGCATTTAAGGTCAAAGACATATCATAAAACATGGAATCCATTATTAAGGAAGTGGTAACAGGGCACATAGAAAATCACATTATGATTAGGCAGAGTCAACATGGTTTTATGAAAGAGAAATTGTGTTGGACAAATTTATTAGAGTGTTTTGAGGATGTAACTAGGAGGGTAGATAAAGGGGAACCAGTGGATGTAGTATATTTGGATTTTCAAAAGGCATTCGATAAGGTGCCACATAAAAGGTTGTTACACAAGATAAGGGCTCATGGGGTTGGGGATAACATGGACTTGGTTAACAGATGGAAAACACAGAGTAGGGATAAACAGGTCATTTTCAGGTTGGCAGACTGTAACTAGTGGGGTGCCGCAAGGATCGGTGCTTGGGCCTCAGCTATTTACAATCTATTAATGACTTAGATGAAGGGACCGAGTGTAACGTATCCAAGTTTGCTGACGATACAAAGCTAGGTGGGAAAGTGAGCTGCGAGGCAGACATAAAGAGTCTGCAAAGGGATATAGACAGGTTAAGTGAGTGGGCAAGAAGGTGGCAGATGGAGTATAATGTGGGGAAATGTGAGGTTATTCACTTTAGTAGGAAGAATAGAAAAACAGAATATTTTTTAAAATATTGAGAAACTATTAAATGTTGGTGTTCAGAGAGACTTGGGTGTCCTCGTACAAGAAACACAAAGGTTAGCATGCAGGTACAGTGAGTAATTAGGAAAGCAAATGGCATGTTGGCCTTTATTGCAAGGGGGTTTAAGTACAAGAGTAAGGAAATCTGAATGCACGTAGCATTCATAACAAAATGGACGAGTTAACGGCACAAATAACGACGTATGGGTATGATCTTGTGGCCATTACAGAAACATGGCTGCAGGGTGACAACGACTGGGAATTAAATATGCCAGGGTATTTAACAATCAGGAAGGACAGGCAGGAAGGAAGGGGAGGTGGGGTGGCTATGTTAATAAGGGAAGGAATCACTGTAATAGAGAAAAGTTATTGGGACAAAGGATCAGGATAATGAAAGAGTTTGGGTAGAGATAAGGAATAATAAGGGGCAAAAAACACTCGTGGGCGTAGTATATAGGCCTCCTAATAGTTGCAACTCTGCTGGAAGAAGTATTAATCAGGAAATAGTCAGGGCATGTAATAAGGGAACAGCTATAATTATGGGGGATTTTAACTATCATATTAACTGGACAAATCAAATTGGGCAGGGTAGCCTTGAGGATGAGTTTATTGAGTGTATTAGGGATGGATTTCATGAGCAGTATGTAACTGAACCAACAAGGGGGCAAGCAACCTTGGACCTGGTCCTGTGTAATGAGCCAGGATTAATTAATAATGTCCTAGTTAAGGATCCCCTTGGAATGAGTGACCATAACATGGTTACATTCCATATCCAATTAGAGGGTGAGAAGGTTGGTTCTCAAACAAGCGTACTGAGCTTGAATAAAGGAGACTATGATGGTATGAGAGCGGAATTGATTAAAGTGGACTGGGAAAATAGATTAAAGGGTAAGATGGTACATGAGCAGTGGTGTTCCTTTAAGGAGTTATTTTACAACTTTCAAAAAATATATATTCCACTGAGGAAAAAAGGGTGTAAAAGAAATGACAGCCATCCGTGGCTAAGTAAAGAAATTAAGGATAGTATCCGACTAAAAACATGGACATATAAGGTAGCCAAACTTAGTGGGAGGATAGAAGATTGGGAAGTCTTCAAAAGACAGCAAAAAGTAACGAAAGGATTGATTAAGAAAGGGAAGATAGATTATGAAAATAAATTAGCAAAAAATATAAAAACAGATAGCAAGAGTTTCTATAGTTATATAAAAAGAAAAAGGGTGGCTAAGGCAAACATAGGTCCCTTAGAGGATGAGACCGGGAAATTAATGGTGGGAAACATGGAGATGGCAAAAATGCTGAACAAATATTTTGTTTCAGTCTTTACGGTAGAGGACACTAAGAATATCCCAACACTGGACAAACAGGGGGCTCTAGTGGGGGAGGAGCTAAATACGATTAAAATCACTAAGGAATTGGTACTCAGTAAATTAATGGGACTCAAGGCGGATAAATCCCCTGGACCTGATGGCTTACATCCTAGGGTCTTGAGGGAAGTGGCAGTAGGGATTATGGATGCTTTGGTAATAATTTTCCAAAATTCTCTGGACTCGGCAAAGGTCCCGGCAGATTGGAAAACTGCCAATGTAACACCCTTATTTAAAAAGGGTAGTAGGCAGAAGGCTGGAAATTATAGACCAGTTAGCTTAACATCTGTGGTGGGTAAAATTTTGGAGTCTATTATTAAGGAGACAGTAGCAGAACATTTGGATAAACATAATTTAATAGGACAAAGTTAGCATGGCTTTACAAAGGGGAAGTCATGTCTGACAAATTTGCTTGAGTTCTTTGAGGACATAACGTACAGGGTGGATAAAGGGGAACCAGTGGACGTAGTGTATTTGGACTTCCAAAAGGCATTCGACAAGGTGCCACATAAAAGATTATTGCTCAAGATAAAGAATCACTGGATTGGGGGTAATATTCTGGCATGGGTGGAGGATTGGTTATCTAACAGGAAGCAGAGAGTTGGGATAAATGGTACATTCTCGGACTGGCAACCTGTAGCCAGTGGTGTTCCGCAGGGGTCGGTGCTGGGTCCCCAACTCTTTACAATCTATATTAACGATTTGGAGGAGGGGACCGAGTGTAACATATCAAAGTTTGCAGATGATACAAAGATGGGAGGGAAAGTAGAGAGTGAGGAGGACATAAAAAACCTACAAGGGGATATAGACAGGCTGGGTGAGTGGGCGGAGATTTGGCAGATGCAATACAATATTGGAAAATGTGAGGTTATGCAGTTTGGCAGGAAAAATCGGAGAGCAAGTTATTATCTTAATGGCGAGCAACTGGAAAGTACTGCAGTACAAAGGGATCTGGGGGTCCTAGTGCAAGAAAATCAAAAAGTTAGTTTGCAGGTGCAGCAGGTGATCAAGAAGGCCAACGGAATGTTGGCTTTTATTGCTAGGGGGATAGAATATAAAAACAGGGAGGTATTACTGCAGTTATATAAGGTATTGGTGAGACTGCACCTGGAATACTGCATACAGTTTTGGTCTCCATACTTAAGAAAAGACATACTTGCTCTCGAGGCAGTACAAAGAAGGTTCACTCGGTTAATCCCAGGGATGAGGGGGTGGACATTTGAGGAGAGGTTGAGTAGATTGGGACTCTACTCATTGGAGTTCAGAAGAATGAGAGGCGATCTTATTGAAACATATAAGATTGTGAAGGGTCTTGATCGGGTGGATGCGGTAAGGATGTTCCCAAAGATGGGTGAAACTAGAACTAGGGGGGCATAATCTTAGAATAAGGGGCTGCTCTTTCAAAACTGAGATGAGGAGAAACTTCTTCACTCAGAGGGTGGTAGGTCTGTGGAATTTGCTGCCCCAGGAAGCTGTGGAAGCTACATCATTAAATAAATTTAAAACAGAAATAGACAGTTTCGTAGAAGTAAAGGGAATTAGGGGTTACGGGGAGCGGGCAGGAAATTGGACATTAATTTAGATTTGAGGTTAGGATCAGATCAGCCATGATCTTATTGAATGGTGGAGCAGGCTCGAGGGGCCGATTGGCCTACTCCTGCTCCTATTTCTTATGTTCTTATGTTCTTACTACAATTGTACAGGGCTTTGCTGAGACCTCACCTGGAGTATTGCATCCAGTTTTGGTCTCCTTATCTAAGGAAGGATATGTTTGCCTTAGAGGCGGTGCTACAAAGGTTCACTAGATTAATTCTTGGATGAGAGAGTTGTCCTATGAAGAGAGGTTGAATGGAATGGGCCTATACTCTCTGGAGTTTAGAAGAATTAGAGGTGATCTCATTGAAACATATAAGATTATGAGGGGGCTTGACAGGGTAGATGCTGAGAGGCTGTTTCCCATGGCTGGAGAGTCTAGAACTAGGGGGCTTAGTTGCAGGATAAGGAGCCGGCCATTTAGGACTGAGATGAGGAGGAATTTCTTTACTCAGAGGGTTGTGAATCTTTGGAATTCTATACTCTAGAAGGCTGTGGATGCTGAGTCGTTGAATATGTTCAAGGCTGAGATAGGTAAATTTTTGGACTCTAGGGGAATCAAGGGATATGGATTTCGGGCAGGAAAGTGGAGTTGAGGTCAAAGATCAGCCATGATCTGATTGAATGGCGGAACAAGCTGGAGGGGTCATGTGGCCTACTCCTGCTCCTATTTCTTATGTTCTTATAACACTTCTTGTCACCAGTTTGATATTACAGATACACGGAAAGTTCTTCATTTTATTAAACCCTCTCTTCCAGTTGCTGTATCCTTTGTTTAAGCTATTTGTTGTTTCGATTATCACAAGCTAATTTCTCTCCTGATGCCATAGTGGAGAATGTGACAAATTGAGGTGGCAGCAGCAATTACCACTGCAGATGAAAGCTCAGTTTCGCCATTGGCTCCAAACTGAGTTAGGTCCCAGGATTTTCTGCTTCTGCGCTCCCTTTCCCAGCCCACGATTTTCCCCCATTAAAATTAATGGGCAGAGAATTGCATGTCAGGGAGTCCGAAGGTGGAAAATCTCCCCAATGGCCCATCAACCAGCGGCGCAAAAAACATTCTCCGATTTTCTAACTTTGTTCTTTTGGTAATGATCTTAAATTTGTATCCTCTTGTTACCGACTCACTGACCAGTGAAAATCCTTTTTCCTTGTTCTCCTTATTGACACCTCTCATAATTCTGCACACTTCTATCAGATCTCCTCTTAATTTTCTCTGTTCTAATGAAAAGAGTCCCAGTTTCTCTCATCTCTTTTTATAACCAAAGCCTCTCATCTCTGGTATCATCTGAGTGAATCTCTTCTGCATCCTCTCCAGGGCCTTGGCATCCTTCTTAAAGTAGGGCACCCAAAACTGGATGCAATATTCCAACTGTTGCCTAACCGATGATTCATATAAGCATTACCTCTTTGCTTCTGTACTCCATAAGAAGATTTCTTTTCTCATCTCTAATCGGCCATATCATTTCTTTAACTATTCTTTCACTTTTTATTTTTATAAATTATTTTACTATTTCCTACTTCATAGCCTCTCTTAGCCTTTCTAATCTTTTAATGTTTCTTCGCCAGCACTAATTTAATTCCAGGGACCATTCCCTTGGGTCCCTGGTATCCTTTAGCTCCCGACCCAATTCCTTCTCCCGCCACCGTCATTCCCATCAGTTTCAGCAGGAGGCGGCACTGCTTCATATAAATGAGGTTCGGGAGTTACAATGACCTGGGTCTCACGCTGAGTTCTCCGTGCAGGTTTCCCCACACCTTACGCGCCCCAAGTTAAAATTGACCCCGCTGTTTCACCTCCTCCCACACATAATGTCAATGTGCCTTCATTTTTATGCAGCCCGCTGGCCTGAATACTTATTGTTGGCAAGCCAGCACTTCATCTACAAACACAGAAAAAGTATGTCCTTGTTCAGATAGCAGCCATAACCACTCCTTTCTATGCTCTACGCAACTGTTCCAATGACCACAGATGCTTTTGTGGCTGTTATTCGGGTGCCTAACAGGCCCACGGTAATTGGTGTTATTTTTGCCACTACCCTGAGCAGCACTGGGTGTTAAGTTGTCACCCAGCGGAGGACTCAAGCTGCATCCAAGTACTGCTAGTAGCCATTAAATATTTGCTTACTAGCAACATTAGTAGTAACAATTCCAGAAACAGCTAAATTAGCCTCATTATTATTAAACTATCCAAGTACATTTTATCTTGCTCTGTTTCCATATTGTTCACTCTGAGGTAAATGTTTGGGAGCTCCTCTTTCTTTGTGACTGTCATTGACTTTGTCTCCATAACATTTTACTTTCAAACCTTCAGATTTCATACTTGCCTGATTTATTTTCTCGAGTGTCCTGTCATCTTTCTAATGTTAATCTAATTCTAATGGTATCTGTATCATTTGAATACCTTGAGTAGTTTATTAATTTTTTAATAGATTTTAAACCCAAATTATAAGTCATCCAGGCAGTCACTTATAATCAGTTCAGTGTGTACATATTGAAACTATTGGCTGATATAACACCTTCTTGTCTCACCCCTACTCTGATTTTTGTTCATTTAACTCATTAAAGAATCGTCATGAGTTTAAATTCCACTGGGCCATTTATGCTGATGTTGTATCCCTGAGCCAGGACTGCTGTCCGCCAATGCTGCCAGCGGGGTCGGCTCGTTTACATATCCACTGGTGTTCCAGGAGTGCAACTCTTGTATAATACAGTAGTAGTTCACTGGGGAAGAATTGGAAATTAGGAGTACAGCCTTCAAAAGCCAGGATTGCAGCAGCAAGTTGGGGGAGTAGCATGTTAGTAGGAGAGTTGCTCGTCAGGTAGCTGTAATGGATCACTCGTGTGATTTTGTGGCACTTTTAAAGCATGCCTTTAAGTGGAGAACCTGGCAGAGGTACCCAAAGCAGGGAGCAGGGCACTGCATAGAGGAAGGAAAGAAGAGCAGACAATTTCAATGGAACTGATTTTCAGATGCTCCTGGATGAAATGCAGCAAAGGAGAGAAAAACTGTTGGGTGCCCATGGGAGGAAACCAAAGAAAAATGCCTCACATACCATGTAGAGGGAGGTGGCAGTGGCGCTGAGTGCCACGTCTGTCATTTCCAGAGCTGCATTCCAGTGCTGGGAAACATTCAATGACCTGACGAGGGCAGGCAAGGTAACACACCAACCTCTGCCCCTTTTCTTCCTTGAGCACTAACACACTGTTCACCCTTTAAAATTAATTGCTGTACAAATAACATCACATTGTTCTGCAGTTAAAGGTGTCACTAACTCGAGATCTTATAGTATGTGTTGTCATCACCCCTAACAGCAATTACTCATATGCAGAACTTTGGAACCCCTTCCTCCACTTTAACAGTGTGATACCACCTGGGAGACATCCCTCAAATGCTAGCCCTCATCTAATTCCCTCAGTCTTATTGCAGGAGAAACTTGCGCACAATGCCCATGAAAGACATGGGACTGGAGGGGTCATTCCAGAGATCAGAGAGCTGACCCCCTATGAGGAGTAGGCCATGAAGAGATAGCAAGATCAATGGGACAGTACATATAGCAAGTTATTGGATGCAAACCTTAAGTCATTATGGCATCCCTCTGAAGCAGAACATAGCAGGAGACTTCCACACTTTTCTCTGTCTCCTTAATCCCAAAGGGGTTGTGCTCACCCAATCTTACCTTATGTTCTCATTTCCTGCAGATCGATCGTAGCAACGTTGAGTGGAGGATGATGAAGAGGCAAAAGATGATGAAGAGGAGGAGGAACAGGAGAGAAGAAAATTCTTCCTTGTGGAACAATGCTGATGAGGATGATGATGATGTGGAGAAAGAGGATGTTGAAGTCAAGGCCACACATGAGTCCCAGGAGCAAGATCCTGCCCCATGTTCCTCTGCCACAACCCCATCAATGTCATCCACTGTGTCACTTGCTTGCTTATTCCCACACATCAGCTCAGGTACTTTTACCTGGGGGGAACTAGATAGTGATGGTGAGGATGTGGCACCAGGAGATCCACAGACCACAAGGGATCTCCTGGTGCCTCATCCTCACCATCACTATCCAGAGGAGTGGGTGATGATGTGCCACCATCCCAGAAGAAGCCGAGGAGAAAACTGCCCATGTATTTGGAGTTGTGGGATCCAGACCGCATGGGTACTCACCTGAGAAGAAGAAAAATCACTGGCAGGAATTTCAGGAAGCTTTGTCTTTGTATCAGACAAAAATGGAGTGTGTGGCAGTGTCATTGGAATCTGCCACAACCCCTCCACCGCAGACGCAGCCGGGGAGCAGTTGGTACCTTGACTTTCACAGAAGAACGGGTGGTGGATTAGACTGCAACCTTCATACCAGATTGGAGGTCTATAAAGCCAGGATGGAGACTGCTGTCTCTCAGACCTTTCAAGATTTGATAGCTGCCATTAGACCAGCCAGGCCACTGATCCGCGGGGACACAGATCTAGGGCTCAGAAGAATAGAAACGGCTGGAAGTTGCCATTCCTCAGGACAGCAGCATATGCCAGGCACCTAGTCTTCCCCCCCCCCCCTCAGAGCACCACACAAGTGGCACATGGGAAGCAATGCCACAGCAGGTATGAGCTCCATAGATGCAGTCAGCAGCAGTTCCCTTCAGGAGCAACCTTTCGTGTGAGGGAGGAGGACCACCTCAGTCCCATGGGCCCTTTGTAGCACAGGAGCTGCCTCACACAATAGTGGCCCTCAGGTTGCACCTAGGAGGAGCATTAGAAGATGGGAAAGAAAGGCACATTTAGACACCTAGGGAAAGCATGGTGTGGGGAAAGAGTAAACTGGTTTATGATCACTTTTAAATTAATTGCATTTATGTAGTTCCTTGTTATCCGTGGGGTCTATATATATAGGAAAGGGTTCACTCATTTTGTGCCTCTCCCATTGCATCACTCAGTCCAACTTTATAATGGAACAGGTATTATCATCATTCATGAATGAAGTGTGCTTACCTATTACCACACAGTCTGTTTGAAGTTTTCAGTGTTTTAATAAATAATGAGCTGAACTTTGTACTTTAATGCCATTGGCACTGTCCCCAGTACAAATATAATGCAGCTGCCTTGAGACTATGCTGGAAAGTAGAATGGTATCCATATCTCCCTCCCCCCTCCCCCACTCCCCATCCTTGCCAGTATTTTAAATACATTCAAATGTCGCAGTCGTGCACATACAACGCTGGAGTTTGCACCTTTAAAAGATAAATCAGAACAGAAAAAATTCTACCTGAACAACTGCCATGCCATGGAAAGGTGCCCACTCATTCCTAACCAGTCTCTCTGACCTCTTCACCCAAGGGTGCTAACTCTTGTGGGGGTCTGTTTCTGTGTCCAAGTGACCATACTACATTGTGATTCCAGACAGGCTTTGAGTGGCAGCAGGCTATTTGATCGTGCAGGCATCACAGCCTTGCCTGTGCCTGTCCTCACCCATTGTCCGTACACACGTTCTTTCAAGCAGGAATCAGTGATTAAGAGTGGTAGCCCTGGGTGATTTTCCCCTTCCTAGCCTAGGAGCAATGCAGCCAATTGTAGTGCCAATCCTGAAATCAGCTAACTCATCATCGCCTTAGAATCGAACCCGAGTCCTTCTGTATGGCTCGGTTACATAAATCCTTTCCTAAGCTCAGAAGCAACTGTTGACAGTATTAGCAAAGGAGTTCGTATCATGTTCAATTGACATTCCTCTGTACACTGCTTTAATGCGGCCATTCACCTGTTTATTTAAAATCAACTAATGTAGCAGACAGAGAATGTCCTGCGAACCTGTTACAGTCTCATCCATTTAAACCGCCAGCAGTAATTTTCAAGCTGTAGATCGATTTGTTTTCAAACACTGAGCTGTGTTTCGCTTTGACTTCCACTGCCCAATAATATTATTGCCAAAACCTTTGCACGGAGATAGCTGATCCACCCCTTCCTCAGTAAGGTGAACGTGCCATCAACTTCTTTCAAATAGACTCGATGTTTTGCTCCACTGACGGGTGAAACACAGCAGTACTGAGACACGCTGTATTCATGTGGCCCTGCCAAATGCTGCTGATAAACTCTGCTCTTTTTATCACAGTCCAGCCAACACCTTTCTTTCAAACATATTAATAGCAATGCTAATTTGCCTTGGATATGATACCACCCTTTAAGCTTTATTAAGTCTATTTGGCTCACTCCTTTGAAGTGCCATGGAATCCCTCTGGGATCGAGCTTCTGGTTGGCAGTGAGCTCACTGGCCCATTAGTGCTGGTTGGGATGTGGCCACTACCAGCAGGCCGGTTTCCACTTTTGAGCATTTATTTAAACCCAGGCGAGGTTGTCAGGAATTGGTACCTGGTCACAATTTTCTGCATTTAATTTCAAAGCTCTAAAAAAAGGCACATTAGAAACAACACTAAACACGACTCTGAGAAGCCTAATTTTCTGGGAGCTAAATTGTGCCGTGTAGCGCCCGTCGTTACGGCGCTATGTGGCCTTTCGAACATTCAAGATGGCGTCTTGGCTACGCATGCACGTTTCCAGCATGACGTGTGCCGGACGCCATCTTGGTATAGGAGTTAGCGCATGCGCAAATACCGAATGCCGGAAGCATGTAAAGTAGGGAGAAAATGGATACAATCAGTGTGCAACATTGATTTAAAGTGATAGACACCATTTTGGCACTTTACACTCAACTCAACGTTCAGTCTTAACCCCGATCATCTGAACATGTCTTAGAGTGCCTAGAGGACCCCCACCAGCACTATTTAAAGGGACGATGCAGGATTTACAGGTAAGTGGCTGGATTATTGCTTTTGGCTGCCGATATATTTGTAACTGTTTTTGGAGGTCTCCTATACTTGAATACTAGGACACGGGGACATAGCCTAACATTTAGAGCCAGGACGAGCAGGAATGAAGTTAAGAAATGCTTCTAAACGCAAAGGGTGGGAGAAGTTTGGAAAGCTCTCTGCAGACGGCAGTTGATGCTAGCTCAATTGTGAATTCTAAATCTGAGATTGATAGATTTCTGAGAACCAAGGGTATTAAGGGATTTGGGGCTAAGGCGGGTATGTGGAGTTAGGTCACAGGACCAGCATGATCTCATGGAATGGCAGAACAGGCTCGAGGGCTAAATACCACTGCCACTTGCTGCCTCCTGATATGTGCCACCTTCTTCTGCAAGAAAGCGGGTCGTGTGTCTGGTGATGTGCCTGTCATGGTTGAATAGCTGCCAGTGTGTGTGGCCTGTGAATTGTGGGTGGGCGGCTTGCAACAGTGGATACATGTAAGGGTGAGAGGAAACATCTGATTGAAAGAATTGAGTACTGATGGAAAGGGTTTGTTGGTATGTGGATGATGGGGGGTGTAGTGTGTGGAGCAGTGGATGCAGCTAATGGTGTGGTTGGTAGGAGACGCCACTTGACAATTGACCTCACTCACCTTGACCGCTTGTGTCAAAGCATTGAACTTCTTCCTGCACTACAATCCATGTTTGTGGTGCTGTGCGCCTGGCATTGACTTCATCCCCCGCTGACTCCCACTGCCTTTTGGCCATATGTCTGGAGGTCATCTTGCCACCACCCCCCCCTCCCCCCCCCCCCCGCGCGGATATAGGATGTCTCTCTTTCTGTCCACCTCTTGCACCAAGGCCTCTAGTGCATCAGCAGAGAACCTTGGTGCTCGCACTCTCACAGGCCTGGTACAAACTCAGATCGGCAGATTGGTTAGGTCTGGCATGCAGATTGGAGGATGTGAGATTTAGTAGTGTGCAACCTTTATTCAATGTTTTAACATAATGCATCGGTTTGTAAACATACTGCATCTGTGTTTTACATGTGCAATGTCTGATCTCCGTTCAGACTCCGTGCAGACAGCAGACTGTTATTTTTAGCAAATAACATGTACTGGCTACCTTTAATACATTTTAAGAGACATCTTTCCTTTAAGAGATTGGGGATCCCTCTGCTGGTGGAAAGTGCGCATTTACTTCAATCAATGCGTAAGGCCTAGATTTCAGCACTGCTTGAAGGTGAGTACTGAGGCAGGACAAAGTTCTCATCCTGCCTGCACAGGGGCCATTGGGCGCAGGTTAATAGCAGATCACGCTACCTACGCCCAATAATAGGCCTTATCCAATTTTTTTTTTTCCTGCTCTATTTTTTAATAAAATGCTGCAAATGGCTGGAGCACTCCCTTCAGTGGGGCAGAAGTCCAGTTGTGCAGCTTCCCTTCAATCAACAACTTGCATTTATACTGCACCTTTAACATAGTAAAATGTCCCAAGGCTCTTTCACAGGCGTGTAATCAGACAACAAATTGATACTGAGCCAAAGAAGGAGGCATTAGGACAGGTGAAAAAAAGCTTGGTCAAAGGAGTAGGTTTTAAGCAGCGTCTTAAAGGAGGAGAGTGAGGTGGAGAGGGAATTATAGAGCTTAAACCCTAAATGCCTGAGGGCACGGTCACCAATGGTGGAGTGAAGGAAATGGGAGATGCACAAGGGGCCAGAGTTGGAGGAACGCAGAATTCTCGGAGGGTTGTAGGGCTGGAGGAGGTTACAGAGATAGGGAGGGGAGAGACCATGGAGGGATTCGAATGCATGGATAAGAATTTTTAAAATGAGGTGAAGGTGGGCTGGGAGCCAATGCAGACCTTGTTATGTTTGTGGAACTCTCCTTAATTGAGCATCACTACTGTGACACAGTCACTCCCATAGCTACATATTTATACCACTAGATGGAGCTTCATAAGCTCCAGAAGATGCAGGTCCAGTTATCAATACGTACCGCAGCACTATTCATCCTCACAACTCAAACATTTCTAATCTTCCTCCAGGATAAAAGTAAATTTGGAACAACGATGAACTATTTTCTTCTTCCCTTGCTTCAGTTTCCCCTTTCTGTGTTTAGGTAAATGGAACTTTTCTAAATATTTTACTTGCTTTTCCCAGTTACCTTCTCCACCCCATAGGATCCATTTTACATCCTCCAGGACTTCCCGCTCCCTCTAAAATTTACAGTTTAAAAAATCACTTATCTGAAGTAAGAGCAATTTAAAATATACAAATCTGGCCTATTGCTCTCTTTCAAATATTTGTTACAATTTGTATGCAATCTGGTTAAATGTTGATATTTTATAAAATATTAAGTTAATGTACAAGTTTTAAAAAATAATTCATTTAAGTATAAGCAGTTTTTGAAAGTATATCATTGTTTCTGTTCTAATATTTCTGTTACAATTTGCAGCTAATCTAAACAACTGCTGTGGAAAAATATCCAAAATTATTATTTGCTTGAAAATTTGTTTCCAAAAGGAGCAGATTAATAGAGTTTGTATTGGTGCTCTATGCCTAGGAAGGAGCTGTGCACACCAGGGAAAGAGGCATCGCCCTCCAGCTGGGCATGTGCCGGAGCAGGATAATATAAAAATACTGGGAAAAAAACTCAAAGTTTAAATTTACCTGCGCAAGTTTAAAACTTACCGACATAGAAACCAAGATGGCACCTGAGCTGAGAGTAAGAATTCAGCGATTTGGCTCACAGAGTCACCCAATGGCCAAATTATGCAAGTACAGTGTGCCAAATTTACACAGGGTGGGCGCAAAATTGGCCTTCAGCGGCAGCGTAAAACGGGTGATAGCGCATTAGCATATTGGCAGCCTGTTTTACAACCCGCCCGATTTTCTTTCCCACAACGACCGAAGACTGATGTCTATTCTAAATGAGGACAGAACAATATAACATAAAAAAATTTTCACAGAAGTGTGACAGAAAATGTGACAAGATTTTGTAGACAGGAAATGCATGCAGACTGAAGGGTTTGATAAGGTATACAGATGTGTGTATGTATTTTTATATCATTTGTAACCTTCCTTTAGTCTTCAAAATCTGATAAATTCACATCAGCTAAGCAACAATTTAAAGTGTTGTTCCTGCCTTACTTACAGCCACTCCACAGAACAAATCCAATCACAATCCTCACTTCAATCTGTCCTGAATGGTGGAGGCACAGGAAGCAGCAACACATGCATATTACAAACCAGCCACAGCAGCACATGCATATTACAAACCAGCCACAGCAGCACATGCATATTACAAACCAGCCACAGCAGCACATGCATATTACAAACCAGCCACAGCAGCACATGCATATTACAAACCAGCCACAGCAGCACATGCATATTACAAACCAGCCACAGCAGCACATGCATATTACAAACCAGCCATAGCAGCTCATAGGGTGACTGTGACAGAACACTGAATGTTTGAATCCATGATGATACTCATTTACAAACACGGGGTCCAAAACCCAAGCTGTCCAGTTCATGTGTCCGTAGAGATTTCTGCCACCAGTTGATTCATACTCCAGCAACAGTCACCCCTTCAGAAGAGGAGGTGAGGACATTTTCAAAAAGACCTTGCTGCAAGCTGCATAAAATGTCCAGGCTGACTTCCACTCCATGCCGCGTCTTTCTGCCCTTCAGCCCTGTGTTCTTGTTTAAAATAAATGGCAGATCTCTTCCCTCATCTCTTGAGGCCATTGACTCTTGCAGAGGCACAAGTCCACAGACACCAGCAACTCTTCAGTATCTTGTCCAAGTGGCCATCCTTGTGTGAAGTCTAGATAGTGAGAGATTATCTGATCACAAAGGCCAGCAAACGATATCTCGACCAACCTCCACACAGGCCCATTATCCAGCAGGGGTCACTGGATAGTCACAAGAAATTGAAACCCTGTGTGTTTCTTCCCTTCCTACCCTAGGAACACTGGGACTAATCATAGCATTCGCACTGCTGGAGACCAGCTGACTCAGCACAGACTGGGAATCAAAGTGAGACCCTCTGGTCTGGATGGCTCACTGACCATCAGGGGAATCCAGCCCGTGTTTTCTGGGCCCCTCTCTTTATATGCTGTTGTGTATGTTTGATGTTCTTTCACTGTACCAACAAACTTGCTATTGTTTCTTTTTACATGACCTTTGTCTTTTTTAACTTTTATGTAAAGAATGAAAGTATTGAAAACTGTAGTACTTTAGGGAAAATAGAAAACCAAATGTTGGCTTCTTTAGACGTTCCTAAGGTCTGTTATCCTATTGTTATTTATTGTGCAAAGTTTAATCGGCTTGGAACTATGTTGAAACTCTCAATAAAATGCCAAGTTTGAGTCAGCCTCAACCCCCTTAAAGGCTCACTGACAACCATAGTATTTGAATAAATATTCAATATATTAGCTGTTATAAATTAAAATAAAGCCAAACAATGAATGGAGGATAATATCTAGCTGGCAGTGAATTACAAGGCAGTAATTAAATCAATCAGTGGCCCAGCGGGAGTCTGATTGAAACCAGTGAATCCCAGTGGGCAGTCAGTGAGACAGACCGTGTCTTGTTTGTCTCTGTTTGTTTAACCATCTATCATAGCAAAATCACTTTGTCAGCTTCCTCATTTATTTGAGAGTCTTCTGACCTTCAGTGACGTTCCCTTCCTTGCTCATCATTCACGTGCCTTTACGCTGATGCCCACAGTGCCTCTGGTATGGCTCATTACAGCTACCAGCCAACATTTAAGACCCACAGTGGGTATGGGACAACCCATTACAGGCACCAACCCAACAGTCACATCTATAGACTTGCTTAGAACTGTACTGAATGGCAGTGTGTTTCTTCAGGATGTCTTGGCACCTCATATGTACAGCAAATGTTCTGTTGCAACAAGTAATTTGTTATCATTCAGATTGAATAAGAAACCAGCATTTTCACTGCCTTTAGGGCTTTTTAGGTGAATTGCACTAACACGCAGTAAATGCAAAAGTTCACAGGATTTCTCATGTGGTGTCGAGCTGCACCAAATCACTAGCTCTACCTATAAGAAGGTCTTTCAAAACTCATGGAGTTAGGGCAACGCAGGCAGTCCCCATGACCACGTTACGTACCTTGACAAGAGGCAATATAGGCACTAAGCAGACAGTAAATGGTGCAGAATGCTCCTTGTTAATTTTATGATGTTGAAGTCGAGGGGCCATCTGTTGTACCTGGAGAAAAAGGCAAAGATAAAGACCTTTTTTTTGGAAAATAAAGAGGTTGAGTAAATGTACACACAATGTCCTGGATATTCTGCAACCCACCTACCTGAAAACTAGTGCAGAAGTGGTGAGCGTGGACAGAAACCGATTCAGGATCGAGCTCCACAGATTCTCTGCCCATGCAGTTGTCCGCTGGGTTTTCCACATCCCTCCCTGCCCCCAATGAAACAAAGCGCTCCCGAGAAGTGCCAGAAAGCAGGCGGTGACATGGAAGTGAAGGCGGGATGCCAATATGACATCATCAATGAGTCTTTCCATCATCCCTCCCTTCCTTATGTTATGCACAAGGCCCACTGGCACAGAACAAGCAGGCCCAGCTATCAGGACAGAAAGAACAGCAGCAACTTCTGGAAAGTGGCAAACTCAAATGTGTTTCGCACTAAGGTGAGATTTCTATGTACAATTGGGAGAACGTTCATAGCAGGAGAAGATTTATTGTAGCTGTCAGTTCAGATTTTGAACTTCAGGGATATTATAACTAAGGCCTGAAGCTGTGCTTCCAAGTGAGAGGGTATAAAGTGTTGTCAGCTATATCTTAAAGGGGAATTTTCCTGTAAGGTGCCAGTGACGCTGACATTACCTCTAGGAATTCCTCTATACTTGGCTTTACTTGAGGAGGAGCAAAAGGACCAGAGAAGAGTCCAACTGCATCGGAGGAAACTAAGGAAGATGAGGAGTTACCCAGTTACCGGACTATACAGAGCACACAACTCTTCAATTATGTAAAGGAACTGACATCTGTTCCCTAATAAGCCTTGTAAAGGATATTAATCAATGGGTGCCAGATGAATCCTCAAGCCCCTCAGCTTAACTCTTCATCAAAGAACCATCTGGAAATGCACCCTCCAGGGAAATACTAGATGCCTGAATTTGGCTTGCTCAAACCATCTTACAATAACCGGTTTGATTATATTAAGATTTACACTATCCCTATTAGGATACATATAAGCTACTGAGTGAATAGGTTAATCTTTGCTTGCCAATGTCAGCAAAGAGGAAGTTGGACGAAGTTGGACTATGAAATCATGCACTAACACCTGGGATAATACTGTTAGTAGCATCTTAATGTTGAAGAGTAACAGTATGCAAGGTACTGAAGTAGATAGTATTAACAGACAAATTAATACCTGAGGTTACAAAGGCAGTTCAAGTGTGTCACAGTAACCCAGCATCGCTAGGCTTTACTTATTACAAGTTGATATCATCCTTAACGTCTAAGATTGATAAAGTCAGCAAGGTTGGTTTATATTCGACTCCGTGTGCAGCTGACAATTTAAAAACCTTGAATAACAAGTCTAACACACATATAAAAAGTCTAGTTTGTTCAGCTTATTGTTGGTAGTCTTGCAGCTCTAGCAGATATTTCAGGAGCTTATATAACCTTGTTCTTCTGAGTCAGTGCAGTGGAGTTAGCTATCTTGCCATCCCCTGGGATGCTTAGGCTTGTTTCTCGGATTTTGACACAATAAATCTCAGCCTGTTGTCATAGACCTAACCTTGCCTTTGTTATCAGGGACTTCACTCTCACATGTACATGATATACTGAATTTATCTGCGTATCGCTGTCTAATGGCGTTCTTAAACTTCTCCGAATTCCTGTAACCTCTCTCTCTGCTGCTTTATCTTTCCCTTCCAGGTCTTTTCCTTCTTCTATTTGACTGCAGCTCCGCTGATTTTTCTGATCTTTTGTGTCAGAAACACTCTCTTCTATATATTTGATTTACAAAGCATATGCCTTCAATTTCATTTCAGCCAATCTCTGCGATACACCCCTTTTCCATTTGATATACTGGCCAATTGGATTGAGACAGTTTGTGGCAGAGATTCCCTTATTTGGTGACAAATATCTTCGACAGGCGTATGTCACACACACATAATGAACAAATTCTTAACTGCTCGGGAAAAAGGCCAGATTGACCCATTAGCTGCAAACTGTTTATTTTGCTGGGCCATAAATATGTGGACTAAGACTCCTCAAATAAAAATCAGATCTTTGGGGCCAGTTGTGAGGATTCTTTTCACATTGTTTGAACATAATCAGAACATGGAGGATAGGACAAGATAAAGGATGATCACTCTCATGATCATCAGAACATAATCCTTCATTCCTCTTAACACGCTTAGGTATTTTTGATTCTAGTCACTAATTAGAACCAAATGCTACTGTGAAAGATTTTATTTTTACTCATACATGTACCGCTATCTTGAAGTACGCATGGTTCTTGCACTAATTCTTTCTGTTTTCCAGATTTCAGCAGGATTGAATTTTAAAAACATCTTACAAATTTTGCCTACAACTATCCAAGGAACAATACTTAATTAAATCCTGATTCCCAAAAGATGCGCACCATGAGTTATGCAGAATACTGGAACTACCTTCAAGAAATACCACTGCCCTGTCAGCAGAAGTGAAGGTATCTGCGGTGCTGACATTTTATGTATCAGGATCCTTCCAAGACATCTCTGCAACATTTCACAGTCAGTGGTCCACCACTGCATTAGACAGATGACAGATGCACTATTCATTAGAGCTGGTCAGTTCGTTTCAATCCCCATGGACTCGGCTTCTCAACATCAAAGCACATTGGGGTTTTTCAGGGTTGTAGTTTTCTCTGGGGTACGAGAGACTGTGGACTGCAGCCATGTGGCCATTACAGTGCCAGTAGATGCTACATTGATGTAAATCAACAGAAAGGGATACCACTCCCTAAGTGTTCAGCTGATATGTGACCACAGGCATAAGATACTGCATGTCAACATGAGGTAATCTGGCTGTTGCATGTTGCATTTATAATAAAGCTGTCATACATACCAGCTCTTTATGTTGACCAAAGGCAGATTTTTGGGTCGCTCCTGGGAGATAAGGAATACCCTCTCCAATCCTGGCTAACAATCCCAGTCAGGATTCCACACAATAACACTCAGGAGAGATACAGTGAGGCCCATTCAGCTACTGGAGTCATAATAGAGCACAATGCTGAAAGCACAATTCCACTATCTGGACATGTCTGGTGATGCTATGCAACATGCTGCCGCACAAGTGTCCAGAATTCTCTTCGCCTGCTGCATCCTGTGTAATGATTGTCCATTGTTTCGTTCAATAAGAGAACTTCCCAACTTGCGTTGTAATTAGCACTCGTCTGCCTACCGATCCATGACTAAGCATGGGGTCACCTTGAGAAGCTACTACTTTTAAAGTAAACTTTTGGCTAAAAAAAACATATCCTAACCTAGCTCATGTCTTAAGTGCTTTCCAGGAAGAAATTGTCAAATAAACCCAAAGCGTCACACTCCTCCTCATAGGGAGTCAACAACTCACATATATTTGCCAATCCTCCCATGTGGATTTTCTCTGCTTAGAATTACATACCATCTTTTCCTGCAACACAAATGCAACCAATCTCAGGCCTATTCTGCTCATGTGAGAGTTTAGAAGGGGACAGACTGACTACATGCAAACTGAAAGACTCATGACTGTAATTCAGAGAGAGCTAGCAGTGAAAGTTGCAGTGGGAAGCATGTGGGGTCTGGGGGACAATGCAATCTCTTGCCGGGGCGTCAATGGACTGACAACTTTTGGAGCTCTCCAAAACATATGCTAAGGGACTAACCCTAGGCCATCTGCCAGGGGCAGTGTGGCCATCGGGCAGACAAAAGTGCATGTGCGTGAGAGCATTGATGCTTCACACTGTTCATACTGGCAGCACATGCAACACTGCATCGTGCCGACAGGAGAACATACAATGCAGTGCTGGTAAGACCTGTGATGCGGTGGGTGGCATACCTACCTTGCCCATCTGTCAAGTCGTTAATTTTTTTTCTGTTCTGGTGGGTTGTGGAGGTGGCACAAACTGCTTCAGCCAGCTCCCTCCACTGTGCCCTCACTGTGGCATGAGATGCTTCCAAAAGTACCTCCGTCTCAGTCTTGAAGTGAATTTGGAGATTATCTTTCTGCAGGTCTTCTGTTTCCTATGACTTCTCAACTCCATTCCTATGCTTTAATTGCTGCCACTTCCTCTTCAAGCTACTACAGGCATTTAAATCCTGTAGCAGTATGTCGGTTTCTGCCCCCATGGGCCAATGCAGCCAATCCCTGTTGGGTCTCCAGTGGGAAATCTTCAAAACATATGCTAAAAGGCTGACCTTAGGCCATCTGCCAGGGCAGCAGTGTGACCATTGGGCAGGCAGAAATGTGTGTCCACTGCACTTTCACCAGTTGGGCGGAACAGAGTGGTAATCTAGACCAATGTCTTTCCCCATGCAGAAAATGCAGAGATGTGGTTTGAACAAGCAAGAGGGGAAAAAAATGAACACAGTGAAGCAGGATGCAGTTTTTCTACAGTGCAGTAGGAAATGGCACAGGACTTTAGATCATATAACTGGCATTCAGAACATGTAAAGGTTATATGATTGTCCTTATAGATGTCAGCCTTGGCTCAGTGGCAGCATTCTCACCTCTGAGTCAGGTCATGGGTTCAAGCCCCACTCCAGAAACTTTAGCACATAATCTAGGTTGACTCTTCAGTCTAGTACTGAAGGAGTGCTGCACTGTTGGAACGGCCGTCTTTTGGATGAGACATTAAACCGCTCAGGTGGGCAGAAAAAATCCCACGACACAATTTATAGAAGAGTGGAGTGGGGGAGGGGTCTCCCAGTGTCCTGGCCAATATTTATCCCTCAACTGACACCACCAAACAGAGATTATTTGGTCATTAATCTCTAGCTGTTAATGGGACCTTGCTGTGCACGAATTGACTGCCGCGTTTTCCTACATTTCAAGAGTAATTAAACTTTAAAAAGTACTTCATTGGCTGTGAAGCGCTTTGGGATGTCCTGAAATAGTGAAAGGTGCTGTATAAATTCAAAATCTTTCTTCTTTCTTTAATACTAACCTGTAATACAAATGAAGAATAACGGTCTACACTGCAAGTGTGAGTGTAATGACCGATTAAGTGTACAACTCCTGTGAATCTGGGGAGCCCCAAGATGAAATGCAGAGAATCTCCAACGTAGATGGTGTAAGGGTTGAGTTTGCAGCACAATTAAAAGTTGCAACAGGAATACAATTGAAGGCTTTAGCGTAAGTGCAGATAGAGATGATTGAATGATGTATGGAAAATGGTTTTTCCTCTGCTGCTGGGACAATGCAAATGTCATGGCAAGGAAGACAACCAGTGAAAGATTAATAATGTGTGATATAAGTTTAGATAGATACAAGTATTCCATAAATTTATTTGATTTGCCTTTGGGAGGCATGAAAGAATTTGGATGAACTTTTCCTCAGGAGAGAAAATGGGTAGGATATGGCAGATTTTACATGGGCTGTGGACGGAACAGACTTGATGGGCAGAATGGCCTTTTAAATTCCATACACATGTAAACTTTTATATTCTTTTGACATGTTGCCTCCTTTCACAATACCTAGATATTGACACCTCCAGCCTCTGGCTTTCAGGAACCTCAGCCATCATGTGACCTATCCCACATCAGTTGAGTTTTTCCTCTGGGGTTTCTCTTACCTCATTCTCAGTGCTGAGTCATCCTTTTGTGGCTCCTTGTGAGTTCGTTGCTTTATGTAAAGCAAGGACGTCAACACCAGATTCTCCTCCTCCAGGTAAGGGTGGCGGTAAGCTTTGCAGCTGTTATTGCCTCACTTGAAGAGATTATTTTTGGCCTACCAACTCTTTTGATCTTTATTGTCTGTCTCCCTTTGTGTTGCCTCCATGGAAAATTTGGGTACCAAAACCAAAGAATTGCTTATTTCAGGCCACCCAGTGTATTAACCTGACACTTCCATGCATTTGACCAATTTAATATCAAATTTGGAAAGGTTTTAGCTATTCGGACGCCCATCTTGTGTAAGTTCCAAAGGTGCCATTTGTAAATCTAAATCTTCAGTTTTCAGGCTTCACCAGGTCAACAATCACATCTCAACCAACGCCAACAAAACACAATTAACTGGTCATTTATCTCATTGTGGGGCTTTGTTGTGAAGATATTGGTTGTTGCATTTGCCTGGAAAACAACAGTGACGACACTTCAAAAGTAATTAGTTGGCTATGAAACACTTTAAAATGTCTTTAGAACGTAAAAGGCATTATATAATTGCAAATTATTTCATTCTTTTCTTATAATCACCAGTATAGGAAGTATTACATAGAAATACATAGAATGTACTGTACAGGAACAGGCCATTTAGTCCAACAGGTCCATGCAGTGTTTATGTTCCACACGAGCCTCCTCCCACCCTTCTTCATCTAACCCCATCAACATACCCTTCTATTCCTTTCTCCCTTAAGTGTTTATCTAGCTTCTCCTTAAATGTATCTATGCTAGTCGCCTCAACTACTCCTTGTGATAGCGAATTCCATATTCCAACCACTCTGCATAAAGAGGTTTCTCCTGCATTCCCTATGAGATTTATTAGTGACTCTCATATATTTATGGCCCCTAGTTCTGGTTTCCATCACAAGTGGAAACACCTCTACATTTACCCTATCAAACCCTTTCATAATCTTAAAGATCTCTATCAGGTCACCCCTCGATCTTCTCTTTTCCAGAGGAAAGAGCCCCAGCCTGTTCAATCTTTCTTGATAGGTATAACCTCTCAGTTCTGGTATCATCCTTATTAAATCTTTTTTGCACCTTTTCCAGTGCTTCTATATTCGATATATTTTATATAATATTCTATATAATATTTTATATAATATGGAGACCAGTACAGTTCACAGTACTCCAAGTGTGGTCTAACCAAGGTTCTAAAAAAATTTAGCATAACTTCCGTTTTTTCAATTCTATCCCTCTAGAAATGAACCCCATTGCTTTATTTGCTTTTTTAACGGCCTTATTAACCTGCGTTGCTATTTTTAGTGATTTGGGTATCTGTCCCCCCAGATCCCTCTGCTCCTCTACCCCATTTAGACTCTTATTTTCCAAGGAGTATGTGGGTTCCTTATCCTTCCTACCAATGTGTACCACCTCACACTTACCTATATTGAAATTCATTTGCCAATTACATGCCCATTCTGCAAGTTTATTAATGTCTTCCTGTATCCTGACGCAGTCCTCCTCAGTATTACCTATAGCCCTCAATTTGATAATGTCCGCAAATTTTGAAATTGTACTTCCGATTCCTGAGTCCAAATCGTTTGTGTAAATGGTGAAGAACCACTTCCCCATCTTTTGCCAGTTTGAGTAACAACCTTTAACCCCTACTCTCTGTTTTGTAGGCAGCTTGCTTTCCATTCTGCTACATGTCCCCTGACTCCACATGCTCTGACCTTAGTCTTGAGTCTACTATGCGGTACTTTAACAAAGGCCTTTTGAAAATCCAAATATATTACATCTACTACATTACCTTTGCCTATCCTTTCTGTTACTTCTTCAAAGAATTCAATAAGGTTGGTCAAGCATGACCTTCCCTTTTGAAATCCATGCTGACTATTCTTTACTATATTTTTGATTTCTAGATGTTTTTCTATTACATCTTTGAGTAAGGATTCAATTATCTTTCCTGCTACCGAAATTAAGCTAATTGGTCTATAGTTCCCTGGACTTGTTCTATTTTCCTTTTTAAATATAGGAATCATATTAGCTGTCCGCCAGTCCTCAGGCACTATTCCCTTTCTAATGAATTTTTACATATATGTAATAGTGCCTCTACTATCTCTTCCCTAACTTCTTTTAACAAGCAGAGGTTTTATCCTCTCTAGGTTTAATGAGTTTATAAATTATTTCTCTCCTTTCTATCTTAAATGTCATTATATCTTTTTTGATCTCTTCGAGTAACAGGTATACCGTTTTGGATACTGTTGTGGGAGATGGCTCACCAGGGGAAGATGGCAGCAGCCAGGTTCATGGCACCGTGGCTGGCTCTGCTGCACAGGAGGGCAGGAAAAAGAGTGGCAGAGCTATAGTGATAGGGGACTCGATTGTAAGGGGAACAGACAGGCGTTTCTGCAGAGGCAACCGAGACTCCAGGATGGTATGTTGCCTCCCTGGTGCAAGGGTCAGGGATGTCTCGGAGCGGCTGCAGGACATTCTGGAGGGGGAGGGTGAGCAGCCAGTTGTCGTGGTACATATAGGTACCAACGATATAGGTAAAAAACGGGATGAGGTCCTACAAGCTGAATTTAGGGAGTTAGGAGTTAAACTAAAAAGTCGGACCTCAAAGGTAGTAATCTCAGGATTGCTACCAGTGCCACGGGCTAGTCAGAGTAGGAATGACAGGATAGCTAGGATGAATACGTGGCTTGAGAGATGGTGCAAGAGGGAGGGATTCAAATTCCTGGGCCGTTGGAACCGGTTCTGGGGGAGGTGGGACCAGTACAAATTGGACGGTCTGCATCTGGGCAGGACTGGAACCAATGTCCTAGGGGGAGTGTTTGCTAGTGCTGTTGGGGAGGGTTTAAACTAATGTAGCAGGGGGATGGGAACCGATGCAGGAAGTCAGTGGGAAGTAAAGTGGTGACAGAAACAAAAGGCAGTAAGGGAGAGTGTACAAAACATGACCGGACAGATGGTCTGAGAAAGCAGGGCAAAGACCAAGGGAAGTCTAGATTAAACTGCATTTATTTCAATGCAAGAAGTCTGATGGGCAAGGCAGATGAACTCAGAGCATGGATGGGTACATGGGACTGGGATGTTATAGCTATTACTGAAACATGGCTAAGGGAGGGGCAGGACTGGCAGCTCAATGTTCCAGGGTACAGATGCTATAGGAAAGATAGAGCAGGAGGTAAGAGAGGAGGGGGAGTTGCGTTCTTGATTAGGGAGAACATCACGGCAGTAGTGAGAGAGGATATATCCGAGGGTTCGCCCACGGAGTCTATATGGGTAGAACTGAAAAATAAGAAGGGAGAGATCACTTTGATAGGATTGTACTACAGACCCCCAAATAGTCAATGGGAAATTGAGGAGCAAATATGTAAGGAGATTACAGACAGCTGCAAGAAAAATAGGGTGGTAATAGTAGGGGACTTTAACTTTCCCAACATTGACTGGGACAGCCATAGCATTCGGGGCTTGGATGGGGAGAAATTTGTTGAGTGTATTCAGGAGGAATTTCTCATTCAGTATGTGGATGGCCCGACTAGAGAGGGGGCAAAACTTGACCTCCTCTTGGGAAATAAGGAAGGGCAGGTGACAGAAGTGTTAGTGAGGGATCACTTTGGGACCAGTGATCATAATTCCATTAGTTTTAAGATAGCTATGGAGAATGATAGGTCTGGCCCAAAAGTTAAAATTCTAATTTGGGGAAAGGCCAATTTTGATGGTATTAGACAGGAACTTTCAGAAGTTGATTGGGAGAGTCTGTTGGCAGGCAAAGGGACGTCTGGTAAGTGGGAGGCTTTCAAAAGTGTGTTAACCAGGGTTCAGGGTAAGCACATTCCAACAACGTTCACCTGAGGAAGGAGGAAGCCTCCAAAAGCTTGTGAATTTAAAATAAAATTGCTGGACTATAACTTGGTGTTGTAAAATTGTTTACAATTGTCAACCCCAGTCCATCACCGGCATCTCCACATTATAAAGTGAAGGGCAAGGCTGGTAGAAGTAGGGAACCTTGGATGACTCAGGAGATTGAGGCCCTAGTCAGAAAGAAGAAGGAGGGATATGACATGCATAGGCAGCTGGGATCAAGTGGATCCCTTGAAGAGTATAGTGATTGCCGGAGTAGAGTTAAGAGAGAAATCAGGAGGGCAAAAAGGGGACATGAGATTGCTTTGGCAGATAAGGCAAAGGAGAATCCAAAGAGCTTCTACAAATACATAAAGGGCAAGAGAGTAACTAGGGAGAGAGTAGGGCCTCTTAAGGATCAACAAGGTCATCTATGTGCGGAACCACAAGAGATGGGTGAGATCCTAAATGAATATTTCGCATCGGTATTTACGGTTGAGAAAGGCATGGATGTTAGGGAACTTGGGGAAATAAATAGTGATGTCTTGAGGAGTGTACATATTACAGAGAGGGAGGTGCTGGAAGTCTTAACGTGCATCAAGGTAGATAAATCTCCGGGACCTGATGAAATGTATCCCAGGACGTTATGGGAGGTTAGGGAGGAAATTGCGGGTCCCCTAGCAGAGATATTTGAATCATCGACAGCTACAGGTGAGGTGCCTGAAGATTGGAGGGTAGCAAATGTTGTGCCTTTGTTTAAGAAGGGTGGCAGGGAAAAGCCTGGGAACTACAGACCGGTGAGCCTGACATCTGTAGTGGGTAAGTTGTTAGAGGATATTCTGAGAGACAGGATCTACGGGCATTTGGAGAGGCAGGGACTGATTAGGAACAGTCAGCATGGTTTTGTGAGAGGAAAATCATGTCTCACAAATTTGATTGAGTTTTTTGAAGGGGTAACCAAGAAGATAGATGAGGGCTGTGCAGTAGACGTGGTCTACATGGACTTTAGCAAAGCCTTTGACAAGGTACCGCATGGTAGGTTGTTTCATAAGGTTAAATCTCACGGGATCCAAGGTGAGGTAGCCAATTGGATACAAAATTGGATTGACGACAGAAGACAGAGGGTGGTTGTAGAGGGTTGTTTTTCAAACTGGAGGCCTGTGACCAGCGGTGTGCCTCAGGGATCGGTGCTGGGTCCGCTGTTATTTGTTATTTATATCAATGATTTGGATGAGAATTTCGGAGGCATGGTTAGTAAGTTTGCAGATGACACCAAGATTGGTGGCATTGTGGACAGTGAAGAAGGTTATCTAGGATTGCAACGGGATCTTGATAAATTGGGCCAGTGGGCCGATGAATGGCAGATGGAATTTAATTTAGATAAATGTGAGGTGATGCATTTTGTTAGATCGAATCGAGCCAGGACCTACTCTGTTAATGGTAGGGCGTTGGGGAGAGTTATAGAACAAAGAGATGTAGGAATACAGGTTCATAGCTCCTTGAAAGTGGAGTCACAGGTGGATAGGGTGGTGAAGAAGGCAGTCAGCATGCTAGGTTTCATTGGTCAGAACATTGAATACAGGAGTTGGGATGTCTTGTTGAAGTTGTACAAGACATTAGTAAGGCCACACTTGGAATACTGTGTACAATTCTGGTCACCCTATTATAGAAAGGATATTATTAAACTAGAAAGAGTGCAGAAAAGATTTACTAGGATGCTACCGGGACTTGATGGTTTGACTTATAGGGAGAGGTTGGATGGACTGAGACTTTTTTCCCTGGAGAGTAGGAGGTTAAGGGGTGATCTTATAGAAGTCTATAAAATAATGAGGGGCATAGATAAGGTAGTCAACATCTTTTCCCAAAGGTAGGGGAGTCTATAACGAGGGGGCATAGATTTAAGGTGAGAGGGGAGAAATACAAAAGGGTCCAGAGGGGCAATTTTTTCACTCAAAGGGTGGTGAGTGTCTGGAACGAGCTGCCAGAGGCAGTAGTAGAGGCGGGTACAATTTTGTCTTTTAAAAAGCATTTGGACAGTTACATGGGTAAGATGGGTATCGAGGGATATGGGCCAAGTGCAGGCAATTGGGACTAGCTTAGTGGTATAAACTGGGCGACATGGACATGTTGGGCCGAAGGGCCTGTTTCCATGTTGTAAACTTCTATGATTCTATGATTCTATCATGCCCACCATGTTGGCAGAGTGTTAGCAACAGTTTTGCTTTTACAGTTTTACATAGTTGTATGCTTATACCATAAAAACAAGAACATGTGGAACTTTATATAGGTAATTTTTAGAAGGGGTTTTTATTTGGAATTTACCATAATCAGAATTTATGAGTGTAGATTTGCCAGTAATAAACATTCAAAAGCTCCAAGTTATTCGTTTGGAAATATTGCGATCAGGTCGCTTTTTCTAGCTCCCTCCTGTGGGATGTTCACAAGGTTGCTCTAAAAGCAATTTTGTTGAAGGTGCGAATCAGGAGGGTGAGGATCCTGGAGCTGGTGCTGGACACCGCAGCTCCAGAGCATCCTTGCGCCTCACGCCGCGCTCAATCTCCGGGCTCCGTCCACTGCCCTGCCTGTCACCACCCGCCAGACCTCCGCTATCGGTGGCTTTCAGCCCCGCCCTTTCCTTCTGCCTGCCAGTCACAGTTGTCAACCCCGCCCCTCGGCCTTTCGGTCAGCGCCGCTTTTACCCCGCCCACGGCCATGTCAATCATTGATGTTCGCCCCTGTCAATCACCGCCACCCCGACTCCCGCTCTTGAAATGGAGATGCCGGTGATGGACTGGGGTTCCCGCTCTTGAAAGTCAGCTCGAGCTCCGCCCCTTGAGCTGTCAGTCAGCGTCACCAGCCCCGCCCCTCGAGCTGTCTGTCAGCGTCACCTGCCTCGCCCCTCGAGCTGTCAGTCAGCGTCACCAGCCCCGCCCCTCGAGCTGTCAGTCAGCGTCACCTGCTCCGTCCCTCGAGCTGTCAGTCAGCGTCACCTGCCCCGCCCCTCGAGCTGTCAGTCAGCGTCACCTGCCCCGCCCCTCGAGCTGTCAGTCAGCGTCACCTGCCCCGCCCCTCGAGCTGTCAGTCAGCGTCACCTGCCCCGCCCCTCGAGCTGTCAGTCAGCGTCACCTGCCCCGCCCCTCGAGCTGTCAGTCAGCGTCACCTGCCCCGCCCCTGTGCCCTGTGCGGTCGGTGAGTGAGTGAGAGTCCCGGCGGACGGTCAGTGTTGGGAACCCAGTCCCTGGGAGACGGTGTGTGATCCAGGCATCGCGAACGGCAGCGGCTGGGCCCAGCGGGGAATCCGAGTGTGGCCGGCAGATCCCACCTGGCAGTCAGCGTGGGCGGCCCGGCGGCCAGGTAACCCGGTGTCTGTGAGAGTGCGTCCCCCGGGTCGGGGTGCAGCATGCCCGCAGCGGGCCCCCCGCCCCAGCCCGCATCATGAGGAGCGCAGCGCTGCTGCTGGCTGTGCAATGGCTGTGGAGCACGGCGCTGGCGGCGGCGAGCCAGGACTCGGAGTCGGTGGCGGCGGCGGAGACAGATGCAGAGATCGAGGTGGTTCAGTATCGGCACAGTCAGAACGGCGTGGTGGCGAACAACAGCACCCTCCGCCTCCAGGGACACTTTGCTGGAGCCGGCATGAGAGTGGCAGCCGAGGGGAAACTGCTGCAGGTAAATGGGAGGCTTTATCGAGAGCATGGTGACTGGGAAAGTGCTGCAGGGAAAGGGGAGACTGAGAAAGTGCAGCAGGTAAAAGGGAGACTGAGAGAGTGCAGCAGGTAAAAGGGAGACTGAGAGAGTGCAGCAGGTAAAAGGGAGACTGAGAGAGTGCAGCAGGTAAAAGGGAGACTGAGAGAGTGCAGCAGGTAAAAGGGAGACTGAGAGAGTGCAGCAGGTAAAAGGGAGACTGAGAGAGTGCAGCAGGTAAAAGGGAGACTGAGAGAGTGCAGCAGGTGAAAGGGAGACTGAGAGAGTGCAGCAGGTAAAAGGGAGACTGAGAGAGTGCAGCAGGTAAAAGGGAGACTGAGAGAG
This sequence comes from Heptranchias perlo, assembly GCF_035084215.1. Lineage (NCBI taxonomy): Eukaryota > Metazoa > Chordata > Chondrichthyes > Hexanchiformes > Hexanchidae > Heptranchias > Heptranchias perlo. The sequence goes on along the minus strand of NC_090352.1, from coordinate 15,202,475 downwards.
TGCAGCAGGTAAAAGGGAGACTGAGAGAGTGCAGCAGGTAAAAGGGAGACTGAGAGAGTGCAGCAGGTAAAAGGGAGACTGAGAGAGTGCAGCAGGTAAAAGGGAGACTGAGAGAGTGCAGCAGGTAAAAGGGAGACTGAGAGAGTGCAGCAGGTGAAAGGGAGACTGAGAGAGTGCAGCAGGTAAAAGGGAGACTGAGAGAGTGCAGCAGGTAAAAGGGAGACTGAGAGAGTGCAGCAGGTAAAAGGGAGACTGAGAGAGTGCAGCAGGTAAAAGGGAGACTGAGAGAGTGCAGCAGGTAAAAGGGAGACTGAGAGAGTGCAGCAGGTAAAAGGGAGACTGAGAGAGTGCAGCAGGTAAAAGGGAGACAGAGAGAGTGCAGCAGGGAAAGGGGAGACAGAGAAAGTGCAGCAGGGAAAGGGGAGACTGAGAGAGCGCAGCAGGGAAGGGGGAGACTGAGAGAGCACAGCAGGGAAGGGGGAGACTGAGAGAGCACAGCAGGGAAGGGGGAGACTGAGAGCGCAGCAGGGAAGGGGGAGACTGAGAGAGCGCAGCAGGGAAGGGGGAGACTGAGAGAGCGCAGCAGGGAAGGGGGAGACTGAGAGAGCGCAGCAGGGAAGGGGGAGACTGAGAGAGCGCAGCAGGGAAGGGGGAGACTGAGAGAGCGCAGCAGGGAAGGGGGAGACTGAGAGAGCGCAGCAGGGAAGGGGGAGACTGAGAGAGCGCAGCAGGGAAGGGGGAGACTGAGAGAGCGCAGCAGGGAAGGGGGAGACTGAGAGAGCGCAGCAGGGAAGGGGGAGACTGAGAGAGCGCAGCAGGGAAGGGGGAGACTGAGAGAGCGCAGCAGGGAAGGGGGAGACTGAGAGAGCGCAGCAGGGAAGGGGGAGACTGAGAGAGCGCAGCAGGGAAGGGGGAGACTGAGAGAGCGCAGCAGGGAAGGGGGAGACTGAGAGAGCGCAGCAGGGAAGGGGGAGACTGAGAGAGCGCAGCAGGGAAGGGGGAGACTGAGAGAGCGCAGCAGGGAAGGGGGAGACTGAGAGAGCGCAGCAGGGAAGGGGGAGACTGAGAGAGCGCAGCAGGGAAGGGGGAGACTGAGAGAGCGCAGCAGGGAAGGGGGAGACTGAGAGAGCGCAGCAGGGAAGGGGGAGACTGAGAGAGCGCAGCAGGGAAGGGGGAGACTGAGAGAGCGCAGCAGGGAAGGGGGAGACTGAGAGAGCGCAGCAGGGAAGGGGGAGACTGAGAGAGCGCAGCAGGGAAGGGGGAGACTGAGAGAGCGCAGCAGGGAAGGGGGAGACTGAGAGAGCGCAGCAGGGAAGGGGGAGACTGAGAGAGCGCAGCAGGGAAGGGGGAGACTGAGAGAGCGCAGCAGGGAAGGGGGAGACTGAGAGAGCGCAGCAGGGAAGGGGGAGACTGAGAGAGCGCAGCAGGGAAGGGGGAGACTGAGAGAGCGCAGCAGGGAAGGGGGAGACTGAGAGAGCGCAGCAGGGAAGGGGGAGACTGAGAGAGCGCAGCAGGGAAGGGGGAGACTGAGAGAGCGCAGCAGGGAAGGGGGAGACTGAGAGAGCGCAGCAGGGAAGGGGGAGACTGAGAGAGCGCAGCAGGGAAGGGGGAGACTGAGAGAGCGCAGCAGGGAAGGGGGAGACTGAGAGAGCGCAGCAGGGAAGGGGGAGACTGAGAGAGCGCAGCAGGGAAGGGGGAGACTGAGAGAGCGCAGCAGGGAAGGGGGAGACTGAGAGAGCGCAGCAGGGAAGGGGGAGACTGAGAGAGCGCAGCAGGGAAGGGGGAGACTGAGAGAGCGCAGCAGGGAAGGGGGAGACTGAGAGAGCGCAGCAGGGAAGGGGGAGACTGAGAGAGCGCAGCAGGGAAGGGGGAGACTGAGAGAGCGCAGCAGGGAAGGGGGAGACTGAGAGAGCGCAGCAGGGAAGGGGGAGACTGAGAGAGCGCAGCAGGGAAGGGGGAGACTGAGAGAGCGCAGCAGGGAAGGGGGAGACTGAGAGAGCGCAGCAGGGAAGGGGGAGACTGAGAGAGCGCAGCAGGGAAGGGGGAGACTGAGAGAGCGCAGCAGGGAAGGGGGAGACTGAGAGAGCGCAGCAGGGAAGGGGGAGACTGAGAGAGCGCAGCAGGGAAGGGGGAGACTGAGAGAGCGCAGCAGGGAAGGGGGAGACTGAGAGAGCGCAGCAGGGAAGGGGGAGACTGAGAGAGCGCAGCAGGGAAGGGGGAGACTGAGAGAGCGCAGCAGGGAAGGGGGAGACTGAGAGAGCGCAGCAGGGAAGGGGGAGACTGAGAGAGCGCAGCAGGGAAGGGGGAGACTGAGAGAGCGCAGCAGGGAAGGGGGAGACTGAGAGAGCGCAGCAGGGAAGGGGGAGACTGAGAGAGCGCAGCAGGGAAGGGGGAGACTGAGAGAGCGCAGCAGGGAAGGGGGAGACTGAGAGAGCGCAGCAGGGAAGGGGGAGACTGAGAGAGCGCAGCAGGGAAGGGGGAGACTGAGAGAGCGCAGCAGGGAAGGGGGAGACTGAGAGAGCGCAGCAGGGAAGGGGGAGACTGAGAGAGCGCAGCAGGGAAGGGGGAGACTGAGAGAGCGCAGCAGGGAAGGGGGAGACTGAGAGAGCGCAGCAGGGAAGGGGGAGACTGAGAGAGCGCAGCAGGGAAGGGGGAGACTGAGAGAGCGCAGCAGGGAAGGGGGAGACTGAGAGAGCGCAGCAGGGAAGGGGGAGACTGAGAGAGCGCAGCAGGGAAGGGGGAGACTGAGAGAGCGCAGCAGGGAAGGGGGAGACTGAGAGAGCGCAGCAGGGAAGGGGGAGACTGAGAGAGCGCAGCAGGGAAGGGGGAGACTGAGAGAGCGCAGCAGGGAAGGGGGAGACTGAGAGAGCGCAGCAGGGAAGGGGGAGACTGAGAGAGCGCAGCAGGGAAGGGGGAGACTGAGAGAGCGCAGCAGGGAAGGGGGAGACTGAGAGAGCGCAGCAGGGAAGGGGGAGACTGAGAGAGCGCAGCAGGGAAGGGGGAGACTGAGAGAGCGCAGCAGGGAAGGGGGAGACTGAGAGAGCGCAGCAGGGAAGGGGGAGACTGAGAGAGCGCAGCAGGGAAGGGGGAGACTGAGAGAGCGCAGCAGGGAAGGGGGAGACTGAGAGAGCGCAGCAGGGAAGGGGGAGACTGAGAGAGCGCAGCAGGGAAGGGGGAGACTGAGAGAGCGCAGCAGGGAAGGGGGAGACTGAGAGAGCGCAGCAGGGAAGGGGGAGACTGAGAGAGCGCAGCAGGGAAGGGGGAGACTGAGAGAGCGCAGCAGGGAAGGGGGAGACTGAGAGAGCGCAGCAGGGAAGGGGGAGACTGAGAGAGCGCAGCAGGGAAGGGGGAGACTGAGAGAGCGCAGCAGGGAAGGGGGAGACTGAGAGAGCGCAGCAGGGAAGGGGGAGACTGAGAGAGCGCAGCAGGGAAGGGGGAGACTGAGAGAGCGCAGCAGGGAAGGGGGAGACTGAGAGAGCGCAGCAGGGAAGGGGGAGACTGAGAGAGCGCAGCAGGGAAGGGGGAGACTGAGAGAGCGCAGCAGGGAAGGGGGAGACTGAGAGAGCGCAGCAGGGAAGGGGGAGACTGAGAGAGCGCAGCAGGGAAGGGGGAGACTGAGAGAGCGCAGCAGGGAAGGGGGAGACTGAGAGAGCGCAGCAGGGAAGGGGGAGACTGAGAGAGCGCAGCAGGGAAGGGGGAGACTGAGAGAGCGCAGCAGGGAAGGGGGAGACTGAGAGAGCGCAGCAGGGAAGGGGGAGACTGAGAGAGCGCAGCAGGGAAGGGGGAGACTGAGAGAGCGCAGCAGGGAAGGGGGAGACTGAGAGAGCGCAGCAGGGAAGGGGGAGACTGAGAGAGCGCAGCAGGGAAGGGGGAGACTGAGAGAGCGCAGCAGGGAAGGGGGAGACTGAGAGAGCGCAGCAGGGAAGGGGGAGACTGAGAGAGCGCAGCAGGGAAGGGGGAGACTGAGAGAGCGCAGCAGGGAAGGGGGAGACTGAGAGAGCGCAGCAGGGAAGGGGGAGACTGAGAGAGCGCAGCAGGGAAGGGGGAGACTGAGAGAGCGCAGCAGGGAAGGGGGAGACTGAGAGAGCGCAGCAGGGAAGGGGGAGACTGAGAGAGCGCAGCAGGGAAGGGGGAGACTGAGAGAGCGCAGCAGGGAAGGGGGAGACTGAGAGAGCGCAGCAGGGAAGGGGGAGACTGAGAGAGCGCAGCAGGGAAGGGGGAGACTGAGAGAGCGCAGCAGGGAAGGGGGAGACTGAGAGAGCGCAGCAGGGAAGGGGGAGACTGAGAGAGCGCAGCAGGGAAGGGGGAGACTGAGAGCGCGCAGCAGGGAAGGGGGAGACTGAGAGCGCGCAGCAGGGAAGGGGGAGACTGAGAGAGCGCAGCAGGGAAGGGGGAGACTGAGAGAGCGCAGCAGGGAAGGGGGAGACTGAGAGAGCGCAGCAGGGAAGGGGGAGACTGAGAGAGCGCAGCAGGGAAGGGGGAGACTGAGAGAGCGCAGCAGGGAAGGGGGAGACTGAGAGAGCGCAGCAGGGAAGGGGGAGACTGAGAGAGCGCAGCAGGGAAGGGGGAGACTGAGAGAGCGCAGCAGGGAAGGGGGAGACCACTTTATATGCTGAGAAAGTGCTGGAGATACAGGGAAACCGCTCTTTATATACAGTGAGTGAACACGGAAATGCTGCAGACAAAGGAGACAACGACACTTTATAGAGAGCATGGTGATTGAGAGTGCGTCGGTTGAAGGGAAGATGGCAGTTTACATACGAAGAATGAGAAAATGGTACAGGCAGACAGCACTTTATGTACTGAGACTGAGAAAGTGCTGGAGATAAAGGGAAACAGCAGTCTATATACAGGGAGTGGAGACTGAGAAAATGTTCAGGTGTCTATATGTACTGAAATTTTTGATGTTTGAGAAATGTCTACCAAGTCTTTCCACTTATACTAACTATGTGGTGTGTTAAAAGAGAAACTTGTCGTACTATAAGTTAGCAAAGTAATGACATTTTGAGAGTGTTTTGATGTACACTATTAATGCCAAGCTTATTGTGGACAATATACCGGTCAAAGTAAACCTGAGAAACTGCTCATCCAAGGAGATACTAGTTTGGGGGTAATGCTTTTACTGGCTCTCATAACGGCTGGTATTACAGTGGAGATTGCACACTTAGATAGGCAAAATAATGTCAGGAAGACATGGAAAGCATAGCCAACTGTACTGACAGAATAACTGGAGAGCAGTTTATTGACCTTGCTACACACATCGATGGAGGAATGGAAATTACCATGTACAGAGTAGCACTCTTTGCTTGCGACGATAGACTGAGAAAGTGCTGCAGGGAAAGGGGAGACTGAGAAAGTGCTGCAGGGAAGGGGGAGACTGCACTTTATATACTGAGAAAGTGCTGGAGATACAGGGAAACCGCTCTTTATATGCAGTGAGTGAAGAGTCTGGAGAATCTGTTATCCTCATTGGGTATTGGAGATAGGTAAAACTACCTGGAGCAACTAATCCAAAACTTTCAGTTTAAAACGACCTGGGGGAATTGTGTTCATTCCTTACCCCCGGCAGTACTTCAGAAAATATTGGCTGTGCTTTAGTTCTGTCTACTGAGCCATACAGACCAAGAAAATACCATGTTTGATCTCTGCTGGAATGATGTTCTGGTTAGCTGATTTCAGCCAGCATGATGGTTGGGACCCCATAGCCACTGGCTGAAGAGGAGAAAAGTCAGCTGGAGTTCCTGTTCCTGATCACTGTCCTATGACCCCTTTTTAAAGTGTGTGTGGCTGTTGGTGAGGACAGGTTCAGCTCGGCTGTGGTGCCCTGTAGGTGAATAGTCTGGTAACACTCAATACCTGGGATAGCACATGAATCACGCCCAAGATTGAGGGCTGCTGGCATCATGCAACTGTATCCAAGAAGTAGTCAATGCCTTCCGGAGAGGAGGGGTGAAATTTGTCTCTTTTTAATCTAATTATTGTACAGCATGGAGAACAGTGCCCCCTGGTGCATAAAAGCAAGTTTATAAAGGATGATCTTCGGTAACTTTGTTAGGAAATGTTTGACTGTTTGGTGAAGTAAAGTCCCCATTAATGGTTTACAGACCTGTTGTATTCTACAAGCTAGCTAGCATTGTGCCATTTGGCAGATGTTTGATCTGACTTGGATCGGCTGTGTTTGATTCTGTTGAACATTGCTGCACCGAATGAGGTGTTGCAGCTTTAAGTAGGGGTCCTGCATTCACTCTGATACAGGCGTTCTGCCTCGGCACATTTGCTCCATGTAAGTATTGGGTTGTCCCAATGTTTATTTCTAGGGTTCATTAGGAGCCAAGTGTTGCTCTTATAACCCAAGTGTTTTGATTAGTTGCAGTGCATCTCAGTGCTGGGCGATTCTATAGCCGTTAGTGCTGTGTAATTCCACTATGTGCAATTCCACTCTGATTAACCTTGATTAATATAATCTGACTTTATCATACTTAGACTCTCTGAGGTTCATTTTCCCATCTTCTCCTGGTGTTGGGAGTGAAATACTACAGGTGCTGGCAGCCACTCCAGGCAGTTCTTAATGCATGAACCACAACTCACTACAGGTAAATAGCCTGCTGATGCCAATGAGTGTGGAGAATATCATAGCTGAGCTCTATCTTCTGATTGCCCAACATAACTGCATTGTCCAGCAGCAGGGACCCTGGTTGATTTTACCCCCCTTTCGGTTTAGGGTAAGACCACTTGGCAGTACTTAGAGGTATATGCCTCAATGCAAGGAGTATAGTGAATAAGGCAGATGAGCTGAGGGCACAGATAGACAAGTGGCAGTATGATATCTTAGCTATTAGTGAAACATGGCTTAAAGATGGGCAGGAACGGCAGCTCAATGTTCCTGGTTACAGGGTTTTCAGACGCGATAGAGAGGGGGGATAAAAAAGGAAGGGGTGACAGCTTTGATTAAAGAAACAGTTACAGCTGTGAGGAGGGATGATATGTTAGAAGGATCTTTAAATGAGGCCATATGGGTTGAGCTAAGGAACAAAAACAGGGCAGTCACATTACCGGGATTGTACTATAGACCCCCAAACAGTCAGAGGGAGATAGAAGAGCAAATATGTTGGCAAATTTCTGAGAAGTGCAAAAACAATAGGGCAGTCATCGTAGGGGATTTCAACTACGTTAATATTAATTGGGATACAAACAGTGAAAGGCATAGAGGACACAAAATTCTTAAATTGCATTCAGGAGAACTTTTTTAGCCAGTATGTAGCAAGCCCAACAAAAGAGGGGGCAGTTCTGGATTTAGTTTTAGGAAATGAGGCTGGGCAGGTGGAAGGAATAGCAGTGGGAGAGAATTTTGGTGGTAGTGAGCATAATTCAGTTAGTTTTAGCATAGTTATGGAAAAGGACAAAGATAGAACAGGAGTTAAAAGTTCTCAATTGGGGAAAGGCCAATTTTATTAAGCTGAGAAGAGATTTAGGAAAAATAGTCTGGAAACAGCTACTTTAAGGTAAATCAATGTCAGAGCAGTGGGAGGCGTTCAAGGGGGAGATTCAAGGGGTTCAGAGTAAACATGTTCCCACAAAGAAAAAGGGTGGGACTGCCAATTCTAGAGCCTCTTGGATGTCAAGGAGCATACAGGGTAAGGAAAGGCAGAAAAGGAAAACTTAAATCAATCACCGAGAACTCAATGCTGCAGAAAGCCTAGAGGAGTATAGAAAGTGCAGGGGCAAAATTAAAAAGGAAATTAGGAAAGCAAAGAGAAGGCATGAAGGGTATGTTTCTTTGTAAATATTGGCAAGTAAAATCAAGGAAAACCCAAAGATGTTTTATAAATACATTAAGAGCAAGAGGATAACTAAGGAAAGAATAGGGCCTATTAGAGACCAAAAAGGTAACCTGTGTGTGGAGGCGGAAGATGTCGGTATGGTTCCTAATGGATACTTTGCGTCTGTCTTCACAAAAAAGGGGGACGATGCAGACATTGTGGTTAAGGAGGAGGAGTGTGAAATATTGGATGGATAAACATAGTGAGAGCGGAAGTATTAAGGGGATTAGCATCTTTGAAAGTAGATAAATCACTAGGGCTGGATGAAATGGATCCCAGGCTGTAAAAAGAAGCCAGCGAGGAAATAGCGGAGGCTCTGAGCATCATTTTTCAATCCTCACAGGATACAGGCGTGGTGCCGGAGGATTGGAGGACTGCTAATGTTGTACCGTTGTTTAAAAAGGGAGTGAGAGATAGACCGAGTAATTACAGGCCAGTCAGCCTAACATTGGTGGTGGGCAAATTATTGGAATCAATTCTGAGGGACAGGATAAACCATCACTTAGAAAGGCACAGAGTAATCAAGGACAGTCAGCATGGATTTGTTAAGGGAAGGTCGTGTCTGACTAACTTGTTTGAATTTTTTGAGGTAACAAGGATGGTAGATGAGGGTAGTGCATTTGATGTAGTCTACATGGATTTTAGCAAGGCTTTTGACAAGGTTCCACATGGCAGACTGGTCAAAAAAGTACAAGCCCATGGGATCCAAGGGAAAGTGGCAAGTTGGATCCAAAATTGGCTCAATGGCAGGAAGCAAAGGGTAATGGTCGACGGATGTTTTTGTGACTGGAAGGATGTTTCCAGTTGGGTTCCGCAGGGCTTAGTACTAGGTTTGCTTTTTTTGGTATATATCAATGATTTGGACTTAAATGTAGGGGGCATGATTAAGAAGTTTGCAGATGATACAAAAATTGGCCATGTGGTTGATAGTGAGGAGGAAAGCTGTCGACTGCAGGAAGATATCAATGGACTGGCCAGGTGGGCAGAAAAGTGTCAAATGGAATTCAATTCAGAGAAGTGCGAGGTAATGCATTTGGAGAGGGTGAAAAAGGAAGGGATTACACAATAAATGGGAGGATACTGAGAGGTATAGAGGAAATAAGGGACCTTGGAGTGCATGTCCACAGATCCCTGAAGGTAGCAGGACAGGTAGATATGGTGGTTAAGAAGGCATACGGGATACTTTCCTTTATTAGCCGAGGCATAGAATATAAGAGCAGGAGGTAATGCTGGAATTGTATAAATCACTGGTTAGGCCACAGATTGAGTACTGTGTATAGTTCTGGTCACCACATTACAGGAAGGATATAATTGCACTAGCGAATGTACAGAGGAGATTTACGAGGATGTTGCCAGGACTGGAGAATTTTAGCTATGAGGATAGGCTGGGGTTGTTTTCCTTGGAACAAAGTAGGCTAAGGGGTGATTTAATTGAGGTGTACAAAATTATGAGGGGCCTAGATTGAGTGGTAGGAAGGACCTATTTCTCTTAGCAGATAGGTCAATAACCAGGGGGCATAGATTTAAAGTGATTGGTAGAAGGATTAGAGAGGGAGCTGAGGACACTTTTTTTCACCCGGAGGATGGTGGGGGTCTGGAACTCACTGTCTGAAAGGGTGGTAGAGGCAGAAGCCCTCAACTCATTTTAAAAAGTACCCAAATTGCCACAACCTACAAGGCTACGGACCAAGTGCTGGAAAGTGGGATTAGGCTGGGTGGCTCATTTTCGGCTGGCACGGACACGATGGGCTGAATGGCCTCTTTCTGTGCCATAAATTTTCTATGATTCTATGATACATTGCATATACCCATAGAGCTAACTGGGTTGGTAGGGCCTTTATGGGTCATGTTTATAAGTAAATGGCTTAAGATCATTTACTGTGTACAAAATTCTGGGTCATTTAGAAACTATGGAAATGTGAATCGTTTATTGAAACATTTTTTTTTGTTGGAAAATATGACTAGCTGAGTTCATTTGTTTACTGTGCTTTAAAATGCACTGTAGAGATGGAAGTCCCTGGCATGTTGTGTACTTTGAATCATTGTGTCGTGTTGTAAAAAGTAAACTGAGATTCTGTGGATAGGGTGCTTTGAGCTGGACTCCACCTCAAACAATTTCTTATACTCTACAACCTCCAGTTGTGTTACTAATTAGGGATGTGTCAGAGCGTCAAGCACAGAGTAAAATGACACCGACAATATCTACCGTGAGAATCTTGTGTGGGAAATGTATGGCTGGATTAATCTGCTTGTTTCTGTCACTGAACTGCTTGTTGTAGGGCCCAGACACAGTGTAGTTTGCACAGATCTACTGAGACAGTGGTCACCAATGTCAGCTTGGCTCAGTTGGTAGCACTCTTGAGTCTGAAGATTGAGTTCATCCCCACTCCAGGACATCAGTACACTTTCTAGACTGGCAACAGTCAACAGCATTGGATGAAAGGTTAAGCCTACGATCCGCCTGCCTGCTCAGGTGAGCTTAATAGGTACCGCGGCACCTTTTGAAGATGAGCAAGGAGTTTGGGTCCTTTTGAAGATGAGCAAGGAGTTTGGGTGTCCTGCCCAACCACCTTCTCTTGGCTCACACCAACATGCACATAAACTGGTCATTCAACTCATTTGCTATTTATGGGACCTTGCTGAGCCAAGTTTGCTTATATAAAAACAGTGTCTACAATTCACAAGTAATTCCTTGGTTGGGAAGCACCTTGAGACACCCTGAGGAGGTCACAAAGCATTAAATAAATACAAGTTCTTTACTCAGGGTCCTCTGTAAAATCTCAAACGACTGCTTGTAACAGTCACCTTTAGGACTGACTGCAGGCTGTACTCAGCTCTCCTGTGTATTACGTGACTACAGCTTGGATTCTGTTCAGTATTTTCTCTGTGGAGAACTGGGTAGTGTGGTGGGTCAGACATTGGCCATTGATCTCTGGGACTTGGGTTCAAATTCAGCCAGAACTGATGGGATGAAAATCTCCGATCCCTGCTAGCTACCGTTGTGAAATGAGTTCAGGCAGTGCCAGTCCAGTTCCTAATGGGCATGACCTACTGCACAAAACTGGCCCTAATTCAGCACTGTGGCAAACTCCCTGAGAGGCTAAAGGATAGCTGGTGTGGGAATTCGAGAAATTGTCTTAGTGGTAGAATGGGGGGTGGTCTTGTGAGGGCAGAGTGGAGGCAGTTTTAGTTTGGATCTGGGAGTGCCTGAGGCTGACACTAAATCCCTAAAGTGGGAAGAGTTCCAATCCCAGTGTTTACATCCTTCACTGAGTGCAAAAAACAGTTACTCTTGAACAGGGTCTGTTTCATGTGAACTTTATTTTGCACTGAGAAGCCATACTTGTGAAATATTGTTAGTACAAGCAATATGAACTAACTAGTCCCCAAAGCCCAAAGGATTTGAACTGTTAAAGTGAAGAGGACAATGCTTGGCATCATGCATACAGGTGAAGCACCAAGATTGTAACTTGTTGAGGCAGTGTGATGAATTGATGTTGGGTTCTTGCATAAGCCCATGTATGATGGTAGATGGTCTCTCCTGCTGCTGTGTTGCTATCTCCACAAAGGAGTGACGTACAATTGCAGTACTTCATACTGATTACTGTTCGATCTCATATTGTCGAAGGGAATGTCGATATGCAGCTTGCTCTCCCGAGCACTGGATTCTCATAATCTCTTTTTTTTGCATCAAAATAAAAAACAAGCTGGACGCTGTGCTGGTCTTAACTTGTGAGATCGCCGGTTGATTGTGTTTGACGTGTCTCACAAGGACAAGTTAGCGAGTGTTAACAACTTTGAGAAAAATGGTCCTCCTATATATAACTCCAGTAGTTCTGAGAATCTTTGTGCTGCCATGTGGAGGTTTACGCCAGTGTGATGTTGAGTGTGGATATTGTACCTGCACAGCGCACGTCCCCATGGGGTATGGCCATATCTTCCGGCAACCTGACACTTAGTTTCCTTAATCCCTTCCTGTTGCTGGTATACTGATGGTGGAATTGCTATGTCAGCATTTTCAGTGATTGCTGCCACAAATAGCATGCACTATAAAGGATTAAAATTATAATTTGCAGGCAAAACAGTTCTAACAAAGGTGTAAGAATTCCATGCCCTGCTCGATTCTCCTTCATGATGCACTGAATTGATAACTGTATTGTGTATAATGTAAAATGCACTTTTTATGAACTGCAAACACTCCATGTTACAGTGGAATTAAACCTTAATTAGTCAGACCTATTTATTATAAACTTCTATCTAAAGTTCTTGTATGTTCATTATACTGAGATTCTGTCTGCTTTCAGGGGTGCTTTCTCCAGGATGGAGAAAGGAGGGTAAGTTGACAGTGATGGGGAGGTGGGGTAGGAGTTGGTCCAATAGTACTTGACAGGAGGTTAGTGGCATTAGGAGATTTTTGTTGGAGACAAGAGATTTGAGATTTGTTTGGGGGGTCTGAGTTGGTGGTGAGAGTCAAGTCAGTGGGGTATGAGGTTAGGGTTATATCTGGCCATTGGGAGATTGGTGAGGGTTCTGTTGAGGGGTGAGAGGTTGGTGAGGGTTGTGTCTGGCCAGTGGGAGGTTGGTGAGGGTTGTGTTGAGGGGATGGGAGGTTGGTGGGAGCTGTATGTGGGGCTAGTGGGAGGTTGGTGGAGATGGTTCAGTCAAGGAGAGCTGGTGGCAAATTTGGGTTTGGGGTCTGGTGACAGTGAGGGTTGTGCTGATAGCGAATGTCATGTTGGGGAGGCAAGACTGGGGGTGGACATTAATAAGGGTGTTCCCTGATGATAATGGACTCTATTTTACTTTGGCAGGGTGTTTTATTTCTGTTGTTTACTAAGTTTTTCAATAGATAGCAGTCACAGCTGGTACAGCAGAGAGAATCATTTAAGAGTAAAATTTTTCTGGATTTATAATTTTAAATGCTGTGAAAAATTGTATTTACCAGTACTGTAAATGTCTCTTTGTAGCAGTGCCATCAATGTACAGTAATGATCTGTATTGTTTGTTACAAGTTTCCAAAGTTCCGCCACCATTGGATTAGTGAATGGTTTTTATGTAATGTTTGATCTCGATCTATAAGCAATGCTTTTGTTTCTCCTCCCCACCCAGACTTGGTTACGGAGGAATTTTTGTTGATGGCATTAACCCTTTAAGTGCTGGCTATCCCTTTCTCTCTCCCACCACGCCAGCGCTTATCTTTGTGTTGGGTGAAGCTGGATACTGAATGTGTCCCTGGTGATGTTGCTGAAACACAAGGAGTTGGTGTTCCAGAGTGCAGCATTTTCACTTTGTCAATGGGTGGTGGTTGGGCTTTATATTCAGTGACTGTTCAAACAGATCATGATCAAAACCCTCCTGTATGAATACCTGTAATTCAATTCCAGTGCAGGGGTTAACCCAGGCTGTTTCTAAAAAGAACATTTCTGTCTGAGCACTGGAAATCTGTTACTTCAGAGGAATGCATTGGACAGAGTAAGAGCTATGAAACTGATAGTGATCTGCTGTATTTTTAATTCTTTTTAATCTTCATGGCTGATGAAATGAATACATTAAGTAGATGAAAGGCCAGGTTCTGACTGAGGAGGTGTTTATTGAGTAGAGAATTGTAGCCCAGCCCTAAGTACAGCTAAAACAAGCCAAAAGCAAACATGAGAGATTTGTTTATCTGAGTACTTCAAAGCGGTTTTCTCTCAGATCACCTGATAACCAGTCCTAAAGTCACACTGACTCTAATAAAGATGAAGATAAAGAACACCCTATCTCTGAGCCACATCTTTTCAGCCTTGTCTACAGTGTGGAGCCTGGCTTGGACAACAGCTACAAACTCTTTAAAACTGACTAAAAAGAGAAACTAAGGGATCCCACCTGCATATATCGTATTCAGTTTGAGCTGTGTGCTAGTCACTCTATCTGCATATGGAGCCTGTTTGATCCTGACTGAATCACCTTGGCTCCAGGTGCATGCATCATGATACTACAGCAGGGGTAATGGGATCCAGGTCCAACAGTATAAGTGCTGAGCACCTCAAAGTGCAGCAGAATCCATTTACTCACTCCTTTCTCTTCCGCCTCTCTTCTCTCCCCCCCCCCCCCCCCCCAACCCTTTTTGAAAGCACAGACCTACTTAGTGTGGTTTCCCACGCACCCTCCCACACTCTGTCTACCCCTACTAATCTTCACGTGTGATCCCAGGCATTGAGTGTTGGCAGACTGTAAACCAAAATGCTATTAAGTAGAATACTATAATAAGCTATTCACCATGGTGGAGCATCACAACCAATTCTGATCCTGTCTTTACGTGATGACCAGACACTTTGTAGTAGGGGCTCAGTGGCTGTTAATGAGGGGCAGGGATCTTGGCTGATTTCTGTGTTTCCAAGTCCAAGGGCACTGAAGCCAATTATAATGCCCTGCTGTCAATCCTCTGCTAACTCAGCACAAATGGAGCAGTCAAACCTGAGACCACTTTAGTCTATGTGCTGACCATCACACTGGGCAGTAGGCTTTCTCACTGAGCCAGTGGGGGAAGTTCAAATCTCATTAATCTCATTTTACTGTTCTGGCACATTGGTTAATTTTTAAAATTATTTTTCCAATTTATTTATTAGAATTACTTCATTTTTGACCCTCCTCTACATTGTTTATTTTTAAGCAGTGTAGATGAACAGTCATACATGAGATTTCAAAAGCAGTACCTTCGCTTAAGATTGTCCAGTGGTTATTGTGTGGTTGAGACCAATGGTCTGAACTGGCAACTACAGATTGAAGTAGAACCTGTCTGTTGTGCATCATCTTTGCAAAGCACACTAGTTGAAGGCAGTGTTTAACTGAGCCGAATACACCACATCCCAGGTTCAATTCCCCTGGACGAGGAAGGGGGAAATCATTCCGGGTACCTCCCTCCCCCTCTGATTGCTATCATATAACAAGCTGCTAAGTCCTCTTGCGTGGACATTGGGACAAGATCTGACTCTGATGCCTCCCATGGTCGAGTAGCCTACTGGCACTTGTGCCTGAAGAATGCCCCCTGGGGTGAGGTGCTACGGAGCTGGGACCCAGTAGGCGTCTGCAGCTTCAGCAGGGGAGGGGAGAACATTTTTTTAAAAACACACACAAGGACACCAGCATAACCAAAAAAAAATTGCAGGCAGTGACTTATCTAATACAGGCAAGAGTTTACCTTCAGGTTCATTCCCCCCAACATATTTGCACATTTTATCAGTTTCATCTGATGTAACCAACAATTAAAATGTCATCAGCCAGAACTGGGGGAGAAAGATGAAAGCCTTTTAAGTTGTCCTTTTTACCCCCATAAACACAAACAATGAACAGACTATTCCACCAAACCGACATTCAGGAAAAGAACAAGTGAGAAATAGGCAGGTTTGAGGGAAATGTGGCTAGGCCTATCTTCAAGCCACCGGGAGTTGATACTTTCACAAGTTCCGTTTACTTTTAAAAAGTGCAGGTTCACTCCATTACCGATGAGAATGTTTAACTAGGTACTTGAGTTGAATGAACTTCCTGAGACATTAAGATTGGCATAAATCACAGTGCTCCTTTTAAAAAGAGCAAAGATCCACTTCTAAGTGAAATGATAGGATAACGTCTGTTATCAGCCGTGACTACAAGATAGTTAAACGCTGCTACTTGCCTCAAAGGGACCTTATCCTGTCTGCTTCATGGAGATGAGCTGGATTTGGTGAAGGGGATGGTTTTCGTTTACAACTGTTGCTGGTTTGTAGCCTTATTGCATGTGTAGACAGGCCTGGAACACTTGGCGAAAGTAGCACGTTTGCCAATTTTGAGTGATAGATTCTGGATTTTGGACACAGTCTTCTGAATCCAAGATGCCTGCACTTGCCCAATTTATGGTGTACCTTTTGCATCACGGGCAGGGGCTGTTCTCAAGTGCAGAATGAGTGATTGTGACTCAACTGATTGGCAACCTCTCTGGCCAATCATTGAAACTGCTGGAAACACTATTGAGCAAAACTAGTGGGAGTTGTCAAGGATTTCAGAAGTCCCTATTATACAGGCAACAAGATTAGCAAAGAAGGATGTTATACTTGCTGGAGTTGCATTTGGGGTGTTCTGTTCAGTTTTGTCTCCATTTTACAGGTTTACACAGAATTATAAGAGGGAATCCAGAGGAGGGCTACAAGGCTGATTGTTGAATGTAGAGGGCTGAGTTATGAGAAAAGATTGTCTACCCTGAGATTTTGATATCTGTAGAGGCGCACAGTGGCTGTAGTGTGTACCATCCACAGGATGCACTGCAGCAACTCGCCAAGGCTTCTTCGACAGCACCTCCCAAACCCACGACCTCTAGCACCTAGACAGACAAGGGCAGCAAGCACATGGGAACAACACCACCTGCACGTTCCCCTCCAAGTCACACACCATCCCGACTTGGAAATATATCGCCGTTCCTTCATCGTCACTGGGTCAAAATCCTGGAACTCCCTTCCTAACAGCACTGTGGAAGAACCTTCACCACACAGACTGCGGCGGTTCAAGGAGGTGGCTCACCACCACCTTCTCAAGGGCAATTAGGGATGGGCAATAAATACTGGCCTCGCCAGCGACACCCACATCCCATGAACGAATAAAAATAAAACTTGATGGAGGTCTTTTGATATTTTCATGGGTATGGAGAATTTGGATCCCGGAAAGTTCTTCTATCAGTTGGAGGATTTGAGGACTAGGAATACCGTTTAAAATTAAGGTTTTCAGTAAAAGGGTGTCAGGATTGTGGAACAGGTTCCCAGTGAGTTGTAGAACAGAAAACCATGGCAGGTTTAAAAAAAAGACGGGATGAATTCCTGTTGAGGAAAGGAATACAGGGCTACCAGTTCAGAATCATGGTAAGGAACCTGATGGGAGGTTTGGAACGATAAGCTACATTGACCAATGGTCTTCTCCTGTCCCTAATATTACTTTACAGCAAGCTCCAGGAACCCCAGAGAAAAGGTAGTGTGAAAAAATAAGAGCCAAGGAAGAGGAACCAGGTCATATAGAGGTGAGCCAAGCTGGACCGGAGCCCAGAGAAAAGAGAAGGCAGCAGATAAAAGCCAACAGTATTGTCCTTTTTTTAATGTTAAGTTTAGTTTGAGTTCTGCCCACTGGCGCATTTGAGTAATGATTTGAAAACATTTTATTGTCCAGCACTCAGCATTCAAACGTTTGACCCTGTACTAATGATAATCGGCAACCGTAGTACAAGTTATGAGAGCGCCTTTCTTGTACAGGTGACTTGTGTTGGTGAAGTTAGCTTATCTACTCTACACCCTCTGCTGTTGACCCCTTTTTGGGGTGAATGCCAACTCTGTACTTGAAATCTATCATTCCTGTGGCTACAGCAACAGTGACCTCCACCTTGTCCTGCTGTTGATCTTATGATCAAGCGATGTTGGGGACATAGCTTCTTTTATTACAGGAGTGTCCCAGAATGATGGGATCCTAAAGAGATTCTCGCTGAACTGTTGGAAAACAGATTCTTCGGGGCACACCTTTTTGCATTCTGGATGATGCAGGGCCTCTTCCCTTGCTGGGCATCCTGTCGGAAAGGAAATGTTTTGTTGGGGGAAAATACTATTCATATGGTTGATAGAATTGTTAGATGTTGCAGACTTATATAGACTGATAGGGAAAGGACCTCCTTTATTCAGCCATTGAGAAGAGGTTGGGGAATTAGCCTGAGAGAGACAGTCTCCTCCAGTGGATTGTATTTAGTGTTCTTATCTTAGTGTGGAAATGCTCAGTTGCTGTATGATGCTGGTATCCTTTGATGTGCTTAGTGTAAAGTCTTTTCCTCGAAATGTTTTACATCAAAACAATCTGTGAGATTTTAATCGGATGTAAATGATACAATAGCAAACTGTTCAGCTCATATCAGCACAAGTATGCAAACCTAACCTCAAAAAAACAGCTGCTACAAAACCCACCCAGGGTCACAAGGAATTTGGGGGTGTGGGGGGTGGGGAGGAGAATACCACCTCTGGAATGTGGTAGTGAGGAGGATGTTAGAGAAAATTCTTCAGAAAGTCTATGTAGCATAGACTAGAAATAGTCTTTCTTGGACATCCAGAACTTGAACCTGACTTCTCCAATAGCACCAGCTTTCAGAAGAGACCAGGTACCGTAACTGTAAGGCTAGGTTTGGCATCGCTTACCAGTGAGCCTTTCTTCAATTTCTTGCTTGTTGAAGGAGGAAAGAAATTAATTAAGATGCCTATGCCCATTGCAGCAAACAATAGTGGCCTCAGAAAGTCCTCTGCAATCTAAAGGAGAGTAAATGTGATCGTTGGTGCTTGGATCAGACCCTATGTTCTGTTGTGTGAGATTGCAGCCACCTTGAATTGTTTCCTCATCTATATGTTGCCCCATGGCAACATCATCTGAAACCATGGGGTCAGCTTCCTCGTGAATGCTACTGATGCGCTGTACCTCTCCACCATTTCTCCTCACCCCTCCACTCTCGCCGTGCTGTCAGACAGCTTATCCTTAATGAGCTGTAACTTCCTCCAGCTAAACATTGGCAGAATGGAGCCATTGTCTTCGGCCCTTGTCACAGACTCTGTACTCTTGCGACCGATTCCATTTCCCCTCCCAGCAACCATCTCAGGCTGAAACCCTCACTCGTGCCTTTGTCATCTCCAGACTACTTCTGGATGGCCTCCCATCCTTCATAAAACTCAGCCCAACCAAAACTCTGCTGCTTATGCCCATCACACCCATCCTCTTGATCTGCATTAACTCCTGGTCACCTAATGCCTCAAAGTTAAAATTCTCATCTGTACGTTAAAATGCCTTTATGGACTCATCTCTCCCTATCTCTGTAACCTCCTCCAGCCTTTCTACTTTTCCCCATTGCCCGCTCTGTCTTCTGCTGACTCTCTCATTGTGCACCCCCCGCTTTGCCCCATTATTAGCGGCTGTGCCTTCAGCCACTTAGATCCCACTTTCTGGAATCTCTTCTGTTTCTCCACCTCGCTTTCCTCCTTTTAGACCTTAAAATCAACCTCTGTCCAACTTTTGTCACCTCCTCATATCTTCTCTTCTTTGGCTTGGCATCCATTTTCCATACACCTCTGAAACACCTTGGGACATTTTTCTACATTAAAGATGCTATTAATTATTATTTGGTTCTAAAACTAAGTTACATTAGGGTGCATACAGCAATTTTGCAACATTTCACTTAAATTGATAACCAGTCAGTAACTGAGCATCCTTTTGTCTCGTTCACTGGACAGAAGCACTCAGAACCTGCATCATTGTGGGATCGGGGCCTGTGCTGTGTAAGGTTACAATTGCCTCTTTTGAACCTATGTAGTCAAGTGATTTAGCCTCAGTAGTTCTCAGCCAGAAAAGTTTGTAAAGTTCAAAATGAAGTTGTTGATCAGCCTGACCTAATTTAGCCTGGAGACGGGGCTATCCTGAAACCGGGTTTGAAGTTTCTCCCTATTTCCATGCGTTTCATCTCCCCCAAGAAAGTAGCCTTCATTCTATCCAGCTCTCCATGCTTCTGAAATAGTGTAGATTGCACTACCTGGATGTAAAGTAAGCTTTGCCTTTCTATGTGCATAGAACAAAGCCGATCTCATTGGTAAGTTAAAATGCACATTGTACAGCAGGGAGGCAATCTTGCAGTCACACCAAGTATCATTCAGCCAGGGCTGTGGCTAGTCCATAGACCATTTTGAAGAGGGTAACTGGATAACATATACAAGGCTCCTCTGTTCAGCAAACCGCATGTTGCTACGGTTTGGGATTGAACATCAAAAGGGATTTGAATTTTTGGCAAATCATTCTTTGAAGCAGGTGTTAGATCCAGATCAAAAAGTTCATCGTACCTCTGGTGCAAGTCAAATGGCAATAAGAATGAAGTGTGGAGTGACGCAATGGCATATGGTCCATCTAGCTTGTCTTTCCCGTAGACCGTACAGACTCTACCCCATCGTGAATCGATCCAACCCATTTAATTTGAGAAGTTCAGTGAAGACTTTGCCTTCCCCGCCCCCCCCCCCCCCCCACAATGTTAAATGAAACAAAACTACTTGACCTTGGGTTATACCTTATATATCCTAAACTAGTTGTCTTGGTGTGCTAGTCCCATGTTACCAACAGCTCTGAAGCCATTGCACTCCACATAGCATTCAATCATCCCCCATAGTACGTACTTACCCATTGTACCCTCAACCCCATTCCCAACCAGATGTTCATCCAGTTATTTTTAACAGCATGAATGTAGCATTAACTGCTTTAGGGGGGTGTCTATTCAAGATCGCCAAGATTCTTTTGGGATGGGTGGGAGGAAGACAGAATTCCTTCTAATCTCTACTTGCTCGAGGCTCGTTAATTCTACTCTCCTATCCTTCAGTGTGAGCTCACAGTCCCAGTTAGGGTTTGGAGCCCACATCATTCATCCTCTCAGCATTTTGAAAGCTTGGATCATGTCACGCCTCAATCTTTTCTCGAATGACAACAAAAACAGCTCCATGAGCCTCTCTCAATAACTTCGAGCCCAAAGTTGCAGAATCATCCTTGTCACTCTTGTTTGAACCCCTTCAATGCATCAATGTCCTTTTGAAGATGGGATGCTTCCCTGGGATGTGGAATAATGTCTGATCCGTGTGGCATGTTCCTAACAACATAGAGATACTCAAGGATTGATTTTTGGCCTGCACTGTTGGATTTTCTATTCTGGCCCCAGGTGTGTGTACCTTGGCTGCATTCAGCCTCTTTGGGTACTCCTTTCTTGATGTAATGTGGGTGCGGAGAGACCCATGGATCGTGCTCATTTCTGATTGGCTTTGTCTCTATCAGATTTCTTCTTGCTGATACTGCCAGTACTAAGGGTTGCAGCTGTTGTGACATTTCGATATTGTTGATATTTCAGCTTTTTCCCTCTTTTATTCCATGGTTTACATATTCTGAAGTTTATTTTAAAGTTCATAAAATGTTATGGATTTTTTGTTAAAAGTATGTGGGGGACTAAACCCCCTCTTCTCTTTCCCCCCCCCCCCCCCCACCACCTCTTCCAAATGTAGCCTCCCCAAGGAAGCAAGTGAAGAGTTTTGGGTTTAGACTGTTCTTTGACCCTGACCCCTGGTGGTGATGGTGTCCTGTGAGGGTTGTGATGCTGTCAAATTCTCTCAATGCTGTTCCCCTACAGCATGGTTTGAGTTGAGGTAGCATTGTGGGTGGGGTGGAGAGCTGTTTGTAGTTGCTCACTAACCCCATGTAACTAGCTAATAATGAGCATGTTTGGATTATCTCTTCCTGTGCCTGGAATCCCCAGTCTTGGTTTCCTGCCATCACTGAAAGCCTGTTTACATTTAAAATACCAACTTAATTCACATCCAGTTGATCCAAATAAAATTTTCAAGTTTGGATAAAACCTCTATTTAAAGCTGACTGATGCGTGGATGGTGTGGGTTGTCAACTGTTGTGAAATGATGTTCTCTGCAAACAAGCATTCCAACATTTTCTGTCCTGTTACCCACAGAAGTAATCTGGGTGACACCAGCATATGCTGAACGTGCCAGCATCTGCCCAGGGACTGTTGGAACTGCAGAGTATGTATTGTGGTCGTGTTTTGGTTTGGAAGTGGGCAATGACCGGTTTCAAACTGGAAGGCAGCGGGCAACCTGAGACTGGAATATTGCTGCACTGGTTTCATTAGTCTGGTGCCAATTTTTATATGAATTGCAATTGATTGACTTCAAACAGACTGATTTGAAACATCAATTTAAATAACTGATCAAGTATCAAGCTACTTTTGTCGCCATATGTGGTTTAATCTTATGATTGCTGCTTTTTAAAATTGTGTTTAGCCAGTTTGATTCTGTAACACATCGTTCTTTTCTCTTTCATCCTCAAACTTTATTAATGTTTCCTGTTTCTCCTGTCCCCCTGTCCTTATGGATTTGCTGTAATCTGCAGTAACTAGATATTCCCCTTGCTTACTGTTCGCAGTGCATTTTGCAGAGATATCTGTTTGGGGAACAGTTGATCAGACTTCCCAGTCAATGGGAACGGCCAGTGCAGTCCAGGGGTGGAAGGCGCTGCCCATTAATTTGATGTCCAGTTGGTTGAAAGTGTTCAGTGGTGAACGTGTCCATCTGGACTATTTTTAAACATATTGCAAGCAGTGGGGGTTGGCAAGCAGGTAGTGCAATGGTCAGAACTCTGATCTGAGGTTTGGATATAGTCTGCTCTGAATTGAACATTTCCTCTCGCTCTCTAGTTGTCTAAATGAAATGTTTGGACATATGCTGTGGCCTCTTGTGCATGTATGTATATTATACATAATTGGTGCTCTCAGCAATTTGTCTTAGCAAACAATGTCTGTGTGGGCTCCCTGCATCTATATTGCTTAGCCTGGCTCCCTTACCGAAATTACAGCGTACAAAAAGGCCATTCGGCCCATCAAGCCTCTACCGGTGCTAGCTTTTCAACTGGAGCTAATCCCATTTCCCTGTCATATAATTTCCCTACCTTCTCTTGCAGCCTCTGAAAACCTTCAGCAGGAGTAGGAGCAGGCAGGCAATATTGCCCAGGCAGAAATAGACGGTCTAGGTGATGGATAGCAACTCTGGTTTAAAGATCTGTTTACGGTCAAGCACGATGCCAGAAGTTTTTTTTGCATGAACTGGTTTAGTCTGAGCAAGTGACCATGGAAGGAGGTGGAATCAGTGGTAGGGGGGTGGAGTTTATGGTTTGGGTCTTGCTGATGTTAAGCTGGAGCTAGTTGTGGCTCATCCATGACTTGATGTCAGGCAGGCATTCTGACTGCACAGATATGGTCTTGGGGTCAAGAGAGATGGTGGAGAGGTAGAGCTGAGTGTCATTAGCATACGTCTGGAAACTGATCCCCTGCTTGTGGATGATGTTGCCCAGAAGCAAAATGTAGGGGAGGAAAAATGAGCAGGAGTGGGTGGGGGGTTGGGACAAGGATGGGTCCTTGGAGAATTCTGGAGGTCACAGTGCAGGGCTGGGAAGAGAAGCCATTGCTGGAGATGCGTTGGCTACGTTCGCATAGGTTAGAGTTGAACCATGCAACGGCAATTCCGTGGAGCTGGACAACTGAGGAGTGGCAATGGAGGTGGATGATGTCTACCGTTCGTATGTTGCTGAGCAGTTGAGGGGAACAAGGAGAGATAATGCATTCCAGTCTCCAAAGATGTTATTTGTGATATGGCTTAGGGCTATCTTGGTGTTGTATGCAGGGCAGAAACCAGAATGGAGGGTTTTGAATAGGGCGCTTTGAAAGAGGTGGACAGAGAGCTGGAAAGCAATGACATGTTCAAGAACTTTGGAGACAAAAATTAAGTTAGAGACTTAAGGATGGGTGTGACAACAGATTTGCAATCAAATGTGTCTAATTCTGGGAATCACATTTTAGGAAGGATGTCAAGGCCTTGGAGAGGGTGCAGAGGAGATGTACTTGAATGATATCGGGGTTGAGGGACTTCAGTTACGTGGAGAAGCTAGAGAAGCTGGGATTGCTCTCCTGAGAGCAGAGAAGGTTAAGGGGAGATTTAATAGAGGCATTCAAAATCATGAAAGGTTTTTATAGGGTAAATAAGGGGAAACTGCTTCCATTGGCAGAAGGGTCAGTAACCAAAGGGCACAGATTTAAGGTAATTGGCAAAAGAACAAGAAGCAAAATGAGGAGAATTTTTTTTATGCTGCAAGTTGTTATGCCTGAAAGGGTGGTTGAAGCAGATTCAATAGTAACTTTCAAAAGGGAATTGGTTAAATACTTGAAGGGAAAAAATTGCAGGACTATGGGGAAAGAACAGGGGTGCTCAAAGAGCCAGCACTGGCACGATGGGCCAAATGGCCCCTCTCTGTGCTGTATGATTCTATGAAACCCAGTGATTGGCATTGCAGTAAATGGGCTTATTCCCCTAGCGTGTCAGTGTGACTTCAATGTTCAATTTAATTGATTCTATTTTAACCCAAAGGAGTGATTGCAGGTGGCCAGGTGCAGCTTTTAACAAACAGTTTGATCAGAATTGCACCGCTTCAATATTTACACATTTACCTTTTAACTCATATGGAATCTAAATACTGTATAAAGACACTTTGTCACAGGCATGGTTTGATTTGGCTCCATCTGATGCTTGTTATGCCATGTTGTCTGAATGTGATCTCCAACTTCTTTCCCCAGAACCCCTCCTTCATGTTTCAGTTGCTAACAGCAGTGTATAAATGAGCCATATAGCCCTGAAGGTCCAAAATTCAGATCCATTTTGTGTTAAATTAGCTGGGGGGAGGCGGGCTACAATTGGCATTAGTGACTGGGCAAGGGTCAGGAAAATCATCCAGAGTTTCTGTTCGATGGGTTAGTTAGATCTGCGATGCTTCTTTTATAGTCAGGCAGCCTGCTGTCACTTACTATCCAGGCTGATGTGGGGAGAATGGGCGCTTAGGCAAAGTACCAGAGGATGATGTCGCTCCAGAGTGAGCACCTTCGATGAGCGGAAAAAAATCTTTCCCTTCGTTTCCAGGAGAGTGCCTGGTGGGTATTCGTTACCTCCACTAGTTTGGTTACTTGTCTATCTTTCACAGTTCCTGATTATACTCCCTTGCCTTTAGTAGAACTCTGTGGCCTAGTTCTGTCAATATTGGGGCAGTGCTGTGGGCTTGGCTTGTTCCTGGGGAATTGCGGTTACTCATTAACTCCGCAGTGTCATTTAGAGCTGGTGGTAGCAAACAGCAGGGAACGAACACTGAACTAGTGGCATTGAACACCAAACATCACCAGATATCTTGGGCGCCCACAGCCCACGTGACTTGCACTAAAAACACCACCAGGTAAATCTGAGCTCCCCCCCCCCCCCCCCCCCCCAACTCACTGTTAGTACAACTGAATTCTATATGTGTCCCCCAGCAAGATAGAAATCCCAGCCCCTTCAACAATGCGACAGAATGCTGACCCTCCCTGGCAGCATAATCAGCCTGCCCCCACCCCTGACAACGTGAAAGAATTTGAGCTCCCCCACCCAGATAGCATGGCAGAAATCTTACCTCCTCTTTCTCTCCCCCTGCCGCTCCCTCCCCCCCCACCCCAGCACAAGCAACAGCAAGCAAACTATGCCCCAAGCATCTGACTGCAGCTACTTTCCTCCGTGCCAAACCAAACACAAGTTGCTGTTTACTCTGTGGACTCGGTGCGAGGCTCTAAATTGGCAGCATCATTTTCAAGAGGTGGTTGAGACAGTAAGTGGCACTGAGTGTTACTGTTTTAGCCACCTATTTAGATGGCCCCCTGAGATTTGAGATTTTCTGGTGAACTGTTGAAAAGCCTAAACTTGGGAGGATTAGAGTGAATGGGAATCAACCCGATCAGCTGCTGTTTAGTCTTCAGTCTATCTGTTTACATTACTTCGAGCACTGGAACACCACGCCACCGCTCCATCTGAATGAGACCATGAGCCAGATTTTGCTGAAAAATTTGAACAGTGCTGTTATTAATTGCAAATCGGCCTGTAACTTTTGGCGAGGAAGAGCTTCCCCGTGAATTGAGAATCGCTTCAAGTTGCTGGCCGACTTGTGCTGTTAGCGTTGCGAAAACGGCATCTTACCCTTAACCTCTCCGTGATTTTCATGAAGTTGAAGTTAATGACGTGATAATTGATGATGACTGCCAATCAACCTCTCTTGCCCAGAAAGTGAACAATTAAAATTGTGGATTCTCATTCCATCAGGTTGTGAATTGCTTTAGGCGATTTTAAAAATGTCACATTTTTTTTAAAAAAAGAATGTTTTCTTACTTTTCCTTTGTCTCTTATTTTCTCTCAATCCAATCTTTCTTTCCATCTTTTATTTCTCTTTCTGCACCTGATTTGACATTAAATTCACCCACTCTAATTCACCCTCCTTCTCAGTCCTCCCTCTGTTTATTTCTCAATCCTTAAATCTCATTGGTTAAGGAGATATACTGTTTGCCCAGTTGTTCACCAAGGTCCCAGATGCTCTTTCCCTCACCACACCGTTATCAGCTCACACTTCCAGTAACTTTATGGGCAAAAAATGTTAAAACCTAAATGTGCACTAACAAGTCTAACTGATAAGGCACGCCGCGAGATGCCCCACTCCAGCAAAATCTGGCCCCATATCTTTTCTCTCTTTCTTGCCCCCCCCCCCCCCCCCCACTCCACAATGCAGTTCTTGCGTATGCTGTCCATGTATATGAAGTGCAAGGCTAATCTGTGTGGAAATGAGCTTGTATTTGCACCACAAAAGCAGCAAAGCTATTCACCTAGGAAAGCCAGCTCTATCAAGAATTTGGATCCAGATCGTGTCAGAGTATGTTCCCTGAGTCCAGCACTGCAAAATGTACACCAGCTTTAATCCACTATAATTTTAGTAGGTTGGCCTTTTTCTAATTTATTAATACAGACTTGCTGATGTAGAAGTGATGTGATTTATGGATACTCCTGTCTATATCAGTATCTATCACAATTACAGTGCCTAGCCAGTATCCAGCAGTGCTTTGGGTGAGAATCCCTTGACCATGGGGTTGCCTCGAGCCCAAAGCAGGCAATTCGTATCTGCTGCTATTTTAGCTGACTGTCTGAACGAAGCACACCATGCATGCACTGACTCTGATTCAGCTCCTTGCCCAGTGTGCATGCACTGACTCTGATTCAGCTCCTTGCCCAGTATGCATACACTGACTCTGATTCAGTTCCTTGCCCAGTGTGCATACACTGACTCTGATTCAGCTCCTTGCCCAGTGTGCATACACTGACTCTGATTCAGCTCCTTGCCCAGTGTGCATACACTGACTCTGATTCAGCTCCTTGCCCAGTGTGCATACACTGACTCTGATTCAGCTCCTTGCCCAGTGTGCATGCACTGACTCTGATTCAGCTCCTTGCCCAGTGTGCATGCACTGACTCTGATTCAGCTCCTTGCCCAATGCTTTGAAAAAAAAAAATTCATTCTTGGGATGTGGACGCCGCTGGAGGGGAATTTGGAGGTGATGCTGTTCCCATGCACCTGTCCTTCTAGGTGGTGGAGGTTGCGGGTTTAGGAGGTGCTGCCGAAGAAGCCTTGGCGAGTTGCTGCAATACATCCTGTAACTACGGTGCACCATTGGTGGAGGGAGTCGATGTTTAGGCTCTTGGATGACATGCCGATCAAATGGACTATTTTAGACCTCGATAGTGTCGAGCTTCTTGAGCAAATGGAGAATATTCCATCACACACCTGACTTGTGCCTTGCAGGTGGTAGAGAGGTTTTGTGGCATCAGGAGGTGAGCTACTTACCACAGAATATCCAGCCTCAGACCTGCTCTAGTAAACATTTATGTGGCTAGTCCAGTTGAGTTGCTGGTCAATGGTGACCCACAGGATGTTGATGGTGAGTGACTCAGTAATGGTAATGCCATTGAATGTGATGGGGAGCTGGTTAGATTCTCTCTTATTTAGATGGTCATTGCCTGGCATTTGTGTGGCCACTTAGCAGCTCAAGACTGGATATTGTCCAGATCTTGCTATCTGTAAGTATGGACTGCTTCATCATCAGAGGAATTGCAAATGGAGCTTAACACTGCAATCATAAACAAGCAGCCCCATTTCTGATCTTATGATGGAGGGAAGGTCATTGATGAAGCAGCTGAAGATAGTTGGGCCTAGGACACTGTCCTGAGGAACGCCTACAGCAATGTCCTAGGGCTGAGAAGATTGGCCTCTAATGACGACAACTTCCTTTTGTGCCAGTTATGACTCCAGCCACTGGAGAGTTTACCCCTGATCCCCATTGACTTCAGTTTTACTGGAGCTCCACGATACCACTTCGGTTAAATGTTGCCTTAATGTATACAGATGCATACTTTGGCTCAGCACTCCCTTGAAAGCCCTGAAGCCCAGAGCAGAAAGTAAAATGGCACCTGAGAGCATCCATGTGAGCAATCTAGACAAGATCTCTCTAACCTCTCATTGGGAATTACGAGATGCGTGTGATTGAGGTCTGATGCAACAACTTGCATTTATATAGCGCCTTTAAAGCAAGAAACATCCCGAGGTGCTTCACAAATTGAATAAGACAGGAAAACAGACTCCGAGCCATGGTGAGAGAGGTTAGGAAGGGGAACCCAAAGCCTGCTTGCTAAAGATGGGTTTTGAGATACAAGGCTGTCCTTTCTTATAAGATTTATCACATTATTACATTTTAGCCTAGAATGGTAGTTGTACTGCTTGTTGTGGTTGTACAGATTGTATCTTCCAGTTGAGTTGACACACAAAATTTGTTCGTCATAGTTAGAGGGTACATCATACCAGTAATAATTGTATCTAATCAACATAACGTGTATGTCTGTGTGTGCTAGCTATCTGCTTATCTCCAGGATTTGGAGATAGTTTGGCTTTGGAAATACGATTGGAGTTTCCTAAAATACTGATCTTTTACCCCCACCCATCCACTTTTGGGGGAGGGGGGTTAGAAATGAACAACTTTAATACACTCTGAGGGGGGGTGGTGAGTAACTAACCCAACTCTTCACTTCTGTCGTTGAACGGTGCTGTGCAATAACAGGTGATAAAAGTGCATCTTCATTACTCGTTGCCCAGACAGATCTCAAAGCTAATTTAATACATTTGAAATAAATTTGAGGATCTGGATTACTGTGATGGTGCCTCATGCAGGACCTGTTCCATTGGGAATTGCTGGTACAAAGAATCTTCTTTTCTCCAGTAAGTGGCCGTTTGGAAAGTGAAAGATACAAAGCAGAAGGTTACACTTTATTTCTCTAGCAGTGTGGCTAGTCAGATTTAAAATGCAGCAAAGCTCCAACTACATTTCAGTTTCAAGCAAAGCAAAGTCTCCCCTGCATTACCAATGTAACATTTTTCCACTTGCCACAACAGCCATTGTGAGACCTCTGAGTGAGATTACCAATTTACTGTTGAATTAAGTACAGTTTTGTACTGTGTGTCCATGTCCATGAAGAACTTGTTTGAGTTGGACCAAGCTCATGTGACATAGAACCCTTACAACCAGCAGAGAAGAAAGAAAGAACTTGCATTTATACAAGCGTATCTTCAGGACATCGCAAAGCATTTCACAGCCAATTAACTACTATTGAAGTGTAGTCACTGATCTCTAGACAAACTTGACAGCAAATTGCACACAGCAAGGCCCATAAACAGCAAATAAGATAAATGATGCTAATTTGTTTTGGTGGCGTTGGTTGAGAAGGAATGTTGGCCAGAACATTGGGAGAACTCTCTGTTGTTCGTCAAATATTGCCATGGGATCTTTTATATCCACTGGACAGGGAGACCGGGCCGTCCGAAAGACGGCACCTCTGACTGCAGCACTCCCTCTACTACACTGAAGTGTCAGCCAAGATTTGATGCTCAAATCCTGCAGTTGAGATTGAACCCTCAAGTTTCTGGGTCCAATCTGGGTCGGATATGAATCCAGGCCCCAGAGCTGAAAAGTTGGAGTTTAACCCCCAGTCCCCCAGAATATGGCCCCTACTAAAGATGTAGCATTCCAAGTAGCATCAGTGTTTATAGAGGGGTGGAATTGGTGCTCGTCATGCTTGCCATGACTTCTGTCCTATTTAATGAAAGTTTTTTATGTGAAGACCGTACTCTTCAAATTCTGAAGTTGTGGTGGATTTTGTTTCTGCCATAACTTTGTCACAGTGTAAGCAGCTCCATCCCGGTTACAATGACTAAATACCCAGTAAAATGTTTTAAAAAGGATTAATAGAAACTGCAGAAAGAGCAGCTCCCCAACTGCACCTTACTACGGTGTACAGTGCACCTGACTAACTGACACCTGGGTGCGTTCCCTAACACGTAGCCCTATGTTGATATTTTCCCCAATGTCATTCCTTCCTCCGCTACTCTTCACGTAGAAATACAGCTATAGTGAGTATAGGCACTGGCTGGTGTGATACAGAGCCAGGCAGACTAGAGTGTCCCAAACTTGATTAGCAGTGTGATCTTAACTAGGGTCTCGGCCCCAGTGGGTTAGGGAGGGAAAGAATCCAGCTGGATTCCCACTTTTGATCACCATCCAGTAGCTTTTGCTGGAATGTATGGATAGGCATGTCGGACGAGGGTAGGATTGTATTTGACTGAGATGTTTTCCATGGTTGGACAGCTGCTGACACTCATTATCTAGGCTCACACAAAGAACGGCCACTTAGGTGAGATGTCGCAGGGCAGCTGGAGTACCATGGAACTGTACTCCCCGGAGAGGAGGAAGTGAGGAAATTGAATTCTATCCAAAGACCCTTCCTTCTGGGCTGCTGCCCTGAACTCCTCCAAACTCTGCACCCTCAAACAGTGATATATGAAATCTCATCCCTTAAAACCCTGTCACTGCCCATGCCCAATCTGTGCACAGCCTGCTTATATTTGTGGATAATGTGTCTGTGCTGTGTGCTGGGAGTGATGAATATACACTTGTAAGACCTTGCATTGAAATTAACTGGAACTTACTGTTGTCAAAAATATAGGCACATGCCCCATTGGTACAGGGCAGCTCCACAGAATTCTGAATTCAAACATTTTATTTAAAACTGCCAAAAAGCTGAACTCTTGAATCGGGAGCTGCTCCTGGGGGGACAGGGGTGGTGGTTTGAACAAACACCAACAGGGATATGTTGCACAAGGGTTGTAGATCTCCCAATAATCCCGTAACACGGTACAGCATACGGTCCCAGTCATTTGGTATAAATCAACCTCTAGCTTCATTCTGCTAATCACCTCCAGCTCAATTCCTAAGTCTGTGGCTGTGCCCTTCCCTTTAACTACACTAACTCGTCTGTCTCCCTAAACAGAGGACCTCCAGCTCCTCTTATTTATGACTTCCTATGTTTAGACTTGTCAGGCTAGCTTTGAATGATGGGTGTCGTTCCCATTAAAAGCTATGATGTATTGCTATATTGTTTGACTGTTATGAAATAAAGCCAACAACTGACATCTTCAAAATAATCTGCTGGAAAGGTCGTTGTCAGAATATTTTCATTCTTACTGTGGGTAATGTCTTCCGCAAAGGGATGTCTATACTTTGTGTAGATCTGCATGTCCATTCAGAGAGTCAACAATGTGCAGCCCAGCTCAAGTCACCGTTTGCCCCATTTTCCCCTTATTTCTCCCCATCTCTCTCGACAGCAGTGACTCTTCCTGGAGTTCAATTCCATGGGTGGCAGCAACACTTCGCATTGGCCGTGTTTCATGTTTGAACCTAGACGGCGAATGTTGACTTGCTGTTTGTCTGTGGGGAGATTCCAGCCGAGCTGTTCTTGCCTGATATCCATACATAACAATTTCCCACAAGGGTCACTTTTTTTTTAAACCTTCCCTTGCTCAAAAGTAACCTGGTTGCTGTCCCGTTTGGCCTGGTTGGCATAGTCCTAGATCAGACCATTTAGCCATAAGGCCATTTGTGGAGGAGCTCAGCAAAAGTAATATTAACCCTTTGTAGTCTAGAAATGGGCTTGGTCGGTTTGGCAGTATTAAAGTATATTTGTTTGTATTATACAGGGATTGAATTAATCATTGCTGCTAAACTCTGGGACAGGCAAAAACGTGCTAGGGCAAGTGCAAATCCATGTCTCCGATGTACACCAGGGTTACATCATTCAGTTTGAGTTTTCTACAAAGAACATCATTGGGCCTTTTAACAAGAGAAGCCCACTTGTAACTTAAAGACAACAATTTAGTTTGATATGAATTTGTTCTGTGTATCTGGCCTTTAAGCTGCACTTTGAGACTGCAGCGATTCAGCAGCCAAGAGTGGTTGTTCTGTAACCAGTTTTCTGACTCGTGGACAGTATAAGCAGGACCAGCTAATTTCTAACTCAAGGTAACTTGCCTGAAACCATGTTTTAGGTATGTACACATTAAGATAACTGGATGAAGAAGTTTTCTGTAAAATGTACATAGGTAAGTTAGATGCTTCATGGTGAAGGCACTAGGTTTTCAGCTAAATATAGTAGTGAGTATGAAATTTTTACATGGCTGCACTGTAGGGCTTCTCACTAGGAATTTGGAGAAATATTGTGTTTGTACTCTGCCCAATTGTGAAAAATGCCCAGCACTGCAATTATAAAATGTTGCTTTTCCAAGCTTGGAGAGAACATTGTGAGTTGTATAATACTGGTGGTGCACACCTGTCACGAGGGGTGATCATGGAAGTAATTTAATCTACTGAGTTAAGAGTAGCACACAACACTCCCACCCCAGGTTACAATCAGGGCAACAGGGTCTTCATCAAACATTCCCAGTCTGAATAAAGCTGGCTCTACTCTGCCCCATCAATGTGCCTCAGCTCCAACCACAGAGGAGCACTTCTTCTTGCACCAGTGTGACGTTTCAATTTCCCTCACCCAGCCGTCTTGTTGCCATTTAGTACCAAAGTGAATTTATAAAGCTGGGTGCAAACTAAAGTGGTTGATGTGAGCTCTCCTCGGTTCAGAATTAATCTGCTAGTGAGTTGGGGGCTCATTATGGTTTGGGTTGTGACCCTGAAGTCACAGAAGTCCCCAGAGATAAATTGTGATAATGAGAAGTAAGCATTTTTTTGGGGGGGTGGGCAGGGGGAGTGGAGGGAGATGTTCTATGGAACTCATTGGTTACTCTGACCTGTTCTTTGCTGCTGGCCTTGATTATAAGTGCTTTCTCATTCTGGCAGTCTGGAATGCGTTTAGTCTGCAGATAAAGCAGGAATCCTGGCACAGGGGAGTCTGACCTTCTGTACATCTCGCATTCAATCCCCACACTAGACTCCAGGAAGTACTGGCACCCTTCTATATAATCATTGGTCATTAACCAGGGAATTGGCTTTCTCTAATCTAGGTTTCACACTGAATTAACAAGTTTGGTAATTTAGTTGTTCACAGTTGAATGTAGCGCAAGTGATGGTGCAATGTGGTCACTTATTCACACTCTCACTCTTTAGCTAACGAGCCCATGCTCTGTTTTAAACGATGATTGGTATTCAGATGCCATGGGCTTGATGTGCACGCTGTCATGATGGGCAAGTATGTTTTCACTTGAGATGGCTAGTCAAATTGGTACTCTGCTGGAAATAAATTCACATTATCACCAATCCTTAAGTCTGACCATACTGATATGCTTTGGGATTTAGGGATGTCTAAGAAAATGTATCGAACTTGTGGTAAATAACAATTAAACATCATTTCACTAGCAGTTTCCTGACCCCTGAATTTGGATGTCCACCAGCTTGTGTAGTACTAAACCAAACGCACCAGAGATTGGAAGTTCAAGCACTCGGCCTGTTTGATGTTCTCTCCTGATGGAAAGTTTGTGTGCATGGATGTCGAGTGGGAAAAGAATTGAATTTTCTAGTGATGCTTTCCCATTGAAAATTCCCTAAGTGGGGAGAACTCATTGGAATATAAAACCTTCACGTCCTCAGGATGCCCCGAAGCACTTTATATTACTTTTAGAAGTGTAGTCACTGTTATGTCGGCAAACACAGCAGCCAATTTGTGCACAGCAAGGTTCCACAAACAGCAAATGAATAAATAGCCAGTTAAATCCGTTTTGGTGATGGTTGAGGGATGTACATTGGCCAGGACACTGGGAGAGCTGCTTGTTCTTCTTCCAGTAGTGCCATGGAATCTTTAACATCTATCTGAGGAGACAAATTGGGTAATGATTTAATGCCAAATCTGAACCTCCCAACAATACAGTATTCTTCGTATTGCACTGAAGTGTCAGCCTAGTTCATGTGCTTAAGTCCAACCTTCAGATTCAGAGCTTGAAAGTAATGGAGACATGCTGTGTCCTAAGGCCCTGTTTCAGTTACTTACAAATAAACCTTGGGCCTTAGTCAAGAAGGGACCATTTTGCAGAGTCCAGTGGGGTGGGAGGGAGAGTTGGTGGAACTGTATTGTAAATGAGCAATTACTTAACAATAAGACTAGTTTGTATTTTTACCAGATCCACTTTTTTTCCCCATAGGTATGTAACATTTTTGGGCTTTTACACGATATTCTGTCTGGTTTCCCACCCCTGTAAGCGGACCTCACATTTCCTACGATCCAGAGTGCATCTTTTCTGTCAACTATCTAGGTATATGATAGCATGACCCAGGCGTTATAACGGAGAACCTTTACTCTACACAGGCTACTGAGATATAGTGTGTGCCACCATGTGGATTCTCCCCTCTCTGAACAGCAGGCTGGATAAACACTTACCAATTTGAGACACTGGTTTCAAACCTGAATGTTCTAATTTACAAAAGGCAGATGAACAAATGGTACAGTTTTACACAGATATATTTTGCCCTACACGCCTCGATATGTGAAACGGTGAAACAACTTGCTTTTTCTCCAAACAAGGCCTTTAAACAGACCAGCTCTTGTATGAGGGTAAAATGTACACTTTGGGCCTCAGATGAAAGTTACACTGCTTTGAGTTTGAAGAACTGCTTTTATTTGGGTCTAAAATTGCCGATGGTATTGTTCCCTTTCAGATTTTGGTCTTTCCTGCATAGTTGGGTTTTGACTTTGCCAGATTATTAGAAAACAAGTTAGCGGAGTTGTGGGAACACTTTCAGTTTGTGTATGAAAGGACAATCGGTGGGTTCTTGGAATGATTGCACCTCGTGGCAGATGCGCAGTAGTGTGTACCTACTGAAATATTTCAACCCCTAAGTACTTGGAGAAGAATAACTGATCACTAAACTGTACAGCAAGCTCATATTCACTGTCCTGTTGTTCCTGGTCGTGAAAAGTGCAATATAAATGCACGTTCGTTCTTCCTTTACTGTCAGTCTTGAGTTTACAGTTGGGCAGTGGTGCCAGATCTTTGTACAGCAAGCTTTGTCGCAGCTCTGTTTAGCGTCTGGATGATGCTGGCTGGAGACCACCTCTAGGTATTGTGCTGTGATTGGTGCCACAGTTCCCACTTCCAGTATAGGTGCACTGTGCGGTAAATTGGAAGTCTTGTGCACCCTTTATACTGGGTTGTCTCCAATAGCAAGAGTTGCCATCAGAGGCAACCCCTGCAGTGTGACCGACCCATTGGAAGTACCAAAACCTCCCCTGAATGGGGCTTTACCACTGCTGCCTTTCCCCTGATATTGAGCAAGGTCTCAGTCTGGCTGACGGTGGCGAACATGACTTTGCAAGAAAGACATGTGCAGGTTTTTTTTGCACACTATGTAAACGGCGTTTTGTGGCACCAGTGGACATTGAGGTATCCAGACAGAGACTGTGTATTGCGCTTCTGCAGTGGCTGAGTCCTTGTTGCTCTCACTCACTAAATGGCTCATACAACACTTTACATGAAAAGATTTTAATCAGATTCATGATCCTTATCAGTGCTGGCATTGAACAATGACCTTATAGACTTTGAAATGAAATAGTGTTTCCTTTATATATGTTGAGGGTTATTATGATTTCTCAAGCTATTTTAATAAGCGAGTGCTCAGATATAGTGCTTGTCACTGAAGCAAGTCCTGAAGCCCAAGGCCATGTCATAAACTAGGCCTGTGCTGCAGAAGACATAGTTAATTATCAAATTGGTGGAATGTGTAGGATGGCTGCAGGATTTGTCAGATAGATCAAACGTGCATAAGACATAACTGATGTATTGAACAGCTATGTTGCTGTCCTGGCCTGAGGCAGCGAACAGCCCAGCATACTGCTGACTTTCAGTCCTTTCACAAGGCATGTTATGAGTCTCAAGCTTTTTTTTTGCCCTCCCCCTTCCTTCAAATAGTCAGGATTCCAGCTCAGAACTTTGGGAAGGTTAGTGTGTGGACAGAAGAAACCCTTTTCTAGTTTGATATACCGAAGAGAAAAGAATATTTTTGTTTTTAGAATGGACTGGTGTCTGTTCTACAGCATTACCTTTTGAGTTACCTTGATCTTTTATGGTGGTTATATTTGTTAAAGGCGGGGGAGGGAGTGTGGAAAGACCATGAAGCGACATCTCACCCTGTGCCTTAGACCTCAATAGTTCCGTCCGGATTCTCACCAGCAACAGCTTTAGCACAGTAGTGTTTTTTTTAAAAAGGCCTTTTGAATTTTTTTGAGGAAGGGGAAAGCCCCCGAAAGCTTGTGGGATTAAAAATAAAATCGTTGGACTATAACTTGGTGTTGTAAAATTGTTTACAATTGTTAACCCCAGTCCATCACCGGCATCTCCACGTCATTCTTAACATGTGAGCCTGATAGTTACATTGACCCTAGGATGCGTCATGATGGAGCCTGATCCTCTGCCCATCCGATGTCCAGGCGTACATGTGCACACAGGCACGTGCGCGCCACTCTCCAGCGTGCACTCGCGCACGCCACTCCAGCGCAAACACCGGCTGATTTTCCTGCCCCCCGCCCAGAACTGCCGAGGCCAGTTGAAATGTACCCAGTGCTGCCGTGGTGGAGGTCAGCTAAGTCACCATAGACCTAGAATCGAACCCGGGACCTCCCTGGTCTATAGTGTTCTGCACCAGTCCTTGAATTGCATTTATCCTCTTGAGTCAATGGATGAACCCTCATGATGTGGTTTCCTGCATTTGGAATGGTGAATGCTGTACAGGGGCCAAGTAGTAATATGTGTCAGGTCCAATAGAAAAGGAAATGGGACAGATGATGATTGAGGAAGGTGTCGAATATATACCATTGTGTTACCTGCTCTTGATTTATCTAGTATTAAAAAAAAAATGATCAATTAGGCCTTGAATTTTAGAAACAAGTTATCAGAAAACAAATCAACTTCACCAAGGGAGTTCTTCCTTCAGTTCCCTACTGAAAGGAGTCTGAAAAGTAGCAGGGTTTTCTAGAGAAGGAACCATGTTGACCAGAAACTGCAGTCTCATCACGCTACAGGAGCAGAGATATGAGAGTCCTGGCAATGGAACTGCATTGGTTTATGGCCATTTAACTGAACCTGACAATAAGCATGTTACGGGGGAGGGGAAGTGGGGGATAGCCCTGCAAAGTAAGCAACCCAGTGTCTATCATTGGAGGCACCTCTTTCGGAAGCAGTCTAACTACATACCAGGAGCAAAGGCAAACTGCAACCATTGCACCACATTGTCCCTGTCAGCCCACCTGTGCAGGCCAGCAAGGCATTTTTTGCCATTTCTGGCCTGTATGGACTACCTCCTGACATCAGGGAAATATCCCAGCCAGATTCACAAAGTTACCAATAGGATTTTGCACTTAATAATAAAGGATTTCCAATTGGTTCACTATTGTCAAATCTGCTCCATGGTACAAATGTGATAACGAGAGCTCCCGGTTATTTTACAAAAGCAATTAACTAACATAAATCTTGATTCAAGGTTACTAATGCCTCAGCTTAAAACCTATCAGCCTTGTTTCTTGCCATGTGTTGTACTAGTGTCTTTCCATGCCTTTGACTAACTTGGCTACAACTGTTGTAAAGGGTTTTTGAAAGGGTGGTGTGTGTGCTACCTCACTATGTTTCATTTCATCAGAGATCAGACCTTAACACACAGGCATAATTGGTTGTCCTGATCAAAAGATGACTGCTCACTTCTGGGATCTAAACTCAAACGGGGCCTAAGCAATGGCATAATGCTACTGCGTTATGGTTGTTTATGGTACTTGGTAATAAGTTTAAATTGTAAATAGCTAATAAATTCCAACCTTTTTATGCTAAATGTAAATGGTTGAACTGTTTGATTAAAAGCATTTACCACAGACTATGACGATCTGCTCTGTCGGGAGGCATTGCACTTATAGGTTTGCCTCAAGAATGAGGTTTTTCAGAAAACTTAAATCTAAACTAGTACAAAATATATTGACGTTTTACTTAAATTATCTAGCTGGTCTACTTGGAAAGAGCTAAGACTTGTTAGACAAAAATTGCCTATCCAGAGCAACTCCCTAGGGAAGAATGTCACCTGTACCTCCATGTGCCTGTTGAGGAAAGATTGAAGTGTGAACCCACGGGGTAATGTCGCATGTTTGGCCTCTGCATGAAAGTTGATGAATGTCTAAAACCGGAAACGACCCAATATAGTTTCCTTCACCAGACGTCACGTTTTCCTGTGTGAATGAAAATCTGTTCAAAGGCCAATGTGTGAAAGCAGTGTGTGAGGACAGTGTATCTGTGGTGTGTTTGTAGTTCCCGCAGCAATTCTCTGCAGTAGGGTGTACCCCTTCAAAAAATTCATAAATCATAATTTAAGTATAGGTAACAATGCAAGTTAAAATTACTGGTTGTAAGTGCTGTACTAAATGCATGCTGGCATGGCATTGCAGTTGATTGAAAACGAGTGGTATGGACTGTATTCTGCAAAGATCTAGTCTGTAAATAGACTTAATGTGATTGTCTTAACTGTGGAGCACAGCTCCTTTCTAACTCTGTCTGGACTAGCCTAGCCGTGTGTACAATGTGTTACATACACAGTGCAGGTGCTCAAGAGCATGCCCTGTCTGGTCTTGCTTAACCCCTTTGGCTATCTTGTGTCTTAAGGCCGGGCAGTCTTTAACATGGGGTGGGGGTGTGATGCATGTCAGAACCATCACACAGCAGTAATACCATCTCTCTGCTCAGTCAGTACACGACTGATTTGTGCAACTGGTGGATTTGATTTGAAGCCTTCATACCCAGCAGCTACGCCCCACCTTCCACTGTACTGCCAAAGGTGGACAGATGGTGTCCTTTCCCTTTTGTAGTCTGAAAGTGTTTGAGACAGACTTTTCCCTCCACAGTCTGAAAGCATTTGGGGCAGACTTTTCACTCCACAGTTGAGCAAGCGGCTGCACCCTGAGGATGTGCTCCACAGGTGGTCACACTGAAGCTAAAGGCTTTCCATTCTGTTGGAACAACTCTTACGCTTGAACTAGTCTCACAAAGGAACAAAAACAAATAAACTAAAGGAAAGTCGTTTGAAATATCCCCAAAGAGGAAGTGATGTGAACAAATGTCCTGTGCGCAGGTTTCCACTTTTTTTTAGAACCCTGTGTGTGTGATATCAGGATTGCTCTGTTTAAATTGACTGGAGGATCCAAATTGTTAGAAATGCAGATTTTCTCCATTTCCCCCCCCCCCCCCCCATCAAGTTGTGAAAGGGCTGCTTGATGAACGATTTATTGCATGGTCCTTTAAAAGATCAGTTTGGCACAGGGGAATCGTGAGACTTTAAATAGGTGGGCGGCTGATGTCTTTGGAGGTTGGTGTAGGTAAGTATTATCCAGTGTAGGGTTTACAGTCACTGACCAGCCGGCAGCCGATGATTGTACGAGGTGCGAATCATCTTTAACTCCACGCCAATGGAGGAGGTGGGTTCCTGGTCACCTCCCATTTCATAATCGTTGGAAAACGGATACACAGGAGAGAGATTGTAAAGAAACAGCGGGAAGAGCTTAAGTGCTTCTGACAGCAGAGTGTTCAAATTTTTAAAAATTATAAAAAATCAGAGCAGTAAATAAACTGTTAGCTCCCCCAGTGTCTCACTGCGTCATACGGAACAGAAAGTCACAGATTCAACCCCTGGTTCCCGGAGCTGAATTATCTGACCTCAGTCAGGATGCTAAAATTGGCCTCGGAGCCCCCTGTTCTAGGGAAAGGAAAACAACACATCAACCCGGTTCCTGCTCCGGATCACTATCCAGTGATTTACTGTCCAGAGTGACTGGGAGTGCAAAGTCCTGTTGGAAGTGCACGTGTGTGGTGAATGTATATCTTCAAGTGAAGACAGGATTGAACTCGGGTTTGTTTTGATGCTGGTGGTGGAACTGTCTGCTAACATTCACTTTCTGGACTCACTTGGACAAGACACGAGAGAGCAGCCAGCAGTCATGGAATTGTAATCTAGCAAGAGTCATGTAATCAGGAGATGAGGGAGGGAGGGAAGGAAGGAAGGAAAATGGAGAGGAAGAAAAGGGGTAGTAAGGAGTGATTACAAGGCAGCAAACTAATCACAGAGTCTGGGCCATAGAGCAAAGCTTGAGCAGTAAGCAGCTACCACCTGAGCTTGGCTATTAAATTACTGCTGTCTCTATCAATGGAGTTGGTTTTACCCGGAGGGGTTTTTTTTGGCCTGTTTCAGCAGCTGTCGGTGTTGACATCTGTTGTCCATCCACTCGGTGTCACTGACCCAAGGGGATCAGTGATTATGACAGAATTACCATTGATACACAACGCTTATCAGCTGACAGCTACCGGCAACTGTACGTCTGTCATATAAATATCTAATCTTTGGGGTTGTGCATCTCTAGTCTTCAGATGGTCTCTGATCTATAATGCTTGATTTTTGCATGATTGGTGGTTTATTTTTTCAGGGATAGTCTTGAAGGTGGTAGTTAAAAGAATGCCAGTGGTGTTGGGAGGCTGGGTAGCTCCAGAGAATAGCTTTCAGTTACCAGTTCAAAGTGCTTCATGAATGGTTCTAAATGAAAATGCTTAGCAGTAAAGGAGTGTGAGGTGCAGGGTACCCTAGCACTGTGTAGTTCTGAACGTAACTAACTGTTGTGGATGAAGAGTCCACGGCAAGTTTTTTTGTATTGTCCTTTGTGAATAGGGAGAGCAGCGCTGAAATGGAAGCTTGAGACATCCGAGTACTGCTCTCTCTATTTACTTGCAGTGTGCTGCCGATCCTTATTGGACTGGTTGGAGGTCTGATGAGATGAGGACATGCATTTTCTGTTGCCTTGGGACCTACAAATAGTTGGACCCTGAACACTGCTGGAGATCCAGAGTTCATCTCCTTTGTGCTAATAATGACCCTTTGGGGGCAGGAGTGCCACATCTCGTGCCAGTGTTACGTCACCCGAGTAAAAACACTCTTAGATTAAAATTTATCCGGAACTTGGCGTATCCTGCTACAAATTTGGGTTTTGGATCTAGGGTTGGGGGCGTGCGCGAGTGCATATGTGTTAGTTTTCAACCCGTGAGACAGTCCTTCAGACTGAACTGCCTGCACTGATTTTTATCATTCCTTGATGTGAATGGACCTGACGACTTGCTTTCATGCTTTCAGAAGCTGGTATGAGCCTTTTACCTCGAAAGAGAATGATAGACAATGCCTGTGCATATTTCTTTATACTCTGCTTGAATATACATTTCACGGATAACTTCAGGGAGTCAAAATAAGTGTCACTGGAAGCAGTGTCGATCTTGCCAAACAATGTCCCCGCACCCTGTGGCAGAGAACTGGTTAGCTGTTTCTGTGGTTAATCAGCAATGTTAACAAACGCACTCAGGTTTGGGGAATCAGATATCTCTGATTGTTTATGTTTGTGCTGCTGCAACAAAGCACTTATCAGTTATATTGAAAGGGATAAAAGTTACGAGTCTGCCGAGCATGGAGTTCAAACGGCTGTGAGAGAGCCTACAAGCTTCAGCTGGGGCCTGCGACACTCAGATGTTGCAGCTTAGGTGTGGTCCATAAGTTCTAGTTCTAGTGATTAGTGAATGGCAAACATTGTCCCACACCCGAGACTGTTGGTATTAACTCTACATCCAGAAATGTCCCGGACAAGCCTTCACGCTCTCTGGTCCTGAGTGAATACAGAAATCTGGGCCTGTCCCCGAGCAGGCCCTTGCGCACTCTCCAAGGACTGCTCGTGAAATTCCTGATTGTGGTAAGAACTGGTTCAGAGCCTGGGCTAGGGTCAAGGACCATTAGATTTTAGCCGAAAGGATGTTACAGTCGAGCCCTGGTGACTCATTTAAAGTCCTTAATCTGACTGGGATATGGCTTGTAAGATTTTTGTTAAATTTCAAAATGTTTTGGCAGTCAGATGGTTAATGGTCTTTTCGGATTGAAAAGCACTGTTGTTCCTTGTGTACAGACTTTTACCCACCTAACAACTCTTTAGGCCCTTTGCTGTGTCAGAAAATGTGAAGTAGAGTGACATAGAGAAAGAAGGGAATGAGGTGAGGAGGAGAATCGCAGTGAACAGTTCCTAGCTCACTGTGTAATATCTGATTGGGAGCATCCTTCACGATTCAATTGGTAAATGCAGGGTGTACCTAGCAATAGAGATAGGAGGCACTCGGCTCAATTTCTGGTCTTTGCTGAGTTAGCTGATCTCCAGTGTGGCAGCACAAGATGCACTTCAACCAGAGCTAAAGATGAGAATTAACCTGCGTTCCTGCTCTAGGTTGCTGTCCAGTGATTTCTACTGGAAAGTGTCTGTTGCCGGGGTTGGTCGGGGTGGTGGGGTGGGGTGGCGGGTGTGGTGAAGTTGACGATAGGATGTCCTCTGTGGTCGAACTCACTGGTATGGGGGGAAAAAAAGTAGCTAAGTGGCTGGAGTTTCCCCACTCTGGAGCGGTGTTTCCTATGTTAAAGGAGAAGTGTAATCTAATGAATTGTCCCATCAGCCTAGGCTTTTAGCCAAACCCTTTTATGCTTCAGGGCAGCTGGGCAGATGCTCGCTGCTCAGATGTTGTATTTAAATTTTCTCGCGTTGATGATGTATTTCAAGTCACATCATCCTTGTCCATGACAGTGCAGAGAGGTTTCTACACAAGAATGCCTGACCCCAGCTTGCCTGCCACTAACAATTCCAAAGTGGGTAAACGGGCAGATACCCGTAAACCTATCAATATCGTCCTTCATTGTATTTAACATTGCGATGCAGTTTGGTGGGATACACTTCTTTTTGAAATACTGTTATGTCACTGGGCCAGGTGCAGTGGCTGCCATGCAATGTGTGTGCTAGCTTGTGAATATACAGACTTGGTGATCTTGGCATAAAATACCTCCATCGTCTGTGCATGTTCTCCCTTAGAACACCAGTATCTGTGCGCCAATATTAGCCGTCCCCTAATCCAAGATGTTCCATTAAAGCTATGATATTAGCACCTACCTGACAATGTGGAAAATTATCTAGCCATGTCCTATGTAGAGGAGAAGTAATAGGGATAAGTAGATAAGATGAGAATAAAAAGAATAAAAGAAGAGAAATTTTACCTAATGAAAGAGATACAGACTAAAACCGAACCCTGTAAAATCCAGTGTTTGCTGCTGTAAGCAGAACAAACTGTACTGGATTTACATTGTTCTCCATTTAAAAAAAACACACAACTTTATGAAGATAACTCTTATCAAAAGTACTTTTGTGCAGAGCACACACAAGTGGACAAAAATCCACAACACGATGTCTGGGTGTACCCAATAATCTTGTTGACGGTGATTGCATTAAAATGAAGCGAGCGCGAAACCACACACACAGTTACCCGCTGTAGATGTTGCTGTCAATCCATTGATGATGTGACCGCTCAGTGGGAACTGGAAGGATTGGAAAGGGTAGAGCTGTGAGGCATTGACTGATCCCACTGGGATTGGACAGAAGGACGGGCGGGCTCACTGCCGCTCAACAGCAGTCAGGGTCGTGATACAGGCATCTCTCTCTCCGCTTTCAGATAGGTGGGAACCTG
Source organism: Heptranchias perlo (assembly GCF_035084215.1). Lineage (NCBI taxonomy): Eukaryota > Metazoa > Chordata > Chondrichthyes > Hexanchiformes > Hexanchidae > Heptranchias > Heptranchias perlo. The sequence continues at coordinate 15,159,279 of NC_090352.1, read as the reverse complement.
GCATCCCATCAAAATCACAGGAACTGAACACGTAACCTAATCGGCTACCTCTCCACTTTCTACTGAAGCTTAAATATCAAAAAGTGAGGGCAGGAACAATGACGTCTAACTCAACTGTGCTTGTGCCAGTGGGAAACTGAGATTCCTCCACCGTTGTATTGTGTTTGGAGTCTTGGGTTTCCCCGTAGTGTTTGTGTAAAATTTGGCCAAGGTTTAGTTAAACGCGTTTGCCTCCAGTGGGAGTCAGAGCACTGAACTGGATCTGACTGCTTCACAGGTTCTTCTCAGTCACATAGTTCTCTTAAAGCTTTCACTGCCTGCTGGTTAAACACATTTTAGTGGTTCATGGAGAAACATAGTCCTCATGCTGGGTTGTGGATAATCAGCCTTTATAATGTTTTGCCACCCTGGGAGCTCTTCTATATCCTTTCCACAGTGCACCATGGGTAAGATGACATAACTGGGGACTGGTCACATTCAAAATGTGTAATTCAACAACCACAACTTGCATTTATATAGCACCTTTAACGTAGTTAAAACGTCAATTCAGTCCTATCACCATAAGTCACTAAATCTGTCCCCAGTGCAGATTCCTGTTGAGATATGAGAATTTCTGCAATGTGGAATCAGACAGACTTCAGCCAGCTCCAAATGGGATATTGTCTCAGGCCTGGCCTGTCATGCCAGCAGCCTTTATGTAAAAGTGCAACTTGCTCAAGGGGTTTAACTTAATGAAATGCCCAAACTTCTAGTTAAACACTTGCCACTCAGATCACTTTTTCCTCAGTGCTGTGCTGGACAGCTCCCTGTAAACCACAGCACGCACTTTTCCAGAAAGGAATTCTCTCACTTAATAAAAGCCAAAACCTTTTATAAAGGAAGAGGTTTGATTTTTAAAAATGTTTTTTTTTAAACAATGTTGAAGATTCAGCTATAGTCAAACAGCACCCTCTGTTTGGACATGTGCGTGAGTACCACAATTACAGTTCAACAAAGATACGGCCAAAATAATCCTACAAATCTCTACATTCTTCCAGGTAGCATTTTTAAGTCTTATACAGCTAATATAAATTGATGGGCGTTCAGTTTGCGACAAATAGTGCTGCTGATTTCAGAGCTGTGGGTTAGTGGAAGGGGCACACTCTTTACCACCCTCCCCCCGCCCCACTCACTGCTCACTGGCCATATCCACCTGTATCAGATGTCATCTATATGCAATATTTGATGAGCATGTGTTATACTTTAAGGTTGCTGAGGGATGACTATAGCCTGTGAACAGATTTAAAAAAGAAATTTTACAAATGGGTAATAGAGCATTACCTCCTGCTAATGTTGTTGAAACCACCCTCCTTACCCCACAGTTTCACCCAAAGGTGTCAGTGCCTCCGAATGCTGTGTGCTGCTTTCTAGCTGTGGATCTGTTTACAAACTAGTCTTTTCTCAGCTCCAGCGCATCCACTGATCTAGACTGAACCCCTGCTCTCACCAGTGAGGACTAGTAGTCCATAATCTCCTCTGTGACAATAACCTGCTTATGAAAGTGAGAGGAGGCCACCTCTATACACATTGTTGGACTGAAGGTTTTCTCAACGGCTACCTGTTGCTCAGTGAAGATTTTTCTCTCTTGTTTTTACCGACCAGTTTTGAACTGGACTCTGTTGTATGGTATGACCAGAAGTTTCTAAGTTTAAAAATTTGAAAGAGAAGCTCATTTTTTTCCACTTCTGTGTCTTATGATCTGGAGCCATTATAGCTTATTTAGATTAATGAGGGTTTCAGTGAAGTTTTGTCAGAACTTGAGCTATGACCCCTACTCCTGTCCTGCAGCCTTTGCCCCTTACTAGCCACGCTCCAGTTTTTGACTTAAAAAAAATAAGATAGCAACTCTTAACAAAACATACCCGCTGTGCTGGAGTGACCACACGTTGGGAATTTTAAAGAATGAAAACCAGACGGCAAAAGTAATTGACCCAGATGAAGAAGGTTTAGTGATGTGATGATGGAGTCAGTAATTCTGTCTGGAATTTTTATTCCTTTTTGCAAGAAATACTTTGAAAATCACAAACTCAAGCCATCCCAAGTAGCCTAATAAATTGTATGCCCTGTAGTGGAAGTGTTGCCATGGTGCAGTGTGTAGCCCCATCAGAGGGGATGTTGCCATGGTGCAGTGTGTACCCCATCAGAGGGGATGTTGCCATGGTGCAGTGTGTACCCCATCAGAGGGGATGTTGCCATGGTGCAGTGTGTACCCCATCAGAGGGGATGTTGCCATGGTGCAGTGTGTAGCCCCATCAGAGGGGATGTTGCCAGGTGCAGTGTGTAGCCCCATCAGGGGGGATGTTGCCATGGTGCAGTGTGTACCCCATCAGAGGGGATGTTGCCATGGTGCAGTGTGTACCCCATCAGAGGGGATGTTGCCATGGTGCAGTGTGTACCCCATTATGAGGGTGTTGCCATGCTGCAGCGTGTACCCCATTATGGGGGCGTTGCCATGGTGCAGTGTGTACCCCATCATGGAAGTGTTGCCATGATGCAGTGTGTAAGCCATCATGAAAGTGTTGTCGTGGTGCAGTGTTAGCCATGCTATGAGGATGCTGGTTTCCCCTGTTTGTTTCTATGGAATCCTATTCCAAATGTGTAACAATAATGGAGATTTCCATATAAATGTATAGTTTTACAGCCTTTACACAGTGCCCACTTTACCAACTGATTCATGGCTCCACTCTCGCCTTCACAGATGCTAATTAGTTTGCTGTCCATCTAAACGGATCAGATTAACACACATTTCATTATTCAGGGTTTACAGTGTGAGCTGTGTACTGTAAATGTTGCACTCTGATCAGCGTCCAACTTTTGTTACGGGAAAGTGACAGCTTGTTTCCTACGGTTACCAGTGTTCCCGCTCTTCACTGCTGTCAGTAAGTCCTGCTGGAAAATATACTTCAGGGGAGAGAGACCAGGATCGGGCTCAACTGTGATGCTCCGCTTACCAACATTTGCCTAGGCTTAGGAGAGGAAGGGAGACAATTTGTGGGGGTGGGGGTTGGTGGGGAGAACTCTTTTTAAAAGGAATACTGAGAACCACCAAAACAAGGAGAACAGCTATCCTGTGTCTGTCCTGAGGTACGCTTTTCAACCACTGTCCAATGAAGCACCAAACCGAAACTGAAGTTACTACAGACAAATTTGGCTGGCATTGTCAGACATTGCTTCAGAAATAACTGTCTTATAGTTACAACAGTACAAAGGTGTGTCCCACCTTTGACTGCGTCTCATTCTCTGGGGAATCGAGGAAGCATTCAAACAGCAGCCCAGTGCAGTTCCTGTGTGGTTATATAAGTGGAGCGGTAGAAACGGGATCTGTAGAGTTTACAAGCTACACGAGAAGAGGATGTGGTTACTGGAGTTTAACTTGGTGCTAAGGAGCAGAGTGAAAGCTGCAAATAATATCAGGCCTTTACGTCGGTCAGTCGGTCCTCTAACCACTTTGGGTTTCCTGGCCCCTACCACTCCCCCTTCACTGTGAACGTCCAGTCGCTTTACACCTTCATCAAGATGGTTTGCAGCCCAACTGCTGCTTTGGCCAGCGTCTCAGAAAGTCTCCGTCTAACACCACACCTCTCTGCTGGGTTGAACTTGTCCTTGCCATCAGCAACTTATCATTCAGCTTCACACACTTGGGGGAGGGGGGAATTAAAATTACTTCACTTGAAAGGCTGCAAGTGGGAAGTTGGTCTTTCTTTCTGTTTAAGTTGCTGACAGACCTGCTGTGTATGTCCAGGGTTTTCTATCTATATTTTAGATTTCTAACATTCATTTGCTTTTTGCTAACACTACCAGTTGTGTTGTAGGAGCGAGCCATTAGCTTAATGATAGCTTAGTGATATGAAAACAGCAACAACCAGTTGTGATACTCAGACTGCCTCTCTGTGCATTGTACAGTGCCCCATCTGTTGGGATCAATGGATGATATGTCCACGTTTCTGTAACATGGCCAAGTGATTTTTAAAAAAATGCATGGTGGATAGCAGTAAAGCCAAAAAGCCAGAATAAAACCCTAAATGACAGTGAAACCAGTGATGTAAAAATGAAATTGTCTGTATTATTGCTATTTTCCCAGCTAGATGTTACCTCATTGCTAAGGTGCAGTTGCTGCTCGTTTCAGAACTCCCTCCTTGTGAAGAAATTCCCTTGTGCTTTTTGGCCTTTCCTGCGATCTGTTTGCTCAGTCTGGAGTGAGCCTATGATATATGTGAACGACGTCCAGATGTGCTGTCATGCAGAATTTCCTGGTTTTATGCTTGCAGTGCAGTAGGGGTGTTAAAAGAGAGGTGTGAGGTGCAGTGGGACAGGCAAAGGTGAGGTGTTTTGAGCCACTGAAGAATGTGGCAAGTTTGACTAGGAATTTCTGCAGATGGGAATGACTTTATGGGGCTTCTTTTAGTATTCTTCCTACCCAGCCTTAGTCTCGCTTTTAATTGCTTCTCGGCGTCTGAGACCATTGGGAAAATTTGACCTCCATCCACAGTGAAGGCTTGTCAGAAGCAGGAATGGCATTCCCTATGGGCTTACCATTGTATGCCAAGGAGAAGAAGCAATGAAGGAAAGGATAGTGAGGCAACATTTAAGGAGGATGCACCCCATCAGATATTTACCTTTTTTACCCCAACCCCCTCAAATCCCTCAACAGGAAGGGCTTCCACTCCTTGATTGTATAGATTTAGTGTGACAACATGCAAAGGATCCTACGTGTTAATGCAACATATGCTGCAGATCGTCACACTGCATTCATCCTTTGAAATTTGGGCCTCCTTGACCTCTAAGAAGGAAAATCATATCAAGGGATGGCTTATGAGTGAGGAGGTCTACCCCACTCCCATGGATAATGATCCTACTAGGAGTGGCCTGAATAGCATCAGAGGAACGCTACAACGAGGTACATGCTTTTACAAGAGTGGTCATTGACGGGACATTATTGTAAATGGCCACTTTTGTTGCCTTGACGGGTCGGGAGAGAGTCAGCGGTACCCTGCAGCTTGTTGTAGCCTGCTACCCCCTGCACAACTTCACTATACCTTGGGAGCTTGCCCCAGCAGCTTTGGAGGCAGAAGTATACAGTGGAGAGCATCACAGTGTCTCACATAGAGCAGCCCTCAGTAACTACTGCATGGGGCATCTGAGCATGACCGATCACTGAAGTCTTCTATTTAACACAGTCTATCTTTATCACCACTGCCTTAATTATTTTACCCAGGGTTTCTACTCCTGATTTCTATTAGTAATCCCTGTTGGTAAGTAAATGTGCATGTGTGGACATCAGGTGAGGACATGGGGATCATGATTGGCTGTTATGCCCTTCATGGTCAAATAGCTGACTGTCTGAACTCATGATAAGAATGGTCGCTTTTGTTAAGGTGCTAGAGAGCTGCTTGCATTCCTGGAGCCATACCCCAACAAGAGTCGGCACCAATTCAGGAGAGATGGGGAGAAAAGTGGTCAACAACTCCAAAATATAGCATGGCCAGAAAGCAACCTGCCTCCAGTCGAGCCAACACACAACACCTACGGCGTTCTATTCAGTCATTGTGAATCGAAAGGAGTGTTGGAACGTGGAGAAGCAAAGCTCAGTTATTGCCTGAAAATCCTGCTCTGGTTTCCTCAGGCAGCAGGATGCTCAGTAATCTGAGCTCCTGGAGCCTAGGGTCTGAGTTCAAACGATTAACTTTCTTCCTTTCTAATGCTTTGAGTGTCAGAGCTCGCCTGTGTACAGTCAGTGTGCCTTAGCTCAAAGTCAGATTAGTTCTGATGGGCCTTGTGCACTATCATTACCAAGGGCTCAATTTTGAAATGGTGGTGGGTTGGCGACGGGGGTGAAGGTGCACGTCGCAAACCCGAATTTTAAAAAATTACCTTTTCTGATGCGATCGCGATGTAGTTAATGGTGGTTAAAGTTCTTTCTGGGTTTCGTGCCTGGCAGCCAGCCTGACTGGCTGAATGCCGACAGGAGCTGCAAAGCCAAGGTGGGTGGGGGGGGGGATGGGAGGGAGGTGGGAGGAGAGAGAAGAGAGAGGAAGAGAGAGTGAGACGTCATCCGGCGCTGTAACAGAGAGTGGAGGACGCTGAAGATCGGGGTGGGGGAGAGAGAGTGGAAGATCGGTGGGAGGGGGGGGGAAGAGTGGAAGATCAGGGAGGGATATCGGGGGGGGGAGGGGGAAATCGGAGAGGGAGACATTGGAGATGGAGACATCGGAGCAGGGTGGAAAGGTAGGTTTATTTTGTTTTTTTAACTTTGTGCAATGGTTTTTTTATTTAATTTATTTTGTTTATTTTTGCCTGATTCGACCCTTCACGCCTGGTTTGAATCGGAAGCCGTGGGAAAGCCGCTCAGGTAAGTTTAAAATAGTTTCAACTATCTAATACTTCAGAAATAAAATACCTTAAGTAGCTCAATGAGGTACAGTTGGTTCTTTAACTATCATCCTGCTGGCTTTAGTTGCTGGCGCGACTTCCGGATTCGCATTTGTGGGGAACCCGGAAGTTGGTGGGTTGGAGCTTCCGAACCCGCTCGGGATTTTCGCAGCCCCCCCCATCCCCAACGCACCCGCTATTTGATTTTAAAATTGAGTCCTGAGTATCTGGTAAAGGGCTGTGAGTTTTGCTGAGTATGGAGATTTCCATCTTGCGCCGTCTAACTCTCTTCTCTCTTCTTCACCCCATCCCCCCACCATGTCCTTTTGTATATATTTTGGTTTCGCTTATTTCCCTGTTATTTGTGCCTTTGTCCTGGTTTCCCCCTTTTTATGAAAAATGTATTCCTGTATCTCTGTGCAGTCAGTTGCCTAACATTCCTGTGCTCAGAGATAAGAGGTCTTAAGGAACAGGTATTTGCATTAAAATTGCTACAGGCAGCAGCTTATAATACCTGTTGCATAATATTCCCTCCCCCGGAGTCACGTATCGTGTAAACCTCTCCACCCCTCTCTCCTTTATGATGCTCCTTAAAACTTATGCCTTTGATCAAGCTTTTGCTCACCTGTCCTAATGTCTCCTTATGTGGCTCGGTGTCAAATTTTGTTTGATAATACTCCTGTGGAGCCCCTTGGGATGTTTTACTATGTTAAAGGTGCTATATAAATGCAAGTTGTATGTTGCGCTGGAATCTGAAGTGGCTGCCCGGTTCTGAATTTGCCCTATCTGTACTGTGAGCTGGATGGATGTATAACACTGGACCATTGCACATGACAGGGTGCCACAGCAGACGTTCAATGTTGGGGGATGGTGGGTGGGTGGGTGGGGGGGGCGGCGGTCAGGAATCTTATGGTTGGGTTGTGTGGTTAGAGTTGGAGCTCTTGAGACCTTCCTGATGTGTACGGTTTAATACCACGCCATGTCACGCATTTACCCGTTCAGCCACTCCTTTTTTTATAACCATTTATATGGAAGCTGTTTTGGGAATTCAACTCATTGTGAGTTTAGCTGTCACCCCCACCTTTTGAAACGACTTCGTAAAATTCTGCAGAATTGGTCGAGGGCAACTTTCAAACAAAATAACTGATTTCTGCAATCTGATTTTGGGTGTGATATTTAGAAAATAAAGCTGTTTTAACTTCAAACATTTTCTGCAAGTTCAACAGCTTCATCTAGCTCTTTATAGGTCGAGAGATCCTGTTTGCGATCCGACTGTTGTGACTTTGTTTTATACTCTCCTTTAAATAATCAACTGCTTGAGAGGGTCCTGAGGAGGGCTCCGGTGCCTCTTAACTCCAGTGGGGCCAGGCTATTTATGTTACAGGGTTGCCCGAGTTAGCAATCTTGTGACATTATTGTGCCCCTATATAAAAGCAGTGCTCAGGCCGGGCAGTGCACTCCATGAGTAGCCCTGCTGCTCTTAATTACCACTCCTCTCTTCCCCTTTTACCCGTTGAGCTAATTCAATGTTTTGAGGCTCCTGACACCGCTTCCACATACTGATGGAGCCAGACGCCACAGATATAGGGGAGGAGCTGCAAAGTTTCAGATCCGTTCCTCCTCTCTTTTTCCGCCCCCCCGCGCCCCACATCCAACCCGGGACAGTTGACTTGTTGAAAGATGGACTGTGTTCCCAAGTGATATCACCTCTGCCCCGTCCAAGTGAGAAGTTCAAGTGGGCGGGGAGGCCAGGTGCTTGTGCTGCATAGCTGTAGCCTGAAGTGTGGAGACATTGGAACTATTTGCTGTAGCTGCTGCCAGCTGTACTGAATCCTGATTCGCCTTGACGAGGACTGGAGGAAGAAGGCACTCTCCGTGTGTGCATAGAATCATAGAAAGTTATGGCACAGAAGGAGGCCATTCGGCCCATCGTGTCGGTGCTGGCCGAAAAAGAGCTATCCAGCTTAATCTTAAAACTTATGTTTAACTTTCCAGCACTTGGTCAGTAGCCCTGTAGGTTACGTCACTTCAAGTGCTCATCCAAGTACTTTTTAAATGAGTTGAGGGTTTCTGCCTCTACCACCGTTTCAGGCAGAGAGTTCCAGACCCCCACCACCCTCTGGGTGAAATAAATTCTCTTCAGTTCCCCTCTAATCCTTTTACCAATCACTTTAAATCTAATGCCCACTGGTCACTGACCCCTCTGCTAAGGGAAATAGGTCCTCCCTCTTCACTCTATCCAGTCCCGTCATAATTTTATACACCTCAATTAAATCTCCCCTCAGCCTCCTTTGTTCTAAAGAAAACAACCCCGGCCTAGCCAATCTTTTCTCATAGCTAAAATTCTCCAGCCCTGGCAACATCCTCGTTAATCTCCTCTGTACCTTTTCTAGTGCAATCACACCTTTCCTGTAATGTGGTGACCAGAACTGTACGCAGTACTCGAGCTGTGGCCTAACCAATGTTTTATATAGTTCTAGCATAACCTCCCTGCTCCTATATTCTATGCCTCGGCTAATAAAGGAAAGTATCCCATATGCCCTTTTAACCACCTTATCTACCTGTCCTGCTCCCTTCAGGGATCTGTGGACATGCACTCCAAGGTCCCTTTGTTCCCTCTCCACCTCTTAGTATCTTCCCATTTATTGTGTACTCCCTTGCCTTGTTTGCCCTCTCCGAATGCATTACCTCATACTTCTCTGGATTGAATTCCATTTGCCACTTTTCTGCCCATCTGACCAGTCCATTGATATCTTACCGCAGTCTACAGCTTTCCTCCTCACTATCAACCACATGGCCAGTTTTTGTATCATCTGCAAACTTTTTGATCAAGCCTGCCACATTCAAGCCCAAATCATTAATATATACCACAAAAAGCAAGGGACCTTGTACTGAGCCTTGCTTTGCGGGACCCCACTGGAAACAGCCTTCCAGTCGCAAAAATACCCATCAACCATTGCCCTTTGCTTCCTGCCATTGAGCCAATTTTGGATCCAACTAGCCACTTCCCCTTGGATCCCATGGGCTTGTACTTTTTTCACCAGTCTGCCATGTGGAACCTTGTCAAAAGCCTTGCTAAAATCCATGTAGACTACATCAAATGCACTACCCTCATCTACCATCCTTGTTACCACCTCAAAAAATTCAATCAAGTCAGTTAACAAATCCATGCTGACTGTCCTTGATTAACCCGTGCCTTTCTAAATGACAATTTATGCTGTCCCTCAGAATCGATTCCAATAATTTGCCCACCACCGAGGTTAGACTAACTGGCCTATAATTACTCGCTCCTTCCTCAGGCAAATGTTTCAAGAGCTCCTTGAAGCCTACGCATTTATACATATAGAACAATACATGGTGTTTACAGACTGCCCCTGCAACTGCCCGTTGCCAAGGCAATCACCGTGTTCAGACAGAGAGGTGTCACCTGCAGAACCCCCGAATACACATTCAACAAAAAAACAAACAGGGAAAAAAAACAGAGAAAAAAAAACACAGAGAGAGGCAGAAACATCCGGAAGGCAGAGAGAGCCAGCAAATGACCCATTATATTAAAAACAGATAACATTTGTTCGCTGGTGGGGTAACGTGTAGCGTGACATGAACCCGCGCAACAATCGCCAAACAGGAGGGTTCCCTCCCAGTCGGGGAACACTTCAGCAGTCATGGACATTCATCCACCGACCTTCGGGTAAGCGTACTCCAAGGCGGCCTTCGAGACACACGACAACGCAAAATCGTCGAGCAGAAATTGATAGCCAAGTTCCGCACCCATGAGGACGGCCTCAACCGGGATCTTGGGTTCATGTCACGCTACACGTTACCCCACCAGCGAACAAATGTTATCTGTTTTTAATATAATGGGTCATTTGCTGGCTCTCTCTGCCTTCCGGATGTTTCTGCCTCTCTCTGTGTTTTTTTTTCTCTGTTTTTTTTCCCTGTTTGTTTTTTTGTTGAATGTGTATTCGGGGGTTCTGCAGGTGACACCTCTCTGTCTGAACACGGTGATTGCCTTGGCAACGGGCAGTTGCAGGGGCAGTCTGTAAACACCATGTATTGTTCTATATGTATAAATGCGTAGGCTTCAAGGAGCTCTTGAAACATTTGCCTGAGGAAGGAGAAAATCTCCGAAAGCTTGTGAATTTAAAATAAAATTGCTGGACTATAACTTGGTGTTGTAAAATTGTTTACAATTGTCAACCCCAGTCCATCACCGGCATCTCCACATTATAATTACTCGGACTATCCCTCACTCCCTTTTTAAATAATGGTACAACGTTAGCAGTCCTCCAATTCTCCGGCACTGCACCTGTAGCCAGGGAGGATTGGAAAATGATGGTCAGAGCCACTGCTGTTTCCTCCCTTGCTTCTCTCAACATCCCGGGATACGTTTCATCCGGTCCTGGCGATTTATCTACTTTCAAAGATGCTAATCCCCTTAATACTTTCTCTCTCACTGTTTATCCCATCCAATATTTAACACTCCTCCTCCTCCTTAACTACAATCTCTGCATCGTCCCCCTCTTTTGTGAAGACAGACGCAAAGTATTCATTAAGAACCATACCCACATCTTCTGCCTCCGTATATAGACTACCTTTTTGGTCTCTAATAGGCCTACTCTTTCCTTAGTTATCCTCTTGCTCTTTATGTATTTATAAAACATTTTTGGGTTTTCCTTAATTTTTCTTGCCAGTATTTTTTCATGCCATCTCTTTCCTAATTTCCTTTTTAATTTCACCCCTGCACTTTCTATACTCCTCCAGGCCTTCTGCAGTATTGAGTCCTCGGTGTCTGACATAAGCTTCCCTTTTTTGCCTTATCTTGTCCTGTATGCTCCTTGTCACCCAGGGGGCTCTAGATTTGGCAGTCCCACCCTTTGTCTTTGTGGGAACATGTTTACTCTGAACCCCTTGAATGCCTCTCACTGCTCTGACACTGATTTTACCTTCAAGTAGCTATTTCCAATCCACTTTCACTAAATCACTTCTCAGCTTAGTAAAATGTGTGTTTATTCCATCCAATATTTCACACTGCTCCTTAACTACAATCTCTGCATCGTCCCCCTCTTTTGTGAAGACAGACGCAAAGTATTCATTAAGAACCATACCCACATCTTCTGCCTCCACGTGTATCCCTTTTTCCCCCCTCTTCCCTTGAAGGTGCTGACTCTTGCTAGTGTACAGTTGCACAAGTATCAAGTGCATGTGTGTTTTATACACACGTACACACCTTTCATTGGTGAACTATTTCAGTGGCTCCAATTTTTATCTCTTAAAACACTGCTAACCAGGTGTGACCTGAATAAAAGCTGGAGTTCAGTTGGTGCCGCACTGCAGCAAATATCAAAGGGCTGTGAGGAGTGACTCTTTGACTGGCTGGAATTGTTTTAATCATAGGCATGTTTCTACCTTATCGTAAAGGGAGGGTGTAAAATGCTGCCTAGTCATTAATGAAAGTGTGCTGACAATAGAGCCTTGTTCTGTGACATTGGGGAGCAGGGAGCTGATTAAAGTGTAACATACAGCACACAGATAAGGCTGAGTTGGAACTCTAGGTTGGATTGCAGAACACTGGCTTTAACCCCTTCTCTGACTGTTGATCCCTGGTAACTGTGAGTTCACCATTTATTTTCCAATTTTGCCCCTTTTTCCCCCTCTTCCCTTGAAGGTGCTGATTCTTACTGGTGTACAGTTGCACAAGAATCAAACACCCTCCAGTACTGCCCCCAAGTGGCCTAGACAGTGGGTGTCAACAGGCTATTCAGTCAGTGAGGGCATCACAGCCAAGCCCAACGGAGTTCTTGCTTGATCCTAACATGCACTTTTGAGCAAGAGGCCCTGAGACCATTAGATCGCAGAAACTGTTCCTGATTTCTCCCCTCCCCCAGCTCTGGAGTGCTGAAGCTACTTGTAACACCAAATGTTGCCCTGTCTTGAGATTAACTAACTCAGCACAGACCAGGAACCAAACCTGGGACCTTCCTGGTCTGTATGGATCAGCTATGTTCTGCGTTGATCAGCTGATCCCTGCGGAGCTGAATGAGCATTCTTAGTGCACTAATTTGTTACCAAGACCCCTTTTTTCCACCTCCAAAATATCACCAGACTCTGCCCCTACTTTGCCCCCATTACTTCCTTTCTGAATCACACCTTTATCTCCTTGAGATTTGACTTCTCTAATGCTCTCTTACTCTGCATCCTACTTGCAGCTTCTCCAAATTCATAATATCTTGTTCCAGATCGTTGTGCCTCCTCACTGTTGCCAGATCTCAACCTTCACATTCCTCAATGGCTTCATCCCACCCTACCTTAGTGATCTGCTCTTGTGATGCCTCCGCACATTCACCCTCCATTCGGCGGACACAAACCTACACTTTCTCCCTCGTCCATGCAAGCACGCATAAAGGCGACCTGCTCTTCCAGCCGCTATGTCCTTCCCTCAGGAATCCCCTCCCCAACCTCCTGTACCTCGCCACCTCCCTCCTCGCTTTCAAAATCCTCATTTAAAATCCCAGTTCTTCAGCCATGATTTCAGCCCACCTCCTAAAACGGTTTTGTTTTCCTTTCTGTACACAAGAACAAGCATAGAATGATACAGCACAGAAGGAAGCCGTTCAGCCCATCGTGCCTATGCCGGCTCTTTGAAGGAGCTATCCAATTAGTCTCACTCCCCTGCTGTTTCCCCATAGTCCTGCAAATGTTTCCCCTTCAAGTATTTAACCAATACCTTTTGAAAGTTATTATTATATCTGCTTCAATACCCTTTCAAGGAGTGCATTCCAGGTCATAACAATTTGCTGCGTAAAAAGAATTCTCCTCATCTAGCCTCTGGTTCTTCTGCAAATTACCTTAACTGTGGCCTCTGGTGACCCTTCTGCCACTGGAAACAGTGTCTCCTTATTTACTCCATCAAAACCCCTCATGATTTTTGAACACCTCTGTTAAATCTCCCCTTAACCTTTTCTGTTCCAAGGAGAACAACCCCAGTTTCTCTAGTCTCTCCATGTAAAGTCCTACATCCCTGGTACCATTCTAGTAAATCTCCTCTGCACCCTTTCTAAGGCCTTGACATCCTTCCTAAACTGTGGTGCCCAGAATTGAGCACAATATTCTAGCTGCGGCCTAACCAGTGATTTATAAAGGTTTAGCATAACTTCGTTTGCTTTTGTACTCTATGCCTCTGTTTATAAAGCCAAGGATCCCGTATTCATTTTTTAACAGCCTTCTCAGCTTGACCTGCCACCTTCAAAGATTCGTGTACATACACCCCCAGGTCTCTCCGTTCCTTCACCCCATTTAAAGTTGTACCATTTAGTTTATAGTGGCTCTCTTTTTATTCTTCCTACCAAAATGCATCACTTCACACTTCTCTGCATTAAAGTTCATCTGGCATGCTTCTGCCCATTTCACCACTCTGTCTACGTCCTGCTGAAGTTTGTTACTAGCCTGCTCACTGTTTACTACATTTGAGTTTCGTGTCATCTGCAATCTTTGAAATTATGCCCTGTGTACACCATTTCAGGTCATTGATATATATAAAAAAAAGAGCTGTGGTCCTAAAACCGACCCTCGGGGAACACCACTGTATACTTCCCTCCAGTCTGAAAAACAACCTGTCACCGCTATTCTCTGCTTTCTGTCCCTTAGCCAATTTCATATCCACGCTGCCTCTGCCCCTTTAATCCCATGGGCTTCAATTTTGCAGAAGAATCTATTATGTGGTACTTTATCAAACGCCTTTTGAAAGTCCATATACACATCAACCCTCTCCGTTACTTCATCAAAGAACTCAATCAAGTTAGTCAAACACGATTTGCCTTTAACAAATCCGTGCTGGCTGTCATTTATTAACCCGTATTTTTCCAAGTGCCAATTAATTTTGTCTCGGATTATTGTCTCTTTAAAAAAAATCAAAGTGTAGGTTGTAATTATTTCATGTAGCTTTAATAACTGTTTCTGTTTCTTGTTGGATTTGCAATGCCACATAATTAGAAATATTGTTTGTTTCTCTTCATGGCCCAGTTAAAAGGGGAAACTTGTAAGGCAATGGAGAGAGGGACACAATTAAGCAGATCTTCAAAATCCTTTGCAGTGATTTGGTAGGCTTGCCTTCTGAGGAGGAATTCATCAAATACTGTGTAAATGAAACCTTTACTGTTGCTGAGGCTGTACTTGGTAATGAGAATCACTGTTGAATCTTTGGGACTAAGTTGGTTTGAAGGTTCCCATCAGGTGCATCAAACTGAGCTATTTTTGACATGAGCACGAGCACTGTTGCACAACTTTTTGCACAAATGACCTGTGAAGAGACCATTAGAAGTGAACTTTGGGTGTGGAGAAGGTCACTGCCTAGTGGGCAAGTGTGTAAGCATTGCCTTGCTGGTAAGCATGCAAGTTGCTGCGTGACTGACAAGTGTGAAGGTGTCAGGCAGGTGTGCAGGCACTGGCTGTCAGGCAGGTGTGCAGGCACTGGCTGTCAGGCAGGTGTGCAGGCACTGGCTGTCAGGCAGGTGTGCAGGCATTGTGCAGCGAGTGGATGAATGGACGCTGCGGGTGATTATGCTGATGTTGCATAGTATGTGGGTGCGCAGGATGGTTGGTGTACCCGTGTGCAGGAGGTGTGTGGCAGGCGACTGTGCAAGTGCTGACTGTGTGCAGTTTATAGCTTTGGCAGAAAGTGATTTCTTTTGGGACAACTGCATTGTGCAGTGAGTCAGCAAGGTGTCCTGTCACCTCTGGGATTTTGGCCCAGCTGATGGGATGAAAGTTTCTGCTGGCTGTGAAGGTGCAACATGAAAGGATTTTGGAAGTCTGTTGCAGTTGCTAGTAGGTGTAGATTGAAAATTGTTCCTAATTTGGCCTAAAGTGGCAGTTTCGATTAGAGTCTGAGAGATTGGCTGGTGCGAAATGGGAAATAAACACACTGGTGCAGGAGAGACCTTCTGAGTTTGAGGTGATGTAAGCTGGCATAGAACAGAGGGAGCTTTACTCTGCATCTAACCTGTGATTGACCTGGGAGTGCTTGTTGCTGACAGTGAGGCTATAAATAGGACTGTCTTCGTTATCTAGCACTGAAATCACAAATAATATTACCAAAAAATAAATTTCAAGAAAGGAGACAAGGTTGTTACCTAAAGATACTGTGCACTATCAGTAACCGATTGAACAAAACTCCTTTGACTGCATTATAATATCAGTGTAGCTTACTTGGAAGTGGCGTAAAGATCCAGTGAAGTGTTAATAAATTGAGAACTGAGAGATTGCTGCTGAAATGAAGCGGGATGGTGTAATTACAAGTGTAATTACAGAGAGCACCTGTGTGGGAGTGTCTCTGAGACTGGTGTGCACTGTACGGATCCAGAGAGCTCTGTAAACAGTGTGTTGAGTGTGTGATCTCTGTACCACACTGAATAAATAACACTTGAGATTTGTGATCTTTTTCCCCTTTAGTTTTTCCGCCCCTTACCCAGTGACAATTCTTTGTGTATTGCTGGCAGGCAGTGCAGTTGCCTGAATCTGTTCTCATGCGAGTACCTTCCAGCAGGAAACTACAACTACAACAACATCAACAACTTGCATTTATATAGCTCCTTTAACTTAGTAAAACGTCCCAAGGAGCATCACAGGAGCGTTATTAAACAAAATTTGACACCAAGCCACACGAGATATTCGGACAGGTGACCAAAAGCTTGGTTAAAGAGTTGGTTTTAAGGAGCATCTTAAAGGAGGAGAGAGAGATGGAGAGGTTTAGGGAGGGAATTCCAGAGCCTAGGGCCTAGGCAGCTGAAGGCCCGGCCGTCAATCATGGAGAAATTAAAATCAGGGATGCATAAGAGGTAAGAATTGGAGGAGCGCAGAGATCTCGGAGGATTGTAGGGCTGGAGGAGGTTACAGAGATAGGGAGGGGAGGGGCGAGGCCATGGAGGGATTTGAAAACAAGGAGGAGAATTTTAAAATCGAGGTGTTCCCTCTAGATGTATCTAGAGGGAAGAGTCATTCTCTAATTGCCCCGTTGCTGTCCTTCATCATTTTAAACACCACAATCGGATCACCACTTAACCTCATCTGCCGGGAATGCAGACGAAGTTTACCAGCCTGGTATTATAGCTCAGTCCCTTCCTCCCAGTGCATCAACAGTGGGCTTTCTCCAAGACCAATATATCCTTCCTAAGATGGGAAACTGAAACTGAGAACGATATTCCAAATAAAGTTTGATCAATGTGTAATTGCAGTAGCTCTTCCTTATTTTTATATTTTATTCCTCTTGTGATGAAGTTCAGAATCCCACTAACCTTTTTTTGTACCTGGAAGCTGTTTTTTAATGAGTTATATACCTGTATCCCCAAATCCCTATGTTCACCTCTGCTCCCTCTCTTCCCTCCCCTCACAGCACCTTCCCGTCCATGCTGTTAAGTTTGTCTCCAGTTCCGTGCTCAATTTTAACAGCAATCTCTTGTGGTGAACCTCATCAAATGCCTTCTGAAAATCCACATGTCACATTCGTTAATTCTCCTCGATGCTATATTTCAGAGGTTCGGTCAAAAAAATATTCGGCTACTTAAACATGACCTGTCACAAAGCCATGCTGATTCTCCTCAATAGGATTATACTTTTCTAAGTGCCTGTGCTGTCTGTAATGATGGAATATAGCAATTTCCCACGACTTCTGTTAAACTCACTGTCCTGCATTTACTTAGTTTGTCTCCCTTTTTTGAATAAAGGTGAAACTTTCCAATCCTCCATTACTACTGCTAATTCCACTGAGCTTTGGAAGATTAGAACTAATACATTCCCAATTTCTTCACTTTTTTTTAAATACACTCAAGTGGAAACTATCTATTCCTCAAGATTTGTCTGGCTTCGATCACTTCATCTAATCCATTACAGTTTTTCTGTTATAATGCCTATAAGTTCCTTCCCTCTATTAATCTCAAGTTTTCCCTGTACCGCTGCAATTCTGTCATCCTCCACCCGTCCGCCATTATGTTCTTGTTCTCCTTTTGTTGTTTCTGTAATCCTCCCAGTCTTCATTCTTGCCACTATTCTTTGTGCTTTACTTGGGTGAATAGGGAAATACCATTTCCTTTGGTTGGAGAGTCAGTGATGAGGGATTATCAATTTCAAATCCTCAGAGAAGTTAGGAAAAATTTCTTTACATAGAGAATTGTTGGAGCATGGAGTGTTTCGTCACATGAATTGATGCAGAGGCCAACGCATCTTTTAACAGAAGATTATAAAAGTGTTTGAAGCAGATGATGATACAGGGCTATGGGAGAGAGCAGGGTAACGGGATTAGTTTTGGATTGGGCTAAATGACCACCTTCTGTGCAGTATACTTCTATAGTTCAAAGCCTTCTCATTTGTTGAAAACTGGTTCTAACCACTCTCCTAGGCCTTAATTGCATCAACACAGAAGTTATTCCTCTTGCCTTTTCAGGGCATATTCAGAAGGGTTCTGTTGGTGGTGGCTTGGGGTAGCATTGATGAAGTGCAGTTGCTGATTGATTTGGGAGAGGCACCAATAGAGTGAGAGCTACAGCAATGTGCTGTTCCTTTAAGAATATGTGGCAGTGAGGCAGCTGCAGTGGCAGCTCATGGAGAGCCTAACATGGAGAGTGCAGTTTGAATTATGTCTTTGACATGAGGACAGGTTTTGCCAGTCTCAGCAGAGCTATACGGGATGAGATAAGCGGGGGCCCATTTGATCATTTAAGCTTCATTGATATCTGATTGCTGAATTGCCTCATTTTCAAATGAGGGCTTAGTTGAGAGTTCAAAGAACAGAACTGGTGCGGGAAAGGAAAGAGAAATTGGTGATCCCTTCACTGGGATCTTTTAAAGCCCAATCTGATTAACTTAATGTGACGAAGTACCATTTCTGGACAACCTCAGCTTAGAGCTATATTTGCAGTGTAGTGGGGTAAGAGTTAAACTTGCTTTGTGTTGCTGGTACTGACTTTCTGTTTAGTTTACTGTGAAGTGTGTTTAAATGATCCCAGCTTTGACTTTGTTGTGTTGAAAGAGTTTGGGCTTCAGTAGCCTTTCATGATGCACTGGGGTGACCTTGGTCAGGCCAGAACTTTGTTTACTCTCAGTTACACTTCAGCTAACTGAGGGCAACTCGGCACACAGTGAGGGAGCTGCTAGATTAGAAAGAGACACGTGAAACAGTGTTCCCTGCACAATGTGGAGTCAGAAGGGTAAACCCGTATCTGGTCCAGTGGTCACTGTGGATTGAGTTTATTTTGGGAGGGGTTGACTTTTTTTTTGGAGTTTCTCTTTTTCTTCCCTTCAGATAGTCAAGCTCACAGAAATCTCAGCTCTTCTGATCCGAAGGTAGTTGTGCATAAACTTGCTGAGCCATTGGGGACCCCACAATACCCCCTTTACCTCCCAAAAAAACAATTTGGATTAAGACTGGGAATGCATGCCTCTGAGAATGCGAGTGAGCTCTGGCATTTGAACGTTAACCATTATGGTCAAGTATCCAGTGACACCAACCCAATCCTGCTGTGGTAATGCTGCATAGGAATATGGGAACAGGAGTAGGCCATTCAGCTCCTCGAGTCTGTTCCGCCATTCACTGAGATCACTGCTGATCTGTATCCTAACTCCGTTTACCCGTCTTGGCTCCATATCCCCTGATACCCTTGGCTAGCAAAAATCTATTGATCTCTGATTTAAAATTATTAATTGAGCTAGCATCTACTGCTTTTTGTGGGAGAGAGTTCCACACTTCTACCACCCTTTATGTGAAGAAATGTTTCCTAACTTCTCTCCTGAATGGGCTGACTCTGATTTCAAGGTCATATCCCTTTGTCCTAGATTCCCACACCAGCGGAAAAAGTTTCTCTCTATCTACCCTATTAATTCCTTTCAAAACCCTAAAAAACCTCAATCAAATCATCCCTTAACCTTCTATATTCCAGGGAGTAGAAGCCTAGTTTATGTAATCACTCCTCATAATTTAACCCTTGGAGCCCTGGTAACATTCTGGTGAATCTACACTCGTTCCAAGGCCAATATATCCTTTCTAAGATGTGGTGCCCAGAACTGTACACAGTACTCCCAGATGTGGTCTAATCAGGGCTTTGTATATCTGTAGCAAAACTTCCTACCCTTTATATTCTGGCCCTCTAGATATAAAGGCTAATGTTTCTACTCACAAACAGTGATTCTAGACAGACTCCATCATTTGAAGTGAGTTACTCAGCTCCAGTCGTGACGGGAGCTTTTTCACCGATGTGATGTTACCTCACTACTGTTATCAAGAATGTAGTAATGAAAGAAAGCTTTCCAGTCCATTACTGTCATTGTGTCCTTTTCCAGGATCTATTCTCTCATTTCCCAACCCCTAACAATATTCCACTACCCTTCACACAATCTGAAGTTGTTCCAATTCCTTATTGTTGAATTTTCTTTCTTGATTGTCTCAGTGCACTTGTCCTACTATTAACTACATCAGTCAATCCCAGCATCATTCTTTGAGCTTTTTTTTGAAAATGTGTAACTTTAGCTGCTGACCAATCATCTGGTAGAGTACATGTTTATTGAACAGTGAGTATTTCATTCTCATCTGCCCCAGCTTCTATCTTAACTTTCTATGGTGTTCCTGGACCCATCTGGTTCTGTTGTTTTATGAATAACTGAACATTTCAGATTGTGGTGATTTCATTATTTATCTGTGTTCTCCATGAATTGAGATGCATCTCCCATTCTCTAGCTACTGAAGAGGGAACACTTCCATTTTTTACAGTGAACCTGTTCGAAAAAGAATAGCATTCTGCTATTTTAGTGTCTGCCAATAGCTCACCTTGCTGTGTCTCTTTAACCCTTACATAAGAACATAAGAAATAGGAGCAAGATTAGGCCATACAGTCCCTTGAGCTGGCTCTGCCATTCAATCAGACCATGGCTGATCTTTGACCTCAACTCCACTTATTGTGTTGGGGTCTCGGTGTCCTGTCCAGTCTAGCCCTTTTTTCCATAAATCCTTCCCCTTCCAAAGTGTTGATTTATGCTGGCATTTGACAGGCACCAGTTCCCTACAGTACTGTTTCCTGTGTGTGCCTAGACAGTGAATGTTGGTAGGCCATTCAATTTTGGGAGGCATCGCAAGCCCAAAATCCCCCTCCTCCAATTTGTGCGCATACATTTATAGTAGCGGTCACTGAAAAGGGTTTCGGGGCAGGACGCACCAACCCAAGGAGCAGGACGCGCTCCCTAACCCAAGAGTGCAGAGGCCAATAGTAACACCTCTCTCATTCCTCAGCCGAGAGCCACTAACTCGGCACAGACCAGGCATCAAACCTAGGACCTTTCTGTTCTACGTGGCTCAGCTATTCCTGCATAAACACAGTGAGTCATTAGGGGAGAATTTACAAATCTAAACTTGGAGCTGAATTGCAGACGTTTGGAGTAACTTCAATTCTCCAGCATAAATGCAGCCTTTTAGTGTTTTTGTTTAATTCCACAAGTTGAAACAGAGAGCGCAGCAGCCTCAAGCTAAACGTTTGATGTCTATATCGGCGCTTTCTTTGTCAAAGGCGGCTTGTTTCTTTAATTACCTAAGAGGCACATTATCCTAACAATAAGAGGGCTCAATTCGGGATTAAAATGCCAAGGCTTCTTGTATGAACTCAACTTCACACCACTGCACAGAGGGAGGCTAGAAATCTCTTCATGTTAACTTGGGTGCAGCAGAGTGTTTGTAATACTGTAGTATGAAAACCAACAGTTGATGGGAGGTTAAAAGTAGAAAATGCTAGAAACTGAGCCGGTCAGCCAGCATCTATGGAGAGAAGTTAATGTTTTGGGTGCAGAGCCTGCTTGAGAACTGAAAAATAGGAAGTGGACAGGCATACAATCAGAAAAATAGGAAGGTGGAAATATATAATCATGAGTGGAATGATGTAACAGATCATCTCTGTCAAGTAATGTGCAGAAACGTTCACTCCATAGATGCTGGCTGACCTTCTATGTGTTTATGGCATTTTCTGTTTCATCTGCAGTGCTACACATTTCAATTGATGTTTATCATTGATGGCAGGTACCATTTATATAATATCTTATTGGCTACAACAGGGAAGGTAGTGGGAGCAGTGGTTCATGAAATGACATTTCTGAACTGGTTGTGAATGGAGAACTCTAGACTTGAAGGACTTTAATGGAGCAAAATGTCCCACGGCACTTATACTAGTGATGCAGGTAGCTCCTGCATATCCTACCCACAATTACATACAGCAGCAGTCAGTGGAGTGAGGTGGTATCTATCTGGTGTGTGACTATATGGAGATTAAAAAGAACCTGAGCCCTGGAAATACATAGCAGGTGTGTCAGAATTGGTGATTTGCAAGAGGACTCATAGTAGGAAAACTTGATTTTTCAGTGGGATTTCATGGGAATAAACTATAGTTGGAAAAGACAGGTTAATGTTTTGGATTAGAAGCACTTGAATTCATGCTGAGGGTCTCCACCTGAAATGTTCACCTGCCTTTTTGAGTTTTGAAAGGTTCTGTGCCCCAGCTTCTCCGATCTGATGCTGCAAGCTCCCACGTGACAAATGTTTTGTTTAAAAAATCTCCAGCTGACTGTGTAAACCTCTCCATCTTAACACTTCCCCAAGTATGTGACACTTTCCCATGAACGTTGAAGTGCGTCACCTTTTCATGCATCTATGATATTTAGGTACTAGGTTTTTGTCAAGGACCTTTACAGTCCCCCATCAACTTTAATCTCGGCTTGTGGATGTGCAGCTGCATGCGCAGGCATGGGAGGTAATTGTACAAGCCACTGAATGCATGTATGGCAAATGTACGACTGCCATGCCAAGCAATCTGAAACTTTGATCTGCGATGACTGTATATTTAATTGTCCAATTTTGGTGATTTTTGAAGTATAAATTACATTGGGAACCTGTATATTTTCATTAGTTCAATATTTTAATTTAGGGTTATAAATTGAAAGTGCACAGTTTGACGATTCTTTTCAGGAGCTCTGCAGAGGAAATAACAGGGCTACACCGCAGTGCGAACAACAGACAGCGGGGCTGCGATATGCAGTTGCCAGATCAGATTTAGTTATTTGTGCATCAGGACTTCCAATAACAGTCCCTGCTATTCCTTTACTCTGCCTCCCAGACTGACTATACCAGTCTGGAAACAGAGACTAACGTATTGTGCTGCTGGTAGCAGTAAGTACTCAGATTTACCAGACCGGGTATTACCATCTAACTGAAATAATTCACTCTCCGCAAGTGATGGCAGTTCTTGGGTCAAGTTTGTGCCTGAAACAGGAATTCTGTGAGGATTTTTCAGTCAGAATTGTAAATAGCAAATGAAATACGAAGGAGTTTGAATTCCTGAAAATAATGAGAAACTGGGTTGGAATTCTGCCGGATTGTTTGTGGCTTTATCAAGTGTTGGCTACATTAACTGCAGTTTGGCATCTTGCTATTTGTGTCTCATTCTTTAATCAGCTAGAAAAAGCAAATGTGTGTCTTTGTAAAATCTACCCAGCCACACCTTTTTTTTGACCATATCATATGTCTCTCTAGCTTTATATGTCAACACTTAGAATTGAACCACTGAGTGTGTGAAGGAGTATGTAAATGTCATTTTTCCTCCTTCCTATCCTCAAGATCTGACTCCCGCTGGGGTGCAGTTTCACAAGAACTGGTGAAACTCTTTGGTACCGTGTCCATATGTAAAACCACATGGTACATAAAGCAGGAAGTTTGACTACGGAGAGCACTGCATCTGAGCCCAGTCGTGTTCTCACCTGTCATATACATGGCCACTTTCAGAAGCAGGAATCCTGGGTGATTTCTCCAGCCTCCCCCCCCCCCCCCCACCATTAACTCCAGGGCACCTAGGCAAATTGTAGCACTCCAACTGCTGCCTGGCTAGAATCTGCTAACTTCTTTCAGTTTTAGGTTAAAACCAGGAACCTGGTTGAATGACTTAGTGCTACACTGGTGTTGTATTACCTAAACAAGCCAACGCAAAGCTGGCGGTATCCATTGGCCGCCTGTCGTATGTCCCACCCGATATTCAGTTTTCAGTTCCATTGGGAATATTGGTCACGGCGAATAACAGGCGGCCCATGGGATGCAGCCCTAACTGTGCTATCGCCCAAGAGGGATTTCTACCCCTTGTTCTAAGTTGAGGTGCTTTTACGTTCACACTTGAATGAGATGCTGTTTCAGGACGGTGTCCGTGTCTGTTAACCCACTTTTCCATTCAGCTTGGGGAGCCTGTGTCGGTGAGTGGGCTGGGCTCCGCTTTTATTCTGAACTCGACAGATAGCAAACACACAGGTCTATCTCTCCCCACTTACATTACTAGACTAACCCTAACCCTAATGCAGCTCCCTTATCCCAAAGGTAGAATCGTAGACGTGTTTGCGTGGCTCCATGGGCAAACATACGCTCTTCCTCTGTGGGTTTCTCTGTAGCTGGTTTTGGAGATTCTCAAGTGTGGAGATGGGTTTCCATGTAGGTGAGACCCAAAAAAAAAATGTTGTGGAGTAGAAATAGAGGAATAGTGAGATCTGATTGAATATTTGTTCACTCCAGTATCCTAAATGATATGCAAGAATATTTTAAAAACAGAAAATGCTGGAATTACTCGGGTCAGGCAGCATCCGTGAAGAGAGAAACAAAGTTAACATTTCAGGTAGATGAACTTTCATCAGAACTGGTTTGATAAAAGGTCATCAGCCTGAAACGTTAGCTCTGTTTCTCTCTCCACAAATGCTGCCTGACCTGTTGAGTGTTTTCCAGCATTTTCTGTTTCTATTTCAGATTTCCAGCATCTTAGTATTTTCCTTTTGTGCAAGGCTATTTTTCTGGGTTTGTTTCTGTGTTGTTTGTAGACCACCTACTGCAGCTCTGAAGAGTCACTGCGCTCCAATGCAGCTTTGCAGAATCTCTCTTGGCAAAAGAGTAGTGGAAGTTAGATTTTTTTTTTCCCCCCACAGCTTTAAACCTTGTGGCTGCATTGGCACTCGGCATTGTGCGGGCCTGGGCTAGGCTCTGTTTTCTTTCCTTCTGCTGTCTTGTTCGACTGTAGTGTTTAACAACTATAATTATAGATATAATTGTATATAATTATAATACCTGCTTTTGAACAACGTGGGTTTGAGAGATTAGACATTTCTTTGTAGAGGCGAGAGGCTGGAGCTATGAGCCTCTGAGCCGTCTCCTGCCATAAACTTTGTTTCACTGGAATATGCAATGTGAATTTAGATAATGGCATGTGAGGGAGCTTATTGTGAGTGCATGTAGTTCAGCAGAGGACTGGCTGGTGCGGTAGATTAGTGCAGGGTGATAGTATGAAGATCTCTCTTTGCCCATTAGGATCTTGTGTGAAATGAGTTTGGTCATTTTGGTCTTACTCCTACTGGGTAAGGGTCCACAGCACAAACTGCTTCTAATTCGACTGCCACAAGGAGAGGGCTTTGTGGGAATTGGGACTGTTACTGGAGCAGTGCAAGATGTTATTCTGAGATTGCGGTGGGGGGGGGGACTTTTCTTTCTAGCTGGCTGTGCCCTACCTAGGACCCCCGAATTCTACTGCTTCAAAGCTAATATCAGTTGCAAGTCTGCCCAAATTTGGGGGACATATTAATATAAAAATATTCATTCTAAAAGCTGTTGATAGGTTTAGCCTCTGAGACCCCAAATAGTGCTCAACTGTTTTACAGTAGTAATTGCCATTTAACAATTAGTTGCCTTTCCTAACTGTTCATTTAGCCAAGTGAGGCCACTAGGTACTGAGTAGCAGCTAACTTTTTTGTTTAAAGTGTAGATATTTACAACCATGTGTGTCCTAGTCTGCTGACTAGGCATGTGCTTAAGCATTAAGCACGTGCTTAAGCATCAAAAGTAACCATGTAGAGATGCCGGTGATGGACTGGGGTGGACAAATGTACGGAGTCGTACAACACCAGGTTATAGTCCAACAGCTTTATTTGAAATCACAAGTTTCGGAGCTTTGCTCCTTCGTCAAAGCTCCGAAAGCTTGTGATTTCAAATAAAGCTGTTGGACTATAACCTGGCGTTGTACGACTCCGTACGTTTAAGCATCAAAAAGCTGAGCTTTTTCATTTCAAATTTTCCTCTTGCTTGACAAATCTACTAGAGTTCTTTGAAGATATAACGGAGTTGGTTCACGAGCGCATGTCTGGATAAGGGAGACAGACAGTGGGTCTGCAAAATAAATGGGAGCAATTTACCGAAAATGACACTGGAGAGGGATCTCGGAATTTTAGTGGAAAACACCCGTAAACCATCAGCATAATGTGCAGCAGTGGCAAAAAAAGACACATAGGATCTTCAGCTATATAATTTGAGGGAGAAGAGCACAAGTTCCAGGAAGGATTGTTTATGCAAAACACTGGTCCGACCCCATCTTGAATATTATGTACGGTTCTGGGCAACGTCCCACAGAAGGGACACCTTGACCGTGGAAGAATTATAAAGATAGGCAACCAAGATGATTAATAGTATTGGGCACCTCATCTATGAAGAAAGATGTAAGGATATTAGTGATGTTTACATTGGAAAAATTATGGCTTAGTGATAATATTGAGGTATTTAAGATCATAGGGGAATAGATAAACTGGTTCCCAGAGAGATGTTGAATGCTAACACAAGTTTTAGGATAAAGAGATATATAATAATTGGTTTTAGAGGAGCTAAATTCAGATTTAGCCTCTTAAGCAGCAAACATTTTGGATATATATGTCCTAACAAGTTTCTGAAATTGTCAGTATGAACAGGGTGAATGGAAAGCAGGGCTCCTCCCAAGCAGTGAATGAACAGCGAGAGAAGGAGCTTACATGCAGCATATACCTGACCCCCACATCAAAATAAAAATCCTGAAAGGGAGAGCACGGAAAGCACAAAATAAATTTGGAAGCTGTGTGGAGCAGGTTCTGCACTGAGCTGAGGGATGAAGTCGATCCTTACAATTTATTCTTCTCCCAGCTGAGGGACATTTGGTGATAGCTGATGATAATGCTCTGAGGTGACGGTGGTACTTTCTCCTACCATCCCCCCACCTCAAGCTGAAGGTGCTGACCTTTGCAGGGTTATGCATCCATTAACATTGATGCATTCCTGTATCTTACCAGAGTGGCCATTCTTCATGTGAGCCCAGGCCCCGACAGTGGAGGAGCATCAAGGCAGAGTCCGACCCTGTCCTCCCCCCAATGCCCATATACCTGTGGGATCACTGGATCACAATCAGGAGCAGGAACCGGGCAGAACTGTTCCCTCAGGTGCTGCGACCAACTGTAGCCTCCTTTGTGCTGCAGTTGCTGAAACCTATTAACGCTGCATATATCCCTCCATTTATAGAACAATTTCATGTGACCTCCAGCACTTGCAGCTTGCCAGCTTTTGGTCTAATCTTGTGTACATTTTGTTCTTGAATTAGATAAATTGTGAACAAGGGTGTGGGGGAGTCTTTTAACCAAATAGATCGGCTAATATTTCATTTCTTTGTTTCTTGAAAGCTAATGCTCCTGTTAAAGGTACCTCCAATTCTTTCATGGTACCTTGATCAACAGTATTTTAACAAAAAGGGGCTTTTTTCACAAAAAAATATTGTGCTCACCAAGGCGAGGGGCTGTTGGTGCAGGGGAACAGATCACTTCAGGCATCCAGTTAGCATCAGGCACTCCCAGATTAGGCACAGCAATGGCTAGAAACTAGTAAAGCTCCCTTTGCACATCCACAACCTCAAGAGTGCCCCCTACACCAAGAAAATGCTCAGTTTCCTTATTCTTTCAGTGCTTTGGAAAGTTAATAGAACAGCAACTTGCATTTATATCACGTCTTTAACATAGAAATAGTCCCGTTGCTTCACGGACACGTAATTAGACAAAAATGGACACCAAAGCAAAGAAGGGGATATTAGAATGGGCGACCAAAAGCTCGGTCAAAGAAGTGTGTTTTAAGGAGGAGAGGGAGGTGGAGAGGCGGAGGGGTTTATGGAGGGAATTTGAGTGTGGGGACTAGATAGCTGATGTTTGGGGAGAGGGTTGTTGTAAGGGTGGAGGAAGTTACAGAGATGGGGAGGGGCGAGGCCATGAAGGGAATTTTAACACGAGGATTAGAATTTTAAATTGGAGGACCAGGAGCCAATATAGGTGAGCAAGGACAGGGGTGATGTGTGAGTAGAACTTAGTGCGGAATAGGATACAGGCAGCAGGGTTTTAGCTTGGGTGTCTTGCGTGTTATCGGTTTTATTTTACTTAAAAGTTTATATCTGTGCTTTCAGTAACTTTTTCAGCTTCGTAGTTATCAGTAATCATCTCAAACAGGTATTTTTAATGTTTAATAATCTAATTAAGAAGGCAGTGTGAGCTTCATGTTCTATGTTGGGCCTCTTCCCTTTATACTTAACATTTGGCTGGACCACCTGCAAAGTTTAAGATTGCATCTTGAGTTTAATTTGTCTTGGGAACTTGTGGTGCTGAGATTTACCTCCTACTGCACGCTCAAAATCTGACAAGAGCCTCGGTGTTTGTGCTGACAGCCAAAGGTGCTTTACCAGTTCAGCCAGACGTGTTTGGTGGCAAAACTCCAGGTACATTCTTTATTATAACCGCCAATGAACTAACTCTGGCTTATACTTCAGCTGGTCGTGATCCACTAGGAAAAGTTAAAATATCTTCTGCTCTTCTCTGACCTCATCATGGGCCAGAATGTAAAGAGCTTCTTCTCCTGATGTCTTTTGCAAGATTGTTTGATGGAATTTTTTATTATACGTGCTTGTAAAGCATTGTCTTCATTTGCTTAACCCCTAAGCAGGAGATCTCAAACTTTCTAATAATATGGCTGCATGTACTGAGGAAAACTGTAACCCCTCCCCAGTTGATGACTACTGAGTTAGTGTATTTACCGCACACATTACTTACCCCTCTGTAAGAAGGACAGATATTTACAGAGTACTCCTACTAATTAGCTGACTTTAAAATTACTGCACATCAGTATTCACCATCTGAAATCCCTTCCCCATATAGCATGTTTCTTCAGTTCATTAGCAGTCACACTTTACACGTTGAATCAAATACTGTCAGTGCCAAGAACGGCAGAAATCATCACGAGACGTGAAAACTTTTTTGTGTTCATAAATATCAATAGACATTGGCTCCTGGACCCCCAATTTTAAAATTCTAATCCTCGTGATAAAATTCTCTTCATGGCCTCTCCCCTCCCCGTCTCTGTAACTTCCTCCAATCTAAATAGAAAATTAAAAAATAGTTCCATCAAACTAAAAGTTGCGGCTATACAGCTAAATATTGATGGTGAAAAGGCTTAGGATCAAATCCCGTATGTCTGCCTGACACATTAACCAGCTTTATATTCCTGTATGTGCCCAGGTTATAATTTTACACTCCATGGTATTCTCACTGTGCAGGGTGAACCTCTTTGCTGATTTTCAGACGGTCTGATGGCCCTCTTTCTCTCCCCTCCCCGCCCCCTCCCCCCTTCACCCCCAGATGACATTGCTTTGTTTTCTATAGCCTTCTTGTCCAATACGCTGTGCATACAGATCCCCCACTTCATGCCCAGCATTGCTGCGCTATTCATTAACCTGCATTTTTGGTCTTGGCCACAGTGTTTTGTGCACCACCCCTCGTTAGTTTGAACCGGGTGATGCCATGCCCTCAGTGGACTGGAGTGACAGTCCTGTGATCTGCCAAACCTCTCTTTATATGGCAGTGGTAACCAAAGCAACTGGTCCATTCCAGAAGGGACTGACAGAGTGCATTCAGACCTTTGGATGAGATAACTGGAGATTGTAACCAATGTAACAGAGCATATTGTGAGGGGAATAAGCTGTGCACAGTCTTGCTGATGAACAGTGTAGTTCAAGCAGTGTGCCAACGGTGAGATCACTTGCAAACCAAATGTAGAATTTCAAAATGACTGATTTAAATTTGCCTTTTATGTATCCTCACGATGTGTCCACAGGGCAGCCCTGTCTTTAGAACATTCTGAAACCCATGCCCATAGGGCTTTGTTTCTTGTATACTGCTTCAGTAGAGTTTATTCGCACGTGGAAGTTGATTTATTGAGAGAGAATATTACCTGTCATGGGCTTGCTCCTGATTTTAAAAATGTGAACCTGAAACTCCTGCACCATTAAATTCTTCTGCTGAAGAATATCCAGCCAAGCCATTACTGATTTATTTTTGATTGGACTTTTTCTAGCTTCTGTTACCCTGTTTCTGGATCATTGCCACAACTAGCCTGAATTAAAGAAAAGAAAGTCTTTCATTTATATAGCACCTTCCACGACCTCTGGACATTCCAAAACACTTTACAACCAATGAAGTACTTTTGAAGTTTCGTCACTGTTGTAATGTAGGAAACGCGGTAGCCAATTTGTACACAGCAAGGCCCCACAAACTGCAATGAGATCACGACTACTTAATCTGTTTTAGTGGTGTTGGTTTAGGGATCAATATTGTCCAGGACACTGGGGAGAACTCCCCTGCTTTTTGTCGAAATAGTGCCATGGCATCATTTACATTTTCTGAGGACAGAAAGATGGCACCTCCGACAGTGCAGCACTCCCTCAGTACTGCACCAGAGTGTCAGCCTAGATTTTTTTGGTCAAGTCTCTGGAGTGGGACTTGAAGCCACAACCTTCTGTCTGAGGTGAGAGCGCTACCACTGAGCCATGGCTGACATCTTAATTAATCTCTCAATGCTAGATATAATATGGAATAATTCTTTTGAGAGTATAAAACAGTATCTGGGTGGGTAAATGGAATTCTGATACAGAGCAGCCATGATCTGATACAATGGTGGAACAGGTTCGAGGGGCTAAATTGCTTAGTCCAGTTCCTGTCTTCCTATGTCCATCATTGAAGCCCAGGCATCGATTAGCAGTGCTTTCTGATGACTAGGTTACTGAAGACACCACGTAGCTGTACCATACTGAGCAGAAGGCCGTGGGGTTTATCACTGGTCTGTGCCAAGTTAGCTGATCTCAGCCAGAGCAGCATTTGGAGTGCTACAGCTTGGTGCAGAGCCCCTGGGCTAGGGAGGTGAAAACAAAATAAATCAACCAGTATTCCAGCTCATGATTGCTATCCAGTGACTCCCTGCTAGGAAGTGTGCTATGGATGTTGAGTGAGTGAAGGATCAGGTTCGGCTGTGTTATCCTCCACGGTCAACATAAAGACAGGCCACTGGAGTGCACTACCTGAGGGTGGCTGTCTTCATGGAACCTTATCTGGCCACCATGTCAGGAGAGGGAAAAACAAACTTTTTTTTGAAAAGGAGCTGTGCAAGTGTGATTGTTATCTTTTCATAATCTCAAACTTTTCATTTTACCCATGTACAATATCACCACCCTTGCAAGTTTTTGGGAAACAATGGATATTATTACACAACATTGTCTGTGCATACCCTTCATATATAATGTCATCATACGTCATTGTCTTTATCCTTCCATGGGGTCAGTAGCCGACCCCTATTGTAAACCCTGTCCTTCACTTGCTTGTTAACTCTAGCTAACATTTCAATTTGTCGTCTTCATGGATATTAATTCGCCTTCAACAAAATTACTATTTCCCTTCAACATATTCCTTCCTCCTATCCGGTCACTTCAATGCATTTTGATTTTTGCCCTCATATTCTGGGGTGACCCAGGTTTCTGAATCCCAATAGCATCACAATTTCCTTCTCCTTCAGCCAGCTCCAACACACAGCATCTTATTCTGAATATTTCCTACCTTCAGGTAAAGGCAGTTAATTGCATTCCCTGTATGTTGATTTACTTTACCTGGATTTACTTCCACCTGTTAATTTCTCCTTCCACTCTTCAACCTCTGTTTTCCTTTTAAGTGTTAGCCGCCCCTTTGATGCTCTCTCCAGACATAACACATGTTAGAGTCAGAATCTGGAGTTGTACCTTTGGATGTTTTTCACAGTTCAAGTGGACACTGGGTAGAAATTTCACAAATCTGCCATGACACTTCACTGAAATCCCAGTGACAATATTATATGGAAAAATGGTACGATCAGTCAAGTAACAAACACTCAGTCCTGGGGAGGGAGATTTTACCTTTTTAAACCAGGTATAAATATGTTACCTCCTGATCAAATCTGTCATGCACCTTGAATATGATACCTCTTACCAAGCTATCTATTTACATGTATTTTCAACTCACCATAATGGGACTCTGGATAAACTGTTTAATCACAAAATTCCTCTCCATATAAAATACCTGTAAGCCAGAGACTTGTACACTCAAGCAATATCAACATTTATGCCTTTAATGTTTACAGGAGTATCAGAGCACTGACATAATATTCTACAATAAACCATCAGCAGTGTCAGCTGAAGACCCACATTTTCCAGTTTGGGAGAAATAAACTACATGACGTGAAGCCACATGCCAACTAGTGTAGGTAATAGAGGAATCAAACTCCCAGCTCTAACAGAAAAACTCTGGAATGTAAAGGAGCAAACCTGCATTCTAGAAAATAAACTGGGTATGCCTTCAAACTTTCAAGGTTGTAACACTCTCGGGACCTGGGCCATGGTCTAAAAGGTTACTGTAGCTTCACACGTGCTGCGGCACAATGCAAGCAGATGTCCCACTTGTGTGTCCTCCCAGATGGATAAAATAGATCCACAGCACGATTTGAAGAAAGGAAAAAAAATAGACTTTACATAGCATCATTCACGGCCTCAGGACTTCCCAAAGCACTTTACAACCAATGAAGTACTTTTGAAGTGTAGTCACTGTTATAATGTAGGAAATGTGGCAGCCAATTTACACACAGTAAGGTCCCACAAACTGCAATAAGATAATGACCAAATAAACTGTTATTTTTCCAGGAGAGTTTTTCTGGTGTCCTGGCTAACATTTATTAATCAAACAAAATCTCTGAAACGCATTATCTGGTCATTTATCTCACTTCTGTTTGTGGGACTTTGCGCACAATTTGGTTGTCACATTTGCCTGCATCACAAAATTTCAAAAAGTATTTCATTGGCTGCAAAACACTAGGACATCCTGAGGACAGAAAAGATGCTGTATATTGCTACAAATTCTTTCTACTTCCTTCGACCATCCTTTATTCTGGATCAGTAGATCTGGCACGATGCAATTTACTACAAAGAGGACATTTTTGAAGCCAGCCAGGGTGATAGCAGGAGGCACTACAACTGGCTTCAGGGTCATAGAGTCATAGAATCATACAGCACGGATAGAGGCCCTTCGGCCCATCGTGTCCGCGCCGGCCATCAGCCCTGTCTACTCTAATCCCATATTCCAGCGTTTGGTCCGTAGCCTTGTATGCTATGGCATTTCAAGTGCTCATCCAAATGCTTCTTGAATGTTGTGAGGGTTCCTGCCTCCACAACCCTTTCAGGCAGTGAGTTCCAGACTCCAACCACCCTCTGGGTGAAAAAGTTCTTTCTCAAATCCTTTCCCTTTCCTCGTTTCTCCCTCCCATTTCCCGTTTCCCCTCTCCTTTCCAATGATTCCCCGTCTCCTTTCCTGTTTCTCCTCCGCTCATTATTCTGTTTCTCCCCTGTTGCTTATTCCTCCCCATTCCTTTATCCCCCGTTTTCATGTTTCTCCCCTTGCCGCTGTCTGCATTCCTCAACTTTCCCCTTTCCGCTATTTCTCATCTTACCTCATTCCCCTCCCCATTTTCCCTGTTGCCCCCAACCCCTTTCCCCTGCTTCCCATTTACCCTGTTTCTCTCGTTGCCTGTTTCCCCTTCCCTTTCCCCTGTTTTTCCCTTGCCCCTTTCCTGTTTCCCCTCCCCATTGTCCTGTTTCCCCCACCCCTTTCCCATTTCCCCGTTTTCCTCCTTGCTGCTATACCCTGTTTCCCCCTCCACCTTTCCCCTGTTTCTCGCCCTCCCCTTTCCCCAGTTTTCCCCTCCCCCCAGTTCCCCCTCCCCATCCCCCTCCATTTTCCCCCATTTTTACACCACCCCTTTCCCCTGTTTCCGCTCTCCTTTCCCATGACACCCCTCTCCTTTCCTATTTCCTCCATTGCTCATTACCCTGTTTTTCCCTTTGCATCTTTCCCCTGGTTCTCCCTCCCCTTTCCTCCTTCCCTTGTTTCTCCTCTTACCCATTTCCCCTTCCCTGTTTCTCCCCTTTCCCAATACCGTTCATCCCGATGCCCCTTTCCCCTGTTTCCCTCTCCCCTTCCCGTTTCCCACTCCACTTTCCCCTGTTCCTAACCTTGCCCCTTTCTGCTGTTTCTCCCCTTGCCCTTCCCCCTGTTTCCCCTTTCCACTATCTATCCTTATCCCTTTCCCCTGTTTCTCCCCTCCTTTTTGCCTATTGCTTCCCTTGCCCCATTCCCCCCTTGCCACTTTCCCCATTTCTCAACTTCCCCCTTTCCGCTGTTTCTCACCTTATCCCATTCCCCTGTTCCCCCTCCCCATTTTCCCTGTTGCCCCACCCCTTTTCCCCTTTACCCTGTTTCTCCCCTTGCCTGTTCCACCCCCCTTTCCTCTGTTTCTCCCTTTGCCCATTCCCTTTGCTGCTTGCCCTGTTCCTCTGCTTGTCCCTTTTGGGGCTACAAAAGGAAAAACTCAGCCTGGTTTCCTGCACCTGATCACTTTTCAATAATTCCTGCTGAAAAAAGTTCCAGTTTGGATATCAGATGAGAACAGGATTGAATAGTCTGCTGACCCTCACTGTCTAGGTTGACTCATGAACAGTGGTTTCTTGGGCAAGGTACCAGAGAGTGGCTGACTTCTGTAGATCTGTACCTCAACAAAAGTCACCACCTTCAGGAGAAGCAAAGCATCCTTGGCCCAATCATCATCGGTCACTCCATCAGTAACCTTCCCTGCATCATAAAGTCATGAGTGGAGCTGTTCATTGACAATTCCACATTGTTCAGCTCCATTCACAATTCTTCCTATAATGAAGTAGGCCATACATTAGGATCTGGATAACATTCAGACTTGGGCTGACAAGTGGCAGGCAACGTTTGCATTGCTGAGTAATAACCACCTTGTACAAGAGGAAGCCCAGCCACCCCTCCTTGACTTTCAATGGTCCCGCTGTTGCCCAGTCTCCCCACCACCCCCTCCCACCGCCGTTATCCAGTGATGAAAAGAGGCTGCACTAAAATGAAAAATATGAGATTATGTAAAGGCAACCATCTCACTTACACAGCATCTATGCAGACAACAATAAAATAGGAGGCATAGTAAATAATTCTGAAGACCAAAGGATGCTGCAAAAGGATATTGTTAAGATGGCGGAATCGACAATATAAGTGGCAGATGAAATTCAATGTCAGTAAATGTGAAGTGGTACATTTTGACTTTAAAAAAATAGTAATAATTATACTCTGGGGAAGGCTGAGTGATGTGCAAAAGCAGAGGGATTTGGAGGTTTACGTTCACAAGACATTAAAAGCAGCACCTCAAGTGGATGCGGTCATAAAGAAAATTAATGGGATATTGGGTTTTATGATAAGTATAGAATATAAAAGTCGAGACACAATGGTGAATCTTTAACCACAGTAAGGCCACAGTTGTAGTATTGTGTACAGGCTGCACACTATAGGAAGGATGTTGTGGCAAAAGAGGATCCAGCATAGATTCAATAGGGCTGCTGCTTGGCTTGAGGGAATACAAATAGAAAGATTGACTTGAAAATTTGTGGCTGTTTTTGTTAAATTAGATGCGATTAAGGGGCAATTTCATAAGAGTGTATAAAATTATGAAGGGATGGGACAGAGTAGAGAGAAACAAACCACAACCAGTGATTTGAGGGCTGTACAATGAGCGGACATAGATTAAATGTTGAGATTTTGAACAGAGAGCTGGAGAAACTTTTTTACACTGAGGGTACGAGATTGTGGAATGCACTACCAGAGTTAGTGACTGATGCAGAGACCATGTCAACATTTAAGAACTGGTTAAGTAGATGGTTGAACAAAAGGGGAATAAAGGGATATGGTAACAGGATAGGCTATGGGATTAGGATTACTGTTCATGTGGAGGATAAACACATAATGGTTGGACTGAACAGCCCTGTTTCCATGTTATATCTATGATTCTGTTCTCTCTGGTGTCCTCACACACACATCTTCTGGTAAGGCCAACTGAGGTGTGATCAGGGATAAGAGCCCTGATTGATTTTTCTCCTACATAGCCCAGGGGTGGACACTGAGGCTAATGGTAGTGCCTCTGGTTTTATCCCAGCTGAGATCAGCCAACTCAGCACGGAGCAGACGCATTCTGGTTTGTAGCTTCAATGCTGCATTGAGTGGTGCTTTTACCCGTGCAGAAAACATGATACAGCAGCTCAAGAACTCTTAGAGTAGCTTCAGACTTGCTACATATGAATTTGACCCAACTTTTTTTAAATTTCAAAACCGTGCAGCTAACACGTGATCTGCAGGAAAAACATTCAAATTGAAACCCAGAGATGGAATGCACTAATGCTGAATAATTCCTCCCCATCTCCAGTGCACCCTACATATAAGCGGAGTGCATTTGCCCATCAATACAGACACTGAGCTTTTAGGTTTTAAGACTTTTCCAGGTGTAAACGGATTACTATGTTTGCAAAACAAAAAATAAGCAATGCATTGTGGTGAGAGGGGAAGAAGAAGAACAAAGTGTGAAGAGCAGGTTGTGCTCACCAGGCTGTGGGATTTGTCAAAAACGCATTTAATTGGATACTTGCCTTCATATAGAACCATACCACATTGAAACGCCTTAGTGGTTCCTGCAAAGAATTCCCTTTGAAACGCAGAGACGGTTATGTAAGCAAATCTGGCAGACATTCTGTACCTACAGCTCACCGCAAACAGCAATGAGATGAATATAACCAGCTAGTCTGGCTTTTTTATTGGTTGTATTGATTGAGGGAGGAATCTTGACTAGGACACTGGGAAAACTCCCATCTTGAGATCAAAACTCTGCAGGTAAAATGATACTGTTGCCTGTACTGCTGTGAGTGTAATTGGTCCCTGTTGTAGCTGCAGTGTCTGCGATCTCACTGGGATCCCATTTTTTTGAAACTAAAGTCTGTCACCAGGCATGTTTACACTGGAACAAGAAAGAACTTGGCAAGTAGGGGCAAGCATGCAGTGCAACAGATGAGCCAAGGCAGGAAGGTGTGCTGTGTTGTAAATGAGTGCATTTTGCTGGTCATTCTTTTAAAATATTTTTGTTCTACGCTTGTAAAATGAGGAAGGCCAGGCCTAGGCGCTGGGACACTTCTTTTGTTTCGTGGACCTTGCTGTTTGTATCGAGCACACCCAGGTCAGATATAGCACTTGAGAAATGCAGAGTGAAGCTGTCTCTGCTTTTTTCAGTTTCAATATGAGCGAGACAAACAAGTGTGACACTTCTAATCATAACACCAGGCACCATAAGTGGCTTCCGAATGGGAATTTGTGCTGAATTATGGACAGATTTATGCCATTGGTTTGATCAGACTCTGGACTGAGGTCGAGCTGCTTTGAACTCCCATCATGTAGGACCCTTACAGTTAGAATAGGGAAAAGACTTCAATTCCCACCCATCAGACTGGACTAGAATTAAGTCCCACGCCCCTGTGGTTAACTGTGTTGATCTTACCCCATTATGCTAGCCAGCAGTTTCCATATTTGGAGGGGGTTGGAAGTGTTTTTTTTAAGGGTTTCCATTCTATTGTGTTTTGTCACTTACCTCCATCGTTCAGATTCTACCCACCAGGCTTGTTCAGCAATATATTGTGTGGAGTGCGTACCTTCGATGCTGTTAATTTGGTGAAAGGGATTTGATGGCCCCAGCTGCTCATGTACACCGTGCACAAATCTGCACAGCACAACTGGGGAAGAGTGAGGTAATGCATTTGAGGAGGGCAAACAAGGCAAGGGGGTACACAATAAATGGGAGGATACTGAAAGGTGTAGAGGAGCAAAGGGACCTTGGAGTGCATGTCCACAGATCCCTGAAGGTAGCAGGACAGGGAGATAAGGTGGTTAAGAAGGCATATGAAATACTTTCCTTTATTAGCCGAGGCATACAATACGAGCAGGGAGGTTATGCTGGAACTGTATAAAACACTGGTTAAGCCACAGCTTGAGTACTGCGTATAGTTCTGGTCACCACATTACAGGAAGGATGTAATTGCACTAGAAAAGGTACAGAGGAAATTTAACGAGGATGTTGCCAGGACTGGAGAATTTTAGCTATGAGGAAAGATTGGATAGGCTGGGGTTGTTCTCTTTGGAACAGAGGAGACTAAGGGGTGATTTAATTGAGGTGTACAAAATTATGAGGGTCCTAGATAGAGTGGCTAGGAAGGACCTATTTCCCTTAGCAGAGAGGTCAATAACCAGGGGGCATAGATTTAAGGTGATTGGTAGAAGGATTAGAGGGGAACCGAGGAAAATCTTTTCACCCAAAGGGTGGTGGGGATCTGGAACTCACTGTCTGAAAGGGTGTTAGAGGCAGAAGCCCTCAACTCATTTAAAAAGTACCTGGATGTGCACCTGAAGTGCCGTAATCTACATGGCTACGGACCAAGTGCTGGAAAGTGGGATTAGGCTGGGTGGCTCATTCTCGGCAAGCGCGGACACGATGGGCCGAATGGCTGCCTTCTGTGCCGCAAATTTTCTATGATTCTATGAAGTGGGAGTTCATGTGTTGAAGCCTGTGAATAAAGCAGGAGCAGCTCTCCATTTGAAGAGAGATACAATTGATGTGATACCTGGATTCTGATACTGTTGGGTGTCAATTGTAAACAATTTTACAACACCAAGTTATAGTCCAGCAATTTTATTTTAAGTTCACAAGCTTTCGGAGGCTTCCTCCTTCGTCAGGTGAACGATGTTACCTGTCTGTCTGCACACTGATTGCCTTGGCAACGGGCAGTTGAAAAAACTGTCTGTAATCACCAAGCATTGTTCTGTGAATTATAAATGCGATTTCATTTCGAGGATTTCATTTTCACATCGTTCACCTGACGAAGGAGGAAGCCTCCGAAAGCTTGTGAATTTAAAATAAAATTGCTGGACTATAACTTGGTGTTGTAAAATTGTTTACAATTGTCAACCCCAGTCCATCACCGGCATCTCCACATCATGTTGGGTGTCAGACATTGAAAAGATTTTGTTAATCCCTGAGCAGGAACATCGGAGCCTCCTCCCATTGTTTAATCTGTTTTTATTGAAGTCTTTTAGGATTCAGTGGAACTCCAGGCCTGTTCCCTGTGTCACCGATCTGACAGCGAAAATCTCTCTATTCTCCTCGAGGGAGAATATTGCCCAAAGCAAAGTGCAGTACCCACCTATTAGTGGTGTCATTGTTTCTCAGTTCAGCTCTTGGCTTTGACTTGCTTATTGATCGGTCTGTAAATGAGTACTACTCGCCCCTCCTCAAAGGATTTGTGCCTGTAAATGGAGTGTGTGAATTCAATCCAGTCATCCTCAACTCCTGATCTGCACTTGATCCAGATTCACTGCACAGAGTGTGGTACGGTCACTATAATCCTCATCCTATCCACAGGATCCTGGTGCACAGTCCTCATCACATAGTGCAGAATTCCTGAATACAAGCCCTATGCCTCGCCGAGAACTTCTTATTTTTAACCTGATGCTGACTAGGAGCAGGAATCCTGCCTGACTCCCTCATCCTCCCCTGCCCCACCCAGGAATGCTGAGGCTAATTGCAATGCCCAAAGTCAGCATGGACCAGGGATCAAACCTGTGGACTTGAAAGTTTTCACAGACTTTTGCACCATGGGACATGTGTGAAAGAAATGCAAATTCAGAAGTGTTTGTCTCCCTCAGGATGCATGTATGTGTGGAGGTGTGGTTTGTCACATTGCCCAGTTCAGTAATGTCATCACCCGTGAGCCAAGTTTCAGTCAAAGCCAGGATGTCAATGCCGTCATCCACAATAAGGTCATGGATGGCAAAGGCCTTGCTAGTGAGTGAATGGACATTCTGGAGAGAAATGCAGAGAGGGGTGGTGATTGATCCGCAGGCAGAGTCCAAGGGAGTTGTGGGTGGGAAGGTTGGCAAGAGAGATGGATGAGGCAGTTGGGTAGCTGCTCATAAGGCAGCAATGGGTGCCTCGATGGGCCTATGGAAAATTCCAAGAGAGGTACAGAATGTAGCTATTAGCTTATTCAAAGGGGATTGAAGCCTGGAATAGCAGCAAAAGAGGGTGATGGCAGAGGAATAGTGATCAGTTGGGTTAGGAATTGGGGAGACAAAGTACCCAAGAGGGGAGACCTGAAAGGTAGCATGGTAGGATAGAGATAAGGAGAGAAGGGTAATCAATGCAATCAAAATCAGGCCAGTTCTCTAAAGCGAGGGGAACCTGCTCCACCAGGTTACCAGCCATGCAGTGAAGATAAAACTCCACCACAGTGAACTTGGGGCCGGAAACGGATGCCACAATGTGCATGTGATTGGACAGGGAAGATATTTAGGTTATGTAGGCATCGTAGGGATTAGAAGAGACACCTGGTCATCAACAGAGGACCGTCCCTTTTACTCCAGATGCCTTGTATCAGATGAATCAAAAATTGTTACACTCAGTACTTAATGTTACAACAAAATGTTACGATATCTAATTAGCCAGTTGTCAGTCCACAGGTGCAGCACTTCATTGCATCAACAACATCACCAAACACTAAAGCTCTCCATAAAGCAAGGTTCGCAGAAGTTGTTTGTTTTAAAGTGAGTCTCCCGCTGCGGATTCTGTGAGGGAAAAAGACTGATCCTCCTAATTCCCTGATGGTTTACTGGGTAAAGATACCAATCCCTGCTCTGTGGCGAGTCTCCTTTCCTAATCCATTTTGTAGAATGGTTACAGCACAAAAGGAGGCTATTCGGCCAGTCGAGCCCGTGCCGGCTCTTTGTAAGAGCAATCCAGTTAGTCCCATTCCCTGCTCTTTCCCTGTAGCCCTACACATTTTTTCCCTTCAAGCATTTATTCAGTTCTTTTTTGAAAGCCACGATTGAATCTGCTTCCACCACTCTTTCAGGCAGCGCATTCCAGATCATAACCACTTGCTGCATAGGTGGGCACGGGGGATGGGATCGGGTGTCAGTCACGGGGGTGAGGGATCAGGGGTCATCACGGGGGTCCGTGATCGTTGAGGTGGAGGGTCGGATGATCGGGGTCAGGGGTCCGCGATCCGGGGGAGGAAGGGTGTCGGTGCAAGTAGGCTTGTTGGGCCTGGGGGAAGCACTCCTGCTCCACCGGGCCCGCAAATTGTGCCTTTCTAGGCACTTACCTGCAGTCTCGGGCCTTCTCGCCTCCTTTCACAAGGCGTAAAACAGAAGGCCCAGGAATCCCGGCCCCCCGGGGTTGAAATGGGGAATAAGTTAAAAATGGAGGCCCGAAGCCTCCTTGAAAGATTTTAAGGCCTGACCCGTCTCTTGAGAGCGGGTTGGCCTCCCGCCCCTCGTCCCACCCCCGTGAAAACCGGAAATGGGCAGTTTGGAGGTGGTTCTGAAATGGTGGCAATTTTCAATGCCGCCTCGCCCCCAATCCACTCGTTTTTTACTTTTAAAATCGAGCTCTATGTCTCTATTTATAAAGGCCAGCATCCCGTATGCTTTTTTAACTGCCTTCTCAACCTGTCCTGCTACCTTCAAAGATTCGTGCACGTACACCCCCAGGTCCCTCTGTTCCTGCACCCCTTTAGAATTGTACCATTTTGTTTATATTAACTCCCCTCATTTGTCCTGCCAAAACGTATCACTTTGCAACTCTCTGCATTAAATTTCATCTGCCATTTTGTCCACCCATTCCACCAGTCTGTCTGTGTCCCCTTGAAGTATGTTACTATCTTCCTCACTGTTTACTACACTTCCAAATTTTGTGTCATCTGCAAATTTTGAAATTGTGCCCTTTACACCCAAGTCCAAATCATTAATATATTTCAAAAAAAGCAGTGGTCCTAGTACCGACCCTTGGGGAACACCACTGTGTACCTTCCTCCAGTCTGCAGAACAGTTGTTCACCACTACTGTTTCCTGCCACTTAGTCAATTTCGTATCTAAGCTGCCACTGCCCCTTTTATTCCATGGGCTTCAATTTTGCTGGCAAGCCTATTATGTGGTACTTTATGAAACACCTTTTGAAAGTCGATGTACACCATATCAATCGCATTGCCCTTATCAACCCTCTCTGTTACCTCATCAAAAAATGCAATCAAGTTAGTTAAACGCGATTTGCCTTTAACAAATCCGTGCTGGCTTTCCTTTATTAATCCACACTTGTCCAAGTGACTATTAATTTTGTCCCAGATTATCGTTTCTAAAATCTTCCTCACTACCGAGGTTAAACTGACTCTTCTGTAGTTGCTGGGTTTATCCTTACACCCTTTTTTGAACAAGGGTGTAACATCTACAATTCTCCAGGCCTTTGGCACTACCCCCATATCTAAGGAGGATTGGAAGATTGCTTGGATTCTTGAACACTATCTAACAGCACAATGAAATACAGCAATTCACACCCGATTCCAGCATAAGCCCTGGTCTAAGTTACGCCTTGGCATTGCAAGGGGAGATCATCCTTGCATCTGTGACAAGTATACGATGAGGCTGAGAAGAGATGCCCAGCTACAGTGGGCTGAAACCCACCTTACTCTGACCCAGAAAATTGTCACCATTTTTCCATTTGAAATGCTCTTTTTATTTTTCAATTCTAGTAGTCACTAGAATCATATATTTTAATGCCTTTGGGGTGACTTGGAAAGTTCTGTTTTTCCATGTTAACTAATCCTCTGGCTGTGAGTTCTGCAGTGTCAGGGCACCTAATGAGGTGTTGTTCCTTTATATAATGTATACTGGTTAAAAGTCATTATCAGAGGATACTGTTACATTTAAACACTGATGGGCCTTTTCCGAGTAATTGTGTAACATGGCTGTTCTCTTCACTTCGGGTGCATCGCAAGTTATTCCACCAGAGGTCTGTAAAATCTAAGTAGCACTGTGCCGAGCTGAACACCACAGTCTCCGAAATACACTGGCTCTTGTTCTGAAGGGAGGTTAAGAATCTCCTGTTGAACTCTTGATCCTGAATGCCTGATTTCTGCTCACTTCAGAACCAACCAGAGCAGAGGTGACTTAGCTGTTCCTCGATGCTGGAGCTGGACCTTATCTCGTTGTACCTGGTCACACAACCTGCATGTCCAGTCTACAATGAAAGATCCTCTTCTAGCACTTGGTGCCTTATGCCTTTTAGTTTTAACCTTGGTGATTTGCTGTCAGTAGTGCCTCTGCAATCCTCCCACCACTATCCATGCTTTTCAATATAACCTGAACTCAACATCTCTGGCAGCTTCCTAGGCCTGAATTTTAATTGGAGTTTGGACAACTGCTGGTCAAGACAGTCCAATGTGTAGGCCACCATTTATTGGATCAGAACTGATGACACTACAAAGAAAAACAAAGGGAAAGGTGCTGATTAGTCATGGGCCTTCATTTAAGGGCTGTATCCCAGCATCCAAATGGCAACATCAAACTGTCACTATGTAGAAGTCAGAGCCAATGCTGCATAAATGTAGACCCTGGAACTCAACGCATCTATCCAGGTGAAGGACTCTTGAGATGGCGTGACTTTACTTCACTGAGATTCATTATGTGGGGGTGACCATGCTTAAGAACATAAGAAATAGGAGCAGGAGTAGGCCACATGGCCCTCGAGCCTGCTCCGCCATTCAATAAGATCATGGCTGATCTTCAACCTCAACTCGCTTTCCTACCCGATCCCCATATCCCTTGATTCCCCTAGAGTCCAAAAATCAATCTATCTATCTCAGCCTTGAATATACTCAACAACTCAGCATCCACAGCCCTCTGGGGTAGAGAATTCCAAAGATTCACAACCCTCTGAGTGAAGAAATTCCTCCTCATCTCAGTCTTAAATGGCCGACCCCATATCATGTGACTATGCCCTCTACTTCTAGACACTCTAGCCAGGGGAAACAACCTCTCAGCATCTACCTTGTCAAGCCCCCTCAGAATCTTTTGTGTTTCAATGAGATCACCTCTCATTCTTTTAAACTCCGGAGAGTATAGGCCCATTCTACTCAACCTCTCATCCCAGGAATTAATGTAGTGAACATTCGTTTTGCTCCGCCTCTAAGGCAAGTCAATCCTTCCTTAGATAATGAGACCAAAACTGTACACGATACTCCAGGTGAGGTCTCACCAGAGCCCTGTACAATTGTAGTAAGGCTTCCTTATTCTTGTACTCCAACCCTCCTGCAATAAAAGCCAACATGCCATTTGCTTTCCTAATTGTCTGCTGTACATGCATGCTAACTTTTTGTGTTTCTTGTACCAGGACACCCAAGTCTATCTGGACACCAACATTTAATAGTTTCTCATCCTTTAAAAATTATTCTGTTTTTTTTAATTCTTCCTACCAAAGTGAATAACTTCACATTTCCCCACATTATACTCCATCTGCCACCTTCTTGCCCACTCACTTAACCTGTCTATATCTCTTTGCAGACTCTTTGTGTCCTCCTCACAGCTTACTTTCCCACCTAGCTTTGTATGGTCAGCAAACTTGGATATTACACCTGGGTCC
The DNA here is from genome assembly GCF_035084215.1 of Heptranchias perlo. Classification (NCBI taxonomy): domain Eukaryota; kingdom Metazoa; phylum Chordata; class Chondrichthyes; order Hexanchiformes; family Hexanchidae; genus Heptranchias; species Heptranchias perlo. The sequence continues at coordinate 15,115,298 of NC_090352.1, read as the reverse complement.
CTTCATCGAAGTCATTAATATAGATTGTAAATAGCTGAGGCCCAAGCACCAATCCTTACCGTACCATGTTACCTAGTTACAGCCTGCTAACCTGAAAATGACCCATTTATCCCTACTCTCTGTTTTCTGTCCGTTAAACAGTCCTCTATCCATACTAATATGATACCCCCAACCCCATCAGCCCTTATCTTGCGTAACAACCTATTATGTGGCTCCTTCTCGAATGCCTTTTGAAAATACAAATATACTACATTCACTGTTTCCCCTTTATCCACCCTGCTAGTTACATCCTCAAAAAACTCTCAATAAATTTGTCAAACACTATTTCCCTTTCATAAATCCATATTGACTCTGCCTAATCATATTATGATGTTCTGAGTGCCCTATTACCACTTCCGTAATGTATTCCAGCATTTTCCCGCCGACTGATGTCAGGCTAACTGGCCTGTAGTTTCATGTTTTCGTTCTCCCTCCTTTCTTAAATAGCGGGGTTACATTTACTACCTTCCAATCTGCTGGGACCGTTCTAGAATCTCAGGAATTTTGGAAGATCACAACCAATGCATCCACTATCTCTGCAGCCACCTCTTTTAGAACCCTCTGATGTAAGCCATAGGTCCAGGGGATTTATCAACTTTTAGTCCCATTAGTTTCTCAAGTAACTTTATCTCTACTGATAATTACTTTAAGTTCCTCACTCTCATTTACCCCTTGGTTCACCACTATTTCTGGTAGGCTTTTTATGTCTTCTACTGTGAAGACAGATACAAAATATTTGTTCAACGCATCTGCCATTTCCTGATTCCCCATTATAATTTCTCCCGTCTCAGCCTCTAGGGGACCAGCAATTACTTTTTCTACTCTCTTCCTTTTTACATACTTGTAGAAACTCTTACAATCCGTTTTCATATTTCTTGCTAGTTTACTTTCATATTCTATTTTCTCCCTTTTTATCAATTTTTTGGTCGTCCTTTGCTGGTTTCTAAAACTCTCCCATTCCTCAGGCTTACTACTCTTCTAGGCAACATTATAAACCTCTTCTTTTAATCTAATACTATCCTTAACTTTTTAGTTAGCCATGGGTGCATCACTTTGTCTGTGGAGTTTTTATTTCTCAATGGAATTTATATTTGTTGAGAAAATTGAAATATTTCTTTAAATGTTTGTCATTGCTTTTCAACCTTTAATTTAATTTCCCAATCTACCGTAGCCAACTCGCCCCTCATACCTATGTAATTGGCTTTATTTAAGTTTAAGACTCTAGTTTCAGACTTAAGTACGTCACTCTCAAACTCAGTGTGAAATTCTATCATATTACGATCACTCTTCCCCAGAGGATCCTTTACTGTGAGATCACTACACAATACAAGATCTAAAATAGCCTGTTCCGTGGTTGTTTTCATTACGTATTGCTCCAGGGAACCGTCTCGAATGCATTCCACGAACTCGTCCTCCAAACTACCTTTGCCAATTTGATTTACCCAGTCTATATGCAGATTAAAGTCCCCCATGATGACTGCATTACCTTTGTTACAAGCTCCTATTATTTCATGATTAATACTCTGTCCAACAGTATAGCTACACTTAGGGGCCCCATAAACTCTCCCAATAGTGTTTTCTGCCCCTTGTTACTTATTTCCACCCTTACTGATTCTACTTATTGGAATTTAATGGTTGAAACACAGCCAAAGCTCGTCCTTGAGTCTTGCCTTTTATTTCAATGGGTTCAGAATGAAGAAATTTCCTCCAGTTTGATAATGATCTGTTGCCAATTTTAAATGGGCAACATTCAGCTTAGGCTGGTGTCAAGAGGATTGTTGGAGCAGGACATGGTTTTGTGTCTGTGTTGCCTGCTCAAGGCGACTTTGCTGCCTGGGAGACTCGGTACATTCAGTAATTTTTCTTATTCAGCATTTGCCGCACTGCATTTCTTCCCATGGGAGAATCACTGACCGCATTCGATCTGCGATGGTTTTGATAGCAGGGCAGCTTTACGGTTCTCTTTTGCCTTACTGCATGAAAATGCTTCAACAAGAACAACGCATTTATATAGCACTTATAACGTGGCAAAACATCCCAAGGGACTTCACAGGAGGGTTATTAAATAAAATTTAACACTCAGCCACATAAGGAGATATTAGGTCAGGTGACCAAAAGCTTGTTCAAAGAGGTAGGTTTTAAAGGAGCATCTTAAAGGAGGGAAGAGAGGCAGAGGGGTTTAGGGAGGGAATTCCAGAGCCTAGGGCCTAGGCAGCTGAAGGCACGGCTGCCAATGATGGAGCAATTAAAATCGTGGATGTGCAAGTGACCAGAATTTGAGGAGTGCAGAGATCTCGGAGAGTTGTCGGGCTGGAGGAGGTTACAGAGATAGGGAGGGGGCGAGGCTATGGAGGGATTTGAAAACAAGGATGAGAATTTTTTAAATCGAGGCACTGCCGGACCAGGAGCCAATGTAGACCAGCGAGCACAGGGGTATTGGGTGAACGGGACTTGGTGCTAGTTAGGATATGGGCAGCAGAGTTTAGGATGAGCTCAAGTTTATGGAGGGTAGAAGATGGGGGGCCGGCCAGGAGAGCATTGGAATAGAGGTAACAATGGCATGATTGAGGGTTTCAGCAGCAGATGAGCTGAGGCAGGGGCAGAGATAGGCGATGTTATGGAGTTGGAAGTAGGCGGCCTTGGTGACGGTGCGGATATGCAGTCGGAAGCTTATCTCGGTCACATAGGATGCCAAGGTTGCGAACAGTCTGGTTCAGCCTCAGACAGTGGCCAAGGAGAGGGATGGAGTTGGTAGTTGGGGAATGGAGTTTGTGGCGGGCACTGATGACAATGACTTTGGTCTTCCTAATATTTAGTTGGAGGGAATTTTTGCTCATCCATGTCGTTCAAGCAGTGTGACAAATCAGACAGTGGAGGGGTCGACAGGTGGTGGTGAGGTAGAGCTGGGTGTCGTCAGCGAAAATGTGGACCTTGACGTCGTGCTTTCGGATGATGTCACCGCTTCCTCAGCCGGTGCAATGGGTGTTTTTCTCCGTTGCTGCTAGTTAGCACTCCTTCACATTTCTACGTGATTAACTACTTAGCAGTTCTTTTTTCACCATGCGTTGTGCTTTCTCTTGACAACTTTGACCACAGTGGGATTTGAGCACTGTCTGTACTGCTTCTGGGGAATCGGTGACCAACAGCCAAGATCAATGCTCCTGGTTCAAGTACACCCAATCGTCTGCTCTGTACACGTTAATTCTGAACAGAAACTGCAGCTACTTAAAGAGCAGTGTATGACATGGATTTGTCATCACAGCATCGGGTTTCTGTAAAATTCTTGCCTCCCTTGGGGGCAGCTGTGCGGCTCGAGTGTGCTGGGTTGGCAGTGAGATTGATGCCGTGATTTGGGTGACCATAAAAATTTTCCACATGGTCTTAGGGTTCTGGTTGGTTGAACTTCATGAAGTACAATTTAGATGAGGATACGATTTGATAACAGGACTGGTTAGTATGTGACGTTACCCGATAGATTCTGTCAGATTTTAGGGCGGACTATCTGTCTTGTTTTTTTAAAAAAAAATTCCTCCCTTCCTCCTGAAGATTCTGAGTCTTGCTGAGAGAAAGGTCTATCAATGCTGGTAACCCTCCGATACTATTCTTCACATAAGTTTTGTCAGGCTGCTTGACCATCGAGTGGAATTACAGCTGAACCCTATTCTACCCTCAACCAACATCCACGTTTGCACTTTCCAGCAGAGATCACCGTATGGCTAGAAGGAGCAGGAACCCTGGCTAACGTTCCTCTCTCTAGCCGTGAGTCCCTCTGTGGTGCTGAAGCTGAGATCAATTAACGCCACACAGACCAAGGATCAAACCTGGGGCCTTCTGATCTGCATGACTCAGTATCATATTGAGCAATGCCTTTTAACCCTAGGCCATTGGGGGAGACTCTGTATTGTTCAATCACTTTCTGGTTTCAGATTTTACTTGTTAGGAAGCTTATAGCCTTGGATTGCAGGATTTCACAATGTGGACAAAATTAATGGCAGCTTCAGGATTTGCATCAAAAAATTGAGCAACACAGTCATGCATGCTGCAAATAAAAAAAAATTGCATTTATATAGTGCCTTACATTTCTCAGGACTGCACTGGAGAATCAGCTCAAGTCCTGTCGTGGAACTTGTCCCTCTGACTTTACATACATAGTATTACATAGAATCTACAGCACAGAAATGGGCCATTCAGCCCAACTGGTCTCTGTCGGTGTTTATACTCCACACACTGATACCAACTGAGCCAAGCCGACACTTAGAAATACTTTGAAAATGATTCCCTTCTGTTTAGTTATCGTAGCCCTGCACTCGCAGCAAGATATGCAGTAACCAGCAACTACACGGAGCAGCCTCTAAACATGTTCTGAAAACAGAATTACTGTACAAAATAGCAACATCTAGTGCTCTGGAACAATATTTACTTCTGAGATGAAAAGGAAGAACAGAAAATGTTAAAAATACACAGTTGAAAAAACAAGACACTTGTCTTTATGAAAAAAAAATGACCAGCACTTAGACATTGAAAGAGTGGAGTCCCGAGTTAATCCCAGGGCAGTTTTACAGGCTTATAGCAAGCACAAAGAGATCCTGTTTTCTTCAAACATTTTGAAGTCTTTGAAGAAGACTGTTATTTGTTAAAAGCAGACTGTGTTCTTGAATTGGTTCTTTGGCCTATTGGCCACGCACAAGAATTCTGTGGTTTTCTTGTGAAGCTAAACTAAGATTGTATCTTGACTGTTTTTGTTTTTACAATATTAAGAAGCTTTGATTTGTTACATGACCATAAAAATCAGACGCATATGTCTTCAACCTATTGGCTCCAACCCACATGACCTCTCTTTCAAGTGCCCTGAGTGAAACACCCTTCCAGACGACCTTCAGCTAGTTTTCTCTTGCTGTTGGCATCTGCGGCACGCTGCTTCACTCCGAGAGGAGCAAGCTGTGCAGGGATTGCGTGGTGCTAGTTTTCGTGCCTCTGTTCCATGTCTCTGGTGTACGGAGTGCCTCTGTTTGCTGTGTCCCAGGTTGTCTAGCATAAGTGTGAAGAAACCATTCCATCGTACAACTGCGTTGTTGCTGGGATTTCAGAAAAGCAGTTACAATTTTGTTTCATTATGGGTGCATTCTCTCACTGTTAATAACTATGATTCAGAAGGTATCTTTTCTATACCCAAGGCACTAATAATTACCCAGTTTATGGTAATCCATTTACTGGATTTTGTGTTTTTTGGATTAGCTGGGTGCCTGACATGCAGAAACCCGTCACCATGTTTGAGTCTCCGAGCCAAGCTGGCGAGAAATCTGCCTGTAAAATTTCTGTTTACCTGATGTGAGAATTTTGTGCACCTCCATGTGACATACGACCCATACCCAAGTCCAGAGGACATAGGCACAGGTTTGTAGAATCCAGGTTTTAAGGCCCCAAAGTGTGCTCAGGATACTGCTGGTCTTTAACCAGCTGAACCCATGCAGTTTACTGGCAGAGCACTGGTAAGCATCCTACTGCTTGTCCACCCAGGAGCGCACTACCTGTTAGGGCTTTGGCTTACAAGAATTGCAGCCTCCAATTTCTCCAGGTTCCATTAATGAGTCAGATTGGCTAGTCAATCATCAACACTGCCCTGACTACTGTGGACCTGCCTGGTTCAGGGATCAGATTACCACATCTGCCACAGAGCAATGGCTTAGTTCAGGCGTCTCATCTTGGAGCAACTTCAACCCCAACAAGACCCTACTTAACCCTCCAGCCCAGCCCAAGGAGATTGGTCATCAGTTAGTCGTTCGACAACTAGATTTGTGGATTTAGCATAGACTCACACTTTGCTATGAAACACTCTTCGCAATGACAGCCATTGTCACGCATACCAGGAGTTTGCAGACTAAAGCAAATGTTCTAATTATTTAGAATTGAAGAGTATTGTAAAGCACAAAAGTCGATATATGCTTAAAAAATTATGAGAAATGGGTTAATTATCCTTTCCTTTGAACTAGATATGAATCTCTATAGATTGAATGAATGGTTTTGATTTCTGTCACAGTGAATTCAGAAAGTTTCATCTCTGTTGTATCAAACACTGAGTGAAAACTGAAAACTTGTCCTGTTTTAAACTCTAGTCTCTGATCTCTTTTGTATCAAAACCAACAACTCTGACCTCTGACACCCTCAAAAATGCTTCATGCCTGCGCCTTGGTCAAGCTATAACCAATGGGTTGGGACATCAAATATGGTTCCTAATAACGAGGTGTTTGTTAAACTGAATTGCAGTGCATTTGCAATGCTGCAGCTCTGTGTTTGGCTCCCGCTCTCTGATTAGAGTTGAGCACCATACCTGTACATGCAGTAGCACCGGTGAAGCACAGTAAGCAGGAGGCTCCTTTAGAGCAATTTCTAGCTACGGCATCAGGAATATAGGCAAGGGACATGTTTGTTAAACTGTTCCTTCCCAATAACAAGGTCCGTTACATATCTTAATACTGGTGAAGAGATGTGCAGAACACAACATTGAATATCCTAAAGATAACGACACTTTCACGTGTCAACAACTACAAAAACTTGCATTTATATAGCACCTTTAACGTGGTAAAGCATCCTAAGGCACTTCACGGGAGAGTTATTTAACAAAATTTGACACTAACCAAATAAAGGAGATATTAGGACAGGTGATCAAAAGCTTGGTCAAAGAGGTAGATCTTGAGCGTCTTAAAGGAGGAGAGAGAGGCAGAGCGGTTTGGGGAGGAAATTCCAGAGCTGAAGGTCTAGGCAGCTGAAGGCACAGCCGCCAATAGTGGAGCGATTAAAATCGGGAATACGCAAGAGGCAAGAATTGGAGGAGCGCAGAGATCTCAGAGGGTTGTAGGGCTGGAGGAGGTTACAGAGGTGAGGAGGGGCGAGGCCATGAAGGGATTTTAAAACAAGAATGAGAATTTTAAAATCGAGCTGTTGCCGGACTGGGAGCTGATGCAGGTCAGCTGCTTCATCAATGACCTTCCCTCCACCATAAAGTCAGAAATGGGGATGTTCGCTGATGATTGCACAGTGTTCAGTTCCATTCGCGATCCCTCAGATAATTAAGCAGTCCGTGCCGGCATGCAGCAAGACCTGGACAACATCCAGGCTTGGGCTGATAACTGGCAAGTAACATTCGCGCCAGACAATGACCATCTCCAACAGGAGAGTCTAACCACCTCCCCTTGACATTCAACAACATTACCATCACCGAATCCCACACCATCAACATCCTGGGGGTCACCATTGACCAGAAACTTAACTGGACCAGCCATATAAATACTGTGGTTACGAGAGCAGGTCAGAGGCTGGGTATTCTGCGGCAAATGACTCACCTTCTGACTCCCCAAAGCCTTTCCACCATCTACAAGGCACAAGTCAGGAGTGTGATGGAATACTCTCCACTTGCCTGGATGAGTGCAGTTCCAACAGCACTCAAGAAGCTTGACACCATCCAGGACAAAGCATCCTGCTTGATTGGCACCCCATCCAGCACCCTAAACATTCACGCCCTTCACCAGTGGCGCACAGTGGCTGCAGTGTGTACCATCTACAGGATGCACTGCAGCAACTCGCCAAGGCTTCTTCGACAGCACCTCCCAAACCGATGACCTCTACCACCTAGAAGGACAAGAGCAGCAGGCACATGGGAAGCCACACACCATCCCGACTTGGAAATATATCGCCGTTCCTTCATCGTCACTGGGTCAAAATCCTCGAACTCCCTTCCTAACAGCACCGTGGGAGAACCTTCACCACACAGACTGCAGCGGTTCAAGAAGGTGGCTCACCACCACCTTCTCAAGGGCAATTAGGGATGGGCAATAAATGCTGGCCTTACTAGCAACGCCCACATCCCATGAACGAATAAAAATAAAAGCATAGGGGTGATGGGAGAACAGAACTTGGTGCGAATTAGGATACGGGCAGCAGAGTTTTGGATGAGCTCAAGTTTATGGTGGGTGGAAGATGGGGGGCCGGCCAGGAGACCATTGGAATAGCCGAGTCTAGAGGTAACAAAGATATGGATGAGAGTTTCAACAGCAAATGAGCTGAGGCAGGAGAAAGATAGCCAATGTTACGAAGGTGGAAGTAGGCGGTCTTGGTAATGGAGTGGATGTGTGGTCGGTAGCTCATCTTGGTCACACAGGACGCCAAGGTTGCGAACGGTCTGGTTCAGCTTAAGATAGTGGCCAGGGAGAGGGATGGAGTCGGTGGCTAGGGAACAGAGTTTGCAGCGGGGACCAAAGACAATGGCTTCGGTCTTCCTAATATTTAGTTGGAGGAAATTTTTGTTCATCCAATAAAAAACGTCGGACAAGCAATGTGACAAATGAGAGACGCTGGAGGGGTCGAGAGAGGTGGTGGTGAGGTAGAGCTGGATGTCATCAGCGTACATGTGGAACCTGACGTTGTGTTTTCAGATGACGTTGCCAAGGGGCAGCATTTCGATGAGAAATAGGAGGGGGCCAAGGATCGATCCTTGGGGGACTCCAGAGGTAACAGTGCAGAACCAGGACAAGAAGCCATTGCAGGTGATTCTCTTGCTACCACTGGATAGATAAGAGTGGAGCCAGGCGAGCGCAGTCCCACCCAGCTGGATGATGGAGGAGAGGCGTTGGAGAGGGGATGGTGTTCAATCATGTCAAAGGCTGCAGACAGGTAGAGAAGGGTGAGGAGGAATAGTTTACCACAGTCACATTGGATGTCGTTTGTGACTTTGATAAGGGGCGGAAACCTGATTGGAGGGATTCAAACATGGAGTTGCGGGAACTCCATGTGTGTCAATTATGAAGTCCAAACAATAGAGCAGACTGATCTTTCACATCAAAGGGACAGTGATCTGATTAAATCAGGGAAATGGGCTGCTTTGATCTTTTAAGTAATTGCAACCAGCAATTCAAGCTGCTTTTGCATTGCAGCCTGAGTCTCAGGAGAGCATTGTGACTGAGTGGCTCTCCCACGTTTAGTCTGTACTAGAAAGAAAGAACTTGCATTTACATAGCGCCGTTCACAACCTCTGGACATCCCAAAGTGCTTTACAGCCATTGAAGTACTTGTGAAATGTAGTCACTGTTGTAATGTAGGGAATGTGGCTGCCAATTTTGTGCACAGCAAGCTCCCATATCTGTTTTAGTAATGATGGTTGAGGGATAAATATTGGCCAGGACATCGGGGAGCACTCCCCTTCTCCTCTTCAAATAATGCCATGGGATCTTTTACGTCCACCTGAGAGGGCAGACGGAGCCTCGGTTTAAGGTCTCATCTGAAAGACAGCACCTCCGACAGTGCAGCACTCCCCTCAGTACTGCCCTGGAGTGTCCGCCTAGATTTAGTGCTCAAGTCCCGAGTCTGTAAACCAGCAGCACTACGGGTCCCAAGATTGTGTGTATGTGCAGGCTGGCCGTGACATTTTAACTAGCACCCAGGCGTAGAGAAGTGATATCGTGATGCCAATGTGAGTTAATGGGGGAATGTTTTATGTGATGACACCATGACTCAACATCGTGACATCGTCACCGAAACTACTAACCTCAGTTAAGCCTGGAAGCAGCCTAAAAACGAGTGGGGGGGAAACGGGTCTTCTTTGCTATCCATCTTCAAAAGAAATCCGCAGGTTCACCTTGAAGTAGCATCCAGCAACAGGAGACCTGTGGCCAAAAGATTAATGTAAAAGCAGCTTTAAATTCAGCCTGACCCAGCAACAGAGACTCCATCCAGCAGTGTGTTGGACATGGTTCAAGTGCTCAGTAAGCTGCGAAGATAACTCAGAGCTGGTGAGGAAGGCGTGGAGAGAGTGGACGAGGATGTCCGATACGATGCACACTGACAAAAAACAAGATGCTAAGGCTGATGGTGTAGCTTGTTCTGTTTAAGCTGAAAGGTCCTGCAAGAAGGCTCTGATATTTAACATAAAGATGGGGTGTGCTAGAGCGATCACAGAAAAAACCTCAATCACATGACAATGAAGTCTTGAAGATGACTGTACACTAAATAGAAACCAGTTCTGCAGCTGTGCCTGTAGTGTGTATAATGAAGCTTGTGTGCATATACCTATCTTATCTGAAACGCACCTGCTGCTGCAGCAACTGTCCTGTAAAACCAAAAAAGCCTGGAAACAAGTGTGTGAGATGAAATAAGCTGGGAAGCTACTGAGAGATGCTGCGAGAGCCAGCCATTTGCACCATTCAAGGTGGAGAGAGACTGTAGCAGTTCCGTTATATTGCAGACACAAGGCATGTCCAGTGTTCCATCCCGAATTATTTCTGCAAAAAGTCACTGGGTGAACTACTATTTGACTCCCTCACCTCCATATGCTCCTTGTTCTATTAGAAGGTGAGGCCTGTGATGAGGTGAGTGCAGCACCGAAGACAGCATTGCTTCATTCACCGTGGGCTGCTTTACATAGTCTGACTGAAAGGAAACATCTTTCTGTCAGAGCGGTTATATATTGGGACCTTACACGAGGATGAGTGTATTGATCACTCCTTGCCATAGTAATGGCTGCCCAACTTTCACCTGCAGGATGAACTGTGGAAATGCAAATCTCGTTAAACAGCTCAAAGTAGCCTCAAGTATCCTTGAGTCAGGGAGAGGAGAACTCAGCCACGCCTGATCCTTGTTCATTGAGCCCTGGTGGAAAGTGCATGTGTGACGCTGTACCATATTGACTATAGAGATACCACTGAAGTACACATGGAAAAACTGGCTGCTTAGGCGAGGTATTGGGTGATTGCCCCCTGAGAAACATGCAGGAGAAGAGCAAAATTGGGGCATGGATTGCGATTGTGTAGAGACTGCAGTGTGGCAATTCATAGTGAGCGTGAATGGGCTCCTAGCAGTCCACAGCTTGGCATGTTACAACTGTGCCTGTATCTCAGTGCCAATCACTCTGGCCCTGGCAGACTTCCTGCTTTGTGTACCTCTGGGCCTCCATTCATGTTCTGCCCAGCTGTAGGATATTGAATGAGCTGGGATTCACATCGAAACTACAGCACAGAAACAGACCATTCGATCTGTTTATGCTCCACACGCGCCTCCTCTCTCCCTACTTCATCTAACCCTATTAGCATACCTTTCTATTCCTTTCTCCCTCATGCTTATCTAGCTTCCCCTAAAATGCATCTATGCTATTTGCCTCAACTACTCCTTGTGGTAGCACGTTCCATGTTCTTACCACTCTTTGGGTAAAGAAGCTTCCCTTGAATTCCCTATAAGATTTATTAGTGACTATTTTATATTTATGTCCTCTAGTTTTGGACTCCCCCACAATTGGAAACATTTTCTCTGTCTGTCCTGTCAAACCCTTTCATTATCTTAAAGACCTCTATCAGGTCACCCCTCAGTCTTCTCTTTTCTAGAAAAAAGAGCCCCAACCTGTTCAGTCTTGATAAGTATATCCTCTCAGTTCTGATATCATGCTTGTGAATTCCTTTTTTTTTGCTAGCAAGTTTTTTTTAAAAAAAGGAAGGAATGTTATTGAGAGGGAGTGTTATCCCAGTTTCCAAACACAAGTGAGAGGCCCCATTGAAATACAACTATTTATTAGAACAATTTGTCCTTTGAGGTTTTTGCCATCTTCCTGTGGGCTGTACCTGGCCATTGCTTGGCAACTGGACACTGTGGAGAATGATAGGCACTGACCCATGTCCCAACACTCCCTAAGCCCAGTTTGACCCAGTGGTTGGGCTTATGGTCCTTGATAAGATGTTGGGGAGTGACACTGGGATGGGCAAACAGTTCACTGCCCACCCCACACCCCCGGTGTAGAAATGAGCTGTTCCTGGAGAAGTGGTACACACTGAGGCACAGAATGCAGCATTGAGAGTCTCACTAATACCAGGGCAAGACAACCAACCCAACTCCTACCCCTGTCCACCACATTCTTCCACTACAGTTTGATAGATATCCTGGCTGAGCTGCCCTTGTCTGATAGCTGCTGTATTGTAGGGAATCCTTAATGAAATGTTGGTGCTGATTTTTGGCATCTGTTGTGTGTGTGTGTGTGTACATAATCTAAGGAGGCACATTTGAAATCTGTAGCGTGATGATGCACAGCAGGGTGTGATCAAAGGGGAAGAGTGCTGGACTGTAGAGCAAGTGATGGGAAGCCTGAAATGGGAACAGAACAAGTGACAACAGGAATAGGGATGAGAAACTCGGGACAATCAAATTAGTGATGGATTAAAATACTCGTGTTTCCTTGGCCTGTTAGATACTGTGTGACGGGGACCCACAATATTAGGGCAGCACGTTGTGCTGAGGCTGGATGGTGATCGTAGGCACAGGTTCACTATGTGCAGGTACTGATATTTTCTTCTTTCCACGTGATAATGTGTAGTGTGTATCGTTGTCTGTGTGTGTATAGTGAGCGTGGTGTGTGTGTGTGTGTGTGTGTTTATATGTTTGTGCGTGTGTATGTATATATATATATGCATTTGTTTGTGTGCCTTTAGATTTGTGGAGATATTTGGCCAGATATGTCTGTGTAGCACTCCTAATTTCTGCCCCAGCTAAGTCAGCACAAGCAAGGAATGAAAGGTGTGTCCTCCTGGTCTATTTGCTCAGTAACTTGCCACATGATTCTTGTACTCACTCGTCTTGCACAGCACCCATGATGGCCAAGTTAATGTACTCTTCTGCGGACCTGGGCTGCACCAATGTGAATGTCTACGACTAACCAACTCAAAATGCAAAGTATAAACTGGACAGGGAGAGCACTGGGCACCCTGGCATTGTAGGGTGACGTGCAATCACATGCACATTCAATTGGAAGCAAAGATACAGGAAAGCAGCATTTTGTGCAGAAGTCTTTGGGCTGTCCTGAAGCCCTTTGATCTTTGCCAAACTCTTTGATCTCCGACTGTGTGCTGCTGGGTAGCTGCCAGTGCGGTTACAAACATTTCCCTGGAATAGAGACTCCAATTGTCAGCTCCTTTTGAGAAGGGTTGGGGATAAGGGGGTTTTAAGAGGGCAGTTCTTCTAGTCACTGTCCTCATGACACACACTGCTGTTTCATCTTGGCATTGAGGTTTACGCTACTGTTGCTTGTTTTTATACAGAAAGAAACTTTGTCCAATGCTTTTATGATCATAGCGTCAGAATAGATGGGGAGACCGCCAGCAATGCAACTCTCGCCGTTTTTGCTTGCGGAGGTGTTGGGCTGGCTGGTTCCTGTCGGAGTGACATTAAGAAACGTCATCCAATATTGATCTTGTGCAGTGATTTAAAAAAGTTTTGCATGTAAACATTGATCATCGACTATAGAGCCCTTATCAGCATTGCTGATTGGTCTGTGGTGACTATACGTAGTTATCATGAACCAATCATATCCCAACAATCAATTTCGCAAGAACACAAAACAACCCATTTTAAATTTGCTCCATCCATACAAACAATTTTATTTACCTGACGTACTCATCCTTACTTATATTTACATCACTTTTATTTTTAGCATGCCGTTTTAAATTTTTTTTTTTAGCTTTCTCCACTCAGTATCTGCCTGATCCAAATCTTTCTTTCCTTCCCCTCCCCTCCCTCTGCCTTATCCCCCCCCCTTAGAATTGCAGCTCTGCTGTGCCCAACATGACTTTATTCATTTCCCACACTGGGCACCCTCCATGATAGTATTGGTAGGAGTGACCACCGCACAGTCCTCGTGGAGACGAAGTCCCGTCTTCGCACTGAGGACACCATCCAACGTGTTGTGTGGCACTACCACCGTGCTAAATGGGATAGATTCAGAACAGATCTAGCAGCTCAAAACTGGGCATCCATGAGGCGCTGTGGGCCATCAGCAGCAGCAGAATTGTATTCCAGCACAATCTGTAACCTCATGGCCCGGCATATTCCTCACTCTACCATTACCAACAAGCCAGGGGATCAACCCTGGTTCAATGAGGAGTGTAGAAGAGCATGCCAGGAGCAGCACCAGGCGTACCTAAAAATGAGGTGCCAACCTGGTGAAGCTACAACTCAGGACTACATGCATGCTAAACAGCGGAAGCAACATGCTATAGACAGAGCTAAGCGATTCCACAACCAACGGATCAGATCAAAGCTCTGCAGTCCTGCCACATCCAGTCGTGAATGGTGGTGAACAATTAAACAACTAACGGGAGGAGGAGGCTCTGCAAACATCCCCATCCTCAATGATGGCGGAGTCCAGCACGTGAGTGCAAAAGACCAGGCTGAAGTGTTTGCAACCATCTTCAGCCAGAAGTGCCAAGTGGATGATCCATCTCGGCCTCCTCCCGAAATCCCCACCATCACAGAAGCCAGTCTTCAGCCAATTCGATTCACTCCACGTGATATCAAGAAACGGCTGAGTGCACTGGATACAGCAAAGGCTACGGGCCCCGACAACATCCCAGCTGTGGTGCTGAAGACTTGTGCTCCAGAACTAGCTGCCCCTCTAGCCAAGCTGTTCCAGTACAGCTACAACACTGGCATCTACCCGACAATGTGGAAAATTGCCCAGGTATGTCCTGTCCACAAAAAGCAGGACAAATCCAATCCGGCCAATTACCGCCCTATCAGTCTACTCTCAATCATCAGCAAAGTGATGGAAGGTGTCGTCGACAGTGCTATCAAGCGGCACTTACTCACCAATAACCTGCTCACCGATGCTCAGTTTGGGTTCCGCCAGGACCACTCGGCTCCAGACCTCATTATAGCCTTAGTCCAAACATGGACAAAAGAGCTGAATTCCAGAGGTGAGGTGAGAGTGACTGCCCTTGACATCAAGCAGCATTTGACCGAGTGTGGCACCAAGGAGCCCCAGTAAAATTGAAGTCAATGGGAGTCAGGGGGAAAACTCTCCAGTGGCTGGAGTCATACCTAGCACAAAGGAAGATGGTACTGGTTGTTGGAGGCCAATCATCTCAGCCCCAGGGCATTGCTGCAGGAGTTCCTCAGGGCAGTGTCCTAGGCCCAACCATCTTCAGCTGCTTCATCAATGACCTTCCCTCCATCATAAAGTCAGAAATGGGGATGTTCGCTGATGATTGCACAGTGTTCAGTTCCATTCGCAACACCTCAAATAATGAAGCAGTCCGTGCCCCCATGCAGCAAGACCTGGACAACATCCAGGTTTGGGCTCATAAGTGGCAAGTAACATTCGCACCAGATAAGTGCCAGGCAATGACCATCTCCAACAAGAGAGAGTCTAACCACCTCCCCTTGACATTCAACGGCATTACCATCGCCGAATCCCCCACCATCAACATCCTGGGGGTCACCATTGACCAGAAACTTAACTGGACCAGTCATATAAATACTGTGGCTATGAAAGCAGGTCAGAGGCTGGGTATTCTGTGGCGAGTGACTCACCTCCTGACTCCCCAAAGCCTTTCCACCATCTACAAGGCACAAGTCAGGAGTGTGATGGAATACTCTCCGCTTGATTGGCACCCCATCCACCACCCTAAACATTCACTCCCTTCACCATCGGCGCACAGTGGCTGCAGTGTGTACCATCCACAGGATGCACTGCAGCAACTTGCCAAGGCTTCTTCGACAGCACCTCCCAAACCCACGACCTCTACCACCTAGAAGGACAAGAGCAGCAGGCACATGGGAAAAACACCACCTGCACGTTCTCCTCCAAGTCACACACCATCCTGACTTGGAAATATATCGCCGTTCCTTCATTGTTGCTGGGTCAAAATCCTGGAACTCCCTTCCTAACAGCACAGTGGGAGAACCGTCACCACACGGACTGCAGCGGTTCAAGAAGGCGGCTCACCACCACTTTCTCAAGGGCAATTAGGGATGGGCAATAAATGCTGGCCTCGCCAGCGACGCCCACATCCCATGAACGAATAAAAAAAACTGCAGCTGCTGCAGACGTCTTGTCTTGCTCATCCTCTGCCTCACTTGAATCCCCCTCCTGTTTGAGCAGGGCCGTGCTCCCAGGTTCCAGCTACTCTGCTGTGCCAGACCCCCCAATATCTTCCCTCTGAGCACACTCACTGAGTCGGGCCTAGGAAATTAAGCTTCGAGTAAATTTTAAATATTAAATTAGATTTATAAGAAAATAGACAGCGAGAGTTAGTGGAGTAAAAGATCAAAGAAAAGTAAATCAGAGGTTTAAAAATAAATCTAAACGACAGAAGAATGAAGAGCGTGTCTCGTGCATACAGACTGGTAGACGCAAAGAAACAGATATAGGGAGACAGACTGTATGACAGGCATATTCGAGTGAGAGTGATACAGAAATGGAGTCTGTATGATGAGTACACACGGGTGGGAGAGATGCACAACAGCGAAACAGAAATAGGGAAGATTAGATGACGAATACAAAGATAAGAAGAGAAAACATCTGAGCCATACAGACCGAGAACTGAGGAGATCAAAAGAATGCAAGACAAATAGAAAGAGGAAGACACAAGGAGCTGGGGAGTGAGATGAGCAGATAGATATAGCTCGAGAATGGGAGTCACATGGAGAAAGACTCAGAAATGTTGTTTTTGTTTTTGTCTGAGCTTCTGATTGCTACCCATTGACCCCGATGTGGGCATCAAGTGGGAAAAGGGGAGGCCACAGGCGATCAACCAGACATTCAAACAAAAAAGTAAAAAATTGGAATAGTCTCATTTTCAATGTTGTCACTGGGATTTCAGAAAAATAACGGTGGCGAGGGTGATGTTTTCACACTCCGTGTATTTCACTTGCTGAAACCCTCCAGCATCGCAATTCCAGATTCTGCTCTTCCGAACCTAGGTTGGGTCTGGAGAGAGTATGACACTAGAGTGAAGTACTGGTGGGTATAGGTCTGATTCTGATCGTGGGAGCAGTGTGAGGAGATAAATTAAGAGAATCACATTGAAGTATTGACCTAAAAGCAAATTTTCTTAAAAGTCAGCCGGTAGCAACACATTAAATAAGCCCGAAGTTACTTGTGGGAATTTGGGTTAATTGGGCAGATGATCATTTTTTCATTTGGACGCTTGTGTTTAATTTGTATTCTATTGAGAGAGACATTTATTTGGGGGTTTAATTTTCCTGATGTGCAGCACACTGAATGTAAAATCTGTAACAATCTTTTAACAGGAACAACCACTAAAAACGCACCATGAGAGAAGCCACATTGCGTTAACCCTTTGAGGACTGCAGCAACCTTGCTGCAAATACAACAAAGGGGATAGAATGGGTGCTACACAGTCCACAAGCAGCAGTTGGCCGCCATATCCCTGGGTTAGTGAGGGGGAAATTAGCCGGCGTACCTGTTCCTGATCACTATCCAGTTACCCTTGCTAGAAAGTATGTATATGGATATCGGGTGTGGACAGAGTTGGGCTCAGGTGTAATGCGACTCTCCACCTGTGGTTGAATTGCCCGCTAGTGCTGTGTAAATGTACATGTGAAGACTGGCCACTTGAGTGAGCATCTGAAGGGCTGCTGGTGTCCGTGGAACTGTACCTCAGTAAGGGTCAGCACCTTCAGGAGGAGAGGGGAGAAAATTGGGAAGGACAAATGTTTTGGATGAACTGGCCAACTTTCTGCAGAGGAAATTATAGGAATACAATAGGCAATGTTTAGCATGCATTTTAAGGTTGGCTTCTGAATGCTTAATCCATCTCCAGTAGATTAATTGTTCATCTGTGTTCTTCACTGTCCATGAAGGGACAGGAGGTTGGACAGAGGTGGTGTTGGTATGTAGAAAATTATTGCAGTGTAATTGATGCTGTTTGTCCGTGACTCCTTGTGATGTATGTAGATTAGGGAGGGGTAGTGTCTTCACCATTGTTATTAAGTTTGACTTGGGCAGGTCTCCATTAACGGTAATAACTGACATGAATCAAGTCCCACTGATTATTAAAAAACATTCAAACACACAAAATCCTATAAATCAGGAGTATCCAAGCATTTTGCCCTGTATCATGGAGTCTCACAGGCCATATATAAAGTTTAAATCCATATTCCCATTAATCTGCACAGATCTCAAACTGTGCACACAAATGGATTTTGGTGTTCAGATTTCGGCTTTATCTAGCAACAGTGCTAAGAACAGTCCTTTACAGACTCCAGACGCACAAAATCAAAGCAGGAAAACCAGCAAGTAAAAAATATAAGTGCAAATAGACAGAAATACCTGGTCTTTGTGGGCCAAAGTTATAGGCGTTCTGATCACTATTTGTATATTCCTGCTGTAAACAATGAATCGTCATGTGCCTGAATTCCATGTCTGTTAATAATGATTGTAAACAATTTTACAACACCAAGTTATAGTCCAGCAATTTTATTTTAAATTCACAAGCTTTCGGAGATTTTCTCCTTCCTCAGGCAAATGTTTCAAGATCTCCTTGAAGCCTACGCATTTATACATATTGAACAATAATACATGGTGTTTACAGACTGCCCCTGCAACTGCCCGTTGCAGGGGCAGTCTGTAAACACTGTAAACAGTCTGTAATAATGAAGCCCAGCTTGTTCAAGCTGAATCCAGTTGCCTATGTGGATATTGAAAGGTGTCATCGCTTCAGGGAGTATTGGGCTGGCTGCTTATAAAGTGCTTTTATTTTTTTTGAAGTAGGATTAGCAACACCTGAGGTGGGCACTCCTTCCAAGACGGAGTGTCTGAACACCTCTTCCTCACTTGGCAGCTTTGGTTTTCCTGCTGGGCAGGTTATAGTTACGATAGAACAAGACCCAGAGATTTGTGCAAGAACTAGGTCAGTGCTGGGGGCTTCAATAGAAAAGGAATAAGCCAATTAATTTTAAGGTGTGCATAATTTATTACTGGGGCTAAAATATTAGATCAAGTGGAACCCATCAGGAAATTTTCCCAAAAAAGGCTACTATTTTGCACTCTATTTCTCTCCTGAAGGCACCGGCTGTTGCTGGGGTTCAGTTCCAAAGGCACAAGTTACCCCCCACTCCCTGTTCCTCATGTGTGAACCTAGACAGTGAGTGTTGACAGGCTATTCCACCGGAAGGAAGGATCACAACCAAGCTCAATCCTATTCTCGTCTGACATCCACATACGTTTACGGGTCACCGAATAGTGATTGAGAGTGAACCCCCCCCCCCCCCCCTGCTGATTTTCTTCCCTCCCTAACCCAGGGCCGGTGAGGCTAATTGTAGCACCTGACTGCCATCCCTGCTGAAATCAGCACAAACTAGGATTTGAGCCTGGGACCATGTGCTTTGTATGGCTCAATACACTGGCCTCCGAACCGATGTGATCCCCCCCCCCCCCCACCCATGGTTGAATGCCCTTCTGCTGCGCTCTGTCTAGGCTCACATATGCAAGCTTTTAGGGAGCTGTGGTTCCTTTTAAAGTGCATTTGGAACCACGTAACGAGTTCAACCTGGATCTTTCAGTATACAAAAAAAAGCTTTCTCAGAAGAGCAGGATGTGTTTGTGCTGATACACTTTCGTATCTACTAATCTCTGCCAAAGGGAATAACAACAGAAAGCAACATGTGTTTACACTTTAACACAGGTAGTTTAACGTTCAGCATTAAGTGGAGGATCTCGTTTCCAATCCCCCTGCTCTTCTGCAGTTAGTAATTCTACACTTCAAGTATTTGTTTGGATTACTAGAACATTCTCTGAAAAGAGCTTTCCTATTAGAATCCAATAGTGCCTATTTACTGTCTCCTAATCTCCAACACAGATACAGAGCAAAAGTATTTCTGATGTAAAGTGGGTGGTGGCAGAGAAGGGATTGCTTGGTCAGAGGTCAGTCAATTGCCCCATCTCCTCTCAGTTGCCTCTTTCTAAATCATTAGTGGGCAGGTCTGTCTGCCATTCCCACTTCACTCTCCACCCTATCAAGAGTTGGTACATGGACTTGAACTAACATGCTGAAGGAGGGCTGTTGGGCCACATTCAATAAACTGGGAAAAGTTTAGAAGCAGTTCTCTTTTGCAAAGAGAATCGAAACTTCCCATTCTTCAGGATGTTGGTTGGGTCTTGTGGTCTGTGGCCACTGTATAGTGTATTACAAAGGAAGGGGAGTTCTGCTGGTGTGTCACTGGGTATTTTCACTGCAGTGTGTTCACCGAGGACGAGAGGCACATGGTAGAATTCAGTTTTTTTTGTGTAAAATTTAATATGGTTGTGTGTGTGTGTGTGTGTGTGTGTGTGTGTGTGTGGGCAGAGAGCTATGTGGGGAAATGTGAGAGGTGTAACAAATACTATTGCACTCGTTGAACTGGCTCTGCCCTCTTCAGGCCACTGTAGGAAGGAGCCTGGCGGCCAATGATCACATCCGGTACTTGCTGATAGTTCAGTGTATGCACTGGGGACTCTCAGATTCTCTACTAGCCTGGAGTGTGTGGCGAACCTCGCACTAGATATAGTGACTGTCTCGATTTCTTTAGTCTCACTGAGCAGATGACCAGGTTTGGGCAGTTGGAGGTGATGTTGTACTTCGTGAGTCCACTCTTGCATCCTGAGGATTATAAGATTATAAAGAATGATAGCAAGATGAAATGGGCATGTTTTGTATTGACAGCTTAATGTACACTGTGGTTTAAGGATAGGTCCTGCCCTGTATATGATGATTCACATTAAACTGCAGGGTTCTCACTAGGATTGTGGTGAAGAGGCTGGCTATATGAAATGTTTGCGCTGTGTCCACTTCAACTGTTGAAACACCCATCAGTATAATTCTACATTTTGTCCTTCCTAATTTGGATTGTGTCTGGAGAGAACATTTTGAGCTATGTAACACTAGGATGAAGTACTGTGACTGGTGGTGGGGAACAATTGAAGTGATGATTATCGCACAATATTGGTGACAATGCTCGAAATAAGTTTGGGTGGGCTTTCCAGCTCTGCTCCTTTCTCTTGGATCTTGTGTCCTGTTCTTTGTATTCTTGAGTTTGAGATGAAGTGTTTTTTAACGCTCTGCGTTGGAGCAGCTCAGAGCCCAAACTCATGTTGTAAGAAGAGCATCAATGTAATATTTTGTTTGCTGATTTAAATTTCAGAAGGTTAGGGACCACTCATAGAGGAAGGCAATGCATCGAATATTGCTCCAATGTTCGTTCTTACTCAGCTTGGAGGTTTGGCTTAATGGTTAATCCCTGAGTCAACCATGGAGGACCAGTGGCCAACGATTGACACCGTTTGCAAAAAAAAAAGTGATGAACTGTATAAAATGCTATTTAAATAAAATACATTTTTATCTTTCTGACATTCCACTGGTGGCTAGGTATATGATGCAGACCTTTTTAACCTGTGGGTCTGAATGCAGGGCAGCCATCCCAGCTCTGGGCCCATGGTCTCGCCCATCTTTGAGCTATACCAGATTCGGACTGGCGACTCCTGGTTTGGGAGTTGCACTGGTTGCAGGAAGATGATAACAGCACCCCCATCTCTTCTCTTACCTTCCCCCCCCCCCACCCCTCCACCACCACTGAAGTTTCGGTTGTCTGATTGGCAGAAACCCAGGAACCGCAAGTGCTGCGAGAACTAGACACATATATCGCTGGTGGAAGGGCTGTTCAGAGGCAGTAGTTTTGTGTTCTGTCATTATCCTGGCCAACATTCCTCCTTCAACCAATCAATAACTGTTATAAACTTGGGCTCTTGCCTTAGATATTCTCTTGGGTACAGTGGTGATAGTTGTTTTAAGTTGGATAGCCCGGTGGTGAAGGATAGAATACTCAGAGCCTGGTCTTCAGTTGCTTCCAAGCCTTTACTCACAGAGCTCCACATACACATACCACACCCTAGATAAGCTCTCTTACACATGGATATAAGAGTCCCCAATTGATACACATTGCCTGAATACAATTAATTCTAATTAATATAAATGACATGGATACAATTAACAATAGTCACACTCATAAGCTGTCTGAACATCATTTTGATGTATGCCTGTATTGTCCTATAACTATACGATAGGGGTGCAACAATTGTATCCCCTTGTGATCTGAGCTGGATATTTATGTCTTTCCCACGTGTTTCACCTTTTACAAAGGCGGACCGAGAAAACACCTGGTGAGACCCGACCAGATACAAATCGTCAAGCTGCTTTATTTCACAGCAAGTGTACTTATAGATCAACAGTTGTGATCAGACTCACTTAATTCAATAAGTATAACTTACCTTCACATACTAATACAAAAATAATGAATACACAATGCAGCATCCCCATGTTACTGAATCGTCTTAAACAAAATAACTCCTAACTGCCATAGAATCATAGAAAATTTACGGCACAGAAGGAGGCCATTCGGCCCATCGTGTCCGCGCCGGCTGAGAAACGAGCCACTCAGCCTAATTACCACCCCACTTTCCCGCATTTGGTCCGTAGCCCTGCAGGTCTTGACTTTTCAGGTGCACATCCAGGTATTTTTTTTAAATGAGTTGAGGGTTTCTGCCTCTACCACCCTCTCAGGCAGTGAGTTCCAGACCCCCACCACCCTCTGGTTGAAAAATGTTTTCCTCATTTCCACTCTAAACTTCTACCAATCAATTTAAATCTATGCCCCCTGGTTATTGACCCCACTGCTAATGGAAATAGGTCCTTCCTATCCACTCTATCTAGGCCCCTCATAATTTTGTACACCTCAATTAAATCACCCCTCAGCCTCCGCTGTTCCAAGGAAAACAACCCCAGCCTATCCAATCTGTCATCATAGCTAAAATTCTCCATTCCCGGCAACATCCTCGTAAATCTCCTCTTCACCCTCTCTAGTGCAATTACATCCTTCCTGTAATGTGGTGACCAGAACTGTGCGCAGTACTCAAGCTGTGGCCTAACTAGTGGTTTATACAGTTCCAGCATAACCTCCCTGCTTTTATATCTGTGATCTTGCTCTTAATGTATTTATAAAACATCTTTGGGTTTTCTTTGATTTTACTGCTAATATTTTACCCTCCTGTGTTTTTTAGTGCCTGGCTAAAGCTTGACTTCACAACTTTGTTTTAAAAAAAGGACTTGCATTTATGTAGCGCTTTTCACGATTTTAGGGCGATCCAAAGTGCCCTACAGTCAGTGAAGTACTTTTGAAGTGTAGTCACTGTTGTAATGTGGAAAATGCAACAGTCAACTTGCACACAGCAAAGTTCCACAAACAACAATGCCATAATGACCAGATAATCTGTTTTTAGTGATGTTGGTTTCAAAACTTGAATGAGTTTTCAGCCTTTGCTGGACCTGACTGATTGCCTGTGCCTCTCTCTATTTTTACCTACTTTAGTTCACGGCCAGAAATGAAGACCTGCTGAATACATGATATCAGAGACTTTCCAACACAATGGGTTTGAAGTATTTATTGGCGAGACTGGCTAACAAATTGCATTTTATTTAGTCTATGGGGAAACAACATCAAAGCCTAGTATTAGTATTTCAGCTGTCTGAGTGCCTTTTTTAACTTGTGCAAATACACTTTGCTTTAAAACCCTACCATTTAAAAGCAAGTTTTCAAATCCTTCCTATGGAAAAATGGTCAAAAATCTCCAAAACATGACACTAATTAGCTGGTCATTCACATCATCTGCTGTTCCTGGGACCTTCCTGAGCACAAATTGGCCACCGCATTAGCCTACATTAGAACTGTGACTACGCTTCAAAAGTTATTAATTGGCTTTGAAGCGCTTTGGAATGTCCTGAGGATGTGATAGAAGCACTAGTTTGTCCGTTCTTTCCTCCCTTTTTTTCCTGCGATCAATACAACTTCTGAGCAAGGAATGACAAGTCTCAAAGCTGAGTGTAACCAATCCGTGGCCAGCATGGGCCAAGAGTTGGGATGGTCGTCCTGCATTCAGAACCACATAGTCTTATTTTTCTTTGTGCAACAGCTGATCCAAATTCATAGCGTCTATGCAACTACTATTTCAAGAGAATGGGTATTACAGGAGGCCGAGCATACTGCAGTCTTCCCTATGGTGCTTTGTGACAAATCAGAATGCAGCCCCTCTCCCAGTCCTGTCAATGGTTGCTGGCACTCTTCATGTATTTATAATCCACCATTGTGAATGCCAGCCTGACCCATTTCCTCATTCACCTTTGGACCCATCACTCTGGTTTTGTGAAGTGGGTGATTTATTCACCCAGCCCTGATCATTCAGAACCTAACCCCCAGCTCTAGACATGCTCCAATACTTTTTGCTGGGAGTAGCCGAAGAAAAGTTGTTCATATGTGGCCCCCTTTCATGATGCCTCAGATTTCAATGTCCTGTGCTTGGGCTGTATCCAAGCACATGACAGTCAACTGCTTCACACTTCCCAAGGTGCCAAAGCATCAGGAAACAAATCAAAATGGAGCCTGGCATACTATTCATCGAGCAGATCTGGGTAGCAAAATCTGGGTTACTCTCGGTATCTGTGGCACACACAGTGACATATTCAACCCTCTTCCCTAAAATAATATGAATTCCCAGTCTTGGCTAAGTTTAGGGAATGTGGAGCAAAGACTCGGGCTTTTCCTGCAGGGTAATCTGGAAAATGAGCCGGACCCCCTGGCATGTGGTCTTGGGACCTAAGAAAGCAGACAGGGCCTCGGTTTAACGTCTCATCCAAAAGGCAGCACCTCCAACAATGCAGCACTCCCTCAGTACTGTACTGAAATGTCAGCCTAGATAATGTGCTGAAGTCTCCGGGGTGAGGCTTGAATCCAAGACCTTCTAACTCAGAGGTGAAAGTGATTCCAACAAGCAACGGCTGACGCAATTCAAAAAAGATAGCTGTTTAGAAAGCTTAAAAGATCTCTGTGCTGAAAGTTAATGGAACAGGCTCCTCCTACTGGTATAATACAATGAGAGACACCAGTCACTGCCCTCTCTTACTGGCATAGTAGAGTGAGAGCACAACACATACAGTGAGATGGTGACACAGACACTGGCCTCTTCTACTAGTACATACAGTGAGAGTGACACAGACACTGGTCCCTCCTACAGATATAGTGCAGTGAGAGGGTGACATAGACACTGGTCCCTTCTACTGGTACATACAGTGAGAGGGTGACATCAAAACTGCCCGTTCCTAGTGATACAGACACTGGTACTGTGTAATGAGCGAGTGACCTAGACAATAGCCTCTCCTACTGTTACAGTACAATGAGTGTGTGACACTTTACTGGTATAGTGCAAAGTGAGAATTACACTTTATTGTTACAGTCCCATGAGAGCACTACAGATATTTTCGTCTCCTATTGGTGCAGTACAGTGAGTGACACAGACAAAGGCACACCCACTATGCACATTGCCAAATATTCTTTGAAGCATTCTGTGCCTCCCAGGGGGTTGAGATGTGTCCCAGTAGATGGACTAAGTACACAGTGCAGGCTGGACTTCTGCAAGCCATCTTTACGATGCTGACTAAGAATGAGATCGCGATCGGCCTGTACCCAGCTGGCAGTAGATGAGCAGACATGAAAGTGGAAAGTGAAGTCCCGCACCATAGTAATGATTCCTATGAACAAACAGGAAGATGCAAGTTACATTTCAATTACACTTTTCCTTTGATTTGCTTCCAAGTGCAGTTTAATTTTTAACCAAGTTACCATATTGCCGTATGACCTGCTTATCACCTCCTCATATACAATATTGACAGAAAAGCTCATATTGCATCATTGCGCTCTGGGTGCTGTGGTGTTTGAAGATTGCCTTTTGGTGAGACCGGAAAGGACTGGGTACAATGCCCCATTTGTGTATCATTCTTCTGCAACTGAAACAGATGCCAGCTGGAACATCTCGTCTCCACGGATGAAATTCAATGAAGTGCAAGACTGGTGGGAACAAAAAAGGAGTTTGAATTTCACAGTCAATAAAACTTCAGAAGTTTCATCATAGCCTTAAACATGTTTCCTGTGTTACTGAGGTAACAGCCGGCTGAATATGAAAAAGGAGCCATTATAGGCAAGATGGACTTGGTCCAGTGGGAGAGTGATGGACTCTTGGTCAGAGAGGTTGGTTGTTCCAGTGGGAGAGTGATGGACTCTTGGTCAGAGAGGTTGGTTGTTCCAGTGGGAGAGTGATGGACTCTTGGTCAGAGAGGTTGGTTGTTCCAGTGGGAGAGTGATGGACTCTTGGTCAGAGAGGTTGGTTGTTCCAGTGGGAGAGTGATGGACTCTTGGTCAGAGAGGTTGGTTGTTCCAGTGGGAGAGTGATGGACTCTTGGTCAGAGAGGTTGGTTGCTCCAGTGGGGGAGCGATGGAGTGCTGATCAGACTGGGTGATAGCTATATATAATATAAAATAAAAACAGAAAATGCTGGAAAAGCTCAGCAAGTGAGGCAGCATCTGTAGAAAAAGAAACAGTTAACGTTTCAGATCGAAGACCTTTCGTCAGACCAAGGGTGATAGCGATGGACTCTCAGTTGGAGGTGCCAGTGTGGATGGGTGGGAGGAGGAGGAGCGAGGAATCGGGTCGGGTGGGGGTGGGGTGGCGAGATATGGTTCCGATCACCGCCTCAACTGATTCCAGTAATGAATGCTTTGTGACAGAATTGTGCTCTGTTTTGGATGGAGCCCACCAAGCTACGTATGTCCTATGGGAAAATCCACAGGGTACTGACATTTTTTTAAAATGTGGTGCAACTCAGCCCCTTCTAATTAAAGGAATACTGTGCAGCGTCAGGGAGAAAGGAAAGGTCCAATTTGTGAGGGGATTTACATCAACTACGTAATGGAAGATGAGATGCCACATGAGTTTGAGGAATTTTGTGTGAGAATGTTGAAGCACTTTGTACCTTGGTATACCACATTCATGCCAAGGCCAGGAAGAAGCCAAATGGCCCTTTTACTCGGTTTTATTTCCGAGTACTCAAATTCAATATTTACGGAAGTTTTATGGTTTTATTTTTTTTCTTTATCTTATCCCCATCCGTTTTTCACTGAGTCAGTCTCCAGGTGACTAACCCTGCTCTATTGCCCTTCCTGTGATGCAGACTCAAGCTGAAAGGAGCGGCTACCTTGACAGAAGTTGCACCACCCTGTCACATGTTCTGGGTGCACGGGTTTATTGCTGTCAACAGGAATCACTTTCAGCCGGTAATAATTCTTTCCCTTTCCCAGTTCAGTCCCATAATTTTTGGTTACGTTGATTTCTTTTGGGATTGTACTGACCCATGTGACCATGACCCCATCATGCTCTTTTTTTTTTGAGTTCATAAAATGCCTTGGTTGCAACTGTGGTTAGGAATGGATCCACATGGCCACATAATTTGGTATGGTTTGGGACTGAATCACTCCTCCCTCCCCCTACCCCCATGTGTTGTCCTCATCTAATTTGGGATGGAGCTCAGTGCAGTTTACCTTCCCGGAGCGATTTTGGGTGATCCCAGGTGCACTGGTTTATCTTGTCCCCAGTGGCGGTGCAGATTGATGCCTGAAACAGATTTAAGTTACATGGCTACTGTTGGACACTGTCCGAAGTCTTTGTCCCTTAGTGGGTATGATGGCATTAAAGACTAATGTTTGGGTGATGTGGCTGTGATCAGGCATGTCCCATTCCAATTTACTAAAGGTTTCCTAGTATCGCTGGTAGTTCTGGTGTTAAAGGCCTCTTGGCCTTTCTGCTTATACAGGTTAATTTGCCTGGAGATTATTGTCCCTGTTTTGGAACTTTCCCAGAAGAGGTTGGGAGTGCTGCAGATTCTGGATCATATTGCAGGCTCCAGCATCGCTGCCGAGAATCCCGTTTATTAGAGAACGCCACATGGAAGTATAAAGCACGAAGCAAGCCTTGGTTAAATGGCTAGTACTGGCTGTCTTTGCAAATTTAGCAACTCTAACTGCCCTCAACCAAATCGAAGTGTAAGCTGCCAGCTGCTGAGTGAGTGATGGTGTCTGAAGCATGAGAGACTGTGTTTTTGTTAAAAGCTGTACAGAAGTTTCCGACAGAGGGTTTGAAGGGTTTTAACCCATGTACCAAATTTCTTGCTCTCTTTATCCTAACTACTGTCTTCCACATGTAGAATGTGCACATGCAAAATCTTCAGGTATGGGTTAACTTCACTGCAGCTCTTGACTTCTAATGTCAGTACTGCAAATTACTGAGGATTGTGTGACCTATGTAGCACTATAGGAGTCTATCCTGTTGGACACCGTACATTCTCAGATGGAGCATGCACTGGGACTGGCTGGAGGATATGGCTCTGAGATATGGGAGGGGAGGCAGCTGATTGGCATTTCCAATGCTGTCTCTGTGTGCATTGTATGTGGAATATCCTTTCTCTGCCATGTATTTTAAACTAACCATATAGCTGATATTGTTAACGGTTCCTCCTCCTCAGGTACTGTCCCCCGCCCCTTCAAATCTGCCATCATCTCTCACCTTTAAAAAAAAAACAACCACCCTTGACCCCTCTGTCCTTGCAAACTACCGCCCATCTCCACCCTCCCTTTCCTCTCAAGTCCTTGAATGTGTTGTCACCTCCCAAATCCGTGCCTATCTTTCCCTCAACTCCATGTTTGAATGCCTCCAATTAGGTTTCCGTCCCTGCCACAGTTCAGAAACAGCCCTTATCAAAGTCACGAATGACATCCTTATGAGACTGTGACCATGGTAAACTATCCCTCCTCATCCTTCTCGACTTGTCTGCAGCCTCTGACACGGTTGACCACACCATCCTCCTTTAACCCCTCCCCTCCATCGTTCAGCTGGGTGGGACTGCGTTCGCCTGGTTCCATTCTTATCTATCCAGTCATAACCAGAGAATCACCTGCAATGGCTTCTCTTCCCGCTCCCACACCGTTACCTCTCGAGTCCCCCAAGGATCTATCCTTGGCCCCCTCCTATTTCTGCCCCTTAGCAACATCATCCGAAAACACAATGTCAGGTTCCACATGTACGCTGACGACACCCAGCTCTACCTCACCACCACTGCTCTCGACCCCTCCATTGTCTCTGATTTGTCACACTGCTTGTCCGACATCCAGTTCTTAATGAGCAAAAATTTCCTCCAACTTAATATTGGGAAGACCGAAGCCATTGGCCCAGAAATTGCTCGGAACAGTGAACCAACAGTGCTTGCCGCTCCATAGATTTATACTAACCTGCTAACTTACCGCGGTCTTTTCTTCGGGCACTTCCTCGAATAGGAAGCGGAGAAGAGCCCAGCATTAGCTCCAGTGAAGCTGGGACCCATGGAAGAAGTGAGAGGAGCACTCTCTCCCCTCAACCAATCAGATTGCAGCATTTTTGACAAGCTGCGAATGGCTTCTGCAAGCCAGAACATAAAGTCCTGGAAGTGAAAAGTACAACATTAAAATCATTTGTAAAAACAGTTATCGACAGCAAAAAAAAGGGGAGGGTAAGAAATAATCAAACTAAATAAAAGAAGTGGAAGGAAAAAGTTTTTTAAAAAAGTTTTAAATTTTTTAATTAAAAAGAAAGACTTACTGCACTGTTAAAACTTAGTTTAGACCTGGTATTTTTAAGTATACTTGTTTTGTGGCGATATAGTTACTTTCCAGCTGGGCAGATAAGCAAGTTGGTGCTGGTCCCTTGATTCTATTGATTGCAGCCGGCGATATCCCTTTAATGGATATCCCTCACTGAGGCTGAACCAGACCGTTCGCAATCCTGACGTCCTATTTGACCCTGAGATGAGCTTCCGACCACATATCCGCTCCATCGTCAAGATCATCTACTTCCATCTCCGTAACATCGCCCGTCTCCGTCCCTGCCTCAACTCATCTGCTGCTGAAGCCCTCATCCATGCCTTTGTTACCTCTAGATTTGACTATTTCAATGCTTTCCTGACCAACCTCCCATCTTCCACCCTCCATAAACTTGAGTTCATCCAAAACTCTGCTGCCCGTATCCTAACTCGCACCAAGTCCCATTTTCCCATCACCCCATGCGTGCTAGCCTACGTTGGCTCCCGGTCCGGGAACGCCTTGATTTTAAAATTCTGTTGCTTGTTTTCAAATTCTTCCATGGCCTTGCCCCTCTCTATCTCTGTAATCTCCCCCAGCCCTACCACACTCCGAGATCTCTGCGCTCCTCCAATTCTTGCCTCTTGCACATCCCTGATTTTAATCGTTCCACCATTGCCAGCCGTGCCTTCAGCTGCCTGGGCCCTAAGCTCTGGAATTCCCTCCCTAAACCTCTCCACCTCTCTAGCCCTCTCTCTCCTCCTTTTTAAAATGATCCTTAAAACCTACCTCTGTGACCAAGCTTTTGGTCACCTGTCCTAATACCACCTCATGTGACTCGGTGTCAAATTTTGTTGATAACGCTCCTGTGAAATGCCTTGGGATGTTTTACTATGTTAAAGGCGCTGTATAAAATGCAAGTTGTCGTCGTTGTTGTTGAATGACCGAAGTGGCTGTGCTGCAGTAGTGGTTTCTTGTATGCAGTCAGTTTTTCTTCAATGCACATTTACATTCAAATGGCAAGTGAGAGTCCAATAACTTACAGGTGCAGGCTGCAACCAGGGTCTGAATAGCTGTAGTGCAGCACTATTCAGGTGGACTGATCTCTCTGTGGGGGAAGGTGGTCCCAATGGGGCCTGTAATACACTGCAACTTTCACATTGGGCATGATTTTATCAGGGGGCGGAGGGGTGGAATTCCTGATGGGAAACCCAGAAGTACGGGTTTCCCGAAGGTCCTTACGATTTTGACATAAGGACGTTTTTTTTTGTACGTTTCCTGCCCGATAGGCCAGCCTGATTGACATGCTGGCGTCAGTCAGATGGGAGAAGAGGAAGGAAGAGATTGGTAGGTGTTGGATGTGCAGGAGTCGGTGGGGGGGGGCGGTCATAGGGGGTTATCGGGGAGGGTTGGGGGGGCTCAGTCACAGGAGGGCCAGTCATCGGGAGGATCGGGGGGTTCGGTCATCAGGGATCCATGGTGGGGGGTGGGGGGGGATCTGAGAACCTTGGGGCGGTCACTGCAGGTATGCTTGTTGGGCCTGGGGGAAGCACGCCTGCTCCTCCGGGCCCACAGACTATGAAGGCACTTACCTGCACTGTCGGGCCTTCTTGCCTCCCCTGAAGTAGAAGGCCCAGGAATCCTGGCCCCCAGGGGCTAAAAATTAAAAATCTGTAAAAATGGAGGCTCGCAGCCTCCTTGAAAGCTTTTAGTGACCGACCCACTTCCTGAGAGCGGGTTGGTCGCCCGTCCCTCATCGCACTTCCGTGAAAACCAGAAGTGGGCGGGTTGGAGGCGGGTTTTAGTTTTTTACATTTTTGCTGCACCCTCCCCACCCCCAACCTACTTGTTTTTCCCATTTAAAATCATGACCATTGTGTCTGGCTCATTCTCCCTAGTGCCACTGATTGATGTGCAAAACTGGACGTGTGCTGATGCGAGGGACTGGGATGTGGTGTTGGAGTCTATTACAGTCGTATAACGGTCAATAAGAAATTCCTGTTTTGGTGTGGGTAGGAAGGCCCTGGCCGTGTGGGTAGGAAGGCCCTGGCCGTGTGGGTAGGAAGGCCCTGGCCGTGTGGGTAGGAAGGCCCTGGCCGTGTGGGTAGGAAGGCCCTGGCCGTGTGGGTAGGAAGGCCCTGGCCGTGTGGGTAGGAAGGCCCTGGCCGTGTGGGTAGGAAGGCCCTGGCCGTGTGGGTAGGAAGGCCCTGGCCGTGTGGGTAGGAAGGCCCTGGCCGTGTGGGTAGGAAGGCCCTGGCCGTGTGGGTAGGAAGGCCCTGCCCTGGTGGGTAGGTGTTGCTGTTGACGTGTTTTAATTTTTTCTTCTCTCTGTTTGGTCCAAAGCCCTTTTTGTTTTTGGTTAGTCGGCTCAAACTGACATTGGAGAGTTGTGACCTATGTTTCACTTCCTCCCCATCGCTCCCAGCATTGTGGAGGTAAAGGTGCAAAGTGCTAACTGTTCTAAATCCTTTTTGGGCCACATGGCACTCTATACTCAGCTGCCGACCTGCCACTCTGCAGTTGGTAGGGCAGGTAGGTGCCCTGTGGCCAAGTCCCTGTTGATGTTGCTGTGTAACCATGTGCAGCCTGGGGAGCCGCAGGGCCTGCACTTTTTCATCCTCACCATTCAACTCCTGCTTTGTGAGGCGCCTTGCAAGCAGTAATTTGCACCATTGGACTACTTTGAATAAACTGGTACTTCAAATTTGCATCAATTAAAGGCTACTCTATTCCCATTAAGAACTGCAAGACTGGAAGGATATAAATACCAGGTCAAGTCAGTAACCAAGAGGTGCTGTCCTCAGAATCTTCCTAAAACATGCAAAAACCTTGCTTGCATGCAGCAGGGCAGATACAGATCCATCCCATCCAGATAGCTCTCTTCCTGCAGCAAGCCCCACCTTGTACTTGCCAGGAACGAGCGCAGACAGGGGCGCCAGGCTGACTGTTGTTTGTGAATCAATGAAAGTGGACTTTAATTTCCAGTCTGAAATGAGTAAGAACATTGTCAGTGGTGAATCACACCCTGCACTTTACAGACTGGAGGCACCGTGCTGGGTGACTGAATGGAGTGGTGGGGCGGAGTGGTGGAAGAGGTGGATGGACTGGGAATGCCTCTCAGATCTTCCGGGAAGTAATTTTCAAGAAAATTGGCGATTCTGGAGCTGCTGGAATACAGGATACCTGCTTTCCTGTGGCCCATAGAAAACTCTGGGTATTAGCCCTGCTGTACTTCATAGCCCAGAGCTCTCGACATGATTGAATTCATAAGCAGGAAGACATAGCTTGTCAACTTATTTAAACACACAGTAGGTTTATTTTTAGCTGTGCCAAAATAAGTCGACACTTTCAATCCAAAATGTGAATTTTGTTCCAAATTAGTGATACGTGCTCGGTCTGCATGGACCCAAAGTAACGGGAGGTGTTGGATATATTCGAGATCTGACTGGAATTGCTCCACCCTGAAAGAAATCCTCCAAATGTTCAAATGCTGGATTTTTTTTATAAAAGGAGTTGATGCTTGCGGAAAACGAGGGCTAAATGCTCCAGATTGAAGCGGGATTGGTTTCTTGTTTGTGTCATCAGCTCCCATTTCATGCTTGCACGCGCGCTTTTTTAGATGCCCTGCTTGGTCAGGTTTTGGACTGTAAAGGTGGCAGCCCTATTCTGATGCTGTTTGTATCACAATTTTAGACCCGGTCCAAACCCCCAAAGCTTTTTAATAGATCCCCATTGTGTTGCATGTTATTCATTACATTTAGTTGTTATAAATGTTTTTCAGTTTCTTATGCCTCAGAATGGAGTACACTATGCTCGTTCACTTCTGCCCCAGGCAACACTACTGAAGAGTGTGGGTAATTCCCCGTGGCCTCGTGTCTCTGGGGTGAGGTTACTGTTGATTATTGAAGGTGATGTAGGAGTGACCCTTGCACAAAATTGGAGATTCTATGGCAATGTTGTTTATCTTTCATCCTCATCAGGACAAAGATGTCACCTTCACCCAGTCTATAGAGAGCTTCCAATTGGCGATTAACCTGCTGAGCGGGATAATGCAATTGAAAGGCTGACATTCCACTGTCTGATTTAAATTGTGTGATTTAATACACAGTAGAACCAGCACTTGGTGTGCAATAAAGAGCACCCCTACTCCTTCAGGACAAGAAATACATAGAGGGAGCTGGAAACAGCACACATTATTCCAAAGAGTGGGATAAATTGAAAAGGAACAAAGGATTGCACCATTTATCATGTACAGACCAAATTTTTTCTAGTTTGTGCAAGGTTTTAGTGAGGATCGTGTGTGAATGATGAACTGCACATTTGCTTTATTCCTCTGACTAGTGCTGTCTCTTCCAGCACATTTGGACTCTCTGCCTCAACACTTCCTCAACTTCTAAACCACACAAATTCCTGTATAGCACAAAGACTGGAATAAGGTGCAACCTATATGTTCGGTTTATCAATGATTTTTGTAGTTGTGATCAGCAGCTGTTTTTCCTCTGCTGCGCTATCTCTCTTTGTATGTTTATATGTTGATTGCAGTTTAATAAAGGTTTTGTTTATTGCTTTATTTGACAGTTTCACCCTCTGTGGCTGTGTAACACCAGTGAAGATGAACAGCAAGACTATGGCTTTGTCAGTATGGTCAAACTGGAGAGTCCTGACCGAGACCCACATCCCTGTCTCTCCCTCTTCAACAAGGTAGGGGACTTGTGCGAGTACACGTATACACGCACGCATACATATACCCATGTACACATATATATGTGCATGTACATACATGTATGTACACATGCACATACATGCAAACGTACATACACGTGCACACGTACATGCACACATACTCATACACTCACACGTACACACACTCGTGCACACGTACACACATATTTTAGTGTTTGATCACTTGAAGATAATATTTAACAAGTGAGACATAAAAAAAAATCAAACTTATATATATAAAAGCTGCCCACAGTGTCTCAGAGCTTTAATTTTCAGGGTTAAGAGTCCAAAGCTCTTGAACAATCTGTGAATTTTCAGGAAATTTAAATTTTTCCAAGTTTCTGCGCTGAAGGAGCTCACAGCCTGGATACTGTTCCACAGGATCACGATTCTTCCAGTTTCTCCCTGACTCAGACTGGGTACGGTTCCACAGGGTCAGCAGCCCTCCAGTCTCACCTTACCTCAGACTGGGTACAGTTTCACGGAAGAACAATTCCTCAAGTCTCACCCTAACTCAGACTCGGTACAGTTTCACAGCAGCCCACTAGTCCCTTGCCTTGACTCAGACTGCGGTATGGTTCTACGGGGCCAGCAGTCCCATTGTCCAATAGGCTGTTTGTGTGTGAGTCTTAGTGGCCTGTATTGGCCAGATATTCAATCCGAGGGGTGACACAACTAAGCCCAATTATTTGATGTCCATGCTCTGATCTGGGAATCAGACATTGGGCCTTTCTGGTGTTCATTGCTGAACGTTTGGAAATTCTGAGGTGGTGGGAGTGAGGGCAGCATCAGGGGAGGGGAAAGAAAACCGTACAAAGCCTTTGATTGCTTACTAACGGATTGACTGCATTTAGTAAAGTGGGCACGCCTCTGAAACCAGCACTGCCTGTTTCTGTAATCGCTATCCCATTTTCCTTGATTCCTCCAATTTGCCTGTACAGTTCTCTGCCTCTCCCAATACTGAATTCATACAAGTAAGTACATGTAATCCATTAGTGGTACACCCAACCTGGGTAATTTTGCATTCTCTTTCACCCCTTACCTAGATGCCAGTTTCCTAGACCTAGAGTCCTATGTTCCTGCCCCATACTCGTCTGTAACGACGTTTGAGGAAATGGAAGCTTGCAACTCCTCCAAAAACAGGCACCAAAGACTTAGCCTGTGCTGGGTAATAAAGACACACCACATGGCTGCCTTTTGTCTTGTTTTTTTCCCCACAGCGCTTCACAGCCTCAGGGCTCTGATCAACAGGATATTAATTTTTGATATATTTGTTCTTTAATTATATTTTTTGGTGCAGTATTCTTTTGTCACAACACGGTGTCTTATATTACATCCTAAGTGAACATTACACAAGGTGCAGAGGGATAGCAAATGATTCTTGCAGAGAGGCTTACAGGCAACTCTGGGGGTGAGTCTGGCCCAGGCCAGTAGTACGATACTTGCCTGCTAAGTTGGTGTCCTAGTGGGCTTTGGCTTTGTCACCACAGCTTTTTGAATTCCAATGCTCATATGGAGTGATGTGTAAAAGGCATGGTATGTGGCGAATGTTATGGCCCTCTGGTCAGCCACAGGCAGGTGGTGAAGAAGAACAGTGCAGCAGATTTGGAGAATTTCTGCTGATTCAGAATGTGTGAGTACATGATTTTCTTAGACTGTGCTATTTTCCTCTAGACCATTGCCATTAACCTTCACTGTGCTGACCCTGAGAGTGACCGTCACCGTTAACCTTCACTGTGCTGACCCTGAGAGTGACCGTCACCGTTAACCTTCACTGTGCTGACCCTGAGAGTGACCGTCACCGTTAACCTTCACTGTGCTGACCCTGAGAGTGACTGTCACCATTAACCTTCAGTGCTGACCTAGAGAACGATTGATGCCATTACTCTTCACTGCTCTGACCTGAGTGACTGTGGACATTACTGTTGTCAGGATTCCACATAACAAGATCCTTGTTTTTTTTTATATAGGAGAATTTTATCCAATTTAAGAATGCAGTTTCAGTTCACCCCTCCTCCCATACAGTTCTCTGGCAGTGTTCTGGTCTATGCCAACCTGTGTTAAGGAGTTTATTCTACCAACAGCTTGCCTGTTGTTGTCACTGCGCTCAGGAGAAATAGTAACGGGCAGAGCTTTCAACTCAAATAGTAGATTCTAAAATGGAGTCAGAAGTTTGTTACTCACATCTCTGCTAATGCTCTCCATCTGCGAGCTACAAAGAAAGGCACTGCTGAGTCACGAGCACTGCAGGAAGAAGTTGTCACTCCTACTTTAGGAGTTTAAACTGATATCTGTGAAACCAATAAGGCTCCTGTCTCTGGAGTTAGTACTATAATGTAAAAGCGCTGCATGCATCTCAGGTGGCAAGGAGCAGCAACTTGCAAGGTGTTTTTGTTTCATTGCCTCCAAAGATGAGAAATAACTGGAGAGCCCATTGAGTCGAGTCCAGCAGTGTCAATATTGATATTGCTGGCCTATACAGATCTTCCCTTGGACATTGGGGGAAAATCTGTGGTGAGAATCGGAAAGTGTAAAACCCAACTCCAGTAACCATGCATGCACAAATCTTGCACGTGCAGTTTCAGTGTTGCTAAATTCAACCTCCAATATAAAATAGTGAATGGTGTGAATTTGACACTAATGGCAACTGTGACCTATCGCAGAAATTCTGTAATTACTGAAACTGAAGGCTGCACTTCTGCATTGGTTCTAGTTCGAATTTCTTTTGGTTTTTTGTCATCAGACAGTTCCCTTCAAACATGGGCTTGCTGCTCTGCACTTAATAAATCAAATTAAGCGAGTTACCCCAAACCTGCTTCAAGCCTTTGGATTTTCAGCAGTCCACTAATTCTACCATTTTATAACCTCTGTTCCCCATTTCTGATCTGGTCAGTAAAAGCAGCACTGATGGCAACAAAAAACTGGATGCAGTAATGCCAGCTGAACCATGATAATACAGCACCCACACTCCTTGTACTGGAGGTAACCCAGCTGCATGGGCTGCCATAAATGCAGTGTGCTGTCACCAGTCTTATTTAATGCACTATCATTGATGCAAGTAGGAAAAATCACACTCAAGTCAAATGACTTTAATTCAACGCCTCTAATTGCTCCTACCGCTGCCAGCACCAGTTACAGACTATAGCCACCAGCACTTTACACTAGTGTTATACAGTGTAAAATACTCTCCCCAGATGCAACTCAATTTTGAAGGACAGAATTTATAATTATACTGTTGGTGGGGGGAGTCTACAGATCAAATGTATGAATGTTTCATACCTAACATTATGCTTTGCTCAAATTCTAGTGATAAGACTGGATGTACAGTATGATCCTGATTGTAGTCTTGTTGGAATGAATTGTGGATTAAATCCTGACTCAGTGATGCTAGACGCTAAATGAAGCTGGCTGATTGCTGATGCACTGTGGATCTCCTTGATCCTTGAGGTTTAGCAGAATTTCTAATCAGCAACTATATCTGTGGCTTGGAAGAAATTCCTATTTGTATATGGAGGTTGAACTTTGTTTAGAAATGAAGATGACTGTACCTGTGGTAACATCCTGTGATCCCATTCATAAAGGAATGCTGCTTAAAACTCAGACACTTTGATCTAATCCACTAACACAGAAAGCAGCGTTAACACCATGGTGTCTTGCAGATTCTGTGATCTTGCTTTATAATAAACATTATGAATATACCTACTTGCACTTGCACAGTACCTTTTCATATAACAAAAGTTCCAAGTGCTTTACAGGAAGTTAGAGGGCACCAGGCAGAAAGTGGGACTGAGTTACAGATATGAGTGAAGTTGCAGTCCGAGTGATGGGTCTTGAGACTTGTGAAAATGAAGCTAAGGTAGAAGGGTTTTAAAAAAAGAGTTAGAGTGAAAGATGTGATGGTTTAAGACTCTGCCACCAGAAGAAGAATTTGATAGGAGGGGGGCACTGGAGTGTGACCAGCAAAAGTTGCAAGCTAGGACATAGGGTGGAAGAAGAATCTGAGGTAGCTTGAGGCAGACCATGGAGAGAGGTAAGACAGGGAGCCAGTTGAGTTTGGTGAGGTCAGGGGTGACAGTTGTACAGATATAATGCAACAAATTCTCCGAGTTTAGGGTAGAGCGCGGAAGGCTGTCAGGGAGAATGATGAAGAAATCGAGCCTTGAGGTGCTGGAGGTATGGGCAAACACCATTGAGATAGAAAGGTAAGTAGGCAGTATCATGGAGGTGAAATTAGGTGGACATAGACTGGATATGGGGTTTGAAGATTAGTGTCGAAGACAGGATGGCTTATGTCTTGCTAATGTTGAGCTGGAAAAATTTCTTATTGATCCTGAAAGTGGAGACGGACAGGCAGTGAAGTGGGATGGTATCACTGGTGCAGTCCAGGGAAGTGGTGGGAATGTAAAGTTGAGTGTCATGCACATACACGTGGAAGCTAAAGTCATGTTTAAGGATTGTCCTCAAATGTAGCTATGGGGCATTAAGTCCTCCTGGGTAGGTGGTGAGGTGAAACCTTTTCACTAATGGGAGTAATGAGTAAGTGATTAAATGGAATTGAATTCTGTGCTTTAATGGAGCACAGGTGACTGTTATAACACTGCTACTGAACTCCATGAGGGACAGGCCATACATAGCTGGGCCTGAGGTTTGTTCTCATCATTTACTTCTATACAAAGATATTCCTTCCATAAGCATCTTTGCCCTGAAGATGTGGAGATGACTTGCCGAAATCTTGGTGCAGTATTGGGCACCTCGCCTTCACAGGACACTTCACACTCAGGACTGGCTCATGAAGAGATACAGAGCTAAACTTTTCTTCTGAGAAAACGAGGTTGAGGGAGGCCTGATGCAGGTTTTTAAAATGCTGAGAGGAATAGATAACATAGCGGTAGTTGGTTAATTAACTTGGGACAGTGAATGCAGGACTAGGGAATGAGGAAGAAATTAACAAGACTGCAGGTTTAACAAGACTGCAGGTTTTCCCCACAGGATAGTTTGACATCATCTACCAGAAAAAGCAGCTCAACGTGCAGATTAAGTTTTTTTTTAACAGCTGACTGACTCTCCGGCTAGACACTGTATTGAGGAGCGGCAAGAGTATGGATGATGATTGCCAAATGATTTGTAAAACATGGTTTCTACATTGCTAGGATCAGAGAGGTGCCATGACAAGGATGACTCGGTAGTACAGTTTTAGAAATTCATTATTTGCTAGATTTACCCTGATGGAAGGGAGGGAAAGCATTTAAAAAAAACACTTTCCTCGGGAGGTAAAATAGAGTAAGTGGTCTGTGGGAGGGACAACCCCACGGGTTTCATAGATTCGAAATGTATACGGTCTGTGAGAGGAGCAGGGGTGATGGGTTTGGGAGAGTCCGATTGTATACGGTCTGTGGGAGGAGCAGGGGTGATGGGTTTGGGAGAGTCCGATTGTATACGGTCTGTGGGAGGAGCAGGGGTGATGGGTTTGGGAGAGTCCGATTGTACACGGTCTGTGGGAGGAGCAGGGGTGATGGGTTTGGTAGAGTTCGATTGTATACGGTCTGTGGGAGGAGCAGGGGTGATGGGTTTGGTAGAGTTCGATTGTATACGGTCTGTGGGAGGAGTAGGGGTGATGGGTTTGGTAGAGTTCGATTGTATACGGTCTGTGGGAGGAGTAGGGGTGATGGGTTTGGTAGAGTTCGATTGTACATGGTCTGTGGGAGGAGTAGGGGTGATGGGTTTGGTAGAGTCCGATTGTACACGGTCTGTGGGAGGAGTAGGGGTGATGGGTTTGGTAGAGTCCGATTGTACACAGTCTGTGGGAGGAGCAGGGATGATGGGCTCAATGGTCTTTTGTTTCATTTTTGTCGTCTTAATAGCTGCATTCCAATGAAACAAGAATGAGTAGTCAGTGGAGGGGTGTGTCAGAGGATCTGGAATTGAGGAAGGATAAAACTTAAGAACAGAATATCTGGAAGTCTACAGCAGGTTGCTGAGTATCTGATGGAGAAGTACAGGTTTAGGCTGGGATCTCATCTCTCAGATGCTGACTGAGCTGATGTACGTTTCCAGCATTTTTTTGTTTCTAATTTAGGTTTCCAGTGTTTGTAACTTTTATCTTCTTCATGGTGTGTTATCTGGAATCTTAATGCAGAGTTAAATCTGTTTAAGATCTAACTGGATATAATGCTGTGGGAGGAGCAAGCCTAATGGGTTTGGTAAAGTCAAGTGTTAATTTTTTGTCCAGGCCAAAACTGGCCCACTTGTATACACGTGCAAAGTTCTTAAAAGACAGCAATCAAACCTGGACTTCTACTGTCTAGTTCGCAGTTATCAAAATTACAAGGTGGCCCACTCAAAATCAGACTGGTGATCGACCAACAAACACCGGTAACCCTCCTGCTGAAGCAAGCTACTGATATATTAGTGCCCAACATTCCACGCAGCAGTCCAGAGCTGGAGGAACCCAGTGGGCTGTCTTGGCACAAATTCCTGCCCCGTATTTCAGAGGCAAGTGTTTGAATCCAGCCTGACCTCAACCATTAATCGTTTGTCTGGGAGAACTTGGCTCCTAATTTCACTTTCAGAGCCAAGGGAAATAATTATGGGGTGTTGAAGATTTAGGAGAGGAAGGAGCCAATGGGACGATAGAGGATTGCCGGTGTTCAGTTGTAAAACTTCGGTCGCATGGGCAATCGAAATAAAATAAATGTGCCAGCTGTATAGCTGATAGTTGAAGGTTTGCCTGTACTAGGGTCTCTTGCCTTGATCAGTACTGACTAGTTAGCACATTGTAATCAGAGAGGTATGAAATGTCAAAAATGCAAACCTATCATTCACTTTAGCTGAGTTGTGACAGAATAATTGTTTCTTGGTTGATACTTTCATACCCGAGAACCTTTTTTAAGAGCCAAGTGCTTCCAGGCAAAGCAGTTAACTGCCAAGTTCCACATAGGACAGTCTGGTGCCATAAGCACTAGGGACACCTGCCTCCCACGCACAGCACTGTAAGTTTGTGCCAGGTCGATCTCACCGGGATTCTCCTGCCTGGAAGCTGTCAGCTTACGGAACAATGGAGCAAAATAATTGCTGCTCTTCCAGTTACCGTCCACCATTAATTGAATTTACCCAGACTCTGAAGAATGAGCCCCAGAGATCTGATCCTTTAGAGGTGTTTTTCTATTTATATTCAGATTGTACCAGTGAGAGTAGCGGATGCCTGCTTACAGACAGGGCATTATCTAGATAGAGGAGGCAAACTCCTCCCCTCAGCAGCAACAGGGGGTCCTACCTTTTGCACCTCCTATGTGCCCAATTAGAACTGGGAGAGCATTGCTCAGAGATTGCAACTCTGCTGGAGCATCACTTTCCTGGCATATCAGCATCAACATGCAGGTGTCTTATTAAGGCTATGTGCATCTGATGAGGTCCTCCCCAGCCACCACAGTATGTTTGCTTTGGATTACGTGCAGTGGTTATTTTGGGGTGCAATGAACAGCAATGATTCCTAACTCATTTCTATTCAATACACGTTGTGAGACGAGTGGACAGTTGGTGTTTCCTATGTTAGGAAGTGCTAGTGTTTTGATTTTTTTTTCCTTTGTCCTATTCAATTGAATGTTTTTCCTGAAGTGAGTTTTGTAGAATCTCCAGGGATGAACTATCATCAGTTGATTAGTGTTGTGCTTCATTGACTGGAAGTTCTCAAGACGGAGCATCAGTGCCTCCTCATGCCTGTTCCCTTCTCTCACCCCTAATCCAGCCCCCTCCTCTTCCTTCTTTAGCCCCCTTCTCCACCTCCTTCCAGCCCCATCTCCTTCAGCTCTCCTCCAGCTCCTCTCCTGTTCTTCCTCTGTCCCCATTCCTTCTCCAGCTCATCTTTCTCCCTGTTCTCTTTGAGGAAGTGAAGAGATCAGGAGCTATAAATTGTCCACAGCAGCAATTGTTTGTTTAATTTGTGTGACGTGAAACTCAGTGGGCCTCATTCGGAGCTCCTTCAGCACCCTCCATCTCTGTCTCCAGTAATAGATAGTAATTTTGGCTGTGCATTAGGTTTTAATGAGCAACTTTTTCATCCAACTCAGCCTCCCTTATACAACGGTGAGGTTCTGTATTCTACATCTAGTCAAAGAAATAGCTCTGGTAGTTGTTCAAGTGATCTAAGTAACTGGGGTCTCAGTGTAACATTTATGGTTTTCTCATGTTCATGTCTTGTGAAAAATCAAACGGTCTTGCACTTCATTGAGGAGTTTGAGTGACTCCACCTGGGTAACGTACACACTGGAGATCCAGTTTTCAGCCAGGTCCCGCAATGTTCAACTCCTCGCCGGAGTTGAATAGAATTTTTGGAACAGATGACGTGTTGCATCTCAGTTGAGCTGATGAGACATCAAGGAGAGCAGCTGTTGTCAGCCTTTCTGCCACACTCCACCTGACACAACCTTACAGAACTGCTGCTCCTGCAGGCGGTTTCTAAAGTGATTCACATCTGATTAACAGCTATATAGGATTTGCATGCTTTGTCCTAGGGACATCCCACAGGACTGCAGTGAGAAAACCACAGCCTCAGCTTCCACCGGAGGCTCCGTTAACTGCAGAAGCCTAACAGCGGCTTGTGCAGCAGCTGAATCAGTACAATGCAATCTGCCCCAAGTTCTTATTATTTGATGGGTCCCTTCTAATCCAGTAGATCTCAATTCTATGCGATTGGGAGGAAGCTATTTTTAAGGCAGTTTTCCAGTTGTGGATAATCTGAAGAGTGTTTTGGCTGTGTTTGTTTGGAGACATTGAGGAGCACGGTTTGCAGATGCAGTTGAATGTGTCGTGCTGACACTCCATCTCGAACAGTCACTCAACAAAGAAGCAGCGAGACATTAATAATGGAGGAGGAGGAGGAGGAGGAGGTGAGATTGGAGGTGGGATGCACCTGTTAGGGCAGCAGCAGGCGGGAGTGAGCTGGATGGAAGGAAGCAGAGCAGAT
Source organism: Heptranchias perlo (assembly GCF_035084215.1). Classification (NCBI taxonomy): domain Eukaryota; kingdom Metazoa; phylum Chordata; class Chondrichthyes; order Hexanchiformes; family Hexanchidae; genus Heptranchias; species Heptranchias perlo. The sequence continues at coordinate 15,072,283 of NC_090352.1, read as the reverse complement.
TTGTTATTGGTGGGAGCAGAAGGATGGGTTTTTATTCTGATTTTCCCCCTCCCTGTAAAGTGACTTGGGTTATTTAAAGTTAGGTATAAATTGGGGAGGCTACAATGTTGTCAAAACACATCGTGTATACCCAGGTATGGCAGTTCTTGCATTTTTTTTCCCGCTCTTCAGAACTAAGATGATACCAACTTATTGTCAGGTGAAAGCTTTTTATCTTGGTGTCTCTTTTTAAAAAAAAAGCTCCACTTTTAATTTTGAAAAGTTATTTAAAATCCACCTCCCAATTAAGGGGGTGAAAAGAAAAGGGTCAAAGAGCAGAAAAGAAAGAATAGTGTGGGTGGGCATCTTGAATCTGTGGGATATCAGTGGGCACTTCACCTCGACACTGCGGGGGGGGGGCATCGGGCACCTCGACACTGGGCGGGGGGGGGCATCGGGCACCTCGACACTGCGGGGGGGGGGCGTCGGGCACCTCGACACTTGGGGGGGGGGGGGCGTCGGGCACCTCGACACTGGGGGAGGGGTGCTTTGGGCACCTCGACACTGGGGGGCGTCGGCGTCGGGCACCTCGACACTGGGGGGGCGTCGGGCACCTCGACACTTGGGGATGGGCGTCGGGCACCTCTGCACTGGGGGGGGGCGCTTCGGGCACATCGACACTGGGGGGGGCGTCGGGCACATCGAAACACTTGAGGTGGGCGTCGGGCACATCGAAACACTTGGGGTGGGCGTCGGGCACCTCGACACTGGCGGGGGGGACCGTCGGGCACCTCGACACTGGCGCGGGGGGCGTCGGGCACCTCGACACTGGCGCGGGGGCGTCGGGCACCTCGACACTGGGGGGGCGACGGGCACTTCCTGGATCTGTCGGTCGGCACTTTCTGAATATATCCAGGTGGATACTTGGCGCATCACCTTCCCCAACACCCACCCATTGCAGGCCATTTTAAGCCTGTTGCTGTTGGATGGAATTCCTTGACCATTTTAACCCATTATGCACTAAAGCAATAACATTCGAATACATTGGAACAGGTTGGCATTCGATGCTGATTACATTAACCATAATTGAGGAAGGCATCGGTTTTGGGAATGTGAATGGCCATAGGAATATTTGGCCTGAATAAGTTTGGGAACCACTGTTCTAATCCAACTATCAATCCTTTCTGGTGACAGTTCATGACCAGCACTATGAGTGAGGCGCCAATAACCGGTGCTGTGTTACTTTCACTTATAAATTAAACTCTTGGCTCCAGTTGTTACAATAAAAGATACTAGACATTTCCTCTAGTACCTCCCTCCTTCCCAGAGGCTGCAGGAACAGGGCAGCCATTCGCCTCCCCCCCCCCCCCCCCCCCCCCCCCCGACAAAGTGCTGTTCTTTTGTTGCTGTTTTGTAAAGGGGTGTAGGGGTGTCTGCTACCCAAGGAGTTTGCTAATCTAAACGCTGCTGCCTCCCAGCATTCCTATATCGGAGCAGCTTACACTGGGGTGGATTCAGCGGCAAGCGGTACTTGCACAGTTGCTATAACGTTCTGTTTGTAGCTATCTGTCTGGCTCTGGCCGCAGACCTCCCCGGTGTAGCTGTTCACATTTGTCATTGTCCTGGCTTTCGTTCCAGAAGCCGGGATCCAACCTACCTTACACGGTGGAGCTGCACACCTCCAAAAGCTTGTGGGCTGCTTCCTTTATATCCCAGCCCTGCCTCTGAAATCAGATTTAGCTCCTGAAGCTCCGCTAACATCAACAGGGTATAAAATCGGTGAACGGCAGTCTCCTTTCCCCAGAACTGGCTTGTCCTTCAGGTGTTGGCATCAGGTCAGTCATCATACAGTTAATTTTTCTGTGAGCCACTTTAGTTGTTTGTGATTTGCTAAAGCAATGTCCAGCAGCTGCAAGGTCTCTGCATGCACAGCAATGTGCGAGGCGAATAAATCATACTCCCCCCACCCCCCCCCCCCCCCCGACCCTCCCCTCCCCTCCCCTCCCCTGGTCCATCCAGTAAAATTTCCACAGGAATTCCATGTCATTACATTGCAATCTTTTCTGCTAAAACAGACGCCTTGGGGGGAACATTTCTGAATGCAGAGAATTCCAGAGAGTGTTTACAGCAGGCACATCTTGCCATCTTCTACCTTCAGAAGGGTCCATGGTCCATTAGATTAACTAGCACAAGAAAGCAGCAGGTCGCTGCAGCGACTATCTAAACAGTGCCAAAGAAGCCTCCGGAGCGAGCAAGTGAGCGGGAAAGCAGTGACTGATGTGCTGCCAAGGAAAACAGTCCCTGTGTTTACTAGGCAGGTCACGTAGGGGTACAGGAAGGCCATAGGTCTCCATTTAAAGAAGCTTGAAAACCCAGCAGCTGTCACAGAGTACCCCCCCCCCCCGCCCCCCCCCCCCAAGCCCTGTGCTGGCCGTGAAGCACAGCTCTCTGGCTGCAAATGTGTCACAGTGGTGAAGATTAAAGAAACCTCAGCAGGCCCCACCCAGACTTGGGGCCATACAATAGCCTAATTACACAGAATTTCTCACATAGTTCAGGAAGAGGCAGCAACAGCTGCATCGGAGTGCTTTCAGGAGCCGAATGGGACGTGTTCCAAGCTGTGTGAGATTTGTTATTTGCGAGGAAAGCATTTCAGTGTTCAGCGCGGCGCATTCCTCTCCATGTGAGCACCCAGCCCAGCTCGGCAGCCAGCAAGCGAAAGTTGAGCCTGACCATGAACGTTGCGTGGAGGAGCTTTTATGAGTTGTACCTCCGTGTCGTTTGCAGCCAGCTTTGCTTTGTCTCCATGGCAACACTGTCCCATGTAGGTGCGCTGCAGTGACTGGCAGGACCTTGTTTAGTGCCCTTTTCTGTTGCCTGGATACACGTGACTGACCTCAGATATAGCCCCAGCACTCTGTCAGCTCGTGATTCAAATTCCCCTTAAACTGAATCGAGGTTTTCCTCATTTTAGATTTTTTTTAAAAATTGAACTCTCCCCTCCCCTCCTTTGGGTGCAGACTTGAGCTGGGGACATTGGTCCACAGGCATAACCAGATCTCCCACACCTTAGCCAAGTTTGTAGTTTGTTGGTCATGTGAGAACCCAGGCAGTGAGTGTTGTGGGCTATTCAACAATAGGGAGAATCGCAACTAGTCTTGACCTCGCTTGACATGCAATAGGGTCACTAAATAGAGAGCAGGAACAAGAACCCTAGCTGTTTTTTTTTCTCACCCTGAGCACCTCATTTACTCCCCCAGCTGCGATCAGCTAATTCAGCACAAATTGAGAATCCAACCCGGAACCTCCTGGCCTCTATGATTACATTCCACATCTGTACCTGAGAGCTCCTGTACTCTCTAGGCCATCAGAAGAGCTACCTCATTTTATTACCATTTCCCTCCCCCTGGCGGGGGGGGTGTGGAGGGGATGTGTGTGTCCCGTTCTCTCTGTCTCAAGCGCCGTCAGACTTATTACTACGTTAAAGGTGCTATATAAATGCAAATTGTTGTGTCTCATACACACGCATCCACTCACCTAACTCACCCTTTATCTTTCACATGACCTGTCCTCTCGAGGGTGATCCTATTCCATTTGAAGTGTGCTGTTTATTTTATCAGTTGCCCTCAAAGTTCTCTTCTTCCCACCCTCCTTCCCTGCCCACCCAGCAAAAAAAAAGGAATTAAATTTGATTTCACTGAGACATTAGATTCTACTGGAGGGAGGTTACTTGGCTGAGGTTGAGTAAGATGCCAAGGAGAAGAGCACTGCTTTCCTAATGGTTTAAACAGTAAGAAGATTGCAAGTGCAGGATACACATCAGTAGGGAAGACAGAAGCCACCAATGCTATTTGTATTTGAGGGTGGGGGTAGGGAGCAGCACACGTGGATGAGTTGAACCACTTTGGATGAAAACCCCTACAGATAAGAGCTGATTCAGAGTAGGGTTTACAAAGACTTCAAAGACATAACAATGAGCCAAATTTGTCCACTGGCTCAACAGGTGGGAGAGCTATAGTGGGCGGTTTGTGGTGTCTGGGAAGCATCCAGCTGGAGACTGTGTCCTTCTTGCACCGCATTTACTGCTTCATAGTGAATTAACACATTGAGTGGCAGAGGAAGGAGAGGTGCAGGGTGAACTCACAGGAGCAGTAACAAAGTGGTGATTTCTGATTTCTTAAAACCAGCAGGACATAGTGTAGTAGGGTGTAGGCCCATGTCGCTCCTTGAAGTTGACTATTGGCCACAGTACTAGGGACCAGAATTTGGAGGAGGGAGGGAGAGTGGAAGATAAGACCATGAGATGGGTGTCTACTGTCCTTACACCTTGGTTAGAAGGGGAGTGTGGAAGAATGTAAAAAGATCTCTAGATGTGGATATTATTATCAAGAGCCTGCATCATGGCATGGGTCAGTGTCAGCACTGGTATTAGGGGATGTCTAACTAGTAATTCAAGCAGGAATGCATCAGTGCTACTGGTTTCTGTTCCTTTAATAATTTGTCTCTATTGAAAAGTGTAAACGCCTTAAGATTGTCAGGTTGTTAGAGTTCTTGTTGGAATGTATTATTAAATACCGAGAACTCCCAGCTTATTTTAGAGGAGAAGTAAGTGAGTGAAGCCACTGCCTCATGTAGCACTGAGTGATGCAGACTCCATCCCAGAGGGGCTGATCTCAGCTGGAGCAGGATTTGGGGCATTACAATTGGCTTCAGCACTTCTGGCTTAAGGGGGCATAAATTGGCCCCTGCCCTGTTTGCTATCCAAAGGTGCTGCTGGAAAGTGCTCATGTATAGACGTTGGGTGAGGCCAGAAATGGGCTCAGCTATGATGCCCATCATGGTTAAACAGCTTACCAACACACAATGTCTAGGCTGAAATGTTAAGGCTGGCAAGTTGGGTGAGGTTCTGGATGGCTGCCATCTGTAGAACTCATACCCCAGCAAGAGTCAGCACTTTTAGCAAAAGGGGAGGAAGAGAAGTATCCCAAAAAACGTTGAATAGTTCCTGTGTTACTGGGGCCATGGAAATGATATTTGTGCAAAGCAACCAGCTGCAGTTGAATAATATAGGTAGTAATGTCTTAAATTTATGTCCTTATTTTGTTGGAATAACTCAGGAGTTGGGGAGAAATGTAGCAGATCTTGGAGCTTGTATTTGTCTTCATTCAACAGTCTTAGTAGATTAAATAAGTCGAGCAGAGTCCATCTTGTGCAAGTCATACGTGACCTGTTAGGAGGGGTGTAGATGGCTCAAATGGCCTTTTTGCACTCCATACTTTTATAATTACAGCACAGGTGGGTAATGGCCTGTTCCTTGTTTGCCTGGAAGCCGTGGTCTGTATAGCAGAATTTGATTTAATAAGTTTGCTCCAAGTGAAATTAAATACAAAAACCGAGAAGATTTGGAAATCCCAGCCTCTGCCAGTCTGGGTTCAGAGAAAGGGAATCAGTGGCAAATTTCATTGTGAAACTGAAATTAATTTTTATGATGTCACTTTATTGGTAGTTGAATGTATTGGTGAGAGACATCGAATGGGTAAGGAAAGTAGAGTTAGTAGAAATATCAGAAAAAGAGTTAAGTGAACACTGTCTCATACTCTGCGGGTGCTGTTTCAGCTTTAAATGCCTTGGGATGTTTTCCTACGTTAAAGGCGCTGTATAAATCCAAGTTGTTGGTTCCATCTTTTGATTGGCTTGAAGAATAGAAGTCTGACTGCAGAGGAGGAGATGGGGAGTTTGCGCAACAGCCATTAACACTGGCCTTGGATCAGTGGCCCAGAGGGTAGTTGAAATTCTCCACGATGGATGGAATTTCATTGCAGAATATAGTATAGGAGGAGGACTCGCTGTGATGGGAAGCGTATGAAACAGGCTTTGTTCAGCACTCAGATGAAATAAAAGAAAAAAGAAGAACTTGCATTTATATAGTGCCTTTTGCAACCTCCGGTTGTCCCAGAGCGCTTTACAGCCAATGAAGCACGTTTGAAGTATGGTCACTGTTATAATGTAGGGAAATGTGGCAGCCAATTTGTGCACTGCGAGCTCCAACAAAGTGCAGTGAAATAAATGACCAGATGATCTGCTTTAGGTGTTGGTTGAGGAATAAATATTGGCCAGGACATCAGGAGAACTCCCCAGCTCTTCTTCACATAGTACCATGCGATCTTTTACATCACCTGAGAGGGCAACCATAATTACAGATTTTGTCCTTCTAAACTTTGGTTGTCCCTGGAGGGAGAATTTTGAACTGTTACTACTAGAGTAATGTACTGGTGGGAACAGGTCTGTCCCAGGGACTGTGGGACCAGCTTGGGGGATGAATTAAGAGCACCATATAAGAAACGCAGCACTCCATGTTAGTAAATTAGTAATACGCTAAGTAAACCCAGTGACAATACTGGATAATCAGAATCTTAGGACTTCCCTGCTCATTAGTCACCTTTCACACAAAGATTGACGGTCAGGTTCCTGCACATTGACAACAGCATTGCTGCCAGTAAAGGGAGAGAGTGGTGCTTTACATGGCTGCTGTGTTCAGAAACTGGGGCCAAACATCCATATCCATCACCAATGGACTTGTATGTCAGGAAAAAGAATAGGGGTCAATGTTTTCCAGGATTGAGTGATACATATGTGACTACACAAAGCATTCAAAACAAAATTGGAACATAAGGTTAATAACCGTGGTGGGATCTTTAAAGGTGATGTGGCTTATGTTTGTACAGGATGGGGAACTTAATATTCCGGGTATAACATTTTTAGGAGAGTTGGGGGAAAATGGGGGGGCGAGTGGCAGTATTAGTGCAGGACTCTACCACAATAGTAGATCATAAAGATGTTCCAGGGGGTTGTGTTAAGATGGAAAGCATACGGATAGTGTTAAGGAACATGAAGGAAACTGGTACAATTCTTGGTGAGCATTACAAGCCATCAAACAGTGGAGATGAGATAGAGATTGAGATCTGCAGACGGTTGAGAGTTCCTTGTAAGAACAGGGCGTGATTTTAACTATCCCAAGGATGGCCACATACATTACTTTTGTTTCAATCTAATTAGGAAATGCTTTATAGAATGCATTGCATCCATGACAGCTGCCTAGATCAGTATGTTTCTCGTCAAACAAGGAAAGAAGTACCCTCTATTTTGTTCTGGAAAATGAAGTGGGACAAATAACTAATGTGAGAGTAGAACAATTAGAAAATAGTGACCACAATATTAGTAGGTTCAATGGAAGAACAGAAAAGGATAGCAAAGAGTCAACGATAAGGTTGCTGGATTGGAAAAAGTCAATTCAATGAGATGATAAGGGGTTTGGCCAAAATGAACTGGGCTAAAAAGTTAGGAAATAGATCGACAGATCAGCTGTGGGAAATCTTCAAATATGAGAGGCATAGAATATAAAATAAATACATCCCTATAAGGTAAAAAGGGGGTGCATCAAAGTATGGAGTTTCATGGATAAATAGAAAGATTGCAACTAAACTGAAAACTTAAAAGGGAGGCATATGATAAAAGTAGAGCTAACGATGTTAATATAATCATGAGGAATATATAAAGTGTAATGGGGAGATGAAAAGGAAGCTTAGAAAAGCTAAAAGGGAATATTAAAAAGGGCTGGCAGTTAAAATAAGAAATAGTAAAGGCTTTTGTAAGCATTATAAAATAAAAAAATGATTAGAGAGGGTAGGACTGCTCACTTGAGGGAGGGAATCTAATTTTGGAGGATGAAGGGATGTCATATATTATGTAAATAGTTTGCATTGGTTTTTACAAATGATGGAAGTCAGAGTGTTGTAGATGTACTGGAGGAGGCTATGACCACAATTTTTAAATCCTCATTAAAGATACAATTTGTGCTGGAGAGTAGCCACTGTAACACATTTGTCCAAGAAGTGAGAGAGTGATAAACCAGAAAACTATAAATGACAGTTTTGGGTGAACTCTTAAAATCCATAATTTGAGAGAAAGTTAATAAACATTTAGAAGTGTGTGGATTAATCAAGGACAGAGTCATTAAAAGTGAGGTGTGTTTGGCAAATTTAATAGTTTTTTGAAGAAATTACCAATTGGATAGATGTAGTTTGTATAGATTTTCAGAAGGCATTTGATAAGGTAACTCCCAAAACATTTGTTAGAAAAATGCAGGTGTGTGGTATAAGAGGAAATTTAGCAACATGGATAGAAAGTTGGTTGATGGGCAGGAAACAAAAAATAAGAGTAAACGGGTGTTGCTCAGATTGGAGAAGGGTTGGAAGGGGTATGCCCCAGGGGTTGGTGCTGGGCCTGCTTTTGTTTTGGATATGTGCAGATGATTTGGATTGAGTATATGGAACAAAACCTCAAAATTTTCTGACGATACAAAAGTATGAGGCTTGGCAAACAGCAGGAAGGACTTTAAAAGACTTCAGGAAGGCATAGGAGAATGAGCAAACAGATGGAATATGCAACTTATTGTGGATGTGTATGAGGTAATATATTTGGGAGGAAAAACAAGTAATGGGATTATATACTCAATGGAAAGACACTGAACAGTATGGATGAACTGATCTAGGGGTTCAAATAGATAATTCCCTAAAAGTGAGAGTGCAGGTAAATAAAACCATAAAAGAGGCCAACAGCATTTTGGTTTTATTCATAGGGACATAGAGAACATGAGTAAAAAAAGTAATGATAAATCTGTACAAACATTGGTTACCCCATTAAAACCAAAGAGAATATACAGCATAGATTCACCAAAATGATGCCAGGAATGGAAAGCTGAAGGTATGAGGTGAGACTTGAGATACTGAGACTGTTTCAACTGTAGAGGAGAACTAATAGAGGTTATTAAGATTATGATAAGTTTTGATCGGATTAATGGGGAAGACTATTTTCTCTGGTTGGGGAGTCAGTGACGAGGGGGTCATCAATTTAAAATCATCCATAATAGAGTGAGGAGAGATAGTAGAAATTTCTATATGGAAAGGGTTATTGGAACGTGGAATGTTTATCTATAGGGAGTGGTCGAGACAGAGACTACTGCACCTTTTAAGGGAAAATTGGATAAATATTTGAAGCGGAGGAAAATGGAGAGGGGGATCGAGGCGGGGGAATTACATTTGGATTGGACTCGCATAAAGACGGTGCATAGACTATAGGACAAATGGACTGCTGTGCTCTAAACTTCACCACAATAAACACTGCTACAGTTAGTGTTGTGGTGAGTGAACCTTGTGCCTACTGAGACCCCATTTGATTCCCAGCAGGAATCCATGTGTAAAACGTGACTGGTTAATGGGTCTTGTATGCACCATTACTGATTTCCAGGCCATATTTAGAAGCCGCCAGATCATGCGGACACCAGTCACAGAGATGCAAGTGGATGTGGTCAGACACGGAGGACAGTTAATTTTCTCATCTCTTTTTTCAAAGAGATTTGGAATAATGAAGAGGAGAGTTGGAGAGAGAATGGAAAATTCTGATTACATGCTTAGTAGAGATTACTGCAGACTGTTTTGCCAATTAGTTCTTCCAGATTTAAAATATCTTTCTTTATTACAACAAAGTGTTGTGGTATTAAACCAAATTCTTCTGGTTTTCCTAGCAGCCTCAGTGAATGTGGTTTTTATGCAGTTTTTAGGCTGTACTTCCTTTCATTCAGCTTCAATCAGTACCGTTAAATCACGTCACTTTTGAAATCCTTACAAAGAATTCTTTTGTGTGTTTTTTTTTCCACTCCCTGACTTGTCTGATCCTGCCCTTTTCTTATTTCTGTTAGAATTCAGGAATTTATTCAAAAGCTGTTCGTTTAACATAGCTGCTTAGAGGTTCGTACTGCCTGCTTCCCTTCAATGCTCATCCATTGGCACATCTCTTGACGTAGAATCTCCAGGTCCTCCCGTTCACTTCTGAAAGATGGTGTGTGCAATCGTAAAAAGGATTTTGTTTTAAGTATTTATCTTCTTTTTACCTTGTCTCCAAATCATTCTATATTTCAGCCAAGTGCTGTTCCCAGGCTGTAGTTCGAGAGCAGCTCTGGGGCTCTCCCCTTTACCTGCCGGGAAGCACTGAGGTGAACCTCCTGCATACTCGTGATTGGGAACTGACATGTAAAGGAAGGTGCAGGCACACCCCATAATCCTCCCACTCCCATGATGGATGTGCTCCATGTTGTCTAATGTGCTGCAAGCACAAATCAGCCCAATTTCAGACTCGAGTCAAACAGATGCATCATATAATCCCCTCCTTTTCAATGTACTGAGACAGATGCTGTCCTAGAATGTAGTAAAGCAAACTGGTGTGATTACAATTACATTTTCAGACGTACAACATAAGCAACAGTGGGGTGGGAACATTTATTTCTCCGACACGAGTCCTGTGCCTATATTAAATGAGAATTGTGCACATTGTGTTAAAACCATTTGTACAGCACTGCATGCAGCCAAAGACACTGAGATTGTGCACACATTCTCCCAACACAGGCTTCCACCATAGGCATTGCAGGGTCCCACATTCCTTCGCAGCAGCTTCTGAATCAATTGCTACAACAAAACGATTTCAAGGGCTGGATTTTGCTGTAAAAATAACGGTGAGGCTAACAACGCTCACCATTATTTCTGTGCAAATCGTACAGCAACTTTTGGCGACTGCACGTGCGCAGTTAAACGCGGAAATCAGGAAGTTGCTGTTGCAGCGGCGATGCTGCTCCAAAAGCTGCACGAAAAAGGCATCTCGTCAGCTGACTCACCATTCAAATACATTGAACGGCATGAAGTTCCTGTACTTACCTCATCCATATGGACTAAACTCTCCATAGAAAACTAAGTCAAGTAATTTCAAGTCTAAGTACCCTTTTAATGGCATGTTAAGTCTTAATTACTGCCAAACAACCTGTCTGGCACTGAAAATTAACTTTTACAAGTATGGAGTCTTTCCTTCAAATTGGACATTTTAAACTTTTTCTTTCTGTCTCTCTTACCTCTCTTAATTCAATCTTTCTTACCCTCTCTTTATTTCGCTTTCTGTACCTGATTTGACATTGAATTCACTCTTCTAACTTACATTTCCTGTTTCAATCTCGGCGCTGCTCATTAATGATTCTACAGTCTGATTGGTTAAGGAGACACACAGTTGCTTGCCCTGTTCACACAGGTCCCAGATGTCTTGTAGAGGGCACTGCGCTGAATGGATCTCCAAGTTACAGGATCTTGCCGCGCATAAGAAGTAGGAGCAGGAGTAGGCCGTCCGGCCCCTTGAGCCTGCTCCGCCATTCAATAAGATCATGGCTGATCTTTGACCTCAACTCCACTTTCCTGCCCAATCCCCGTATCTCTTGATTCCCTTAGAGTCCAAAAATCTATCAATCTCAGCCTTAAATATACTCAACAACTGGGCACCCACAGCCCTCTGGGGTAGAGAATTCCAAAGATTCACAACCCTCTGAGTAAAGAAATTCTTCCTCATCTCAGTCCTAAATGGCCAACCCCTTATCCTGAGACTATGACCCCTAGTTCTCGACTCTCCAGCCAGGGGAATGAGCCTCTCAGCATCTACCCTGTCAAGCCCTCTCAGAATCTTATATGTTTCAGTGAGATCACCTCTCATTCTTCTAAACTCGAGAGTAATAGGCCCATTCTACTCAATCTCTCCTTGTAGGACAACCCTCTCATCCCAGGAATCAATCTAGTGAACCTTCGTTGCACCACCTCTAAGGTAAGTATATGCTTCCTTAGGTAAGGAGACCAAAACTGTACACAGTACTCCAGGTGTGGCCTCACCAAAGCCCTGTACAATTGCAGCAAGACTTCCTTACTCTTGTACTCCAACCCCCTTGTAATAAAGGTCAACATACTATTTGCCTACCTAATGGCTTGTTGTATTTGCATGTTAACTTTCTGTGTTTTGTGAACAAGGACACCCAAATCTCTCTGAACACCAACATTTAATAGCTTCTCACCATTTAAAAAATATTCTCTTTTTCTATTCTTCCTACCAAAGTGAATAACCTCATTTCCCCACATTATACTCCATCTACTACCTTCTTGGCCACTCACTTAACCTGTCTATATCCCTTTGCAGGCTCTTTGTCCGCCTCACAGTTTACTTTCCCACCTAGCTTTGTATCGTTAGCAAACTTGGATACATTACACTCGGTCCCTTCATCTAAGTTATTAATATAGATCGTAAATAGCTGAGGCCCAAGCACCGATCTGTGCGGCACACCACTAACTATAGTCTGCCAACCTGAAAATGACCCGTTTATGCCTAGTCTCCGTTTTCTGTCAGTTAACCAATCCTTTATCCATGCTAATATATTACCCCAACCCCATGAGCCCTTATCTTGTGTAACAACCTTTTATGTGGCACCTTATTGTGAATGCCTTTTGAAAATGCAAATATACTATATCCACTGGTTCCCCTTTATTTACCCTACTAGTTACATCCTCAAAAAAACTCCAGTAAATCTGTCAAACACGATTTCCCTTTCATAAAACCATGCTGACTCTGCCTAATCATATTGTGATTTTCTAAGTGCCCCGTTACTACTTCCTTTATAGGTCCAGCATTTTCCCAACTACTGATGTCAGGATAACAGGTCTGTAGTTCCCTGTTATCTCGCTCCCTGCTGTCTTGAATAACGATGTTACATTTGCTACCTTCCAATCCGCTCTCGCCGCCCCTTTTGTTGTCCGCTCTCGCCGCCCCTTTTGTTGTCCGCTCTCGCCGCCCCTTTTGTTGTCCCCTCTCGCCGCCCCTTTTGTTGTCCCCTCTCGCCGCCCCTTTTGTTGTCCGCTCTCGCCGCCCCTTTTGTTGTCCGCTCTCGCCGCCCCTTTTGTTGGCCGCTCTCGCCGCCCCTTTTGTTGTCCCCTCTCGCCGCCCCTTTTGTTGTCCGCTCTCGCCGCCCCTTTTGTTGTCCCCTCTCGCCGCCCCTTTTGTTGTCCGCTCTCGCCGCCCCTTTTGTTGGCCCCTCTCGCCGCCCCTTTTGTTGTCCGCTCTCGCCGCCCCTTTTGTTGTCCGCTCTCGCCGCCCCTTTTGTTGTCCGCTCTCGCCGCCCCTTTTGTTGTCCGCTCTCGCCGCCCCTTTTGTTGTCCGCTCTCGCCGCCCCTTTTGTTGTCCCCTCTCGCCGCCCCTTTTGTTGTCCGCTCTCGCCGCCCCTTTTGTTGTCCGCTCTCGCCGCCCCTTTTGTTGGCCCCTCTCGCCGCCCCTTTTGTTGGCCCCTCTCGCCGCCCCTTTTGTTGTCCGCTCTCGCCGCCCCTTTTGTTGGCCCCTCTCGCCGCCCCTTTTGTTGGCCCCTCTCGCCGCCCCTTTTGTTGGCCCCTCTCGCCGCCCCTTTTGTTGGCCCCTCTCGCCGCCCCTTTTGTTGGCCCCTCTCGCCGCCCCTTTTGTTGTCCGCTCTCGCCGCCCCTTTTGTTGGCCCCTCTCGCCGCCCCTTTTGTTGGCCGCTCTCGCCGCCCCTTTTGTTGTCCGCTCTCGCCGCCCCTTTTGTTGTCCGCTCTCGCCGCCCCTTTTGTTGTCCGCTCTCGCCGCCCCTTTTGTTGTCCCCTCTCGCCGCCCCTTTTGTTGTCCCCTCTCGCCGCCCCTTTTGTTGTCCCCTCTCGCCGCCCCTTTTGTTGTCCCCTCCCCATAGAAAGTCTCTGGGCAAGTGCAAGTCTAACGAATGCAGCCGCTCAAGAGAAATCCGGCCCAGTGACTTTTAGGAACAGGAAAAGACCATTCGGCCCAAAAAGCTCTTCTCTGTCAGACAGATATCAACCTCACCAGACTTGCCATTCACTATATCCCTCAAACTCTTCTTTCTCTAGGCATTCCATTCTCTCTATTTCCATTAAACATATACTCTCCTTTAGTATCTTGCTCCTGTGCTAATTATATTACCTTTAACCACCTTGAACTGCAACTCACACCCAGTTACCTAAACTATCTATCTCTGTCTGAATTTATAACTGATACCGTCCTTCGTACATACACCACAATGATATCGTGAGCATTTTATTGGCAACCAATTGATGTCACTCAGGTTAGTTCCACAGTGCATCGTTCAGGGTTAGCACTAGGCCGGTCAAATGACTGTTGCTGGCAGAAAGCACAGCTCTCAAGGTCTGCAACAAGTGTGACAGGTGAAACCCATGCACAAACGTATTTGTGGTATACTTTGCATCAGAGATGACACCATTTGTATGACAGTTGCATGGATCTTAAGACAGCATGCAAATTATTACCAACCCCTCCAGCAGCAAGTGGATTGTGTAGATTAGACACTCTGGGCTTAATTTTAAAATGGGGGCGGGGGGGTCAAGTTGAGGTCAGGAAACCCACTAGTACAGGTTTCCCGGACGTCCTTACGATTTTGACGTAAGGACGTCTTTTTTTTTGCCGGTTTCCCATCCGACTGATCGGCTGATTGACAGGCTGGTCTCAGTCGAACAGGAGATCAGCCAGGGAGAGGACGTGTTCAGGTAAGTCTGCAGGTAAGTCTTTGTATGGATAGGTGGGTGGGCACAGGGGCATGGGTGGGCATGGTGGTCGCGAGTCATGAGGGATGAGATTGGGGGTCAGACATGGGGGGATCCGTGATCATTGAAGGGCAGGATCGGGGTCAGGGGTCTGCGATCGGGGTGCGGGGGGGGGGGGTTTGGTGTAGGTAGGCTTGTTGAGCCTGCTTCTGCTCCTCCGGGCCCACAAGCTGTGCCTTTCTAGGCACTTACCCGCAGTCGGGGGCCTTCTCGCCTCCTTTCACGAGGTGTAAAACAGAAGGCCCGGGAATCCCGGCCCCCCGGGGTTGAAATCGGGAATTAGTGGAAAATGGAGGTCTGAAGCCTCCTTGAAAAGTTTTAAGGCCTGGGTTGGGGCGGGTCTGAAATGGTGGCAATTTTCAATGCCCTCCCGCCCCCAACCCACCCGATTCCTACTTTTAAAATCGAGCCCTCTGTCCCTGTGTGTATGGAGCAGGGTTAGATAGACCAGGCACTCTGTCCCTGTGTGTATGGAGCAGGGTTAGATAGACCAGGCACTCTGTCCCTGTGTGTATGGAGCAGGGTTAGATAGACCAGGCACCGATAGAAGAAGCATGAGTGTCAGGAAGAAGACCTATGGGGGAGAAAAGACTTGTCCCTTTTACTTCAATTCCCTGTCTGCTGGTTGGTTTTAGCTGGTGTTTCGTGTCCTTGGTTTGTTTGAAGCAGTGTGCTGCTCCCAAGAGTACAGCCACTGCACATGGACAGAATTATCTCTCTTCCTTGTACACATAATACACGGAAGCTATGTCCTGATCAGCCATGTGGTGCAGTCAGTAACTCCGCAAATGACATTGACCAGAGCTAGCAGCGGGCTGGGCTTTGCTGCTCATGTCTCATAAGCAGTGCAGTGTTTTGACACGTAATTGGTCTCAGCTCTTCCTTTTCCAACAGCTGGTATAAGTGGCTTTGAGAAGCCTTGGGTTAAATTCCTCGCCCTTCCCCAGCTGGGAATCACGGGGTAGGGGGGGAGCAAGAAGCTTCTGGGGCTAATAGGGTTAAATTATGGTTGCATAGACTAGGCTTGTATTCCCTCGAGAATAGGAGATTAGGGGGTGAACTAATTGAGGTGTTTAAGATGATTAAAGGATTTGGTAGGATAGATAGAGAGAGAAACTATTTCCTCTTGTGGGGAGTCCAGAACAAGGGGGCATATCCTTAAAATTAGCGCTAGGCAATTCAAGGGTGTTGTCAGGAAGCACTTCTTCACACAAAAAGTACTGTGATTGCTAGATTTTTATTCAGCAAGGGTATTAAAGGTTACAGAACCAAAGCAAGTAGATGGAGTTAAGATACAGATCAGTCATGATCTAATTGAATGGTGGAACAGACTTGATGGGTTGAATGGCCTACTCCTGTTCCTACATACCTACGCTGAGTTAAGTTATTAAAGCAGTGGGTACTGAATGTAGGATCTTTTTCTTAATGAAATGGTAAGTGTTTGGCAGGGTGAGAGAAGGGGAAGATAGTAACATTGAAGGATCTCCCTTTCCAACAAAAAAAAATCCGGTGAACAGGTAGTTTCCTCAACTCCCGCCTGTGGGAGACGTTTGATTCTTTAATACAATTGCCACAGTTCTCTCGAGCTGTGATTCAGGTCTCGAGTACAGTCAGCTGCAGGCTCCTCAGGTCAGGATCAATCATGCCTGGCAGTCAATGCCATTCTTTTCGGTCACTCGGGAAAGTGTGAGAGGCACAATGCACGGCTGCTGAATTTTGGAACCTCTGTTTACAACCAAGTGTCACAAATCACATATCTCAATAGCGAAGGGCCCCAATCGAAAAAATTTTGAACACCTGCAGTAAGCAAGCATTCCATTAGGTGGAGCTGGCCTATTCACAGCAGAGATAGGATTGACGGTATCTTATCTGAATGCTGATGGCTCACTTGTTGAAATCAATGCTCAGGGTGGTACTGAGGCACACAGCTCAGAAGGTCCCAGCCTTAGTCCCTGCTCTTTGCCGAGTTAACTGAGCTGAATTGGGGTGGCAGTGATGGTTACAATTAGAACATAAGAACATAAGAAATAGGAGCAGGAGTAGGCCAATCGGCCCCTCGAGCCTGCTCCGCCATTCAATAAGATCATGGCTGATCTGATCCTAACCTCAAATCTAAATTCATGTCCAATTTCCTGCCCGCTCCCCGTAACCCCTAATTCCCTTTACTTCTAGGAAACTGTCTATTTCTGTTTTAAATTTATTTAATGATGTAATGATTGATCTTAATGCTGCAATGGAAAGAGAAAATCAGCCAGCGTTTCCACTCCTGATTACCATCCAGTCACCCCTGCTGGGTGTATGGATGTTGGATGGAAACGGGCTTGGTTTGCAATGACAATCTCCTCCCACAATTGAATAGCCTGCTGACACTCACTGTCTGGACTCGCATGTAAAGAATGAGGTTCCAGAGGTACCCAAGCAAAGACATTCCAGCAATGAATCAACACCTTCAGGACAAGAGGAAGCTGGAATGAAGAAGGAAATGGTCTGCTTGAATTGACTTAGAGCCCTCTGCCATTTTACTTCATTGAAGGGTGATCAGGTTTACTTCCAATCTGAGTTAGCCGCCATCAGTAGGAGCCCAACTTGGTTGAATTATATTCCGTCATATTGGAGTATCGCCAGAAGGACAGAACACATTCGTATGTAGCTGCAGAAATGTCTTGTTGTTAACGCTGCACGAAAGCCTGAGGGGCCGAGATCAAACATACTACGGCTGAGTGGTGTATAATGCAGAATAATTGTAGCTCCTCCAGCTCTTCCTCAAATTGCTACTGTGTGTGTATGCTGCATTCCACAATCATAGCAGGCCCAGGGTTTACTGCTAATAATGGGTAGAAAAAATGGATTGGTGAGAAATGTTCAGCTTGGACCTCTTTGCTGTACTGGTAGAGGGAAGGATGGGTGCAGTCCAGCAACACGGTGAGGCACAATTGCATACAAATGGTAAATCTGGGGAGGGGGTGGTGCAGGGGATATCGTTAGGTTGAGATGGATGAACTAGTGCCGGGATTAGTCGCCTGTGTTTGGTTGGGGTGGTACTTCACGTGATCGGCATGTGTAGCACTTTCTTTATCATGTCAGAATAATAGTGATATTGGAACATCTTCCTCATGACGTAGAGAGGATACAGTCAGATTTGTACATCCAACAGGTTGCTGCCATGTATCCAACAGATCCCCCACCTTGTGTGTTTACTCCTTGAGTAGGAACTGAAATTAACATTACATGTAAACGCAGCATCTCGATGGTTCATTGGGTAAATGCGTCGCCAGCTATCCCACACCCCTCACTCTGACAGTCACTGGTTGAAGTAGGTGAGGAAATTGTAGATGCTGTAGCCATGATCTTCCAAAACTCTTTTTATTCAGAAATTGTCCCTTGGCAATTTTTCAATCCAATGTCACTCCACTATTTAGGAAGGGTCAGAGAGAAAAACTAGGACATTACAGGTCTATTAGTCTAATGTCTGTTGTGGGGAAGTTACGAGAATCTATTATTAGGGACAGAGTGAGTGAGCACTTGGACAAACATGAATTGATCAGGGAGAGCCAGCATGGATTTGTAAAGGGTAAGTCATGTCTGACGAACCTAGTTGAATTCTTTTGAGATAACTAAACTGGTAGATAAGAGAGTGTCTATGGATGTTATTTATATGGACTTCCAGAAGGCATTCGATAAAATTCCACTTAAGAGACTGTTAACAAAAATGAGAGCACATGGAATTGGAGGCAACCTATTGACATGGATAGGGAATTGGTTAGGAGGTAGGAGACAGAGATTAGAGAGAGAAAGAGTATGTATTCCAGTTGGCAGGATGTGACTAGTGGAGTCTCCCAGGGATCTGTACTGGGGCCTCAGCTTTTCACTATATTTATAAATGACTTAAATGAAGGAACAGAGAACCATATATCCAAGTTTGCTGACAACACCAAGTTAGTTGGCACAGTAAATAGTATACATGGGAGCAGAAAGTTGCAAAGGGACATTGATGACGTTAAGTGAGTGGACAAAACTGTGGCAGATGGAGTTCAATGTGGGGAAGTGTAAGGTCATCCACTAAGAAAGATAGATCAGAGTATTTTCAAATGGTGAGAAGATAGAAACTGTGGCAGAGCAGAGAGATTTAGGGATCCAAGTACAGAAATCACAAAGCTAGTGGACAGGCTCAAAAATAATTAAAAAGGCTAATGGAATGTTGGCCTTTATCTGAAAGGGGCTGGAATACAAAGGGGTGGAAGTTATGATCCAGTTGTATAAAGCTCTGTTTAGAGTACTGTGTTCAGTTCTGGACATCGCACCTCAGGAAAGATATATTAGCCTTGGAGTGGGTGCAATGCAGATTCACCAGAATGATACTGGGGCTAAAAGGGTTAAATTATGACGACAGGTTGCATAGACTAGGCTTGTATTCCCTTGAATGTAGAAGATTAAGGAGTAATCTAATTGAGGTTTTTAAGATGATTAAAGGAGTTGATAGGGTAGAGAGAGAAACTATTTACTCTTCTGGGAGAGTCTAGAACAAGGGGACATAACGCTAAAATTAGAGCTAGGCAGTTCAGGAATGATGTCAGGAAGCACTTCACACAAAGGGTAGTTGAAATCTAAAACTCCCTCTCCCAAAAAGTTGTTGCGATTAGGTCAATTGAAAATTTCAAAACTGAGATTGATAGATTTTTGTTAGGCAAGGGTATTAAGGGTTAGAGAACCAAAGCGGGTAGATGGAGTTAAGATACAGATCAGCCATGATCAAATTGAATGGCAGAACAGGCTTGAGGAGCTGAATGGCCTACTCCTGATCCCAAGTTCCTATGGTCAACTCCCCACCAACCCCTATTACACGCTCTGCAAGTCACCACCTACACCTTGCTCCCTCAAGCCTCCTGCTCCGCGCTCTACCAGTCACTGGCTGCACCCTGCTCCCTACAGCCCACAGTCCCCGGCTTCATGCTCTGATTATTGGCTGTGCCCCACTCCTTATAGCTCACGGTCCCCAGCTCTGTGCTCTGATTATTGGCCTGCGCCCTACTTCCTACAGCCCCCTTCTCCACACTCTGCCACTCACTGGCTGCACCCCCACTCCCTACAGTTCCCTGTGCCTCACTCCACAAGGTACTGAGAGTTGGCTGCACTGTGCAAACACTGTTCTGCTTGTAGCAAAGCTGCAACAAGTCTTTGATGAGATGCCAAGAGGATCAGCACTGGCTGCATTCCAGCTACTTTAAATACTGTAGATGGGCCCTGTCCCTGTGTTTGAAGCCAAGCACCCATACTACCCTCACAGCAAGTTCCACTCCATGACTCTTTCCCACTTTTTTTTAAGTAAAGTTTTAACAATGGTAGAAGCCTTTCCTTCCTGTTGGAGATCTCCTGCACCATTCACCTCTGCTGCTAGTTAGTTCAGGTTGTCTGTGGCCGCAGTCTTGTGTAAGTGTTAACTACAGACTGTAGTCGCGAGTAACCCAGAGCGACCGGCAATGGGAGATTGACAAAGACTGTGCTCCTTTCTCTGTCATCATGAAAAGTTTAAAAATAAACCAAAGCAATCTGAGCTAGATCATCACAAGAAACGGGCAGAAGTTAATTATGTTTTGGGGTGTGGGGGGGGAGTTATAATATTCACTACTGCTAATAGTTCTATCCAACTTAGCAGGAGTGCCACCATATAGTTTCATCTGAGTTGAATGCCTAATAGTTATTCTCTCATCCTTAGATGCATTATCAACTGGCTTCTAGTTTCACAACCACTTTGTCACTGCTACAATTGCTTAGTTAGTCAAAGTTTCCCTTCCTGAGTCGTATCCCAGCCTTCCATAGCTTCTGATTTCCTCTGGGATTTTTACTTCCGTAACCTGTTAGCACCTGATCACCAGCTGAAGGAAGAAGCAAGTTAATGTGTGTTCATAAGCCACACAGCTTCAGCTGTTCAGTTGGTGCTGGACTTCTGCGATCAATGGGGGCAGGGAGGCTAAATAACACTGTGCGTTTCACCTTTGGAACCTGTGTTCAGATCCAGCCCAGACTGATCGAATGAAAGTCTGGTTTATTGGGTGTGAGGAGTTTGGGTAGTCAGTACTTAATGGGCATAGGTCCATTGCACAAAAGTGGCTTGATTTTGGTGCCAACTGGTAATCTCGCTCAGAGGCCACATGATGGCCAATGTAGAAAACAGGGAAGTCACATTGATGCAGTAGGGCAGGGTGTCCAAGGTTTTATCATCATGGGCCGCATAGGTGCATTGCATGGAGTTATAAGGGTCACATATAATATTTAAATCCACATTTCCATGAATTTGTACATACATTTTGTTGCTGATTATAACACATCTTGAGGTTCTGATTTGGGGTTTGTTTGCCTATGAGGTAACAGTACCAAAAACAATTTTTCCAAAGCACTGGGTCCACAAAATTCAACAGGACAAATAAGAAATAAAAGGGCAAATAAGACTATTTTTACCTGGGCTTTGAGCGCTGGAACATCAGGCTGTACATCCCTGCTGTTTTGAAGTCGGGCCTGATTCATGTTGTTACAGAGTTGAGGGAGCTTCACTCTGCACCTAACCCTCAGTTGCTGTACGTGAGTTGGAGAGCTTGATGCTGACGCTGGGTGCCTGAAATGGAAAGTGTTCTGTTCCCCAGCACTGACATCCCTCATCTTGTAGAACACAGGGGCCCCACCAGGCAACACCGGGGCCCGGAGATCGACATCTGCCCTACGTGAAGTGTGATTTTTGTGCGTTTCTGTCAGCTCCACTTGCGGGCTGCTATTCGTTTTGGTAAATTGATTTCTGGGAACCGTTTGCACTGGTTTCGAGCTGAACTGCTTTCTATAGCGAGCGAGCAAAGAGAATAATGGGAGAAAGGCCCTGAGGGTCAGGTGTTCAGAGTAAATAAATGTTTAATGTGAAAGGAGAAGCTTAAGCCCTGGGATGAAAGGCTGAGATGCGCCGTAGCGTGTTTGTGAAGGAGCAGTGCTTCAGGTGATCACCACCCTTGAGATGCATTTCTTTCAACTCGAGTGGAGAGGTTGTGACCTTTTAGCAAAAAGTGTGTGACTGCCCCAACAACAAAGGACAAGAAGCTGCAGCACGAGTCGTGGGTTCAAAAACAGAAACTGCTGGACATAACACAGCAGGCCCACATCTGAAAGAAGAAAGACTGGTTACGATTTCAACCACAACTTATTTTACTCCAGAATGAGCGCTTGGCTGGGTGAGGTGTCTTCAGTTAACACTCCTTTTACCCTCTGAGGCTAAAGGACATACTGCTGAATTAATCGGTTTTTATTTGGCAGATGTTGAATCATTAGCCATTACTACTCAATTTACACATTCTCGAGTTCAGCAGCGTCAACTCTGCGTGCCCCACCACCTCTGAAGAATTGGGGATAGGGATGGGGGGGAATTTACTGGCAGAATAAACATTTTAAAAGGCTTCTTGGATGCCCCAAGGAGAGCTGAGTTTAATATCCGTTTCAACCAATGTTGTCACTCGAGCTTTCCTGTTCCAACAAGCAGTTTGTCGAGGACAGTGTATGCCAGCCTGGTGACCACTGACCTTGAGGCTGAGGTTGCCCTGACTGATATCCGTGTTTCCAAGCAAGTCTTCCTTATGTTTTTTTAAAAATACCTCTCCTGACATGCATGAACCAGAAATACTGTTCGAGGTCACTGTGGTCTCTAAGCACTGGTCTCAGCTGAAGCTCCCAGATCACAAAGAGCTAGAATTACCTATGAGAAATCCTTGGGTGAGGATAGCCGCTCCCTCTGCCCCCGAAATGAAGTCCTCCGTCCTGGGAGGATTCGCCTCAGAGTTGACAACTATTGAGAATTCGATATCCTACATTGCTGTTTGATCCAACCTGTACACATACTGGATTTAGCCTTGGTTGGCTCATTGCTTTCTACTTTGGCTGGTGATGGCATTTGTGAATGGCAATGGCCATCTCTGATGCAGAGATGTCTATGACTCAGATAATCCTTTAGTGCCTTCTGATTGAGAAGCGGCAAGGCAAGATATGCTGTCTCAGGAACTTGGACTTCAATGTCTCTTGGACATTGAAGAATTTAATGGCCAAACAGCATCAATTTGGAGTGTACCCTTGGCTGACTAAATACTGGACCTGCTGGTAGTTATCACGTACACAGGCCGACCTGCCTGTCCCCATTCACAGTCTTTGCTGTTTGCCAAAGAGTCTGTTTGAAAGGCCCCGAATCATTTTTTTTGTCAACTCCAGCCAAGATGGATAACATTCAGAGCCCTGATTACCACAGAGGAAAACTCCTAAATGATATTCATGAGAGGAAGAGTCTTATATCCAGGGGAAGGAATCCAGGAAGTCCGATGCTTGAGGCAGCAGACTGCACTTCCAGGGTATGTCACAGATAAGGATGCGACATGTCAAATATGCTGGGTGAAATTCATCTGTTGGCAAATGGCTTGGATTCGGGCTGTTGCTGAGATCACTTAAGCCCCAGTGAGAGCCGAGCCCTGCTGGGCATCTATTATGCAGACTGTGAAACTGTTCATGTGCCATTGAGCCAAGATTGTGTTCCGCTACTTAGAGTAACCCATTCCTTAGGCTGTACATCTGAGATCTTCCTCAGGAAACTCAGGTGAAGTTGTTGGAAGTTGAAGAAATGCGGTGAAATATTCCACAAAATGGTAGCAAAACATGAATGTGATCCCAGAAATTCTCCCTGGGGGCAGCTAACTGCAAGCTCTCGAAATCAACTACCTCTCCAAGAATGAGAGACTGAAGGGGCCAGTATAAGACATCAGACCTCACTGGACTCATTATAGTAATAGTTGAGCATTGAATTTCAGTCACTCCTTTCCAGCAATAAGGATGAGACTCTTAACACTTATAGTTCAAAAGCATCCTAGTTTAAAGGAATTATTCTTCTGCAGCAACGAGTTGCCTTATTAGCTCGTTATCCAGCTCCTCTGTGAAGTAGAGACCAGACTATATTCGGACAGGGAAATTGGAGGTCTTCTGAAATTCCGTTCTTCTCAATATACTGTGCCACAGCACTCAAAAGCTTACATTCAGTTCGATAAACCTATGGATAAATTAAAAGGTGAAAAGCTACAAAGCTCATTCCCGGGTAACTGCAAATGAAACTACTTATGTAGCTTTGTGTATCAGCGCCGTTGGATTGTGGAGCGCTGTGTGTAACCGTGTCTCTTGATACTGTTGGATTGTGGAGCGCTGTGTGTAACCGTGTGTCTCTTGATACTGTTGGATTGTGGAGCGCTGTGTGTAACCATGTCTCCGGGCGCTGTTAGATTGCTGAGTGTGATTTCTGTCCGTAACACTACTGCGAGTGACTCTGGTAGGCTATCGGCGCCCCCTTCAGTACAGTTGGTCCTCTGATATCTGTTTGGTCTTGGTACAGTTTTGACTTCACACGGAGTGTGTGAGTGTGTACTTCAGAAAGATTTGGTCAGCAGGATATTAGCAAAAATACAAGGGAACAACTGTCCACTTCATTTACCCAAGCTGCTATTTGGTACTTTGAAGATGTACACATTAAAGAGAGGGGGAGAAATTATCATGTTCTAGAACACTTGAGCCTGACACAATTCAAAACTGAGGCAAAAAATATTTGTGTGAGAACTTGCAACAAATTTTTTTTTTAAAAACTTCTGGGACAGGCGCCCCTGACTTTAACACTCCAAAATATTGACCCCCTTAGTGACCCATTCGGTCATAAACGCACCAAGACGTCCCCCTCCCTAGGGCTCCCCCTGTGCTGCTGTGTCCCCCCACCCTGGAGCTCCCCCTGTGCTGCTGTGTCCCCCCACCCTGGAGCTCCCCCTGTGCTGTGTCCCCCCACCCTGGGGCTCCCCCTGTGCTGTGTCCCCCCCACCCTGGGGCTCCCCCTGTGCTGTGTCCCCCCACCCTGGGGCTCCCCCTGTGCTGTGTCCCCCCACCCTGGGGCTCCCCCTGTGCTGTGTCCCCCCACCCTGGGGCTCCCCCTGTGCTGTGTCCCCCCCACCCTGGGGCTCCCCCTGTGCTGTGTCCCCCCACCCTGGGGCACCCCCTGTGCTGTGTCCCCCCCACCCTGCTGCGTCTTTGTTGCTACACCACCTGATCTGATGTTTTGCACCCCCATTACTGCAGTGCCGACTCTCTAATAAAAGTAATTCTACGCAGCGCTTGTTGGCTTCTGAAGAGTTTGCTGCAGAGAAGTTCAATTATATCTCTGTCCACATTCCCACCTTCATCCACAGAGAGATTTGAAGCCTCCCAAATCTACATGACAATCAAGCACAAATAAGGAAGTTTATGGTTTGGGAATGTTGTGGACCAGCAGTTGGTTGGGATGTGCTGTATACATGTTCACTGCATGTGCCTCTTTCTCCCTTACAGGCCAAGTTTGCTATTCAGAGAGGTGCCACAGCGGTGATCTTCGATGTGACAGATGATGCGAGTGCTGTGGATCAGGTAAGGCTGTGCAGTGTTACTGTACTCAACAGCAACCAGACTGCACAACTCAGGAGCAGTTTGGAGCAAAGATAATTTATCATTAAAGTCCACCCCTTCCCAAGAGCAACAAATTCAAATGCATCAGCTCACACTAGAAGCCTACTGTAAATGCACACATTTTCAGACATAATTCCTAGTTACCCATTTAGTCACTGTGGGAAGTTCCCATCCCTGTACAGAGGGAATCCTGGATTATTTAGGAAGATTTAGTGAAACTCCTGGAGAGTTGTTAATGTCTTCTGTGACGCCCAGCCCTCAGCAATGGCCAGTCTCCTGCTCACATCTCCGAATCTTCAGCTCTGAGTAATTAGATTTTGCCCATAGCCTAGAGGACAGAAATATACAAGCCTCTAACATGGTTAGAAATTAGAACCATAGGCTGGTGAATGTGGAACGGACCCCCAGAGAAGTTGATTCGGTGTTAATGAGCGCCTTTAAACTGGAGCTTTTTTTGAGATGGAGGGTTGCAGGTTTTGGAGATATTAACAGTATTGCCTTTTGTTTTGGTAGGGGATGTCAGGGATGCAAATCAATATTCCTTAAAGTGGGGGCAGAGTTGTCGGGTAATGTCTCAAGTACTTCAAGAACAATAAAGTTAATTTTAGGTAGAGAATTGCAACAGCTGTTTTATGCACAGCAAGATCCCAAAAGCAGCAGCGAGTGAAATGAATGATTAGTTAATTTATTGTATTGATTGAGGGAAGAATGTTGGTTAATCTACAAGAAAAACTCCCTGTTGTTCTTCAGATGTTGCCGTGGGAACTATAATGTCCGTCTGAACCACCAGAACAGGGAGACAGGGCCTCGGTTTAATGACTTATTCAATAGTAAGAATGCCACTATCATGGGCTCTACCCCGTCTTTTGAGGGAGGTGAGTAATCATGGTAAAACCTCCAAGGCAAAAAAACATCCACTAACAGCCCAAAGCAACCCAGCCAAACTGCAGGATATCGGTCAACATCATTCACCCTGCCCAGCTGCGTTTACACGAATGGCTGTCCATGATCCCACATGCTCCATGGAGTCTTTCATCATCTCTCAAATATATTTACCTTTACAATCTTCAGTCCTGCTCTTAATCAAATATTTATCTCACTCTTTATTTAAAAGCAGTTAATCCCCACATCAACTGCTTTTGGTGGGAATTTATTCCACGTGTCAAAAAGAAAGACTTGCATTTATACAGCATCTTATCAATCTCTCAGGACAATGAATCACTTCAACTGTTGTTAATTGGCAAGCACAATAACCATTTTGCACACTACAAAAATCCCACAAACAGCAATGAGCTGAACACCCACTGCAACAGGCTCAGTTTAACATTTCATCTGAAGGACAGCACTTCAGTGCAGTATAGAGGAAGTGCTGCTTTGTCAGAAGTGCCGGCCTAGATTATGGCCTCTGTCAAGAGTGGGGCCACCAAATATTGCATCAATTGATTTAAATGCACAGGAGGCTGTACACCTGCATATTACTGGAGTACAAAATACTACATGCTGGTACTACTGCATCTCAGTGCTCAAGCATGGATTCCATTCTCAGGAGGATGATTCTGGAGAAGTGGCAAGCTATGGAATGACATTAAGGGAATTATGGTGGGGATCAGCCTTTTAAATCATTGTACAATGATATTTGGACCTACGTGAACACAGTGGATACTCTCTCCAATTTGTGGATATTTCAAATCATTAGGATTGGTTTAACTGAACAGGGAAATGTGATGAGTTCCAAGAAAGCCACATTACAGTTCCAGAGATGGCAATAAAACAGGATTAAAATAACCCTGGCACCTTGTATTCATTAAATGGGACTGTGTTGGTGCTAATCAAGGACCTAAAGAGAGACATAGGTCATACATAATTTCAATTTAACAAAAATGTCCAAAGTGGATGAGTGGTTTTCTTTTATGGAAGAGTTAGTTTATCCTCCCAGCCTAAGAGCCCAAGTCCCAGATACTGCAGGCCGGGCAGTTGATGGTAAATTTGGTGCAAACCATTTTAAGGCACATGACTTTCAAATGAGCAACTAAAATTAATCTGACTTCACGGCTTCATGCTGCACCCAGCGACCCAACATTATAAATGGGACGACAACACAAAGGAACATAAGAAATTTTAGGAAAAGAAAAGGGCTGCTCAGCCATCAAGCCTGTCCCTTTTTCAAAGTTCAACTGCACCTACTCATCATGTCCTCCAATCCCTTCTTTCTCCTGAAACTCATCTAATTGCCTCACATGTTTTTGTACCATTTAGCCCCGAGTGCTGAAACCCTTTGCAGCTCGTAAATTCTGCGTGCCTTTTATTTTCTGTATCCTCGTCATGTGTGGTAAGCACGGAGAAATGTAGAGCCTTAAGTTATACAGAGCAGCTGTTAATTCTGTGTTTGAAAAGGTTTTAAAATGATAAGTTACACACTTGTGATTGTTGTTGGGCGCAGGAGCATTCCTCAGCCCTCCAGTGAGACGCTCCTTCACGTGGCTTCTCCTCCTGCCCGTAGCTAAAACAGAACCCGGAGGATCTTTTGCCTCGTCCAGTTATCCTGATCCGAGACCAGAATGCTGCCCAGCTGATGAAGGTCATCAACACCAACGGCGAAGCAGTGGTCAGGATTCACGTCAACAACGACACCCTGGGTCGGGTAAGTCTCATTAGAACCTAAACCTTAGCTAAACACTTGAAGGGTGTACGTAGTAGGGCAAGGGGAGGAATTTGGCTGAACTGATGTGTTTGTGCAAGGTCCCGAATCATGGCACGTACAACCTAAAACCGGCATGAAATTGCATACAAATTGGGGCCCCACTCAACCACCTGCCTTTAAGTAATTCTTGGTGCATTGTCCAACAGAGAATGGGTTCCTGAAAAAAATTGTTCCTATTACTCACCTGGCCTATCCGGCTACACTTGTCTCTTCAACAATGGCTGCCACCTTCAGTAGCACCTTAGTTCTCTCAAAGCTGCATGTAAAGTGTCCTTATTCAGAATTCATTTCCTACTATTTTCATAGAGGTCCCAAAGATGGGCGGGAGAAGTGGCTGGGAGTGAGGGTATCCACATAACTTGTTTATAAACCTTTTCTGAAAGCCTGCATTTCCAGAGAGTCTGAGACAGTTATGGCCTCACGGAGTTAATTATAGGTCGGCCGACATGTGGATGGACATTTCCCGGGGTCTGTCTGTACACACGGCCTCAAAATAATTCCTTGTTAATTATGTTTTTCAATAGAAAGTCTAAAACCTTCTAAATAAATCTGGAAATGAGTCTGAGTTAGGAAATGTGACTGCAGGCTGGGATCACTTTAAGGTAAACAAAAATCCTTCTCTATTCATTCAGTTGAGAGCATTTCCTGAGCCCGTATCCATTTATTGAAGAGAATAATAGTGGTCCAATGGAGCCACCAATTCCACTCACTCACTGTCCGAGCTTTGTCCGAATAACATATTCCAAATTTAGGACTACTCGGACAAATCCAGATCCCAACTATCCTCGTCTGGTTGTACAGATCCCAGGTCACGTTGTCTTAAGTAGGCAGGGAAAGAGCTGGCAGAACTGTCCGTGCCATGCTTTGGTAATTCACCCCCTAATCCACCCACCTCTCGTCAAACTTTGAAAGCTGTTTTTTTTAAATGTGTTGTAACCCCTTCCTGTACGGCCTGGATTTGGGGAGGTGGAGGCAGTGCTGCATCTTGGATCACATCTGGAGCCTCCAGCATGTCACTGAAAGCTAGAGCTGGCGGCATTTCCAGTTGGGTCAGCACACAACCTCTCCTTACGAGGAATCTGAAACATAGTAGGACATCTAAAAACCTATAACTTCCCACAGTACACTAGCTAATCTTCGCAACGATTAACCCGATACTGACTGATATTCTGCAGCGATGTGCAGAAACAAAACATGTCCCTTTTTCAAAGATCAGCCCCATCTAATACCTGCTCTTCACGTTCCTCAGTTCTCACTCACTCTCACTCTCTATGCATCTAATTGCCTCTTACACCCATTTATACCACCTGCCTCAATGCCCTTTCCCTGGTGACTTATTCCCCAATATTATCCTTTGGGTGAATAAGTTCCTCCTTCAGTATTCTTCGCCCGGCACTCTGGAACTCCCCCTAAAACCTTCCCCTTTTGCCATCTCTCCACCATCAAAATAGACCCACATCTTCAGTCACTTCTCCTAAATTCTGCTCGATGTCTGCTGCCTTGCCCTTTCCCTTTTGTGAAGCCCGCTATAAACGCACGTTATTTTTAACCTGGGCCTCCCTGGTATGTAAACCCTTCACCACAGTGAGCAATGTACCTGGAGCAATTTTATAAATTCTCTTCATAATCTCAAAAACTTCAATTAGGTCACCTGGAAGTCTCCTTTCTCCAAAGAAAATAAGCCCAACTTCCTTAACCTTTCCTCATAATTTAAATTCCTGATATTCAGATTCGTCTATGTTGCCCCTCTGTCCCCTCTCAAGGGCAACAATATCCTCCCTGTTATTGAGTGCTTAGAACTGCACACAGTATTCCAGATGGGGCTTGTTGGGGAATTGAAGGCTGGAGCACTAGTAAGTTTGTACAAATTCTGGGTGTTGGAGACTATATTGTAGATAATTGTGAGTTGAGGGTCACATCCCAATAAACGTGTACGGATGGTGGGATTTAATTGCTACATACTTGAATAGGTAATCCCTTCCTCTTCTGTGTGATCAGCCTCAAGGCAGTTCAGCGTAGGTTGGTTCCTGTGCCCTTCGTCCCATTATACTGCAGCAGTAGCCTTACACATCAGATGGTGGTCCCATTCCTGTGGGAGTTTCCTTCCCTCCTGATTTCTTTACTTCCATGGCTTTTCCTCTCAAAGTAAGAGAAGTTTATCACCACGCTTAAGATTTTGTTCATTTTAATTGAGAAGTCATTTGACCTGTGTGAGGAGGGGGAGGGGTGCAGTTTAATCCAGGATAATCGAAGGCAGAGATCCCTTTCAGTGCAGATTTCTGCAAGAGCTGTTTTGACAATATTCAGAGAGGTCCAGAGATGATTCATAGTAATGCTGTTAGCTGTCTTGTGCATGTCCTGTTATCGTTGCTGAGCAAGTGTCATGATGTGTGATGGAATAGTCTCTCTGTGTTTAAATCAGTAATAATCTCTCTCTTTCTCTCCTCTCTCCAGCCAGCCTACGATGTGGGGATCCTAATGACTCTGATTGTTGCTTTCTCAGTTGTTGTCATGATCCTGGCAGTGAGAATCAAGTGCAAGCAGAACCGGACACGGGTGAGAGCAGTGGCCCCTCCCATTTGTAATTATCCTGGCTATTAGTTTTCTGTTTAACTTTAGCCTAGTCATGTAACTTTACTTTGGGTTTACATCACAGTGGGCACTTGTGTCCCTGCACCCATAACCCCTCAGGGTTTTATGTTGCTACTATTTTGATGACAATGGCAATTTGTTTCTGAGTTATGCCCTGGTAACACTGGCATATTATAAATGGAGACTTGCAGTAATTCCACTGTATATGTCATGTGGCACTTGAGATAACTGTGCCTGTCTAAAATGTGTTGTTAACTATCTGTATCATGGCTACCAAGGCTTTGGACTTGGTGATTCCTGGTTGATGCTTGGAATCTAAAACATAGATTTTTGCTTGTATTTGGGGCTAAGGGTTACCGTGGAGATACGACATGATTGCAAGCATCTAGAAATCCCTCTGGGGGTTTGAGTGGTGCACACTGTACTTTCACTTCTGGAATTCTGTTTCACATCTGGCCAAGACCAATGGCATCGGGTCTTCCAAGGCTGCAAGGACGCCATGTGATCTGTTCCTAAAAGCTATGGATACACACCATAAACTGCCCATACTTGTGCACCAAATTGACAATATTATATTGGCAAAGAGGGAGATGCTTTCCCAAGGTTGAGGTTAAAGCACACCTTCGGGGCACGGTGAGGGGGCCTTTAGTTTACCTCAAACCTGTATTGTGCCCAACATTTTTTTATTTAAAAACAAAACTAAAAACACTCAGGAGGTTAGATAGCATCCGTAGAGAGAAAAAAATTTGATGTTTTGGGAATTCCTCAGAACTGGAAAATATTATGGATGAACTGCATTTAAAAAGGAACAGAACAAGTGAAAGGGAAAGAAAAAACACAACAGCCACACACATAGGGAAAGAAATGGAATGACTTGTAAAGTGCTCAGGTGGAGAACAGGAGATGGTCAAATGGCAGAAGTGATATTCACACGAGACAAAAGGAGGCATGAAAGAAATAAAAGACATATATGATAGAGTGTGTGAGTAGCTAAAGTGCTTGCTGGGTAGGGGATAAGTTGGTAGAAAGGGAAGCATAAAAACTGGCAAAGCTGAGCAGGTCCCAGTCCCAGGAATCTGGTGGAAGAAAAAGCAGGCCGACAAAAAATATCAGACCACCCCACGAGCAGTGTTCTGATGGGGGGTGGGGCCATGGGGAGTCCCCTCCCCAAATACGAACCTCTTCCTTCCTCTCTTCCCCAGAAACATCGCACTCCCTTCCTACATTGCCAGAGAGGAAATGGGAACTGTAGTGAAGGCGTGAAATTGTTAAAAGTCAATATTAAGGCCAGAGAGTTGCAATGTGTCTAGTAGAAAGATGAGGTCAGCCAAGGATTCTTCTCCACGATGATAGATTGGACCCTCAACCAAGCCCCGTACCATTTCCCGCACTTCTGCCCTCTCCTCTTTTCTCTCCTCCCCCCTCCCCCCCCATTAACTGTGATAGGGTCCCCATTGTCCTCTTTTTCCACCTCAGCAGCCTCCATGTTCAACAAATCATCTTCCGTCAACTCCAACATGATCCCGCCACCAAAGACATCTGGGAATGGCGCCCATCTTCACTCCCTCAAATCCAAAGGGTGCAGATTTGAGCATATCTGATGCACAATTGGTTCAGCCATCCCTCACCAGATCTGGCTGGACCACATCAAGTGCTTTAAGGCCTTACTGTCCTATGCCAAAACCGCCCACTACTCCAGGATCAACCTGTTTCTTCTCTCCGCTACTAACTGTCTCCTTAAATCCCCCTCCTCAGCTCCCTCTGCCCTCACCTCCAACAACGTGCGAGGAATTTGTGGATTGAGACCATTCATTCAGCTGCCTCTACTGTTTCCTTCTTCCCCTGCCCTAGCCCTAATCATGCATCTTTTTCTAGTTTCTTTCCTATAACCCCACATACCCTCTTCGAGCTTATCTTGTCCATAAGACTTACCTCCTGCTCCTTTGCCCCCTTTCCCACTAAACTGCTAACCACCCAACTTCCCTTCCTAGCCCCAATGCTAGCTGACATTGTAAATGGTTCTCTCTCCTCAGGTACTGTCCTTCTCCCTTTCAAAACCGCCGTCGTCACCTCCTCCTCAAAACATCCACCTTTGACCCATCTTGCAAACTACTGCTCCATCTCTAACCTACCTTTCCTCCCCAAGTTCTTGAATGTGTTGTCACCTCCCAATTCCACGCACTTCTTTCCTGCA
Source organism: Heptranchias perlo (assembly GCF_035084215.1). Lineage (NCBI taxonomy): Eukaryota > Metazoa > Chordata > Chondrichthyes > Hexanchiformes > Hexanchidae > Heptranchias > Heptranchias perlo. Next base: position 15,039,837 of record NC_090352.1, on the reverse strand, counting down.
GCTCCCTGTTTGAATCTCTCCAGTCAGATTTCTGCTTCTGCCACAGCATTGTAACGGTTCTAATTAAATTCATAAATTACATCCTTGTGATGCATTATCTCTCCTCGTTCGCCTCAACTTCTTTTCAGCCTTTGATGTAGCTGACCACACCATCCTCTTCCAAAGCCTCTCATCTGTTTTCCTGCTCAGTGGAACTGCCCTTGCTTCGTTCTGCTTTTTCCTATCCAATGGTAGCCAGAGCATCTCCAGCAGTGGCTTCCCTTCCCGCTCTGCGTCGATACTCTGGAGTTCCCAAGACCCCCTTCTCTTCCTCATCTATATGCTGTCCCTTGGCGACATCATCCAAAGACATGGGGCCAGCTTCCACATGTATGCCGATGACACCCAGCTCCACCTTCCTGGACGCCTCCATATCCGCTTTGTTCTACCTGTGCCATGTCCAATCTTGGATGAGCCGCAATTTACTCCAGTTAAACATTCGGCCCCTGCCACAAACTCCAAACTCTTGCCACCGATTCTATCCCCCTCTCTGGCTGTTCTGGAACCTCACTGTTCGTAACATTAGCGTTCTATTTAACCCAGAGCTGTGCTTTCTACCTCACATCCTCTCCACCACAAAGACCGTCTACTCCCACCTCCGTAATATCACCCACCTCCGTAATATCACCCACCTCCGTAATATCACCCACCTCCGTCTCAGCCCACCTGCTGAAACTCTCATCCATGCCTTTGTCACTCCCAGACCCGACTATTCCAATTCTCTCCTGGCCGGCCTTCTATCCTCATTGTTTGTTTCAAACTTCAGTTCATCCAAAACTCTGCTGCCCGAAACCTATCACGCACCAAGTCCCACTCACTCATCACTCCTATCCTTGCTGACCCACATTGGCTTCCAGTCCCAAAACCCCTCCAATTAAAAATCTCATCTATGTGTTTAAATCTCTTCATGGCCTCATTCTGTCCCTATCTATGTAATGTCCTCCATCCCTGCAACTGCCCCCAAAGAAAAACTCTGCATTCCTCTGTGGCCTCTTGTGCATCCCCTTCCCTTTGCCCCACTGTTGGCAACCGTGCCTTTAGCCGTCTAGACCCCGCACTCTGGAATTTCGTCTCTAAACCCCTCCGCCTCTCCACCTCCCTCTCCTCCTTAAAACCCACCTCTTTGACCAAACCTTTAGTCACCCCTCCTAATAACTCCTCCTCTTGCTCGGCATCCATTTTTGTCGAATTACATTTCTGTGAAGCATCTCGGAATGTTTTCTTATGTTAAAGGTGCTATATAAATGCAGGTGCTTCCTGTTATGTAAAGATTAGCAAATTGGGAAGTAAAGTGTCGATTCTTGTCATATTCCCTAATCGTGTAGGAACCAATATGGAAAGTTACTCTGCATTCTACTTGGACTTTTGTCATTTCATGAGCCAAGGCATGGAGGGTTTCTCTTGGTGCTATCTGGAAAGCACTATCTGAGCTGGCTAACACCACAAAGCATTGTCTTTATCTGACAGCTCAGCATTACAGTGCTCTGGAGTGCCCCTGTACATACTATAGGGTCACAAAGCCTTGGCTTTTGTCAACCTATAAGTAAGGCCTCTGAACTTAGCTAAGTGAAGTATGTTCCTATGGGGCGGGAATGTGCACCCCATTGTCAGATAAACAGAAACTCCACTTGTGTGAGTTTCATAGTAACTGGTTTGGAAACTCTTGAACCCAGTGATCGGTTTCCACGTTCGTCAGACACCCAACTAACCAAAAATATAGGGGGCCTGGACACTTGGATCTTGGGTTTCTGTGCTTTGCCGTAATCATAGAATCATAGAACGGTTACAGCACAGAAGGAGCCCGTTGAGCCCATGCTGGCTCTTTGTAAGAGCAATCCAGTTAGTCCCATTCACCTGTTCTTTCCCCGGAGCCCTGCAAATTTTTTCCCTTCAAGTATTTAAACAATTCCCTTTTGAAAGCCATGATTGAATCTGCTTCCACCACACTTTCGGGCACTGCATTCCAGATCATAACTACTCACTGTGTTTAAAAAAAAGTTTTTCCTCATGTCGCCTTTTGCCAATCACCTTAAATTTGTGTCCTCTGGTCCTCGACCTTTCTGCCAATGGGAACAGTTTCTCCCTTCATGATTTTGGACACTTCCATCAAATCTCCTGTCAACCTTCTCTGCTCTAAGGAGAATAACCCCAGCTTCTCCATGTACTGAAGTCCCTCATCCCTGGAACCATTCTAGTAAATCTTTTCTGCACCCCCTCACATCCTTCCTAAAGTGCAGTGCCCAGAATTGGACACAGTACTCCAGTTGTGGCCGAACTAGTGTTTTATAAAGGTTCAACATAACTTTCTTGCTTTTGTACCCTATGCCTCTATTTATAAAGCCCAGGATCCCGTATGCTTTTTTAACCACTTTCTCAACCTGTCCTACCACCTTCAAAGATTTGTGCACATATACCCTCAAGTCTCTCTGTTCCTTCACCTCCTTTAGTTTATATTGCCTCTCCTCATTCTTCCTGCCAAAATGTATCACTTCACACTTCTCTGCATTAAATTTCATCTGCCATGTCTCCGCCGATTCCACCAGCCTGTCTATAATCCTCTTGAAATCTATTACTATCCTCCTCACTACAACTTCCAAGTTTTGTGTCATCTGCAAATTTTGAAATTGTGCCCTGTACACCCAAGTCTAAGTCATTTATATATATATATATCAAAAAAAAGTAGTGGTCCTAGTACCGACCCCTGGGGAACACCACTGTATACCTTCCTCCAGTCCGAAAAACAACTGTCCACCACTACTTTCTGTTTCCGGTCACTTAGCCAATTTTGTATCCATGCTGCCACTGCCCCTATTATTCCATGGGCTTCAATTTTGTTGACAAGCCTATTATGTGGCACTTTATCAAACACCTTTTGAAAGTCCATATACACAACACCAACCGCGTTGCCTCATCAACCCTCTGTGTTACCTCATCAAAAAACTCAATCAAGTTAGTTAAACACAATTTGACTTTAACAAATCCGTGCTGGCTTTCCTTTATTAATCCACACTTGTCCAAGTGACTATTTATTAATTTTGTCCCAGATTATCGTTTCTAAAATCTTCCCCACCAACGAGATTAAACTGATTGGCCTGTAGTTGCCAGGTTTATCCTTGCACCCTTTTTTGAACAAGGGTGTAACATTTGCAATTCTTCAGTCCTCTGGCACCACCTCCATCTCTAAAGAGGATTGGAAGATCATGGCCAGCACCTCTGCAATTTCCACCCTTACTTCCTTCAGCAACCTAACTTTATCCTAACTTTACGTGAAACCAGATAAGGAAGTAAGTTAGATTGCCTTTGTAGATGTGATCTTCCTCATGCTGTGAAAGAAGTTCAACCTTGACATTCAAAACTTGCTGTTTGGACCTGTTAGAGTGAGGTTTTGTTATATTTTTCATGTTCTCTCTCTTTCTCTCTCTCTCTCTCTCTCTCTCCTGTGGTTAAATAACTACGGGTGCAATTCAGATGCAACAGAGTTGAGGGGAGAAGGAATATCATCTGAAGAATACAGAGTGGTGACCTGCCAATCACTCCAGTACTGGAGAGTCCTATGATACTGATAGCAACTTGCATGTTGCCAAGAGGGGATCAGGTTAATGATCTGGTTAGCTTCTACAGTCTAGATTTAGAATCAAAAGCTAGCTGCCCGATTACAACTCTCTGAAATGTCTTGTCATTTTTCTATGTTAAAGGTGGTACTGTATATAAAATGCAAGTTGTCTCGGTCGATTCTGCCAGCCTGAGACAGTCAGTGAAATTCTTAATAACTACGTAAAACATTGCATGCTGACGCTGAATTACCATCTTTCCTTCCCAGGATTCCTTGCAGCAGCAGACTATCAATGCAATCAGCCGACTTGCGACACACCGTTACCGGTCACGGTGCCGGTCTCAGGGTCATGAGCGCCAGAGCAGCTTGGATTCTCAGAGTAGCAGCATGTCTGAGCCGGTGTGTGCCATCTGTCTGGAGGAGTTTGCCGACGGGCAGGTGAGAAGAATTAGTGGCAGTTTGTTTATGGGGATCGAGCGCTAGTGGATTTCATTGTTCATCCTTGTAACCCGTAGCCTTTAGCAGAAAGTGTGAATGAATTGGGAATCTTCATTGTCAAAGGGTAAAATGGTTAAATATCTCATCTTGGTGTCCTTCGACAAATTGTTTTCCCCCAGTTGGTTTTTGATTCTTGTTTATATTATCTCTGTTTTTATACAGTGGGCCCAGACATACTGTGTCCTGGATTGAGACTGAGCAAACTTCCTTCATTTAGAACACAACAGATTGCTGGATTCAAGTCTGGTCACGGAGGTGAAAGGACGGTGTTCTAGCTGTGCTACCTAGTTTGCCCATCAGAGAGAGAGGAGATCTTGACCTCTTCTGCCTGGGCTGGATTAAAGCCTCGGTAATCCCTTGGACATTCCGTTTCTCTGATTCTGGTTTCACTTATTGCTTGATACTGAAATGCCTCTTGGTCCCCCATCCATCCTGAAACTGGTCCTGGCAGTTTGGTAAAAGCTTCTCACTCGTAAAATGTGTTTGTGTTGTTCTATTAAGTGGCTGGCTCCTGTTGTCCCTGTGTTGAGTGTTGTGTGCTCACTGGATGTATTGCTTATCCTTACGGCTGATTTGTCTTTGCAGGATCTACGGATAATTTCTTGTTTCCATGAATTCCACAAGGAATGTGTGGATCCCTGGCTCCTCCAGCATCGCACCTGCCCCCTCTGCATGTACAACATCATTGGTAGGTGAAAGTTCGGAGTTCACTTGTAGATAGTGTTGAGGGAAGTGAATCCTAATTCAGGTGTGATGCTGTGTTTGTTAAATAGTGGGGGGCGGGAATGGCTGGGGTAAAACAATCTGATTTACATTGTAATATAAGTGAAGCAGTTTACATAACCTCAGATGGCAGTGACCTGTGGAGGCCATGATTACCAGCTGCAGAGGCGGTTCGGTTCCCTGTCTCTAGAAGGAAAAGCACCAGTGCCAGCAAACATAAATATCTGGCATCGTCTGGGATTTTTTTTTATTCTGGGCTGCACTCTGGCAGTGAGTGTGATTTTCACCTTGCTGACCAGTGGGACCTTCCCATAACTAATCTATTGCCAGAATCATGAAGACGATTTTAGAACAGTTGAATGTGTAAAATTTACCAGTGTGCAGTTGCCCAGTGCTGCGGCCAATGTCCAAATTCACCCCACTCGCGAATAAAAATGGAGAGCATTCAGAACACAAGCAGCAACATCCATAGCTCTGTTCTTCCTGTTGGGGAGTGCTTTAAATTACAAAGGAATAAACACTGAATAAGTCCAGATTTACAGCTCGGGAATCTAGTTGGTTGCAGGATGCACTGTCCTCTCCTCGAGGGGTCAGGCCAAGCCAAGCCAAGCTGCATGCACATACAGAGCCTGAATGTTTGCCATGTCTTGTTCAGTCGTGATGGGAGATGAGAGCATAGTGCCAATTAGAGTGTGACTCAATGACCTACATTCTACACATTGCTTCGAAGCCTGGTCACATTCTGCTGTGAGATGCTCTCTGTAAAGCTGTAATGGCCTATGGGCTTTGTTAATGTGATTAGAGATCAATGCCCGTGTTCAGCCTTAGCAGTCACTAATGGTGCATTGTTCAATCTTATTTTCAGAAGGAAGTTCATCTGTTGCACAACAGGAAGTCCATGATCGAGCCACTCCAGCTGCTCAACTAAACCAACGTATCCATTTGCTCAGGCGATACCCTGGCCATGCCCATCTTCACAGACCGAATACTGCCATTCCTTCCAGGGCTCCTCATTTGAACAATCCCAGAACGCCAGGGATGCAAATTCCTGCCCCCAGCCATTACTTTGTTACTCCGGAAGTCTACCGCGTAGGGTTTAACACCATGAGATATGTAGCCGCGAGGCCGCAGCAGTCCTCAGCCATGCACAGGTGCAACTATCGCCGTGGTGATGGTCAAGGAGTTTTCTACCGGCACCATAGACCCTTTACTGTTCGAAAAGGTCCACCCTGGCCAGACCAAGCTCTTCATCGACCATGTCTGCATAAACCTCCCTGCAGGCAACAGCAGCTCTCTGCATGCAGTGCACCGCTATCTTCACATAATTTAAAGCCTAACTGTGCTCCTGCACGTTCACAGATCAACAGCAACCACGACAACCACAGCTGTTCAGGGGACAGTTTTGGTGTCAACTGTTCAGTGCGCAGTGGATACCTGGCAGACAGCCCAGGTAGTGACTCCAGCTCAGGACCTTGCCACTGCTCCTCCAGCGATTCCACGCTGGACTGTACGGACATCAGTAATCATTGTATTTATGGAAGTCAGTCAACTTTCCGTAGCTCTCTGAGCAGTGAATATGATCCCCTTGTGTACTGTGGGGCAGGTGGGGAGAGTATGAAGGGTACATCCTTTGAAGACCAGAGACCCAAGTCACTGGACTCGGCCAGTGGTCCTCAGGAAGACCACGTGCTTAGCCACACTCACTACCACCATCATCGACACCATCACTACAGCGATGCTCACCCGAGCCCTAAAGGAGAGCACTGCAGGAGCCTTTCTCAGAAACAGGAAAACGAGCCACTAGAGGAGTTCATGAGCGACATTCAGCACTGCCAGCACCAGGTGGAATTCAGCTGTCAACCCCAGTACGCCCCTCACCCTGTCCAGTGTCGCTGCTTGGAGGGGCACCTGTTGCTTCCCCCTGGACTCTGCCTTCCTGAGACCTCGCTACAAAATGTGGACGTGGAGAGGGGCGAGAGCGGGGCAGTCTGTGCCAAACCCGATCAAGTGCCTTCAGAAAATAAACCCAATCGGACCAGCAACAAGAGGAGGAGGAGGAAAAGAAGTTTCCAGATGGATCCGCCAGTGGTTTACTTCCACCAGGACTGTGATACCCTGGAGGACTGTAGAGTGCACATTCACTATGGGAACAGTGGGAGGCAGTGCCACCCCCCAGATATTCAGCCATCAGTGCCAATCCCTTTAATCCTCAACAGTGGAGCCCCTACTGAGTGGCGTTTCCCATTCTGTGAGTGTCCTAGCCCCCTCTGTCAGCAGCAGTTGTATCGGGTTGGTTCTGAGCCGCAGCTGGGTGGGGAGCAGCATGTAAACAACATAGATCAAGGCCACCAATTTCAAGATGGCTGTAGTGAAGGATACTGTGATGGAGACCCAGTACAAGACATGCCCTTCTACTGCCAGTCAATCCCCATCAACCCAGGTAGGCAGGAACGCACCTATTTTTCAGAAAGTCGTAAAAATAAATGTTGACGTGCCAAAAAATAGATTTTTGTCTGGGTTGAATTTGCAACTTGTATTTTTTTATTGCTAGAAACAGCATGGGAGGGGTAATGACCCACAGTCATATAGGGTATTTCTCAAAAGGAAAAGCAGTGAGCTCAAACCAGACTATAATACTTTCCACCTGGTGTGAAGCGTTAAGGACGATGCAGTAGGAGGTCTGTGGTGCTAATTGTGTTAAATGGCTGCGAGAGATTTCACATTACATGACAAGCGTCCTATGCCATAGTCAAAGATAGGCTATGCATTCAATATTGATAAGGGAAATGCAGCCTTTTGCAATTGGATTTTTTCCCCTTTCAAAGTCAAAGAGGTTTGGATTGTTTTTCTGTGAGGCACCGGAGGGAGAGTTTCCTGCAGGGGTCAGGTGGACTGCGTGCTGAAAGAATGTGTGTTTAAGACTGTGCAGAGTTTTGAAACTGCAGCATGTTTCCCAGTTAAAGTCTGTGTACAGAGAGTAAGTGAGTGACGCCTTTGTTATTTTAATGTATCAAGGAGAATGGTGCATTGTACGATTCATTGTTTTACATTTTATATTTCCCTGATTTATGCTGCTTTGCTCCATTTTGAAATTTGTTTTGCGGATCCTCAAGGGCATACCTAGGATTTTAGAACACAAAAATGGAATTGCTGGGAACAGGAGTTTATGGTTGTCAGAACTCAGTCCTGTCAGCTGTTGTTCCATTCTGCTCGCCATCACCGGGCTATCGAAATGGCAATTCTCCCTCTCACTTAGCAGCACAGGCTCCTAATTAGAGACAGGGAGGGGAGATTTAAAATCAGCAGCAGCTGCCTGGATTGGAGTCAGCTATTTAAGTATCGTTGCACTGGAGGAGCAGAGTACATATAACTTTGCCCCTGCAGATGTGGGGATTTGTAGAGCTGTGGGTGTACACTTGCTAATCTGTGTAACAACATAGCTACAATAGATCTGGTCATTCACAACATACAGCTTTGGTATCACCAAGTAGAATGATAGCTTTAAGCCAATCTGCCACCATACATTCTGGCATTCACTACATACAAGCTTGTTCATACCTACTGCCTAGTAGGACTAGTCACCTCTGCTGGTGTAAGGTTACTACATGAAGTGAGTTTGGTCAATCTCAACCCAGGTCCACAGGCACAGACACAGATGACAAAAATTGCCCATTTTTCAGTGCTAATTGGCACTGAATCGAACTGGCTCTGATACTGATGTGGGAAATAGAATAATGTGTCAAACTGATGAAGTAGAGGGAAATTTCCTCTATTCAGCCTGTGCTAAATCTGTCCTGGGAATGTTTGATGGAACAATGTAGAGGGAGCTTTAATCTGTGCAGTTGATGTTGACACTGGGTCCTTGAAATGCAGAGTGTTTAATTTCCCAACGCTGGCATCTCTAATCACAAAGTACAGAAAATTCACACAAAACATGTGTTCAAATCCTGCCACGGCAGCTGGGGAATTTAAATTCATTTAATTAAATTCAATTAATTAAATAAAATCTGGAATTAAAATACTAGTATCAGTAATGGTGGCCATGAAACGACCGGATTGTCGTAAAAACCCATCTGGTTCACTAATGTCCTTTAGGGGAGGAAACCTGCCGTCCTTACCCGGTCTGGCCTATATGTGACTCCAGACCCACAGCAATGTGGTTGATTCTTAATTGCCCTCTGAAATGGCCTAGCAAGCCACTCAGTTGTAAAATCTCGCTTAAAAAAAAAAGACATAAGAATAAAACCGGACGGACCACCCGGCATCGGACCACCAGGCACCGGACACGACAAAGGCAAACCAAGCCCAGTCGACCCTGCAAAGTCCTCCTCACTAACATCTGAGGACTTGTGCCAAAATTGGGAGAGCTGTCCCACAGACTAGTCAAGCAACAGCCTGACATAGCCAAACTCACAGAATCATACCTTTCAGCCAACGTCCCAGACTCTTCCATCACCATCCCAAGGTATGTCCTGTCCCACCGGCAGGACAGACCCACCAGAGGTGGCGGTACAGTGATATACAGTCAGGAGGGAGTAGCCCTGGGAGTCCTCAACATTGACTCTGGACCCAATGAAATCTCATATCATCAGGTCAAACATGAGCAAGGAAACCTCCTGCTGATTACCACCTACCGCCCTCCCTCAGCTGATGAATCAGTCCTCCTCCATGTTGAACACCACTTGGAGGAAGCACTGAGGGTAGCAAGGGCACAGAATGTACTCTGGGTGGGGGACTTCAATGTCCATCACCAAGAGTGGCTCGGTAGCACCACAAGTGACCGAGCTGGCCGAGTCCTGAAGGACACAGCTGCCAGACTGGGCCTGCGGCAGGTAGTGAGCGAACCAACACGAGGGAGAAACTTACTTGACCTCGTCCTCACCAATCTACCTGTCGCAAATGCATCTGTCCATGACCGTATTGGTAGGAGTGACCACCGCACAGTCCTCGTGGAGACGAAGTCCCATCTTCGCACTGAGGACACCATCCAACGTGTTGTGTGGCACTACCACCGTGCTAAATGGGATAGATTCAGAACAGATCTAACAGCTCAAAACTGGGCATCCATGAGGTGCTGTGGGACATCAGCAGCAACAGAATTGTATTCCAGCACAATCTGTAACCTCATGGCCCGGCATATTCCTCACTCTACCATTACCAACAAGCCAGGGGATCAACCCTGGTTTAATGAGGAGTGTAGAAGAGCATGCCAGGAGCAGCACCAGGTGTACCTAAAAATGAGGTGCCAACCTGGTGAAGCTACAACTCAGGATTACATGCATGCTAAACAGCTGAAGCAACATGTATCGACAGAGCTAAGCGATTCCACAACCAACGGATCAGATCAAAGCTCTGCAGTCCTGCCACATCCAGTCGTGAATGGTGGTGCACAATTAAACAACTAACGGGAGGAGGAGGCTCTGCAAACATCCCCATCCTCAATGATGGCGGAGTCCAGCACGTGAATGCAAAAGACAAGGCTGAAGCTTTTGCAACCATCTTCAGCCAGAAGTGTCGAGTGGATGATCCATCTCGGCCTCCTCCCGATATCCCCACCATCACAGAAGCCAGTCTTCAGCCAATTCGATTCACTCCATGTGATATCAAGAAATGGCTGAGTGCACTGGATACAGCAAAGGCTATGGGCCCCGACAACATCCCGGCTGTAGTGCTGAAGACATGTGCTCCAGAACTAGCTGCCCCTCTAGCCAAGCTGTTCCAGTACAGCTACAACACTGGCATCTACCCGACAACGTGGAAAATTGCCCAGGTATGTCCTGTCCACAAAAAGTAGGACAAATCCAATCCAGCCAATTACCGCCCCATCAGTCTACTCTCAATCATCAGCAAAGTGATGGAAGGTGTCATCGACAGTGCAATCAAGCGGCACTTACTCACTAATAACTACTCACCGATGCTCAGTTTGGGTTCCGCCAGGACCACTCGGCTCCAGGCTTCATTACAGCCTTGGTCCAAATATGGACAAAAGAGCTGAATTCCAGAGGTGAGGTGAAAGTGACTGCCCTTGACATCAAGGCAGCATTTGACCGAGTGTGGCACCAAGGAGCCCCAGTAAAACTGAAGTCAATGGGAATCGGGGAAAACTCTCCAGTGCCTGGAGTCATACCTAGCACAAAGGAAGATGGTAGTGATTGTTGGAGGCCAATCATCTCAGCCCCAGGGCATTGCTGCAGGAGTTCCTCAGGGCAGTGTCCTAGGCCCAACCATCTTCAGCTGCTTCTTTAATGACCTTCCCTCCATCATAAGGTCAAAAATGGGGATGTTCGCTGATGATTGCACAGTGTTCAGTTCCATTCGCAACCCCTCAGATAATGAGGCAGCCGTGCCCGCATGCGGCAAGACCTGGACAACATCCAGACTTGGGCTGATAAGTGGCAAGTGACATTCGCACCAGAAAAATGCCAGGCAATGACCATCTCCAACAAGAGAGAGTCTAACCACCTCCCCTTGACATTCAATGGCATTACTATCGCCGAATCCCCCACCATCAACATCCTGGGGGTCACCATTGACCAGAAATTTAACTGGACCAGCCATATAAATACTGTGGCTACAAGAGCAGGTCAGAGGCTGGGTTTTCTGCGGCGAGTGACTCACCTCCTGACTCTCCAAAGCCTTTCCACCATCTACAAGGCACAAGTCAGGAGTGTGATGGAACATTCTCCATTTGCCTGGATGAGTGCATCTCCAACCACACTCGAGAAGCTCAACACCATCCAGGACAAAGCAGCCCACTTGATTGGCACCCCATCCACCACCCTAAACATTCATTCCCTTCCCCACCGGCGCACCATGGCTGCAGTGTGTACCATCCACAGGATGCAATCGCCAAGGCTTCTTCGATAGCACCTCCTAAACCCACGACCTCTACCACCTAGAAGGACAAGAGCAGCAGGCACATGGGAACAACACCACCTGCACATTCCCCTCCAAGTCACACACCATCCCGACTTGGAAATATATCGCCGTTCCTTCATCGTACCTGGGTCAAAATCCTGGAACTCCCTTCCTAACAGCACTGTGGGAGAACCTTCACCACACGGACTGCCGCGGTTCAAGAAGGTGGCTCTCCACCACCTTCTCAAGGGCAATTAGGGATGGGCAATAAATGCTGGCCTTGCCAGCGACGCCCACATCTCATGAATGAATAAAAAAAACATTCCATTTGCCTTCCTAATCACTTGCTGTACCTGCATACTAACTTTTTGTGATTCATGTACTAGGACACCCAGATCCCTCTGTACCTCAGAGTTCTGCAATCTTTCTCCATTTAAATAATTATTTGCTTTTCTATTCCTCCTGCCGAAGTGGACAAGTTCACATTTTCCCACATTATACTCCATCTGCCAAATTTTTGCCCACTCACTTAACCTATCTATATCCCTTTGCAGACTCCTTATGTCCTCTTCACAACTTACTTTCCAACCTACCTTTGTGTCATCAGCAAATTTAGCAACCATACATTCGGTCCCTTCGTCCAAGTCATTGATATGGATTGTAAATAGTTGAGGCCCAAGCACTGATCCCCTGTGGCACTCCACTCGTTACATCTTGCCAACCTGAAAATGACCCATTTATGCCTATTCTTTGTTTCCTGTTAGCTAACCAATCCTTTATCCATGCTAATATGTTACCCCCCTACACTATGAGCTCTTATTTTGTGTAGTAGCCTTTGATGTGACACCTTGTCAAAAGCCTTCTGGAAATCCAAGTACACCACATCCACAGGATCCCCTTTATCCATGTTGCTTGTTAATTCCTTAAAGAACTCTAATAAATAGTCAAACATGATTTCCCTTTCACAAAGCCGTGTTGACTCTGCCTGGTTGCATTGAGATTTTCTAAGTGCCCTGCTATAACCTCCTTAATAATAGATTCTAGCATTTTCCCTATGACAGATGTTAAGCTAACTGGCCTGTAGTTTCCTGCTTTCTGTCTCCCTCCTTTCTTGAATGGAGGAGTTACATTCGCTATTTTCCAATCTGATGGGACCCTTCCAGAATCTAGGGAATTTTGGAAAATTAATACCAATGCATCTACTATCTCTGCAGCCACTTCTGTTAAGACCCAAGGATGAAGTCCGACAGGACCCGGGGATTTGTCAGCTTTTAGTTCTAATATTTTTTTCAGAAGCCTTTCCCTGGTGATTGTAAATGTTTTAAGTTCCTCCTTCCCTTTCACCTCTTGATTCACAATTATTGGTTATTTATATCCTCTACAGTGAAGACGGATGCAAAATATCTGTTCAATTCATCTGCCATTTCCTTATTCTCCATTATTAATTCCCCAGACTCACTCTCTAGAGGACCAACGCTCACTTTACTTATTCTTTTCCTTTTTAAATACCTGTAGAAACTTTTACTATCTGTTTTTATATTTCTAGCTAGCTTTCTCTCGTATTCTAATTTCTCCCTCATTATTCTTTGTCATTTTTTGCTGTTTTTTATATTCTGACCAATCTTCTGACCTGCCACTAATCTTTGCTGAATCTTTCCTGAACACCTTGTATCCAGGAATACTTAGTACCCAATCCTGCCTTTTTTTGAGCCAGGTCTTCATTATCGCCACGACATCATATTCCCATGTGGCTATTTGCACCTGCAGCTCACCAACCTTGTTTACCACGCTTTGTGTGTTTAGACTTTCTTGTACTCTCTCCTAGTCTGATAGAAACATAGAAAATAGGAGTAGGAGTAGGCCATTCAGCCCTTCGAGCCTGCTTCGCCATTCAGTATGATCATGGCTGATTCTCTATCTCAATACCATATTCCCGCTCCCTTCCCATACCTCTTGATGCCTTTTGTGTCTAGAAATCGATCTAGCTCCTTCTTAAATATATGACGATCCCCCCTAATACCGTACTATTTCTTCTTCTAGTGCTGTCTTTCTCTCCTAATCCTTTGTGCACCTTGTTTCTCCTTTCCAATGCTACATCCTGTTGCCACCCCCCTGCCAAATTAGTTTAAACCCCCCTCCACAGCACTAGCGAACCTCCCCGCGAGGACATTGGTCCCAGCTCCACTGAGGTGCAACCCGTCTGGCCTGTTCAGGTCCCACCACCCCCAGAACTGGACCCAATGCCCCAGGAATCTAAAGCCCTTCCTCTTGCCATATTTACAAGGTTGTTTCTGGTGTTGTAGTCAGTGATTCTTGAGTTCAGGGCACACAATGTCCATGTTCCTGATTACTTGGTTCTATTCAGCTGAGCTGAAAGTCATGTTCCTTAGTTACACTACCTGTAATAACACTGACGGTTTTTCAGAATGTCTGACTATGTATTTCTGTCCAACCAGGTTACGAATCAAATGTGGAAGAGATCTGTGAAGAAGCCGTGTAGCTGAGGGGACAAAGAAGCCGTAGCAGGTGGGACAGGAGGCAAGTCTGACTAAGCCGTGTCACTGGCGGGATGAAGGGCACAGACGTGAAGGAGCCGTGTAGCTGGCGGGATGAAGGGCACAGACGTGAAGGAGCCGTGTAGCTGGCGGGATGAAGGGCACAGACGTGAAGGAGCCGTGTCACTGGCGGGATGAAGGGCACAGACGTGAAGGAGCCGTGTAGCTGGCGGGATGAAGGGCACAGACGTGAAGGAGCCATGTAGCTGGCAGGATGAAGGGCACAGATGTGAAGGAGCCGTGTAGCTGGCGGGATGAAGGGCACAGACGTGAAGGAGCCGTGTAGCCAGCGGCATGAGGTGACAGGTGTGAAGAAGCCGTGCAGCTGAAAAGATGAGGGGTTCAGATGGCAGAATGAGGGGGCAGGTCTAAAGTAGCCATGTAGCTACAGGACAAAGAACAAATTATTTCAAAGGTTTGAAATACTCAATCCAGGAGCATGAATCTTCAGAAGCAGCTCTTCATGGCATTGGTGCTTGTAATTCATTACCAACTATCTACTTCACCAGAGACATGAGGGTATCTATAGCCTTCCATTAGTTTGGAGACTTTCAAGGGCTTTTTGAAGGGACTATTGCAGGTCGTCTTCGTCTTCCAGAACAGCCCAAGGCATAGCAGACTTCCAGCACTTGTGATCAGACCCTGACTGTCAGATAGTAGAAGCACTTAAAAACAAATGTAGCCTTACAGGGCCTTGTATTTACCAGGGCTCTTCAGTATATTTTGGGTACTTTGTATTAAGAAAAAAGCTTTTTAAAGTGTTGTATTATATTTGTATAGAAAGACATTTCATTATGGTAATATGTTCTTAATATATTTATTTACTAATATATTTATCCTCTACCAGGGTGTGTAATGTAAAGTGCCTTATAAATGATCAGTGCTGTCACTAACCTGATGGTCTGGCCCTATTCAGATTATGCTCAAATAAATTATTTTCAATTACAAAGATTGTTGAATTGGTTTTGTTTCATGACCCTAGCTGGAATTGAAGATTTCTGGGGTAATCACCATGCACAAGACTGGGCTTAAGGTCTTTGGGCTTACACCCCATTGAGTATAGATTACTTCGTGCTACATAGATACTGAAAGGCTAACTGGAACTCAGTTAATTGAGAGCGTGTGAAAGTCTGATAACAAAGTTTTTTATTTTGTTCTCAGGATGTGAGCATTGCTGGCAAGGCTGCATTTATTGCCCATTCCTAGTTGCCCTAAGAAGACTTTCTTGAACCACTGCAATCCTTGTAGTGATGATGTTAGGTAGGGAATTGCAGGATTTTGATTCAGTGACGATGAAGCAATTAACAGTATATGTCCAAGTCGGGATTGTGTGTGACTTGTAAAGAAATTTGGAGATGATGGTGTTCCCATGATGTTGCTGTTCTCATCTTTTTTTAGAGGTAGCGTGCATCCTGTAGGTAGTATGTACTGTGGACACAGTGTGCCAGTGGTAGAGGGAGTGGACGCTGAGTTCAATGGCAGTTGTGATGATCAAATGGACTGCTCTTTTGTGGTTGGTTTTGAGTTTCTTGAGTGTTGTTGCAGCTGCATCCATCCAGGCAAGTAGTGAGTATTCCATCACACCAGAAACTTAACTGGACCAGCCATATAAATACTGTGGCTACGAGAGCAGGTCAGAGGCTGGGTATTCTGTGGCGAGTGACTCACCTCCTGACTCCCCAAAGCCTTTCCACCATCTACAAGGCACAAGTCAGGAGTGTGATGGAATACTCTCCACTTGCCTGGATGAGTGCAGCTCCAACAACACTCAAGAAGCTCGACACCATCCAAGATAAAGCAGCCCGCTTGATTGGCACCCCATCCACCACCCTAAACATTCACTCCCTTCACCACCGGCGCACTGTGGCTGCAGTGTGCACCATCCACAGGATGCACTGCAGCAACTCGCCAAGGCTTCTTCGACAGCACCTCCCAAACCCGCGACCTCTACCACCTAGAAGGACAAGGGCAGCAGGCGCATGGGAACAACACCACCTGCACGTTCCCCTCCAAGTCACACACCATCCCGACTTGGAAATATATCGCCGTTCCTTCATTGTCGCTGGGTCAAAATCCTGGAACTCCCTTCCTAACAGCACTGTGGGAGAACCGTCACCACACGGACTGCAGCGGTTCAAGAAGGCGGCTCACCACCACCTTCTCAAGGGCAATTAGGGATGGGCAATAAATGCCGGCCTTGCCAGCGACGCCCACATCCCATGAACGAATAAAAAAAAAAACACCCTGACTTGAGCCTTGTAGATAGTGGAGAGGCTTTGAGGAGTCAGGAGGTAAGCTACTCTTAAGAGTACCCAGTGTCTGCCCTACTCGTGTAGCCACAGTGTTGATATGGCTGGTCCAGTTAAGCTCCTTATGATGATACATAATGATGGTGGAGAGCATGTCACCTAGATTCACCAGGATGGTGCTAGGGATTGCAAACTATAGTTATGAGGAGAGACTTGAAATACTGTGACTGTTGCCATTGGAGCAGAGAAAACTAAACGGAGATTTAATAGAGCTTTTTAAAAATTATGAAGGGTTTTGATAGGATTAATGGGGAAAAATTATTTCTCTGGTTGGGAAGTCAGTGACTCGGTGTTAAAATGATCACCAAGAGAGTGAGGCGAGAGGTTAGAAGAAACTTATTTGCACAGCGGGTTGTTGGAGCATAGAATGCTTTGCTGCAGGAGTGCTTGAGTGCTGAGGAACTCCAACAATGATGTGCTGGAGCTACAGTGATTGGCCTCTGACATCTATCGCCATTTTCCTTTGTGTTAGGTATGAGTCCAGCCATTGGAGGGTTTTCCACTTGATCCCCATTGATCTCAGTTTTGCTAGGGCTAATTGCTACCATACTCAGTTAAATGCTGCCTTGATTTCGTGGGCAGTTACTCACGCCTCTTGAATTTAGCTCTGGTCCGTGTTTGGGGCACAGATATGATGGTCTGGAGCCGAATGCTTCCGGTGGAACCCAAACTGAGGATAAGCAAGCAGGTTTTTGGTGAGTAGGCACTATTCATGTCTCCTCCCATCACTTGCTCATGATTGGGAGGAGGCTGATAGGGTGTTAGTTGGCCAGTTCAGATCTGTCTTACTTTTGACTTACCTGGGCAATTTTCCATATTGTCAAGTAGATGGCAGTGTCCTAGGTGCACTGAAAGAGCTTGGCTAGGCTTGTTCTGGTGCGCAGTGCTTGAACACTACAGCGAGATGTTGTCAGAGCCATACCCTGATATGTCCAGTGTACTCAACCACTTTTTAATGTCAGTGTGGAGTGAAGTGAATTGGCTGGCTATTGGCACCTATGATGGTGGAGACCTCAAGAGGAGCTGGAGTAGGATTTTCCACTTGGTATTTTTGGCTGAAGACACTTGCCAACACTTCAGCCTTGTGTCTTGCATTCATGTGCACTCAAGTGATGAGGGCAGGAGAGTAATCAGGTCTCCCTCACAAGTGAACAGGTTCTGTACTGTTCCATACTGAACAGAATTCTATCTGTAACCAATCCAGAACATGCTGCAAATACACACAGCAGGTAGGTCAGCACCTGAAAGAGAATAGACAAGCTTGGGGTCCTTCATCAAAACTGGAAGATTTGTGAGACCCTCTATAGGACTGAACAAAATGAAGAGGGGAGACTAACACAACAGTAGGAGTGAGAAATCAGGTATGCTAACTACTATCGCAAAGGGTTAATCAACCATTAATAAGTTAAAGGTGAAAATGGATGAAGAGTGTTGAATGATATACAAATATCTTGTCAGGCATTAGAAAGAAAAATGTGGAGTAAAATAGCTCCATAATGAAAGGGAATAAAGTAGAAGGTGGATTGGAGAAAGAAGCAAGGAAATAGAGGAGACCTGTAAGGTTTGTGGTTGCTAGAGTCCATTTTTCCAATCAGAGAACTGCTTGGCTATTCAGTTTATACAAAGCTCATTGTAAAATACATCTTAATGTAATTGCTTAAGTCTTACACTTACGAGATGTGGCAAGCTGGAGGCCACTTTGATGCTCTTGCATTGTTGGTGCAAACTGCCTCTCTGTGGATGTGATTGTCCATCTCATGAAAATCCCCTTGGACAAATGAAAATCGTAGGATCTCTTTGTCCCACAGAGGAGCTCGTGTAGAATTGAGTTCCCTGCATTGGAGCCCTGGTAGAAAAATGATATAGTGACAAACATTGCACTCACCTAAAACTGAATTAGCCCAGCATTTCGATTTGAATTCACACAGCAACGGGCCTCTTTAAATAGGTTTAGCTTTTCTCTTTATAGCCAGTTGGAGGCAAAGCTTTAAATTAGCTCCGTAACCCAATGATGTAATGTGGTTTATTTTCAAGTCTGGATCCCTCTTCAGAAGCAAGGATTTCCTGCACCTTGTTACACAGTCAGTCCCAGTCTCTCAAACAAATAGATTCAATTCTGTACGCTAAGTGTGGTAGAATTTTATTCCTTGTTTTCTCACCTTATGTGTTTTTAATACTAATACTTCTAAATAATGCTGCTTTTAGTAACAGACATGGTCTCCAGAAAGAGAGAGGATTGATGGATCTGGTGAGAAAGCAAGCGGTGGGGGGAGGGGGGGGGAGTTGATCTCTGGGATTCTTGAGTTTAATACCCTTTTCCTCTTAAATTCTATAAGAAGGGAAGACTTGCATTTATATAGTGTCATCACTTTTATTCTGAAATGCAGTGAGTGTTAATGCAGCAGACATTTTGTGCACAGCAAGATCCCATAAACATTAATATGATGAATGTCCTTAAAATCTGATTATTTTGATGGTGATTGAGGGAGGAATGTTTGCCAGGACACTGGAAGAACTCCCACCTCTTCAGATAGTGCCAGGGGACCGCTGACATCAACCTGAACAAAGCAAACGAGGCCTTGGCTTAATGTCTCTTCTGAAAGATGGTACCTCCAACAATGCATAACTTCCTCAATACTGTACTAGTATCAACCTAGATTATGTGTTTGTTACAAATTTTCTTTAGCTATTCTCTTGGGTTCAGCGTTACTGATCTCTCCTAAAAGCGGACCATGTATCCCTTACAGTCAGGGGTTTACCTTTACTGCCCAATACCCAGCCAGGCAATAACATGAGTTGTAAAAATTAAATGTCTCTTGTGAACTGGCTAGTGTGATTTCCCTCATGCATTTCTCCGATCTTCTGCAAAGTAGTCTGATGTACAATCTTGAGATGAGACCTATTGTAAGCCTTCAAGCTGATTTATTTTACATAAAGCATGTGAACATAATGTACTTCTTAACATAGTGTGGCATTGCTATGTTATTTTCTATCATTGTTAGTGGGCTAGGTACATTTTTCTGACTAAGAATAGTGTCAGCCCTAGCTCAATGATAGCTCTCTCGCCTCTGAGTCAGAAGGATGTGGGTTTAAGTCCCACTCCAGGCCTTGAGCCCATAATCCAGACTGACACTTCACTGTAGTACTGAGGGAGTGCTGCACTGTAGGTGGTGCCATCTTTCGAATGAGAAGTTAAACTGAGGCCCCATTTGCCCTCTCAGTTGGACGTAAAAGATCCCATGGCACTATTTGAAGAAGAACAGGGGAGTTCTCCCAGTGTCCTGGCCAATATTTAATCCCTCAACTAACAGCACCAAAACAAATTATCTGTTTGTTATCACATTGCTGTTTGTGGGATTGTGCTGTGTGCAAATTGACTGCTGTATTTCCCTAAAATACAACAGTGACTACACTTCAAAAGTACTTAATTGCCTCTAAAGTGCTTTGGGATTTCCTGAGGTCATGAAAGGTTCTATGTAAATGTAAGTCCTTTCCTTTAAGAATTCTCTGAAACTAGTTGACACTGAACTTAAGGATGTTCTCACTCTCTGTCTGACTTCCCTTCCAGATTTCTGTGGACTGTGTGCCAGCCAAAGTCTTGACCTTTGACCTGCCCCCAGTTCTCCATTTCCAAGGGGTGAGTCAGTTCTACTGTCAATTAAACTGGCTGCTGCCCTCTGATGTTGGGACTTCCCTGACAGCAATCTCCTTCTCAATTCGTATGAATGAATCCATACCAACATATTATTCTCAATTTCCACCCTGGAATCTGTTAGTGAACCTCATTGCCTCAAACTTTTGCGGTATGTGAGAAACACCACCTTGGATTGAAGCATTGACTGCGTCCATAATTCGCATTCCAGTATGTGGCTGTTGTGTGGATTTATTCCTTTATGATCTAAATTTATTTTAATAGCAACATCTTAATGTAAATTACCTGAAATTCCTCCTAGGTCAAATAGTGAAAGATCCTGAAACATGATTGCTCAACTACGGGAGTGGGGCTTGAATCCATAACTTTCTGATTGAGGTAAAAGTGCGACCAACCAAGTCAAATTGGCACTTGTGTTCCAAAGTACACAATGAGTAAGGGTTTAGGGGGTGAAGCTTAAATTTGGCTGTCAAGATGTACTGTCATTCCCCACCCCCCCCCCACCTTCAATGTGAGAAAAATACTCTTCAAACCTGATATAACAAATTCTTAGCTGAAGATGTGCTGATTTTAACAGCTACACCTTGTTGAGGTTGGAAATTGAAAGAGTCAGGCTTCCAATCATTTAAATCTGTACATAGGAGGTCATGTTCTGGTCTGGTAGCTGTCCCTTTAATTCAGTATACAAAACATAGCGTGTAAAAAGCGAGCCTATATCAATATATATGTTGCAAAGTTTGTTGTTTTCATGGTAACAGACTTGACCAACTCACAACTCAAATATATGCAGACTTTGTGATTGGTTCAGTTATAGATATGTGGTCAATGGTTATGAAAATGTAAAGAGCCTTGGTAACTGTTCAAGGCCTATAAAAAGAGTCAATGGAGGATGGTGCTTTAAGTGGATCTGAGTCAAACAGATTGAAATCACCAAAAAAACAAGGTAGTCTAGCTAGCTTCTGTGGTTGGGAAAGAATACAAGAAAACAAAGTAGTGTGTGTGTAAAAGTTATTTATTTTTTTTAAATTGCTTACAGATCACAACTGATTTGCTTTTATAAATAAATAGATATTAGAACTTCCACCGTAAATATACATTATATTATTACATAATTGCTTATCTATCATTTGTTTAATACATTAATTTAATAGTTTAAACCTAGAACACGGTCTAGTGTGATGCTCTATCACTTATCAGGGACTGGAGAGAGATCCTATAGAGGCATAGGATAATTCTAGTAGTTTAAAAATAATTAACAGGCAGAGTTTTCTATTCAATATCCTGCCATGTTACCAAACATTTACTAGATAGTAAGGCTAGTGAAGGCACTCTCAAAGGCAGAGGGAGTTGATTCTCACCTATCTAAGCTACAAGAACTGAAAAATGAACAGTAAAGGACGGAAAAGACCCAAAAATGTAATGGTGGGTTTACAGCGGTTGTATTTATGGTGCTGGAGGAATGGGAACCGTACAAATTCCAAGGTGTAACTGCCCTGATGGCATCCACAGGAACGGGCAGCTACATAGACAACTGGAGTTCAGTCCTCTCCCATTCCAGGAAATGCTTGGCTTTTACATAAGAACTGAAGTGTAAAAGGAGAGTCCGAGAGGTGAGCGCAGTGTAAAAGGAGAGTCTAGAGAGCAGGAAGAGAGTCCGAGAGGTGAACGCAGTGTAAATCCAAGGCAAGTCATGGTAGCAGAGCTCGCACCCATGATATGCTCCTCCTGCACTATGTGGGAAGTCATGAACACTACAGGTGTCCCTGGCGACCATGTGTTCAGGAAGTGTGTCCAGCTGCAGCTACTGGCCAACCACATTGATAAAAACAAAAGACAGAAAGGGAAGAAGCAATAGTGGAAGGCAGAGAAAACAATGGCGAAAAACAAATAGGGCAATAGTGCAAAATAAAACTAAGATGACTAGCAAGCTTTAAAAAGACAAGTCTAAAGGCATTGCGTCTTAATGCGCGGAGCATTCGCAATAAGGTAGATGAATTAACAGCGCAGATAGATATTAACGGGTATGATATAGTTGCAATTACGGAGACATGGCTGCAGGGTGACCAAGGATGGGAACTGAACATCCAGGGGTATTCAATATTTAGGAAGGACAGGCAAAAAGGGAAAGGAGGTGGGGTAGCGTTGTTAGTAAAGGAGGAAATCAATGCAATAGTGAGGAAGGATATTGGCACTGAAAATCACGATGTGGAATCTGTATAAGAACATAAGAAATAGGAGCAGGAGTAGGCTAATCGGCCCCTCGAGCCTGCTCCGCCATTCAATAAGATCATGGCTGATCTGATCCTAACCTCAAATCTAAATTCATGTCCAATTTCCTGCCCGCTCCGCGTAACCCCTAATTCCCTTTACTTCTAGGAAACTGTCGATTTCTGTTTTAAATTTATTTAATGATGTAGCTTCCACAGCTTCCTGGGGCAGCAAATTCCACAGACCTACTACCCTCTGAGTGAAGAAGTTTCTCCTCATCTCAGTTTTGAAAGAGCAGCCCCTTATTCTAAGATTATAGAGTCATAGAGTCATAGAGTTATACAGCACGGATAGAGGCCCTTTGGCCCATCGTGTCCGCGCCGGCCATCAGCCCTGTCTACTCTAATCCCATATTCCAGCATTTGGTCCGTAGCCTTGTATGCTATGGCATTTCAAGTGCTCATCCAAATGCTTCTTGAATGTTGTGAGGGTTCCTGCCTCCACAACCCTTTCAGGCAGTGAGTTCCAGACTCCAACCACCCTCTGGGTGAAAAAGTTCTTTCTCAAATCCCCTCTAAACCTCCCACCTTTTACCTTGAATCTATGTCCCCTTGTTATAGAACCCTCAACGAAGGGAAAAAGCTCCTTAGTATCCATCCTATCTGTGCCCCTCATAATTTTGTACACCTCAATCATGTCCCCCCTCAGCCTCCTCTGCTCCAAGGAAAACAAACCCAATCTTCCCAGTCTCTCTTCATAGCTGAAGCGCTCCAGCCCTGGTAACATCCTGGTGAATCTCCTCTGCACCCTCTCCAAAGCGATCACATCCTTCCTGTAGTGTGGCGACCAGAACTGCACACAGTACTCCAGCTGTGGCCTAACCAGTGTTTTATACAGCTCCATCATAACCTCCTTGCTCTTATATTCTATGCCTCGGCTAATAAAGGCAAGTATCCCATATGCCTTCTTTACCACCTTATCCACCTGTTCCGCCGCCTTCAGGGATCTGTGAACTTGCACACCAAGATCCCTCTGACCCTCTGTCTTGCCTAGGGTCCTCCCATTCATTGTGTATTCCCTTGCCTTGTTAGTCCCTCCAAAGTGCATCACCTCGCACTTTTCCGGGTTAAATTCCATTTGCCACTGTTCCGCCCATCTGACCAACCCATCTATATCGTCCTGCAGACTGAGGCTATCCTCCTCGCTATTTACCACCCTACCAATCTTTGTATCATCAGCGAACTTACTGATCATACCTTTTACATTCATATCCAAGTCATTAATGTAGACCACAAACAGGGACAAGGGACCCAGCACCGATCCCTGTGGTACCCCACTGGCCACAGGCTTCCAGTCACAAAAACAACCTTCGACCATCACCCTCTGCCTTCTGCCACTAAGCAAGTTTTGTATCCAAAGTACCAAGGCACCCTGGATTCCATGGGCTCGTACCTTCTTGACCAGTCTCCTGTGGGGGACTTTATCGAAGGCCTTACTGAAATCCATGTATACCACATCCACTGCGTTACCCTCATCCACACGCCTAGTCACCCCCTCAAAAAATTCAATCAAATTAGTCAGACATGATTTTCCCTTGACAAAGCCATGTTGACTATCCCTGATTAATCCTTGCTTCTCCAAGTGGAGACTAATTTTGTCCTTCAGAATTTTTTCCAATAATTTTCCTACCACTGATGTTAGGCTCACTGGCCTGTAGTTCCCTAGTTCTAGTTTCACCCATCCTTGGGAACGTCCTTACCGCATCCATCCGATCAAGCCCCTTCACAATCTTATATGTTTCAATAAGATCGCCTCTCATTCTTCTGAGCTCCAATGAGTGGAGTCCCAATCTACTCAACCTCTCCTCATACGTCCGCCCCCCTCATCCCCGGGATTAACCGAGTGAACCTTCTTTGTACTGCCTCGAGAGCAAGTATGTCTTTTCTTAAGTATGGACACCAAAACTGCATGCAGTATTCCAGGTGCGGTCTCACCAATACCTTATATAACTGCAGCAATACCTCCCTGTTTTTATATTCTATCCCCCTAGCAATAAAAGCCAACATTCCGTTGGCCTTCTTGATCACCTGCTGCACCTGCATACTAACTTTTTGATTTTCTTGCACTAGGACCCCCAGATCCCTTTGTACTGCAGTACTTTCCAGTTTCTCGCCATTAAGATAATAACTTGCTCTCTGATTTTTTCCTGCCAAAGTGCATAACCTCACATTTTCCAATATTGTATTGCATCTGCCAAATCTCCGCCCACTCACCCAGCCTGTCTATATCCCCCTGTAGGTTTTTTATGTCCTCCTCACTCTCCACTTTCCCTCCCATCTTTGTATCATCTGTAAACTTTGATATGTTACACTCGGTCCCCTCCTCTAAATCGTTAATATAGATTGTAAAGAGTTGGGGACCCAGTACCGACCCCTGCGGAACACCACTGGCCATTGGTTGCCAGTCCGAGAATGAACCATTTATCCCAACTCTCTGCTTCCTGTTAGATGACCAATCCTCCACCCATGCCAGAATATTACCCCCAATGGGTGGAGCTAAGAAACAACAAGGGGCAGAAAACGTTGGTGGGGGTTGTCTATAGACCCCCAAACAGTAGTGGAGATGTAGGGGAGGGCATTAAACATGAAATTAGAGATGCATGCAAGAAGGGTACAACTAAAATCATGGGTGACTTTAATATACATATAGATTGGTCAAACCAAATTAGCAATAATACTTTGGGGGAGGAATTCCTGGAGTATGCACGTAATGGTTTTCCAGACCAATACATTGAGGAACCAACTAGAGAACAGGCAATCCTAGACTGGGTATTGTGCAATGAGAAACGATTAATTAACAATCTTGTTGTGCGGGGTACCTTAGGGAAGAGCGACCATAACATGATAGAATTCCTCATTAAGATGGAGAGTGAAGTAGTTGAATCCAAAACTAGGGTCCTGAATCTAAATAAAGGAAATTACGAAAGTATGAGGTGCGAGTTGGCTATGATAGATTGGGGAACTTTACTAAAAGGGATGATGATGGATAGGCAATGGCTAATATTTAAAGAATGTGTGCAGGAATTACAACAATTATTCATTCCTGTCTGGCGCAAAAATAAAACAGGAAAGGTAGCTCAACCGTGGCTTACAAAAGAAATTAGGTATAGTATTAGATCCAAAGAGGAGACATATAAAATGGCCAGAAAAAGCGGCAGGCCTGAGGATTGGGAGCAGTTCAGAATTCAGCAAAGGAGGACAAAGAGATTGATTAAGAGGGGAAAAATAGAGTATGAGAGTAAACTAGCAGGGAACATAAAAACTGACTGTAAAAGCTTCTTTAAATATGTCGAGAAAAAGATTAGTGAAGCCAAATGTAGGTCCCTTACAGTCAGAAATGGGGGAAATTATAATGGGGAACAAAGAAATGGCAGAACAATTAAACACATACTTTGGTTCTGTCTTCACAAAGGAGGACACAAATAACCTGCCAGAAACGTTAGAGAACCAAGGGTCTAGTGAGAGGTAGGAACTGAAGGAAACCAGTATTAGTAAAAAAAAATAGTGCTAGGGAAATTAATGGGGCTAAAGGCTGACAAATCCCCAGGGCCTGATAATCTACATCCCAGCGTACTAAAGGAAGTGGCCCTGGAAATAGTGGATGCATTGGTGATCATCTTCCAAAATTCTATAGACTCTGGAACAGTTCCTACAGATTGGAGGGTAGCAAATGTAACCCCACTATTTGAAAAAGGAGGAAGAGAAAAAGCAGGGAATTACAGACCAGTTCGCGTAACATCAGTAGTGGGGAAAATGCTAGAGTCTGTTATAAAAGATGTGATAACAGAACACTTGGTGGGCATTAACGGGATTGGACAAAGTCAGCATGGGTTTATGAAAGGGAAATTATGCTTAACAAATCTACTGGAGTTTTTTGAGGATGTAACTAGTAGAATAGATAGGGGAGAACCAGTGGATGTGGTGTATTTGGATTTTCAGAAGGCTTTTGATAAGGTCCCACACAAAAGGTTAGTGTGCAAAATTAAAGCACATGGGATTGGGGGGAACATACTGGCATGGATTGAGAATTGGTTGACAGACAGGAAACAGAGAGTAGGAATAAATGGGTCTTTTTCCGGGTGGCAGGCAGTGACTAGTGGGGTACCGCAAGGATCGGTGCTTGGGCCCCAGCTATTCACAATATATATCAATGATTTGGATGAGGGAACTAAATGTAACATTTCCAAGTTTGCAGACTGGGGTGGAATGTGAGCTGTGAGGAGGATGCAAAGAGGCTCCAATGTGATTTAGACAAGTTGGGTGAGTGGGCAAGAACATGGCAGATGCAGTATAACGTGGATAAATGTGAGGTTACCCACTTTGGTTGTAAAAACAGAAAGGCAGATTATTATCTGAATGGTGATAGATTGGGAAAAAGGGAGGTGCAACGAGACCTGGGTGTCCTTGTACACCAGTCGCAGAAAGCGAGCATTCAGGTGCAGCAGACAGTTAGGAAGGTGAATGGTACGTTGGCCTTCGTTGAAAGAGGATTTGAGTACAGGAGCAGGGATGTCTTACTGCAGTTATACAGGGCCTTGGTGAGACCACATCTGGAGTATTGTGTGCAGTTTTGGTCTCCTTATCTGAGGAAGGATGTCCTTGCCATGGAGGGAGTGCAATGAAGGTTTACCAGACTGATTCCTGGGATGGCAGGACTGACGTATGAGGAGAGATTGGGTCGACTAAGCCTATATTCACTAGAGTTTAGAAGAATGAGAGGTGATCTCATCGAAACATATAAAATTCTAACAGGACTAGACGGACTAGATGCAGGGAGGATGTTCCCGATGGCTGGGGCGTCCTGAACCAGGAGTCACAATCTCAGGATACGGGATATGCTATTTAGAACCGAGATGAGGAGAAATTTCTTCACTGAGGGTGGTGAACCCGTGGAATTCTCTACCACAGAAGGCAGTGGAGGCCAAGTCATTAGATGTATTCAAGAAGGAGATAGATATATTTCTTAATGCTAAAGGGATCAAGGGAAATGGGGAAAAAGCGGGAACAGGGTACTGAGTTAGACGATCTGCCATGATCATTTTGAATGGCGGAGCAGGCCCGAAGGGCTGAATGGCCTACTCTTGCTCCTATTTTCTATGTTTCTATGAAGAATTTGTAGAATGAGTAAAAGGTCTGACAAGTCTGTTCAATCTCCTGGATTAATACTACAGTCTGGCACGTCTATTGTTGTACTGTTAAATCCCGAGCACTCAAAACCTCAACCTTATCTGTCACCGTATTGCCTGAAAATTTACCTCACACTCCGGCAGTGGAAATCTTTCATCTTTTTTTAAAAGCCTCAACAGGCTCTGTGTTCACTGCACCAGGTGACAGCTTATTCCACAAGTCAACAGCCCTGAGCAGGAGCTTTTCTCAGTTCGAAACCATGACCCTCATCCTGATTCAGTGCAAAGAATTTTACTCATTTCCCCTTTTATCCACTCTCCTCATTCTTTCTGAAGCATGAATCATACACCCGTCAATACACATTCTTTATCGTAATTAGACAAATCTTTGTTCCCTGAACCTGTCTCCACAGCTCAGGAGTTTTCTTTTTCTTTTATAAACTGGGCTTCCCACTTTATGCCAGATGGGCAGGGCAGAGGATGAGATCATGGTTCTGATGTTTGGTTTGTTGACAATGCTTAGAAGAGTTTAACACTATAATACATAAGTGGGGTAAAGATGAACTTTACAAAAAGATTTTTGTATCCGGTTAACATTTTAGAAATTCCTGTTCAGCTCACTTAAAACTGGACTGTCTCATCCAAAACTGAAAGTTGGCAACCCTGTTTTAAATGTGTTTTTCTTGCCACTTTTCTCCCTCTCTTAAGGCAGTTTACTGATCGTGTCACCCTCCAGTACCTTGCTCAGGTGCTATTATTCATATGAGAGCCTTAATTGCTGAAAGTGCACGTTTGAGGCTTCTAGATTGCGACTGAATTGGGCTCAGCCATGATGCCCTCCACTGTTGAATAGTCTACCAGCTCTGCCACTGGCAAAGCACCAGAGAGCAACTAGCACCCATAGAACCATTCCCCAGTGAGGAGTCAATTACCTGGGGAAAGGAGCAGGTTGGCAAAAAGAAGAAAAATTGTGTGCATAAAAAGGGGAAATAAATAACATCCAAAAGCCTGGGATCATTCAGCCCTGTGGTATCCTGTAGAACGTAATAGATTCTTCCTCGTATAGGTAATATCTAGATACAACTGATCACTCCTTAAAATGGTGAAAAATATTGGGACAGGCCCTTGAGTCTGGCATGTGGGGACTCTTGTGGTTAGAAAGCCAATCCTCCTCTCCAAAGGATACTGCTGGGATGGACTGGATCTTATCTCGTGAGGAATGTTTGGGGCAGCTTGTGGCTTTATCCGAGATTGAAGAATGCTGTAATCCACTTAAGTTGACGTCATCCACTTTTTGTAAGGCTTTCAACCAGCGCTTCAAGCTTCCTTCATAAAAAAGCTGGAATCTTCGGGAGAATGGCCAAATCTTGGATTTTATCCAAGATGTCTACTTAAGCTCCAAGACCTGTGTAAGGATAGATGGGAGACTTACTGAACCTATCTCTCCAAGGAGGAGTGAGAAAAGCTTGTTCACTGTCACCCATTCTATTAGACCATTAGACCATAAGAGATAGGAGCAGGAGTAGGCCATTCGGCCCCTCGAGCCTGCTCCGCCATTCAATGAGATCATGGCTGATCTGATTTTTACCTCAACTCCACTTTCCCGCCCTTTCCCCATATCCTTTGACTCCCTTGCTGATCAAAAATTTGTCTAACTCAGCCTTGAATGTATTCAATGACTCAGCCTCCACAGCTTTTTGGCGTAAAGAATTCCAAAGATTCACGACCCTCTGGGAGAAGAAATTCCTCCTCATTTCCGTCTTAAATGGGTGACCCCTTATTCTGATACTATGCCCCCTAGTTTTAGATTCCCCCATGAGGGGTAACATCGTCTCAGCATCTACCCTATCGAGTGCCCTCAGAATCTTTTATGTTTCAATAAGATCTCCTCTCATTCTTCTGAACTCCAATGAGTATAGACCCAACCTGTTCAACCTTTCCTCATAAGACAACCCTTCCATACCCGGAGTCAACCTAGTGAACCTTCTCTGAACTGCTTCCAATGCAAGTATGTCCTTTCTTAAATAAGGGCACCTGAACTGTGCGCAGTACTCCAGGTGTGGTCTCACCAGCACCCTGTGCAGTTGTAGCATGACTTCCCTTCTTTTATACACCATCCCCCTAGAAATAAAGGCCAATATTCCATTTGCCTTCCGGATTACCTACTGCACCTGTATGTACCACAGCATTTTGTAGTATTTCTCCATTCAAATAATATTTTGCTTTTTTATTTTTCCTCCCAAAGTGGATGACTTCACATTTTCCCACATTATATTCCATCTGCCAAATTTTTGCCCATTCGCTTAACCTGTCAATATCCCTTTGCAGACACTTTGTGTCCTCATCTCAACTTGCTTTTCCACCTATCTTTGTATCATCTTCAAATTTGGCCACAAGACACTCTGTTCCTTCATCCAAGTCATTGATATATATTGTAAATAGTTGAGGTTCCAGCACTGATCCCTGCGGCACCCCACTAGTTACAGATTGCCATTTTGAAAATGACCCTTTTATCCCGACTCTTTGTTTTCTGTTAGTTAGCCACTCCTCTATCCATGCCAGAATATTACCCCCAACACCATGAGCTCTTATCTTGTGCAGTAATCTTTTATGTGGCACCTTATCGACTGCCTTTTGGAAATCCAAATATACTGCATCCATTGGTTCCCCATTATCCACCCTGCCCATTATTTTCTCAAAGAACTCTAATAAATTTGTCAGACACGATTTCCCCTTCATAAAACCATGTTGACTCTCCTTGATTGTATTATGAGTCTTCAAATGTTCTGCTACTACTTCCCTAATAATGGATTCTAGATTTTCCCAATGACAGATGTTAGGCTAACTGGTCTATAGTTACCTGTTTTCTGTCTCACTCCCTTCTTGAATAGAGGTGTTACGTTTGTGGTTTTCCAATCCGCTGGGACCTTTCCAAAATCTAGTGAATTCTGGAAGATTACAACCAATGCATCCACTGTCTCTGTAGCCACTTCCTTTAAGACCCTCAGATGCAAGCCATCAGGTCCAGGGGACTTGTCAGCCTTTAGACCCATTAGTTTACCTAGTACTTTTTCTCTAGTGATAGTGATTGTTTTTAGTTCCTCCCTCCCCTTTGCCCCTTTGATTTTCTACTATTATTGGTACATTATTACTGTGAAGACAGATACAAAATATCTGTTCAATTCCTCTGCCATTTCCTTGTTTTCCACTATTATTTCCCCAGTCTCATCCTCTGAGGGACCAATGTTTGCTTTAGCTACCCTCTTCCTTTTTATGTACTTGTAGAAACTTTTACTGTCAGTTTTTATATTTCTTGCTAGTTTACTCTCATAATTTATTTTCTCCCTCTATTATTCCTTTAGTCATCCTTTGCTGGTTTTTAAAGTTTTCCCAATCTTCGGGCTTACCAGTAATCTTTGCCATGTTGTATGCTTTTTCTTTTAACCTGATACCATCCTTTACTTCCTTAGTTAGCCATGGTTGGTTCACCCTTTTTGTGGAGTCTTTCCTCCTCACAGGATATATTTTTGTTGTGAGTCATAAAATATCTTTTTAAATGTTTGCCACTGCTTATCCACCATCATACCATCGAATCTGTTTACCCAGTCCACTTTAGCCAATTCCGCCCTCATTCTTTATAATTGCCCTTATTTAAGTTTAATACAATAGTTTCAGACCCAATGACCTCAATGGAAATAAAAATCGGGAGAGATTTAAAATGGGCTGCCGATTCGATTTGTCTCCCGTTTTACACTACCGCACAAAGTCAAAATCAACCCCCCTGTGTTTTAAATTATATATGAACATACGTAAATGAAGGAGAAGAAAAGACCAGTTGGTCATGGTGTGACTTCCAACCACCAGCCATGTAATCTTCTGGGAGAGACAGAAAACCAGAGAAAAAACTGTAAGCCAATTTTGGAGAAAAACTCTGGGAAATTCCTCTCTGACCCCAGAAGCAATCAAATAATTTTCAGGTGACTGCAGTGACTGAGCGACACCCCCTCTCCAACACCCATCTACATTCTGTATGAGGTTATGTGGTCCTCAATCAGGAACTTGTCCAGCTCCCTTTTGAATGCCAGTAGTGAATCCGCACTTCCTGCCTGCTATTCTGGTGTAAAAAGCCCCAGCTCTAACGGCCTATTTGTGGTAACTGAGGGCCTTTAAACCAGGTAACACTGTATTGGCCCTTCTCTGAACCTTTTCCAGGGACACTCTCGCTCACCATGTGAGGGGACCAGAACTGGACACCGTATTCTAAAAGGACCCTTGTACAAAGACAAAATAATATCCCTTGTTTTGTATTTAGTCATCATGGCACTACATCCGAACACTATTTGTTTTTGTAATAGCCTCACAGCACTGGTCATGACCCTCTAATAATTAAAGCACTATCACATTCAGGTCCTTCTCCTACTCAGCAGGCTTGAACACGAAACCCTGCAGGGTGTATACATGCTTGACTTAGCTCCTATCTAGGCGCCTAATGGACATACTAAAAGATATCTGCCAGATCAGGGCCCATTCCCCCATTGTATCTAGGTCTTCCTGCACCTATTTTTCTCACCCAAGGTACTTAGACCTGAGCATATCATTGTTTCATCTGCAGACCTGCAGATAGTTTCCCCAACACCTTCATCCAGATCATTGATAAACAAAAGAGCAATGGCCCTAACACCAATCCCTGCGGGGTACCACTAGTAACCAGTCCCAGGCAAAACCACAACCATTAATAACTACTGTCCATGTAGGAACAACCAGCTCCTTATTCAACCTGAAATCTGCCTGCTAATCCCACAGGACCCGACTCAGGTCTAAGTACCTTAGATGAGAAAAATAGGTTGCAGGAAGACCTAGATACAATGGGGGAATGGGCCCTGATCTGGCCAATATCTTTTAGTATGTCCATTAGGTGCCTAGATAGGAGCTAAGTCAAGCATGTATACACCCTGCAGGGTTTCGTGTTCAAGCCTGCTGCGTAGGAGAAGGACCTGGGTGTGATTGTGCTTTAATTATTAGAGGGTCATGACCAGTGCTGCGAGGCTATTTTTCTTTTTTTTTCATTCGTTCACGGGATGTGGGCATCGCTGGCAAGGCCGGCATTTATTGCCCATCCCTAATTGCCCTCGAGAAGGTGGTGGTGAGCCGCCTTCTTGAACCGCCGCAGTCCGTGTGGTGACGGTTCTCCCACAGTGCTGTTAGGAAGGGAGTTCCAGGATTTTGACCCAGCGACAATGAAGGAACGGCGATATATTTCCAAGTCGGGATGGTGTGTGACTTGGAGGGGAACGTGCAGGTGGTGTTGTTCCCATGCGCCTGCTGCCCTTGTCCTTCTAGGTGGTAGAGGTCGCGGGTTTGGGAGGTGCTGTCGAAGAAGCCTTGGCGAGTTGCTGCAGTGCATCCTGTGGATGGTGCACACTGCAGCCACAGTGCGCCGGTGGTGAAGGGAGTGAATGTTTAGGGTGGTGGATGGGGTGCCAATCAAGCGGGCTGCTTTATCTTGGATGGTGTCGAGCTTCTTGAGTGTTGTTGGAGCTGCACCCATCCAGGCAAGTGGAGAGTATTCCATCACACTCCTGACTTGTGCCTTGTAGATGGTGGAAAGGCTTTGGGGAGTCAGGAGGTGAGTCACTCACCGCAGAATACCCAGCCTCTGACCTGCTCTCGTAGCCACGGTATTTATATGGCTGGTCCAGTTAAGTTTCTGGTCAAGGTGACCTCCAGGATGTTGATGGTGGGGGATTCGGCGATGGTAATGCCGTTGAATGTCATGGGGAGGTGGTTAGACTCTCTCTTGTTGGAGATGGTCATTGCCTGGCACTTATCTGGCGTGAATGTTACTTGCCACTTATGAGCCCAAGCCTGGATGTTGTCCAGGTCTTGCTGCATGCAGGCTCGGACTGCTTCATTATCTGAGGGGTTGCGAATGGAACTGAACACTGTGCAGTCATCAGCGAATATCCCCATTTCTGACCTTATGATGGAGGGAAGGTCATTGATGAAGCAGCTGAAGATGGTTGGGCCTAGGACACTGCCCTGAGGAACTCCTGCAGCAATGCCCTGGGGCTGAGATGATTGGCCTCCAACAACCACTACCATCTTCCTTTGTGCTTGGTATGACTCCAGCCACTGGAGAGTTTTCCCCCTGATTCCCATTGACTTCAATTTTACTGGGGCTCCTTGGTGCCACACTCGGTCAAATGCTGCCTTGATGTCAAGGGCAGTCACTCTCACCTCACCTCTGGAATTCAGCTCTTTTGTCCATGTTTGGACCAAGGCTGTAATGAGGTCTGGAGCCGAGTGGTCCTGGCGGAACCCAAACTGAGCATCGGTGAGCAGGTTATTGGTGAGTAAGTGCCGCTTGATAGCACTGTCGACGACACCTTCCATCACTTTGCTGATGATTGAGAGTAGATTGATGGGGCGGTAATTGGCCGGATTGGATTTGTCCTGCTTTTTGTGGACAGGACATACCTGGGCAATTTTCCACATTGTCGGGTGGATGCCAGTGTTGTAGCTGTACTGGAACAGCTTGGCTAGAGGCGCAGCTAGTTCTGGAGCACAAGTCTTCAGCACTACAGCTGGGATGTTGTCGGGGCCCATAGCCTTTGCTGTATCCAGTGCACTCAGCCGTTTCTTGATATCACGTGGAGTGAATCGAATTGGCCGAAGACTGGCTTCCGTGATGGTGGGGATATCGGGAGGAGGCTGAGATGGATTATCCACTCGGCACTTCTGGCTGAAGATGGTTGCAAACGCTTCAGCCTTGTCTTTTGCACTCACGTGCTGGACTCCGCCATCATTGAGAATGGGGATGTTTGCAGAGCCTCCTCCTCCCGTTAGTTGTTTAATTGTCCACCACCATTCACGACTGGATGTGGCAGGACTGCAGAGCTTTGATCTGATCCGTTGGTTGTGGAATCGCTTAGCTCTGTCTATAGCATGTTGCTTCCGCTGTTTAGCATGCATGTAGTCCTGAGTTGTAGCTTCACCAGGTTGGCACCTCATTTTTAGGTACGCCTGGTGCTGCTCCTGGCATGCTCTTCTACACTCCTCATTGAACCAGGGTTGATCCCCTGGCTTGTTGGTAATGGTAGAGTGAGGAATATGCCGGGCCATGAGGTTACAGATTGTGCTGGAATACAATTCTGCTGCTGCTGATGGCCCACAGCGCCTCATGGATGCCCAGTTTTGAGCTGCTAGATCCGTTCTGAATCTATCCCATTTAGCACGGTGGTAGTGCCACACAACATGTTGGATGGTGTCCTCAGTGCGAAGACGGGATTTCATCTCCACGAGGACTGTGCGGTGGTCACTCCTACCAATACTGTCATGGACAGATGCATTTGCGACAGGTAGATTGGTGAGGACGAGGTCAAGTAAGTTTTTCCCTCGTGTTGGTTCGCTCACCACCTGCCGCAGGCCCAGTCTGGCAGCTATGTCCTTCAGGACTCGGCCAGCTCGGTCAGTAGTGGTGCTACCGAGCCACTCTTGGTGATGGACATTGAAGTCCCCCACCCAGAGTACATTCTGTGCCCTTGCTACCCTCAGTGCTTCCTCCAAGTGGTGTTCAACATGGAGGAGGACTGATTCATCAGCTGAGGGAGGACGGTAGGTGGTAATCAGCAGGAAGTTTCCTTGCCCATGTTTGACCTGATGATATGAGATTTCATGGGGTCCAGAGTCAATGTTGAGCACTCCCAGGGCCACTCCCTCCTGACTGTATATGACTGTACCGCCACCTCTGGTGGGTCTGTCCTGCCGGTGGGACAGGACATACCCAGGGATGGTGATGGAAGAGTCTGGGACGTTGGCTGAAAGATATGATTCTGTGAGTATGGCTATGTCAGGCTGTTGCTTGACTCGTCTGTGGGACAGCTCTCCCAATTTTGGCACAAGTCCCCAGATGTTAGTAAGGAGGACCTTGCAGGGTTGACTGGGCTTGGTGTTTTGCCGTTGTCGTGTCCGGTGCCTCGTGGTCCGTCCGGTTTTATTCTTATTATGACTTTTCGTAGCGAGATTTTACAACTGAGTGGCTTGCTAGGCCATTTCAGAGGGCAATTAAGAATCAACCACATTGCTGTGGGTCTGGAGTCACATATAGGCCAGACCGAGTAAGGGCGGCAGGCTTCGTTCCCTAAATGACATTTGTGAACCAGATGGGTTTTTACGACAATCCGGTAGTTTCATGGCCATCATTACTGATACTAGTATTTTAATTCCAGATTTTTATTTAATTAATTGAATTTTTAAAAAATTAATTAATTGAATTTAAATTCGCCAGCTGCCGTGGCGGGATTTGAACTCATGACTCTGGATTTTAGTCCAGGCCTCTGGATTACTCGCCCAGTAACATAACCACTATGCTACCATATTACAAAAATAGATAGTGTGTTCGGATGTTTTGCCATGATGACTAAATACAAAACAAGGGATATTATTTTGTCTTTGAACAAGGCCTCTTCTAGAATTTAGTAGCCTTTTGTGAAGCACCTTGTGAGAGGTTTTTTTTGAAAATCAAGATACAAAGTCAATCGGGCGACTGACCTCCACCAAGCTTGGAAATACTTCAAATAATTCAACCAGGTTGCTGAGATAGGAGCCATGTTGAGATTCTCTAATAAACCCTTCTCTGTTAAGGTGGGCATACAGTTTATCTTTGATGATCCCTTCTAGCAACTTGCCTATAACTGAAGTCAAACTAATGGGCCTGTAATTTCCTGGTTCTGACTTATTTCCCTTTTTAAATATAGGCATTTCATGTAAACAGTCCCAGAACCCAGTAAGATGTTAAAAATACAAGCAAGGGGTTCACAGAATATAGCCCCCATCTCTTTGAGCACACTGAGGTGCGTGCCGTCTGGGCCAACTGATCATCTGTTTTGAGATCCCTCATTCTGGCCAGGACTATATTCACATCCACTTTCAATTTTAGCATTAACCCTACGATATATTACTTATGACTGATATGAAGAAATCATTTAAAAACTGCCGCATTCTGGTGGGGATCCCAAATCCTTCAATGGTCTCATATAGTCCTTAATAGACCTTTGACTTCTAACATAAAGAAAGAAAATCTTGCATTTATAGAGCGCCTTTCACGACCTCAGGACGTCCCAAAGTGCTTTACTTTTTACTTTGAAGTGTGGTCACTGTTGTAATGTAGAAAATGTGACAGCCAATTTGCGCACAGCAAGGTGATAATGACCAGGTAATCTGTTTTAGTGATATTGAGGGATAAATATTGGTTGAGAGTTGAAAAAGACCTTGCCATTACTACCACAGCTATTTTCCAATGTCCTCTCCAATGACCTTTTAGCTGCTCTGATAGCAGCTTTCGTTGCCTCCAGCTGAGTTTGATATCCCTCCCTGTTTTCCTGAGTTATTGGGGTCAATTTTAATTTCTATAGCCTGGGGTTAAAGGGGGGAGGGGTGTAACAGTCTCAAGATGCTGTCAGTAGCCTTACCGCTCCATTAACAATGACGAAGAGGCCAGCAGCATTTTGAAAGGGGACTACCGCTTGGTGCCCGCAAGAAGCCTTAATCCGGTGAGCTCCATGGGGATGCCCATTTGGCACCGGCCTGATGTTAATGAGGCTGGTGCCTCATTTGCCACAGATACGAAAGATCAGCCATTACACTCCGCCGGTCAGTCGCCCAAAAGTCCAAATCATCCCCATTTTTCTTCAAGCCTGTGAAAATATTTCTGCTTAAGTTTAATTTGTATTTGGATGTGACCAGTTATCGAGTTTGGTTTGGTTTTACTATGTGCCCCTCTTTTAACTTTAGGGCATGCCGTCTTCTCTTTGGAGTGAGTTTTAATATGCAACGGTGGCTGTAACTGGCCATAAATGTACAAAAAGAACTGTAACATTGAAGATTTTTTCAGTAAAATTTCAATGGAACTGTTCATGAAAATGTTTGTAAAAAACGATTGAATTCAAAAGTGATGTGTTCTGTCCTTGTGAGCACGAATATCGGTTACCAGCTTCATCACTTGGCAGAATTCTTTTCCCTTCCACATATTAAGAATCTATCACCAAGAAGTAAAAAGCTGTTTTAAAATGAGCAGAATACATTATAATGTTGAATTTTATATTAAAAATAATGGGAAATATATCTCCGGACCTGTCTAAGAATATCCATGCTGGCATGTACTGGGATTACCAATTGGAATGCACTGTTTTGGAGTGAAACAGTGGATCTGGTCATAAAGTTGCCGCCTTTGGTAAGGACAATTTCAGCAAAATTCTGCACAGAAAAGTCTCAAACACACAAAAAGCAGATGGTGAGTGTCCAAACTACTGCCCAAAGTGCCATGACTCATACCTAACCAGTTCATGAGAACACAAAAATTTGCTTGGTCCTGGTCCCCAAATCCCTCCCCCGTTGTGAAAGTTAAAATATTGAATAACAGTCAAAATTAAATCAGGTAGGTGGTCATCTTTATTAAACACACTCATTTCACAAGTTAAATTCAGGCATTGTCCAATCGGGAATGGCTGTGTTGCTTTTGCTTTGCTTGCGTGGTGTGGTGGGTATGAATGTGAGTGTGAATGCGTGTGTGCGGTGAGTGTGAATGAGTGTGTGCGGTGGGTGTGAATGAGTGCGCGTGCGTATGGTGGTTGTGAGTGTGTGTGTGGCTGTTGGTACTAGTTGGATATTGTGACGGGGGGATCTGTAGGCTGGATCAATGAGCTCGAACGAGTCCAATGGCCTCCATATTTATCTTGTAACCTTTGATGTCACAATAAGTACCATTAAAATATACAATACATTTATATATTTAGAAACTGAGGTGGAGAATTGGCCAGACCCACAGTGCAGAACGCCCATCAAGGTTGAGAAATATGAATTAAAAACAGTGATTAGGTGACACTAGGCTTGGGTTTAAGTTCCTAATGATTGTAGGAGGAAAGAAAGGCTGAGGAAGGTGAAGAGTTCCACGTACTAACAGAGTACAGAAGTGCTCTTTCTAGGCAGTTTCTCTGATTTGCTGCCTGGTTATTTTAATAAAATGGCTGTCCCTTGCTGTCGGCCATGTAAACAGTAAGGTTTCCTCTTGCATCCTGATCTTGTTCAATAGCTTCGAACAATGACTTGAAGTTTCCAGCTCCAAAGCCCTTCAAGAGAAAAAGAATCACATACAACACACATTGTCAGTGAGAGATGATGTTCACAGATACACTTGGCTGCTAAACAGGTTCTGAACAGAGCAGTACTGCTGACTGAGAACAGAAGGACTGAACCTGTAACTCTGTCCAAGTCTGCAACATGATGGCGACTCCGCAGTGAATACCTGGTGTTACTGTGTTCTGCATGAGTCACTGCTTGTCGTCTGGTACGGTCTGTCCATCAGTTTTGTGGTATTTGCACATTACTTTGTCATTTGTGTACTTAAATCAGTTTACTGTCACGGGCAGGTGGAGTGCCCTGGAATCGATTTAAGTGCCTCTTCCCAACAATGACGTAGTGGGTAAAAGCACTGAACTATACAAACCAGAGGGCCCCAGGTTCACCCCCTGCTCTGTGCTCACTTCTCGTTTTCAGGTAGGGTGCTGCAAATGGCCCCAATGCCTATATTGAGGGGAAATATCAGCTGGGGTTCCTGCTCCTGATCGCTATTCAGTGACCCTCGCTGGAAAGTGTGTGGGTATGTTGGATGAGAACAGGTTGGGGCTCAGCTCTGATACCCCCCACAATTGAATGCTCTGACATCACTCGCTGTCTATTCTCACACCTGAAGCATAGCCACGTGGGTGAGGTAATGGAGGGGCTGCTAATCCTTGTGGAAACGTATGCCAGCAACTGCCAACAGCTTCAGGAGAAGAAAATAAATAATTACAGCCTGCCAATGGGCACGGCGAAAGGTCTGCCAATGGGCACATTGTTGATTCCTTTGCAACTGTACTAAGGACCTTGAGAACACTCTCGGGCGTTTGTGATATATAGCAAGGTGTGCACACTCGTGAAAGAAGAAGTGCCACCTTGGCGCAGACTTAATGGGCTGAATGGCCTACTCCTGTGCTGTAACCTTTGTATGAATCTTGTCCCTGGCTCAATATACAGGCATTTACTCCCATGTCTCAGTACCAGTTACCCCTCAGGATGGAGTTCATTCCTCTCAACTCCTCACATTGTGAGTTACTGATCTGACCCAAGAGAGCTGCCTCAGAGGGTGAAGGGCACCAGCCGCGTGATTGGGTGAAGGGCACCAGCTTCGTGATTGGGTGAAGGACGCCAGCCTCGTGATTGGGTGAAGGACGCCAGCTTCGTGATTGGGTGAAGGGCACCAGCTTCGTGATTGGGTGAAGGACGCCAGCTTCGTGATTGGGTGAAGGACGCCAGCTTCGTGATTGGGTGAAGGACGCCAGCCTCGTGATTGGGTGAAGGGCGCCAGCTTCGTGATTGGGTGAAGGGCACCAGCTTCGTGATTGGGTGAAGGATGCCAGCTTCGTGATTGGGTGAAGGGCGCCAGCCTCGTGATTGGGTGAAGGGCGCCAGCTTCGTGATTGGGTGAAGGGCACCAGCCTCGTGATTGGGTGAAGGGCACCAGCTTCGTGATTGGGTGAAGGGCACCAGCCTCGTGATTGGGTGAAGGGCGCCAGCCTCGTGATTGGGTGAAGGGCGCCAGCTTCGTGATTGGGTGAAGGGCGCCAGCTTCGTGATTGGGTGAAGGGCACCAGCCTCGTGATTGGGTGAAGGGCGCCAGCTTCGTGATTGGGTGAAGGGCACCATCAGCAGAGGGATGAGACGGGGAGCAGCCTCAACACTCGGACTGGAACATTCGAGGGAATTCAAAAATCTCAGTTTCTGTAGACGTTCCAGGGAAGGAATGAGATTGAAAAAGAAAATTATTGTTTAGGAATGAACATGAGAATATTGTTTATAAAAATGACTACTTCATAATGAACTCTTGCAGGATTAATTCACATGTTCGCAGACAGGATGCCGAAGTATAATAATACACGTGTATAGGTCGGGGGGGGGGCTGTCATATACATCTGAAGGTTCAAGGCACTGTAATGTGCATTTGTACAGGTAAAGAACAGTGTAATGTGCATATGGGGGTGCCATAATGTGCAACTGTACAGGCAGAGGAGGACTGTATTGTGCACCTGTACAGGCAGGGGAGGACTGTAATGTGCACCTGTACAGGCAAGGGAGGACTGTAATATTCACCTGTACAGGCAGGGGAGGACTGTATTGTGCACCTGTACAGGCAGGGGAGGACTGTAATATTCACCTGTACAGGCAGGGGAGGACTGTATTGTGCACCTGTACAGGCAGGGGAGGACTGTAATGTGCACCTGTACAGGCAGGGGAGGACTGTAATGTGCACCTGTACAGGCAGGGGAGGACTGTAATGTGCACCTGTACAGGCAGGGGAGGACTGTAATGTGCACCTGTACAGGCAGGGGAGGACTGTAATGTGCACCTGTACAGGCAGGGGTGCTGCAACCTTCACAAGGGGTGGGGTTGATGCTGCACCTACATGTGCATGGTTGGGTGCAGAAGTACTGTACTCACAAAGTGATTATATCTCTGTATGACCTCCAGGAAGAGCGTGGGCCTGTCTTGGACAGGTTTGGTGAAGATCTGCAGCAGGTAGCCTTTATCATCAAAATCCACAAGAATCTTGAGCTCCTGTTACAGAAGTGACACACAATGAGCAGTTTCCATGTCGCGCACTCTCACCAGCGGCTATTCATTGTACTATAGACAAAAGGAAATGATCCCATTTACCCAGACACATTGGGATAGATTTACACCCCGAGCGGACACAGGGTAGCCTGCCTATAGTCCCGGTGGGAGGTCCAGTCCATTTTGATGGCTTGACCTCATTAAGCATTCAGCTGGCGGGCTGCGGGTGGACAACGAGATACGCAGAGCAGCCCAGCAGCTCTGGGCTACCACAGTCTCGGCTGGGCAGCCTGGCTGGCCTCCAGGCTGGAAGAAAGTAGGTGGGTTGGGATGGGGAGGATGGAGGGGGAGGACCTGGAGTGGCAGTGCGCCAGGCTGGTTTGGTGGAGCCCGGGGGGAGCATTCCTGCTCTTCCCTCCCTGCAGGAGCTTATCTGCTGGCTCCTTTTGGACCGAACCATCAGCTGATACTTGCACACTCTGCCCAGTACTCTCCTAAAATGGCAAATGGGGTCCTGTGTTCATTACCAGACCCCCATTTACATTTTAAATGAGCCCACCATGTGAGTCAGGCTGGCAATCCGGCTGGCCAGCGGTAGGCCTGGTGGTAGTTTGCCGTGGCAGCAAAGGCAGAAAGAGGGTGGTAAGTCATTCCCCACCAATGTCAGAGTGTTTTTGCCCCGTTTCAGCTGGGTGGGGGGCCTCAAAATCTGTCTCATTATCTCCGTGACTATTGAATGAGGCAACTTCTCCACCTTCCCATCTTCCCCCTCAACCACATTTCCGAATAGCCACACGTCTGACCACAAGATCATTATGGATGAGGAAGGCAATTCAGCTCCTCTTAGTTCATCCATCCAGAGAGATCCTATCACTCTCCAGCCCCCTCCTGCCCACCCCCCTCTCCCCCCCCAAAACATTGCAGCCTCCAATTGTCTATTTAGTGATTCCAGGCTTCTGCACTCCTCTATCTGGAAGTTTATTCCACATGTTGATTACTCTTTGTGTGACGAGGAATATCTTGGTATTTGTCCCAAAAGTGCCCTTCTCTAGTTTTAATTTGTGAACCCTGGTTTTCCTCCTGTGTTTTAATTTAAAGAAATATTCTGAGTTAACTTTCTCTATACATTTAACAATCTTGTATATATCTATAAGGTCACCTCAGCCACCTCCTTTCTAGGCGGAAAAGCCCAATTTTTTCCAGCCATTCCGCATAACTTATTTCCCTGGCACTGGGGATTGGCTTTATGTCGCTGTCTCGTTTCTTGGCGACCAGGAATGTAGACAAGTATTCACGTTACGGTCTGTCTGGATCACTAGAAAGTGCGATCATTACCTCCTCGGACTTGTATTCTACTGTTTGGCTAATGATGGTATGTGTCTGCATTGGTTAGTTGTACAATCTGCCTCCTTCAGTGTGAGATACGCTCCAGGGGGCATTGATTGTTTAAGTGAAATTGGTGCCAGCAAGTTCAAGCATGGAACTGTCAACATGGTGAGATCTCGGGGGAGGGAGGTTGGGGGGGTCTCTAGGGAGGTGCCAAGAAGCAGCCGGGCATTTCGCAGCAAGAGATCGCCTGCACTCCCAGGACTGTTGGCTCTGGCAATGCATAACTCCTTTACCAGTGGGCTATAATGTAGGGCCTCGAGGCATCAATTCAGCAATGGCATGTGGCCCAGGGAGC
Organism: Heptranchias perlo; assembly: GCF_035084215.1. NCBI lineage: Eukaryota > Metazoa > Chordata > Chondrichthyes > Hexanchiformes > Hexanchidae > Heptranchias > Heptranchias perlo. The sequence goes on along the minus strand of NC_090352.1, from coordinate 14,996,926 downwards.
TTAAAGTAAACACGGGATTATTTTTACTTCTTTACGACCATTGTGGGTACACAAAGAACAATTTGTGCTGTTTATGCTGAATTCAATAATGTGAAACAATTTGAAAGCTTTTAGAGACAATGTTCGTCAACATGTGACTGAAGATTTGGTGGAAATTAATATCAGACATGCAGTTGCTCAAAAGTTGGATTTGTTGCCCAGCTTGGGCTGGTACAGCTGGCAACAGCCATTTACATTCGTCACCAGTGGCATTTTGACCCCGATGGAAGGGGTCAAGACCACTTCACAGGGTGGTGTTCCGAAGTGTAGTTCTACTTTGTTTGTATTACGGGCTTGCTTTCCGTAGTAGGCTTGCCTCCACAGGCACTGCTGTAATATAAACACCATTGAGGGCATGTACTTGTTCCAAGTACACAGTTTCTTTTTGATGAAACCTAATACATGTAATGTTTTGAGCGAGATGCTGTGAAGGGAGGGGCTTCTCACCCTTTGCTGAGGCTGCCTGTTTAATTGTTTGGCTGAGTTTTGTTTTCAGTCTCTGCATTGTGGGATCTGGAATGTGTCTCCTCAAATGTACCTGTAACTTATCCAGGTCCTCTTTCACCTTGATTTTCGCTGTTTTTAATTTTTCTTTCAGCTGATCGTAGTAAGAGTCTGGGCTGCTCAGGAACTCCATCCCACGGCTTTGTAAATTTATAATCTGGCAACAGATGGGAACCGTAATCAGTCATACATCAAACCGCAGCTCTCTGCCTTTAAAAATTAGAAGTACCACCAAATGATCGTGAGAATGATAACAACATCACCGCCTCATAACAGTCTGAGGGATGGGCACAGTCGCAGTATCACCGTGTCCTAACCCAGCCCGAGGGATGGGCACAGTCACAGTATCACCGTGTCCTAACCCAGCCCGAGGGGTGGGCACAGTCACAGTATCACCGTGTCCTAACCCAGCCCGAGGGATGGGCACAGTCACAGTATCACCGTGTCCTAACCCAGCCCGAGGGATGGGCACAGTCACAGTATCACCGTGTCCTAACCCAGCCCGAGGGGTGGGCACAGTCGCAGTATCACCGTGTCCTAAAACAGCCCGAGGGGTGGGCACAGTCGCAGTATCACCGTGTCCTAACCCAGCCCGAGGGGTGGGCATAGTCGCAGTATCACCGTGTCCTAAAACAGCCCGAGGGGTGGGCACAGTCACAGTATCACCGTGTCCTAACCCAGCCCGAGGGGTGGGCATAGTCGCAGTATCACCGTGTCCTAAAACAGCCCGAGGGGTGGGCACAGTCACAGTATCACCGTGTCCTAACCCAGCCCGAGGGGTGGGCATAGTCGCAGTATCACCGTGTCCTAACACAGCCCGAGGGGTGGGCACAGTCACAGTATCACCGTGTCCTAACACAGCCCGAGGTGTGGGCACAGTCACAGTATCACCGTGTCCTAACACAGCCCGAGGGGTGGGCATGGGGGCATAGTCGCAGTATCACCGTGTCCTAACACAGCCCGAGGGGTGGGCATGGGGGCACAGTATCACCGTGTCCTAACCCAGCCCAAGGGGTGGGCACAGTCGCAGTATCACCGTGTCCTAACCCAGCCCAAGGGGTGGGCACAGTCGCAGTATCACCATGTCCGAACACAGCCTGAGGGGTGGGCATGGGGGCACAGTATCACCGTGTCCTAACCCAGCCCGAGGGGTGGGCACAGTCGCAGTATCACTGTGTCCTGACACAGCCCGAGGAGTGGGCATGGGGGCACAGTCACAGTATCACCGTGTCCTAACACAGCCCGAGGGGTGGGCACAGTCACAGTATCACCGTGTCCTAAAAAAGCCCGAGGGGTGGGCACAGTCACAGTATCACCGTGTCCTAACACAGCCCGAGGGGTGGGCACAGTCACAGTATCACCGTGTCCTAACCCAGCCCGAGGGGTGGGCACAGTCGCAGTATCACCGTGTCCTAACACAGCCCGAGGGGTGGGCATAGTCGCAGTATCACCATGTCCTAACCCAGCCCGAGGGGTGGGCATAGTCGCAGTATCACTGTGTCCTAACCCAGCCCGAGGGGTGGGCATAGTCGCAGTATCACCGTGTCCTAACCCAGCCCGAGGGGTGGGCATAGTCGCAGTATCACTGTGTCCTAACCCAGCCCGAGGGGTGGGCATGGGGGCATAGTCACAGTATCACCGTGTCCTAACCCAGCCCGAGGGGTGGGCACAGTCGCAGTATCACCGTGTCCTAACACAGCCCGAGGGGTGGGCATGGGGGCACAGTATCACCGTGTCCTAACCCAGCCCGAGGGGTGGGCATGGGGGCACAGTATCACCGTGTCCTAACCCAGCCCGAGGGGTGGGCATGGGGGCATAGTCGCAGTATCACCGTGTCATGACACAATCTGAGAGGCAGACTTGCATCATGTGACACCTCGATAACAGAAAAACTTCCCCAATGGCATTATAAAGATTTATAAAGTTTCCAATATTTGTCACCTCCACCTCTAACTTTCAGAAACCCACAAGGAACCTCACAAATTAGAGTTTAAAAATATCACTGATCCTTAAGTCTCAGCTAAGTAATAACATAACACCCCACCCCTGCAGGGACCACACATACCAGAATCCCCCCAGGTTCAGGTTCAGCTCTGTGATGAGTCTCGGCAAAGTAGGAGTTCTACAGTTAGCCTCACCTCCCCTGGTTAGAGTGGGGAGAATAAGCCAGGGTCCTTGTTCCTCATCACTACCTAGTGATCCTTTGGAAAATGCACCTGTATGGACATTGGGTGAGGATGCAATCAGACTCACAGCAAACCCACGTTCACTCTCCAGGTTCACATGTGAAAAATGGTCACTGAGACAAGGCACCACAGTGCAAGTGGACCAGGTGTCCCTGTAACTGTACCATAGCATGTTCTCTCTCAGAGAAGAGTCTGTCTCTATTCTAGGTTTAAAGTACAACAGTGAGATGGTGGTGGGGGGAGGGGGGGTTCAGAGAAGGGTCTGTCCTTATTCTAGGTTTAAAGTACAACAGTGAGATGGTGGTGGGGGGAGGGGGGGTTCAGAGAAGGGTCTGTCCTTATTCTAGGTTTAAAGTACAACAGTGAGATGGGGGGTGGGTTCAGAGAAGGGTCTGTCCTTATTCTAGGTTTAAAGTACAACAGTGAGATGGGGGGGGGGTTTCAGAGAAGGGTCTGCCCTTATTCTAGGTTTAAAGTACAACAGTGAGATGGGGGGGGGGGTTCAGAGAAGGGTCTGTCCTTATTCTAGGTTTAAAGTACAACAGTGAGATGGGGGGTGGGTTCAGAGAAGGGTCTGTCCTTATTCTAGGTTTAAAGTACAACAGTGAGATGGGGGGGGGGGTTCAGAGAAGGGTCTGTCCTTATTCTAGGTTTAAAGTACAACAGTGAGATGGGGGGGGGGGTTCAGAGAAGGGTCTGTCCTTATTCTAGGTTTAAAGTACAACAGTGAGATGGGGGGTGGGTTCAGAGAAGGGTCTGTCCTTATTCTAGGTTTAAAGTACAACAGTGAGATGGGGGGGGGGTTTCAGAGAAGGGTCTGCCCTTATTCTAGGTTTAAAGTACAACAGTGAGATGGGGGGGGGGGTTCAGAGAAGGGTCTGTCCTTATTCTAGGTTTAAAGTACAACAGTGAGATGGGGGGTGGGTTCAGAGAAGGGTCTGTCCTTATTCTAGGTTTAAAGTACAACAGTGAGATGGGGGGGGGGGGTTCAGAGAAGGGTCTGCCCTTATTCTAGGTTTAAAGTACAACAGTGAGATGGGGGGGGGGGGTTTCAGAGAAGGGTCTGTCCTTATTCTAGGTTTAAAGTACAACAGTAAGATGGGGGGGGGGGGTTCAGAGAAGGGTCTGCCCTTATTCTAGGTTTAAAGTACAACAGTGAGATGGGGGGGGGGTTCAGAGAAGGGTCTGCCCTTATTCTAGGTTTAAAGTACAACAGTGAGATGGGGGGGGGGTTCAGAGAAGGGTCTGTCCTTATTCTAGGTTTAAAGTACAACAGTGAGATGGGGGGGGGGTTCAGAGAAGGGTCTGTGATGTTCCAGTTGCTGCCAGCAGAGGGCGATGTGTCTGTTTATATATTAAAAAACACTTGTACAAGGTGTCGGAGCGCCACCTGCCGGTACACACAGGATACTACACGGTGAACCAAAGCGGGAGGAATTGGGCTTCGGCAGCAGTCCGTTTAACACTCCGCCCAATTTTCCTGGAGTGTAAAACAGGCTGCCGATTCGCCACCACCCGTTTTCACTACCGCCCAAGACTTGATCATCAACCCCCAATTGCCTGAACTGCTCCCACCCCCTGTAACAGGGAGAGAAGATTAAGATGGTTTTGCTCATGAACGCAGGAGTAAAATAAGAAATGGTAAGCACCAGTGAGTAGCAGCTTTGTATTTCTTAGAGTTGCTTAATGGCTGGTACTGGAAGAATCACAGGAGAATTGCAGCCAACAGGGAGAAAACGCTTTAATTTTAATTTTATCCAGCTCCAATGGCAAAACGATTCCTATTGGCTAATCAAAGGCTCAGGGGGTCCCTCTCTACAGTCGAGCAACTATCAGGGAGGGTCTGTCTTTCATCAAGTTGAATCTGTAATTGACTCATGCTGTTCGTGATCAAAGAAGTACAATGATTACATCAGGGCTGCATGGAATAAACTGAGGGCTAAGGTGAAAATATAACCATGTGACTCACGGACTGAATGATATCTGAGGTGTTGAGAGCGATGTGCTGCACTCCAGGTCCACCATAGTAATCCACGTACTCCTAGAGCAAGAGAAGGTCGGAGAATGAGAGAAATCATTCAAACAATCTGCCAGGCACTTCTATTTCAAACACTGTGAAACCGTGGGGTGTTTCTCCATCCCTTACCACACCCTGTATAATAGGCACTGCCACCCCTTCCCAAACTCTATAATAGGCACTGCCACCCCTTACCACACTCTATAATAGGCACTGCCACCCCTTCCCAAACTCTATAATAGGCACTGCCACCCCTTACCACACTCTATAATAGGCACTGCCACCCCTTACCACACTCTATAATAGGCACTGCCACCCCTTCCCAAACTCTATAATAGGCACTGCCACCCCTTACCACACTCTATAATAGGCACTGCCACCCCTTACCACACTCTATAATAGGCACTGCCACCCCTTACCACACTCTATAATAGGCACTGCCACCCCTTCCCAAACTCTATGATAGGCACTGCCACCCCTTACCACACTCTATAATAGGCACTGCCACCTCTTACCACACCCTGTATAATAGGCACTGCCACCCCTTACCACACTCTATAATAGGCACTGCCACCTCTTACCACACTCTGCATAATAGGCACTGCCACCTCTTACCCCACACTATAATAGGCACTGCCACCTCTTACCACACTCTGCATAATAGGCACTGCCACCTCTTACCACACTCTATAATAGGCACTGCCACCCCTTACCACACTCTATAATAGGCACTGCCACCCCTTACCACACCCTGTGTAATAGGCACAGCCACCCCTTACTACACCCTGTATAATAGGCACTGCCACCCCTTACCACACTCTGCATAATAGGCACTGGCATCCCTTACCACACTCTATAATAGGCACTGCCACCCCTTACCACACTCTGCATAATAGGCACTGCCACCTCTTACCACACTCTGCATAATAGGCACTGCCATTCCTTACCACACTCTGCATAATAGGCACTGCCACCTCTTACCACACTCTGCATAATAGGCACTGCCACCTCTTACCACACTCTATAATAGGCACTGCCACCCCTTACCACACTCTATAATAGGCACTGCCACCCCTTACCACACCCTGTGTAATAGGCACAGCCACCCCTTATTACACTCTGCATAATAGGCACTGCCACCTCTTACCACACTCTGCATAATAGGCACTGCCATTCCTTACCACACTCTGCATAATAGGCACAGCCACCCCTTACCACACTCTGTATAATAGACACAGCCATTCCTGAAGTCTAGCTTTTCCATTTACTGCTGTGTCTCACACTTGGTGAGATTTTCAATCAGTTTTAAAAAGCAAATCAAACATCCAATCCCACACCAGGTAGTCATCCCCATCCCACCCCACCCCATCTTCTAGCCTAGCCCACCTTGGTTTTTCCTCACCAACCGCCCCCACCCCCCGCACCCGAACAGCTCCCTAGCAAAAATTGTCCCCTCTGATTATATGGGAAGTAGAGGCAGTGATGCTTGTTAGTGTGTGTCAAGGGGAGATTGCTGAAGAGGCAGCGAGTGGTGCTCACACCTGGATCTGCGATTTTTTCTTTCCTGCAGCTGGCTCGTTGATGGGCATTTTGATGGTCTCTTCGTAGTTGGCCACGACAATGGAGCGCAAGGAGCTGTAATTCGTGTGGATCTGTTTGTCATCCACTGACCAGTACCGGTGAAACATTAGACATTTCTGGTACCTGAGAAAAAGGTCAGAGTTCATTTTACTGAGTTAAAGCCACTTTGGACTACAACGTTCAACAGTACTGCTGCAGAGGAGATTACTTGAGGGATGGGCAATGTCTCTGAGGTTCTCCAAAATACTCATCCCTTTGCAATGGATAATGTACCTGACCAGCCTACACAGGGTCTCCCTCATGGACACAAACTGATGTGTAGCAGTGCACTGTTCTCTCTCTGAGTGCTGCTCCTGGCTTTTCTGTATATCCTGCTGTCATGCTGTGTGCTTGTGTTGGATTCTCTGAGTGTACAGGATTTTACACTGATGCATATCCCAGAGCATCATATGGACTCCATGATCCAAATTGCCCCACCCTCAATTGATGAGGTCTGTGACCAAAACCACCTCACCCTCACTGCATGGGGTTCATGACCCAGATTACCCATCATCACCACATGGGGTTCATGACCCAGATTACCCATCATCACCACATGGGGTTCATGACCCAGATTACCCATCATCACCACATGGGGTTCATGACCCAGATTACCCATCATCACCACATGGGGTTCATGACCCAGGTTACCCATCATCGCCGCATGGGGTTCATGACCCAGATTACCCATCATCACTGCATGGGGTTCATGACCCAGATTACCCATCATCACCGCATGGGGTTCATGACCCAGATTACCCACCATCACTGCATGGGGTTCATGACCCAGATTACCCATCATCACCGCATGGGGTTCATGACCCAGATTACCCACCATCACTGCATGGGGTTCATGACCCAGATTACCCATCATCACCGCATGGGGTTCATGACCCAGATTACCCACCATCACTGCATGGGGTTCATGACCCAGATTACCCATCATCACTGCATGGGGTTCATGACCCAGATTACCCATCATCACTGCATGGGGTTCATGACCTAAACTGCTCTGCCCTGCTCTCGCTGCATGGAGTTCATGGCCAAGACTGTTTCAGCCTCGCTGTGTGGAGTCCACATCCCAGACTATCCCATGTGCACTTCAAATGGCTCTCGTCACAACTTCCTTCAGCGAAATATTGGGAAGACCAAAGCCATTGTCTTTGGCCCTGACACAAGCTCTGTGCCCTCACCACCAATTCCATCTCCATCTTTGGCCACTGCCTCCGGTTGAACCAGACTGTTCACAACCTCGGTGTCCTGTTTGACTCTGAGCTCAGCTTCTGACCTGGTATCCTCTCCATCACAAATACCTCTTACTTCCACCTTCATAATATCTCCCATTTGTCGCTGGAACCCTCACGCATGTCTTTTTCTCACCTCCAGACTCAATTACTCCAATGATCTCTGGCTAACCTCCCATCCAATCTCCATAAACTTCAGCTCATCCAAAACTCTGCTGCTCATATCCTATCCCACAACAAGTTTCACTCACCCATCACACACATCCTTGCTGACCCACATTGGCTCCTGGATCCCCACGCTTCAAATTTAAAATTCTAACCTTATGTTTAAATCCCTCCATGGCCTCACCCCTCCCTATCTCTGTAACCTCTTCCAGACCTACAGTTTCTGTCCCCTGAATTCTCCATTGATCCGACTCTGGCCTCTTGAACATCCCCCACTTCCATTTGCCCCGTTATTAGTGGCCGTGCCTTCAGCAGCCCAGGTCCTAAGCTCTGGAATTGCCTCCCTAAGTGTCTCCACCTCTCTCTCCTCCCTTAAAACTGACCTTAAAACCTACCTCTTTGACCAAGCTTTTGGCCACCCCCCCCTAATCTCTTCTTCTATGGCTCAGCATCCATTTTTCTTATGCCTTTGTGAAGCGCTTTGGGATGTTTTTCTACATTAAGGATGCTATATAAATGCAAATTGTCATTGTTCTTGTTGTCCTAAATCACCCTTCCTATGCTGTGTGGGTACTATGTCTAGACTGTCCCATGCTCACTGCAAAGGGACCATGTTCCAGACCAACCTCCCTTGATTATAGGGGATAAAACAGAGGATGCGTTTTGATTGTATATGAGAGACTGACTCATACCATTCTACCACGGGCACCATCTTATCATCTGGTTGGTTTCCCACAATGTGGTCAATGAAATTCAGACACCCGGAGGGACTGGAACAGAGAAACAAATATCAGAACAATTCCAGCAGCAATCAAGACAATCTTGTTTTCATAAAGTACAAAGTCTGCAATATACTTGAGTACCTTGTCCGAGTACAGTATACATTGGTACTCATCTGAGTACAGAATGCACGGGTACTTACTTGGCTACAGTATACTCGGGTACTTACCTGGGTACAGTATACATGCATACTCATCCGAGTACAGTATACATAGGTACTTACCTCAGTACAGTATATTTGGGTACTTCCCTGGGTACAGGATACTCTGGTACTTACCTGGGTACAGTATATATGGGTACTTAACTCAGTACAGTTAACACAGGTTTATTTCATCATAAACCCGTGTGGCCCAGGCCCTCACATTTGGCCTTGACCAAATTTACTTTTCATGTGTCCTTGAACCTCTATTCATGGCCTTTTTCATTGGAGAGGCGGGTGCAGAACTGCACCCATCAGTGTGAGGGGAGAGGGGGGTGCAGAAATGCACCCATCAGTGTGAGGGGAGAGGTGGGTGCAGAAATGTGAGGGGAGAGGGGGGTGCAGAACTGCACCCGTCAGTGTGAGGGGAGAGGGGGGTGCAGAAATGCACCCATCAGTGTGAGGGGAGAGGCGGGTGCAGAGCTGCACCCGTCAGTGTGAGGGGAGAGGGGGGTGCAGAAATGCACCCATCAGTGTGAGGGGAGAGGTGGGTGCAGAAATGTGAGGGGAGAGGGGGGTGCAGAACTGCACCCGTCAGTGTGAGGGGAGAGGGGGGTGCAGAAATGCACCCATCAGTGTGAGGGGAGAGGCGGGTGCAGAGCTGCACCCGTCAGTGTGAGGGGAGAGGGGGGTGCAGAACTGCACCCATCAATGTGAGGGGAGAGGGGGGTGCAGAACTGCACCCATCAATGTGAGGGGAGAGGGGGGTGCAGAACTGCACCCATCAGTGTGAGGGGAGAGGGGGGTGCAGAAATGCACCCATCAGTGTGAGGGGAGAGGCGGGTGCAGAGCTGCACCCGTCAGTGTGAGGGGAGAGGGGGGTGCAGAACTGCACCCATCAATGTGAGGGGAGAGGGGGGTGCAGAACTGCACCCATCAGTGTGAGGGGAGAGGGGGGTGCAGAACTGCACCCGTCAGTGTGAGGGGAGAGGCGGGTGCAGAACTGCACCCATCAGTGTGAGGGGAGAGGGGGGTGCAGAACTGCACCCGTCAGTGTGAGGGGAGAGGCGGGTGCAGAAATGCACCCGTCAGTGTGAGGGGAGAGGGGGGTGCAGAACTGCACCCGTCAGTGTGAGGGGAGAGGGGGGTGCAGAGCTGCACCCATCAGTGTGAGGGGAGAGGCGGGTGCAGAACTGCACCCATCAGTGTGAGGGGAGAGGGGGGTGCAGAACTGCACCCATCAGTGTGAGGGGAGAGGCGGGTGCAGAGCTGCACCCATCAGTGTGAGGGGAGAGGCGGGTGCAGAGCTGCACCCATCAGTGTGAGGGGAGAGGGGGGTGCAGAACTGCACCCGTCAGTGTGAGGGGAGAGGGGGGTGCAGAACTGCACCCATCAGTGTGAGGGGAGAGGGGGGTGCAGAGCTGCACCCATCAGTGTGAGGGGAGAGGCGGGTGCAGAGCTGCACCCATCAGTGTGAGGGGAGAGGGGGGTGCAGAACTGCACCCATCAGTGTGAGGGGAGAGGGGGGTGCAGAAATGCACCCGTCAGTGTGAGGGGAGAGGGGGGTGCAGAACTGCACCCGTCAGTGTGAGGGGAGAGGGGGGTGCAGAAATGCACCCGTCAGTGTGAGGGGAGAGGGGGGTGCAGAACTGCACCCGTCAGTGTGAGGGGAGAGGGGGGTGCAGAACTGCACCCATCAGTGTGAGGGGAGAGGGGGGTGCAGAGCTGCACCCATCAGTGTGAGGGGAGAGGCGGGTGCAGAGCTGCACCCGTCAGTGTGAGGGGAGAGGGGGGTGCAGAACTGCACCCATCAGTGTGAGGGGAGAGGGGGGTGCAGAAATGCACCCGTCAGTGTGAGGGGAGAGGGGGGTGCAGAACTGCACCCGTCAGTGTGAGGGGAGAGGGGGGTGCAGAAATGCACCCGTCAGTGTGAGGGGAGAGGGGGGTGCAGAACTGCACCCATCAGTGTGAGGGGAGAGGGGGGTGCAGAAATGCACCCGTCAGTGTGAGGGGAGAGGCGGGTGCAGAAATGCACCCGTCAGTGTGAGGGGAGAGGGGGGTGCAGAAATGCACCCGTCAGTGTGAGGGGAGAGGGGGGTGCAGAACTGCACCCATCAGTGTGAGGGGAGAGGGGGGTGCAGAAATGCACCCGTCAGTGTGAGGGGAGAGGCGGGTGCAGAGCTGCACCCATCAGTGTGAGGGGAGAGGGGGGTGCAGAACTGCACCCGTCAGTGTGAGGGGAGAGGGGGGTGCAGAACTGCACCCATCAGTGTGAGGGGAGAGGGGGGTGCAGAGCTGCACCCATCAGTGTGAGGGGAGAGGGGGGTGCAGAACTGCAACCATCAGTGTGAGGGGAGAGGGGGGTGCAGAAATGCACCCGTCAGTGTGAGGGGAGAGGGGGGTGCAGAACTGCACCCGTCAGTGTGAGGGGAGACGGGGGTGCAGAAATGCACCCGTCAGTGTGAGGGGAGAGGCGGGTGCAGAGCTGCACCCATCAGTGTGAGGGGAGAGGGGGGTGCAGAACTGCACCCGTCAGTGTGAGGGGAGAGGGGGGTGCAGAACTGCACCCATCAGTGTGAGGGGAGAGGGGGGTGCAGAGCTGCACCCATCAGTGTGAGGGGAGAGGGGGGTGCAGAACTGCACCCATCAGTGTGAGGGGAGAGGGGGGTGCAGAAATGCACCCGTCAGTGTGAGGGGAGAGGCGGGTGCAGAGCTGCACCCATCAGTGTGAGGGGAGAGGGGGGTGCAGAACTGCACCCGTCAGTGTGAGGGGAGAGGGGGGTGCAGAAATGCACCCGTCAGTGTGAGGGGAGAGGCGGGTGCAGAGCTGCACCCATCAGTGTGAGGGGAGAGGGGGGTGCAGAACTGCACCCGTCAGTGTGAGGGGAGAGGGGGGTGCAGAACTGCACCCATCAGTGTGAGGGGAGAGGGGGGTGCAGAGCTGCACCCATCAGTGTGAGGGGAGAGGGGGGTGCAGAACTGCACCCATCAGTGTGAGGGGAGAGGGGGGTGCAGAAATGCACCCGTCAGTGTGAGGGGAGAGGCGGGTGCAGAGCTGCAACCATCAGTGTGAGGGGAGAGGGGGGTGCAGAAATGCACCCGTCAGTGTGAGGGGAGAGGGGGGTGCAGAAATGCACCCGTCAGTGTGAGGGGAGAGGCGGGTGCAGAGCTGCACCCATCAGTATGTGTTACAGTATTCCTGAGAGTGGCACTCAAATGAGGCACTGGCTGGGATAATGGCCTTTGACAAAATATTAGTGACTACCGTACACTGTCTACTTTCAGCTGTGGTGATCTCCTCTGACTTTGACTGACCCTTCACCATATATTCTGCTCCAGCCATATTGTACTGTGTATACGAGGGAGGCTTGAAATGAGCCTGGTTTGGGATGTGATTAAACAGAAGACAAGGATGGGCAGTGCCACTGGCTTCAAGTCCTAATATGCTGCAGCACCGAGTGTTTGGACAAGTGTTGGCACCGACCATTGAAGGCAGCACAAACACGGCCTTCAACGTGTCCAGTAAGGATAGGGTTGCCAATTCTGGTTGGACTTATTCCATCACATGACCTCTTGTTTTCACCTGACCACCCAATCAAACAGCCTCTTTTGCCATTTTCCATATTTTTATAGCTAATAAACAAAAGCATTCAAAGAAAATGGAAAAAAAACACAATGTTTTAATGCCCCTATTATTCTTCTGGGTTGTTCACAGCAGTGTCCAGGAGTTTAATCTTTAATTCCTGGAGACTCCAGGACAATCCTGGAGGGTTGGCAACCCTATGTAAGGACCAAGATCTCACTGGAGGTAATGGGTGAGCAGCTTTTACAATTCACTGGAATCCTGCTTTGATGGTGCCCTAACCCTTTGTACAATCTACTAAAATTCCCAGAGTAAAAGTTTCCAAATAGATTGATCCACTCACAGTTTGGAAAGGAGTGGGTCCCTGAAGAGAGGCTCCTTGTATCCGGGCAGGAAGAGGCCCTGGTAAGGACCCAGATACTCCACAAAGGTGTGTGTTGTGTCCCCATACTGAAAGCGAGCAGAGCAAAAGATGTTACAACCAAACTATGCTGTCTCTGACCTTTTTATTTAGACTCTTTGTTGAAAGGCCAGGGCTCGCAATGCAGGGACCATCAATGTTGACAAGAGGAGATAAGTCAGGAAGTGACGATGAGGTGACACCAAGCCCGTGGATTCTAAGGGAAAGGGAAGACTGAGGAGGTGAGTAGTTCTGTACCTTTGTGGTCCTGTAATTGTGCAATGAATCTAGATTTCAACACAGTGAAGAGGAAGGGTGTGTAGGACAGGGTACTTGGAGCTTTGGAGGAACAAGAGAGAAGAGTTCAGAGTGACTGTCGTATTATAACTGAATGTAACGTTAAACCTTCAGATTTTATTAAAATAACGCAGGGTGCCCAGTTGTAGGCCTTGGGCCCTGAGCCTTGGCATTTGGACCCACACAATAAAGCAACTCAGAACTATTTGTGTTTATTCTTCATTTGCCAATTTGTCCTGATTGCATTTTGTGGGCCTGGAGCTGCTGCCTCATTTGTGGATAAATCAGAACACCAAGATCTGTTCTTATCAGCAGCTTGAGATGTATTGGGCCCGAAAATGTGCAGGTGGACGCAGTCACTGACCCTGCCGGAGATGGCGGGATCGGGGGCGTGGCTATGAAAAGCAGACCTATGGCACCGGGGGAGGGTCCCCCACCAGAACAGGCCATTTAGTGCAGTGTAAGGGTCCGGCCACGGTGAAGGGGGAAGAGAGTGCTGCTCCTCCACCCCTGTCCCTTTACTTCGACCCCACGAGAATGCCAGGAAATGGTGGACACCTGACTCTACTGGGGGGGTCTGTGCCATTTTCCGGGATGTATCACTGGTCTCCCACCGGAATTACAGCAGAAGACCTGAGGAAACTCAGCCACTGGGATTTAAGGTTCGTGTGGCCTCAAAGGCTCTGTGATTTGCACCTAAACAGGCCACAAAGAATCATACAGCCTGTACTGCAAACGTCACTAAGTTGCTCCTCCTTCACTCAGACGTGGACTAGATTGATCGAGCACAGCTATACCAGGCTGGATGGATGAACTATCCCCCATGTTGTTCAGTAAACTAGATACAGACACCGTGACTTTAAGTAACATTATTTATGTAATTATTTTGCCTGTTTTCTCGCCTCCTCTCCTGAAGTCGCTGAGTGTCACTGTGTTAGAGTTTCGTGGCTACTGACCAGCCGCCAGTACCTCGCCCAGAGTGACTATTCCTCTAGTGACCCAGGCAGTGAGTGTGAGCAGAATATTTGACTGCAGAGGGATCACAGTCGAGCCTGGTCCTGTCCTCACCCCACATCCACACACACTTTCCAGCAGGAGTCACTCAGTAGTGACCATGAATGGGAACCCCTGCCTGATTTGGTTTCTCCTCCCTATCCCAGGAACATTGGATCAGTACGACACTGGGCTAGTGGGAACTTGAGTGCATGTTTACCATTGAAACATTAATTTTTAGTGTTTTTGGAGGGATTGACCAGGATTTTACCGCAATACTTACGGTTTTCAGAACTGCATACTTCACTTTGCCATAGTTATCCTCCTCTATCCAGGGCTCCTTTACAATGATGGCTCCCCGCTCCTTTGCTTTCTACAAATACAGAGGTAAAACATCATCATCAGCCTTGGTTCCTCCCCACTCAGTCTCATCCAACGCCAATCTGCATCAGCAGTAATTCAGATTAAAGAGATCTGAGTAAATGGGACAGATTGATGCTGGGGCTGAGTCTGAGTGAATGATTCACCTCAACAACTAAATGCTGCAAACACACAGTTTCTTGTGAGAGACAAAGAAACAAACAGACAGAAAGTCAGTGAGTTCTGAACATCAACCTCACTTTCAGATGCTTACAGACTGCTGTCTGGCAGAGGCAGGAGACCCCAATGGAGGGCTCTCTACACGGGAGTCCTCTCCTGCACCATTGGAGATCTGGGGTTAGCTGATATTGTTAACGGTTCTCTCTTCTCAGGTACTGTCCCCCTTCCCTTCAAAACTGCCGTCATCACCCCTTCCTCAAAAAAACACCCTTGACTCCTTTGTCCTTGCAAACTACCGCCTCATCTCCAACCTTCCTTTCCTCTCCAAAGTCCTTAAACATTTTGTCACCTTCCAAATCTGTGCCTGTCTTTCCTGCAACTCCACGTTTGAACCCTCCAAACAGGATTCTGCCCAGCCTTAGTACTGAAACGGCCCTTATCAAAGTCACAAATTACATCCTATGTGACTGTGACCATGCTAAACTATCCCTCCTCATCCTTCTCTACCTGTCTGCAGCTTTTGACACGGCTGACCACACCATCCTCCTCCAACGCATCTCCTCCATCGTCCAGTTGGGTGGGACTATGCTCACCTGGTTCCATTCTTATCTATCCAGTCATAGCCTGCAATGGCTTCTCTTCCAGCTCCTGCACTGTTACCTCTGGAGCCCCCTAAGGATCTATCCTTGGCCCCCTCCTATTTCTCATCTACATGCTGTCCCTTGGTGATATTGTCCGAAAACAATTCAGGTTCCACATATACGTTGACAACACCCAGCCCTAACTCACTACCACCTCCCTCCACACTGATTTGTCACACTGCTTATCCGACATCCAGTACTGGATGAGCAAAAATTTCCTCCAACTAAATATTGGGAAGACCAAAACTAGTATCTTCAGTCCCCGCCACAAACTCCGTTCCCTGGCCACCGAGTCCATCCCTCTCCCTGGCTATTGTTTGAGGATGAACCAGACTGTTTGCATCCTTGGGGTCCTATTTGACCCTGAGATGAGCTTCCAACCACATATCCGCTCCATCACCAAGACCGCCTACTTTCACCTCCATAACATCGCCCATCTCGTCCCCTGCCTCTGCTCATCTGATGCTGAAACCCTCATCCATGCCTTTGTTACCGCTAGATTCAACTATTCCAATGCTCTCCTGGCCGGCCTCCCATCTTTCACCCTCCATAAACATTGAGCTCATCCAAAGCTCTGCTGCCCGTATCCTAACTCACACCAAATCCCGCTCACCCATCACCCCTGTGCTCACCAACCTACATTGGCTCCCGGTCCGGCAACGCCTCGATTTTAAAATTCTCATTCTTGCTTTCAAATCCCTCCATAGCCTCACCCCCTCCCTATCTCCGTAACGTCCTCCAGCCCTACGACCCGATGAGATCTCTGCGCTCCTCCAATTCTGGCCTCTTGCGCATCCCCAATTTTAATCACTCCACCATTGGCGGCCATGCCTTGAGCTGCCTAGGCCTTATGGTCTGGAATTACCTCCCTAAACTTCTCTGCCTCTCTCCTCTGTCTCCTCCTTTAAGACGCCCCTTAAAACCTACCTCTTTGACAAAGCTTTTGGTCACCTGTCCTAATATCTCTTTATGTGGCTCGGTTTCAAAATTTGTTTGATAACACTGCCTTGAAGTGCCTTGGGACGTTTTACTATGTTAAAGGCGCTATATAAATGCACATGATTGTTGGGGTGGAGAGTGTTGCACAGAGCAGTTCCGTCAAACAGGTTTTTAAGTCACTTCATGAGCTCCCAGACCACCTGTAACCTTTGTGGCCTGGATGAGTCCATGTTCCATATTCTTACTGAAAGGTTGCAGCCCGTTTCATTATTTGAAGGGGCTGCTCCTCAATTTCTGGCTCCACTTCAGTCCCACGCTCCTGATCTTTGGCCACCCGGTGCGGAGGGGGGCGGGAAAGTCATAGAGTCATAGAGTTATACAGCACGGATAGAGGCCCTTCAAAGGACCTCCTCGTGGATCTGCTCCTGGGCCTGGCCGAGGCGGCCAATTTGCAGGTCCAGGTTGGGCAAGGCCCGTGGGGGTGGTCACTCTGGCTGCCTGACTCTCTTCCACGGTCTTATCCGCGACCGGGTGGCCCTGGAGAAGGAGCAGGCTGTGTTTACCGGTAGGCTTGAGGCCTTCCGTGACCGGTGGGTACCGCAGACACTGGAGGGCATAATATTATTTAATTTTATAAGTTTCCGTTGTTTTATGGTTTAATTCTTTATTAGTTGTGCCCCTCTAAAAGGGGGCACTTTTTTGTTTTTATTTGATGACACTGGGGCAACCCATTGCCTCCTTATGGTTTTATTAAGAAAAGGCATACTCAAGGCATCATCTCGGGCCACAACACAGAAACATGGAAAAGGGATAAGCTTGTTGGTCACTGTGTCAAAATCCTGGAGTTCCCTAGCTAACAGCACTGTGAGAACACCCTCACCGCATGGACTGCAGTGGTTCAAGAAGAAGGCTCACCACCACCTTCTCAAGGGCAACTAGGGATGGGCAATAAATGCTGGTCTTACCAGCAGCGCCCACATCCCGAGAATGAATAAATATTGTTTGGGCCTGAATGTTCTTATTGTTAAAAGCGGCATGGTCTGTCACACACTCATCACATGACAGAAGTGAGCTCACACTATGAAGGATGGGAATTGGCTACTATATAAAAGCAGCTGATGTGAGCACAGGATTGAACTGTGGGGACTTTCACTGTTGCTATGAACCTGGGGTAACTTTGCCTCCATAGTGTTCTTTTGCTTTCTCATTCTCCAGTGACAAAAGGAAGTGTGAAGCTGAGATTTAAGAGCACAGTGCCAGCAAAAGAACATAAGAACATAAGAAATAGGAGCAGGAGTAGGCCAATCGGCCCCTTGAGCCTGCTCCGCCATTCAATAAGATCATGGCTGATCTGATCCTAACCTCAAATCTAAATTCATGTCCAATTTCCTGCCCGCTCCCCGTAACCCCTAATTCCCTTTACTTCTAGGAAACTGTCTATTTCTGTTTTAAATTTATTTAATGATGTAGCTTCCACAGCTTCCCGGGGCAGCAAATTCCACAGACCTACTACCCTCTGAGTGAAGAAGTTTCTCCTCATCTCAGTTTTGAAAGAGCAGCCCCTTATTCTAAGATTATGCCCCCTAGTTCTAGTTTCACCCATCCTTGGGAACATCCTTACCGCATCCACCCGATCAAGCCCCTTCACAATCTTATATGTTTCAATAAGATCGCCTCTCATTCTTCTGAACTCCAATGAGTAGAGTCCCAATCTACTCAACCACTCCTCATACGTCCGCCCCCTCATCCCCGGGATTAACCGAGTGAACCTTCTTTGTACTGCCTCGAGAGCAAGTATGTCTTTTCTTAAGTATGGACACCAAAACTGCATGCAGTATTCCAGGTGCGGTCTCACCAATACCTTATATAACTGCAGCAATACCTCCCTGTTTTTATATTCTATCCCCCTAGCAATAAAAGCCAACATTCTGTTGGCCTTCTTGATCACCTGCTGCACCTGCATACTAACTTTTTGATTTTCTTGCACTAGGACCCCCAGATCCCTTTTAAAGATTGTTATCCTGCCATTCAATGTGGACACACTAGCTGCCTAGGAAGTCTGAAAACAGCTTCATATCGGAAATCAGAAATGGAATAAAGCTGGATTCTGAAAACAGGACTCACTGTGATCGAGGCACAGACGGTGAATGAAATCAAGCTCCCCTATCATCTCACAGGCGGTTCCTAGGTGAGGCTTAGTTCTGTGGGCATGACAAACTGTACACCTTCAGGGGAACCCGTTCTATGCCTTCCGTTCAAGGGCTAGGCCTGTCTTGTACATCTGGGTTTTATATTGTACTATGTTGGCCAACACCATTTAACACCAAGCGCATTGGGCTAACTAACCACTAAAATAAAAAGTATTCTCTTCTAATGATCCCTTTTACAGTTTAAATTCTGAGTTTATGCAGCACCAAATGTCCATAGCTAAAGACACGAACGACATCCTATGCAACTATGATTGTAGTGCATTATCTCTCCCCATCCTCCTCGGCATTTCCACTGTATTCAACACAATGGACCACATCGCTCTCTTCCATCATTGAACTTCAGGAGCTAGCCCTCATGGTTCCAATCCCACCTATCCGAGTGGAGCCAGTACTTTTAGGGCAATGTTGTCTCTTCCCTCCCCACACAGTGACCTACAGAAAGTCCAAAAGATCTATCCATGGCACTCTGTCATCCGTATGCTGCCTCTCAGTAATATTATCTATAGGCATAGGGTCAGCTTTCACATGGTATGCCCATTATACCCAGCTGTACCTCCCCACCACCCCTCTCAACCCCATAACTGCTGCTGTGCTGTCAGATCGCTTGTTTGACACCACGTCTTGAATGATTCATAATTTCCTCCAGTTCAACATTGAAAAGACTGAAGCCGTTGTCTTCGGCCCTTGCCAAAAGTTCTGCTCCCTTGTCACTGACTACACAGCCCTCCCTGGCCATTATCTTGAGCTGAAGCAAACTATTCACATGCTGTTCAGCCTTAAGGTTTAAACCCCACATTGTCTCCACCGCCAAGATCACTCACTTCCACCTCCATAACATTGCTCATCTCTGCCCCACCTCAATCCCTCTTGCCAAAACTCTCGTACATGCCTTTGTCACCTCTAGAGTCGATTACTCTAAAACTCTTCTTGCCATCCTGCACCCATAAGAACATAAGAAATAGGAGCAGGAGTAGACCATACGGCCCCATGAGCCTGCTCTGCCATTCAATAAGATCATGGCTAACCTTCAACCTTAACTCCACTTTCCAGCCCGATCCCCATATCCCTTGATTCCCCTAGAGTCCAAAAATCTATCTATCTCAGCCGTGAATATACTCAAACACTCAGCATCCACCGCCCTCTGGGGTAGAGAATTCCAAAGATTCACAACCCTCTGAGTGAAGAAATTCCTCCTCATCTCAGTCTTAAATGTCTGACCCCATATGGTGTGACTGTGCCCTCTAATTCTAGGCTCTCCAGCCAGGGGAAACAACCTCTCAGTATAAGCCCTGTCAAGCCCCCTCAGAATCTTATATGTTTCAATGAGATCACCTCTAATTCTTC
Organism: Heptranchias perlo; assembly: GCF_035084215.1. Classification (NCBI taxonomy): domain Eukaryota; kingdom Metazoa; phylum Chordata; class Chondrichthyes; order Hexanchiformes; family Hexanchidae; genus Heptranchias; species Heptranchias perlo. Next base: position 14,977,285 of record NC_090352.1, on the reverse strand, counting down.
AAAACTCCAGAGAGAATAGGCCCATTCTACTCAACCTCTCCTCAGAGGACAACCCTCTCATCACAGGAATTAATCTAGTGAATCTTCGCTGCACCGCCTCTAAGGCAAGTATATCCTTCCTTAGGTAAGGAGAACAAAACTGTATGCAGTACTCCAAGTGAGGTCTCACCAAAGCCCTGTACCATTGTAGTAAGATTCCCTTACTCTTGTACTCCAACCCCTTTGCAATAAAGGCCAACATGCCATTTGCTTTCCTTTTCGACCAGCATGGACACGATGGGCCGAATGGCCTTCTTCTGTGCCGTAATTTTTCTATGTTTCTAATTGCCTGCTGTGCCTGCATGCTAACTTTTTGTATTTCCTGTACCAGGACACCCAAGTCTCTCTGGACACCAATATTTAATAGTTTCTCACCATTTAAAAAGTATTCTGTTTTTCTATTCTTCCTACCAAAGTGAATAACCTCATATTTCCCCACATTATACTCCATCTGCCACCTTCTCGCCCACTCACTTAACCTGTCTATATCCCTTTGCAGACTCTTTGTGTCCTCCTCACAGCTTACTTTCCCACCTAGCTTTGTATCATCAGCAAACTTGGATACATTACACTCGGACCCTTCATCCAATAATCTACGCTGCTAGTTACATCCTCAAAAAACTCTAATAAATTTGTCAAAAGCGATTTCTCTTTCATAAAACCATATTGACTCTGCCTAATCATATTATGATGTTCTAAGTGCCCTGTTACCACTTCCTTAATAATGGATTCAGGCACTTTCCCGACAACTGATGACAGGCTAACTGGCCTGTAGTTCCCTGTTTGCTCTCTCGCTCCTTTCTTGAATAGCGGGGTTACATTTGCTACCTTCCAATCTGCTGGGACCATTCTAGAATCTAGGGAATTTTGGAAGGCCACAACCAATGCATCCACTATCTCTGCAGCCACCTCTTTTAGGTCCAGGGGATTTATCAGCTTTTACTACCATTTGTTTCTCAAGTACTTTTTCTCTACTGATAATAATTACTTTAAGTTCCTCACTCTCATTAGACCCTTTGTTCCCCATTATTTCTGGTAAGCTTTTGTGTCTTCTTCTGTGAAGACAGATAGAAAATATTTGTGTAACGCATCTGTCGTTTCCTGTTTTCCCATTATAATTTCTCCAGTCTCAGCCTCTAGTGGACCAACATTTACTTTTGCTACTCTCTTCCTTTTTACATACTTGTAGAAACTCTTACAATCCATTTTTATATTTCTTGCTAGTTTACTTTCATATTCTATTTTCTCCCTTTTTATCAATTTTTTGGTTGTCCTTTGCTGGTTTCTAAAACTCTCCCAATCCTCAGGCTTACTATTCTTCTTGGCAACATTACAGGCCTCTTCTTTTTACCTAATACAATCCTTAACTTCTTTAGTTATCCACAGGTGGATCACTTTTCCGGTGGAGTTTTTATTTCTCAATGGAATGTATATTTGTTGAGAATATTGAAATATTTCTTTAAATGTTTGCCATTGCTTTTCAACCGTCATACCCTGTAATTTAATTTCCCAATCTACCTTAGCCAACTCACCCCTCACACCTATGTAATTGGCTTTATTTAAGTTTAAGACTCTAGTTTCGGACTTAAGTACATCACTCTCAAACTCAACGTGATATTCTATCATATTATGATCACTCTTCCTCAGAGGATCCTTTACTGTGAGATTACTAATTAACTGTGTCTCATTTCACAATACAAGATCTAAAATAGCCTGTTCCCTAATTGGTTCCATGACGTATTGCTCGAGGAAAGCATCTCGAATGCATTCCATGAACTTGTCCTCCAAACTACCTTTGCCAATTTGATTTGCCCGGTCTGTATGAAGATTAAAGTCCCCCATGATTACTGCATTACCTTTGTTACAAGCTCCTATTCTTTCATGATTAATACTCTGTCCAACGGTATAGCTACTATTAGGAGGCCTATAAACTACTCCCACCAGTGGTTTCTGCCCCTTGTTATTTCTTATTTCCACCCATATTGATTCTACTTCCTGGTCTTCCGAGCCAAGATCCTTTTTCACCACTGTCCTTATGTCATCCTTTATTATTTGGGCTACACCCCCTCCTTTTCCATTCTGCCTGTCTTTTCTAAACGTCATGTACCCTGGAGTATTTCGTTCCCAATCTTGGTCACTTTACAACCATGTCTCTGTAATGGCTATTATATCAAACCCATTTATCTCTACTTGTGCAACTAATTCATCTATCTTGTTACGAATGCTTCGTGCATTCAGATAAAGAGTTTTGACTTTTTACCATTTTTTCCTGCTTTGACCTTACTTATTGGTAAACTCTCTGTCCCTTCCTGCCACACTCGGCTTATCTTTACCCAAATCACTACACTGGTCTGTTGCCTTGATTTTTCTCATTAGATTTCTAAATTTCCCCTCCCCCCCACTTTTTAGTTTAAAGCCCTATCTACAACCCTAGTTATTCAATTCGCCAGGACGCTGGTCCCAGCCCGGTTTAAGTGGAGCCTGTCCCAACAGAACAGCTCCCTTTTTTCCCAGTACTAGTGCCAATGCCCCATGAATTGAAACCCCTGACTCCCACACCACTCTTTAAGCCACACATTTAACGCTCCGATCTGTTTGACCCTATGCCAATTTGCGCGTGGCTCAGGTAGTAATCCAGAGATTATTACCTTTGAGGCTCTGCTTATTAGATTAGATCCTAGCTCCTCAAACTATCTCAGGAGAACCCTATTCTTAGTTCTACCTATGTTCCTACATATATTCCAACCTGTACAAATCTCTGATGCCTGTATCATGTCCACACAAAGTCCTATTCGCATATCATCCCCACTCTCCTTGACTTAGACTAGCTCCCCATCCCCCAACTTCATCTTCATCTATAAATCCTTACATGTCCTCACCACACCCTATGTATGTAATCCCGTCCAGCCCTAAATCCCCATCTCTCTGGCTCTAGTCTGTGTATCTCCCTTCCTCCCCCCCATCTTTGGTGACAGAGTCTTATGCAACCTTGGTCTTGCTCTCTAGGACTCCCTCTCTGACATTCTCCACCTTTAAAAACCTTCTCAATACCATCTCTTCAACCAAGCTTTCTGTCACCTCTCCTAATCTTTCCCTTCCTGGCTTGGTGTCTGCTTTAACTTATGAGTATTTATGAACTGGTTTGGGACATTTCTTTATGTTGAAATTGCTATATAAATGCAAGTAGCTGTTGTAAAGTGTTACACTTCAGAGTTATGGGCTGGGATAGTAGCAGGAGAATGCTCACTTAGGAATTCCCCAGGTTCAGAGTTCTAGGTGATCCAGGATATGCTTTTCCCACAGGAAGGATAGAATAATTCAAGGTAAATCAGCAAAAGAATGCTCGGCTGCCACCCGGAGCAGCTAACTGCAGTATGGTGCCAGTAGACACCTACCTTGTGGCCTCCCACCTTCCGACTCCCTCAGCTGAGGAACCTGAAAGGGGAGAATTGAAATGAGGACAGGCACTGACCTCGAGCGGCACTGACAAAGGCGTGGAGAGGACACGATTGACAGCAGCTGTTTAGAGAACGATTGAGAAATACCTGGTGTGAGGATGATGAACTCTGTGTTTCCACTGTGACGGGGCCAGAAGGAAATCATTAACTCGGAGCATGTCACATAGTCCTGTACCTGGGAGGACATGCTGGTAACGGGCACTTGGTGCACCACATTTGGCCAAGTCCAGAAGTGGACAGGAAGGGGAGCTTTTTTTAAAAAACAATGTTGAGTACATGACTGCGCCAGTGTGGAAAACCAAATGGGGGCTCAATTGGACACGCACACATTGTTTTTCTAAAGCAGCAACTTTTACTGTCCCCCTTTTCATGATCAAAATTACTGTACAGCCAATTCTGAATCCACAGGATCCAGTTCAAACCTGGATGGGTAGCCACCGTAACATGGATCTGTTTCCAAGGAAAATTCCCTCAATACCCAATGGGACGTTGTGCTACCTGACGAACTGGCCCCAAGTGAGCATTAAGCCACCCAAGGAGAATGCCCCCAATGGACATTGTGCTTCATATCCCTACTTTTTGGCTCGTACCTTCACCAGGAAGCCGCAGTCTTCCACTTGGAATGCAATGTCCTTCACACCATCCCCGTGTTTCCCTAAGTGTTCGGTCATTTCTAAAACAGACATAACACAACTCGTCACAACACAGCAAAATAACAGACACAGTCAGAGGGGTGCAGACATGGACCAGACAACCCAGACATCGAGACAGCAACATAGGAATGGACTGCGTAGCTCCGACACCGAGCCAGCAGTGCAGAAACAGAACCAGCAGCAAAGACATGCATTCAACAGCGTAGACGTGGACCAAACAGTGCAGACACAGACTGAGCAGTGCAGACAGACACACAAGAGTGCAGACACAGATCAAGCAGTGCAGACAGACGCCCATCGGTGCAGACACAGACCGAGCAGCACAGACAGACAGACAGCAGAGGAGACCACTGGCATGAAGCCTTTTGACACATAGGTTGAATGGGAGAGGAGACTGGGCTAATTATTTCTCTGATTATGTTTCTCTCCTTGTTGTGAGGTGCCAGGTCACTAGCACTGTATTAACACAGGCTGTAACCCAGCTCACCAGCACTGTATTAACACAGGCTGTAACCCAGCTCACCAGCACTGTATTAACACAGGCTGTAACCCAGCTCACCAGCACTGTATTAACACAGGCTGTAACCCAGCTCACCAGCACTCTATTAACACAGGCTGTAACCCAGCTCACCAGCACTGTATTAACACAGGCTGTAACCCAGCTCACCAGCACTCTATTAACACAGGCTGTAACCCAGCTCACCAGCATTGTATTAACACAGGCTGTAACCCAGCTCACCAGCACTCTATTAACACAGGCTGTAACCCAGCTCACCAGCACTGTATTAACACAGGCTGTAACTCAGCTCACCAGCACTGTATTAACACAGGCTGTAACCCAGCTCACCAGCACTGTATTAACACAGGCTGTAACCCAGCTCACCAGCACTGTATTAACACAGGCTGTAACCCAGCTCACTAGCACTGTATTAACACAGGCTGTAACCCAGCTCACCAGCACTCTATTAACACAGGCTGTAACCCAGCTCACCAGCACTGTATTAACACAGGCTGTAACCCAGCTCACCAGCACTCTATTAACACAGGCTGTAACCCAGCTCACCAGCACTGTATTAACACAGGCTGTAACCCAGCTCACCAGCACTCTATTAACACAGGCTGTAACCCAGCTCAACAGCACAAGGCCCACTGCACCAAAACCAACAGCAAGCAAACTCCTTCATGTCAGGTTCTTAAGTTCCTTCTAAGTCATATTTAATAACTGTTTACAGGAGCTGTTTAACCTATGTAAGTTCCTATATTAAATCTGATGTGATACCAAGTTTAATACTCACCCTTAGCTCCAGGGTTCAATGCTGACTGGAAAACAAAGAAAATCTGTTGAAAAAAGGAATATAGGATTGAGTTTGGAATTGAATTTCGCTCATCCTCTAAGCTCTGATCAACAGAAGGTATGACAGAAACAGCAGACACATCACTATATAATTAAAGCAGGACACAGGGGTCTATCTCAGGTAATAGAGCAGGACCCAGGGGTCTATCTCAGGTAACAGAGCAGGTCCCAGGGGTCTATCTCAGGTAACAGAGCAGGTCCCAGGGGTCTATCTCAGGTAACAGAGCAGGTCCCAGGGGTCTATCTCAGGTAACAGAGCAGGTCCCAGGGGTCTATCCCAGCTCCTTCTCAACTAAGGATGGGCAATAAATGCTGGCCTTAAATATATGGGCCCCAAAGTTCCTGGGAACACCTTGGAAACAATTAGGGGCAGAACAGAATTTCCACTGTGGACTTCCCTGAACCGATTGGAAATCCAGTGACCAGGCTACTTAACATATCTAAGGTGGGCATGGGGGGTACCATATTCCGACGCATCTGGGGCGTCCATCCAAGGGAAGGGAGAGGACTCCCTTTGTGGCACTTTTCCACAGTATCATCGGACCGCAGGGGTCGGAGGTCTTGCATGTAAAGTAGCAAAAATGAAACAGATCCTGCTTTCTTCTGCCAGTGTAGGCAATGCGAAACCGGGCTGAGAATTTCAGAAATCCCCTCCATGGCACAAGGAACACTGAATGCCGGGGACTCGGAGGTGCAACGTTGCTAAGAGCATAAATGAGGGAAATACGTCTTTTGATGTATTTCCTTCATTTACACTGGATTGTAATATGCCCACCCCCAAAAGCACTGGTATTTCCAACGGGGTCGATAAAGTGATTAATTCTTGCTGGATCCAAGTTCCACCACAAACTTCAGACCCTCCCCTTCCCTCTCCCTGGACATGGTGCCTTGGAATTTCAAGGTCAAAGTATTAAGATGTGGTGTCAGATTTTAGTGCCATCTTTCTCAGAAAGCTGGTCCTTGCCTTATTCTGCCTAATGGCATGCGACACCATCTCACGATTCCCCGTCTCCAGACCTTTGTATGCCAGAGGCTCAAATCCAAACTTGTCGCAGTAATATGCTGCGGCCTGCAGTGGGAGATAAACGGGCACTATGTGATTGGCATTGGTTTAGCTCTTTAGGTTATTCACAGCAGTCAGGTTGTATTGCAAAAAAGAACATTATTTATGAGCCTATTCGAACTCACTTATTGCTCCCCAATGCTCAAAACAGCTGGCATTATTAACACATATATAGAAGGGAATTGCTTGGCCTATACACCACATGATTGTGGTCAGAATCAATAAGGGATCAGCATAATCAGAAGGATAGGGAAGGAAGAAGGGGGTGGATTAGCTGCACTAATCAGTGATAACATGATGGCAATAGAAAAAAGGGACATAACTAACAGAAGGATAGAAACAGAATTCATATGGATTGTAATTAAAGATAAGGAGGGATCGATCATGCTAATAGGGGCATAATACAGACAATCTAATAGTGGAAAGGAAGCGGAGGAGAAATATGTAAGCAAACATGTGAAATGAGTAAAGGACAGAATAATAATCATGTGAGATTTTAACTACCCAAATAAACTGGCAAGAAGAGGTAGGTATAGGGGTACAGGGAATGGAGTTTCTACAGTGTGTGCAGGACTTCTTTCTTGCCCAGTATGTAAAAAGCCCAACAAGAGAGGAAGCTCTGCTGCATCTAGTAATGGGAAATGAACCAGAACAGATAAGAGAACTAAGCATAGAGGAACATCTAGGCAATAATGATCACAACATAATAAGGTTAAAGATACAGATTGAGAAGGACGTAAGTAAGATAAAGACTAAAGTAATAAATTGGAAAAAAGCTGATTTTAAGGGGATGAGACTGGAACTAGGGAAAATAAACTGGAAACATTTACTGACAAACAAAGAAATAAAGTAACAGTGGAAAACATTCAAAACGGTGATCAATGGAGTCCAGAAGAAATATATCCCACTAAACAGCAAGAACAAACTAGCCAGTAATGATACACACGGATGATTAAAGAAATAAGGGCAAAATTGAAACTAAAGAAAAAGGCATACACTAAATACATAGAAATAGGGGAGGATTTAAAAGGGGAATATGAAAAGGTTAGGAAAGAAGTAAAGTAAAAAAACAATTAGGAAGGCAAAGAGAAGCTACAAAATTAAATTATCAAGGAATATAAAAATAAATAGTAAAGTATTCTACAGTCACATAAATAACAAAAGAAAATTTAAGATAGGGATAGGGCCATTAAAGGATACATATGATAAACTCACAGGTAATGACAGTGAAATGGCAGAAATATTAAATAATTGCTTTGCCTCGGTATTTACCAGGGTGACTAATATGGTGGGCATGATATTAGAAGAAGAGATCAAAAAAGATATAAAGACATTTTAAGATAGAAAGGAGAGAGATAATTAATAAACTAATCAAATTTAGAGAGGATAAAACCCCAGGTCCAGATGGATTGCATCCACGCATATTAAAAGAAGTTAGGGAAGAGATAGCAGAGGCACTATTACATATATATAAAAATTCATCAGAAAAGGGAATAGTGCCTGAGAACACGCAGACAGCTAATGTGGTTCCTATATTAAAAAAGGGAGATAGAACAAGCCCAGGGAACTATAGGCCAATTAGCTTAATGCTCGTTGTACGAAAGGTAATGAAATCCTTACTCAAAGAAATAATAGAAAAACATCTAGAAACCGAAAATATAATAAAGAATAGTCAGTACGGATTTCAAAAGGGAAGGTCATGCTTGACCAACCTTACTGAGTTATTTGAAGAAGTAACAGAAAGGGTAGGCAAGGGTAATATAATAGATATAATATATTTGGATTTTCAAAAGGCCTTTGATAAGGTACAGGATAGTAGACTCATGACTAAGGTCAGTGCATGTGGAGTCAGGAGACAAGTAGCAGAATGGATAGCAAGCTGGCTACAAAACAGAAAACAGAGAATTGGGGTTAAAGGTAGTTCCTCAAAAGGTGGGAAGTGGTGTTCCACAAGGACCAGTGCTGGGACCACTGTTGTTCATCATATACATAAACGATTTGGACTCGGGAATCGGAAGTACAATTCCAAAATTTGTGGATGACACCAAATTGGGATATAGTTAATACTGAGGGGGACTGCGACAAAATACAGGAAGACATTAATGAACTTTCAGAATGAACGTGTAATTGGCAAATGAATTTCAATGTAGATAAGTGTGAGCTGGTACATTTTGGTAGAAAGAATAAGAAGGCCACACACTCCTTAGAAAATAAGAGTCTACATGGGGAAGAGGAGCAGAGGGATCGGGGGGGTACAGATACACAAATTGCTAAAAGCAGCAATGCAGGTTAATAAGACCAAAAAAAAAGGAAAGCAAGCATTGAGGTTCATTTCTAGAGGAATAGAATTGAAAAGCAGGGAAGTTACGTTAAATTTGTATAGAACCTTGGTTAGACCACACTTGGAGTACTGTGAACTGCTCTGGTCTCCATATTATAAAAAGAACATAGAGGCACTGGAGAAGGTGCAAAACAGATTTACTCAGATGATACCAGAACTGAGAGATTATACCTATCAGGAAAGATTGAGCAGGCTGGAACTCTTTTCTCTAGGAAAGAGAAGACAGAAGAGTTACCTGATAGGGGCCTTTAAGATTATGAAAGGGTTTGATAGGGTAGATGTAGAGAAGATGGTTCCACTTGCGGGGGAGACCAGAACTAGGGGCCATAAATATAAGATAGTCACTAATAAATCTCATAGGGAGTTCAGGAGAAAGGTCTTTACGCAGAGAGTGGTTAGAATGTGGAACTCGCTACCACAAGGAGTAGTTGAGGCGACTAGCATAGATGCACTTAAGGAGAAGCTAGATAAACATATAAGGGAGAAAGGAATAGAAGGGTATATTGTTGGGGTTAGATGAAGAAGGGTAGGAGGAAGCTCGTGTGGAACATAAACACTGGCATGGGCCCGTTGGGCCGAATGGCCTGTTTCTGCATTGTACATTCTATGTAATTCTATGTATAGCTGCTTCAGGCAGCCAATTCATCTTGCTACACATCACCAGCACTGATCCCCAAACCTGTGACCTCCATTACCTAGAGGGTCAAGGGCAGCAGGTGCATGGGAACTCCATCACCTGCAAGTTCCCCTCCAAGTCACACACCATCCTGACTTGGACATATATCGCCGTTCCTCCATCATCGCTCAAAATCCTGGAATTCCCTACCTAACAGCACTGTGGGAGTACCTTCACCACACAGACTGCAACGGTTCAAGAAGAAGGCCGACCACCATCTTCTCAAGGGCAACTAGAGATGGACAATAAATTCTGGCCCTGCCAGCGCGCTCATATCCATCTAGCTACATTGAACTCAAGTTACATCAAAACTGCAGCACAGAAACAGGCCTTTCGGCCCAGCTGATTTATGCCAGCGTTTATGCTCCACAGGAGCCTCCGCTCTCCCTACTTCATCTAACCCTATCAGGAAACCCTTCCATTCCTTTCTCCCTAATGTGCTTATCTAGCTTCCCCTTAAATGTATGTATGCTAGTCACCTCAACTACTTCTTCAAGCTTGTTCAACTTCTTACCACTCTTTGGGTAAAGAAGTTTCTCCTAAATTCCCTATTGGATTTATTAGCGATTGTTTTATGTTTATGACCTCTAGTTTTGGACTCCCCCACTAGTGGAAACATTTTCTCTACGTCCACCCTATCAAACCCTATCATTAACTTAAAGACCTCAATCAGGTCACCCCTCAGCCTTCTCCTTTCTAGAGAAAAGAGCGCAGCCAGTTCAGCCTTTCCTGATAAGTATATCCTCTCAGTTCTGGTATAATCCTTGTGAATCTTTTTTGCACTTTCTCCATTGTGTCTATATCCTTTCTGTAATATGGAGATACAGAACTGTGCACAGTACTCCACGTGTGATCTAACCAAGGTTCTATACAAGTTTAACATAACTTCTCTGCTTTTCAATTCTATCCCTCTAGAAATGAATCCCAGCATGGATTTGCCTTTTTTTATGGCCTTATTAACCTGCGTTGCTACTTTTAGTGATTTGTGTGTCTGCACCCCAGATCCTTTTGCTCCTCTACCCCATTTAGAGAAACCAAAGTCAAGGGTAGTGTAGGCACTACCAAGGTTTAAAAGACTAGTGGAGAATGAGATCAATCAGAGAGTAGTGAGAAGGTGATGTCAAGCTTGGGGTTTAAAAGCCAGTGATTATAAGAGGGGGAGAAAGTAAAACAGGGTCTGGATACTAGCCCATGACACAGAAACATCCTGATGGAGTTAGCAGAACTTATGGGAGATGGCAGTGGTGTTAGCCCAGGCCAATCCAAAATGGTCCATCAGGGTAGTAGACCAGGTCTTGAGCACATAATCTAAGCTGACACTTCAGTGCAGTATGGAAGCAGTGTTGCATTGTAGGAGGTGCCATCTTTCAAATGGCATGTTAAATTGTTAAATTCCAACAACGTTCACCTGAGGAAGGAGGAAGCCTCCGAAAGCTTGAGAATTTAAAATAAAATTGCAGGACTATAACTTGGTGTTGTAAAATTGTTTACAAATGTTAAATTGAAGTTTTGTCTACCTGTTCAGGTGGATGTATCCTGGCCAACATGTATCCCTCAATGAACACTACCATAAATAGATTAACGGGTCATTTATCTCATTGCTGATTGGGGGACCTTACTGTGTACAAATTGCCTGGCGCATTTATCTACATAACAACAGTGACTACACTTCATTGGCTCTAAAACACTTTGGGACATCCTGAGGACATTAAAGGTGCTATGTAAATGCATGTTTTTTCTTTCTTTTTATTAGGAATGGAATTACCCAATGTAACAGAAAGCCTTATGTATTTGGCACTGTTCATGATGTTGCAGAGACTTGTGAGATGGGAGCAGGTTTGTAACAGGTGTTGCAATGCTGCTGTTGTGTGCTGTCTGACACGTTGCACATTGTACTTACTGTCCTCGATAAGCTTCTAGGTAAAGAAATGTCAACACCCGGAGGGTGAATGATCCTTTATACTGAAACTCTCAGATTAGCCCAGTTTCAAACTCCTGTTGAACCTCTGCATTTTGGATATAGTGTGTGTGTGTCTGTGTTTGTGTGGATATAGTTTGTGTGTGTGTGGATATAGTGTGTGTGTGCGTGTGTGTGTGGATGTAGCGTGTGTGTGTGTATGTGTGTGTGTGTGGATATAGCATGTGTGTGTGGATATAGTGTGTGTGTGTCTGCGTGTGTGTGGATATAGTGTGCGTGTGTGTGTGGATATAGTGTGTGTGTCTGTGTGTGTTTGGATATAGTGTGTGTGTGGATATAGTGTGCGTGTGTGGATATAGTGTGTGTGTGTGTGTGTGGATATAGTGTGTGTGTGGATATAGTGTGTGAGTGTGCATGTGTGGATATAGTGTGTGTGTGTGTGTGGATATAGTGTGTGTGTGGATATAGTGTGTGAGTGTGCATGTGTGGATATAGTGTGCGTGTGTGGATATAGTGTGTGTGTCTGTGTGTGTTTGGATATAGTGTGTGTGTGGATATAGTGTGCGTGTGTGGATATAGTGTGTGTGTGTGTGTGGATATAGTGTGTGTGTCTCTGTACATGTGGATATGTTGGGTTGAATTTTAATTTGGAAGTGCAGGTGCGATGGGGGTGACAGAACACGAAAATAGAGGAAATGAGGAGCGGTAAACGAACTCGGCTCCAACACGCCAACTTCCGCGTCTCACAAAGACGCATCTGGGTGCGCGCACCATTCCCGAACCCGGAAGTGGCGGGACGATATTTAAAGAAGCAAATGTACCTCTTGAGGTACTTAAGGTACTTTATTTCTTACATATTAGGTAGTTAAAACGATTTTCAACTTACCTGGGCGGCTTTTCCACGGCCTCTGATCAGGCAAAAATAAAGTAAATAAATGAAATAAAATAACATTTCAAAATGTAAAAAAATAAATAAACCTACCTTTGAAACAATGTCACCTGCACCCCCCTGCTCCAATGTCCAATATCTCTCCGATGTCTCCCCCCCAATATCTCCCCCTCCTGATGTCTCCCTCTCCGAAGTCTTCCCCCACACCGATGTCTCCCTCTCTCGATGTCTCCCCCCCAATGTCTCCCCCTCCTGATGTCTCCCTCTCCGAAGTCTTCCCCCACTCCAGTGTCTCCCTCTCTGATGTCACTGCCCCCCCGCAATGTCACCCCCCCCCCCCAATGTCTCCCTCTCCAATGTCTCTCCGAGGTCTCCCCCACCAGCTCCAATGTCCGTAGTCCCCGCCAGATCATTGCCGCCCCCTGATCTTTGTCCCACCCACCACTCTCTCTTGCAGCGCTGGATGACGTCTCTCTCTCTCTCTTTCTCCCTCCAGCCCCCTCGGCGTTGCAGCTCCTATCAGGCTGGCTGCTGGGCGCGAAACCCGGTAACAAGATTAATAAGCATCAATTACCCTGCGATCGAGTGGGGAAAGGTAAGTTTTTATTTGTCGGGTTTGCCGCGCACCCATTGACCCCCCACTGCCATCCCACCACCCTTTTAAAATTGAGCTCAGTGTGTGTGTGCCTGTGTGTGTGTGGATATAGTGTGTGTGCCTGCATGTGTGTGGATATAGTGTGTGTACCTCTATGCAAGTGGATATAGTGTGTGTGTCTGTGGATATAGTGTGTGTGCCTGCATGTTTGTGGATATAGTGTGTGTACCTCTATGCAAGTGGATATAGTGTGTGTGTCTGTGGATATAGTGTATGTGCCTGCATGTTTGTGGATATTGTGTGTGTGCCTGTATGTGTGTGGATATAGTGTGTGTGTCTGTGGATATAGTGTGTGGATATAGTGTGTGTGCCTGTATGTGTGTGGATATAGTGTGTGTGCCTGTATGTGTGTGGATATAGTGTGTGTGCCTG